>NC_140078.1:39019864-41419864 GCF_964194135.1 Talpa europaea
CAACAACAACAACAACAACAATTTTGAAAAATATGTCTATAAGTTGTATAGTCTGAAGAGATCATAGTGTAACGGCTATTGTGGTGTCTTGCAATGCAGAGATTGGAAACTAAGGTGTGATAATTCTGTATACAAGTAAAGTACGGTGTGCTTGTGTTTTAAAAGAAAGAAAAAAAAGACAAAGGAAAGTGTTAAAGGTCTGAGTGAGGGATTTTTGACAGAAAACTTTTGTGTTCTCAAGTGACTTGCCATGAAATATTTTGGTTAACTTAAATGTCAGTTGTGCACTTGTGTGGCACCAGGCTTTAGTTATTTTGATATATAAAATTGTTCCTTGTTGTGAAAACAAACTGAGTCAATTTGGGTATATTGATACTTCATAGACAGTATTCTCATAAAATTGTTTCACCTTTTCAACATAAATGTACACAAATAAGATTATTCTGAAATACATAAGACTTCTTAAAACCTAATAAGCCAGTCATTTCAGGCTAAATTTACTGAGGCTATAAAAAGGTATACTAATCTAGACCCTAAAAAAAAACAAATAATTTAAGGGTCTCAGTCTCCTTCATTAGTCAGCCTTGCTCTAACATCAGGTACAAACTCCAGAGACTAAATCAAGGGCCTAAAATCCTTTTAACACTTTTAAAACACGGCCTTCAAGGCCTATAGTAATATGGAGGGGACTAACTAAACTAAAAAGAAAGGGAAAAAGGCAAGAAAAGAGCCAGTAAATGGCAGTTGCCATTGCTAGTATCCTGCCACCTCAGACTCACCCAAGGCCCCATGCGCCCTAGGGCATTTGGGACCTCAGCCTCTTAATGGGCTGCCAACTTGCTTCCACTGCCTGCAACCAGGACACCTCAGCTGCAAGAAGCTGTCCCCAGGGCCTTGCCTTTATTGCCATCACACAGGGCACAAAAAAGAGGGACTGTCCCACTCTCCAGAGAGGGAGGGGCCAGCCCAAACCACAGGCCAGGATGGGAAGACAGGCTTGACGGTCAGCTGCCTCTGACTATAAAGAACCGGGTGCAGGAGAAGATCTCTGAAGAAGCCCAGAGGTGAGAGAGACTCCCCTGTTTACTGTTTATATGGACAAGCCTCGGGTGACCCTAAAAGTGGCAGACATAAAAATCACCTTTTTGGTAAATAAGGGCCACTTACTCTGCCTTACTCCAATTCTTTGGACTGACCTACTGGTCAATTGTCCCCCTCACTAGTACAATTGGCCAGCCTGAGCCAGGATACTTTACAACACTGCTACCTTGCTGGCTACAAGGCTACTTGTTTATACATTTTTAGTTTTGTTTTCCTAACTATTAAGATGGAGAAAATTGTAACTAAATTCCAAACTAGCAGCCTCCACAGCCACTATTGGCTCTCCTAGCTGCTGCTACTAAACATAAAAATGGCACTAAAGCCCTAGTTCTCACTAATTCTGTCATTTTGGCTACAACACCTCCAGGTGTTTGGGGCACTAACCCAACATTACTCCTTAAAATCCCTAGTCTTAGTGGTAATATAAAATCACAAAACCCTAGACCTGCAGATGGCTAAAGTTAAAGAAGTTTGTGCCCTCTTAAATAAAACATGTTGCTTTTCAATAAATACTTCTCATGAGGTAGAAGAAAATTTAAAAAAAAATACTAAAAAAATATACAAATTATGGATAATCTCAAAAAACAGACAGGGCAAGGGCTTAGCTGGACACAGACAATCTTTAATTCTATAAAAGGACAACTTCTGTCCTGGCTACTGCCTTTTCTCCTTCCCTTACTAATTCTCTTTATTGTTCTTTTGTTTGGGCCCTGCATCCTTAATACTCTCCTAGGAATCATCTCCGCTGGCGTGGAGGCCATCAAGCTCCAAATGGTCCTGCAAATAAAACCCAAAATGACGTCTCCACGGTCCATCTTCCGGGGTCCCTTAAATCGTCATCCTACTGTGGAACCCTAACTGTCTCCCCACCTTGCCCACTCTCAGCAGGAAGCAGTCATTGATCAGACCTACGTCCCTTTTCCCTAACTGCAGTTAGGGCTCAATTTGTAAAAGGGGGGAATGAGACAGGGCAAGCTAGGGTTATTAGGCAGTTTTAGGGATAGTGCAGGAGGGGACCTCTGAAAAATTTAGGGAGGCTTCAGAGATAAGGACAAGCAAGGGAAAGTAACCCATTCCATTAGGAAAACAAACATGCCAGGACCAAGGACAACATTGTTAATGCTGGTCCTGGTTTCCTTCAGGTGGTAAAGGGAGGCGGAGATTGGAGAAATGGAGAGTGGTTTAATTTATGGTCACATTAAAAGGGCAGCTGTTTAACTTCAATGCAGGGATGCCCATCCAGAAGACTGGGCCATAAATTTAAAGATGCAACAAATGGGGAAAGAGAAAGCTGTTAGATAAGGAATGTGAAGATCCCCACTCAGTAGCAAATTGAGTGAGACAGCCGAGAACTGACCAATCACAAAGAGACTGGGGCAGCTTTAGAATAATGAGGGAAAAAAGGTATATATTCCCTAAGACACGACTCTACTTTGGTTTCCTTGCCCCTCCCAGGCCTGGTTCCCTGGCCTGGGAGTCCCACTTTATTTCTGCTCTTTTCCTCCTCAATAAACTTTTTCTTCTAAACAAACCTGACCTGCCTCTTCTTGCTTGCTTGCCTGAGCGTCTGCGAAGTCCCTGCTGCGGCTTCGTGAGACACCAACCCGTGAGGGTCTAGTGGCCGGGGCTCAGCGTTGCCCTGCAGCCTGGGATCTTTTCCTGGCTGAGAGACTAGGCCTGACAATTCTGGTATCACTTTGAAAAGTTTTAATTGATTTGAATCCTTAATTTCAAGTGCAACTGAGAAGTAAGCAGTTGCAGACTATCTGATAAACTGGTATTTGTGGATGGGTAGAATTATAAAATATATTTCATAACCTCTAGAAGTATATTTTCCTCATGGTACAGCTTTTGATGTGGCACAGACATGTTTATTGATAGACCCAAATATTTTTACTGTCTTTATAGTAAGAGCCCCAAATAGGTAAATTTGTGATTAATGTTTCAGTATTCTAGTTTATTGGGAAATTATCTAAATAGTCAATGAATATCCATCATTAAATTAACATAGTGTAAATTTGAGGTTTTGGTTACCAAATATAATTTGGGAACTATGTTTAAGTAGACACACTGTTACAAATACATCTCTGAAAGAAGGAGGAGTATTGAATGGGCACAGTTTTACACATCCCCTTTTACTTGCAGATGCCTTGGATTACAAGTACCAGTATGCCATCAACTAACCTTCCTGAATGGGGTTATCTGGGAAGGAGCAAATTGGATCTATAAATGAAGGTGGAAGGAAGAAGAGGGGCGGACACATATGGAAGGAGACATGTGGAGGAGATATGTAGAGATACTTGGAAGAGACCTGTGGTTGAGAGACATTTTGCAAGGCTGCTCCAACTCCTTGGCAGAGACAATGGTAGCTATTATCTTGACTTTGTGTCCTAGGGCAAGTTAGGGATAATTAGGCAGCTTGAGGGGCAGTGCAGGCAGGGACTTCTGGAGAGTTAAGAAAGGATCCAGAGATAAGTGCAATCAATTCCAAAGGGGACTAATCAAGCACTCTAGGACTAGGGGGACAGATCTTTCTGGAACAAGCATGATAAAGAAAAGAATGCTAAGATAAGGGCTGGGACACAGAGACTTAGTTCTGGGAACAGAGACTTTAGAGCTATGAGTGAGACCACTGAGAACTAACCAATCACAAAGAGACTGGAAGAGCTTTAGCATAATTAGGGAAAGAAGGTGTGTATTTCCTGAGGCACCACTCCACTTTAGCTTCCTTGCCCCTCCCTGGACTGGTTCCACCAGCCTGGCAGTCCAGTCCCACTTTATTTCTGCTCCTTTTCTCCTCAATAAACTTTTTTCTCTCCCTAAACAAATCTGCCTCTTTGTTTGCTTTCCTGAGCTTCGGTGAAGTTCCTGCTGCGGCTTAGTGAGACACCAACCTGTGGTGGTCTAGTGGCTGGGACTCAGCAATGCCTGGGATTCACTCCTGTCTGGGAGACTAGACCTGAAAACCTGAAATTATGATATCAACCTCATGTTGGATTATGTAGTATATTTTGAATTTTTTTTTGTGAATAAATGAATGAATGCTTTTTTTTTCAAATGACAAGAGGATTTATTATTTTTTAATATAAATTATTTTATTTTATATAATTCTTACCTCATTTTTCATTTTTGCATAATGTATGCATTTTCATTTTGGTTATATTCCCCATACAATTCCCACCTCCCTTATTCATAGCAGGAATTTAGAAAACCTAAATAAGGGACCAGGAAAAAAACTAATTGCAATAAAGTAAAAATCAAAATAACAAATAACTATAGACCAGAGACACACTACAGTGGGGGGTGGGGGGGGGAGAAGAGGGATTAGGGTCAGAATAAGGTGGGGTGGGAATTGTATAGGGAATAATTTGAATTTTGATTATTCCTTCTATCCTGGCTTTCTGGGACCTGCCTTACACTTTGCATGTGGCTCCTTGCTAGTAGGTAACTTAGACATGTTGCAAACTGTGTCTCAGTAGCCCTGCTTTGGACCAAGACTATTTGGCTGGATATCTGCTCATGAGAGGGTTTTGATAGTGTTACAGGGCAGGGAGAGGGCACCCCAGAGCCCCCAAAACTGCCTGCTCTAAATAGGTTCTGCCATCCGCCGCATCAACACAAAACGTAAGACTTTAATGGAAAGGAACTGTAATACAATTAGTGTGCAATACAGAGAAGACAAAGAATATAGTTTCTAAATTAAGCACCCAAAGTTACCCATCTCCTCATGGGCAAAAGTCCACCCAAACGGGACTGGCCCAGAGCAAGGCCCTAAAGCCTGCCACAACTCTAAAGCATCTTCCAGTGGGGACCCACAGAAAAGGATCAGAAACAACCAGACAAGTCTGGGAGGAAAAAGCACAAAATCAAAATCAAGATAAAAGCTGCCATTGTCACCTCCCCACAGTGTCTCGCCCAGTTTCACCAGTCCAGGACCAAAAGTCAAGGATGGTTTCTTCACATGTCTCTGCTCCATGTGCCTCCTCCAGGTCTTCTTCTGGCTCTCCATCCTGCTTGCTTCCTTCTCAGTCTTTTCTCCAGCTTCTTCCCTGCCCTTGGGTGGGGCAGGGAACCTGGAACTTCCCCTTTACCTGGGCACCACTCTGTTATATTAGGGATATCCTTCTCTTTTTCTCTCTCTATGCACTCCGGTTCTATTAAAAATCTTTCACATTAAGAGTCTGCTTCCTTTGCTTTTGTGCATATGGATGGCGTGTGCAACCCTTAACTGTTTGGGGTTCCTGGGTATCCATTATTTGTGCATTAATAATGCCATAAAACGTAGTTATTGTTGAAAAGTTTGTTTATAAATTTTATCTTACATCTAATCTACTTAATAACTATGTTTATCTTATTCATGAAGACTGAGTCATATGGCAAGTTAGGATAATCAGGTAGCTTTAGTAACATTGTAAATGTGGACTTCAGGAGAATTAAGGAAGGCCCCAGAGATAAGGCCAACAAGAGGAATAAAGGAAAGGGCAACTGATTCTGATGGGACGTAGTCAAACACCCCAGAACCAAGGTCAACAGGACATTCGGATTGAGGACAATGAAGAAAAAATGTAAAGGCTGAGACACAGAGACAGTTAGGCCTTGAGTGAGACCACCGAGAACTAACCAATCACAAAGAGACTGGTGGAGCTTTAGAACTAGGGAAAGAAGGTCTATATTCCCTGAGACACCACTCCACTCTGGCTCCCTTGCCCCTACATGGCCGGGTTCCACCAGCCTGGGAGTCCCACTTTATTTCTGCCCTTTTTCTTCTCAATAAACTTTTTCTTTCTCTAAATAAATTTGCCTCCTTTTACTTGCATGCCTGAGTGTCAGCGAAGTTTCTGCTGCGGCTTTGTGAGACACCAACCTGTGGTGGTCTAGTGGCTGGGACTCAGCACCGCCACTGCATCCTGGGATCCATTCCTGGCTGGGAGACTAGGCCTGAAAACCTGCAATTCCGGTATCAACAAGACACAAGCTTATAACCATCATCTTATTTTTCTGGCTGGCAAATTCTATAAAAGACATAAAATGAGTATGACTTTCTAGTAACCTTATATAAAATAAAACTTGTATGCCCACATTATATTTAATACTGAAAATGTTGAATATATATGTATTTCAATTAAACAAGCAAACTTAAACAAGCTTTATTTACTGAAGATAATCCAAATCGTGAATTTGAAAGACATTTGGATTAGTTCCTATATTTCTGATAATATACTACATATATACAATTACTTAACTTTCTTTAAGCCACTGAGTAGAGCTCTTTACAAATTAATTTTGGTAGTATTCTCTAGCAATAGAACAAAATCATATTATAATGTACATAAATATTCAGACAGATGCAGAGATCTTATAACCTTAATTTTAAAATTTTAGCCATGAAATAGGTTTGGTAATGCAAAATACTAGTTTAAAAAAGAACAAACAGTTGGATCCAACTTGCTTTTCAGATAGATGTTTGTTTAGATGACAAAGATTTTTAACTTTTTTCTTTTGCCTAGTTTCCAAACAGCCTATTTACCTCTCAAAGGCATAGGAGCAAAAATATAAGTTCCTCCAGAAGGACCTTTGTTTCCTAGGACTGGATCTTTTAGGATAGCTAGAAGATTTTGAAATTAATAGGGGAGGTCCTGGGATTGATAAAAAGTATGGGCTTTGAATTGTTTGTAGAACTGTTATAGGGCAGGGAGAGGGGAACCCCAGACCCTGCAAACCTGCCTGCTCTAAATAGGTTCTGCTATCCGCTGCATCAACACAAAACATATGAGACTTTAATGAGAAGGAACTTTAATACAATTCAGAAACAATACAGGAAAGGCAAAGAATATAATTTCTAAATCAAACACCCAAAGTTACCCATCCCCTCATGGGTACAAGTCCATCCAAGCAGGATTTTGTGTCAAGTTCCCAAAGTCTGCCACAAGTTTAAAGCACCTTCCAGTGGAGACCCACAGAAAAGGATCAGAAACAACCAGACAAGTCTGGGAGGAAAAGAGCAAAATCAAAACCAAGATAAAAGCTGCCATTGTTAACCTCCCCAACGGTCTCTCAACCACATCTGTTTCAACCAGTCCACGACCAAGAGGCAAGCACAGTTTCTTCATGTGTCCTCTGCTCCATGTCTCCAGGTGTCCAAGGACACCTCCTCCAGGTCTCCTTCTGGCTCTCCATCCTTCTTCCTTCCTTCCTCATTTTCCTCTGCTGCTTTTCTCCCTGCTCAGCATCACCCTCCTTTTGGGTGGGACAGGAAACCTGGAATCCCCCCCTTTCCTGGGGACCACCCTGTTACAGAACCTTTGTATTCTTACAATGACTCAATTTGGAAGACAAGGCAGTTGTTTAGATTCCTCAAAGAATGGGCTTGCAGCCTCAATGCAGTCAAGGGATTGGTTCATTCATCCAAATACATTAACTCCAATTTGATTCTTTATATCAAGGAGAGGATCTTCAACTAAGATAGAAATCAAAAGATTCCTATGCTCTTGATTTACAACTATTTGTCTTTGGAATGTTCTTTCTCTCTGGGTTCATACAGAGGGAGAGTAGATAGGGCATTCTGGGTACTTAGGGGAGAAGGCCTCAAAAATTCCTCTCAGGGTCTGAGAATGAATTTCTAATTTGGCAAACTTCTGATCTTCTGGCCAACTACTTAACAATTTTCAAATATCTTGTCACTTGTCAGTTGGGTCAAAAAGTAAACATTCCTGGCAGTGTTGAGTAACCCCATGGATGAAAGAGGCATTCTCATGAAGGGTATAAAACATTTAGAGCCACTCCCAAATACAGACAAAAGGAGTTAAACAATTTCCCCTGAAAGATGGCAACATTTGTAGGGTGATCCTACAAATGGGATTAATACTGAAAACCAGCCTCAGTTTCCCTCAACCAATAAAAGGAAACAGAGTTTGAGGAAAAGGAAAATGGCTTAATTTGTCTACAAATGAGGAGGGCAGCAGACTCATGTCTGAAAGACAGCTGTCCTGCTCTTTGTCAGAGTGCAGGGGTATTTATACAAAGGGAAAAAGGGGGAGATTGGCAAAGGTCTGCAAAGGGAGGGGTCCGCACAGAGATGGGTGGGTGCTAGCTTGCTTATTTCAACAGCTGCTGTTTAACTCCCTTTTCCTTGGAATGCAAGAAGACAAGCCTGTCAAACAAGGGGAAAATTGCAAGAAATATGGGAAAGACAAACTTGTTAATTCTTATCTGAGAGGCCAGTCATTTGTAACTGCATGGATGGAGAGCCAGAAGGAGGCCTGAGGAGGCACATGGAGCCAAGAGACACGTGAAGAAATGGCACTTGCCTTTTGGTCATGGACTGGTTGAAACAGATGTGGGTGAGAGATCCGTAGGGAGGTGACAATGGCAGTTTTTGTCTTGATTTTGATTTTGCTCTTTTCCTTCCAGACTTGTCTGGTTGTTTCTGATTCTTTTCTGTGGGTCCCCACTGGAAGATGCTTTGAGGCCTTTCTCTGGGCCAATCCTGCTTGGATGGACTTTTACCCATGAGGGGATGGGTAACTTTGGGTGCTTGATTTAGAAACTGTATTCTTTGCCTTACCTGTATTGTTTCCTAGTTTTATTAAAGTTCCTTCCCATTAAAGTCTCATATGTTTTGTGTTGATGCAGTGGATGGCAGAACCCATTTAGAGTAGGCAGGTTTGCGGGGTCTGGGCTGCCCCTCTCCCTGCCCTGTAACAGGATCAGTCTCCTAAAGGGTCTGATAGTTTTTTTTTCTCAATATGCCCGGAGTAGTACTCTTCCAACATGTGTCTTTTTTCCCCAAACAGAAATGTGAATTCTTTGTGGTTTTAGTTCAAAACACCTGATACTTAAAATATAAAGAAAAGTAGAGAATGGTCCTTACCTAAAATTAAGACATTATATTTGAAACAGAATAGTTGGCAAAGAAAAATAAACCCAGTTAGGATTACTGTTTTTGGAGTCTGTGGGTTTGAAGTGCGGGGTCCTTGGTTCAATCTGGGAAAGGTTTCACCAGAGCTCCTGTTTCAGCAATATGCAGCGAGTTCCCAGACGACTTTCTCCACGAGTCAGAGACTTTAGTTATATTTAAAGGGCAGGTTTATTAGGGAAGGATAAAACAATTAAAGACCCTTGCGTAGACACAAGTGGGCAGGAAGAGCTGTCCCAGAAGGGTCAGTTTTGCTAAGAGAGGCCTGCATGGTTGCAGGTGGGCGACCTTGACAGGTCATGGGCAGCCAGGAGGCTGCTGACCTGCAGAGAGAGAGATTTGGTGAAAAGAGGGACGGGCATACTGACAGGTGGGCAGAGGGATTGCTGCCCCAGCCTGTGCAGAGACTGTACTCTCTGTTTGGGAGGGATCACTCCTTGTGAGGTGTCAGTTGGTTGCTAATTTTGGATAACTATGTAGAATCTGAAAGGGACAGGTGATTCTACATGGACTCAATCTCCATATCTTTAGACTGAACCTCAGGATACTAGTGTTGACAGTTATGCTAATCCCTTCTGCCCCCACCTCCTTGTGTGAGCCAGGTTTCTGGTCTTGTGGTGCTTCCTTTTTAGTTTTTTTTTTTTTTTTTTTTCTATTCTTGTCCTCCATTAGTTACCATTGAAATCCAGAAACTGTCTTATGATGCTACAGGAATTTGTTACACAAATGATGGATTGTTGAAGCAATTATTGGAAACTGTACAGAAAAAAGAATAGCTTATTAATGTCTTTTGAAAAAAATAAAGTTACACTTATAAGATACTACATAAAGATAAGATCTTTTAACACTCTGAGTGGAATAGTATGGACAATGTAATCCACATTGTTGTACAATTATGTAATACATATTATTGTACATGATAACACAAACTGTTAGGGGGAAATGATGTCCTGAGTTAATCCCATACAGGCTTTGTGGACCCCAGCCCCACTCCAGACTAAAGCCATCAAGACATTGGGAAAGACAAATCCCATCACCACCAAAGGGAGGGTGGCTGGGACCTGAGGGTGGAGTTGGGCAGCCAGGTTGGATATAAAAACCAAACACATGGGCCTTGGGGTCTCTGGCTCGCGATGGCTCACCTCCTGGCTTCACCGCTCCTGGCTGGCGGCCAACTCTGAGAGCGCCATTTTGGGATTCCTGATTGGCGGATTGGGTAGGACTCATTTAAAACTTTGTCTCCCAGTTTTCTCCCTGAGCCCTACATTTCCTCATTTCCCCTTCCCTTGTAAATAAACCTTTTATTAAACCTTTTATTAACCTTTCGCGTGTGCCTGCAGTAGAGCATTGATAAGTCCTTTTAAGCGCGGGTGAGGACCCACAGTCAGGCACCCCGTTTTGTATTGGGGTTGCTCTACAACAAAACTACCATCCTAAGTGCTTTACAGGTATGAAACATGGAATTCCCACCATCCTCTGGGAAGGGAACCATACTGTCCCCTTACAGATGATAAATGAGGCTTAGTGAGAGTAGGAAGTAAGCAGTTCACCTAGGTCACACAGTAGCATCTGGCTCCAGGATTCCTGGGGTTCATCCCTCTAAAGTGTACAGATGTTGTGTTACCCTAACACTTGGAGGCCTGATATGACCGCCATTTTCTCTTGCTCAAGGTTTTGTAGATTCAAAAGGGAGCAACTGGCCAGTCTTTACTTGTGGGTTGCAGTCACCAGGGTTCAGTAGGGCTGGACATCTCCTCTGGTCCATTCACCTGGCTGGTAGGTAAGGTAAGCTCTGACTGGGAGTTGAGCTAGGACTCTAAACTGGGTACCTGCAGTTTGCCTCTCCAGCATGGTAGACTTGGGGTAGTTGGGCTCCTTGTGCTGCTTCCACAGTGCCAGTGTCCAAGAGAGTTCAGCAGAGTCCCTGGGGTCTTCTCTTACCCTGACTTGGAGGTCACAGGGTCACTTTCTGGCACTTTTGGGTTGGAGCAGTCACAAGCCCACTCTGAGTCAAGGTGAGTGCAAGGTGAGTTCGTAGTACAAGGTGATATCAGGACCATGTTTGAAACCAATGTAATATAATTAGATCAATGAAAAAATATATAAAATATTCAGTCAGGTACTGTGTTAAATCTATTTAAATGATTTTATATGAGTGATGTACTTTGGTTTACATTTATTTATCTATTTATTTATATTAAAGGTTTATTTTTTTATTTTTATACAAGAGCTGGGTTACAAGCCAGAGACATGGGACGGTGAGATGATTCACTGGAGACAGAGCTGGGAGCAGAACAGGCAGACGGACGGATAGACACTGCTGAGGGGAGCAGCGGGCGTGATAGGAAAGGTCTGCCGTGCCATGTGGGATTCTCCCTGGCTGGCCGGAATCGAACCTGCGCTACAGAGGCTGCGGACAGCTTCACAGCGCTGCGCTCAACCCGCTACGCCACCAGGGAGGCCCACTTTGTTTTACGTTTAAAATAAAGATGAAGTAAAACATGCAATAAAAGTTGCAGGCGCAGTGCTTACTCCCTAGACCCTGGTCTCATCATGCCTGTACACACTGCCTGCCCCAATGCCCCAGGGTCACCTGAGAGCTGCTGGGAACCTGGGTGAGAGGCAACAACCTGAGATCCCACAATGTGGGCTGTGGAACATGAGGACTGGGTAGGGGCAGGAGGGAAATATGTGGGAGCCGCAGGTAAGCCGGGCTACATACCCAAATCCACCCCCTCCTGCAACTTCCACCAGAAGTGGAGTGTCCATCTGCAAAGTGATGCTTTTACAAGGACTGTTTCATTGCAGTGCTGGCTGCTTGTATAAAACCAAGATTTTGGGGAGCCTTCCTGGTGGCACAGGGTGTTAAAGTGTCGGGTCTATCAAGCTATCACCAGCCACTGCAGCATGAGTTCTATCCCTGGCCAGGGATCTAACCCATATAAGGCACAGCAGACCTCCCTCAGCAGTGTATTTCAGTAGATACAACTGTTCTGCTCCCCGTTCTGTCTCTGGTGAATCCTCTCACCACCACCATCCCCTGCCCCAGCACTTCTAACCTATACCCCAGTTCTTGTATGCATAAATAAATAAAAATAAAATCTTGAAACACACAAAAAAAAACAAGATTTTTCACCCAGACAGGAAAAAGTCCTAAAAGGAAGTCATCCCATGTCACTTCTATGCTGGCTGCTCTGGGGGGCACCTCCTTCCTAACACGAAGTGTGTATCCCCAACTCTGTGCACCCCCTGAAAGTTACAAGCTCACATCATCTCACAAAAGCTCAAGGTCTTGTGGGCGGTGACTTACTTTTCTAATTCCAAAGTAGTCTAGTTAAATAAAGCCTTGGGAGAAGGCTCTGCTACTGCAGGTTGAGTGAGATAAGAAAGGCATGAAATAATCAGGGAAATGCAAATCAAAACCACAATGAGATACCACCTTATACCAGTGAGAATGGCACATATCACCAAAAAACAAAAAACAAAAAACAAAAAAACTAACAACAACAAATGGTGAGGATGTGGAGATAAAGGAACTCTCCTACACTGCTGGTGGGAGTGCAAACTGGTCCAACAACTATGGAAAGCTGTGTGGAGGTTCGTCAAAGTACTGAAAATTGACCTGCCATAGGACCCAGCAATTCCACTCCTAGGAATATAGCCAAAGGACACAAAAACACTAATTCCAAAGGATACCTGAACCCCTATATTTATTGCAATACTATTTATAATAAAGATATGGATCAAGAAGATGTGGTATATATACAAAATGGAATACTATTCAGCAATCAAAAAAAAAACCTCAAGCCATTCACAGCAACATGGATGGAGTGAGAAGGGATTATGCTCAGTGAAATAAGTCAGAAGAAAAAGAAAAATATCAGATAGTTTCACTTATAGGAGGAATATAGGGAAACCAAATAAGGGATCAGGAAATAAAAATAATAACAAAAAATTTAAAAAAAAATTTAGCAGGCAACTATAAATCAGAAACATTCTGCAAGGGAGGGGGAGATAGAGGAATCAAACTAGGGGAGGGCCTCCCTGGTGGTGCAAGGGGTTAAGACACAACCTATGGGGCTGTCTGCAGCCACTGAAGCATAAGTTCGATCCCCAGCCAGGGAGCTACCCACATGGCACAGCAGACCTCTTCTGACTCCCCCGCTGCTCCCCTCAGCAGTGTATTTCAGTCACGGAGTGACTGTCTGACTGTTCTGTTCCCCACTCTCTCTGGTAAATCCTCTCACTCTCCACACCGCTGGCCTGTACCTCAGTTCTTGTATGCATAAATAAATCTTTAAAAACAAAAACAAAAAAACAGGGAGCGTGGGGCCTCCTAGGTGGTGCAGGGAGAGTGTCAGCACTAGGGAGAGAAGAGCACAAGGGACTATGGTGATGGTTCACAGGTCAATCAGTGCTGGGAATTTTACGGGGACTGCACCTGAGATGAGAAAGCATATAAGCAAGCATTGTACAAAAATGAATAATAATGCAAAATGTATATATATATACTTATACACACACACACACACACACACACACCCATATATAAGGGGACCATTTCCACCCTTTCCCGGAGTTCCAGTTTCTGGCTTTGTCAGGTACAGCAGCAGCTCCTGGACTACTGGATCTTGAAGCCAGCTGGGAGATTCCCCAATGTCATTTCACCTTTCATGGTCATCTACTGAAGTGAGGCAGATATTGGGGAACACAGAATCTACAGCACCAGTATGAGGAAGCTGGGAAATACAAATTCAGTGCAAGGAGGGGTGCCTGTGTTGCATTATCTTTTGCTTAGGCCTAGTTTCCTACTTTGGGGCACTCAAGTACCTACTATTCATTGGACTAATGGGGACACAGACTGGTGATTTTCATCATTAATTAAAAAATCCTTAGGCAAAGACAAAAGTCCACTCTACGGCAGGCATGCATGCTTTAAGTTCTACATCCTTCACGTGAGCCTCTATATAGGACCGGTTGAAATGGGAAACCAGAAAAGGGCTGGCAGGGTGAAGACGATTATAGACCTCCTTTCCTGGAAGGTACTGGAGAAAGGGTTGCTTTCATTTAATTTCTCCCTTGACTTTCCTCCTCAGAGGTGTCTGAAGTGTTTTATGACAAGTAGAATAAAATAGATACAACATTAGTGTCAAGACACTTGATGGCAAGTCAGTCTTGGGCGTCTGACCCACTGGGCTTACGAGGCTGGAATCTAGTGCTTGGCAGAGGCCTGTGAGGGTGTCTGGGCTTGGGCTCTGTCTGTTACTGCTCCAGCTCATCCTCTGCTCATGGTCTGACTTTTCCAATAAAGCAGTCAAGCTCCAGGGCCAGCAGCCAAGGCCCCTCCCTCTTCCTTATCCTATTAAAGGGAGCCAGTGCCACTGGAGCCTGGTTCCCAGCCCTGCTCCCTGACCCAGAAACAGCCCATCCTGAGAAGGGGCAGAGCACTCCGTGATGTGCCGCACTCCGTGATTTGCCACACTCCATGATGTGCCCCAACCCGTGAGTGTGTGGCTGTGCCAGCTGGCCCTCCACTGGTCTGTCCCCCAGAGCCAGGGAACAAGTAGCTCTCAGTACAGTAACTCCATAAATCCTGCTCACGTACACAGTGCCCAGACAATGAACCACTCAAGGAGCTAAAGTTATTACTCTTTTATTGAGTAAGATAGGAGCGGAGCACGTGCACCCACTGTGCACTGGGGCATTTGGAAAGCAACTAAAAGAAAGAAATGAGTTAGAGCCATTTAGTTGTTCAAAAAATGCCCTGAAGCCTCTTATGTGTGTCCTGCAGCCAATGCACTTAGGGGACTCCAATAGGGGTGTCACCCATCTAAGGTTTAGGAGTTCTGCTGGGGGGGGGGGGGTGGTCAGCGTGGCCCGGCCTGTCGCATAGTCTTCTAAGCACTCTGGCAGCTCGACTTCACCAGGGAGATTGAGCCCAGCCAGGGGACATAGTATATCTGGAAAGAGCAGAGTGATTTCTGCAAAAGGAAGAGAGGGATAGTCATTTAGGGTTATAATAAAAAAGGAAAATGTCACAAGTGCAGGTGAGGAATGGTGGTGGGACACTCTGACCCACCCCTGCCACCCCCAAGAACACTAAGCAGTATTCTGTAGGGAACCTCTCAATTGTTCCTCCTGGGCTCCAAGTCCAAGAGCTGGTGTTTGCACCCACCCATAGGCCCCACAGGGTCCCACTCTCCCACTCCCAGTACACTCCTTTAATGGGTAGCCTATGCAAGGCCACAAAGTCCCAGCGTGTAGGACTATGGGAAGGGCTTGCCACTCCAAGTGCCCCCCATATCCAAGGGGTCAAAGACAAGAGGCCCAGAAGGAAAGACACAGGCACAGGTCTCAGGTTCAGGGAAATACTCCCCTCACATGTGGGAAGGGGCTGACAGAGCAGTAGAGCTCTCCCTAGAGGCCGGAGACCTCCCAAGAACCAGCCAAGCCTCAGCCAAGCCCCCAGGGAGAGTCTGGTATTTGGCATTTGGGGCAGCATCAAAGGGTTTTGGCTGTTACAGGCCTCTAATTCCCTTGTAATCTGTCCAGGTTTTTGAAACTCGGATTAAATGGCTCCCCAGCAACTACCCCATAACAATCCTCAAAGCACTCAGTGCCCCAATTGCCCAGCTAAAACCCCCTTACAATTCAAATTAGTCACTTGTATACACAGGCACCCCACACTCCCGCAAGGTAGATGCCCAGCCTCCAGTAGATACGTACCCTCAGGTTCCGCTGGTCATGGAAAGGACAACTTTCCAAGTTGGACTGGGACTTGGTGCACGTGGTTCTACCCATTTCCACATCCAAGTAGTAGTTCAAGCCGGACACGACCTGTGCATGTGGAGGAAAGATGCTCTTACAGCACTGGCTACCTCACAGCCACCCCGGCTAGCACACTTCTGGGCTGGCATTCGCGGCTGCCAGGGGAGGGCCTGCAAGCATGATGCCACCCCGTGCCAACCTGTCAAAGTGCTGAGCCCCAGGCCCTCCTTGTCACTGGATCATGGAGCAGAGTGGCTCCGACAAGCATCTCGTTCAGGCAGGACAAGTAGCAGCAAAGTAAAAGGTGGGAAGTCAGGCACCAAAATTCATTAACCTGGTCCAGGAGAGGGTGCAGTTTTGAGGGGCCAGTCAGGGGCTGGCAACTCAATTGCATCGATTTCAGAAGCCAGGCAAGGATTAATGCACAGTGACGGCTCTGCTGAGAAATCCTTGGAGCCACTCCAGCAAGACTGGTCTGATGATGCCATTTAAGCTAAGTTTCAGTCATGAGCATCCCAGACCCCCAACTAACCCATTATGTTCATTTCCTCACTTAGCAGGAAATGAGATGCTCACATACAATGTTTTAGGCCAGTTAAAGACCACCTTGCAGTATCTGCCTTCTGTCATTTTTGATGGGGATGTTTCTTAAGTGTGCCATGCACCTGCGTGCCTTTACATCTGCAATCACAGAATAAAAACTAACCCTGTCCTCAAGGAGGGCAACCTACAGACAAGTCTTTTAAGAACCAGGAGAAGCACGGGGTGAGGAGGCAGGGATCAAGCTCCAGACCCTGCCACAAACAAGTCCTGATACCTCTGAAACCAGTTTTCCCAAAGGCCTGATGAACTGGAATGCTCTGGTCTTCACAGCAAGCTAGGCTAGAGGGGGCCTGTTGACCAGGGAGTGCAAGTCCTGTCCTAAGAGGCGAGCACCAGCTGACTGGCAGGAGAAACGAGTCTGCCCTTGACCCTCTCATAAGTTTTAGGAGAAGGCAGGAGACAAAGTCAAGGCACTGGAGAGACCACTCTTATTGCTGTGTCTGCTCTCTAATGTGACACAGGCCACCAGTCCTCATTCTAGCCTTCTTTCAATGAGTGCAGGCCCAAAGCCCTTCCTAATGTTTCCACACATCCCCCTCCTGACTGTGTGCTTCATCTGGCAGAAGCCAGGGTTAGGTGTGGCCCGCCCTACCCTGGCAAGCACTCAACCACCCTGATTGTTGGCAGGGTTTGCACACATCAGGGAGGGGCAAGAGACTTCATTTTGAGATGCTGCTCCCATGGTGGTGACCTCTTAAGGGAAGCAACATGTCAGAGGCTTTTCCTCCAGGATCTCTAGATCTTTCCTCTAAGGTTTGGATTCTTAGGTCAGATCCTCTGCTCTGGGATCCATCAGGACACAGGACAATATGTGGATGCCTCCATGTTTGCTGGAAATTTCTGCACAGGGAGAGCAGGGAGGGTCCTGGCCTCAGGAAAGGTGCTTATTGTTGGCCCCAAACACCCCACTGCAGGGCAAGAGGGCAGAACCTGGGTAGGTTTCTGCATGACCCAAGAAAAGACTGGGCCAAACTGAGTGAAGGCCTGCACCACAACTTGCTGGGTCCTTCAAAACTGTCAAGGTCAGCACAGACTAAATGGTTGCTGCAGAGCAAAGGAGGCTGCAGGACGGTGCCCAGGCATGGTCTTCAAGAGACTTTGCCACAAGAAGGATATCAGGACAATTTGAATAAGGAGAGCATGCTAGATATATGTATGTGTTGTGTTGATTCCTGATTTTCAAAATTGCATTGTGGTTATGTATAAAGAGGCTCTTGTTTTAGGAAATACACGCTGAAGAGTTTACTCTCAAAGGGCTCAAAAAATGAAATGCATATATACACTCACACATGCATGTTTCACAATATTAGGCAAGCGCCACAATATTACGGTGAGGAATCTGGGTGAAGGATCTACAGGGATTCTAACTGCTGTGTTAGCAAATGCTTTGTAAGTCCTAAGTCGATCAAAACAAAAAATTAAAAATAAAATAGAAAAGTGCTTTAAAAAATTCAGATGTAGAGCCAGGAGGGCAGCCAGGTGCGGGGTCTGTTTCTCCTTAGCCTGTGGCCATTTAGTTGACAGCTCACAATGAGCTCAGCCCGATAGATGCTGAGGGAGCAGGCCGGGGACCTTCGCCCCAAGGCCACGACAGCGAGGCCGGGCTAGAGCTGGGAAGCAAATGACGATTAGGCGTCGGCCAGGGACAGCCAACCCGGGTTCCAGGCCCTTCCGAAGACCCGGCCGCGAAGGGCTGTGGGCACAGGGAAGACCCGGCCACCGCCCGGGGAGGGCCAGGGCGAGCCTGCGTCGGGATCACGGGGCCCGCGCGGAGAGCCGGGTCGGGTTGGGGCGTCAGGGGCCCCGCCCCGGGGGCCGGCCTGGGCGTTCCGCGCCGCCCCGCCCCAGCCCCCGCCGCCCCCTGTCCGCGGCGACCCCGCGACCCCGGCCCGGGACGCACCTGCTTGCGCGCGCGCAGCACGTTCAGCGCGCGGCTGTGGAACGCGTCGTTGTTCGCCTTGTTGTACTCGCTGACGGCGAAGTTGAGCGCGCGCTGCACGCCCTCCTCGTTCACGTCGGCGTCCATCAGGCCGCCCACCAGGCGCGGCGCCTTGCCGGGGCTCGCGCCGGCTGCGGGGCTCGCGGCCAGGGCCAGGGCCAGGGCGGCCAGCAGGAGCAGCGGGGATCGCAGAGGGCCGGCCATGGTCTGCTCGCGAGTGGACGGGCGCCGGGGCGGGCGGCGAGGGGCCGCCCTTATATCCCCAGCCGCCAGCCTCCGCCCGCCCGGCTCGGGCTCCTCCTCTTCCGCCCCCCCTCAGTCCCGCCTCCCGGGCTCGTCCAGCTCGGAGCAGAGGACCTGCCCCACCTCCCTACTCAGGAGGCGGCTCCCGCGCTCCCAGCCCAGCCCTGCCCCTGGCCCCTGCCCTCCTGCAGAGTCTCTCCACTCCCTGCTAGCTCGCCCCTCCTCCCCGCTCCCCACTCCCTCAAAGATCTGCCCCGTCTCTCCCCTCCCTTCGTCTAGGCGATCTTCCCCTGCCCCAGTCCCTTGCTTCCAACCCTGCCACTACCAAAGTCGGGAA
This sequence comes from Talpa europaea, assembly GCF_964194135.1. Classification (NCBI taxonomy): domain Eukaryota; kingdom Metazoa; phylum Chordata; class Mammalia; order Eulipotyphla; family Talpidae; genus Talpa; species Talpa europaea. The sequence goes on from NC_140078.1 coordinate 39,038,771, forward strand.
AGTCCTCCCTTCCTCCTCATAGTCCTTCTTTTCCTACCCGCTGACCACCCCCTCCTGCGCCCCGGCCCCACTCCACCGGCTCCGCGCCTTCGCAGAGGTGTCACCCTTCTTGGAACCTGCAAAGTTTGCCATCTCGGAACTTTGTATTCTCTTAAAAGGGAAAAACAGGTCTCCATTCCTAGGGTTGTCTGCATAAGTGAGCAATTCGCAGAGGCTAAGGAAAAACCCCAACTGCTTGGTGTTCTGGGGAACTTCTTTACCAAAGGGGAACTTCTTTACAAAGGGAAATTAATTCGTTAACCTTTATGTGGGAAAACGTCATCATGGGATACCCATTTTCACAATTCATTTATCCAACCTATAAACCTATTTCAGGTTTCTCCCTGGGCCAGGCGATAGGGTGTGGGGTGTGTATGTTGAAGCAGCTGGGGCAGGTGAGCCACGGATTTGAAGTAGAGTGGCTGCCAGGTGGATGTGTAATTTTAAGTAAGTTTAATAGTATTTTTTATTTAACTCAATATAGCTAAAATGTTTTTCACTACATGCAGATAGTTGTTTATAGATACTTTATATTCTTGTGTGTGTGCATACTGAATATTTGTGAGAGAGAGTGTCAATTTGGATTAGTGTCAATTTCAACCGCCCTGTTGTCAAGTGTGGCCTTTGACTGTGGCTTAGAATAACCCAGCTTTAGGGTCTGTGTGTCAGACGGGGCAGTGATCAGTAATTAAGATCAAGGAACTCAAGGTGTTTTGTTGCAAGAGGTTATGGAGATGATACCACTGGGCATGGCCAAGGAGGAGGCCTTTTTGAGAGTACATTTAGTTTGAGATCTAAAGGATAAGGAGTCCTAATGAGACCAAGGAAAGAGCTTCAAGCAGAGTGGTGAGTGCAAAGGCCCTGAGGTCAAGCTGTGCTCACTCATTTCAGGAACAGGGAGTCAATGAATGATCTTAAAGCGCAGGAATTTGACCTGGGATTTGGAAGTTGTGTGGACGATAAGCTGTGGGTGTGAGCCGAGGGTAAAGGAATGAAAAGAGACCCCTACCAGACAGTGCAGGGGTGGGGTGGGAGAGAAGCTGAAAGGAGTGAAGGTGAAGGGGTAAGGCAGTTGAGGGAATGAATGCCTAAGCACTTGGGCTGCTGTTAACTTCTGTCATTAGGGTGTCACATTACTGGCTCCGGTTCTCTGCCTTCTGCTTTGGAAAGCTTAGGGTTTTTGAAAAATCAACTTGAATGTATTTATAATTTGCATACAATAAAAGGTCCCATTTTATGTGTCCAGTCTATGGAATTTTACAAATGTATACCTTGGTGTTACCACTCCATCAGGATTTCCATTACCCTGAAAGTTTCCTTGTGCCCTTACAATTAATCTCCATGCTGCCACTTGGCATACAGACAAATGGATCTGTAGATGTGTTTGTTTGTTTGTTTGTTTTTTGCCAGTTTTTGAACATCTCATAAATGGAATCATGCAGTGTGATTGCATGTGTGTCTTGATTCTCTCATTCAGCTTTATTTTGAGCTACCCCTCTGTTTATTTCTAATTGTTAATCCTCTTTCTTCCCACACTGAGAGAGCATGGTGAGCTGTGGGCTGGGCTGGAGTAAGGCCTGGGAGTGGAGCGAGAGGAATGGCATTCTGATCAGATATCAGGCTGAGTTTCTTCTCTTACACCTGCCTCCATCCCTGAAGGTGATGGGGTTGTGAATGACCTGTGATGAGGGTGGCCGACTTTTCCAGAAACTTGGGAAAGCCTCTGGGCTCTTGAAGGGCACTTAAAAGCACTTTCCTGGGAGTTGTGTAGTTGATGGTCAGTCACCATCAGCCCAGACCCACTGTGGGTGGCCTAAGGATTGCAGCAGCAGGAATCCGGCATTTTGGAACAATATTCATGACACATCCTCATGTTTTGTTAGAAGATGTGGCGTGTGGAACTCTCTGGACTCCTCTCCTGTCTCCAGCTGCCGCAGTTCCGCTCCTGCATGTGGTGAAGTAGACTTGCTGCTGCTGGGAAGGAGCAAGGAGGAGAAAGGCTGCTGTGAATTGGGGAGAAGGAACCAAAGCCACTGAAGTAGATGGTTCTCCTGGTCTGGTTCTCTTTTATGACTTTAGCACTTTGGCCTGTGGGACAACCTGTTTTGAGAGACTGTGGCAGCCACTGTCCTAACCTTGGGTGGATTCTGCTTGGATGGTATATTTTGGCTCTCCTTCTCTTTCAGCTGTCTGGTCTCTGCCCAAATCTTGATTATGTTTCTTCCTGGGAGGTGCCTTGGATTCATTCTCCTGGCAGTTCTGTTTCTGGCCCTTGGCTGTTCTTCTTTGGGTCCTGCCTGTTTGGCTGAACTTCAGCCCACAAGGTGGGGTGACTTAGGAGTCTGAATTTTTTTTTTTAAATATATATATATTTTTTAAGATTTATTTATTTATTTATACAAGCACTGGGTACAGTCAGAGGCGCAGGAGGGTGAAAGAATTCACCAGAGCCAGAGCGGGGAGCAGAACAGGCAGAAGGACTGAAGCACACTGCTGAGGAGAGCAGTGGGTGGCAGGAGTGGTCTGCGTGCCATGTGGGACCCTCACCTGGTGGCTGGGGATCGAACTGGTGCTGCAGAGGCTGAGGGCAGCTTTGCAACCCAGCGCTCAACCGCTGCACCACTGGGAGGCCCCAGGAGTCTGTATTTTGAAATCCTTCTCTCTTGTACTTATTTCCACTCTCTGTTTTCCTTGAAATTGTCAATGATTAAAATCTTTGTCCGCACTAGAGTTTGATTACTTTGCTTTGATGAGTGCAGGTTGTACCAGCCCCTAGAATGGGCAACATGGGTTTTGTCCTTCTAACAGTTTGGGGGTCCCTGGAAACCCTGGGTTTCACCAGGTATTAGCTCAGTGTTAGGGTGTGAGACCCTAACCCAATATCCAGTTACAACCATCAGGGTACATACATTTTCCTTTTTCTCTTCTAGGTTCTTGGTTTGTATAACTATTCAGTTGACACAGGACATATTAATAGGAGAAAAATTTAGTTTCATTTATATGGGAGTCCCGATAAAGCATGAGACTCAAAGGCAGTCAGGTTTCTGTGACATCCTGAGCTAAGGAAAGGCACAGGGACCTGGGACTTCAAGGGGAAGGAAGACAAGTCACAGGAAGGTAAGAAAGACAGAGGCTTGGTAATCAGATAAATCTTTCAGAGAAAAAGTTTTCTTTTGTAATAGCTCTTTCTTATAGGCCCTGTATCTAAATTCTTTTAGGTAGTTATGGGAGAAGTAAAAGTTTTTCCTAAGTCTGCTGGGTCTTGATTGCTCAGCTCAAAATAATCTGACAAAGCCCACATTTTTAGGGTGACATATTCCGCTCCCCTTCACTATCTAATTCCATTGTGATTCAGGAGCCTGTAGAAACACCACAGAGTCCTTCTGGATACACCCCGGTGCAATAGGAAAGTTTTTGCAGCAGGGGATGGAGAGCTTCAGTGCTATACAGAGCAGGGAAAGAGAGGGCTGCCCTTGCAGATATTTCTGAACAGAGTGATTATTTCCCTGACAGGTGGGACTCCAGTCTTATAATGGTATACCATGCAGAAGGTAAGCGAAGTGTAAGGAATCCTCCCATCTGCAGTACAGTCTGATAAAAAGTGGGTTAGGAGAATGTCGGACAATTACTCCAGCTGTTTGAATGACTTGGGGCAAATGTAACAAATCTGGAGAGGTGGGTTACTTTTTTTTTTTAAGATTTATTTATTGTTATGCAAGAGCTGGGGTACTGGCCAGAGATGCAGGAGGGTGAGAGGATTCACCAGAGACAGAGTGGGGAACAGAACAGGCAGATTGCTGAGGGGAGCAGTGGCCGCGACAGGAGAGGTCTGCGTGCCATGTGGGATTCTTGCTAGTTGGGATCAAACCTGCACTGCAGAGGCTGCTGGACAGCTTCACAGCGTGGCGCTCAACCCCTGCTGCGCCACTGGGGAGGCCCAGGTGGGTTACTTTGGACCATAGAGTCTGGGGGTTGGAGCCAGCAACGATGAACAAGCTTCAGTCACCAGCAGCCCACACCCTGATTTCTGTACTCCACAGCTTCAAGGATAAGATAATAGGGAGAAGTCAAGATTGAGGCCTGGGGTCTTCTTCCCGTCCTCACTCCCAACTCAGGGAGACATGGGGGTGCTTTACATCATGTGCCATGTTGGTAAAGCATTTAGGGCTCTGCTGGGGATCAACACCATATCATTATAAAACTATGATATTTGTGGGAAAGCCTGTTGACAGTCCCCTAAGAATAGGCCGACTACAGTGTTTAATACCTGTTTTGTACTTACTGATGGAAGGAGAATTCTTCTGGAAACTTTTGCTCAGGGTCCCACATGTAAACAGTCTGTATTTCTTTACAGACAAGTGTCCATTTATTTTCACAAACAGCACTTAACCCAAGCAGCTCCTATGGCATCGGAAGCACCGCAGCCAAGGTGGAGGGAGCACAGGAGCGGATGTACAGGAACATGGCAGTTGGCTTGTGCAGCCGGAGGCTTGGTTTGTTTCTCTGGACCTCTGACCTGGCCGTGAGGTAAACAGGATGGGTGTGAGTCCAGTTGAGCAATTCCCTTGGCATCTCTGGATGGTCAGTTTCCTTTCCCCAGTCTACATTGTGGTCACCGTGGTAATTTCTCTTTCTGTGTCTGTGCCACCTTGAATTCTAGTCCCTTTAGCAATCGGCCCTGGTGTTGGGGGATCCCTCTTTCTGCCAGAGACAGCATTAAAACTGACACCCTGAAGGTGGAGAAAGTGGGAATTGAAATCCAGATGACACTAGGCCAGGCCTGCCATCCCCCCATGGTGCTCTCTGACTCTTTTCCTGCCAGAGACAGAGGAACTGAATCTAAAGACAAGGACTTGATTGAATGCTAGTCAGGCTCCTTTAGCTGCTTCTCCACTAGGCCTGTGTTCCTCCCCCTTCATGTCCTATGCCTGCTAATCCTGACTCAGGATCCCCCCCTACCACCTTGCTCTCTGATCAAGTTCCCCCCATCTTAGTTGTCTAAATTCTTTTTAAGATTCCTGTTAGGTGAGTTTGACCAGAATGCCACACTGTTTCCTTTCAGTAATTTTCCTTCCTGCCCATCCCCACCTGGCTACAAATCCCCATCCTGCTCATGTGTATTCCCCATAAATCTCCAATCACCACATCACCCATGAATCATCACCATAGTCCCTTGTATTCTTCCCTTTCTTATTTTGACCCATCTCCCTCCCCTCCCCTGTTGTATGCCTCAGATCTATAGTTTGCCTGCAAGTTTTCTCTCTCTCTCTCTCTCTCTTTTTTTTTTTTGACCCTTTGTTTGGTTTCCCTATATTCTTCCTATAAGTGAAACCATCTGATAGTTTTCTTTTTCCTTCTGACTTATTTCAGTGAGCATAGTACCTTTTATTCCATCCATGTTGCTGCGAATGATATGAGTTTATCTTTTTTGATTGCTGAATACTATTTTGTGGTGCATATATACATCTTCTTAATCCATTCCTCTGTTTTCATGCATTTAGGTTGTTTCCATATCTTAGTTATTGTAAATAGTGCTGCAGTAAACATAGGCATGCAGGTTTCCTTTGGAATTAATGTTTTTGTGTTTGGGTAGATTCCTAGGAGTGAAATCACTGGGTCATAATTTAGATCCATTTTAGTAATTTGAGGAACAACCACGCAGCTTTCCATTGTGGTTGGACCAGTTTGCATTCCCACCAGCAGTGTAAGAGGGTTCCTTTTTCTCCACATCCTCACCAGCACTTGTTGTTGCCAGTTTTTTTTTTTTTTTTAATATGTGCCATTCTCACTGGTGTGAGGTAGTATCTCATTGTGGTTTTGATTTACACTTTTGTGATTATTAGTGATATTGAACATTTTTTTTCATATATCTGTTGGCCATTTGCATTTTCTCTTTGAAGAAGTGACTTTTTTAGTTCTGCCATTTTTTGGCTGGGTCATTTGCTTTGTTTTTGTTGAGTTGTGTAAGCTCTGTAGATCTTTGATATCAGTCCCTTATCAGTTGTATGGAGTGCAAATATTTTCTCCCTGTCTGTAGGTTGTCTGTTTTGATCATTATCTCTTTTGCTGTGCAGTATCTTTTTAGTTTGATACAGTCCCAGCTATTTCTTTTCCTTCATTATCTTTGCTTCAGGGGATGAGTCCTCAAAGAGATTTCTGAGGTGTATGTTATGGAAGGTTGTGCCTATGTTTTCTTCTATATATTTAATGGTTTTGGGTTTTACATTCAAGTCTTTAATCCATTTTGAGTTGGTTTTTGTAGATGGTGTGAGGTAGTGGTCTAGTTTCATCCTTTTGCATGTAGCAGCCCAGTTTTCCAGCACCATTTATTGAAGAGATTTTCTTTGTTGCAGTGGTCATAGTTCGATTGACCATATATGAATAGCTTTACTTCTGGGTTTTCAATTTGATTCCTTTGGTCTGTGTATCTGTTTTTGTTCCAGTACCATGCTGTTTTAACTAGTACAGCCTGAAGTCAGGGAGTGTAATATCTCCATTCTTCCTCTTTGTAGTTGATTCCAGGGTGTTTTTTTTTTTTGTGTGTGTGTGTGTGTGTGTGATTCCATATGACTTTCAGCAATATTTGTTCTATTTCTTTGAATAATGTCATTGAGATTTTTATTGGAATTGCATTGAATCTGTAAATTGCCTTTTTGATAATGTTAATTCTTCCAATCGATGAGCAGAGAACGTGTTTCCATTTCTTTGTGTCTTCTTCTATTTCTTTTATCAATATTTTGTAATTTTCTTTGAATAGATCTTTCACCTCCTTTGTTAGGTAATTTAATTTGAAATTTTGGGGTACAATTGTAAATGGGATGGTTTTCTTGATTTCTTCTTCTTCAGACTGGTTGTTTTCATGTACGATGCCCTGACACTTTATTCAGAAAAATTTCAAACATGCAAACAAATAAAATTTTATAGCAAACACCTCCATATACACCATCTTCTACTATTAATTCCACCATTATTACACTTCACTTGTTTTCTCACATGTTCTCCACTTTTCCATCTATCAACCCATCCTTTAAAAATGCATTTCACGGTACACTGCAGACATCAGTACACTTTACCCCTAGACACTTCAGCATGTATAGCACTAATTAGAGCTCAATATTTACTTATAGCTTTTTTAATTTGTTATAAAATTTGTCTAAAGTGAAATGCACTCATCTTTAGTATATATTCACTTACTTTTGACAAATGCATACCCCGGTGTAACCCAAACCTTCCTCTGATACAGCACAAGTACATCCCCCCACAAATTCCCTCATCCCCCTTTGAAGTCAGTTTGGGCCCTCAATCCCAGAGACAACCCCTGCACTAACTCTTTTTTATCCAGTATAGATTAGTTTATTCTATTCTAGAAGTTTGTCATGAAATTTGAAGCCATATAGACTTTGATGTGAGATATTTTTCCACTTAGCTTGTTGTTCTTGAGATACATCCATGTTGTTTGTGTTGCATGTTTGTAACTCAGCCTTTGGTTGCCGCAAGGAGCCTTTTCCAGAAATGTCTTGGGTTCTCAATTGCAGGTAGCACTTGTTTTAATGAGTATGATGACTCTTCACTATGGGGACATTTTGCTAATGTTTCTTCTTTCTTTTATTTAACCTGGAATAATGTCCTTCCCCTCATCTCGCTGCCTGCTCCTCCTTTCCCCTGCCCTCTTTGTCATTTTGAACTTCTGGTTGATTGTGCTCCACCAATGGAACACAGTTTGATTTAAAAAAAAAAAAAAAACAAAAAAACAAGAGTGGTATTTTCTAACTCTTACTCATGTTTGAAAATACAAGTTATTTTTCAGAAAAATCAAATTTGTACAATGCGTTCATTATAAAAACAATTACGCAAAGTCCCAAGAAGAGAGTGTGTGTGCCTGTGAGTTAGTGCACATGTGTTTGTGTGTCGAGGGTGCTCTTGTGTATTTTTTTACCACATGGAGATGATGTGATGATTATAATTTGTCCCTGTTTCTTTTTCACTGTCATTTTGTCATTTTTCATGGTGTGAAATAGTCTTTGAAAGTGCTGCTTTATTTTCTACTCTAGTTATTCCATAGTTTAATATTTTCTCTAATGCTAGATGTTTAAACTGTACCTGTTTCTTTTGGTTTTTCTCCTATCATATATATTGTGTAACATTCTCATACACAATATTATAGGAAAAATGTCTTGGCGAATATTTGCATACTTTTCTTCTTAGAACTGGAATCATTGGGTTAGAGGCTACAAAAATTTTTTGAATAGCAATTTGACAAATAGTTCTCCAGAAAGACATGCCTGGCTCAGCCAGACCCACATAGCAAAGAGAAAGTTCTTGTGTCAAAAACAGCATTTTGTGTTTTATTTTATTTCCCATTATTTATGAGTACAGCTGTCCTCTATGCTGTTACTCAGAGCCTGAGACCCTCACTAGCCACCCAGTGCCCACCGCCTTTATGCTTGAATCACATCTGGCAGGTTGTCTTTAACTTATTTATCCTCCATGGTAAATATGATTGATTCCACATCTAGGCTATTTATTTATTAATCGATTTAGTAAATATGCGTGGCACACATGAGGGCAAATACTGACTTTAAAGTTGTAAAAGTTCAGTTGCTGACCTCCAGAAACCCTGGGTCTAATGCAGAGAGATGCATGGACAGGTATTTCCACACAACCTGAGGTCACAAACTGCCAGAAGATAAAGATCTCTGTGCTCCAGATTTGGCCAGAGGTGTCTCCCTGGATTCTACCCTGGGTAGTTTTTGCTACAGCAGTATAATCTTGATCTTCTTGGAGACTTGCTTATCTTTGTTCTTCTAAGATATGAAGAATTCCCCCAGTCTAGTCCAGCCTCGTCCTGAGAACTTCTCACAAGTCTATACTAAGGTTTTCAGCTCTGTTTGGGTCTTGCATCCCCTTCTCCCAGGGGCCTCCTTCGTGTTGTGGCTTTAATACTAACTTTATACTCGTAGCTTCCATTCAGATATCTCCAGGGCAAAACTGCCACCTTACCTCCATGATATTGTGCTTTCTAATGAGAAATATATATTTGGACTTCATCCCCATTTTTGGTACAAGCCTCCCAAAACCCTTGGAGTGTCCTAAGTGAAGGCAGAGACATTGTATGTTAATGAGGCAGCCTTTGGCCGTATCTGAGTATAGGGCTTGGTTACTGGAAGAGCTGGCTACCTGACTAGACAGGAAATTTCCAGTCCTACTCCGTTACTTCCAGAAGGGGAAAGAGGCAAACGGGTCCATGCCTATGTAATGGAGCTTCCATAAAATCCCAAAAGGATAGTTTGAGAACTTCTAGATGGGTGAGCTCATCCCATGGGGAGAGTAGCATGCTCAGAGCCCATACTTGCCTTATGCATCTCTTCCTCTAGTTTTCTTGAGTCATATCCCTTTATATTCAACCAATAATCTAGTGAGTAAAATGTGTCTCTGAGTTCTGCAAGTTGCTTTAGCAAATTCATCGACCCCAATGTGGGGTCATTGGTCTCTCCAATCTATAGCTGGCCAGTCAGGTCAGAAGTCCACATCTAGGCTATTCATTCATCAGGTTTGACAACCTGGACTTGAGACTGGCATCTGCAGTGTGTGTGTGTGTGTATGTGTGTGTGTGTGTGTGTGTGTATGACAAACATTCTGAAGGGCTGAGCCCTTTTCCTGTGGGACCTAATGCTGCATCCAGGTAGACAGTGTCAGAATTGAGCTACTTTGTAGGGCAATACTGGTGAAACATTGGTTGGTGGTGTAAGGAAAAACTTCATATATCTGAATGGCGAGCAGACTTGGTAACTGATGCCAGAGTCCTACCTTCAAATCTCTCTGATTGCTTTTAAACTTGGGTGGCCCGAGACAGCCCAAACTGCCCGTGCTTCAAATTGTAGTGTGGAGTCACCCCTGACCTCCCTGGCTAATGCCGTTCCACATTATGGTAAGGGCCAATACTTAAAGGTCAGTCTCTTGGTGAGACTGTCTTACCCCTCACTGTTTAAATTATAACTCTTTCCATCTGCTCAGCCTCTTTGCCTAATTATTTCCATTGTACCTTCTGATTTTCTGTTTTCTTCTTTGCTATTTGCTATTCTTGTCTGTTATGTTCACTGTCAACAGGTGTTGGTAAGTATTAGCTGAATGAATAAATAAACCGAATTAATGCTCTTCAGCTACCTTTTTTGTTTGGTTTTGAGAGAATGGTGTCAACGTTTCCTCCATTTATACCAGGTTTTATAGAGTTGGAGTTTATTTTTTCAGTTAGGGCAGAGAGAACTTCTTTATTATAAGGAAAAGAAGAAGTAAAATTGAAAACCGTGCATGATATCTCTTGTTTTTAATATTTCAGAAATTACAGGAAATGAAACCTACATGGAGAAATCAGGTTTATATTATGGAAGTAAAAAGGAGGCTGGCCCATTATCTATGTAAGTGAAGGTCTGAAAGCATTTGTTTGGAAAGACCTGGCAAAAAAGTGCCAGCAGTTAGGAGGCAAGTCCACTCTTCTCTAGTTCTTACTCATCTTTCACTGAAGCATATTTTCTGAACCTGAGAGGCTTCTCCAAAATAAAACTGCTTTATTTTGAGCTATTCTTCATCAGCCTGAAGTTGAAGGTTAGAAGGCTGCAGGCAAGTGAGAACAAGCAGACAACATTCATGACCGGGGAATGTACTTTCCATAGAGGGGATGCCAAGAAATTTCCAGCGTCAGGCACTAATGTTATGTCTAATTTGTCCAAGGAGAGGGATCTTTTGCAAAGAAGAATAGCGTTAGCCTGAGTCTCCTCCTCTGCCTGTGGGGTCACCTGGCTGGGGTGGGGGGCAAAGCCCCTTTGGCCATGACATGTGGTACCTGCCTGCTTGTGTTCATGTGCCTGTGTGTAAATCACTCGGGTTGGTTTTCAGGGTGGAGAAAAAGTAACTAGAAAACAGCTATTTGGGAAGGCTGGGCTATGAATAAAAATAAACAGTATAAAATTTAAGCACAAGAGATGTTTTGTTTGGGGAGGAGATGATACCATACCAGCAAGTACAGCGAAACCATTCCTCTGTTTCAGGTTTGCTTGTGGAAGTTGAAAGAAAAATAAAATAAATAAGAAAAGTGAAAGATTTTATTTTGCCCTTAGTTATTCCTTCTCTATCACTCTTTCTTCCTTATAATGTAGACTTGAGTTTCAGACCAGTATCCTTTTCCTTCTTTCTGCAGGCTAGAGCCCCCAGTGTGGGAAGTGAACAGCAGAGGGTGACTGCAGGTACCCCTTTGAGAAGCGATGTTGCAGTGGCTGTAGGTCATGGGTTGGACCCAATGACCACATAGAGCCTGTGAAAATCCCAGATGATCCTACAAATTAGTCCATGCTTCTAGCAGATGTGTCTTGTTACGACATGTGGCGGCAGGATGAGAAAGGATTACTCAGAGTCCATGTGAGGAGCAATGGAAACCTAGAGGGACTACACCACAAAAGTGCAGCCCAGCTCCAAGGGCAGTCTTGTTTTTATTTAGAATGAGACAGAAAATGAAAAGATCAAAGAAGCCAGCAGGCAACTGGAGAATGCACAAATGTGTGGGGCATGTGTAAACAGCTGGCCCTGGCCAAGGCTGGGAACTAGGGAGAAAGTCAAGGAAAGTCTCAGTGTTTATGCTTCTCTCACCAGAACACCTAATTGCTGCTTCTGCACACGCTGTTTTCAGCATGTAGAGATCCTCACACTAGGACTTTTGCCCTGAGGGGTTGTTTATCAACTTTCCCCGTTTCTGCACACCGAGAGGCACAGAATAGTCAAAGCAAAAAATAGTCAAGGCAAAGGCACAGAATAGTTGAGGCACATGATAATCCAAGCTCCTACCCAGATGCTTCTCAAAGCTAGGGGAAGTGGGACCGGTCACAACGAATTCTAACAGGGAGACAAATTCTGTCTCAGATGGCGGCTCCTCTCTACTGAGAAGCCAAGTGCTCAGCAAATCCTGCTCATGACTTACAAGTCAGAAGTTGTCATTCTGGCCCTCTGAGTGTGCTGACCCATCTTCTGTGGGCTGTGGGCAGCTTTGTGGGGGTTTGTGGAAGAAACAGGCATCCAAAGAATATGTGGACTTCTTCCTAAAATCACCACCAGGGTGTTTATGGATGTAACTTCTGTCATGGCCAGGCTGTGAGGACGGGGGTGGGGGGAAAGGTAAAGATGCCAATACCTTGATCAGACTGAAGTGGGAATGAAGGGGAACAGGCAGGGATAGAGAACTGGACAGGGAAGAATGCTGTTAAGGTAACCTTGTGTTGTTCCAGATCCTTTTGTCTGTGCTTCCTCATTAGTCTTTGGTCAAGCCTGGGAGACCTGCCCCTCTTCTGTAGAGACTGAACAGTGTGAGTTAGAGGTCAGTATCTCTCACACTGTCAGAAAGGGGAGGCACGCCAAGCCCAGTCCTCTCTATGGAAGTGGGAAGTGGCAGATTATGTTGAAAATGGGCCAGACAGTGAAACAGAGAAGGGAGAAAGCCATGTGAAGGAATGGACCCCATCTGCATGCCCACTCGGGGTGGGGCAGCGACAGGGAGCACCAGTGTTTGCTCTGTCAACTACACAGGCACTAGGGTTTGTCATATTGGTAAGTACCCAGGTAGTCTTATGATTGTTTATGCAACCCTCGGCTTACATTATTTCCTCTTTAATAACATTCAGGTCTCTAAGATCTACAGAAGAGCTAAATAAGTGACAAAATACACTCAAGGTTTCAATGTTGAGACTTCAAGAAGAAAAGAGAATGAATGCAGATAATAATTTTTAATTTTTTTTTTTTTTAGTGTTATCATCAGGGGTAGGTATGGAGAACCTGTCTGGAAGATGTTCATTAAAACAAAACAAGTAATTGATGGGTGAAAATGCTCTTCTTGGCTCAAATGTATAATCCTCTGGAGATTTCTTAAGCAGTCTGAATTCCCATCATTTAGTTTGGCATTCTTTATTAACTGGCCTGGATTAATGCAAGCTGTGTCCCTTCCAGAATTCAAATTTTTCCTCATGGGAACAGAAGATGGTCAAATAAAGGATTGTATTGTCAACCAACTCTCTTCTACTTGACTCAGCTGGATGAGGGGAAGAAGCAGCATTGGGGGCATGGCAGAAAAGGCCTTCCCTGTAGGGCAGAAGCTGGTCTGGGAATTGCTCTGGCCAGAGGGAAAAAACACAAACCCTCTTGTAAAATGTTTCCAGACAAAGTCTATGTCACATTGCCCACATGTCCATGAAGTTCACAAGGTCACGAGATAGCTTGGATTACCCCTCTGTAGAGGCCCAGAAGAGTCAGCCTCCAGGCAGGGACTCCCTGAGCAATGGGGATTTTCTTAGCTCCTTTGCTTCCTGCACCTTGCTCCGCAGGCCTACTTTTACTTCTTCTTTCACTTCCTCCCTGAAGCATCGAGTGAGTAGACAGAGGAAGTCCAATCCTTCTGCTTTCCCCTATTCCCTTCCTGCTCCCACACCTGAGCCCATTGCACAGGACAGAGCTGGGGCTGGACTGGTCACTTTTTCCATGGTTACTGAATGGACTGGGCAGTGAGATGGAGTCAGGGTGTGGGGGCTGGGCTGCAACATGGGATCTGCAATTCAGATTTTACCAGAAAAACCATCCTAGGAGCTTTTAGGAACTTGTCCAGAAATGGGCAGACATTTCACTTTCCCTCCAGAGCCTTCTTCACTGTGCGTGATGTGGAAAGAGGCCTGGGAGAAGAGAAGAGAGACATAGCGTGATTCGAAGGAAACTGCGTGGAGGCTTAGAGTCCCTAACACTCAAGCTCACTGCGGAAAGTGGAGTTTGAACACCAGAAGGTGTCAGGTGACATAATGTTATAACACAGTGGTTGCCCAAGAACATAGGATGGAGGCAGGGAACCAGGTGATACAACAATCTCTACACTGAGTCATCCTGCTAACAACTGGAGATGACCAGCTGACAAGGTAGGCTGAACAATCAGGCAACAGCCTGGACAGGACTGCGGGTGTCCATGAGGCCTGTTTCTGTCTGGGGGACTATGGACCAGAGCTGCTCAAACTGAACATGCACAAGAGTTGCCCTTGGAGCTTGTTAGATTCAGGGTTTGAATGGGATGCTGTGGGGTACACGTGGGTTTCTGCATTGTTCAGGGTTCTCAGGAAACGTTGAAGCTGCTGGTCTGTGGATGCAGACACAGGGCTGAGCATCAAGCACATCAGTTGAGTTGATCCTTGACCTCAACTGACAGATTTGATGTGTTCCGTGTTTGACTTCGCTGGCACTCAGAGTAAGCGTAAGTGGGACTGTATGGTGGGACTCAGCACCAGAACAGCAGTGTGCGGCGACTGGTGTTTAGGCAGCACTCTTGAATAAGCAGAAATGAAGTCTGTTCTACTAATGTGAAACACAAAATGTATGCATACATTTGATACAATAACAAAAGAGTAATGCCTTTAAATATCAAATGAATAATGCCTTTAAATTAGCCACTGCTAATGACTCTGAAAGTTCAGTGATTTTAATTCCAGAAAACCTAGTTATCTCTCACATGCACTGAGGAAAAGGAATCCTTTCTGTGTAGCCTAGGAAAAGCCATATTAGTATTTTAGATCCTTAGCCAAACCCCATACTTTAAGTTTCTGTTCTTGCCATTTTCAGCTTTACTGTTTAATTTTTTGAGCTGTCTAGTATGTGAACCAACCCCTTCTTTGGGAAACCTGCCTCAGGTGTGTTATGGGGAGGTTAGAGTCACCCCATCTTGTGCAAGTCAGACACCTTCTTTTCCTGCCTCCTGGCAGGTGGGACACAGACTCCTGTCTTTGGATGAGCTGATCAATGCTTGATTCTGGATTTTAAATTGAAATTAGGTATACAAAGAGATAAGACAAATTCAAAAGGAAGTGGGGTGATGCCATGTTCATCGGTTATGAAGGCATTGACACCAAGGTATAAATGGTGTTGAAAGAGAACAAAGGTAGGGTTCTGGGGACAGGTGACTATCTATTGGATCTTACTTGTGCACTTACACCACATAGGCATAAGGTGCAATATAACAGGGTTTATTTACAAAGGGAGACTGGGGAGAAGGAAGAAGTTTCTAAGACCACAAATGGCTGACTATCCCTGCCCCCCACCCCCCAGAGAGTGTCTACAGTATCCACTGTAGACAGTATCCACAAAGATGCTTATGCAGGATGGCATTGTCCTTCCCATGAGAGCCTGGTGCTGCTGGCACACAGGTAAGTGGTGGGCCAGGATCCAGCTAACCTGTGGCTGCTGGGGTAGACATAGGTCCAGCCAAGGTGGCACCACAGCAGTGTCTCTCCTGAAGCCAAAGCCTGTCACCTGAAGTTTCTTCCAACCTGAGTCAAACCTCTCAAGTGACTGAAGCCTTTCCAAGCAGGCTCGAGCCTTCCTAAGCAGCTTTAAGCCTCTCAACTTTCTCCTCCATTAAGCTAAGTTTCCAGCCTCTCTGAAGCTTCTGCTTATGTCTCCCTATACGGCACTTGCCTTTCAAACCTGATTGGTCCATTTTTCAAACCAGTTATTTCCTAGACTTAATTGGTATAATTGGTATAATTGACTTAATTGTGTCAGTGGGAGCTCCCTATTCAAAACCAGCTCAGGATTCAAAATCCAAACCCCAGTAGTACATCCAATCTGCCCAGCACTGTCTCACGCTGGAGCTGGGCAGGTAAGCTCTGCTCTACCTGAAGGGCACTGACCAGGTTCAAACTTGACCTGTGTCTCCAAAATTGCCATGGTTTTCTCTCTCTTTTTTTCCCCTATGATCCACCTTTTCCCCTAAGATGCACTAGGGTCGGTCATCAAACCTGGCTACCATGTATAGCCCAGGCTGATGCCACTCAGCTGGGAGCCCTGGTGCCTTCAAAGAATTAGGAACCCTGAGGGCTACTCTTATAGTGTGGCCCACTGCCTGGAGCGGCTGGGAACTGCGGCCCTAACAGGGGCTTGCTGAGGTGGTGTCGTGGCTTCGTGCCAACCCCTGATACTGCCACACCTCGATCTGTGCTCTTTTCCAAACCTGGCTCTTCATGCTCCCCTGAAGTTTGAGAGCCATCTCACTTCCTTTCAAATGAATTCCCTTTTAAGTCAGGTCAAGTTGGTTTCTGTTGTGTGCAATGAACTGTGCTCCTCTCCTATAAAGACCCCTGTTACAGGTATAAAAGACAACGTTGATTAGTTTCCTTGCTTTTTCTACCACTAGATCTTGATTCAGAAGCTTCTGGGATTTTTAATAATTTTCAGTAAAATGACATTATAGTCATTTTAAAATTCTATAATTAGAACATAATACATGCCATTTGGTTGAGATTCCTAGAACATGAGATATGTGATGAAATAAATTAATAATCTTGTCCAACTGCTAAGTGCTAATTTAATTTGCTGGAGGGCATGTGTAGGCGGGACTTGCTCCATCCTCTTGGCATCTGCTTACATTTAGTCCAAGATGTTGGCAGTGAAAACACCAGCACCGTTGTCTTCAAACTTTTACCACAGTGTTCTTTCACTCCATTTCACTTTACCATATACTCTTTTATTTTTTATTTTTAAAGATTTATTTATTTATTTATTTATACAACCACTGGGTATAGTCAGAGCGTGGGAGGGTGAGAGAATTCACCAAGCCCAGAGGGGAGCGCAGAGCAGGAAGACTGACGAAGTACACTGCTGAGGGGAGCAGCGGGCGGCAGGAGAGGTCTGCGCGCCATGTGGGACCCTCGCCCGGTGCCTGGGGATCGAACCAGCGTTGTGTAGGCTACGGGCAGCTTCACAACCTAGCGCTCAACCGCTGCGCCACTGGGGAGGCCCCTCTTTTTTTTTTTTTAAAGATTTATTTTTATTTAGGCATACAAGAGCTGGGGCACAGGCCAGAGGTGTGCGGGGTCAGAGGATCCACCAGAGACAGAGCAGGGAACAGAACAGGTAGATTAACCGAAGTACACTGCTGAGGGGAGCAGCGGGTGAGTCAGGAAAGGTCTGCTGCACCATGTGGGCTGCTCCCTGGCCAGCCGGGAATCGAACTCACGCTGCAGCAGCTGTGGACAGCTTCACAGGCCGCTCCTCAACCCTTTGCGCCACCAGGGAGTCTCTTTACCATATACTCTTAACACCAAAATATAGAAGATTACAAATCTCCCCAAGTGCTGCTGGGTATTTTGATCATTCATCAGGATCTCACTGGCCGATGGTGCCCTGCACACCCCTATTAAATTGAATCACCAACATGTTCTACCATGTTCTCAGCTGTCCTCTGGTGAGACTTGGTTGCTCTTAAATAGATGCCATGAAAAATGCTCAGGGATTTGGGGGCTAGTAAACAAAAGGGAGAGGAATTGCTTTGGTTTTTACTGAACATTTTCCATTTCCAATTCCTCATCTGACTACAAGTGCTGCATTGATAGTGTGAGCAATGTGGCTTGAGAGGGAAGACTTGCATTTTAAGGTTTGCCTTCTCCTTGCTCACTTGATAGTGCCTCCAAGGAGAATGAGAAATACACCAGCCTTCCTGATGTTTAGCATGGAAATTCAAGACAAAGTTTGCTGAACCACAAATGCCATGTCATTTTTCAACAGTGATGTGGAACAGCTAATCACTATTAATTAGAACTTATCTGAGTAAAAATAAATATTGACTTTAGCACTATTAATGACAGAATCCAACAGTGAATTCCTCCATGGCTTGAAGAGGTAATTGAAGACATTTCTGAAACTTCCCAAAACCCTGGTTTAATTAATGGTGTAGGAAGAGCCAACTGGGCATTAAGTGAAAGTTCAATGATGTCTACACTGAGAGGGAGCTGGGGCCTGGGCGTTCTCAACCCAGGCTGGGGCCTGGGTGTGTCCACCCTGGGAGAAAGGCCACTTTTACATGCCCTCTGGCATGTAGTCTGTCCACTGTGCCTCCCAGGTATGTGACTTCCCATCTGTGCCACCTGGAAACATGAATTTGAAGTTGGGGAAAACCAGCACCACCTGCCAGAGAGCTCCCAAAATCCCAGATGTGTTTGGTTTGTCTGAAAAAAGAAAATGAATAAGGTATGGACTTAGAAGAAAAATTATGGAAGTTTTGAGCTTTGTCCCTGATAGGAGCTGGTGGGCAGGGCCTTCCCAGGGTCGCTGTCACTCAGGACTTGCTGCAACCAGCTCCCTCCAAAACCAACTTGACCCTGAAATTCATCATTCAAGTTGACTAAAGGCCCCCAGGCATGGCTCAGTCCATCCGTGAGTCAGGAACACAGCCTCAGGCACAGGTGGAAGGCAAAAACCTAGCTTTTCAACGTTTGGCTGGGTCTTGGTATAAGGAAAATGAGTGGCGCAGGCTGTTTCCCCCGTTCCTGCTGCTCGCCTCTGCAGCTGCCACCTGCTGTCTTGCTTTACTTCCAGGTTCATTGCCCACACGTGAAAATGTGTTGGTGCAAAAGGTACTTGGGAGCATGAGCATGGGGCATGTACACCTGTAATTGCAGACACCTGGGCCGAGAAGTGGGGGATAAAAGTGGCTCCTCAGTTCTGGCATTTACGATGGTGTCTCTCTGAGATGAGACAGACTAGAGATGAGACTGAGAGGAGAATGCCTGAGAGAAGAGAGAGAAATTGCAGAGATTGTGGGGGTTGGGGGTTTGGCTTTGCCAGTCTCCCATCCCCCTGCCTTCCTGATCAGCCTGCCCACTGGTCTGCCTATGTACTTGGTTACCTGCTTCAGCATTCAAGTCCTGTCAAATCTATTGAGGCCTCCAGGACTCTATTTTCTGTCTGCCCAAATTGGCAGTGAATCTGTCCGCCCTGTGCCTGCTGGCCCCCAACACTTGGGAATATCATAGGCATTAAAACAGTGGGGAGATTTGTGAGGGCACACCGTGACCTCCTGGCCAGCTGTTAATGTTTAGGGAAGTCAGTTGATCATACTGGAAGTTTGGAGTCTAGACAAAAGGGGTGTAGGTGAAGCTGCGTGGACTCATGTTCCTTCTTTGCAATTTCATTGACATTTATGTCATCTGTGATTGGGCTTACACATAACGGGATTTGAAATGGGGACTTCATATAGTTCTCATCAACAGCTCAAAAAAAGCAAACTTTTTTTCCTGGGTTTCATTTCTATGAACTCACCTTCTTTTTACCTTTTCTCCTCTCTCCTAAAGGCTCAGGTCTCCTGAAGAGAAGAGGCAGGCCAGCTTGACGCAGTAGCGGAGTTTAGGAGGACATGCGGGTGGCTGGGTCTGTGTGTGGGCCATACTCTTAGGAGAGGTTCATACTCACAGAGATCCAGGCCAGGGGACATAGGAGCTATGTCAGCACCAAGGAGGAGATTCACAGGACACTGGGTGTTCTTCTCAGATGAGCGTGCTACATGGTGTCAAGGGGGAAAAATATTTTCTAGGCGATCATATCTCTGAACTCAAGGTAAAGGACACAGGGCAGAAAGCCTGTCTAGAATTTTGGAATGAGTTCTACATATGTTTTCAGCAATGCAGCTGCAGTTAAGTGAACATTTTGTGATGTTATCACTGTTCAAGGTTGTTCTCTTGGATACTATTCATCATCAAATTTAGGCCAACTTCTTTCAAGCCTTGCTAGGCCTGTGTGTTAATGCAGAGGATGGGTCTTCAGGGCCATCACTTGAGCTGCTAGCCAGAGAGGATGCTGCTGGTACCCACCCCAGGCCCCTCACCAGGTTGGTGTACCTGACCCCAGCTCCTGGGGATGTTGGCTGCTAAGAGTTCACATCTGCATTTCTCCCGACCTCTCTTTCTCTTTTTACCTACTTATTTGTCAACAATGTTTACTGTTTATTCTACATTTTCTCCAACCAGTAAAAATTGAAGACCTGTAATGTTCTCTTCATTATCCTGAAGTGTATCTATAAGATATCCTGCTGTAACTATAAGGAAGTCCATGGATTTGATTTCCTTTAACTGAGTTATAGTTTCTTGATGAAACCCCATGCTTCCTCTCCTGTGCTCTCCAGCCCAATGCAGCAAAACAGATTGGTATTCTTGGCTTAAAGCCTTAAAGGCCTTTAACTGTCCCCAGATTGAAACTATCTGTGACATGACATAACGCTGCCTGTGATCTCGTTCCTTCTAGTTCCCCGCTGCATCCTGTTTCAGGTCTGGGCTGGTCTTTGGGGGGAGAGTCTGAAACATGCTCATCAACATTTCTTTGCAATTCTGTGTGCACTATTTCTGGATCTGCCCTGGGCCCTTTGGAAGACTAATACTCTGGTGCAGCTTGAAGGGTTCTGAATATACCCTTCAATATATGCATAGGAAACAGGATGAAAGCTGGAGAGGAGGAGACAGATGGAAGAGCAGTGAAGCACAGACTAGGTTCAGAAGAAGAGTGAGGTCTAGGCATAGCATGGTGATGGTGGAACCCAGAAGTCCCGTACAACCTATGTATGGAGGAGATCTGCCTTCTCTGGACCCCAGTGAGGAGTGGAGTGTGGATATTTGCTGTGAGAAGAGGTGAAATTAGCAGTACCTATTGCTGCATAAGAAGCCACTGAAGATTTAGTGACTTAAGCAACATGCTTTGCGGTTGCTCACAATTCCCTAGTTACGTGGGTGTTTCTTCTGCTGGTTCTTCTGGGTCCCTCGCATGACTGTGTCAGGAGATAGCAGATGGGAGGTCGGGCTCAGGGGAACAGTTGGGCATCTCTTGAATCTTCAAGGAGGACAGACAGCGCCTCTTCATGTGAGGAAGTAGTCGAGGGCCACAAGCTCCAGGGATAGGACTTGCTCCTGCCTTCTGGCTCCCATCTGAGCCAGAGTGAGACTGGCTGAGGATGCAAGAGCCCCGATGTGCAGGGAGCATTCATATATTGACCAACCACTCCCTCCATGGAATTCAGTGAAGGAGTTGGAACTCACAGTATTCTGGATGGTGGAAATACGTTTTTTAAAAACTGCCATTTGAAGAGAATGAATGCCCCTTAGAATGTGGAGAGAGATTAGGTCTCCTGAAGAATGGAATGAAGACAAGGATTTGAAAGAATGGTGGCAGGATGATCATAATGAATCTTGAATTGCTTAGAAAATGCAGGATCATATGAGCTGAATATGTGTGGTGAGGTGGTGTGTGTGTACTTTTTGGTGCCTACTATTCAGAGTGTTTTCAATAAGCATTATTAAAGACAATGATGAAAAGTAGAAAAAGCAAGCCCCTAAAAGAATTTAGCACTCTATAATTACAAAAGGAGAAGAAACCAAATTCCTTTGAAATGAAAATACATCCTTTATATTGGTTCTCATATTCCCAAGTGGGCTAATAATTCATTTGATTTCTTTCTTTTATGCTAATGCTACTGATGAAATTATTGAAAATTGTATACAATTAAAAGTAGAAAAGGGAACAAATGCTCAATTTGATGCAATTTCTGTTTATGATACAGATTTTTCCAACTGAACTCACCTCCCCCCTACAAAAAGAAAGAATGGTTTCAAGGACCAGAGAGAATGGTTTCAATGCCCCAGGCCAGAGATCAGGAGAACTGAGTATAACTGACTTCCACACTTACTCATCATCTGATGTGGCCTAATTTCCCCTCCTGAGGTCTGCTTAGAAAGGAGAAATTCAGACAGAATTGGGGTGAGCCAACCTAGGAAACTCACCGGTCCTATTTGTTTTTCTTTTGTATCAGGCTATCAACCTAAACATTGACTCTATCTTTTTTAAATGTGTTTTGAGATAACATTGGTTTACAACACTCTATAAGTTTTAGAGTATAGGTTCACATCTCCACACACGTATGCTATCACATCACATCCACTACCCAAACACCAGTAATCCTGTTGGGTCCCTTCCCCACTTTGCTGCCCACTCTTCTCCTTCTCCTTGGGTAACCCCAATATTGTAGTCAGATTTCAATTTTGATTCAATTTGTTTTTGTCTGTTACTGTCCACTGTTTCTTTGTATTGCACATATAAGTGATACAATTTTGGATCTGTCTTTTTCCTTTCAACTTGTTTTGTTTAGCATAATTTTCTCTGTTTCCTTCCATGTCATTGCAAATAGCAAGAGTTCATCTTTTATTAATAGCTGAGTAACATTCCATTATATATATACCACATCTCCTTACTCCAAGTATTGCTGGATACTTTGGTTGTTTCTGTAACTTGGCTATTGCAAATGGTGTTGCAATGGACATAGGGCTACAGGTATTAGTGATTTTGCATTCTTTGGTTAGATACCATGGAAAGGGATGGCTGGATCATGTGGTAGATCTATTTTTAATATTCTGTGAAACCTCCATACTGATTTCCGGAGGAGCTAGACTGGTAAATATTCCCACCAACAGTGCACAAGTGTTCCTTTTTCTCTGCATCTTAGCCAATACTTGCTGTTTCTGATCTTTTTAATACAGGCCATTTTCTCAGGTGTGAGGTGGTATTTCATTGTGGGTTTGATTTGCATTTCCCTCATGATAAGGGATGAAGACTTTTTTTTTTGGCCATCTGTATGGCTTCTTTGGAGAAGTATTTATTTAGCTTTTTAAATTATCCCTTTATAACCTCAAGGATTACCATTCTCTGATCCTCTGAGTCCTCTTTCCTTTCAAATCCTAAGCATTAAAAAAAATATATTTAGGCCATGGATTGAGAGGTAGAACTGTTCTCTTCTTCTTTGTTGATATGCTGTAGTGAAGTTGGGCTTCCCTTTTTTTTCAGGGAGAATGTGGGTGTGAGGAGAGGATGACACACCTGCCATGCTTTGCACAATCTGCCAGGATTGTTTACATTTATCAGTGTTTTTCCAGAGATATAGGATCCACCTAGGGTTTGCCGAAAGCACATTTTTTAAGGCCCCCATTTCTAATTTGTACAGTAACCACCTTAATTAGTTATTGTGGATACCAGTTGTTATGGGGGCAGGAAGTACTCATTTGGGGAAAAGATTGGAGAAGAGGAAATATAGAAAATGAGCTAAATCACAGATTAATCAGTTTTTCTTGCATAAAAAAACTTTGACACCTCTGTGGTTGATAGGGACACACTTTCCTCTGTATGCCTTAGAGTCTGTAGGTAGGCTACAGGTCAGCTGATTGGGCAGCCCAGGTTGAAGGCGCACTGGCCATGGTTGAAGTTCTTTTCAGGAAAGCAGCCAAACCACAAATCCCAGCTGGAGTCTGTGTGCTTGTCACAACCACTAATATCCCAAGACAATCAGATAAATGTGCCCAAAGGCAATGGGTTGGGGTCTGCATTTTCTAGAAATGTGCCCAAAGGCAATGGGTTGGGGTCTGCATTTTCTAGAAAGAGTTGCTTGGATGCCAGTCGGCAGGTGGCATGGACAAACAATCTTTTTTTCTTTTTTTAAAGATTTATTTATTTATGCACACAAGAGCTAAGGTGTAGGCCAGAGGTGGTGGGGGTGGGGGGTGGGGGGTGAGAAGATTCACTAGAGACAGAGGGGGGAGTAGAACAGGCAGATCAACTGAAATACACTGCTGAGGGGAACAGTGGGCGAGAGAGGAGAGGTCTGCTGCACCTTATGTGGGTCAGCTCCTTGGCTGGGGATCGAATTTGAATTCGTGATGCACTGGTTGCTGATAGCTTCACAGTGCTGAGACTTAACCCCTTGCATTCTTATTACAGCAAAGGCCACAATTGGTCATATTAATACACCTACCCAATTCTTAGAAGAGTGCTTCTCCCTTGAATAGACTTGCATCATAACAAGCAAGTTCCCTAGAAGTGTGATTTTCATGTTGACAGTGACTGGCTAAACTTCTGGAACAAGATTGATTTTTCTCCATCTCCCTCTTACTACCTTGAAATGTCTGGGAGACAATGGCTCCCAAGTAGGGGATCTGCCAAGTGATGACAGCTTCCACTGCCCAGGCCTCCGTTCCCTTCTCTGTAAAGGAGAGATTAAAGGGTGTGATCTAGTAAAGTCATTTCTAGTCCTAAGTTTCATTAATTGCTGAGTTATTCATGATGAAACAGTCTCTATTCTTGCTACCCCACCCCAACCAACCACGGGCTTTGTAGTTCCGGCCAATCTAAACCAGAGCCAACTTCTGGTGTGGGTGTGGCAGTGAGCTAGGTGTGGTCTTATGCTGAAGACTCAAAAGTAAACAGAACAGGGCTGGGAACAGCCAGGAACCTGTGTCCCGCAGAGGAATGTACATGATGGGGTAAGGTGGTGCAGTCTAGAGGGGCAAGGACCCTTCCCTTCTCAGCCTAGTGTCCCACATCACATTTACTACCACAGTCCCCTCCACTTCCAACCCCCATTGTCCTGCTCCCAGAAATAAGGTAGGGTGTGGAAACTGGAGAAACTCACCTTAATTAGCTGGCTTGAAACTTTGTAAGCAGAGGGCGTGGCTGTTTCTGCAAACATCTTACACAGGACTGGACAGTTATGAGGGCCTTCCTGTGATCTTTCAACCTTCTGACACAACACAGCAGGGTGGGGGAGGGCCCAGGGATTCTCATTACTGAGGCAGGACTTTGTTCTAGTTCTAATTTTTATTTGTGATGTCGTGTTGAAATGGTAGCAAATTTACAAGTTTCAAAATAACACAAAGAACTTTATACCATTCTTCCAGATTCTCCAATTGTTACCATTTGGCGACATTTGCTTTGTCCTTCTCTTTTTATACATATACATAGGTGTATATGTATATACCTTTGAGAGAAGTTTGCAGACACGATACCTGACCCTGAGATACCCCCATGCGTGTGTCCTGAGGACACTTAGCAATCCAGTCTCAATGGTCACAATCATGGAAGGACAGGGACGCAGACTGCTGTCCACTTTCGAGTCCACACAGGGACAGGCAAAGCCCTCGCCTGTCATGCCTTCTTAGTGTCACTTGACCTGGAAAACTCCCCAGTCTTTCTCATTTTACCTAGAAAGAGTAATAAAAAACAGCGCTTTGAGGAGGTGACATTTGAGCTAAAATCTGATGGTAGAGAAGCAGGCCAGTGCAGACACCAAACAGGTGAGTCCAGAAAAGAACCACATAAGCGTGCTCTGAGGCAGGAAGCTGCTCACGCTCTGAAGTTCCTCAGTGGAGCATTGGGGCTGGAGGCAGGTGAAGGAGACTGGGGTTGCTGGATATTGAGTAGATGCTGCCCACCCCAGACCTTGAACACCCTCGTAAGTTTGTATTTTATTCAAAGGGTAATGGAAGATTTTACAGGGATATACATGACACCTTATACTTGATTAAAAGATGAGCTGAGCCACTGCAAAGGGAAGAGGTTTTGAGTCAGCAAGGACGGAAGCATAGAGAACAGTCTGGAAGATACTGTTGTGGTCTAGGAAAGCGAGGCCAGTGGTCAGGGCTGCAGTGGTGGTGGGAGCGGGGAGCTGGAGCAAGAGAGAGGCAAGTGACAGGTGCGGGTTGAAGGCGGTAACAAAACTGCAGTCCAGGCTTGTCCCCATTCCCAAACTGTACTAACATGAACATAGGCACATTGTTGGGGGGCCCTTGGCTGAGGGAGATGAATAGAGAGCTTGTCAGAGACATGTGGGAGAGCCATGGGTGGGAGGGCTGTGGATTTTGGAGGCCAACGGATACCATTCTAAAGCGGCAGTTTTGATTAGTTCCCAGTGAAGGGCAAGACACCCCTTCATTTTGGTGATGGTCTTCATTCGGGCAGCACCAAAATGTCTTCGTGTTATGAAATAGTGATAGATTATTTTCCTTTACAGTCTTACTTGAAAAAGGTTACATATTGAGAATTGTTAATTAAAAAAAAAATGCTGACCACAGGGCGCAGTCTGCAAGGAGGATGTCTAAGGGTGACCATGGGCTTGTCTCAGAGCTGGCAGGGAATTTGGGACTCTGGGAGATGCAGGGTCTCTCTTCCTGGAAGAACAAGAGAGGGAGAAGTTTCACAGAGGGGTAACACTTCATCCACTGTAAAGAGGGTCATATGTTGAGATATGACGAATGATTGAATACAAGAAGAGAATCCTAAAGGGTGGCAAACCCACCACATGGACCACAAGGCTATAGGCAATTCCAGTGCCTAAGGCCCTTGCTCTGTAAACCCTGCTGAATTTATCCGCTTGCAGAAAATCTCCGTGTTGGGCCGCAGCCGCCACTTGAGCACAACAGCCACGAGAGGGCAGCATTCACCCACTGATGATCCGTTTTCCTCCCGTAGCTTTTTTTATTTTAGTCTGTGCGTAGCGCATTCTGACGGTGTCCCCTGAGTTAGCACCTGACTTCAGGAAAGAAGGCTTGCAAGCCCGACTCAGGGTGCTGTCTCAGGTTCTAGGAAAATCCACCTCCATGACTCTTGTCTTCGTTATTCCGAGAGACCCGGGAACCTGGTGTTACTCAAGGGAGCACACGCCCATAGATGGCAGCAGCCGCCCATCATTCAACTGCTTCAGCAGAGAGGCTCAGAACCAGACCTCCTGAGGACGCAAAGAAAGGCCCATTAAGGAAAGCAGAGACCGTCTGTTCAAATTATTTATTTGGAGTTTTATTGATGTGCCACTAGTTTACATAACTGTATAACTTTGGGAGTACAGTTCTCACCTCGTATGTGAACACAGCTCATCCTTCACCAAAGCTCCAGTGCCACACCCCGTCACTTCCTCTCCTGCCCCTCATTCTCTCTGGCAGCCAACCTGGTATTCAGAGTCTAGGAATTATATTGTTTGCTTTTCTGGGTTGTTCAAAACAGAGACCTTCTTCTTCTTCTTCTTCTTTTTCTTCTTCTTTTTAAAAAAATATTTATTTAATTTATACAAGAACCGGGGTACAGGCCAGATGCGCAGGAGGGTGAGAGGATTTACCAGAGACGGAGCGGGGAACAGAACAGGCAGACTGATGAAACACATTGCTGAGGGGAGCAGTGGGAGAGACAGGAGAGGTCTGCCTCGCCATGTGGGATTCTCACGGGCTGGCTGGGATTGAACCCGCGCTGCAGAGGCTGTGGACAGTTTCACAGTGCTCCGTTCAATGGCCTGTGCCACCAGGGAGGCACAAAACAGAGCCCTTCTTACAGCAGGTGACAGTGAATGGGTGGATACCCTTGTGGACAAGTCTGGGTTCTGCCTTCTCCTTCCCCTCCACTCTCCACCCCTCTGCTCTCTCACTCCCTTTTCCTGTTCTTGTTATAGGACAGGGAGAGGGGCAGCCCAAACCCCGCAAACCTGCCTATTCTAAATGGGTTCTGCCATCCGCCGCATCAACACAAAACATATGAGACTTTAATGGGAAGGAACTTTAATAAAACTAGGAAACAATACAGGTAAGACAAAGAGTCTAGTTTCTAAATGAAGCACCCAAAGTTACCCATCCCCTCGTGGGTAAAAGTCCATCCATATGGGATCGGCCCAGAGCAAGGCCCCAAAGCCTGCCACAAGTCTAAAGCATCTTCCAGTGGGGACCCACAGAAAAGAGTCAGAAACAACCAAACAAGCCCGGAAGGAAAAGAGCAAAATCAACATCAAGATAAAAGCTGCCATGGTCACCTCCCCATGGGTCTCACCCACATCTGTGTCACCCAGTCCACGACCAAAAGACAAGCGCAGCTTCTTCACGTGTCTCTAGGCTCCATGCGCCTCCTCCAGGTCTCCTGGCTCCATCCTGCTTCCTTCCTCAGTCTCTTCTTCAGCTTCTCCTCTTCCTGCTCAGCTCCACCCTCCCTTGGGTGGGGCAGGGAACCTCCCCCTTTCCTGGGGACCACCCTGTTACATTCTCAAACCATCTATTTCCTTGCTCAGGGTTGTCTTTGGCAGACAGAGACATGCATATGAGGTAATACTTCTTTTGTTCCATTGGCTAGCAAGATGGCAATCCTCTTTTGTGATGAACATTTCTCGTCCAAGGTGTACTTGGAGTGGAGTAAGGGGCTATAAATCTGCAGATGCCCGACTGCTCTTACTGGCACCTGCTCCTCCCTGGTGCTTACTCTCTGCTGCTATGAGGTTCATCATTCACCATTAAGCATCTCATTATCACACTAGCATCCCACTCTTACAATCACCATCATCACTAACACATAACATTACCATTATCACCATCTTCACCCACCACTGTCATGTCATCATCATGACCTTAACCACCATCAGCATCACCAATACTACCACCACCACCATCACTACCACCATTACCACCTCCATCATCATCACTACCAGCATTACTACTACCACCATCATCATTATCACATCACTGTCACCACCACCTTTATCATCACCACCACCATCATCACCATCACCACCACCATCACCACCATAATCACCATTGCCACCATCATCACCATTATCTTCACTGTCACCACCACCACAGTAAATCTCAGCAGTTACTCTGTATTAGACATAGTGTAACAGCATTTAAAAATCATATTAATTAGCTAACCACTCTGAGTTTATACTTATAGACAAAAGGAAGGTGGCGATTGGATTTGAGCTTAGAGATGAGAGACTAAGAACTTGATTTCTGCTCTCAAGAACTATCTTGCAATCAAAGAATTGTACAGATTTACTTTATTTCGTAGCCCTTCTCCTGATGAACTCTCCCTTGCTAGTTCTGGTCTGGGCATTGGCAGTGATATCCCCACTAACCATTTGCCTCCTTCCTTGAACTCTAATTCTCTGGTCCTGAAATGTCTGGGAGCTGCATCATGTGCTGTCGTCTTTGCTCTGTGGCTTCCCCATCCTGTGTTGTCCTTCAGGTAAGCTTATCTTTAGACAAACTGGACTCCCTGCTGGCCTGCACCCACACATACATGTTTGACTCACACGATTTTGCTCTTAATGGAAAGTCAGCCTCTACTTTTCCCATATTACCCTGATCTTTACCTCCCTTAATGCTACCTGTTCTCCACATTTAGGTCTATATGCATTTTATCTACAAATTCCATTCTCGTCTGTTCAGGCAGAGGTAGAAGTAGGGTCATTTGCCACCTTCCTCCTTGTAACTTTATTATTTTATGTATATTTCTGTTAGGCCATGAGGTAGGGGCTTCATCTCCTTCTCTATGTGATGTAGCTCTCAGACATCACTGAATTAACCACAAACAAAAAATAATAACATTATCAGCTAGCAGTGGACACGATACTCAGTAATTCATTATGATCTCACATTAACTACTTAGTAAGTACTATTACTATTCTCATTCTACAGATGAGGAAATGGATAGAAAGAGGATAAGAGAAGAATCTCAACATCATACAATTTATAAAATGTCAAAACCAGGATTTTAGCTGACACCATCCAGCATGATGCCACTCACAGGGCACTTGACACTGATTAACACTCACAGGCCCTCAGACTCTCCTACCGCTTGGAATTCCTTTCCCCTTCTATTTCTCCTTGATTCTTCTTCATCCTTTACGACTCAGTGGGTCTTTCAGTTTCCATGAGGTGATTGTCTGGCGTGGGCTACCCAGGAGCAGATCCCGAGGCAAGTGATTACAGGTGGTGTGTCTGGCAGGTTAATTTTAGGAAACACTGTGGAGAGTGGGGTAAGGAAAGTGGAGGAGAGTCTGCTGAAATAGGGAGCATGAGGTGTTCGGTGGGTGCTGCTGTGGGCACCAGGGCGCCCTCTGCTGGGAGCTCCTGGGCGGTGGCGACTCACACGCCAGCAGGGGGCAGTCGTGGTTGAGAGCGCTGCTGGGGGCGCTGCTTTTCTCTGGCACTAACACCTGCCCCTAAAGCAGGCCAATTAACCCCGCCTGGGAGATTGTGCTGCCTGCAGAGGCGTCTTTGTGCAGACACCTACCTGGCTGCAGACACCTACCTGGTGGTGGGCATTTGTGGGGGTCCTCAGAATGTTCCCGTTTCTTCTCACCCTACACGGCGCTGCACTTCTCTTTCTGTTGAGTTAGGTGTAGTCATGGTGCCACCCCTGTGTGCTGTTAATTTAGCTCTTGAACCACCACAGGTTCTAGTCCCACGAAGCCATAAAAAGGAATTCGCAGACATTTTAGATAAGTAAGCAGAGAGAAAGTCACCTTGCCCGGCTCATCAATCCCTCTGGTCATTAGCAACCAGTGTGGTGCTCGACGTTGGGAGTTGAGCTGTTAGGCCCTTAGAGAGAAGGACCAAGGGGGTGTGGACAGTGTCTGCGAAGGCTGCCACAGGCCTTGTCTTCCCCGCTGACTCTTCCTTCTCTGGGCTCTCTGGTGCCTCGTCATGCCTCCTGCTACTCCTTCCCTGTCTAGCATCCACCTCCCCTGCTAGGTGGAATGCTCATTGAGGGCTGATGGTGCTTTCTCCTTGATTAACTAGCTCAGAACTTGTGCTCAATGCATGAGGAGTGACAAAATTAGGTGCATGTTCCTACAAGTCCAAGAAGCTCTCATAAATCTTCATTCAGAAACCTTAATTTATGGAGGCATACTCTTGAGTAATGGAAAGAGAAAAAATATTTTCTAGAAGCAGCAGGAACAAACAGCACATTGCTTCATGTAATTTAGAAAATCACCCAGAAAAATTAAAATGCCTAACAAGGAAATGGAAGAGAAGGGAAAGGTTATTAGTAGGCTGGAACCCTTAAGTAAAAGAAGGTAAAAGTGGGAATGAGTTGCAGGTGGTGTGAAGGTGCTTCTCTTCTGAATAAAGAAGGAATCGGGCGGGCGATGTAACCAGAAACAAAATGCCTCGGGGGTAGTTGTAAGTGGCACTCAGGGGAAGGTGATCATTTTGGCATCTTGGTGAACTTGGGTGCTGAAATGGATGAAAGTGTAAATGACCATACATGTGCTCTTTCTTTGAGACTAGGATGGGGTAAAATGCCTTTCCTTATGCCCTAAGAGTTTCTGAAACCCCACATTGCAGCAAGCACGTAATTCCAGATCCCTGCTGTCAGAGATGCCCAGGGAAGAGGGATCGATGAGCCTGTCAAGGTGACTTGGAGTTTTGCTTCTGCTCGCCTTGGAGACTGTGCTGCCTGCAGAGGCCGCAGACACCTACCCGGTGGTAGGTGGGCATTTGTGGTGGTCCTCGGAAGGTTCTGGTTTCTTCTCACCCTGCACAGCACTGCACTTCTCTTTCTGTTGTTAGGTGTAGTCATGGTGACGCCGCTGTGTGCTGTTAATTTAGCCCTTGAACCACCACAGGTTCTAGTCCCACGAAGCCATAAAAAGGAATTCGCAGACATTTTAGATAAGTAAGCAGAGAGAAAGAAACTTTGTTTAAGAAAGTGAAGTTTATTTAAAGGAAGAAAGTAAGGACTCTCAGGTACGCTGTACTTGGAAGGGGCAAGGAAGCCATTGTGGGCCCGTGTCTAAGGGTATTTAAACCTTTTTTTCCCCTCTATTCTAAAAATCTATCATCCTTTTTGTGATTGGCTTTTTCTCCTAGAGCCCAGGAGAATGTGCCCATTTTCCCAGCCTTTACCTCCCCTGTCCAAGGTCTTATTCTCTCAAGTTTTACTGTCTTTGTTTAATCCTCCTGGACTTTCTGACCTCATCTCTGGAGTATGCTGGTCAGCACTTCTTAGAATTTACTGTCCTTATCTCAGAAGCCTCCTTAACTCTTCTGAAGTCCCTGTCTGCCCTGTCCCTGAGTCTGCCTAATTAACCCTAATTTGCCCTGAGACTGAAGGGGACTGCTTTGGCTAATAGAACAAAAGAGGAAGTGGTGTATCAATTCAGGTGAAGGCTTCTATTGACAGTGGCACTGTCTCCTTGACTGGATTGTCCTCATTAGCCTGGGACCCAGAGGAGCCCAGCATGAAGCAGGCCTGCCCTGCCCTTACCTCCAACCCCCAACACCGCCCCCCCCTGCCACCTTCCTACCCCTCCCCACCACGGTACAGTGTCTCTGTGGAGCAGGAAGTGAAACAACTGAGTGTCTAGTGGCTGAGGTCTGGGATGGGTTTTATCACTGCATAGCCCAGACCATGCTGACCACCGTGACAGATTTCAGGATGTGGAAATGAGACTCATAAAGACAAAGAAACCCTACCAAGTTTGTACATTGGGTAAGAAGTGCCCATGCTTGATAGGTCTGTGTTCTGCTGACAAAACACAGGGTAAAGACACCTTGACAGCAGACACTTGATTATTAACTGAGATAAGAGCTGGAAAAAGAGAAGAAAGCAGGAAAGAGTGAGTAAGGAGGAAAGAAAAGGGACAGGAATCAAACAACCACATGGGGTATTTATTAGTCTCTTTAAAATTTCTCCATTTTTTTGCTCATAGTAAAAAAAGGAAAGAGAATATTCTACAAATTAGGTAAAGACATTCCATGCTATTTTATGTTTTTATGTAATTTGTCAGATAAATTTGGTTCTAGAATAAAAAGCATTTGCAGGGCATGGATGTTTTATCATATTTGGAAGAAATAGCCAGTGAAATGCCTACTAGAATCCCCTTTCCAAAAGGTCCTTTGGGCTACAAATAGAAATACAATTTCTTATAGCATTTTGAAATGTCAGCTGTCTCCCCATAATAGTGGTAATGGCCATATTTATCTGGTTTAGAGCTCCTACAAACTCAGAATGACCTATAATACATGGAAAAACAATTTTTGCCTCCTGATGGTGAGTTAGGGG
Organism: Talpa europaea; assembly: GCF_964194135.1. Lineage (NCBI taxonomy): Eukaryota > Metazoa > Chordata > Mammalia > Eulipotyphla > Talpidae > Talpa > Talpa europaea. The sequence continues at coordinate 39,071,282 of NC_140078.1, forward strand.
GACTGAATTTATAGAAAAGACAGATGGGGATTGACACCAGGTCACAAGAGACACATGTCAACTTTGCCCCACTCACAATCTGGAACCCTCTACATTCATTAGCAAAACCATTAGGCGCTCTGGAAGAGATATTTATGTTGGCTCTAAGACTTTGTCTCATGCTGACATTGCCTACCAACCTCAAGAATGTGTTTCACAGGCAAATCTTCTGCAAGAAAAAAGGAGACTTAATTCCCATGTGCCAGAATATAGTCATGTTCTGAGATACTGGAGTTAGATATCAACATATAACTTTGAGATGGGGAAACAGAGCAGGTAGAAAAGAATTTGGTGTGGACCCATTTGCTCCAACTCTCAGTTAGATGTCATGGTTCTGGCACAAACCTGGTAAGCACATGATTTAACTTCTCTAATCTTCAACATTTTCATCTGTGAAATTACCTATTTTTTGGGGGTGTTTCAAATCTTTTTGTCAGTAGTCTCTTTTTACATGGGTAAATTTACCAAAAATTCATTTCTCCCCTCCAACTCAAAACATGTTGGCATTTGCTATTCTGTCATTTTAAGGCACCTTTTACATATAAATATATATACTTAGTATATCTAAACCTTTATATATGTAAATATATAAACTATATATAAGTATGTATAAATAAAATAAAATATATTATGTAAAACATACATGTGTGTAGGTTATATATTATATATGTATAAGTAAATTACACACACACACACACACACACACACATTTCAGCTTAGGAAGCTCTTCGCTGGATATCTCCATCCGATACTCCATAGCTTAAATCAAGTTCAAAATATGTGAAAGGAATTTGTTATTTCACTTGATCATATCACGTCCAGCCAGATTTCAGAACAGAAGCTGCATCACTGTGGTCTTACAACCAGTTGACAGTTTTGACCTCCAAGGGCCTTGCCTTTCTCAGGTACATTCCCTGACCCAACCACTCATCTCCCCCGAGCTTCTACTGTTGTCATAGCTCCACATCCAGGAGCCCTGGGTCTTCATGTCCTTTTAGATATTTAAGCTGCTATTTAAAGAACTATCAGGGAAAAGTACAGCAAATGCTCATGTGCCCAGAGTAGAAATCAGTGGTGTTGGTGTAAGTTCAATTTTATAAGAAACTTTTCTCAGGTGATTGCTCTGTGTTCCACTGCAGCCAACAGTGCAGTGCACCCACGTGCCCCACATCCTTGACCTTGGGATCATCAGTCATTCTGGCTGGTGTCTAGCACCATTCTTCTTTATTTCCCAGGGAAACTTCTTTCCCCTCTTTGGTTGTGTTTGAGGATACAAGTTTTTATTGCTGTCTGGTAACCTTTAGCTTGTGCTCATTTTAGAAGAGGAAATAAGAAGATGTTTGGGAGCCCACTGTAGAGTGATCTGGCTGCAGCATTCTGTTGGGGAACTCCTGAGGTTAGTATCTTTAGTTTAGCATTTTTAGGATTTTCTCCTGGCTGGTAAGATTCTCAGAGAAGTTTCTTTCACCTTCCTGTCTGTAGAAAAACTGATTGCCATTGTTGTCACCTAGTGGGGCCTGGGGGTTCCTAACACTTTCTGCATGCTCTCACTCAGTGCATCCCAGCCCACAGATACTCTAGCGTGCCCTCCCCAAGAAGCAACCCCTGTGTTCTGTGGGAGGGATCTGTGGATTCATTCCTTCTTATTCAGCTTTCTACCAAGCCTATTTTACTTTATTTCCGCTGTCTTCAGAGGTAACTGGCCCTATCAGTTCATATCACAAAACTTTATCTCTTTCCGTTTCTAAGTAGGATTCAGTTTCCAGAGAACTGAGTTTCTTTTCTTTTTTTTAAAGATTTATTTTTATTTATTTATGCATACAAGAACTGGGGTGTAGCCCAGAGGTGCAGGGAATGAGAGGATTCACCAGAGACAGAGTAGGGAGCAGAACAGTTGGATCTACTAAAATACACTACTGAGGGGAGCAGCGGGTGAGACAGGAGAGGTCTTCTACACCATGTGGGTAGCTCCTGGCCTGGGGTCGAGCTCATGACATGGTGGCTGGTGATAGCTTGATAGCATTGAGAATTTAACCCCTGCACCACCAGGGAGGCCCCCAAGACTGAGTTTCTTGAGTCAACACTTTCCTCATCTTCTCCCTAGTTTCCAAGATCTCTTCCTGCTTTCTCTTTTACCTCTTGTCCTTGTGGATTTATTCTTAAAATAAAAAGGCACTTTCTCAAAGTTTGTGAGGATTCAGGAGGGACACATAAAAATGCATGTTTGTAGTCTATCATTTTAATCCATAAATTGGTTTATTTTCTGAAATAAACCATAAACGGGCTAAAGGGGTGGTTGGGGGATGGCTGATCTAGACTGGCTAATCTTGGCTGATTTTGGGTTTGCTGGGCATGGTTCTGGGTTTAGATCAGCACTTTTGTGTCTCCAAGACTCCTTGGAGCAGTGGGCTACCCAGGGAAGGTTCTAGTGAAGATGGCAGAATGTGCAAGCACAGCTCAAGCCTTCGTACCATATCTACTTGCACACCATTGATCAACGTAGCGAGGGTCTTTGCAAGTTCACATGGCAAATGTTCAAATGTCGAGACAGGTGAAGACTTGGGAACCATAATACTATCTCCTGCAGATGATTGTGCCACACTATGTTTGTAGACCTCTGATGGAATGTTTCCTTATCTTTTTATTATTTTTACTGTATACCAATCAATATGTTTTATGTGAACAAAATGTCTGATGATGAAGCAATTTTTGAGAAATATTTTGCCTAGAAAAATTAATTCTATCTCATTCCTAATAGAAGATTACTGAGACCGCTAAGTCTGTTGGAGGAAAACTTTGTGACTCTACAAAAGGAGGAGGATTAGTATATGGCATTTCTCAAATTTAGGATATAGATTCCCCTTCTTTGTTTTGTTTTTCATTTTTGGAAATATTTCTAGTGTATTAACATAAATTATTTTGGTAGCTATTAGCATAAAGTTCTTTAATGTTTTGAGAAGTAACCATTACATGTCTATGTTCTAAGAATTAAAAAAAAAAAACTGGAGCTAGATGTTGAATGTTTGAAATAAATTGTAAATTTTAAATATTCTCAGTTTTCTTCTTCTTCCTTTCCTTCTCTTTTAACATTGCAGAAACGTTGGTTTACAATGTTCAGAGGTATAGGATCAGTCTCCTCAGAAATACATTACCCTACCACATCTACCACCAAGGCATCCACAGTCTATTGGGTCCATAGTCTCTTGGGTGCTCTTCAGGCCCTGTTCTCTACTCCTCTCTTCCCCTCTGGTAACCTCAATGCTACAGTTAGCATGCTAAGATTTATTGATTTGGTTTTGTATGACCCTTTATTTTGTCTCTCTATATTCCACATAAATATGTGGATGTTTGTTTTCCCCCTTCTGACTGATTCAGATTAGATTTATTCCCTAAAGTTCCATCCAAATTGTCACAAACAGCAGGAGTTCATCTTTTTAACAGCTTAGTAGTATTCCATTTTGTATATATACTACATATTCTTTATCTACTCATCTGTCCTTGGACATTTAGGTTGCTTGCATAACTTGGCTGTTGTAAAAAGTGATGTAATGAACATAAGAGGACATTTAGCTCTTCAAATTAGTGTTTTTGCATTCTTTGGGTAGATTCCTAGGAATATCTACCCATTTTTTGATAAATACCTAGGAATAGAATTGCTGTATCATATGGTAGAACTATTTTTTAATATTTTGAGACATCTCCGTAGTGTTTTCTTCAGTAGCTGGACCAATCTACATTCCCACTAGCAGACTATAGAGGTTTCTTTTACTCCATATTCTTGTCCATGTTTGTTTCTTTCTTTTTTTTTTTTTTTGAAATGGGCCATTCTCACAGGGATCAGATGGGATCTCATTGTAGTTTTGATTTGCATTTATCTGACAACAAGGATAAGAAGCTTTTTTTTTAATGCTTGTTAGTCATTTTGTGTCTTCTTTGGGGAAGTGTCTATTTACCTTCTCTGCCCATGTTTTGATTATTTTATTTTTTTTCTTTTTGTTGAGATATATGAGTTGTTTGTAGATTTTGAGTTCCCTTGTTGAATCCTTAGGCAGAGCTAGTGATCCATGAAGACTTCAGGAAGTGAGGAGTGTGCACCACTGTTCAAACCAACTAGTGTAGAATAAAGGCATGCCTTTGTGTGGCCTCATCTGCATGTGCCCTATTAGTTTAATGCTCCCCAGCATTTCCTCTGCACTCATACCCTCCCAGTCAGTTTCCCGTGCTATGCCCTCTGCTGGGCCATTGTTTTGTCCCTCACAGTTCTCACTTATTCCTTTTAGTTTCTTTAACCACAATCACCAACTCCCTTCCCAATTTCCCAATCTACATGAACCACCTTAGCTATTTCTTTTATAAAGGGATCATGATGATGCCTTCCCACCTAAAGAATCAGGGCATCTCACAGGATAGGGAAATCGGTGGGTAAATGGGATTTGAGGTCTCATAATCTAGGTTTGATTGCAAATTTATTTCATGTCACTCTTGGTTTAAAGGCATGAAGCCATTTGAACAGGGTGGGAGGTGCAGAAAGTATGTAGGAACTCACATGTCTTTATAAGCAATTTACTGTTGTTCTTACAGCTTCTGTACTTCCCAGAATGCCGGGACAGTCAGGGTACTGGTTCCCTGAGGGGTCTTAGTCCATTGCCATTTGCAGGTTGTGCCCTTCGCATTTTAAACGGAATCATTAAAAGAGCATATGGCTCCATAATGGATGAGCAGCGAGGCAGAGCAAGACCCCACTTAATGTGGGGGGTCATGGGAGGGTGCTCGTGAGAATTGGAGCTTGTATTCAGGAAAGTCACACAAAGGCAAAGGCACATTCTAAGTTTCTCAGTGTGCAGAGAAAAGGCAGCAAGGATGGCCACGAGGTCAGTGTTTGCGGTTTAGAGTCTGTTCCCGCCGAGCTGCTCTTCTCTCCACAGCCAGCGGCAGGCTAGGCAGCTGGGCCTGGACTGCTGGGGGTCGGGGGTGGGGGTGGGGCCTGCATTATAGACAACTGCATGATTCCAACCAATGCCCTCTATCCAAAATGTGTCTAAAACCCTCTCAAAGTCTTATCACTTGTCTCTCTCTTTCCATTCCTCTAATCTCTTAAATACATCTTTAGGCATGTTGCTTCTGTGTTTAAACAGTGTGTAGGTGGGTCTCCCTGGTAGTGCAGTGGTTGAGCGCTGGGTTGCTAAGCTGCCCGCAGCCTGTGCAGCGCCGGTTCTATCCCCTGTTGCCGGCGAGGGTCCCACCTGGCCCGCAGATCTCTCCTGCCACAACCACTGCTCCCCTCAGCAGTGCATTTCATCAGTCTGCCTGTTCTGCTCCCCGCTCTGGCTCTGGTGAATTCTCTCACCATCCTGTGCTTCTGACTACCCAGTGCTTGTATAAATGAATGAATAAATCTTAAAAAAAAAAATTGAATAAACAGTGTGTAGGTCTACGACCACGACTAATGTGGCCCACAGCCCCCTGGCACCACACAGTGTCCCACCTTTGGCCTGGCACTTCTCACATGGAGTCTGTAGGCTTCTGAGATCCTGTGCTCTCCCAGGCTCCTTTCTTGTCCCATGTGTGGAACAGCTGCTTTGCGTCCCCTCCTTGTCACATCCCTTAGCCTAAAATCATAGCAGAGGTGGGATCAGCTGTGGGCAGGTGGTCCCGCCCTCACCAGGGTAGGTGCCCCTCTGTGGTCCTGGCAGCACAACAGCCTAGACCTTCGGACTATTGCTTTCTGACTCCAGCCTCCCTGGAGCCTTGTCTGGCACATACACCTGAGACACCACGATGGGTTTCTTGAAAGAGGGTGTGATTTGATGACCAAGACATGGTATGAAAATTAGTTCATGTCATTGTTATTTTGTACCATTACTACACTTAAAAAATTCCATACTGTGTTTTAATATCAGGTGCAATAGGTATTTTAAAAAAGATTTATTTATTTATGCATGCAAGAGCTGGGGTGCGGGTGAGAGGTGCGGGGGATGAGAGGATTTGCCAGAGACAGATTAGGGAGCAGAACAGGTGGATTAACCTAAATACGCTGCTGAAGGGAGCAGCGGGAGAGTCAGGAGAGGTCTGCTGTGCCATGTGGGTAGCTTCCTGGCTGGGATTGAACTCATACTGCAGTGGCTGCCAATAGCTTCATGGTGCTGAGACTCAACCCCTTGCACCACCAGGGAGACCCATCAAGTACAATAGGTATTTTTCCAAATGATCATAACTATTTGTTTATTCTCCCAAATGAATTTTAGCATCTTAAAAAGCGGTTGTATTTTGAATGAAACTCAAATAGATCTATAGATTAACTTGAGACAAATTAACATTTTTAACATATTTATCCTTCTCATATAAGATTTAGGAAGTTCTAGTTATACAGGTCATTTACCTTTCCTCTCACTAAAGTTTTCTGATTTTTCATAAAGACTCACATTTTTCTTTAAAAAATTTTATTAAGGTAATATATATATATAAAACGTAAAATTTGCTATTTTAACCATTTTTAAGTGTTCAGTTCAATGGCATTAAGTGCATTCATTTTATTGTGAAACCATCAGTGCCACCCATCTCCAGAACTTTTTCATCTTCCGAAATTAAAACTATATCCATTAAATGACTACTCATACCCTCCTCCCCCAGCCTCTGGAAACCACCATTCTGCTGCCTCCCTGACTCTGATGTCTCATGTAGTTGGGATCATACGATCATACAGTATTTGTCCTTTCATGTCTGACTTGTTCCAAGGTCCATCCTTGTAGTAACATGTCTCAGAATTTCCTTACTTTTAAAGGCTGAAAATACTTCATTTTGTATCTATAATATTATATATAATATAATATGTAGATGCTACATTTCACTGGTGGTCACTTGTTTGCTTCCACCTTTTGGCTATTGTGCTGAATACTGCTGTGGACCTGGGTGTACAATGCACAGGCTTTTTAAAGACTATCATGAGGAATTTTACTGCTGTTAGGAGAGGAATTTTTCCCTTTATAAATTCAAATTGTTTTTTACTAGTGAATCGGAAAGCTATTGATGTTTGGATTTTTGCTCTGGATTGCACCATGCTGTGAGCAATCATATTTATTCTCATTGTATTTAAGTTATTTCTTCATTAAGTTGTTTCTAGACATATGAGAACATCTTCTACAAATAAGGATCCTCTTGTCTTTTTCTTTCCCTGCTAACTTGGCAGTACATTGGTGTGAATTCTTAGGAGATCATGTTTTTTTTTTTTTTTTTTTTGTATTTATTTCCAGGACTCAGGACTCTAAAAGGCACTTAGGAGCCGGTGAACAAGCAATGGTAGATAACTCTTTGTGTCTCACATTGGGGTATGTCAAATGTGACACCAATTTTATTTCCTTTTTTGTGTGCATGTATTAGTGACCAACAATTATATACTATCTTGCTGAGGTCAGAGACCTTTCTGAGCACTTTGAACAGTGTTGGGCCGAAGTGTGCTGTGTCAGAGGGCTCAGGTCGCTTCTGTCATCTTCTCAACCTCTTTTGGAACTGTATTGCAGGGACATTGCTCAGCCCTCTAGGGGGCTGCCTTTGCCTTGGCATCTTGTCCACACCACAACTTCCAAAGGTAAGAAAGAATGGAAATGATCACCGGGAGTGGAAGGAGTGGGGGCTGACGGAGGAGAGAGAAGAGAGTGAAAGAGAGAGACTGAATCTTCCCAGGACCTCTCTCATTATGCCCAGGATAGATAGATACTTTCCCAGAAGTCTAGTACACACTTTATATGTCATTGGCTGGAAATGGGCCCTAGGTCCACAGAGTGTGAGGAAAGCTAAGAAACTGTTTGTCTATTATTTGCACTTGGGTCAGGGTTCAAGGTAGTTGGGAAGGGCTGGCTGGATTTTCAGATGAGAATTTCTTTATATGAGAGTCCAAAGAGGACTAGTAGAAATTCCATTGAACTCTGAGGTTTTGACTGTTTCTATGTGCTTTCTCACACACACACACACACGCACACGCACATGCACACACACACGCACACATGGTCACACATTTCTTGTTTCTGGAGGCCATGTCCCACAGCTTTCATCAGATTCCTAATGGGGCCAGTGACAACAAACTATTATCATTTCTAAGTAGAGATGCTGAAATGTCAGTACAACTCTGTGAGCTTCTATTGAGATGAAATGCAGATCTACATCTTGAGATTTCTACATCCTTATTTTCAACTGGATGGGGCAGTGGGCGGCTAACTTTACATTCAATGGGAGAAAAAGATAAGTGATGGAGGAGGATAAAATTGAGCACCATGTAACCAAGCGAGGGGCCACCTGCAAATCGCAGCTGTTTATCAATAGCAGCAACATACTCCTCCCTGAGACCAATGCCCTGGGGACTAGGAGCAATCTAAGATACCTTCTCTTCTTCCCAGGAGTGCACAACATCACAAGGAGGGTACATTTCCTAAAACATTCAATGCCACTTAAAATAAGGAAAGATGTACTGAGCACTAACTGGATGCCATGATTCAAGGGAGCATGTGGGAATACCTTATGCTGAAAATCAACTCACAGATTAACTCCTAGTTAACTTGAGACACTATTGAGCATATGTAGTCATGTCAATCATGAAAAATAGGACATTTAGCCATAATGCTTGTCAGTTTTTTTTTGTTACGAAAAAGTTTATTACATTCATGCTATCAGAAAGGAAGGATTTGGCAAGTCTATTTTCTTGACATTTACATTTTTTTCATATATGCACATGTCCCACTCACCCTCCACTAAAACACCCATGTCCATACCTCATCTGCCTCCCCCACCCTTTCCTTCCTTGCCCCATTCCTTTTGGTAACCATTATATTCTTTCACTGAATTCAGGATTTATTCCCACTATTCTTTGCCTGTGTATGTTTTTTGGTATTTCTATTCCACAGATGATTGAAACCATCCAATGTCTGCTTTCACTTTTTGACTTATTTCACTTAAAATAATCATCTCAAGGTCAATCCACTTTGTCCCAAATGCCACTATTTCATCCTTTTCACAGCTATGTAGTACTCCATTGAGTTTATGTCCACAGCTTCTTCATCTGTTTGCCTGTTGAAGGGCACCTGGGTTGGTTCCATGACTTGACAATTATGGACAATGATGTTATGTATCAATACTAAGGCATAGATAAATCTTATTCTATTAGACTTTTCAGATTTTCTTTTTTTTTTAAGATTTATTTATTTATACAAGAACTGGGGTACAGGCCAGAGGTGCAGGAGGGTGAGATGATTCATCAGAGACAGAGCAGGGAGCAGAACAGGCAGATGACTGAAAATACTCCTGAGAGAGGAGCAGCGGGTGAGACAGGAGAGGTCTGCCATGCCATGTGGGAATCTCCCTTGCCGGCCAGGAATTGAACCCATGCTACAGAGGCTGCGGACAGCTTCACAGCACTGCGCTCAACCCACTGTGCCACCAGGGAGGCCCAGACTTTTCAGATTTTAGTGTAAATACATGATAGAGGCATTGCCAGATTGTACAAGTTTTCCATTTTTATTTTCTTAAGAAATCTCCATACCATTTTCCATAGGGGCTACAACAACTTGCATGCCAACAACAGTGGATGAGTGTTCCTTTTTCACTGCAAAACTCACCAGCATTTGTTAATTCTGTTCTTTGTTATATGGGTCTTTATCACAGGGGTGAGATGGTATCTCAGTGTGGTTTTGCTTTGCATTTTCTTTATAACAAGTGGTGTTGAATAATTTTTCATATGTCTGTCGGTCATTTGAATGTCTTCTTTAGAAAAGTATCTAATTAGGTCCTTTGCCCATTTTTTGATTGCATTGTTTCTTTGTTGTTGGATGTATGAGAACTTTGTAAATTTTGGAGATTAGTCCTTTGTCAGATGTGTGATGTAAAAATATTTTTTCCCATTCTGTAGGTTGACTTTTCGTCTTTGTGATTTTTTTTTGTTTTTGTTTTTGAGGGAGAAAGTTTCTAAGTTTGATGTCCCACTTGTTTATTTTTGCTTTTTATTTCCCTTGCTGTTGGGGTTTGAATCCCTAAATACATCTTTGTGGTAGATATCCTGCAGCGTGTCCCCTGTATTTTCTTTCAAGTGCTCTATGTTGTCAGATCTGTTAGATCCAGATCTTTAATCCATTTTGAATTGATTTTTTGCATGGAGTCTAGTAGGGGTCTTGTTTCATTTTTTTTTTTCAAGTGACTAGCCATGTTTCCCCACAACATTTACCAGATAGGTTATCTTTTCTCCATTGTCCGGCCATACCTCCTTTGTCACAAATTAACTATCTTTATTTGTCTGGGTTTATCTCTGAACTTTTAGTTCCCATATGTCTGAGTTTTTGTTTTTGCTTCAGTACAACGCTGTTTTGGTTCCTGTTGCTGTGTAATATGGATGAGTGATAACCTCCATTTTTCTTTTGTTCTCTCAGGTTTGTATTATCTATTCTGGGCCTTTTGTGGTTTCACATAAATTTGATAATTTGTTTGTTCTATTTCCTTGAAAAGAGTCATTGGTATGTTGAGGGGAATTTCATTGAATATATACATTTCTTTGGGTAATATGGCCATTTTTAGTGATGTTAATTCTGCCAATTATGAGAATGGTTTATTGTTCTTTTATTTCCTTTAACAGAGTTTTGTAGTTTTCAATATATAGGTTCTTCATCTCCTTTGTTAAGTTCTTCTTGCAGGTATTTTGTTCTTTTTGGCCTGAATGTTAATGGGATGATAGTCCTTATTATCCTTTCCTCTAATACATTGCTTGCATATAGAAATGCAACTGATTTTTGTCTATTGATTTTACATTCTGTCACTTTCCTGTATCTATTTATTATTTCTAGAAATTTTTGGTAGAGTCTTTTGGTTTCTCTAGGTATATTAACATGTCATCTGCAAATAACAACAGTTTCACTTCTTTTCCAATTTGGCTTTCTTTTATGTCTTCCTCTTGCCTGATTTCTTTGACTAGGAATTCCAATACTGTGTTGAATAGTAGTGGACACTCCTTGCCCACAAGTCACTTGTTCTTGATTTTAGTAAGAATGCATTCAGCTTTTCACTGTTGAGTATGATCTGTGGGTATTTGGCTTTTATATTATTCAGATAAGTTCCAATTATTCCCGTTTATTTTGAGTGTTTTTATCAGAAATGGATTTTAGATCTTGTTGAATGCTATTTCAGCATCTGCTGAGATATCACATGTTTTTTATCTTCCTTTTGTGTTGATTTGGTGAATGTCATCAATTGATTTCTATATGTTGAACCAACCTGCTGATTGGCTGTGGTGGATGATCCTCTGATATGTTTCTATACTAAGTTTACTGGTATTTCTATTTATCAGAGATATTGCTCTATAATGTTCTGTCTTTGTTTGGTTTTGAGATCAAGGTAATGTTGACTTTACAGAATGTGTTGGGAAGTTTTCCTCCCTCTTCAACTGTTTTGAAGAGTTTGAGTAGAATAGGTATTAGATTTTTTTTGAAGGTTAGATAGAATTCACTGGAGAAAGCAATCTGGTCCTGGACTTTTGTTCTGTTTTGTTAGGGAGTTTTTTTTTTTTAAATTTATTTATACAAGAGCAGGGGTACAGGCCAGATGCACAGGAGGGTGAGAGGATTCACCAGAGACAGAGCGGGGAACAGAACAGGCAGACTGATGAAATACACTGCTGAGGGGAGCAGTGGGAGAGACAGGAGAGGTCTGCCCGCCATGGGGGTTGCTTGCCATGTGGGTTGCTCCAAGGCCAGTGGGGATCGAACCGACACTGCAGAGGCTGCAGACAGCTTCACAGCGCTGTGCTCAACTGCCTGCACCACCAGGGAGGCCCCATTGTTAGGGAGTCTTTTTATTACTTTTTCCATTTTAGCATTCTGATTAGACTATTTAAACTGTCTATTTCATCATGGTTCAATCTTGGGAGATTGTATGGGTCTAACAATTTGTATATTTCCTCAAAGTTGTCTAATTTGTGGGCAGAGAGACATTTGTAGTAGGGGTCTATGATTTATGTATTTCTGCTGTATCTATTGTAATTTCATTTTTGATTCTACTAACTTAAGAATTAATGTCCTGTTTTCTTTCCCTTATAAAATTAGCAAGGGGCTTATCAATTTTGTTTATATCTTCAAAGAATTAATTTTTGGTTCACTGATCTTTTGGACTGTCTTTTATGGGTTATTTTGCTGGATTTTGTGATGTATGTGGTATTTATCAGCACTTTAGAATTTATAATATGTCATGATTTATTTTCCCATTCTAAATGAACATTAACTTTGGAGTCTACTTTGGTATTAGTAATGTGTAATTTTTCATTAACTGCCAAGCATCAGGCCTGCAGGACTGGGGCTTCTTCAGTGTTGCTCTGTGTCCACCCTCCCACCAGGAACAGGACAATGGTTGTGCTTCCAGTCCTCCAATAGACTCAAAGCTCCCTTGTCAGAGTTCTCAAATCAAATCAAATATCATATCCAATCAAATATGTGATTTGAGTATCAAACACATACAAATTTACAACTGATTTGTGGCATTATTTTTTTTATAAAGGAACTCTTAGAAGAGGTAAAATTTCTAGGCATTGACCTGACCAGAATCCTATTCTAGACCTACTGATCTTAATCTCAGGGGAGGGGTGTGTGTGTGTGTGTGTGTGTGTGTGTGTGTGAGTGTATTTTAACAAGTTCTCAGTGTAATGTTGTGTCCTCTAAATCTTGAGAACTAGCATCCCTTAGGGGATAGGGATTTAATCCCCTGTTGGCAAGATAACCTCATGAGCATCCTAAGAATAACTCATGGACACTTTCTGTATTTTTCTCTTTGTTACTCTGAAGGCAGATCGCATGCAGTCTGAGGGTCAGCTGGCAGCTGGTGCAGGCTGCTCTAACAGCTCAGTAGCAGAGGGGGTTTTCCTGCCTGTGCCTGAGCATCCCCGCTGTAGGCATTCACCTCTCCCCCAACACCAGCCAGGTTTGAGCCCTGGAGCCAGCAGGGCTCAGGCAGCATCCACCTTGAGCAGCAATGGTGGCCATTTTCTTACTTGCTGCCTCTAGTACAAGTGTCCTTCTGGGTTTTCGGGGGCTGGCCTGTGCAGGCCTCTTTGAAAGTAGCGAGAGGCAGCAGTGACAGTGATTTTCCCACCTCACCAGGGCATGCAGCCCCACTGGGGTTGTGGCAGCAAAGTTTCCTTACCCCAGAACAGGTGAGCCCCAGGGCTTCAGCAGTGGATGCCACACCAAACCCCACAGCTCTGGCTCCTGGGCTCCTTGTTCTGGGCTGCTGGGAGGAGCATTGGGCCTTGCTGGGGCAGTTTCAGGTGCTGTTGCTCCCTGGAAAACAGGTGGTGGAAGTGCAGGTGTCTTTTAAAATTAGTTTTTTCATGTCCTTTGGGAGTGGAATTGCTAGATCATATGGTAGAACCATTTTTGGTGTTCTGAGGAAACTTCACACAGCTTTCTGTAGTGGCTGGACCAGTTTACATTCCCATCAGTAGTGTAAAAGGGTTCATTTCCTCCTGCATACTTGCCAGGATTTGTTGTTCCCCATTTGTTTAATGTGGGTCATTCTTACTGGAGTGATATGATTCTTACTGGAGTGATCAAAAAAGACAAACTCATGCCACTAGTGGCAGTGTTGATGGAGCTGGAAGGGATTAGGCTTAGTGAAATAAGTCAGAAGAAAAAAGATAAATACTGCATGGTTTCACTTATATATGGAATATAGAGAAACCAAACAAAAGGTCAAGAAAAAGTCAAAATTAGCAAGCTGACCATAGAACTGAGGCATCCAGCAAAGGAGGAGGTGGGAGGGGGGAAAAACAGGGAGGGATAAACACAAGGGAATATGGTGATGGTTCACAAATGATATGGTGGTGGCAGAACTATGGGGGCTAAAAGATGTAAGAAAATTAATTAATTAATTAATTAATAACAAACAAACAAACCCAGGCAGTAGAGGCCCATAGTCTCAGAGCCCACCAGCCCTTGAGTCTGCCATGACCTCACCATAGCTTGAGTCTGTGCAGATGCCAGGATTTTCCATACATGGACCAATCAGGTTTGAGCTTTCCAGCTGTCTGTCAAGGGCTTGAGGTCATTTGGATTGAAAATAGAAGGAAGTTGATTGGTGCTACTTGGTGCTTAATACCACCAATCAAACAGGGTTGAAAAATGGTCTGATCAGGTTTGCAGGGTGGGGAACCCTGGAGAGGATATTAAACAGGGCAGAAGCCAACTTGGCTCCCTCAGCAGATGGCCTCAAAAGAAGAAGCATCAAGAAGATGACCTCTATGTGATTACGTGATTTAGGAGTCCACAGATATTTGTAGAGACGTGGTTGCTACACCTGCTTCTTTCCCTGCCTCTGACATCGATTGTAAGGAGCAGCTGTCAGCCTTGGCCTGGTGTCTCAAAGAGCCGTTGGCTATTAATTTGTACCAATAGATTACAAAAAGCTGTAACACTGGTGTCTCTGACAGCACCTCCTGGTGACCAATGCTGACTGGCACTACTGCCTGGTGCTGACCAGCAGTGTTGAGTCATGTTTGGCACTCTGTGTCCAGTCATCTTTGAGAGTTGCCCGTTGCTTCCAGCACCACTTTCAAGTGTTGTTGCCTCTGTTGCTGTACAGTTTGGCATCTGGTGCTGTTCAACCCGACCTTTAGACTGTTGCTCTGACTTTTATGGTGTCACCTCAGTGTCCCCACTTGTGAATATTTCCAACCGCCACCATAAGTTAGATCCTAGCCCCTGCTTACCAGTGTGCACCAGCTCCAGGTCATCATTGACAAGACAGTGTCATTTTGCCTGAGTGATCTTTCTTCATGACTACTGGATGCTGTGGACATCGGGGTACAAGAGCTGGTTATTTGTGGCCTTAGAGACTTTTTGCTTCCACAATCTCCTGTTTGTTAAATAAGCCCCATGGTTATTTCCTGAGCCTGTTGTCTTGCAATTGTTAGCAGATTGGTGAGAACCCATAGACATTGACCTTTCCCCTTCTCCTTGGCACTGTACTATTTTAAGTACAGTTTTGACACTCTTTACTCTATCCTTTCAATCTTCTGCCAAGAAAAACCGCTGCCATTGATATTACTGGAAGAAGCAAAAGGCAACCACACCACAACAGACTTTCTTATGGGACTATATGACTCCCCTCTTCCAAAAAGAAAGTTCTGAGCATCCACTGATTATTCCCTTCCTGGTGATTATTCCCTTCCCTTCCCTGGATCATCCATGTGTGCCTCTGCTCTGTTCTAGAAGACTTCTAGCAGTGTTGACAATGTTTATCTTAATAGAAGTCTTCTAATTTTCTCCTCGAATCAACTTATATTAAAGCAACATTTATTGAGTGTCTGTAACATGTCAAGTTCTGCACTAGGCATTCATGTCAGCCTATTTTCCGATTGAACAACTTAAAATATATATATATTTGAAAAGAGCAGAGGGTGGCATAGTTTTTATTCGGGAAAATATAGCATTTTTCCATTCAACAAATTACAAATTAGTCATAAAATATCAAGTGAAAAACTACAGCTTCACTGAAATTCATTGTTTTCTTGAACTGTGAGAATTTTTTTTTTTTAAGATCGATTTATTTATGCATACAAGAGCTGAAGAGCAGGTCAAAGATGTGGTAGGTGAGAGGATTCTCCAGAGACAGAGTGGAGAGCAGACCAGATGGATGTGCTGAAATACACTACTGGGGGGAGCAGCAGGCTAATCAGTAAAGATCTGCTGCACCATGTGGGTCATCTCCCTGGCCGGGGATCGAACTCGTGCTGCAGTAGCTGTGGATAGCTTCATAGAGCTGAGTCTTAACCCTTTGCCCAGGGAGGCCCGAACTGTGAGAATTAAGACAAAAGTGCACGAGCAACCAGCTACTGAGCAAGAGAGAGCTATAGGTGTGGTCTGACTATATTCACAATTTAAACTGTCTCTCCACGAATTTTAAGTATCTCTGCACACTAGAATAGGGACATGTAAAACAGTAGGGGGACTGCTGTGAGGCATGATGTCACTGATTGTCAAACAACAGTGTTAATGATTAACTGTGATGGTTGAATAGCAGCATTCAGGTGGGACTGTGGACCTTCTGGGGACTGTTCTCACCATTGCTCAGGTGTGAGTGCTCACCCTCTCCTGCCAGCACCCTAAGGCAGGTGCTATTGTTCTGCCCCTTTCATAGCTAAGCAAGGCAGCCCTTAGTGGGAGGCACTACACTGCTCAAGGCTGCAGCCCCACAGCCAGGAAGAAATGACAGACAGAGGGATGGTGCTAGTAAGGGAGTATAAACAAGCTTGAGAAGTGGAGGACAGTATCCTCCAGTCATGTTGGGACAGTTGCTGCAGCCAAGTCAGGAAAGAAGTACCGTAAAGGACAGCTCAGACCTCAGCAACTGGACTTGTGGAGCCTGTGCTGATCACAGAAGAGGATGTTTTCCATGAGCACAAGACAACAGAAAAGCAGACCTTCCTGAGTCAGTTTTCAAATCTGTAGGTGGCCACTAACCTTTTCTAGTCATTGCATTTCAGATTCACCCATGTTGTATGTTAGCAGTTTTGTCCTTTCTTAAATTTTTTTATCCACATATATCCTCACATCATCATTATTCATGGCCATATATCTGCAAAACTGATCAAAGAAACCATTTCTATTTATGACCCTTGATGAAAATATTCTAGAATGGATTCTGATTTATTGTGGAAAAAAGTAGCGTAGAATAAGATAAAAATTTGGTAGAGCTTGCCATTGTTCTGTAGCCTACAAAGTTTAATTTTTAAAAAAGATTTATTTATTCATGCATACAAGAACCGGGGTATAGGCCAGGTGTGTATGAGGGTGAGCAGATTCATCAGAGACAGAGTGGGGGACAGAACAGACAGACTGACCAAAATACACTGCTGTGGGGAGCAGCGGGCGAGACAGGAGAGGTCTGCTAGCCATGTGGGATTCTCTCTGGAGGGTCGGGATTGAACCGAACTGCAGAGGCTGCAGACAGCTTCACAGCACTGCGCTGAAGTGCCTGCGCTGCGAGGGGAGGCCCCCATAAAGTTTAATTTTAATTTATTGGTACACAGGTCTTTCCATTATCAGAGGTCTTTAACTTATAATTAGTCAAATATAACACTTAGTTTTTGTTTCTATAAAACACTTGTGCTTCAAGTCTCCTTGTAACAGGGTGGTCCCCAGGAAAGGGGGAGGTTCCCTGCCCCACCCAAGGGAGGGTGGAGCTGAGCAGGAAGAGGAGAAGCTGAAGAAGAGACTGAGGAAGGAAGCAGGATGGAGCCAGGAGACCTGGAGGAGGCGCGTGGAGCCTAGAGACACGTGAAGAAACTGCACTTGCCTTTTGGTCGTGGACTGGGTGACACAGATGTGGGTGAGACCCGTGGAGAGGTGACCATGGCAGCTTTTATCTTGATGTTGATTTTGCTCTTTTCCTTCCGGGTTTGTTTGGTTGTTTCTGACTCTTTTCTGTGGGTCCCCACTGGAAGATGCTTTAGACTTGTGGCAGGCTTTGGGGCCTTGCTCTGGGCCAATCCCATATGGATGGACTTTTACCCATGAGGGGACGGGTAACTTTGGGTGCTTCATTTAGAAACTGGACTCTTTGCCTTACCTGTATTGTTTCCTAGTTTTATTAAAGATCCTTCCCATTAAAGTCTCATATGTTTTGTGTTGATGCGGCGGATGGCAGAACCCATTTAGAATGGGCAGGTTTGCGGGGCTTGGGCTGCCCCTCTCCCTGTCCTATAACATCCTAATGTCATTTAGAACATCTTGGAATAAATAACAGGACTTCCTTGAGGAAAAATACATAATATTTGTTAATTTTTATTCTTTGGCTTCTCCAATTATCCTATACTATGGCACTTTTCTCACATTTTTCCTGGTAATTACTCTCTGTGTGTCCAAGATCTTGGATCATCATCTTTCCCAACATATTTCAGACCAAAGAAATACCACACATGCCTGTTTGATGCAGAATCTTAAGGGGTAGAGAGAAACTCTGGTACTTGTCCCAGAGATGGTGCCTATGGATTACATGCTTCAACTCATTTAGTCCTCAAAACAAGCAAAGTGACTGTTATAATTTTACCCATCATAACCCCATCCCTGCCCCAACTCCTCACAGAAGTATACACGAGCAATAAAATGGGGGTCCCTGCTGGAGTCTGTGTCACTTGCTGTTAAAGACTGTTATAAAACATCACTGAATGCATATTTCTCTCAATTATAGAGTTTGTGAGACTTGGCTTTGTGTCATGACCCCTTCTCTGCCCTCCTTGATCCTCCCCAGACCTCCAGAGGCTGTCCTCTGTGCTCCCCACCCAAGGCCTTAACAGGACACCATGGAGGTCTCAGCATATGGCTGTCTTCTTCAGAGGGTGCCCAGCCTGGGCATTTAGACCAGGTCCCTGATTTCACATCTTATCATGATCCCTGCTTTTTTTTCTTGAAAAGTTATATTTAGATATGTATTTATTTTAAAAAAATTAAGAAAGGACAAAACTGCTAACATACAACATGGATGAATCTCAAATGCGAAGTGAAGGAAGCCAGACTCACACTATCTACTGACTGGCTCCATTTATGTAGCATTCTGGAGGTGTTAAAACTGCAGGGAAGGAAAACATCCGTGGTTTCAGGCAGTGGCATCAAGAGGGCTAGGGGTGCCCACGAAAGACCTGAGTGAATGTTAGGGGGTTGATGAATTGTTCTTCATTGCGGTGACTACCCTTCTGCATGTTTTTGCTCAAACTCAACAAACTAAATTTTTTTTTTTTTTTTTTGTGGGACCCTGGCGGGCAGCCGGGGAACAAACCAGCACTGCAGAGGCTGCAGGCAGCCTCGCAGCCCAGCGCTCAACCTCTGCTCCACCCGGGGAGGCCCAACAAACTAAATTTTACTGTAATGTATACGTCAAAAAAATCTAAAACAATCTTTACCCAAACATTAGCTCAATTGTTTGCTTTTAGAGTCTTTCTTCAAGAAAAAACATCACAAACAAAAGGTCAGTAGCATGAACATATGAAAGTATGCTTGAAAACATTTATAAATTTAACAAAGGGTTTAGCAGTTTCTAAACACAAGGAAAATAGGAATAAATTTAGAAGAAACTCAACAACATAATAAAAACACGAATTAAATGTCACTAACAATTCTGATTGATGATATGTACTTTATTTTTTTAAAGGTTTATTTGTTTATACATACAAGAGCTGGGGTACAGGCTAGAGATGCAGGGGGTGAGAGGATTCACCAGAGACAGAGTGGGGAACAAAACAGGCAGATTGACCAAAGTACACTGCTGAGGGGAGCAGCAGGCGAGTCAGGAGAGGTCTGATGTGCCATGTGGGTTGCTCCCTGGCCGGCTAGGGATTGAACTCGTGCTGCAGAGGCTGCAGATTTCCTCATAGTGCAGTGCTTAACCTCTTGTGCCACCAGGGAGGCCCTGATGATATGTACTTTATTTATTTATTTATTTGTTTATTTAAGATTTATTTTTTATTTATACAATAGCTGGAGTACAGGCCAGAGGCTCAGGAGGGTGAAAGGATTCACCAGAGACAGAATGGGGAGCAGAACAGGCAGACAGACTGAAAGCACTGCTGAGGGGAGCACTGGGCAGACGTGACAGGGGAGGTCTGCTGCGCCATGTGGGAATCTCCCTGGCTGGCCGGGAATTGAACCCACGCTTCAGAGGCTGTGGACAGCTTCACAGCCCTGAGCTCAACCTGCTGCGCCACCGGGGAGGCCCGGTGATATGTACTTTAATTAAACTTTTTTAAAAGCAATTTTAAAATTTATAATGTTGTTATAAGAAATAGTATATGTACCCTTTACCTCAATTTCCCCCAGTGGTAATATCTTGCAAACATGACAACCAGGAAACTGGTATTGATGAGGTCAAGACAGAGTAATGTTCTCCATTACAAAGAAACCTCTTATAGAAGTGTTCTGATGACCTTTTTATAACCACAGCCACTTCCTTCTGGTCCCCATTTCTTCCTTAAACATGATCTGCCTCTAATCTAGTTTCTATTATTACAGCTTTATCATTTCAAGAATGTTGTTTGAAATTTGTTTCAATGGAATCAGTATCTTACATGGAGTGTGCAATCCTTAGGTACTGCCTTTGTTCACGCAGCATACTGCCATTGAGAATTCATTCAGATGGTTGCATGCATCAGTAGTTGTTGCTGAATAGGAATCCATCATGTGGTGGTACCTGATTGTTAAACAGGCACCTGTTGAAGGACAGACATCTGCTTGTTTCCCATTTGGGGGTATCATGAATAGGGCAAAGCTGCTATAAACATTCATGTACAGATTTTTCTGTGAACATAAGTTTTAATCTTTCTGGGATAAATGCCCAAGAGTATAATTTCAAGAGCAGAATTTCAGTTGTATTTTGCTTTTATAAGAAATGGCCAATCTGTTTTCTAGAGTGACTGTATCACTTTACATTCCCACCAGCAATGTGTGAGTGATCCAGTTTTATGCCTCCTTATTAGTGCCAGATATTGTTACTATTTTTTATTTTTTAATTTACTATTCTGATAGGTGTGCACTGATCACCTGGTGGTTGTAATTGCCATTTTCCTATCATTAATGATATTGAACATCTTTTCATGTACCTTTTTTACCCCATCCATAATATTTTCTGTGAAATAGCTATTCATGTGTTTTGCCCATAGCATTATTGAATTGTCTTTTTAACTGTTGAGTTTTGAGACTCCTTCATATCATCTAGATACTAGTTTTTGGCAGGATATATGATTTGCTTATCTATTCATTTTCTTGAACATGGTCATTCACAGAGCAATTTAAAAAATATGTAGTCTACCAATTTTTTTTTATTATGGATCAACCATACTTATTAATGTTCAGTCTAGGAAGTCTTTAATAACCCTAGACCCAAAGATATATGTCAATGTTTGTTTCCTAAAAGTTTTATAATTTTGTGTTTTATACTTAAATATGTGATTCATGAGAGTTAATTTTTGTATATGGCGTGAGGCTTAGATCAAGATAGTTTTCTTTTTGCTTCTGGATGTCAGTTCCATCACCATTTGTTGAAAAGGCCCTCTTTCTTCCATTAACTAGCTTTTGCACTTTTGTGATAAATCACTTGGCTATATTTAGTGTCTTTTTCTGGGTACTCTACCATGTTTAATTGATCTATGGGTCTATCCCAGAGCCAATGTCATGCTGTCTTGCTATTGAGCTATACAGTAGGACTTACTATGTGGTAGAGTGATTCCTCTCACTTCGTCATTCCTTGTCAAATTGATCTTAGTTATTCTAGGGATGGTGTGATTCCATATACATTTCAGAATGAGTTTTTCAGTGTCCAGAAAACACCATGCTGCAGACCTAGAATAACCAAAACAATGTTAGAAAAAGAAGAGCTAAATTAGAGAACTAGTACTACCAGTTACAAAACTACAGAATCAAGATAGGGTGGTGCTGGGAGAAGGATAGATATATAGGTCAATTGAATATAACTAAGTGCAGATATGTTATAGTCCTTTACATTCACGGTCAGTTGGTTTTTGACAAGGGCACAGAAACATTCAAAAGAGAAAGAAGAATTTTTTTAACAACTGTTGCTAGAACTGGATAATCACATGCAAATCAAATATATCAGGCACTCTACAAGTATTAACTAAAAAAAAGATCATAAAGCAAAATATAAGAGCTAAAACTATGAAATTCCTAGAAAAAAACATAGGAGTAAATCTTTGTGACTTTGGGCAAAGCGTAAGTCACAAAAGGAAAAACAGGTAAGTTAAACATCATCAATATAATGGTTTTTTGTGCTACCCCCCAAATCAACAAGAAAGTAAAAATATAACACACAGAGTAATAGAGACTGCCTATAGGAGATATAAATAATCTTTATAATACAACAATAAAAAATAATTCAATTAAAATGGGCAAAGGATCTGAACAGATATTTCTCCAAAGAAATATACAAATGAACAATAAACACAAAATAAGATGTTCAACATCATTAGTTATCAAGGAAATGCAAACTAAGCCATACTGAGATACTGCTAGGTATCCCATTCACACTGAGTAGGTCATTTATAATTAAAAACACATAAAATATCATTATCAATTGGCAAAGATGTGGAGAACTCTTGTACATCACTGGTGGGAAGGCAAAATGGTGCAGCCGCTTTGGACCAAGTTTGGAAGTTCTGCAAAATGTTAAACATAGAGTTACCATATGACCCAGCAGTTCCACTCCTAGGTACATACCCAAGAGATATGAAAGCATATGCTAACTCAAAAACTTGTACAGAAATGTTCATAGTCACTTTTTTCAAAAGAGATAAAACTGGAAACAACCCATTTGTACCCTTGATTATATATGTAAAATATGGTATTTTCAGACAAAAGGATAGTTTTTAGCAATAAAAGAAGGAATGAAATTCTGATACATGTTGCAACATGGATGACTGTTGAAAGCAATATGATAACATAAACCAATTATAGAAAACAACATTTTGCATAATTCCATATGTAGAAAGTATCCAGAATAGGCAAATTCAGAGAGACAGAAAGTTGACTAGTAGTTACCTGAAGTTGGGGAGTGGAGTAGAAGGAATAGGGGGTAACTGCTGGTGGTTTTTAGGTTTCTTTTTAGGGTGAAAGAAAAATGTACTAAAATCAAATTGTTCTGTTAGGTGAACAACTCTGTATACATGGCAAATCATTAGAATGGGCAAAATGTGTAGTAATTGACTTGTATGTTGATAAGGCTATTAGAAGATTTGCTGAGATTTTGATAGGGATTGTATTAAAACTGTAGGTCAATATAGTGAGAATCGACATCCTTTCAAGACTTTCAAGCAATGAATTTGGTATTTTTTCCATTTATTGAGCTCTTCTTATTAATTTTTATGGTAATTTTGCAAAGTTCAGAATACAGATCCTGCACATGTATTGTTAGGTTTATAACTAAGTATTTCATTTCTATGAAGTGATTATAAATGGTATTTTTATTGAATTTTGGTTTGTACATGCTTGTTAGTATGTGATTGATTTTTTTTTTTAGATAATAAATTTTATTGTTATATTCCCCATATCTTTGCAGCCCCCCCATTCTGACCCCAATCCCTCACCTCCTGCCCCCGCCCCCCTAAAAGTGTCTCTGGTTCATAGTTTTTTGTTGATTTTGATTTTCACTTTCTTATAGTTATTCATTTTACTGGTCCCTTATTTAAGTTTTCTAGATTCCTGCTATGAGTGAGACCATCCGGTATTTTTCTTTTTCTTTTTGGCTTATTTCACTGAGCATGATCCCTTCCAGCGCCATCCATGTTGCTGCAAATTGCATGTGTTTATCTTTTTTGAATGCTGAGTAATATTCCATGGTATATATGTACCACATCTTCTTGATCCAGTCATCTATTTTTGGGCATTTGGGTTGTTTCCAAAGCTTAGCTATTGTAAACAGTGCTGCTATAAACATAGGGGTGCAGGTGTTCTTTGGAATTGATGTTTCTGTGTCCTTTGGGTAAATACCTAGGAGTGGAATTGCTGGATCATATGGAAGCTCTATGTTTAGTAGGTCCAGAAATCTCCACACAGCTCTGCATAGTGGTTGGACCAGTTTGCACTCCCACCAACAGTGCAGAAGAGTTCCTTTTTCTCCACACCCTCGCCAACATTTGTTGTTGCTAGTTTTTTTAATATGTGCCATTCTCACTGGTGTGAGATGGTATCTCATGGTAGTTTTGATTTGCATTTCCCTGATGACAAGTGATGTTGAACATTTTTTCATATGCCTGTTGGCCATTTGCATTTCCTCTTCAGAGAAGTTTCTTTTTAGCTCTTCTGCCCATTTTTTGACTGGATTATTTTCTTTGTTGTTGTTGAGTCTCATCAGCTCTTTGCAGATTTTTGTGATCAGTCCTTTATCATTAGTGTTGGGTGCAAAAATGTTCTCCCAGTTGGTGGGGTTTCTCTTTGTTTTTGTTATTGTCTCTTTTGCTGTGCAGAAGCTCTTTAATTTGATATAGTCCCAGCTGTTTATCTTTGCCTTCACTATCACTGCTTTGGGTGATGTGTCTGTAAAGATGTCTTTGATGTGCAAATCACGTAGTGTTTCGCCTATATTTCCTTCTATATATTTTATGGTTTCAGGTCTTATGTCTAGTTCTTTAATCCATTTTGAGTTGATTTTTGTGTATGGTGTGAGGTAGTGGTCAAGCTTCATTCTTATGCATGTAGCGACCAGTTTTCCCAGCACCGTTTATTGAACAAACTTTCTTTGCTCCAATGCATAGTCTTTGCTCCTTTGTCAAAGATTAGTTGACCATAAATCTGTGGGTTTATTTCTGGATTTTCTATTCGATTCCATTGGTCTGTATGTCTGTTCTTGTTCCAATACCATGCAGTTTGATGATTATGGCTTTGTAGTATAGTTTGAAGTCTGGGAGTGTGATGCCTCCATTCCCTTCTTTTTTTTTCAGGAGAGCTTTGGCTATTCGGTGTTTTTTGTGATTCCATATGAATTTCATCAATAATTGTTCTATTTCTTTGAAGAATGACATTGAAATTTTGATTGGAATAGCATTCAATCTGTATATTGCTTTTGGAAGGATGGCCATTTTAATAATGTTTATTCTTCCAGTCCATGAGCCGGGGATGTTTTTCCATTTCTTTGTGTCTTCTTCTATTTCTTTTAACAGTGTTTTATAGTTTTCTTTGTATAGGTCCTTTACCTCTTTTGTTAGATTTATTCCCAAATATTTGATTTTTTTTGTTTCAATAACAAAAGGGATGTTTTTTTGATTTCTTCTTCTTCAGATTTATTGTTTGTGTATACGAAGGCTACTGACTTTTGCGTGTTGATTTTGTATCCTGCCACTTTACTGAACTGATTGATGAGTTGAATTAGTTTTTCTGTGGAGTTTTTGGGGTTCTCTATGTATAATATCATATCATCTGCAAATAGTGATAGTTTGACTTCTTCTTTTCCTATTTGGATTCCTTGAATGTCTTTCTCTTGTCTTATTGCCCTGGCTAGGACTTCCAGTATTATATTGAAAAGCAGTGGTGAGAGTGGACATCCTTGTCTTCTTCCAGATCTTAATGGAATTGCTTTAAGCTTTTCACCATTGAGAATGATACTGGCTGTTGGCTTGTCATAGATGGCCTTTATGATGTTGAGGTATGTTCCTTGTATCCCAAGAATTTCAAGGGCTTTTATCATGAATGGGTATTGCACTTTGTCGAAAGCTTTCTCAGCATCTATTGATATTATCATATGGTTTTTATATTTCTTTTTGTTGATGTGTTGGATAACGTTGATTGATTTTCGGATGTTGAACCATCCTTGTGTCCCTGGAATGAATCCTACTTGGTCGTGGTGAATTATCTTATGGATACATTGTTGGATTCTGATAGCTAAAATTTTATTGAGGATTTTTGCATCAGTGTTCATTAGGGAGATTGGCCTGTAGTTTTCCTTTTTTGTGTCGTCCTTGTTCGGTTTTGGTATTAGTGTAATGTTGGCTTCATAGAACGTATTTGGTATTGTCCCTTCCTTCTCAATTTTTTGGAAGAGTTTGTGAAGGATAGGCACTAATTCGTCTCTGAATGTTTGGTAGAATTCATTTGTAAATCCATCAGGTCCTGGGCTTTTGTTTTTGGGGAGGTTTTTGATTACCATTTCAATTTCGCTAATTGTAATTGGTCTGTTTAGGTGTTCTATTTCTTCTTTATCTAGCTTTGGGTGATTGTAGAGTTGTAGGAATTTGTCCATCTCCTCTAGATTGTTAAACTTGTTTCCATATAACTGTTCATAGTAGTTACTGATTATTCTTTTGATTTCTGCTGTGTCCGTTGTGATTTCTCCTCTTTCATTGATGATCCTTTTTATTTGTGCTTTCTCCCTTTTTTCCTTTGTGAGCCTGGCTAGGGGTTTGTCTATTTTATTGATTTTTTCAAAGAACCAGCTCTTGGTTTCATTGATCTTTTGGATTGTTTTTTTAGTTTCAATTTCATTTATTTCTGCTTTGGTTTTTATTATTTCTTTTTTTCTACTGGTTTTGGGGTTTTTTTGTTGTTCTTTTTCTAGATCTTTGAGCTTCGAGATTAGGTTGTTTCTTTGAGTTCTTTCTTGTTTCTTGATGTGAGCTTCTATTGCTATATATTTTCCTCTTATTACTGCTTTTGCTGCATCCCATACATTTAGGATATTGGTGTCTTCCTTGTCGTTCAATTCAAAAAATTTTTTAATTTCTTCTTTGATCTCCTCATTAGTCCAGTGGTCTTCCAGTAGTGTGGTTTTTAATCTCCACGAGGTAGGAAAGTTCCTTGCCTTCTTTTTATGGTTTATTTCTAGTTTGATGCCTTCATGGTCAGAAAAGATGGTTGATATGATTTCAATCTTGGTGTATCTGTTGATGTTTGTCTTGTGCCCCAGTATGTGATCGATCCTGGAGAATGATCCATGTGCGCTTGAGAAAAATGTGTACTCCGTTTTTTTGGGGGTTTAGTGTTCTATAGATGTCTGTTAAGCCCAATTGCTCTAGGTCCTTATTTAGAGCTTTGGTTTCCTTACTTATTTTTTGTCTTGTTCATCTATCCATTGTTGACAGTGGTGTGTTGAAGTCTCCCACTACGTATGTGTTTTCTCCAATGTCTGTTTTCAGAGAGGACAACAGTTGTCTGATATATTTTGGTGCTCCTTCGTTTGGTGAGTATATGTTAATGAGTGTTATTTCTTCTTGAAGTATTGTCCCCTTGATCATAATGTAGTGACCATTGGGGTCTCTTTTTATCTTTTTGAGTTTGAAATCTGTTTTATCTGATATAAGTATAGCTGTTCCTGCTTTCTTTTTTGGTCCATTTGCTTGTAGGATTGTTTTCCATCCTTTAACTTTGAGCCTATTTTTATCTTTTGTAGCTAAATGTGTTTCCTGGAGACAGCAAAAGGTTGGGTTTTGTTTCTTAATCCAGGCTGCAACTCTATGTCTTTTTATTGAAGAGTTTAGTCCATTTACATTTAGAGTTAATATTGATATGTTAGCATCTGTATTTGCCATTGTGATTGTCTTTCCTTTGATTTTATTTATTTATTCTTTTAATAACTTTTTTTTTTTTGGCCTTCTTTCATTGTTATTCGTCCCTCTGAGGTTCTGGCTTTAGGACTCCTTGTAGTATTTTTTGGATTGGGGGTTTAGTTGTAATGAAATTCCGGAGTTTCTGTTTGTCTGGGAAGGTCCATATTCTTTCTTCAAAGAGGAAGGAGAGCTTTGCGGGATAGAGTATTCTTGGTTGGCATCTGTTTTCTTGGAGTCTGTTGACTATGTCCCTCCACTCTCTCCTTGCCCGTAGTGTTTCTTCGGAGAAGTCTGATGTCAGCCTGATTGGCTTTCCTTTGAATGTTGTCTGTTTCTTCCCTCTTGCCAGCTTCATTATTTTTTCCTTGTCCTGGATTCTTGGGAGCTTTACTATTATGTGTCTTGCTGTATTTTTCCTTTCATCGTGGAAGTTTGGTGTTCTTCTTGCTTCTTGTATATCAATTTTCAGCTCCTTCTTCACATTTGGGAAGTTCTCTTCAATTATCTCTTTGAATATTTTCTCTGTTCCTACATCTCTCTCCTCTCCTTCTGGTATTCCTATAACTCTTATATTTCCTTTCCTCATGGAGTCAGATAGTTCCCGAAGTCTTTCTTCGTTCTTTTTCCTTCGTACTTCTCTTTCCTTTTCTGTTTTGGTTCTTTTTATTTCTGTGTCTTCAAGATTACTTATTCGTTCTTCCATTTCATCTATTCTGCTTTCATTGCTTTTCCCAGAATTCTTTAGTTCTTCCATTAATTCTTTGATCTCCTGCATTTCTTTTACTTCCCTCTTTAGGGGCTCAATTTCTTTCTTCTGACCATTGTTTTCCCTCTCTAGGGACTCAATTGCATTCTTCTGATCGTTGATTATTTTTCCCTTATCATTGTTTTCCTTTATGACTTCTGTCAGTTTTTTAATCACGGCAATTTTAAATTCTCTTTCTGGAAGGCTCAGAAATTCTTCCAAGTTATTGTCGTTGCAATCTGGGGGCTGGTTTTCTTTTTGTGGTGTGCTTTTTCTCTGGAGAGTTGCTAGGTTGCGTGTGGTTCTTCTCCTCCATACTGTCTGTTTTCTAATTTGCTGTATGCGTTGGGACACTGTGTTGTTGGGACTGGCCGGCATCTTGGGTGGGCTTCTCTGTTCCCCTCTGGTTCCTCCAGGAGTTACATGTCAGTTTCTAGCAGTCTTTACTGGAGAAAGGTCCCTGTTCTAAAATGCCGATGTGGGGACACACTCCCCTGTGTGCCTGGTCTGCCCCGGCGGTGGGTTCCTGCTCCCCCTCTGGGCTTGGACTGCAGGCCAGAGGGGGTCTGGCGTGGGCGAACTTCCCCCGCTCACCTCTGGCTCCTGAGGAAGCCTTCTGCAGGTAGTCTTTACTGAAGAAATGTCCCTGTTCTAAAATGGTGATGTGGGACACACTCCCTGCGCGTCCGGTCTCAGGCACACTCTTCTGCGCGCCTGGTCTGCCCCGGCTGTGGGTGCTCGCTCTCCCTGTGGGCTCAGACTACTGGTCGGAAGGGGCCCGGTGTGGGCTAACTCCCCAGCTGGCCACTGGCTCCTTCAGGAGCCTCTGCTGGCTTCAAGTCGCTAGGTGGCGCCAGAGATCTCTCCTAGAGCCCTTGGGGAGCTGATTTTCCACCCCGTGGGACAGGGAACAGAGCGGGGATGGTAGGGTACACCTCAACGGCTTTGGGGTGCTGTGTCTGCCTTGTGCCCCACCGTCGTGGGGAACCCACGCCCCTAATTTCGTGCCCCGGGTCTCAGTTCCAAAGCCCTCAGTTCCAGGACGTGGGCTGTAGCCCAGATCAGTGGCGCGGGCTTTGGGGTGCTGTGTCTGCCTTGTGCCCCACCGTCGTGGGGAACCCACGCCCCTAATTTCGTGCCCCGGGTCTCAGTTCCAAAGCCCTCAGTTCCAGGACGCGGGCTGTAGCCCAGATCAGTGGCGCGGGAATGGCGCCTTTTGAATCCCGCTCCCCTGCCTGGGCGCCTGGTTCCTGCTCACTCACGGAGGGCCTCCGCGCGTCTCCCGCAATCCTAGGGCGCAGGCGCGGGGACCTGGGCAGCTGCGATCCGATCCGGATCCGCGTTTGCTTTTCAACCGCACTGCTTTTCAGTGCGATCCATGCCGCTTTTCTGCGCAATCCCGATCCGCGTCTGCTTTTCCAGCGCGTTGCTTTCTGAGCAAGCTTACCGGGCGGCCGGGGCTGTGTGCTGGTGCTGGCTTCCTCCTGGGGGGCGGGGTCTCTCTTTAATGGCGCCTGGAGCTCACCTCCGTGGCGGATCCTGCAGGGTTCTCCGCAGCTCCCGTTCACGGGGTGTGGTGGCTGCAATAGTTCCTTTCCACTCACAGTCTCGCTTGCTGCGTCCTTTGTTCTGTTTGGCCGTTTTAGTTTGTTGTTTCCCTCCTCTCTGCAGGTCGGAGAGTGCCGACTTTGTGGGCGGGGGAGGGGAGCAGGGTTCTGCGCTTCCCTCCCTTCTGGTCCTCTTTTATGGCAACTTTCTTCTTTGGGCAGTTTGCTGGAGTCGTCCGTTTATCTTCCGTGTCCCAGTTCTCACTGGGACCTGCCGCTTTTCCTCCCTATTAACTTTTTTTAATGGGAGATCTTACTCGCAGCGTCTCCTTGCCGCCATGTTGCTCCGCCCTCCCCAGTATGTGATTGATTTTTGCAAGCTGATTTTGTTCCCTGCAACTTTGCTGAAGTCAAAGTCAAAGTCACCTATTATTTTACTATTTAATTTTTTAAAATTATTTTTATATACATATACAAGAGCTGGGGTGTAGGGCAGAGTTGCAAGGGGTGAGAGGATTCATCAGAGACAAAGTGGGGGATATAGAACAGGTGAATCTACTGACATATGCTGCTGACAGGAGTAGCAGGTGAGACAAGAGAGGTCAGTTGCACCATGTGGGTTAGTTCCTTGGCTGGGGATCAGATTCATGCCACAGTGGCTGGCAATAGCTCGGATATTGCTGAGGCTTAATCCCTTGCATCACCAGGAAGGTCCTCGCCTATTAGTTTTTGTTTTTTTTTTAATTGTTTGTTTATTTATTTATTTATTTTTAAAGATTTATTTATTCATGCATACAAGAACTGGGGTACAGCCCAAATGTGCGGGAGGGCGAGAGGCTTCACTAGAGACAGAGCAGGGAACAGAACAGGCAGACTGACTGAAATACACTGCTTAAGGGAGCAGCGGGTGAGACAGGAGAGGTCTGCTGTGCCATGTGGGTATCTCCCAGGCTGGCCAAGATCGAACCTGCACTGCAGAGGCTGTGGACAGCTTCACAGTGCTGTGCTCTACCACCTGCACCATCAGTGAAGCCCTTGCCTATTAGTTTTAAGGGGTCTTTATTTGTTTTTGTTTCATAGATTATTTGGGATTTCCTTATAGACAATCATATTATCAGAAATGAGAGTAGTTTTATTTCTTCCATTCAAATTTGCGTGTCTTTTTATATCCACAATGGAATACTACTCAGCAAATCACAAAATATAAACTCATGCCATTTGCAGCAACATGGATGGAGCTTGAAAGGATAGTGCTAAGGGAAGTAAGTCAGAAGGGCTTATTACCAGATGGTGTCACTAATATGTGGAACAAAAGTAACGAAATTAATAGTCAGATAAACAAGCTGAAAGGGCCTCCCCTGGTGGCGCGTGGTTGAGCACTGGGCTGCAAAGCTGCCCGCAGCCTCTGTAGTGCTAGTTTGATCCCCCGCCACCGGCGAGGGTCCCACATGGAGTGCAGACCTCTCCTGCCACGCCCGCTGTTCCCCTCAGTAGTATGTTTCGTCAGTCTGCCTGTTCTGTTCCCTGCTCTGGCTCTGGTGAATTCTCTCACCCTCCGCGCTTCTGACTGTACCCAGTGCTTGTATAAATAAACAAATCTTAAAAAAAAAAAACAAGCTGAAAAACTAACATTTGAAAGCTGACAACATAACTGAGGCATGAAGGAGGAGGAGGTGGGGGAGGGAAGGGACAGGGACAGAGGGAGACATAATGGTCTGTGGTACTGGAGCATGGGTGAATTGGTGGTAGATGCACTATGATGGTAATAACTGATGGAGATACCCCAATGTTACCTCAGTTAAAAATTAATTAGAAAAATACAAAAATCACAAATCTGTGTCTTTAATTTTCCTTGTTTTTTTTTAACAGTATCTAAAGCCTCCATTATTGTGATTAATAGGGGTGGTGAGAACAGTTATTTTTGTCCTTGTCTGACCAACTCTTAGAGGGAAAGCATTCAGCATTTTACTTGTTTTGTGGAGGAATTTTATGTCATGAAAGTTATTAGTCTGTGGTTATCTTTTTTCATACTGTCTTGGTTGATTTTAGCCTCAATTTAATAACTATAGAAGTACTTAATCCTCTTTTATTTTCTAGTAAAGAGTGTAAAAGTAGTGTTAATTCTTTAAATGTTTGGTATAATTCTCCATTGAAATAATCTAAATCTGAAGATATTTTTAAGGATATTTAAAATTAGGGATTGGGTTTCTTTAATGGTAGAGAATATTCAAATTTTATGTTTCAAGTTGGTTGAGTTTAGTATGAAGTCAAAGGTAGAGAAGGACTTATTTCAAACAGATTATTTGGCTTTTGTCTAATTGAATGGAGCCCAGAAATAGTTACAAATTAAAAGAGAAAAATTGTATTAGATGAAACATTCTCAGCTTGGACTTGAAAGGATAGAGACAAAACAAAAGAAAATAGATTTTTTATTACCCCAAATTCTACTAACAGTAAGTTGGTATTGAAAATTTCTCAGTTGCAAATGCATGCTACCTTTCATGTAAAATGAAGAATTATTTAGAGGTTGGAACCAGGAGCCCAAAGGGCAGAGCTGAGAGCTTTAACATCTGGGTAGGTGTAAGTTCAGTTCTAGGCAATGAGTTTTCCAGTTATCCTTGCTGGACTTCAGAACTGTTATGATTAATGTTTCCTATATGCCTCCTATTTTTCTCCCTGTTTGAATAGGAGTCCTGAGCAGGTTTTCTACTCTTGTACCCCTATGTGTTAGAAGAAATAATTTATCTCTTCAGTTCACATGTTGAAAGATACTATACTTGATGATCCTTATTGGCACCTGGGCCTGATTTAAAGAACAAGATGGTGGATTTAAGCTGATGGAATAGGATTAGTTGTAGGGACACCTTGGAAGGAGCAAGCTGTTTTGCAGATCTGGGGGATATGAATCATTGGGAGGTCAGAGGTTAGCCTGTGGGATCCAGACTTAAAGATGTTCCTCAAAGACACATTTCTAAGTTTGACATCCTTGAGTAGTTTTCTCCATGTTGTCCCAGATTTGTTATGAAGGCATGTCACTTCTGAGATTAGATAAGAGGCACTCTGACTTCATTGGGGTAGCTTCCAGAGCACTCTTGTTGATAAGTATATATTGTTAGTCTCTCTTAGACTGAATAGGTTTTATAGCATTTCTTTAAATGTACCTCAATATTGTTACGAGTAAAGCCAGTTATCTTAAAGGATGTCCTTGATATATTTTCTTTCTTTTCTTTTTTCTTTTTTAGCTTCATCACTGGACTGAAATCAAGCATTTTTGGCAGGAATGCCACAAAGGTGATGTTGTACACTTAGTGCATTTCAACAAGAATTACATTATGATGATTTGTCTGTCTCCATATTATTGATATTAAAACTGACTTCTGGTTAAGATGGTAGCTGTCATGCTTCAATGAATTGTTAGCATTCCTCCTTGTAATTAGAAAATAAACAGCAGGGAGGCATTCTGAGACTATTTTCACCAAACTTTAACCTAGTAAATTTTAGTATTCATTGATGATGTCCTAATATTATCATTTCTATGTTTTTTTATAGTTCTATAAGACAAAGCTCTTTCTGTTCATTTCTTTTTTACTTATTTTTATTCAATAATTCATTTTTAACGTCATGGACCTAAGTATGCTCATATTATTTAATATATTATTATAATCTGACTATAACTCATCCAATGTTCACATTTTCCTGTAATTACTCATTGCAGCTCCTGTATCCTTTGACATGACCTCACAATCCTTTGAAAACTTCTTTATATGGAACAACTTGTTCTGGTTCCAATTTATTTTTCTTGGGAACAAAACAATAATTTCTGGGTTCCTGGTAGGGTTGGTGGCCTACAAAGTACTGTATAGGTGCATTGAATTACATCATTAGGCCTGTGGATTCTTGGTTCAAATAAGACAAGACATAAATTCCCATCTTGGAGATCTTTGTCAACACTAAAGCTTTGATATGTGATAATCTTCACCCCAGATGACTAATTGATCAAGAGATAGCATTAAAAAGAGGAATTATTTTAGGCATACACTGATTTGCATCCATTGGTTTGTAAACAGTTACATGGGTGTTACCCTTTAAAATGCATAGGGTTCTCCTTCTAAGCTGCCCCACAAATTATTTGTGTGAGTTTGC
Source organism: Talpa europaea (assembly GCF_964194135.1). Classification (NCBI taxonomy): domain Eukaryota; kingdom Metazoa; phylum Chordata; class Mammalia; order Eulipotyphla; family Talpidae; genus Talpa; species Talpa europaea. The sequence continues at coordinate 39,104,814 of NC_140078.1, forward strand.
TTCTCTGATGTCCAGTGAGTCATGACAGTGTCTTAGCAAAGAGGGTGTTCATATTAGTTAAAGTTCTCCAAAGAAACAGAACAACAGAACACATACACACACACATACACACACAACTTTTATGAATAAGGAATTGACTCATGTCACTATGCAGGATAAAAATATCTAGGTCTACTACCTCACACCATACACAAAAATCAACTCAAAATGGATTAAAGAACTAGACATAAGACCTGAAACCATAAAATACATAGAAGGAAATATAGGTGAAACACTACGTGATTTGCACATCAAAGACATCTTTACAGACACATCACCCAAAGCAGTGATAGTGAAGGCAAAGATAAACAGCTGGGACTACATCAAATTAAAGAGCTTCTGCACAGCAAAAGAGACAATAACAAAAACAAAGAGAAACCCCACCAACTGGGAGAACATTTTTGCACCCAACACTAATGATAAAGGACAGATCACAAAAATCTGCAAAGAGCTGATGAGACTCAACAACAACAAAGAAAATAACCCAGTCAAAAAATGGGCAGAAGAGCTAAAAAGAAACTTCTCTGAAGAGGAAATGCAAATGGCCAACAGGCATATGAAAAAATGTTCAACATCACTTGTCATCAGGGAAATGCAAATCAAAACTACCATGAGATACCATCTTACACCAGTGAGAATGGCACATATTAAAAAAAACTAACAACAACAAATGTTGGCGAGGATGTGGAGAAAAAGGAACTCTTCTGCACTGTTGGTGGGAGTGCAAACTGGTCCAACCACTATGGAGAGCTGTGTGGAGATTTCTGGACCTACTAAACATAGAGCTTCCATATGATCCAACAATTCCACTCCTAGGTATTTACCCAAAGGCCATAGAAACATCAATTCCAAAGAACACCTGCACCCCTATGTTTATAGCAGCACTATTTACAATAGCTAAGCTTTGGAAACAACCCAAATGCCCAAAAATAGATGACTGGATCAAGAAGATGTGGTACATATATACCATGGAATATTACTCAGCATTCAAAAAAGATAAACACATGCAATTTGCAGCAACATGGATGGCGCTGGAAGGGATCATGCTCAGCGAAATAAGCCAAAAAGAAAAAGAAAAATACCGGATGGTCTCACTTGTAGCAGGAATCTAGAAAACTTAAATAAGGGACCAGGAAAATGAATAACTATAAGAAAGTGAAAATCAAAATCAACAAAAAACTATGAACCAGAGACACTTTTTGGGGGGTGGGGGCCGGGAGGGGAGGGATTGGGGTCAGAATGGGGCATGTGCAGTTGTATGGGGGAATATAAAAATAAAATTTATTATTTTAAAAAAAAATCTAGGTCTAGCAAGTCAGCCAGGAGAGTTGATGGTGTACATTTTATTTTGAAAACTGGTAGGTTCAAGTCCCAAGAAAAGCTGATTTTTCAATTCTAGTCCAAAGAGAGGAAAAGACCTATATCCCATCTCAAAGATAGTCAGACAAGAGGAGGTCCTTCTTATGTATGGGTGAATCTATTTTTCTTTATTCTATTTTTTTTTTTTTTTTGGTTCTATTCAGACCTTCAACTGCTTGGATGAGGCCTACCACACTGGGTAGTCACTCTGCTTTCCTCAGTCTACCAAGCACATGTTAATCTAACCCAGAAACACCCTTGTAGACACACACCAGAATAATGTTTGGTCAAATGTCTAGGCAATCTGTGGCTCAAGTTAACACATGAAATTAGCCTCACAGAGTCTCATCTGTCCTGTCCCCAGGGATGTGGTCCATGGGGCTTCTGGGACAATATCTGCTCCTCTGTTTTATGAAAATGGGGCTGCAGTGGTGACAAGGATTTACTGGAGGGATCTGCCTTCTTCCACCTTCCTTCCCTCTCCATTCTTTCACACCTTCTTTATAGGAAGAGTTTATTCATATGTTTATTTTTAGTGCACAATGTACTTAATGAAAATTAGTAGTCATTATAAATATTTTCAAATAAAGTTTGCCTAATCCATCCCTAATATCTTAGAAAAAGCAAGAAAAGATACAAATAACAGAGAGTAGCTTTAAGCAAGACTTCAATGTTTTTTTTCAAAGTTCTGAGGAAAAACCTTAGCCAGAAAAGTTATGAAGCTGATAAAGTCTGCCTTAGGTGTGTTTTACCTTCCTCACTTAGACAGTTATGTGTTCACTTTAGGTTGTGGGTCCCTTCATTTCAGGATCCATCCTTTTTAACTGTCAAAAGGCATTCTGGGGAAAGAAAACTTAAGGGAAAATGGTGACTTTCTCAGGGATACTTTCATTTCCAAATTTATGAATGATTATGAGAATGAAATAGTATCATAGGAATTTCAAACAGTTATAGTTGGTAAAGGAAGATTTTATTTTTTGAAATGGAGAGGGGAACATATTGACCACCCACAGCCACTGAAAGATTCTGTAAATTATCTATAAAATCTTTTTTTGGGATTAAATTTATTTATGAATTAGAAATAGAAGATAAAAATAGTCTCAACTTGAGTTTGCTTTCTAGCACACCAGAGATGGATAGACAGGGTTCTTTTGTGGCATTCAAAGTTGATGTTTATTCTGTTATTGCAGTTGATTACATATGTTCCATTTCTGGATGATGGAGAATGTCATGCATGAAATAAACTAGGAAAAATGGAAGCTAAAGAAAGTCCATTTGACAAAAAACCAAAATTTCTAATAATGGCCGCATTACCAAGGTCACACACCACCTTCTGTTCTGGACTGAAGCAGTGACAATCTTTCTGGCTCATTCTAGAACTTATACTCAAGGTAGAATGAAAATGGCCCCTCAGAAAACAAACTTAGTCTAATTTTCAGAAGAGAGAAAGAGGTGGGGTTGAAAACAATGTTAAACTTACTGGGTTCTGGAAGCCCAGGGTGGGCTTTTGCCTTGGAACCTAGCTCTTGCTTATTTGGAGTCCTGGGATAGAAAAGATATAAAAGGCACAGTTTCTGTCTTCTTAAGAGATTGGTTTGGGGCCTAGGGTCTGTTCCTGTAACAAAAAAATTCTCAGGGACTCCCTGGTGGCGCAGCGGTTGAGCACTGGCTTGCAAAGCTGCCCGCAGCCTCTGCGACGCCGGTTCGATCCCCGGCTGCTCCCCGGCCACCACTGGAGGAGGGTCCCACATGGCGCGCAGACCTCTCCTGCAGCCCGCTGCTCCCCTCAGCAGTGTACTTCGGTCCTTCTGCCTGCTCTGCTCCCCGCTCTGGCTCTGGTGAATTCTCTCACCCTCCCGCTCTTCTGACTGTACCCAGTGCTTGTCTAAAAAAAAAAAAATAAATAAATAAATAAATAAATAAATAAATAAATCTTAAAAAAAAAATTCTCAAAGTTACTTCGTGGGAAACTTACCTACACTTGCCCTTGTAAAGAGGGTTCTGTCTTCAAATTGCCTAAGGGAAGCACTGTATATTCCACCCCTGTCCCTGTGCCCCCTTGTATACTAGCGTGTTCGCAGTCCTCGAAACTCTGCTCATGTTGCTTAACATTGTGTCCTCTAATCTTACAGGCTCAAACGTCTGTACAAGTAAAGGCTATCAGGCACCTTGGACCTAGGGGTCAGGAAACGCTGCCCAATTTCACTGACATCTGGTCTAGTCAACGTTCGGCTCCTGCTCAGATGCTTTTCCAGTGGTACGCATAGGTTGGCAAGACATGAGCACAAAGGCGTGGTGTGGTCCAGAGAAAAAGTGGAGTAAGATCATAGACCTGCAGTTAGATTGCTGATTCTTTCATCCACTGCTGTTGAGAATGTTACCTACCTTTCTGTGTCTCAGTTTCCTCATTTGTAAAAGGAGCACAATAATAGTATAGTTGTCTGTATAGATTAAACAAGTTAATATGTGTAAAGCACTTAGAACAGAGTCTGGAACTATTCCATGGAGGTCACTCTTATTCTAGGGAATCAGATTCTTTAATCATTTCTGGCAGAAGTTAAGCCTTAGATATTCATCACAATGGGAGAACATGTACAGATGTACATTATATTATATTATATTATATTATATTATATTATATTATATTATATTATTTTATTTTATATTATGGGTCCACAAAAAATTCAGTTACAACTTATTCTTACTTTATGAGTATACAAGTTCTCTTTAATGCACCCATGTAGACATTCATATGGAAAAGTTTTAGCAGCGTGATCCCAGACAAAGTGCCACTAGCTGAGGTGGGGAAGACTGTGGTTATGGTGAGTTAGAGGTATTTATTAGATATCAAAATGGAGAAGGACTTTGGGAAATACTAGTTTGGAGTTTAGGAATGAGGCAAAGATGACAGTTACTTTTTTTAAATTTTTTAAAAAAGATTTTATTTATTTATACAAGCACTGGGTACAGTCAGAAGCACGGGAGGGCGAGAGGATTCACCAGAGCCAGAGCAGGGAACAGAACAGGCAGACTGACAAAGTACACTGCTGAGGGGAGCAGCGGGTGCGGCAGGAGAGGTCTGAGTGCCATGTGGGACACTTGCTGGTAGCCGGGGATCAAACCTTGTGCTGTAGAGGCTGAGGGCAGCTTCACAGCCCAGTGCTCAACCGCTGCTCCACGGGGGAGGCCTGACAGTTACATGTTTAAGGTCATCAGCGAACAGCTGATATTTAAAGCCAAGAGCTGGAGGGATCCCGAAGTTTAGTGAATATATGTAGAAAAAATAAGACTAATGACTGAGGCCTAGAGGTCTAAGCTATATTACAGAGTCTGAAGGAAAGTTATTGGCTCTAGTAATGGGAGTGTATTATAGATGAGTTGAGATTGACTTTAAAGCTTAGCTTCCAGAAACATAGAAGCTACTAGGCAGTGCTGTGATTCACGGTAAGGATTCATGGAAGCACTTTTCTGACTAAGACAAATAAATTGTGTTTCCTGTTGCGAGCCAGCCGCAGCAGTCTGGGTGTCAGGGGTTCCTGAAGGATGGGAAGGTGTTGGCGCAATAGTAGAGAAAATGGTAAGGGAAAGGGGAGAGGGAATGAGGTGACTCAGACACTTGATCAGGGTGCTGACATCATCCTACTGAGGGTCTCAGCAGTCCTTTATTTATACTAAGCAAATCGTGAGTACACAAGCATAAGGTAGGAAGATAACAATTATCACATGTCCCTTTTCAGGAGCCACCAAGGGTCTGTTTGCCTTCTGGCAGAGGTGTAACATTTATTATTTTTTGTCTTAAAGAAGGCACAGTTGCTAAAATGTTTTCAAAATAGTTATTTACTTTAAACAATCTAACAGTTATTGTATTACTGGCAAAAAGTGTATGTGTCTACAATTAACATTTCTAAGTTTGCTATGGTGAACGATTAACTATGGGCTGAGGGAAACAAAGGGCAGGAAGTTACCTGGGGGAAGGGAGACAAAGGAATTTTTTCTAACTAACCTACAAAGTTTAGACCAACATATAACTAATTGATTAAAGTAAAAAACAGAAGCTTTTATTTAGAAATCATCATCTATATTGTTTTAATATTGATTTGATATTTAAAGAACTAAGGGCCTGGAGGACGTTAATGTCAGGCAGGCTGCACTGACTCTTCTCCAGCCCCCAGCTGTTAGTTAAAGGGGGAATTTTCCTAATTTAACAAAAGGGTTTTTCTACCTACTACTCCCCTACTTATCTAGTCAGCGTGGTTTTTGTATCTAACTTTAAGATCAAGGGAAAATTCCTTTTTGTCTGTAAGATTGTTGATTGTTGTTTTAGGGAATTACAAATATTTCATCATGGGCAGGGTTGGAGATAGTTACAGCTTTTGATTCTCAGAATGGTTATGTGACATAACATTGACTATTTCCAAGTGCATTATTTGTGCTGCCATGGTTGTTAGCTAGACCAGTCATAAGATTGCTGTTGACTTATTCTTGAATGCATACTCTAACAGCTACCATACCAATTGTCACCTCCAGGGGAATCAGCCCTAAACAAACAGGAAGAATTTAGCAGGAGTTAGCTATGGCGCCTCCTGGCTCATCAGGAATTTTCTTACACTTGGAGAATGGATCAAGTCTGCCACCCAACTGCTATCTTTAAAGTAATAGAATTTCCTTCTCCAATTAGGTCTTGCCTCAAAAGACCACATTTCCATATTAAAGACTTGGCCAAGGGATGTTTACAGCCTTTTGTTCCCAGAAGTTTTTTTTACTTGTTAATGTAAGGCCAAATGTTGACTGCCTTTTGGCAGAGAAGGACTAATTTTATAAAAAATGTAATATTTGTATCATGCAGTGCCATTTGCCATCAAATTAGTTATTCATTAATTGCTCAAAAAGCATTTGCAGTTTTACTTTTAAATGCGTATTTTTAGCAATGGTAGAGACTAGCCATAAACAAATGAGGAGAATCTTGGAGTCAGCTAACGAGATTCCTGATTTTTCAGAAATCTGCCCCATGCCCGGACTTTTGTCAGACGACATGAGTAGCGCGGCTCCCATTAGTTTCCTTAATGTCCAGCAGCATGGAGATTCTATGATGCTTCCTCTCTCTGTCCATGATTGCAGGTCACTGTTCGTGATTGCAAAGAAATTCTGCCCTCTCAGCTTTGATTTCCAGAAGCAGCTCAGGGGATATGTCTGCCAGTCAACATACAGTTATTAAGGAAGGTCTTTGCTGCAGGTGTTGAGAAGGGCCACAGCGGAAGTGTTGATATGTTCTCTGGGTCAAGGCTCATAGTTGTACAGTATATAGAGAATTCAAGCTTTCTTTTATATTATGTAGAATTATTCTCTTTATTGGGCAAACTGATAGATACTCCAAGTGCAAATAACACTTTTGATGAAGTAAAACATATCTTAAATGATTGATATTGTTTCAAAGAATGAATTCTCTTAACTGTGGTAGCCACAGCAGAACTTCTCTGCTTTATCCCTCAGTTCAGAAAAGATCAGAATCTTCACTTGTGTCACTAGTATCTCAGAAGACGAAATGGCATGGATTCTACCCTGCAGAGTAAGGTGCACCTTGAGGATTTCTTTTCCATTCCTCATTTTATGCACTCTAGTTTAATCACCAATGTCCTCTGCTTTGTGCCTTGGGAGAAACTCAAACAGGAAACCATGAAAACTGTCACCCACAAATTGAATGTTCTTTAATTGCAAATATCATATAGCTTATCTGTCCATTTATCCATTCATCCATCCACCCACCCACCCTCCTATCCACCCTCCATCCACTCTTTCATCCTTCCATCAATCCCTTCATCCAACAACACTAGTAATGCACCTACTGAATGTCAAGAACTCTGCTTTGGGTATTCCTTTGAGGAACTGGGTGAGTAGAGACACAAGTACAATATAGCACTATAGGTAAATGGTACACAGGTTGAGAGGTAAGAGAAATTTTTTCAAGGGAAAAAAACTGAGTTCTGACTATAGGTGATTTACTTCCTAGGGAATATTTGGTAATATCTGGAGGCATATTGGTTGTTATGACTGCAAGTATGTGATTGGCAGCTAGTGGGCAGAGGTCACATCCTATAATGCATGTGAAGTTTCAGAATGGAATTATCTGGTCCCCAATAGATCTATAGTATCTAGGCTGAAAATCCTGTCTGTAGTGATGAATGATCAGTTAGTCAAGTGGAGAATGGTCAAAGAGGGTCTGACAGAAAACGTACAGAGCTCTGTGTCCCATGTTGTGGGAGCCTCTAGGCACCAGGAATGGAGAGTTGAGGCTCCCATAGTGTTCCAAGACAATTCCAATTGTATTGAAGGCAATTGACAGATGATGTGAATGATTCTAAGTAAAAGAGGGAGATCAGATTCATGTTTTCTAAAAGTGAACTGTGCTGGCAGTAGTGTAAAGGGTAGTTTGAATCAGGGGGTGAGAGCAGTGCTGAGAGTCAGGAGTGGGCAGGGGGCACACAGAAATTCTTTGCATTTCATGTAACCTTATAATTTTTGGATATAGGGCATAATGAAAATTCCTCTTTTGAGATATTTTAATACTTATTTTTCAATAATATATTTTTTCCAAAAATAGATCAGGTGAAATAACATGGAATTTAGTTGCCCTTTGGTTTGAGAAAATGTGTCTGGTTTAGCTGTTGGATTGAGGTCTGACATCAGAAACGTTTCTTGAATCACATTATACAAAGATCAAATTCATGGTGGTGCCCAAGAAAGTGGGAGCATCTGGAAGTACACTGGAATTATTCCTTTGGAAAATAGAATTCTAGGTTAACCTATTTCTTTCTGACTTTAGCCCTGACTAACAAAATGAAAAATTAATTGAACCCAAGGAAAAAAATCAATTTCCCCTTTTAATTTAAATTTGGATCTTTCAGCTGGTAAGAGCACTGAAAAATGAAATTCCCTGTTTGCAATATTAAGGGGAAAATGAATGTAATTAAAAAAATAATCACTGTACATTGTCCTGAAATTTTCCTCTTGAATTATTCACATGGATAGTGCTGCCCCCTGGTGGTCACATTAGGGCATTAGCAGTGTGCTATAAGAATTCTCAACTTTGCCTCTCTTCGGCAGCCATTTTCCTTTAAAATATTTAACTTCATTGACCTTCCTTTTCTTTAGCAGGGATTGTTAGGAATTAGTTCTGTGTTGTTGATGACAACATTGGGATTTAATGGGACTCTCCTTTTTTCAACAGAGTCTTCATTTCTACGTTTAAAAATTAAGAAGTAAAGCTAACTTGTTTCATCACAGAATTCAGTTTTGTACCCCAGCATGGAAGACAAATTTGTATCAAAGCTAATACTCTGCCTAGACTATTTTTCATGCTTCTGTAAAACTGAGCAGACTTTGTAATGGAACATGGATCTGGCTTGTAAATGAGGTTGTTATGGGAGTTATATTATAAATGATATAAAAAGTTAATTTTTCTCAGTTCAAAAAATAATAAATCTCTGTAATTGAGGTGCTTCATTTTTTTCTTTCCCAAGTTCAAATTGGATTTGTATATGAAAAGATGATATCACTTGAGTATATATATAAAAATTTATCAGAACTAGTGCAGGTATCTTCTAAAGAGCTACTAAGCAGCACAATACTTATATATACAAACAGAAATGCACACTGAAATTTTTGTTGGAAACTCACAAGTGTGTGACTTGTAATTGATAGCCTACATCTTATTTTATTTAGGTTGTAACAATTTGAACTTTCCTTTCTAAATAGTAAGAAATTCTAGGCAGGGGATCTGGGCCACCATCATTATTCCTTCAGTAACAAACCATATAACCCTAAATTAGAGAATTCTATTTCATAACTTAAAATGATCTTATTGAGCCCAGGAGCTCACTTATAACTGATAAAGCTGACAAAAAAAGCCCTTTTGAAGAGAGAAGAGAGAAATTACATGATCACTAACCTCCCTGGTTTGTATAAAACCAGAAACATTTTGTTTTCCCATAATGGTGGTTGAGCATATTAGTGCATTTCCTAGGCAAGAACCAGAGGGATATGCCTCTTTCATGGAATCCAGAAAAGAAAAGCAAATTTCCAACAGAGCTACCCAATTTATATTGCTACATTATGATTTGTGATAAAATAGATATAGAAAGATAAGAAACAGACTGAGAGTCCTTCTGATGTTCTCCTTAAGTGTTGGGTAGTTCCCTCAGATTATAACAGAGTGGTGGCATTTTCATGGTTACTAAACTTTCCTGGTTGCTAAATTGTGCTACTTGAAGGCATATCTTTCAAATTCTTGCTAGGAGGGTGATAAAACAGAAAAATGTAAAATACAATGTTGACAAACAGTTCATATCCAAAATTTGGGAGGGCTTTCTAACAACGTTATTCACATATAATTGGATTAAGAGGCACCTATGTGATCTGTTTGTGCTTTGCCTTACAAGATATATTCCTTATCCATCCTAAATGAAGCATGTTGGTTCAGGGTCTTTGTCACATAGCCTGCATGGGCTCTGAGTTTAGAGGCTTCAGAGTTAAGTCAGTAGACAGCGGGACACAACCTCCTCATGTGTGAGTACTTCTCGCAATATGTCCACTCAGAAACTATGACACCTGTCCGGAGCCGCCTGGAGCATGCGCCGTGTTGCGCAACACACGTGCCATTAATTAGTTTTCGCTTTACCGTTTCGCCTGCTGAGAAACCACAGGTGTTTCCTATTAATCAAATGAGACTGGGAGGTATGATGGGAGGAGCTACCAGGATATAAGAAGAGAACCACGAGAAGGTCGAGAGATTATTGCAAGAGGTTATTGCGAGAGGAGCAGAGAGAAGGTCAGGGAAGGTAGAAAGACAGGGAAAAGTAAAAGAAAGGAAAAGGAAAAATAAAGAAGCAAACGCTAGCGTCAAGTTGTCTCAAGCCCCTCATTTCAATCCTCAGCCCTTCTCTTTTCGTGCCTACAAATCCCGCGGGTCGGGACAGACACCCTCCCCTACCCCCAAATTAAGCATGGTGGAATGGGAAGATTAATACCTTGTGGTGGAGCATGAATTATTGTAAGTGTTGTGTCCATGAGTAAATCACTCTGGGTCATGGAAGGGAAAGGATGCCCTTGAAGCAGGCTGTGTGGCAGGTAAGGTTGTTCTACACTCCTTTGAATTGGGAGTGTCAAAACACAAGGTGACATGGATGAAGATCTTATGTAAGCTTGAGTCCAGCTCATGGAGGAACTGCCTGTTAACACACTTTCCTCCTGACCTAGCAGATGGATATTGGGAAGAGCTAAAGGGGCATTCACTTCATGCAGCTCGCTGGAGAAATACGAGATTAGCTCTACATTCATTAGAATATGAATAAATAGAGTAAAAGAAAAAGTTTCCCACACACTCTTCCTCCACAAGAAAACATCATCTGCAGGGGAAGGGTTTATAAAGGCGGATATGCCAGTTAAGAGCATACATTGGATTTTATTTGCTTGTTTAGAAAACTGGCATACTCAATAGCATGAAATTGGACGTGGCTCTATAAACTCAGAACATAAAGTGATAATGAGAAGAAAAATTAAGATGAAAATGTGGTATGAAAAGGCAAGAGTATAAGATGCAAAGACAATGTGATGAGATTAAAAATGACCCAGTTTTAAACAAAGATTTAATAGCAGAGCTAAGAAGGACTTCTGCAGTGATAAAGCACATGTGATAAAGAACTGTAGAAAGTGAAATCACTGATATGAGGAAGGGGTATTTAAGAAGCTTCGGCAGACTATATGAAATACTGACAAATAAGTATAAGCTGCCCAAGAAAAGATGATAGATAAAGGGAGTACAATGCTTTAGGTGCTCTGAAGGAATAAAATGGGTAACCGGAACATTAGCCATAATGAAAGAATTGTTTCTTTTTTTTCTTATTTAAAGATTTATTTATTTATACAAGAATCGGGGTATAGGACAGATTTGTGGGAGGGTGAGAGGACTCACCAGAGACAGAGAGGGAAACAGAATAGGCAGACTGAAGAAATACAGTGCTGAGGGGAGCAGTGGGCGAGACAGGAGAGGTCTGCTTCGCCATGTGGGATTCTTGCCAGCCTGCCAGGATGGAACCAGCGCTGCAGAGGCTGCAGACAGCCTCACAGTGTGGCGCTCAACCGCCTGCGCCACCAGGGAGGCCCAAAAATTGTTTCTTGACTTAGTGTAATTCTAGAAACAGGACCCAAGTGTATAGGTTGAATATGTTCATTTTTTGTTTTGCAAATTATGATCCCTAAAGAACAACCCCGGATGATTGGAAACATGGTTCCATTAGGAGAATAAGAGAAGATATCTCTGAGTCACAAAAATAAAGGAGTCAAAATTAGACTTCCACTTCATGGTTTAAATTTTGTGTGTCTCTCCATATGTGTGTGTATATATATATATATATATATATATATATATATATATATATACCAGGACCCTTAAGATGGTGATTTGAAGCTTATTCTTGATTTCATTAGTCTCTCAGTTCTTTCTCTTCTAAGATTTCTTGGAGAGAGAATAAGTGTGGGGCCTTTTCCTGTGGACAGGTAAGCTTTGGGTACTATGTAACAAAGCACCCCCAAATTAAATGACTTAAAGCTACTGCGCTTGATTTATGATTCTGAAACCTGGGTGGGATATCTAGACAGCACTTTTGGTCTGGACACTGGTAAAGCTGACTGATGTGCTGGGGGCTGGGATCAGTTGGGACACTGGGGTAACGACTATCTTTCTCCGCCAGTTTAGGGTCTTGCCCTCTTTATGTGGTCTCTCTAAAGCACAAAAGCAGAAGCTGCTAGGTCTTCTTGAACCTAAAGTCTAGAGCTGACCTGTATCACTTCCTCCTATTATATTAATTAAACCATGATTCAAACACCTGAGAGTATGAATACTAAGGGCACTGTTCTTTGAGAGTTACCTATGTGACACACCATTACAGCCATTCTGGAGGCACTCCCTAGTGCAATCTGCCCCTCTGAAGACTGTGACTCTTTTTTTTTTTTAAAGATATATTTATTTATTTATACAAGCATTGGGTACAGTCAGAAGCGCGGGAGGGTGAGAGAATTCACCAGAGCTGGGAGCAGAACAGACAGACTGACAAAATATACTGCTGAGGGGAGCAGTGGGCGTGGTGGGAGAGGTCTGAGGCCATGTGGGATCCTCGGGGGCAGCCAGGGAACGAACCCGTGCTGCAGAGGCTGTGGGCAGCTTTGCAGCCCAGCGCTCAACCTCTGCGCCACTGGGGGGAGGCCCAAGACTGTGACTCTTAAGAAATGATCTGCAAGTCTGTGCTTAGAGGTTCTGATCTTAATGACTATGGAGGAAGAGGGGCTGGACTGTAAGCAGTTTCTCTGGTAGATGGAGACTGGTTTGCACTTGGCAGCAGGGAAGCTGCTTTCCATGCCCCAGCATGAGGATAACTGTCTGCCAGCTTGTTTCCTGCACATCCTTAAGGACAGAGAATGAGATACTCTCTGTTGAAGGTGGGTTCATCCTTGCTCTGGAAGCTCTAACTGATGTGTTTGAATGGTGAGAGGACATATTAATGAGTGGGAAAATGTTTCAATTCACCCAGGTACTGGAAAATGTGAGAGAGGGAGTCCAAAGTAGGTAACATTTGGTGCCTATTGAATTGGAGGAAGAATCACACACACTCTCTCACACACACACACACACAATAGAAAAACACTAATGAGAAGTTTTAGGAAATGTAATTAGGGCATACAGTTATTTTCAGGGACTAAAAATAGATGAAACCATTGATTTTTAAATTAAAATGTGTAGCTGATGAAGTGAGAGATCCTCATGGCTGATGGTTGAATAGAGATGACCAAGGAGAGGAGATAGTCAAAAGAGAGTGGAGAGAGAGAGGGGGGCGGTGAGAGAGAGAGAGAGAGAGAGAGAGAGGGGGGGGGGGAGGTGGGGGATAAAGAGAAAGAGAGGTGGAAGTTAGGAGGGAAAAGATCAAAGATTTAAAGAACAAATAAAGGATATCCAGTATGAGAATAATAAACATTCTAAAAACATTGAAAAAAAAAACAAAACAACAACACCCACTTCAAAAAAATCCAGAAAGGTCTGGATGGAAGGAAAGTAATGCTTAAAGATTTCCTTTACACCATGAGCACCTAAATATGTTTTTTGCTAGCCCATAGGTGGTGGTCAAGGAAATGGCCATATTTGTTTACAGTATTTCGGGATCTCTGCTGTGGCTGTTCACTATATGTGAGTCCCCCACAAGTAAACTGTTGGAACTCAGAAAGATACCTGGGGAGAGCTGGTATTCCTTCTGGACTTGGCCTGTTGAGTTCAGTATTGATTACCCAGGTTGGTTGTATGAAAGAAGCAAGTGTGGATAAGATTTGTAACTTCATTGGACTTACAGCCTAAAAGTTGAAGATTTCATTGAAGAATGACATTGATATTTTGATTGGAATAGCATTGAATCTGTATATTGCTTTTGGAAGGATGGCCATTTTAATAATGTTTATTCTTCCAATCCATGAGCAGGGGATGTCTCTCCATTTCTTTGTGTCTTCTTCTATTTCTTTTAACAGTGTTTTATAGTTTTCTTTGTATAGGTCCTTTACCTCTTTTGTTAGATTTATTCCCAAATATTTGATTTTTTTTGTTTCAATAACAAAAGGGATGGTCTTTTTGATTTCTTCTTCTTCAGATTTATTGTTTGTGTATAGGAAGGCTACTGACTTTTGCGTGTTGATTTTGTATCCTGCCACTTTACTGAACTGATTGATGAGTTGAATTAGCTTTTCTGTGGAGTTTTTGGGTTCTCTATGTATAATATCATATCGTCTGCAAATAGTGATAGTTTGACTTCTTCTTTTCCTATTTATTGATGAAATTCATATGGAATCACAAAAAACCCCGAATAGCCAAAGCTCTCCTGAAAAAAAAAAGAAGGGAATGGAGGCATCAGACTCCCAGACTTCAAAATATACTACAAAGCCATAATCATCAAAACTGCATGGTATTGGAACAAGAACAGACATACAGACCAATGGAATCGAATAGAAAATCCAGAAATAAACCCACAGATTTATGGTCAACTAATCTTTGACAAAGGAGCAAAGAATATGCATTGGAGCAAAGAAAGTTTGTTCAATAAATGGTGCTGGGAAAACTGGGTCGCTACATGCAAAAGAATGAAGCTTGACCACCACCTCACACCATACACAAAAATCAACTCAAAATGGATTAAAGAACTAGACATAAGACCTGAAACCATAAAATATATAGAAGGAAATATAGGCGAAACACTACGTGATTTGCACATCAAAGACATCTTTACAGACACATCACCCAAAGCAGTGATAGTGAAGGCAAAGATAAACAGCTGGGACTACATCAAATTAAAGAGCTTTTGCACAGCAAAAGAGACAATAACAAAAACAAAGAGAAACCCCACCATCTGGGAGAACATTTTTGCACCCAACACTAATGATAAAGGACTGATCACAAAAATCTGCAAAGAGCTGATGAGACTCAACAACAACAAAGAAAATAATCCAGTCAAAAAATGGGCAGAAGAGCTTAAAAGAAACTTCTCTGAAGAGGAAATGCAAATGGCCAACAGGCATATGAAAAAATGTTCAACATCACTTGTCATCAGGGAAATGCAAATCAAAACTACCATGAGATACCATCTTACACCAGTGAGAATGGCACATATTAAAAAAACTAGCAACAACAAATGTTGGCGAGGGTGTGGAGAAAAAAGAACTCTTCTGCACTGTTGGTGGGAGTGCAAACTGGTCCAACCACTGTGGAAAGCTGTGTGGAGATTTCTGGACCTACTAAACATAGAGCTTCCATATGATCCAGCAATTCCACTCCTAGGTATTTACCCAAAGGACACAGAAACATCAATTCCAAAGAACACCTGCACCCCTATGTTTATAGCAGCACTGTTTACAATAGCTAAGCTTTGGAAACAACCCAAATGCCCAAAAATAGATGACTAGATCAAGAAGATGTGGTACATATATACCATGGAATATTACTCAGCATTCAAAAAAGATAAACACATGCAATTTGCTGCAACATGGATGGCGCTGGAAGGGATCATGCTCAGCGAAATAAGCCAAAAAGAAAAAGAAAAATACCGGATGGTCTCACTCATAGTAGGAATCTAGAAAACTTAAATAAGGGACCAGGAAAATGAATAACTATAAGAAAGTGAAAATCAAAATCAACAAAAAACTATGAACCAGAGACACTTTTAGGGGGGCGGGAGGGGAGGGATTGGGGTCAGAATGGGGGGCTGCAATTGTATGGGGAATATAACAATAAAATTTATAAAAAAAAAAAAAAGTTGAAGATTTCAGAGGGATGCTGTTTTGTTCTTTAGTCTCCTTCTGGCAATTTACCTACACTCCCTTTTCATCCTGGATGGTTCTTAAGGTGCCCTTATGCGTAGGTGTCTGAAGCTCTCATTCTAATGCATCTGCGATCTGTAAGAGAGGCTGAATGTTTGAAAGCTTTTGAGGTAGATAATATCCCAAGGCAGAATATATTCACTGGAACCTAGGTATAGAAGTGAGAGTATGTGTTTGAATTTTTAAAAAAATGTTCCTTATATATATATATATATATATATATATATATTAGTTGAATTTAATTTTTTAGAAGCATCCTTGTTTATTTTTTACAATATAAGATTTCTCCCCTCAGGCATTGTCCCCATAGTTTGACCAACACCAAAGTACTCCCAGTCTCTGACAAGCTCCACAGGGCTCTCGCTTCCCGGGTCTCTACTTTCCTTCTCTCTGTCCTTCTACCCCTCCCCTTCTGAGGGTCTCAATTCTACAGTCTACTTTCTAGGGTCAGACTTACAGTTTGTCCTTTCTGATCCTCTCTTTGTTTGCTCTAGAGTCCACATATATGTGAAACCATCCAGAATTTTTCTTTCTCCTTCTGGCACATTTTGCTTAGAATAATTTCTTCTAGTTCCATCCATGTTGCTGTGGATGGCATGAGTTTGCCTTTCTGATCACCAAGTAGCATTCTATAGTGCATATATACCACGTCTTCTTGATCTCCTCATCTGTTCTGAGGCATATATGTTATTTCAATATCTTGGCTACTGTAAATAGTACTACTGTAAACAGAGAAGTGCAGGCTTCCTTTCAAATTAGTGTTCTTGTCCTGTTTGGATAGATACCTAGGAGTGGAATTATTGGATTATGTGGTAAGTCCATTTTTAATATTTTGAGGGATCTTCACACTTCTTTCCACTGGGGCTAGACCAGTCTACATTCATAGCAACAGTGCAGAAGGATTCATTTTTCTACACAGACTTTTTTTTTTTTTTAATATGGGCCATTCTCACTGGTGTGAGGTGGTATCTCATTGTGGTTTTGATTTGCATTTCCACGATGATAAGTGATGATGAGCATTTTTTTCATATGGCTGTTGGTCTATGCATTTCATCTTTAGAGAAGTGCCTATTTAGCTCATATGCCCATTTTTAAAAAAATTATTATTATTTTTAATTTTATTTATTTTTTCATTTTTTAATTTTTTTAATAAATTTTATTTTTATATTCCCCATACAATTGCAGCCCCCTTATTTTGACCCCAATCCCTCCCCTCCCCACCCCCACCCCTCCATAGAGTGTCTCTGGTTCATAGTTTTTTGTTGATTTTGATTTTCACTTATAGTTATTCATTTTCCTGGTCCCTTATTTAAGTTTTCTAGATTCCTGCTATGAGTGAGACCATCCGGTATTTTTCTTTTTCTTTCTGGCTTATTTCGCTGAGCATGATCCCTTCCAGCGCCATCCATGTTGCTGCAAACTGTATGTGTTTATCTTTTTTGAATGCTGAGTAATATTCCATGGTGTATATGTACCACATCTTCTTGATCCAGTCATCTATTTTTGGGCATTTGGGCTGTTTCCAAAGCTTAGCTGTTGTAAACAGTGCTGCTATAAACACAGACATGCAGGTGCTCTTTGGAATTGATGTTTCTGTACCTAGGAGTGGAATTGCTGGATCATATGGAAGCTCTATGTTTAGTAGGTCAAGAACTCTCCACACAGCTCTCCACAGTGGTTGGACCAGTTTGCACTCCCACCAACAGTGCAGAAGAGTTCCTTTTTCTCCACATCCTCGCCAACATTTGTTGTTGCTAGTTTTTTTAATATGTGCCATTCTCACTGGTGTAAGATGCTATCTCATTGTAGTTTTGATTTGCATTTCCCTGATTACAAGTATTTTTTTAATTTAAATTTTATTTTTATATTCCCCATACAATTACAACCCCCTTATTTTTACCCTAAGCCTTCCTTTCCCCGTCCCCCACCCTCCACAGAGTGTCTCTTGTTCATAGTTATTTGTTGATTTTGATATTTTCTTTCTTATAGTTATTCTTTTTCCTGGTCCCTTATTTAAGTTTTCTAGATTCCTGCTATGAGTGAGACCATCCGGTATTTTTCTTTTTCTTTCTGGCTTATTTCGCTAAGCATGATCCTTTCCAGCCCCATCCATGTTGCTGCAAATTGCATGTGTTTATCTTTTTTGAATGCTGAGTAATGTTCCATGGTGTATATGTACCACATCTTCTTGATCCAGTCATCTATTTTTGGGCATTTGGGTTGTTTCCAAAGCTTAGCTATTGTAAATAGTGCTGCTATAAACATAGACATGCAGGTGCTCTTTGGAATTGATGTTTCTGTGTCCTTTGAGTAAATACCTAGGAGTGGAATTGCTGGATCATATGGAAGCTCTATGTTTAGTAGGTCAAGAACTCTCCACGCCGCTCTCCATAGTGGTTGGACCAGTTTGCACTCCCAACAGCAGTGCAGGAGAGTTCCTTTTTCTCCACAACCTCGCCAGCATTTGTTGTTGCTAGTTTTTTTTAATATGTGCCATTCTCACTCGTGTAAGATGGTATCTCATTGTAGTTTTGATTTGCATTTCCCTGATTACAAGTGATGTTGAAAATTTTTCATATGCCTGTTGGCCATTAGTATTTCCTCTTTGGAGAAATTCCTTTTTAGCTCTTCTGTCCATTTTTTGACTGGATTATTTTCTTTGTTGTTGTTGAGTCTCATCAGCTCTTTGTAGATTTTTGTGATCAATCCTTTATTATTAGTGTTATGTGCAAAAATTTTCTCCCAGTTGGTGGGGTTTCTCTTTGTTTTTGTTATTGTTTCTTTTGCTGTGCAGAAGCTCTTTAATTGATGTAGTCCCAGCTGTTTATCTTTGCATTCACTATCACTGCTTTGGGTGATGTGTCTGTAAAGATGTCTTTGATGTGCATATCATGTAGTGTTTCGCCTATATTTCCTTCTATGTATTTTAAGGTTTCATGTCTTATGTCTAGTTCTTTAATCCACTTTGAGTTGGTTTTTGTGCATGGTGTTAGGTAGTAGTCAACCTTCATTCTTTTGCATGTAGCAACCCAGTTTTCCCAGCATCATTTATTGAACAAACTTTCTTTGCTCCAATGCATAGTCTTTGCTCCTTTGTCAAAGATTAGTTGACCATAAATCTGTGGGTTTATTTCTGGATTTTCTATTCGATTCCATTGGTCTGTATGTCTGTTCTTGTTCTAATACCATGCAGTTTTGATGATTATGGCTTTGTAGTAAAGTTTGAAGTCTGGGAGTGTGATGCCTCCATTCCCTTCTTTTTCCTTATGCCCATTTTAATTGGGTTGTTTGTTTTATTTATGTTGAGTTGCATAAATTCTCTGCAGATTTTTTGATATCAGTCCCTTATCAGATGTATGGTGTGCAAATATTTTCTCCCATCCAGTGGCATATGTCTTTGTTTTGGTCACTCTCTCATTCACTACACAAAAGTTTTTTAGTTTTATATAGTTTCAGTTTTTTTCTTTTCTCTTTTATTTTTCTTTCTGCTTTAGATGAGCTGGCAAAGATGTTTCTGAGGTTCATGTCATGGAGTGTTTTGTCTATTTTTTTTTTTCAGCATTAGTTAATTATCTTACTTTATTTTTTAAAATATTTTATTTTATATAATTCTTACATCATTTTTCATTTTTGCACAATGTATGCATTTTCATTTTGGTTATATTCCCCATACAATGGCACCCCCTCCCTTATTTTGACCCTAGTCCTACCTTTTCCCGCTCTTTCTGCCCCTCATTGTGTGTCTCTGGTTTATTGTTGCTTGTTGATTTTGATTTTTACTTTGTATTAATTAGTCTTTTTCCTGGTCCCTTATTTAGGTTTTCTAAATTCCTGCTATGAGTGAGACCATCCGGTATTTTTCTTTTTCTTTCTGACTTATTTCGCTAAGCATGATCCCTTCTAGTTCTATCCATGTTGCTGCAAAGTGCATGTGTTTACCTTTTTTGATTGCTGAGTAATATTCCATGGTGTATATGTACCACATCTTCTTGGTCCAGTCATCTATTTTTGGGCATTTGGGTTGTTTCCATAGCTTAGCTATTGTAAATAGTGCTGCTATAAACATAGACATGCAGGTGCCCTTTGGATTTACTGTTTCTGTGTCATTTGCATAAATACCTAGGAATGGCATTGCTGGATCATATGGAAGCTCTATGTTTAGTAGATCAAGAACTCTCCACACAGCTTTCCATAGTGGTTGGACCAGTTTGCACTCCCACCAACAGTGCAGGAGAGTTCCTTTTTCTCCACAACCTCGTCAACATTTGTTATTGCTAGTTTGTTTAATATGTGCCATTCTCACTTTTGTAAGATGGTATCTCATTGTAGTTTTGATTTGCATTTCCCTGATTACAAGTGATATTGAACATTTTTTCATATGCCTGTTGGCCATTTGCATTTCCTCTTTGGAGAAGTTTCTTTTTAGCTCTTCTGTCCATTTTTTGACTGGATTATTTTCTTTGTTTTTGTTGCCTACTTTTTTTAATGTAATTTTTTGTTTCATGTTTTACATTCAAGACTTTTATCCATTTTGAGTTGATATTAATGTACGGTATGACATAATGACCTAGTTTCACTCTTTTGCTTGTGGCAGTTCAGTTTTCCCAGTACCATTTATTGAAGAAGCTTTCCTTGTTCCAGTGTATGTACTTTGCTCTTTATCATATGTTAATTTTCTATAAATATGTGGTTTTATTTATGAGCTCTCAATTCTACTTCACTGATCTGTGTGTCTGTTTTTGTCTCAGTACCATATGGTATTAATTATTATGACTTTATAGTGTAGTTTAAAATCAAGAGAGCTTTGGCTATTTGGCTTTTTTCTTGTGGTTCTATATGAATTTCAATAAACTTTGTTCTATATCTTTGAAGGATGTGATTGGGATTTCCATTGGTATTGCATTAACTCTATAAATTGATTTTGGTATGATGGTCATTTTGACAATGCTGTTTCTTCCAATTCATGAACAGGGAATATTGTTCCATTTATTTGTGTCTTCTATTCCTTTAACCTGTTTTATAGTTTTATTTGTATAGGTCTTTTGCCTCCTTTGTTAGGTTTATTTCCAGATGGAATGCAGTTCTTGGGTATGGCACTTCTCGGGTGTGGAGGCCCACATTGGAGAGGTAGGCCCTACAAAGACTTGTGTCTTCTCCCAAGGTGCTACTGGCTCTGTTCAAAAATTTTGAATGTGAATCATTTATTATATGAAAATTCAAAGTGTTTGGAAAACTCTGGTGCTTCACCTGCATGACAAATGGCTTCTGGACCCTTTCAAAATTGTACTTCTAAAACTCTAACACAGAAGTAGCAACAAGAAAGTTTTTGAAAGTCAATATATTTACAGTGGATTCAATTCCTGTGAGAGGCATGGAAGAGAATATCTGTCATGATGCTCTAGGTCTCACTTTTTCCATAGTAAGCCAGGATGTATGCACAAGGTGCTCAGCTTGAACTCTAAGAATCCTGAGACCCATTTATCTCCTTTTAGAGGTCTGGTGCCCAGCTTTCATGCCAGAGAAGCAAAGAAGAACTTGTGGTAATATGCAGAAAACTGCTGGAAATAGTGACTATCCTTTTTGACTTAGAGACATTTGAACTTCATAAGTGCTGAGATTTTTTTTTTTTAACCACCAAAAAAATTCCTTAGTGAATTGGAAATAATCTAGAAGCTACCTTTGGTCATTATGGTAGATTGAACAAATAACTGTGAATCCTTTCCTAGGTGTATTCACAACATTAAAGCATGACCTTGAAGCATCTCCTATCTATAGATGGAGGTTATCCATCTAACAATTGAATCTGGGTTGATTATGTGACTGGCTGTTGCCAATGAGATTTTGGCAAATGTTATATAAATTAAGGCTTTAAAAGTGCCTATGTCTTTGGGTTTATTACCTTGCTCCTTCTGGAACCTTGAGACCAATAGGTGAACTAGCCCACATAACATTTTAAGCAACGAGACACATAGTCCCATCTTCAGAGAACTAAAAAAGTGTGGAAGAGCCCATCTTAGATACTTAGTCACTTTTCAATCCTTTAACTGACCACAGATTCAAAGATGAACCTGGTTGATATAAGCAGAACCACCTAGTTAAGTTTAGCCAACATTGAAAAGTTAAAGAATTGTGTGATAATTGAATAACTGTTTTAAGCCACCGAGTTTTCAGTTTGGTGTTATGCAGCAATAGGCAGCTGATACATGGGTATCAGTTAAAAACAGTTGATTCTTTCCACAACATCTGTGCTGTAACATGGATGGAGTAATGCAGTCCTCAGTGTGAGGGGAGACACATTTGACAAGGAGAGCATGTAAATGATAGATATCAATGAGATTATCACGGGAAAATCCAATTTGTGAAGACTCTCTTCTGAAAGTGACTTCAGAGCTCAGGGGAGCCAATGGACAGGAAAACTCATGTGCTAATAGGGATTTGGGCTTATTCATTTCAAAGAGCACCCTTGAACCTTCCATAAAACAATCACTGATCTCTCATGTTCTTGGTTGAAACTAAAGGATTGTGTTGGGAGGATGTCATGCAGTGTGGGGTCAGAAAGCATGGTGCCAGGGCCTTCTGGAAAGGCTGGAGTAACCAGTCAGGGCATATATGTGGTCTATGTCAATTTCCTCAGTCAAACATCATGCTATAGCATCCTAGTTCTCTCCACCCCAAGCCGGAAGAATCTGTACATTAGTATTTCAGGCTAAAACAACACACCTGAATAAGAGTGGGGAGGTCCAGGGAACTGACCTCAGTTTCAGCTCCATACTGAACTAGTGCTTTAGTGCCAACATCTGCTAACAGATGCAGACATGATCCAGCCTTTTTTTCCATGTATTGATCATTGGTAAGAAATTCGGGGTCTGGGCCTCCCCTTGTGGCACAGTGGTTGATCGCTGGGTTGCGAAGCTGCCCACGGCCTCTGCAGCGCCGGTTCGATCCCCGGCTGCTCCCCAGCCACCGGAGGAGGGTCCCACATGGCGTGCAGACCTCTCCTGCCGCCCCCTGCTCCCCTCAGCAGTGTGCTTCGGTCCTTCTGCCTGCTCTGCTCCCCGCTCTGGCTCTGGTGAATTCTCTCACCCTCCCGTGCTTCTGACTGTACCCAGTGCTTGTATAATATAAATAAATAAATCTTTAAAAAAAAGAAATTTGGGGTCTTCAAAGTTTGGTTCTGGTGAGGAAACTAGGGCACAGGCACTGAGAATCACAGACAGGTAGACTGTATTTTCCTTGTCTCTTTCCTTGTCTCTCTTTTCCATCAGCAGAGACCATCTTTTTGATTGAGTGGAGTTAATTTTGTGGAAGATAATCACTGCTCTTCGAGGAAGCTCTTTCTTGCTTCAGTTAAGGTGATCTTTGAAATGCTCACTGCGACTTGTCATTCCTTCCTTGCTGGCATATAACTTCTGTGCAGCCACTAGCAACTTCACTGTTGGGTCTACTGGGCAATGTCCCTGGGAGGATGAGGGTTTTCCAGGCCTGGGGTTCCCAGTGGCTTGAGGGATATTTGTAATAGGCAGAAGTGCGGGTGAGCAATGGTGTTTTGCAACCATCCCCGACCTGGTTGGTTTACTGTCGGTTCAGCAGCTTAAAAGAGAACCTTAAAGCCCTTGGCATCATCCCCACAAGTTTTTCAACAGTACGCAGGGGAAACAAGGCAGAAGGGAGACAGCAACTTGGGTCCCCCACAAATCTTTACTTGTTCTTTTCTCTGAGCTTCCTTTCACAGCTTTCGCTCGCCCTCTCGTAGACCTTCCTGTCACTGAGTGATGCTGCTCTTATAGCCTCAGTCTCCAGGCTCAGGTGTGCCCACTTATACACGCCCACACCATACTCCAGGTGTCCACCACCAGGCATGCATACCCCGAGCCCATGCTCCCAAGTGCCTCCTGCATTCAAGGCCATAAGGTGATAGCCACAGAGGCCAATGGTATAAAAGCCTGAACAATCTTCATTTACCGTACAAATGGTCAGGATGCCAGCACCAGTCTGGAAAATGGTGGTAACCACTACCCTGGAGATTTCTCCCTGCCAGCATCTACACTAGGCTTGTGAACTGGGAGGAATTGAAACAGAGAGTGCCCAAGAGAGCATTTGCTGTATAATCACCAGGAGAGTAGTTTTCTATTCCTCTTGAAATACAGTGAACTATTTAAAAAGATGCTTTTACATAAAATTAAGAGTGAGTGTTGTTATGGGGCATCCCTGGTGGTGGAGGGGTTAAAGACAGTACTATCAAGCTATGGCTCAGTCATTGCAGCATGAATTCAATCCCCAGCCAGGGAGCTACCCACATGGCACAGCAGACCTCTCCTGTCTCCCTGCTGCTCCCCTCAGCAGTGTATTTCAGTCAGTCTGCCTGTTCTGCTCCCCACTCTGTCTCTGATGAAACCTCCTACCCCCCACTCTGGCCCACACCCCAGTTCTTGTATGCATAAATAAATACATCTTTTAAAAAAAGAGCAAGTGTTGCTAGCGCATGGTAATGTCTCTGCAGCCATCACAGGGCTCACTTGCTCTGAGGACGCCCTTCTTTGTGCATGTAGGGAACAAGGGCAGCTGACAGTGGCCCTGAATGGGACTGAACACTTTCAATGATGATATCTGAGGTCCAGACTTAAAAATATCCCATCACCTACTACTGTGTGGGTGATATTCTGACTGGGTTCTAAGAGTCCATTACTTATCTGTCCATGTTGGACAACTTTGATTGAAATTATGGCCTACACTGACCTGATTTCTGGCCTCATCAGGCATTAAACAATCTTAGGAAAACATATCACATACTGTGATCTCTGCTGTGAATACTAAAAGTGGTAGGTACAGCTAATCTTGACTGATGTTATTGAGGTAGTCTGCTGAGTCAGGCAATGGTCTAAGTACTGATAAGTGCTTAGACAGTATTCTAAGCACTTGGCATTTATCAGCTTATTTAACTCTTATAACAATAAGTTTTGTTATTATCTCCACCTGCAGATGAAGTAATTCAGGAACAGTCTGAGTAAAAGCACTTTGCCATAGTTACAAGCTATTAAATAGTGGAGACAGGACGTGAATACTGCAGCCTGACTTGGGCCTGATTTCAATTACTTTTTCTTGAGTTATTCCATCATTCCTTTAACTCCAGACATCTAAGTCACCATTTCTTTCTTTCTTTTTTTTTTTTTAAGATTTATTTGTTTATTTATATAAGCACTGGGTACAGTGAGAGGCGTGGGAGGGTGAGAGAATTCACCAGAGCCAGAGCGGAGAGTAGAACAGGCAGGCTAATGAAACACACTGCTGAGGGGAGCAGCGGGCTGCAGGAGAGGTCTGCGCGCCATGTCGGACCCTCCTCTGGTGGCTGGGGAGCAGCCGGGGATCGAACCGGCGCTTCAGAGGCTGCGGGCAGCTTCACGACCCAGCGCTCAACTGCTGGGCCACTGGGGAGGCCCAAATATTCACCATTTCTCTCTGCATGTCTAGTAGTATATTCCCAGTATGATATGTCCAGTACAGAGCTCTTGCCCCCAACTCCTGCTCTCACCTGCTTTTTTTCATGGACTTCCCATATCTGTAATGGCAAATCTCTCCTTCCAGTTGTTGAAGTATTTATTTGTGGTCATCTTCCACTTCTCTCTCTCTCACTTCACCTTCAGTGAAGCATTCTCACACTGCTCAAGACATGGAAACACTTAAATCTTCTACAATTAACACATCTGCATGTGGTGGACTACCATAATGAACAGTGTAGGCTGGCAAGCCTTTTATTATTTATCAACAAAGCCTCTATTTCCTATTATTTTGTGGCAAGATTTATTTTAAAAGTAGATGTCCTTACTTCCAGGCCTTTCTTTCATCTAAGGTAAGTACACTGTGTCCTGTGGCAACATCATTGAAGGGTATCTATCTGTTACAATTCTTTTACAATTTTTTCCCTGCCATTTTGCTTAAAATGTCACTTGAAATACATACACACGGACTTCACTATGCAAGCAAACAAGGCAGCCTAGGAGAAATGGATAATATTTCATATTCATACAACTTCCCAAGACTGAATCAAGATGACACAGACAACTTAAACCATCTAATCTCAAATGCTGAAATTGAAAGAGTAGTAAAAAATCTCAAAAAGAACAAAAGCCCAGGGCCAGATGGCTTCTCCAGTAAATTCTACTAAACTGTCAAAGAAACCCTAATACCTATTCCACACAAACTCTTAAAAAAAATAGAAAGAGGAAAATCCTACAACACATTCTATGAGGTCAATATCACTCTGATCCTAATACCAAACAAAGAGAGTCCAGAAAAGGGAGAAATTTATAGCCCAATATCACTGATGAACATAGATGCAAAAATTCTAAACAAAGTCCTAGCAAACAAAATACAGCAACACATTAAGAGAATCATCCATCATGAGAAATAGACTCTATTCCAGGGATAAAGGGCTTTTTGAACATATGCATATTAATCAACATCATCACCATATCAGCAAAAAGGAAGATAAAAGTCACGTGATTGTCTCAATATGTGAAAAGGCATTTGACAAGATTCAACATCCATTTATGATAAAAACAATTCAAAAAATGGGAATAAATGGAAATTATCTCAATTTCATAAAAGCCATATATGACAAACCCATAGCCAACTTCATCATACTCAGTTGCAAAAAGTCTATAGCATTTTCACTCAGATCAGGAGCAAGACAAGTATGTTCATTTTAAACTACTATTACTCAATATAACATTGGAAGTCCTAACTGAAGTCAACAGGCAAGAAAAAGACATCAAAAAGGAATCCACATTGGAAAAGAAAAAGTGAAACTGTCCCTATTTGCAGATGACATGTTACTATACTCAGAGAAATCAAAAGACTCCACAAAAAAAACTAATAGAAATAATGAATGAATACAGTAATGTGGCAGGATACAAAATCAATACACAAAAATCAGTTGCATTTCTATATGTGAACAGTGTAACAGAAGAAAGGGAAATAAGGAAAATAATCCTATTTACAATCAAACCAAAAAGAACAAAATATCTGGGAGTAAACTTAACAAAGAAGGTGAAGGACCAATATATTTAAAGTTATAAAACTCTGTTAAAGGAAATAAGACAGAAAGAAATGGAAAGATGTCTCATATTCATAATTTGGAAGAATAAGCATCATTAAAATGGGCATTATTATCTAAAGCAGACTACAAAATCAATGCAATACCTATCAAAAATTCCAATGACTTATTTTTTTTTCAAGATTTATTTATTTATTTATACAAGCACTTGGTACAGTCAGAAGCGCAGGAGCGTGAGAGAATTCACCAGAGCCAGAGGGGAGAGCAGAGCAGGCAGACTGACAAAGTACACTGCCGAGGGGAGCAGCGGGCAGCAGGAGAGGTCTGCGTGCCATGTGGGACCCTCGCCCAGCGGCCGGGGATGGAACGGGTGCTGCAGAGGCTGCAGGCAGCCTCGCAGCCCAGCACTCAACCACTGCGCCACCGGGGGAGGCCCTCCAATGACTTTTTTAAAGGAAATTGAACAAATAATTATAAAATTTGTAGGGAACCACAGAAGACACTGAAGAGTAAAACAATCTTGAGAGAAAAGAAGAAAAATGGAACTATCACTCTTCCTGACTTCAAACATTATTACACAGCAGCATTAATTAAAAAAGTAGGGTACTAGAACAAAAACAGAAACTCATACCAATGGAATAGAACAGAAACCCCAGAGATAAGTCCACACAAATATGGAGGGTTAATCTTTGACAAAGGACTGGCAGCCATGCAATGGAGAAAACATTGCCTCTTTAATAAGTGGTATTGGGAAACATGGCTAGGCACATGCAAACAAACAAAAAAGAAACAAGATCCACACTTAAACCAATATACAAAAATTAATTCAAAATGGATTAAATATCTGCAAATGAGAACCAATACCTCAAAGTACTTGAAAGTATGACAGGACAGCTACCACGAAGATGTACTTGGGGACTCAACCCTAACAGCAAGGGAAACAAAAGCAAAAATAAACAAATGGGACAACATCAGGCTTAAAAACTTTTGTACCTCAAAAGAAACCATCACACACAAAAAGCATACCCTACAGAATGGGAAAAATTATTTTGACATCTGACAAGGGACTAATCTCCAAATTTTTACAAGCCTTTTATACAATCCAACAACAAAGAAACAAACAACCCAATCAAAATATGAGCAATGTATCCAAGTAGACACCTTTCTAAAGAAGACATTCACATGGCCTATACACATGAAAAATTCCTCAACACTACTTATTACAAGAGAAATTCAAATTAAAACCACATTAAGATATGGGCCATTAAGAATGACACATATAAAAAAGAAAGAAATCAACAAATGTTGACAAAAAATGTGGTGAAAAAGGATCTTTCCTCCACTATTAGTGGAAATGCTATTTGGTGCAGCCTCTTTATAAAATGATATGGAGATATCTTTAAAAAATGAAAACAGAAACTCAATATGATACACCTATTAGCTATTTACCCTAAATATATGAAAACTCTAATATGAAAAGATTGATGTTGGCCTGTGGATGTAGCAGCACTATCTGCAACTGATAACTCATAGAACTAATTTCAAAAGAGAAATGGACAAAACAATTGTGAAATATATTCCCAATGGAACATTATGCAGCTGTCAGAAAAAGATGAAATATTTTTTTTTTTTAAAGAAAGTTTTTTTTTTTTTTTTTAAAGATTTATTTATCCATTCATACAAGCACTGGGCACAGCAAGAAGCACAGGAGGGCGAGAGAACTCACCAGAGCCAGAGCGGGGAGCAGAGCAGGCAGAAGGACTGAAATACACTGCTGAGGGGAGCAGCGGGCGGCAGGAGAGGTCTGCGTGCCATGTGGGACCCTCCTCTGGGGGCCTGGGAGCAGCCGGGGATCGAACCGGCGCTGCAGAGGCCGCGGGCAACCTCGCAGCCCAGCGCTCAACCGCTGCGCCACCGGGGAGGCCCAGAAAAAGATGAAATATTGACCTTTGGGACAAAATTGATGGACCCTGAAGTCATTATGTTAAGTGAAATAAATCAAAAAGTGAAAGACAGATATCAGATGATTTCACTCATCTGTGGAATATAAATAAGCAAAACCAAAATCAAAATCAAAACAAAAACCATCCACAGGAAAAATACAGTAGGAATTAAACTGAAACTCAGTAAAAGAATTTTAATGGTTTCTGAGGGGGGCATGGGAGGAGAGTGGAGAAGATAGAAGAGGGAGGCAGAGGGGGTATGGGAACAGGTGACTTGATGGAGGATGAATGGAATATGTGCACATATGGAAGAGCAAAAATGCAACCTCCAAATTAAAATAATAAATAAATAAAATTGAATAGCAAGAGGCTAGTAGAATTCTGGTCTTCCTGTATCTGATTCCTTCTCTGATCATGTGTAATGGTCAATGTTTCTCAGTAGCTGGAGAAATGTCATAAATAGATATAAAAAGCATGCATGGTGGTGCCAGCCCATGCTGGCATGTGCTTCTTCCTCCAAGGACCTAAGACCTTCAGTCAAGGATGTGATCATCCCGTCCTCTCATGGACAAGAGAAAGAGACAATTTTCAGTTGATCAGAGGGCAGCATCCTGATTTTAATTCCAAGTCATTGACTGTGATGTTCCTTTGGGGGCCAATTCTTTTTGACATGTATGGTTGATTGACTAGGTAAGTCTTAAAAGAAATACATGTTCTGCAAATTTTCAATAACTTTGCAAGGGTTGGGGTTCTTAAGGTTCTCATTTGTTGAGGGCCTAATGCAACAAGAAATAACACTTATAAATATATGTGCACCAAATGATGGAACACCAAAATATACTGGCAATGATTAGTAGAACAAAAGAGAAATGTTGACAACAACACCATATACTAAGGAATTTTAATACTCCTCTTACAAATACTGACAGATAAAGAAAGGGAACAATAAACAAAGAAACAATAGCCTTCAATGAGGAGTTAGAACAAATAGGTTTAACAGATATCTATAGAACTCTTAACCAAAACCCACGTCACCATTTACATCTTTTTAAGTGCACATGGACTTTTTCAAGAAAAGACCTTGTGATGGGATGTGAATCGATTGCCAATAAAACTATGAAGAATGAAATCACACTAAGTATACTTTCTAATCATTATGTCATAAAATTAGAAAGACTATTAAAAAATTGGAAAAACTTTTACACAAAAATCAGTTGTATTTCCATATGCAAACAAAGTTATCAGAAAAAAAGGGAAATAAGGAATATAATCCTTAAAAACATATGGAAACTAAACAATACCCTGCTTAACAGCAATTATATTAAAGAGAAAATTAAAAAAAATGCCTGAAGACTAGTGAAAATGAAGCTACAATACAACAGAATTTATGGGATATGCCAAAGTCTTAGGAAGTAAGATAATTGCAGTACAGCCCCACATTAAAAAGCAAGAAAGATTGCAAATAAATAATTTAATACTATACATCTTGAAAAAATGAAAAAACAAGACTCAAAGGCAGTAGAAAGAAGGAAATAATAAAAACCAGAGCAGAAATAAATGAAATAGGAATCAAAAAGTTTATATAAAAGATTAGTAAAATTAAGAGTTGTTTCCTTGGAAATATAAACAATATTGATAAATCACTGAGTTTAAAAAGAAAAGAAGAGAGAAAACATTATTAGACAATATTAAAAATGAAAGAGGAGAAATTATCACAGATGACATAGAAATAAAATAATCATATGAGATTACTATGAAGAACTATACATCAATAATTTAAAAAATCTTGAAGAAATGCACAGATTTTTAGAGAAGTATAGTTTACCAAGACTAAATCAGGAAGAAACAGAAGAATAGAATAAAACCAATGACATCGTGGAAATTGAAATAGTAGTAAAAAAATTGACACCCCTAAACAAAAGTCCAGCATAAGATGAATTTGTAAGTAAATTCTATTAAACTTTTAAAGAAGAATTTATGCTGATCTTGATCAAATTATTTCTATAAATCTAAGAAGAGGGAATGGTCCCTAATACATTTTATGATGCCAACATTACCCTAAAACTGAAACTAGACAAAAACAGCACAAGAAAATTACAGACAAATATCCCTGATGAATATGGATGCAAAAATATTCAACAAAATACTGACAAAGATAATCGAACAATGCATTACAAGAATTATACATCACAATTAAGTGGGATTATCCCAGGAATGCAAAGATGGAGTAATATATATTATATCAACAGAAGGAAAGATAAAAATCGTATGATGAGATTAATATTTGCAGGGAAAGGATATGACAGGTTACAGCACCCATTTATGATAAAAACCTTAAAAACAAGATGGGTATAGAAGGAATCTACCTTAATATAATAAAGGGCATATTTCACAAACTTACAGCCAATATAATTTTTAATAGTGAAAACTGAACATTTTCCCTTTAACTTCAGGAACAAGACAAGGTTGTACAGTCACCACTTCTGTTTCATTTAATACTGGATATTTTATCCAAAGCAATCAGACAACATGAAATAAAGCAAATGCAGCTTGGAAAAAAGTTGATACTCCCATTATTTGCAGACAATCTGATACTACTCACAGAAAACCCCAAAAACTCCACCAAAAAGTTATTAGAAACAGTAAATGAATATACCAAAATGGTAGGTTATAAAATTAATAGAGAGGGGCCTCCCTGGTGGAGCAAGGGGTTAAGTACCACACTATGAAGCAATCACAGCCTCTGCAGCATGAGTTCAATCCCTGGCCAGCCAGGGAGCAACCCACATGGCGAAGCAGACCTCTCCTGTCTTGCCGGCTTCTCCCCTCAGCAGTGTATTTCACTAGATCTGCCTGTTTTGTTCCCCACTCTGTCTCTGGTGAATCCTCTCATCCCCCACATCTTTGGCCTGTACCCCAGCTCTTGTATGCATAAATAAATCTTAAAAAAATAAAATTATTATACAAAATCTGCTGCATTTTTATTACAAACAATGAACTAGAAGAAAAAGAAGTTAATCGAATCACCCATGACCAATGGTCACCATTCAGTCCCCTTTTTAATTAAGCAGCACAAAACACTCTCTGGCTTTCCTTTCTAAGGTTAAATAATCTCTTCTATTTGTTCCATGCCTGGACATCCTTACTGGCTTCCTCTAACCTGACATTTCTCCTCTGCCTCTTTTGGGATCCTCACTATTGCATCCTTGTGGATGTTTCCAGGTCCTCTGTCTCAGCGCCTTTCCAGGTATTTTCCTCATATTCCTACTGTGAAAGGCAAGGTTCAACTACAAGGCTCTGGGGTGGCCCATGGCCTGTCCCTCTTCATGCCAGATTTGGGATGAGATGTACAGTGCAAGTTCTTGTCTTCCTTATCCCTGTCCACTCTCCAGTCCTGGCTGTGATGACCTCCATTCAGACCTAATCCTTAACTCCTGTCAGAAAGGTTCCTCTCTGGGGAGCTGACTCCCCAGTTCCCTCTGATGTCCAATTAAAGGCAAACCCATTTCTTCCTCTAACACACCTGCTTCTATCCAATCTGTGCTCCTTTCTTTTTCTACTTGTGAACTTCAAAAGCAACATTGAATTCTCCAAGTTCATAAGTTATGCAGTTGAAGGGTATGTGATTAATTTCTACATTTTTTGATATTTGTTTTGATGACGTGACCACTCTTTCATTACCATTTTTTTTCCTGCAGTTGCATATTATAACAAAATCCTCAAAGAAAACATGAAATAATGCCTATGACTTTTTATTAGGATTTTACATCTCTTATAGATCTTTAAAAAAAAATGAGATCACTTCTGGCCAGCAGTCTGAGCCCAGAGAGGGAGCAGGCACCCACGGCCGGGGCAGACTGGGCGCGCAGGGGAGTGTGTCTCCGCATTGCCATTTTAGAACAGGGACCTTTCTTTAATAAAGACTGTTTGAAACTGGCAGAAGGCTTCCCCCAGAGCCAGAGGGAGAAGGTTCCCTGCCCAGTCAGAGGTGAGCTGAAGGCCCCCACAAGCCTGGTCCCACCTGGCAGGAAGTCAAAACCCAGAGGAGGATCGAGTGATTTGGAACCCAGAGTGCAATCCAGCTGCCCCACCTCCAGGGAAGTTTGTGGGACTTCAAGACACACCTTTATAATTAAACACAGAAGGAGGAGATATTCTGTGACAGCTACCATTAACATACTCAAAGTACCACTGCCTCACTAGACTTCTGGCATAACAGTATTTGACTTGTTTGGACTGCCAGTTTCTGAAACCCCACAAAGAGCACACCAAAAAGATGCTGGCCAGAACCAGCGACACAGTTTCCCAATGCATACAGCAAATTAGAAAACAGGCAGCAGGGAGAAGAAAAACTCCTCAGGAAAAAGATACACCACAAAAAAAAAAAAAAAAAAAAAAACACCCACCAGACTGCAATGACAGTTACTTGGTAGAACTTCTGAGCCTTCCAGAAAGAGAATTTAAAATTGCCATGATTAAAAATCTGAAGGAAGTCAAAAGTGACATGGGAAAAATAATCAACGATCAGAAGAATGAAATTGAGTCCCTAAAGAGGGAAGTAAAAGAAATGCAGGAAATCAAAGAATTACTGCAGGCACTAAAGAACTCTGGGAAAAGCAATGAAAGCAGAAGAGATGAAATGGAAGAACGAATAAGTACTCTTGAAGACACAGAAATAAAAAGAACCAAAACAGAAAAGGAAAGAGAAGTATGAAGGAAAAAGACCGAAGAAAGACTTCGGGAACTATCTGACTCCACGAGGAAAGGAAATATAAGAGTTATAGGAATCCCAGAAGGAGAGGAGAGAGATGTAGGAACAGAGAAAATATTCAAGGAAATAATTGAAGAGAACTTCCCAAACATGAAGGAGCTGAAAATAGACATACAAGAAGCAAGAAGAACAACAAACTTCCATGATGAAAGGAAAAATACAGCAAGACACATAATAGTAAAGCTCCCAAGAATCCAGGACAAGGAAAAAATAGTGAAGCTGGCAAGAGGGAAGAAACAGATAACATTCAAAAGAAAACCAATCAGGCTGACATCAGACTTCTCCGAAGAAACACTATGGGTAAGGAGAGAGTGGAGGGACGTAGTCAACAGATTCCAAGACAACAAATGCCAACCAAAAATACTCTGTCCCGCAAAGCTTTCCTTCCTCTATGAAGAAAGAATAAGGACCTTCCCAGACAAACAGAAACTCTGGAATTTCATTACAACTAAATCCCCACTCCAAAAAATACTACGAGAACCAATAGAGAACCAACTAAAGCCAGAACCAATAGAGGGATGAATAACAACGAAAGAAGGCCCAAAATAAAAAGTTATTAAAAGAATAAATGAGGGCTTCCCTGGTGGCGCAGCGGTTGAGCGCTGGGTTGCGAAGCTGCCCGCAGCCTCTGCAGCGCTGGTTGGATCCCCGGCTGCTCCCCGGCTACCAGAGGAGGGTCCCACATGGCGCGCAGACCTCTCCTGCCGCCTGCTGCTCCCCTCAGCAGTGTACTTCGACCTTCTGCCTGCCCTGCTCCCCGCTCTGGCTCTGGTGAATTCTCTCACCCTCCCGCACTTCTGACGGTACCCAGTGCTTGTATAAATAAATAAATAAATAAATAAATAAATAAATAAATAAATAAATCTTTTTTTAAAAAAAAGAATAAATTAATAAAACCAGAGGAAACACAAACACAATGGCAAATACAGATGCTAGCGTATCAATATTAACTCTAAATGTGAATGGACTAAACTCTTCAATAAAAAGATACAGAGTCACAGGCTGGATTAAGAAACAAAACCCAACCTTTTGCTGTCTCTAGGAAACACATTTAACTACAAAAGATAAAAATAGACTCAAAGTTAAAGGATGGAAAACAATCCTACAAGCAAATGGACCAAAAAAGAAAGCAGGAACAGCTATACTTATATCAGATAAAACAGATTTCAAACTCAAAAAGTTAAAATGAGACCCCAATGGTCACTACATTATGATCAAGGGGACAATATTCAAGAAGAAATAACACTCATTAACATATACTTACCAAACGAAGGAGCACCAAAATATATCAGACAACTATTATCATCTTTGAAAACAGACATCAGAGAAAACACATATGTAGTAGGAGAATTCAACACACCACTATCAATAATGGATAGATCAATGAGACAAAAAATAAGTAAAGACACTAAAGCTCTAAATAAGAATCTAGAGTGCTTGGGCTTAACAGACATCTATATAACACCAACCTTCCAAAAATCTGAGTGCACATTTTTCTCAAGCGCACATGGATCATTCTCCAGGATCGATCACATACTGGGACACTAGACAAACATCAACAGATACATCAATATTGAAATACCAATGATCTTCTCTGACCACGAAGGCATCAAGCTAGAAATAAACCATAAAATGAAAGCAAGGAACTCTCCTATCTCATGGATATTGAAACCAAACTATTGGAAGACCACTGGACTAATGAGGAATCAAAGAAGAAATTAAAAAATTCTTTGAGTTGAATGACAAAGAGGACACCAATTTCCTAAATGTACGGGATGCAGCAAAAGCAGTAATAAGAGGAAAATATATAGCAATAGAGGCTCACATCAAGAAACAAGAAAGAACTCAAAGAAAAAAACCTAATCTCAAAACTCAAAGAACTAGAAAAAGAACAATCAAAAAAACCTAAAACCAGTAGAAGAAAAGAAATAATAAAAGCCAAAGCAGAAATAAATGAAATCAAAACTAAAAAAAACAATCCAAAAGATCAATGAAACCAAGAGCTGGTTCTTGGAAAAAATAAATAAAATAGACAACCCCCTAGCCAGGCTCACAAAGGAAAAATGGGAGAAAGCACAAATAAACAGGATCACAAATGAAAGAGGAGAAATCACAACGAACACAGCAGAAATCAAAAGAATAATCAGAAACTACTATGAACAGTTATATGGAAACAAGTTCAACAATCTAGAGGAGATGGACAAATTCCTACAACTCTACAATCACCCAAAGCTAGATAAAGAAGAAATAGAACACCTAAACAGACCAATTACATGCAGCAAAATTGAAATGGTAATCAAAAACTTCCCCAAAAACAAAAGCCCAGGATCTGATGGATTTACAAATGAATTCTACCAAACATTCAGAGACAGATTAGTGCCTATCCTTCACAAACTCTTTCAAAAAATTGAGAAGGAAGAGATAATACCAAACACGTTCTATGAAGCCAAACTTACACTAATACCAAAACCGAACAAGGACAACACAAAAAAAGAAAACTACAGGCCAATCTCCCTAATGAACACTGATGCAAAAATCCTCAATAAAATTTTAGCTATCAGAATCCAACAATGTATCCATAAGATAATTCACCACGACCAAGTAGGATTCATTCCAGGGACACAAGGATGGCTCAACATCTGAAAATCATTCAATGTTATCCAACACATCAACAAAAAGAAATATAAAAACCATATGATAATATTAATAGATTCTGAGAAAGCTTTCGACAAAGTGCAACACCCATTCATGATTAAAGCCCTTGAAATTCTTGGGATACAAGGAACATACCTCAACATCATAAAGGCCATATATGACAAGCCAACAGCCAGTATCATTCTCAATGGTGAAAAGCTGAAAGCATTCCCATTAAGATCTGGAACAAGATAATGATGTCCACTCTCACCACTGCTTTTCAATATAATACTGGAAGTCCTAGCCAGAGCAATAAGACAAGAGAAAGATATACAAAGAATCCAAATAGAAAAAGAAGAAGTCAAACTATCACTATTTGCAGATGATATGATAATATACATAGAGAACCCCAAAAATCCCACCAAAAAACTAATTCAACTAATCAATCAGTTTAGTAAAGTGGTAGGATACAAAATCAACACGCAAAAGTCAGTAGCCTTCCTATACACAAACAATAAAACTGAAGAAGAAGAAATAAAAAAAAACTACCCCTTTTATTTGCAAAACAAAAAAAAATCAAATACTTGGGATTAAATCTAACAAAGAGGTAAAAGACCTATACAAAGAAAACTATAAAACACTGTTAAAAGAAATAGCAGAAGACACAAAGAAATGGAAAGACATCCCCTGCTCATGGATTGGAAGAATTAACATTATCAAAATGGCCATCCTACCAAAAGCAATATACAGATTCAATGCTATTCCAATAAAAATTTCAATGACATTCTTCGAAGAAATAGATAATTATTGATGAAATTCATATGGAACCACCAGAAACCCTGAATAGCCAAAAGCTCTTCTGAAAAAAAAAGAAGGGAATGGAGGCATCACACTCCCAGACTTCAAACTATACTACATAGCCATAATCATCAAAACTGCATGGTATTGGAACAAGAACAGACACACAAACCAATGGAATCGAATAGAAAATCCAGAAATAAACACACAGATTTATGGTCAACTAATATTTGAAAAAGGAACAAAGAGTATGCACTGGAGCAAAGAAAGTTTGTTCAATAAATGGTGCTGGGAAAACTGGGTCATTACATGCAAAAGAATGAAGCTTCACCACTACCTCACACCATGCACAAAAACCAACTCAAAATGGATTAAAGAACTAGACATAAGACCTGAAACCATAAAATACATAGAAGAAAATATAGTCGAAACACTACATTACATGCACATCAAAGACATCTTTACAGACACATCACCTGAAGCAGTGATAGTGAAGGCAAAGATAAACAGCAGGCACTACATCAAATTAAAGAATTTGATTTGTACAAATCAAATTCTGTACAACAAAAGATACAATAACCAAAACAAAGAGAAACCCCACTGACTGGGAGAATATTTTTGCACACAATACTATTGCTAAATGACTGATCACAAAAATCTACAAAGAGCTGATGAAACTCAACAAAAACAAAGAAAATAATCCAGTCAAAAAATGGACAGAAGAGCTAAAAAGAAACTTCTCCAAAGAAGAAATGCAAATGGCCAACAGGCATATGAAAAAATGTTCAACATCACTTGTAATCAGGGAAATGCAAATCAAAACTACAATGAGATACCATCTTACACCAGTGAGAATGGCACATATTAAAAAAACTAGCAACAACAAATGCTGGCGAGGTTGTGGAGAAAAAGGAACTCTCCTGCACTGCTGTTGGGAGTGCAAACTGGTCCAACCACTATGGAGAGCGGCGTGGAGAGTTCTTGACCTACTAAACATAGAGCTTCCATATGATCCAGCAATTCCACTCCTAGGTATTTACCCAAAGGACACAGAAACAGTAATTCCAAAGGGCACCTGTACCCCTATGTTTATAGCAGCACTATTTACAATAGCTAAGCTTTGGAAACAACCCAAATGCCCAAAAATAGATGACTGGATCAAGAAGATGTGGTACATATACAGCATGGAATATTACTGAGCAATCAAAAATATAAACACATGCAGTTTGCAGCAACATGGATGGAGCTAGAAGGGATCATACTCAGCAAAATAAGCCAGAAAGAAAAAGAAAAATACTGGTTGGTCTCACTCAGCAGGAATTTAGAAAACCTAAATAAGGAACCAGGAAAAAGACTAATTAATACAAAGTAAAAATCAAAATCAACAAGCAACAATAAACCAGAGACACACTATGGGGGGAAGTATGGGGGGGGAAAGGAAGGATTAGAGTCAAAATAAGGGGGGTACAATTTTATGGGGAATATAAACAAAATGAAAATGCATACACTGTGCAAAGATGAAAAAAGATGTAAGAATTATATCATATAAAATATTTAAATTAAAAAAATGAGATCAAGTTGTTGTTTACCTTTAATAATAGATGATTTATAATGGATTCATAAAAGAGGCACACTTCATGTGTTTCTGCAACTATTACAGTGATAAAGTAATTAAGCAGTCTTTCTTTGCTTTATAAACAATAAAAAAGTAAGTTTGACCCCTATATTCACTTCCACTCCAAATATGAGTAGATCAACTGATCTTACCTTAGCACAATCACTTTTATTCACATAGACTCACAGGGGGGTGAATGACTGGTCCTCCCAGGTCTGGCTCCTGAAAGTCTGTGTCAGGGATTAACACAGTGAGAAATGTTAAGGTCCACATTTGTTGAGAGCTTAATACAACAAGAAGAAATAACATTTATAAATAAATATGCACCAAATAATGGAACACCAAGATATACAGGCAAGACCAGTACAACAGGCAGGGTCCTCAGCATAAGCCACCTATAGTGTGTGTGTGTGGGGGGGTGTCTGAAGATCTGGTCTACAGAGAGCTTTATTTTTTTCTGAAATCATGGAAGTGTGTCATGAGTCACTCCTTTCAGTTAGGAAAAATTTGGGGGTGTAATTCATCTTCAGATTGTGAATGGCTTGGAGGAGATGAACTGTGCTCCTTTTCAGCTAAATTTTTCCATAGTCCTGTCTTTGTAAAACTGATGTATGCAGATAACCCAAAAATAAATCAGGTAATGGATGTCACCTTCATTTCAGTTCAATCAAACAAAAAATCCTTAAACAGAACCTTATTAGAGTCACTATGCATTGTTCAGTAACTGTTCTGGCATATTAGATAAGCAATTTAGTCCCTTCTCACTTGAATGGAAGGTAATCCCATTCTGGGGTTTGATCATGTGCACTTCCTATCTGAACATTTCTCAATGGTCTATTTCATTGGCTTAGAAGGAAAATACCATGTGTTCTATGTTCCCAACATATTGCAAGCTATTACAATCAGGTAAACTCAAATGTTGTGAATCCTCTTAATGTTTTATGTAACCTGCCTTTTGCAAACTTCTCTAAATATACAAGGATGCTTGTTGGTAAGACAGGCAAGTCCCAAGACTTTTTGTTTGCCAAGTGTCCTTTAGCTCTTTCCTATTACACTCCAAAATCTTTCCACCTTCTGGGTATCATCCTCATTACTTCTATATAGGCCCCATCAACATTTCTACTTATCTTGCTTGTGGTACAAACACCGAGTATTACAATGAAGTTGAAAATGCAGAGCTGCTGCCCTGCTAATAACTTAAGTGAGCTCTAAGAATGTCATTTCATGAAATAGCTCACACATTTCCCGGGGGTTATTGCTTTTTAGCCCACATCATCTTGGGACAGAAAAGAGTTTCATTTAAATTCTAAACTCATGCAAAGGGCTGCAAAACTTACTGATTGAGGATTTTGAATTATTTTACAGAAATGAACATAATCATTAAAATCAAACCTATTCCTTTTCCCAGTATGGCAGCTGAAGTGGCCCAATTATAATGGGGGAGTAGGAGAGAACGTCTCGTTTCCCAGCTATCTTTTCTTCCAAGGCCTTTTACTACACACATGAAGCAGGACCTCTAGTTGGTCCTCTTTCATGCTTTTGGACTGGCCCTCATTCCCTATCATCACTGGAGTTTATCTAACTACACGCCTCCTTCTGTGTAGACACTGTTTTTTTAACAGTGTAAAATATACATAACATGAAATTTATCATTGTAACCAAACTTAAATAC
Organism: Talpa europaea; assembly: GCF_964194135.1. Taxonomy (NCBI): domain Eukaryota; kingdom Metazoa; phylum Chordata; class Mammalia; order Eulipotyphla; family Talpidae; genus Talpa; species Talpa europaea. The sequence continues at coordinate 39,145,101 of NC_140078.1, forward strand.
ACAATTTGGTGATATTAAGCGTATTTGCACTGTTGTGCAACTATCAGAACCATCCATCTCAAGAATTTTTTTTATCTCCCGTGCTGAAACTTTATTTATGAAATGGTAACTCATTTCCTCCTTCTCCCAAGTTGTAGTGACCGCTGTTCTACTTTTTGTCTCCATAAATTTGCCCACTCTCTCATCTTATATAGGTTGGACCGTACAGTGTCTATCCTCTTGCATCTGGCTTATTGCACTCGGTACAGTGTCCTTAAGGCCTATCCACATTGTCGCATATGGCAGGATTCCCTTCCTTTGTAAGGTGGAATCATTGCTCACTGTGGGGAAGTGACACATTTTGGATGCTGACTTTTAATTTCCCTGCCTGTGCTTTCTGAAGACACCTTCTGATAAGCACTTTTATCTAAATTCTAAGTAGTGCTTTGAGAGGGTTCCAAATCAAGGCAGGTGTAGATCAAGAAAATTCAAGACAACATTAATATAAAGATGTGCAGGCTCCAAGTACAGGGGGAGATTCCATAGACTCAGCCAGAGAAGTGGGGCTGGTGAGAGCCAGGCAAATAGATCAGGGCTCTAGCTGGCTCACTTCTAGGTGTGAGGAACCCAAATGAGTCCCAACGCAAGCTTCCAGAGAGCTGGAAAGTATTCTTAATCAAGGGCCAGAACTGAGAGGCAAAGGCTGTGGTTTCTGAGGACTCAGGCAGATGGAAGAGGCCCCAGTCACGTATGTCAGAGGGACTTCCTTATATTCTCCCCGTTGTGGCAGATCCTCCCTTGCTGGGGAGGGCTTGGTCCTGATTGGCAGAGGCTGTGGGGGCCAGGGCCAAGGTGGCAGAGGCAACATGTAAACCTTTCCAAAGTCCCTCAAACGGTAATACATGCTTCAGTGGATTCCACATTTGAGCCTATAAATATCAGCCCTGGGGCTTGTGAGGTCTGTGATGTCCTTTCCAGGAGACTTGCACAATGGCCAGCAGTCCTACCAACCATCTGCCTTGTCACCAGACAAAGCAGTAGAACTGCCACTAGGAGGAAAGATAAAGGTCCATATTCCTCTTTGACTTTGGCCTATAATTCATATGTTTTCCACTGGGCACTACTGATTTATTCTGGCTGGTCCCTTTGTTGGGTTGCAGATTTCAGCAGTTCTCGTGACTCCGTCTAAAACCTTGTTCTTCCCAAGATGGGAGTTTGTAAGTGTCTCCAATGAAGGGACTGAAAGCATAGCCCTGTCTTTATACACTAGGTTTTCATTCCACTGGAGAAAGTGCTTAGTTAATTAGCAATCTGGTAACAAAGGTAAGGTTCAGCTGGACTGGAAGCCAGATGGTCACAGGGTGGGGACACAGGGTTGGGACACAGGAGGACAGATACTGTATGGTCCCAGCTATATGAGATGATAGAGTGGTCAAATTTATAGAGACAAAAAGCAGAACAGTGGTCACCACAACTTGGGGTTGATTGGCTAGCTCAGTGACACACCTCAGAGGTGGTGCTCATTAGATGCATGCCCATCTTGCTGCTGCTCTCCCAGCCTGGCTCCCGTGGGAAATGAGCAGCTGAAGAAGAAGCCTTTGCAGCAGCTGTTCTCACAGGTCTGCCTGCTGCACCTCAGGACACCCACTCTTCTCATACCCTCTGGTGGAGGCCTGTTGTGTGCTCTGCAAATCCTTCTCACACCACAGTCAGGATCTAACACTTCTGTGCCAGGAGCAGCCTTTGGTCTGGTGGATGGGGGTAGGGAGAATAAAACGTCCCTTTCTTCACCCTTTTGGACATTCTGACACGTGCTCCACATCATCACTTAGAAATTCCCCGACTGCCTATGGTTTGCCCAGAGCAGGGACCTGCTCACTAACCTACATCCTTCATGTTCTGCCTCCCTCTCCCACATGTCATTGGGGTCCCTGGAGAGAAAACGCTGAGGAGAGTTAGAAGAACAGCAGTTCCTTGGGGGTAATGCCTGTGAAAGGGAACAAGCGGAGAAAAACTGATGGGGGAAGGAAATCTCTTTGTGATGCACATATCATGCCTAGAAAGGAAAGGGGTTCAGGATGAGGCCAGGAGCAACTGGGACTCAGGCTCATGGCTGGATCTGAGGAAGTCTTGGCCAGCCCTGAGATTCCCCTGAAGCAATCCCCTAATGGAAGGGTGCAATGGGACCCCAACAGCCCAGTGTTTGAGGTCATGACTGGGCCTAGATAGAGTGTGCCCCACTCCCAAGTAGAGGCACATCCTGACATCTGTAACTGGAGGCTGTTGGGTATCCAGGTCCTCCCAGCAGCTGAAAGACAAGTCCTTTCTGGAAAGGGCCCCAGAGGGCACTTCCGTGCTGCATGCCACTCCCCCACTGCTCCCTCCAGTCACCACCCATACCAACTCCAAGGTTTTCTCAAGGCCACTTTCTGGGGGATAAGAATAAGCCTAAAATAACCTTTATTATTTATTTATTTTTAAAGATTTATTTATTTATTTATTTGCACAATCACTGGGTACAGTCAGAAGCGCGGGAGGGTGAGAGAACTCATCAGAGCCGGAGCTGGGAACAGAACAGGCAGACCAAAGAAACACACTGCTGAGGGGAGCAGCAGGTGGCAGAAGAGATCTGCGCGCCATGTGGGATCCTTGCCTGGTGGCCGGGGATCGAACCAGCGCTGCAGAGGCTGCAGGCAGCATCGCAGCCCAGCGCTCAACCACTGCGCCACTGGGGAGACCCTAAAATAACCTTTATTTTAATAAGCTAAGATTTATCTAGCAGATTCTGTGATTCTATTGTGTTAGGCACATGACCCTAAAAGGCAGACACCATAAAGATGCTCCTTACCCTGATAAAGAACTGAGCTTAAAGAGAATGAGTTTCTTTTTAGCTCTTCTGCCCATTTTTTGACTGGATTATTTTCTTTGTTGTTGTTGAGTCTCATCAGCTCTTTGCAGATTTTTGTGATCAGTCCTTTATCATTAGTGTTGGGTGCAAAAATGTTCTCCCAGTCGGTGGGTTTCTCTTTGTTTTTGTTATTGTCTCTTTTGCTGTGCAGAAGCTCTTTAATTTGATGTAGTCCCAGCTGTTTATCTTTGCCTTCACTATCACTGCTTTGGGTGATGTGTCTGTAAAGATGTCTTTGATGTGCATGTAATGTAGTGTTTTGCCTATATTTCCTTCTATGTATTTTATGGTTTCCGGTCTTATGTCTAGTTCTTTAATCCATTTTGAGTTGATTTTTGTGTATGGTGTGAGGTAGTGGTCAAGCTTCATTCTTTTGCATATAGTGACCCAGTTTTCCCAGCACCATTTATTGAACAAACTTTCTTTGCTCCAATGCATAGTCTTTGCTCCTTTGTCAAATATTAGATGCCCATAAATCTGTGTGTTTATTTCTGATTTTCTATTCGATTCCATTGGTCTGTATGTCTGTTCTTGTTCCAATACCATGCAGTTACTATGGAGAGCTGTGTGGAGATTTCTGGACCTACTAAACATAGAGCTTCCATATGATCCAGCAATTCCACTCCTAGGTATTTACCCAAAGGACACAGAAACATCAATTCCAAAAAACACCTGCACCCCTATGTTTATAGCAGCACTGTTTACAACAGCTAAGCTTTGGAAACAGCCCAAATGCCCAAAAATAGATGACTGGATCAAGAAGATGTGGTACATATATACCATGGAATATTACTCAGCATTCAAAAAAGATAAACACATGCAATTTGCAGCAACATGGATGGCGCTGGAAGGGATCATGCTCAGCGAAATAAGCCAGAAAGAAAAAGAAAAATACCGGATGGTCTCACTCATAGCAGGAATCTAGAAAACTTAAATAAGGGACCAGGAAAATGAATAACTATAAGAAAGTGAAAATCAAAATCAACAAAAACTATGAACCAGAGACACTTTTTGGGGGGCAGGAGGGGAGGGATTGGGGTCAGAATGGGAGGGTTGCAATTGTATGGGGAATATAAAAATAAAATTTATTATTTAAAAAAAAAAGAGAATGAGTTTCATGCTCAAAAATGCACTAAGCCTTCCATCCAGGTCCATGGGTGCTTTCTCCTACAATGTTTACTGCTCCCGTGATTTCATCCCATCTTCTACCCAAGGTCCCCAGGACTGTACGCTGGTGACGTCGTTAAAGGAGATGGAGCAGATGGACACATTTTAACAGCCATGGAAATGTTGCTGAAGTTCACAGATGCAGTGTCACTCTCATGGGGATGCAAATGGCTCCTGGGCATCCTTAGCTGCCTGGGCATCGCAGGGAACCAGACCCTCTCTCTCACAAAGAGAGTCTGCATGAGACCTGCATGGACAGTGAAGCTACTTGCAAGTTGCAGGAGAATGCACACACATGCGCACAGGGATTCCAACATCTGTCACCTGGAAAGTGCACTCTGAGACCAGGAACACAGATGCAGCTGTGGAGGATGGCACTGGACCAGAGTTGTCATAGCCGCAGGTTCCATTTCGACTTCATTTTTCCTTTAAGACACCCCAAATAAGTGACACTTTTGTTGGAGAGTAAGCAAAAAGCATTTGAATACTTACAGGATTTGAGATGGACAGATAACCTATCAGGAAGAAATTGTAGGGAAATAAATCAGTTAAGACCAAGCTTCCCAATTTATAGAAATCCTTAGATCTGTCCCACAGGTTATTAAAACTTAACAACAAGCTTCTCATTCTATTTGGAGGCCAAATGCTGCAAAGCTATTAACTTGCATATATCTTGCATGATTCAAAATTAAAATTATCTTCTCTAATTACATCAGCAAATATTTGTTCCTCAGGGGTCTTGGTTTTAAAGGTAGCTTGAAATGAAGTGAGTCCAGGCTGACATTGACATTGTGGCAGCAGAGAGCTACATTGTGATTGGGAACAATGCTTGGAAAGTTGAAATAATGAGTGAGTTGTCTTTCTGTTCACTTTCTCTCATATTCCTTGGATTTCATTCTTGGCAATTAAGTACTGATTAGACCCTCCTCTGCCAGATGGTTTGAGATGCAGATAGCAATTGATGAGCCTGCTCCTGAGTGGAAACCCTTAGTTTCTTAGATAGTGATAGCAACAGAAGCTTCCTCAGGAGAATCTGGGTTCCCCCAGTCTACTCCCCATCACCTGACTCCACATAGGTAAATTCCACCAAGAAAGCTGTCCAATTGATTTTATTGGTCCCTTGGAGAAATGGGCCAAAGGAGAAGAGGCATGGAGATTGTTGCTCTGAGGAAGAAGCAGACTGTGAGGGACATGAGAGAGATTGAGACAGAGAGAGAGAGAGGAGCGGCTGGGGGATCAGGATGAGCAGCATGCCTGTGCTCCACCATGTTGCCTATGACAGGCATGCTTTCCATCTCTCCCCCGGGCTTCCTGTTCTTTGGGCATAAACTAAAATCATTTTTCTAAGTTTGCTATTTTGAAAACTCAATAATAATGATGACGACTTGTCTTTGCATAGTGTTTTATTTTGTTTGACATACTTATGTGTAAGCTTAGTGTACAACATACTTTCATACTGATTACCTCTTTGAGCCATGCCATGGCTTCCTTTTTGAGGAAGTTAGGGTTATATGAGAAACAAAGGGAATAGCCTACCTAATACATGCAAGAGAATAGTCTGATTATCGATGCCACTCATGTTGCTCACTGCCTTGTGGGTCAGTGGGCTGAGCAATTCTTACTTGGATATTTCATGCTGTTGCAGATGGCCTTTGCCGGAGTTGCATCCTTTGAGGGCCCCACCGGGAAGCTCACTCAGGTGATGCATCTTACAATCTCTCCAGCTGGGGGGACTCAGGAGAGTTGGAATACTTACCAGGCATCTGTTTTCCCCAAGCAAGAGCATATACCACTCAGGTAGAAGCTGCATGCCCTTTTCTACCACGTGTTGGAAATCACACATGCCCCTTCCATTGCTTGCTGTTCATTAGATTTAAGGGGGAGATTCATAGACACCACTTCCCAATAGGAGGAACATTAGTAATTTGGGGCCACATTTTATAATCACCACAAGAGATTTTCCTAATAAAATGAAGGCAGGAAGTTGGCCCCAAATTAGCCAGGTGCCAGGACTAGAATGTTAGCTGCCCAACAGGCTTTCTTGGATCTTATTGCTACACTGTCCTACAAATGCTTCTTGACTGTTTAGATATAAACACATAGGATGCTTCTACATGAGACCTAGGGCACTGCATTACAGGTTAAGATAAAATCTTCCTTCACCCTAAACTGACTGTCAGTTTTATCTTTTCTCCAGTGACGGGAAGATGACTAGCAATGAATAAGGGATGACAGAGTCTGGTGTGCTCCTGAGACTGCATTTATAGAAGGGAGCACTAAACACAGAGAAATCAACATAGCCTATTTGTCCTGTCATGAAAATTAGGAAGGAAATGCTGATCTATGACTGACATCTGATCCATCACGAAAGTGGCCCCAACAGGAGTGTATGTACAGTCCTCCACATCTGCCTTAGCCATTTGATGAGCACCAATGCAAGTTGACCTGTGACATCTTCTGTAGAACCAGCTGCACATTTCTCAATGAAAAGAATCACTGTGCACATGTGTGTCTGATTCTGATCTAGCACATGAAGTTCCTGTCTTCAAGATAATGATAGTCCAAGAACAAAGTCAAAACTATAGACCCTCTAGTTTGTTGAGAATTGAAGACTTCTTTCCCTGAGCTGGAAAGATTGAAGACTTCAGGAAAGGCTTCTTTGACATGGTGGAAATGGAGCTTAATCCTATTAAATATTTGTCTCTACATATGTCTGCTGTGTTGAGGTGAGGTGGGTAGGAGTTGGTAAAAGGATAACTCCAGGTCAAGGGGTCAGGATGAGAAGTTAAAGGGAGTAGAAAAGGGGAGGTGCTTGGATATTAAAGAGTTCTTGAAAGTTGTACCGTATCTTCTATTCCCAAGAAACAGCCTCCCTAAACAGAACCAGCACTTTGTTAGCTTCAAGTTAGTGAAGATAAGAGGAGGAGATGAAACTGTCCAAGGTCCCGGAACATCTTTCCCTGACTCTGCTTCACTCTGTGCCTCCCTCAAGTCCACCTCAACTCTCTGGATATTTCCAAGATTGTAATGAGTACCTCTAACTATTAGAAAATTTCCAGTTGAATCCTAGGCTGCCTCCTATCAGGTCTAGTTCTGCCTTCAGGGAGCACCGAAGGATGTGATATTATTATTCCCCAGATCAGCCCTCCACAACTCAATAATGATCCCATTTATTCCAGTCTGGTCTTCTTTAGCTCAAATCTACTTCTCTCAACTTATTTAAAAGGCATAAAGCTACTCCCAAACACATTGAGATTCTTACCTCTTTCTTCATTTGGAGGATGAGACTTCTCTAATTGTGTAAATTAATTCCAGTCAATTAATTGTGTTTTGTTTCCTCTTGGATCTAATTAATTAATTGGGGGTATCAAGTTCTGGTTTTTGAATTTGCCTTAGCCAACAGGAGCTCTAAATGTTGGTGGTTACTTGGCAAGTGCTCTGGCGTAGGTAGAGTAGTAGCAGAGATAAATACTCTGTTAAGCAGCAGTGATACCATTGTAGTTTATTGTACTTGGTATACAAATGACTTGTACAAATGGTTTTAGAGATATGTGAGAAACTTAAAAATAATATTCAGCCACAGGGGCTTCGTCTGCACAAAATGGATAGTAAATAACCTCACTGTTAACCTGCAGTGGAGAAAGTTTGATTCTTGAAGGGGCAGAGGTATGGTATCTTTTTTGGTCATTAATCACTTTGGGAAACCATCGTATGAACAAAATACTATTCTTATTTGCATTGTTTTTTCCCCACAAAGATTTCAGGCACATTCTTCCCAGGTTCTGAGAGGTCAACATATCTAATTTCAGCTTACAGAGAAAGTAATTAGAGGACAAGTTACTCTGGAATTATTGCCACAAATATAGCACATCTGGTACCAAAAAAGCATCGTTATCGTTATATAATGTTTGAAAACAGTGAGTTCAAATCTTGAGAAAGGTGAGAAGTATAATGGAAATACAACAATTTTTGTGTGAGACACAATTAAAATTAAAAATTTATAGCATTTTAATATTTCAAAATGTTGTCAAATTATCAAGGTATTATCAAAGCATCACATAAGAAAGCAAAATATACATGAGTGTAGAATGAAATGCGTAATCCTTTGCATATTTCAAATTCTTCCCCCAAAACAAAATGAATAGACTATTAGTGTCTATTCATTTTGTTGTATTCATTTCAAAATATTTTTTTTCATTATTTAGTAACCCCCTGGTTTGAAACTTTAAAATTTAACTCATTTGGTTCATATTTCTCTTCTTTCTCCAGTCATCTTTGATTTTTAGGTAGCCCTTCTATTAGTTAAAGTTACTTTTTAAAATCAGATTTAGGCATCCCTGGCGGTGCAGGCAGTTGAACGCAGCACTGTGAAGCTGTCCACAGCCTCTGCAGTGCAGGTTCGATCCCGGCTGGCTGGGAAGATACCCACATGGCACAGCAGACCTGTCCTGTCTCACCTGCTGCTCCCCTCAGCAGTGTATTTCAGTTGATCCAACTGTTCTGCTCCCCACTCTATTCTGGTGAATCCTCTCACTCTCCCGCACATCTGGCCTATACCCTGGTTCTTGTATGCATGAATAAACACATCTTCAAATAAATAAATAAAATCAGATTTATGCAGTATCTCTTGATTCATCTCCATTTCCACTCTAACTCTCCCACCCCTATTAACTGGAACTTTGTGAGGAGTGATAACATATTTTCTGTGTTCTATAATGTAATTAAGTTTTGTGTATTTTGCAGGTTAATTCAAGAATTCAGCGCCAACATACTTACTTAACCAAATTATGGATAAGTAAATATTTACCCCTGAGTCAAGTCCTGGAGTCCTGGGGTTGAGTTGCATTCCTTTTTCTAAGTCCAATGTGATGATCCAGACTAGAGCAAAATATTTCTAGGGTAAAATGTAAGTGAAATCCCTTCACTGATCATCAGGTCACAATTAAGTGATGCCTTTCCTGAAAGAATTTTTGCTTTTCTTGGAGTTTGTAAATGTCTTTTGAGTCTCAAGTAGGTTCATAATTCCATAAATTGTGTCCTTTTCCTAAGTCCAAAGGGTCTTTGGTTACAGGGTCATAATCTACAGGGACATGAAAAAGGTTTGGAAGACCAAGTTTACCCAGAAGAGCAGCATGTAGAATCCATTGAAGTTTTGTTGAGTTAGACTTTACCTCCCAGATCAGGAAGATATTTGAGTAGAAAAAGGGAAATTATGGAAGGACCCAGATTTAAACCCACTGAACTTGGGGACTTATAGATTTCTAATGGCAAACTAAGGAGATGCACTCACCAGGGAAAGAAATGAATTGACTTGGGTAGGTTTGTGGAAATGGGGTTGCTAAATTTCAGGCAGCTTTTTCACTTTTCTTCCTTTCTTCCCACCCACCATGCTTTATCTGTCCCAGTTCAACAATGAGAAATAAACGGATAGTATCATTACATAAATATTTTAAAGAAGGAATGAAGACAAAATGAAAAATAAAACCATATATCAGAAGGGAAATTAACCAAAGGAGAGTGCATCTAAATACATAGCTCAGAAACTCAGAAACTCAGATGAATTACAAACATCATTCCACAAAGATTTGAAAGAAAAAGAAATTTATCCTTGACATACAATATCAGAGACAAAACACCAAATGCACTGATTGGAATTTATAAAGATGAGAACAGAACAAAGACAATAGAAATAAATTTTTCCAAATTGTAATAAGGGTGGCTCAAGGGATTAAGATGCAACATATGAAGCTATCAGCAGCCACTGCAGCACGAGTTTGATCCCTGGCCAGGGAGCTACCCACATGGCGCAGCAGACCTCTCCTGACTCACAGTGTGTTTCAACCTGCCTGTTCTGTTCCCCACTCTGTCTCTGGTGAGTCCTCTCACCATCCCCGCACCTCTGGCCTATACCCAGCTCTTGTATGCATAAATAAATAAATCTTTAAAAAATGTAATAAAACAAACTTTTCCCGAAATAAAGACCCAGATCTCAGTTTAAAGGGTGCTACACCCTAGGAAATTTATATACCATGGAAATGTACATTGAATGCCCTTCTTAATGCCAGGGGCATTTGTGTACCTATATCTGTTTGTTTATTTGTGGCTTATTGTTATGTATCATATATTATATGTGACTTTTGAATATTTAGATTGGGGGTTGCAAATATTTTTCTTACAGTTTCCATTACATTAACTTCTTGCTTTATAGTCTGAGAGGTTTTTTATTATTAAATTTGTCAGTTTTTTACATGTCTATGTAACTTTGGGATTACATTTTTGTTCCTCTACATGTGCACATGCGTCTCTCACCCTCTGCCAACGCTCCCATGTCAATGCCCTATCTTCTTCTCCCTTCCCACTGTTTCCCCCAGTAGCTAGTACATTTTTCACTAAGTCTAAGCTTTGTTTTGCTGTATTTTGTAGGTGTACATATTTTTGTTATTTATATTTCACAGGTAGGTGAAACCATCCAATATTTGTCTTTCACTTTCTGACTTATTACACTTAACGTTATCAGCTCAAGGTCCATCCATTTTATCCCCAAAGATAGCTCAAGTAGCTGAGCAGTGTCCCATTGAGTATATATTCTGTAATTTCTTTATCCAATTGCCTGTCAAGGGGGCACTTAGGTTGGTTCCATGACTTGGCAGTTGTGGGCAGGAACATAGGATGATTTGTCTTTTCATATTAAACTTTTCATATCCTTTTGGTAGACACCTAGAAGAAGTATTGTTTCATCATATGGGATTCCATTTTTATTTTTTAAGAATCTCCATGCCATTTTCCATAGAGGGTACATCAACTTGCATTCTCATTGACAGTGGATGAGTGTTCCTTTTCCTCCACAATCAAGCCAAAATTTGTATTTCCAAATTTTTTTTTTTTTTTTGGTGATATGGGCCATTCTCACAGGATGAAGTGATATCTCATTGTGGTTTTGATTTGCATTTCCCTTATAATAAATGATATTGAATAAATGACAAGTCATCTGAATGTCTTCAGTAAAGTATTTATTTATCTTTGTGCCTTATTGGCAGTTTTAACTTCAGAAACAGTAATTTTAACTGAAAGAATTGTTTCTTGTTCTTTGATCCTTTTTTCAACAGTCTAACCCTGTCCTGTGGGTGTAGCTTCTCAAATATGTCTGAGGCAATTTTGGAATTTTTTTGAAAATAGTTTCTCCTGAGGTATCTTAAGTTCTAGTAAATGAATCATTTTTGTTGACCTTGGTTGTTTTTCTCGGAACTGTAGACTTTGCTCCAAAGCCTGGTGTCAGTGCTTTAAAATGGGAGCAATCCAGCACCCCACGTGGGCCTATGTTTCTCTTTTCTTCAACCCCCTGATCTGCCCACAGCAGTAATTAACTATCATTCTGAACTTTGATGTAGTTCATTCTCTTTTTAAAAACCTATGTTAGTCCTTTATAAATATGTGTTTCAGTAATATTTACTTCTTTACTTTTGTTTTTTCAAATTTTATGAGAATGTTGTTTAATGTTTCTTCATCAACCTGTTTATTTTTTCCCCTCTAACATTGTTTTTGTGGTCGGTCCTGGGTGTGTGTGGCCAGAGTTCATTGTTAGACAGGCAGGGTCTTGTAAGCTGCTCTCACCAAAGAAACACGAACAGAAAGAGACATGTGTCTGCTTTGGTGGAAGCAAATGAAAACAAGCTGGTGGTTCCCTTGCCCAGGTTCACTGCTGCTGCATTTACAGGAAGCACAGATTGACATCTGGGTACCTCTAGTGATCAGTTGCCACTTGGAGGCGAGCCAGCTGTGAGTTCTGGGTGTCTCAGCAAATCAAGTGTGAGCAAAAAGCAAACTTTGTTATGTCAAGTCAGTGAGATTTGAAGTTATTTTACATCATAGAGTATTTGCAACTTAAAATGATTTTTTATGAGGTAATGTGTTAATATGATTCATTTTTTTTCTACACAAGTAACTGAGTACATCTCCATTCATTAAACACTAATTTCCTTCAGGTACCTGTAATGAATCTGGATTTTGTGGGCTGTCTTTGGGCTTCCTTCTATTTTATTATCAATTCATTAGTCCTGTACTGGTACCTCCATAGCCTTCATTATTGCTTAACCACTTCTGGTGCACTGACAACTTCTACTTTTCTCTCTTTCTTTCTTTTTCTCACTTCATCAGCAGTCTCTTGTTCATTATTGCTATACTAATCCATGAAGTTTCAGAAATTTAAGATGACACATGAAACAAAATACCTGTTGGGGATATAACCTGTTAGTTATAATTAATTGCATTAAACAAGAATTGACATCTTCATGATATCAAATCATTGTACTCTTCATGGGCTATGGGGCTATTCATTTGTCTTTTTGATGTTTCTAAATTATTACAATCTTTTTGAACAAAGGGATGAACTTTTTTGAGTTTGGTTTTAATCTGGAATTGGAAATCACTTTACAAGAATCATTTAGAGAGAATAGGACTCAATATCCAATCATATAAAGGCAAGTTTGGGAGAGGGGGAGTGGGAGCAGACAATTGCTTTGTGTATAATGTCCTGTGAGTGTGAAGCTTGCAGTGCTACAATCTTTCCCTATAAATCCCCCTCAAAAGGCAAGTCTGTTAAACAAACTATCCCGGCTTACACTGGTACAAAGTAACAGAGCCAGGAACTGGAGCTGGCCTCTCTGACTGTAAACCAGGACCTGCTCAACATCATCACGACACGTTCAAAAGATTTTGCCTGACTTTAGGCTTACAAACTGGCTCACTGTCATTGTTGACATTTTCCCTAAAGCTTGTGATTTCTAAAAATAAAATTTAGAATGAGATTCTGCTTGGTCTCATGAAAAGTTAATAACTTTCCAGAAATTTCTATCCACTGGCCAATTTGGCAGAGGTCAGAAATCATCTTCACATATGATCTTTCCGTCAGTAGAAGCTGGTGAATTGACCACGTAGAAAAGTGAGACAGCAGCATTTCTGTTAGCTCTTGAGCAACCCACAAGGAAGGTGCAGTTGTTGCAATATTTTGAGAAAGAACATTAGTCTCTCTCATCATATATTTCTTCCATAACCGAGGGACAATTTATTACTGGCAGAAATAAATTGCATTATATACCAGCTCTGTCTTTGCAGCCTTGTATTTTCTGTCTGCATAATACATGCTATGATTATGTATGAACTTCTAAGTGGGAGCAGAGGAAACTTAATTCTATTAAATTTCTCTGGAGAAAGAGATTCTGATTAAGTTCAAACATGAGGATTTTTTTTCTTATAAAACTGTGTGTTTGAAGAATTATTTTGCAAGGTTGTTGACGGTGCCTTAATGAGATTTTTATTTTATGTATCAATCCCAACTCCCCACATTCAAGTAACTTGAGAGGGAAAAATACAAAGAACTTCTTTCCTTCTGAACATGTGCAAGTCCCTAATTTTCCTGCTCTCACTCTAGGGGAATATGATCTCAATCATGATGAAATTTAGTTTCTAACTTAATTTTGTTCCCTGCTTTCCACAGATCAATTTTTTTTCTATGGATGCAGAATATCTACCAACCACACAGACACACACACACTCTTTTTTTTTATTTATGCATACAAGAACTGGGGTATAGGCCAGAGATGCGGGGAGGTGAGAGGACTCAGAAGAGACAAAGTGGGGAGCAGAACAGTTGGATCAACTGAAATACACTGCTGAGGGGAGCAGCAGGTGAGATAGGAGAGGGTCTACTGTGCCATGTGGGTTAGCTCCCAGGCTGGGGCTGGGGCTGGGGCTGGAGATTGAACTCATTCTGCTGTGGCTGGTGATAGCTTGATAGCACTGAGACTTTAACTCCTACCCCACCAGGGAGGCCCAAGACACAAAGTTTTTTGAGATGAACTTGAGTCATCTCCTATTATAGAGTCTGTACAAATGTGTAGATGTTATCAGGAACTGGTCAGGCAGGACAAGAGAAGACAAAGGCTCTATTTTTTTTAATTTTATTTTTATATTTCCCATACAATTGCAACCCCCTTATTTTGACCCCAATCCCTCCTTTCTCCGCTCCCTCCCCCCCATAGTGTGTCTCTGATTCATAGTTGTTTGTTGATTTTGATTTTTTCTTTCTTATAGTTATTCTTTTTCCTGGTCCCTTATTTAGATTTTCTAAATTCCTGCTATGAGTGAGACCATCCGGTATTTTTCTTTTTCTTTCTGGCTTATTTCACTAAGCATGATCCCTTCCAGCTCCATCCATGTTGCTGCAAATTGCATGTGTTTATCTTTTTTGATTGCTGAGTAATATTCCATTGTGTATATGTACCACATCTTCTTGATCCAGTCATCTATTCTTGGGCAATTGGGTTTTTTGCACACAACACTAATGATAAAGGACTGTTCACAAAAATCTACAAAGAGCTGATAAGACTCAACAGAAACAAAGAAAATAATTCAGTCAAAAAATGGGCAGAAGAGGGCCTCCCCCAGTGGCGCAGTGGTTGAGCGCTGGACTGAAAAGCTGTCCATAGCCTCTGCAGCGCCAGTTCGATCCCCGGCCACCGGGTGAGGGCCCCATGGTGTGCAGACCTCTCCTGCTGCCCGCTGCTCCCCTCTGCAGTGTACTTCATCATTCTGCCCGTTCTGTTTCCCGCTCTGGCTCTGGTGAATTCTCTTACCTTCCCATGCTTCTGACTCTACCCAGTGCTTTTATAAACAAACAAATAAATAAATAAATAAATCTTTAAAAAAAAAAAAGGACAGAAGAGCTAAAAAGAAACTTCTCTAAAGAGGAAATACAAATGGCCAACAGGCATATGAAAAAATGTTCAACATCACTTGCAATCAGGGAAATGCAAATCAAAACCACAATGAGACACCATCTCACACCAGTGAGAATGGCACTTATTAAAAAAACTAGCACCAAAAAATGTTGGCGAGGATGTGGAGAAAAGGAACTCTCTTGCACTGCTGGTGGGAGTGAAAACTGGTCCAACCACTATGAAAAGCTTTGTAGAGATTCTTCAACCTGCTAAAGATAGAGCTTCCATATGATCCAGCAATTCCACTCCTAGGTATTTACCCAAAGGACGCAGAAACATTTATTCCGAAGAGCACCTGCATGCCTATGTTTATAGCAGCACTATTTACAAAGGCTCTAATTTTATCATGTAGGTATCACAGCTATGTAGTGAATTTCTTATATAGATTGGAGGTACCATCTCAAGACTCAGCAGACAAGAAACACAGTTGGATCCTTGAGAAGAGAAGGGTGAACCTTGGGCTCCACCTGGCTGCCTTTGGTCACTCTGCACACATTTTCAGATGCTTTCTCCACTTTGCCAGTACTTTCTCATGGAACCAAATTCCACAGGCCAAACTGGTATCATGGGTTCCCATGAATATTCAGCTTAGTTCTGCACAGTCAAAAACCGGGATCTCTATCCCAGCTGCACACTCCTCAGAGCAATGTCCACTGGCTGAGCCAATGCTCCATGCCCACCTCTCTTCCCATTAGCAGTGACCCAAGAATGGGCGTCATCGGGCAGTTAACCACAGCCTTCCAGGAGTGCAAGAGGTGGAGTTAACAGCTGTGTGCATGGAGGCAGAATAGTGACTTATATGTTTTAATCCCTGCCAACTGTGACTGTGTTACCATGCATGACAAAATGGACCTTGCAGGTGTGATTAAGTTCAGGGTTTTGAGATGGGGAGATTATCCTGTATTTTCCCTTAGACCTGATGTAACCACAGCTCCTTATAAGAGGGAGGCAGGAGAGTCAGTCAGAGAAGCAGATGTGATGACAGAAGCAGATGTGATGCAGCCAGGTGAGGAGGAAAGTGGGCAACCTCCAGAGAGCAGGTGAGACAAGGAACAGATCTTCCCCAGGACCTACAGAAGGAACCCAGTCCTGATGATACCTTATTGGTAACCTCATTAGGCTCATTTCAAGCTTCTGACCTCCAGAACAATAAGCTGGTATTTTTGTATTATTTTAAGATAGTAAGTCTGTGCTAATTTGTTACAGCAGCTTTGGGCATTAATACACAGACAATTTTGGAATCTCTATTAGTAATCAGGCTGGAGTATAAGGGATGTGTGTGTGTGTGTGTGTGTGTTGCTCTGAGCATGACTTATATTGTGAACAAATATTGTGAATGAATATTGACCATCTGTTGTGCTCCAAAAACACTCACCATGTGTGTTTCACGCATTATCGTGCATGCTTATGGGGTCCACATCACAAGTATCACATTTCCTTTTTTTTTTTTTTAAGGAAGAAGCCACATCTAGACGTGTGGGACTGTGTTTCCAAGGATTAACATCTGGAAAATGAGTGTACCTGATCTCAAGGCCAAGGCCCACCCACTTGCCAGGGAGGAATTTGAAAATATCCCCCATCATGATAGGAGGGTGGGTACATGAATGTAACATATATATCAAGAGTATGTTTTTATATTTCTGTGCTTCAACTTGGAATGTGGTGATAACCAATGTCTACCCAAAGAGCTCATCCTGACAATAAGACATTAGTTCTGTTCAGGTTTATCTTTTTTTTTTTTTAAGATTTATTTATTTATTTATACAAGCACTGGCTACAGTCAGAAACGTGGGAGGGTGAGAGAATTCACCAGAGCCAGAGTGGGGAACAGAACAGACAGACAGATGAAATACACTGCTGAGGGGAGCAGCGAGCATGGCAGGAGAGGTCTGCGTATCATGTGGGACCCTTGCCTGGAGGCCGGGGATTGAACTGGCGCTGCAGAGGCCTGTGGGCAGCTTCACTGCCCAGCGCTCAACTGCTGCGCCACCGGGGAGGCCCTGTTCAGGTTTATCTTAATGATTTGTAGCAAAGTCTAAAATCGTATTGAAATTTTATACTTTTAATGAAGTGGTGATGTTTAGACTAGCAGACAAGGAGGTAGGAAAGACAGAGCTAAAATCAGTGGTCAGGTAGGTTCACAGAGGGTGTGAGATCTGTTCAATTACTAGAGATGGGCTAAACATTCAACTCTAAGTTTTCCAGTAAGTTACACAATGGGAAAACACCACTCTATAGGCCTTAGTGTCCATGAGAAATAAACTAAACAGTTGCTTAGGGAAAGCCCAGCTATTTTTGGTACTGAATTTAGAAAGTTTTCCTTTGTGTCCTCATAAAGAAGAGAATCTATTGTGCCAATTTTATAGGGCTAATTCTCATAAAATCTCTTATTATGTGTCATAACACCAAACAATGAAAGTTGATAGCACTTGGGTGGAGCGGGGGGGAGAATTTCTGTGCTTGTAAGCTGATGTGTTCTCTGGTTTTCTACATCTTACTTTATTCAGGGCTTTAAGAGATCTGGAGGAAAGTCAGAATGGAAGATTTTGTTCAGTGCTTCTTTTATGACTGAATTTCTGAAATGCTTTGGGTAGGAGGGAGATGTATTTGTGCTCTGTTTTCACGGCTCCCTGTGTAGCCAAGGATTTGGCAGTGAAGCCTTCTGACTATTTCTGGAGGCAGGGAGGTTTGCCATGGATGCTTTATTTAACACAAGTCCTACAATCTGCTCTTTCATCTGAGGAAATTGACCTCAAATAGATGGGTATAAAACCAGAAAGAGTAAAATCTGGGGCATTCACTGCAGTTGTAGCTGCTGTGTTTCACCCACCAGACTTCCTGTAATTTCCCCCAGAACCTGCTTCTTTTTAGTCAAACTCAAGTCTTTCTGCATACATATACTTCAGTGATTGCACTAGGCAATATGAGGACCATAATAAACATCTCAAACTGTGTATAAAATTTGAGAATTCTTTCCAATATTTGCTTCTGTTTTCATCTTGCCAACCCGGCTCAGGCTGGTCTGATTTCTTTCTTCCTTTTCTTTCTTCTTTTCTTCACACTTCATTTTTCTTTGGGCAATTCAGGTAAAATGTATTCTCCTTAACACACATGGTGCTAGGAAAATGAATCTCATATTTTTTGGGCCTGAGGGAAATGAATCTACATTATGAACCATCCAATTATTAGAGGAAAGAAGAAAGTTCTCTTCTCTTGGGGTTCCTGTGATAGTATTTAGAAGATCCTCGGTGGTGACGGCAGGTCACCAGGGGAGACACCAAACTTGTCTTTCACTAATCTCTCTTTAGCTATGGTAGATTGCAAGGGCAGCCACATATTTATGCCTCTCCTCTCATGAAAAGGCAGATCTAGTCCTTCACTGACCCTAGTTTGCCTTCAGACCAGCTTTGTCCAACAGAAGTAAGTGGCAATGACAGGCGCCCATTACCAGCCTGGGCCACACTTTCTTTTAGAAACCTACAGAACCACCAGGTGAACAAGCCCAGGTTAGTCTGTTGCATAAGTAGACCCAGTCAACTCATTGTCACAGCTGACAGTCATCTAGTCACCAGTTGGTGGCTGAGGTCATAGACCATCCAAATTCTTGCCAACTCTTCAGCAAATCAGCTGCCTAAGCAAACCCAGCTAAGATCAGTCACACCTAGACAGGTCAGCAGAGCTCAGTAGTAACACACAAGACTCATGCTAAATAACAAATACTTACCGTTTACTTACTACATCATGGAGCAGATGGAGTTACAGCAAAAGCTGATGGATACATGAACTAGGAAACCTCAGCTTCATGAGGATCCAGCAGGTACAAGGCAACTCTACCCAGTGGAGCATTATTTAGCCTCAGAATCGTGATTAATTTGACTTCTAGTGGCAAAAATCTAATCAAATCTTTGTACTCAGAAAAAGGGAATTTACTAGCAGCATGTTCAAAAATGCAATTAAGACTCTTGGATGACTGGAACCAGGATCATGAGCTGCATTTAAGTTTGCTCTTTCAGATACATGAAGAAGTAAAAAAAGATGGAAAATCCCCTTGAAGAAAGAAAAATAAAACAAAACAAAACAAAACAAAACAAAAAAAAAACAGGGGAGTTTTACTGTATATTTTTGGCAGGGAGAGTGAAGTTGCTAAAAAGATTTATTTGGTACTTTCCAGGTCTGTCAGGTAACTCAGCGGCCCGTGTCTGCCCTCTGGGAAGAATCCCCCGGCCTCAGGAACTTTAGGGCCAGATGTCCCCTGCCGCAGATCACAGTGCAATTTGTCATCCTTTGTAGCTGCTTGACATCTGACCCACTTTCCAATGCTTGAGAATCTGACTCCCCAAGATTAACTGGAAAATGCCGGTGTGACCTGCTCAGCCTCCTTTGTGTTAGGCACAGTCCCGTGACCTCAACTCTGCTGCCAGATTGGCACAGCATCAATTCCACCATATTTCATCGCCCAAAAGCAATCATACTCCCCCCAAGCTTCAAGACAAGATAATACAAAAGGGCCTCCCCAGTGGCGCAGTGGTTGAGTGCTGGGTTGCAAAGCTGCCCGCAGCCTCTGCAACGCTGATTCGAACCCCGGTTGCTCCCCAGCCATCACAGGAGGGTCCCACATGGCGCGCAGACCTCTCCTGCCGCCCGCTGCTCCCCTCAGCAGTGTACTTCGGTCCTTCTGCCTGCTCTGCTCCCCGCTCTGGCTCTGGTGAATTCTCTCACCCTCCCGTGCTTCTACTGTACCCAGTGCTTGTATGTATAAATAAATAAATAAATCTTAAAAAAAAAAAGATAATACAAAAGCCACATTGCAAAAGGAGGAATGTCATTTGAAGCCATTATTTGTACAGATACCACCCTTGTAGTTTAGACTCAGGTCACCCTCACTGAGCACCTAGAATGTGGCTGGGAAATTCACAGAACTCTTTTTGTTGCCCCTCTGTTTTAGACCATGAGATTAGCACTTTCTGACTGATGGGAGGTGAGAACAAGTCCAGAGAGTTTAAGAAACACATGTGCAGACATGCACCCACAAGATCCCAAGTTGAAATTTGCTTCTGGAGATGGGGTGCTGAGAATTGATGGGATACAGGGGATAAGTGGGTGTCTTTGTGGGAATCAGCAAGGACACTGTCCCCCAGGGATAATCTCATAATGATGCCCTGGGGTGGGGAGGCTGTGGCCTTCCTGGGCACTGAGGGGAAGCCTGTGGACAGCATCCCAGCCAGAAGGATGGAGAAGACAGAGATGACCAGTGGCTGGTCCAGGAGGCCCTGCAGGCAGCACAGAGACTTTGCCACTCTCCTAGGGGCTGAGCGAGCCAGTTGCTGGGGAACTGCCATCCCTGTAGTCCGCTGGGGATGGACCATTTTCCCCCACATCCCTGTCACCCTGGAACCTGCACAATGGCTCTGTTTTTTTCTTTGGAGTCTGCTGCCCACTGGCAGTTGTCTCTGGACTCCAAAGGGTCTTCTCCCCTCATTCTTTGGATTCCAGTTTCCCCAACAGTCCATGTCTTCATGTGGGGTCCACAGAGAGATTCTCAAATGTGCTGATGTTGCAGTTCCTGTCTGTCTCCTCAGGTGGCCCTGTTCCCTGCCCAAAGGGCTACTCGCACCCCCATTTCCCCTTTACACCTTGTCACTAACAATATGTGGAAGCTTCTATCACCTTAGCTCCAAGCAGCCAAACCCTCCCAACACAGCTTGTCTTAATTCAGTTAATAGTTGCATATAAAAATCCTGCACCTGAAATCAATAAGTAAATTGGTACATTCGATGGAACAATCTCTAGTGAAGAGAAGTAAAGATTGCTTTAGTGTTGGAACAGAGAGAAGAAACCTGTTACTAACTTGGAGACCTTCCTCAGACCAGTGCACCTACTTTCTGGTGAGATTTTTTAAAATATCCAATATACTAAACCACACTTTAGTTAACGGTGCATCATGGCCATGACAAAGACTAAATTATTGAGTTATATTGAGAACTGTCTTCTTTGTCTGGACCTGGGACCAGACTACCCTTCCCAGCCCCCTTTGCAGTGAGTAGTGGCCTTGCTGTGACTCAGTTCTAGACAACAGAATGAGAGACGAAGTGATTTTTGCTACTTTTAGGTGTGGTCCTTGAAAAAGCTCTTTGTCATGATGACCGCTGGGTCAGCCACTGGATGGACAATGACCCAGGGAAACTCTCATTGTGAAAGTGGCAGAGCTCCGGTGGCCAGGGTTGAACCCTTGACTCCGCTCCATTCTGCCTCTGCCAACCTGCCACTACCTTGCCCTGTTTCATCAGCTAGACACAAACTTTGTTTTTGTGTTAAGTCATAAAATTTTAATGTTCATTACAGCAGTTGGCATTGTCCTGATCAGCAGTGAACATTTCATATTTCACTGAATGTTTTAAAAATGCCATTTAAAATAACTGTGGAATCTCATAACATGCTTCCACCATACTTCTGTTACTGAGCATTTGACATGTTTATATATGTTTTCTTATAATGTTATGACAACTTACCTACAAAAATCTTCATCTAACTTTCCTATTATTTGTTTGTTTAGAGCCGTGGTTCTTACCTGGAAAAGTAAGTTTATCTCCTTTGCCTCCCCCCACCCCAGTTAACAGTTGGCAATGTCTGGAGACATGTCTGGTTGTCACAACGTGATGAGGGAGGTGCTACTGGCATCTAGTGGTAGAGGTCAGAGATGTCCCTGCAAGGCAAGGGGCAGACCCCAGAGCAAAGAGTTTTCCAGTCTGAAATGGCAATAGTGCTGAAGTCGAAAATTCCTGGTCTTGACTCTAAGAGGAAAATTACTCCATCAGAGGACATTTTTAGGACTTTTGATTTGTTCTGTCAAATTGCTTTTCAGAAAGATTTCATCAGTTTTGCTTCAGAGATTTTTAAGAGAATTGTCTTCATGGAAGCTGGGCTGAAGGTCTAAAGCCTTTGTGACAGCAAGGTCACACTGGGCTGGCTGTCCTGAAAAACTGAAGTCTGAAGGCCAGTGTTGATTCTGAGTATTGGCTTTTAATTTTGAAAAAAAAATCTGTTTATGACAACTTATTTCTCATGAGAAATCCAAATGTTTGACTTCTTTTTTTCTGAAAAATTTAGTGTTTTGGCAGTGTAGGCTAGTTATGTCCTATAGCTCCTGGAGGGGAGCTGATGGCAGCCTGGTTCCACAAGATGGGCACAGGCTTTCTGGTTGTGCATTCCTCACTATGTGCCCACCTCTGCCAATGCACTCTGCATAGACCAGGGTGACTAATTTTCCACTTCTGCCTAAAGGGGTGTCATAGTTGCTTTCAAGTTTCATACCACTGTCATGTGGAAGTAGGGATTTGATTTATATCTACATTTTTCCCAACTTATAGCTGGTCTTACTAGATCTTCCAAGGAAGCTGTTTGCAGCTAAGACAGGTTTTTCAGAGAAGCAGTGCACTCCAACTAAGGTTGGGCTAGCCTGTGAGGGGGTGAGCCAGTCCCGGGGCTGGAGCACTGCCTTCTGGGACTGGTGTGGAAACTCTGCTTCCGGTAAGTGGGCCCATTACATTTTCACCATCAAGTCCCAGGCTCTGCCATTTTGAATCCCAGCCAGGCCTACCAGTGTAGGGTCAGTTCACAAAGGCAGCAACAGCGGCAGCCACAGCTGTGTCCTAGCTGGATGTGGAGAGCGCTTGGTAAACCAATGGTGCTGCCACATTTGGCCATTGGCCTTCAAAGTCAAAGTTTCATTACCCAGACCAAGATATTCATACAATCATACCAGTCTCCAGGAGGACAGGGTGTTCAGGAAATGCTCCTATGATGACTGGGCAGATGTGGACACCTGAGGCTAGGAGCCAATGAAAAGAGTTGGCACTTCCCCCACTTGGTCAGCAGCAGGCTCAAGGCAGTATGGAAAATTTTAGGATAAAGAACTTCAGACAAACCATCCTGGTGGTCTATTTCTATAGTCTGCTTTGGGCAAAAGGTTTTTGCCTACTTTATTCACTTTTTAATGAATCAAATTTTCACCTTTATTGATCCTTTCTACTTAAATTTTGTATGTATTCATTGGATTCTGCATTAATCTTTATTCTATCTTTTCTTTTAATTTCATTGGATTTACTCCATGTCCTCTGCCTCACTTAAGCTGACTTTTCTGCCACCCATCAGCCCTTCTCGAGCTGGTGTCTTTAGTCTTTAACAGGGAGCAGACTGCTTCCTATTCATTCATGACTCTCCCTCCCTGAAGCCAAGCTCTTCACATTTGCACTGTACCCCAACCCCTTCATTGACCCCAAACACACCAACAACTCTCCCTTCTCCTGTGTGAACTTAGTCACTCTTTGCCTCATTGCCTCTCTGCATACATCACGCCATCTTTCTGTTCTTTCTCCTGTTAGATATGCTCCATTACCCTCTCATCACACCATTCTGTTACCCTTATAACAAAGTTTTGTCCAGACTCTCTGTCTTCAGACCCTCTCCTCTCATTTTCTCCTGAATCCACTCTACTCAGGTAAACTGCTCTTCTCAATGTTACCATTGATGGCCATGCAGAAATACTAGTCAATGCTTAGTTCCTGTAGCATCTGTCGTTCCTGCAATATTTGTGCTATACTTGAACCAACTACCAATTGTTATATGCAAATGTTCCCTGGTTTGATACTAACAATGGGCAGAAGTTACTAAGAAAGTTACAAACCACTTATTGCTTAGGAAACATACATTATTCCCATAGCAATTTAATTAAGCCATTGCTAGATAAATCAATTAAGTTTAATTATGCAGTTAAGCTGTTATGCAAGTTAACTAGGCAGGAAGGACAGCACCGCCTCTCCCCCTGGGACTTGGTCATGGTCAGCTGATGCTAACGTCTCTCCTTCTTCACACTGGTCACTGGTCACTCTCCCTCATTCCTTCAACTCCTTTCACTCTGTTGGAGCCCACTGGTGCCCTCTGTGGAGAATGTCTCCTCTCCTCCAGCAGGTGTTGTGCTCTCCCTGCAGAGCTAGCTTCTTTCTTATCTTCATCCTATCCATTTTCCTTCCTACTGGATTCTCCTTATGCTCGACCCCTCATACCCTCTGTGACTTACCAATGGAGTTATTGTCAGTTGCTCCACTATAAACTCAACTTTGCATGGCAGGGATTTCTGTCTTCTCACCACTTCTTTACTCTCAAGAAAGTCACAGGGCCAGAGATAGAGTATATGCTGAAGTATGTGTGTTGACAGAATGCAGAACATGCTCATCAATTTGGTGTGTCCATTTCCAATCTTTTCATTACTTTGGAGCTTGTCACCAAATGAAATCCTGGTGGGTATAACAGCTGTTTTTTGAACACTGACTTTCATATCCCCAATTGACTATTATCCACAGGATGTGGTATAGAGAGAACACTGGTTTCATGAAATCTGTCCAGATACTTATGGTAAAGCACCATTAACAGCACCAATGACTAATTGATATTTACTAAACTTCCTATTAAATTTTAGCTTCTTTGCTCTCAGCCTTGTGAAAGCCATACTAGTATACTTAGCCAAACAACATCCAAAATCTGATCATGTAGAGTTTAGTAGTAATTAGTTTCATGGATCAAAAACTTCCAGGAGACCTCTCTAGTCCATTTTTGGTGAGCAGAGATCTTCTCTGATGCAGCAAATGACTCCAATTGAGGGTTAAGGCTAGTGATCACACATGGCTGCTTTCTATAGGCTGCTGGATTCATTTTTGTACTATAAAGTCGATGTACTATGGCTGAATCTGGTTTTTGTGGAGAGAACAAGTGCATGCGAAGTTGGCAGGGGCTAGGCATTGTGGAGAGACATAAGGCTGCCTCAGGAGGGCAGATGGACTCATGGTGATGTCAGCATTGACCAGCCAGTGACACAAATTCAGTGTCACCATGGATGTGAATCTCTGCATGCAGCCCTCCCTTTGCCTTGAGGTTGGGGGCTAGGAGGTAGGAAATGCATTGGGGGGCACAGCATTAGTTGACAGGGTCCAACCTGTCTTGGTGTATCATCTCTAAGACTATCCCAAAGGTTCACTATTACAGGGCACACTGGCCTTCCCTCATGAAGTTCTCAACTGGGGGCAAAGCCATCCACACAGGTACTGGCTCCACAGATGCAGGAATGGGCATGACCAGTGCAAACACAGGTACTCTTGTAACTGATGGATGCAAAAGACCCCAGGGCAGAGAGGCGGTCAGTGCAGGAGGCCATTCACTTTCTGCCTCAGTTTATTTGTCTCTCTTATCCTGACTATGTGAATGATTGTTTGCTTTATTTTAACTATGGAAGGCATAAAGGCAAGCCAGACATATTTTTAGACATAAAGGAAGAATTATTTTCATGAAAACTTTTAGTTTGTCATGAGTCTAAAGTTGTGGTTCATTAGGGAGCACTCTGAGAATTTGTGAGGTCATCTTTACTTGCCACAGTAATTTATGGAGCTTTAATGATTTTATCAGGTGCAGGTGAGTGACACAATACCACAATGCACAAATCAGGTCATGTGTTTATCAGGAAAATAAACACCAGCTGTCACAACAGAAAATGCTGAAGTCTCAGGGTCTTCACCCAATAGTTTATTTTTCACTTGTTAGGAGTCCCATGAAGTTGTGGGCTCTCCTTCATCCTGTATCAGCATGGTCACTATTAGAGGGGTCAGAGGAGTAAAGAAGGCACCTGCTTCTAATCACTCACTTGTTGCAGTTCAGCAGTTCCACAGCTTCTCTGGATGGTAGGCTGTGTAATAGTACTCACCCAGGCAGTAGACAAGTGAAAAAAGAATTTAGAAAAACAAAGATACCCTAAGAGGCCTCTGGGAAAACAAAAATTTGCACAATATTTTCATTAAAGCTGCTGAATAGATTTATAAAAAAGACTCAACTGTATGTTGCCTATGAATTTCAGGGATAATGACACTCGCAGATTGAAAATGAAGGGATGGAAAAGTATTCCATGCAAATGGAGTTATAAGAAACCTGGTATGGCTATACTCATATCATACAAAATAGGCTTTAAAACAAAGACTACAATAAGGAAAACAAATATGGACATTATATAATCATAAGGGGACAATCCATCAGGAAAATATAACATTTGTCAATATGTATGCACCCAATAGTGGAACACAAAAATATATGTTAATGGACCTATACGGAGACTATGACAGCAATGAAATAGTAGTAGGGGGCTTTAGTACACAACTTATATCAATGGATAGACCCACAAGACAAAAAAAATCAGCAAGGAAACTCTGATCTTAAGTAATACATTAGACCAGATGGACAGAGATATCGATAGAACATTCTATCTCAAAGCAACAGAGCACACGTTCTTCTCAAGAGCTCATTGAATATCCTTAAGGATAGATTACATATTGGGACACAAAACAAATCTGAATAAATTTAAGAAGATAAAAATTTTACCAAGCTGGGCTTCCCCTGGTGGTGCAGGCAGGTTGAGCTCAGTGCCATGAAGCTGTCCACAGCCTCTGCAGCGCTGGTTCCATCCTGTTGGGCTGGGGAGGGGCCCACATGGAGTGGCAGACCTCTCCTGTCTTGCCTGCTGCTCGCCTCAGCAGTGTATTTCATCAGTCTGCATGTTCTGCTCCCCGCTCTGTCTCTGGTGAATCCTCTCACCCTCCTGTGCATCTGGTCTGTACCCCAATTCTTGTATAAATAAATAAATAAACCTTTTAAAAAATTATACCAAGCATATTTTCCAAACAAAATGCTGTAAGGTAAGAAAGCAACAAGAATAAAAAAATTAAAAGAACACAAACATATGGAAATGAACCAACATGGTGCTGAATAGCTATTGGGCCACCAAAGATAAAGGAGAAACCAGAATGAATTTGAAGACAAAAGAGAATGAAAATACAACAAACAGAATCTTTGGCATGTAGCAAAAGCAGTACTAAAGGGAATCTTATAATAATACTGGCTTATCTCACAAAACAAATATAAAATCTCTAAAATCTAAACTACAAGAAGAAGAACAAATGAAGCCCCAAGTCAGTAGAAGGAATGACATAAAAATCAGAGCAGACATAAATAGAAAACAAACAAATTTAAAACAATACAAAAGATCAGTGAACCAAAGAGCTTTTTTTTTTTGTCAAATCAAAAAAAAAAATTGACAAATCTTTGGCCAGACTTACTAAGAAAAAAAGAGAAAAGACTCAAATAACATCAGCAATGAAAGAAGAGACATTATGATGGATACCAGAGAAATACAAAGGGTCATAAAAGACTACTAGGGATATCTGTGCATGAACAAATTGAAAAACCTACAGGAAATAGATAAATTGTTTGAATTGTACAACCCAAAACTAAGTTATTAAAGAACAGAAAATTTGAAAAAGTACATTATATATATATATATATATATATATATATATATAAAATGAAAGTAACAAGCCCCCATAGAAACAGTAATCAAAATTCTCCCACCACAAAGAAGGTCCAGGGCCAGATGATGTCTCCGGTGAATTAGAGAAAGGGTTTAATAAAGATCTAATACTCATTCTACTCAAAAAAAACTGCAAGGAGGGGAATGCTTCCTAATCCTTTGTATGAGAATAATGTTGATACTGATACCAAAACCAGACAAAGACAGCATCAAAAAACCCCCCACAAACATAAAAAACAAAACAGGGCCTCCCCGGTGGCGCAGCAGTTGAGCGCTGGGTTGCAAAACTGCCCGCAGCCTCTGCAGCACCAGTTAGATCCCTGGCCACTGGGGTGAGGGTCCCACATGGCGCGCAGATCTCTCCTGCCACCCGCTGCTCCCCTAGCAGTGTACTTCAGTGTACTTCTGCCTGTTCTGCTCCCCGCTCTGGCTCTGGTGAATTCTCTCACCCTCCTGTGCCTCTGACTGTACCCAGTGCTTGTATAAATAAATAAATAAATCTTTAAAAAAAAAAAACTGAAAGAAATAAAAAAGAATATTACAGGTCAATTTATTTGATAAACAAAAAAGTGCAAAAATCCTTAACAAAATATTAGCAAACTCAATTCAATAGCACATTTATAAGATCACACATCATGGTCAAACATGATTTATTTCAGAGATACAAGGATAGTTCAACATGCAAATCTAACAATATGACTCATTATATCAACAAAAGGAAAATAAAAATCATATGATTCTCTCAATAGGTACAGAATACCTTTTTTTTTTTTTTGAGGTTTATTCATTTATGTATACAATTACTGGGGGACAGGCCAGAGGTGTGGAGTGGTGAGAAGATTCACCAGAGACAGACTGGGGAACAGAGCAGGCACACTGACTAAAATACACTGCTGAGGGGAACAGTGGGCGAGTCAGGAGAGGTCTGCTGTGCCATGTGAGTAACTCCCTGCCTGAGGATCGAACTTGTGCTGCAGAGGCTGTTGATAGCTTCACAGTGCTGTGTTTAACCTCTTGTGCTACCAGGGAGGCCTGATACAGAATACCCTTTTGATAAAATTCAGCAAAAATTATTTTAACAACTTTCAATAATTGGAAGTATGAGGGAATATTTCCAAGAAAATAAAGGTCATAAATCACAAACCCTTAGCTAACATCATAATCAGCATGGGAAGACTAAAGACTTTTCTTCTAAGATCAGAAAAAGGAATGTCCATTATCAACACCATTATTTAACATAGCATTGGAAGTCCTTTCCAGAGCAATTTGTCAAGAAAAAGAAATAAGTGGTGTCCAGAATGGAAAGGAAAAAGTAAAATTGTCACTATATGCAGATAACATAATGTTATATATAAAATTACCCCAAAAAGCCACCAAAACACTCCAAAAAAGTTAGAAATAATGAATACAGTAAATTTGCAAGCGACAAGCTCAATATGCAAAAATCTATTGTTTCTATACACAAATGATGAACTAGCAAAACATATTGATGAAAACAATACTATTTATGATCATAGCAAAAAATAAATTAAGTACTTAGGCATAAGCATAAACAATGAAGAGAAGGATCTGTGCAGTGAAATATCTAAGACACTTGAAATAATTTGAAGGAGACAAAGAGGACAAAGGAATAGAAAGGCATTCTATACTCATGGATTGGCAAGATGGTCATTTTACATAAAACAATATACAGATCCAGCACAACCCCTATAAAGGTTCCAATTGCATTCTTCAAACAAATAGAATAAAGACCCTAGTGTTTGCATGGAACCACAAAAGAACTGGAATATCCAAAACAATCCTGAGAAAAAGAACAAAAATAAAGGCATCACACTCCTTGACTTCAAACTATACTATAAAACTACAATAATCAAAATAGCATGGATTTGGGGCACAAACAATAACAACAACAAGACAGGGAAACAGATGAGTGGAATAGAATTAAAGGCTCATAAATAAAATTACACATATATGGATAACTAATTTATGGCAAAGAGCCAAGAACATATAATGGAGAAGGGAAAGTCTCTTTAACAAATGATGCTGGAAATGGCCAATAGGCATATGAAAAAATGTTCAACATCACTTGTAATTAGGGAAATGCAAATCAAAACTACAATGAAATATCATCTTACACCAGTGAAAATGGCACATATTAAAAAAACTAGCAACAACAAATGTTAGCGAGGAAAAAGGAACTCTCCTGCACTGCAGGTGTGAGTACAAACTAGTCTAACCACTATGGAAAGCTGTGTGGAGATTCCTCAACCTACTAAAGATGGAGCTTCCATATGATTCAGCAATTTCACTCCTAGGCATTTACCCAAAGGACACTGAAACATTAATTCAAAAGGGTACCTGCACCCTTATGTTTATAGCAACACTATTTACAATAGCTAAGCTATGGAAACAACTCAAATGCCCAAAAATAGATGACTGGATCAAGAAGATGTGGCATATATACACAATGGAATATCACTCAGCAATAAAAAAAAAAAAGATAAACTCATGCAATTTACAGCAACATGGATGGAGTTGGAAGGGATCATATTCAGCGAAATAAACCAGACAGTAAAAGAAAAATACCAGATGATCTCACTCATGCAGGAATTTAGACAACCAAAATAAGGGACCAGGAAAAAGACTAATTATAATAAAGGAAAAATCAAAATCAACAAGCAACTATAAACCAGAGTCACACTATGGGTGGGGGGAGGAGGAAGTAGGATCAAAAGAAGGGTGGTGGGAATTGCATGGGGATTATAACCAAGCTGAAAATGCATACATTGTGCAAAAATGAAAAATGATGTAAAAATTGTATAAAATAAAAAAGTTAAAAAAATGGTGCTGGGAAAACTGGACAGTCACATACAAAAGAATGAAACTAGACTACTATATTATGCCATATTCTAAAAGCAATTCAAAGTGTATTAAAGACTTGAATGTAAGGCCTGGAACCATAAAATACATGGAAGGAAACATACAGGATAAACTCTTTGATATTTTCCTTAGTGATGTGTTTGTGGATTGTCTCCAGCATAAAAAAAAACAAAAACAAAAACAAAAAAACAAAAGAGAATATAAGCAAATAATATTTCCACAGGAACAGAAGCCATCTGAAGCCAAAAGCAGCCTACTGAATGAGAAAAGTTATCTGCAAACCATATATCAAACAAGGATTTAATCAATAAAATATATAAAGCACTCAGATAATATATATATAACTCAGCAATAATAAAACATATAGCCCAATTAAAAGAGAGCAGAGGATCTAAATGGGCGTTTTCCTGAAGAAGACATGCAAATGGCCAACAGACACATGAAAAGATGTCATACATTGCTTATCATTAGGGCATAGCAAATCAAAACTACAGTGAGATTTCACCTCATACCAGTAAGAATAGCTATCATTAAAAAAGTCAAAAAATTATAAGTGTTGACAGGGATGTGGAGAAAAAGGAACTCTCAGGCACTGTTGGTGGTAACGTAAATTGGTGCAGTCTCTATGGAAAATAGTATGGAGGTTCTTCAAAATGTTACAAATAGAACTACCGTATAAAACAGTAATCCTACTTCTGGGTATTTACCCAAATATGAAAATGCTATTTTGAAAACAATATATCACCTCTATGTTCATTGCAGCACTATTCACAGTAACAAAGATAAGGAAACAACCCAAGCACCCAATGGTGGATGAATGGATTAAAAAGATGTGGTCTGTATACATAAAGGGGATACTACTTAGTCATAAAAAGTTGAAATCTTGCCACTTGTGACTTTGAGGGAATTATGCTAAGAGAAATAAGTCAGAAAGATAAAGACATGACTTATATGTAGAATATAAAGAAAAACAAAACAACCGAAAAAACAAAACAAAAACAAATCCGTAGACTCTGAGAACAAAATGGTGGTTACCAGATGAGAAGGAGAAGGTAGAGAATAGGTTGGTGGTAATTGGTGACTGGTCATGTGGTGTTGGTATGGTGTGATAAACTGGCTGAGGTGGGAGGCTGGACACTTGAAACCTATGTAAATATTGTAAACTAATGTCATCTCATTTTTTTTAAAAAAAGACTACATAT
The DNA here is from genome assembly GCF_964194135.1 of Talpa europaea. NCBI lineage: Eukaryota > Metazoa > Chordata > Mammalia > Eulipotyphla > Talpidae > Talpa > Talpa europaea. The sequence goes on from NC_140078.1 coordinate 39,176,415, forward strand.
AATCCTGTTATCACTCTTCTGAATATTACTAAGAACTATTTTCAAGATATATATACAACCTGATATTCATGGCAGTATTATTTGTATAGCCAAGAACTGGAACAACCTAGGTGTTCATCCATAGATGACTAAATTAAGAACTTATGGTATAAAATGACCCAGCATTGTGAACTCACCAGTAACTTGGGAAGGAAGGTTACAAAGGTTGTTGGGGCCGATTTGGTATTGTTTGTAAACTGAAGGCACATCCTGTCCCATCTTCAGAGGTGTGGGATTTGGCGAGGCCAAGAGGAAGGGAGGAGGCCAAGTAGCAAGAGTGTCTGTGCTGTCCAGAGTCTGTGCAGGGGTTGGTGGGACACTGACTGCAATTTCGTCCCTGCCTTGGTTCGAACAGGGACATTTCTTCAGTAAAGACTGCCTGAAACCAGCAGAAAGCTCCCTCAGAAGACAGAGATGGCTCCTGGAGGAGCCAGAGGGGAGCAGAGAAGTTCACCCAAGATGCCGGCCAGTCCGAGCAACACAGTGTCCCAATGCATACGACAAATTAGAAAACAGACAGTAGGGAGTAGAAGAACCACACACAACCTAACAACTCCTCAGGAAAAAAGCACACCACAAAAAGAAAACCACCCTCCAGATTACAACGACAGTAACTTGGAAGAACTTCTGAGACTTCCAGAAAAAGAATTTAAAATTGCTGTGATTAAAAAACTGACAGAAGTCATAAAGGAAAACAATGATATGAGAAAAATAATCAACAATCAGAAGAATGAAATTGAGTCCGTAAAGAGGGAAGCAAAAGAAACACAGGAGATCAAAGAATTAATGGAGGAACTAAAGAACTCTGGGAAAAGCAATGAAAGCAGAATAGATGAAATGGAAGAACAAATAAGTACTCTTGAAGACACAGAAATAAAAAGAACCAAAACAGAAAAGGAAAGAGAAGTACAAAGGAAAAAGAACGAAGAAAGACTTCGAGAACTATCTGACTCCATGAGGAAAGGAAATATAAGAGTTATGGGAATTCCAGAAGGAGAGGAGAGAGATGTAGGAACAGAGAAAATATTCCAGGAGATAATTGAAGAGAACTTCCCAAATGTGAAGAAGGAGCTGAAAATTGATATACAAGAAGCAAGAAGAACACCAAACTTCCACGACGAAAGGAAAAATACAGCAAGACACATAATAGTAAAGCTCCCAAGAATCCAGAACAAGGAAAAAATAATGAAGCTGGCAAGAGGGAAGAAACAGATAACATTCAAAGGAAAACCAATCAGGCTGACATTGGACTTCTCTGAAGAAACACTACGGGCAAGGAGAGAGTGGAGGGACATAGTCAACAGACTCCAAGAAAACAGATGCCAACCAAGAATAATCTATCCCGCAAAGCTCTCCTTCCTCTATGAAGAAAGAATAAGGACCTTCCCAGACAAACAGAAACTCTGGAATTTCATTACCACTAAACCCCCACTCCAAAAAATACTACAAGGAATCCTAAAGCCAGAACCTCAGAGGGATGAATAACAACGAAAGAAGGCCAAAAAAAAAAAAGTTATTAAAATAATAAATAAATAAAATCAAAGGAAAGACAAACACAATGGCAAATACAGATGCTAACATATCAATATTAACTGTAAATGTAAATGGACTAAACTCTTCAATAAAAAGACACAGAGTTGCAGCCTGATTAAGAAACAAAATCCAACCTTTTGCTGTCTCCAGGAAACACATTTAGCTACAAAAGATAAAAATAGGCTCAAAGTTAAAGGATGGAAAACAATCCTACAAGCAAATGGACCAAAAAAGAAAGCAGGAACAGCTATACTTATATCAGATAAAACAGACTTCAAACTCAAAAAAATAAAAAGAGACTCCAATGGTCATTACATTATGATCAAGGGGACAATATTTCAAGAAGAAATAACACTCATTAACATATACTCACCAAACGAAGGAGCACCAAAATATATCAGACAACTGTTGTCCTGTCTGAAAACAGACATCAGAGAAAACACATACGTAGTGGGAGACTTCAACACGCCACTATCAACAATGGATAGATCAGCAAGACAAAAAATAAGTAAAGAAACTAAAGCTCTAAATAAGGACCTAGAGCATTTGGGCTTAACAGACATCTATAGAACACTAAACCCCAAAAAAATGGAGTACACATTTTTCTCAGGTGCACACGGATCATTCTCCAGGATCGATCACATACTGGGGCACAAGACAAACATCAACAGATACACAAAGATTGAAACCATACCAACCATCTTATCTGACAATGAAGGCATCAAACTAGAAATAAACCATAAAAGGAAGGCAAGGAACTTTCCTACCTCATGGAGATTAAAAACCACAATACTGGAAGACCACTGGACTAATGAGGAGATCAAAGAAGAAATTAAAAAATTCTTTGAATTGAATGACAAGGAGGACACCAATATCCTCAATGTATGGGATGCAGCAAAAGCAGTAATAAGAGGAAAATATATAGCAATAGAAGCTCACATCAAGAAACAAGAAAGAACTCAAAGAAACAACCTAATCTCGAAGCTCAAAGATCTAGAAAAAGAACAACAAAAAACCCCAAAACCAGTAGAAGAAAAGAAATAATAAAAACCAAAGCAGAAATAAATGAAATTGAAACTAAAAATACAATCCAAAAGATCAATGAAACCAAGAGCTGGTTCTTTGAAAAAATCAATAAAATAGACAAACCCCTAGCCAGGCTCACAAAGGAAAAAAGGGAGAAAGCACAAATAAACAGTATCACAAATGAAAGAGGAGAAATCACAATGGACACAGCAGAAATCAAAAGAATAATCAGTAACTACTATGAACAGTTATATGGAAACAAGTTTAACAATCTAGAGGACATGGACAAATCCCTAAAACTCTACAATCACCCAAAGCTAGATAAAGAAGAAATAGAACACCTAAAAAGACCAATTACAATTAGCGAAATTGAAATGGTAATCAAAAACCTCCCCAAAAACAAAAGCCCAGGACCTGATGGATTTACAAATGAATTCTACCAAACATTCAGAGACGAATTAGTGCCTATCCTTCACAAACTCTTCCAAAAAATTGAGAAGGAAGGGACAATATCAAACACGTTCTATGAAGCCAACATTACACTAATACCAAAACCGAACAAGGACAACACAAAAAAGGAAAACTACAGGCCAATCTCCCTAATGAACACTGATGCAAAAATCCTCAAAAAATTTTAGCTATCAGAATCCAACAATGTATCCATAAGATAATTCACCATGACCAAGTAGGATTCATTCCAGGGACACAAGCATGGTTTAACATCCGAAAATCAATCGTTATCCAACACATCAACAAAAAGAAATATAAAAACCATATGATAACATCAATAGATGCTGAGAAAGCTTTCGACAAAGTGCAACACCCATTCATGATAAAAGCCCTTGAAATTCTTGGGATACAAGGAACATACCTCAACATCATAAAGGCCATCTATGACAAGCCAATAGCCAGTATCATTTTCAATGGTGAAAAGCTGAAAGCAATTCCATTAAGATCTGGAACAAGACAAGGATGTCCACTCTCACCACTGCTTTTCAATACAATACTGGAAGTCCTAGCCAGGGCAATAAGACAAGAGAAAGACATCCAAGGAATCCAAATAGGAAAAGAAGAAGTCAAACTATCACTATTTGCAGATGATATGATAATATACATAGAGAACCCCAAAAACTCCACAGAAAAACTAATTCAACTCATCAATCAGTTCAGTAAAGTGGCAGGATACAAAATCAACACGCAAAATTCAGTAGCCTTCCTATACACAAACAATAAATCTGAAGAAGAAGAAATCAAAAAAACCATCCCTTTTGTTATTGAAACAAAAAAAGTCAAATATTTGGGAATAAATCTAACAAAAGAGGTAAAGGACCTATACAAAGAAAACTATAAAACACTGTTAAAAGAAATAGAAGAAGACACAAAGAAATGGAAAGACATCCCCTGCTCATGGATTGGAAGAATAAACATTATTAAAATGGCCATCCTTCCAAAAGCAATATACAGATTCAATGCTATTCCAATCAAAATTTCAATGTCATTCTTCAAAAAAATAGAGCGATTATTGATGAAATTCATATGGAATCACAAAAAACCCCGAATAGCCAAAGCTCTCCTGAAAAAAAAAAGAAGGGAATGGAGGCATCACACTCCCAGACTTCAAACTATACTACAGAGCCATAATCATCAAAACTGCATGGTATTGGAACAAGAACAGACATACAGACCAATGAAATCGAATAGAAAATCCAGAAATAAACCCACAGATTTATGGTCAACTAATCTTTGACAAAGGAGCAAAGACTATGCATTGGAGCAAAGAAAGTTTGTTCAATAAATGGTGCTGGGAAAACTGGGTCGCTACATGCAAAAGAATGAAGCTTGACCACTACCTCACACCATACACAAAAATCAACTCAAAATGGATTAAAGAACTAGACATAAGGCCTGAAACCATAAAATATATAGAAGGAAATATAGGCGAAACACTACGGGATTTGCACATCAAAGACATCTTTACAGACACATCACCCAAAGCAGTGATAGTGAAGGCAAAGATAAACAGCTGGGACTACATCAAATTAAAGAGCTTCTGCACAGCAAAAGAGACAATAACAAAAACAAAGAGAAACCCCACCAACTGGGAGAACATTTTTGCACCCAACACTAATGATAAAGGACTGATCACAAAAATCTGGAAAGAGCTGATGAGACTCAACAACAACAAAGAAAATAATCCAGTCAAAAAATGGGCAGAAGAGCTAAAAAGAAACTTCTCTGAAGAGGAAATGCAAATGGCCAACAGGCATATGAAAAAATGTTCAACATCACTTGTCATCAGGGAAATGCAAATCAAAACTACCATGAGATACCATCTTATACCAGTGAGAATGGCACATATTAAAAAAACTAGCAACAACAAATGTTGGCGAGGGTGTGGAGAAAAAGGAACTCTTCTGCACTGTTGGTGGGAGTGCAAACTGGTCCAACCACTATACAGAGCTGTGTGGAGATTTCTGGACCTACTAAACATAGAGCTTCCATATGATCCAGCAATTCCACTCCTAGGTATCTACCCAAAGGACACAGAAACATCATTTCCAAAGAACACCTGCACCCCTATGTTTATAGCAGCACTATTTACAATAGCTAAGCTTTGGAAACAGCCCAAATGCCCAAAAATAGATGACTGGATCAAGAAGATGTGATACATATATACCATGGAATATTACTCAGCATTCAAAAAAGATAAACACATGCAATTTGCAGCAACATGGATGGCGCTGGAAGGGATCATGCTCAGCGAAATAAGCCAAAAAGAAAAAGAAAAATACTGGATGGTCTCACTCATAGCAGGAATCTAGAAAACTTAAGTAAGGGACCAGGAAAATGAATAACTATAAGAAAGTGAAAATCAGAATCAACAAAAAACTATGAAACAGAGACACTCTTGGGGGTGGTGGGGGGCGGGAGGGGAGGGATTGGGATCAGAAAGGGGGGGTTGCAACTGTATGGGGAATATAAAAATAAAATTTATTATTAAAAAAATAAAATAATTTTCTTTATGTTAAAAAAAAATAATAAAATAAAATAAAATGACCCAGCAATTCCACTCTCAGAGATCTATCCAAAGGACACAAAAACATTAATTCAAAGGATACCTGAACCCCTATGTTTATTGGAGCACTAGTTATAATAGATAAAGCCTGGAAACAACCCAAATGCCCAAAAATAGATGACTGACTGGATCAACAAGTTGTGGTATATATACACAATGGAATACTATTCAGCAATCAAAAAAGAAAAACACATGCCATCTGCAGCAATATGGATGGAGCTAGAAGGAATTATGCTCAGTGAAATAAGTCAGAAGGAAAAAGAAAAATAACAGATGGTTTTACTTATAGGAGGAATATAGGGGAACCAAATAAGGGATCAGGGAAAAATAATAACAATAGTAAAACGACACAACACAACAAAACAAAAATAAAAAGGCAACTATAAATCAGAGACATTCTATAGGGGAGGGGGAGGGAACGGGTTCAAAATGTGGGCAGGAAGAACACAAGGGACTATGGTGATAGTGCATGGGTGAATTGGTGGTCGAAATTGTATGAGGACTACACCTGATGTAAAATATATATAACTAAAGAAATTAATTTAAAAAAAGAACTTATGGTATATATATATACCCAATGGAATATTATTCAGCTATAAAAAGATAAAATCCTGCCACTTGCAGTAACATGAAGGAATCTAGAGCATATTATGTTTACTGAAATAAATCAGATAACTCTGTATGATTTTACTCAGGTGGTACATAAGGAAACGACAAAGAATAATGAGCTAAATCAAACAAAAATAAACTATTAGATTATAGACCAACTTAGTGGTTACCAGAAGGAAAGGCAAGGGAGATGGAGAAATTGAGTGAAAGGGGTTAATTTTGTGGTGAAGAATAAAACTGGACTTTTTGTGTTGAAGTTGTTAGGGGGAAAAGGATGTCCTAAAGCTAATTCCATACTGGCTTTGTGGACTCCACCCCCACCCCAGGTCAAAGCCAAAGACACTGGAAACTCCAAATCCCATCACCACCAAAGGGAAGGTGGCTGGGACCTGAGGGTGGGGTTAAGCAGCCAGGTTGATATAAAGGCAGAGACCTGGGCTTTGGGGGCCCCCCATTTTGGCTCTCCGCCAGCTCGCAGCATCCAGCCAGCTCTGAGAGTGACTTTGGGTTTCCAGGTCGTCGGATTGGGTAGGACGCATTAAAGACTTTATTTCCCTATTTTCTCCCTGAGTTGTACATTTTTCTTATTTCCTTTTCCTTTGTAAATAAACCTTTTATTAACCTTGTGTGTGTGCCTGTAGTGGAGTATTCATAAGTCCCTTTTAAGCGCACGGGTGAGGACCCACAGCCAGGAACCCATTCAATATCGGGGCTGCTCTATAACAGCTTGGCGTCCAACGTGCTTTCCAAGTAGCATATAAGATGTGAATTTATAAAGATGCACCCCTGAAACTTATAAAATGTTATTTCAATAAAAATTAAAAATTAATGAAAATAAAAGTATCATCTTTTACTACAACCCTAGGAAGAAAAAAAAGAGGAAATAAAAGACTGTACTTAATCTTTTAATGCTGGTGGTAGAGGGAGAAGGATCCTGAGAACAAAGATAAAATCAGAAAAAAAACGCACATTAAGGGTGTACATTAATAAATACTAATTAAGAAAACCCAGAGAAGAAGATTTGTAGTAAGTTCCAGAAGTAGTTATGTAACAGGGTGGTCCCCAGGAAAGGGGGAGGTTCCCTGCCCCACCCAAGGGAGGGTGGAGCTGAGCAGGAAGAGGAGAAGCTGCAAGTGAGACTGTGGTAGGAAGCAGGATGGAGCCAGGAGACCTGGAGGAGGCGCATGGAGCCTAGAGACATGTGAAGAAACTGCGCTTGTCTTTTGGTCGTGGACTGGGTGACACAGATGTGGGTGAGACCCGTGGGGAGGTGACAATGGCAGCTTTTATCTTGATGTTGATTTTGCTCTTTTCCTTCCGGGCTTGTCCAGTTGTTTGTGACCCTTTTCTGAGGGTCCCCACCGGAAGATGCTTTAGACTTGTAGCAGGCTTTGGGGCCTTGTTCTGGGCCGATCCCATATGGATGGACTTTTACCCACGAGGGGACGGGTAACTTTGGGTGCTTCATTTAGAAACTAGACTCTTTGCCTTACCTGTATTGTTTCCTAGTTTTATTAAAGTTCCTTCCCATTAAAGTCTCATGTGTTTTCTGTTGATGCAGCGAATGGCAGAACCCATTTAGAATAGGCAGGTTTGCGGGGTTTGGGCTGCCCCTCTCCCTGTCCTATAACAGTTACAGGTTTTTTTTTCTCCCCTTCTTTCTAGAGGAATAAAGAAAAAAAATTCTGTGATCAGTTCTGTCTTCAAGGAAACTCAAGGATGTAGTCTTTAGGCTCTGTGAGTCTGTCTCCTGTCATATTTAATCATATAGTTGCTATGTGAATTTCAGGGCTGCTGCTTGTCCTATATCTTCTGGGGTTTTAGCTCAGTGACAGCACATAAAGGTATACATTTGTTGAAATCAGGGTTAGATGCTCCTCTTATACCTGTCTATAATTGATGAACTATGCCGACAAGTTCATTTTTCAAGTCAAGCATATTCCTCCTTACTTAAAAAAAATTTTTTTTTATCTCAAGGTGTTGGAATTTGAGCCTACCCACTGAAAATACAGTGGGTTACCAGAGGCTCCGGAAACCATTACAGAAGTCAGTCTTTAACATTCTGCAGAAGAGTCCTATTCTGAGATGTTGACCTCTGGACTAATAGGCCTTCATATTTCTTTGGAAGGAATGTGACTCTTTTGGAATAAAAACTCTTTTATTTCCAATTTGTTGTCCAGAACAGAACAATGGTGAGATCTAGCTGTCTGGGGAAATATCTAAGTTATAGATTCAACTGTAGCTCTCAGGATAAAAAGGTCCTCTCTATTCTCAAGTCTCAAAATCTGAAGCAGCATCCAGAACTAGGAAACAGTCTCTGTAGAGGTACACTTTATGCATAGACTACTACTGCTCAGGCCTAGACTTAGTTTATTAAGGTTTAAGTTCAAAGACAGATCTCACATGGCCATTTATCACATATCTTAGAATCTGAGCTAGTAACTGCAGACTTAGACAAGCATGTGGAGAAACATGAATTGACAGAGAAAGATGCAAAAAGTTAGAAACTGCTTAGAGGACTGAAACATATGGTAATAAAAAACCTCTGAATGCAAGCCCAGGTATTGTCTTGGGTCTTAATAGACTGAGTTCAAATTGTACCTTAGTGCTGAATAATACTTGATGCTCATAATTATGACTTCAAGTTATTATGACAATGCATTTAAGAAAGAATCCATTAATGTTTAACAACCTTGGCATTAAAAATAAGTTATAACATCTAGAACATTTAGTTCTCCGTTGATGCAGGATATAATTTTTCTCCAGTTTCATTATTAATAAAAAGTAAGTTGAGGACACTTGATCTCCTCCTTGCCAATGTGACTTTGACTTTGATGGTGAACAGGACAGAAAAACCCGGTAGGGAGGTGCCACAAGACCAGGCTCACACAATGCCAAGAGCTGGTGTTGGGGGTAGAAGTGATTAACATAGTTGTTAAACCAGCTCTAGGAACTAAAAATCCTTAAGTACCAAGGCAGAGCCCCAAGCAAAGTGTCAGGGGCTGTTAGTGTAGCAGAGTGCAGACCAGAGGTAAAGATAAAGAGATTGAGGGCCCTTGTAAAAATCTCTAGTTCCTTTTGAATTCTTTATTTTTTGGACATTTAAAAAAATCATTTTATTTATTTATTTATATATATTTTACATCATTCTTCTTTTTTTTTTTTTTGCAATGTATGCTTTTTATAGTCCCCATGAAATTGCCACCACCAATTCACCCATGTACCACCCCCCTAGTCCCTTGTGCTCTTCCCACCGTTTTGATCCTACTCCCTTCTTCCCACCTGCAGAATGTTTCTGGTTTATAGTTGCTTGTTGATTTTGATTTTCACTTTATTATAATAACTTTTCCCCCCCTGATCCCTTATTTGGATCCTCTACATTCCTCCTATAAGTGAAACCATCTGAACATCTTTAAAGACACATCACCCAAAGCAAAGATAGTGAAGGAAAGGATAAACAGATGGGACTACATCAAATTAAAGAGCTTTTGTACAGAAAAAGGGACATTAACCAAAACAAAAAGACACCCCATTGATTGGGAGAAAGTTTTTGCACACAATACTAATGATAACGGACTGATCACAAAGATCTACAAAGAGCTGACAAAACTAAAAAAAATAAAGTTCTTTTCAAATTCTACATAGTTACCTAAAATCAACAACAAACAAACCACTCCATGAAGGAGTGAGCCCCTCCCAAAGAGAAGAAGACTATACTAGTGCAGTCTCTGCACTGGCAAGGGGAGGGTGGTCAGCAGTCCTTCGGCCCCCCTGTGCCTATGCAAGTGCTCCTTTTTGCCAACTCTCTCCCTCTTCAGAGCAGCAGTCTCCTGCCAGACCATGACCTGTATCATGCCAGGGCTTCTCCTCTCTGACCTCCCTCAGTGGAAGCAGCTCTCCTCAAGGCAGCCTGCCTGTGACCATGCAGGCCTCTCTCAGTAAACCTGTCCCTTTTGGGGCAGCTCTTTCTCCCCACTTCTGTCTAAGCAAGTGTCCTTTATTCTTCTTTCCCTTTTGGATATAACTTATGTCTGCGTCATGGAGAAACTTGCCTGGGAAACTCTCCTGTGCCTCTGATAGGGGAGCTCTGGTGAAACCTTTTCCAGAGTGAACCCAAGGACCCCGCACTCCAAACCCAACTCCAAAAAAAAAAAACCAAAAACCAAAAAACAACACTAGCTTGAGTGAGCTCCTAGAGGGTAAGTCTGGGAAAGGTGCATTTTCTCTGAATATTCATGATGGTAAGAAAAGTGGGGACTGTGATGCTGTGGAGTAATAGCTTTGTCACTGAGTGGCAAGAAATAAAACACAAAATGGAGTCATTTGCATGTGGGGTTGACTAAAACAGAGGCGGGGCCTAATGAAAATCAGGCTCCTGCATGCTCAGCAATAGCCAGACATGGCTACATCCAGGAAGGAGCTGCAACAAAGTTGACCCATCACAACCTACCCAGGTTGGAAACTTGCATATAATTGCACCAATCACTGACTTTCAGTTCAATTTCCTTAGTAGACCAGAGAGAGAACCAACCCAACATTTCTTTGTGGATACAAGTTCAACCCATTCCCAGACAACTTAGAACACATTTGACTGGCTTCATGGGTCTAGGTCTCCTTGGCTGTAGCCCTAGGGCCCAGTCCATGCCTTTCTTCCATTCTAACTTGACGGTGTTTGTTTTTGGTTATCATGAGCAAGGAGGTCAAGGGCAGTGTCCCTATCCTAGACCCCTCTGGTCAGCTCTGGTTCTTTTCTACAACAGTGGCCTCTAACAGTTACACCTGCAGGTTACTCTCAGGATGCCAGTGGGGACAGTTATCCCCAGACATGCATAGCTGGAAGAGCACATGCTTTTTCCCAGGGCAGACAGTAGCCATGCCTGACTGGTACAGAATTATGACATTCTAGTCCCTTTCCTTGGAAGGGATACGCTGAGAAGTGAGATTAATGTTCCAAATTAATGTGCCTGCAGCCTTGGCCAGAATAATAATAATTCCTAGATAGATTCTCTTTGATGGGATTGTGAATGAAATCTTTTTTTTTTTTTTTTTTAATTTTTTCTAGAGGCATGTCTTATTTATTTATTTATTTATTTGTTTGTTTGTTTGGTTTATACATGCACTGGGTACAGTCAGAAGCGCAGGAGGGTGAGAGGATTCACCAGAGCCAGAGCGGGGAGCAGAGCAGGCAGAAGGACCGAAGTACACTGCTGAGGGGAGCAGCGGGCGGCAGGAGAGGTCTGCGCGCCATGTGGGACCCTCCTCCGGTGGCCGGGGAGCAGCCGGGGATCGAACCGGCGCCGCAGAGGCTGCGGGCAGCTTCGCAACCCAGCGCTCTACCGCTGCGCCACCGGGGAGGCCCAATGAAATCATTTTCTTAATTTCTTTTACTTCTGATTCATTGTTTGTGAATAAAAATGCAACAGATTTTTGTTAGTTGTTTTGTAACTGTTTTGAACAGCTTTTGGTGGAATCTTTAGGATTTTCTATATAGAGAAATATCTTCAAATAATGATATTTCCACTTCTTTTCTAATTTGGATTCTCTTTATTTCCTGTTTTTTGTCTAATTCCTCTAGCTAAAATTTCTAGCACTAAGTTAAACAGAAGTGGTGACAATGGGCATCTTTGCCTTGTTCCTGATCTTAAAGGGAAAGCTTTCAGTTTTCACCACTAATATTTTATAGGTTTGTGATACATGACATTTTTTATGTTGAGGTAGGTTCCTTCTATTCCCAATTTGGTAATTCAATTAAGCATTTAATTTACTTATCAATAGTACAAAATATTTTGGTAATATTATTTTATTGAGAAGTATAAGATAAAATATGCTTCAGAATTTTTGAAGTTTTTTTGTTTTAATATTCTGCAATATAGCAATTTGAGAATATAGTTTCCATTGATTTATTTTGATGTTTTGTTTGAAAGGCTGTCATAGCAGAAAGAAAGACCCACAGATATAAAATGTTGCTTATGCATTCTAACTCTTGGTAATTCATTTTTCATTTTCTTCTACCTATTAAGCAAAGATGTTTATTTTGCTATAAATTTTTGTCTTTTAATGATTGATTTTAATGAATGACTTCAAAACCAATGATATTTTTTCATTTGAAAGACTTTTTAAAAGTTTGAATAATGTGCAGCTGAGAGCAAGTTTGAGGTGACACATTTTCATCACTCTTAATGATAAAATTATGTCACAATGAAAATATTTTCAGATGTTTGTTTTCACAATATTTTCTCCATGCAGTGACACCTGGCAGAACACTGTTCACCTCACTGGCAGAACACTTTTCACCTTGCAGGGGTGGACTGAGAATGTTGCATCCATGGGAGCACCCTGAGGTGTGCCAGTTGGCCGTCAAGTTCGCATTTCTTGTTGACAGCAAAACCCACCAGTGCCAAGGAGCTCCTCCAAAAGACAAGCTTCCCTTGCTGCGAGGGAGCTAACTCACATGGTGCAGCAGAACTCTCCTGTCTCGCCCCTGCTCCCCTCAGCAGTGTATTTCAGTAGATCTGCCTGTTCTGCTCCCCACTCTGTCTCTGGTGAATCCTCTCATCCCCCCTGCACCTCTGGCCTAGAGCTCAGTTCTTGTATGCATACATAAATAAATCTCTTTTTTTTCTTTTCGTTTCTTTTATATACTTTTTACACCATTTTTCACTTTTGCACAATGTATGCATTTTCATCTTGGTTATAGTCCCCATACAATTCCTACCCCCGTATTTTGACCCTAATCCCTCTGGCCCCCCTCTTAGTGTGTCTCTGATTTATAGTTGCTTGTTTATCTTGATTTTTACTTTATTATAATTCGTCTTTTTCCTGGTCCCTTATTTAGGTTTTCTAAATTCCTCCTATGAGTGAGACCATCCAGTATTTTTCTCTTTTCTTTCTGGCTTATTTTGCTGAGCATGATCCCTTCCAGCTCCATCCATGTTGCTGCAAATGGCATGAGTTTATCTTTTTTGATTGCTGATTAATATTCCGTTGTGTATATGTACCACTATGGAAAGCTGTGTGGAGATTCCTCAACCTCCTAAAGATGGAGCTTCCATATGATCTGGCAATTCCACTCCTAGGTATTTACCCAAAGGACACAGAATCATTAATTCCAGAGAACCTGCACCCCTATGTTTATAGCAGCACTACTTACAATAGCTAAGCTATGGAAACAACCCAAATGCCCAAAAATAGATGACTGTATAAATCTCTTTTTTTAAAAAAGAAAGAAACCTGTAAAATATTCCATTGGGTTTTCAGCAACCAGACTGGTCCTGCCTCCCTAACACTTGCATAATTGATCCTGCCTCAAGTTATGGCAAACTCAAGATTGTTCTTTGTGCAGTAGCTGCTGGAATACCCTCATTCCCAGGGTTTCACGCTTTACCCTGAATCCTGTCTCCTAAGACACACTCACCATTACTGTCAGAAAAGACGATACGCAGGGAGCCCGAAGAGAAGCATAAGTTCAGCAGTGGCTCTGGGGTGCGCTAAGCTTTGAAAACTCTCACAGATGAACACATGGAATTAAATGGATTGCTCACATTGCTTTTCAAGTTCTGATTTTCCCCTCTGAAACTGCTGATTTCTTTGCCCTCTGTTTATAACTTAGCCTGATGATTTTAGGTTTTATTTTGGAACAGGTTTCCAAGCAATTTAAACAATTATGCATGGCAGCTTCTCTGAAATGCTGTAAACACTGAACAGATTGAGAAATAAAACAACCCAATACCTCACAGCAATGAATCCAATAAGTTAGGACAGTCCAGATGTGCTTTTTATGGGGGAACGGCTCTGGAACAGCCAAGATGTATGACTTGCTATTGTCATATGGTGATTCAGGACTTATTTTGGGGGTTAACACTATAACCACTAATGTCCCTAATACCCTAATATAAAGTAACCTCTGGCATAACTTAATCCTGTATGTTTAAGCCCAGTTATCAGTGGGTTTTTCATCACCTTGTCTCTCCCTCCAGTCTGGCCTCTTGTGCTAGTGCTACTTGTGAAGTTACCAAGACTGTCAGGTGGTTGACACTGCTTGCAAAGCATATCTTTCCACATTTAACCACACACACACACACACTCTCTCTCTCTTTCTCTTCCTTGCAGTTTTGATCCAAGGCACATTTGTAGATCTCAACCTAAAGCCCTTTCATTTTTTTGTAATCCTTCCTCCAAAATGCTCCTGAGTTTTATTCTTTCTACCCTGGCCAATGGCTCTGAGCGCCACTGGCCAATTGCTTGTGTAAACCATTGCATAAATTTTATTTTCAGTTTCTAAAACCAGGTCATCTGTCGTTTTTATGTCCCTCAGCTCTGGTCAAAGCTAAGATATTGTAGCTGCTCAGTAATATCTGTCAGGGGATAGATTGGGCCTACATTTGGGAAGAGAGAAACAACTTACTTTTGACCATCACTTCTTTACATGGTTTGGTATCCTCCTCTTTGTTTTCACAGACCTTAAAAAAAGAAAATGACTCTGGAGCAAAGGAGCTGATATCTACCCAGACTGGTACTGGAATGGGTAAGTTACACTCATTGGCTCGTTAAGTCTTCAGAATAGCCCTGTCATATGCATGTGACTTTTAGACAAAAATGCAGAAACTTGCTCAAAGTCACACAGCTGACATGGAAAAGAGATAGGTCCCTAAGCCCCAGCTCCAATGACTTCTCCAGCTTATGGTGTTCTGGTGCTTTCCTTCTAGTATCCTTACTCCATGCCTGGTTAGTGGTGGGTAGAATCCTATTAAACAATAGATATTAATCAGAAGAAATGCCATTAAGGCACAACTGATGGATGCACTATGGTCAAGCTAGGTTTCTAAAGCGTTTCCTGTGCACTAGGGAATATATTTATTGCATACATCAGCCAGATGCTATTTCCTGTTGCAGACTCTTTTGGTGCCTCCTCCATAAACCTCTGACAATTGCTCTTCCTACCTACACAGACCAGATGGTTTCCACTGCCCTTGCCTGCTACTGTTCACCTGGGGCTAGGTGCAGACTACGGGCCCTCATGAGAGAGGGCAGGGCACCTGGAGGGGCCCTCAACCAACAGCCAATAGGACTTAATGGACAAGGATGCCCCTTCTGCTCTTCAGGTGGGACAATGTGGGAGCCTGCACTGTCTCCCAGGGGTCTGCAGAATGGCTGTCATGCCTGTTCAGCAACACTCCTTCTCATCTCTGACTCCCTTGCCAGGCCCCAGCAGTGCCTCCTAGGGCTGATGCCTGCACTACACCTGCCTGCAGCTGTGTGTGGGAGTGCAGCCCGAGATGCCAGTGCCTTGCAAGTCAGCGTCACACTGCAGTGAAGACTCACCGGGTTAACCGTGTCTTGTGGGCAGCCTGAGCAATCAACCTCAAGTATAATGGGAGAGGTAAGGGTGTAGCAGGGAGCTCTGGATTAATATGACAAGAACCAACTAGAGTGGACAAGGGGTAGGAGTTCAAGCTCTTAAATGAAGCAAACCTCTCTCACTCCCTTCCTTTTCTCCTCCCTGTGTGTCTGTCCTGGTGTCTCTGTCCCTGTGTCTGTCTTTGTCTCTGTATCAGTTTCTCTCTGTCTCTCTTTCTGTGTCTGTCTCTGTTAATCTCTCTCTGAGTCTCTTCTTCTGTCTCTCTCTCTGTTTTTCTATCTCCCCAACCATTTCTGTCTATCTGTTTCTCTCTCTAGGCTGAAGCAGGATTTGCAGCCATTCCTCCTTGGAAGTACCTACACTACTCCTTTTATCTTTGCATGGACAATTGCACATTGAGAGTTTTATTTTCCCCTATTTCAACACAAATAATAGTAGATTACAGTTATGATAGCATGCCTCTAGGAAAGGAAGACAGATTAGATAATTTTTGATGTAAACATAGGCTACAGTGAATTGCTGTCTTCCGCTGTCCCCCAAAACCATGTCCTGTCCTCTCTCCATCTGCACTGACATGGTTTTGAGGTTGCTCAAGCATGAGGTGCCCTTGGAAAACTCAAGGAAAGTAATTCTAACTTGTTAAGCACCACCAATATATACACAGGGATTTTGGCATAATTTGGCATGTTGAATTCTATTCTCCTTTCAACTGACTGCATAGTGATCACATTCTAGTAAATTCTGCCTAGAGAAATGGTTTGCTAGGTACCTGACTATCCTGTATTCCTAGTTTATTTCACCATTCAGTAATATTGGATCCATATCAAGTTCATTTGGAGGTAGGAGTGCTTTAATTATTGAAAAGTCAGTGTCATTTGTGAGTTACCTAAACGGTCCTTACCACTATCAAACAGGAAGCCAGGAAAGCAGTTCTGTGATGTCTTTTGGCTAAGGGAGAAATCACAACCAAAGGACAGCACCTGGTAAAAAAGCAGAGTTGCTTACGATCATATTGAGAACAAAGCAAGGGGACCTCCCACCTCATCCCTCATGCAGGGCCTGCCCTTGAGCAAATCATGCCACATTTCTGAGTCTTCTTCCCTCAGTGGTGAAAATAGGGCATTGAAAAATTCCAAGGCCTGCTCAACTCTGTTTCTTATAACTTTAAATTCAACCATGCTTCTTTTGGGAAGACCTCAAGATCTTCCTTCTTTAATGGAATTGAAAATTGCAGGATAACTAGAACCTTGTTGAGTATGGACAGAGAGTCTCCTGAAGTGCTGGGTCTCTGCATTTTATGAGGCCCAATGTGTGAAGTGTGGGGGCAAGGAGGTGGGCACTCTGGAGTGCAGGGCAGGGACCTTTATTTATTTATTTATTTATTTTTAATAATTCTATTACTATTCTTTTTTTTTTTAAAGATTTATTTATTTATTTATACAAGCACTGGGTACAGTCAGAAGCGCGGGGGGTGAGAGGATTCACCAGAGCCAGAGTGGGGAACAGAAGAGGCAGACTGATGAAGTACACTGCAGAGGGGAGCAGCAGGTAACAGGGAGGTCTGCGCGCCATGTGGGCCCCTTGCCAGCCGCTGGGGATTGAACTGGTGCTGCAGAGGCTGCGGGCAGTTTTGCAGCCCAGCGCTTAACCCCTGCGCCACCAGGGGAGGCCCAGGGACCCATATTTATTTTGGACCTGTTGCCTAGGAGAGGAAGGAAGCGCTGGAGATGCTGGCAGGTAACTGAAGGCAGAAGGATATGTGTGATTGGCACTGGGCAATGGTGTTCCTGGCAGTAGCTTTGTCTTTTATTTTTAAGCCTCCTTTTGGGGCTGGCATAAATAATGAATATTCTAGAATCTTAGGTTCTACAAATGCTAACAGCATTCATATCTCCTCAGAGTGTGCTTAGGGAAGAAAGGGCTGGTGACAGAGCACATTTTGTGCCACCGCTTCCTCATCGCTGACCTGGAAGTGCCTTGCTTAGGCTTTAGCTGCTGGAACCTCGGCTTGGCAGACATGTTGTCCTTAGGCCAGAAGTCCTCCTCCCATCCACACAGACACGAGGGGAAGGTTCTCTGAGGAAGAGTGCCCCGGGCAGGACTATGATTCCTTTAGTGGCTTGTCATGAATCACTCAGAACAAGGGAACTAGGAATTTGATGTTAAAACAACAGGTGCAATGGTGGAAAGGAGAGGAGTCACTACATTCGGGGGTTTCTTCCTTCTCTCCCACATGCACAGGATGGTGGAATGTGCATGAACCCAGAGCTCAGGAAGTCTGTAGCCTGCACTCTCCCTGTCAGTCTCTGATGTGGGTCCCAGGGGTTTGAGACTGAGCAAAAACAAGAGACAGAGGATCTAGACTGTGAGTCCAGCTCTGGAATGCAGTGCGTAAGTTTAGAAAGTAGAACCAGCCCCGACAAACAACAGTCTGACATACAGACATAGTTCTCATGTTCAAAATAAGCTGTCTGATGAATGGATCATATATACCATAGATGTGGTATATATACACAACGGAATACTACTCAATGATCAAAAAAGATAAACTCATGCCATTTGTGGCAACATGGATGAGCTGGAAGATATTATGCTAAGTGAAATAAGTCAGAATAAAAAAGATAAATATGAGATGGTCTCACTTTTAGGGGAAATACAGGAAAAAGACAAAGCTTGTAGGAAATCCATGGATATGAGACATACAGCAGGGGAGGGAGAGGTGCCAAAACAGGAAGAACACAAGCAACTATGATGATGGTCACGGGTGCTGCGGTTGTGAGAGAACTGTGGGGACTACACATGAGAAGAGAAATCAACAACTGTGTGAAAATGAATAATGATGTAAGAAAATAAAAGTTGATTTATAAAAATGAGCTGTTGATATGCCACTTTGGCATAAATGCAATGGGAATAGTCCCTCCCACTCCCTGCCTTGCTGCTATAGGGAACATCCACATTTCATACATGTTGATGTTTTCTCAGAACCCTGCTGCCTGTACCCACACAGCACATGAAGGCTCTAATGCATGGCTCATCTGCCCTTTTCCCCAAATATATTCCCTCCATTTCACCAACATCCCTCACGATAGCACCCATAGGGTGCTGACTTCTTATTCCTGGGATAGAATGGAGCTCTGGGCTGTGGTTTTGAAATGAAATATGTCACCGCTGGACCTGTGCTCTTTCTATGCTAAATGAAGAGCTGGAGTAAAACTCTTGTGAGCAATAATGGATCTCTCCCCACTGCACAGGCAGACTCAGGGAGCTCCTTGAGGCACAGTGCAAGATATATATAAATACATATAAATCAAACATGAGCAAATGAGAATTTAATTCATAAACAAACCTAAAATGGTTATGATTAGGAAAATTTTGAAGCACTTATTCTAGCTTCTTGTAGCGATGAACAAAATTTTTATCAATGTTTCAAAATACTTAAGGTCTTGTTTTGAATTATGTAGTTTTCTGGTGAGATGTCAGGATGAGTTAGTTATAAAATGTATTCAAAAGTAACTAAAGAAATTGCTTTCCTGTATTATTATTGATTACAAAGTAAATTTTGAGCATCATATTTCAAAATCATTGATTTTAGTTTTAGTACAATTGATCTGAGGGCATTCTCCCTGACAACATTAGATAGAAATATGAATAATGGATTAAATTCACTCTTTACAATGATACTTTTGAAAAACTTAATAAAGGATAGTTGTTTGCCTGTTTTCCACAGCAGGAAAACAGGTAGCTGAGAGTATCAAATATTTAAGATATATTGGGAAGGTATACATGTAATATACATGCACACACACATATCTTAGATCATTTTAGTTTTGTATCTAGTAAGATTGGAGACAATTTGAAGTTGTATTTGGCTGAACCGTTTTTCTGGGAACACCTTACCTGAATTTATTTATTTACATGTATTAATTTATATTCATTTATTTAATTGCTCAATTACTGAGTAAGGTTTGGTCCTACTATGGGCCCTAAAGTTCTGCCCATAATAATGGAGCCTCCCTGGTGGCCTAAGGTTAGGTCTCAGCGTTATTGCCTCTAAGGCATGCCTACTGCTCCCCCTAGCAGTGTATTTCAAAAATCCATCGGCTCTGCTCCTCATACTGTCTCTGGTGAGCCCTCTCACCCACTGCACTTCTGGCCTCCACCCCAGTTCTTCTATGTACAAATAAATAAAATAAAAAAAAAAGATCGGCCCATAATCACTTGTGATTTTTAGTAGTCTTTTCTCCAGGAATATTAACAAGTGCTGCAGTGACCAATACTTGAATCACCACCTCTAACATAATATTTTCCTCGCTTAAAATATCTACAGCAGAATCCTAGGATGTTGTTAAGGGGGAACAACATTAATTTTGAAAGAATGATACAGGAAGTAATAGGATTGCAGATTGTATAAATTATATACCAAGTTTTTCCAAATAAAAGCACCTGTGCAAAATAAATCAATATGTTTCATTTATTTATGTTATGTTCACTATGGGAGCCCACCAATCAGAGAACTCTTGCAGTGATTGTGTAGCAGCAGTGCATTGTTACTTGGCATTTGTGTGACTTATTCTTTGTTTAGAATAAATGGTATTATGAAAGAAGTTGAGCATGGACTTGAAAGTTTTGGACAATTGTTTTGAGCATAGTAGATATATACACAAAGATTTCTGGGTGGTGATTTGAACATCAACTTTGTCTCATGAATGCTGTTAGTAGAGCCAGCAAATAGCTCAGTGTCTTCAAATCTACCCAAAGTATGAAGGCTAAAGTTGACTTCCAAAGTCAATGACAGTTGCATCACTATCTGACAGCTTCTAATCCAGGTAGACCTCTACTTCCTGATCCCTCCACAGGGGGTCAGCACCTGGACCCCATCACAAGCCCCTCCCTGCAACCTCTTCTCAGGCAATGCTAAGTTCTTTGGCCTGTGGTTTGCTAAGCTGCAGCAAGAATTAGACCAGACTCTGACTCCAGATGTGGTTCTCGTGGTCTTCCTCTGAGGGCGTGGGCAGTGTAAGCTTACAATGCCACTTACAGGGCTCTGTGGCAGAGGCGTACTTAGGAAGCAGGGCCCCATGTAGTTGGGGGGCAGTGAGAGAGGGGCTTAAAGATGTGGCAGAATGACATGCAGGCTGTGTGAACTGGCAGGGGCACGCCATGACTGATTAGTAATAGCTGCCTTGAGATGACAGGGGTGGGGGTGCTCACTGCTGTTATTCCTTGTGCTATCAAACCTCCAAATCCTCCACCCCACTCCCACCCAATGAGAGTTAAATAATCATTTACTAATTGAATGAGCCATTGAATAAAATGGCATTGTACCACACACAATAATAACAGACACATACAGAGCTGATGTATATCCAGCCTAGGACTCCAGAGGTTTTCCTTTGACTGGATCACACTCAGGAGCTTCTGATATTTTTAAAGTTAAAGGTTCCAGTGATTATCACTGCACCATCATAGGTAATTTTTCCTCGGATACCTCTGGACCGTAAATCCCAATTACATGTCTAGGAGCTTTGTCCATTTGATCTTGGAAAAGTACAGGAAAATATATTGTCTTTGTAGGGAGTTATGAACTAACAGGAGAAGTACAAAAGTACCTTTCATGTCTCTTAGTGAGGAGCAAATCATGACCAAAAATTTCATGGGATTTATTACTTTTTAGAGCTTTATAACAAAATTTATAATAAATTATTTGCTCTTCACATTGTGATGGAATCAATTGGTGGGAGGATTTGGGGAAAGGTAAACCTCAACTACAGCTGGTAGAAACATGATTTTTAATTTGTCTTTTTTTGTTGTTGTTTTTGAATTTATAAAAGTCAATGACCCAGAAATTGCACACCTGGGACTTTATATTATATAAGTGATACTACCAATTTATGGAAATATTTTGTGTGTAAGGACGCGTTATTGCAGCTTTGTGTTTGGAGGCACAACCTCGAAACAGCAACATTCCTACCATTTGGGGATAGTACACTAAGTCATGATTCAGCACACTGCAACATTCTAGAGTCATTAAACTCAAACACAAAACACAGAGTGGTTTCCTCTGCATAGAGGAGCATCCATGAAGGATTGCTGAGAGAGCTGTGGACGCCAAGCAGTAAGGCAACTGTGCACAGGCCCTGGTAGTTCATGTGAATTTGGTGATCACACAACTGTGTGGAAATTTAGAAGAACATTGTGTAATAAAGGTGTGGTTATAAGTAAACAGAGAGGAAAAATGGAGACTCACGTTGAAAAGGAAATCATAATCACAAAAAAGTTGTACTTTAAAAATCTAGCATTTCTTACAGGGACTGGGAATCCACTGTGTTGTGGGGGATGAGCTGCTGCGGGAAGAAAAATTATTTTCTATACAACATTGAATTTGTTTCATTTATCATAACAAATATTAATTAATTTTACACCTTAAAAATTGAATAATGAGCTTCTTTCTTTCCCCTAATGTCAGGGTTACTAGATACATGTGCATGCTGACAAAGGACCATTTTCTTTTTCCACTGGAGACCCACAGGAAGAGATTTCTTGACCCAATGATAACAAGGCTGGCTGCCAAGTGAACTGGTCAGTTGAGGTCATTTTGCCCAGAAAGCTTATCCCCATCTGGGCTCATGGAGGATAAAGAAGATGTCAGCTCTTGGGCCCTGTGTCTAGACTTGGGGCTCTGGCAGCCTGTCACCTCATGACACTCTCCGCCCCCTGAATACAAGTACAGGCCATTGGAGTCTGTAAGTCAGACTTAGCCACAAAGCACTGTTTGTTAAATGGGAGGAAAGTTTGAAGTTTGTAAACATCTGGGTTAGAAGACAAGGATAGATATGTCTGGGACTCTAGTTCACAGAAGGAAGCTTCTGTGCTCTATGCAGAGAAGACAGTCAGGCCTGGCCATATTTGGGGAGTCAGGAGAAGGTACCAAGGGTGAATTGGAGGAGGAGATATGCTTATGCAGATAGAGATGAAAAGGAAGCCACTTAAGGCCAAGCTCTGGGGATGTGTGTTCATGGTAGTGCACTATGACAAACAACAATCCACATGGGGGGTGGGGGGAAGGTGAATCAGACCTTTCACAAAGGAACTTGCAAAAAAGCTGCACCCAAGAGGCCCCTCAGAAATTGGCATGATGACTTTCTCTGTCTTGAGTTCAGAATTTCTGAAAGCGGGGAAGAATCTAGGAACAGATATTGTCTGGGAACACATAGACAGGAGAGAAAACCTCTGTAGCTTGAGAAGAGTTATTTTTTAAAAAATATTAATTTCCAGCTTGCTTTTATTTCCTTCTGTTGCTTTACCCTTGCTATGAGTAACAACCATTTAAAATAAGTGTTCATAATTATGAAACATGTTATTGAGTAATGGGGAGGAGGAAGTTATTAGGATGTAAAAAAATATGGTCTACATGTAAAAAGCGAAGATTTGTAAATGTAAAGACAATGATTATGCCTGGAAACAAAGATAGCATTCCTCTAACTTGACTGGAATTCATAAATTTTGAAATTAAAAAACAAAAAGTAAAACCCAGCTAAGAGTTACATTTGTGACAAAGTTCTCAGAGGCATAGCTTGTTATTCTAAATACTAAATAAAATAGTGTTACATTCTCACAGTGCAATATTGGTTTTATTTTCTTTATATGGATTTTAAGAAAATGCATATTTTTTATGCTTCACAATCTGTCAAGTTTATAACTTCATGCACAAATAATAGCTGTTACTTTGCATCCTATATGGTGCTCTGAGATGTACAAAGAAAGTGTAAGACTATGATATTTCCCTCAAGAATTTCAAAATTAGAGAAGACAAAAATCACAAATAAAACCCAGTCATTATCTCAGGATTGGGTGGAAGACCCATCCTTACCCTGGGGCCCTCTTACCTGCTCTTCATGGGTGCCGCCCACCCCACTGAGCTCCCTCCGCCCGGTGGTCTTAGCCATTCCTGTTCCCAAAGTGTCCTGCTCCATCCATGGGTCCCTCGCCTTTCCCTCTTTTTTTTTAAAATTAAATTTTTATTTCTTAAACCTTTGTTCATTTTTGTACAGTATTTGATTTCTTTACTCAGGTGTATCCCCATAGTTCTCCCACCACCATACTACCCGTGATCCTGTAGCCTCCCTTGTGATCTCCCCTGGCATGTTGTGGCCCCTCCTCTCCTGCTGCATGCCTCAAATCTACAGTTTTCTTGCAAGTTTTGTCTTTTTTAGTTTCTCCTTATTCCACATATAAGCAAAACCATTTGCTATTTCTCTTTTTCCTTCTGACTTGCTTAACTTAGCATAATGCCTCCCAGATCCATCCATGCTGCTGCAAGTGGCACGAGTTTATCTTTTCTGATTTTTGAGTAGTATGCCACATCTTCTTGATCATTCATCTGTTTTGGGACATTTGGGTCATTTCCATTTCCTTACCTTCCCTTCTACCGCAGCCCCGGCATCCATGACCCTCTCCACAATGGCACTAAGTTCTTGCCTGTTGTAAAGGAAAATCTGTTACACTCAGGCTATTTTTTTCCCTTCTAAATAGCAGACAACCCATAATCTTAAAATGTTGTTTTCTACCTTTCAAATATCCAGCAAAGGACAGATGGGCCTTGCGTTAGCAACAAGATATTAGTTCTGTAGCTATGGACACTTTAATAGTGTAAAGGGGGGTTGCAATTGTATGGGGAATATAAAAATAAAATTTATTATTAAAAAAAATAGTGAAAAGGGGGCTAGGAGTGCAGTTGCCACTATGCCTCGCTGGGTGTTGGAGTCTCTCGCAGTCTCTCTCTGCCTGTGTATATGGTCCCCTATCTCAGCATTAAAGGCCTGCAAAATCCTCTGAAGTCTCCAAATTTTCTTTCATTCCAAGAGAACTGACAATGCACCTACCCGGCCTGGAATGGTTGCACAACACTGTCTTCCACATTCCAGCCCATCACACTGATGTTTTCAAAATCCACGTGTCAGGGCAGATGCCCCTCATCTTAGCCAGCTAACACCTGTGTTGACCTAGAAGGGGCACCTGACTTTTCTCTCACCCAAGTCAGCCCCGCTTTACCTCTGACAAATAGATTTGGAAAGCTCCCTTTGGGTTTTTTTTTTTTTAATATTTTATTTTATATAATCCCTACATCATTTTTCATTTTTGCACAATGTATGCATTTTCATTTTGGTTATATTGCCCATACAATTGCACCCCCTCTTATTTTGACCCCAATCTTTCCTCTCCCCACCACCCCCCTTAGTGTGTCTCTGGTTTATAGTTGCTTGTTGATTTTGATTTTTACTTTGTATTGATTAGTCTTTTTCCTGGTCCCTTATTCAGGTTTTCTAAATTCCTGCTATGAGTGAGTCCATCCGATATTTTTCTTTTTCTTTCTGACTTATTTCGCTGAGCATGATCCCTTCTAGCTCCATCCATGTTGCTGCAAACTGCATGTGTTTATCTTTTTCGATTGCTGAGTAATATTCCATGGTGTATATGGACCACATCTTCTTGATCCAGTCATCTATTTTTGGGCATTTGGGTTGTTTCCAAAGCTTAGCTATTGTAAACAGTGCTACTATAAACATGGGGGTGCAGGTGCCCTTTTGAATTAATGTTTCTGTGTCCTTTGGGTAAATACCTAGGAGTGGAATTGCTAGATCATATGGAGGCTCTATGTTTAGTAGGTCAAGAAATCTCCACACAGCTCTCCATAGTGGTTGGACCAGTTTGCACTCCCACCAACAGTGCAGGAGAGTTCCTTTTTCTCCACAACCTCACCAACATTTGTTGTTGCTAGTTTTTTTAATATGTGGGGTTGGTTTTTGAAGGAGGTGCAAACGTGTATGAATTGAAGATTGAGACACTGTGGAAAGAAAACTGCAGAATACCCACAAAATATTTCCTTTAGAAATGGCGATCTCCCCGTCTGGGCAGTACAAGCACTATGAACAAATGCTGTTATCTCAGAGTTCTTACTTTTTGCTCCTAGACTCTCCTTGAATGTTAGCCCAGAGAGCTTAAATTGGGCTCAGAATGCCCTTTTTAATTCCTATATTTGTTTTTTCTGGATTTCCAAAGCTTTTAAATTATTTGTGTTTGCAACTTCTTATTTGGATATAATTCAGACTTTTAGAAAAATGTTAAGAATAATAAAATGAACTTCCATTATGCACATCTCAGATTCACCAATTGTTTATATTTCATCCCATTAGCTTTATCATTCTCTCTCAAGTTGGATTTACATATTTATGTACCATTACATATTTTGATACTTATGTATGAGATGTAGATATGCATTTGCATCTCATAAATATGCAACTATGTGTTTATCATGCATGAATTTAGATATATAAAACATCTAGTGTATAGATAAATTTGTGTATACACTTATGCACATACATACATACATAAATACATATACATATACTTTTACACTGACCTCTTTTTTGCTCTGAACCACTGGAGGGAAAGTGGAGACTTTATGCTGAATTTGTCCTAACAACTCCAGAGTGCAGGCACTAAAGTCAAAGGTATTCCTTTAAACACATGCAGCATAATTTCAAAATCAGAAAATTTAATATTAGTATAGTGATCTCATTCACAGTTGATACACATATTTTGCCAGTTGCCGCAGAATAGACTGTGTTTGTCTGTTCTTGCTATTGTAACAAATTACCACAAATTTAGTGGCATAAAATGACAAGCTTCTTCTGTTCTGGATGTCATAAGCCTAAAATCAAAGTGCTGGCAGGGCTGGTTCATTCTGGACGACTCAGACAATCCATTTCCTTGCCTTTTCTAGTCTTGAGATCTTTTGCATCATGGTCACATTCCCTTCTACCTTTGAGCTTCTTACAAGGACCCCTGTGACTATATTTTGGGCTCATCCAGATTATCAGGATGATCTCCCTATCTCAGTATCCTTAATCACATCTATGAAGTTCTTTTTGCCACACAAAATTACACATTCACATGTTCTGGGATTAGGATGTAGATTTCTGTAGGGTCACTATCAGCCCCCTGCAAAATCCTCTATACTTGTTTTTTAAATGTATAAAATGTAGCAAAGTAATAGCTGTTTTACAAAGCAATAAATTTTGGGGTGATTTGTTAGCTAACAAAAGCTAACGGCATCCATAGTTTAATATGGCACAAAATTTCCATTACAATCATGTTTGTTTGATTAGAGTGTGCAGAATCTTTTCTCTCAGTCTCTGGTAGGTAGAGAGGTACAGTCTTTGTTCATATTATTTTTATTTTTTAATTTTTTAAAAAATTTTTAAAATTTTTTTAAACATTTTAAAAATTTATTTCTACAAGAACCGTCATACAGGCCAAATGGGTGGGAGGGTGAGAGGATTCACCAGAGCCAGAGCAGGGAACAGAACAGACTGATGAAATACACTGCTGAGGGGAGCAGTGGGCAAGATAGGAGAGGTCTGTTTCGCCATGTGGGACCCTTGCCGGCCAGCTGGGTAGAACCAGCGCTGTAGAGGCTGCTGACAGCTTCACAGCGCGGCGCTCAACTGCCTGCACCACCACTGGGGGGCCCTCATATTATTTTTAATAGCTGAAACAATCAGGCAAATGCATTTGAGTTTGCCAAGGAAGGATAACATGTTCTTATTAAAATAAAAATACTATGAGTTGTGATTTCTTTATGTATACAATGAGTTTTTACACAGCTTTAAGATGAATTAAATTTATCACTTGAAGTCAATTAATTATTACTCTTCCTAGATATTCACCCAAAGTTGACTGGGGACATCTGTGACTCTTTGGTGCTCTTACAGTGCTGGTTGGTTGAAGGTTAGCCTAATTCTATTCCTCCATTCCAGCATGCTCTGCATCCCATCTATCCTCCACAGTTTTTTTTTTTTTTAAGATTATTTATTTATTTTTAATTTTTTTAAAGATTTATTTATTTATTTATATAAGCACTGGGTACAGTCAGAAGCACGGGAGGGTGAGAGAATTCACCAGAGCGAGAGCAGGGTGCAGAACAGGCAGAAGGACCGAAGTACACTGCTGAGGGGAGCAGCGGGCGGCAGGAGAGGTCTGCGCACCATGTGGGACCTTCCTCAGGTGGCCGGGGAGCAGCTGGGATCGAACCAGCGCTGCAGAGGCTGCAGGCAGCTTCGCAACCCAGCGCTCAACCGCTGCACCACCGGGGAGGCCCAAGATTTATTTATTTATGCATACAAGAGCTGGGGTACAGGCCAGAGTTGTGGGGGGTGAGTCAGGAGAGGTCTGCTGTGTCATGTGGGTTGCTCCCTGGAGGGCCGGGGATTGAACTCGTGCTGTAGAGGCTGTACATAGCTTGACATTACTGTGCTTAGCCCCTTGCACCACCAGGGAGGCCCTCTTCTGTTTCTTGGCTGTGCTAATACTTCTGGCCTGAATCCATGACCTCATGTTAATGTTTCATATCTGCATTGGTGTCATTCTTTTTACTTGGTGCATCCATGATTGTTCATTGGGGCTTAAACAGTGAGCAATGGAATCTTTGGAAGCAATTCTTTTTTTTTTTTTTTTAAGATTTATTTATTTTTATACAAGAACCGGGGTATAGGTCAGATGCGCCAGAGGGTGAGAGGATTCACCAGAGACAGAGTGGGGAACAGAACAGGCAGACTGATGAAATACACTGCTGAGGGGAGCAGCGGGCGAGACAGGATAGGTCCACCATGCCATGTGGGATTCTTGCAGGCCAACCGGGGTTGAACCGGCGCTGCAGAGGCTGTAGACAGCTTCACAGTGCCGCGCTTAACCGCCTGCCCCACCAGGGAGGCCCCTGGAAGCAATTCTTTCAGTTGGCACCTTCTCCTTCTCCTACTCTCCCTCCTCCTCTGCTCCCTCTCTGTCTTCCCCCTCCTCCTCTGCACCTTCCTCCTCCGCTTTCTCTTCTTCCTCATTTTCCCTCTTCTCTTTCTTGCCCACTTTCTCCTCTCCTTACTCCTCCACCTCTATCTCCTCTGCTAAATGGGTTAATTAATAAAGGGTTTTAATTATCTGGCTTCAAAATCATTCAGACTACATAAAATTAGTAATGTCTGAAAGTTTGAGGACTTAGTATGTGTCAGTTGTTGCAAATTTAGTTTCCTTTTTCACTTGTTGCGTTATCCTTGTTTTTTCAAACTCTGAAGTAAAAAGCAATCTTGGAGATAGATATTTAACCCATACAACTATTTTTCCCTCTGTACACCCATTCCTCAATCACTCCCTCCCTTTTCCCCCTGTCATCCTCATTTTTATTTACCCACCCACATTTTGCTCCCTCCCCTCTCTTTTTCCCTCTCTTTCTCCATTCATATATCTATGCACTACTTTATCCATCGATCCATCAATCCATCGATCCATCAATCCATTTATTCATCCATCGATCCATCGATCCATCAATCCATCCATCCATCCATCCATCCATCCATCCATCCATCCATCCATCCATCCATCCATCCATCCATCCACCCATCCATCCGTCTGTCTTTCCACCCATCTATCCCATCCAACCAGCCATGCATCCATCCAGCTATGCATCCACATCTTTCAGCATATAGATTTTGATCACGTTACACCAATATTTATCCAGGTACATAAAAATATATGAAATATTTTAATGCAAACCTGAAATGGCAGCACATAGTTAACATTACCCGTAGCATTGTCACTAGTTTTTTGATCTTGGGAAATTTATTTGCCCCCAGTGTGCCTCATTTCCAATATTTTTAGTCTGGAGATAGCAATAATCATTGCTCCATAGATATTATGTTCAGTACATTATTTTCATATAAGGATTTATAGAAAATAAACAATGTAAAATGACTTTATTTTAAAACTTCCTCAGATGACAACAAAACATGGTACTCGATGACTTTGAGCAAATCCCTCAACCTCTATTTATTTAAATCTTACAGTGTGAAAAGGAAAAAAAAAACATATTTTCTCTCTCTTTTTTGATTTAAACCGACAGATATTTTTCCTTTTAATTAAAAAAATATTTTTTATCTAAGGTAATATTTGGATGTCCCATCAAATATTACCACCTTAGTACACCCACCACCAAATCACCCATATTCCACCACCACAGTCCATTGTGCTTCCCTTCATCTTTGTTTTTACCCCCTCTTTGCTCCCTACCCCATCTACCACTGGTAACACAGTTCTTAGTTAGCTATCGAGGGCTAATTTTTAAGCTTGCATTTATCTAACTTTTAGTTTAGTTACTATATATTCGATATATTAGTGACACCATCCTGTATTTATCTTTTTCCTTCTGACTTATTTCATTTAACATTATGTCTTCTAGCTCCACCCATATTGCCACAAATGGCATGAGTTTCTTTTTTGATATGAGTAGTATTTCATTGTGCATGTAAATACAGCACAACTTCTTGATACATGCATCTGTTTTAGGGCACTTATGCTGTTTCCATAATTCAACTGTAGTAAAAAGCACTGCAATAAGCATAGGAGTGCATCCAGAATTCAAACTGTACTACAAATCCATAATAATTAAAACAGTATGGCACTGGAACAAAAAACAGACACACTGAAAAATGGAACCAATTGGAAAGCCCAGAAATAGAGCAACACATATATGGATAACTAATCTTTGACAAAGGAGCAAAGAATATGCAATGGAATGAGGACAGTTTGTTCAATAGACAGTGCTGGGAAAACTGGACCACCACTAGCATAAGAATGAAACTAGACCACTGCCTCACACCATGCACACAAATCAACTCAAAATGGATATAAGAACATAAGACCTGAAACCAGAATAAATAAATACAAAAGCTAGTAAGGCTGGACTAGTTTGCTCTACCCCAAACTGTGTAGAAGTGCTCCCTTTTCTCCACATCCTCATCAGCCATTGTTTCTGATCTTTTCTATATAAGGCATTATCACAGGTGTGAGATGACATCTCTTTGTGGTACTAATTTGTCTTCCTCCAATAATAAGTGATGGTGAATATTTCATGTGCCTGTTTGCAATCTGAAGGTCTTCTTTGGAGAAGTGTCTGTTTAGTTCTGCCCATTTTTTGAGGTTTTCATCGTAAATGGATATTGAATCTTATCAAATGATTTATTGGCATCTATTGATATAATCCTGTGTTTTTTATCTTTCTTTTTGTTGATGTGGTGAATTACATTGATCCTTTTTATGCATTTTTGGATTCTGTTTGCTAGGAATTTATTAAGGATTTTTGCATTTGTGTTCATTAGAGTACTTGGTCTGTAATTTTCCTTTTATTCCATTATCTTTGTTTGGTTTTATTATTAGAGTAATGTTAGCCTCATAAAAAAGTATTTTGAAGTATTCATTCTTTTTCATTTTTTTGGAAGAGTTTGAGAAATATATGAATTAATTCATCTTTGAAGATTTGATAGGATTCACTTGTGAAGCCATCTGGTCCTGGACTCTTGGTTTTTTTGGGAGAGTTTTGATTACTGTTTCAACTTCTTTGCTTGTGATTGGTTTTTCAGAGTTTCTCTTTCTTCCCTATTCAGTCTCTGATGACTGTAACATTCTAAGACTTTGTGTAAGTCTTTTAGGTTATTGAATTTGTTAATGTATAGATGTTCATAGTGGTATCTAATTATGTTCTGAATTTCTGCACCATCTTATTTCTCTTCTTTCATTTTTTTAACATATTTAAGATTTCTCTCTTATTTTCTTAGTGAGCCTTGCTAGAAGTTGTCTATTTTTTCAAAGAACTGGCTTTTGGTTTCACTAATTTTTTGGACTGTCTTTTAAATTCCTATTTCATTTACTTTTTGCCTTGATTTTTATTATTTCTACTCTTTTACTAGCTTTTGGATTTATTTATTCTTTCTCTAATTCCTTGAGTTGAGAGAGAAGGTTATTCATTTTAACTCTATCTTGTTTCTTATCGTGGGCTTGTACTGCTATATGTGAACATTTAGTACTGCTTTTGATGTGTTCCATAAGTTTTGGATACTTGTGTGTTTTATTTCTATTTCTTTTAAGTTATTTTGTTTTTAATTTATTCTTTGATTTCTTCATTAATCCATTGGTAACTCAGTAGTGTGTTGTTCAGAATCCACGTATTAAAGGATTTACCTGTTTTCTTTTTTTTTTAAGATTTATTTATTTATACATACAAGAGCTGGAGTACAGGCCAGGGGTGTGGGAGGGTGAGAAGATTCACCAGAGACAGTGGGCAACAGAACAGGAAGATTGACAGAAGTACATTGCTGAGGGGATCAGCAGGCTAATTAGGAGAGGTCTGCTGCACCATGTGGGATGCTCCCTGGCAGGTGGGGGGATTGAACTCATGCTGCAGAGGCTGTGGACAGCTTCATAGGTTGTGTCTTAACCCCTTGCACCACCATGGAGGCCAAGAGTTACCTGTTTTCTTTTGATAGTTGATTTCTAGTTTGATACCTTTATGATCCAAGAAGATACTATACACGATTTCAGTCTTTGTGAATTTTATTTGTGTGTGTGTGTGTTTGTGTGTGTGTGTGATCTATTCTGGAGAATGTCCCATGTGTACTTGAGAAAAGTGTGTTTTCTGTTTTTTGGGGGGCACAATGCCCCATAAATGTCTATGAGGTTCATGAGGTCTAATTCTCTGTATAAGTTGTTTTTATCCCTCTATTTTCTGTCTAATTTATCTGTCCACTGGTGAGAGTGGGGTGTTGAAGTCTTTTACCACAGATGTTTTTTTTTTTCCAATGATTTTTTGCAAGGTTGATAGTAGTTGCTTAATGTGTTTTCGTACTCCTTCATTCGGTCCGTACTCCTTCATTCGGTCCTTATACGTTGATGAGTGTTATGCCTTTTTGATGTATCATTCCCTTAATTGTTATATAGTGTTCCTCCTTGTCTCTTGTTACCTTTTTTTTTTTTAAACTAGAATCTATTTTATCCGATGTAGGTATGACTGTCCCTGCCTTCATTAGAGTTCAGTTTGCTTGTAAGAATGTTTTCCAACCCTTACTTTGAGCCTATGGTTGTCTTTGTGGTTAAGTGTTTCTCCTGAAGAAAGCAGAAGGTTGGTTTCTTTTTCATGATCTAATTAGATAATCTGTGTCTTTTAATTGGTGAGTTCAGTCCATTTACATTTAAGGTGATTATTGATAAGTAATAGTCTTTTGCTGTCATTTTATTTTTAGCTTTTGTGGGGTTCTATTTCCTTTTTTGTTTTATTTTGTTTATTTTCCTCTCTTCAGTTTTGCTAGGTAAGCTCTTTTCAATATTTTTTGGAGGGGTGCTTTAATGTTGCAGATGCCTTGAGTTTCTCTCTATCTGACAATGCCTTTATTCCTCCCTCATATGCAAGGATAGTCTTGCAGGATAGAATCTTCTTGGCTGGCAGTTTTTATCTTTAAGTATTTCAAACTTATTGTTTGATTCTTTCCTCACTCATAGTGTTTCTTCAGAGAAGTCCAGTGTTTGTCTGATTAGGGTAACTTTATAGGTTATCTGCACCTTGCCAGTTTCAATATACTTTCTTTGTCCTGAATTCTTGAGAGTTTCACTACTATATGTCTTGGTGTTTGTCTCACTTTATTTATGCCAGGGTTCTTTTTGCTTCCTGGATTTGTTGATTTATTCTCTTCTCTGGGCTTGGGAAGTTTTCCTCTCTTATTTCTTTAAACACATTTTCCGTTCCTTTCTTTTACCCTTATGTTATTCCCATTACTCTTATGTAGCCTTTTATAATGGAGTCAGATACTTCTCAGAGTGTTTCTTCATTTGCTTTACTTCATTTATTTTGTGCCTTTCTACCTGTGTTTTTCGTACATTTACACCTTCAGTTGCACTGACTCATTGTTCCACCTGATCTATTCTACTTCCATGACTATCTATTGTAATTTTCATCTCCTGTATTTCTCTTATAAATCCAGAAACTACATTTTTTGTCTTATTTATAGCTTCATTTGCTGTATCCAGCTCACTGATTAAGGATATTCATCTTTTTGAGTTTTCTTCCGCTTCTTTTAATTTCTTTATCATTGCAATTTTAAGCTCTACATCTATTATGGAGAACATATCATCCATGTTTATAAAGTTGGGTTCTGGAGATTTGTTCTGTCTCTGTGTTGTGCTATTCCCTTGTGAGCTCATGTTGTCATTTGTTGGGTTTTTCCTCCTCCTCTTTATTGGCTTTGGGATCCATTTGCTATATGCGGGACTCTTTCTGGGTATGACTCCTCCCCATTCACTGGTAGGGTATCACCATCTCTAGGCAAGCAGTTGGCAAGGTCTCACAGGAGGTTATGAGACTGCTGCGTGTTCTAACACCTTCCTCAGATTGGGTCTGGTGTCTCACCATTCTAGTGGGTGCTGAGGGGTTTTGCTGGAGGTCAAAAACTTCTGGCTGGTCTGGGTGGAAACTAGTGGGGTCTTGCAGGAGGTCCTGAGGTCTCTGACCACTCTAGCACCTTCCCTGGTACAGGTCCAAGGATATACTTTCTCTATAGACATGCTGTCATGAGATTAAATGAGACATAATATATATATTGTCCTTTGAACAACTTTAAATCTTGTAAATACTAAAAAAGGTGACCTATCAAAACTAACTTCTGAATTTATACAGTCTGAATGCAGTATGCATTAAAGAATGCTTAATAATTTTCATGAAAGAATTATGCCTATATATATGAATATATTATATAGCCCCCCTATATATATCTCAATTCTAAGCTTTTCCTTTTAAGTTATACGTTATGATGCTTCTTTGTTCCGACTGTATCACCATCTCAGGCATTTAAACAGTTGCTGCCAATTGTTTTTGACAAACACCCTGGGGAAAGCGTGTTCATAGGGAGATAGCTCTGAGTCAGGTCAAATAAAAATAAGCACTGTAGGTGGGGTTCTTCAGGGAATTGTTACACAAAGATAATGATAGACCTCTAGAAATTGGACTTTTTCATATCAATATAATATAGTCATACATAGGAATATAAAATTATGCAGCCGCTTTATAAAAGAGTTTGTCAGTTACTCAAAAAGTTAAGCACAGATTGCCATATGACCCAGGAACTTAACTCCTAGATATGTACCAAAAGAATCAAAACATATCCACACAAAAATTTTTACACAAATGTTTATAACTGGTTGATTCATAATAGCCAAAACTATAAATAACCAAATATCCAAACAAAATCTGGTATATGCACACAATAGAATATTATTCAGTCATACAAAGGATTGAAGTACACTACAAAAGTATACATATATATGGTCATATGTGTATACACACACACATATATACACATATGCTTATATATATATTTCTAAAATTAACCCCTTAATGTTTGTAATTCAATGATTTTTAGTATTGAAAAGTTGTGATTTTTGAAAAGTTTTTGAAAATTTTTGAAAAGTTGTGATTCATCACCACTATCTAGTTCCAGAGTATGTTCATCAAACCCCCCCAAAAAAAATAAACCAGTACTTACTAGCAGTCAGTGTCTCTTCTGTTCTTACATTAGCCTCTGGCAACACTGATATTTGTCTCCATGGATTTGCCTAGTCTGGATGTTTCACATAAAAAAAAAAAATCATAGGAAATGTGGACTTTTATATACGCACTCGAGAAATTCTATTTCTTTTTTTTTTTAAATAATAAATTTTATTTTATATTCCCCCATACAATTGCAAACGCCCCATTCTGGCCCCAATCCTTCCCCTCCCGCCACCCACCCCCCAAAAAGTGTCTCTGGTTCATAGTTTTTTGTTGATTTTGATTTTCACTTTCTTATATTCATTTTCCTGGTCCCTTATTTAAGTTTTCTAGATTCCTGCTATGAGTGAGACCATCCGGTATTTTTCTTTTTCTTTTTGGCTTATTTCGCTGAGCATGATCCCTTCCAGCGCCATCCATGTTGCTGCAAATTGCATGTGTTTATCTTTTTTGAATGCTGAATAATATTCCATGGTATATATGTACCACATCTTCTTGATCCAGTCATCTATTTTTGGGCATTTGGGTTGTTTCCAAAGATAGCTATTGTAAACAGTGCTGTTATAAACATAGGGGTGCAGGTGCTCTTTGGAATTGAAGTTTCTGTGTCCTTTGGGTAAATACCTAGGAGTGGAATTGCTGGATCATATGGAAGCTCTATGTTTAGTAGGTCCAGAAATCTCCACACAGCTCTCCATAGTGGTTGGACCAGTTTGCACTCCCATCAAAAGTGCAGAAGAGTTCCTTTTACTCCACACCCTCGCCAACATTTGTTGTTGCTAGTTTTTTTAATATGTGCCATTCTCACTGGTGTGAGATGGTATCTCATGGTAGTTTTGATTTGCATTTCCCTGATGACAAGTGATGTTGAACATTTTTTCATATGTCTGTTGGCCATTTGCATTTCCTCTTCAGAGAAGTTTCTTTTTAACTCTTCTGCCCATTTTTTGACTGGATTATTTTCTTTGTTGTTGCTGAGTCTCATCAGCTCTTTGCAGATTTTTGTGATCAGTCCTTTATCATTAGTGTTGGGTGCAAAAATGTTCTCCCAGTTGGTGGGGTTTCTCTTTGTTTTTGTTATTGTCTCTTTTGCTGTGCAGAAGCTCTTTAATTTGATGTAGTCCCAGCTGTTTATCTTTGCCTTTACTATCACTGCTTTGGGTGATGTGTCTGTAAAGATGTCTTTGATGTGCAAATCCCGTAGTGTTTCGCCTATATTTCCTTCTATATATTTTATGGTTTCAGGCCTTATGTCTAGTTCTTTAATCCATTTTGAGTTGATTTTTGTGTATGGTGTGAGGTAGTGGTCAAGCTTCATTCTTTTGCATGTAGCAACCCAGTTTTCCCAGCACCATTTATTGAACAAACTTTCTTTGCTCCAATGCATAGTCTTTGCTCCTTTGTCAAAGATTAGTTGACCATAAATCTGTGGGTTTATTTCTGGATTTTCTATTCGATTCCATTGGTCTGTATGTCTGTTCTTGTTCCAATACCATGCAGTTTTGATGATTATGGCTCTGTAGTATAGTTTGAAGTCTGGGAGTGTGATGCCTCCATTCCCTTCTTTTTTTTTTCAGGAGAGCTTTGGCTATTCGAGGTTTTTTGTGATTCCATATGAATTTCATCAATAATTGTTCTATTTCTTTGAAGAATGCCATTGAGATTTTGATTGGAATAGCATTGAATATGTATATTGCTTTTGGAAGGATGGCCATTTTAATAATGTTTATTCTTCCAATCCATGAGCAGGGGATGTCTTTCCATTTCTTTGTGTCTTCTTCTATTTCTTTTAACAGTGTTTTATAGTTTTCTTTCTATAGGTCCTTTACCTCTTTTGTTAGATTTATTCCCAAATATTTGATTTTTTTTGTTTCAATAACAAAAGGGATGGTTTTTTTTATTTCTTCTTCTTCAGATTTATTGTTTGTGTATAGGAAGGCTACTGACTTTTGTGTGTTGATTTTGTATCCTGCCTTTTTACTGAACTGATTGATGAGTTGAATTAGTTTTTCTGTGGAGTTTTTGGGGTTCTCTATGTATAATATCATATCGTCTGCAAATAGTGATAGTTTGACTTCTTCTTTTCCTATTTGGATTCCTTGGATGTCTTTCTCTTGTCTTATTGCCCTGGCTAGGACTTCCAGTATTATATTGAAAAGCAGTGTTGAGAGTGGACAGCCTTGTCTTGTTCCAGATCTTAATGGAATTGCTTTCAGCTTTTCACCATTGAAAATGATACTGGCTGTTGGCTTGTCATAGATGGCCTTTATGATGTTGAGGTATGTTCCTTGTATCCCAAGAATTTCAAGGGCTTTTATCATGAATGGGTGTTGCACTTTGTCAAAAGCTTTCTCAGCATCTATTGATGTTATCATATGGTTTTTATATTTCTTTTTGTTGATGTGTTGGATAACATTGATTGATTTTCGGATGTTAAACCATCCTTGTGTCCCTGGAATGAATCCTACTTGGTCGTGGTGAATTATCTTATGGATACATTGTTGGATTCTGATAGCTAAAATTTTATTGAGGATTTTTGCATCAGTGTTCATTAGGGAGATTGGCCTGTAGTTTTCCTTTTTTGTGTTGTCCTTGTTCGGTTTTGGTATTAGTGTAATGTTGGC
Source organism: Talpa europaea (assembly GCF_964194135.1). NCBI lineage: Eukaryota > Metazoa > Chordata > Mammalia > Eulipotyphla > Talpidae > Talpa > Talpa europaea. Next base: position 39,214,100 of record NC_140078.1, read on the forward strand.
TTCATAGAACGTGTTTGGTATTGTCCCTTCCTTCTCAATTTTTTGGAAGAATTTGTGAAGGATAGGCACTAATTCGTCTCTGAATGTTTGGTAGAATTCATTTGTAAATCCATCAGGTCCTGGGCTTTTGTTTTTGGGGAGGTTTTTGATTACCATTTCAATTTCGCTGCTTGTAATTGGTCTGTTTAGGTGTTCTATTACTTCTTTATCTAGCTTTGGGTGATTGTAGAGTTGTAGGAATTTGTCCATCTCCTCTAGATTGTTAAACTTGTTTCCATATAACTGTTCATAGTAGTTACTGATTATTCTTTTGATTTCTGCTGTGTCCGTTGTGATTTCTCCTCTTTCATTGATGATCCTGTTTATTTGTGCTTTCTCCCTTTTTTCCTTTGTGAGCCTGGCTAGGGGTTTGTCTATTTTATTGATTTTTTCAAAGAACCATATCTTGGTTTCATTGATCTTTTGCATTGTTTTTTTAGTTTCAATTTCATTTATTTCTGCTTTGGTTTTTATTATTTCTTTTCTTCTACTGGTTTTGGGGTTTTTTTGTTGTTCTTTTTCTAGATCTTTGAGCTTCGAGATTAGGTTGTTTCTTTTAGTTCTTTCTTGTTTCTTGATGTGAGCTTCTATTGCTATATATTTTCCTCTTATTACTGCTTTTGCTGCATCCCATACATTTAGGATATTGGTGTCCTCCTTGTCATTCAATTCAAAGAATTTTTTAATTTCTTCTCTGATCTCCTCGTTAGTCCAGTGGTCTTCCAGTAGTTTGGCTTTTAATCTCCATGAGGTAGGATAGTTCCTTGCCTTCTTTTTATGATTTATTTCTAGTTTGATGCCTTCGTGGTCAGAAAAGATGGTTGGTATGATTTCAATCTTGGTGTATCTGTTGATGTTTGTCTTGTGCCCCAGTATGTGATCGATCCTGGAGAATGATCCGTGTGCGCTTGAGAAAAATGTGTACTCCGTTTTTTTTGGGTTTAGTGTTCTATAGATGTCTTTTAAGCCCAGATGCTCTAGGTCCTTATTTAGAGCTTTAGTTTCTTTACTTATTTTTTGTCTTGTTGATCTATCCATTGTTGATAGTGGTGTCTTGAAGTCTCCCACTACGTATATGTTTTCTCTGATGTCTGTTTTCAGAGAGGACAACAGTTGTCTGATATATTTTGGTGCTCCTTCGTTTGGTGAGTATATGTTAATGAGTGTTATTTCTTCTTGAAGTATTGTCCCCTTGATGATAATGTAGTGACCATTGGGGTCTCTTTTTATTTTTTTGAGTTTGAAGTCTGTTATCTGATATAAGTATAGCTGTTCCTGCTTTCCTTTTTGGCCCATTTGCTTGTAGGATTGTTTTCCATCCTTTGACTTTGAGCCTATTTTTATCTTTTGTAGCTAAATGTGTTTCCTGGAGACAGCAAAAGTTTGGGTTTTGTTTCTTAATCCAGGCTGCAACTCTGTGTCTTTTTATTGAAGAGTTTAGTCCATTTACATTTACAGTTAATATTGATATGTTAGCATCTGTATTTGCCATTATGTTTGTCTTTCCTTTCATTTTATTTATTCTTTTAATAACTTTTTTTTTTTTTGGTCTTCTTTCGTTGTTATTCGTCCCTCTGAGGTTCTGGCTTTAGGATTCCTTGTAGTATTTTTTGGAGTGAAGGTTTATTCGTAATGAAATTCCGGAGTTTCTCTTTGTCTGGGAAGTCCATATTCTTTCTTCATGGAGGAAAGAGAGCTTTGCGGGATAGAGTATTCTTGGTTGGCATCTGTTTTCTTGGAGTCTGTTGACTATGTCCCTCCACTCTCTCCTTGCCCGTAGTGTTTCTTCAGAGAAGTCTGATGTCAGCCTGATTTGTTTTCCTTTGAATGTTATCTGTTTCTTCCCTCTTGTCAGCTTCTTTATTTTTTCCTTGTCCTGGATTCTTGGGAGCTTTACTATTATGTGTCTTGCTGTATTTTTCCTTTCGTCGTGGAAGTTTGGTGTTCTTCTTGCTTCTTGTATATCAATTTTCAGCTCCTTCTTCGCATTTGGGAAGTTCTCTTCAATTATCTCCTGGAATATTTTCTCTGTTCCTACATCTCTCTCCTCTCCTTCTGGAATTCCTATAACTCTTATATTTCCTTTCCTCATGGAGTCAGATAGTTCCCGAAGTCTTTCTTCATTCTTTTTCCTTCGTACTTCTCTTTCCTTTTCTGTTTTGGTTCTTTTTATTTCTGTGTCTTCAAGAGTACTTATTCATTCTTCCATTTCATCTATTCTGCTTTCATTGCTTTTCCCAGAGTTCTTTAGTTCCTCCATTAATTCTTTGATCTCCTGCATTTCTTTTACTTCCCTCTTAGGGACTCAATTTCCTTCTTCTGATCTATCACTTTTTTAATCATGGCAATTTTAAATTCTCTTTCTGGAAGGCTCAGAAGTTCTTCCAAGTTGCTGTCGTTGCAATCTGGGGAGTGGTTTTCTTTTTGTGGTGTGCTTCTTTTCTGAGGAGTTGTTAGGTTGCGTGTGGTTCTTCTACTCCCTACTGTCTGTTTTCTAATTTGTTATATGCGTTGGGACACTTTGTTGCTCGGACTGACTGGCATCTTGTGTGAACTTCTCCGCTCCCCTCTGGCTCTTCCAGGAGCCATCTCTGTCTTCTAGGGGAGCTTTCTGCTGGTTTTAGGCAGTTTTTACTGAAGAAATGTCCCTGTTCTAAAATGGCGAAGCGGGATACAGTCCCTGCGCCTCCGGTTTCAGGCACACTCTTCTGCGCACCCGGTCTGCCCTGGACGTAGGTGCCTGCTCCCTCTGTGGGCTCAGACTGCTGGTTGGAAGGGGCCTGGCGTGGGCTAACTTCCCGGCTGGCCACTGGGTCCTCCAGAAGCCTTCTGCCCTTTTCAAGCAGTCTTAAGAAATTTCCTGTTCTATGGGGTGTTAGTGACTTTTTTTTTCCTGGTCGCTAGGTGGCGCCAGAGATCTCTCCTATTGTCCTTGGGGGGCTGTTTTTCGCCTCCCCCCACCCCGTGGGACAGGGAACAGAGCGGGAATGGTAGGGTACACCTCAACAGCTTTGGGGTGCTGTGTCTGCCTTGTGCCCCACCGTCGTGGAGAACCCACACCCCGAATTTTCGTGCCCCGGGTCTCAGTTCAAAGCCTTCAGTTCCAGGACGCAGGCTGTAGCCCAGTTCAGTGGCGCGGGAATGGCGCCTTTTGCACTGCTCCCGTGCTTGGGTGCCTGGTTCCTGCTTACTCAGGGAGGGACCTTCACCTCAGTGAGGACCTCCGCGCATCTCCCCGCAAGCCTAGGTCGCAGGCGCGGGTACCTGGGCAGCCGCGATCCAGGTCTGCATTTGCTTTTAAAAATATGGAACGCTTCACGAATTTGCGTGTCATCCTTGCGCAGGGGCCATGCTAATCTTCTCTGTATCGTTCCAATTTTAGTATATGTGCTGCCGAAGCGAGCACCAGAATTTCTATTTCTTTAAAAAATTCTTGTATCTTTGTTGATATCCTCTATTTAGTGAGACATAATCCTTATATACTTCTTTTGTTTTTAGATATGGTTTCCTTCAGTTTTGAGCACATTTAAAAGAAGTTATGTAATATCTATAAATTAGATACAGTGTATCAGTTTTTTAGGAATTGATTCCTTTTATGATTGATTCCTTTTTCCCCTATTGATTTTTTTTTATTGTGTGTGGGTTGTCCTTTCTTTTCTTATTCTTTGCTCCTCTCACATTTTGTTAAAAACAGGACATTTAAAATAATATTATGAAGTAATTTTGAAAATCAGATTTTCCTTCAGGGTTCCTTTTTTTTTCTCTCTTTTGCTGTTTCTGTTTATTTACTGCTTTATTTTGCAGAATTAATTTAGAAAAGTCTATATCTTTGTTGTGTGTGGCCTCTGAAGTCTATGGTGATTTATATGAGTGGTCAGCTAATGCTTAGACAGATTTATTTAAACACCTTGATTCAATAAGTCTCTCATACTTGACTTTATGTATTTTGGAGTGTGCTCTCCATAATCTGACAAGGAATTAATGACTCTACCTTAGATTTTACCATCTAGTTATGTATATCCTCAATGTCTGCCAGAGCTCAGAGTTTGCAGTCCTCTCAGGTTTTACCTGGGCATGCACACAATATTGACTATGTGTATGGTTGTTTAGATTCCCAGGATATGTTGAAGTTTTCCCATAGCCCCCTGTATATATCTCAATCCTAAGCTTTTCTTTTTAAGTTATATGTTCAGTGGCTTGTTTGTTCCAACTGTATCACCATCTCAGGCAGTTAAACAGTTGCTGCCAATTGTTTTTGACAAACACCCTGGGGAAAGTGTTGTTCATAGGGAGATAGCTCCGAGACAGGTCAAATAAAAACAAGCACGGTAAGTGGGGATTTTTAGGGAATTGTTACACAAAGATAATGATAGACCACTAGAAATTGTGTTTTTGAGTAGCTACAAACCCCTCTATCTCCTTCAGTGACTGCTGCTTTTCATAGCTACTGTCATTGCAGATAAATTAGTTTCCAAGTCTACTAGGAAGTGGGTAATGGGAATAGGCCAAATTATAATGCCAAAGGCTCTTTGCCCTCACTGAGATTCAGTTGTTTTCCTTGAACAAGCACTCTCAAATTTCTATAAGCATTTAGTTAATTTATTCATCTCTGAAAATAGTGATTCTGACAATTTTTGCCAGGGCTCACAATGCTTTTATGGAAGACCAAATTTTTGGAAGCCCTCATTCTCATATCTAATTGACATCACTACCTTGATTTAATTTTGTTAATGAAATGAAGGAGCATATTACCTGAGTTGCTTGCAATGCTGCATTATAAAAGTCACATCTAAGAAGGCATGGAAAAGCTTTGCAAACAATATCTGTGTCTTCTGAAATCATCTTGCATGTCTGACAATGGGATGGCTTTCATTTACCAGGAATCACTGAATATACAGGGAAGTTTTGTGGCCCTTGCTCTCATCTGTCAGAAAAACAAAAGCTGGGAGGGAAAACTTGATGGTAACAATCTGGGAGCATAAATAAAATAAACAAAAGTCCTCATTTGCTTAGGGCAGCCATAACTCAAATTTCAAAAGACAGATCACTCTAGAATGAAAAGAATTACCTGTCATTAAGATTTTTTCTTATTTTATATTTTGAGTAATTTTCTTTAAAAATTACCTTGAGTTCAGTCATTACTTTGATATGACCTGATAGAAAATAAATTTTTGTAGAAATGAGATGAATAACAGTGATCCTTCACATAATTTTTTTCTTGGAAAATTCTTTCACCTTGTATTTCTATTAAACTTTGATTTCTTACATAATTTTTATTATCTGAAGAAAAATATTTTCATATAAAGCTTACATTTATCAGAAGTATACCATTGCAGGTTTCCTAAGGAATAAGATCCAAGGAGACACAATTTGTTGATGCACAATGGTGAAACAAGTGAAAAAAATCACTAATGCAAATGTGCAAATTTTTTTTTTCAATAATAAATTTTATTTTTATATTCCCCATAAAATTGCAGCCCCCCCATTCTGACCCCAATCCCTCCCCTCCCGCCCCCTCCCCCCTAAAAGTGTCTCTGGTTCATAGCTTTTTGTTGATTTTGATTTTCACTTTCTTATAGTTATTCATTTTCCTGGTCCCTTATTTAAGTTTTCTAGATTCCTGCTATGAGTGAGACCATCCGGTATTTTTCTTTTACTTTCTGGCTTATTTCGCTGAGCATGATCCCTTCCAGTGCCATCCATGTTGCTGCAAATAGCATGTGTTTATCTTTTTTGAATGCTGAGTAATATTCCATGGTATATATGTACCACATCTTCTTGATCCAGTCATCTATTTTTGGGAATTTGGGTTGTTTCCAAAGCTTAGCTATTGTAAACAGTGCTGCTATAAACATAGGGGTGCAGGTGTTCTTTGGAATTGATGTTTCTGTGTCCTTTGGGTAGATACCTAGGAGTTGAATTGCTGGATCATATGGAAGCTCTATGTTTAGTAGGTCCAGAAATCTCCACACAGCTCTCCACAGTGGTTGGACCAGTTTGCACTCCCAACAACAGTGCAGAAGAGTTCCTTTTTTTCCACACCCTCGCCAACATTTGTTGTTGCTAGTTTTTTTAATATGTGCCATTCTCACTGGTGTAAGATGGTATCTCATGGTAGTTTTGATTTGCATTTCCCTGATTACAAGTGATGTTGAACATTTTTTCATATGCCTGTTGGCCATTTGCATTTCCTCTTCAGAGAAGTTTCTTTTTAGCTCTTCTGTCCATTTTTTGACTGGATTATTTTCTTTGTTGTTGTTGAGTCTCATCAGCTCTTTGCAGATTTTTGTGATCAGTCCTTTATCATTAGTGTTGGGTGCAAAAATGTTCTCCCAGTTGGTGGGGTTTCTCTTTGTTTTTGTTATTGTCTCTTTTGCTGTGCAGAAGCTCTTTAATTTGATGTAGTCCCAGCTGTTTATCTTTGCCTTCACTATCACTGCTTTGGGTGATGTGTCTGTAAAGATGTCTTTGATGTGCAAATCCCGTAGTGTTTCGCCTATATTTCCTTCTATATATTTTAAGGTTTCAGGCCTTATGTCTAGTTCTTTAATGCATTTTGAGTTGATTTTTGTGTATGGTGTGAGGTAGTGGTCAAGCTTCATTCTTTTGCATGTAGTGACCCAGTTTTCCCAGCACCATTTATTGAACAAACTTTCTTTGCTCCAATGCATAGTCTTTGCTCCTCTGTCAAAGATTAGTTGACCATAAATCTGTGGGTTTATTTCTGGATTTTCTATTGGATTCCATTGGTCTGTATGTTTGTTCTTGTTCCAATACCATGCAGTTTTGTTGATTATGGCTTTGTAGTATAGTTTGAAGTCTGGGAGTGTGATGCCTCCATTCCCTTCTTTTTTTTTCAGGAGAGCTTTGGCTATTCGGGGTTTTTGGTGATTCCATATGACTTTCATCAATAATTGTTCTATTTCTTTGAAGAATGACATTGAAACTTTGATTGGAATAGCATTGAATCTGTATATTGCTTTTGGAAGGATGGCCATTTTAATAATGTTTATTCTTCCAATCCATGAGCAGGGGATGTCTTTCCATTTCTTTGTGTCTTCTTCTATTTCTTTTAACAGTGTTTTATAGTTTTCTTTGTATAGGTCCTTTACCTCCTTTGTTACATTTATTCCCAAATATTTGATTTTTTTTGTTTCAATAAAAAAAGGGATGGTTTTTTTGATTTCTTCTTCTTCAGATTTATTGTTTGTGTATAGGAAGGCTACTGACTTTTGCGTGTTGATTTTGTATCCTGCCACTTTACTGAACTGATTGATGAGTTGAATTAGTTTTTCTGTGGAGTTTTTGGGGTTCTCTATGTATAATATCATATCGTCTGCAAATAGTGATAGTTTGACTTCTTCTTTTCCTATTTGGATTCCTTGGATGTCTTTCTCTTGTCTTATTGCCCTGGCTAGGACTTCCAGTATTATATTGAAAAGCAGTGTTGAGAGTGGACAGCCTTGTCTTGTTCCAGATCTTAATGGAATTGCTTTCAGCTTTTCACCATTGAAAATGATACTGGATGTTGGCTTGTCATAGATGGCCTTTATGATGTTGAGGTATGTTCCTTGTATCCCAGGAATTTCAAGGGCTTTTATCATGAATGGGTGTTGCACTTTGTCAAAAGCTTTCTCAGCATCTATTGATATTATCATATGGTTTTTATATTTCTTTTTGTTGATGTGTTGGATAACGTTGATTGATTTTCGGATGTTAAACCATCCTTGTGTCCCTGGAATGAATCCTACTTGGTCGTGGTGAATTATCTTATGGATACATTGTTGGATTCTGATAGCTAAAATTTTTTGAGGATTTTTGCATCAGTGTTCATTAGGGAGATTGGCCTGTAGTTTTCCTTTTTTGTGTTGTCCTTGTTCGGTTTTGGTATTAGTGTAATGTTGGCTTCAAAGAACGTGTTTGGTATTGTCCCTTCCTTCTCAATTTTTTGGAAGAGTTTGTGAAGGATAGGCACTAATTCGTCTCTGAATGTTTGGTAGAATTCATTTGTAAATCCATCAGATCCTGGGCTTTTGTTTTTGGGGAGGTTTTTGATTACCATTTCAATTTCGCTGCTTGTAATTGGTCTGTTTAGGTGTTCTATTTCTTCTTTATCTAGCTTTGGGTGATTGTAGAGTTGTAGGAATTTGTCCATCTCCTCTAGATTGTTAAACTTGTTTCCATATAACTGTTCATAGTAGTTACTGATTATTCTTTTGATTTCTGCTGTGCCCGTTGTGATTTCTCCTCTTTCATTGATGATCCTGTTTATTTGTGCTTTCTCCCTTTTTTCCTTTGTGAGCCTGGCTAGGGGTTTGTCTATTTTATTGATTTTTTCAAAGAACCATCTCTTGGTTTCATTGATCTTTTGCATTGTTTTTTTAGTTTCAATTTCATTTATTTCTGCTTTGGTTTTTATTATTTCTTTTCTTCTACTGGTTTTGGGGTTTTTTTGTTGTTCTTTTTCTAGATCTTTGAGCTTCGAGATTAGGTTGTTTCTTTGAGTTCTTTCTTGTTTCTTGATGTGAGCTTCTATTGCTATATATTTTCCTATTATTACTGCTTTTGCTGCATCCCATATATTTAGGATATTGGTGTCCTCCTTGTCGTTCAATTCAAAGAATTTTTTAATTTCTTCTTTGATCTCCTCATTAGTCCAGTGGTCTTCCAGTAGTGTGGTTTTTAATCTCCATGAGGTAGGAAAGTTCCTTGCCTTCTTTTTATGGTTTATTTCTAGTTTGATGCCTTCATGGTCAGAAAAGATGGTTGATATGATTTCAATCTTGGTGTATCTGTTGATGTTTGTCTTGTGCCCCAGTATGTGATCGATCCTGGAGAGTGATCCGTGTGCGCTTGAGAAAAATGTGTACTCCGTTATTTTGGGGTTTAGTGTTCTATAGATGTCTGTTAAGCCCAATTGCTCTAGGTCCTTATTTAGAGCTTTGGTTTCTTTACTTATTTTTTGTCTTGTTGATCTATCCTTTGTTGATAGTGGTGTGTTGAAGTCTCCCACTACGTATGTGTTTTCTCTGATGTCTGTTTTCAGAGAGGACAACAGTTGTCTGATATATTTTGGTGCTCCTTCGTTTGGTGAGTATATGTTAATGAGTGTTATTTCTTCTTGATGTATTGTCCCTTTGATCATAATGTAGTGACCATTGGGGTCTCTTTTTATCTTTTTGAGTTTGAAATCTGTTTTATCTGATATAAGTATAGCTGTTCCTGCTTTCTTTTTTGGTCCATTTGCTTGTAGGATTGTTTTCCATCCTTTAACTTTGAGCCTATTTTTATCTTTTGTAGCTAAATGTGTTTCCTGGAGACAGCAAAAGGTTGGGTTTTGTTTCTTAATGCAGGCTGCAACTCTGTGTCTTTTTATTGAAGAGTTTAGTCCATTTACATTTACAGTTAATATTGATATGTTAGCATCTGTATTTGCCATTGTGTTTGTCTTTCCTTTGATTTTATTTATTCTTTTAATAACTTTTTTTTTTTTGGCCTTCTTTCACTGTTATTCGTCCCTCTGAGTTTCTGGCTTTAGGACTCCTTGTAGTATTTTTTGGAGTGGGGGTTTAGTTGTAATGAAATTCCGGATTTTCTGTTTGTCTGGGAAGGTCTATATTCTTTCTTCAAAGAGGAAGGAGAGCTTTGCGGGATAGAGTATTCTTGGTTGGCATCTGTTTTCTTGGAGTCTGTTGACTATGTCCCTCCACTCTCTCCTTGCCTGTAGTGTTTCTTCGGAGAAGTCTCATGTCAGCCTGATTTGTTTTCCTTTGAATGTTATCTGTTTCTTCCCTCTTGTCAGCTTCATTATTTTTTCCTTGTCCTGGATTCTTGGGAGCTTTACTATTATGTGTCTTGCTGTATTTTTCCTTTCGTCGTGGAAGTTTGGTGTTCTTCTTGCTTCTTGTATATCAATTTTCAGCTCCTTCTTCACATTTGGGAAGTTCTCTTCAATTATCTCTTTGAATATTTTCTCTGTTCCTTCATCTCTCTCCTCTCCTTCTGGAATTCCTATAACTCTTATATTTCCTTTCCTCATGGAGTCAGATAGTTCCCGAAGTCTTTCTTTGTTCTTTTTCCTTCGTACTTCTCTTTCCTTTTCTGTTTTGGTTCTTTTTATTTCTGTGTCTTCAAGAGCACTTATTCGTTCTTCCAATTCATCTATTCTGCTTTCATTGCTTTTCCCAGAATTCTTTAGTTCTTCCATTAATTCTTTGATCTCCTGCATTTCTTTTACTTCCCTCTTTAGGGACTCAATTTCATTCTTCTGACCATTGTTTTCCCTCTTTAGGGACTCAATTTCATTCTTCTGATCGTTGATTATTTTTCCCTTATCATTGTTTTCCTTTATGACTTCTGTCAGTTTTTTAATCACGGCAATTTTAAAATTCTCTTTCTGGAAGGCTCAGAAGTTCTTCCAAGTTACTGTCGTTGCAATCTGGGGGCTGGTTTTCTTTTTGTGCTGTGCTTTTTCCCTGGGGAGTTGCTAGGTTGCGTGTGGTTCTTCTACTCCCTACTGTCTGTTTTCTAATTTGCCGTATGCGTTGGGACACTGTGTTGTTGGGACTGGCCGGCATCTTGGGTGAGCTTCTCTGCTCCCCTCTGGTTCCTCCAGGAGCCATATGTCAGTTTCAAGCAGTCTTTACTGGAGAAAGGTCCCTGTTCTAAAATGCCAATGTGGGGACACACTCCCCTGTGCACCTGGTCTGCCCTGGCGGTGGGTTCCTGCTCCCCCTCTGGGCTTGGACTGCAGGCCACAGGGTGTCTGGCATGGGCGAACTTCCCCCGCTCACCTCTGGCTCCTGAAGAAGCCTTCTGCAGGTTGTCTTTACTGAAGAAATGTCCCTGTTCTAAAATGGTGATGTGGGATACACTCCCTGCGCGTCCGGTCTCAGGCACACTCTTCTGCGCGCCTGGTCTTCCCCGGCTGTGGGTGCTCGCTCCCCCTGTGGGCTCAGACTACTGGTCGGAAGGGGTCCGGCGTGGGCTACCTCTCCAGCTGGCCACTGGCTCCTCCAGGAGCCTCTGCTGGTTTCAAGTCGCTAGGTGGTGCCAGAGATCTCTCCTAGAGCCCTTGGGGAGCTGATTTTCCACCCCGTGGGACAGGGAGCAGAGCGAAAATGGTAGGGTAAACCTCAATGGCTTTGGGGTGCTGTGTCTGCCTTGTGCCCCACCGTGGGGAACCCACGCCCCTAATTTCGTGCCCCGGGTCTCAGTTCCAAAGCCCTCAGTTCCAGGACGCGGGCTATAGCCCAGTTCAGTGGCGCGGGAATGGCGCCTTTTGAATCCCGCTCCCTTGCCTGGGCGCCTGGTTCCTGCTCACTCAGTGAGGGCCTCCGCGCGTCTCCCCGCAAGCCTAGTAAGCAGGCGCAGGGACCTGCGCAGCTGCGATCCGGATCCGCGTTTGCTTTTCAACTGCACTGCTTTTCCGCGCGATCCCAATTCCGATCCGCACTTGGTTTTCCAGCGCGCCGCTGTCCGCGCAAGCTTACCTGGTGGCCGGGGCTGTGTGCTGGTACTGGTCTCCTCCTGGGAGGCGGGGTCTCTCTTTAATGGCGCCTGGAGCTCACCTCCATGGCGGATCCTGCAGGATTCTCCACAGCTCCTGTTCACGGGGTGTGGTGGCTGAAATAGTTCCTTTCCACTCACAGTCCGGCTTGCTGCGTAGTTTGTTCTTGTTGGTCGTTTTAGTTTGTTGTTTTTTTTTTTTTTTTTTTTCCTCCTCTCTGCGGGTCGGAGAGTGCCGACTCTGTGGGCGGGGGAGGGGAGCAGGGTTCTGCGCTTTCCTCCCTTCTGGTCCTCTTTTATGGCCACTTTCTTCTTCGGGCAGTTTCCTGGAGTCACCCGTTTATCTTCTGTGTCCCAGTTCTCACTGGGACCTGCCGCTTTTCCTCCCTATTAACTTTTTTTAATGGGAGATCTTACTCGCAGTGTCTCCTCGCCGCCATGTTGCTCCGCCCCCGCAAATGTGCAAGTTAATGTTACTTTGATACCATGGAAAGAAATACTTCAAATATTATTTTTCCCCCTTGTTTTTTGGGAGGTTTTTATATCCATTCTCTGAAAGCAATTTTGTATCCTCTGAATGGACATCCAACAGAGTGCTCCAGTTGTGAATTTGGGCATAGGTGTAGGGACACTATAAATTTCTTTAAATAAAGATGAAATAAAGGAATGCCAAAACATATACAGACCTTCAGAATAGATATCCAGGGAATTTTTTCAAAGTTCCACTGTTTTTAAAGAGTGGATATTATTTTATGCTGAGAACCAACAAGATCTTTCTAATTAGACTATCAAAAATTGGATAGGTGAATATTTTTAACATTAAGATGTAGGTCATAGTGATTCTCTCTGGATATTGTGGAACTAAGCTTAGCCGAGGTTTCGCCATTTTGTATATCCTCCACCTTGATATGTTAGTCCTTGTCCAGCTGCATTCTGGAGATAGTTTCAGCAGTCACAACCCTCACTCCACTTGGTGATGAAAAAGCAGACCACCCCAGCTGCCTCAATGGTTACAGTTTGAAACTGTAACTGCGCGCGCCAAAATGCCTTTGTAGTAGCCAGTGAGTAATTGCCAGCTTTCAAAATTCGCGCCACTCGCGACCCTATAAGATACCCCAGCTTCCTCTGTTCGGGGCTCTCGACCTCTGCCGTTGCATTGGTGCGTGTTGAGGGCCCGGACTCGAGCCCGTAATAAACTCCCTTTTGCATTTACATCAGCTGTCTTTGGATTCTTGGAGGCTATGCTCGCCGAGTCTGCTGATCTTGGGCACAACATTTGGGGGCTCGTCCAGGATCGGCTAGCACAGACCCCAACCACCAAACAGCTGAAGGGAGCCATTAACGCGCGCAGGTGAGTGGTGAGGTTTTAGTCTGCAGACCTGTAGTACTGAGTACCTGTATTTGTATTTTTTGTGCTCAGTACCTGTGGAATTGTTTTCAAACCTGTAGAAGTACTGAGTACCTGTATTTGTATTTTTTTGTGCTCAGTACCTGTGGAATTGTTTGCAAACTTGTAGAAGTACTGAGTACCTGTATTTGTATTTTTTGTGCTCAGTACCTGTGGAATTGTTTGCAAACCTGTAATTTTGGTAGCCAGATGCTTAAGTGGATGCGCTGGTAGGCGTCTTGGCGTGGACCAGGGGAGATGTCCCCGGACCACCTGAATGGCTATCCCCTGTGGGGCAGCACTGGGGTAGCATTTGTATGGGGCCCGTTTGAAAAATTAGTTTTTTGATTCGTTTAGTGTGTTTGTTATTCTTAAAACTTTGGTGTTTGTCTTTACCCAGGGACCTCTGATTGGTTATCCATACCCCTTTTGGGGAAAGTTTAAAAAAAAAGCTAATTTTGTTTTATTCCTGGTGTTTGTTGTCTTTGTTGCGTTTATGTGTTCATAACCATGGGTCAGGCAATGCCTACTCCACTGTCTTTGGACACAGTCAAGGCAAAAAGTAAAATACTGGGGACTAAAAAGTCACCACAGCTGGCTGGTAAGAAACGCTGCCTCTGATCTCAACAAGCAGCTGCCTGGACATTTTCTCCAGTGTTGAGATCACTGGTATATCTCTGCTGCCTTCCAGCTGTGGGGAAATTAGTCTGTCCCTTTGTCCACTTTAAAAAAAAAAAAAAACTGGAGTTTACTAAATTGTAGTTTCTCAGTGTTTTTGCAAATATTGGTAAAAATAACTGTTTCTTAAAATTAGTGCACGTGGCCAAAAATTTCAAATGAAAATTAAGAGATCTCTTTGTTCTTCCTTTTTGCCTCTGGAGAATAAATTATAAATGGCGCCTATAAAAAAAATCCTAAATTTTAAAATTGCGATCTAAAATTGTAATAAACAAAAGCTAATTCAGAATTTAATGGTTTAGAACATACATGCCTTAAGGTTTAAGTATTAAAAAAAAATTGGTGCTTTGCTTTGTTTAAATATGTTTACTTGTGCTGTACAAAAAAAATAATAATTAACCTGGCCTATGCTAACAAACAAACTTACTTCTAGGCTTTTATCTAAAATTCTCTTGATAAGATCTTGTTCCAGGAAGACTGATCTACTTGTCCTTTCCCCTTGGAGAAAACAATATATTCTCCCAGTAAAGGACTAGACTTCTTTGCAAAATTCAAGGTAACATCTAAAGCCATATGGACAAGTTACTGAAAAAAATGTATATAATATTAGGTGTCTGTTTTTTTTCCTTTTCTTTCTTGCTTTTGTCAATCTATCTGTAACAGGGTGGTCCCCAGGAAAGGGGGAAATTCCAGGTTCTCTGCCCCACCCAAGGAAGGGAGGAAGAAAGCAGGATTAAAAAAAAAAAAATCCAGAAGGAGACCTGGAGGAGGCGCATGGAGCCTAGAGACACGTGAAGAAACTGTGCTTGCCTTTTGGTCATGGACTGGGTAACACAGATGTGGGTGAGACCCGTGGGGAGGAGACAATGGCAACTTTTATCTTGATTTTAATTTTGCTCTTTTCCTTCTGGGCTTGTCTGGTTGTTTCTAACCCTTTCCTGTGGGTCCTCACTGGAAGAGGCCTTAAACTTGTGGCAGGCTTTGGGGCCTGGCTTGGGCCAATCCCATTTGGACGGAGTTTTACCCACTTTGGGTGCTTAATTTAGAAACTAGATTCTTTGCCTTTCCTGTATTGTCTCCTAATTGTATTAAAGTTCCTTCCCATTAAAGTCTTGTATGTTTTGTGTTGATGCAGCTGATGGCAGAACCTATTTAGAACAGGCAGGTTTGGGGGTCTGGGCTGCCCCTCTCCCTGCCCTGTAACATATCTAATGCTTGCCTAAGGAAAAATCTTGGTATATAAAATTGTTACAGTGACAACTCTGAAGTTGACTTAAAATTTTAGTTCTAAAAAAAAATTAAAACTAAACTAAACTTTTGCTAAGTTTAGTAATAAAAATTTGCTAACCATTTTTTTTTAAAGATTTATTTATTTGTTTGTTTGTTTATACAAGCACTGGGTACAGTCAGAAGTGCGGGAGGGTGAGAGAATTCACCAGAGCCAGAGCGGGGAGCATAGCAGGCAGAAGGACCGAAGCACACTGCTGAGGGGAGCAGGGGGCGGCAGGAGAGGTCTGCGCGCCATGTGGGACCCTCCTCCAGTGGCCGGGGAGCAGCCGGGGATCGAACTGGCACCGCAGAGGCCGCGGGCAGCTTCGCAACCCAGCGCTCAACCGCTGAGCCACCGGGGAGGCCCAAATTTGCTAACCATTTACTGAACTTTCAGGTTTACATTTCGTTCCTTATTGTAAGGAGACTAAAGTTTAATGTCATCTCAACTAAAAAAATTTTAATTAAAAATGTGTCTAAGTTGTGCATTCTAAAGATATGATAAACAGCTATTATGGTGTCTTACAATGCAGAGATTAAAAACTAGGATGTAATAATTCTGAATACAAGTAAAGTAAAGGTAGTGCCTTATACTGTTGTATGTGTTTTAACTTCTTTTCCCAGGAGTCCTGTATCTCTGTATTTTGGCCTTGACTCTATAAACTGTATAATGTTATAATTGTTTTTAATAGTCTGGACTCTGGTTAAAAATTAATATAAAAATTTTAGCTTCTTAAGTAAATCTAAAAATTTCAGTTTTGTATTTTATAAAATCCCTTGCCTTTTTGGTAATGCATTGCCGGATTTTGGCAATTGCCTATTCATTGCTTGGTTGAAAAAAACCAACTATTTTATCCCATGTGCCCCTGGCAAAGAGGTGTTATATGCAAAAGTGTGTATGTGGGAAATAGTAGCATTTTAGACACAGGACAGGTAAACAAGGTAAAGTAAAATAATTTATATCAGAACCTATTTTATAGGTAATGAAAGGAATGGTGAAAAACTAGTTAGCTTCTTCACAAGAGAGGCAGCCGATAACTTTTGTGTTTCCTGTATTTTTCTCTCCAGTATTATATGTAGACACTATATAAAAAAAAATATAATGTTTAATTATTCAGAATTGGGAAAATAATATTATTCACTGTTTTGGTGTCACTTAATATCCAAGTGGTCTCTAATCTCTATTTTTATAGAGATTGTATAAAACCTATAAAAATGTGTAATTAAAATATGTATCTTTTAGCCATCCTTGTTCTGACATCAGGTGCAGGCTCCGGAGACTAAATCAAGGGCCTAAAATCCTTTTAACACTTTTATTAGACATAGCCTTCAAGGCCTACAGTAATATGGAGGGGACTTGCTAAAAAAAAAAAAAAAAAAAAAAAAGGGAGAGAGGCAAGAAAAGGGCCCAGTAGATGGCAGTTGCCATCACAGTATTCTGCCACCTCAGACTCACCCAAGGCCCCATGCGCCCTAGGGCATTCGGGACCTCTACCTCTCAATGGGCTGCCAGCTTGCATCCACTACCAGCAACCAGGATACCTCAGCTGCAAAAATCTGTCCCCAGGGCCATGCCTTCAGTGCCATCATACAAGGCTCTGAAAAAGGGGACTGTCCCACTCTCCAGAGAGGGAGGGGGCCAGCCCAAACCACAGGCCAGGATGGGAGGACAGGCTTGACAGTCAGCTGCCTCTGATGAAGAATCCAGTGCAGGAGAAGACCTTCTCTGAAGAAGCCCAGAGGTGAGACAAGCTCCCCTGTTTACTGTTTATATGGATAAGCCTCGGGTGACCCTAGAAGTGGCAGACAAAAAGATGTTCTTTTTGGTAAATAAGGGGCCACTTGCTCTGCCTTACTCCAATTCTTTGGATTGACCTACTGGTCGATTGTCCCCCTCACTAGTAAAGGTGGCCAGACTGAGCCAAGACACTTTACAGCACTGCTACCTTGCTCGCTACGAGGCTACTTGTTTGTACATTCTCAGTGGTTAAATAAAATAAAGAATAGCTTTGTGTTTCTTTGTCATTGACAAAGTTGCACCAGAAATGTTTATGAAGGTATTTCTTAAGACCATTTTATAAAACATAAAAATATAATTGTGAAGAATTTTTGTTTTCATGATCATGGTTGGCCAGGTCTCGTTGTGCATTGATGTTGAGCATCGGTTCAAAGGAACTGTTCATTGCAGATTTTGATTGGTACCGGTGAGTCTATGATTTTGCAACTTGTCTGTTCACATTTAAAAAAATTATCATGTAAAATTTCCATTTTTCTGTAAAAATAGGTGCAATAATAATCAAAGTTTTGATGTCCTGAGTTTTCATCTTGGAGAATTACCTTATTCTGTTTAAACTTAACATTTTATGTGCTAACATTTAGAGGGCCACATTTTAATAACTACAGTAAAATTAAGTATGTATAAAACCCTAAAGCCCTAGACCTGTTAATGGCTAAAGTTTAAAAAAAAAAAAAATTGTGACCTCCTTACTCTTGAACTAAAATCTTTTGTTTTTGTTTTTCTCTTGCTTGGTCCTCAATGCCTTCACCGAGGCCATTTCTTGCCTAAAGACCATCGAACTATGAAGCCTCCACTGTCCTTTTGAGGTCCCTTAGGTAGTCGCCCTGCGGTGGAGCCCTGACTGTTTCCCCTCATCGCCCACTTTCAGCAGGAAGCAGTTACTGATCAGAACGACGCCCCTTTCCCTGACTGCAGTTAGGGGCGCCATTCGCAGAAGGGGAGGAATGAGACATAGGGCAAGTTAGGGTAATTAGGCAATTTTAGGGACAGTGCAGGAGGGGACCTCTTGAAGAGTTTAGGAAGGCTTCAGAGATAAAAACAACCAAAGGAATGTATTAACGTTGGCCTTGGTTTCCTTCAAGTGATAACAGAGAGTGTTTTAATTGGAGCAGCAGACTCATTTATGCAAGGAGAAAATGAGAAGGGGTTAGTATTAAAACTGGTGGGTGGCAGCCTGTTTTATTCAATAGCTTATGTTTAGTGACCAAATGAATAACTCTGTGACTGGCTAACTAAAGAGAAATCCCTTGTTTGAGCAGAGTAATTCTCATTTGTAACTGAAGATAATACCTCTTGCTGACTAGATAGATGGTTTAGCGTCTGATTTTCAGAGGTTGTGGTCTGAGATGACCCAGAAAAAGTCAATGTTTTGTATAAGGATGACAATTTTAAATTTTCCTGTACCTATAAATCTGTGAACACATTATGTGGCTGAACTTAACCATAAATCTGAGACTGACTAATGGATAAAAGGCTTGGTAGCTGTTGTTTTCTTAGCTGACTAGCCGTTTTTCAGAAAAAAAAAAAAAAATGGGGGTATGTGGAACCAAGCTTAGCCGAGGTTTCGCCATTTTGTATATCCTCCACCTTGATATGTTAGTCCTTGTCCAACCGCATTCCGGAGATAGTTTCAGCAGTCACAACCCTCACTCCACCTGGTGACGAAAAAGCAGACCACCCCAGCCGCCAATGAGGGCAGTCCTGTCCATAAATGGGACAGCATCTCTAACCGTCCAATCAGTTTGAAACTGTAACCGCGAGCGCCAAAATGCCTTTGTAGTAGCCAATGAGTAATTGCCAGCTTCTTTCAGAATTCACACCACTCGCGACCCTATAAGATACCCCAGCTTCCTCTGTTCGGGGCTCTCGACCTCTGCCGTTGCATCGGTGCGTGTCGAGGGCCTGGACTCGAGCCCGTAATAAACTCCCTTTTGCGTTTACATCAGCTGTCTTTGGATTCTTGGAGGCTATGCTCGCCGAGTCTGCTGATCTTGGGCACAACAGATATCTGCTTGCCATTTGAAAAGTATTTGCTGGAGCAATTGCAGGACTTATGTGAATGCATCCTGCAGAGGAAAGGAGGAGGAGATGGGCTGCAATGCTCTGTTTTTGTGTGAATTTCATTTGTGAGCTTCTTCCCTTTTATGTAGGCTCTTTATCAAGATCTCTTTTCATGCTAATGAGTCCTTAAGATCAGGGTGAACCAGCTGTTAAACATATCTACTTCTATTTTTACCTAAGGAATCATGACAAAGCAAAGAATCCCATGGAAGCACACCAGTAGGTGGCATGCAAACTCGCTTGGAAACACAAAAACCCCACAAGTGGTAGATTCTCCCATATAGGGACTATTTTGCTATCTAACAGTTCAGTGAGTGATGATGTTTTTGGAGTCTGATTGCCTATTTGCTTACATCATCAGCAATAAATCAGTAATTTGGCCATTTCCTAAGAATATACTACATCTAAATAATGTTTCCTTAAGAAATTACCTCACTTTATATATTTTGGTTTTCTGAACTCTCATCAAGCATATCATCTTTCCTGCGCAAGAAAGAAACTGTGTCATGCTCTCTCAGTAAGAACCTCTAAGGAAATAAGATGAGGAGTGAATGACATTGTTAGGGGGAAAAGTTTGTCCTAAAGCTAATTCCATACAGGCTTTGTGGACTCCACCCCCACTCCAGACCAGAGCCAAAGACACTGGGAACTCCAAATCCCATCACCACCAAAGGGAAGGTGGCTGGAACCTGAGGGTGGGGTTAAGCAGCCAGGTTTGGTATAAAAGCAGACACGTGGGCTTTGGGGGAGTCCCTTTTTGGCTCTCCGCCAGCTCACAGCACTCAGCCAGCTCTGAGAGTACTTTTGGGTTTCTAGGTCGGTGGATCAGGTAGGATGCATTAAAGACTTTATTTCCCTATTTTCTCCCTGAGTTGTACATTTCCTCAATTCCCTTTCCCTTGTAAATAAACCTTTTATTAACCTTTTGTATGTGTCTGTAGTGGAGTATTAATAAGTCCCTTTTAAGCACGTGGGTGAGGACCTATAGCCAAGCAACCCGTTTTATATTGGGGCTGCTCTGCAACAACATCTCTTTGTGCTTTCATGGACCAACATCATCCATTACCATGAAGTGTGGGACAGAGGGCTTTATAGTATCCCATGGACACTAATCACACTAGGCAGTCACTTCCCTTACTGATCTGTTGAACACAAGCATAAATGTATGTAAGAAACATGTAACACTTTCAGAGAGTCAAGCTAAAACACATATTTTAAAGTATCATTGTCAAGTCACATTGATGTAGTCTCAGCAGAACCATCTTTTTGTGCAATAAAGAAAATATTCCAAGAGCAATACACTTTTTCTGTTATTTAAAGATGATTCTAATTAAAATGTAGCCCATTATTTTTGTACCTCTTTCATTCTGAAAGTACTTAAGGTAGAGATGTTGTGCATGTTCATTCTTTCTTTGATCCACTTAATCTCTGTTGAATACCCATTATGGGCCCTCTCTCAGGTGCTGAGGATCTCATGTCCAGGAGACGTTCTCTACTGTCTGTGAGAACTTAATTATCTCACAGTCTGCATACAAGACAAGCTTCATTGATGCAAAACCATGCTTCAATCAACATATGTGAAATGTACTATGAGAAAACATATTTGGGGATCTTTTGACCTGGAAAGAGCTAGTGTTTGAGAAAGAGCTCATGGAGCATGAACTGGGAGATAAGGGGAAAATATGTATCTTCAGGCTGGTGGATTAATATAAATGAAGTCATAGCATAGTGGAAATAATGGGGTATTTAGACAATGGCACATTTTCTCTGCGTTTGTAGACACCTAAAAATTACCATCAATAGCATGTTTAGATTACTATATAGGTCTGAATCAAACCTGAAATATAGAGGAAGGAGAGGATGGTCTACAGAGTCCCCTCCATGATCATCACTTCCTTATGCTCCTATCTCTGCATAGTTCCACCCTCATGGATGTGACCTGTGACTAGCTCCTGACCAATAAAATGTGACAAATCTGATGAAATATATGCAATTATATATAAAAGGATATAATTTTTGTCTTGCTGAAGTCACTTGCCAGTATGGGAGAAATGAGCTGCATGTTGTGACTGCCTATGTTTGTAGATCATGTGGCCAAGAACTGCCAAGTAGTCTCTTAAGAGCTGAGGTGGTGCTGGTAATATCCACCAAGAAATCAAGACCCTTACTGCTACAGCCTCAAGTAATGGAACTCTACTAACAACCTGGGTCAATTTATAGCCTATTCTTTCCCAGTCATGTCTCAGATCACAACGCCATGTTGGCCAAAACCTAGAAGACTGGTTGAGCCATGCCTGAACTCCAGACCCACAGAAACTAGTCATTGTGTGTTTTTACACCTATGAAGTATGTGGTCATTTGTTTTGTAATGATAGAAAAATAATGCATGGCCTTTTCCCTAAGCCCCAAACTTTTTGCTAAGGAGATCATATTAGTTTTATTTCTCTCTCATTTATTGTGTAGCAGATTTCTGATTAGCATAGTTCCAGCAGCATGTTTCTCCTGTGATTTGTTTCAAGTTTAGCCTAAATAAAAGTGAGGTTTTTAAAAATTGTATATTTTTTTTGATTGAGATGACATTTGTTTGTAATACACTGTATAATTCAGAAATATTTAATCATATCTCTTCAAATGTATGTTTCCATATGACACCTACCACAAAGCACCATAATCCTCCAACATGTTTCATGGGCCCCCTCTTAACTTGTGTCCTCATCCCCAACAACCTGAACCTCTGGTAAGCTCACTTTTACAGTGGGATTTATAGGGTTTGGATTGGTTTAGCTTTATTTTTTCCTTTATTTAGTCTCTCTATATTCCACATGAGTGAAATCATCTGATATTTCCTTTCCTTCTAATTTATTTTGCTTAGCATAATCCTCTCATTTCCATCCACATTGTTGCAAATGGTAAGCTTTTATTTTTTTTTTTAATAGATGGTAGTATTCCATGGGGTATATACACACATTTTTAATTGAGTCATCTATCCTTGGGCACTTAAATCATTTTCCTAACTTGGCTATTATAAATAATGCTGTGGTGAACATAGGAGTGTATGTATTACTTTAGATTATAGTTTCTGTATTCTTTGTGTAGAAACTAGAAATGGAATTGCTGGATGATATGTTAGATCCATTTTTAATGTTTTGAGAAACCTCAATACTGTTTTGCATAGGGGCTAGACCAATCTACATGCTACAATGTTTCCTTTTTCTCCACATCCTTACCACCATTTGTTATTTCTGATCTTTTTAATAGGGGCCATTCTCTCAGGTGTGAGATGGTATCTAATTGTTGCTTTGATTTGCATTTTCCTGATGATAAGAAATGATGAACATTTTTTCATCCACTTGTTGTCCATATATATATATATATATATATGGATATATATATATATATATATATATATTCTTTGGAAGTGTGTATTTAGCTTCTCAGCCCATTTTTTATTGGGTTGTTTTATTTTTGTTTTTTGTATGAATTCTTTGTTGATCTTGAATATTAGTCTATAGCAAGAGAAAAGAAAAACCACAAATAAATAACCTTATACATTAAGTAACTAGAAAAACAAACATGATGAAAATCTGGTAGATGGAAGGAAATAATAAATAGTAGAGTGGAGTTAAATGAAATAAAATAAGGAAAATCTAAATGATGAAAGAAACCAAAATCTTATTGTTTGAAAACATAAACAAAAATAGACAAACCTCTAGCTAGGCTCACAAAGAAAAAAAGGAGAAAATTTTAGTAAATAGAATCAGAAATATAAGAGAAGTTACAACAAACATCTCTGAAATACAGAGACTCCTTAAAGAATACTATGAATTTCTTTATGCCAATAAATTGCATAAAACAGAAAAATGGACAAACTCTTAGAAGTATACAACCTTCTGAGACTGAATTAGAAATAAATGGAAAACCTAAATAAATTAGCTACAAAGCAGAAATCAGTTGTACTCCTATATGCAAACAACAAACTAAAAGAGAAAGAAATCAAGAAAACAGTCCATTTATAATTGATTCAAAAAGAATTAAATACTGAGGAATAAGCTTAGCAAAGGTGAAAGGACTATACAATAATAACTATAAGATATTATTAAAAAATGGAAGTCACAAAGGTATAAAAAGATATTCTCAGTTAATGGATTTGAAGAATTAAGATTGTTAAAATGGTGCTTACCCAAATCAATATATGAATTTAATGCAATCCTACCAAAGTTTCAATGGCATGCTTCAAAGAAATAGAAGAAATATTACTGAAATTTATATGGAGCCACGAAAGACCCTTAAGAGCCAAAGCAATTCTGACAAAAAAAGAACAGAGTTATTACATTTCCAAACTTCAAACTGTAACACAAAGCTATTGTAAACAAAGCGATATGGCATCAGAATAAAAATAGACACACAGACCAATGGGATAGAATTAAGAAACTAGAAATAAACCCATACTTATATGGGCAGCTAATCTATGACAAAGGAACCAAAGTTATATAAAGGAGAAAGGAAAGTCTCTACAAAAAATGGAGTTGGGAAAACTGGACAGTCATATGCAAAATAAATAAATAAATAAATAAATGAAACTAGATCATCACCTCACACTGTGCACAAAATTAACATAATTAATTAAAGACTCAAAATAAGGCATGGAACCATAAAATACACATAAAAAACTATAGGCAATAACACTATGCAATATTGGCTTCAGGGATGTCTTTGGGAACTACAACAATATAAACAAAAGCAAAAACAATAAATGAAATTACATCAAGCTGTGCAAAAAAGAAACTATCATTAAAACACAAAGACACCCTACTAAATAGAACATATTTACACATCATATAAAAGTGAGGTATTTTTTAAAAATAGATGTTAGAAATCATTCTTTCTGGATTCATGGTGCAGGGACACAGAGCACCATGTTCCCTGGGACCCCATGGTGTGTGCCATCATTCAACTCTCAACTAGTGCACTGACAAAGCCCAAAGCCCCTGGCCTGGACTAATTCTTGCCATCATTTTGATTATTTTCACCATCTCCAAACATGAGGAAGCCTTTCTGGGTGGCATTGCGGCAGGCAGACTGACCCTTTAGATTTTTTAAATCCATCCATCCCTCAAGTTCTTAGCCATATATCATGACCATTCAATTAAAGTTACAAAGGCAATCCCTGGGGTAAGGGTTGAGTTAGGCATTTCTAAGTTCTGAGCTTCACATTCATTCATTATAGTGAACAGATATAAAAAGTATGTGAGTCTCCTTCCAAATTTCAGAGGAATAGAGACATTTCTTTAATTCTTATCCCTCTGGTTTATTGTCATTTTTTCTTGACCCCTATTTGCTGAACAACTGCTTTTACTCTCTACCATTAGAGCAAATTCCTTGGTTTCCATCTGTTGTTGGAGAAGCAATGATTTGCCTGAAGATTTGATTTCAGACTGAAACCATTTTTTTCACTACCACTTGAATGCTGAACTAAGCCTTGTGTCCACAGTAGCCCTTCTAAAATTTCAAAATAAGTAGAATACAAGAAAGAGCTTGGGCCTGTGATAAAATGGTCCAGGCTCTCTATTTAGTTCCACTTCTATATTCTGAATTTGGGCATGTTGCTCAAACTTTCTGAGACTGGTTTCTTTATTCACTGGTATGATACTAATGATTATGAACAAAATAAGAATGAATTCACCTCTGCATACTTCATATGGATAAGTGAGATCCAAAGATGAGTTGGAGTATTTTGAAAACTACCAAGTATTGCCTAACTGAAAAACGAAACTTCTATCTTTTCTTCTCTTGGGGTCTTAGAAATTGAGACAAATGTAGCTCTTACTTTCCATAGTTAGTGTAGTGCCAGGAAGGCACAGAGCTGGTTCTCTCTGATCAGACAGGTAAAGGAGAGTCCTGAGACCTTGGTGGCTTTTTCAGGCTATTATTGAGCTTTTACATGTAGCAACCAGGTACATGGCAGGCAGGGGTGCCGGGGCGCCAGGAGAATGACAGGCCTCTGGGTACCCGGCAAATCTTCACTCTTTACTGGGCTCTCTGGCATTCTCTTGAGGCCTCTGCTTCTCTTGGCGAATATAAATACTGCAGCCATGTCCCTCAAAAGTAAATAGAATACAACTGAATATAACAATGTAACAAAATCTAGGTGTCTGCCATCAGGCATGCATTCAGGACCACAGGGATCTATCATCAATCCTAATGGTGGGAGGGCAGAAAAGCCTGACAATCACTTGCCCTACATTTTGAAATAGGCATCACACTAAACCCAAGGGGAAGTCATGTCCAGTGCTGTCCCTGCCTGTCTGGTCAAGCAGCTGGGGAGATTTGAATTTTTTTTTAAGATTTATATTTATTTCTGCATACAAGAGTTGGGGCGTAGGCCCAGGGTGCAGGGAGGATGAGAGGTTTCACCAGAGACAGAGTGAGGAACAGAACAGGCAGATTGACTGAAATACAGTGCTGAGGGGAGCAGTGGGTGAGACAGGAGAGGTCTGCTGCACTATATGGGTCACCTCCCTGCTGGGGGGTCGAACTCGTGCTGCAGTGGCTGCAGATTTCTTCATCGTGCTGAGACTTAATCCCTAGGTCTACCAAGGAGGCTGGAGACTTGAATTTTGATAAACTGATAAATAAAGTTTAGGATTCAAATCACCAATGCCTTTATCACTGCGTAGTCTTTCTAGGGCCAGATGCTTTTTCCCACTTTGTCTCAATACCTCATGTTTGTGTGTGTGTTTGTGTGTGTGTGTTTGTTTCCTGTTAAAGATTTCTACACCCTGCTTGTGGCATTTATGAGTGTGACACCATTATATATGTCTCAAGTTTGTTATCCCATTCACTCTAAAGGCAGAGGTTGTTCACGTTCTTCTATTGCAGGTAAAGAAATTGAAACAGAAAGCGGTTAGGGAAGTGCTTGAAATATCATAAGTGGCAGATCAGAATTCAAATTTGGTGGATGGAGCCAGGTCCCACACTCCTGACCACATCCTCTGTGCTTCTCAGATTTCTAGGGGCATCAAAGTTCTCTGGAGTATTGGTTTTACAATTCTCTAATTTTAAGCATGGTAATGAAATCATGAAGTGTAGAAAAGATGCTACTGAAAAGAAATCATGATGATACCTTAGACCACCACAAAGGCTGTGGAGATGCACCTGTGAATCAGCACACCTTTAAAGAAAAGTGCAGCACCTGCACATGGTCTCTATCTTCTGCTGTCTGATAGCCCCTGGCCTAAGGAAAGAGGTATTAGAGATAAATTATTCGTGGACTAGCGATTGAATGGCAAGGGAGACTTTAAAATCAAGACTTTTAAAAACAAACAAACAAATAAATAAATAATCAAGACTTTTGCAATTAGGGAAGAAGACAGCACTCATCTCAGAATACAGCAAAGACAGCTGGGGTCTATAGCCAATGAGCAGAGAGATGGGGTCAGTAGATGAAAAAAATTCTGGGAGTAACTTGATTAGACATCAGGTTTCACTTTGAGGGATTCTTGCCAAAGTCTCCACAGAATTCTTGCTAACAACAGCCCAGGCACTTAGCTATCCAGGATGAGGAATGAAGATCTTAGTCAGACATCTAAGGGTAGATTATCCATGAACTGCCATACCAAGATTTTTTGATACAATTGGGTTCAGTAAGTCCAGGACAAGATGATAGATCAGGGAGCTGAGCCAAGAAGAGGGCTCAGAGGAAACTGAATAAAATTTGGCCAAAGAGGGAGTCTATCATAGGAGGTGAAACCCTAGTAAGTGGATCATTTTTTCTGAAAAACAAGTATCTTCACCAACAATTTTCAATCCTGTTTAGGAAACCAGAGATCCATGAATTTATCCAAAGGAGTATTGTAAAAAGTTTAGGTCAAGATTCATTTTAATTTGCTCTATTTTAAAATAACAAACTAAATTTTTCCAGAGAGATATTTTGAGACTGACAGCAGGTGTGGTTAAATTCACTCTATAATCCACTAAATAAATCCACTAATCAATTTTTTTTAATTAAAAAAAAAATGTTTGGCACCAGTAAGTTAAAAGCAGGATGCAGAACTGTGAGGACAATCATACCCTTGTGGAGATGGTACCATTTAGGATATGATATCAAGTGACTTTTACACCCAGGACATTTTCAGCATAACCATCACTGTGTATTTTCATGAATGGCCTGAACAATAAGGAAGAAATTGCCTTAGGAAATTTTTAGATAAAACTAATTTGCCCATGATGGCAGCTACTTTGGGGAATTGAGCTGACTTTCCACAATGTGCTAGTGAGAAAATAGTAGAGTCCAAATTAAGAGAAATGACATAGAATAGGCTCACTATGGAGGTTTGCCCTTGGAAAAGAACAGTAAGTCTCAAAATAATGTTTAATAATGACTCAGTTATGTTAGATGGAGAGAAAGATGCATGGGTCACAGCAGGTTACACAGGTCTCTGAAATGCTGTGTTCCCTGGTTATGCTAACAATGCATTTGAATTAGGAGATCAAGTATTCTGTCTCCACTACCTCCAGTTCAGGAGCTCTAAACCTTGGGGTTTGCAGGCGTTACTCAGATGCAGTTTCACATGCAGATGGCTTGTTAGCATCAGCTCCTATGGAAAGGTGGGGAAAGAGACAGACTAAACAGAAGGTAAAGTCCAGCCGTGATGTGGACTGACCCAATGGGGAAATCTGAAGTCAGAAATGGCCTTCAGAATGGTGCTGAGTTGGGCTTACACAGCCAGGCCTTCCTTCCATTGTGTCCCCCAGGCATTGGGTGTGGCCCTGAGCAGGTCAAGTTATCCCTGAGGGCCATCTGTGGTCAGTAGTTCAGCACACCTAGTGGTAGGAACAGCCCTCATTGACTGGCATCTAGTGGGGCCTCATGATATTCAAATACCCCCACTTTCAAAACTGAACTGAACGTTGTCTACTCCAAATGCTTCTAACATCTGTAAGTGCACAGTTTTTAATTTTGCTGCTGATTTTTCTTTTTTTAAAAAAGATTTATTTATTTTTATACAAGCACTGGGGTACAGGTCAGAGGTGCAGGAGGGTGAGAGGATTCACCAGACACAGAGCAGGGAGCAGAACAGGCAGATGAACAGAAATACACTGCTGAGGGGAGCAGCGTGCGAGACAGGAGAGGTCTGCCGCATCGTGTGGGTATTTCACTGGCCAGCCGGGAATTGAACCCGCACTGCAGAGGCTGCAGACAGCTTCACAGTGCTGAGCTCAACCCACTGTGCCACCGGGGAGGCCTGATGTTTTTTCTTGAAGGTGAGTTGTGTCTGTTTTCCGAGGCTGCTCTCTTACCTGGGAGATCCTAATTGTGACTTGTTTTCTTATCTGTTTCTCCCTCACTGGGCCATATGTTCCTTAGAGAACAAGGCCATGCTTATCTGTAATGGATTGTGCCCATCCAGCCCCACACCCACTCTGTAAAACCTTTACCATGAATTGATTTCTTTGCAACACATCACCTCCAGCGCGTGCTCGGTACCTGTGCAGAGCCCATGCATCATTATGACTGATTAAATGGGCAGGTAAGGGATGTGCACAGAGGTACCTGCAGGGGCAAGTGACTGATCTCAGCTGTGAAAAGAGAGACTGGCTGAAATATTGATGGCTTCGTACTGTGATTCCTGGCTCTGGAGAACATTTTTTCATTATCTATGAAATGCCTACATAACGGGATGGAAAACTTGATTAATAAGTCACATAAAACAAAAGCAATGAACATCAGCAGAGTCTTTTTTTAGGTTTGAAGGAGATATGGCTCTCTGAGACTTCTTGGAAAATGAGCACTCTGCAGCATGCCACTCCTGCAGGTCTTACTTAGATGGGCGAGGGGACGGGCAGCAAGGCAGAGCCTTTGGAGAGACTTTCAGGCAAATGAATCTGTCTTTCCAGAGTTCAGGAAATGCCCCCTACCTGATGTCTCTTTCCTTTAATAAAAAAAAAAAAATGTGATACATTGCACTTTTCCACAGAGATTTAAGGTCTGGGAGTGTTCCAGTTCTTGATAATTTAAGGCATACCTACAAAGCAGGACAGAGAATACAACTCCCCACATGCACCTCCTGACATGTATACTTCCCCCCGTGGTGTGCTGTTCTGTCTCATGCGGCCTGAGTATCTGAGTGTTCAGTGTCCAGCCTTTACTGCACTGGCTTTGGGGCCTGGGTTGCACAGTGCACGACGACCTGGCCAGTACCTGCAGTCAAATGCTCTGCACCTGATCTATCCCCTTGGCCAGTACTTGTGACCATGCTCGATAAATGCTGTCCTTTCCTCCACCTTGGTGGCGCAGGAAACACCCAGGGTTCCTGATATTTGCGGTTAAGGCATGACCCAAATAACTGTTATGGCAAAGACATTTTCTTGACTTGTACATTAAGTACACACATTTTGTTGTCACTGTGTTTAGTTCTACTTTCACCTCCCCAGCTAGCAAATGTGCGCATTTGTGCACAAATCTCTCAATGGCAATACCAAAAAATGGGACTTGCGCTGGAAAAAACAGTGCACTGGAAAAACCAGTGTGTCCCTCTGGACCGTGGGTTTCCGACACATGGTAGTAGGGTGGGGGTGGGGAGAGCCCCTAGAACATTCTTCATGTCCTGCATCTGGGGAGGAACAGGTAGCACTACCCTTTGTGACATGAGAACCAGTAAATTTGTCCTTCTTGCCCTTTTACCTGGTGCTCCCACCCAGTCTTCCCACGCACTGAACACCACAAACCTGATAAATCTACACGGGGCACACAGCGTTTCAAAGGCTGCTAACCATGGCCCATCCACTTATATAAAACTCTTCCATTTGGCATCTATTATACAGAACTTTCTATTAATGAAGTCTTCTGCTTAGCCACCAACCAAGGATAATTGATGTTTAAATGATAACCCTGAGGACTGTGAGATACTGAAGTGCCTTTTGAATTACCAAAGAGAGATTAATATTCCTATAATGTTGCTGCAGCTCATTTTTATAAAACAGTACAAAGAGCAGAGGATAAAGATAAATGGAAGAAATATTAGGAAACAAAGGTGTGTTAATCCTTAGATTTGAAGGCTTAGAATAGGAGAAAGGACTTTGGAAATATTTTAGTGCATTTTTTACAGAATTTTTTTGACAGAAAGTGATACCCACAGTTTGCACTATTAGAAAACAGTGTCAAACTTTGAACACCTGAGCCACAACCTTCTTTAACATGATCCATGCATGACACCTCATTTACTCTTCATGGCAAACTTGTAAGGGAGGCACATTCGCTCTCAGAGAAGCTTCAAGTCCCCTTTCTCTTTAATTGGTCTTTGACCCCTTTCAGCAGTTGCCCCACTGGGCTAGAAAAGTCAACTAGAGTTTCCTTTACTCTCAAAGGATCCATGACATAGAGCAGTGGGGAAAGACTCTGATTCTAGCAATGTCACTTTGGGGGTTATTTAGCTTCTTGGGATCAAAAGGTAATTAGAAACATCAAACAGCTTAACATACTTATGATTAGAACAGTGTGTAGCAGAGAATGTACTTTATTAGCATCTGTTTAACAAATAGATCACACTACCAAGAACCTAGTTTCAACATAAGAAAATAGCCAGAAATGCCTTCTTGCTATTTAATGACTGTTTGTGACTGAATTCTACCTTCAGCAGGGAGAAAAAGTGGTCAGGATGTCTTACTGGTTACATCTGAGCGACACTAGGTGATTATCTTCTGGGCCCAGGGGTGAGGACTTTGATCTCAGTTTAATGGAAGGTTTTGCTTGAAAGAAAAAGAAGTCATGAAAAAGATCACAACTGAGGGAAGTAGTATACTTTTCTGCCTGACAGCTCTTTAAAGGAGTCAATCAATAGAATCAATATGTGACTGGATGAGCTAGAGGGACAGTCCCCTATTATTTGTTACGTGCAAATATGATTCATTCATAAACATCGTCCAGGAAAACACATCTGACATTTTTCTTTAGGGGTGTTTGGATGGATGAGTGCCATCTTGGGGGAATTTTCTTATCCTAGTAGTAATTGAATACATAGTCCTGTTGAACCTATGAGTCACTGAAATTGTAAGTGGTATGGACAATATACATGCCTTTGGCTACTCTATTCATCTGTGGGACACAAAAAATAATGAACCATGAGAGAGATTATTTATAAAGAGCCCAAGCAATTTCATTAAGAACTGTGGGATTTGGATTTCAAATTGCCCAGAACTCTCACTAAATGACCTTTCTCCACACCAATGAGTATTGCTCCAGATGCCCACAGGTTATTTGCAGTCATCTAATTAAGGTTCCTAGAAGGCATACATGTCAGCACCAGCTCAGAGCAGAGCTGGGGAAGATCAACACTCTACCCATCATAAACTCCATAAAACATAATCATCCTTCATCATGTTACACGTGGGGTAATCATGCTGCTTGCAAGCTTTCCTTTGAGAAATCATCTTTTATCCCCCCCTTGTGTGCGTACTCAGAAGTCCCTTTTATGAGGCAGATTCCACTGAGGTTCAATGCCAGGCTCCCCTTCTCCTTTTATCTGTGTTTTCTCTAAACCAGTGCTCTCCTTACCTGGTGCTACCCCTCCCCACTGCCTGTGAGCTTCACCAAATCTCAAATGAACCTACTCTGCCTATCACGAAACTTCATTACTGTGCTTCCTCCTAGCTCAGGTGCCAATGGCATTTCCCTTGTATTTAAGTATAACCTAAGCGCATCTCCTAAAGGAGTTGGAATACCCAGGAGAGAAGAATAATGATCTGTCTTATGAAAGCTTCTAGTACTCTATTAACCTGGGTTGAAAAGAGTTAAGAACAAACATGAGTGTCTCTATGTGAACTTGACCTGTTGGATCCACCTGGACTGACCTGTATGGATAATGCACAGGTATTGACATTTGTTATGCTAGTTTTATGTGTTGAATGCCCTTTGTTCCCCTTCAACCAGTGTCTTGAGTCCTACTATTTTTTTTTTCTTGGCATCTTTAAAACTCCAGCAAAATGGTGCCTGTTTCTGATAAGCACATACGTTTATTTGGGAGCCAGAGTGCTTGGTTCATATCCTAGCTCTACTATTCTTGGGCAGATATTTCAGCATATCTACCTCAGTTTCCATCTTTTTAAAAGGGAGATAATAGTTGTTATTTCATGGAGCTATTTGGAGAATTACATATTAATGAATTAATTCATGTAAATTGCTTAGTGATACCTGGCTCAGAATTAGCACTCAATGACCTCCTGCTGTTATTGTTAGGATTTACCAGTTTTTAATTTAGGTCTTATTAATTATAATATATTAAAGTATATATCTTATTTTTCTCCCTAGTGATAGCCTTCTTAAAAATATTTTGTATGTATATGATATTTACTTGCGGACCACTATATTTTTATATATATATATATATATTTTTTAAAGAATTATTTATTTATTTATACAAGAACCAGGATACAGGCCAGATGTGAGGGAGGATGAGAGGATTCACCAGAGACAGAGCAGGGAACAGAACAGGCAGACTGACAAAATACACTGCTGAGGGGAGCAGCGGGCAAGACAGGAGACGTCTGCTGCACCATGTGGGATTCTCGCCAGCTGCCCGGGATCAAACCAGTGCTACAGAGGCTACAGATAGCTTCACAGCGCTGTGCTCAACTGCCTGCACCACCAGGGAGGCCCTATTTTCTTTATTTGTTAAAAGAGAGGTTTGACTAGAAAGTATTTGTAGTTCCTTCCAAGCCTAAGTGTATATAATTTCATATTTTTCTTTTTTTTTTGAGTCTTCTCATTACAAAAGTCCTCTAGTTAACAGAGATGTGAAATACAAAGGAGACAGTGAGCCAGCTTCACTTATTTGGTAGCATGAGGGAAATGGAGCTAATTTAGATGTTCTCTAACATTATAAAATCTGGTATAGTTGAAAAAAGTCTTTGTAGCATTAACAAACCCTTTTTTTTCCATTTCATTCTGTGTCCAGATTAGAGGACTCTAGTAATTGATGCTTCCATGAAATCTCTAACTCAAAATTTCAGACATGTCTGCAAGCCTACTGGGAAGGCTCCAAGGCAGGTTTGTGGGTGCCATCATATCCTGGGACAGATAAAACAGAGAGATCCCTCTCTTATCTCATAACAAATATCCTAGACACATGGAACATTACCTGGGTGTTCTTCCCAAAGATTGCTGGGTAACTCATTTGCATTTGGAAATATTGTCTTATCCTTAAGTTGAAGAGACTGCAAGAATGCCAAACCTAGTAACTTCAAACCAGAATCAGAATTGTCCTCCAAGAATTCAATGGACCCATATCCACTAGCTCCAAAAAGAAGGTGAGTTTTGCTAGTGACCTGGAGATGTGCCTACTTAACCTTGAATTAACTCTAGCAGGAAGTGAGACCTCTCAAAATTAGCCTCAGTATAAGCATCATTGAGATTTTTCTGTGATGTCTGGTGCATGAAAATGTCTACCCTGAAAATTTTCTTGGCCATCACTATCACAGTCATGCTAAAAGAAATTTTAATTAATGGTTCTGTTCAGCAGTTGGACAGGCAAATAATTTCTTGATAACAATACTCTCTTGTTTGCGAAGTCACTCTTTCTTGAGGATACATAAAATCTCCACACAGATAAGCCTTCCACACTGATGAGTAAGTTTCAACTTCCCACCCCATTTCCTGTTTTTTTTTAAATAATAAATTTTATTTTTATATTCCTCCATACAATTGCAAACCCCCCATTCTGACCCCAATCCCTCCCCTCCCGCCCCCCCAAACCCCCAAAAGTGTCTCTAGTTCATAGTTTTTTGTTGATTTTGATTTTCACTTTCTTATAGTTATTCATTTTCCTGGTCCCTTATTTAAGTTTTCTAGATTCCTGCTATGAGTGAGACCATCCAGTATTTTTCTTTTTCTTTTTGGCTTATTTCGCTGAGCATGATCTCTTCCAGCGCCATCCATGTTGCTGCAAATTGCATGTGTTTATCTTTTTTGAATGCTGAGTAATATTCCATGGTATATATGTACCACATCTTCTTGATCCAGTCATCTATTTTTGGGCATTTGGGCTGTTCCAAAGCTTAGCTATTGTAAATAATGCTGCTATAAACATAGGGGTGCAGGTGTTCTTTGGAATTGATGTTTCTGTGTCCTTTGGGTAAATACCTAGGAGTGGAATTGCTGGATCATATGGAAGCTCTATGTTTAGTAAGTCCAGAAATCTCCACACAGCTCTCCATAGTGGTTGGACCAGTTTGCACTCCCACCAACAGTGCAGGAGAGTTTCTTTTTTCTCCACAACCTCGCCAACATTTGCTGTTGCTAGTTTTTTTTAATATGTGCCATTCTCACTGGTGTAAGATGGTATCTCATGGTAGTTTTGATTTGCATTTCCCTGATGACAAGTGATGTTGAACATTTTTTCATATGTCTGTTGGCCATTTGCATTTCCTCTTCAGAGAAGTTTCTTTTTAGCTCTTCTGCCCATTTTTTGACTGGATTATTTTCTTTGTTGTTGCTGAGTCTCATCAGCTCTTTGCAGATTTTTGTGATCAGTCCTTTATCATTAGTGTTGGGTGCAAAAATGTTCTCCCAGTCGGTGGGGTTTCTCTTTGTTTTTGTTATTGTCTCTTTTGCTGTGCAGAAGTTCTTTAATTTGATGTAGTCCCAGTTGTTTATCTTTGTCTTCACTATCCCTGCTTTGGGTGATGTGTCTGTAAAGATGTCTTTGATATGCAAATCACGTAGTGTTTCACCTATATTTCCTTCTATGTATTTTATGGTTTCAGGTCTTATGTCTAGTTCTTTAATCCTCAGCATGGCTTCATTTATTTCAAAGAGATTACCTTCAGGGATGGTTGGTGGCACATTTACAATGCCTGACCGATGTGCCATTTTTGCAAGATGATTTAAAAACTATGCAGTTCATCTATTTTACCAGATATTCTAAGCCCGGATTTGAACTGAGTTGGACCATTAGACTATCTCTTTTGCCTTTGCCAACTCTCCTTCACTTAGCCATGCCTCCAATCTCAGCCTTTGGATTTATCCAAAGATAAATGTGCTACCAAGAATGAGCAAGTACAGAAACATCCGCTGCCCTCCCTGAGAAGACTGTAGGGGCAAAGCATCAAAGACACAGGCAGACGGACCCTCCTTCTGAGGAAGTGTTGTCTCCTTTCTCTCAATCCTGGGAGCTCTGCCCCCACCCTTACTTTGGCTGTCAGTAAACCCTAAATTGATGCTCTCCCAAATTCTGCTTCCCCTGTTAATCATTATTCTGGCATTTATATAATCTTTGGTTTTAAAATGATTATACATTTTGTGGCAAGTTATCTCAAAACCTTCTAATGCGGTGAGGGTATCAATCATTTAAATAGGTGGTAAAGACATTTAAGAAGAAATTCCAGAACAGGATAGAAAAATGACTTTCAAGTTGTCTTTTACCTCAGAGAGTCTGCAATACAGTGGCTTTATCACTTTGAATTAAATCCCCCTTCCCCCCTCCCACTGCTTCTACAGAAAATATTTGTGCTTACAAAATAGTCCTTGATAACCAATAGCTGCTGAAATTTTTCTTCATAATGTGTCACTGATAATAAATTTTCTTGCTGCTTCATTGTTATTCTTTCATACATCAAGCTTAGACATGAGAACCTGATAACTCATAAAAGTGTAATGTTTGAGGGTGTTATGACCCTCTGTGCTTTGGTTATGAGACAAACTACCCAAAGGTGTTTCTCAGGAGCACAATAAGATTCTGTTTGGTAACTGTCTTTTCACACTCAATCCACTCAATCCATTTCCTTCTGCCCTGCCCATCTTCACTCCTTCACATTCTCTGTTTTCTTAAATCAGTTTGAAAAATGTGCTCATTTAAAAGGACTTTCTAGTTCAGATTGAAAATATGGCAGCTGGTAGAAGGTCAAGAGAGGATTGATGGAATTTGTGCCTAACGGATGCCTCCACCTTGGAATGGAGGCTGGTCACTCCAGTCAGCAATTCTCAAAATGAATGTAGGTGATGAAGGACCAGAGCACAAGTTTAAATTGAAACTGCCAGGGGTTTAATGAAGATGTTGAGTGCTTCACCTACACCTGGCTGGGGTGGAGCTGAGTTGGAGGTTCTGAGGTTAATGTGGGTAGGGACATCAGGTTGAGGGGGCCAGTGTGTGTAAACAGAGAGATGGTTATCACAAAGGCCAATACCATTCTTAACTTCCACCCATCAGAGCCACTTGCTCACAGTGGCCTAAGTAATAGACACAGAGCTCAGAAGAAAAATGGCATTAGTGCATTACAATGTATCCTTACACTGTCAAAATAGCATCTGTCACATACAAAAAAATATTTTCAAAGGGAAAACAGGGTCAAGTAGCAAAGTTGCTAAGATAACAAAGATGCAAACCCTACAAGAATCTCAATAATAAGGAACTTTAGACCTATGAGAATGCTTTATTATTGTAAACTAAAATTGATAAATCTTATCTATAGCTAAAATGGACAAACAATCCTAAAATCTTCTTTTGTTCTTAAATACATAGACTCAACAGTTAATCTTCTGTCATCTTGGTGATTGTGAGATATGACTCAAGCAAGAAATATTAAAAGGCTAAAGACAGAAAACATTGAAATCTCAAGGGATACAAAAGAAAAGGAAACTCTTTTCTTCCTACTTACTGAGGTCTTTTTCCTGGTCCTAATTGTTAGAGCTTGATAATTAACATCACTTGGCTTTTTAGCAATTGAGCTTCTGGGTTTCTGGCAGTTTAACCACTGGTGAGTAGGGGTGTCTATGGAGAAGCCACCAGTGCAAGTTGCTATGTGCAATTTTGGCTTGGACCTGGGACTCTGCTTAGTGGACCCTGTCTGGGATAGGATGGACAGCTTCTAGCCATGTGCCAACCTGTGAATTCTCTCTCTTACTCCTTCTCCTTCTCTCCATTTTTCTCACTCCCTGTGTAAATAAATCCTGTTATTGTTTAAAAAAAATCACACTCAAAGGGAGACCTGGGAAAAACTATGCCAAGAAACCCACCTGCGTTGGGGCCATGTTCTTGTCCATTACCCTCTCTCAGATTAGAGTAGCTCCTGGAAGTGGGCTATGTTTAAGACAATTCCAAGCTTTAGTTTTGAACACTATACCAAACATAGAACAAGAATGTATGATCAAACAGTAGGTAAAATATTCAGGAAGAATTATTTATTTATTTATTCATTCATTCATTCATTCAAGAACCCAGGTACAGGCCAGATGCGTGGGATGGTGAGAGGATTCACCAGAGTCAGAGCCGGGAACACAACAGGCAGACTGACGAAATACACTGCTGAGGGGAGCAGCGGGCTATACAGGAGAGATCTGCCACACCATGTGGGATTCTTGCCGGCCAGCTGGGATCAAACTGGCGCTGCAGAGGCTGTGGACAGCTTCATAGCACTGCGCTCAACCACCTGCGCCACCAGGGGAGGCCCTCAGGAGGATTTAGCTGTAACTCATACCTTTGCTCTCCCCAGGATATCTATTCCTCCAAATGAACCATTTCATTCTTTCAGATCTGGTGACCAGGTCATACTCAAGACTCAGCAGAGTGGAGACACCCAAGTCCATCTGTCAGAAAAAAAAATGGACTTATTTTTATAATGTTTTGTTAACCACTCACTTCTTTAAAACTTGCAGGCATAAAATGCTGGGTGCATCACTCTGGAGTGAAGAAAGCCCCAGAAGGCGATGACTCAGAGACCAAAACCCATTGTTCTTGTGAACCTGTCAAAGACCTGAGATACTTGTTAAGAAAAAGACATACCCTGCATGGTGTTTTCTGTGGATTGTCAAATTTGTGGTTCATGCCTTTTGTCGGTTTGAAAAACCTCGTGGGGGGCTATCTTTTCAAATATTGTTTTTGCCTTATTTCCCCCCCACCCCACCACCTACTTCCTGGACTCCAATTTCATGTATGATAGGCCCTTGTTTCTTTAAAGGAAATGATATATTGCTCACAAGCAATATACTTGTCAAGCTACTTCAATTCAGAAGTTTGACAGCAATGGGGGAGAATAAGATACATTGAGACTATAACAACCAAAAGAAAGCAACATAGTTTATGCTAATATCAGATGAAACAAACTTTAGGGCAAGTAATATTATATTTGATAATTATCAAACAATCAGTATTAAAGATACCTGCTTAACATGTGTATGCCGTTATTAACTGAAGATGAGATAGAAAATGTCACTTAAATAACTACTGAAGAGATTAGAGATATAAATAAAAATACCATTTGAAAAGACACCAGCATCAGAGAAATTTAGAACTATTTTAAATTCTACGTAAACTTTTAAGAACATTGCTACTTAAATACATCAAGACCATAAAGAAAAAGAAAAAACATAAAATCTTTCACATTTATTTAATGAAGCTAGAAAAAGAAACTTTATATTAAAAAGGAAAAAGACATAAATTTAAATTTTTTTTTCTAGTTTCTGTTAAAGGATACTCTAAAATTAACTTTCTGGTGAACACTGGAAATACTAAGATGATGAATAAGTTTATAAGCCTTCTTTGATAATTGCTCAAACTTAACTTCTTTCTCTCCTTCCAAAGTCTAAGGAATGTGGGATAGCATTTGTAACCATGTGACAATTTTTCCTGTTTGGGAGATTGATTTTGACTCCATGGAAGGGGAGAGGGACTAACAACTTGGTTTTGATTTTGACCCTTAATTTTTGATTTCTACAATTCTAATTTTGATGAAGCTTAAAAAATATATGCTTCTATGTTTGATTTTTTTCCTTTTGTTTCTTTGCAAACTGTTATTATAGTTACATGAATGATTCAAATGAACAAACAGCCTGGCTACTTCAATGTGAGTAGAACCGCCTCTCCATCTGGCAAAAAGAATCTAGTCTCAGAAAACTTAGGCTTGTCCTCATAAAGAAGCAAAGAGAAAACTCTGTGTCTTTGCAGAGATGAATAAAACTATAGTTACACTAGATATTCCATGTGAATAAATCAAAATAAAAACCTAAGGGAGCTCTCTGTGTCCCCATGTTGTGTGCCTGTATGTCTGCCCCTTTGTGTCTAATTGTTCCAGCCTTTGGGAGATGTGCCATTTGGTATAGATGGTGCCTATAGAAATTATTGAGATAAAAAGAAATATAATGGGAACTGTACAAGTACTTCCAGGAAGCATGATCTGAGACAATCTGTGGTTGATGAAAACTAATTTGGAATTTAATGGTTTGGTTTGAAACATGTATATATTTGAAGTTGTACACTGTGGAGTGGAGTGTATTCTTTTTCCTTTGAACCCACATCATTTGTGCTGGATATATGCTATGCAGAAGAGGCAGCCTGAGGCAAACTGCTTAAGTCTTTAAACATTAGATAAAATGGGAGTTGAGACATTAAATGTTCTTGAAGGTTAACAATTCCAACTGTGAAATTGAAATAACAAGTTTTGATGGGGAAACTGGTTACTTTTGGAATGAGACAGGCTATGGGAAGGGTCTAATTCTATTGGTGTTGTGCTGGTAGAGTCTACTCAGATCTTTGATATCTTAAATTGTCACTGTTGTATAATTAAATGGTATTTCTTCTAATACATATGATAAAACCACCCATTTATTTTAAATTGTGGTAATTTTTTAAAAGATTTATTTATTTATGCATACAAGAACTGGGGTCTAGGCCAGAGGTGTCGGGGCTGAGGGGTAAAACGATTCACAGGGACAGAGTGAGGAGCAGAACAGGCAGATCTACTGAAACACACTGCTGAGGGGAGTAGCGGGCAAGGCAGGAGAGGTCTGCTATGCAATGTGGGTCAGTTCCCTGGCCGGGGATCAAACTTGTGCTGCAGTGGCTGCAGAGACTGCTGATAGCTTCATAGTGCTGAGACTTAACCCCTTGCACCACCAGGGAGGCCCAAATTGTGGTAATTTGTTTGATTGATCAGAGGAAATTTTATTAAATCTCAGTAAAACTGCTGAGGCATTCCCTAAAATTTCTCCTCTTCCTTATGAGAAAGACATTAGATGAATTTGACCTACTTGGTATTCAACTAGGGAACTGGAACTTAATGGGAAGCATTGTTGCTTGAGAGAAATGTGTCACCTTAGCATGTACATGAATATTAATACTAGTGTTCTAAAAATTATTATGTGAAACTTCAGTGTCTAATATGTTCTGATGTAATGTTGCTTGTCAACTCTGGTTGTTATTTTAGAAAGTTGTAAGTTATAATTTTGAACAAATTACCTTGTCAACTATGTTATCATCAGATCTTTTATTTTTTTTTCCATCAAATCCTTTTGATTATTTCAGAGTTTTAACTTTTGCAGATATTGTATCTGAAGAAATTAATAGGAGAAAGACCTCAACAATATTCAAGATTTATGCAAATTGGTGGAAATCAAGATTGAGATTTCTACATAGCACTTACTGAATTTAGTGTGTTTTTGTTTCAAATGTTACTGGGTTTTGCTGGTTTCTAAATGCAAGGAAATTTGTTTTCTTTAAACTGACAATGATCTGCAACAATGTTATATTGCATTTTATGAGCAGAACTAAAATGTGTTTGCATTTTCTCCTTGATACCATCATACTACGGAAAAATGGTAATAAGCATTCTTATTACTTGTGACAATGTATCTATCTTTTCATAATTTCAATAAGAAATTTTATTTGTTTCTCCTTAAATAGAAAATTGGAAATAGATGGCTACATCACCCAGGATTTTATCAAAATGCCACAGTTGAGACTTTCTGGGGGTTGAGATAGAGCAGAGACAAAAACAAGAAGAGCCTGCCACGTTGCCTGTAGGGTTCCAGAGACTTCTGAGGAGAGTAGGGAGGCTTACCTCCATTTGCAGGCTTGGAGACCAAAGAGAGAAAAGCCTTAGAAACTTGAAAGAAAGGAAATCTACCCAAAGGAATAAATGTTGCAGGTGTAGTCTAGAGAGACCATCCTGCGGCATGTGGCTCCTGAGGCCTGGACTGGTCAAATGTTGAGAATTCAATCTAAGATTCCTTATATAAAGTTTCAACAAAACCGACAGAAATTCTACTTGGTTATTCTCTCCTATGAGTTTATGCAAAAAATACAACAAATGACTGAAATTAGATTTAGTTTACAAATGCATTTTCCTGTACTATCTGATCAAATTGAGTTGAAGTTGGAGAGAAAGTGTTTCTTATTATCAACCTCTGTTAACTATTTTTGAGATTTTTTTTTCTTTTCTGGTTTGAACTGATGGACTATTTTCTGGAAACAGAGGAGTCTACTATGCAGATACACATAGAAAATGTCTTGTGACTGATTCTTATTTACTTTGAATACACTACAAACCCAGAGGCTATTGAGGTTGTCTATTGAGGCTACACTTCAGCATGAAGACATATCACTGTCATCGCTATAGACATGGTGACAAAAATTGAACTTGGGAAAAAATGAAACAGTTAGAAGCAACCTCCAGCCAGTGGGTGGTGCTCATAGCCAACTAGATGGTAGAAGGTGGAGCTTTACAAACCCCACCCTTTGAGCATGGCTGATGGGATATAGGGATGAAACTGAGACTTTTGGCAGCGAAACTGCTGAGGCTTTTGACCAAATAAACTGCTGGGGAATTTGGGAGGTTAAGCTGCTGGGCCATTGGCAGTTCATCTACTGTTTTTCTGGCAGTTAAACCACTGGTGAGATGGGGTGGCTTGGAAAAAGTGTCAGCTTGCCATATGTAGCTTTGATTTGGCCCTTAGTTGCTGCTCAGTGGACACTCTCTAGGATAGGACATATAACTTCTGACCAGGACAAAGTCCACCGTTTCTGTGAAAGGGAATATTTCTCTATGGATCCTTGAATAGGCCATCAGAGTAGAGACCAGCCCAATGTATGCTGTCACAGTGACCACTCATGCATTCCAGCTTCTTTCTATAAAGTCAGTCTGTAAAACTGGAAGTGATCAGCAGATAACAATTGTCTCTTGATATTTAGGGTATTGAAAAAAAAAAAGCCTTCTAAATTTTCTAGAATCCAGAAGACTTAGACTTGGACTTCTAAGTCCTATGGAAACAATGGCTCAAAGTCTAAAATCACTTGGTTTGGGTAATTTGGGAATAATACCTTCATTATGGTGAGGAGCACAGAGTATACACATCTGTTTAGACCTATCAAATTCTCTACCCATGAGACTGTGAAACTGGACCCTGTGGCAAAGCCTCAGGGCAAAGTCAGCTGATGTCTACCAATAGGTTCGAGTTCAGCTCATTTGTTAATTGTTCAAATCAAAAAATGGAAAACTAGCTGGTTAGTGCTAAATGGTCCAATCAGGCTTGTAGGATGGAGGACTCTGAAGGGGATATAAAGCAGAGCAAGTGTCAGCTTAAGGCATTATGTACCTGGCCTCCAATGAAAGAAGGATCAAAGCAACTGACCTCCAAAGAAGAGGAGCATCCAGCATCTGGATGCATCCAGCATCTCCAGATAATAGAAGTATCGAGTAGTACCTCTGTAGACCCTCTCAGAGATCTGCTGCACCTGCCTCTGGAATAAATGAGCTGTTTCTTGTTGGTATAGGGCAACAACTCACAAATAGCTATTAACACTGGTGGGTCTGGCACTGCCTCCTGGGGACTGGTGGTGACAAGCATGACTGGCCAGTGATGTCTGCACTGCTAACCACCACTTTTAATCATTTGACACCCCCCCCCCCCCGTGCTGTTGCCTCTATTGCTATCTGGTTCAGCATCCACTGCTGTCCAGCCAAGGCTTCAGAATGGAGCTGTGGGCTGCTGTGGTATTACCTCAGTGATCCCACCTATGAGTACATTCATTTGCCATTGTGAGTTGGATCCTGGCTCACTACTTAGCATTGTGAACACCATCTCCAGGCCCTCATTGGTGGGACAGCACCTTTCTGTAAAAGTGACCTCTGTTTGGGACTTCTGGACACTGCAGACACTATCTGTGGTGAGACAGCCAGCCAGTTGTGGCCTTAGGAATTCTTTCCCTTTCCTCAATCACCTGTTTGCTAATAAACCCCTTTGCTGTTGATCCCTGAGTTTAAGTGACCTTGCAATTAAGAAAGCAGGCTAGAATCCATAGACAGTGACCTGTCCCCCACTATTTGACCCTGGATAGCACTGCTTTATTACTGTTTCAAATGCATTTTATTGTGTGTACATTTGCCTCAGCAAAGTTAAATTTTCAGGCTATCTAAAATGTACTTGATAATAACATTATTCACTAAACACAAATATTAAGATATGCATTCAGTGTTTCTGCTCTGCTGTGCTCTGATCAATTAGTGAGAATGAGAGGTGCCCTTCTTCGGCTTTGTCTCCACTTCAGCTAATTAGGTGTTGAGGTTTCCTCTGTTTGCACTTCATCTCTGCTTCCTGTTCCTCTCAAGGCAAAATGCACTTTGCTAATGGGATTAGGTCTTCTCGGTTAGATGCCAGCAATGATCAAATAACTCCCCAGAGATTAAATCAGACCCAGTCTCCTTCTGAGTTGAAATATTGATTATTGCCAAGTTAATTTCTGCTCAGTTCCCAGAAAATCCTGTTCCTGACAAGGAAATACTATTAACATTTTTCTCCTTTTCAGCCCAGAGACCGGGACAGTTTCCCCAAAGTGATAAAAATGATGTCAGTTAGACTTCATTTTAGAGATTAGCCATAGATATATTTGTTCTGTGTTGACATGTTTTGCCAAATATAGAAAGAATTTTAATAGAACATGGTATCTGCCTATCTGAATACAAGACAATGATTTCAGAAAACACTCATTAAGTTATTATAAGATAGTCTCCTAAATCTATTGAATAGATAAAAATATCTCCTGTTTAATGCACCATTGGATGAAGTATAGTAAGGAAATATGTTGACACTAAAGTGGACAATCTCTGGGTCATGACAAAATGACATTACACAATATATATTCCCTTTGGAAGAAAAATGACTTTTCAGAAAAATAATTTCTTTTGTTCACCATAACAGGAGCTCAGAGACACCTTCTATATTGATGTCATTTCAGATAAAAAATAGCATCATAAAATTCTTGGCTAAAGTTGACCCACCCAAAACTGAATGTAGCAGGAAAAAACAAATCTTTGGAAT
Source organism: Talpa europaea (assembly GCF_964194135.1). Classification (NCBI taxonomy): domain Eukaryota; kingdom Metazoa; phylum Chordata; class Mammalia; order Eulipotyphla; family Talpidae; genus Talpa; species Talpa europaea. Next base: position 39,257,921 of record NC_140078.1, read on the forward strand.
AAGGAATGATTTGTCCTCTCCCTTTATCATGGCTTCTTGCAATATGACCCACATTTCAAGATAAAAGATCAGACTGATATCATGGTGGGGAATTTGTCAAAGTAGATGGTGTTCTTTTTCCCTTTTGGTTCTGATGACAAGTGACACTGTTATGTCAATTTTCAGATGCACAAATTGAGTTGCCCCAGCAGGTATCACTTGTGAAAGCACTAATCAATAGACTTAGAAAGAAGCTCTGCTGTGAAGGAGGCAGGGATTGCAGCCTTGCTTCCATCAAGGTCTGGTGTTCATCTCTCCTAGAAGTATTGGAAAAAGAAGACAGGAGGAGAAAGAACTGATTTTGTCCTTTAGCTGGGATCCTAAATTTTACCTTATGTCTGGCATTTTAACTTCTGGTAGTAAAATCCTGGGAGCTCAAAGACAATAAGGTTTTAATTTAATCAACCTAAACCTTTCCCTAGGCTAAGGATACAGACCCAACTGGCCCAGATGCTCCAAGGACTTACTCTATATCATGGGCAGGACCCCCAGAAATCTATGATAGTTTAAGGGTTTGGGAAGAGGACTTATTTATGTGGCCTGGGAGACTGATCATAAGCATTGCAGACAATTACAGAAATAAATGGAAAAGAAATAGAAAAGTTCAAAGGATCAATAAAACTGGTTCTTTGAATTCAAAGCTGGTTCTTTGAAACAACAACAAAAAAAAAGTCATGAGAGAAATCTCTAGCCAGACTTTCTAAGAAAAAAATGGAGAAAACACTAAATCAACATCACTTATTATCATGAAAGTGCAAATGAATCTATAGAGATACCATTTCACACTGTGAAAATGGCTCAACAATTAAAAAAAAAAAAACAGAAACAACAAATTTTGGCCATGGTGTTAGAAAGATGAACGCTGTTGGAGAAATGTAGACTTGTCCAGCCACTATGGAATACAGTAGAGATTCTTCAACATATTAAAAGTAGATATGTCATATACTCCAGCAATTCTGCTCCTAGGATCTGCCTGAAGGTTACAAGATAACTGTTTTGCAGGTATATGCACCCCTCTGTTCATTGCAACACTATTTATAATAGGCAAATTATGGAAACAACCTAAGTGCCCAAACACAGGTGAGTGGATTTTAAAAAAGTCTCTCTCACACACATAAACACACACACACACACACACACACACAAAGGAATACTACTCTGCTATAAAAAATTATGAACTCTTTCCATTTGAGACAACATAGATAGAACTAGAGGGGATTATGCTCAATGAAATAAGCTAGAGGGAGAAAGACAAAATCAGATGATTTCACTCATATGGAATATAGAGAAATAAAGGAACTGACAAAACTAAACTAAAACAAATTCCAGAAATATGACTGCAGAATTGAGACTGCTAGAGGGAGAGGGATGGGAGTGGGATCAAAGGGTGGAGGGGTTGCAGTGGCCTAGGGTAAAGGTTTTTGGGTGCTTAGACAGTGGGGGTAGGATGGTGGTATACTTCTGAGGAGTTGTGAACATGTACTCCTAACTCATGTATAGTGTTGTAAACCAATGGTCCTCAATAAAGGAAAAAAAGTTTAATATGCACTTCATTTATAGCAGGTATCCATGAAAAAGAAACTGCTGTTTTATCTCTGTCATTCAGCACTAATTCTGCTAATGTCAATACAGGAAAAAAAACGATGTAATAAAGAAGAAAACCAAAAAATGAAAGAGTGAATATTAGTATATAATTGAGATGGAATAAAAGTCTAAAACTTTTATTAAAAGAAAATATGAATCTTGAAGCAAAGGTATGAATGACAAATTCTTTTTTTAAAATTATTTATTTTTTAAATTTTATTTTTTACATCATTTTTCAGTTTTGTACAATGTATGCATTTTCATCTCAGTTATAGTCCCCATAAAATTCCCACCACCCATTCACCTATGAAGTGTCACCATGGTCCCTTGTGCTCTTCTCACTCTTGTTTTGATCATATACCCTTATCTCCTTCCCACCCTGTAGCATGTCTCTGATTTATAGTTGCCTGTTGATTTTGATTTTTACTTTATTATTTAGTTTTTTTCCCGATCCCTTATTTGGATCTCTACAATCCTTCTATAAGTGAGACCATGTGGTATTTTTCTCTTTTTTTATGGCTTATTTCACTGAGCATGATCCCTTCCAGCTCCATCCTCTTGATGCAAATGGCATGAGTTTATCTTATTTTGATTGCAGAGTAATATTCCATGTGTGTATATATATATATATATATATATATATATATATATATATATCACATCTTCTTTATTCAGTCATCTATTTTTGGGCATTTGGGTTGTTTCCACAGCTTACCTATTGTAAATAGTGCTGCAATAAACATAGGGATTCAGGTGTCCTTTTGAATTATTTTTTTGTGTTCTTTTGGTAGATCCCTAAGAGTGGAATTGCTGGAACATATGGAAGCTCCATTTTTTAGCAAATTGAGAAACCTCCACACAGCTTTCCATAGTGGTTGTACCAGCTTGTACTCCCACCAGCAGTGTAGTAAATGACAAATTCTTAAAGAACTATAGATGAATAAAATTGAATGGAGAAGAAAAATAACACTAGACTAAATTCTATCACTTTGTTATTTAAAAATTAAGTATTTAAAATTTTTCCCACAAATTAATTTCTCTGTTTGGTCTCTCAGGTAAGTTCTACTAGGCTCATAATTGTTCTTCCTTATGTACGTCTGCTGTGTTTCAGGCATTAATCTCATTCCCTCATACCGATAGCCTCATTTTGCTGCCTAATGACTCCACCTTGAAGTGGGATATGGTTCTAACCCACAGATGAGTTCACTGAGGCTTGGAGAGATGATGTGACATGTCCAGCAATGCATAGCAGCAGAGCCAGGACTTGAACCTCGTACCTCATTCTGTACAGATGCACAGCTCTCCCATGCCCTGTACTCACAGCTGACTGCCTAAGAATAGACACACTATGGACAAAGAAGGGGATCCTTTCATCCAGACTGTTTCAACTTAGATGCCAAAACCACATGAAGGGAAAGAAATCATACCATCTCGATCAGGAACACAGGGGCAAATGTTTAAAGAAAATACTGTGTTTTACAAAAAAGACAGTACTTATTACCAAGTTGATCTTATCCTAGAATGCAATATTGATTAATATTAGAATATTAAATAACTCACCACTTAGTGACTAAAAGAAAAAGACAAGATAGTTTTATATCAATGCAATTAAAAAAAATCATGTGGTAAGTTTTACAGAAATCCATAGTAAAAACTCTTAGCAAACTGAAGCTAATAAAACAATTTCTTTGTTAAAATAAATCTTCCAGAAAGACTTAAAAACATCCTAAGTGTGAAATATCAGAAGCAGTCCATTTAAAAATAAGAACAAAACAAGATGCCCAGCAGCCAGCATTTCCATTCATACCATGCAGGATATGCCAGCCTGAGAATTAAGACAATAATAAATAAGTATCAAGAATGAGATAGAACAAAACTGCTGTTACTGCAATGTTATGATTTCTTACATAGAAAATGCAAAGATTCTACAAGTTATAAGAAATAATATTAGAACTAATGTTTAATATGAGTCCTAGTAAATATTCTATTAAAGTCTATGGTATTTTTGTATTCAAGCAATTTTTAGAAAATGCAATTGAAGATTTCATTTCTAATGGACCACACATAGAGGAACCTAGAAGTAAAAATTAAAGTGTGAGCTCTTGACATGAAAATGTGTGATACCTTATTGGAAGTTATTATAAAATCCTTAAATAAATAGAGAGAAATATGTGTATGGATAGAAGTCAATATTCTACAGCTGTCAAGTATCCCCAAATTGATCACTCAATAAAACTCCCAACAAAAGCCCACCAGCGTTTGTCATGGGCCTGATTTTAACAGGTGTGTGAGAGGCTAGCCGACCCTCAAGAGCCCCTCAACAACTTCATCCCGCCGGGATCGAAACTCACAGGTTTACTGATAGAAAGCATCTCTCTTCCCTGCTCCTCCCTATATACCTTAGCAGGTGCATCCCATGGTGTCAGCGACCAAGGTCTCCATGTTTGTGATCATGCACTCACCCTCTGTGGGAGGCACATGTGTCAACTTTGTATAAACATCCTGTGACTCTTCAGATCAGCTTTCTGTCTGTTGTCACCCTGTGGAGGGGATCTTTACATGTTGAGGAGGAGACTGGCCTCCCTTGTGATCTGCTTGAGAGAGTCCCCTCCTGGCTCTCCAAATGGAATATTCTTTTTGAACCCAGGGGCCAAATGAAAGGAACATGGAGTAACAGGTTCTTTTTCACCTCCCACTGCCAGCCTCTGTGGCTGCCACCTGCAACTCTGTTTTCCTCCCAGATTTCATTACCCACATGTGATAACTTGTTATTGCAAAAAGCACTTAGAAGTATGAGCACAGGGCACATGCACCTATAAATATAGACAACTTGGCCAAGATCATATCCATCAAGAGAGATCACAGGAGATTGCAGAGGGGTGGGGGGCTGGGAGGCTAGGTTGCTGCCTGCCTGCCTCCTTATCTGCTGGTCTGCCTGTGTATCCAGTTCCCTGCTTCAGCATTAAAGGCAGGTCAGAGATACCAAAGGCTCCAAGATTCCTTTTCTGTTTGCCCAAATCAACAGTGAACCTGCCTGGATTAGGATAGTTGCGCGACACCAAATAATCTTTGTTCTCCCTTTACAGGACAGCTAGGGAGACAAGTGACCCTGAGTCAGCAACTCAATCTGGCATACTGAACACAGGAATAACCTCTCTTGCTTCAGTGACCCCTCCCACTTTACAAAATGGTGCTGATGCCTGGAGGGGTGTTGGGAATGTCAAATGATAGGACTCAGGTCTTGGTATAACCCATGGGTCAGCTTGACTCCTGCTCCAGAGTAAAGCTAGGGGACTGTGGGCTGAATTCAGATCCCATCTGATCTTCCCTTCCCTCCTGGCTTTTCCTCTCTCTTCCACACCTCATGGCTCTCCTCAACCTCAGGTGATGCTCACCCATTCTTGCAAGGGGTGGGGCCTGTAGTTTGCCTTTCATAAGTAGCAGTGAGGGAGCAGAGAGCCAGTGGATCATCAGATTATAGGGCAGATAGAGAATCAGAGGCCCAAAGAGGTGATGGGCATGTGAAGGACTGGCAGTGATACAGAGCAATCCCTCAGGATGAGCCTGAAAGGTCTCCTTGGCCCTACAGGAAAGAGTGGGATTCCCGGACAGACACAAGTGCAGCTCAGTCACTTCTGGCAGGATGGGCTGCCTTCTGGGGTGACGGAATCCAGAGAGTGACACAGTGTCTGTGTAGCTGGACCCTGTCTATTTTGTAATAAAATCTCCCCTAGACTAAAATTTAGGATGAAACAATTAATTCTAATTACCCTTTGTTCTCTCTTCCCCAGCCCCTCCTGGTGATTAACCTTTAAGTCACAACTAATGCATTTCTCTCCACCTACATCCCCAGAAACTTGGGAGATAGACATCCCTAATGAAAAATCCTCTGGGGTGCTTGGGGTTGATAGTAACATGAAAAACAACCATCTGCTGATTGTTGCCGGATGATGGCCGGGGGGACACTCCCTACTGAGGGTTGAATGCCTTGACTCAACATCTCAGAGATGCAATGACCCCTGCTTCCTTCATATTCTGTATTCCCTCATTTACTTCCTGCCTCTTATATAATCACAGCACTCCTGCCACTCAGGGTGCACCATTTTGGGGTGCCAATCCTACCGACTCCCTTGGAGACCACCTTAAATAAACTCCTTAGTGAAAATTCTTGTGGTACTAAGTTTGGCATTCTGAGCAGCAGGTGAAAGACCTGCTTGGTCACTTACATCTCCAGTCTCTCTTCAGTGAGCATGGCCATTTTCTGTTCTGTTTGCTCTTTCAGGAAAGAAGCAGAATCTATTTCCTCCTCCTCCTCCTCCCTGTGCACAGGAGTTAATTGCCCTTTTCCCAGACTCCAGGTCACCTTGGTGTGGGTGTCCGTGCGTGCCTGAAACCCTTTTCTAAAGGTTTAGGTCAGTGGCCGTTTTTTGCTTCCTAATCAAGCTAACAGGGTTCGCATCCATGTAGTTAGTGGATTAGGTAACAGATGAAATCACCAACAAATTGGCCAGACAGGCTCAGACATGATGTCCCAGGTCAGGCTAATTTAAACACGGGTGAAGGTGAACAGAGTGGAAAAAGAGAGACCAGATCAGAAACCTTGGGGAGATTAAGCAGATTCAAGATTGACAGTGTCACACACATCTTGCTCTGAGTCCTTTGCTGCTGGGAGAAACAGGAAGGAAGGAAACATGAGGAGGCCAGGAAGAGTGTTGGGAAAGGCAGACAAAACACATGTCCAGGGCCTCCCCGGTGGTGCAGTGGGTTGAGCACTACGCTATGAAGCTGTCCGCAGCCTCTGCAGTGATGGTTCGATTCCCAGCCGACCGGGGAGATTCCCACATGGTGAGGCAGACCTCTCCTGTCTCACCCTCTGCTCCCCTCAGCAGTGTACTTTGGTCCTTCTGCCTGTTCTGTTCCCTGCTCTATCTCTGGTGAATTCTCACCTTCCCACAACTCTGGTCTGTATCCCAGTGCTTGTATAAATAAATAAATCTTAAAAACAAAACAAAACAAAAACACATGTCCACCTGTTACCCTGGGAGCTGGATTTGGGGAAATAGAGACCTCTCCCCTCCCTCCACCAACTACCTCTGAGATGGGTTGTTCTTGCTTATCTTCTCACTCAGTGAAGCAGACCCAGGATATATCCCTGAGATCAACTATGTTGCTAAGACCATTGTAGGGTAAGGTAAAGTATCAGGCTTTTCTGCCCTCCCACCATTAGGATTAATGATGGATCCTTGTGGTCCTGAATGCATGCCTGATGGCGGGCACCTGGAGTGGGGTGTGGGCATGTGCAAGTGGGTACACCTGGGCTAAAGCTGGGCTTATAAGGGTAGTGTCACAGGGAAACCAAGAGAGCAGAGAGAATGAGAGTGAAAGAGAAGCAGAGTAGAGAAGCAGAGAGAACCAGAGAACCACAAGAGGAGCAGAGAACAAGGACACAAGAGAACACCAGAAAGCCTAGAATGAAGACTTGCTGGGGGCTGGGAGGCCTGCCAGCCTCCCAGCCCCCCAGCACCCCTGCCTGCTCTGTAAATCCCAATAAAAGCCTGAAAAGCCGGTATTTTTCTTTTTCTTTCTGGCTTATTTCACTGAGCATGATCCCTTCCAGCGCCATCCATATTGCTGCAAATTGCATGTGTTTATCTTTTTTGAATACCGGATGGTCTCACTCATAGCAGGAATCTAGAAAACTTAAATAAGGGATCAGGAAAAAGAATAACTATAAAAAAGTGAAAATCAAAATCAACAAAAAACTATGAACCAGAGACACTTTTTAGGGGGTGGGGGCCGGGAGGGGAGGGATTGGGGTCAGAATGGGGCATGTGCAGTTGTATGGGGGAATATAAAAATAAAATTTATTATTTAAAAAAAAAAAAAAGCCTGAAAAGCCACCGAGAGCTCCAGGACTCCTCCTTTACCCCGTCTGCTCGGATCATAGATAACCTGCTCAGTGTCCTGTCCGATCCCCTCACTGAGTACATTGATGCCCATGACCCAGTCAGCCTCTTGGCCCTGACCAGTGGCTGCAGGATGAACAGTCCCAAGGAGGGTTGTCAGGGCAGGACTGGACACGGTGCAGGTTTTCTGATCCAGCAGACTGGGTGAAGGAGGAGTCAGAGTCCTTAGTGGCTTTTTGTAGGTCTTTTTATTTAGATTACCAGGTACAAGGCAGGCAGGGGCGCTGGGGGCTGCCAGCCTCCCAGCCCCAGCAGGTTTTCACTCTGGGCTCTCGGGCCTTCTCTCAGCTTCTGCTTCTCTTGCTTCTCTCTCGGCTTCTCTTTTGGCTTCTACTCGGCTTCTACTGGCGTCCCCGTGACACTGCCCTTAAAAGCACAGTCTTAGCCCAGGTGAATCCCATCTACCTATGCCCACACCCTACTCCAGGTGCCCACCATCAGGCATGCATTCAGGACCGCAAGGATCCATCATCTATCCTGATGGCAGGAGGGCAGAAAAGCCTGACATTTTTCCTTACCCTACAAGGGTCCAAGGTGTTCAATGCCACATCCCCAGAAGCTATTTTCTTGAGTTGGAATCCAAGAAAGCAGGATTCAGGTCCTGGCCTTGCCATAGGTAACTGCTGTCTACAGTTCTTCAAGCCATTTATCCTTTCAGTCTCTAAAGACCTACTTGTTAAACAAGGTAGCTCAAAAACTGTTCTTTTAAGCACGACTATTCTGCGATCTGAAATATGCATGAGATCTTGTGAACTCATCAGCGGCATGACATCCTCTGTAACATGGAGTAAACCCATGGGGCTTAGGTTTGAATCTTGTTAGTCCTGCAGTAACATTGTGGTTATGCTTGTTCAGGAAGAGGCCTACAATTTCCCATGACTAGACCCACTACCTCCAACCCTGCACTAGCATTTAACGTGCCTTTGTTCATTTATTCCTCACCAGGGAGCAGCAGTACCCACATCAGCAACACCTGGAGCTCATGAGCTTTCAGAGTCTCACATCCCACCCAGGCCTGCTCAGTCTGAGACTCTGCAGGTACCTGGCCACCTGTGTTTAAACAAGTTTTCCAGGTGATTTCATGTCCACTCAAGTTTGAGAGCCATGGAGACCAGTGATGTGGCTCAGTCATTCTCATGCTGGGCTGTCTAACCAGATCACCCAGACCGTTATTTCAGCCACACGTGACCAGGCTTCTTCAGCCTGGGAAACTGAGTTTCATGGGTGAAAGTCCACAGCTGATTTTAATCTGCACTAAAGCAGGCACCTTAGAGTTGTTCCTTCAGACCCATTTTCATAGACCTGACTTCTGGAGCTCAGAGGAGTTTCAATATATCTAAGACATTTTGTCAAGGAGGGGTTTACTGCAGAATCAGGATTTGATCTCAGACTGTCCTTTATTTCCACAATGATGGGTTTTCAAGCTCAGGTTTTGGAATCGAACACAACTGGGTCCATGCGTCAATGTGGCCTCTTGCCAGTATCAATCTTAGTCTGCTGGATAATGGGGTGATTTGGTCCCGAGTGTGGGATTGCTGTAAAGAATAAGGGTAACCATTGAAAATCAATAGGTGTGGGTAATAAGCACCCAATAAAAGCTTGAAATCCTTGATATTCATATTCCAAACACCTTTGAAATAGCTCACCTGTACTAAGTTTAAGCTGAGCTATAAATATTCATGCCTGGAGAAATTTGACATTTTTTCTGGTGCTCCAGAAGGCCCTGTTGATTTGTGTGATGTTTGCAGGAAGGGAAAAAGGTAGATAGAAGGAGGAAACAGCTGTCATGGCTCATTCTGTCTATTTCATTTAGGGAGCTGATGCAGCCTGGGAAAGGACAAAGACTTGTGTAAGGTAAAAGAGTTAATCAGGCTTTTTATGCCACTGGCCTCTGTGGCTATTGCCCGTGGCCTTGATCATATTGAGGCAGAAAGTGCTTGGGAGTGTGGGAATGAGGCACACACGCGTCTGATTGTGGACACCTGGAGTATGGGTGTACATGCATGTGTAAGTGCACACCTGAGCCTAGAGGGCTTTGGGAGGACGGCTATGAGAGGGAGATGGCTACGAGAGCACAAATGACTACAGAAGTAGCAAGACCACAAAACTATGCCAGGGAGAGCCAAGAGAGAAATCATAAAGATTTGCTGGGGGGAAGGGGGCTGGGGAGGTCAATTCCTGCCTACCTCCCCACAACCCATGCCCACCCTCCCCCCTCCCCTATGCTGGGTACCCATGCTAGCCTCCCTGCCTGGTGTGCTCTGTGTCTGGTTCCCTGAGAGAGCATTAAAGCCTGAAAATCCACTGAGGGCTCCAGGACTCTCCTTTATCCATCCACTTGAATTGGTAGTGAACTTGCCCTGTGCCAGCTGACACTAGAACTTGCTAACACTGTAACCCTCCACTTCCTTCCTCACCCCCACATACATCTTTGTCCCCCACCCATATGCTCCCAGATGTACACACATCCACACTCACACACACAACACACTTTTCTTTGTGTTCCTTATAGCCATTACTTACCTTTGATTTTCTCCATCATGAAGGAAATTCACATTCTGATACAAGGTTGGAACTGAATTTCACATATTTTCTCTAAGTAAATATGATTTCTGCAGCAGCAAGGCTTTGTTTTCCTGCTACAGCGATTCCACTTTGGCAGAGTAGTGGGGTCCCCATCAGTGACCCCTGCTGGGCAACTCCTGTGAGCTGTCAGTGTCTGGGGCTGTTAGGACCTCACATGGCTGCAAGACCCTAGGGTGCTACGCTGCAAGTGTACCTGAACAGTGAACAGCCCACTAGCAGGGGCCGGGAGTCTGTGTGCCCAACACATTTCCCCATTTAGCTTTCTTTCTTTCTCTCTGATTTTATGTAGTTTCTGATCTGAGGTTGTCCTGGTTACATGTCCTAGTCCTTCCCCTCTGGCCTTCAGGATTGTCTCATCTATAAAACAACAGGAGTAAAGACAGCAAGCCACTGGCTTTAGATACAGATTCTAGGAGAAAGAGGCAGACGAAGGAAAGTAGGCACCCACTGCTCAGAGTGGCGGGCATGGCTGCTGGCAGCAGTCTGGTGACTAAATCCTTTGAATCCAATTCCTCCTTGACAAAAAACCTTTTGTTTTTTTCCTTAACTGGTGGTGTGATCTTCAGGACCACACTTTATTCTTCTGAGGATTTGGTCTCAGTTTGAAGAAAAAAATATGACTTCTGAAGTTTTTCTAATTCTAGCATCTGTTGATTCTATGAAGGCAAAGTGCTATGAGTTGTAGGGTGATCCATGATACTTAGTACATCAATGGAAAGCCAGTGGGACTGTCTACCTGGTGGGTGAAGAAAGTTGGTTAAAATTGGTTCTTATGCTTGCGTGGTTGCAACTCCTGCTTGTCATTTTTATCAGTTCTGGCTGCCAGCGCATACATTTTGTGGCTGTACATAGGCCTCATTCTCTAATGATTTAAACGTTAGGAGAATTGAGAAATCAGAGTGTCTTTATTTCATGGTCCACTGGTAAGGTAATGATGGGCAGATGTGTTGAGTTGCAGCTCCACTTACCTGAAAGTCTCCTGTTAGTTTCTTCAGCTTTAAGTTTTGATTTATTATGTTGAACAGGCATCTGTGTCCTCATGATTTGGATCCTCAAAACAAAACAAAACAAAACAAAACAAAACAAAACAAAACAAAACAAAACAAAAAACCCGGGCTTCCCTGGTGGCACAAGGGGTTAAGATGCAACCTATGAAGATAACTGCAGCCACTGCAGGACGAGTTTGATCCCCAGCCAGAGAGCTACCCACATGGCGCAGGAGACTCTCCTGACTCGCCTGCTGTTCCCCTCAGCAGTGTACTTCAGTCAATCTGCCTGTTCTGTTCCCCACTCTGTTTCTGGTGAATCCTCTTAACTCGCACGCTTCTGGCCTGTACCCCAGTTCTTGTATGCATAAATAAATAAATCTTAAAAAAAAAAGAAGTAGAAAAGTTACCATTTAAAAAAAAAAAAACAAACAGACCCATGAATTTAAATGCAAGTTGCTTATGCTTCCTGGCCTATTTAGATTTCATCAAGATGTCGTTTAACTCTTGGTGTTGAGATGCCCTTTAGAATTAATTGGAAAAAACATTAAAACATTGTTTTATTCTGCAATGTGCCAGCTACTGGGATAAGTGACTAAGGGAAAGAACAGAACAGGTATGGCCTTTGAGGTCCTCTAGGGAAAGTGGGATAGGGAGAGGGAAAGAAGGTGCTGCGAGCCCACCCTGGCTGCCAGAAGGGTGTTGGTCCCGGGCCAGCTTCACGTCTTCCCTGAGATCCTCTAGAAAGGCAGAAACTCAGTCCCTGCCCAGCCTAGCAGCCAACCCTGAGACTGTACTTTCACAAGCTCCCTGGGTGATCCGGTGCACATGAAAGTTTGAGAAGCCTTGGTCTTGACAGGGGAGGAGCAAGACTCACAGCCATGAGATGATTGAAGGTGACTTTCCAGGAAGCAAGGTCAGGGGAGGCTGAAGCCCAGCAAGGGAAGAGCAATAATTGAGTTGCAGGAAACATTGGCTGCAAAAAGTGGATATTACTAAAGGGTTTGGTTTGCTCAGGAGCTGGAAGAGTTTGGGGTAATGGGGCAGAGACTGTGTATGGTGGCAGAAGAACCAGAAGTCAGGAGAGGTGAGTGAGTGGTGGGGTCCAATCATTTTGGGGTTAGAAGGCAGGGGGTGCCACGCGTCCCTGCCGGGACTAGCTCCTGCAGTCAGATGGCCTGTTTTCTGTTCTGATGTTATGGCACACTGACTGGATGTGGAAAGATAGGGGGCCTCTCTGTATCTCAGTTTCCTCATATGTTAATAGAAGTTCTAGGGAGCACCTTCTCAACAGGGCTGTGGTGGGAAAGAACTGAGGGAAGCTTGCAGACCCTCTCCATTATCCCGCACATGGTGAGTGGCATAGAAGTGATTGGTGCTATCGCTGATGGCGAGAGGTTGTAGGTAGTGAGCACCGCAGCGAGACTGAGTTTGTGTTTGCTATTTACTTTTTAGGAAGAAAGTTCTGGCGGTACAAAGGGAATGGAACGGGATGGCTAGATATCACTGCAGTTGAGTGGGAGATGAAGACGACAGTGTGTGCTCCCCAGCTCCCTGGCGCACCTCACCCTGCAAGGAGAAGTGAGTACCCCTGTGGCTCCACACTCCTGACCCGGGATAGGACACAGCATTCCCCTCGCGGCCTTGGCCCCTGCTGGGTCTAAAGGTCAGGAGTTACTTCTACTTGCTTAGACTGAGCCATTTGCCAGTAAACTCTCTGTGAATACAAATCTCAAAGAGAAAGTTAGATATATTTCTAGGGTCTGAAAACAATTTCACCACTTCACCTGGGTTTCAAGATAATTTTTCATGATAACTTCTCCTCTCTCAGTAGTCAGTATGTATTCTTTCATATGTCATTGCTTTCCAATAGTATGTATTTGTGTGACTCATTATTCTTGACAATTACTTTCACTTTTCTATTACATTACTCATTAAGAATATGATTATGTACATGGGAAATCAATAAATGAGTAAAAGCGGAATAAAGTGGGGACATTTATAGCCTGGAATACATTGCAGTAAATTTATGCAAATTTCTAATTTAACTAGATAAATCAAAACATTAAAAACAAACAAAATATCCACTGGAATAGAAATCTATTATCAGCTGCAGCAATGATGAAAATTCGAGAGAAGAGGGAGGAGGCTTTTGCATGGGGTTTGAGTGTAGAGGCTTCTTCTGGGCTTCGGGAAGACCACGCCTGCCCCCTGCCAGCCAGACTTCAGGAGGGCCCCACTGGAAGGGGCTCCCTTGCTCTATAAAATACTCAGGAATGCTGGATGAAATCAAGGAAACTATCTTCACATAAATGTAAAGTTGTACAAAAATAAGGAAAATCCCACAAACCAAAGAAGACACTGAAATGCAAAGGGGTGAGAAGGTGAAAAATCACCTTTGAGAGATTCTGGCTGATGATTGACTGGTGCGGGGAGCAAGGGCAGGGAGAACCTGAACCATTTTACAGGAAACCACTAGGAAAGGCTGTTCTGTAGCCAGGGTGACCCAGACGTTCCTCCCCATCGTATCTGAGTGAGACAGAAACAGGAGCCTGGACAGGCCAACCACACACTCTCTGCTCCCTGCACTGGGAGTGACAGGTGCTTCTTCAGCGGTTACATCTGGAGTCTTGCTCCACCATCTCTCCTTAGATAAAAGTACTTAGATGCCTACTCTTGGAGTGACCCAATATCTGATCTAGATGCCTCTGCTTCCTGGCCCCTCTCTGGACTCCGTAGCAAGGACTCTCTACCTGCTTTTTTCCGGGCCATGTGATGCTGTCTGTGACCTGTGGCCTCTGAACTGTGGCAGGTAACAGAGCTGAGGCGACTACAGGTGTGGTCCTGGGGGTCTTCCCCAGCCCCCCCGGGGGCATAGGCAGTGTCAGCCTGCAAGGCCGCTGTGGGGACTCTGGGTAGAGGGGTGGTGCTCTCAGAAAACAGGGCCTTGGTGTGGTGGGACCCAGTGGGAGAGGGTGCCCAACAGACTGCACTGCACAGGGACATGAAAGATTTTATACTTTGTCCAAGAATTTGGCTTATATTTTAAGGGAAAGAAGTTTCACAGTGATTGGATTTACATTTTAGGCAGTTTCACAGAGAAGCACTGTGGCATGACATACACCCACACTTTCCTCTTAGAAAATTTTCAGTCATGCTCTCTGCTTAGCTGTCACATCTACCCTCACTAACCCAATAATATTTTTGGCCACTGTCCCTCTGTTGAAAATTGTTAACTTCAGATAAGTCATATAAAATGCAAATCAACCACAAGAGTGAAAGTCTGGATTTTGTAGTGTCTGCAGGGTTTTGGGAAGTTGATGGGGGTAAATCTGGGGGCTGGACGAAGAGCAGCGCTCCACTGACTCCGGCAGAGCCAGACTGCATTGTTGGAAGGAGGTTTTGCTCCTTCCAGTCAGTCTTCAGAAGGAAATGTTCTGAATGTCAATAGATTCGGAGAAACTCTTGGGAAAGAAAATCTGTGCAAAGCCAGACTATTGTCTCCCAACTCCTCCCCCAAACATCTGTCCTTAGGATCGGACGGTGGGGTTCAACACAGGGGGGAGGCTTCATGCTGCGCGTGTTAATTTTTAGAAACACTTGATTTCCTCATCTCCATCCACACTCGTTTCATTATTTGTTCATCCTTGTTAGTAGAACATGATTATAAAGAAAACTAAGTGTTATCTAATGAAAGCCAGGATCAACCTATTTCAGGGTTGTACTTTAATTATTCGATATAGCTTATCACACACCTTTTGCTGCAAGAATGGCTGCCCCGGGGTGGCCTGGCTTCTGATAGGAGTCAGATTTGATGCCAAACATAAGTAAGGACCTGGCTCCGTGCTGGCACTCCCAGTGGGGGTGAGAAACTGGCATCCTCTCTTAGGCTGCTTCTCTTTCTTTGAGACAGGAGGGAAGACAGAGTTGACAGTGCAAGACCTAGATTTTGGGGTCTAGAAGAAGCGCAGAAGTACATGCGGTTACTAAGTACACTGCAGGGCATTTGTTAGGCACTGGGTGAGATCTGGTTTTCTTGTCTATTGTTTTTCTCAGCTAGAGACGGTGTTCAGTCAGTTTGACTCAAAAGAGATCTTTTTAAAGTATTGGACTTCTTGGGCCTTCCTGGTGGTGCAAGGGATTAAGACACAAGCTATGGGGCTGTCCGCAGCTACTGCAGCACAGGTTCAATCCCGGGCTAAGGAGCTACCCACATGGTGCAGACCTCTCCTGACTCACCTGCTGCTCCCCTCAGCAGTGTATTTCAGTCATTCTGCCTGTTCTGCTCCTCACTCTGTCTCTGGTAGGCCCTCTCACCCCCACAGCCCTGGCCTGTACTCCAGTTCTTGTATGCATAAATAAATAAATCTTTAAAAAATATGTTGAACTTCCTTTCTCATCTTTGACCTTCAGATAAGCAGTTGAGTTTGATCTTAGAATATGGCTGTCCTGTTCCCTTTTCAACCAGGTGGTTGAATTTCTTCCTTCCAGATTTTCCCAAAGCAAAAGTAATGTCAACTAACCAGTCATTTAAGATGGGATGAATTACTTTGGATAAATCAGCACATTTTTAAAAATACAAGGATAACATGGTCATCAGCTAAAGATCAAGTTCACATGTTGTTTTGACAAACAATTGTCACCTCTCCCTCCTGTCACTGCTGGAGAGTGGACAAAAGGAGTTATTCTGAGGATATTCTGCTGGTAGTCCAAGCAGGTGCTATGGTTATTTTTTCCAATTTCTAGCAAACGAGGAGGGGATGATGAAATCCTCTATCGTCTGTAAAGAGACAGCAGGAGGGATTCTGGGATTTGTCATTGCCATGTTAATTTGCTTGGTTCTCTAGAGTTTAAGGAACCGAGACAGGGGTCATGCATCTATTTTGTTCTCTTACAGCACCTGATGTTCATGTGGTTGGGTACCAGTTCCATCCTTGTGGATAGAGGTGCAGTGACTTGCCAGCATGTTCATCTAAATGGGCAGAGACAAAGGCTGATTATCACTGTGGGAGGTAATCTAAGCAGATGTTAAGGTCTTGAAGAAGGACTTCCATGCAAATTGGAGATGAGGGACTGGAAAGGGAGGGTCTGGAAACAGGAAGTGTCTGCTTCCCAAAGTCTGCTTGACTTGGGGAGAGAATACTGAGATAAACAGCTGGAAATGAGAAAGGAGGCAGTTAGTAAGGACTTTTTCAAGGATCAGGTCAACCCTGTTCCTCTGTCACCATCTGCAGTGATGACAACAATTTGGATCTTTGTATGGTACTGAGTATGCAGACTAGGTAGCATAAGGACTGTCACCATCAACTAAGGATTTTTGGGAAAGCACTGGTGACATGCACTGAAATTTAGAGGAGCAAACTAGAAATGAGAAGTCAGAAAAGGAGAAAATCCCCAAACCTGGTTTTTCTTTTTACCCCAGAATACCGAGTGAGTGGTGTTCAGCCCTGATGCTTGTGTGTGTTCTGCACAGAGCTCCTGAGCATCCTCCTGGCTGGTTTCATTAGAAGTGCTGACCCAGACTGTGACCATGAAACTTACACAGTCCCTCCCACAGGGATCCTGAGACCTGCCTGGGAGGTAAAAAGGGGTCTGGACAGACATGGTAGGGGGCAGGGTAAAGATGGATTTTACAGAGCTGTTCCTCACTCTCTGGCCTTTCTTATCTATTGGAAAATGCTGTGAAGAGAACTGGGGCTTGTCTCAATGAGTGTCTCAGAGTTGAGACAAGACTCCTCAGGCTGCCCTGTGTCTTTAGGAAGCCTGATCCACAAACGGTCCATCAGAATAACAATGATGCTTGGCCAGAGGCATCAGAGTTTAATTGCCCACACCACTCAGGAGCCTTATCATCCCTTTTGTCAAAAGCAAATCTCTTAAAAAAAATTTAAGCTCCAAATCTCCAGTACTCTGTTCCCAAGATAAAACAAAGTGTTGGCACAGGCTACCCTTACAAATTGACATTTAAATATCCCCAGACAGTAAATAGTACTGTGGTACCACTTCCTTTTATACAATCAAATTTATTTTTTGAACTCTCCACTGATCTTCCTTGGTTTTCATGCTCACATTTATACAATATCTTTCATCTTGGATAAAATATAGAAACAAACTTGATCTCCCTAATTCATAAAGAAGTGGTTCATTGCCGATCATAGGAATGGCTGCAGGATTTCTGGTGTGATTTAAGTCTTAAATGTGGCATCATGCAAAATAAATATTAATAAGAAGGAACAGGGAGTCATTTAATTCCCTCTCATATTACAGGCACTTTACCAAATATCACACACATAATCTGCACAGAACTCTCAAGGCAGAGAGAAGTTGCACAGCTGAAAGCAGCAAGCTCACCTGTGAGTCCATCTCTAAGTCAGAACCAGTGCTCAATAGACGTTAGTATCCAAACAACAGAATCCTCTCAGTGTCAGAGTGAGGGCATAGTTTTGAGTCTCTAGGCAGCTTTTTGCTAGCAGTAAAAATCTTTGAGTGAAAATGTGAGTGTATGAGCCATAGTCTTCAAGTAACCTTATCAGGTGTGTAGTCTACCTATTCCCCACCTGTTACATATACTGCAAATGTTATCCCATTGTTGAGAGCACATCTGCATACACATGGCGCTCCTGGAGCATCCCGCCTTTCATTTGATGGTTTACTCGAGCCTCTGTAATGAGATCTGTATGCTTGGGGAGTCCGTCATCTTGTCACCAAGCAGCTGCATTCCAAACATTTGGATCACCATGGCTCACTCCTTATGCACAGGCTTTGCCTCCTGCCTAGCGTGCTGTCAGAGTTGCCTGAGAAGAAGCAAAGTGAGAAAGACAGTAAGAATGAAAGATGGTGGGAACGAGAAGTGTTGTGGAAAGCAAGGCAACCTATACCATGCACTGTCAGTGGTGTTCAGCTGGCAGTTGGATGCCCCAAGAGTCCTAGGCAACTTCCCTCAAGTGCCTGCTGCCTTGAGGGGCCCAACTGGAGAACTGAATCTGGCTCAGACCCTCTCCCTCTCCCTTGTACCTCAGGGTTTCTCTGTGTGGTGTCTTCAGAAGAGCATTTTGGCTTCTTATATAGCATCTCGGACTCCAAAAGCAAATGTTGTAAGAGACAGGAGCTGCCTGCTTCTTCATCCCTGGCCTGGAAACCAGCACAGCTTCACTCCACCAGATCCTCTTGTAGAGCAGTCAGAAACCCACACAGGTTCAAATCTCAAGAACCCACAACTCAGACCCTGCTTCTAGAGAACCTGACCAAAAGTGTCCCTTGTCCTACTTGTAATCAGATCCACAAATGTCGAGGTTTATTGATGTCACCCGAGGTAATAATTGCTCAGCCTCAATTATTTCCCACTTCTCTTGCAGCCTGGGGATGGGGAATGTGGTCCAGAACTGATGAATGAAAGTCAAAAGGATTCTGCTCTGGACTTCCCCCAAATCTTTTGCATTCTTGATAAATGGTGACAGATACAGTTGATACTGCCTTTCCCTTGCCTTCCTCCCCCTAATTTTTTGGCCTTGAAAATAGCTGTGATAGTTGAAGGTGAAGCAGCCATGTTGCAAAAGTGAAGAAAGGGTCAAGAGAACATGAATGTTCTCAACTTTGACACTGATAAGAACTTGAGTCACCTCTGACCTGCCATGTGAAATAAAGCAACCTTTTTTTTTAAGTCATTGTGTTAGGTTTTCTGACATTTGTAGTCAAATGCAATTGAATGGATCATTGCAGGAGGATAAACCAATGAAACTAATAGACGAGGCAGAAGGCAGGCTACTTCTTGACAGCTGAAACTATACCCACCAAAGACAAATATCCTTGTAAGATGACAAAGATGCAATGTAAATTATTGGCTCTAATTTGGGGACATTTTACTGGATCCATATCTAAAGTTGGCATAAATGCAGAAACATCCCACTTTCCTTTGTCATTTGTAGATTGTTTTCCCTCTATTTGAGTTTATATTATTCATTGTCATTTCTATTGATGTATTACAACCTAGACGTCACTTTCCAAACATGGAAGAAGTTTAGTTTGAAACTGATTTATCGATCTCTACTAAATTCTGTTCTCATTCTCTTTAAATGGATTTTAATAGAGCCCAAAGACAGTATGAAAAATCATTCAAATTCTGTGTTAACATTGCTCCAGCTGTTTTCTGTTTAATATGCAAGCTGGTGAGGAAGGCATAACTTGAACCAGTGAAGCAATAAAATTGGGCTTTCCTTTCTTTTCTTGAGGGAGGCAATGGGCTGGGGCCTGGTTGCCCAACTGCTAACTCTATGTCCCTGCTATTAGTTATTTTCCCAATCATTTCTGTATAACACAACACTATTAGTATTATATGGAGCAGTGGTATCACCGTGGTATCATCAGACATTTCAGGGCAACAATTATCCTACCTCATATTCCTTCCAGGTAAGCTGATCCTGAGTTAAGTGTCTCAGATAAGTGTTTTCTAGAAGAGACACTATGGAATTCAAGGGAAGTGATACTAGGGTATGGGAGTGAAAAAATGGGTAAAGCTATATAAGCAAAAACAGACAGCCCAAGCTTGTAGCTTGACCAGATCACCATTATAGACTATGGGGTCTCACTCTCCCCAGGCTTCCTTTGGCAATTTGTGTGGAACATGCTTTAGAATTTCCCGCCTGAGCGACAGGAGAGGACCACTGGCTCTGTGCTCCAAGTCTTCAAGGATAACCTCTGGAGTGCTGCATCTGGCAGGTAGTACAGGTGTGACTGCCAGCTGAGTTCTGCATGTGGCACTTACTGTGGCATCAGAGAAGTCCCAACACAGGGACAAAGAGATACAGGATTCAAGGAAAGTGGGCTCCACCAGGGCAGCTGATTACAAAGCTAATTAATGCAATAATGCCTGGAAAAAGGTAGTCGGAATGAAAATGAGGTGGGACACAGGAAGAGCATAATATCATACCTAACAGGAGTTAAAAAAATGAACAAGGGACCTTCCTGATGGCGCAAGGGGGTAAGCAGAGCACTGTGAAGCTATCCACATCCTCTGCAGCATGAGTTTGATTCCCACCAGCCAGGGAGCTCCCCTCATGGCGCAGCAGACCTTTCCTGACTCACCTATTGCTCCCCTCATCAGTGTATTTCAGTCAGTCTGCCTGTTCTGTTCCCCACTCTGTCTCTGGCGAATCCTCTCACCCTCCCGCACCTCTGGCCTGTACCCCAGTTCTTGTATGCATGAATAAATAAATCTTTAAAAAAACAGAATAAATAAGCTATATGGGGGATACAGATAGGCTTCAAGCATGTGTTAGCCCTTAGAAAAATAAAATGTGATAGCACTGGGGGAACATCTAATGGAGCATCTGAAAGAGAAAATTGGGAATGTTTTTGGGAGTTAGGACAAACAGGACAAAGATATGAAAAAGAAGTGGGAAAGTATAGAGTTTTGAAATTCATAAGAATGGATAGAAGAATCTAGGTGATTCCTAAGAGAGGAAGGGAAATAAAAGGTCCCTGTTAGAGGGGCCTCCCTGGTGGCACAGGCAGTTAAGCATAGCATTGTGAAGCTGTCCACAGCTTCTGTAGTGCTGGTTCAATCCCTGCCGGCCTCGGAGAAACCAATGTGGCAAACAGACTTCTCCTGTCTTGCCCACTGCTCCCCTCAGCAGTGTATTTCGTCGGTCTGCCTGTTCTGTTCCCCATTCTGGCTCTGGTGAATCCTCTCACCCTCCTGCGCATTTGGCCTGTACCCTGGCTCTTGTATAAATAAAATAAATCTTAAAAAAAAAAAGGTCCCTGGTAGAGACCAGGAATCAGTGTGTTTTGGGCATATCAGCAACAGCACCAAGTGGTAGAAAATAATGGAATCCTGTCTTCAAATTATGAGGGAAAGTGATTCCCAGTGAATAATTCTATTCCTGTCCAAACTGTAAACACAAAAGAAGATCATTTATAACAGGCTGGTTTCAGGACATTATCTGCCAATTCTCCTTTTATAGCTGCTCAAGGATGAGCTTCACCAAAAGAGTAGACTGAGCCAAAAAACAGGAAGACAAGGGCTCCAGAAAGGGGGGGATTATAGATTGAGAGAGGTGATGGAGATTTTTAGATGACAGCTGTGCTGCAATCCCAGAGAGCAGATATTTTCAACCAGAACAGGTCAGAGAGACCCTGGAGAGAAATGATCAAGAAAATGGAATTTGTGGAACAATTGTCTATTTTTTCATGATTTACACTATATGTTGGCATTTTTTTTTTTCTTGAAGGACCAAATAGGCTTTGCTTAGCAATAGTCTCTTGCACCATTTAGCACTGTTAATACTGGGTGGAACAGCCCGAGACAGTAGGTGAGCAAACGCTAGTGCTGTACACCAGAGCTGCTTTAGTTACAAATTAAGAAGAAGCTTAGATCTGAATGAGAAACCACAGTTTGTTGAATCCTGTGTTGGACCATACGGGTAGAGTTAGGATATGGATTACTGATGATTCCATAAGAAACTAAGTGTGTAAAAATCTCCAAATAATTTTTAACACCACAGGAAGCAAATTTTTAAAATACACCCAAAGTAAGTAAAATAATCTCTCATCTATAAATTACCTTTATATAATTGAATAATGTAAACATTGAATACATATACACACAGCAATTTATGAGGTGACCATGCGGGAAGGATGGAGGGTAGAAATCCTGCATGGAGGGGATGGGTGTGGGTGTCTGCTGTGGGGGTGGGGGGGAAGCCAGCAGATGATGCCCAACCTGGCACAGAAAACCAAGAAGCAGAGATAACAACTTATTGTTTGAATACCTGACTGGATACTTCAATAACTAGTAGCTAAGGTTTATGAGAAGTGGGTCCTGAGAAGAGGAATTTGGAGGAGTATCTGGGGCCTGGAAGAAATGCCCAATTTGCATGAGCCTGCCCACATGGCCTCTGCAGGTATCTTCCCAAAACAGCCCTCTAGGGGCCTCCCAAGTAAAGTCCTAAAGTGCAGGGTGAACCGAGCTTTGTGGACAGAGCTTGGATGTGTGGCCCAGTTGTCCCTGCATGTGGCAAGGCAGATGGACATGAGGAGATGGCTCTGTGGGCAGTGCCCTATTCCACCTCCAAACTGGTAGGGTTATACAAATTAGGACATTGTATTTGTCAATGCAGGGCAGATACTTTTTTTTAACAGTTTATTTTATTGGTTTACAATAACTATTTATACCTGAGGCAGACGAACTCTTTCCCGGCCCTGCCATGACAGGCACACCTGTGAATGACAGTGCACAGATGAGGAGGAGAATGGAATCTACCCAGTAGGCTCAGACCCCATAGGTCCTAGCCTACACTGCCTCAGTTAGGGCAAAGGTCCACCCTGGACTGAACACCCCTTTTTCTGTCTCAGTCTGAGAGGAGTCTGCTGACTCAGGTACAGCAGAGCAGAGTCCTGGAGAGTGTGGGGTTGGCTGGGGTATGTGGAATGGGCAGGCCCCAGAGAGGAGACCTTGGAACAGTCCTGGCCGTGGGGTTGGTTGGGAGGGGGTTCTGACTCGAAGTAGGTGTAATTTGGGGCGTAACATCCATGGGTATCCTGGAGCTGAGGCAGCAGTTTCAGGAAAGGGGGGCTGCACAGTGTGTCTGACTGAGAGTGAGCTCAGGTGTGGACCCTCACTCTGCATGTCTCTCCCTCCCTGTAAAGAGGTTACAGCAGCTCCAGAGTGTTCTGTGGGTCAGGCCTGGGCATGCAAATCCTTTATTCTGTACCGAAGCCCTGTGTAGTACCTGGTGTCAATTCACATAAAAGAAAACCAGGCTCTGAAACCTGTGTCTCCAAGGCCAGGTGAGCTGCTCAAGCCCCAGTCACCCACAGTAGCCTCGAGAAGATCTCCAAGTCCCAAGTTCAGTTCAGATCATTGGATGGAGACAATTTCCACCCAGGTGCTGCACCTCAGGGCAGGAGCTATGAATCACACCATAATCTTTGGAGGGAGGCAGCAGACTAAATAAATGAATAAAGGAATAAAGGAAAGAGCTATTTTTACTTCCCATCTTTGATTTGAGCTTTACTGACCTCTTTTGTAGTCATGACATCATGCCTTTGGAAGTAATTCAGGTAATCTATATAATACAGCTTTGCTCAGAACCTCAAAGAACTTATTTACAAGTTCTGGTTCTGCTTTATGGGAAATCTGCAATAAAGTGATACCCAGTGTCACTGAAGGAAATCAAGCTAAACAACATTTCAAGTATCTCAACCAGATTTAAACTGTCAGCCAGGAGCACATGAACTGGTAGCCAGAGGTGGAGAGTAGGAACGCTTACAGGTGCCTGCCTGAGTCACCCTCTTGGAGAAAGCCCCTGTGGTATGCCTCTGACCTCCAGGAGCAGCTTGTGCTCTCTGTTGGGTGTGTCAGCCTCAGCCTCCTGCCAAAGTGTAATTATTGACACAGAAGCCACCACGTGGGGTGAGACTTAATTCAAATATTTAAAGGACCCAGGGCAGGATGGAACCAGGGCTCAGAGCCCAGTGCAGTCAGCCTGTTATGGACCCTTAGCAACACCACTTTTCTACCCTGTCAAAGGGGACAATGACCGCTGGCACTGAGGACACTGAGAGATTTGTGTCTATGACGCCTCGCGCTGTGCAGGACCTGTGCTGCAGGCTGGCGTCCAGCCTCTATACATATTTTAATGAAGGCACTCTTGAGCGCACACATTACGGTGGTGAGTCCTAGAGTCTAGTAGAGAAGAACAGCTGACGGTCAAGGTTCAGCAGACCAGAGTTGTCCAATCTCCTGCCACAGTGGGTGTTTCTCTGTACTGCTCAGTACAGCAGCCACGACCACACGCAGCCATAGCCACATGTAGCAGATGTAGCCAGTGGGAATGAGAAACTGAATTTCATTTGATTTTAATGAATTCCCATTTAAATTTAAATAGCTGCACCTGGGTAAAGACTACCCATCTGGACAGTCCAGGTCCAGCGTTAGGGTGTAAATGAAGGGCTGCTTATTCACACACTTTCACACTTCCTGGGTCATGGTCTCTGCATCCTTGGTCTGTTCCCAGCCTGTCATCCAGGATGCTCTCTGCAAACCCATCACCATGTCTGATTCTGCTGCTGGCAACACAGTTAACCTGGCCGGGTCTGAGGTACAGGAGCTGGCGCCCAGCAACCAGAGGCGGAGCGAGCCTGTGTGCAGGGAGCAGCCACACCTGTGTGTGTGTGTGCTGTCCTTGCTTTTGGCCTGATCAAAGGAGGAAGGTGTGAAAAATTCATAGAAAGTGTAAAGTGCTGGGGAAATATTAACTACTCTGATGAATTGTAATTATCACAGTGGCCTACTTTTCTATCTTCCTACTTTGTATTTTGTGTAATTTTTACACCCCCTTGGCTGAGCTTCAGTTTACAGAATTGAAAATGGCTCAGGAGGCAAGGGACTGCCCGAGACACAAGGCAGTAAGTGCAGGGCTCAGAGGCCCTAGGTCCTGGGGCCCAGAGACCCCAGGGCAGCCTGATGAGGGACTGGCCAGTAGCCACAGTCCCTGTCCTCACTGACCTGCTTCTCTTGCAACTCATTCTCTCTGGGGGCAATTGGCTGCAGGGCTTTCTTCTTTATTCTTTAAATGAATTTTCTCTTTTAGTTCCCAAAGATCAAAAAACATATTGTGTTGTTTATTTACTGAAGGGAATGTCAGTGAATGTGGAGCTTCTCACATTTTAAATGTTTAGATAAATAATAGAGGCTAGAAAACTACTAATCAGGTAAGGGATTCTAAACATCAGATTGTTTAAAATCTCCTTAAGGTGGGATGGATTGTAAGTCGGGCATTTTTCATGGTACTTACAGGAACTCCTTGCAAATTACATTTCATTGAACTCCAAAATCCACTTAAAAGCTCTGCAGGCATCATGCTAAAGCTAGTGAGGAGAGAAGCATGTGCCTTGTGTTTAGGGATCTGTTTTGGATTCTTCACACACACACATGCCAAAAACAGGCAGCCT
Organism: Talpa europaea; assembly: GCF_964194135.1. Classification (NCBI taxonomy): domain Eukaryota; kingdom Metazoa; phylum Chordata; class Mammalia; order Eulipotyphla; family Talpidae; genus Talpa; species Talpa europaea. The sequence continues at coordinate 39,283,035 of NC_140078.1, forward strand.
GGAGAAGCTCTGCTAATCATCTACCTTTTACTGTAGATGATTTTTACATGAATGAGCTGGCCACTTGCTGGCTCCCCACATGTACGAAGAGTACTCACTTCTCTTACTTGGTTGGTGCACTACTGTCTCATGGAGATGCTGATCACAAAACCCCAACATCTTCTGCCCTCCAGGTATTAATTATTTCTGCACATGGTCCTTTGCCTGACATGCTCCCACCCCCCCTCCCCACCCCCAGCCCACACTGGCCTTCCTCAGATGTCAGTGCTGATGGACAAACACACTCATCATTCATCATTGGGGTTCCAGTCCCGTGCAAGCTGCAGTGGGCTGCTTCCTCATGTTGTAGGCTACCCCCCCCCCCAATAGCACCCATTATGGTGGGGGCCTTTTGCCCTAGCCTGAAGGTATTTTCCCTTGAGCGTCCTCAAAATTTTGGCAGATGCCCCAAAGAGAAACTGCCGATTCTGAAAGATTTCCAGATGAGTGGCCAACGTTAGTGTTTGCAGGGAAGGACTGTGGGCAAGGCAGGGTGGAGATGGAGGGAGGAGGAGAGAAACAGAGAAGGCTTCTGCCAGGGGGCAGAGACTGCCTGCCCCCAGGTGTGGGTCTCCACGGGGGCTGGAGCCCTGCTGCCCTCCCCAGCGAGCCTGCGGTGGGGCTGCAGCAGGATTTGTCTTCAGTCACTTTCCCTAGTGGCCATCCCAGGGGATCTAGTGATTAAGTTTGAAGCGCTTGAGGAATAGACACTTTTGTGGACCCCAGGAAATTTCCCACTTGAGGACTTGAAGGGGAACTGAGCAGCTCAGAAGCTCAGAGCGGGAAACACAGAGTCCGCTCACCATGTCCCCAGTCCCCCTCCCATCATGTCCCTGTCCCGCATCTGTCCTCTCCTCATTTTCTTCCCTGGCACTCAACTGAAGCATCAGTCTCCTCTCAGCACCACACTCAAGAACCAAACTCAACCGCAGACCTGTTTCCCGAACCCAGCCTGTCTGTTTGTGTCTGCCCTACCTCACTGCTTCGTTTCAGGCCCCATCCCCTCTTACTGGGTTACACAGGAGTCGCCTGACTTGCATCCTTGGCCAGCTCCCCCTTCTCCCTCTCTCCTCCCGCTCACCCCACAATGCTGGGCCTCTGAAGCCCAGATGACTCTGAGGTGGCTTCCAGAGCTTTGGTCACCCCGGTGGATCATGGAATGTGCCTTGTGTGCTCAAAGTGTTTTGAGATATGTACCTGAGCACCCCACCACACATCCTGTGGCACCACAGCAGTGAAACCCCCCAGTGCGGGGCACACCCCTTTTTAGGTCTATCTTTTGCTTGCAGGCACTCTTACTTTTCTCCTTCGAAAATTGTATTCACTTGTCAGAGTCTGAGTCAGAATTCACGGGTGGGGAGGCTCGGACATGGCAACCTGAGAGGAGCCTGGGCTCCCACCACCTGCCTCAGCCAGGTGGGGCTTGGCCTCAGGGAGCACCAGGTCTCACTATTGGCAGTGGCAGACTTACTAGCATCCTGAGCTACTGAAAGAGGATATCCCCGTGGGCAGGCAAGATGAAGGCTATGCAGAGTCTCAGTCGCAGTCACTGTTTGGCAGAATGGTACAGGGTCCTGGCTGCCTGCTGCAGAGGTCCCTTCCCAAGGCCCTGGGCAAAGTATGTAGTGCTTACTCTAGCCAAGACGCATGCCCCAGGGACTCCCAGGGATGCCCTGGTGCCTGTCCTGTTGGAGCTGATCCAGTCCTGCTCCCTTTCTCTTCTGTATCTTAGGTTGGGATCAAGGTCAAGTAGTTTATTTTGGAGGTGAGGAAATACCTCCGAACTTTTTTGGGTGATAGGATAGCAGAGGAGAGGCAGGAATAAGGCAGCCAGAGGTGAGTTGATAAGCTACTTACCATGATAATCCTCTGGAACTTAATAGGGAAAAGTTGAGGATCTGGAAATGAAATCTGGAAAAGTTGAAGATCTCAGCCTTGCAAGTTTCCCCTATGAATGTGTGATGTTGTGTTGCGTTGTGTCCCCCCAGCAAAAGGCATGTTGCAATCTTCACCCTGGTGCATCTGAATGCAACTTTTGGAAACAGTCTTTGGATATAATCTCAAGCCAAAGGAGGTCACTGGGGTGGGAGCTGGTCCGGTATAACCATTGTGATTATAAGAAGAGGAGACACAGAGGCCCAGACACAGAGGGAAGGTCATGTACAGACCAAGGCAGAGAGGGGCAGATGCTGCCGCAGGCAGGGAGAGCCTGGGGCTTCCAAAAGCTGCAAGAGGTAAGGAAGGGCCCTCCTCTAGGGGGCTTGGAGGGAGCATGACCCTGCAGCTCTTTGATCACAAATTTCTAGCCTCCAGAACTGGGAATTAATCTCTGCTGCTTTAAGTCCCTCACTGTGGCACTTCAGTTGGGTTACCCCAGGAGACAAACACAGAGGAGTACTTGGGTTGCACTGTTCATGCCCCTCTTGTCATGGTGTAACAAGGTGGTCCCCAGGAAAAGGGGAGGTTCCAAGTTCCCTGCCCCACCCAAGGAAGGGTGGAGCTGAGCAGGGAGGAGGAGAAGCTGCAGAGGAGACTGGGGAAGGAAGGAAGCAGGATGGAGAGCCAGAAGGAGACCTGGAGGAGGCATGTGGAGCCGAGAGACGTGTGAAGAGGCTTCACTTGCTTCTTGGTTGTGGACTGGTTGGAAAAGATATGGATGAGAGACCTGTGGGGAGGTGATAATGGCAGCTTTTATCTTGATTTTGATTTTGCTCTTTTCCTACCAGACTTGTCTGGCTATTTCTGACCTTTTTCTATGGATCCCCACTGAAGGTACTTTAGACTTGTGGCAGGCTTCTGGGCCTTGCTCTGGGCCAATCCTGCTTGGGTAGACTTTTACCCATGAGGGGACGGGTAATTTTGGGTGCTTGATTTAGGAACTATATTCTTTGCCTTTTCTGTATTGTTCACTAATTGTATTAAAGTTCCTTTCCATGAAAGGTCTGATATATTTTGCCTCTATGTGGTAGATGGCAGAACCTATTTAGAGCAGGCAGGTTTGGGGTTCTGGGGTGCCCCTTTCCCTGCCCTGTAACAATGTCCCTCCCACCTAGATGGGGCTCAATACTATGCTTGTGGTTTTGTTGTTTCCATTTTAAGGGAACAAAGACCTAGAGTTGGCCTGTGTGTCTGATCACACCCAGAGCTCCAGGGCAGGGAGTGGCAAGGGCTGCAGCGTGCTTGCCTCTAGTGGTCACTCTGGCTCGGGGCTGGGTCCCACCAGAGGCAGGCACAGCTATTCAGCATCCCAGGCTATGTGGCTGCCTATAAAGGAGTCTCATCACTCAGGAGACCACCAAGTCCTCTATCCTGTCCTTCCTTGATGAGGACGAGATTCCAGTAACCTGGCTTCACGAAATCACGTAACGATGGAGACCAAGGAGGGCCTGCTCGAGAACAGTGTCTCTGCTCTGTTGGAGGCTGAACCAGCCAAGGGTGAACAGCTGCCACTTGGGGACAAGGACACGGAGGAGGCCCGGTCACGGTGCCTGGACACAAGGGCACAGAGGAGGCCTGGTTTCCACACATGCCTGCCCTGAAGCAAAACATTTCCACACACATCTAATATATCTTCGTGCAGATTTTTTCCTTTACTATAAATCATTACATTTTCTCATAGTCCTTTTGGGCCCCTTAGGTTCTAGGGCCACAATGACATGTCTCTCCCTGAAGTAGAAACCCCAGCCATTCTCTTCCTCCCAGTTCCTCAGAAGTGCATGAATGACACCTTTTGCTGGGTTGGTTATTCCTGAACTGCATTTCTTTTAACTTCTAAATCTTTATCCAATTGTTTTTTCTTACTTCACAATTCCTTCGTTTGTCCTCTTTAATAGTAAGTGAATATTCACACAGTCCTGGTGCATGTAAAACCACTAGCTTCTGCCAGAGAAGCAGAGCTGTGTTAAGTTCCAAGTCCCTGGGGGGGTCTACCAGGAGGGAATCCTGTCTCCACTGCTGGATGGCCCCATGACCAGGAGAGAACCACCCCCTCACTCTGTGCTCCCCACTGGCTTTCCTCACCTACAAATGGGGATAAAATTGGCCTCCCTGGTGGTGCAGGGGTTAAAGACAGCGCTATCAAGCTATTGCCAGCCATTGCAGCCTAGTTCAATTCCTCCGCCAGCCAGGGAGAAACCCACATGGCTCAGCAGACCTCTCCTGCTTCGCCTGCTGCTCCCCTCAGCAGTGCATTTCAGTACATCTGCCTGCTCTGCTCCCCACTCTCGCTGGTGAATCCTCTCACCCCCCACACCTCTGGCTTACAACCTAGATCTTTTATGCATAAATAAGCACATTTTTTAAAAAAATTGTCCCCTCTTTGGTTTGAGGCTTAAATGAGGTTAAATATCAGGAATTCTGGGTAGCATCTGGCATAGGATATGATTCACTAAGTGTCACATGCAAAAAGCAGATACAATAGTCCCCCTCATCTGAAGGGAAGATAGTCCAAGACCCCCATGGATGCCTGAAACCTTGGGTAGTAACAAGTCCTATATGTCCTATGCTTTTTCTATACACAATGACTATGATAGGCATTAGGCAAGGTAAGAAATTAATAACAGTAACTAATAATAAAAGAGAGTACTTGTAACAACATAGTACAATAAAAGTTATGTGATTCTGGCCTCTCTTATTGTAACTGTCATTTTTGACCCCAGTTGGCCAGAGATAACAGAAGCCATGGAAAGTAGAACTGCGGTTAAGTTGGGGGGACTAATCAAGCACAACCAGTGTTACATGCGTATTCACTCACAAGTGAGTCCATGGAAGTGGAGATGGGGTACTCGGGAAGTGTGCACACCAACAGCATAAGTCTTTGCCCATTCAGAGTCAATACAACCAAGTAAAACTAGGACCTACTTTGCATTTGAGCACGGCCTTGCATTTTATTCCTATTCAATAAAACCTCTCAAAAAATGAAAATCAACTGAATAAATTTTAATAGTTTATTGGCTTTATTTAGCGATTCATGAAATAGGCAGCATCCAATATAACTGACAAAAAGGAGCTGTGAAGGGCTGTCTGAGGTGAGACATTTGATAGGCAGAAGAGAGCAGGGAAAGGGGACTACTAGGCACAAAAGCACGTTGGCATAGCAAGGTTGATTTCCTTTGGGCCTTTCCTTCTTTTAGGGCATGCTTGGGGTCTTCCAGGCAGATTATCCAACTGGTGCTGGTCAGTGATTCCTGAGTGACTGGGTTAAGATTCCATGACTGACGCTATGATTACTTCTCAGAGTGGTGATGTGGATGTGGCATAAGGGACTCCATTTTGGCCGTTTCTGCGTTTCCAGCAAGTTTATCACCTTTGCATGGTAACCGGAGAGGAGCAGGAGGAGACTTGAAGATAACCCCCCGTGGGGTAACTGCCTGCCCACTAGAGCTGGGCCCTGTAGATACCAGGGAGGCTGAACCCAGCAGCCAGACCTTTTCACTCTGAGGCCTCAAACAAGTTACTTCATGTTTCTCTTCCTTAATTTTCTCAGTCTTACAATGGGGTTCATTGTACAGTTCATTGTAACAGTTCCTACCTGAGAAACTGAGACATTTAAAACAAATATCCTGTCTTCATTTCTGGGTCTAAGTGTCAGGCCCTCTCACCTTCAGATGCGCCAGGACCGGTGCCCCTACAAAACCCTCCTGCGCCTTGCTCACTCCACATGGAAACTGCCCCTGCCTCCTCCCAGCACTGCGCCTCCCCCGCCTCTTCCACCTTAGCAGTGAGGGCCTGAGGCAGAGCCCTGGTCGGGTTTCTGGCAGGCACTGAGGTCTGCGAACAAACACAGCTTTAGGCCACTCGGGAGCCCTGCTCTTTCCACTCTCCCCACAGCAGACACCTGTTCGGGGCCTCAGGGAAAAGGGACTTCTGCATTCATTTGCTGGTCCCAGCATTTCTCCTGCAAGGGGATTAACAAGTCAGTCTTTCCCAGTCGGTTTCCTCTGACAGCCTACACTCCCACGACGCCGGTTTGAAATCTCCTGTTAATTTATCTCTGCTTCAGGGGACACCTGAGACATAGACTTGAGTCCAGATCTCTCCTGCTTAATGTGAGTGGCTGAATGTTTGGGAGGTGATTACAGTCTCGTGACAGAGACCAAAGTGAGAGCTCTCCCATTCCTGCCACTAAATGAGGACGCAGCAAACACGAAACAGATGCAACATTTTACCAGACACCGAACATTGTCACCATGATGGTGAACTTCCAAACTCCAGAACATGAGGAATACATTTCTGTTGTTTATAAGTCCCCCCAGTCTGTGCTAATTTGTTATGACAGCCCGCCAAGATTAAGACACTTGGCTCCTTCCTCACCAGGGACATGGTCAGGAAGCATAATCTTGGAGAACAGAGGGGGCACAGGACAACACACCCGAGACAGAATTGTCCTGGACACCACTCATAGGGGCTCAACTTGAATAGAGCTAGCTCACGACCTGGGGAACAGCATTACTCACCCCGGTGTGGGCCTTCTCTGGTCTCCAGGGCAAAGCCTCAGGACCCCTCCCTCCCAGCACGAGCACCTCTGAACCAGCGCTGCCTCTGTGATCCGCTTTGTGTTGGCTGCCCTCCCCCACCAAATCAGATATAACCTCGAAACAGCCCACCCTGAGTGCTCAAAGGAAGCCAGGAGTCTTCTTAAGATGCCTGCTTTTTTTGCTACAATGTTTTTTATAATAATACTCAGAGATCTATCAAATTACACTAATCCCAGATTCTTGGGGTGAGAAATCCTCATTTTGTCCTCAAGTATTACCTTCAAAAGAGAGTATGGTTACTTTGCAAGTGAAGACCTAGATCAAAGTCTACCCCAATAAGATGAATAATGTTGCTGTAACAATAGTAATAGCCAAGACAGCTCCTCAGTGCTGGCGTGCCTCTCAGCCTCTGCATGCACCAATCAGTGTGTCTCACATCTCCCAGGACTATTTCCTCTGTGAAAGATATGCTTCCTCCAGATTCCACAAAGCTTCCCCCTCCCTGCACTCAAGGGTCACCTTATTAAAACTTTCCTTTTCTACCTTTTTAAAATAATGCCACCTTCCTATTCACCTGCAGACTCTCTCCCCTCATCACCACCTGACCTACTGCACCATTTTTATTTTTCCAATGTGTCCTGATCCAGGGATATAAGCTTCACCGATGTGGGTCACATCCTGCCGCTGGCACCTCAGCCTCCTGGCACAAGGGCTGTGCTCAGGGAATAGTGACTGGATGAGGAAACTGTGGCACAGAGATGGGCCCACATAGCATTCAGGGGCACACAGGAGATCCAGGCTGCACATACAGGTGTGTGTCCTAACTGGACCCTGTTCTAGCCCTCATGAGCTCTTGGCTTGTGGTGCCAGCCACAGAGGAGGGTTGGTTAGATCTGTGTGCCAGGTCCAGTCTGCTCATGTCCTACCTCATATCTCCTCATCACCCCTGAGGCTGCAGGAAGCAGGGCTGCATCATGCTGGGTGTGCTGCCAGCGGCCCTACATGCTTGTGTGTCTCTGCTTCACTTAGTAGGTCCAAACTGGCTCCCAGGGCACTTGAGCAAAACAGCTGGATTTCATGCCCCAAGGGAGAATCCTCAATTGCTGTGTGATGGGAGTCCTTAGATAAATTAAGTCAGCTTCTCCACCTTGTTGGGACAATTGATATGTTCCACAAGATCCCTAGTGCCCCCAGACAGGTGGAACCCCAGCACCAGGACCATCACTACTTTTCTTGTGACTTTCCCAAGCCTCTTTTATGCCTCCTGACTCCTGAGATGCCCTCCCCAAAGCCATCTGCGCGCGCGCGCACACACACACACACACGGAGGTCTGCTTTTGGGGAAATACAAATTAAGACATTTATTCATGTGAAACATAATCTGGTACATGAGAGTTCCATTTGACTAGTCTCCCGTGGATGGTTTGCATCTAAATAACCAATTTTTAGGTTATAGAAGGGCGTTTCAAGCTCCCATTTCCATGGTTTTCTGTTACATTTCATATCAAGGAGCTAGAATGTTCCTTATAAAACAATGCTAAGCTGGGGAGGGTAGACAGGTCACTGTTTGTGGATTCTCATCTGTGTGTTCATAATTGCAAGACACAACTCAGACTCAGAGCACAACAACAACGCGGTTTGTTAATAAATGGGAGATTGGAAAAAAGGAAAGAATTTCTAAGGTCACAAATGGCCAGTTGTGCTATTCTAGATAGTGTCTGCAGTGTCCAGAAGTCTAAAATAAAGGCTGCTCAAGCAAGATGGTGTTGTCCGTTCAATAAAAGCCTGGAGCTGGGGCCACACAGTTAAATGGTGGGCCAGGATCCAACTCATGGTGGCAGCTGGAGGTGGTCACAGATGGGGCTGCTCTGGGGACACCACAGCAGCCAACAGCAGCAATCTGAGGGCTGGGCTGTACAACACTGAACACCAAAACAGACAGTGCCAGATGCAGCAGAACCAGAGGTAGTGCTGGAGGACCAGAAGAAGTGGACAGCTCTCAGAGGCGGCTGAACACAGGTCAGCAGTGCTGGTCAGCACTGGATAGCAGGTAATGGCACCAGAGTACAGGCACCAGTGTTACAGTTCTTAGTGAGCTGGACATAAGCCAAGCACAAACAGCTCTTTCAGAGACACGGGGCAGACTGACGGTAGTGCTACAGGAGATTTTAGAGGCAGAGTTATAGGCAAGTACAATGGTCAGTTCTCTGCCATGGTTTTGAAGGTCTGTGGAGGATTTGAAGTCTTCCTGTCTCATGAATCTTCCTGACAATTCTGTCTATGAAGGTCCTCCCTGGAGTCCTGACAAATCTAATCTGAAGCCGTCTCATGAATCGTCCCAAGCTGGCTACTGCTCTGCCTTATAGCCCCTTCAGGATCCCGCCTTCCGATCAAACTTGTTCATTTACAAACCTAAATGCTCTCAAAAACCTTGAGTGGCACTGGTAAGAACTCAAACTTAATCGGTCCATCAGGAGCTTGAACCTCTACAATTCTGGCAGAAGTGCACGGAGCTGGTGCTTCCTGACCCAATGTGCACACAGATTGGGTGGTCTCATTGGCAGTAAGCTTAGGGGACCTGCTCGTGGGCTGCTGCTGCTGTTGGAACCCCAGCTGGTCAGGGGGCTGCTGTGTCACTGGTGTTGCCAGTGCTGTAGGGGCTGGCCTTCAGGCTGCATACTGAGCTGAGGGGCCTGGTGTGCCTTAGACTTATCTGCCCTATGGCTCACTCGGGGGCCTATCATCAACTTCAGCCACTGAGGCACCGGGATTGGCTGTCAGACCACAGCAAAGCTGGCCATGCCCAGTGGCTCAGGTCAGGCCTATGGGGCTCCTGTTTCACTTAGACACGATCTGGTTTAGTGCCATTAGTCCTATTTGAGTTTCATCTTCCTTTGGGAATCTAATGAAAACTACTGACCACTTTGCCCCCTGGAAACTGTATCACCTACCTCCCCACCCCCCACACACACCACTATCTGCAAATTCAGGGTATTCTTAGAACATCGATACCCAATCCCAAAACATATCTTCCCTCAAATTCCCTGACTTTAGCCCAGCTGCTCATTTTGCAAGGGAGTGAACAGAGGCAGGGCTGAGTAGCAAACCTGTCAACACTGCTAGACTGAGTTTCCTGAAGCTTCCTGACTCTGATGACTAGCTGATCTACTCACACCATTGATAATTGTGCCCTTAACTGTTGTGGTTTTTCAAGATACAATGGTTTATACAAACACAAAGCAACATTTTCGTCATTCATATAAATACGAGTGGATTGCGTCTGTTGATCATGAGGCAAAAGCGACTCCAGCTGCGCTTCCCTGCTCTCCTGCAGGCTCCACGTCTCAGCGCTGCTGCCTCCATCTGACGGGCTCCATTATCTTATTATTAGCGTCACGCCCACAGTCACTCGCCTTCTCCTCAGATTAATCTGACAGGCCTGTTCTTTACCAAGCCTTGCTCAATTATCCAGCTCTCAGCTCTATTCAAATATATTTTCAGGGTGTTTTTCTTTCCACCCTCTATCCGCCCTCCACATTTTCTGCTCTTCTGGGGCCATCCTTTTCATTTCCAAATAAGTTAGTCTCTGTTATTTATAACCCAGCCTCCTGGCACTTGTCCAGTTTTCAGAATGGTTTTTCTTTGTGGTGGTAAAGGCTTGAATTAGGATTTTAAGAAAACTTAACTTACTTTTTTTGTTTCAGTTTCTGAACTGTCTCTAGGAATATTTTTATTTGAGTGAGTTTGTTCTTCAAATATCTGAGTCAGGCCTCTCATTCCATTAGTTTATCTTCCAAAACAAAGTAGGTTTAATTTTTTTAAACCACTGATTATATTATTTGTCTTGCGATGTCATTGCTATCAATCTTTCTTTCTTTTTCTTGGCTAGGGTAGTCCTCTTTTCTGCAGCTATGTGTAAAGATCTATTTTTCCCTGAGGAAGGGGTATGTGATGGGTGATGATTAAATATTTCACAAAGCAACCTGTTGAGGCAGGTGAGGGGGTCACCGGTGGCATTGGGTTAGCATAAACTCACTTCCACAGGAAAGTTGGGGTGTGTGCATGCTGTTTCCCAAAAGTGAGGTAGAAAGAGATAAGAGCCCAAGTTTAGGAATGCAGCCAGAGGGGAGCTTTTGGTAATAAGCTCCTTACTGTTACAAGATTGTTGGATCCTGCTTTTCCCATGGATGCAGCAACTAATAATTTTGATACACTGATAATAGAATAGAACCTGGCAGCTTCACTAGAATTTTTATGCCACAGGGTGGGGAGCAGCCAATCAGCTAATGTTTGACCCCTGTCTAGTAGCTTTGATCTCAGATGTGTCAGAACATCATGATGGTGACCACAGTGGGCCAGAAAGAATGACATGAAGGACAGTGATGGGAAGCATGGGCTGATAGCCAGGAGAGGAGTCTCCCAGAGAAGAGAAAACCAGGATGGGTAGACTATGGGCAAGATTTCAGGTGGAGTGTTTGGAAGTTGAGGGAGTGAATCACTGGGTGTCTTGACTCCTTCGTGAATTCAGAGTCACAGCTGAACACTGGGAATGGAGCGAGTCCGGTTGAGGAAGGGACTAGAGGCAAAAGGTGAATATTTAGAAATAAAATTAGAATCTAATTAGGGAAATAAAGGCATGGACAGTGAGCTTCGGGGCTACTGAATTTGGGGGTGGGGAGTGATTTCATGGCTCCAATTTGAAGAGTTGTGGGATTGAGTTAGTGACACTAACTCAAGGTAAGAATTTTCTTGGAGTTTAAGAAAAATGATATCAAAAAATCAAAAGTGCTATGCGTTTTCAATATAAATGATCAACCAGTGCATGCTAGGCATACTGGGTAAGAGGAAGGAAGTCCAGGGACATTTTCAAGAAGAAAAACCCAGGGACCTCAAAGAGTTCACAGAATAATTGTACAAGAAATTGGGGGAAAAAGCCAGAAAGAGATGATTCTTCAAAAAGAGCTACTCTTTGGGTTTGTGGTTTCTGAAGTAGAACCACACTGGATGAGAACATGTCATGTTTATATTTGTATCACTCAGGGAAAATATATTTTGTCTCTTATCTCTAAAGAATAATATTATGACTTATTTTTCTGTGTGTTTTTTTTTTCCTTTAAAAATTCTCTTTCATGGGCCTCCCCGGTGGCGCAGCGGTTGAGCGCTGGGTTGCGAAGCTGCCCGCGGCCTCTGCGGCGCCGGTTCGATCCCCGGCTGCTCCCCGGCCACTGGAGGAGGGTCCCACATGGCGCGCAGACCTCTCCTGCCGCCCGCTGCTCCCCTCAGCAGTGTACTTCGGTCCTTCTGTCTGCTCTGCTCCCCACTCTGGCTCTGGTGAATTCTCTCACCCTCCCGCGCTTCTGACTGTACCCAGTGCATGTATAAACAAAACAAACAAACAAACCAGCAAACAAATAAAGCATGCCTCTATCAAAAAAAAAATAAAAAAATAAAAATTCTCTTTCAAAATGCAAGGAGATCTCGGGCCACTATTGTTTGGCATCTATGGAGTGATGTGATGGCCTACGAGGTACTCTGCAACAGCTGTGTCCTTTACAGTCCTTAAAATTCTCATCACTGACTGGGAGAACATTTTTGCACCCAACACTAATGATAAAGGACTGATCACAAAAATCTGCAAAGAGCTGATGAGACTCAACAACAACAAAGAAAATAATCCAGTCAAAAAATGGGCAGAAGAGCTAAAAAGAAACTTCTCTGAAGAGGAAATGCAAATGGCCAACAGGCATATGAAAAAATGTTCAACATCACTTGTAATCAGGGAAATGCGAATCAAAACTACCATGAGATACCATCTTACACCAGTGAGAATGGCACATATTAAAAAAACTAGCAACAACAAATGTTGGCGAGGGTGTGGAGAAAAAGGAACTCTCCTGCACTGTTGGTGGGAGTGCAAACTGGTCCAACCACTATGGAAAGCTGTGTGGAGATTTCTGGACCTACCAAACATAGAGCTTCCATATGATCCAGCAATTCCACTCCTAGGTATTTACCCAAATGACACAGAAACAGTAATTCCAAAGGGCACCTGCACCCCTATGTTTATAGCAGCACTATTTACAATAGCTAAGCTATGAAAACAACTCAAATGCCCCAAAATAGATGACTGGATCAAGAAAAGATGTGGTACATATACACAATGGAATATTACTCAGCAATCAAAAAAGATAAACACATACAGTTTGCAGTATCATGGATGGAGCTAGAAGAGATCATGCTCAGCAAAATAAGGCAGAAAGAAAAAGAAAAATACCGGATGGTCTCACTCATAGCAGGAATTTAGAAAACCTGAATAAGGGACCAGGAAAAAGACTAATCAATAAAAAGTAAAAATCAAAATCAACAAGCAACTACAAACCAGAGACACACTACGGGTGGTGAGGGAGGGGTGGGGAGAGGAAGACTAGAGTCAAAATAAGGGGGGGTGCAATTGTATGGGCAATATAACCAAAATGAAAATGCATACATTGTGCATAGATGAAAAATGATGTAGGAATTATATAAAATAAAATATTAAAAAAATAAAAATTCTCTTCCAAAGTTGTCCTGGGACAACTACCCACTCAAGTGATAGGCATATAACATGCTGAAAATGACAACAACAATAATAATAAATGTACAGGTGTAATTATTCCTCTCCCTGAATTGGACTTTGAAATTGCCTCTTCCTGCTGATCCAAGGAAAGATGGAGACAGATGCAGTTTTGGAGTAAGGACATTAACAACAAGTAAATAAAAACAAGCAAAGTGGGTTCTCTGGTTCATATTCATCAGGAACAAAAGCAAGAAGCAAAATACCTCAGCCCTTCCCCCATGGCCTACCATCCCAGTAGTTCAAAGGCACTGAGTCTGCACTATCTAGGACAAGTCACCTCCAAATCCCCTGGTGATGACCTGGAATCTGGAGTGATTGCCCTGATCTGGCCCATCGTGGAATGATGGCTCAGTATGTCCTTGCTCTCTTACTCTTCACATCTTGCAGACTCAGTTAAGTTCTCAGTGTAACAAAGGCATCTCCATAAAAGGGAAGGAACCATGCTTCACTGGGTTCCAGTGGTTAAAGGAAAAGTGTTCTGTTGAGCTGTCCAAGGAATGCCCAGCTGAGGGTAGAGCTTAGTCAAGGTGAGTACCCTCCTCTCAGGAATCTGAGAGAACCATATGCGCCACAGGAGTCAATGGGAGCTGACTCCTAAGATCCTGCATCCTGGATCCTGATTGCCCTGGAGGGAATGAGAAGCCGATTGGGTGCAGAGGATTGCTGACTTTTGAGACAGTTGGTATTAACTGTTGACTAAACCCTTGAAGAACTTGGAGGTGGGATATCCTTCAGATGTGGGATTCCTGAAGCAGAGGCTTCAAATGCCTGCATCAATGGGGCATTGAATGGAGAACACTCTTAGAGCAGACTTACCTCCAGCAAGGCTGCTTCCCTGTCCCAGGGAAGTTCCTAGAAGGCAGGGTAGGCTGTGAGCCATCTGCTGCCAAGGTCCAGCACTGGGTGGCACTCACCTTTCAGGACTTCCTGAATCCCAGGAAGCCCTTGGGGAGATGCAAGCAGGGCAAACTTGCCTCCAATCTGGTTATGTGGGCCATGGCAAGTTGACTCTGCCGATGTCCTTGAACTCACATTTGGACTCCAAGACTGCAGTGAGGCAGGCTGTGTAATTGAGAATGTGGTCCATTCAGTGCGCCATGAATAGGAAACATTTATTATTATTATTTCATTATTATAATTCAGAGAAAGCCACTGACAGAGGGCCGAGGAGCCAGGGGCAGAACTCAGAGGCAACTTCTGAACTTGTGCTGGGAGGATGGCATGAACATTCCCCCAGCTAGGTCTTTCTGGAAACACACTCAGGCACACAGGTGCCTCTCATTTACATTCTTTCCCTTTTTTTTAAACTCTGTCAAAAAATGGTCAAAAAAAAAGAAAATAAATGTTAAAATACCCTGTTTCCATGATGTTTTAGAGTATCTGTTGGGAGTGGTTGGTGGGGGGATGGGGGGTTTTCCTTTCCCAGTAGCTTTTCTAAATAGGAAAAGTGGTGTGGGGTCCATATCTGTGACTTGTCGCAGTGGGGACTTAGTGCTGGGTGGGGACACACTGACCCCACATGAATTGCTGTGGTGAAACATCTGTTGTCAGCATTCATAGACTGTTCTTAGCATGCGTAGGCCTGAGATGGCCTGATTGGCACCCTGGTCTAATCTTCTGCACACCCATTCTTCTTTGTCTTGCCTTTCTCTTTGCATTTCCTTCCTTCCATCTCACCACAAAGTGTATATCCTGTGTAGGGAGGGGATGTCCTCACCCACCCTCACACTCTCATGGCTATGAGACAGCCAGCACTTGTGTTTCACCGTCTTGGGTCTTCCTCCAGAGTGGGGCTCAGGGTGGTCTAGAAGTTTTCAGGGGAGTTAACAACTCCAAGAAAATTTCCTAGGCTGGGATAGTAGGGAGAAGAGAAACAGCCTAAGACATGCCCCACGCTGTTGCCAGGGTCCCAGTGGGGTTGAACCCCAATGCCTGAAGTGATAAGCCCAGTAATAAATATCTCTCAAAGCAGGGCAAACACAGTGCAAAAATGTGTGATCAAGTTTGGGAGTAATAGCAATGGGTTAGACCACATGCAAAACAGGTAATAATAAAAAGTAAATGTTGGCACTAACATTATTTAAAATTCTTCATCCCTGAGAGGCACAGGAAATCACCCAGGACTTGCCTTCAAGTCTTTTCTCTCTACTGGGTTTCACTCCCCTCTCTAAAGACCTCTTTTACATCCTGCAAAACTTTTCCTCCAAGCTGCATGGAGGAAATTCCCCAAATGAGTGTGTTGCTGTTTCTCAAAGCAACACACAACTCTCTGATGCCTGAGTCCACATAGTCTCTGCTGCATACAGTTTCAAACGCCTTTGTGGAGGTTTCCAAAGGAAAAGGAAAGGCTCTCAATGAGAGGAGCCATAGGCAGTCATAGAGTAGTGGATTAGGTCTTCCCAGTGCCCATCTGAGACATATTCAGGGTGCACATCTGGGCCATGGGTGCTCCCTCTCCTCATATAGCACTTAGGCTTAGCCGCCATCATGTGGCTGTAACTTCACCTTGCCAGGTGTGTGATGTTCCCATGGATCAGGTCCTGATCACCTTCCTGCGAAGACGAGGTGCTCTGGAGGGCAGGGTGCTCAGGCGTGGCTGTTGGACATCGTGGGGGTGCTACATGAAACTGCCTGTGAACTTGACCCTTAGCAGAAACTGCCTGTGAACTTGACCCAAAAATCACACAGCATGTGATTCCATCCTGTTTCCCCACAAGCTGCTAGTTACCCATCTCCACAGTCTTCAGTAAGAGCCTTGCCCTTAATTACAGCAATAACTTTGGTAACAAAGAATTCTGAAATGACCAATTTCTCTGCACCCTTCTTTGAAGAAGAGATGCTCACTGCACAGCTCTCCAGAATGCCACTCACAAGTAAAAATAGCAACGGATCCCTACTCCCCAGACCTGAGATCTTATTTCTCATCATAGGACAGCTAAGATAAGGCCAAATTGGAAATATAGTAACAAAATTCCTTTGAGAAAATATCAAAGCCTCCCCAAGCAAAGTAGAGACTTTAATCCCTGCCATCAGGGCACCAGGCTTTGCAGTAAAAATGCATAATGTGGGTAATAGCAAAGCAAAATGCAGACATTTGGTTCTCTAGATTCTCTGAATTGTGCTAATATAAAAAATAAAACTCATCTGATCTAGTAAAGATGCAAATTGAGATTTTTCTCATGCAGTCATTCCAAATACCACACCTTTCCAAAGCAAGCAAAGCAGCCTGCCTGTGCTTATGCCATTGAACCCTGAGAGAGGGAAGTCCCAGGAACATGCAGTAAGGGCTACATTGGAGGCCTACTCCCTTCCTCACTTTTTTTTTTTAAAGATTTATTTATTTATTTATACAAGAACTGGGTACAGTCAGAAGCGTGGGAGGGCGAAAGAATTCACCAGAGTCAGAGCAGAGAGCAGAGCAGGCAGACTGGTGAAGTACACTGCTGAGGGGAGCAGCGGGCATGGCAGGAAAGGTCTGCACGCCATGTGGGACCCTCGGCGGTGACCAGGGATTGAACCAGCGCTGCAGAGGCTGCAGGCAGCTTCGCAACCCAGCGCTCAACAACTGCGCCACCGGGGAGACCCCCCCCTTCCTCACTTTTAATATGCGGATTTGCACATATGGCATTTGTGAGCCTGGCTGTCCCAAACACACAGAAAATTTATCTATCTATCTATCTATCTATCTATCTATCTATCTATCTATCTATCTATCTATCTATCTTTCTTTCTTTCTTTCTTTCTGTCTGTCTGTCTGTCTGTCTGCTTATCTATCTATCTATCTATCTATCCATCCCAAAAGTTGTGTATTCTATTGACTTGTGACAGTTTTATGTGAAACTAGGGCTGGGGACACTGATCTGGAGACATCATTTAGCCAATAACAAGCTGATTTCTACCCAAAGCCTGCAGAAAGGGCTGCCAGACTGTCACTCCTACAGGATTCAAAGTGGTCAGGGTAATTGGATACAACAAATAGATTCTTGAGGCTGGTCAAGGTAACATATGGTTACCTGTCCAGGGAGGGTAAGGCTTTATTCTCCCCAACTTGGAACTTGTTTATAAGACTTCATTTCATTTTCATTTATTCATCTGTGTACTCCTCCAGTCATCTAGAACAAATATATGTTTAATATTTATACATCAGACTTGTGTTAAGTACTAGGATATGCAGTGAAAGAGACATGGATTGTGTTTGTTTCCTA
Source organism: Talpa europaea (assembly GCF_964194135.1). Lineage (NCBI taxonomy): Eukaryota > Metazoa > Chordata > Mammalia > Eulipotyphla > Talpidae > Talpa > Talpa europaea. The sequence continues at coordinate 39,300,371 of NC_140078.1, forward strand.
TTGTTGCCATAAGCATAGTGGCCTGCCACAATGAAAGTCCATTATCCTCTAGTTCTGGGTACCTGAAGTCTGACAAGTTCTCACTGGGCTAAAGTCAAGGTGTAGGCGGGGTTACATTTTCTCTGGAGACTCTAGTGGAGAATCTGCTTCCTCTCTTTCCCAGCTCCCAGAGGCTGCTTGCACTCCTTGGCTTATGATCCATTTTCCATCTTCAAAACCAGCAATATTACATCCCTCTCATGATTCCTGCATAGTTACACCTTCCCCTGGCTTGCTGACTTTTTCCTCTACTTTGGACCCCTCAGGATAATCCAGGATAATTTCTTCATTTTAAGATTCTTACCTTATCCACCTCTACAAGGTCACCTTTGCCCTGTGATATATTTATAGATTTCAGCAATCAGTGGGGCATCATTCTGCCAACTACGTAAACCTCTTGGGAGTTTATAAGTAAGCAGAGGTGACACCCAAGCTGGACTGCAGTACCTGGAGATAGATGTGATGAGAAAGGGGTTTCCAAGGTGCTGCAGGTACTTATGGGTGAGGCACCCGGACACATGCATAGAAATCAGGAAATATTCCTTAAAGTAAGTGGTACTTGAGCCATGTGCTGAAAAATTATGAGGGCTGATCTGGCAGACTAGGTGAAAAGAAGTTAGGGGCATACACAAAAGAGTGTTTCAGGCAGGAAATTAATATCTGTAAAGTATACAATTGATAAATCTCAGGAATTCCACATAGGTAGTGAGGTGTGGTGTACAGAGACATTGTGCATGATGAACCATTACACCAGAGAGACAAGAAAGGGACAGTGCAGGCAGAGTCTGGTGTTTCCATGGCTGCACCATACCCTGAGAACTGCTATGCCCGACTGGGTCTTGAAAGCAGGAAATGACACCAGATGATCTACAGTTTCAATAAGTTATGTTGGACATAGGTTGAAAAATTAATTAAGAAAGGGTCAGATTGAAGGTACAGATAGTAGCTGGCAGGATATTGTGGGAATCCAGGAGGAAAGCGATGGACTAATGAGTAAAGCAAGGCAGCTAGAACAGAGGAGGGATGTGTGTGCAGGACATTCATGAAAATCTATTACTCGGGGATTGAATCAGTATTGGGGTGATGAAAGAAGACTGTGATCCTCTCAGGATCTGTTTTAGAAAAAAGAAAGATTAGTTGTAGCTTTCAAAGAGGAAAGTAAGCTAGGTAAATTAAATATATTTACTGTTTAACAAGTGATGTCTGAGGCAGTTCTAGGCATCAGTAAGTTGGATATCTGGTTCTGGAGCTCAGCAGATAAGTCTAGATGGGGCCAACACTCTTGAAATGTCCTCCATCTGAAGGGCAGCTGCAGACATGGTGGGGGTGAGGCTGCTCCCAGGTGACATCTAGAGGAGGCATGGCAGCCAGGGCAGGGTCCCTAAAGTTCGATGCTGTTTAAGGTTCAGGCAGAGGATAGAGCACACAAGGAAACAGTGACTTACCAAAGCATGGGAGGTCCAGTCACAGCTCAACAGTATTGCAGCCAAATAGGATGAGCACAGCCCATGCAGGCCAGAGGACTCTCTCTCAGATGCCATGGTGAGGAAGAGCACAGCCGATGCAATGGATTTCTCAAACTACACTTTTTGTATCCCATCCTTCCTAGAAACAGTCCTGTCTTGGCTACTAGAGATCTTGTATGTGTATGCATGTATTTTGAGGGAGAAGTTGGAACAGATATAGATTCTTAGGTTGAAGATCCAGTAGAGATGGAATGTTTGTAGATGCTCAAGTGACAATGGGAACCTCATGTTACTGGTCGCTGGATTGTGCACACCTGCCTCTTTTGAGTCTTTTGTTTGTGTGTTCCTGGGAATAGCCCACAGTCCTTTTTATCACAGGACCTTGTCTCCCTGGTGGTTGGGATAGCAGCGGTGGAATCTAGCACTGCTGACGTTCTCAGTGTTTGTGATGAGCACTTTTGTAGTTTTGGTATTGTGTTTGTTGATCTCTGGCCTCTCTGATTAGGTGTGCTCCCCCTGGTGATGAGAATTTTTTTTTTTTTTGGAAAGGAAAATAAACTTTATTTTTTCATTTTAACGGTTTATTTTTTTAATATTTTATTTTTATATAATTCTTACAACATTTTTCATTTTTGCATAATGTATGCATTTTCTTTTTTTTATAATAAATTTTATTTTTATATTCCCCATACAATTGCAACCCCCCCATTCTGACCCCAATCCCTCCCCTCCTGGCCCCCACCCCCCAAAAAGTGTCTCTGGTTCATAGTTTTTTGTTGATTTTGATTTTCACTTTCTTATAGTTATTCATTTTCCTGGTCCCTTATTTAAGTTTTCTAGATTCCTGCTATGAGTGAGACCATCCGGTATTTTTCTTTTTCTTTTTGGCTTATTTCACTGAGCATGATCCCTTCCAGTGCCATCCATGTTGCTGCAAATTGCATGTGTTTATCTTTTTTGAATGCTGAGTAATATTCCATGGTATATATGTACCACATCTTCTTGATCCAGTCATCTATTTTTGGGCATTTGGGCTGTTTCCAAAGCTTAGCTATTGTAAACAGTGCTGCTATAAACATAGGGGTGCAGGTGCTCTTTGGAATTGATGTTTCTGTGTCCTTTGGGTAAATACCTAGGAGTGGAATTGCTGGATCATATGGAAGCTCTACGTTTAGTAGGTCCAGAAATCTCCACACAGCTTTCCATAGTGGTTGGACCAGTTTGCACTCCCACCAACAGTGCAGGAGAGTTCCTTTTTCTCCACACCCTCGCCAACATTTGTTGTTGCTAGTTTTTTTAATATGTGCCATTCTCACTGGTGTAAGATGGTATCTCATGGTAGTTTTGATTCGCATTTCCCTGATTACAAGTGATGTTGAACATTTTTTCATATGCCTGTTGGCCATTTGCATTTCCTCTTCAGAGAAGTTTCTTTTTAGCTCTTCTGCCCATTTTTTGACTGGGTTATTTTCTTTGTTGTTGTTGAGTCTCATCAGCTCTTTGCAGATTTTTGTGATCAGTCCTTTATCATTAGTGTTGGGTGCAAAAATGTTCTCCCAGTCAGTGATGAGAATTTTAAGGACTGTAAAGGACACAGCTGTTGCAGAGTACCTCGTAGGCCATCACATCACTCCATAGATGCCAAACAATAGTGGCCCGAGATCTCCTTGCAGAAATATTCTCCTTCTTTCTCCAAGTAGGGAGTCTTTCTTTATGATGGAATGTGTTTGTTATGGGCAGTCAAATCAGAGGGGGGTGAACTAAAAGGAAAATATCACAAACATTTTGGAGGGCAGTTCCTTGCGGATGGTCCTGAGTTTTCTCACCTGCTCCCATGAGGCAGTTGGGTATCAGAGAGCCAAAGACTTATCCCCATAGCTCCTGCAGCATTTCTTTTGTTTTTTTTTTGAAAGATTTAATTTAGTTATGCATACCAGAGCTTGGGGCACAGGCCAGGGATGTAGGGGGTGAGAGGATTCACTAGAGGCAGTGGGGAACAGAACAGATGGATTGACTGAAATACACTGCTGAGGGGAGCAGTGGGCAAGAAGGAGCCATCTGCCTCGCCATGTGGGTTGCTCCCTGGCCAGCCAGGGTCTGAACGCATGCTGCAGAGGCTGTGGACTGCTTATAGTGCAGTGCTCAACCCCCTGTGCCACCAGGAAGGCTCTCCTGAAGCATTTCTGATTTGGGTCTTTTTTTTGTTATCCAACTGCAGAGAGGCAGGATGAATGAGGTGGTTGTTGGTACAGGATTTTTAATGTGCTCATGCATGCAGGTTCTCTGGCAGGCAGCTGAAATTAGGGAAGACAGAGGGGATCTCATCATGCCCCAAAGTGTTTCTTTGGGGCACCATGTGTTGGTGTTCATTGTTTCCAGTGCCGTTTTTTAAGGGCTGCATTGGAAAAATGCCATGATTAGGTAAGAAATTGCAACACCATGGCACCTTTTCTTCTTCCATTGTTGAAGATTTTAAGCCTTAGTCTAGCTGTTCCTGCAATTCTCAAACCTTGTAACTTTCTCAGGTGAGTGTGTCAAGAGCACTGAGAACATAATCTTCTTGAACATAGAGACATTGTCTGTTCAGAGGAAATTGTGCCTCAGTGGTAACCATTTTGTATTCAACTTTGGGAATGTGAAAGGATGCGAGTAAGTTATGAGGGTAGCTTTGCAAGAAATAATGATTGTGACAGGCCTGGGTTCTCCATTCTGGGTAAGAGCACTGGACTTTGAGTTGGACTGTAGTCTCTGTGTTAAGTTCTTCACCTGTAAACTATGAGGAATTGAAAGGCACATTCTCTGATATTTATATTCCTCTTCTAAATAAGATGTTCTCTTAAATATCTCCACCCACTCTACATTTCTTGGATTCTAATTCCATCAAGTGTGTGTCACACTGTTTCTCCCAGAAGGAGATCTGAAAGAATCTTGATTCCTAATAGAATCATCAGGACAAGTGCACCAAGGGCAAGATTTCAAATGACTTCTTGTTACTGAGAATATTAAAAATAATGGTCTCTGCTCAAGGTGACAGGATTTAGGCCAAAGCTAAAAGCCAGGATGAGCCAGTTCCCAATAGTCATTCAAAGCCCTGAATGGTTAAATCGTGAGTCCAATATTTAGAGATTGTTAGAATTTAGTGTACTGATGTTCAGTATTCTAAATGAGCATGGAGTTGCTTGGAAGAAGGAGGGGGATGGAGAGTGTAGGAAGCGAGAGAAGGGAGAGGAAGAGGAAGGGAGTGGGGGAGAGAATCAGAGAGAGAGATAGGAAAAAAGGAAGAAAAAACCTAAACTCAGAGTTCATTTGGGTTTCTTGCAAAGCTTGAGTATATTATCTTGAAGAACTTCTAATATAAAATTAATAAGAAGTCTTAGTTACCAACCTGTTATCTCCAAATAACCCTTAGCAAGTCAAACGCAAAAGAAATACATTCAACTATCCATTTTAAAGTGATTCTTCTAAGATAGCTGTCTTATTTAATTATTACTATGATTTTGCTATTTAACAAGCATCTCCAAAACCAAAAGCCTAGAACAGTAAATACATATAATTGCTCATGTGTCAGTGTGTCAGTTAGGGTTTGGCTGATCCAGACTGGGTTTGACTGGGAAATGCTGCCTCAGACTACATCAGCTAGGGTAGCTCTGCCTTATGTTTCTTATACTGCATGGGTCAGCAGGCTAACTGGGGCATGCCAGCCCCATTGGCAGAGTCATGAGGGCAACTGGAAATATGCAAGGAAATTCTTAGGAAGGGTCATAGAACAGGAAATTCTACCCACAACCCATTGCTGCAGCAATTGGAGAGAAGTGATCAAATAACTAACTGAGTAATAATATAGAGAGATACACTTCCCTTATAAAGAAGAATTGCAGAGTCACAAGGCAAAGAGCATGGAGCAAATGAAGAATCATGGTCAATAGGGAATATACTTAACAAGCTTCATTATGTCACTGATTCTTCTGGGACCCTTCTACTTGAGCCCCACATCTGTCTTGATGTCCTCATTTATGTCTTTTGCTGGATTCCAGTCATATACCTCAATCCCATGTGTTATTTCTGGTCTGTTTCCAGACTTTGTCCTATAGCCAAACATTCCTGGTGAGTTCAGTCTGACAACTCCCCACTGAGATCACTGGCATCTTCCTGAGGGTCTCCCAGTCACTGCAGCAAAGCCTTTCCTGGCCGCTTAGTATTAAGCAATGACAGATGGGAGCCATCTGGGACAGGACCCAAATTACCACAGGCAAAGCAGGCCACTGGCACATGCTTTTTCTTATTGAACATAATTACTGATCCAATTGCTCTTATATGGGTCCATTTCATGTGTATTTCATATCTTTGATGTCCCAATGAAACTTTTTAACTTATAAATGCCTGTAAAATATGAAGATCATAAAAAGAGCTTCTGCTTCAGAAAGACAACTGAGCCACCTGCTGGTATTGGCTTCAACAATTACCAAACTGTGTGCTCACTTTGATTCATGGCCCACCTCCATTTGCTTCCTTCCTCTTGTCCTTGGATCAAGGTTAATGCTGAAAGAAGCACGACTCTCATGGGCCCTTCTAATTTATAATGAGAAGACTCAGGTAAAGCAAGGTGAAGTCAAAAGTAGAGAATGAGCTCCAGAACAGCAATAAAATTAAAATAAAATCAAAATAGTGCATTAGTATGATTACTCTGCATTTTCTTTTGTATTAATAACAAGTCTCCCTTTAGCAATATACAACTATTTCTCATGTCCTTTTTGGTTTTGCCAATGGTTGTTTTACACTTGATAATCTCAGAAATTGCTGCCAGATGTTCTCATTGTGTCTACAATATTGTGCTGTGAAAAACAGATTATGTTTTTCCATTGTGCATATGTAGTAGGTGTGGAGTAAGGAGGTGGAGAAGACATTGTGTTGGTGTCCATGAAGTCCCTCCAGTTATTTCTCCAGTGGTTTTGTTTAGTTTGGTGTGCTTCTTCAAGTCCAATTCTGAGATCCTTTTATGGGTCTGACTCACTGACATGGTACTTGAAGCCCAGCTCTGCTCCCTCAAGATAGAACTAATTCTGTGGTGCAGTTGGAGCTTGAGTTTCCCATGGTTGAGCTGAGATCGATGTCCTGAGACAACATACCTGTTTCTTTGCTCTGTCCCTTCCTTTTCCATGTCCTGCTTTTCTCATGCATATGTAAGTTTCTCCCAAGACTTCCCTAAGTAAATCATTACCCAGGAGCCCCCATCCCAGGCTCTGCCTCTGAGATACTGGTCTCAAGACCATTCCTTTCCATTGGCCAGGAAGTGGACCCTCAGTTTAAATAAATACCCTTCTAGTTACACACACAGAAAATGGCAGAACAAGGATTCCATCTCAGGTCCTCTACTTTGACGTCAAGTTCTCTTTTCAATCCTCTGCTATACGCCTCTGCCTCATCACTCATTCCATGGGTTGCTCTGTGTAAGGCAGTGATGTCTTCAGTCCCAGGGAGCTGGGATCTGCCCTGACCTGCCTGTAACATGTGCAAGTCCCCGACCAAGAGCACAAATTGAAGACTGCAAGTCATGTGTCTAAACATTTAATAATTATAAAGTAAAAATATTGCTACACAAAATATGTCTATCATCTACCATACTTGAAGATGCCATTACAAGACCCTAGAAAGCTAAGTTTAGTTTAGAACTCTTGGACTCTCTGGCATTCCACAGCAAAAGTGGCGGTGAAAGCTGAGTTGGCTCTGCCCTCTGCTCCTGACTCAAGCCCCATCCCTCTCCCACCCTGACACATCTTGTGCTCCCTTGTGAGAGAACTTGTACACACAGAGACACTCTAAACCTTCACACCTACTGCACATGGCCATACCTCAACTATATGTTGACCTGGTGGTGTATACATAGGATAAAGTCGTAAATCCATCAAGTAGGGACTTCTGGGTCTTTGAATAGGGGGTTCGTAGGTTCTGAGAACATGGAATGCAGTGCAGGGTACAGGTAGATGGGTCCCTTTGGCACATGTAATTCATGAATTGTGGAATGAGATAGTCACAGTCAAGATGACCTTCTTAATCATGTTACTTAGAGGAGCAGCCCCTGTTTCTCCTTTTAAAGATGGTAATGTTTTCTCTGACTACATCCCCTTGGTCAAGTCACTTTACCTGGTGGCCAGTTTCTGGATCTGCGAAGTGAGGTCTTTGGATTGTACAATCTTTTTTTTTTTTAAATAAATTTTATTTTTATATTCCCCATACAATTGCAATCCCCTTATTTTGACCCCAATCCTTCCCCTCCCCACCCCCCACTCCCCATAGAGTGTCTCTGGTTCATAGTTTTTTGTTGATTTTGATTTTCACTTTCTTATAGTTATTCATTTTCCTGGTCCCTTATTTAAGTTTTCTAGATTCCTGCTATGAGTGAGACCATCCGGTATTTTTCTTTTTCTTTCTGGCTATGTCACTGAGCATGATCCCTTCCAGCACCATCCATGTTGCTGCAAATTGCATGTGTTTATCTTTTTTGAATGCTGAGTAATATTCCATGGTATATATGTACCACAACTTCTTGATCCAGTCATCTATTTTTGGGCATTTGGGTTGTTTCCAAAGCTTAGCTGTTGTAAACAGTGCTAATAAACATAGGGGTGCAGGTGCTCTTTGGAATTGATGTTTCTGTGTCCTTTGGGTAAATACCTAGGAGTGGAATTGCTGGATCATATGGAAGCTCTATGTTTGGTAGGTCCAGAAATCAAAGAATTTTTTAATCTCTTCTTTGATCTCCTCCTAAGTCCAGTGGTCTTCCAGTAGTGTGGTTTTCAATCTCCATGAGGTAGGAGAGTTCCTTGCCTTCTTTTTATGGTTTATTTCTAGTTTGATGCTTTCATGGTCAGAAAAGATGGTTGGTATGATTTCAATCTTGGTGTATCTGTTGATGTTTGTCTTGTTTCCCAGTATGTGATCGATCCTGGAGAATGATTCGTGTGAACTTGAGAAAAATGTGTACTCCATTTTTTTGGGGTTTAGTGTTCTATAGATGTCTGTTAAGCTCAAGCGCTCTAGGTCCTTATTTAGAGCTTTAGTGTCTTTACTGATTTTTTGTCTCGTTGATCTGTCCATTGTTGATAGTGGTGTGTTGAAGTCTCCCACTACGTATGTGTTTTCTCTGATGTCTGTTTTCAGAGATGACAATAGTTGTCTGATATATTTTGTTGCTCTTCGGTTTGGTGAATATATGTTAATGAGTGTTATTTCTTCTTGAAGTATTGTCCCCTTGATCATAATGTAGTGACCGTTGGGGTCTCTTTTTATCTTTTTGAGTTTGAAATCTGATTTATCTGATATAAGTATAGCTGTTCCTGCTTTATTTTTTGGTCCATTTGCTTGTAGGATTGCTTTCCATCCTTTCACTTTGAGTCTATTTTTATCTTTTGTAGCTAAATTTGTTTCCTGGAGACAGCAAAAGGTTGGGTTTTGTTTCTTAATCCAGCCTGTGACTCTGTGTCTTTTTATTGAATGATTTAGTCCACTTACATTTAAAGTTAATATTGATATGTTAGCATCTGTTTTTGCCATTGTGTTTGTCTTTCCTTTGATTTTATCTATTTATTCTTTTAATAACTTTTTTTTTGGCCTTCTTTTGTTGTTATTCGTACCTCTGAGGTTCTGGCTTTAGGACTCCTTGTAGTATTTTTTGGAGCCGGGGTTTAGTCGTAATGAAATTCCAGAGTTTCTGTTTATCTGAGAAGGTCGTTATTCTTTCTTCGTAGAGGAAGGAGAGCTTTGCGGGATAGAGTATTCTTGGTTGGCATCTGTTTTCTTGGAGTCTGTTGACTATGTCCCTCCACTCTCTCTTTGCCTGTAGTATTTCTTCAGAGAAGTCTGATGTCAGCCTGATTGGTTTTCCTTTGAATGTTATCTGTTTCTTCCCTCTTGTCATCTTCATTATTTTTTCCTTGTCCTGGATTCTTGGGAGCTTTACTATTATGTGTCTTGCTGTATTTTTCCTTTCATTGTGGAAGTTTGGTGTTCTTCTTGCTTCTCGTATATCAATTTTCATCTCCTTCTTCACGTTTGGGAAGTTCTCTTCAATTATCTCCTTGAATATTTTCTCTGTTCCTACATCTCTCTCCTCTCCTTCTGGTATTCCTATAACTCTTATATTTCCTTTCCTCGTGGAGTCAGATAGTTCCCGAAGTCTTTCTTCGTTCTTTTTCCTTCTTACTTCTCTTTCCTTTTCTGTTTTGGTTCTTTTTATTTCTGTGTCATCAAGAGTACTTATTTGTTCTTCCATTTCATCTCTTCTGCTTTCATTGCTTTTCCCAGAGTTCTTTAGTGCCTACATTAATTCTTTGATCTCCTGCATTTCTCTCACTTCCCTCTTTAGGGACTCAATTTCATTCTTCTGATCGTTGATTATTTTTCCCTTATCATTGTTTTCCTTTATGACTTCTGTCATTTTTTTAATCATGGCAATTTTAAATTCTCTTTCTGGAAGGTTCAGAAATTCTTCCAAGTTACCGTCGTTGCAATCTGGGGAGTGGTTTTCTTTTTGTGGTGTGCTTTTTTCCTGAGGAGTTGCTAGGTTGCGTGTGGTTCTTCTACTCCCTACTCTGTTTTTTAATTTGCTGTATGCATTGGGACACTGTGTTGCTGGGACTGGCCGGCATCTTGGGTGAACTTCTCTGCTCCCCTCTGGATCCTCCGGGAGCCATCTGTTGGTTTCAAGCAGTCTTTACTGAAGAAAGGTTCCTGTTCTAAAATGCCAATGCGGGGACACACTCCCCTGTGCGCCTGGTCTGCCCCGGTGGTGGGTTTCCACTCCCCCTCTGGGCTTGGACTGCAGGCCAGAAGGGGCCTGGCATGGGCGAACTTCCCAGGTTACCTCTGGCTCCTCGGGAGCCTTCTGCTGGCTTCAGGCAGTCTTTACTGAAGAAATGTCCCTGTTCTAAAATGGCAATGCAGGACGCACTCTCTGTGCACCCGGTCTCGGGCACCCTCTTCTGTGAGCCCAGTCTGCCCCGGTGGGTGCCCGCTCCCCCTCTGGGCTTGGACTGCTGGTCAGAAGGGGCCTGGCATGGGTGAACTTACCAGCTCACCACTGGCTCCTCTGGGAGCCTTCTGCTGGTTTCAAGAATTCTTTTCTGAAGAAAGGTCCCTGTTCTATGGGGTGTTGGTTGGATTTTACAATCTTAAAGTCTTTCTTTGGCATACGAGTATATGATTGTCATCCAGCAAGATATGAGGACACCATGAAAGAAAAGAAAAAGCTCTGTAAACAAATTTGTATTTAAAAAAACAATGCTGTGGGAGGGTGTATCCTGGTAAGGAAAGGACTTAAGAGGCGCGTCACCCAGGCAGTAAATTTCCTTTGGGTCCACACGTTCAGTATCTCCACATGAGAATTGTTTCCATAGCACATTTCATGTACAGCACCTATGGCTCAACTACAAAGCACCTGTGAGCATTTATCTACATTCACCCTTCCTGAGATAAGAGCCAGGATGTGTTTTGAAAGGGAATACTGCTTTCAAAAGCAGAACCACAGCACAGAGTTCTGGCAGAGTGCTGTACTTTCACACTTACCGGCCTGGCCATCCATATTTCATGTTAACATACTGATTAATATTTAAACCTGTTCAAGTCGTACTTAAGCAACAATTTTTATTTCTCCAGGGGTTCTCCAAACAAAGCCAACATGTTCACTTTATTGAAGTTTATCACACCTACATGCACAAACCTCACCATCTCCAAGATGGCAGCAAAGGCTGGAACTCATAATACCAGCTCAAACCTTTTGGAACCTGGGTCAAGGTGGTGATCTTGGCAAGCCCTGGATCTCCTTCTTGTTGGGTAGTTGGCTCCTTTGCCTCACATTTGGTATAATGGATACACGTGAAAGCAACACCATTAGCCATGTTTTCTCACTGCCCTATTCAAGGAAGCAACTGCATGAATTCTACTGCCTGAAGTAGGTGTCTACCCAATCCATCCACTTCAAGTAGCATCTGGGACCCCAGGGGACAGTCAGACAATCCTCCCTTGAAATGCCCTCTCTAGGTGGGGCCATGCTTAGGCCTTGGGATGGGCATGACCACCCTGGTACCCAGCTGTGGGAATGTCAAGAGGGCCTTTCCTTCTTGAATGAGCTGGCATTTCACATCACTCTTCTTGATGCTGGAGGTTTCCTGAAAAGGAAAGTAAATATGTTCTGAGAAGCAGTACACCTTATGAATGTGCATTCTGCTGGGGTAGCTGGGACATTCAACATTTCATAATCAAATACAAGACAACATAAAGACAGAGGTAAGCACATTTTTAGTGTGAAATGTGTTATTCAATGGTATCAGCAGGATGAAGCTGCTACAGGGAATGAGCTTGATGCTTCCTGCTCCCCAAGGGGGTCTCTTCAGAGACCCAGACAGCGCCCATTGTGTTTGGATTTGAACACTAGAAATCCGTTCTCTCCAATCAGAAGACTGTAGGTTATGCAATCATACAAATGTTTTGATCTCTGATACATTCATTCTCCTTGAATTTCAGGAAAATTTATGTATAGAGATGTGTCCATAATTGCAAAGTCAGAGAGGTGCAACTCCTGCCCACAGCTTGCTTTACAGGTCAGTGCTCCAGGACTCTAACTGATTACTAGGATATTAAAACAAATAAATAAAGAGGAGCAGCTGTCATGGTGGCAGGAAATAAGACACTGGTATTTAGACATTCTTGCCTCATCTCCTGTTTTCTAAGGACAGAGGCCTGGGAGGCAGTGGTGTGGGGGCCAGCGTGCAAAGCAGCTTTCTTATAAAAGTAGGGAAGGAGCATGAGTTATAAACTTTGTCATTCTTTCCTAATCACAGTCTAGGCCCCAAGCAAATCTAGGGGATAGCTGATAAATCTACAGGAAGCGTCATGGATGAAAAGCTGGAATCAAATGCCAAGCTAGGGTGAGAAGTCAGAGTTGAAGAAGTAAGGGCATTTCAGAATAAGGAAGTTTATTTTGCTAGAAAGGAAAAGCTTGGGAGGAGATTATTTTTCATCTTGACATGTCCATAGGACATATCCCTGGTCTGGTATTTTTTTGTTTCAGGCTTGCCAGAATGAAAAACAAACAAAAAAATTGAACCAAGAAAAGAAAAGAAAGAGAAAAAAGGAAATACATTCAGGCCCAAGGTAAGATCTGCTCCAAGCCCCTGGGATGATCTGTGTGTTTCAAAGCATTCTGCTCCGAGTTTACCCCCTCCCACAGCAGGCAGAGTCTAGATGTCCAGCCATCTAGATGCTTAGTCTAGGGTCTCAAGGAGGTGTGCTCGATATGCCCCAAAGGGGACCAGAAGGTAATAGTGTTATAGGACAGGGAGAGGGGCAGCCCAAACCCCGCAAACCTGTCTATTCGAAGTGGGTTCTGCCATCCGCCGCATCAACACAAAACATATGAGACTTTAATGGGAAGGAACTTTAATAAAACTAGGAAACAATACAGGTAAGGCAAAGAGTCTAGTTTCTAAATGAAGCACCCAAAGTTACCCGTCCCCTCGTGGGTAAAAGTCCATCCAAATGGGATTGGCCCAGAGCAAGGCCCCAAAGCCTGCCACATGTCTAAGGCATCTTCCAGTGGGGACCCACAGAAAATGGTCAGAAACTACCAGACAAGGCCGGAAGGAAAAGAGCAAAATCAACATCAAAATAAAAGTTGCCATTGTCACCTCCCCATGGGTCTCACCCACATCTGTGTCACCCAGTCCACGACCAAAAGACAAGCACAGTTTCTCAATGTGTCTTTAGGCTCCACGCGCCTCCTCCAGGTCTCCTGGCTCCATCCTACTTCCTTCCTCAGTCTCTTCTGCAACTTCTCCTCTTCCTGCTCAGCTCTACCCTCCCTTGGGTGGGGCAGGGAACCTGGAACTTCCCCCTTTCCTGGGGACCACCCTGTTACAATAGCACTTCTGTTTGTATTTTTTTTTTTAAAGATTTGTTTATTTATTTATTTATACAACCACTGGGTATAGTCAGAAGCACAGGAGGGTGAGAGAATTCACCAGAGCCAGAGCGGGGGCAGAGCAGGCAGAAGGACCGAAGTACACTGCTGAGGGGAGCAGCGGGTGGCAGGAGAGGTCTGCGTCCCATGTGGGACCCTCCTCCGGTGGTCGGGGAGCAGCCGGGGGTCGAACTGGTGCTTCAGAGGCTGCGGGCAGCTTCACAACCCAGCACTCAACTGCTGCGCCACCGGGGAGGCCCCTCTGTTTGCATTTTTAATCTCAATCTTTTCAGTGCTCTATTGAGGGCCTGCACTATAAAGTACTCTTGCCTGCGGTCTGCAATGTGCTATTCCTTATAAAGAAGTGCACACACATTAAGGTAGTTCATGGAGGAGGTGCCTGATCAAATAGACAAAGGGCCATGGCTTGGAAGTTTGTCTGGAAAATTGTGTGTGGTTTTGGGAATTTCTCCAGTAATGCAAAACCAGTTGGACTCTTTAGAGCATGCTGTTGTCTTTACCTGGGCCCTGCTCTGAGACTCAAGTATAAGAAGAGGGAATAGAATGGAAGCTCCTGGAGGCAGCGTATGCAAGTGTATATTCACCCCTTGATTGAATAAATATGATTCTCCATCACCAGTCTTTCTGACCAACATCTGCACTCTTGATTATAAGAGTTTTGGCTGCAAGCATCATAAGCCATAAGCCGTAGCACCGGACTAAGCTGGAAGGCAAAGTCAAGTCAGTTTATCTTTGGAAACTTCCCAAATGCTTTTGATACCCACTGTGCATGACTGCACTGTCTCATCAAACCACTCCTGGAAACCCCTGTTCTCTAGCCCCTGGCACCTGGGTGCATGGGTCCTCTTGGGAGAGTGTCTCTTATCTCCGTCTTTTGCTCAAGGCTGGAGGTCCTTTAGGAGCAATTTTCAGAAGGCATAGCCTTAGGAGAAGGATCTGAGAAGTCTTTGGCTCCTGGGCATAGGTCAGCCCTCTGGCCCATTGCTCCTCTGAAGTGCTGTTACATTTTCCATCACGGAGCAGTGGGCAGCAATCCCAAGTAAGGGCCTCCCTTCACATTTTAGATGTAAAGAACATAAACTGGGCCATAGCCAAATGCACAATACTCTTGTAGGAAGATGGAGCCTTTGTTTGGAGAAAGCAGGGGTAGAAGGGTTGGGGTGGAATCTTTTTTGTGTGACTCCTGCAGCCTAGAGCAGCACTGCCAGTCCCAAGGGAGGAGGTGTGCAAATCTGCAGTTGCTCCTCTAATTCTATTCTTCCAGGTCGTGTCTTAAAAAATCCTACGCGTCCACTTCTAACTCTCCCTCTCTCAATGGCTGCTTGTTGAAATCTGCAGTGGCTTCTCTTTCCTGGCCTTAGGTGATAGGGCTGCTCCCAGCAGGATGATTCCCAAAGCCTCAGAGTAACCTTGGAGACTTCCCTCATAATCATTCCTCACATTCATTTCATTCCCAGCTCTTTTCAGCTCACATGGTTCTTGATCTTTGGATCTTGCCGCCAAACTGTCAGAACCTGATCTTTGGCCTCTCCTCCCTCACCCAGTCAGTGCGGTGCCCTGGGGCCACCTCTCACACTTGTGCTTCAGCATAGTCAAATGGCAGTTTTACTACAGTTGCTGAATGTTTGTGTCCCCCAAACTTATATGTTGAAACCCTAATCTATTATTTATTATTACAATTATACTATGAAATAGTGTGTGACTTCTAAGGAAGCAATTAAGGTTAAATGGGGGTTAAAAGGCAGGAGAAGAGGGGAGACTGATCCCTAGGGCTAGTGTCCTTTTAAGAAGAGACTCTGTAAGGACACAGCCAGAAGGCAGCTGTTAGGGAGCCAGGAAGTATCCTCGCAGCAGAAACTGAACCCTACTAACCTTGAGCTTGAGCATCCAGTCCTCAGAAATGTGGAAACTTTTTCTGTTGTTTAAGTCTTCCAGTCTATGCTATTCTGTTGTAACATGAGAAAACTACTACAGCTTTCCTGCTAAAAGCCTCTTTGTCCTCAAAGCCCATGGGGTCAGTTCCCTGAGCACGAACAGCAGGGTCCCTGCTCAGTAGCCCTTGGCCGCCTCACCTCCAGCTGCCAACCTGTTCTCCACTTTGTCCTGGTCCATGGGCATGTGTCCTTGTGTACTCTCAGGCTTCCCATGGCAGGTCACTGTGGAATGGTCGGGAGCACCAATCAATCTGCACTGCCCACTCTGATGACTCACCCCAGACTTCTCCAGGCAGCCATCCGCCTCCACACTCCTGGAGCACTTGAGCCTCCCTTTAGTTAATCTGCACATGGAGACTAGCAGGGTGGAGGGAGCCATTTCTCAACAGTTCATGGGCCTCCCATAGCACTGGAACTCATTCATCTCTTTTTTGCATCTGGCCCGTGCACTGGCTCTCCACCCAAATTCCTTGATAGGATGAGGATGTCCCCTTCAAAGAAAAATTATTTTAAGGCATTGTAAATAAGGAAACAAAGAATAACTAAGGTATTACTAAAAAAGTTCTAAAACTGGAAGGCTGAGGAGGCCAGTGGGGCACGTGTGTGGCTGCATAAAGGCACCAGAGCTTTCCACCTTCCTGCACGAGGGATGTGGTGGTCAAAGCAAGAAAACAGGGCTTTGCGACTTTATCCTAGAAAACAATAAGGAATCTTGGAGTTTCAAATGATTTATATCTGATCAGGGGTTTTCATTTTATTACGCAAAGTGCAAATCCATAGGGAACTTGATGTATTTAAAGAGAATACACCATTGTAACCAGTAATATCGGCCTCTTCGATCCTTGCATGCCCCTTCCAGCCACTGCCCCTCCAGGATGTAGCCTGACTTCTGTCCAGAGTGAGCAATTTGACTGTCTTTGAATCCCGAGTATGTAGAACCATACTTATGTGCTCTTTTGTGTTAGGCTTCTTTGTCCAAAGATATGTCGTTATGTGGATGTTGATTGTTCCTTGCATGTTGAGTAGTGTTCACTGTGTAAATCCACCACTACTGATTTATCTATTCTCCTGGGATTCTACCAGGAACATTACAGTTCAGGTCTTACAGGCAAACAGGCAAGCACATCTCTGGTGGGTGTGAATCTAGAAGTTGAATTTATAGTTCTTAGGTTTCAGCTCTGTAGTGCTGTCAAATGGTTTAACAAGGTGTGACACCAATCATCGTTTTCTGACTCTTCCATTTTAGTCATTTTAGATAATATTTAAATTAAAATTTTATTTTGAGAAAATTATAGATTCACATGTAGTTGTGAAAATAATACAGTGGAATCACATGTACCCATTTTCCAATTTCTCCCATTGTAATATCTTGGAGGATGAGAGTATAATATTGCAATCAAGATATAAACATGTACAGTCAAGATACAGTATGTTTCTAACACCACTGGGGTCCTCAACATTCACCTTTGGCCAGCACATCCACTTCCTTCTATTCCCCATGCCTACTCAACTCTTACCAACCACATTTCTATTATTTTTTTCATTTCAAGGATGTTATGTAAGCATAATTCTTTAAAGAGTCACACAGTTTGTGTGCATACCAAGTTATTTCTTTGCTTATTGCCCAGTAGTATTTCATGATATGGATGTGTCAGAAATTGTTTAATCATTCATCATTTAAAGAATACCTGAGTTAGTCTAGTTTAGATTTATTATTATTAAACCTGCTATAAACATTTTAGAGAACATTGTGAGTGTGTGTGAGCATAAATTTTCATGTATAAGTGATTAAAAATACAATTGCTGAGTTAAGTGGTTGTAGCATATTGAGCTTTTAAAAAAGAAATCACCAAACTGTTTTCCAGAATAATTATGTTTGATATTCCCATCAGCAATGTACCTGTGGTCCGTAACTCTGTATTCTCACCAGCACTTGGTGTTGTTACAACTTTTTCCCACCATCGTCCTTATGCTCCTTTGACCCTTTCTTCCTTCCTGCCTCCCACTTAACCTCAGAAACCTCACTCGGTTTATTAGTGTCCATGGTTTTCCTAAATATTTTATTTTGCTATGTAAATGTTCCATTATTTGTCTTTGTCATTCTGATTTGCCTTCCTACACATAATTTCCTGGAACTCCTTCCATTTCATGTAATTGGCAACACTTCATCTTTCCCTGATGACTGAACAATATATGTGGCTACACCACATATTCTTAATCCATCCTCTTTTGGTGGGTGTTTAGGTTACATCTAAGTTCTCAATATTTTAAGTAATATGTATACAATTTTTTTGAGTTAATGTTCTTTGAGTTTTGGTTTCATGTTCTTTGGATATATGCTGAAAAGTGGATTTCTGATTGGTCCACTATTCCATTTTTAGTTTTTTAAACTAAATTCAGATAACTTTCCAAAATGGCTGCACCAGTTTATATGGCTGCACCATATATTCCTACTAACAACGTAATAGGGTTTCCTTTTCTCTGCATCTTCTCCAGCACTTATGTTGGGAGTATTTTTAATATGTGCCACTCTCATCATTCTTATGAGTGTGAGATGACATCTCATTGTTGGTTTCACCTGCATCCCCCTGATCAGAAGCAATATTGAACATTTTTCCATGTATCTAATGGCCTCCTGGGTATTCTCTTTGGTGAATGGTTCAGATCTGTGGCTTACTTTTTTATTAATTATTAAACTGAATATAGTTTGTGTATATCTTGGAAATGAACACTTTTTTAATTTTGTAATGTGCAAATAATTTTTCTCATTTGTCCCATCCCGCGGGGTTCAGAGGCACGGGAAGAGAAGGGCTGAGGATTGAAATGAGGGGCTTGACGACTTGACGCTAGCGTTTGCTTCTTTATTTTTCCTTTATCCTTTTATTACTTTTACATATCTTTCTTTTCCCTGACTTTCTTACTTCCCTGCTTTCTCTCTGCTCCTCTCACAATAACCTCTCTCGCAATAATCCTCTCGCAAATGACCTCTCTCTCAATCACCCCTGACCTTCTCGTGGTTCTCTTCTTATATCCTGGTAGCTCCTCCCATCGTACCTCCCAGTCTCATTTGATTAATAGGAAACACCTGTGGTTTCTCAGCAGGCAAAACGGTAAAGCGAAAACTAATTAATGGCACGTGTGTTGCGCAACACGGCGCATGCTCCAGGCGGCTCCGGACATCTCCCCCTTTTTTCTTTTAAATGAGACACCTGGCCTGTCTTAGGTTGGCATATTCCGTGACCAGCCTTACCCGTCATTGCTAATCCGGCGCACTTGGTCTGGACCGCTGTCTTAGGTTGGTCTGGACAGGCTACGCTCTTACCCGTCTTTGGCTCTCAGGTTCTCTAGGGGTAAGTTGACCCATCCGGATGCCACTGGGGAGTCCTGGTCAAGTACCATGGCGCCAAGTACTTGCCTGACCGCAATAACACGTTTTTTGTTTCGCTTCCGTAGCCGACGGAGAAACCATATGCCGAATGCACAAACCACAACTCTGGGAGGAGTCCTCTACACCAGGCAATGAGACCCTTACTCGAAACAGGGTAACCCATGTGTTGTTAACAGTTATGAGCTGTCTCGCCAATTGAGAGGTCAGGCTCAGGAGCTGGTGGTTCTAAGGTCCTCTGATTACACTATTTAACCTATTTTCTTCCATAAACATATTTTTCACCATAACAGGAATTACACAAATAAAACCATACAAAAAGTTACAATGCATGTGAGTGATTAACAAAAGTGTGTCTATCTCTTCTTACATGAGCTAACTGCTGACTAAGCATAAAAAGTCCATTCTGCAAATGTCCATTCATATATTACTGTGTTGATAACGCAGAAGCAACACCGGCAGCTAAATTGTCCATAGTGTCTGTATTTACAGCAGCTTAAGTGACAGCAACGGCGGCAGCAGCCGCAGCCGCGGCCTCTGCTATTGAAATGGCAACAATAGCTGCAGTGATGCTAAAATCACGTCTCTTCCTAGGTAGAACAGGGGAAAGGTGTGCAGAAACATCCACGGACATGACCAAAATAGAAGGCAGACAACGATCATCGCTCTCTCCGCACTCCGGGCCCAGGAGGCAGAGAGGGGGCAAGTCTCTGCTGAACAGCTCAACCCAGTGGCATCTCCTGCATTATTGGGGAGGACAAAAAAGAAAGGAGGGGACAGACAGACAGCAGCAGACAAACTCTATAATCTATTATTCTGAATACTAACAAATTATTCAATGGTAGAACTAATGTTTACAGAATAAATGCCATTAAATAATTTCACCTCACCCTGGCCCAACGGGGCACTATCCAATGGCTTGGAAGCCAGACCAATAGTAAGATTAGTGGCAAATACTTGCGGAAAAGTGGAATCATGATGATCAATGAGGAGCAAAAACAGCAGCTGATGCACAATCGCCCATTGTACTAACATCTGGGACGCTTGTGTCATCAATGTTAGCAGGGTCAGGTATATTGACAAACCGAACCAATCGAGCAGGAACCCATCGGGGTGCTTCTGCATCCTGTGGGAAAAGACAAATGCTGCCGGGCAGCTGTATTAATACTGGCGCGGGTGGTTGCCACTCATTATTAACTGGGTCCTTCCATCTCGCTTGCAGCATCGTGACCTGCCGAGGGTCTGGCGACCAGTGCCGATCAGCAGCTGACCACCCCTGGGTATCTAGGGTCAAAAAATTAAGGGTAAAGAGAGCTGTAGTCAAACGGTCCCTGGGGGAGTGTTCTCCCCCTGTTTGTTTTAAAAGCATAGTTTTCAGAGAACCATGAGCACGTTCAACTATACCCTGCCCCTGCGGGTTGTATGGAATTCCCGTTTTGTGCACAATGCGATGGACCGCACAAAAGGAGGCAAAAGCCTTACTGGTATAACCAGGACCGTTATCTGTCTTAATGACACGTGGGCGGCCCATTACCGCAAACGCTTGTAACAAATGTGAGCGGACATCAGAAGTCTTTTCACCGCAATGTGTGGGGAGGCGAAAAGAAAACTAGAGAATGTGTCGATGGAGACATGTACTCTAGTAAGCACCCCTTGAGGATCTGTCCCATGACTGGGTAAGCATAATTAGGGGCCTGGGAAGCCAGAACTCTTTCCATCATAGAGCACAGTCTTTCCATTAATGGAAGATCAACCCTGTCGAGTGTTCTAGGAGGTGGCGCAGGAGGTGGCTCCCCAGGTGTTTTCCATCTCCTTTTACGCTTCCTTGGCTTATAGCAACTGAGACCTTTTTCATCCTGTTCCTCCTCTCCTCCCAACTCATGGGCAGAATAATCTAGGGGAGGGGCTGTTGGTATTTTTTGAGTAGAGGAAGGGGGACTTACCGATGTAGAACACTTAATGGAACTTCTATCTTCTTCCTCCGTTTGTCTCGCTGTCCTGACGGCCTCAGTGGCTAACTGAACGGCAGCAGTACCACCGGCATTAAGAGCATCTCCCACCACTCCCCAGACCGTCAAAGTAGTGCAAGGAAGAGACTCAAGACCATATAATTGCTGATGTAAGACAATATCTCCTTTCACCTTATTCCAATTTTCACTATTGACCTGATCCTGCTTCAGAAACCATTTACTAGTAATACTAAGGGTCTCTACAAATCCTTTAAGAATTTTTCTACTGAGAGGAACCCCAAACTCTTTTAGGAGAGCTTCCAGGGAAATAACTAACTGCCCCTTGGACATTGAATTGCCCATGAATCCCAGCTACCTTACCTTACTTTACTTTACTTTACTTTACTTTACTTGCCGGCTCACCACAGCTGGTCCTTCAGCGGTTCCTTCGTTCTTCTTCGTGCCCCGCGCTGGGCGCCACCTGTCCCGACCCGCGGGGTTCAGAGGCACGGGAAGAGAAGGGCTGAGGATTGAAATGAGGGGCTTGACGACTTGACGCTAGCGTTTGCTTCTTTATTTTTCCTTTATCCTTTTATTACTTTTACATATCTTTCTTTTCCCTGACTTTCTTACTTCCCTGCTTTCTCTCTGCTCCTGTCACAATAACCTCTCTCGCAAATGACCTCTCTCTCAATCACCCCTGACCTTCTCGTGGTTCTCTTCTTATATCCTGGTAGCTCCTCCCATCGTACCTCCCAGTCTCATTTGATTAATAGGAAACACCTGTGGTTTCTCAGCAGGCAAAACGGTAAAGCGAAAACTAATTAATGGCACGTGTGTTGCGCAACACGGCGCATGCTCCAGGCGGCTCCGGACACTCATTCAATAGCATTTCTTTTTAAATCAACTTATAGTTCCTCTTGCTATGTAAAACTATTCAAAGTAATGCCAATTAAGCATTTATTTCCCTTGCCACAGGAGGGAAATTTCCAAAATATCTTTATCATTAATGTCATGAAACACATTCCCAATGTTTTCTTTTATATATTTTACTGTTGCAGGCTTTATACCTAAGTTTTTAATCCATTTAGAATTTATTTTTGTGCGTAGAGTTGGAGAGTGATCCACCTTCATTCATTCTTTTATATGGGACTTTTCCCAGTCTGAAGTTTAAAATATCATTTTCTTAAAGAGGTCTTTTGAAAAGCAAAATTTTTTTCATTTCGTTTCATTTTATTTTTTTAATGATATACAATGTATCGATTTTTGCTTTTGGTGTCAAAAATAAGAACTGTCTCTAGGCCTGGATCCAGATCCAGAAGATCTTTCTTTCAAAAGCTGTGTAGTTTGGTTTTGCATTTTAGTCTCTGACCCACTTTGAGTAACTTTTTGTGTGAAATGTGAAACATAGATTGAAGTTTTGTTGTTGTTGTTGTTCTGTTCTATTAATCTGCAGTTTTATTCCTTTACCAATACATGCAGTTTGTATTACTATAGCTATAAATAAATCTCGAAATTGGGTAGACTGATTCCTTGCACTTTATCTCCATTTTTAAAATTGTTTTACCTTTGCCTTTCCATATATACTTAGAATCTTCTCTGTATTTTTATTCCTTTGAATTTACATATGAAGCTTGAATAATCTTGCTTATATTTAAAAAATATTCTAGGAATTTTATAGAATTGTGTTATATTTACGTATCAATTTGAGCTATTTTGTTAAATTTTACAATTGATGAACATGGCATGTCTCCGCATTAACTTAGATCTTCTTTGATTTCTTTCACTGGTGTTTGTTGTTTTTAGCATACAGGTCCTGTGTGTTCTATTAATTTTCATCTCAGTATTTACCTTTTTGAGTAAGTAAAAATGGAATTATGTTTTAAATTTCTGTTTCCATGTATTCATATCTAACATATTAAAGTAAAATTGATTTTTCTATGTTTGTCTTGTATTGTGTGATCTTGATGAACTAATTTATGAGTTGTAGGAAAATTTTTTGTAGATTTTTGGAAATTTTCTACAAATAAAGTTTTCTTTCTTACTTTCTGCCTGATTTATCTGTATTTTATATCTTTTCTTTCTTTATGGTATAGCACATGCTAGAACTTAGAACAGTGAGAATATTAAAAGCAAACATATTAACCTTTTTCCTAATCTCAGGGAAAAATCATTCATTCTTTCTCTATTATGTATAATGTCGGCTTTAGTTCTTTTTTTGCATGTGCTCTTTACAAGTTGAGGGGTGTTTTGCTATTTCTATTTGTCTGTGAAATTTTATCATGAATAGGTGTTAAATTCTGTCACATGTTGGAGTAGAAGGAACTCTCCTGCACAGCTGGTGGGAGTGCAAACTGGTCCAACCACTATGGAAAGCTGTGTGGAGATTTCTCAGCCTACTAAAGATAGAGCTTCCATATGATCCAGCAATTTCACTCCTAGGTATTTACCCAAAGGACACAGAAACAGTAATTCCAAAGGGCACCTGCACTCCTATGTTTATAGCAGCACTATTTACAATAGCTAAGCTTTGGAAACAACCCAAATGCCCAAAAATAGATGACTGGATCAAGAAGATGTGGTACATATACACAATGGAATATTACTCAGCCTTCAAAAAAGATAAACACATGCAATTTGCAGCAACATGGATGGAGCTGGAAGGGATCATGCTCAGTGACATAAGCCAGAAAGAGAAAAGATAAATATTGGATGGTCTCACTCATAGCAGGAATCTAGAAAACCTAAATAGGGGACCAGGAAAAAGAATAACTATAAGAAAGAAAAAAATCAAAATCAACAAACAACTATGAACCAGAGACACACCATGGGGGGGGGGCAGGGAGCGGAGGGATTGGGGACAAAATAAGGGGGTTGCAATTTTATAGGAAATATAACCAAGATGAAAATGCATACATTGTGTAAAAATGAAAAATGATGTAAGAAATATATAAAATAAAATATTAAAAAAATGCTAACCATCGCCTGAAAAAAAAAATTCTGTCACATGCTTTTTTTCTCTCTCATTATATAAATTGTTTGATTTTCTTTTTCGAGATTGTTAATATGGTAGATTGCATTGATTGAATTTTGAATAATCAGGCTTGCATCTGTGGAATAAACATAATTGGGGTATAATTCCTTCTATATATTGCTTAATTTTATTTGCTAACATTTTAAGAGCATTTAGTGTATGTGAAGTGATTTTTTGCTGCATATTCATAAGGTACATTGATAAGTGCTTTGCCTTCTTAGGGTGCTATCTTTGCCTGACTTTTTTATACCAGGGTAATACTAGATTCAAAAAATGTTTGGGCAGTGTTACCTCCTTTTCTATTTTATGGAAAAAACAGTGTAGAATTGGTGTTGGTTCCTCTATAAACATTTGGTAGAATTGTTCAGTGAAGCCATTTAGATCTAGAGATTTCTTTTTAGAGAGACTCTATATTATGAATTAAACTTCCTTAATAGTTATAGAGCTATACAAATTATTTAATTCTTATGGGGTAAATTGCTACAGCTTTTGTTTCTCAATATATATATATGGTTGATTATGTATTTCATTATTTTCCTTGTGCTGTCTACAGGGTCTATAGTGAAACCCCCTGTTTCATTATTTATATTGATAATTTGCATCTTTATTACTTTTATTAAAGGTTTGCCCATTTTAGAAAAGTTTTCAAAGAAACAGCTTTTGTTTCATTGATTTTTCTCTTCTTGATTTCTTTACTATTTTCATGGTCATCATCTTTTGCTTCTATCCTTGCTTTTTCCCAACTGTTTGCCTGGGATTTATTTTGTCCATATATTTCTCAACTTTTGACTTAGGTGCTTAGACCATTAATTTGAGTTTTCCTCTCTCTTTTTTTAAGATTTATTTTTTATTTATACAATAGCTGGGGTACAGGCCAGAGGCACGGGAAGATGAGACGATTCACCAGAAACAGAGTGGGGCAAGAACAGGAAGACAGACAGAAGCCCGAAAGCACTGCTGAGGGAAGCAGGGGGCAAGACAGGAGAGGTCTGCTGCACCATGTGGGAATCTCCCTGGCTGGCCAGGAATCGAACCTGCACTGCAGAGGTTGAGGACAGCTTCCCAGTGCTGTGCTCAACCCTCTGTGCCACTGGGGAGCCCCTTTCTCTCTTTTAATGTATGCATTTAGTATTACGAATTGTCACTTCTTTATTGTTTTGACAGTATTCCATAGGTTTTGTTATGTTTTGTTATTATTTTCATGCAGCTTGATGTACTTTTTCCATTGAGACTTTACCTTTAACCCATATGTTATTTAGATATGTACTATTTAACTAACAAATGTTTAGAGATTTTCTTGTCATCTTTCTGTTATTGATTTCTAGTTGAATCCATTATGGTCATACTATGTTAAATATTAATTCCTTTAAATTTATTGAAGTTTGCTTTATGGACAAGGACATGGTCTCTCTTGGTGTGTATTCCTTGGTCTCTCAGAAGAAACTGTATTCTGCTGCTGTTGGACAGAGTGTTTTGTAAGAGTTTATTTGATTTTATTAATTGATGTTGTTGAATTCTTCTATACACTTGTTGATTTTCTATCTAGTTTGGTCTATCAATTGTTGGGGAGGAGTGTTGCTGTCTTTGACTATAATTGTGGACTACTCTCTACTTCATTTCATTTCAATCAGGTTTTGCTGTACCTTAAAGCTTTGTTGCTTGGTACATATTTATGATTATTTTGAGAGTATATTTGTTTATTTTAATATATTGTCTTTAACAGATTGAGTTATAATTTTATATAATTCTTCTCTGTCTTTATGGACATCCTTTGCTTTGAATTTTATGTGATATTAATATATATTCTGTCTTTCTTTGACTACTCTTTGCATATCTTTTACAATTAATTTTTACTTTCATTTTGCTTATATTGCTTCTTTTGAGATGAACTTCTTACTTCTTTTAGACTATATATTTTTAAAGATTTATTTTATTTATTTATGCATACAAGAACTGGGGTGTAAGCCAGAGGTGTGTGTGGGAGTGGGTAAAAGGACTCACCAGAGATGGATTGGCAATCAGAACAGGCAGATCTACCAAAATATACTACTGCGGGGAGCAGTAGGCAAGACAGGAGAGGTCGGCTGCACCATGTAGGTTAGCTCCCTGGCTGGGGTCAAAATCATGCCACAGTGGCTGGCAACAGCTTGATAATGCTGAAACTAGCCCCTGCGCCATCAGGGAGGCCCCCTGCCAAAGACATAAGTCTTTTAGTTGGTGTGTTTAGATCATCTGTATTTAAGGTATTTGTTGTTATTTGAGGCAAAATACCACATTATTCCCTGGATACCAAGGTCCCTAATCTGTCTGTTTTCTTCTTTCTACCATTATGAGTCATCTTATATTTGTTTTATATATAATGTTCAGAATTTTAGTTGCACTTATTAGGATGAATAGGATCAAATAGATCTACTCTACCTTTCTGGAAGTAGAAATCTTCAATTAACTTCTATGAGCTCACAATAGCATACCACTCTTTTCAAAAAAGTTGATCTTCAAAAATATTGTAAAAACCTGATTTTTTTTTTTTTTTTTACTAAATCAGATAAAATTTACTTCCTTCTCATTTACAGTACATGTAATTTTATTTTGGGAGAACCCGTGTTCTTAATCATTCAGAAGTTCTTTAACTGAGGAAATAATAATTATGTTTTAAAGTGTTCTCTCCTTCTACTATTTGCAAAAAATACTTGCCGATGCCAGGTACTAGTGAGTGCCTCCTAATCCTTCTTACGTATTTAACTTGAAAACAAAGACACAAATATAAGTTATGGACTGTGAGTTTTAGAATGATCAGGAAATAAATTCTTTCAAGAATCTCTTAGACTGCTTAGAGCCATTTTTTTTTTTTTGGTAAATACCTGTTATTTTAATTTTATTTTTAAAATTTATTGGTGATTGATATAATATTTGGATACCCCCATCAGGTATTGCTACTGTAATGCACCTACCACCAAATTACCCATAGTCCACTACCATAGTCCATTGTGCTTTTTTCCCATTTTTTTCTTAACCCTCTTCTACCCCTCCCTCTCTGGGTGCTTCAGCTCTGTAGTCATATTTCAAAGGTTGATTTTTGTTTTGCCGTTTTATTTTTTTAAAGATTTATTTTTATTTATTTTTATTTACTTATGCATATAATAACTAGGGTCTAGGCCAGAGGTGCGGGGTGGAGGTGAGAGGATTCACCAGAGACAGAGTGGGGAGCACAGCAGGTGGATCTACTGTAATATACTGCTGAAGATGAGTGTAGGTGAGACAGGAGAGGTCTGCTGCACCATGTGGGTTAGCTCCCTGGCCAAGGACAGAACTCATGTCGCAGTTGTAGCATGAGACTTAACCCCTAAGCCACCAGGGAGACCCTCACAGGATTGATTTTCCAACTTGTCTTTTTTCTGAGAGCTTTAAAAGTTATTGACTTTTGACCACTTCATAAAATTTAAGAATGCCATAAAATTTAAGAAAATGATTTGCTTTTTCTCTTTAGAAAAAGAACTGGCTTCCCCACATCACAGAGATAGGGCCTCATATTTCTATATTAACATGCAGAGCCTGTGTATGAGAAATGGAAAATGGGGTGTTTAGCTGAACTAAGAACTTGCTCTAACTTAATATAAATTTTTTACCATCCAAAGAATTTACCATTACTGAAAAGTCAGCCATTTGAAGGCTTTATATAGAAATAAATATCAAATCTTTAGATTATTTTTCCTAAAATTCACATGGATTTAGAAAGAAAGAGGAAAGATCTAAAATATATGATATCTAAGTATACTATCAAACAGTTGGAGACATTGCTGAGCAACAACGATCTTCCCATAGTCTTAAATAGTATTTTATGATAAAAATGCAAGGTTATAGGCATTACAGGGATTCACATACGTCTCTGACTCCAAGAAAAATATAACTGTAAAAATAAATCATAAAAGTTTTTATTGCTTTTTTTCTCCTTCAAAGATTAAATAAATAAAAATAGAAAGCCAGAGTGGTTTAATTTTTATTCCTTTAATGCCATGTGACATGTCTTCATGTCAGTAAAGACATACTTACATGGAAGAAAAGCTTCTAGAAGTCCAGACGTGATTTTAGGTAGGTTACCCTTAGATAAAAATTAAAAAAAAAAAAAAAAAACTTTTCTTAAGATCACTCCTCTTAAAGTATGGGTTGTTTTGATCAAGGGGTCTTGATGACATATAAGGAGAAGGTATAAATCTCAGTGCTTTAGTGTATGCAATCACTAAATAATAGGCAATTGAACATTTTGTGATTTGGTCTCATCTTGAAGTGTCCTTTACAAAACCCAACAGAAGGACTGAGTCCTAGCTGAGGTCTCAAAAATCTAAATGAAATTGATGCCAGTCACTGTTCAGTGATTGATTGCTGTTTTAACTAACTATACACAAACTAATGACAAAACAACACTTTTATGATACATCACAATTTTGTGGTTCAGGAATTCAAATAAGTTGAGAAATTCTTTTGCACCAAATGAAGTGAACGGGAGCACTTGATGGTACTCAGTGAGTAGACTAAGTAACTTAGTCTGAAGCATCCAAGACAACTATATTCACATGTCTGACACCTTGTTGCACATTCTGTGAGGCCATGCTCTGCCCTGTATCTACTTCTCTAGGTCATCCCATGGCCTCTTCTGTTTCTCCATAAAGATTGGATTACTTACATGGAAACAAAGTCATCCTGGAACTGGCATACCAGGAGACACAATGGGACATGTGAAGACAGCTTACGATGGGACCTGTGAGACAGCTTACGACTTATCTATAGAACTTCCAAAACAACTCTTCTGTTGTTTCTAAGCACCTAAATAGTCCCTTAAGTCATTGAAATCAACCATATTCAAGCAGAAGAGAACTGGATTCTATTTCTTAATAGGATAAATGGAAGAGATTCTATGGCTATCTTTAATGTCATAATCTAATATTTTTATCAACAAAAGAGCATTGTAGGGCCTCCCTGGTGGTACAGGCGGTTGAGTGCAGTGCTGCGAAGCTGTCCGCAGCCTCTGCAGCATGGGTTGGATCCTGGCCGGCCTGGGAGCTACCCACATGGCATGGCAGGCTTCTCCTGTCTCGCCCGCTGCAGTGTCTCCTGTCTCCCAGCAGCAGTGTATTTCAGTCAATGTGCCTGTTCTGTTCCCCAATCTGTCTCTGGTGAGTTTTCTCACCCTCACACCTCTGGCCTGTACTGTAATTCTTGTATACATAAAGAAATAAATCTTAAAAAAAAAAAAGAATGTAATTCAAAAAAGAATGCTTCTAATAATACTTTGGGGTGGGGGGTGTAGTGCCAGGATGGGCACAGAGCAGGTTTCTATGATCCGCCCTGACCCGGTAAAGGAAGAGTCCTGGAGCCCTCGGTGGGTTTCTCAGGCTTTTATTAAGCTTTAACATGTAGTCGCAGCAACCAGGTACACAGCAGGCAGGGATACCAGGGGGCCAGGAGGCCCCGAGGCCTCCAAGCCCCCAGCAAGTCTCCACTCTAGTCTGTCTTTCTCTCCTGGCTTTCTGTCTCCCCTTCTCTCTCCTGCTTCTCTTCCTGACTATCTCAATACCCCTCCAATGGCCCACAGAAGTAAATAAGACAGTTTACAACAATGTAACAACTGCAGGTGCTCCATCAGGCAGGGCAATCCTAATGGTGGGAGGGCAGAAAAGTCTGAAAACCATTTACCCTACAGGGTGGCACAATTGCAGTTGAATCAGTCACAATTACTTTTACTACCAAAGTTTATTGAATATTTCTACAAAAATGGCCTACTCTGAAAACACAGATCAAGAAAACTGGCTTGTGCTAAGTGTTTTATCTGTCTCTTAATCTTCCCAAAATCTTTATTGGGTTTACATGCTATATAGATCATTTGCTAATGTGGATCTTTAAAATTAAAAGACTGTTCTTTTCATTGACCCATTAGGCTTTTGAAGAAGTGTACTCTCTTAGTCCATTGAGGTGACATAAAAAAAATATTCCAGTAATTATGGCAGTCAAATAACAGTTATTTCTCACAGTTCTGGAAACTGCTGGTCAAAGATAAGTTTGTTGCGATGGTCAGTACCTGTTGAAGTCTTTCTTCTTTGGGTTGCAAATAGTGTCTTTTGGCTTTGTCCTAATAGCAAAGAGAGGACTCAGTTGTCTCTCTTCCCTTTCTTCTGAAGTCACTAATTCCATCATGAGGCTACAGCCTCTTGATCTCATTTAAATCTAATGACTGACCAGAGGCATCCTTCTTCTAATACTGTAACACCGAAATTTAGTTTCAATATATAACTTTGGGGAGGACACATTCAATCACAATATGCCTTCTTATATATGTACTGTGCCTTATAATATATCTGATCCTATTTGAGTTTCCCAGAATCCAACTTATTTTATTTTCCATGGGTAACCATCAATGAATGTTGGCTGAAGCAATGAATGGAATTCAAAGGACTTGGACTACCACCTATCAAAAGTAATTGGCAAGCCTCCCTATAGGCCTAGGGGTTAAGTCTCAATGCTGTCATGTTATTGCTGCTGCAGCCTGAATTCCATCCCCAGCCAGGGAGCTAACCCACATGGTGCATCAGACTTCTCCTGTCTCGTCCACTGCTCCCCTCAGCAGTGTATTTCAGTAGATCTGCCTGTTCTGCTCCCTACTCTGTCTCTGGTGAATCCTCTCACCTGCCCCCACTGTGCATCTGGCCTATACCCCAATTCTTGTATGCATAAATAAATAAAAATAAATCTTTAAAAAAAAGTAATTGACAGTTTCCAAATTACAACACTGGTGGTCAATTTACACAGGTTATGTGGCAGCTGATGAGCTGCTATACCCCTATATTGGTCTCAAGCTTTAGGTGTGACCATGGCAAACCATGTGCATGGTCTAGAGTACAGTTGCCCCATCTGTAAAGCAAGGATATTAAGGAGTTATGTTGGTTAGGTGCATTTTAGTGTCTTCATGCTGAGTGTTAAGAAGAACACAAAGAACTTGAGAAAGTACTCACTTTAAGGAACATTTCCTGGCCTTTATTATTTCAAAGGGGGGAGTCAGAACTTGTCTTCAGTTCACCTTAAGGACCTGGTCAGGGTGGGCTGTTCTATCAGAGAGGAGCTCTGCTATTGTTCATTCATCTAAGGAGAGCCTGATCCAGAGACAAGCATAATTTCAGCTGTGGGACAGCTGTTCTATCTGAACACTTTACAGAGCCTGGAGAAAATCCAATTTCATTAGTAAAAAAAAGTTTTATTTTGGTAGCTATCTATTTATAAAATGTCAATGTTATTCTAAAGTAAATGGGAGCAGGATTTGTCTTCCCTGAAATTGAATTCTTGTTCAATAGATAAACTTTTATTGATGCTGCAGTCTCTGAGTAAGTACAGCATTTATGAGACCTGGATGGGGATGAGGAGCTCAGAGACAGAAGAGATGAACATGGACAAGGACAGATTTGTTCTGCAATTAACTTTGAGACCAAGGAAGACAAAAAAATCAAGGAGTCAAGGTCCCTGCCACGTTATTTTTTAAGGATTGTAGATACAAGTCAGCATGGTTTGGGCCCGGAGACAATACCTCCTGGAATCTGCTCTATAGAGCATGTGCGTCTTTTGCAAATTACAAATGCCAGGTCTTTAAGATTTTAGTAGATTCTACTCCCTTCTCCCTGCCTGCAGAATGTCTCTGGTTTATAATTGCCTGCTGATTTTGATTTTTACTTTATTATAATTACTTTTCTTTTTCCTGATCCCTTATTTGGGAGTAGGATAAAAACAGGGGTGGGAAGAGCACAAGGGACCATGGTGAGCATTCACGGGTGAATGGGTGGTGGGAATTTTATGGGGACTATAACTGAGATGAAAATGCATACATTGTACAAAAATGAAAAATGATGTAAATAATATGTAAAACAAAATAATAATTAAAAATTATTTAGATTAAAAAAAAGATTTTAGTAAAGAGTAAGGGACAGACAGAATTTCCAGTCTGAAAGAGTCAGGTCAGCAAAAAGGAACCAGTAGTTTGGGTCTGTGATGCATGCACATCTACTTGACATTGAGCCTTAACTCCCCACAGCTGTTTATGGGTAGCTTTGAGATGCTCAGGCCTCTTCTGGGCCAGTCAGAATAGCAGATTCCCATTCAATCACCTCACTTAGGTCAGACCTGTCCACATCTGATTGGCAGGATATGCATGAAAGGTAAGGTCCTCCTCCTAATTCACTAATTAATCCTGGGCTGCACTCCCTCCTTGAGGTCCATGCATATCCTTCTCTATCCACCAGACACTGTCTGCAGCATCAACAGTGACTGCCAACACATTCTCGTGCATGTGTGACATATAGTAAATGCTCAATATGGGGTCAAATATATGGGGACTGGGTGTCTTTCTCAGTATAAATTTTGGTCAAGAATGACAAGAAACATGATGAGGGTGTGTTTGTCTCTATCTCTCTCTGTGTGCTTGTGTGTGTACATGCATGCTTGCATCTTTAGGATTTCAAATAAGGAAGAGGAGAGTAAAATCTGATTTTTAGTTCTTCCCTGATTATAGTAGCAAGTTCTTCCTCTTTGGAATCTGCTTTAATATACAGGAATGTTTTGGCTTTCTTTGTTGTGCTCTCTGTAGATAGACTGTTAATGATGATGAGTTGATATTATTAACTTCTTGGAAAATTATTGACTTGCCCCTTAGGCTCAAAGTATGGCACATCAATTCTATCATTCTAATTTCTTCAATACTTTTGTCCCTTCAGTAAAACTTTATAATTTCTCAATTAAATTTTGACAATCACCTCTTTGTCAAGGTCTTATCAGGATCACCAATGACCTTCCCACTGCTCATTGCATTGCTCATTCCTGGAACTCATGGTACTCATTCTACCAATAGGCACCAAACTGGGACGGCTAATTTGCAGCTCTGAATCTCCACGTCAGCCATAAATCAACTCCTTGCCCAAATTCCTTTATTTCAATAAAACATGAACCATTCACTTATTTGCTTCAGATATAGAAATAATCTTTAATTCCTCTCTTTAAAATCCTATAATCAATCAAAATGTTTCCCAAATAAGAAATTCATTATCACAACAAATTGAGGCTATTTCATAAAAAGGATGAGACTTCCTCCTGGATAGCTCCTCTCCTCCTCTTCCCACCTCTCTCCTCCTTTCATTTTCCCTCCCTTTTTTCATCTCTTCTATTCTCCCTACCTATGCTCCCTTCTCCTTTTCCCTTTTTAAATTTCCCTCTATAATTATATAAAATAAAATATGTAAAAAAGAAATAAGTAAAAGGGGAAAAATCATTGATTCAAAGAATTTTACAATCCTATTGCTAAGACATACCAATAAATAGAAAACTTTTAAATAGCAAAAAAAAAAAAAAAAAAAAAAATTCGCTCTCTGCTCATCTTTAGATTTCAGCTACCATGATGTGTGGAACAGAGACCCCAGTCCACAGGCAGCATCAACTTTCTACCCATATGAACAAATCACTTAAATGGGATCCTCCAGATCTAATTGAGCTTTCAGATAATGGAAGCCTTGACTGACCTCTGACTTGCAACCTCCTGGGAGACTCTAAGTTAGAACTATATCGTCAATCATGCCCAAATTCTTGACCAACAGAATTCATGAAAGATAATAACTGATTATTTTAGGTAACTGAGTTTGGGTTGATTTGTTACCATTATTTAATAACTAAGAATTGCCTAATTCTTTGACTCTGATGATACTGTGCTGCTTGAATGGTTAAAGCTTATTTCTGCCTCAGGAGCTTAGTGTTTCTTGTTTTTTTCCAAATCAAATAAACTTTTGTTTTCTCACATTGCCATATGCCATAACTCCCTCGCTTCATTAACATACCCCTTTGAATGTCATTTGCCAGGTGAGCTCCCTTCACCTCCCTCCTGCCTCTGCATTCATTTTCTAGTCCATTACCTTGTTATCGGTCTTTGTACTTTACTGTGCCTGAAACCATATCTATGTATTTATTTACTTATTATCTATCTCTCTTGTTATAATGTAAGTTCCATGAAGCAGTGGAATTTACATTTAAAAAAGTCTTATTCAGCAGTAAGTTTCAGAACTTAGAATAAGGTTTGGTACTTAAGAGAAAACAGTTAAGTTGTGTATGTTAAATAGTTATTGAATAACTCAACCTTTCATTGTTTCCTTTCAAGATAAACAGGGTGGAAATTGTCTCCAGAACATCCCAAACAAGATAGCAGTCATTCAGTCTTGTTTAACTTTAAACATGGAGCCAAGAAATTTATTTTTGTCATAGACCTTGAGCTATAGTATCTAGTCCTTTTTTAACAAAGATTTACAAGATCATCCATGGAAATAATAGAGGCAAATATAAACAATGACTCTAATCCCTTTCATTGTCTAGTTCCAAACAGATGTAAATCAACATGACCTTAGTCTTGCTCTAGGGTGGAATGGGATTTTTGATGTATCAATTTAGAGATTAAAGAACAGGATATCTTATTTACAGAGGGAATACTGCTATAGTACAATGTGCTGGACTAAAGAAAACCACGCATTATTTGACACTCTTTCAATCCAAAGATGGAGTCCATGCCTTCTCTTTGAATCTGGATGTGCTCTGTGGACGCTTCCATTAAGAGATCATGTCAAAAATGACACTGCACCAATTTATCAGACAAGGCCTTAAGAAACTGGCAGTTTCCATTTCCTATGTCTGCATATTCGCTCTTGGCATCCTGAGCTATAATATTACTATACTCCTAGGGGACAGCCCTTGAGAGGACATGGAAAGGGAGAGATGATCAGCTGATCCAGTCTCCCAGGCATCCATATTAAAGGACCAGAGAAGTGAAAATCACTTGGACCCTGGACCAGATGACCTGCTTACAAAACACCATGGAGTAATCCTAGTTATTCCCCTATGGAGCAGAAGAAACCCCCAAAGAAGCCCAGCCAGAGTATCTGACCCACTGATTATCTTTAAGTTTTCAGCTTTTTTATTATAAAATAAAACTAATAGGAACAAAGAGCTTATTTTCATTTCTAAGATTAATACAAGATCTTCTTCCTTACTTGTTCTTACCTATTAATTCTAGTGACTTGGTACAGGATTGTCCAGAACCCAGGACATCCTGGGAAACCCTGGAGAAGCTATTGTTTACTTTTTTTGCCTGGCAAAAAGCAGATACATTAGGAAATAATTAAAGTCACATGCTCGATTCTTAACTTCTTTTAATTGAGATCATCAAAGAGAAATAGATTTCATTACAGGCACAGCATGAGGGCTGCATTCTCTAGAGTTCATGCTTTATTCATTCAAATGGTTGCACTTTGCTCAGTGTTTTGTTGCAAATAAGTGACTTAAATTGGGAAAGAAAGAAAAAATAATTTAAACTAAAAAGTAAAATCTAATCCTTGGGAGATTGTTCTCTCAAGAGTGAGATTTTAAAACTAAATCTTTAATGACTAGTGTACAAATTTAATATGCTACATGTGCCCCTGGATGGACATGATATATTGAATCACTGCTGGCCATCTAAGGCAGCAGGGCTCAACATAGAGGCATAAATAAACCTTTGCAACAAGTTTTCTCCTCTTCTGATTTTGAAGGACTTTTTCCTTTTACTTTCAAATATACATATATATATGTATATTTGACTTTTTACTATATCCTTGGCACTTTTATTGTTAGAAATGTTGGACATTGTTGAAATAATGAAAAAAACATCTCTAATTGCTTAACCTAGCAATAACTTCAATTAAAATTTTATTCTCCCTGTTATAATTCTATTTCTATTTATGAATATCCCTTTTTAAGTATGGAAAAATACATTTGCTGTCTTATATATATAAACATAATATTACTGGTGTTTGCTGTGATTTTTGTCCATTGATGGAATTGTAACAGTGTAATCCCCAAAGAAAGGAGAGGTTCCAGGTTCCCTGCTCCACCTGAAGGAATGGTGGAGCTCAGCAGTGAGAAGAAACCGGAAAAAAACATGAAGGCAGGAAGGCAGGAAGGCAGGAAGGCAGGAAGGCAGGAAGGCAGGAAGGCAGGAAGGAAGGAAGGAAGGAAGGAAGGAAGGAAGGAAGGAAGGAAGGAAGGAAGGGAGGCACATGGAGCAGAGAGACATGTGAAGAACCTCAGTGGCTTCTTGGCCGTGGACTTGTACCAGGGATCTGGAAGACATAGTAGAAGACACTTGAAAGAGACGGAGATGTGGCGAGAGACCTGTGGGGAGGCTGACAGTAGCAGCCTTTATCTTGACTTGTGTTTTCCTTTTTTCCTTCCAGACTTGCCTGGTCCTTTCTGCTCTTTTTCTAAGGTCCCACACCAGAAGGTGCCCTAGACTTGTGGCACATTTTTGGGTTTCAGTGTCCTCACTTGAGCCAACTCTGTTTAGCTGGGCATTTACCCACAAGGGAGTGGGTAACTTTGGGTGTTTAATTGAAACTGTTTTAAATATATTCTTTCTCTTCTCTCTATTGCACACTGGTTGTATTTAAGTTCTTTTCTATTGAAGACCTTATGCACTAAGAGTATGCTTTGTCTTATGCAGCAGATGGCAGAACCCATAAAGAGGAGGCATATTTGGAGGTCCTGTCTTATAACAGAAATTGTATTTATTCTATTATATGCCAAAATAGTTCATAGTAGGTTTTCAGCCATAAGGATAATTGTCCTGAAGTGTCAACCACTCTCAGTTCTTGGGCCAGGTAGACCAACTGGCATAAGCCAAGCACAGTGACCAATTGTGTACTGAATAACAACTATTTAGGCATTTGTTCTGTGAATAATATAGAAGATTATAGATTTGCATAAAACCTAGCTCCTGCTATTAAAGAGTTTGTGAGTCAGTGGGAACCACAGGCTACAGTAAGAGAATTTTATCCTAATATGGTAAATGCAGTAATATAAATATGCCCCAGGTGACAAAAGGAATGAATGAGGCTTCATTTACTCTTGGCAGTGCTAGAGTTAGAACATCCTGGCTAAATTATGTTAATGGTCTGTAATTAAGAGAAATAATTAATCTAGAAAGCCTTGAAACTGGAAAATAAATCATCATTAGATGTGAAAATAAGGCTAAGATAAAATGTCAGATACATCCTGAGCTGATGCTAATCTACAAAGGACTCATTCTAAACCCTCTACCTGTGGCAGATAAGCCAGACATTAAATTCTGCTTTTTATCACTTAATGTGACATGATGACTTATGCAGTTACCAGCTCTTTTATGATGTGAGCAAACTGCTCCGAAGAAATGCAATTTTTTTTCGGACCACTGAGTAGGGACCACACACTTTAATACACAAATCATCCAATATTCAGTTTTCACCAAAAAACATTATAATTTGTATTGCCTTTCTGCTAGAAATTGTTTAAAAATTGAAATGCAAATTGCTACGTATAGTTTTTGTTTTAAATTTAACCTGCAACTTTAGGTATTAACTGTCTATAAGAAGCTCTTTGGAACTTCAAGGTGTATTTTTTATTATTTTATTTTATATAATTCTTACATCATTTTTCATTTTTGCACAATGTACACATTTTCATCTTGGTTATGTTCCCCATATAATTCCCACCCCCTTTATTTTGACCCTAATCCCTCCTCTCCTTCTGCCCCCCACACCCACCAGTCAACAAGCAAACAAGCAACTGTAGACAAGATGTTTTTTGACAAGAAAAACTCCAGGTTTTGGAATTATAGGGACCACACTTGGAAAACTGCCCACAAATAACCTGCTGGAACATGCCTGAGTTCTGCTGTCTCAGCTTCCTCACCTGTAAGAAAGATTGTTGTGCACCCCACAGGATTGCCCTAAAAAGCAAGAGGTGTGAAGACATGAGAGCCCCACACAGATGTTGGTTGGTAGAAGGTGCGGAGACTCTGAGTTTCTCAAACCTTCGATGTCCTGAAAGCTCTTTTCCAACTCTAACGTTGGTTCAGAGGTAGCAGATCTCTCAGGAGCAGCACAGACTCACAGGTCAACAGCTGATTTCTGCTCTTTCTTTTCTCATGAAGCTCTTCCTATCTTCAGAAGCAAGTCCTCCTCTACACATGATGCCTTACCTTCCCCGCATGTGGTTTCCAGGAGGCATCAGCTTTACTTCTTCTGTTAAACTCTAGGAAAATTGTTTTGCTGTATGAGCACATTATCCCTTTAAGGCTGCTCAGGCAGTCCCTTAAGCCCTCACTACAGAATGATGTGGAATTGAATTAGGACAAAATAGCCAGAAACTTCCTATACCTGCTCAGCAGAGAAACATCTTGCTTATAATTTTATAACTATTCTCTTTGCTGTTCTCTCAAATGATGCTAATACCACATTTGTTCTCTGCTAGCTTTCTGATATACTACACTTGGTATATTTATGCTTGGTGTGTTGGTATTTTCACTCTAAATTAATTATGAATTAATTATTCTATTAATGCATTCAATGATTTTACATTTAACTTGTGTCCACGAGGAGTCAAACAAGACACCAGCATTCTACAATATTTTTTTTTCGCCCTCTGCTCTCCCAGCCACCTCCTTTTTCATGAGGCCAGAATTTCCTGACTCTTGACACTGGGCCCCCCCTCCTTGACGCTGGGCCCCCCTCCCTTTCAAACCAAGCACCCATTTCTCCCAAGGTCTCAATCATATGAAGCTTTAATTGTTGTCATTAATGAGATCACGCCCAATAATAGACTAAAATATTGAACCTTATGAGGGGGGTGGGGGTTGGCAGCACAAGGATTTAAGGGTTCCTCAACAGGTATTTGCAGTTGTTGACACTTAATTTAAAAGACTGAATGAGGGCCTCCCCGGTGGCGCAGCGGTTGAGCGCTGGGTTGCGAAGCTGCCCGCAGCCTCTGCGGCGCCGGTTCGATCCCCGGCTGCTCCCCGGCCACCAGAGGAGGGTCCCATGTGGCGTGCAGACCTCTCCTGCCGCCCGCTGCTCCCCTCAGCAGTGTACTTCGGTCCTTCTGCCTGCTCTGCTCCCCGCTCTGGCTCTGGTGAGTTCTCTCACCCTCCCGCGCTTCTGACTGTACCCAGTGCATGTATAAACAAAAAACAAACAAAACAAAACCAGCAAACAAATAAATAAAGCATGCCTCTATAAAAAAAAAAAAAAGACTGAATGAAATGATTTTCAGATACCAAATCAGTCAGAAGCAGGAAACTTTTGGTGACAAAGTGTCCTATAGAATCCCAGAAATCAAATTTCCCCATGAATGTGACTACCCTTCAACAGTCATCAGCTAACACATAAATATTCTTATTTTGCTTAGCTCTGTGCTAAATGTTATCCATATTAAATATCTTTATATTTACAAAAAAAAATTTGAGAGATGCAATTCCTATCCCTATTGAAGGTGGTGAAATTGAATCACAAGCCGTACAATTTACCCAAAATACCAACAGTTTGCAGGGGAGCCAGATTTTGGAGGTTTGTGGCATTGTAAACAGAGGTGAGGCATTGTAAACAGAATGTGTGAATACAGACAGATACCCTCATCAGAACTGCTGTATGCATAAATCACTTACCGTGTATTCAAGATGCAGTGATGATTTTGAAACTGTAATGCATGTTATTCCTGCTCTGTATTGGTCTCCGTCAACTTACATTCTTATTAAGGATTAAAATGTGCATGGATTAGCAAATTCCACATCTATGTCTAAGATCTGAAAGCAGAAAGATATGATTGGTTATTGTTTCTTGCTTGCAAGGATGGTTCAATGTCTGCAAATCAATCAATGTGATATACCATATTAACAGTATGCAGGATGCAAACTGCATGATTGTATTAACAGATGCAGAAAAAATATTTGACAAAATTCAACACTCTTTTATGATAAAAATTCAACAAATTACTTATATAAAGAATTCACTTCAACACAATAAAAGTCATATCTTGGGGAAAAAGAACATATTGTGAGATGGAATTAAACAACAATAACGTTGATGGCTGATATGATTCTTGAGAGAGAGAGGAACTTTTCTCAACAAAATATAATTTCCTAATAGTCAGTTATAATCCTTCTGAAGCCCATAATCCATTTTTATATAAAAATGTTATATTTTGAACCACAAATCTTAAATTATTACTCAGAAAGTAATGGGAATTTTGGGTCCTTAGTTAATCACAAGATGGCGTTTTTGAGTTCATTAAAAGAAACTTTGGCCTGGAACCTCTTTACCAAACTGCTATGATGAATGAAGTGATTGAACCCATTACTGTGTTAATTCTGCCCAAAACAAACATTCTACTGAGACTGCTCATGTCTCAAACTTGGGACACTCACATTTCCCCCACTCCAGTATTATTTAACATAGCACATCTCCTTTCTAATTTTCATTACAATATAAAATATCTCTGAAGGACCCCTGAAGTCATACATCATGCTGTAATATTCAGTAGTGGAAACTGCAGAGGGAGATGGGCCTTGGATCAATGCCCACTGCTAAAGTATCCCAAAGGCAAGTGCAGATGGCCACAAAGAAGGAGGCACTTTGTTGTCTCCAAAAAACAATCATCTCCACTACAGAAATGCTGTTGGTAAATGTTGCCTTTCACAATTCCATATTTAAGAATATTACTTTGGAAGTTATAAATTGTCAGTTATTATTTGATTATCTCAGCTTGGAGCTTGCTACATAATGACTTCCTCGGTAGGATGCTGAGCTGCTAATTCACAACCTCCTTCTGAAAAAGCTTTTCAGGAAATTTGTAACAAATCCATTAAATTAAAATGAATTTGTGCTATATTGAGAAGTAACTGAACCATATGGGGCCAATCCAAATGATGTTCTTTTTATTTTTTTTTCTCCAAGCCAAAGAACATTCCATTTACTTCTATTCTGTGAGAGGGCCATGGACTATTCTTTTATGGTCAGGATCCTGCAGGATTGCTGCAGAGGGAAATCAAACCACTTCATGAGATGCATTTAGAGAAGTATTCTAATTAGATAAATATCCAGCAATAATCTAGGAAACTTTGCAGATAGTGAAAACTGGAAATACATCGAAAGTAAAATGTGCATTTATGATTTGGGGTTATCATGCGGAAGGACAGTAGTGTGCAACTTGCCTCACATTAGAACGACCCAGGGAGTTTTCAAAGATCCAGATTAAATAAATTCAATTAAATCAGGACCTCTACAGGAGACCTAGGTACCATCATTTTCTATAAAGCTTCCCAGGCGCTCCAGCTCCACCTGAGCAGCTATAATGTTAGGGGAGGTGCCATTTCCCCCATGCCCACTAGCAGCCTTGGACTAGCCACAGGGAACTAGGGCCAGAGTGGAGCAGTCAGGTGAAGCTATATAATGCTAAGACAAGTGGGCTTGGGGTTCTTGCTTTTCTGGCTTTGACTTGCAACCTGGTACTGCTCAAATGGGACTTGGAGGGGACATGTGAAGGAAAGACATGTACAGACACTCGAAAGACACGTGGGTGAGACATGTGGAAAGCAGTCATTGGTAGAGAAAATGGCAGCTATTATGATTTGTGCATTTCTTTTTCTCATTTTGTCCAGTTTTCTGGTACCTGCCTTATCCCTCTCTTGCTGTTCACCTCTAGCAGGTGACTTAGACTTGTGGCAAGCTTTTGGGCCAATTCTTCTTATCTGGGCTTTAGACCACAAGGGGGTGGATACTTTTGGGCATTTCACTGGGAAATTTTTATTAGGAATATCCTTTCTTTGCTCCTCTCTCTATGCATACTAATTTTATTAAAAATCTTTTATGCTTTTGTGCACACAGTGGCCAGATCCCTTAGAGCATATACCCCTTAAGTCTGGGGTCCATGTGTACCCCTAAGTCATGCTCTAACACTAAGACTATGGTTTTCAGATTCGACTCAAGTATGTGAATCTAATTAGCAGGAGGGAACTGAGCAAAATACAAATGGTTGCCTTCCCCCCACCCCCAATTTCTGATTGAGTCAGGATTGTGTTACAGGGCAGGGAGAGGGGCACCCCAGAACCCCTAAACCTGCCTGCTCTAAATAGGTTCTGCCATCCACCACATCAAGACAGAGCATATAAGACCTTTAATGGAAAGGAATTTTAATACAATTAGTAAATAATACAGAAGAGACAAAGAATACAGTTTCTAAATCAAGCACCCAAAGTTACCCATCCCCTCGTGGGTAAAAGTCCACCCAACCAGGATTGGCCCAGAGCAAAGCCTGAAATCCTGCCACAAGCCTAATGCACCTATCGGCAGGGATGCATTGAAAGAGTCAGACAGCCAGATAAGTCTTAGAGGAGAAGAGCAAAATCACAATCAAGATAAAAGCTGCCATTGTTAACCTCCCCGTGGGTCTCTCATCCACATCTGCTTCAACCAGTCCATGATCAAAAGGCAAGCACAGTTTCTTTACATGTCTCTTTGCTTCATGTGCCTCCTGCAGGTCTCCTCATTGCTCGCCATCCTGCTTCTTTCCTTCCTCAGTCTCCTCTCCAGCTTTTTCTCCTCCCTGCTCAGCTCCACCCACTTTTGGGTGGGGCAGGGAACCTGGAATCTCCCCTTTTCCTGGGCACTACCTTGTTACATTTGAATGGGGTTAAAAGTTTGCTGAAGGTCTGAGAATTACTTTCGAGCAAGACTGTGGGTCTTTTCCAAAACCCAATAACTAAAAACATCTAAGTCTCATTTT
This sequence comes from Talpa europaea, assembly GCF_964194135.1. Taxonomy (NCBI): domain Eukaryota; kingdom Metazoa; phylum Chordata; class Mammalia; order Eulipotyphla; family Talpidae; genus Talpa; species Talpa europaea. The sequence goes on from NC_140078.1 coordinate 39,342,791, forward strand.
CAACATCTGCAAAATGGGTCATGGTATAACAGGGGATAGGTAACTTTGGTGCTTGATGTAGAAACTATATTCTTTGCCTTTCCTGTATTGTTTTCTAATTGTATTAAAGTTCCTTCCCATTAAAGTCTCATATGTTTTGTGTTGATGCAGCGGATGGCAGAACCTATTTAGAGCAGGCAGGTTTGCGGGGTCTGGGCTGCCCCTCTCCCTGCCCTGTAACGATAGTGAATCTGAGAGCAAGTTAGGGTGAATTAGGCAGCCTTAAGGACAGTGTAGGTGGGGACCTCGGGAGAATTAAGGAAGGCTTCAGAGATAAGGGCAACAAGAGGAATGTGTTAACGCTGGCCTTGGTTTCCTTCAGGTGATGAAGATGGTGGAGTTTGGGAACCGGAGAGTGGTTTAATTAGGGCAGCAGACTCATTTATGCAAGGAGGAGATGGGAAGGGGTCAGCACTGAGACCGGTGGGCGCCAGCCTGTTTTTTTCTTCAATAGCTGATGTTTGACTTTCTCTTCCCTAAAATGCAGGCTTGGGAGACTGGGTCATAAAGATAAAGCTATCAAACAAGGGGGACAATGCAACAAATGGGGAAAGACAAACCTGTTAGATAAGGAATGTAAAGATCCCCCCCTCAGTTGCAAATTAAGTGAGACAGCCGAAAACTAACCAATCAAAAAAAGACTGGTGGAACTTTAGAATAATTAGGGAAAGAAGGTGTATATTCCCTGAGACATGACTCCACTTTGACTTCCTTGCCCCTCCCTGGCCTGGTTTCATGTCCTGGGAGTCCTGTTACAGGGCAGGGAGAGGTGCACCCCGGCCCCCGGCCCCCGCCCCCCCCAAACCTGCCTGCTCTAAATGGGTTCTGCCATCCGCTGCATCATCACAAAACATATGAAACTTTAATGGGAAGGAACTTTAATAAAACTAGGAAACAATACAGGAAAGGCAAAGAATCTAGTTTCTAAATCAAGAACCCAAAGTTACCCGTCCCCTCGTGGGTAAAACTCCATCCAAATGGGAATGGCCGAGAGCAAGGCCCCAAAGCCTGCCACAAGTCTAAAGCATCTTCCAGTGGGGACCCACAGAAAAGGGTCAGAAACAACCAGACAAGCCGGGAAGGAAAAGAGCAAAATCAAAATCAAGATAAAAGCTGCCATTTTTGTTATAGGACAGGGAGAGGGACAGCCCAAACCCCGCAAACCTGCCTATTCTATGTAAGGTTCTGCCATCCGCCGCATCAACACAAAACATAGGAGACTTTAATGAAAAGGAACTTTAATAAAACTAGGAAACAATACAGGTAAGGCAAAGAGTCTAGTTTCTAAATGAAGTACCCAAAGTTACCCGTCCCCTCGTGGGTTAAAGTCCATCCATATGGGATCGGCCCAGAACAAGGCCCCAAAGCCTGCTGCAAGTCTAAAGCATCTTCCAGTGGGGACCCACAAAAAAGGGTCACAAACAACCGGACAAGCCCGGAAAGAAAAGAGCAAAATCAACATCAAGATAAAAACTGCCATTGTCACCTCCCCACGGGTCTCACCCACATCTGTGTCACCCAGTCCACGACCAAAAGACAAGCACAGTTTCTTTACGTGTCTCTAGGCTCTATGCGCCTCCTCCAGGTCTCCTTGCTCCATCCTGCTTCCTTCCTCAGTCTCTTCTCCAGCTTCTCCTCTTCCTGCTCAGCTCCACCCTCCCTTGGGTGGGGCAGGGAACCTCCCCCTTTCCTGGGGACCACCCTGTTACAATTTCACCTCCCCACGGGTCTCACCCACATCTGTGTCACCCAGTCCATGATCAAAAGGCAAGCACAGTTTCTTCACATGTCTCTTGGCTCCGTGTGCCTCCTCCAGGTCTCCTTCTGGCTCCATCCTGCTTCCTTCCTCAGTCTCCTCTTCAGCTTCTCCTCTCCCTGCTCAGCTCCACCCTCTATTTGGGTGAGGAAGGGAAACTGGAACCTCCCCCTTTCCTGGGGACCACCCTGTTATAGTCCCACTTTATTTCTGTTCCTTTTCTCCTCAATAAGCTTTTTCTTTCTCTAAACAAACCTACCTCTTCTCGTTTGCTTGCCTGAGAGTCTGCGACGTTCCTGCTGAGGTTTCGTAAGACACCAACCCATGGTGGTCTAGTGGCTGGGGTTCAGCGCTGCACCTGCAGCCTGGGATCTGTTCCTGGCTGGGAGACTAGGCCTGACAATTCCAGTATCAATAGCAATGAATCCTCTTAACATTTTCTGAGAAAATCAGTTGTAACTCTTGTGAACATCAACGATGAGACAATGTTTTCAACTATTTGGGTTCTATTAGTTTGCAGTGAGTAGAAACTCTTAAAGGGTACTATTTAAAAAAATAAAGACATGATTTTAATACAAATGTACACTTGTGCTAATAATTTTATTTGATTCCTTAATTAATGATTAATATAGAAAAACAGGTTCAAAGGAATATCTGAAGAAGAGACATATGATAAACAATAAGGTGCTTAGATGAAGTTAGTAACAGACACAAAACTGGGTAATAGTTTAAGCACAAAAAAAGTATGTTTGGGAAAAAATACAGTGTCTGAAAAAATCCTTTCTTTAGACCAGAAATCAGTCCTATTTCCAAGGAGGAGTTAAATATTTGCATTGACCTGAAAAGGAATCATTTGCATCATGATGAACACAAAACATCTCCATCACAATTAGCTCTCCTGGGTAATTGCAAAAAAGCATGGTAAGGACAGGGAAAGGCATTCACACAGTAGAATCAAATAATCCCTGGAGGTAGGGGGTCATGTTTGAGAATGTACACAATTTCACTGGAGGAGGGTCAGTGGTCTCTGTCCTTTCTAAAGTGCTGTTGTAGAAAAGTGAAAAAGTTATAGCTTTAAAGAATCTTTATGATGGAAGACAAGAATAGAAAAACTGGAAAGGAGGCCTCACAAGATTAAACCTGACTCACACAAGGAGCTGTAGAGGTCGTGACCTTTAGGCACCAGTGCCTTATCACAAGGCATGAGACCCAAGCAGGCTCAGACTGCTATAGGGAGTGGAGCGCAGACCTGAGGGTAAAGATATGGAGATTGGGCCCACCCTGTAATCTCTGTTCCAGTTCTAGTTTTGCCTGTTACCCAACATCATCAATAAGCAGTCCACTCCATGGAGGAGTGACCCCTCCCAAAGAGAAAAGGGTTGTATCAGGCTCAGGGCAGCACTCCCACTGCCCACCTGTGACTATGCAGGTCTTCTTTTCACCAATTCTATCTCTCTGCAGGGCAGCAGCCTCCTGCCTGCCCATGACCTGTCAAGGCCACCTGCCTGCAACCATGCAGGCCTCTCTTAGCAAAACCTGTCCCTTTTCCTTTCCCTAATAAACCTACTCTTTAAATATGACTAATGTCTCTGTCTCATGGAGAAACACACCTGGGGAACTTGCTGTCCCGCACTCACTTCAAAAACAACATCACCTGTAATAGTGACTCCTGACTGAGTTCTATTCTGTGGCTTCTCCATTCTCTGCTTTTGACCATTGCTCTGACCTTGTGCTTGACTTTGTACAACAGGACTGGGAAGGTAAAACTGGTGGAAATATTTAACAGAAAAAGGCTACTTAAATTCAAGGCCGGAAAAAAACTGAAAGAACTCAAGTTAGGGATAAAACCGTTTAAGTTCGTGGCTGAGGCCACATTTGGGTCAAAACCACACCCACAAGAGCCATATGCACGGGAAAAAAACAGACTTTTCAAGACGTGAAACAAAGATTTTCACTGCGAGTCCTGCAGACCTAGTGCACTTTATGGTGACCAACGCAAGGAAAATTACTTTGGGCTGGTCAACCACGGGTGAAGCTTGGAAACAATGTTGGGTGCCAAACTGTTATGGGGCAACCCCGATATAAAACGGGTTGCCTGGCTGTGGGTCCTCACCCGCGCTTAAAAGGGACTTATTAATATTCCACTACAGGCACATATTATTTACAAGGGAAAGGGAATTAAGGAAATGTACAACTCAGGGAGAAAATAGGGAAATAAAGTCTTTAATGCATCCTACCCGATCCGCTGACCTGGAAACCCAAAGGCACTCTCAGAGGTGGCTGAATGCTGCGAGCTGGCAGAGAGCCAAAATGAGTGATCTCCTCCAAAGCCCATGTGTCTGGCTTTATACCAAACCTGGCTGCTTAACCCCACTCTCAGGTCCCAGCAACCTTCCCTTTGGTGGTGATGGGATTTGGAGTTCCCAGTGTCTTTTGGCTTTGGTCTGGAGTAGGGGGGTGGAGTCCACAAAGCCTGTATGGAATTAGCTTTAGGACATCTTTTTCCCTCTAACAATTGGACCAGAGAAACAGGTGGCTGTGTGATTTGGAGAACCCCATTATATCCAGCTAAGCCCCTCCCTAGGACAGTGCCTCAAGATGAAGGTGAAGAAATTTAGTTTTCTATACTTGACGGGAAAAAGCCCACACAGTTCCCCAAGAGAGCCTAGTATCTGTTCAATGTAAAAGTAAACTTCTCAATATAGGTAGGGGCAGAAGTTTCCTTTTAAAATACCCAGTCCTTAAAAAAAACACATTTGTTAAAGAGAATTGTTGGGAAACAAATATTCCCGATATTATTAAAATAAGGATGAAAGTGTTACAGGGCAGCCCCAATACAAAGTGGTTTGCCTGACTGTGGGTCCTCACCCGTGCGCATAAAAGGACTTATCAATACTCTTCTGCAGGCACACACAAAAGGTTAATAAAAGGTTTATTTACAAGGGAAGGGCAAATGAGGAAATGTACAACTCAGGGAGAAAAGTGGGAGACAAAGTTTTAAATGTGTCCTACCTGATCCACCGGTCTGGAATCCCAAATGGCACTCTGGGAGCTGGCCACAAGCCAGGAGCCATGAGAGAGAGCAAGCCCCCCAAGGCCCACGTGTCTTGTTTTTATGCCAACCCTGGCTGCTTAACTCCACCCTCCGGTCCCAGCCACCTTCCCTTTGGTGGTGATGGGATTTGTCTTTCCCAATGTCTTGATGGCTTTCGTCTGGAGTGGGGGTGGAGTCCATAAAGCCTGAATGAAATTAGCTCAGGACATCCTTTCCACCTAACAAAAGCTTGCTTTGCATTTATTGAATTACTTCAGTCCCTTTAAAAATTGCTTGTTGGGAGCATTTATATGAAATATTGTGGGAGAAATATCAGGATGAGGCCAAAGGCCAGGGGTAAAAGAATTCACCAGAGACAGAGTGGAGAACAGAAAAGCCAGATTTGTTGAAATACAAATAGGAGAAGCAGCAGGCCAGGCAGGAGAGGTCTGTGCACTAAGGAGGACTTGAGGATCTCTTTTGTACTGTTTTTGTGGGCTTTCTAACTTGGGGTACCATTTGCACCAGTATTTGCTGGGATGTCTGGTATCAGGAGCTGAGCCTTTGACACAGAAACATCTCCCGGCCTCTGCTTCTGCATTCCTGGAGCTGGGCTGATTTTTCTGGTCATTGTGGTTGGTTTTATGGCCTTGTCCCTAGGCAGCTTTATCTATTCCTTTATCTATTTTAGCCTCTCCAAACCTGAATCCTGGGCCAGGAGTGAGGGCTTGGTTTTTGACCTTATTAAATTGTACCCTGACACAAAACCCTATGTGTGAGTAACAGTGACATAAATAGTCTCATCTTGTTTCCCAAAGATAGAGAAAGGGTTTGTCTGGAATAGAGATGCAGTGGATTTGCTGCTGAGTCTTGGGGCACACACATATTCACACTGCAAGATAGCCCCAGGTTGTTTGCAGCTTTTATTTCCCCAAGTAGCATTGTATGAGGATGAAGGCTGCTGCGCAGGTTCCACCTTGCAAGGTCTGTGACCAACTAGTGAGTTGAAGCCAGGGATTCCATGTGATCTGCAAGGGCATCCTCCAGGTCATCTTTTCATCTGTTTGACCATCTCCACTCTATTTTCTCAAAGATGAGTCTATGTGCTGTGCTTTCTTTTTTCTGTGTTTTTTTTTCTTTGTGTGTGTGTTTTGTGTGTGTGTGTTTTTGTTCTTTTCTTCTTGTTGCTCTCCAGAAATTCTTTGTGGCTTTAGGTTATTAATTCCATGTTTACTGTGTGTTTCCAATATATTTTTCAGTGTGTAGCTTGTATTTTTACTTCCTTTATGGGGTCTTTCGAAAATAGAAGTTTTTAAATTTAATTTAACTTAATTCCAGTCTTTTCTTTGATGGTTAACATTTTACATGTTTGTTAAAAGACATTTTTTCTTACCTTCACATCTTAAAGATATTCTTGTTTTTTCTACTAGAAGTAATTAGAACTTTACTTTAGGCAAATGTATCTTTTACCTTGCTTTTTTTTTGTATAATGTAAGGTGAGAGATGCAATTTATTTTTCTTCTCTACATGGGTAATTTTCCTAGTACAATTTGTTAAAAATAGCCCATCACTTCCTCACCAACTGTTATATCTCTTGATTATATTTCCACAAACACATGCATTTCTGCACTTTCTATTCCCTTGATCAATGTTGATGTGTTAATAGCACACTATCTTATTTACCATAATATCTCACTAAGTCTCTATAACCAGTAGTTCAAGACTTCTCCATTTTTTTCCTACCATCATCCCTTACATCCACTTGGCACTTTTTCCTAACTTTTCCCTTTTAACTTCAGTAATTTCCTTTGTTTATTAGTGTCAGCTAGTTTTTAGAAGTATTTTGCTTTCCTGAATAGTCTTTTATGTAAATGTCTAATTCTCATTCTGACTTGCTTTACTACACATAATTCCCTCAAACTTTTTCCATTTTTGCTGAAAATTTCAATATTTCACCTTTCCTTATGACTGAAAATATTCCATTGTGTGAATATACCACATTTTAATTCTCCGTCAAGTGAATATTTAGATTATCATTGTTCATTTTTGTACAACTTTTACTTTTTCGTCCAGGTGTAGTTCCATAAAATCCCCACCACCAATTCATCTGTGAACCATCACCACAGTGTCTTGTGCTCTTTTGTCCCTGTTTTTTTTTTTTTTTTTAAGATTTATTTATTTGTTTGTTTGTTTATACAAGCACTGGGTACAGTCAGAGGTGCGGGAGGGTGAGAGAATTCACCAGAGCCAGAGCGGGGAGCAGAGCAGGCAGAAGGACCGAAGTACACTGCTGAGGGGAGCAGCGGGCGGCAGGAGAGGTCTGCGCACCATGTGGGACCGAGAGGTCTGCGCACCATGTGGGACCTTCCTCAGGTGGCCGGGGAGCAGCTGGGATTGAACCAGCGCTGCAGAGGCTGCAGGCAGCTTCGCAACCCAGCGCTCAACCGCTGCGCCACTGGGGAGGCCCTCTTCTGTCCCTGTTTTAATCCTTCTCCCTCCCTCTTCCTTCTGAATGTCTCCAATTTATAGTTGCCTACTGCTTTGTCATTTTTTTCTTTTTGGGTAGAAGAACTAGGATGTGGGACAGAGATGGAGAGGGTGAGGGGAGTCACCTGACTCAGAGTGGGGAGCAGAACAGGGTGGATTTACTGAAATACACTACTAAGGGGAGCAGTGGACAAGATAGGAGAGGTCTGCTGTGCCATATATGGGTTAGCTTGGGGATTGAACTCAGGCCATAGTGGAGATAGTGCTGAGACTTTACCCCTTAGGCCACCAGGGAGTCCCCCTGATCAGACCATTTTCAATTCCAAGTGACCTGCTGGACCATTTAGCACCAATCAGCTCATTCTTTCTTGATTTTTTTTTCAAGATTTATTTATATAAGAACTGGGGTACAGGCCAGAAGCACAGGAGGGTGAGAGAATTCACCAGAGATAGAGCCAGGAGCAGAACAGGCAGATGACCGAAAACACTGTTGAGGGGAGCAGCGGATGAGACAGGAGAGGTCTGCCACGCCATATGCGTATCTCCCTGACCAGCCAGAAATCAAATCTGCACTGCAGAGGCTGTGGATAGGTTCACAGTGCTGTGCTCAACCTGCTGCACCACTGGGGGGGGGGGCATTCTTGATTTTTGATCCAAATAATTGATTAATGAGTGGGCTTGAACCTGACAGGTTCATTTAGCACACAACTTTGTGGTCCATTCTATGATCCAGACACAAAATATCAAAGGTAAAACTTGATTCTTGTAAGACCCAACTCTGCACCCGGTACTCCTTCAGCGGGGCCAGGTGTGACAGTGTAAAAGGGGAAATTCCTGTAGCAGCATGGGACATGGGTCCCATCTGCTGCATGCTGTGGAGGAGCCCACCATTTTGGCCTGGGTCTCTATAGGCCTGTCTACTGCCTGTGCCTCCAGGTAGCCACATTGCTGAGGCTGACCCAGTTGGGGCCCATGTTCCAACCTGCAGCCCTGAACAAAGGGCTTTCTGTTAACTCCTGTCAGAGCTTGTTCTAGCACAGGGCAACCTTGCCAGTGTGACCCCAGTAGGACTATCTGCCGTGGGATCGTATGTCAGGGAAAACACTGCTGTCCTGAAGCTGGCCAACAAAGAGTGTGAGGGAGAGGCTTCTGGTGCTCAAACCTGGCTAATGCCAGGATCAGCCATAAAGCCTGGTCCCTGAGGTGCATCTCTGAGTAGCTGTATTGTACCTTCTTGCTGCTAGGCAGCCTGAGTGCTGCCCAGAGTCAGCACTCTAGGTGGCCTGCAACAAATTCCCACTGCAACCACTGCTGCTTTTACAGCACTGAGGGCTGGTTGCTGGTGCTACAGGACAGGAAACCACCACTGCTGTTGCCTGCAGGTCCTTCTGCTTAGGTGGTGATGGGAATGAGCCTGTCTTGCCCTGTGGCTTGTGCAAGTGGGAACTAGTTTCAAAAGGAATCCAAATTGGAGAAGAGCAACTATCATTATTCACAGATGACATGTTAACATACTTAGAGAAATGAAAAGATTCTATATAAAAACGTATAGAAATAATAAATGAGTGCAGTAAAGTTTAAGGATACAAAATCAATACACAAAAATCAGAGGCATTTCTATATACAAACAATGTGGGAGAAGAAAGGTAAACAAGGAACACAGTTCCATTTACAGTCACACCAAAAAGAATGAAATCCCAGGGAATTAACTTTATGAATAAAGTGAAGGACCTGTACATTGAAAACTTTAAAACTCTGAAAGAAAATAAAAGAAGACACAAAGAAATGGAAAGATATCCCCTGCTTTTTGGTAGGAAGAATTAATCTCATTAAAGTGGCATATTATCAAAGCAATTTAGAGATTTAATGTAATACCTACCGAAATACCAATTACTGTTATTAAGGAAATAGAACAATTATCAAATTTATATGGAACCACAAAAGGCCCCAAATAGCTGAGAAAATCTTGAGAGAAAATAAAAAATATGAAGATATCACACTTCCTGACTTTAAGCTATATTATATGGCAACTGTCATCAAAACAGTATGGGTCTGAAACAATAAAAGAAATTCATACCAAAGGAATGGAATGGAAAACCCAGAGATAAATCCATATAACTATGGACAATAGATCTTCAATGCAAGACCCATATTTAACTCCACACACAAAAAATAATTAAAAATGCATTAAATATTTGGGCATAAGAGCTAAAACCATAAAGTAATTGAAAAACAATTGTAGTGGGCACAATATAGGATTTCTACCATGAGGATGTCTTTGGGAATACAATTCCAACAACAAATGTGACTACATCAAACTTAAAAATGTTTGTATCTCACAAAACAAAAACAAAAAGGCAACCTACAGAATGGGAAAAATAAATTTTTGCATACCATACATCTGGCAAGGGATTAATTTCCCAAATTTACAATGTACTTACACAATCCAATAATAAAGAAACAAATGACCCAATTAAAAAAATGGGCAAAGGACCTCAACAGACACCTCTCTAAAGAAGACATACAGATGGCCTGCAGACATAACAAAAAAATGGTCAACATCACTTATTATAAGGGAAATGAAATTAAAACCATATTGAAATACTACTTCATCCCTGTGGTATGGAGATTTTTCAAGAACATAAAAATGGAAATTCTATATGCCTCAGAAATACCTTTATTAATATGAAAACTCTATTATAACATGAAATAATATGAAACAATAATATAAAACTCAAACATGGATTTATCTATCCCTATGTAACTAGCAGTGTTATTACTGCCTCTTGCAAATTGTTTTCTATTTTTTTCAAATTTTATTATTTTCTTTCTAATTCATAGCTTTCATTCATTACTATGTCTGTGCCACATTCAAGTACAATGTTGACTAAAGGTGGAAATCCTTATTACACTCCTTTTGAAAAAGGAATGTGACTTAAGTTTCTCCATGAAACTGCTATTTGCTGAAGGCTTTTGGGAGCTATTCCTTAACACTGACAAGACTTTCCTTCCATTTTCCTACTGCTAAGAGTATATATCATGAAGAAATGTTAAATTTTCAATTTCCTTTTCAATACTTATTGAGGTGATTATTACTTTTTTTCTTTAATACCTTAATGTGGTAAATTCCCTTTAAAATTGTTATCATGTAAAAAATATAAACACTTTCAGTATATTTTAGAATGTTTCAACTTGATTATGATATTTTAACTTTTTAATAAATTGTGCTATTTTCCTATCTTATGTGTTCTTTAGGGGTTTTGCATCTACCTTCAGGAATATGCTTACTGGCCATTTCTTATTACATTCCTTTTAGGTTAAGAAATTAAATAGGGGCCTCCCTGGTGGCGCAAGGTGGTTGAGTGCCACGCTATGAAGCTGTCTGCAGCCTCTGCAGCGCCGGTTAGATCCTGGCTGGCTGGCGAGGGCCCCACATGGCTCGACCTCTCCTGTTGCGCCCCCTGCAGTGTATTTCGTCAGTCAGCCTGTTCTGTTCCCCACTCTGTCTCTGGTGAGACCTCTCACCCTTCTGCGCATCTGGCCTGTACCCAGGTTCTTGTATAAATAAATAAATCTTTAAAGGAAAAAAAAAAAAAGAAACTAAATAAAGATTTAGTTTTGTCTAAATGTTGCTTTGTCTCCATTGTTTTGTCTCCATTGTTGATCAGTGGCCTCTATTGTTTCTTTTCTGTAAGTGTTTTTTCATCACAGAAAAAACTCTTTGAAAGTTTGATAGCAATTCTGTAATCTGGTCTGGTGTTTTCCTTTGTGGGAAGATTTTGAAATACTGATTCAATTTTCATATTGGCTATAGGATTTTCATATTTCCTATTCATTCTTAAATTTCTATTGGAAGGTTTTTTTTTTTTTTTTTTAGTTTTTTCCCATTTGATTTGTTCTATTGATAGAGTTGTGAATTGCATTTTTAAATTAATTTATAGTATTATTTTAATCTCTGTTGCATTAGCTGTTATGTTCCTTCCTTATTCTTAATGTCCCTCCAAATTTTTGTAATATTGTACTTTTTACTATACTTAGTTGTAATTAATTTAATTTAATTTAATTTTTTAAAGATTTATTTATTTATACAAGAACTGGGATACAGTCATAGGCACGGGAAAGTGACAGAATTCACCAGAGATAAAGCAGGGAGCAGAACAGGCAGATGGACCAAAGACACTGCTGAGGGGATCAGCAGGTGAGACAGGAGAGGTCTGCCGCACCATGTGGAGTTTCTCCCTGGCTGGTTGGGAATCAAACCTGCACTGCCGAGGCTGTGGACACCTTCACAGGGTTGTGCTCAACCTGCTATACCACCAGGGAGGTCCCTGTAATTAATTCTCAATTTTAATTTTGATTTCTTCTTTGCCTCATGACTTATTTAGAAGTATGCTGTTAATTACAAACATTATAACATTTCATTTCTCTTCTTGATTTTTTTTAAAGATTTATTTATTTATTTATGCATACAAGAATGGGGGTAGTGAGAGATGTGGGGAGAGATGTGGGGAGTGAGAGGATTCACCAGAGACAGAGTGGGGAATGGAACAGGCAGACTGACTGAAACTGCTGAGGGGAGCTGCGGGCTAGGCAGGAGAGGTCTGCTGCGCCATGTGGGTGGCTCCCTGACTGGGGACCGAACTCGTGCTGCAGCGGCTGCAGATCACTTTATAGTGCTGTGCTTAATCCCTTGTGCCTCCAGGGAGGCCTGAGAAACAATTTATCAACTAGAATAGAGTGCCCATATTGTGTCACTTCCAGACTCCACTCTTTTCCACAGTTATTCCCTCTCTTTCCCCCTCCCCACAGGTCAATTCCTTCCTCACCATTCCCTCAATGAGGTTGTTTCAAACTTTTGTAACACTTTTAATTTTTTGTCACATCTGAATTTCATCCTAGGGTTCTCCCAATATCCTATTTTTTTTTAAATTTGCATACATTAAGTTTTACACTTTATATTGAAAGTTCTATCGATTTTGACAATGGATTGCATTACTATTGAGGAAGATGATAATTTGAAATACTATTTTCATTATATATAAACACTAAATTCTATTTCTGTGCCTTTATATGTCCTTTGTGCAAATTGTCCTTGTGCAATTTTAACAATTGTTTCAATACCAGGTTATGCACACTATTTTATTTCATTTTCATTTGGTTTTCATGGATATTTTTGTTTCATATTTTAATATTAAAAATACTTACATTATTCCAGAAAATTTTCCTGTATATCTTTACAGTTTTTCCACCACAACCTGATCCCTACAATGACCTTCTATCAATGTTCTCCCTCTTCTACCATTTTATTTAGTTGAAGTCATACTCTTTAGCATGTATACTTTTAAGTCAAACTTCTTTGTTCAATGTAATGATTTTGAACTTTCTGTTAAAAAGTTGTGTGTGTTGTGTGCATCATCAGTTCACTCTATTATATTGATAAGTAGAATTCCGTTGTATGCAAATGTTACAATTTATTTATAGTTATAGTTTATATCATTGTATAGTTTATATTATAGTTATAGTTTATATTCCATTATATGCAAATGCTACAATTTATTTAGTTATAGTTTATATTATTGTTCATTTTTGTATAATGTATGCTTTCTTCTCTTAGGTGTAGTCCCAGTAAATTTCCTACCACCAATTCACCCCTGTACCATCACCATAGTCCCTGGTGCTCTTTCCTTCCCTGTTTGATTCCCCTCTTTCCCCCAGCCCTACAGAATTTCTCTGATTTATAGTTACCTATTAATTTTATTTTTTCATTATTTTTTTTCCTGAACCCTTATTTGGTTCCCCTATATTCCTCCTATAAGTGAAACCATCATATATATATATATATATAATTTATTTTTCCTTCTGGCGTGTTTCACTGAGCATAATTCCTTCTAGCTCCATCCATGTTCCTGTGAATGGCATTGGTTTATCGTTTTTGATTGCTGAATAGTATTCCATCATGTATATGTACCAAATTTTCTTGATCCAGTTGTCTAGTTTTGGGCATTTGGGTTGTTTCCATAGCTTACTGATTGTAAATAGTGCTACAATAAACATAGGGGTACAGCTATCTTTTTGAATTAATGTTTTTGTGTTCTTTGCTAAATTCCTAGGGATGGAATTGCTGAGTCATATGGTAGCTCCATTTTGGTAAGCTTGAGGAACCTCCACACAACTTTCCATAGTGGTTGGACCAATTTGAATTCACACCAGCAATGTGGGAGCGTTCCTTTTTCTCCACATTCTTGCCAACATTTGTTGTTGCTAGTTTATTTTAATATGTGTAATTCTCACTGGCGTAAGGTAATATCTCTCTGTGGTTTTGATTTGCAGCAAATGCTATAATTTTGATGGACATTTGAAGGACTCCCAATTTTGACTATTATGAATTAAGTTTCTATCAATATTCTTTATACAAACTTTATTGTAAATATTATATATATTTTTTTCTTGCAGAATAGCTGGGAGTAAAATTGTTGGGTCACAAGGTAGATATATGTTTACCTTTTATTTTATATATTTTTATAGAATTGCAATTCACATATCATACAATTTACTCACATAAAAACACTATTCAATGAGTTTTAATATAGTCACAAGACAATTCAACATTACCACAATCAACTTTAACCCATTTTTATCATTCCAAAAAGAAATTAAGCAATCTTGGGAGTCATTCTTCATTTTCCCCCAATCTAACAACTGGAACCATTCACTAGTCTACTTTATTTTTCTCTAAATTTGCCTATTCTAAAAATTTGCTTCAAAAGAAATCATATAATGTGTGGTGGTTGAAGACTGAATTCTTTCTTTCATCATAATGCTTTTCAAAGAGTATCAACACTTCATTCCATTTTAATAAATAATATTCTTTTGTGTGGATGGACCAGATTTATTTAGCCATTCATCAGTTCACATACTTTTTTTTTCAGTTGTGGCTACTATGTATAATGCTGTTATGAATATTTCTGTACAAGTTTGTATTACATGTTTCCATTTCTCTTGGGTCTATACCTAGGAGTGGAATCTCTAGACATATGACAGCTTTTATGTTTAACATTTTGAAGAATGGTCAAACTGGTTTCCAAAGCAGCTGCACTGTTTCTCATTGCTAGCAACTTGTATAAGTGCCCTATTGTTTTCATACTCTTGCCAACACTTGTTATTGATCATCTTTCTAATTTAACCATTCTATTAGGTATAAAGTAATATTTTTAGGTTTTGATTTGCTAATGTTGTTAAGGTTAATGGTGTTAAGCAGTTTTTCAGTGCTCAAGGGATATTTGTATATCTGTTTAGGAGAAATGTCTGTGTAGGCTTTTTGCCCATATTAATTCGTTATTTACTCCTTTTCTTATTAAGCTGCATGAGTTTTCTATATATTCTGAATACTAGACCTGTACAGGAGAAGTCAATTTTCATTACTCATGGATTCTGTTTTTGCAAAGTTGCCTATTTGCTAAAATCTATTTGTAATTCTCAAATCAATATTTGTGCTACCAATTATTCACTGCCATGCAGAGGGCAGCAGAAAAATGTGTCATGTGATACACTCCCTGCTGAAGTCAAGCAAAATGATGAACTTTGACTTCTTATTTCAATATTAGACTGCAAACAAGTATTCTATTTTTCCAGATTTAGTGCCATCGTTTGTCAATTTTGTGCTTTATTGGTAATTTCTTTGTTTTAAAAGGATCCAAATCATAGTGCTGACATGCACTCTAGTGTTCACAATGAGTCAATTTCAAGCAGCAAAGTGAGAGTTGATGCTCCATGGCATGATCTGACAATGGAGATCCACAAATATCACCTTTGGATGTTTGTAATCAAATACTTACATAAAGCAAGGACATCAATGGCTGAGTAGATAATACTTTTGAATACGTTTGCCAAACTAACAAATTTACTGAAATTTACTGTTTGCTCCTTAATGTCACTGAAGAAAGTAATAGGAGAAGAAACAGAGAAGCTCATGGATCAAAATTTCCAGCTCAAGAACACCATAAATGATGTTAAAACTTCTGTTTCCCCTAACAGACATTCACCTCCTATAGCTGAGGGACTAACATTACTGAAAATAAGACAAAGAATCTTCTGTGTGTGGTTGTCTTGCAACACAAATTGAATTTCTAGTCTACAGTGTCTACTATTGTCTACTCAAAGTGAGAGTACCCACTGGGAAGGAATGGGATGCTGAAAGATGGAATGGGAATGTATGGGAAGACCCAGTGGAAGCATGTCCTGAATTCTGATGAGTTTTCCTTACTAATGGAAGCAGTAGAAGCAGACGCTCCATGTCCATCTGAAGAGATGAATTCTCCTTTGACTGTAAAAGCCTGTAGCATCCCCTGAGACACTTGCGTTGCAAGACAATATTGATTCTCCTTAGGACCCATCCCTACCACTTTGCCTTGCTTCCAGACCTATACCAAGAGTCAAATCTCACATGACTATAAATATGACCTACAAAGTATGATCTATGAGTGCACTACACTTCAAAAGAATTACTTGATTTTTTCTAATTTATACAAGCTTAAATCAGGAAACATGAGTGAGATGGATATTAAGGGTGTGGGATAGTGGTGGAAGGAGCAAAGTTAGATCAGGTTGAATTTATTGATATGCGTCCACTAAATGGAGATTCCACATTTAATGGTGCATTTCAGGGAGTTAGAAAGTGTTCTTACAGTTTGTTAGCAGTTTGGCTGAAACATGGACCAAAGTGGTACACAGTGAGTGAACTAGAAATGCCAGACCTTGGTTTGTCATAGAGAAAGGAATTCAAAACCTTAAGAGATTAAAATGTTAGCGTGGATTTGTCTTTTACCCACTCACCACATAGGGAAGGTCCAGAAGCTATACCTTTCACCAGAACTGTGAAAATAAATCTGTACAGGGAACAAAGTGGCAGCATCCTTGAAGAGATTTGGGACGATCTTCCCTGTAGCCCAGAGTTTAGAGTGGGAACTGAAGTCACCAAATTGGGAAATACAAATGAAGTGGGAGTAACTTTATCCTAGGGTGGCAGGGGCCCAGGGGCAATGCCCAGGTGCTCAAAATTATAGTCATAATAATGGACAGCAGAGTCACAGCAGCAATCAGAGGAGTCTGTACAGACAGGTATATGATCTTGGATAGCTGCTCTGGTTTTCTGGAAGTGAAATATATGAAGCCTACTAAATTCTTATTTGATTTATGTAAACAGAAAAATACTGAGTCAAGTAAACAAAAGTTGAGCCCAGATCATGAAGAGTCACAGCTCTCAATAATTTCCCAGACTTGAACCAGTTTATAAACCCAAAACTCTTGAAATAAGGTATGTTCAAGTCCCTGTTGTGGGGCCTTGCTGCCCCAGCCAGACAACACACTGGCAAGCAGCTAAGAAAGGGGCCTCACACCATGGGGCCAAGAATTTTAAAGAGCCTCACACTGTGGGGCTGAAGATTCCTTGTGCCTCACACCTTGGGGCTAAAGATTAAACATCCCTTTGTTTTTTTTGTTTTTGGTCATAATAAGAAAGAACTTCTCAGTAAATACATTGGGCAATAAATTATATGTATAAGAATATTACAAATGCATGGCACAGAGAATTATCTACTTAAAAATTAAACACTGAATAATTTGGCCCACTTGACAATGGGAAATAATGATTGTGCAAGGGCATGCCTAACAAGCAACCCAGAGCTGGCCGCAATTTTCCTTATATGGAAGTTCCGTAAAGAAGCCTTGTAAAGATTCATGAAGTTGATTATGCTAGGTGTTTCTAGGTAGAAAAAAAGTTCTAGTAACTGATTACCAGGAAGCAACTGGTCTCTAGCTCCATTCCATATAAATAGAGGAGTCTCCTGATATTGCAGCCTTGGCAGACAGGGATGTACCAAGGACTATCAGCTGTCTTAGGTAGTTGTTTAGGCTGAAATAATGAAACTGTTTTAATTATCTATTAACTCTTAAGGTCGCTTCTTTTCTCAAAACACATAGGCGCCAAAAGGTCTATGGGAAAGGAATGTACTGATTGTTTCTGTTTTGCTTCTATGCATAAAATGATGTAATCCCACCACTTGCCTTAATGTATAAATAAAGACCCATGAGACCCTCAGCAAGAAATACTTGCACCAAGAGTGTCTGTGTCTGCCTCACTCCCCTTCCCCTCAGCCCTCAAGTTTCGCTGAAGCTGTCTTATCCTTTCAGGGACACCTGACCCAACATTTTGCCGGAAGCTGATCTTTGACAAGTCCCCTTTAGGGAGGACCCTAACACTGCTGAACTTGTATACTGCTAATCTTTCTTCCAGTCTTCCCCAAAGGGAATTATGACTTTTTATGAGGATAATTGTATATCAGGGGAAAGGAAATCATATCCCTTTGGAGGATTACTAGGTACTGGCAAAATATATTGTCCTTGAGAGTATAGTCTTATGGACTATACTCAAGCTTGTTTCACAATGTGCCCATAGGCTCTTGAATCTTTCCTGTTACTGTTTTCCTAGTTCTGGGATTTTTCATGGAATAGATATAATTAGTAGCTGGCAGAATTCTCACACTTATATCCTGACATACAGAGTGAGAGCTGTTATTGAAGGAAAGACTGAATCATTAAAACAGCTTCTACGAATAAAATAGTAATCCAACAGCAAAAACATATTCCTAGAGGAAATTCAACATGCTATATGGTCTTTGTAGAGGAGAGATGGATCTGGAGAATGACAATGAATTATTTTAAGCTTAACCAGGTGGTGACTGAAATTGCAGCTGCAGTACCAGATGTGGTTTCATTGCTTGAGCAAATTAACACATCCTCTGGTACCTGATATGCAGCTATTGATTTGGGAATTGCATTTTTCTCCACTCTTGTTAATAACAAGCACTAGAAGCAGGTGGCTTTCTGCTGGCAAGGCCAGCAATACACCTGAACTCTCCAGACCATTATCATAGTTTGTTTTGCAGGCTGTTGATTATCCTTCCCTTTCACAGGCTATCACATTGCTTCATCATGCTGATGACATTATGCTGATTGGAGCTAGTAAGCAAGAAGAAGCAACTTCTCTAGACTTACTGGTAAAAGATTTAAGTGACACGGGTAGAAGTAAATCAGACAAAAATTCAGAAGTTTTATCTCCATGAAACTTCTGTGTCCAGAGATGTGGGGCATATCAGAAAATCCCTTCTAAGGTGAAGGACAAGTGGTTGTATCTGGTCCCTCATATAATTAAAAAAAAGACACAATATTTACTGGGTCTCTGGATTTGGAGGAAGCATACTTTCATTTGGGTGTCCTACTCTGTTCTATATACCAAATGATGTGAAGACTTACTGATTTTAAGTGTAGGCCAGAGTAAGAGAGGATCCTGTAACAGGTCTAGGCTATTGTACATGCAGTTCTGTCCTTGAATTCTATATTCCAACAGATCCAATGGTAGCTGCTATGTCTGTGGCGGTTGGGATGCTTTTGGGAAGCTTTTGGTAGGCCCATATGAATGAATCACAGGACAAGCCTTTATGACTTTGGAGCAAAGCCCCACCATCTTCTACGAACAAGTTCTCTCCTTCTGAAAAATATTTCTTGTTCTGCTTCTTTCTGGGCCTTAGTAGAGACTGAACACTTTACTATGGGCCACCAAGTGATCTTGAGACCTGACCTGACCCACTGAACCATACAGCTGGGTGTACACAGTAGCACTTCTTCATCAAATGGAAGTGCCATGTAGTGATCTGGTCTGAACAAACCCTAAATACACAGTATTTACTATAAAGAGGGCCCCAAATACCCAAGATTCCATCCTTATTATCCTGCCTTCTTCCTCTCAGCCTACATTGATGACCTCATGTGTGTTCCATATGATCAGTTGATAGAAGAGGAGAAAATTTAGGTCTGTTTACAGATAATTTTGCACAATATGAAGGCTCCATCTGAAAGTGAACAGCTGTGGCACTATCCTTTCTGAGACATCTCTGAAAGATAACAGGGAAGTGAAATTCTCCCAATGCACATAACTACCACAGTATACCTGGTTGTTCACTTTTGAGTTTTTTTTTTAGGGGGGAAGTAAAATTTACAGACATGTGGTTATATAATAGCTGTGGTTATAGTTTTGGTTGATGGCTAGAGTCAGAGGAACATTACTGGAAAACTGGTGACAAGGAAATCTGGGGAAAGGTATGTGAATAAAACTCTGAGTGGCAAACACCATAGAAATATTCGAGTGCCCTATGAATCCTCACCAAAGTGTGAGCTTAGCAGATTTTATAAACAAGTGGATAGGTTGACCCGTTCTACACATATCAGTCAGTTTCCTTCCCTAGATGCCCCGTCATTATCCAATGGGCTCACAGACAAAGTGGCCATATTGGGAGGTGTAGAGGTTTTGCATGGCCTCAGTAATATAGCCGTGTATTCACCAAGGTTGACTGAAGACACTGTTGAGTGCCCAATCTGCCAGTAACAGAGACTAAAACTGAGCCTCTGATCTGGCACCATTCTCTGAGGTAATCATCCAGCTACCTGGTGGCAGGTTGATTACATTCGACTACTTCCATCATGGAAGGGACAATGATTTTTATTATTAGATTTGACACTTATTCTGGACATGTATTTGCCTTCCATGCATACAATGTTTTTGCCAAACTACCATCTGTATACTTACAGAAAGCTTTTCCACACAGTATCACATCTGATGAAAGAACACAAATGAATGCAACAATGGGCCAGTGCTCATAGTACTACCATGTTCCCCTTCATCCTGAAGTATCTGGCTTGATAGAACAGTGGAATGGTCTTTAGAAGCCTCAGTTACAACACCAACTAGCAGAACTGGATCATAATTCTCCAGGACACTCTCTTAATCAATATCCAATATGTGTTGCTGTCTCCCACTAAGATTTACAGGTTTAGGAATCCAGGAGTGGAAATAGGAGTGACACTACTGATAGGGGGTTAGGGAGGAAGGGAAGACACCCCATCTAGTATAGGAATCTGCACATACACACAAAGCATATGCTGCGTGTACACACTGCATGACTAATGATGTTTTCTTTAAACTAGAATTCTTGCTTTGAACTGATATTCCTGCTCCAATAATGCCTGAATGGTGCCAGAAATTGACACTATCAGAAACTAACCAAGCAGGCCAAGATGTACCAGGATCAAGATAATCAGGAAGCTGATAAACTCCGGGCCTGAATGTGATGAATAGCAATAAAATCAACTATGACAGGCTGTTCTGTTGGGCTGTTTGCTTATGGTTAACTGTATTTGCTTTACTCATTACAAAATGGCCAGCTCATGATGAGATGGCAGACTGGTTCCTCCATTCTCTCAGATTAATGGCCAGTGAGCTGAAAAATAAAAGTGCTGTCTTTTCAATCTCTGCCTCTGCTTATAGACTTTTTGGGAGTGGCAGGCAGCAGAACCCAGGCCTATTCCTAGCAACAATATTCCTCACAACCCTCATGTTAACACTGGCATATTTTTTTCTCCTTGTTCCCAGAGTCTTATGCTCTGCTGGTCTAAGTGTCTAAATTCCAAAAAAATAAATGCTTCTATCAGCAGACACAACAATAATTCCTTTGAACTGGAAGTTAAGACTACCACTCAGCCATTTTGGGCTCCTTGTACCTCACTCCATAGATAGAGAAGGGAGTTACTCTGTTGACTGGGGTGATTGATCCTGACTACCAAGGAAATACTAGATTTCAACTTTATAATGGTAAGGATGCGTATGTTCACAGCAAGCTAAAATATAAGAGATTACTTAGGACGTTTCTTAGTGTTACTATATCCCATAATAAATGTTAATGGAAAACTATTATCGCCCAATCCAGGCAGGATGACTAATGGCTTAGACCCTTCAGGAATGAAGGGTCTTTACTTGGGTCACGACACCAAGTAAAGACTCATGACCAGATATGTGGATCAAGACGATGTGGTATATATATAATGGAACACTATTTGGAGATCAAAATAGAAAAACTCATGCCATTTGTGACAAATGGATGGAGCTAGAAGGGATTATTCTAAGCAAATGGAGCTATAAGGAGAAAAAGACACAGATGGTGTCACTTGTATGTGGAATATAGAGAAACCAAACAAAGTGTCAAAGACAAATATTAAAATCATCCCTTGAAAGATGACTATAGATCTGAGGCACCCAGAGGGCAAACAGGGGCATGGAGGGAGAGCACAATGGACTATGGTAGAAAATGTTGTTGCTTTGGTCGTGGGAGAGCGGTGTTGACCACACCGGAGAGAGAATCCTATACTGTCCAAATATTAACAAAGATAGAAGACAGTGGTTCTTCATTTTTAAAAAAGTTAAAAAAAATGCACAAAATAATATTTATTTTCCATGAACATATGATAATTATCATGTCATTATAATATTCATTTTAAATGTGGGACACAATAATAAATTGCTATAACCAATTTGTGTATACAGGACAATTACAATTATTTAGAAATAGTAGAATGAAAACTACCAGATCATAGAATAAATGTTAATAGTGATTGTCTTTGGAAAAAAAAAAGTATCACAGACAGCTGAAGTGCTTGCTAATGGCAAAGGAAATTTGGACTAAGTAGTGGTAACATATAGCTAAATACTAGCTATGGTCATATATCCAGTTACAGAAACTAAGACTGTAGTTGTCTTACAACTACTCCACTCCACACCCACCACCAAGGCACACAAAGTCCACCAGAGACCTCCCTCTGCTCCTTACTCTCCACCTTCCTCATTGATATCTCAGTTCCATAGTCAGATTTCTAGGGTTTGTTTTGGTTTAGTTTTGTCTCTTCTTTTGTTTAGTCTTTCTTCTTTTTTTAATTTTTTTAAAGATTTAGTTATTTATGCACACAAGAACTGGGGTACATGTTTTGTCTTTATATATTCCACATATGAGTGAAATCATCAGGCAATTGTCTTTCCCCTTGCAACAGATTTAGCTTAGCATAATCCCCTCTCGTTCCATTCATGTTGTTTCAAATGGCAAATTTCATTTTTTTTTTTTTTGTATAACTGAGTAGTATTCCATTGTATATAAACCACATCTTCTTAATCTACGTATCTGTCTTTGAGTACTTAGGTTGTTTCCATAACTTGGCTATTATATACAGAACTACAAGGAACACAGGAGTGCTTATATCCCATCAAATTAGAAGAATAAACATTATCAAAGAACTTACATCCTCTCCAGGGAAAGTGTATTTGGGGTTGTATGTAGGATAACTGTACTGTGTTGGTACAGTTATATGAAAGTATGATCTAGTTATTGTCTTTATTTGAGACTAAGCATGGTTTAAGAAGATACCTATGAGTGTCCACAGAGAAGGGGTGGGTTTGTGATGGTAAATTTTATGTGTAATGGTGTTATTTGTAAACTTGGAAGATGTTTTTGCATGAGATGAAAATTTAAATCAGCAAATTTTATTTTTCTTATTTTATTTTTTTAAGTGTCGCCGAAGTCCTGTTTATTTTTTATATTTAAATATTTTATTTTATATAATTCTTACATCTTTTTTCATCTTTGCACAATGTATGCATTTTCTTTTTTTTTTTTTAAGATTTATTTATTTATTTATTTATTTTATACAAGCACTGGGTACAGTCATAAGCGTGGGAGGGCGAGAGAATTCACCAGAGCCAGAGCGGAGAACAGAACAGGCAGAAGGACCGAAGTACACTGCTGAGGGGAACAGCGGGCGCGCACCATGCAGGATCCTCCTCCAGTGGCCTGGTTGCCGCCGAGGATCAAATCGGCATTGCAGAGGCTTCGGGCAGCTCCGCAACTCAGCGCTCATCCACTGCGCCACCGGGGAGACCCCGTATGCATTTTCATTTTGGTTATATTCCCCATACAATTGCACCTCCCCCCTTATTCTGACTCTTGTCCTTCCTTTCTCTGCCACTTTGCCCCCACCCCCCGTAGTGCTTGTAGATTTTGATTTTTACTTTGTATTGATTAGTCTTTTTCCTGGTCCCTTATTCAGGTTTTCTAAATTCCTGCTATGAGTGAGACCATCCGGTATTTTTCTTTTTCTTTCTGACTTACTTCGCAGAGCTCCATCCATGTTGCTGCAAACTGCATGAGTTTATTTTTTTGATTGCTGAGTAATATTCCATTGTGTATATGTACCACAACTTCTTGATCCAGTCATCTATTTTTGGTCATTTGGTTTGTTTTCATAGCTTAGCTATTGTAAATAGTGCTGCTATAGACATAGGGGTGCAGGTGCCCTTTAGAATTACTGCTTCTGTGTCACTTGGGTAAATACCTAGGAGTGGAATTGCTGGATCGTATGGAAGCTCTATGTTTCGTAGGTCCAGAAATCTCCACACAGCTCTCCATAGTGGTTGGACCAGTTTGCACTCCCACCAACAGTGTAGAAGAGTTCCTTTTTCTCCACACCCTCGCCAACATTTGTTGTTGCTAGATTTTTTTTAATATGTGCCATTCTCACTGGTGTAAGATAGTATATTATGGTAGTTTTGATTAGCATTTCCCTGATGACAAGTGATGTTGAACATTTTTTCATATGCCTGTTGGCCATTTGCATTTCTTCTTCAGAGAGGTTTCTTTTTAGCTCTTCTGCCCATTTTTTTGACTGGATTATTTTCTTTGTTTTTGTTGAGTTTCATCAGCTCTTTGTAGATTTTTGTGATCAGTCCTTTATCATTAGTGTTGTGTGCAAAAATGTTCTCCCAGTCAGTGGGGATTCTCTTTGTTTTGGTTATTGTCTCTTTTGTTGTGCAGAAGCTCTTTAATTTGATGTAGTCCCGGCTGTTTATCTTTGCCTTCACTATCACTGCTTTGGGTGATGTGTCTGTAAAGATGTCTTTGATGTGCATATCATGTAGTGTTTCGCCTATATTTTCTTCCATGTATTTTATGGTTTCAGGTCTTATGTCTAGTTCTTTAATCCATTTTGAGTTGATTTTTGTGTATGGTGTGAGGTAGTGGTCAAGCTTCCTCCTTTTGCATGTAGCGACCCAGTTTTCCCAGCACCATTTATTGAACAAACTTTCTTTGCTCCAGTGCATAATCTTTGCTCCTTTGTGAAAGATTAGTTGACCATAAAACTGTGGGTTTATTTATGGATTTTCTATTTGATTCCATTGGTCTGTGTGTCTGTTCTTGTTCCAATACCATGCAGTTTTGATGATTATGGCTTTGTAGTAAAGTTTGAAATCTGGGAGTGTGATGCCTCCATTCCTTCTTTTTCTTTTTTTTTCAGAGGAGCTTTGGCTATTCAGGGTTTTTGGTGATTCCATATGAATTTCATCAATAATTGTTCTATTTCTTTGAAGAATGTCATTGAAATTTTTATTGGAATAGCACTGAATCTGTATATTGCTTTGTTAGGATTGCCATTTTGATAATGTTAATTATTCCAATCATGAGCAGGGGATGTCTTTCCCCTTCTTTGTGTCTTCTTCTTTTTCTTTTAACAGTGTTATATAGGTTTCATTGGATAGGTCCTTTACCTCTTTTGTTAGATTTATTCCCAAGTATTTGATTTTTTTTTGTTTTGATAATAAAAGGGATTTTTTTAAATTTTTTTTTCTTCTTCAGATTTATTGTTTGTGTATAGGAAGGCTACTCTAAATCAGCAAATTTTAATTTTCTAAATGTGGGTCGATCTCATTCAATTTTTGAAGTTATAAATAGGACAAAAAGACCTCCTTCCTGGAGCAAGAGGGAATTCTCCAATAGAATTCCTCCAGACTTCATCTGCATAAACTCTCTTGAGTCTAGAATCTTCTGGCATGTTGAAGATTTTGGTATAAGCTGCCTCAATAAGTATGTGAACCAGTTTGTTATAATCAATCTTTTCCTATATTCATATCCTATTGGTTTTATTCTTTGGAGAACACTAATAAATTTTTTAAGTTAATTTATTTACATATATTTTACATCATTGTTCATTTTTTTTTTTTTATAGAGGCATGTTTTTATTTATTTATTTATTTTGTTTGTTTGTTTTGTTTGTTTATACATGCACTGGGTACAGTCAGAAGCGCGGGAGGGTGAGAGAATTCACCAGAGCCAGAGCGGGAGGCAGAGCAGGCAGAAGGACCGAAGTACACTGCTGAGGGGAGCAGCGGGCGGCAGGAGAGGTCTGCGCGCCATGCGGGACCCTCCTCCGGTGGCCGGGGAGCAGCCGGGGATTGAACCGGCGCCACAGAGGCCGCGGGCAGCCTCGCAACCCAGCGCTCAACCGCTGCGCCACATGGGAGGCCCTCATTGTTCATTTTTAAACACTGTTCTTCCGTGCACCATCACAGTCCCCTGCACTCCTCCTCCCTCCCTCCAATCCCTCTCCCTCAGTTAACTGATTTTGGGATTATAATCAAACCTTACCTTCCTATGATAAAACCACATGACCATGGTGCTTCCTTTTTTGGATGTCACAGAACTCATTTTGCTAGTATTTTGTTGACATATTTTTATCAATTTTATAAGAGATACTGGTTTTTCATTTTTATTTTCTTATGATATCCTTGTCTGGCATTGGAATCATAGAAATTCTGGACATATCTGTTTTAGAAAGGGTCCCCTCTTTTATTTTGTTTGGAGAACTGTTTTTGTTTTTCATTTTTTTTTTTTGAAAAGTTGGTGTTTATTCTTCAAATGTTTCATGGAATTCACTGGTGTAGCCATCTGTTTCTCAGTTTTTATTGTGGGAAGATTTTTATTACTAATTCAAAGTCTTTCTTCATTATTTATCTGCAATCTTCACTTTTGGTAGTTTTGTCCATATAAATTTGTTTAGTTTCATCTCTTATCTACTTGTTAATCTTCTATACATACTATATATCTTTAAAAATAACATTTCTTTCTGTAATCTTAGTATGATGTCTGTGCTTTTGTTCTTGATTTTAGTGGTTTATGACTTCTCTTTTTTCTTCATCAATTTAGTTATACTTTTTTACAGATTTGTTGATTTTTGTTTCCAAGAACTATTGGCTTGTTCTTTTCTTATATTTTTAATATTCTATTTAGTTAATTGATGCACAATTTATTCATTATTGCTTTCTTCCTTCTGCTTGTTTTGGGTTTAGTTTATTCTTATTTTTCCAGTATTGTAATGTGGTCATTGATCTGAGATTTTTCTTATTTTTAAAAAATATATATTTATTTATACCTACAAGAACTGGGGTATAGGCCAGAGGTTTGGAGGGTGAGAGGATTCACCAGAGACAGAGTGGGGAACAGAACAGGCAGATTGACTGAAATACACTGCTGAGGGGAGCAGCGGGCGAGTCAGGAGAGGTCTGCTGTGCCATGTGGGTCTCCTCCCTGGCTGGGATCGAACTTGTGCTGCAGTGGTTACTGATAGCTTCGTAGGTTGTGTCTTAACCGCTCATGCCACCAGGGAGGCCCCCAATTTTTCTTATTTTTATTTTTATTTATTTATTTATTTTTTGCCCCAAGAACTCTTTTTTTTTTAATAATAAATTTTATTTTTATATTCCCCATACAATTGCAGCCCCCCCATTCTGACCCCAATCCCTCCCCTCCCGCCCCTGCCCCCCTAAAAGTGTCTCTGGTTCATAGTTTTTTGTTGATTTTGATTTTCACTTTCTTATAGTTATTCATTTTCCTGGTCCCTTATTTAAGTTTTCTAGATTCCTGCTATGAGTGAGACCATCCGGTATTTTTCTTTTTCTTTCTGGCTTATTTTGCTGAGCATGATCCCTTCCAGCGCCATCCATGTTGCTGCAAATTGCATGTGTTTATCTTTTTTGAATGCTGAGTAATATTCCATGGTATATATGTACCACATCTTCTTGATCCAGTCATCTATTTTTGGGCATTTGGGTTGTTTCCAAAGCTTAGCTATTGTAAACAGTGCTGCTATAAACATAGGGGTGCAGGTGTTCTTTGGAATTGATGTTTCTGTGTCCTTTGGGTAAATACCTAGGAGTGGAATTGCTGGATCATATTGAAGCTCTATGTTTGGTAGGTCCAGAAATCTCCACACAGCTCTCCACAGTGGTTGGACCAGTTTGCACTCCCACCAACAGTGCAGAAGAGTTCCTTTTTCTCCACACCCTCGCCAACATTTGTTGTTGCTAGTTTTTTTAATATGTGCCATTCTCACTGGTGTAAGATGGTATCTCATGGTAGTTTTGATTTGCATTTCCCTGATGACAAGTGATGTTGAACATTTTTTCATATGCCTGTTGGTCATTTGCATTTCCTCTTCAGAGAAGTTTCTTTTTAGCTCTTCTGCCCATTTTTTGACTGGATTATTTTCTTTGTTGTTGTTGAGTCTCATCAGCTCTTTGCAGATTTTTGTGATCAGTCCTTTATCATTAGTGTTGGGTGCAAAAATGTTCTCCCAGTTGGTGGGGTTTCTCTTTGTTTTTGTTATTGTCTCTTTTGCTGTGCAGAAGCTCTTTAATTTGATGTAGTCCCAGCTGTTTATCTTAGCCTTCACTATCACTGCTTTGGGTGATGTGTCCGTAAATATGTCTTTGATGTGCAAATCACGTAGTGTTTTGCCTATATTTCCTTCTATATATTTTATGGTTTCAGGTCTTATGTCTAGTTCTTTAATCCATTTTGAGTTGATTTTTGTGTATGGTGTGAGGTAGTGGTCAAGCTTCATTCTTTTGCATGTAGCGACCCAGTTTTCCCAGCACCATTTATTGAACAAACTTTCTTTGCTCCAATGCATAGTCTTTGCTCCTTTGTCAAAGATTAGTTGACCATAAATCTGTGGGTTTATTTCTGGATTTTCTATTCGATTCCATTGGTCTGTATGTCTGTTCTTGTTCCAATACCATGCAGTTTTGATGATTATGGCTTTGTAGTATAGTTTGAAGTCTGGGAGTGTGATGCCTCCATTACCTTTTTTTTTTTTCAGGAGAGCTTTGGCTATTCGGGGCTTTTTGTGATTCCATATGAATTTCATCAATAATTGTTCTATTTCTTTGAAGAATGACATTGAAATTTTGATTGGAATAGCACTGAATCTGTATATTGCTTTTGGAAGGATGGCCATTTTAATAATGTTTATTCTTCCAATCCATGAGCAGGGGATGTCTTTCCATTTCTTTGTGTCTTCTTCTATTTCTTTTAACAGTGTTTTATAGTTTTCTTTGTATAGGTCCTTTACCTCTTTTGTTAGATTTATTCCCAAATATTTGATTTTTTTTTGTATCAATAAAAAAAGGGAAGGTTTTTTTGATTTTTTCTTCTTCAGATTTATTGTTTGTGTATAGGAAGGCACTGACTTTTGCATGTTGATTTTGTATCCTGCCACTTTACTGAACTGATTGATGAGTTGAATTAGTTTTTCTGTGGAGTTTTTGGGGTTCTCTACGTATATTATCATATCATCTGCAAACAGTGATAATTTGACTTCTTCTTTTCCTATTTGGATTCCTTGGATGTCCTTCTCTTGTCTTATTGCTCTGGCTAGGACTTCCAGTATTATATAGAAAAGCAGTGGTGAGAGTGGACATCCTTGTCTTGTTCCAGATCTTAATGGAATTACTTTCAGCTTTTCACCATTGAGAATGATACTGGCTGTTGGCTTGTCATAGATGGCCTTTATGATGCTGAGGTATGTTCCTTGTATCCCAAGATTCAAGGGCTTTTATCATGAATGGGTGTTGCACTTTGTCGAAAGCTTTCTCAGCATCTATTGATATTATCATATGGTTTTTATATTTCTTTTTGTTGATGTGTTGGATAATGTTGATTGATTTTCGGATGTTAAACCATCCTTGTGTCCCTGGAATGAATCCTACTTGGTCATGGTGAATTATCTTATGGATACATTGTTGGATTCTGATAGCTAAAATTTTATTGAGGATTTTTGCATCAGTGTTCATTAGGGAGATTGGCCTGTAGTTTTCCTTTTTTGTGTTGTCCTTGTTCGGTTTTGGTATTAGTGTAATGTTGGCTTCATAGAACGTGTTTGGTATTGTCCCTTCATTCTCAATTTTTGGTAAGAGTTTGTGAAGGATAGGCACTAATTCGTCTCTGAATGTTTGGTAGAATTCATTTGTTAATCCATCAGGTCCTGGGCTTTTGTTTTTGGGGAGGTTTTTGATTACCATTTCTAATATCTGTCTTTCATTTTTGGCTGATTTCACTCAACATAATCACCTCAAGATCCATCTATTTTATGCCAAATCCCACTACTCTTTTTATTCATGTGTATAATATTCCATTGAATATATGCTCCTGAGTTTCTCTACCCACTCATCTGTTGAAGGGCACTTGGGCTGGTTATACGATTTGGCAACTGTAAGCAGTGCTGCTATGCACATAGGTATATCTAGATCTTTTTGTGTGAAATTTTTCATGTTATTTGGCTAGACACCTAATAGTGGTATTGTGGGGTCAAATGGGACTTCCATTTTTTACTTTCATGAGACATCTCCATACCATTTACTTGCATTTCCAACAATAGTGGATGAGAATTCCTGTTTCACCACAAACTTGCCAACACTTGTTAATTCCATTCTTTTTTATATGGGCCATTCTCACAATGGTGAGGTGGTATCTCAGAGTGGTTTTAATTTGCTTTTCTCTTAGAATAAGTGATGAACAATTTTTTTTTTTCCATATCTGAAAGTCTACGTTAGAGAAATACCTATTCAGGTCCTTTGCCTGTTTTTAAATTGGGTCATTTGTTTCTTTGTTGTTGGATTGTGTAAGATTTTTGTAAATTTTGGGCATTAAACATTGTCAAGTGTATGGTATGCAAATATTTTGTTCCTCATTCTGTAGATTGTCTTTTTGTTTTTGTGGTGGTTTATTTAGAGGTTCAAATGTTTTTAAGGTTGATGTAGTCCCATTAGTTATTTTTTGCCTTTCTTTCCCTTGCTGCTGGGATTGTATTCCCAAAGACATCTTTATAGTAGTTGTCCTGTGATGTGTCTCCTATGTTTTCTTTCAAGTACTTTATGGTTTTTGTTCTTATGTCCAATTCTTTAGTTCGTTTTTAGTGAATTTCCATGTATGGTATTAAATATGAATTTTATTTATTTATTTATCTATTTATTTATTTATTTATTTTGCATGTGGCTATCCATGTTTCCCAGCACCATTTATTAAAATGGCTATCTTTTCTCCACTGTGTGATCATAATTCCTTTGTTGAATATCAGCTGCCCATATTTATTTGGATTTTATCTCTGGGCTGTCAATTCTGCCCTCAATTCTGAGTTTCTGTTTTCGTTTCAGTCCCATACTGTTTTGATTACAGTTGCTGGGTAATAGAGTTTAAAGTCAGGATGTGTGATATCTCCATATTTTTATTTTCTCTCAAGATCGTTTTAGCTATTTGGGGCCTTTTGTGGTTTCATGTAAATTTGATAATTGTTTGTTCTATTTCCTTAAAAAAGTAATTGGTATTTTGGTAGATGTTGCATTAAATCTTAGAATTCCTTCAGGTAAAATGCCACTTTAATGAGATTAATTCTTCCTACCCATGAACATGTGATATTTTTCCATTTTTTTTTTGTGTGTGTCTTCTTTCATTTCCTTTAACAGTTTTATAGTTTACATTATATAAGTACTTCACTCCTTCGTTAAGTTTATTCCCAGGTATTTATTTATTTTTTGGTGTGATTGTATTCCTTCCTTCTGGTATATTGTTCACATATTAAATGCCAGTGATATTTGTGTATTAGTTTTGTATTCTGCCACCTACTGTATTCATACATTATTTCTAGAAGATATTTTTGTAGAGTCTCTTGGTTTCTCTAAGTATATTAGCATACCTTCTGTGAATAGTGACAGTTTTACTTCTTTTATTCCAACTTGGATTCCTTCAATGCATTTTTCTTGCCTAATTGCATTAGACTTTCAGGAACATGTTGATTAACAGCAATGAAGTGGATGTTCCTGCCTGTTCTTGATCTCAGTAGAAATAATTTCAACTTTTCATCAATGCATGTGATATTGCCTGTAGATTTGTCATATACAGCTTTTATAATATTTAGATAAATTCCATTTATTTCCATTTTTGTAAGGTTTTATTAAAAATGGATGCTGTATCTTGTCCAGTGCCTTTTCAGCATTTATTGAAATGATTGAGATGATTGTGTGGTTTGTCCTTCTTTTGTCGATCTGGTGAATGATATTGATTGTTTTATATATGCTGAACCAATCTTGTATCCTTGAGATGAAGCTTATTTGGTAATGGTAGATGATTCTCTTGATAGGTTGCAGTATTCAGTTTGCTAGGATTTGGTTGAGAATTTTTGCATGAGACCAATAGATCTATATTGTTCTATAATTTTCTCTTTTTGAATTGTCTTTTTTTTTGGTTTGGGGATTCAGGGCAATGCTGTCTTCATACAATGTATTGGAGAGATCTCACCCCTCTTCAATTTTTTGAAGAGTATGTGTAAGACAGATATATATCTTCCTTACAGGTTTATTAGAATTCACTGACAAAATCATCTGGTCCTGGTCTTTTGTTCTTGAGAAGTTTTATTAATCTTTCAATTTCAGCACCTGTGATTGGACTGTTTAAGCTGTCTATTTTATCCTGGTTCCATCTTGGGAGGTTATGTGGGTATAAGAATGTGTCCATTTCTTCTGGATTGTCCAAACATTTGCATAGAGATTTTATAACAGGTTCCTATGATCCTTTGTATTTCTGCAGTACTTGTTGTAATTTCACATGTTTCATTGATGATTCTATTAATTTGGGTTTTGTCTTTTCTTTGTAAAGTATAGCTTATGGCGTCTTAATTTTGTTTATTATTTTCAAAGAACCAACTCTTGGTTTCACTGATCATATGGACATTCTTTTTTCTATTTCCTTTTTTCTGCTCTAATTTTTATTACTTCTTGCCTTCCATTCATTCTGGGGTACTTTTGTTCTTTTTCTAGTTTCTTCAACTGCAGAGTTAGATTGTTAAATTGTGAACTCCGTTATTATTATTATCATTATTATTATTTAATGTGGTCCTGTATTGCTATGAAATCCCTGCAGAGTACTGCTATTAAAGCATCCCATAGGCCTGGTTGTTTGTCTCTCCATTTTTGTTGACCCAAAGGTTGTTCAAAAGCATTCTATTTAGTCTCCACATATTTTGGTTTGTTCAGAATGCCTCATATGGTTAATTTGTAGCTTTATTGCATTATGGTCTGTGAAAATTCTAGATGTAATTTCTATTTATTATATTTTCTGAGACTTGTTTTCTATCCTAATATATGATCTACTCTTTAAAATATTCCATGTACACTGGAAGAAAGTGTATTCATTGCTTTTAGGATGGAAATTTAAATGTCCAGTAAATCCATGTAATAATTTATTTGAGAACTTTATAATTTTTTCATTACTTTTCTGAGGGGATGATTCATCTCTTGGGTCACTGGTGTGTTGAAATCTCCAACAATTGTATTTTTGTTGAAATATTGTTTTAGGGCCTCCCTGGTGGCACAAGGGTTAAGCACCACACTATGAAACAATCCGCAGCCTCTGCAGCATGAGTTAAATCCCCGGCCAGGAAGCAACACACATGGTGCAGCAGACCTCTCCTGTCTCGCCTGCTGCTCCCCTCAACAGTGTATTTCAGTCTGCCTGTTCTCTTCCCCATTCTATCTCTGGTGAATTCTCTCACCCCCGCATCCCTGGCCTGTACCCCAGGTCTTGTATATATACACAAATAAATCTTAAAAAAAAGAAATATTGTTTTATGTCTATTAATAGTTATTTAATATAACTAGATGTTCAATATATTTGGTGCATAAAAATTAATGGGAGTTATATCTTCTCAGTGAGTTGTTACCTTGATCATTATATAGTGTCCGTCTTTGTCCCTGATTACCCTTTTTAGTTGAAAGTCTAGTTTATTGCATATAAGAACAATAGTTTCTGATTTATTCTTTGAGTTATTAGTATATATGACCTTATTCCAGCCTGTTACTTTTAGTTTGTTTATATCTTTTGCTACTAAATGGGTCTCTACTAAGCAAAGTATTGATGGCTGGATTTTTTTCAATCACATTGTTAGCCTATGTTTTTTTATGGTGAATTCAGACCATTCACATTTAGAGTGAGTATTGATATGAACTCTTGATTTTCAGTCATTTTGTTTTTGATTTTTTATTGTTTTATTTTCAGATATTTCTTTTTCCCTTAGTTTCTCTCTACTCTTTCTGGATAACTCTCCTTATATATCTATCAAGTTATTTGCGCCTTCATCTGCAGGTTTCTAGTGAGTATTTTTGGTTAGTGGTTACTTTGGGGGTTTTACTTGAATTCCTGTATTTTGTGCTCTTTATGAGCTGATGTCTTCTCTCCTACATTTGACTATACTGGTTCTATTTCTTCCTCCCCTCTTAGTATTTGGTATTGTTGACTCATATTATTCTTGCTTTTTGTAATGGTGTTATGTTAGTCTTGTCATTTTGCTATGGAATTTGTGCTTCATTTTTTTCTTTTCTTGTGGAAAAACTCCTATTAGAACTACTTGAAGAGCAGGTATGGCGGTGGCAAACTCCATTAGTTTCTGTTTTTCTAAGGAACCCTTTATTATCCCTTCATACTTAATTGATAACTTTTCAGGATAGAGAATAATTAGCTAACAGTTCTTTACTTTAAGGTTTGTGAAAATTTTCTTCCACTCTTTTCTTGCTTGGAATGAGTCTGGGCTGAAATCTGGGGAAATCCTAATTAGGAAGCCCTTGTAAGTTATTATTTTTTTCCCCTGTTTTCTGCAAAATTTTTTCTTTGTCTTTGATTTTTGATATTTGAACAGGAATGTGTCTGGGTATAGATCATTTTGCATCTAAGAATTTAGGTGTTCTGATTGCTGGACTTCCATATTTAATTCATTTTATAAGTTTGGGAAGTTCTCATTTATTCTTTTTTAATATGTTTTCTAGTCCTATTTCTTTTTCTTCCCAATCTTGGAGTCCAATCATTCATAATTGAATCTCATATCTTCTGTAAAGTTTGTTCATTTTTCCTTTGTCTTTTTTTTCATTTTCAAATTTTATATATTTTTACATCATTTTTCATTTTTGCACAATATGTGCATTTTCATCTTGGTTATAGTCCCCATAGAATTCCCACCCCCCTTATTTTGACCCTAATCCCTTCTCCCCCACCCCTCCACACCCGTAGTGTGTCTCTGGTTTATAGTTGCTTGTTGCTTGTTGATTTTACTTTATTATAATTAGTCTTTTTCCTAGTCCCTTATTTAGGTTTTCTAAATTCCTGCTATGAGTGAGACCATCTGGTATTTTTCTTTTTCTTTCTGGCTTATTTCACTGAGCATGATCCCTTTCAGCTCCATCCATGTTGCCGCAAATTGCATGAGTTTATCTTTTTTGATTGCTGAGTAATATTCCATTGTGTATATGTACCACATCTTCTTGATCCAGACATCTGTTTTTGAGCATTTGGGCTGTTTTCATAGCTTAGTGATTGTAAATAGTGCTGCTATAAACATAAGAATGTAGGTGCCCTTTTGAATTACTGTTTCTGTGTTCTCTGGGTAAATACCTAGGAGAGGAATTGTTGGATCATATGGAAGCTCTATCTTTAGCAGACCGAGGAATCTCCACACAGCTCTCCATAGTGGTTGGCAAAGCAAAGAATATGCAATGGCGCAAAGAAAGTTTGTTCAATAAATGGTGCTGGGAAAACTGGGTCACTACATGCAAAACAACAAAGCTTGACTACTATCTCACACCATGCACAAAAACCAACTCAAAATGATTAAAGAGGGTCTCCCCAGTGGCACAGTGGTTGAGCACTGGGTTGCAAGGCTGCCTGCAGCCTCTGCACTGCTGGTTTGATCCCTGGCCACCAGGCAAGGGTCGCACAAGGTGTGCAGACCTCTCCTGCCGCCAGGTGCTCCCCTCAGCAGTGTACTTCGTCAGTCTGCCTGCTCTGCTCCCTGTCTAGCTCTGGTGAATTCTCTCACTCTCACACTCTTCTGACTGTACCCAGTGCTTGTATAAATAAATAAATAAATAAATAAACAAATAAACAGATAAATAAATAAATAAATCTTAAAAAAAAAAGAATCCTTTAAAAAAAGATTATAGAACTAGACATAAGACCTGGAACCATAAAATATATAGAAGGAAATATAGGCAAAACACTACATGACGTGCACATCAAAGACATCTTTTTTTTTTTTTAAAAGATTTATTTATTTATTTATACAAGCACTGGGTACAGTCAGAAGCACGGGAGGATGAGAGAACTCACCAGAGCCAGAGCGGGGAGCAGAGCAGGCAGAAGGACCGAAGCACGCTGCTGAGGGGAGCAGCGGGCGGTAGGAAAGATCTGCGCGCCATGTGGGATCCTCCTCTGGTGGCCAGGGAGCAGCCGGGGATGGAACCAGCGCTGCAGAGACTGATCTCAGCTTCGCAACCCAGCGCCCAACCGCTGCGCCACCGGGGAGGCCCCAAAGACATCTTTACAGACACATCACCCAAAGCAGCGATAGTGAAGGCAAAGATAAACAGCTGGGACTACATCAAATTAAAGAGCTTCTGCACAGCAAAAGAGACAGTAACCAAAACAAAGAGACACCCCACCGATTAGGGGAAAATTTTTGCAATTTTCCTTTGTCTTGATGCCCTCTCTTCTTCTGAATGTGTAATTTGAGTCTCCTACAGTTGAAATTCTTTCTTCTGCTATTTTGATCTTGTTTAAAGCACTAAGGTTATCTGTATTCCATTAAAGAGTCTCCTTCCTTCCTAGGCATGTATATTCTTTTATTTATTGCTATATATGTGTGTGTGTGTGTGGCTGGCACTGGGAATCTATCTCTGTCCTCTTCCTAGTTTACCCTAGTGGGAGGTGGAGGAAAGACTTTAATATTAAATCTTGATTTGAGGGGTG
This sequence comes from Talpa europaea, assembly GCF_964194135.1. Lineage (NCBI taxonomy): Eukaryota > Metazoa > Chordata > Mammalia > Eulipotyphla > Talpidae > Talpa > Talpa europaea. The sequence goes on from NC_140078.1 coordinate 39,378,939, forward strand.
ATATTAGTCACCTTTACCTCTTGTTTTGTTCTATAATAAGCTATTTTCTGTGCTTGGGTTTTCTTCACTTCCCTCCTCCTCTCCCTATTTCTTTTTTTCTGGAAAGCTTGATTTATGAAGTTTGGGCCTCCTGGTGGAAAGGGAAAATCCAGATCTCCAGACTCACACTCTGGGAATAATTTGTGCTTGGCTCAAAGGCAGCACTGTGTGTGTATAGTAGGAGCACATGTGCCCACTTACCACTATGACTGCCCATGATTGCCATAATTGTTCAGCCCTTGCCTTGGTTACCACTTCTGCAGGACTAAGATGTATATGTGCCGTTGGTTTGCTTTCCCAGAGGATTTGTGAGTTCATGTTTATGTCCTTCTTTCTGGTGTAGAACTTTTTATGGAGTCTGGCCTGGTCCCCCTGGGCTATCTTTGATCTCTTCTGAGAGGTGGGAGTGGACCTTTAGAGGGCATACTGCCCCAGTTGCAGGGTTTCCTGATTTCCAAGATCTTCTTATTAATAGCATCTATTTCTAATCCACAGTCTCCTAGGTTTTACACTCCAGAAAGTCCAGAGAAGACATATCCAATCAAGGCAGCTTCCCTTCTTGGAGATTATTAAGACAGGCTCCCATTGTAAATAATTGCCTTGGAGATGTAATGTTTTGAGGGCTACCACAATTTAAAACATCTAATCAGCAAGGCACTGCCCCACTCAACAGCAGACACTTAGGCAGGACAGGGGTGAGAGCATGTTCTGTTCCACTCAAGAAGCCAATAACTCACGTGCAGCTCACTGCTAGACGTGGAATAGTTGCTGTTATTTTGTTGATATAATAGTTTACTATTGGTGAACCTTTCCCCACTAAACAACTGACTTCTCTCTCTCTCTCACACATATAAAAGCAAAGAAGAATTTTTTTGAATTATAGACTGCTGGAGGGTCTACATTACTCAGTTTAATGAAACATCATCACCAAAGTGGTGTTTTGGCTTCTCTCTCCTGATACACTTTTTTCACAAGCAGGTGTAGCTCAGAGTACTTTGCCAAGAAATTAAAAAACCACCACCACAATAACAAAACCTTGCATCCAAAGAAAGTGAGAGACCACTTGCCCACATACCTCTGCAAAGCCCTCACACAGATCTAGACTCAAATTTCTGCTCACTATAATTTAAATACAATTTATGATCCCAGTCAAGATCCTGATTGCGTTTAGTTTGCTGGTGACAGAATCAATTCATTTCTGCCAGGAAAAATGATGCATTGGCTGTCAGGCCTCTGGTCTTGGGGACATCAAGCTTTCCCAGAGCCATCTCTCTACATTTTGAAGTCCCTGGCCTTCCTCTCCTGACATTTCATAACAAGCAACATTAGACAGAGCTCACCTGCTTGGAGGTCAGGGGCAGTATATTCTGCTCTATCATCCAGAAGGAGCCAAGCAGGATGGCTCCATTGACTACAAAACAGATTCCTTATGAAGATAATTGGGCCAATAAGGAGAGGTTTTCCGCTTACCATAAAGTAGCTTTTTGACAGGTCCGTGTAAGTACCCAATCCACTGTGAATCATGATAAAAGGACTTGCAGAAGGGCCTCTAACGGAAGACAGGTTGCAAGTTTGCAGCTCTTAGGTGCCTGTGGAAGGCCTGAATGTCAACTCATTTTACATTTGTCTCTTATAAGAAACCACATGTTCAATCTTCACATAATTTGTCAGCACCATACATTTCTAATTTGAAAACCAACTATTATTAGTCTCTTTCAGTCGCATAATGAGCTTAAATCAACAATACTTGACACTACACATAGACTCGAAGCTGCAAAGTACATGCTCTTTTTCCTTTAAATAAACCAAACTGCCACATTGCTCAGGTGGAATTATGAAAGTGAGCACTAGAGGAAAACACCTGGAAAAACTGTCACTCATAAAACAGGCCTTCCTTTTCTCTGAGCACATTAAATCACTGACCAGCAATTTACCATGTCACTCCCCATTGTAGCTTTGCCACCACTGCCCACCTGTCAGTCAAAGCCATGCCCAGCACAGGTATGCCAGACAGTGTCTGTGGAGAGCCCCCCTCAGAGGTGATTAGAGATCCTTGCTGTAGGTACTGGACAGGTGTTTTTAGCAGTTTGATTACAACGCAATAGCACTGGGAACAAAACCTCAGCAAACGGCCATCACTGCCCCTCCAGTGCTGGGATCACCAGCATCACTTAAAAGTGGAGCAAATGGTGACTGGGAGTGGGAGAGAGGTCTGAACCCAGATCCTGAGCATTTAGTCATCTTTTGACTCACCAGCATCTCCCTGCAGGTTTCAATTAGCAAGGCATTTACCCCGGAACAGGACATCTGAACTTGGTTTGATTTTCTTGAACTCTTGAGTCTCTGAATGAAATATGCTGCTTCATTATCAAGGCTGAGGCACAGAGTCAACAGGTCAACCGTCTGTCTTTGTCTCTTTCCTTTCAGAGCCCATACTGGATCCACACCCTTCTGCACTCTTCCCCTCCTGGGTCAAAGAAGACCTGGCTAGGGACTGGGTCTGCTGGTGATGCTGTCCCCACAGGCTGAGGGGTTCCTGCTAATGTATGGCTCTACTGCCAGAATCCTAGTCTGCCCAGCATGGCCCTTGCCCTGCCCTGCCTGAAGGAGGGTGTCCCCTGTGCCTGGTGGAATCCTGGCTGAGTGCCAAATGAGCACAGACCTCCCAAGGATCAAGAGAAATCCAGAAGGTTTGTTATGTTCTGGTGGTCTGTGAGGATGACAGGCCTGCAAACAGGCTCATGCTAAAATGTAACTAATTTTGACAGACACCAAGACTGCACAACCCAATCTGAAATCTGGTGCGAACCATCATCAGGCCTTGATTAATGATATCATAGCTTAGCTCTCTCTCCCCCCCCCCCCCATATTATTCTTAAGACACAGCACCTCTTTGGGGCTCTTGGCACTAGTTAAAATTGGCAGAGGGTTGGGATGACTGTCCTGAGGTTCACAACAGGCAGATGCAAGTGTGTCCTTCAGAGTTCACAGTCTGGCCAGGTAAGTCTCCAAGGAGAGTAGCACTTCTCCGGAGCGGTGACAGAAGACTGCATGTCGCCAGTTACATAGGGCACGTTAGGTCTCAGTTGAAGAAGCTGAGCAGGCTGGAAGGGTCAGTCAAGAGCCACCACCAGGGGGAAGCTCCCCCCAGGTGGAGCAGCTCCCACCCGAGAGGCATAATGTCCATGGCCATGAGCAGGACTTTCAATCCTGATTCAAATAAATCATTGTATAAGGTTACATTTTAGATCACCAGGACATCTGACTAGGAACTTTATATCTTCCATTTTTTTATATCTTCCATTTTTTCTTTCTCCAATTTGGATTCTAGCTTTTGTGAAAAGATAACCTATGGGAGCTTGTAGCAATGGTCATGGAACATTCTGCAATCACAGCAATGGTTTCCTCCCCAGGGTTGGCCTGCCCTTATGATTAATGAAAACGTTAAGAGGAATTTTTTGCCAGCTTTTGAAATTGCTTCAGAAGATCATCTCATTTCAGAAAATTACCTTTATTGGGATCACATTTATTTCTTTCAAAAGGAAGCCCAGGATGCCATCCCCTGGGAATTGCAATACTTCTCCCTTCAGTGCCCGGGCCTGAGTCACCCAGTCCTATAGCCAGGGCTGACCACTGTGCACTGCAAGGTCATGACACAGTGACAAGACTCATTCACTCCTGCAAGGCCACACTACTCAACACACTCTCCTTTTCTACAGCCGATTCACATCACCAAAGTGCCCCAAACCCAGATAATCCACCCGCTCTGTCCTCTGCCCTCAGCCTGGACTGCTCCTGATGCTAGGCCACTTTGTCCCTCCCTGGGCTAGCCTCCCTCCTAGAATGAACTTAATTGCTCTTTGGCATGGACTGGAGCTCTCCTTCCTGGAACTGCACTTTCACTTCAATCCCCCTGTGCCCTCCTCCTATTTTTATCTCAACCAGGTATAAAGGGAGGGTGTGATGGGCGTTGTCCCACTCCTGCATCGCCTCTCCTTCATTCCTTCTTGTTTCCTTTTGTAGCTATTTCGGGTTACTGGGAAGGAATGGTTGCCATAAAACAAGGTGGGACTTAGAACCACTGCCTCTGGTTGTGTGGCCTGTGCTGGACTTCCTTAGCCTGCACATGTCCAGGCGACAGCCAGGGCATCATCCTCATATCCCTCTGCAGCTCTGTGCATGCTCTGGACACAGGCCCTCTAGTGCCCCCTAAACCCACTGTCCCTCCTCTTGCAGACATGCCAGCTAGCAGGAATTCTAGGGTGAGCACAGACCTGTCAGTGTGTACACCCTCTGCTCAGGTGCATCTGCACACCCTCCTCTGTGCACAGACTGGAAAGTGCCAGAAGTAACACTGTCTAGTGCCAACACACACAGGGCAGGTTCACTGTGGATTTGGGCAGAAGGAGAATCTCCAAGCCCTTTCTCTGGTCTCTCTATGGCCTTCTTAGTCTTGTGTCATCCCATGGTCTCACCTCAGAGTGGTTTTCATTGTGCTGCTGCTGCTGCTGCTGCTGCTGCTGCTGCTGCTGCTGCTGCTGCTGCCGTCTTTATCCCTCCCTCTAGGCACAGATGTGAGAATTTACACATGCGCACATGCTGCTCTTTGGGCCCAGGTGTTCACAATCAAAGGTGCTCCATGCCCTGCGCCCAGAGCCCTCCACAACTGGCAACCATGCTAGTGTTGGGAGGGCACGAAGACGCCTGGTAACTTCATTTACCCTTTGCACTGACTGGATTCACACCGAATCCCATAGTGAAACACTCTTGAGAGCACACAGTCCATAAGTCCTATGGGCAGAGTGAAGGTGCCAAGAACAAGAACAGAGCTGAAGGATGAGGCCCATTCACAGTAAATAACAAGCCTCACCTCCAGGCCTTTAATAGAGAGATCCTGGTGACTGATAATGACTGAGAGGTCCCTTGCTCTGGGGCAGGGTTCTGCTTTAGATGCCAGGACCTTGATGACAGAGATCAGCCCCCAGAGGCTGGAGTGATAGTCCCTCAGCCAGATGGGAAATGACAGTCCCACAGGGCAGGTACTTGATATTCAGGCTCCTCTCAGTTTTCTCTGACTAATGGGGCTCGTGGCTGCTGTTCCTGCACAGAGCCCCAGCTATTAGTTAATGGGGGGCTGTAAAGCACTTTGCAAATATGCAGTGCTAAATAAGATGAGGAAAATCAATAGTTGTTCCTAGGGCATTTTTTTTGTGGTTTGCATAATGTGAGTAATTTTAATTTTAAAAACCCACAGCTTTAAAAGGGGACTAACAAAAGCCTGCATACTTGCAGAATTGAGACATCAAGATAGGGGGAAGACAAGAAGCTCCTGAATATCAAATTATTTAAGTAAAAGTCAGTCCTTCCTTTCCTTTGATGCACTACAATGAATGTAGCAGGACAAATAGGAGCCACAGGCCCACTAGCACAACAGTAAAGGCTGAAACCAGAAAAGGCTTCTGAAACACAACTGAAAGGATTTCAAGGATCCTCTTATTCCTAGAGTTTTCTCTTGTTGCAACCCAGAAAATTTGGTTAATTTATCAGCTGTGATGGTACAGGTGTGAGGTCCAGCTGCCCAACCTGTGCCCTGGGAGGAAATGGAAAAAAATAAGCACTAATAATATCTGGCTGCCACCAGGGCAGGGCATGGTTGCGGGAAGTGCCCTCCTGACTCTCCATTTTAGAATAGGGATCTTTGTTTCAGTGGAACTGCTTGGAGCTAGGAGAGGGCTGCCCCCACAGCCAGAGGTGAGCTGGGAAGCCCCCACATGCCAGGCCCCCTCTGGTCAGGGGATCCGGCCACCGCCAGGGCAGACTAAGGGCGTAGGGAAGTGCCCTTCCAACTTGCCATTTTAGAATAGAGATCTTTGTGTCAACCAAGACTGCTTAGAACTGGGAGAGGGCTGCCCCAACAGCCAGAGGTGAGCTTGGAAGCCCCCACACGCCATGCCCCATCTGGCAGGGAGTTGGAGGCCAGAGGGGGATCCAGCAATTTGGAGCCCAGCAAGCGGTTCAGACATACCACCTTCAGGGCAGTCTGTGGGACCTCAAGACACACCTTTGGAATTAAACAAATACAGGAGGAGATATTCTGTGACAGCAACCATTAACATATTTATAGTACCATTGCCCTATTCATAGTACTGTTAGGGGGAAAAGGATGTCCCAAAGCAAATTCCATATAGGCTTTTTACTTCACTCTCTTTCTTTGCTCATTCTCTAGCTTCTACTCTCCAATCTTTAACTCCTACTCACTGGTATCATCTCATTCTCTCCTTTATTGTTCTTTCCCTACTCGTCCTGTCCCTTTGTTTACTCCTTCCCCTCTGTGTTCGCTTACTTCACAGGTCCATTCATCATCTTCAACGAGATATGTACGCCTTCAAGCTCCGCTCTAAAAGCAAAGGGGGACCTGCTGCACCTCCCACCGCAGTGATCTTTAGGAATGGCTTTCGCCACGGTCCCTAGATCGAATGGCTTTCGCCATGGTCCCTAGATCCGGCTGGGCAACCAGCGCGGTGGGAGAACAGCCTGAAGCAGAGGAAGTGCAGCAGAAACTCCCTGAAAAGGCAGAAGCTTATCAATAGATAAGACCACCAAGAACCACTACAAGAATGCTAAAAATCCTATCCCCGTCTTCCTAGAACTACAAACTTTAATCCCTTATCTGTCTTTCTAAACTTCCTCCTTTCTTCTATAATGGTCATTGCTTGTTATGTAGATCACCTCCCTGATAGTGATAGACTGAGCCATCCAGCAAGCTAATTTCTTTGATATTCATTCCTGTGCTTTTAGAAAACATATATATACTAGTCACAAACTTAAGGAAAATTACACTCAGATTTTCACTCTTGAAGTGTGTCTGTGTGTCATTTCTTTCGCCGACGCCCTGACCACCCTGCACGCTTCTCTCAACCCTGAGGTGGCCTCATCGTCTACTGCTGTGCTGGTCCACGGCAAAAGGGGGGAATTGTTAGGGGGAAAAGGATGTCCCAAAGCAAATTCCATATAGGCTTTGTGGACTCCACCCCCACCCCAGGTCAAAGCCAAAGACACTGGGAACTCCAAATCCCATCACCACCAAAGGGAAGGTGGCTGGGACCTGAGGGTGGGGTTAAGCAGCCAGGTGGATACAAAAGGCAGACACGTGGGCTTTGGGGGGCTCTCCATTTTGGGCTCTCGGCCAGCTTGCAGCGTCCGGTCAGCTCTGAGAGTGACTTTGGGTTTCCAGGTCGTCGGATCGGGTAGGACGCATTAAAGACTTTATTTCCCTATTTTCTCCCTGAGTTGTACCTTTTCCTTATTTTCTTTTTCTCTTGTAAATAAACCTTTTATTAACCCTTTTGTGTGTGTCTGTAGTAAAGTATTCATAAGTCTCTTTAAAGCGCGCGGGTGAGGACCCACAGCCAGGAACCCGTTTAATATCGGGGCTGCTCTATAACAGTACCATTGCCCTCTGGACTTCTGGCTTAAAAGAATTTGACTCAATTGGACCACCAGTTTCCAACATCCCAGAAAGAACACACCAAAAAGATGCCGGCCAGTACCAGTGACACAGTGCCCCTATGCATAGGACAAATCAGAAAACAAGCAACAGGGAGAAGAAAAACTATAAGCAACCAAGGAAGTCCTCAGGGAAAAGACATACCACAAAGAGAAAATCACCCACCAAACTGCAACATCAGTGACTTGGAAGAACTTCTGAGCATTCCAGAAAGAGAATTTAAAATTGTCATGGTTAAGAAACTGAAAGATCAAAAATGATATGGGAAAAAAAATCAACGATCAGAAGAATGAAATTGAGTCCCTAAAGAGGGAAGTGAGAGAAATGCAGGAGATCAAAGGATTAAAGGAGGAGCTAAAGAACTCTGGGAAAAGCAGTGAAAGCAGAATAGATGAAATGGAAGAACAAATAAGTACTCTTGATGACACAGAAATAAAAAGAACCAAAACAGAAAAGGAAAGGGAAGTATGAATGAAAAATACTGAAGAAAGACTTCAGGAACTATCTGACTCCATGAGGAAAGGAAATATAAGAGTTATAGGAATCTCAGAAGGAGAGGAGAGAGACATAGGAACAGAGAAAATATTCAAGGAAATAATTGAAGAGAACTTTCCAAACATGAAGAAGGAGCTGACAATAGACATACAAGAAGCAAGAAGAACACCAAACTTCCATGATGAAAGGAAAAATACAGCAAGACACATAATAGTAAAGCTCGCAAGAATCCAAGACAAGGAAAAAACAATGAAGCTGACAAGAGGGAAGAAACAGATAACATACAAAGGAAAACCAATCAGGCTGACATCAGACTTCTCTGAAGAAACCCTATAGGCAAAGAGAGAGTGGAGGGACATAGTCAACAGACTCCATGACGACAAATGCTAACCAAGAATACTCTATCCTGCAAAGCTTTCCTTCCTCTATGAAGAAAGAATAAGGACCTTCCCAGACAAACAGAAACTCTGGAATTTCATTACAACTAAACCCCCAGTCCAAAAATACCACAAGGTGTCCTAAAGCCAGAAACAACAGAGGGATGAATAAGAAAGAAACAAGACAAAAAAATAAAAATCAAAAACTCAAATTAAATAAATAAATAAAACCAGGAAAAAGACAAACAAAATGGCAAATACAGATGCTAACATATCAATATTAACTCTAAATGTAAACGGACTAAACTCTTCAACAAAAATACAGAGTTAGGGCCTCCCCTAGTGGCGCAGCGGTTGAGCGCTGGGTTGCTAAGCTGTCAGCAGCCTCTGCAGCACAGGTTCGATCCCCGGCCACCGGGTGAGGGTCCCACATGGTGTACAGACGTCTCCTGCCGCCCGCTGCTCCTTTCAGCAGTGTATTTCATCAGTCTGCCTGCTCTGCTCTCCGCTCTGACTCATGAATTCTCTCACCCTCCTGCACTTCTGACTGTACCCAGTGCTTGTATAAATAAATAAATCTTTAAAAAAATACACAGAGTTGCAGGCTGGATTAAGAAAAAAACCCAACCTTTTGCTATCTCCAGGAAACTCATTTAACTACAAAAGATAAAAATAGACTGAAAGTAAAAGGATGGAAAACAATCCTATAAGCAAATGGACCAAAAAAGAAGGCAGGAACAGCTACACTTATATCAGATAAAACAGATTTCAAACTCAAAAAGATAAAAGGAGACCACAATGGTCACTACATTATGATCAAGGGGACAATACTTCGGGATGAAACAACACTCATTAATATATACTCACCAAATGAAGGAACACCAAAATATATCAGACAACTATTACCATCTCTGAAAACAGACATCAGAGAAAACACATATATAGTATTAAACTTCAACGCACCACTATCAACAATGGATAGATCAATGGGACAAAAAATAAGTAAGGACACTAAAGCTATAAATAAGGATCTTGACCTCTTGGGCTTAACAGACATCTATAGATCACTACACCCAAAAATATCTGAGTACAAATTTTTCATTCTCCAGGATCGATCACATACTGGGACACAAGACAAACATTGACAGATACACCAATATTGAAATCATACCAACCATCTTCTCTGACCATGAAGGCATCAAACTAGAAATAAACCATAAAAAGAAGGCAAGGAACTCTCTTACCTCATGGAAATTGAAACCCACATTACTGGAAGACCACTCGACTAATGAGGCGATGAAAGAAGAAATTAAAAAATACTTTGAGTTGAATGACAAGGAGGAAACCAATCTCCCAAATATATGGGATGCAGCAAAAGCAATAATAAGAGGAAAATATATAGCAGTACAGACTCACATCAAGAAACAAGAAAGAACTCAAAGAAACAACCTAATCTCACATCTCAAAGAACTAGAAAAAGAAAAACAAAAAAAAACCTCTAAAACCAGTAGAAGAAAGGAAATAATAAAAATCAAAGCACAAACAAATGTAATAAAAACTAAAAAAAAAATCCAAAAGATCAACAAAACCAAAAGTTGGTTCTTCAAAAAAATAAATAAAACAGACAAACCCCTAGCCAGGCTCACAAAGGAAAAACAGGAGAGAGCACAAATAAATAGGATCACAAATGAGAGAGGAGAAATCACAACAGACAGTGTGGAAATCAAAAGAATAATCAGAAACTACTATGAACAGTTACATGCAAACAACCTCAACAATCAAGAAGAGATGGACAAATTCCTACAACTCCACAATCACCCAAAGCTAGATAAAGAAGATATAGAACACCCAAACAGACCAATTACAAGCAGTGAAATTGAAATGGTAATCAAAAACCTCCCCAAAAACAAAAGCCCAGGACCTGATGGATTTACAAATGAATTCTACCAAACATTCAGAAATGAATTAGTGCCTATCCTTCATAAATTCTTTCAAAAAACTGAGAATGAAGGGATAATACCAAACATGTTCTATGAAGCCAACATTACACTAATACCAAAACCAAACAAGGACAACACAAAAAAAGAAAACTACAGGCCAATCTCTCTAATGAACACTGATGCAAAAATACTCAACAAAATTTTAGCTATCAGATTCCAACAATGTATCCATAAGATAATTCACCACAGCCAACTAGGCTTTATTCCAGGGACACAAGGATGGTTCAACATCCGAAAATCAATGTAATCCAACACATCAACAAAAGGAAATATAAAAAACATATGTTAATATCAATAGATGCTGAGGAAGCTTTTGACAAATTACAACACCCATTTATGATAAAGGCCCTTGATATTCTCGGGATACAAGGAACATACCTCAACATCATAAAGGCCATATATGACAAGCCCATAGCCAATATCATTCTCAATGGTGAAAAGTCAAAAGCATTTCCATTAAGATCTGGAACAAGACAAGGATGTCCACTCTCACCACTGCTTTTCAATATAATACTGGAAGTCCTAGCCAGAGTAATAAGACAAGAGAAAGACAAACAAGGAATCCAAATAGGCAAGGAAGAAGTCAAACTATCACTGAGAAACCCAACAACTCCACAGAAAAAGTAATCAAACTAACCAATCAGTTTAGTAAAGTAGCAGGATACAAAATCAACACACAAAAATCAGTAGCCTTCCTATACACAAACAATCAATCTGAAGAAAAGAAATCAAGAAAACCATCCCTTTTATTATTGAAACAAACAAAAAAAATCAAATACTTGGGAATAAACCTAACAAAAGTGGTAAAGGACCTATACAAAGAAAACTATAAAACACTGTTAAAATAAATAGAAGAGAACACAAAAAAGTAGAAAGACATCCTCTGCTCATGGATTGGAAGGATTAACACTATCAAAATGGCCATCCTACCAAAAGCAATATACATCCTACCAAAACCATCCCTTTTATTATTGAAACAAACAAAAAAAATCAAATACTTGGGAATAAACCTAACAAAAGAGGTAAAGGACCTATACAAAGAAAACTATAAAACACTGTTAAAATAAATAGAAGAGAACACAAAAAAGTAGAAAGACATCCTCTGCTCATGGATTGGAAGGATTAACACTATCAAAATGGCCATCCTACCAAAAGCAATATACAGATTCAATGCTATTCCAATAAAAATTTCAATGACATTCTTCAAAGAAGTAGAACAAATATTGATGAAATTCATATGGAATCACCAAAAACCCCGAATAGCCACAGCTCTTCTGAACAAAAAAAAAAAAAAAAAAAAAAAAGAGAAGGGAATGGAGACATCACACTCCCAGACTTCAAACTATACTTCAAAGCCATAATAATCAAAACTGCATGGTATTGGAACAAGAATAGATACAAAGACCAATGGAACCAAATAGAAAATCCATAAATAAACCCACAGATTTATAGTCAACTAATCTTTGACAAAGAAGCAAAGAATATGCAAAGGAGAAAAGAAAGTTTGTTCATAAATGGTGCTGGGAAAACTGGGTCTCTACATGCAAAAGAATGAAGTTTGACTACTACCTCACACCGTGCACAAAAAACAACTCAAAATGGACTAAAGAACTAGACATAAGATCTGAAACCATAAAATATATAGAAGGAAATATAGGTGAAATATTACATGACATAACCTCAGTAACATCTTTAAATACTTGTCACCCGAAGCAGTTACAGCGAAGGCAAAGATGGGACTACATCAAATTAAAGAGCTTCAGTACAGCAAAGGAAACATTAACCAAAACAAAAAAGCACCCCACCATCTGGGAGAAAATTTTCGCACACAACACTAACGATAAAGGACTGATCACAAAAATCTACAAAGAGCTGAAGAATCTCATCAAAAACTAAATAATCCAGTCAAAAAAATGGGCAGAAGAGCTAAAGAAGAACTTCACCAAAGAGGAAATATGAATGGTCAACAGGCATATGAAAAAATGTTCAGCATCACTTGCAATCAGGGAAATGCAAATCAAAACTACAATGAGATACCATCTTACACCAGTGAGAATAGCACATATTAAAAAACTAGCAACAACAAATGTTGGCAAGATGTGGAGAAAAAGGAAATCTCTTGCACTGCTGGTGGGAGTGCAAACTGTTCTAACCACTATGGAAAGCTGTGTGAAGATTCCTCAGCCTGCTAAAGATGAAGCTTCCATATGACCCAGGAATTCCACTCCTATGTATTTACCCAAAGGACACAGAAACATTAATTCAAAAGGGCACCTGTGCCCCTCTGTTTATAGCAGCACTATTTACAATAGCTAAGCTATGGAAACAACCCAAATGTCCAAAAATAGATGACTGGATCAAGAAAATGTGGTATATATACACAATGGAATACTACTGAGCAATTAAAAAAGATAAATGCATGCAATTTGTGGCAACATGGATGGAGCTGGGAGGGATCATGCTCAGCGAAATAAGCCAGAAAGAAAAAGAAAAATACCAGATGGTCTCACTCATAGCAGGAATTTAGAAAACCTAAATAAGGGACCAGGAGAAAGGCTAATTATAATAAAGCAAAAATCAAAATCAAAAGCAACTATAAGCCAAAGACACACTATGGAGACACAAAATAAGGGGGATGGGAATTGTATGGGGACTATAACCAAGATAAAAAAGCATACATTGTGCAAAAATGAAAAAAAAAAGATGTAAAAATATATAAAATAAAATATATTTTAAAAATGCACTAAAATAGGCAGCATCACAGAGGAACCAAAAAATGTTTGTGACCTGATATCATAAAATCAAGAGAAGCACATGAAAGAAGAGGTAAGGAAATCTAGAGATGGCTTAAAAATGTGAAATATGTGGTGAAAATCTGCTCCCCATGTGGTCATATGGATCCAGCACAAGGTCAGAGATTTAGAGGTCATTGCTATGTCATGGTCTCTGTCTCTGGAAGTTTGTGTTCTGTGGCCAGTGGGGGGTCCCCACCCCACCCTCCCCTAATGATCATGTAAGTTTCTTACTCTCTTGTTCCTGGGCTCTTACACTGACTCGCTCCCCAGAGGGAACTTGTTCCCTGAGCAAGCCTGACCGCCACAGAAGCTCTTAGTACCTTCTTTATTGTTTGGATAGACTCAGTCTGGAAGAGCCTTGAACTTTCTGCTGGGCACTAGTTCTAATGAAAATAAATCACAATAAAGACAAGACCATTAGGTCAGCAAGGAGTGGATTTTACAGGACTGTGAAAGCCTGATGACAGCTGTGAGCTCAAGGGTTTAGATCAGTCAGAACATATTAGCCTCCACGTTCCAGCAAAATTCCTCCTCAATGTCCTTGGGAGCCCAGCTCACGTCTGGGCGAGGCTCCATTGTTGCGGTGTAAAGCAAGCGAGAGGATGCCCTTGGCCTCTCTAGTGCGGCTTCTTTACTTTTAAGTGACTAGAGAGTGTATTTCTAGTGAACTGTAAATCAGATACAGTCAGATGTCTCCCAGAAGCTCAGAGTGAAACAGAAAAGCAAAGCAAGCTGGGCGAGGATTTGAGGATGTTTGATTAAAGCAGAGACTTGGTGATTGTTTTTCCCTCTATTTAATTTATTTTTCTATACAATGTATTTTTCACCCCATCACTATCCTTTTTACCCCTGTGACCCTCCTCCCTAACCCCTTCCCTCTTAACCTTAGGAACCTTGTTTTATTAGTGTCTGATAGATTTTTTAAAGTATTTTATTTTTTCTAATTCTCTGCTATATGAATGTACAATATTTGTCTTGGACATTTTGACTTGCTTTACTGCAGTTACCTCCCACTCCTTCCATTGTGCTGTAAATGGCAACATTTCTACTTTTCTTAAGGTTGAATAATATTCTGCTGTGTGGCCATACCACATCTTCTTGATCCAGTCATCTATTAGAGAGCACTTAGATGGTTTCATCTCTTAGATATAGTAAATAATGCTTTAATAAACACGGTAGAGCCTATTTTATTTGTTGTTGTTGAGTTGATGGTGTTTTTTCCTGTAAAGTACTAATTGTAGCATCTTGACTCAACAGTTAACCACCCAATAGCACTGGCTGGAAGTTACACTGTTGGAGACTGCATGGCAAGTACTAGGTATAGAATTGCTTCGGGAACTCACAATTAAGGATTGAAGATACGAGTCAGACATGATCCAGGCCTTCATACCAATATAAACACAGTCCCAGGGAAACAGTCCCAGGCTGTTTATTTAAGCAAGGCCTTGGAGAAGGAGCAGAATTTTGACAAGTTGAGAGAATTCAGGAACTGCTATCTGTTAGACTTCATGGTGTTAATGGCAGCTCTGTGCTGCTGACATCTCTCCACCTGTTTGGGGCTTTTCGTGAAAAAGGACAGAAATGTGTGGTGAAATATGTGGTGAAAGTCTGCTCTCTATGAGGTCATATGGATTCCAGCACAAGGTCAGAGAGTTAGAGGTCATTACTCTTTCATGATCTCTGTCTCTGGAATTTTGTGTTCTGTAGTATGTGGGAAGCTCAAATCCTCTATGCACTGGACCCTCAAGAATGCCCAAAGAAGGCCTCCCTTGTGGCATAAGGGGTTAGGACACAACCTATGAAGCTATCCTCAGCCACTGCTGCACGAGTTGGATCCCAGGCCAGGGAGCTACCCACATGGTGCAGCAGACCTCTCCTGTCTCTCCCGCTGCTCCCCTCAGCAGTGTATTTCAGTTAATCTGCCTGTTCTGTTCCCCACTCTGTCTCTGGTGAATCCTCTCACCCCCTGCATCTCTGGCCTGTACCCCAGTTCCTGTATGCATAAATAAATAAATCTTTAAAAAAGAATGCCAGAAAATAGAATTTTTAACCTCATCTGATTTTACTGTAAGCTTCTAATTTTCTAAAGATTTGGAGGTAGAGGAGAACAGTGAGTGGCTCCATGTAGCAAGAAATGCTAATCTGCCTGGGTTGCCAGCAGGGGTGGGTGGCTGGTAGATAGGGAGAATGAGGCCTTAGAAAGCACTGGAAACTAAGCATTAACAAATGTCACTATACGGTCTCAGTTCCCTGGAGGAACTGTGAAGCTTTTCCAGTTAGAGGGCTATTGGGATTGAAACTGCAAAACCAGCAGCAGGTATCTGGAGGTGGTACAGAGGAGGCAGGCAGCACCGGAGACAGCAGTAAGAGAGACAGCTCTAGAGGTAGCTCCGATCCGGAGTAAAGGCCACATGGGGTAATGTCACAGTTCATGGGTCCTCACCCATGGTTTTAAAATTTCAGCTGTGAATCAAACACACAGTGCAACAACAAAAGGGTTTATTTACAAGGGAGAGAATTGGAAGATAAAAGAAAAAAGAGAAAGTGTGTTTCTAAGGTGACAAATGGCTACCTGTCCTACCCCAGATATTGTCCATAGTGTCCAGGAGTCCAAGTTCAAACTCTGGTGAAAGATGGTGTTGTCCTTCCTTCCTGTGAAAGCCTGCATCTGGAGGCACAACAATAAGCAGAATGAGCCAGGACTCAACTCGACATGGCAGCTGGTGGTCATCACAGGTGGCCTTGCTGAGGCAGCACCACAGCCACCAGCAGCAGGTATCTGGAGGTGGTATGGAGGAGGTAGGCAGCGCCAGAGACAGCAGTAAGAGAGACAGTTCTAGAGGTAGCTCCGATCAGGAGGCTGTGCCAGCAGAAGAGGCCGTGGCCATAGGACACAACTCTAAAGGCCACATGGGCAGAGGCCAGTGGCTTTGATTAGGAGTGGGTGAGAGCAGGAGGCTAGGTCAGAGGCAGAGTAGATGATCAGATGCTACCAGTCAGAGATCAGAAGACTGGAAGCAAAGATCATCCAGAGAGGGAATGCCCTGAGTCTGTCTGCCCCATGGCTTTTATGGTTTTCAAGGTCCCTTTGCTCCTCCTCTTGCTTCCAATAGTCCCTTCTCAAGGGGGGATTATGTTTCCAACTTCTCTGTGTGGGTTCCTGGCTGTGCCACATGGCAGGGAGGAGGTACCAGGGATAGTGACACTTGGCCACCAGACTCACTCAGCGAGGTGCCAGCAGGGACACAGGGCAGCCTGAGTGGCTGTCAGGCCCTACCCATGGTGGCTCAGCTGTCAAATCCAACTGGCTCAGGCTTGGGTGTTAAACCCAATCCGTACTGGCACACTGTCAAACCCAACCCACATCGGGGGCATATAGGGGGAGTGTGGGAGCCAGGCCTGGCTCCCCTGCTTCCAAAGCAAGTCCCCAGCCGATGTAGCTGCTGAGGGGGTGCAGTGGAGCCAGGCATGCTCCACTGCACCCAAAACAAGTCAGCCAGGTGTGGTGTCTGGGGATCGAACAGCATTGGAGTTGAGCCATACCAACGAACCAACTACCACACCAATGAGCCAGGAGTCATATAGCTCCTCTTACAGGATGTCAGTTGTTTCAAAAACAAAACTGGTAGTGTGGAGACCCCCGACACAGAGCTTAGTCTGCTAGAGCAGCAGCAGGCACAGAGAGGTGGTAGCTTTAGGGTGTGTCTGTAGATGATGAATCCTAGGGTGAGAGATGACTCAGCATTTGTGCAGTTGAATGGATAAGAGCAAGAGAAAGCCTGTGTGAGAAAGCACTGTTCCCAGCCCTGTAAGTGGCATGGTCTTTTCCAATTTACACAAATTCATGTTAGAAACCCTCCAATGTGCATTCCTATTAATAAGAATAAAATCTAAACACCCTGTCTTCAGGAAACTTTCCATCATGGTGCTCCAAGCTGCCTTTATTTTTAAAGATTTATTTATCTATCTATCTATTTATTTATTTATTTATTTGTTTGTTTGTTTGTTTGTTTGTTTATGCATCCAAGAGCTGGGATATAGGCCAGTGGTGTAGTGGGGGTGGGGTGGGAGAGGATTCACCAATGACAGAGAGGGGAGCAGAACAGGTGGATCTACTGAAATACACTGCTGAGGGGAGCAGCAGGCAAGATAGGAGAGGTCTGCTGTGTCATGTGGGTCAACTCTGTGGCTGGGGGTCGAACGCATGCTGCAGTGGCTGCAATAACTTCATAGAGCTGAGACTCAGCCCCTTGTGCCATCAGAGGAGGCCCTCCAAACCACTTTATTTTTTATTTTTTATTTTATTTGATATATATTTTACATCATTTCTCATTTTTGTACAATATATGCATTTTCATCTTGGTTATAGTCCCTGTGAAATTCCCACCACCCATTCATCCGTGAACTATAACCATGGTCCCTTGTGCTCTTCCCACCCTTGTTTTGATCCTACTCCCTTCTCGTCCCCAGCAGAATCAAAATCAACAGGCAACTATAAACCTCCAAACCACATTTTTTAAAACATTTATTTATTTATGCATACAAGAGCTGGGATACAGGCCAGAAGTGTGGGGGTTGAGAGGATTCACCAGAGACAGAGTAGGGAACAGAACAGGCAGATCGACCAAAGTACACTGCTGAGGGGAGCAGCGGGCGAGTCGGGTGAGGTCTGCTGTGCCATGTGGGTTGCTCCCTGGCCAGCCGGGAATTGAACTCATACTACAGAGGCTGAGGACAACTTTATAGGTTGTGTCTTAACCCCTTGCACCACCAGGGAGGCCCTCCAAATCACTTTTTAACCTCATTTCTCTCGCCTAGATTCAACCCTCTTAGATATTAAAAAGTTTTTCCATCATGGTAAGTGCACAAGTGAATCTGACAGTTGCATTTGCCTTCCCTCCTGTCCAAAATATACTCCCTTGAGGGTTTTGCATGGCTATTCCCTGCTCAGCGTTCCTGCTTGGCTCCTGTGCTCTCCCCAGCATGCCATGTTCTTGGTTGCACCTTCTCCCACCACTCCCTCAATCATCATCTTGTTTTGTTCTCAATCATCATCTGAAATGTTTATCTCATTTGTTCATTTGCGTACAAGTTTATTTTCAGTAAGATTTTCACTAGGGGCCTCCCTGGTGGCGCAGCGGTTGAGTGCTGGGCTGCGAAGCTGCCCGCAGCCTCTGCAGTGCCGGTTTGATCCTTGGCCGCTGGCGAGGGTCCCACATGGCGCACAGACCTCTCCTGCCAGGATCGCTGCTCCCCTCAGCAGTGTATTTTGGTCCTTCTGCCTGTTCTGCTCCCTGCTCTGGCTCTGGTGGATTCTCTCACCCTCCCGCGCTTCTGACTGTACCCAGTTCTTGTATAAATAAATAAATAAATCTTTAAAAAAAAAAAAAAGATTTTCACTAGGCCGCTTCTCAAACTCCAGTGGACAAAATAATCCCTTGGTGAGTGAGACACAAATATTTGGGCCTACCCTTAGAGTTGGTTCCAGACCCAGTATGTCTACAATCAGAGCTGGGAATTTGCTTTCTTACAAGACCCTGTTGCTGGGATTGCAGGTCTGTGGACCACACTTGTAATAGCAAGACCATGAATGTCAGTTTCACACAGAGCAGCACAGATGAGTCTTGCTTTCCAACCTCTCATCAGTGCACATGACGGTGTCACAACGTCAACACTCAGTGACCATTCCTGAGGGAATGAGTAAGTAAGAGGTCTTCCCACTTCCTTCTAGGTCCTTTTGGATTACAGGTGCTTGTGGAACGTCATCTGACACCTACCTGTGCATGTTTGGCAAAAAGGAAGGCCTATAAACAGGACTTTGGCTCTGGGAATGTTAGGCATAAAAGGAAGACTTGGAACCCAATGGCAAAAAGGGAATACTCTCCCAGAGGGTCAGGGCTGGAGCCTCACTCCTGCAATTACCTGTGATATTGCACTCCGTCTTCTGGGATAGCAGCAAGTAGGCTGGGAACAGGGATATGATCTATTTGCCAATCTACCCAAGAGAACCTCCCATGACTATATTCAGTGGCCTCTGGCCTCCCCTCCACAAGGCTGAGCTGCTTTTTCTATTGCTCCTAGAAGCTAGAGACAAAAGAACACACATTTACCACTGGTAATTTCAAATATCTGGGAAATGAACTATGAAAACTTGAAAGCCAAAGTGCGTTTTGGAGACAATACATTTCACACTTGAGAAAAATATCAAATGTATGGGAATGACCTGGCCCTGCCTCCAGGTGGCACGAAGGTGGTTATAAACGTTGGACAAAATACATACCAGGCTTGTGTTGCATGTCTGCTATGGCCTGCTGACCGATCATCTTCCAAATTTCCACTCACCACCAGACCCTACAGAGCTGATAGGCTTAGGAAATATTTTATCTTGTTTAAAATACCTGGTATACAGCCAATTTTATGTGTGAACATGAATGGGCCATAGAATGCCCAGTATTTGGTTAAGCATGATCTTGGGTTTCCAGATGAAATTAACACCTGACTTGGTAGACTGAATAAAACAGATTGTCCTCTCCTAAGTGGGTGGGTTCATCCAATCCATTGAAGATCTGAATAAAAGGAAAAGGTGAAGGAACAAAGCTCTTGATCACTCTGCCTGACTATTGAACTGGAGCATCTGTCTTCATCTGCCTTTGTGGGAATTTGACACTAGAGAGAGTGAGGTACAGAACAATGAGGGTGAGACATGAAAAACTTAAGCACAAATGAGGGCACCTGTATGGACAGCTTGGCACTGTGCCACTGTGAGCTACTAGGGTGCCCATGAATGAGTCTTAGAACCTCCCACTGGAATGAAAAAGGGAGGTGTTTCTCCTTGGCACCTATCCCCCAAAGACCTCACATGTGAACTTCTCTCCTCTCCTCCTCTGGCTTATGCATGTTTCCACCTGAGTCCCACCTGAACAACTGAGCAAAATAAAATGCAATTTTCCCAGAGCCTCGGGCAATAGCCTGGAGCTTGCCAGGAGGAAAGCAGTTGTGACTGAGTTTGTGGGTGCAGAACCAGTGTCCTGAAGCTAGAGGATGGGGACAGAGATGGGAGCTGAGAGGAGAGAACTGGCTGGGGTGAAATGAAATTGTCTTTCTAGGGATAGAAATAAGCTCCCTAGGATCTAGTGAGGATTCAAGCTGAACCAGCAGGTGATTCAGTTCGCAATTCCTCCAGATACCTCATCACTGTTTCTATGAAGCTCTGGAATAGTGGAATTTGCAATTTCCTCTTCTGTTTGACCCTGCATTTTTCTCATTATTATCTAATACCTCAGAAAGCTCACATGGTAAGTGAATGGTTGAGACACAGACAGATTAATGGACCGAATTCCAATTTCATTCCTGAAAAATGTGAGGTGGAGGGGTAGGCAAAAGAGCTGTGGACTGAAATAATAATTAACTCTGTGATGGCAGAAAGCAAAAAGAAAAAGTTTTGTTTTAAAAGTCAAAGGTGATGATGAGCCCAGGATGCAAAGCCAATGGAATTTATGGTCATCTGTACCCTCCATCCCAAGGAAGGGAACATA
The DNA here is from genome assembly GCF_964194135.1 of Talpa europaea. Taxonomy (NCBI): domain Eukaryota; kingdom Metazoa; phylum Chordata; class Mammalia; order Eulipotyphla; family Talpidae; genus Talpa; species Talpa europaea. The sequence goes on from NC_140078.1 coordinate 39,399,687, forward strand.
CTGCTTGTACTCTGTTGTGCAAGGCCGGTGGTATACAGTAGGAAAAAAAATACATTAATTATCCTATAACAAACTAATATGCTAAAGAACCAGGTATCTGGTAATCTTCTAACATCTTTATATGAAGATAAGAGCGAGAGAGAGAAGTACATTGTATATATTTAGAGGCTCATTGTCTTTGTAGTCAGATGCAATCTATGTATGAGAAATATGAGAACTAGGTTATAAAATCTTTAAGTGTGTCTTTATGGATATGTGGGTCTGGTCAGGCATTCCATTGTTTATTTTTGGTGGCTGCATAGTGTGGACACGTGGAATAATAGTGTGCTGAGTCTGGGCTGAATCTGAGAGGCTACAATTTTCTAACCAAATTGCTCTGTTATAACTAAATGAGGCCTCTTTGGATTTTTCTATGCCCAGACTGCTTATTGCCTTCCACAGAGCATAACAAAGCAATCCAAATCAGCTAATTCTCCCGATGCTGCTGGTTTAAAGGAGAAGTGGGTTGTAGCTATGGTATTGCTTTCTGTCCTAGTGTGGCTTCCTTTCTGCCCAAGGTGGCATGAACCATGGCAGCCCCAGTGCCCTTGCACAATTCACATGAACTATGGAGACTCTGACTCTTCCCACTGCTTCAGTAACCACATGACTCTCCATGTCATGGAATGAACTCTGGCTTTCCCAGAACGAGGGGAGCAACTGATCACTCACATGGAAATGGGTGCCTGACGTGAACTTTTGTGCCATGAGGAGAGCCAGGAGGCAGCAGGTGGATACATTCCTTTCTCTACTGTCCTCTGGCAGATACCTCTGTATAGTCTACCTGCACATGGCCTGTATGACTGGAAACCAGAAACCACTCTTGTTGCCACTAATATGGCTGCAGCTTTCCCTTCACCAGCTTTGCTGCTGTAAGATTTCACTGTGAACATATTATAAAATATTCTGGGACCCCAGACTCTGCCCTTGGTCTAGCAGGCAAGAGAACAAAGCCATCTTCACAGGCTTATACAAGAATATGCTACTTAAAGGTAAAGCAAGTATTTTCAAACTCACTGATGACCCAAGAGTCAAATAAAGAAGGTTTAACAATGGGTTCCCAGGCTTTGCATCTCCACAGGGCATTCTTTCAAAAGGAAAAGATTAATCCTCCATTGCTTTCCTGTAGCATCAGCATATATTTTGGTCAGGACAATTTAGAACTAGAAACTCCTGTCAAGAATAATTACATTCTTTTTTTTTTTCATTCTTTAATTTTTTAAAAAGATTTATTTATTTATTTATACAAGAACCGGGGTACAGACCAGATGTGCAGATGTGTAGGAGGGTGAGAGGAGGGGGGAACCAGAGACAGGGACAGAGGGGGGAACAGGACAGGCAGACTGGAGAAATACACTGCTGAGGGGAGCAGCGGGCAAGACAGGAGAGGTCTGACGCAACATGTGGGACCCTCGCCGGCCAGCCGGGATCAAACTGACGCTGCAGAGGCTGCGGACAGCTTCACAGCTCTGCACTCAACCACCTGCACCACCAGGGGAGGCCCATATTTTATTTTTAAAGATTTATTTATTTATGCATACAAGAACTGGGGTACAGGCCAGGTGTGCGGGAGGGTGAGAGGATTCACCACAGACAGAGTGGGGAACAGAACAGGAAGACTGACTGAAATACACTGCTGAGGGGAGTAGCCGGCGAGACAGGAGAGGTCTGCCTCGTCATGTGGGTATTTCCCTGGCTGGCCGGGATCGAACCTGCTCTGCAGAGGCTGCAAACAACTTCACAGCGCTGTGCTCAACTGCCTTCACCACTGGGGAGGCCCTAATTATATTCTTAGTGCCCGTGACTCACTGTTCCTATCTATATGAGTTAAATTCAAATTTGCGTTTATTGGAACAGCACTCACAGAGTAAAATCTGTTGTGTTGTTTCCTGGGTTCAAATTCTCCCTTTGATCTAAACTCTTTGTCTCACTATTGTTGAAACTTTAGCTAACAATATCCCTTTGTGAAGTGGTAGCCCATGATATTTGCTTTAGTCTGATTGTAAGAAATTTGAGCTAAGGCAAGTTCATAGAACATGAGTAGATAAGCTGCCTAAGTCCTGGAAACCTAGGTTATAGCTAAAGAATAAGGGAAATTGACAGTCCCACCAAAGCTGTTAACATAAAGAGATGAGTGCCCAAATCCCAACTCTACATTTTCCTTTTTTTTTAACTATATAAATATCTGCCACTGATTTGAGGTTCACATCTCAAAACAAGGAGGATAGAGTAACGTCAACAGGATGACAGATTGGGAAGTCCCAGGCCCTCATTTTCCTATGGAAACATTAAAATTAAGAGACTCTCTGAAACTGAAACTAGCTAAAATTACTTGATAGGACTCTGGAAAAGTGTCAAATGTTACAGCAGTCAAGTGAATGCCCATAAACAAAAAAAGTCATACTCATAAGGTAAGAAATCTTTTTTACTCACCTGCTGAGTACTTCTTTGACAGACATACTCTTGGCCTGGAGAAGGTAGCAGTGAGATTGCCAACTCCCTCCCTCTTACCAGAGTGAGCAGAGGTCTTATTTGAATGTTCTGATCTACTGGGGTGCTACATAGAAGACGAACATCTGTTTAACTTAATCTAGGAACTCAGAAAAGAAAAAGCAACTTTACTCAGATCACAGGCAGGATAAAGTAGTGGAAACACATAATAAAGTTAGTGAAGCACCAAGTGTGGATGAAACCTCTGCTGATCAGGAAAACAGGCTCAAATTCTATTTTTTCTTTTTTTTTTTTTAAAGATTTATTTATTTATTTATACAAGCACTGGGTACAGTCAGAAGCACGGGAGGATGAGAGAACTCACCAGAGCCAGAGCGGGGAGCAGAACAGGCAGAAGGACCAAAGTACACTGCTGTGGGGAGCAGTGGGCGTGGCAGGAGAGGTCTGTGTGCCATGTGGGACCCTTGCCCTGCAGCCGGAGATAGGACTGGCTCTGCAATGGCTGCAGACAGCCTCGCAGCCCAGCGCTCAACTGCTGTGCTACTGGGGAAGCCCAAATTCTATTTTCTTTTAGGCCTCCAAGTCCATTATGAGAGCACAGGATTTGATAACATCCTCCCTTACTGAGGAGAGAGGAGAGAAAGAGGGAGCAGGGTGGATGGGACTGGATACATTGGGATCTTTTGGCAAAAAGGCTTGCATTGTCCTGGGTTGGAAGGGCCCCGAACCACTTACTTCATGCACTTCTTTGTTAATAAGCTCACAGCACAGGGTCCTTTTCTATAGCCCTTTGTCCCTGAAGAACATAGACAGTGGTACCTCTGGCTCCTGACTTGACAGGGCAGGGAAGAGGGCGTGGGTGCCTGTACTGGGCAGCCCCTCCCTGCACAATCCTCAACAATGACTGCCCCTTGGTGTGCCCAGGAACTTCCTGAGGGGTGTGTGCAGATAGGGAGGGCATCAGACAATGGGAAGAGCATGCTTTGGATAAGAAACAACCTGCACCTGTATAAGAAAGGAAGGCAAGGAAGTAGAAGTCTGGTACCGAAGAACAGACCTTCCATCTTTTGACAGTCAACTCTCTGTGAGCATGTGTCAGGCTGTTCTTTGCTTCTGAGAAGGTAATAGAGCCAGAAGCATTGTTTCTTGGTTCAGCAGTGCAGAGTTGCCACCCGGCTCTGCTCACAGTCTGCAAAATGAACTCAACACTCAGGGGTACTCCCTGAATTGACTGATTGTTACTAGCAATAAAATATAATTGCTAGCCCTGTGCACAGGTGTTTGAGGGAGGCTCGATTCCATGGGATTCAATGACCACAACGTATTGAAAGAGAAAGGATTTATTGTAAGCAACAGAGGCAATGTGAGAGCAAAATTATAAACAGTGCCCCCAACCCAACCAAATTGATGAACATGCATACATACTGTACAGTTTCCTCAGAAATCAGCATCACGGAGGCAAAGAGTCAGCACTCGGGAGAACAGTACGGGAGACGTATCCAAGTCCAGCGGCTGCAAGTGAGCAGCAGTGTTTTTATCTCCCAAGGTCGGATATGGCCAGTATCCAAGCCCAGAGATTCATGGTGGGCTGATCACGTTTCTGCGCACGATGCCCCAGAGTTACATAACCAGCCATATTTCTTGGTGGCCCCGGACATCGTGAACAGTTACATAACCAGCCCTATCTTTTGGCTCTTGGTCCGGGCGCTGCCCAGGCTCCCGGATCAGGGGGCCAAAAGGTGGTCTCACGTCTTCCAATGTCTCCAGCAAAACAACATTAACACTTTATTTTCCTACACTGATCAATTAGTTTCAAACTGTTGGTTCAACTATGAGAAGAAGCACACTAGGAAGTATTGCTAAGTATGGTTAAAAGATGGACAGTTTGTGTTTAATACACAATCTTGGTGTGTGGAAGTCAATTTTATTTTTGCCAGTGTATGTCATGGATTCTCGGATACTGAGATATGTCCAGAAAATCATCTTTGCTTAATCAAGATATGTGCTTTACATTTTTTAAATGTGTAAGCAAATTTAATAAAAAAAAAATCATTCTGTGGAATACTATCGGAAATGAAAGTGATAAACGTCACATGAGGCCCTAACAGATGAAATCACAAATACCGTATAATGTAAATAATAACAGTAACTGACCTGCACATGGAAGTTTGGTGTAATTTTGTGTAAGCATGTCATATTTCAAAGTACAGAAGTTCAATGCTATTCCAATCAAAATTTCAATGTCATTCTTCAAAGAAATAGAACAATTATTGATGAAATTCATATGGAATCACAAAAAACCCCACATAGCCAAAGCTCTCCTGAAAAAAAAAGAAGGGAATGGAGGCATCATACTCCCAGACTTCAAACTATACTACAAAGCCATAATCATCAAAACTGCATGGTATTGGAACAAGAACAGACATACAGACCAATGGAATTGAATAGAAAATCCAAAAATAAATCCACAGATTTATGATCAACTAATCTTTGACAAGGGAGCAAAGACTATGCATTGGAGCAAAGAAAGTTTGTTCAATAAATGGTGCTGGGAAAACTGGGTTGCTACATGCAAAAGAATGAAGCATGACCACTACCTCACACCATACACAAAAATCAACTCAAAATGGATTAAAGAACTAGACATAAGACCTGAAACCATAAAATACATAGAAGGAAATATAGGCGAAACACTACGTGATTTGCACATCAAAGACATCTTTACAGACACATTACCCAAAGCAGTGATAGTGAAGGCAAAGATAAACAGCTGGGACTACATCAAATTAAAGAGCTTCTGCACAGCAAAAGAGACAATAACAAAAACAAAGAAAAACCCCACCAACTGGGAGAACATTTTTGCACCCAACACTAATGATAAAGGACTGATCACAAAAATCTGCAAAGAGCTGATGAGACTCAACAACAACAAAGAAAATAATCCAGTCAAAAAATGGGCAGAAGAGCTAAAAAGAAACTTCTCTGAAGAGGAAATGCAAATGGCCAACAGGCATATGAAAAAATGTTCAACATCACTTGTAATCAGGGAAATGCAAATCATAACTACCACAAGATACCATCTTACACCAGTGAGAATGGCACATATTAAAAAAACTAGCAACAACAAATGTTGGCGAGGTTGTGGAGAAAAAGGAACTCTTCTGCACTGTTGGTGGGAGTGCAAACTGGCCCAACCACTATGGAGAGCTGTGTGGAGATTTCTGGACCTACTAAACATAGAGCTTCCATATGATCCAGCAATTCCACTCCTAGGTATTTCCCCAGAGGACACAGAAACATCAATTCCAAATAGCACCTGCACCCCTATATTTATAGCAGCACTATTTACAATAGCTAAGCTTTGGAAACAGCCCAGATGCCCCAAAATAGATGACTGGATCAAGAAGATGTGGTACATATATACCATGGAATATTACTCAGCATTTAAAAAAGATAAACACATGCAATTTGCAGCAACATGGATGGCGCTGGAAGGGATCATGCTCAGCGAAATAAGCCAGAAAGAAAAAGAAAAATACTGGATGGTTTCACTCATAGCAGGAATCTAGAAAACTTAAATAAGGGACCAGGAAATTGAATAACTATAAGAAAGTGAAAATCAACAAAAAATATGAACCAGACACTCTTTTTGTGGGGTGGGGGGAGGGAGGGGAGAGATTGGGGTCAGAATGGAGGGGTTGAAATTGTATGGGGAATATAAAAATAAAATTTATAAAAAAAAAAAACAAAGTACAGAAGTCCCAAGTTATTGGGTAAATAAATATAAACATGAAACTTCAATTAAAAGGATACACATTAGAACAAAATATGTAATTTCAATGCAGAAGGATTGGCATATATTAAGTAAAGAACAAGGAAAAGTCCGGCATGATATTTAATATATGAAATAAGGAAGAGTTAATCCTAGAAAGACAAAAAAGGTAATAGTATTAGAACTATTATTATATTAATGTAAAAGTAAAATGCAACTATCAGTTACAAGTTTGAGAAACATTTAAAAATAAAAAAAAGTTGAAAATTATGTTAAATAAAATACCAGATAACATTTTGAAATACTCTGCTCTCATATTAGTTTTTGAGCAAGTAGAAAATATCACTATGTTATGGAATGAGAAAAATTCATTGTTTACTGGGTATCACAGAATGGGAAGAAGCTATGATCATTAGAAAGTGTTCACTTACAATATATTAGAAAATATTTAAAGGAAATAATTAGGAATGATAGGTAAATATATTATCCCCTATAGATTTTAACAAATCCTCTCAGAAATGATAAATTAAGCAGACAAAGCAGTAAGCCATATAGATGATATTAACAACATAGCTGTCAGAAGATGCATATGCATCTTGGTCTTTCATTGCGGAATGCAGAAAAATTTACATCCAGTAGGCCCAAGGGAATCTCCACCAAAGATCATGAGTTTTCTAAAGTGTCTGTACACCTATGTGTGCTGAGTTGCTAGAGCAATCTTTCTCTCTTCAGATTCTACAAGTAAATCAGAACCTGTAGAAATGATATGCAGAAATATGGTCTTAATTATTCCAAGAAGGCACATAATGGCAGCAAAAATGCATAGAAGGTACATGAGTCCATTATGTGTAGATGTGTAGTGGATTCTGAAGAGGACAGGAGTCAGAAACCACAAGGGTTTAAATAACATGTTCATTTTCTTGATTGTTTTATTGCTGGCTCACAAACCCATGGATCATGGATCGTGGCTACAAACCAAAGGTAGAATAATGTTTAGGAAGTCATGTGCTGTAGCGAATGTCTCTCATGCTGGGAACCAAGGGCAGCTACCTCCTAGCACTTCCCTTATTCTGAGACCTAGGTTGGTCCATAAAACACTGCTTCATGATATATTATAGTTCTTTCGAAGAATTTTTTTTATGCCAATGAGCAGAGTTAATCCTGAAATATTTATGAATTTGAGGGAACCAGTGATAAAATACTGTTGTTAATTATAATGATCACGTCAGAAAAAGTGAATCATATTATGCTGAGTTTTTCATTTTTATTAACCGTGTGGCCTCTGATCACAGCATTTCTCTCATACACAGTTGAACAATCGTTTGCACTCTAATTCTGCCATTTTCAGTACCATAGGGTAACTGTAGAACATTTGAATGCCTGTCTTGTTAGAACTTTTGGAATTGCAAGGAGCTGGTGAACACTGATTGCTTTTAAACACACCACATACTGCAGCACTTTCCATATAAGCTCTCAAACTTCAGACACAGCTTCCAGACATGAGAACAGCACCAAGGAGGATGCTGCCAAGAAGGTGTCCTGATGGGGCATGGGGGCAAGGGTGGGCACCTGAGTCCAAGCCTTAATGAGTTGGATCTTGCAGATTGAACTTCAGATCTCATTTTTTGTTACTATTTTCCCTCCTCACTTGCTTCTAATTTCACCATCCTCTCCCACTATCTTGCCTGGGATTTTATCTAAAATTATTTATTTTAAAGGTGGGGCAGTTTACAGTTTACTGTTTAACTGTCCAATGTCCTGACATTTTTCCTGCTTCTTATCTTGAGTCTCATGCCTGTCTCCTGGTGAGCTGCTCATACACATAGCACCTGTCCACATTCCCCTGTGGCTCTCCACCCCTCTTACCTGGCCCAACAGCTTTCCCACTTGAAATTCCCACCAGAGGAGGCAGATGCAGATGGGAACTGGCAGCTCTCCTGTGCTCTTTACGTAGCTTTCAACAATCCTAGCCAAGGGCCCAGTGCCCTAGGCAATCACGCTGTCCTTCCCCATAAGTTAGTTCTGGTCTTCTGGCTCAGATTTCACATTATAAAATCTGTTTTCCATGTGAACTATGGTGTCTTTAAGCTTGTGGTCTTTAAGAATATGATCTTATGCATATTTAATGTTAGCTCTTTAAAAATGGTTTTGTTTTAATAAAAATATATGTGTGCAAGATTTTTTAAGTGTCAAATAGAGTCAAGAATGCATCCAGTGAAAACAGTCACAATATTGCTGTGAGACAGACTGACTAATCCTACTGAGGTTGTTTTGGCTTTATTTCATTTTGCTTTGTTGTTTTATCTTTTGAGAAATAATCTACATTACATTTATATTTATATTATATTATATTTATATTTATATTTATTTATATATATATATTTATATATACATATATTATATTTGAGAAATAATCTAAATTACATTTCAGAAATAATTCCATAGCATCAATATTAGAAATTTAGTATTTTTTTCTGATAGCTGAATGTTACATCTTTGTAAGAAAACACAATTATTTAACAGGTTCCCTATTGGGGGACATTGGCTTAGATCCATGCATACTCTTACAAAATCTTGTATGTGCAGGCTTGAAGTGGCTGAAGTGGCTGATCTGTGTCACCAAAGGTAGTTACAAAGATAGGTGATTTTAAATTTATAAATATCACCACATTGGATAAAATGGACTTCCCAGACACACGCTTTATTTTTCTAAATAATTGTTTTCTGGACATTTTTAGTTAATACTGAAATATATTTTAAAAACAGTTAACTTTTATTATTTTTAAATATGTAATAATAATTCTGCCTTTCCCATCCCATGTTTTAGACTTCTGTTTTCTTATCTAATTTGAGTGGTTAGCATTTCCAGAACAATAAAAATAATTACCATGGGTAATTCTTGCTTTTTCTTGTATTAAAAAGAGGGAGTCCAGGGCATTTACAGGCAGTCTGGGGTCTAATTTGTCTTTAGAGACATAAATCTATATTTGGAGACATAACTATAGAACAGGATTATATTCATTATCTATTCACATGTCTCTACAATATTTACCCCCAGGTCTCTTTTTCTCCAGCAATTTTGTTTTATTTTACACTCTCCCTCCTTTTTGATCTGTGTGACCAAGTATATTTGAACCTTCTTTAAATTCCTGGGATAAATTTCATAAAGGAACAGCTGGATTAGATTTGCAGCTATCCTTTAGACTTGCACTACAGTCTCTGATATTTCTGGATCTGCTATTTTAAAGTCCTGGTCACAAGGAGGCCAGTTCTCCCACTGTGTATGATCACACAGTCCATTGATGGGAACACTACCCTGCATTTCCCATTCCTGGTATTCAAACCAGTACTTCCTTACTTGTATTCTGAGACATTAAATTGTCAGAAAAACAAAGCAAGGAGTATAATCAGATAATCTTGCTCTGAATGAATACAACAGCAAGGACATACATAAGCTGTTGATACAACCTTTCCCGTCTCTGTTGGTTCATGCTTGTTTTGTGTGATGGGATCATGGAAGCTTTATCCAAACCCTCTGCCAATGGGAAGACTCATGTCTATTCCCAGCTCCATTTTAGCCACCAATACTTAGTCAATTATTTCAACTTACAAACCAAGAACCTGAAGTTTGGGGCAGTAAGTCTCACTTGTGTTCATCAGCTAGTGATCTTCTTAAAGAATTCATCTCTGAGTATCTCATGAAATCATACCTGATTGGCTCTAAAACCTGGGCTTCTCCAATTATCTCCTTTATTTTTCTCCCAGTGTTTTCTTTAATCTTTGATCCAATCTTTTGATGTTTCCCCTATATTTGTATATGTTCCTGAAATAATCCTTTCCTCCCACACCTTTCAGTTTTAGGTGCAGTTCAGAGAGGTTGATCCATTGTTATAAAATAGCCTGGACAGGAAATAATTTATCTTGGGGTTAATTTCTCTCTTCTGCTTAATGAATATTTTAGAACCCACCTTTCCTCTCCCCAGAAACTATTTATTATGGGATTTTTATTGGAGTATGCCAATATTGGAGTATTGGAGGAATAGTCCACCATCTTTAAGATTTTTTTTATCCATTCTGTAATCAAGAGTATGAACTACACAAAACTTCCCCTCTATTAACAGGGGTTATCAAAAGCTCAGAGAATACAACTTTAGTTCTTATGGGGATTCATGCATTAAAAATCCTTAGCATAATTTATCCTTTAAAATTTAAGAATTTTAGCAAAATCTGAAGGCTCCAAAATTAAAGTATATTGTAATGTCATAAAATGTACTAATTATAAGGTTAGGATAATATCTTGGGTTATCCTCACATTCATTCACACAGCAATTAGACAATGGGAAGGCCAATTTGAGCTTTAAGAATTCAGAGCTATTTTTGTATAACTAGATTCTATTGGCTTTTCTTTTTTACCTAACAGGTAACAAATACACCACAAGTCAAAGAATGATCATGAAGGTTAGTCAATGATTATCACACTATGCCATTCAGGGAATCATTGTTGTTTTCCAAAACAGTTTAATGGGCATTATCAAAATAAATGGCAATTGAAACATTAATTCAAAAAGGCACCTGCACCCCTATGTTTACAGCAGCACTATTTACAACAGGTAAGCTATGGAAACAACCCAAATGCCCCAAAATAAATGACTGGATCATAAAGATGTGGTACAGGGCCTCCCCTGGTGGTGCAGGCAGTTGAGTGCAGCGCTGTGAAGCTGTCCGCAGCCTCTGCAGCACAGGTTCTATCCCAGCCAGATGGCGAGAATCCCACATGGCATGGCAGACCTCTCCTGTCTTGCCCACTGCTCCCCTCAGCAGTGTATTTCATCAGCCTGCCTGTTCTGTTCCCCTCTCTGTCTCTGGTGAATCCTCTCACCCTCCAGGGCATCTGGCTTGTACCCTGGTTCTTGTATGCATGAATAAATAAATCTTTTTTTAAAAAAGATGTGATACATAGATACAATGGAATATTACTCAGCAATCAAAAAAGACAAACTCATGAAATTTACAGCAACATGGATGGAGATGGAAGAGATCATGCTCAGCAAAGTAAGACAGAAAGAAAAAGATAAATACCAGATGGTCTCACTCATAGCAGGAATTTAGAAAAGCTAAATAAGGGACCAGGAAAAGGACTAATTATAATAAAGGAAAAATCAAAATCAGCAAGCAACTATAAGCCAGAGACACACTAGGAAGGGTGGTGATCAAAACAAGGGGGATGGGAAGTTTATGGGGATTATAACTAAGATGAAAATGCATACAATGCACAAAAATGAAAAATGATATAAAATATATGAAGGAAAAGAAAAGAAAAAAAGAAAAAAAAACGAATAAAATAAAATAAATTATTAAGACACAGTTTCTTGTTCCAGTTATAAGTTAATCTGATGTGTATGTGTGTGTGTGTGTGTGTGTGTGTGTGTGTGTAAAGAGAGAGAAAGCTTTTTCATTCAACTAATACCTGAATGCCCAGCTCTTATGTGAGAACAAAGAATAGATCTGAGTCTTTTCCCTCTGAAATCTTCAGTTCCCAAGAGCAAATACTATTTAAGAAATTGACACATCTTTTCAGATATATTGTGCACACCAATTATCCTGGAGAATTTATTTATGCAGAGATTGCTCTGCAAAAGTCAAACATATTGACCCTGTTGAATAGTGCCTTCAAGAAATGCCTGTATTCTAGAATCACAACTTCTGAGAATTTGACCAAACAGGAGACTCTGCTCACATATTGCCTTTCAAATATTTTAACTCTGTGGGAACAGAGTCAAGTGTGCTGCTTTCTTCTTTCAGTGTAATTCCCTATTATTTTTAATATAAAGAAGACTTCTAATTATGTTAGGAGAAAGTTTAATGTATAGATTAAAGTAAATTCAGTTATTAAAATAGGGCAATGTTGGGAGTCACATTATAAGTACATTGGAATCCCTCAACTTAAATCAAATCAGGATTGGAAAAAAGAAATTTCATAAGTAAGATATTTTTCTTGTCACATTTGCAGCCTAAGGAGATCATTCTTTTTGGTTCTTGAAGTGTGGGAGAAGGAAAGGGTGGATCATAGAATCCTAAACCAAGAACATATCTCAAGAGCACATCTTCTTCATCTTACTACCTTCAGTCAAGTAGGACTATGCACCTCCTCAGACCGATGTCCTTGTTAATGCTCTAACAGGAAGTGGATGTTTAGACTCACTGTGGGCTCTTTGTGTTGTTAATCCCAAATTATTTGTCTAGACTGCACTTGAAGGGTGCTTGCTCCAAAGAGAACCCTAAGTTCTCATGAATAGGTCATCTTTGCTCAGGGATCTGTGTTGAAACACCAAGAAGTCAGGCACCAACTCTGCTGCCCAGGTCTCAAGGTAAGGAATCCTTACCCAAGGTAAAGCATCTTTTTTTGTCAGTAATAGAACAAGAATGAATTGGGATCCTCTTGGGCTTATCTCTCCCATATTTGACTCTCAGATGTTATTTCTCTCACATCAAGAAAACATCACATCAAAGAGTAAGGAAGCCAAGGCTGAAGAATGTATCTCGAGAGAGGCTTCAAACACTGAAGGTAATTCAAAGAAAAGGATCACCTCTAAGGTATGAGGGGCATGTCCAGGCACATGGTTTCATGGGCTTATTTCAGGATTATTCTGAAATAAACCAAATGTAGGTAGATTCCCACATATGAAAAAGTAACTCAAATCACAAGAGATGGAGCCACAGAGAGAAGCTTCTCTACTCAGGACCTCAGACCTAATCCTATTGTAGCTGATAGAACTAGATAACCTGCTATCCTGTCTCATTTAGTTCATGCAAAGAAATTGTAAAAGTAACATTAAGGATATAGTTCTACAATTTCAACCTTCAACCCCTTGCAATATTATCAAAATGGGGAGAACATAATTAATTTACAAATTAATTATTTCAATTTCTTTCACATCCTCAGTGTCTGCCTTCCTATAAATCCCTATTTCCTCTTTCTATTTCTTCAAACACTTCCCCATGCCTAGCCTGTCCTGCAGCTTGCTGTTTATTTTTTGTCTAACTGTCATAGATTTCCTGGTCACTTCAGTGTTATCTTCCCTTTGCCCATCACTCAGATATGTACAAAAAGAGGCAATTGATCCAGCAAGCTAGAACCCTTGCTTCTTAGAAAATGTGTCAAGCAAGGAAAACAATCACAAACACATAAAAAATTCAAGTCTTTTTTATCATTTATATTACACTTGTCACAGATTTCATTTCTTATGACCATTATTCAGTAGCTGAGTTTCTTTACTTATATCCAGATGTTATCTGGAAATTTTAAAAAGGTGTATTACAAGGAATCTTTAGTTAGTATTGCAATCAATTAATTCCATTTTCCAGGTTGTCTCTCTCTCTCTATATATATATATATATACACACACACACACATATATATATATATATATATACTGTATGTGTATATATATATACTGTATATATATATATACTGTATGTATATATATATATATATATACACACACACAGACAAGAATACTCTTGGAACTTTACATTTATTATTTATAAAGCACTATGTCATGTAATCATAGCTCTTTTACTTTGATTTTACCCTGGGAAGAGGTAAAAAACAATTTCAAAATTTATAACTTTTGAAAATCAAATTAAATCTCCACCCACCTCTCTCTTTCTCCAAGAAACTATCATTTACAACCATCAATTCCTTCCCAAAATATAACTGCCTGCCAGCTAAAATTATTTGCCTAATCTCATCACTGATGAGACAAAGTACTTGAATCATCCTGTGAACAAAGCATCTTGAGGAAATAATAAAAAAATTACAATTTGATATTGAGTTCTAAGAAATTTTATGCAGCTCAGTATAATTTAATATTTCTCCAAAGGAGTGGTTCCCAAGTACCGTGGACAGCTTCCTCAGTCCAGTCTAGGAAGTCTAATAAGGTCAATTCAACTCCCACATGAATATGGGAATTCAGTTGGTCTGCAAAATATCCTACTCTGGGGCGCCAGTTCGATCCCCGGCTGCTCCCCAGCCACCAGAGGAGGGTCCCACATGGCGCGCAGACCTCTCCTGCCGCCCACTACTCCCCTCAACAGTGTACTTCGGTCCTTCTGCCTGCTCTGCTCCCTGTTCTGGCTCTGCTGAATTCTCTCACCCTCCCGCGCTTCTGACTGTACCCAGTGCATGTATAAACAAAACAAACCAGCAAACAAATAAATAAAGCATGCCTCTAAAAAAAAAAAAAAAACCCAAACTTCAACCATCAGCTTCTGCTGTTCCCTGCTACAGGGAATATAAAATGCAATTAATCAAAGTGGAGATACCTTGGACATATTCAGAAAATGGCTCTAGGCATCACTGTTATATACACTGGCAATAAATGTATTATAATTGAAATCAGATATCAAAGAAAATGTAATGTTTCACCCTGTTACAGTTAGGAATGGGCAATAATCATACTTAGAAAGATATATTCAAATAAAGATGACCAAGAGATAGTTTGCTGATTCCATATTCAGTTTTTTTTCTGAACAGTTTAATTTTTGGTCAACAAAATACATTAATCTTAATAGACATATTAGCACTTACATTTCCCATATGATTCAACTGCAAAACAAATGTAGGTGGTTTGGGGGTCTTCACAAGTCTATGTAATGAAGGATTGATCTTACTTAAAGAGTTTCATCCACACTGGTGGAAACTAACTTCTACACCATTGGCATTTCCTGATAGGAGACTTAGTTTTTCATGGTGGGTCCTGAGGGATCAAACATGATAATTTATGCCAATGAGTTGAGCCCCTGAATAATTTATGCAAATCAGAGGGATTCAGGATGGGGCTGACCATATCAGAAAAACCAGCCTCGTGATTATAGGATCGTGGGCCTTTAAGCTAAGTGATATCCCAAATTCCTGGGAGGAAGGAGCACTGGAAATTGAGTGCAATCACCTGGTCACTGCTTCTAGCATATACACATGCACATGTTCACACAAAAACCCCAATAAAAGTTCTAGACAGTAAAGTTCTGGTTTGTTTCTCAGACTAGCAGTGGTTTGTGTTTTCACACACATTTGTGCTGAGGGGAGATGAGGGTCCCCAAGGATCACAGATCTCTTCCACTCTAACTTTTCTTTTGATTAGTTCTGATTTGTATCCTCATACTATAATAAAATTTATGTCGGTACCACACATTCCTTAATTCTGTGAGTTTTTCTAGTGAATTATCAGCACTGCAGAGGGCTGTGGAGACCCCTTATTTCTAGTCATCTGGTAGGAAGTGATGGTGGGCCTGGGTATCCTGACATAGTGGGTGGTGTCTGAGGTGACGGCAGTCTTGTGGGCACTATTTACCTAGTCTGTGCAGTTTGGATAAACTCCTTATAATTACACCAATTGCTATGAGTAAAATCTGTGAAACTTCTGGAATCTTTCAGGCAAGGTGCTATTAACCCTCCATACTTCACTTTCTACAATATATTCAATTCCAGGCCACTAAATAAATATGGTCTTGTTAAACATGAGTGTCCAAGGGATTTTATTAAGTTTACAGGAATGGGAACTTCTCCTGGAAGCACAGACAACTTCCCCTTCCTTTCTTGCCCCTTGGTTTACGTGATGCTAGAGGAGGGAAAACACTTATGTGCCTCCTGGGGTCCAGAGGAAAATAGGGATGCTGCAGTTTTAAGAGTATTGCTGTCAAATTAAACCATGTCCCTACTTCTTTAGCATTCCCTGATTCCAAGAAGGTGGATATCAGGTTCTGGCTGAAAAGTGTCCATCCTGGTCAGAGGCACAATCGTAGGACTGAGATACTCCTCAAATCAGAACTTTCCCCTGCACACGCTACTTTTTATATCTTCCATCATTTGTAAACACTTAATTAGGCAAAGGCATTAAGAAGCCTGCAGAAGAACCCAAGCAAGCAGAACAGACTTCTAAGCTCCTCCCAGCTCAGAGACATTTTTTAAACAGAATTCTTCCCAGAAAATTACCCATTTATGCACTGAATATCTCCATGTTCTGTCCTACTGTGACACCAAGAACAGATTGACTACCCCAAACACCCATATGATTTATAAACAGCTATCAAAATATAAAATTAAGCTAAAAATTAAAAAAAAACAAACACTTTACATCTTAGTAGGCAGCATTAGGCAGATCTGTTCCACAGATTCCCAGATTTGTCAGGACCAGGCTCCTCCAATATGGAAAGATTGAGAGCAGGGAATCCGCAAACTAGAAAACAGACAGGACCTTGGGGGTCGAGACAGAGAATGGGGAGGTGAGGTGAAGAAGGGTATGATGCCAGATGGGAGGGACTGAGGACCCAATCCAACTCCTTTCTCATGAACTGAGAGGTCCTGTTCCTGTTGGATATTAGAGGCAACAGTGAGTTAGAAGGGAAGTTTGTGTTCTTGGTGGAAATCTGATAACTGGATATGAGGCATAACTTTCTGGTGCAGGACACAGGGCCTGAAGTGTGAGGCGTCCCCAGCAGAGGGCGACTGGAGGAAGGAGAGGGCACTATAGGTTTGTGGTTGGTCTGGAGCACAAAGTGAAGAGTTCAGTCCCACCAGGGGAAATGGAATGGCCTCACTCTGAGAAAATGGGATGTGTGCCTGCCCCCATTCTTACTGTCCTCCCCACACTGACCACTCCATAACCACTGATTGCCCTGCACCTCCCAGCAACTATTAAGAGCCCAGAGAATGACAAACAAGCAAGAGGGCATATTCCCGCTGCACAGAGTGGGGTTTGAAAGGACACACATGATTTGTGACAAGGGCTCCACTGCTGGGAGAGGCTGATGACTCAGCAGCTGCACCCCCACTCTGCCTATCCTCAGGGTCCCACGGCTTTTGATACCTCTCTGTGTCTCTTCCTACACTCGCTCCATTTGCTGGAAATGGCAGACATTTTCATGTTGGGGTTTGTCATGATGGTCTTCACTTGTAAACTGGGTTTACTTCCCTGGCTCATCACAGGCTTGCATCACCCTCCTCTTTGGAGTAGGATCTGTGCTTCATTTTTTTTTTTATTTTATATATTTTTTACATCATTTTTCATTTTTGCACAATGTACGCATTTTCATCTTGGTTATAGTCCCCATACAATTCCCACCCCCCCTTGTTTTGATCCTAATCCCTCCTCCCCACCCCTTCCCATAGTGTGTCTCTGGTTTATAGTTGCTTGTTGATTTTGATTTTTACTTTATTATTAGTCTTTTTCCTGGTCCCTTATTTTGTGCTTCATTTTCCAGGGAAGGAGATTTCCTTGTTCAGAAAAGCATTTCCTTGTGCCACTCTGCTGTTTCCCAGCTCCATCCTTCTATATTATTCTGCACTCTGTCATTTTTTTTCTTGCCCTCAAAGCTACCCTAGTGTCCTTGGTATCCACCATGAACCGTCAGTCTGATTTTTAAGAACTACTCTTAAAAAAAAGGTAACTGTGTGAGGCTGCATATCATTAGGATAGCATGGCTAATGTGTTAGCACTATATCCACCATAATACTAAATGATTTTATAAATATATATACACACATACACATATAACTATATACAATATGTATAAACATATCTTGATTCTCTTATAAGTACATAAGTGTACATGATATGTACATTATATTATATATGCATACTTATAATTATACATGATATATAACATGCTTATGTATTACTATTTATGATCTACATCATATATAATTTTCCTGTCTGAAGTACATTTATAAGTACATATGATCTGTAATATCCACACATAACATGAACTGGAGTTCTAAGGCGTACATATTGGGAGATGGATATTCTGTTGCATATTGCATGTAGAGCCAGTTCTCCACCCTGATCTCAAATATTTGTTCTACTTTTCTACCTTCAACCCCTGGCACAATTTTCATTTTCAAAGCTAGGACCTTGAGAATAGCCCTCAGACCACTGGAGTCACTTTGACCAAGGGTGAACCTGGATGTTCTTGGCCACTTAGTTCTCCACATCTGAGAGGCCCTGAATAATGACTAACAAGGACAGGAGTGTGAAAATCCAGACCCTGTCTCGGAGTGGAGAGAACTCTAAAGCATAGCTTATACTCAAAATGTCTCTGTAGGACCAGGCTGACTCCGCCCACTTTGAGATTCTTCAGAGATCATACTCTTCCTTTCTCTTCCCCTCTAGTCTGGGTCTTTGCATTTTGAAGGTAGAAGACAAGGTAACTGATACTTGATACTTCTAGGAAGGAAAAGGATAGTACACACTAGGTTTTCTAACTATTAAAGATGTTAATTCAATGATATAGGACAAAAGGTACAATTCATAGGAGTCAAATGAAAGTCAAGTGGACATGGGAAAATAGATCTCCAAGGAAAGGGCAAAAAAAAAAAAAAAAAAAAAACCCACAATAGGTCAGGATTGAAAAGGAAGGAAACTGAAAGGAAAATTCAGGATGAACACATAGCAAGGTTACTTATGGTGTCTTTCTTCTGCAATATCTTCGTGGGTAACCCTAAGGTTTCCATTTAATTCTTAACAGATGGTATAGTTTAACCCACAGTATGGTTGATTCAGGGTACATCAGCATAGGTTATATGACTATGGGTCACCAGGAGACCATGGTGGATGCAGCACAACAGTTTCCATATATCAGGCAATGAAATCTCCAAATCTTGCAAATACTGAAAAGTTCTTGGTTGATAACAAATTATTCCACTGGCATTCCTTAGCACTGGGACAATGAGTGGCCTGATATGAATTGGGTGTGAAGACATTAACTTAATGCCTAAGATAGTTTGATCATTCTTCGGTTCACAGGTCATTGTCAAATCCCTGGGGAACACTAAACGAATTGAGATGGGGAACAGATATTACCAGCTAAGGTCCTGAGCAGGGATCTATGTGGTCAGTGCCAAGGCCAAAAAGCAAAGGCATTGCTGCTAGTCAGCCTCAAGATGACAAATCTCCTCAGTCAGACCTGGTCCAGAACATAAGTCAGCGTGGACTCAATGGGGAGAACAAGTGCTGGGAAATCCAGAGGAAAGACCTGGCAGGAAAAGGCATGCAGACTTGAAGGATATGCCCTTGAGATAAAGTGAGACTCAGGGCCAGCACCAGATATTCAAAGACAAGTTTAAATGGGAATAACCCAGAAGGAAAAGGAGGATGAGCCTGGGCCCAGGGACCTAAAAATTTCCTACCCGGGAACAGGGCACTTGACCTCCAATCCTCTAACATCCAAGCATCTGCAAGAACTGTTCCCTCCCCAAGAGTTCATATCATTGCTCATGTCTCTTTGTCAGCTTCATAAGGTAGATTGCTACCAAACCATTTTATGTATTGTCCGGAGCTGCCTGGAGCATGCGCCGTGTTGCGCATGTGCTCGATGAGTTAGGTTTCGATTGATTTACTGTTTTGCCTTCGGAGAAACCCCTGCGTTTTCCTGTAAATCACGTGAGACTGGGAGGTACGGGGGGAGGAGCTACGAGGGTATAAGAAGAGAACACGGGAGAGAGAAGGAGAGAAGAAAAGAGATTTAAGAGGAGAACCATGAGAGAGGAGAGTGCTGCGAGAGGAGCAGAGAGAATGCCAGGGAAGTAAGAAAGACAGGGAAAAGTAAAAGAAAGGTAAAGGAAAAATAAAGAAGCAAATGCTAGCGTCAAGTTGTCTCAAGCCCCTCATTTCAATCCTCAGCCCTTCTCTTTTCGTGCCTCCAAATCCCGTGGGTCGGGACAGGTGGTGCCCAACGTGGGGCACGAAAAAGAACGAAGGAACCTCTGAAGGACCAGCTGTGGTGAGCTGGCAAGTAAAGTAAGATAAGGTAGCTGAGATTCATGGGCAATTCAATGTCCAAGGGGCTATTAGTTATTTCCCTGGAAGCTCTCATAAAAAAGTTTGGGGTTCCTCTTAGTAAGAAAAATTCTTAAAAGATTTGTAGAGACCCTCAGTATCACTAGAAAGTGGTTTCTGGAGCAGGATCAGGTCGATAGTGCCTATTGGAATAAGGCAATAGGAGATAGAGGAGAAGCTGACATTCAATTAACAAAGGTCATTCAAGGGTCGACAGAACCATATGCGGAATTCCTAGCAAAATTGATGACTGCAGCTGACCGAATTCTAGGTAACACTGATGCCTCCCTACTGATAATTAAACAGCTTGCATTTTGAAAATGCTAATAAGTGGTGTTAGGAAGCTATCAGACCCTGGAAAGTTCGGGCTAGTTTGTATGGTTATGTGAGACTTTGTTAGGATATTTGTGTATGTAATAACCATTCATGTCTGGACTGGTACCCTTTTGCCCTGGTGGGCCAGGGTGAGGTGAAATTATATAATGGCACTTATTCTGTAAACAGTACCTTTGAACAGTCCGTTAGTGTCCAGAATAATGGGTTGAAGGGTTTGTCTGCTGCTGTCTGTCTGTCCCCTCCCTTCTTTCTTGTCCTCTCCAATAATGCAGGAGATGCCACTGTGTTGAACTGTTCAGCGGAGACCTGCGCCCTCTCTGCCTGCTGGGCCCGGAGTGCGGAGAGGGCGGTGATCATTCGTCTACCTTCTACTTTAATCATGCCCATGGTTGTTCTGCACACCTTTCCTCTGTTCTACCTAGGAGGAGATGTGAGTTTAGCATCACTGCAGCTATTATCACCATTTCTTTCTTTTTTTTTTTTTTTAATACTTTCCACTTTATTACCAGATTTTTTAAATTGAGGAAACAATGATTTACAATGCTGTATATGATTTTTTAAGACTAACCCTAACACACTGTATATTACCCTGAATACATTTCAGCCCTTTTTTTTTTTTTCATGTGGGGTCTTTATCTTTTGTACTGATTTATTGGTGCTTTTTGAATATTAAGGGTATTAACAATTTAGAGGTGATATATTACACACATTTATTCCTAATCTGGATTTTGTTTTTACTTTGGAGTGAATTTCAGCATGTACAAACTTTTACATTTTATGTAGTGAAAAATTTCAGCCTTTTTCTGGATCCTTAAATTTTGTGCATATGAAGGTCTTTCTTATCCCTCAAACAATTTTAAATTCTTGTATGCTTTTGAATAATTGCATTGAATTGGTAGATTCATTTGGAGAAGTTTGGAATCTTTGCAGTACTGAGTGCTCTCTATTTTATTCTTGCCCTCCATTTTATTGAGTCTTAGGCAATTTTAAGCTTTTCTTCATGCAGGTTTTATACGATTTCAGCCAAATATATTCATAAGTATATCAGCTTTTATTTTTACATTATTAAAGATATTTTAAGATAAATATTTGCTATTTCTGTAAGTAAAAATGTATGGATAAATTTTTGCAGTTTATACTTTAAAAGGCTTTTTATCCTATTTTCATATTTAATAGATATTTAAACAGGACCTAGAATTCTAGGTTGGAAATGTTTTCATTTAGCAATTTGAAATTTCCGAATACCAGAAATTTCTTTCTCTTCCGTAAGAAAGTCAAAGTGATCTTTTTTCTGACCAATTTCATATTCTTTTCCCCTTCTATGTAATGTATATGATTTTGTTCTTGTCAACAGTGTTCTAGAATTTCAGTGTGGTATAATTTCATTCCATTGGTGGAAAATTTCTGCTTTCATTTTCTTCAGTTTTAGTTAATTTTTGAATTATTTTCATTGTTGATTTCCTCCCTTTGTTTCCTTTCTTCTTTCTGTTTTGTTTTTTTTTTTTGGGGGGGGGTGGGATGTTAGGCCTCTTAGACTAATCATTTAGTATTATCTTTTTTCTCTTATTATAGGTATTTCTTTTTCTTTCTGCTTTACTTTGTGTGAGACTTTATCAACTTTATTTTCTAGAACTTCTTTATTTCATTGGTCATATTTAAATCTTATCTCCTTTTCCTTTCCTAAATGTTTTTTTTCATAATAGCTTATTTTTTAATTTTTTTTATTTTTTTTATTTTTTTAATAAATTTTATTGTTATATTCCCCATACAATTGCAGCCCCCCCATTCTGACCCCAATCCCTCCCCTCCCGCCCCCCTAAAAGTGTCTCTGGTTCATAGTTTTTTGTTGATTTTGATTTTCACTTTCTTATAGTTATTCATTTTCCTGGTCCCTTATTTAAGTTTTCTAGATTCCTGCTATGAGTGAGACCATCCGGTATTTTTCTTTTTCTTTTTGGCTTATTTCGCTGAGCATGATCCCTTCCAGCGCCATCCATGTTGCTGCAAATTGCATGTGTTTATCTTTTTTGAATGCTGAGTAATATTCCATGGTATATATGTACCACATCTTCTTGATCCAGTCATCTATTTTTGGGCATTTGGGTTGTTTCCAAAGCTTAGCTATTGTAAACAGTGCTGCTATAAACATAGGGGTGCAGGTGTTCTTTGGAATTGATGTTTCTGTGTCCTTTGGGTAAATACCTAGGAGTGGAATTGCTGGATCATATGGAAGCTCTATGTTTAGTAGGTCCAGAAATCTCCACACAGCTTTCCACAGTGGTTGGACCAGTTTGCACTCCCACCAACAGTGCAGAAGAGTTCCTTTTTCTCCACACCCTCGCCAACATTTGTTGTTGCTAGTTTTTTTAATATGTGCCATTCTCACTGGTGTAAGATGGTATCTCATGGTAGTTTTGATTTGCATTTCCCTGATGACAAGTGATGTTGAACATTTTTTCATATGCCTGTTGGCCATTTGCATTTCCTTTTCAGAGAAGTTTCTTTTAAGCTCTTCTGCCCATTTTTTGACTGGATTATTTTCTTTGTTGTTGTTGAGTCTCATCAGCTCTTTGCAGATTTTTGTGATCAGTCCTTTATCATTAGTGTTGGGTGCAAAAATGTTCTCCCAGTTGGTGGTGTTTCTCTTTGTTTTTGTTATTGTCTCTTTTGCTGTGCAGAAGCTCTTTAATTTGATGTAGTCCCAGCTGTTTATCTTTGCCTTCACTATCACTGCTTTGGGTGATGTGTCTGTGAAGATGTCTTTGATGTGCAAATCACGTAGTGTTTCGCCTATATTTCCTTCTATATATTTTATGGTTTCAGGTCTTATGTCTAGTTCTTTAATCCATTTTGAGTTGATTTTTGTGTATATTGTCACCATTTCAATAGTGGTGGCCGTGGCTGCGGCTGCTGCCACCATTGCTGTCACTCAAGCTGCTGCAAATACGGACACTATGGACAATTTAGCTGCCGGTGTTGCTTCTGCGTTGTCAACACAGTAAGATATGAATGGACATTTGCGGAATGGACTTTTTGTGCTTGGTCAGCAGATAGCTCTAATGTAAAAAGGGATAGACACACTTTTGTTAACTGCTCACATACCTTGTAACCCTCTGTACCGTTTTATTTGTGTTACCCCTGTTACGGGTGAGGGTCTCATTGCCTGGTTTAGAGGACTCCTCTCAGAGTTGCAAGCTTGGAGCAGGGTGGCAGCCTTAGCTTTTGGTTTTTTGCTATTTGTGTATTCAGCATATGGTTTCTCTCGTCGGCTATGGAGGCGAAACGAAGAACGTGCTATTGCGGTCAGACAAGCACTTGGCACCATGGTACTTGACCAGGACTCCCCAGTGGCACCTGGATGGGTCACCTTTGTCTTAGAGAACCTGTGAGCCAAAGACAGGTAAGAGCGTAGCCCGTCCAGACCAACCTAAGACAGGGGTCCGGACCAAGTGTGCTGGACTAGCAATGACGGGTAAGACTGGTCACGGGATGCGCAACCTAAGACAGGCCAGGTGTCTCATTTAAAAGAAAAAGGGAGAGATGTCCGGAGCCGCCTGGAGCATGCGCCGTGTTGCGCATGTGCTCGATGAGTTAGGTTTCAATTGATTTACTGTTTCGCCTTCGGAGAAACCCCTGCGTTTTCCTGTAAATCACGTGAGACTGGGAGGTACGGGGGGAGGAGCTACAAGGGTATAAGAAGAGAACGCGGGAGAGAGAAGGGGAGAAGAAAAGAGATTTAAGAGGAGAACCATGAGAGAGGAGAGTGCTGCGAGAGGAGCAGAGAGAATGCCAGGGAAGTAAGAAAGACAGGGAAAGTAAAAGAAAGGTAAAGGAAAAATAAAGAAGCAAATGCTAGCGTCAAGTTGTCTCAAGCCCCTCATTTCAATCCTCAGTCCTTCTCTTTTCGTGTCTCTGAATCCCGCGGGTCGGGACATGTATTACAACATGGAACTGCCTAGGTCAAGTTCCATACTAATCAAGGTACACATTAATAGGAAATGATACAATGCACATGTTCTTACAGTAAAGTCCACATTATTTATATATTTCAA
Organism: Talpa europaea; assembly: GCF_964194135.1. Classification (NCBI taxonomy): domain Eukaryota; kingdom Metazoa; phylum Chordata; class Mammalia; order Eulipotyphla; family Talpidae; genus Talpa; species Talpa europaea. The sequence continues at coordinate 39,424,172 of NC_140078.1, forward strand.
TCTGTCTTTCTTTATATCGGTGTTCTAGTCTTGCGAACTTCAAATCACCAAGTTCTGTTTCTGACATCTTAAACTAAGACGCTGGTGTCCTCAAGGGGAGTTATGCAGCTACATATTTTTTGAATGAATGTTCTCATTTGCTGGGAAAAAAGCCTCTATTGATAGCCATACAGAAAGGCCAAATGGGCATATGATGCCAGCCATTTATTAATTGCTGAGAACAATCTAGTGTTGTCACCAGGGACTAACCCCAGGAATGTGAAGTCCAGACAGTTTAAGATGGATATTATTTTCTTCACTCATTCCATTTTTGTGGCTTTTCATCCCACCATGCCTGATCCTTTGTTCTATTGTTCTCTCTCTCTCTGTGTCACTCTTTCTCTCTTTCAATCACCCCCATAGAAAAATAAAAACAAAGATATAAATCAGAAACAGTGCATTGCATGAATACATCTTTCATATAGATGAAAGCATGAAACAGCTACTACAGTCTCCTCCTGGTTAAGGAGAATGCTGCACCTGATGAGATATGCATGTGTATATACACACATGTGTATATATAGACACATATATTTGCATATATACACATATACACATACATATGCATATACATGTACACATACATATATGTACACATAAAAGTTGAAAGTAAAAGAATGTAAAATAGTTCATCATGAAAATAATAATGAAAGGAAAGTAGGAACCATTGTATTAATATCAGATAAAGTAGACATAAAAGTAAAGAAAATTGCTGGAGATACAGAGGGAAAATTCTATAATAATAAAATGTCAATTTAACCAAAATGACATGGCAATCTTAAATGTGTATGCACCAAGCAACAAAACTGAAAAATACATGAAGCAACAACTGAAAAGAGGACTAGCAAAATCCATAATTGTGGCTGGTGCGTTATGGTGGTGTTACTTGATTGGGGGAGCAGGGATTCTAATAGTACCTCAATAAATAAATAAATAAATTTATTAAAGAAAAATGAAAAATCCACCATTATAGTTGTAGACCTCAAAACTCCTCTATCAATAATTAAAAGGAAAACTAAACAAAAATCACTAAAGGCATAGATGAACACAACAATATCATCAGTCTAATATTTCAACATATTCACATTGAGATTTATGGACCACTACACCCAACAACAGCAAAATACACATTATTTTCAAGGTCTTACAGCATACATAACAAGATTGATTATATCCTGGGCAATAAAATAAACTCCAGCAGATTAGGAAGAATTGAAATCATACAATGTATATTTTCCCACCACAAACAAAACAAGTAGACTTCAATAACTAAAAGATAACAGGAAAATCTCCAAACATATGGAAACTAAACACATTTCTTAGCGATACAATCCATTCATCAAAGAGAAAGTCTCAAGAGTAAAAAAAAACACACTGAATGAAAAATGAAAATACACCTTAGCAAAATATGTGGGGCTCAACTATAGTGCTGACAGGAAAATTCCTTTATGCATGTATTAGGGAAAAGAAAAATCTCAAATCAAACTAAATTCCAACCTCAAGGACACAGAAAAAAAGTGGCAAAAGAAAAAAATCCAAAGCAGCTACAGAGATGGAAAGAATATAGATAAGAAACAGAAATAACGAAATTTAAAACAGAAAATAGAGATCATTGAAACAAGAGCCTCATTATTTGAAGAGATCAAAACTGACAAACCTTTATTAAGACTGACAGAAAGGAGATGACTCAACTCAACAATATCAGTTATAAAAGCGTCTGTCACTCCAGATCTAGCAGACATCAAAATAATAAGAAAAAAATACTAAGAACAACTCTACACTCATAAATCTGATACCATGCATGAATGGGCAAATTTCTCAAAAAATACAAGCTATTAAAACCTACCCAATATTAAATATATAATATTCATAACTATGTACTTTTTAAGGAAATAAGGAAAGAAAAGAGGAAGAAAGAGCACAGAGAGGAGAGAGAGAGAGAGGAGAGGAGAGCAAGAATACTATTCCTTTGGCTTCGCTGGAGGTGATTAGCTAATTCCTTATTCTAAAAGACGATGATTAATGAAAGTAATTAATCAGTTATTCTGACTGTTTAGAATGAATTTAGTCATCCTTGGTTGTAAAGGTAAGCTCTTTTTTTTTTGCATAAAAACACAAGACAAAAATAAAATCATGTCTGCAGCCTCAGAGGTGTAATTAATTCAGGCAAGGATCACCAATGACTACTAAATCTATTAAGTTATGAAGCACTGGGAAACTCCATAAGTTACTTGTTAATTTCAAAGAAAGATCTAGTTGATAAAATTTGACATGGGCAATAATGGAATGCAAGAAAAAAAAATAGTGTCACTCATGAAATATATTTACCAAAAACATTCACATTGAATCTAAATCTTTAGACCAACCTCTAGTTTATAGGAAATATGGGTAACAGAGGTCCAAATTAAATAGAATTATGAAGAAATGATCAGATAAATTAAATTTTTAATAAATGCTGCCAAACAGCTGTGTCTATTCAAAAAATATGCTTGTTCTATAAAAGAAGTAGGTTTGCTCTAGATTAAAAGCACTAAAGTGACAGCACCAAAAGGCACAGCTGTAACAGTCCAGCATTGATTGGACCAAAAACAGGTGATTGGGGCATTTGGGATGTTCTATAATGAATAATGATCAACTGCCACAGTCACCCTGTCAGTTGTGGGAGAGGCACCAAAAAGGGAATCAGAACGAAAACAAGATTGTAAACCATCAGAGGAGTTTCCAGATTTCTGAATATTCAGTACAATCCTTATAATAGCCCATTGCAGAACAGCTTGTTTGTAACTCTTCTTTTACATTTAGAATAAAAGGATCCCAAACTGAGGTCATCTCAGTGTTTTCTAAGAATTTTCTTTTCAAAATTGACACCTGTGGCCAGATGCAAAGTTAAAAGACTCCCAGTTTAAGAGAAGTCATGTGTCATTCTCAAGAAAAATTTGGACTTTGAATTACTCCATTTTCTCAGCATCCATAGGGTGGCCCTTGCAACCTTGGCATCAACTGAGAGCTTATCAGACATGCAAATTTTGGTGCCTGACCCAAACTTGCTGAAGCAGTCTATAGTTTAACATACCCTCCAGGTGTACATTATAATTTGAGAAGGACTAGACTACATTAAATTCCCAGTCATTTCAAACCCAACATTAGCTCTGAGAATCAGAGAGGAGACTCAAGTTGAGCATTATAAGTGTCGACTAAAATGATCAACTGTGAAATAATCAGGAAGACATTTATTGAAGGAGTCATAATTCTGTTCCACAACCCAAGGGTTTCCCAAGATACGTACTATCGGGGTCAGGGCCTAGGGAATAGGAATAGTAAAGGGTTAGGCAGGGATATGGTCTAAGGTTAGGTCATTTACAATAACACTTTTGAGTTAAATCTGTTCCTAAGTCCATCTCTGTGTCTCTGATTGATAGGCAGGCAGACATCTTCACAAAGAAGGCTGCAGTGTAGGGGGTCTGCTGTTTGTATCAGCAAATAATCTCTTTATTTTTCATAGTCATCTAATGACTGAGTCAGGCCATTTAATTTTCACCTAGAAGTCTCTCAACATGGCAATTAGAGACAGGATAGAGTACGTTTGACTCAAAACAGTTTCCAGAACAAGATCATTTTCCTTACATTAGTTCTTAATTTGGGTTCCACTAAGCAGGCCCTTAGATAAATGTTTGGATAGAAGTAGATTATTTGGCAGGTGATTCCAGAAAAACATCATTAGAGGAGTGAGGAAATGAGCCTGGGAAGAGAAGGCTAATAAAGGAAAGCTAATAAGAGGACATCACAAATGGGTCACTTACAGGCACCACTGGGGCTCAGCTTCAGTGCAGTCCCCCTTAAGAAACTGTGTAGAACACACCTCAGATTAGTACTTCTGGGGAGTGAGGAAGCTCGGCTGTTTACCTGCCATTTCCTATCCATTATTAGCTGAAGGTTGCTTCCAGGCTGTTAACCCACAGGATTTCTGGCTGACCCAGGTATGGATAAAACCCTTTCTGGAGGGCAAGGCCTGCCCTCAGTAGAACGACAACAGAGGAGCTCAGTAGAGAACCGAGTTAAGATGACCACTTGTTGGGGGTATGTAGGGTAAAGAAAATGTCAGGCTTTTCTGCCCTCCCGCCGTCAGGATAGATGATGGATCCTTGAGGTCCTGAATGCATGTCTGATGGCGGGCACCTGGAATAAGGTGTGGGCATAGGTAGATGGGATTCACCTGGGCTGAGATTGGGCTTTTAAGGGCGGCGTCACGGGGATGCCAGCAGAAGCCGAAAGAGAAGCCAAGAGAGAAGTAAAGAAGCAGAAGCAGAGAACGCCAGAGAGTCCAGAGAGTGTGCAGATTTGCTGGGGGCTTGGAGGACTGCCAGCCTCCCGGTCCCCCAGCACCCCTGCCTGCCATGTATGTGGTAATCCCAATAAAAGCCTACAGAACCACTGAGGACTCTGACTCCTCCTTTACCCGGTCTGCATGGGATCAGAAAACCTGCTCAGTGGTCCTTCCTGCCTTTGCAGGGTACTTCCACCATATGATGCTACATTGTTTGTAGGACATGTCAAGCTGAAGAATTGTAACCACAATGTGTCTACAGGATTAAAGAAAGGAACTTGACAGCAGCCAAAAAACCCAAAAGGGTGGGTCCTGGGGTGAATAAGTGATGTGGGATGCCAGCAAGTCCAGGGCTCCCCTGGGGTCTGTCTTGTCCACAATTGTACAGCTGGCCAGTGGCGATCTTACTGGACTGAGATAATTGAGTCATTTTCACAATAACATTCTGGCAATGGTTACATCCTGCCTCTATCCTCAGAGTAATTACTTATCTCATTGGGAAACAGGCTGAAGAAAATTCTCTAAGGATTGATTTGGCATACTTTCACTGGAATTGGTTATTGTCCTGAAAAGTCATTTACTATTGATCCTCATAGCTTTTGTCTTTTACTTCACCTTGTGTGATATGGTCATAGCCATCAAACGAGAGGAGCCCCTGTGTGCGTGTGGATCAAAGGGGGGGAAAGGAGAGCAGAAAGAACTGGAGAAAACACTGCTTTTCTGTAAGCAGTGTTAATCAAATAAAAATTAACTCAAAAGCATCTATCAATTTCAATAAGGAGAAAAATAGCAGCATGTTTTCAAGGTGTTACTTCTGATTCAATTGCAAGCAGTTTTTGGCTCTTTCCCTGTTGCCCCAGTATGTTTGAGCAAGATGGAAGCACCTTCTTACTGACAGGAAGCCAAGTGTCCTGTCAGAACAGACGTGCCCACTGAGGTGACATGGCAAAAATGTAAGGAGAATTAATGCTTGTAGTTTGCACTAACAGCAGATCTTCTGAAGATAGTAGTGATGAAGAAAGCACCAGAGACAAGAATAATGTAGCCTTAGAGACCAAATGCTAATAAACCTCTTGTGACACAACTGTGGAGTAGCCCCAATTCACAGCTTTTCCTTGCATAGTACCAAGAAATCATGTGCAGGCGTATGTCCTGGAAATTACACCTGCTGCAGGGTCATACAGTGGTCCAGTGTGGCTTTCCTATCCAGCATTTTCTCTTTGGATATTATTCCCATGATATGGAAAACTAAGGGAGCTAGAATTTATTACCTTGATAGTCTATCCTTATGCTAATTATTTGACTTTATCCTTCTGTTATTCACTGTGTATATGCTTATAAAAGAATGGGATTTAGGCATATTGGATTTCATTGATTAAAAAGAATTAGTGTCTTGACCAATTTGATCCCTTGATAGAGGGAAACTCAAAGTCATACAGAGTCTTCATAATGTATTTGGTAAATATCATGGAAGAGGGACATGAGCAATGGGAGGAAGCAAAAATCAAATCTGTACTAGTCTAAACCCAACAATATTACCTGTCAGTTTATACTGACTTTGGGTGATTGAAAAATGTATTCTTTCCCCAAGTCTCTGCTAGTCATTGTGATAGCTCAGCAGCCTCAGAGCAGAACAAGGAGAGTAGAAGGCAATGGAACTGGGCAGTATGGGACTCGGGTGATGGAGCCCACAGTGGAAGGTATCCCTGGTTGGAGCTGTGCCCACTTGCTATTGACATACTTTGACAGCACTGTGTTTTTAACCCCTGCACCACCAGGGAGCCCCCATCTGGCTATTGAGAGAAGAGTGGTCAAGACAGTCAGCAGTGCCTGTAGGAGAAGATTGCTGAGATCGTGTATCAAGATAATTTCTGGAATTTTGAACTAGTCAAGGCAAGAGCTTTTCAATTAGAACAATTTTATAAAGCAGCAAATCTGTAAGGAAACAAAACTGACCCTCTGGACAAATTAGGTCATTTAATAGTACAGCTGTCAGGCTAATTCTTTGACTATAAATGTAATGCATCCCTCAAGGATTCTTTTCCAACAATGAAGATACTGTGAATGTCCAGGTCAATGAAATTCTCCATTTCTGAATTCATTTTTGGTTTATGTCATCAAAATACCTCTTGCAAATTTGTGCCCTTATTCAAATTTGCTATTCAAACCAAATCACAGGGCTTACATTTCTGCATTTCAAAGACACTGTTAAAGACCATGTGCCCTGACTTGCAGAAAGTATCACGAAACTATATGTCTTTTTTCCTAATGTCTAAACCAAATGGATATCTTCCATACTTCCACTATCTCATGGACCCTTGGCCTTGAACTAGAGACCTATACATTGGTTGTGGTCTAGATTCAATATGAGGTCCTTACAATGACTGCTTTGATTCACAGCTGAGCACGCACTTCTCATTAGGTTTGGTTTCCCTCATCTTTTAGTTTTTGAGCCACCAGAGCATAAAAGCCAGATCCTTCCTATTATGTGCACAGACTATGTGGCAAGCACAACCTGACATTTGTGTTCTGTAGTTCCTTACAGAATGAGTTTGCTTCCTCTGTTCTGGAGCAGAGATGAGGCTAATGGAGACTCAGGTGTTTCCTCTTCACTATGTCAAATTTAGCCCATTCAAAATGTCAATTACATATCATTGTTTGTAAATCAATTAAAGAATTATTAGAGACCAGTGCACACAGGGAAGAAAAAAATGCTGTGGGGTCAGATGGTCAAGAGAGGTTTAGCAGAGCCTACATATCTGTCCCAGGAACATGCAGATGTGGAGAGTGAGTTATGGACAAGCAAACTTGCTGGTACAATCTGGACAGGTAAAGCTGGAAATTAGCAGGAAATTGTATGTTGTGATAGTCTTTCTTACACAGCTGCTGGTTAGAGGCAAGACTTTCCCACAAGTAGAAACTACTTGATCCTATAATCTTTTTTTTTTTTTTTATAGAGGCATGCTTTATTTATTTGTTTGCTGGTTTGTTTGTCTGTTTTGTTTATACATGCACTGGGTACAGTCAGAAGCGCGGGAGGGTGAGAGAATACACCAGAGCCAGAGCGGGGAGCAGAGCAGGCAGAAGGATCGAAGTACACTGCTGAGGGGAGCAGCGGGCGGCAGGAGAGGTCTGCGCGCCATGTGGGACCCTCCTCAGGTGGCCGGGGAGCAGCCGGGGAACGAACCGGCGCCTCAGGGGCCTCGGGCAGCTTCGCAACCCAGCGCTCAACCGCTGCGCCACCGGGGAGGCCCTTGATCCTATAATCTTGTGGGGGACCAACTATCCCAGCTCAATTTGTTTGGGAGTTGTAGGGCTGCCTGGGATATAGAGCTTATAGTGGGAAACATGGGAACATCCTGGGCAAATCAAAACTCCTAAGTCCGGGATTCTTAGACCAAAACAGACAGAAGTATTACTCCAGTAGATCCCTGAGAAACTTGGTGGGCAACTTGTCCCAGCACAGAAGAGGTTTCCATTCTACCAGATCCTGGAACTCTGAGCAGCTCCAAGGAAGCATGAGTCTGGGATTCCTGCAGACAAAAGTGTGCTCCCAGACCACCTAGTTTGTTTAACCCTAAAGAACTAAAATCATGCAATCCTTCCAATGATTATTTGTTTGAAGAAGATGAAATTACTAATTCACAGAAGATGGACGCATGACCACATTCAGTGTAGTACTATTCAAAATATACAAGATTTGAAAACAACCTAAGTGCCCATCAACAGATGAGTAGATAAAGGTGTAATATATGCACAATGAACTACCACTCAGCCATAAAATGATGAAATCCTGCCATTCATAATAACATGGCTAGAATTAAAATATGTGAAATACGTGACTAAAGAAAAACACAATATGGTTGTATTCATATGTGGTACATAAAGAAACAAAACAAATGAACAAACAAAGCTTTATAAGAACAAGAGAGTGGTTATGAGAATAGAAGAGGAAAGGAGGGTAGGCAAGTTGGGTAAAAGGGCTCTACTGTATGATGGCGGATGGAAGCTAGACGGCTGCTGGTGAACATAACATAGTATGTGCAGACCCTGGCTTATAAGGCTATGCACCTGAACCCTGTATAATATGAATCAATGCTACTTCAGTAAAAGGAAAACAAGAAAAGGTTACTTTGGGGTCCTCCCTGGTGGCACAAGGGGTTACTTTGGAGGCCTCCCAGGTGGCACAAGGGATTAAGTCTCAGCACTATGAAGCAATCGGCAGCCACTGCATCACGAGTTCGAGCCTGACCAGGGTACTAACCAACATGGTGCAGCACACCTCTTTCATCTTACCTGCTGCTCCCCTTAGCAGTGTATTTCAGTCAATTTGCCTGTTCTGTTTCCCACTCTGGCTCTGGCGAATCCTCTTAACTCCCCTCACCGCTGGCCTATACCCCAGCTCTTGTATGAATAAATAAATAAATCTTTTTTAAAAAGGAAAATATTACTTTGGAAAGCAGCTACTCTAATTTCCACCATTTAATTTCAGTCTGTCTTATTTTAAAGTTGAAGGTTAATTTTTTCAGGATCAATAGAGCTAGATAGTGATAAAGGTAGATCTGGAAAAAAATAAATGTTTTTGTTTCAACCTCATATGCTGTTCCTGTAATCCATTTTCTTACAATTTCAGCTAGGTGGGACACATCTAAAGGTTGGGTCTGTGCATGTTGAGAGCACACATTAGAACATGCCCATCACTTCTGAGTCTCCTGGTTTCTAGCTAACACTTCATAACAGAAAGTTCTTAAATTCTGGGGTACATTGTTTGATAGTCATAAATAATAAATAATATGTTATTTACCTCAGAATAGCTTTAAGTGAAAATATTCACATGGAAAGGAAAAACTGGTGCAAAAGTTATAATTCGACTTTGTTGCTCTTGAAACTTGAAACTGCACATCTTAATTCATATGGTTGGCAATATTAGGATGTTGTTTCTAGTTAAGGGGCTTAAATGGGAAATGCAGAAAGAGTGTGGAGGAATAAGAGGTTAGCTAGATTTCAGGTTAGGAAGTCCATGTATTCATGAAAGAGAGTTAGGTGGTTAAAACTGTTACACAATGTAGTCATTGGCCTCCAGCATTCCATCCCAAAGATGCTCACTGCACACACATGGAAACACTAGTTCTTGGACACAGGCCTCTCTTTCTCTTGCCAGCACTTAAACATTAGTATATTAAATGTGTATATTAATCTACTATGTGACTAGTCTTGTCCTTGGTGCTAGAAGCATGGAGAATAACAAAGCACGGTCCATGTCCACAAGACTTTCATTGTCAATGGAGAACCTAGGTAAAGGTCAAATAAGTCCTTGCAATGACTCCAAGCACACATGAGGTAAAGAGGCACAGATTTCCTGGGGGGGAGTTATCATCACAGGGATAAAGGTCTTTGAGCTGAGTTCAGAATAGATATGCATCCAGGGGAAAGAGACAAATTAAAGATTAATCAGAATGTAAAACACAGCCATGCTCCATTTCTGGGCGCAGGGACCATGACTTTCCTCCCCTCATAGGATGATTGGGAATATGTCAGGCAATTATTATAATCAGCAAGGAGAGTACCACATTGACATACAGGAGCTCAAAGGTGCTACAGGCATTTCCTACTCCTCACTCCTTAGAGAACTTCGTCACTACCCAGGACAAATGGCATCCTTCAAGGGGTCCGTCTCCTTAATTCAACTTCACATGGACACAGATCAGCATGTCATCATACAAACAGCAAGTCCACTATGCAGACATCAGTTTCAGGATAAACATCAAAGTTCATTCCCACTGTCAGCCATGTAGCCACCCCAGAACTCTCATAGCCAATCCAGGGGTGCCCACCCATTTCCACTTACAAAGTTGTTCTATAGCACATTCTTCAGGCTAAATTTGCAACACTTTTATACAACAGCCATTGCTTGAGCAAACTGTGAAGGCATGTTTTCACATTCCTTTCTCTGGGTATCTCTGGATGTCACCTAGATGACTTGATTTTCTTGGCCTATAATCCATTGATCCTTTTCTGCACTTTCCCCACTTTATCTAGACAAGCTTTAGCTTTCAAATCAAGTTTTCCATAGAAGCCTGAGAAACTTGCAGCATCATGAAGTAATTAATTGTGTTTGTGATGTGAAAATAACCCTCAGAAAGAGTGAAAATTAGGTTAGGTGTTTATATGAGATAATGACACACCAGGGGAAATAGAAATGTCCATGGACTAAACTACATCTCTGCTTTTTGTGCATACTTTGTTGCTATGTGGATAAATGTGTGTCCACAAATGTTGGGTGGCTTGGCAACGAATGTCCTGGTCAGTAAGCCAACAGCTCCTGGGGGAGCTGGCATACTCAGGGATGACTGGGTGTCTAATATCAGATGCAAAATTCCCATTATTTTAAAGGTTGCACTTTTGGGTTGCAAGCAGACTTCCTTGAAGAGATGCCTGTGGGTGTCTCTGGAGTGTCTCTCCCTAGCAACAGCAAATGAGGAAACCTAGCTTGAATTGGAACTTCTGTGCCATCAGTTGACTATTGGTTATCCAAAGCCTGCATAATTATTTTTTTATCAACTTGGAAAAGTGATTATGTTAGTAAAGGAGTTCCATTGAGAACAGTCCTTTCTAGAGAAATAAACAAATGGAAGCAGCAGAATTTCTTCAGCACCTCATTTTCAGCACATCTTATCAAGTCCTGCAAGTCTTGCTCCCCTGAAGATGTGATGGTTTATGGGTAAAGGGGTGGTGGGGATTTTACAGGGACTACACTTGAGAGAAATCAAACATTGTACAAAAATGAACCCTGATATTTTATACACACACACATGCCACACTAAATACTAAATAAAAAAGAGGTGTTCTACCATCCTCCTCTGTGGATGTCTTGTCTTGGTAAAGGGAGCCTCCCTAGGAGCATAAAGACATATGGTGCTAAAGTTTGAGGGCACCATACTGAAATATGATATCATTTGATTTGAGAAATATTACTCTTGATCTAAGATATTCTTCCATCTGAGCACTGGCTTGGCATTTTGTGGGGAAAAGTGTTCATATTCGGAGTGCCAGCATGCTCACTCTAAATATTCTTGTACAAGCTTTCAGAAAAGCCTCACTAACAGGCTTTGGAATTAAATAACTGAATTTTCAAGTGTTCATCCATCTTTTAAATATGAGTTGAATTTAATTTTTACCCTTTTCTGTGACTTTATTTATTTTCAAATCCAAGATCCCTCACAGAAAAAGTTAATCCTGTCACTATTTTATTCTAAACTCTTACTTGAACTTGCTTGCTAAATGGCATAAATAAGAGGACTCAGAGTCCTGGCAGCCACGAACACAGCATTGACTTTATGTACATGAGATTGTGCTATTATGCTGCCGGCTGTAGACATTCCTTCCTCTGAATTTGTCAGTACTTCTGAGTTTTTCCTATTGGAACAGGCTCCAAATAATGTGCTGACAAAGTTGGTGTATAAATACTCTAGCACCTCCATTCCAAATAAGTGGTTTGTCTTGTGGTCTTCTTTGGAAAGAACCTAAATGAAACAGGGAATAGTCAGACCCTCTTTTGCTTTCAGAGTCATTATTTTAAAAGATGAAGTTTTCTCCATTATACATTATAGCTGAATGTATAAAACATACTAAAACAAAGTTGTTATAGGGTAAACACCAATATAGAAGAGATTCATTTTTTTTGTCGATAATATTATTATGCAGAAAGACAACCCAAAATTCTCTAGTTCAAAAAGTCAATGAAAGAATTTAGTATAGGTGCTGCAAAAATACATACAGAAATCTGTAGTTTTTCTTTATCCTAGCAATGCATATAAGAAATAAAATAGATAACTTGCCTCTCTCTGTCTACATATACTCGTCTGTTAAAAGGGGAGGAAATTATACATGCTTATGTTCTCATTTTTTGAAGAATGAATAAATTCAATTTGTTTGAATAAAAAAAAAGAAATAAAATAGAGAAAACAAGTTGGGAGTTATATAACTGATATAAGCTGTAGAAGCTATATCCAAACTCTTGTAAGTTGTGAAACATAAACAAAGCTAATGGAGAGATGTAACATGAGAAGATTTATTTATTTATTTTTTAAAGATGTATTTATTTATGCATACAAGAACTGGGGTACAGACCAGAGGTGTGGGGGTAAGAGGATTCACCAGAGACAAAGTGGGCAGCAGAACAGGCAGACTGACTGAAATACACTGCTGAGGGGAGCAGCAGGTGAGTCAGGAGAGGTCTGCTGAGCCATGTGGGTAGCCCTGGCTGGGGATCAAACTCATGCTGCAATGGCTGCAGATAGCTTCATAGGTTGTGTCTTAACCTCTTGTGCCAACAGGGAGGCCCAATATGAGGAGATTTAAAATCACAGTACTAAGACATGCTTATGAATATAATATGCAAACAATATCATCCGATCTATATCCCAATGGGTATTTTAATTGGATGGATTAGAATATTAAAAAATGCATGTGAGAGAGTCAGGAACTCTATATCAAAAAATATCAGTGAAGGTGAATATGTTTTGCAATGTATCAGATACTTAGAGCTGTTGTCATCAGTGTGTCACAGGTAGATTGGTGGGAACATATGAGTAACCCAAGTATCAATTCTAGTAAATGAGGATTTAATATGTACAAAGCACAATTCAGCAAGAAACATTATATCATTTATAAGTGGAACTGGGAAAAATATTAAAGGTAAAACAATAAATAGTACTGGAACCAAAGATATCTTTCTGGAAGAAAAGGAAATTAACATCAATTAGTATCACATCATAAAATTAAATTCCAGTCAAATGAAATGCTTGAATGTAACAAATAATATCAAAATCTTGTGAAAAAATCTGGGAGAATACATGCATGTGCTGTGTTTGAGAGAGGTCACTTCAACTCATTTAAAACAGGCAATATAAAATAAATGATAGTCATATTTTTTAAACAAAACTTTAAAAAGCATGGGAAGGAGGCCATGAAACATCTATTGACAAACAACAAATGTGAGATACAGACAAATATCCATATTATAAAAGAGTGCTTTCATTTGAGAAATTAATTTCATTTTAAATGGTCCAATGAGGGGCCTCTCTGGTGGCGCAGCAGTTGAGGGCTGGGTTGTGAAGCTGCCCGCAGCCGCAGCCTCTGCAACACCAGTTCGATCCCTGGCTGCTCCCCGGCCACTGGAGGAGGGTCCCACATGGTGAGCAGACCTCTCCTGCCGCCCATTGCTCCCTTCAACAGTGTACTTCGGTCCTTCTGCCTGCTCTGCTCCCCGCTCTGGCTCTGGTGAATTCTCTCACCCTCCCGCGCTTCTGACTGTACCAGTGCTTGTACAAATAAATAAAGAAAGATTCAAAATAAACAAACAAACAAACAAACAAACAAATAAATAAATAAATAATCCAATGAGATATATCATGAGAAAGAAATGGGGAAAAGAAGAAAACAGAAAACTCAGTTGGGCAGTAAATATATGAAAATATGCTCAAATTTCCTGATTATCACAGAAAGACAAATTTTCTGACAGTGAAAAAATGATTAATACTATTTATTGCTGACAGTGTGGTGGGGGAAAAGACTCTCATAAATTGTTAGTGAAAACATAGTTTCCCAGAGATTTTGGAAAATAATATGACTAATCTGTTTAATTTAAAAATGATCATACCAGCTGCTGCAATTTTGTAGTATTGTAATAGTGTTGAACTATTTGCAATATTGTTACCAGTGTCAAAAAATTGGAAACACATCTCTGCTTGCATCAAAAGAAGTCCAGTAAAAACAAATCTTTAGGCATCCAAATACTGAAATGCTGTACAGTTATAACAAGGAGAGAGGCAGAGCTCTTTACAAAGATACAGAGCCAATTAGACTATGGAATATTATGCACTGCAGTGCCAAACCTGTACCTATACCTGTACCTGTGTCTTATTTCCATGATGCCCTGCAAGGGGTCACTATGAAGTGTTAAGGGTGAGTGCCTAGAGGAGGAGTAGTTTTAGTCTTCACTACATTTTTGTAATGTAAATTTCTTTTTCTTTGTAAATTTCTGTAAGTTTTTCATATATTCTTTTCTCATTAAAAACAGTTAATTTTTGGGCTTCGTCGGTGGTGCAGGCAGTTGAGCGCTGGGCTGCGAAGCTGCCAACAGCCTCTGCAGTGCTGGTTGTTTCCCGGCCACCAGCGAGGGTCCCACATGGCGTGCAGACCTGTCCTGCCGCGCCCGCTGCTCCCCTCAGCAGTGTACTTCGTCAGTCTGCCTGTTCTGTTCTCCGCTCTGGTTCTGGTGAATTCTCTCACCATCCCATGCTTCTGACTGTACCCAGTGCTTGTATAAATAAATAAATCTTTTTTTTTTTTAAAGGTCAATTTTTTAAAAGGTCAAACATTAAGGTTTAAAACTACATTAAGAAAATGTTAATAAAGGGGCCTCCCCAGTGGCGCAGCGGTTGAGTGCTGGATTGCGAGGCTGCCTGCAGCCTCTGCAGTGCTGGTTCGATTCCCGGCCGCCGGGTGAGGGTCCCACATGGCGCGCAGACCTGTCCTGCTGCGCCTGCTGCTCCCCTCAGCAGTGTACTTTGTCAGTCTGCCTGTTCTGTTCTCCACTCTGGCTCTGGTGAATTCTCTTGCCCTCCTGCACTTCTGATTATACCCAGTGCTTGTATAAATAAAAAAACAAAAAACAAACATTAAAAAAAAGAAAATGTTAATAAAAACAACACAGGCCTAAATGTGAACATTCAAATATGAATACAGATGAGAGAAGATATGACATGTACTGAAGAAGAAAATTTCTGTCTGATTTAAGATTCAGGAAAAAAGAGAAGAAATCAAGAATGGTGATATTTCCCCATACCTGTGGCAGATTGGCAGCAAAGAAGGGGAAAATCAAAATAAAATTAGCATGCAGGTTGGGACATTTCAGGAATATGTACATCAGAGAGAATTAAGGAGAGGATTTTCAAAATGAGGTATAGGGGACTCCCTGGTGCCTCAAGGGGTTAAGATGCAGCACTGTGAAGCAATCAGCACTGCAGCACGAGTTTGATCCCTGGCCAGGGAGCTACACTTACTTTGTAAGTTTGATTGTGGCCTTAGATTTTGCATTTCTAAGATGCAATCAGGTGCTGTGGGATGGTCACTTCTTTATATCACATGATGGGGAGTAAAAGTTCCATTTTTCCCTAATTGCTGGTAAATAAAAGAATTGTCAAGTGCAATCAAAGATCTGTCTGAGGAGGGGAAGACATACTGTGATGGTTTGGTTAGCAATGTCTGTGAGAGTATGTGATCCACTCCTCATAGCATCAGTAGTCCTTACTCAGGGCAGCTGAAGAGACCTCATGTTCAGATGGGTTCAGTGAAGGCAACTGGCTTGTGCAGAAATTTGGAGAACCGCAAAGCTCTGAGAATGTAGTTGACATCCCTCCATGTGTACTCCAGGACTAGGCGAGCCTGTTTACACTGCAAAAGGAGACTCAAGGGCTGACGGTCTAGATGACACCCAGAAGGGAAATGTTGGACTGAAAGAATGAGGAGATCAAGAGGAAAAGTCACTATTCTTTTTATTTTAGATTGATTGATTGATTGATTGATTGATTGATGCAAGAACCAGGGTACAGGCCAGATGCACGGGGAGGGTGAGAGGATTCACCAGAGACAGAGCAGGGAACAGAACAGGCAGACTGACTGAAAAACACTGCTGAGGGGAGCAGCAGGTGAGGCAGGAGAGGTCTGCCGTGCGATGTGGGAATCTCCCTGGCTAGCCGGGAATCAAACCCATGCTGCAGAGACTGTGGACAGCTTCACAGAATTGTGCTCAAACCGCCTGCACTACCAGGGGAGGCCCAAAAGTCACTATTCTTTTCAGCCAAAATAGATTTCAGAAAGAGAGCAAATCTGGTTAACAAAAAGATTAACCCTTGATGTATTTCAGATTTGGGGCTTTACCTCTCATTTGTTAGATGCTTTATATGTTCTTCTGCTTATCTCTATCATTGTGTAGTTGATTTTCATTATATGTAAGTTTAAATTGCATAGTCATTACTGTCTGCTATAATATATTCTGTTATTATAGCAATAAAGTCACTACATTTGTTCACAGTTGACCTAAAGATATTATTTTGACTTTACACAATGAATTTTGTAAAGCACTAATGTTTTATGTTTTACTTTTACAATATAATATTTTAATCTAGCTGAGATTTATTATGGTGAAATCCTCCATTTAAAACTTATTAAAAATGATCTGTACTCCTCTTGTAAATTAGAGTCTGTGCAATTAGGGTCAAAGCATCTTTCTTCATCACTATTTCCACAGTATACTTTTAAAACAAAGGTTATGGAGGGCTTGTCATGAATGGTAACTGTCCTAGGTGCTAGAACTGCATCCATAAATAAAACAAACCTCTTTCTCTGTGGAATTCATCAAGAGACTCCCTGGAAGACAATGTCCCCAGAAACATTTCTTAAGATTCATTGTGGATATTTACATCTGCCATCCATCCATGCATAGGAAGGATAACTCATCTCAGTTAAGAAACATTCTTAAGATGTCGTTGTCTTCAATTTTCTTCATAGTATTGGCTCAATATTTCTGGCTTTTCATATTGTGATTATAAGTTATAAAGTATTAATAAATGTAAAACCTAATAGAGTTGCAGTTGCTATTTCTGTATGCATTTTATTTGCTGTTTTATTTATGAATTAAAACTGAATGCAACTTAATATTTGACCACAGATTTTGTTCATCCCTCAACTTGCCTAGAAATTATGACTTTTGGGGTCTCCCTGGTGGCATAAGCGGTTAAGACACAACCTATGAAACTATTCACAGCCACTGCAGCATGAGTTTGATCCCCGGCCAGGGAGTTACCCACATGGTGCAGCAGACTTCTCCTGACTCGCCACCTGCTCCCCTCAGCAGTGTATTTCAGTCAGTCTGCCTGTTCTGTTCCCCGCTCTCTGTCTCTGGTGAATCCTCTCACCAGAGGTGAGTACACCTCTGTCCTGTACCCCAGTTCTTGTATACATGAATAAATAAATCTTAAAAAAAAAAAGATATGATTTTCTTCAGTTTTAGATCACAGTACTTTTTCTAAGGTGATTTTTTTTTTTTTTACCACCACCATCCCTGGTGGCCCCTGTCCCTTTATTTCTACCTCCCTCTTAACCACAGAGCCCTCTGTATATTTATAGATGTTCACTAGTATTTGAAAGTGTTTTGTCAAATTGTCTGCTATATAAATGTCCAATACTTGTTTTAATTGTTCTCACTTTGTTGCATATGACTCTCTCAAATTTCTTCCATTTTTGTTGAAAATGCTGGTTTCATCCTTTCTTATGGTAACATAATACTCCCTGGTGTATATATATACACCACATCTTCTCTATCCATTCATCTATTAAAGGATATTTAGGTTGCTTCCGTGCCCTAGCTATTGTAAATAATGCCGCTGTGAATATTGTTGAACACGTGGATATTGATGGTCTCATGCTTATCGTACATATGTCTAAGGGTGAGAATGCCATTGGATTTATATGGTATTTCTGTTTTTAGTTTTTAATGATAAATCTAGATTGCTTTCTGTTATTGCTTTCTGTTGGGTCAGGAATGCTCCAGCAGAGTTCATTTACAGTTTTTCCTACCCACTTCTGTGAGGATGATGCCCCTATGGTGGAAGGCAGTGGTCAGGTTTTTTCTTAAGGCTTTTTGGGCTTTGTTTACATCAGTGGTTTTATGCGTGTTTGGAAAAGGTAAACCCAGCAGCTTCACGCTGCTACCATCTTGCTAGACTCTAAGATGATATATATATTTTTTACATTGTTGTAATCAACTCCATAAATCCATGTGTCTTTTAAGTCTCTGCAACGTCTTGCTCACAAATATTCCCTGGTTCTTGGGATTGCACCACATATCTTTTTATCCCAATTTGTTTCTTCTTCAAGCTCCTTTTGAACACACTTCTAGTCATGCACTGAAATGTATAAGAAAACATTTTCATTTATTTTTGTTTTTTTCACTTCCTTACATTTTTTTTAAGCTAGGGACCTTCAGTTTTTGACGGCGTGCTGTTCTTTTGAACTGAAAAATTCTTCTCTTGTCACAGATAACTTTTATCCATTTTTATTTGTCTTCAATTTGTGGGTTTGAAAGTTGCTAAAAGTTTGTTTTTATATTTTAATGATCGTCTACCTGAGACATCACATTATATTATCTTTTCAAAAGTCTCCTTTTCTGAGTTTTATAGATTAATCTATTAATTTTGTGGGTGGGGTAGGGCAACTTGTATACACATTTGAGTCCTATCATACTTCAAAGACTGTATGAGTCACTACAGTTTTAAGATTTGATACTTCTCCTTTGAATGCCCATCATGGATCTCAACAACCTTTTTTCATACAAGTTCCCATGACACCCATTGTAGACATAGTCACAGTCACCCCTAGAGTATACCCATTTCACAGTCATGGTGGATATCAGCATCCTGGCAGCACCAGCAACTCTCCTAAAGGTATTTCAGTCGATGGGGAATACAAACCCTGTTCTCTATCCAGAGAGGACAGACGTGAATGCATTTGGATTTTCTTTTGATTGGAAATTTGAACTGAATAGAAAAAATAGGACAACAAACATGAAATCCCCATAATGTATAGTGTAAACATTGCTTGACACATTATAAGCAACTTTTACATGAAAAAAGAGAAAAAAGGAAACTGCAATTAGTTGAATCTTCATTCTAAGAGCCAGAAATTCAACTTTCAGATCTTTATCTTTCACAGATTGCTTTATCAGCAAAACAAATAAGGAAAAGGGGCAGTTCCCACAAATCTGTGTCTTAGACCACTCCCTACTTCACAGTGGTTTGATTTAACCAAATAGGAAAAGGTAGAAAAACCCACTTAAACACATAGGAGGCTAGATCTTTTTTGAGTGTAGAAAGATAATTCAATATGTTGGGTCTTTGGGAAAACAACCAATATGTACTGATTGGGAGGAGAGGGGAGTGCAGGTCTGCTCATTTGCCCATAATCTACACAGCCCCAAAAGCCAAAGATGACACTAAAAGTGGTTGTACATTTAGCAAGCAAACAAGCAAATAAGAACTATTACCACTACCATCAGTAGCAAAACACTTTGTATGCCCTGGGATATGTGATAAGGTATAATTATGAGAAAGCTGTCAACAATCTCTGTGATAAGTCAAAACCCCCAAATCACCCTCTGCACTGCCACAGAACTCTAAAATTTATATCACTTTGCATTCCTATGGGTTTTTCACAAGTCTCCCTGTTAGAAGGGACATGCTATCTAGGGAGAAAGGAAATGGCAATGAGGGTAAAGCATCAAATATCTGCCCTAGATTCACTACTTTTTTGAATAAAAGACAACAAACCACAAACATCTTATTTCCTTTTCTCTGTTACTGTCAGCAACTACATACTAACATAGTGACAGATGTTATCTCTTGCATCAGACTGTTAGTAATAGCACATCTTCCACTATTAAAAGTATCCTGATTTAAACAACAATCATATGGTGACCCTACAGACTGGAGACTTGATATTCCAAATGAAAACCTGAACTTCTGGAAGTTGAGTTCTGCCTGAGTTTCCTAAAACCCAATGGGCAGGCTGGAGAAAATATCAGGAGTAAATAACATAATATTCCTCAGGTGAATACTCACAGGTCAGTCTTGTCTCTGCAAGCACCAGCTGTCTCTAATAAAAGAAGCCCAAGCAACTTGGTCTATGCTATGCTGACCAGCTTGAGAGGTCCTCAGTTGTTGACTGAGGGGAAGAATTCAAAGCCATATGCAGGCAAAACAAAATGGCAGCTTGTTTAGCAACTGTACTCTTGGGAGGAGTCTGAGCAAGCACTCTCCATGGAAGAACAGTTATGCCAAAGGGTGAGGGATTTTTTACTTAAATGGGGTGCAGGAGCCACTAACACCTCCCTTCTGGTGTTATACAGTTCAGGTCCATGCACCAACCTTCAGGTGGAGGGGGAATTTTTGTCCTTATTTTGCAGTTGGCAGAACTGTCACAGCCATCATTCCTTTAACTTCTTTGAAAAATTATTTTATTGATCAAAAACAATACCAAACACAAGTTAGGGAAATGTGAGCCAAACACAAGTGGGGAAATGTGTCTGCCAGGGTAATTGAAAAGTCATGTCCCCTCTGCTGCATAGGCACTCCCTGAATGTTGTTTTTAATGCCTCTTCAGGTTTTTCCTGGTGTCCTGGATACTCTGGTCATCAATTATCTGAGGCACTGCTCCCTGCCCTAATTACCTAATGCTATCAGCTACCACACAGAACTATCCTTGTTAATGAAAATCATAGTACATTTCTCAAATGTCATTTTGTTTAGCCTTCACAATAAACCCATGGATGGAAGATAAGGTTCCATAGGGCTGAAACTCCTCCAGATATAAGTGACTGAATGCCAACCTGAGCAGAAACCACTGCTACCACATTCTGTGTCCTTTCCACCACCCACACAACTGCTAGGCTAAAACTCAAATAACAAAGGAGCTGCTGCAAGAAGCACATCCCCTCTTCTGTCCACTAATGTTGGACAACCAATTAATCTTTCAAGTGGTTTGTCCAAGGGGAGGGATGAACATACAGAAACCAAAGATAACTGTAATAAAGCATTAATAAAATCCTAATATTTCCAAAGGCTTGGCCCCTGTCTTTTTCTCAAATGGGACCATTCATTCCTGTGATGTTTATGTATGTGCAAAAGGGAGATATAAAGAGGCAAGGCAGGATACTAGATGCAAATAACCAGAATGTGATTCTATGTTCTTAATTAGTGGGCCTCAGTGCAGGGAAGCAAGACTTATCTGCCTTTCTCAGCACTGCAGCTTTTATTGGTTATGAAAAGACATTTGGCACAAATTAACTTTCTCTTATAGAGAGAAAAATAGTACTTGGAGATGGGCTTTTTCACACACCTACATGTTGGTGTAATAGAAGTACTGGTAGGTTATAGGATGGGGTCAATCTATTCAGCATGTATGCAAACAGTTTCCAGCACAAGTAAATAGTTTCCAATAAGAAAAAATAGTCTCTGCAGGCCATGGGGCAATTTGAGAATAAAATGAGTAATTCAAATAGACCCCAGTGACCCCCAGAGCCCTCAGAACACAAGATACTATTCTGGGAAGATGCCAAAAAATGAAGTCAGCTATCCCCCTACGTTCATTACGTTCATACAAGCATTCCTTCCACAGCAGACTGTTTTTAAAAGCTGGGGTGGGGGGATGGGTTAAAGTTACAGTTTATACATAAGTCATGTGGTCAGTATGCATCTGTGCTGGGAATTGTGGGAGATAGAGAAATGTGAAAGCACTCAAGTGTTCAAATCTAGTGGAGAAAAGTCAGGGCAACCATTTCAGGTCACTGAGAAGTCCTTGCTATAGGATGGTGTGATTGAGGCAATCAGGACTGTAGGAGATCCAAGGCGTGGGACTTGATTGAAGATTGGGAGGAAGTCATGGAAAAGGAAAAATTCCCTAGAGTGGCGCTAAAGACGGGTGGACACTGAAAAAAGACATACAGTTAATCCACACGAGTGGAATTTAAAAAGCCAACACAACAGAAAGCGTGGATTTTCTTAGGGGAGAAGAGTTCATCATCAGACTAAACCACACTGAACCAGGCAGTCTGGTTTCCTTTCTTGGATAACTTCTTCAGGCAGATTTCTTATCTTTTTGTGCCTTAGTTTTCTCATTTGTAAAATGTAGAGTAAATGAGTAAATATATGCAAAGTTCTTAAATCATGCAGTGCAGTTCATCCTTGGAAAATGATGGGTTCTGAGTCTACATTATCAAGTTTTAATGAAAGAAACATTTGTAACATGGATTTTTGATGTACAAAGATTCCTGAAACTATGGAAAGGAACACTAGCGAAGCATATAGGAGTAAGGAAGACATTGGCAGACGTCACCAATTTCCCTACACTGAGTCTGAGTGCTCATCAGCCAAATTATGGGATAAGACGAAAGGCCATCTAATTTTATGTAAAGTCAGTGAGAAAGGGTGAAATATGTCTTAGAGATTAGAGTACAGTCTGAGTGAAGGCAGCCCAGCAACAGGGTAACTGCAAAAATGTCCATGCAGAGTTGCATGCCAGGAAGGAGTAGGATTTGCTGAAGATCAGAAAGGTTGTTATTAACTAAGATACTGATCAAGTCACAGAACTGTGTTACAGAATGTCATAGCATCAGTTTTACAGGCCTCATGCTATAATAGTAGTGTAATGACTCATTTAGCGCTGTGGTGTTATAGCTCTTGCTACAGATGAAATATTATAGAAAACCTTTACTTGGGGTTTCAGGACTGCAGTATAGTGGGATACAGACTCAAGAAGCCCTTGAGTATGTCCAAGAAACCCAGAAAGGAGCAAAAAGGGAAGTGCTATTCCTCACTAGGTTCTACTTTATGGAAATTAGGTTTTTAGTTAGTGCAGCTCTGATTGGTGAAAATTTAAGTTATGATTCATTGAATTCAATCCCTGCATGGTTTCACTTTCTTGTCAACAAGGGTGGATGGACATGGCTTCACATGCCCCACCATATTGGGGTGCCAGGATGTGCCTGTGCCTGGGACCTGACCCTCAACCTCACAACTCTGTTTGGTTGTTACACAGACTGGGAATGGCTCCATGCCCAATTATATTTTTTATGTGCCCATCCTGGGAATCTTTCAAGTGGCCTAGAAGTTTTTTCCTAAACAGACAAAACATTTTTTATCAACTCTATGCTAACCTTATCTTCCCTTTCATTTTCTATAAAGCAAATTTTCAACATTTTAATCTCAAATCTGTGCCAGCCCCTGTATGCCTCTCATGGAAGAGCAGGGAAAAGTGTCAAGAGCAAAGATGAAAATATAAGCGAAGCTGGACAGAGCTAGGAGGTCTCCACAGAGGTTTCAATTAGTACTGACTTAACAAGTTCACTGCTGTAAGTTTCACCTCATTTTCTCCTTTCTCTGACTTAAATTGAGCATTTTACAAGATTGTACTTTATTGCTTCTTAATGTATAAATTATATAGTTTTGCTAAAAAAAAGCAATGTTGTTTTTATCCTACAGTTTAAAATACACATTTGTAAAATAGAATTTATTAATTTTTTTTAATTTCTAGGATTACAGAAACATTAAGACAGTAATAGTAAGGAGAGCTCCCCCTCACCGATGTTCCACATTATTAACATCTAACATTTAGCATAATGTATTTTTTACAATTAACGTAGCATGGAATATTACTATTTCCTAATGTTCATGGTTTATACACAATCCCTTGGGTTTCCCACTATCTTTTTTTACTCTAGGATCTCACTCCAGATACTACATAATATATGCTTTCATGTCTTAGATTTCTCTTGGCTGTGATGCCTTCCCAGATTTACCCTGTTTTGGATGATAGTGATAATTTTCAGTAGTATTATTCAAGCACTTTGTAGGATACCCATCAATTGCAATTTTGTAGGTTTTGCATAATTAGTCTGGTATTATGGGCTTTGGGAAACAAGACCTTTTTCATCATGAGGCAGTATTTATCATATTATCCTGGCTGATATTCAACTTGACAGACTGGCTGATATGGTGTTTGTCAATTTTCTCTCCTATAAATCTAGTTTTTCCCTTTTCTCTTACTATACTCTTTAGAGAATTAAAAATTAAAACAACAACTTATTAGGATGGCTAAAGTCCAAAAAACTGACAATACCAATTTCCAGTAGGATGTGGAGTAACAAAAATGCTCATAAACTGCTGGTGGGAATGCAAAGTGGTACAGCCACCTTAAAAGAAAAAGATAAATGAGAAATAAAGGCAACTAAAATCATAATCATTCAAGAAATTAATTTGTTATCCAAGAGCTCATTCACTGAAATAATCTAGTTTAACAGTTTAGTTCCACTAACATTTTATAGAAAATCACATTTTAATGCTACATAAATTCCCTGAGTATACAGAGAAAAACATACTTCCAGAATAGTTTTAAAAACTACTGAATAGTTTTAGAAATATAACTGGTCAAAGATTGGTTTAAAAATTGTATTGCATGTAAATTTTATTTATACATATTATAAATACTTAACACTAAGTACGAAAAATATGTATACATTATCACCATGTTGAATTTATTTTAAGAATACAAGCCATTTTGCTATTTAAAATATTCTAACTTAATTATCCACTTCCAAGATGAAAAGGGGAAAAAAATGACAAGATAATCTGAATAAATTTTGAAAACTTGATTGATAAAAATATGAGTAATTCATTACAAGATCTCTGAGTTGGGGCCTCCCTGGTGGGGCAAGGGGTTAAGCACCACACTATGAATCAATTTACAGCCTCTCCAGCATGAGTTCGATCCCCAGCCTGCCAGAGAGAAACCCACATGGAAAGCAGACCTCTCCTGTCTCGCCCTCTGCTCCTCTCAGCAGTGTATTTCAGTCAGTCTGCCTGTTCTTTTTTTTTTTTTAAGATTTATTTATTTATGCATACAAGAACTGGGGTACAGGCCAGAGACACAGGGGGTGAGAGGATTCACCAGAGATAGAGTGGGGAACAGAACAGGAGGAATGACTGAAATGCACTGCTGAGGGGAACAGCGGGCGAGTCAGGGGAGAGCTGCTGCGCCATATGGCTTGCTCCCTGGCTGGCTGGGGATCGAACTCTTGCTGCAGAGGCTGCGGATTGCTTCATAGTGCGGTGCTTAACCCTTTGCACCACCAGGGAGACCCAGTCTGCCTGTTCTGTTCCCCACTCTGTCTCTGGTGATTCCTCTCACCTCCCCACATCTCTGGCCTGTACCCCAGCTCTTGTATGCATAAATAAACAAATCTTTAAAAAAATCTCTGCATTGCTAGTGATTTTTTAATATAAGTATACCCATGAAAATCTGATAACATATTACTTTATGGTTAAGTGATAGAAATATTGCTTTCAAAAAAAAAAAACCATCAATTTTCCTGCTATCAACTCTTAATATTATCAGTATGTTAGAGGTATTAAAAACTACAGAGAAAAAAAGGAAAGAAAAATCTTAGGAGTTAGGAATGAAAAAATTTTTCATTTTGTGTAGACAAAGGTGATTATTCACAAAAACATAATAATGCTTGAAATTAAATTTTTGGTTTTAATGAAGAATTTAGCAAAGTTTCTATGAGGTCAGTGTTATAATTTATATTACTATACTCAGAAATATATAATTTTGAAATATAATTTAATAACAAATGCTATTCTATATAGCTCAATAACATAATATGTCATGTTCCATTTATCCCCAGCACTTTCATCACAATTGAATGTCGAATCCTATCAAATGCTATCTTAGCATTTTATTGGCATGATCATATGCTTTTATCTTCTTTTTTACTCATTTTTTAAAAGATTTATTTATTTATACAAGAACCAGCATACGGGCCTCCCCAGTGGCGCAGCGGTTGAGTGCTGGGCTGCAAAGCTGCCCGCAGCCTCTGCAGCACCGGTTCGATCCCCGGCTGCCGAAGAGGTTCCCACATGGTGCAGCAGACCTCTCCTGTCTTGCCCATTGCTCCCCTCAGTAGTGTCCTCCATCTGTCTGGCTGTTCTCCTCCCTGCTCTGGCTCTGGTGAATTCTCTCACCCTCCCATGCTGCTGACTGTACCCAGTGATTGCATAAATAAATAAATAAATCTTAAAAAAAAATTAAGAACCAGCATACAGGCCAGATGCGCAGGAGGGTGAGAGGATTCACCAGAGACAGAGCGGGGAACAGAACAGGCAAACTGATGAAATACACTGCTGAGGGGAGCAGTGGGCAAGACAGTGTGCTCAACCCCCACACCACCAGGGAGGCCCTTCCTTTTTTTTTTTTTTTTTAATAGATTTATTTATTTATTTATACAAGCACTGGGTATAGTCAGAAGTGTTAGAGGGTGAGAGAATTCACCAGAGCCAGAGCAGGGAACAGAACAGGCAGACTGACGAAATACACTGCTGAGGGGAGTAGTGGGCTTGGCAGGAGAGGTCTGTCACGCCATGTGGGACCCTCCCTGGTGGCCTGGGATCGAACCGGCACTGCAGAGGCTGGGGGCAGCTTTGCAGCCCAGCGCTCAACTGCTGTGCCACCAGGGGAGGCCCCCTTCCTTTTTATTGATATGATGAATTAAGTGATTGATTTTTGGATATTGAACACTCTTGTGTCACTGACATAAATCCCACTTGGTCATATAATGTACAATCCTTGCAATGAATTTTTGAACTTGATTTGTTAAAATTTAATTGAGGATTATGAATCTGACTTCATTTGGGAAACTGGTCAGTAGTTTTCTTTTTTTCTGATAATATAATATTAGCATAATATTGGCCTCATAAAATGTGTTTAGATATATTCCTTCTCTCTCTGTTTTTTGAAAGAGTTTGAGCAGGAAAGGTTTAGTTTGTCTTTGAAAGATTGTTAAAAGTTGTGTGTGGGCTCTTTGGTTATGGGCTTTTGTTATTTTTGGAATATTTTTTATTATTGTTTCAATTTCCTTGAATGTGATTGGTCTGTTCAGATTTTCTATTTTTTCCTATTCAGTCTTAGATGAATGTATAATTCTATAAACTTGTGCATCTTATCTAGGTTGTTGAATTTATCTGCATATAAATTTTAATAAAATCTAATTATCCTCTGAATTTCTCAGTGACTGTTGTAAATTTTTTCATTTTTTATCCTATTTATTTGAGTTTTCTCTCTATTTTTCTTAGTTAGCCTAGATAGAGGTCTATTTTGCTATTTTTTCAAAGAATCAACTTTTGGATTCATTAAGCTTTAGAGCTATCTTTTTTTTCTATTTAATTAATTGCTGCTCTATTTTTTATTATTTCCTTGATTATGGTTTTTGTCCTTTTCTAGTTCCTTGAGATGAGACAGAAGATTCTTTATTTGCGCTATTTTTTGTTTCTTGATATGAGCTTGTATTACTATATACATTCCTCCTAATACCGCTTTTGCTGTGCCTCATAAGTTCTGGAGGGTTCTGCTTTCATCACCATTTGTCTCGAGATATATTTTATTGCTTCCTTGATTTTCTCATTGGCTCAGTGGCATTTCAGTAGTGTGTTGTTAAGTTTCCATGTATTAGAGGTTTTCCCTGCTTTCTTGTAGTCATTTTCTTGTAGTTGATTTCTATTTTGATACCTCTATGCTCTGAGAAGATAGTTGGTATGATTTTGTGAACTTGTTAATACTTGTCTTTTTTAATATTTGGTCAGCCCTTGAGAATGTCTTATGTGCACTTGAGAAATATTTGTATTATGCTTTTTTGGGGTGCAGGACCCTATAGATATCAAATAGATCCATATGGTCTAATTCCTTTAGGGGCTATTATATCCCTATTCATTTTATCTCTCATTGATTTGTCCACTGGTGAGAGTGGGGTGTTAAAGTTTCCTACCACTAATCTGTTTATTCCAATTTTTATTTTCTGAATTGCTAGTGGTGCCTCATATAATTTGTTGCTTCTTCATTTGATGAGTATACATTGATAAGTATTATGTGCTCTGACATATTATTCCTTACTCATTATGTAGTGTCCATTCTTGTCCCTTGTTACCTATTTTTTTTTTAACTCAAATCTATTTTTTCTGATGCCAGTATGGCTTTCCCTGACACCCTTTTTGTCCTATTTATTTGTAAGGTTGTTTTCTAAGCCTGTGCTTTGAGTCTATTTATCTTTGGAGTTTAAGACTGTCTCCTGGAAACATCAGAAGGTTGAATTCTGTTTCCTAATCTAACCAGTGACTCTGTCCTTTAGTTGGTGATTTTTAATTCATTAATGTTTAGAGTAATTATAAATATGTGAAATTTTGTTGCTGCCATTTTGTCCTTAATTTTGTGGTTGTATCAATTTCTCTTTTCAGTTCTTTATTTGGATTTTTGTCCTTTAAATATTTCTTAGAGTGATGGTCTAATTTTTGCAATGCTGAGAAGTCTTACTTATTCATATCCACAGAGAGGACTTACTGATAGAGTATTCTTGAATGGAATTTTTTTTAAATAATAAATTTTATTTTTATATTCCCCATACAATTGCAACCCCCCCTTTCTGATCCCAATCCCTCCCCTCCCGCCCCCACCCCCCAAAAAGTGTCTCTATTTCATAGTTTTTTGTTGATTCTGATTTTCACTTTCTTATAGTTATTCATTTTCCTGGTCCCTTATTTAAGTTTTCTAGATTCCTGCTATGAGTGAGACCATCCAGTATTTTTCTTTTTCTTTTTGGCTTATTTCGCTGAGCATGATCCCTTCCAGCGCCATCCATGTTGCTGCAAATTGCATGTGCTTATCTTTTCTGAATGCTGAGTAATATTCCATGGTGTATATGTACCACATCTTCTTAATCCAGTCATCTATTTTTGGGCATTTGGGCCACTAGGTTGGGGCCCTGCATGGACTTACTTGTGTTCTGTTGTTATGTTGTGTTGTATTTGTTTTTGTGTGCCATGGCTGCATTGTTTATGTTTGCTAAGAAAATTGTGTATATGAAGACTATATGGCAGAAAATCCTGAGGGGGTGGACTGTAGGGTAAGGAAAAATGTCAGGCTTTTCTGCCCTCCTGCCATCAGGATAGATGATGGATCCTTGCAGTCCTGAATGCATGCCTGATGGCGGGCACCTGGAATAGGGTGTGGGCATAGGTAGATGGGATTCACCTGGGCTGAGACTGGGCTTTTAAGGGCAGTGTCACGGGGATGCCAGCAGAAGCTGAGAGAAGCAGAGCCATGAGAAGAGCAGAGAGAAGCAGAGAGAAGGCTGAAGAGCCTAGATAGAGTGAAGACCTGCTGGGGTCTGGGAGGCCTGCCAGCCTTCTGGCCCCCAGCACCCTTGCCTGCTGTGTACCGGGTAAATCCCAATAAAAAGCCTGCAAAAAACCACTGAGGACTCTGATTTCTCCTTTACCCGGTCTGCTGGATCATAGAAAGCCTGCACTGTGGCCATTCCTGACCCTACAGCATCTATTTTGTGTAATAAAGAGCTTTGCAAGAGAAGTAATGGATTTAAGTTTGTAACTAGAGCATTTTAGCACTAAACCTAGAGACTGGGAGAGCAAAGTCCAGGGAAAATTAATGGTTTACACTTGAATGCAAGTATTGGCAGGAAGAACTCACAGAAAGTGGATATTAGAATGATTATGAATTAAAATCATCTGGTCAAGATCACTGATTGAAATGCTGTGAAGACAAAAGAAGGGAAAAGAATATCAAAACTGTCCTGTGAGTTTCATAGACTGATGTGCATGTTTTTGATAAATGAAATTTGGGGAACATTCAGTGTGGGTTGGTTGTGAAATATCCACTAGCCAATACCCATCAAATAGCTAAATAGTAAATCCTGGAGCTGAACCAAGAGATCCTAGGTTTAAATCATTCATTGATTTGGGATTTATTGTGAAGTAAATGGAAATGCATGAGGTATGAATTATTTGAATGCATGAGGTAGCTTTATGAGAGAATAGATACAAAATTCTGTGAGAACACAATGTTGGAGACAAATAGGAAATGACAGGAGGAAGAAGGAAAGTGTGAGGAAATGGGAAGATCACAGAGAAAGAGGTGCTTGAGTCACTTAGTGCCTCAACAAGGCTGCTACAGCAAGAGGCAAGAGATATTCCTTGGGATTAGAAACAATGAACTCATTTGGGAACAATGTCTCAGGGAAGTGGATGGGAGAAAACAAGATTTTTCCTGGCTGAGAAATGACAGAGTCATTGAGAGTGGACTTCACTATTTGACACATCAAGCATCCAAAGACATTATTCATAAAAGAAATGATTGAATAAATGTCAGAGTAGATTGAAACAGAAAGCAAAATTTAAAGTGATAACTTTGTGTATAAAGAGGGGAAATAGAGATTTGTGGGTTTTTTAATGTGAGAATTTTATGTTTCTAATTTTTAAAAAAATATTTATGCATACAAGAACTGGAGTGCAGGCCAGAGGTGCAGGGAGTGAGAGGATTCACCAGAGACAGAATGGGGAGCAGAACAGGCAGATCTACTGAAATACACTCCTGTGGGGAGCAGTGGGCGAGACAGGAGATGTCTGCTGCACCATGTGTGTCACCTCCCCGGCGGGATATCAAACTCATGCTGCAGTAGTTGCAGATTGCGTCATAGTGCTGACACTTCACCTCTTGCGCCACCAGGGAGGCTCTAATGTTTCTAAATTTAATGAGAAAACACAAGCAGAAAAGAAATTGTTAAAGGTAGAGCATACATAACACACAGCACATACATAACACAAGGGTTATAGACAAAGAAATCTGACATGATTAAGTTTGTAAAATCCCTAAATGCTTACGTCTCTCTCTCAAATTTCTTTCACTCTAATTCTGAGGGTAAGCTAAATAACCATTTGGAAAATTTGGCAACTTTTTTCTCCCTGCCTATATCTATCCTCCTCACAGTCATATCAAGGAAGGAACAGGTCATTGAGTGGCAAGGATGGAGATTCCAGACCAAGCATCTTATTGTCACTGTGGGACATTAGAGTTGGTATAGAAAATGATCAAAGGGAAGATGCTATCTTGACAAATATATAAAACTGTGTGGGTTTTTGGCGGTATTGTGGAAGGTTTTTGAAATAGATGGCTATAAAATCTGCAATTTTGGGTGGCTATAGCAGCTGTGACAGATGTTAATCCAGAGTAGGGGAATAAGATAAGAAGTACCTGGCACAGGCAAGTCAGCAGAAAAAGCAAAAAGAATGGTTTTGCTTTTGAAGTTGAAAGTAGGATAGTTAAAAAAAAAAACAAAAACAAAAAACAAGTTCAGGTGTGGTTGAGAGTATTGAGCATTTTGAACTAAGATGACAATAGTGAAAGTTCACAAAACGTTCAATTCTGGATATATTTTGAAGGTAGAGCCAACATTATTTACTGGTAGATTGAATGTGGAATGAAATTTTAAAAAGAATCAAGTTTGACTCCATGGTTCTGGACCTAACTAACTGGAAATATAGAGACACCATTAAAAATTCTGAACAGTAATACAGGGGCAGCAGGTTTGCATGGAGAAACAAGAGTTCTGTTATAAAGATTCAGTGTTATATTTAGTGTTAGAATGTTTTGACTTAACAGGATTAAGAACTTTTAAATAAAGCTAAAATATCCTCAAATTTAATAACTGTCCAAACTTTTTGTCTCAGTTTCTTTACATAACTCAACAGTCCAAAGCTTTCTAACAATAACTCAAAGAGGTGGCTTTCATTTCCTGAAGCAATTGGGATTCTATTTTTCATCTCTAAAATGATAGCAGTAAGTTACCTTGCCTCCTGTGAGAAATAGATGGAGAAGTGTGAGCTCAAACACCATGTAGCTAGAAAGGGGAGTTTTGTCAGAGGATTGCATGTCCTGGATTTGTGTAATTTGTTCCCTTGATCCCTGATTCTAGTTTTACTCAATGGGGAACATGTCATTGACTGAATAATGCTTGAGCTGGGAGACTCTGCTTAATGTTCAGCATGATATGGAGCACTTGGGGGGGGTGGAATTATTTACCTTTGCCCACTGACCACAGCCCTACATTTTTCATTGAGGATTCCTCTCCAAGATGGTAACTTAACCCATCTGCTTATTTAGAGTTGACTACAATTTTACATTTTTTAAAATTTTTATTTATTTATTTATACATACAAGAACCAGGGTACAGGCCAGACACACGGGGCGCGGGGGCGGTGGTGGTGAAAGGATTCACCAGAGACAGAGTGGGGAAACAGAACAGGCAGACTGATGAAATACACTTCTGAAGGGAGCAGCGGGCATGACAACAGAGGTCTGCGCTGCCATGTGGGATTCTTGCCGGCTTGCCAGGATCCAACCCGCTCTGCAGAGGCTGCGGACAGCTTCATAGTGTGGCGCTCAACTGTCTGCACCACCAGGGAGGCCCCAATTTTACATATTTTTGATTAGTTTGGAACTTCTGGTTTCATCTAGAACACTTAGTTTGATTTCACATCAAGAGGCTTTCTGGGGCCTCCCCGGTAGCGCAGTGGTTGAGCGCTGAGTTGTGAAGCTCCCCGCAGCCTCTGCAGCGCTGGTTCAATCCCCGGCTGCTCCCTGGCCACCTGAGGAGGGTCCCACATGGTGCGCAGACCTCTCCTGCCGCCCGCTGCTCCCCTCAACAAGTGTACTTCGGTCCTTCTGCCTGCTCTGCTCCCCGCTCTGGCTCTGGTGCATTCTCTCACCCTCCCGCGCTTCTGACTGTACCCAGTGCTTGTATAAATAAATAAATAAATAAATAAATAAATAAATAAATAAATAAATAAATAAATATCAAACAAATAAATAAATCTTTAAAAAAAAAGGCTTTCTGAATTCTCTGCCTTTGTACCACTGCTTTTGTATAGGGTAGGGTCAGTTCCCATTTGGGATACATGGGCCCTTGCGATGTCCCCAAGGGAGCCCATGAATAGAATTCAAAGATTCCATCCACTTGCATTGAAAATCTATAACTTTATTTTCATTTGCATCCAAATGAAAATTAGAATTTCCTTACTATATAGATATACATAAATTATATATGGTGCGATATATATATACACACATATATATATACAAACACATCTTCTTTTGTAAATGTCAGCCAAAAATATTAGCAGTACACATACCTTTGTGACAGATAAAATTCATATATTTTATAATCATCACAATTTATACTTAATAAGGAATTAAATTTACATTTATTAATACATCACAATTTTTTTAAGAGTTCAAATTTTTATTGAACGTGTTACAAAAGACATTTAATCAAAAAGACCAAAGCCCATGTCATCATCAGACTTCATTCATCACAACTTTTAAAATAACTTTATCACAGATATCTCTACTACTAAGGTAATTAATTATTTTTAAACTTATATATTTTATGTGTCTAAAAAAACAAGGATAGGATTTTGTTTTTATCAGGAACCAGCCCTAAGGACAGAACTCAACATGGTGAGATGAATGAATAATGACTGGATGGATACTAATCTAATATTTAAAGGCTGCAAGTTAATCTAAAAGTTGAAACTGCTGGAAACATGGAGTACTTAAACTGAGTTTTAAAAGGCATGGCCCTATTTGCCTCATTCTTACAGGATGACTTGTCAATGTCCTTTCTGTGGTCCAAAAGCTGTAATTTCTCTCTGAAGGGATTTACTTTACTTCTCCACCCCTCAAATGAGAAGCAACATCTGAATATAATTGTGTTTTTATTTAACCATCATTCCCTGCTTGGAGAGGCTGGAAGGAAGGAAAGGTCAGTTGTCTTTTTACAAGAAACTCATTTTTCTCAGCCATATGGGTTCCAATGTTGAATAACAGATAATCTCTCCCACACCCTTGACTTCATTTGCTTCCCTAATTGTTCCTCAGTAAAGGTGAAAGTTGAATTATTAATTGAATTTCAAAGAGATGATGCATTTCTGAAATTAATCTTAAATATCAATTCTCTTGATATTTTAGACAACTGCTTATTTTTTTTTTTTTTAAATCTTGGAGGCTTAAGAAAAAACTCAGACAGGGTTTATTTTGCTTGGATTATTAGTAACCAAGCTTTCTCCATTACACCTTGAGACAGCTCATTTATCATGCAGGTGTCTTCCAAAATACTAAAGCAACTTACTCCAGGAGATGCAGAGAAATCCTCTGTGGACAATTAATACTGTTGATTTACCTAGGATGTGTAATTGATGTTAACTGCTCAACTGGTACCCAGAAAAGCCACAACAAAGACAACAACAAGTTCCAAGGATAAGACACTGTAAGATGAGTACAGGGCTAGCACTTAAGTCATATTTCAGGTCCCCAAGTGCCCATGTGAGTCTAGGTCTCAATATGCCAGAAGACAGTCCTTGTCCGAATCATAAGCACAGACAACAGAACAAAGTATACATGGGATCCTTGCAGTGATTCCAAATTGGGATGTCTGGTGGGTTAAGACTCTGAATCAGTAGTCACCTTTGGATAAAGGATTCCTATGTTCTTTGTAATGAAAATCAATGCTGATCCAACTCCCACATTCCTCTCTTAATTGTTTTACCCACATTCCTACATTTTCCCATTTGGTTTCATCTACATGCATTCTGGTTCCATTTTCCTCCTTTCACTAGAGCTTTTATCCCCAAACAAAGTCTGATCTTTTGTTTCTTTGTCCTTATCAATTCAGGACTTACCTAGAATCATTACTAAGGTGTGAGTATTTAATGACTCAGAGACATTCTTTTACTCTCTAACCTCATTGAATGTTTTTCCATCACTTTCATTAACCTCATGGTTTCTTTTCATTCTGTTCCCTTTACTTGAAACACTTCCCCATCTACTCTGCATTTTCATTGGGTCTTCAATTCAACATCTGTTCTTTGGATTCCTAGGAGAGAAGTTACATCTTCAACAGTAGACTAGGTTGTGCTCTTTGGTCTCATAATTCCCAGTGTCATATCTTACTTAATAGTCTTTAAACTTTAGTAATCACATGCTTAATATATGTCTTGTTTATTAGACTATAGGACTCTGAAAGTAGGAACTGTACCCATCTCATTTACAAATGTAGCCCAGCACCTTGCACAGTTCTGATACTTAAGGGATTGATTAAGATTTGCTCAGTTGCATTGATGGACAAATGCAGCACCAGACAATCCCATCTGCCTCTGACAAAGGAGTTTACCAGCAAATGAATTTTTGTGATGAGATGTCTTTCTGTCTCTTATTTCATTCCTGTCAAAAGGAAAGGAATAAATCAATTTTATTGTTGATCCTTGGATGGAACTTTGCTAAGCTAACACAAATGTTTACATAGCCATCTTTGGTTTGTTTAGAGCAAAGTTTCTAAGCTAAAGAGAGCATACTCTACAGGGTTTATAATGTAAAGACTTCTGGATCCCACTTTCAAAGTTTCTGATTCAGCAGGTCTGCAGTAGAGTCTGAGCATCTTGATTTTTAACATGTTTCCAGGTGGTGCTGATACTGTTGGTCTGGAACTCACAACTGGAAAACAATTGGTTCAGAAAGTATATTCTATTTCTACATTTCCACTGTCCTATCTTCTCTTATTGTGAGGACCCCAATTTAATTATTCAATGATTAGGGGGTGCTAAATTCTCTGCAAGGGAGGTAAATCAATGGACTATTTTTGCTTTACCTTGCAGAGTAGATTGTGCCAGGCTTTTATAAGTTTAGTAAGACCAAATCACAAACCAAAAATATACTGAACATGAAAAATTGCAAGGCCATTGCTCCACACCACTCTGTCCCACAGGATGGGGGAGGGGACAGTTAATACTAGTTTGGGTTGGAATTGAATCCCTTATAGATCCATGAGAGTAGATGAAGTCTTGCCCTATAGTTCCAGTCATTTTTTTTTCTATTCCCCAAGTGTCCAATAAACAAATAGCGTGAGTTATTTTTGGAATGGTCAACATAGTTCTTGTAACATTTGCTTTTTAAATTTGTCTCAAAGGGACTATTTACTATGAGACAAATTACTATTTACATTACTCAGTATGCAGACTCAGTTATCTTATTTGGTTTGGTATTTCATTTTCATTTTGAACATTAACTATTCCTTAAATTTTGCATATGGCTTATAAAATAACTATGGAGCAAACAGTTCTCCCATCCTAAGAACAAATATTGGATGGAGAAAAATTCCTGGATATTTTTGCACACTTCTTCATTCTCTCATGCCCAATTTGAATATTTCTAAGTTATCTTCATGCTGCTATAATAAATGTTGAGTGATTCCAAAATGTTGAAACCATGAGGTAACTTATCCATTTGGTATTGATGCATTTGGTATTGATTAGAATTGGTTATCCATCCATCCATCCATCCAATCACTCAGCAGAACACACCAACATAAAACTCAGAGTACCATGTGTGGTAAGGAACAAAGTTTATGGACCAGGATTGTTTTACCATGAAGATCTTATAATTTGACTCAGAAAATATGACACAAGCAAGTAATATGACTGATGGAAAAATGTGACACCAACAAATAATCAAATGAGCCAATTCTTATAAAATGATACAATTGGAAAGTAAATTGTTTCCAGGGAGTAACTATGAAAAAGCTTACACAGAGAGTAAGTCTCTGAATCTCAAAATCTAGGTCTTGATAGACAGGTGGGAACTTGCCCACCCCAAACTCACATTTTCTCATCATGAAAAAGAAATGACAATATCTAGATTATGTCTTTGAGTATTCAGGATTCTGTATGATACTGTTTGGTAAAGGTGGATGATGCCCTTGGAAAATAAAATACTATGATTATTGGCAGCCATGGCATTTGAACTTAAACCTTGAGAGTTTCATTTGCCTCTTTTTTTTCTTTGTTGTCTCAAGATAGCCACTCCTCTCTCCAAAATTCTCTTGTACGCTCTACTTCCTCCATATCCAGTGCTTGTTCTCAATTTCTCCACCCTATACAACATTCACTGTAATACACTTCAGGCAGCCTAGGAGATAAGGCCAAGCACATTTGAGGCAATGCCAGAAACCCAGCTTCCCTGGAGTTCAATTAGGACTTTCAGTGTTGCTTCTTTTCTGAATTTAGACACAAGGATCAAAGCATGTATAGTAGATCGAGACAGCACATGGACTATACACACATAATTCAATCCTTTAAAGGACTGAATTCAGTGTAGCTTGGCAGATTTCTATGCTGGAACAAGTCTGGGTTTGATGCATGATGAATGGGAACATTGTCTGTTTCACACTAAAACAAAGATGTGAAAGCTCCTTGTCAAGCTCTGCTAGTTAAGCTGACAGAACATGCAACCACACATCAGGGCTATGTCTTCTGACTCAGTCTAAGAGAGAAAAGCATATGAGGTGGAACCAACTGGACAACCAACTTCTGACATGAATTTTCATTTTAAGGCAGGGACAGAGTTGATGCAGATCTCTCTTTCTGAGTCTTCTTTCCTGAGAGTTATGAGGGTTCAGGAAACATTGTCAGTTTGTTAGGGAAAACATAGTTTTAGTGGATATGGGATAAAGAAGGAGATATAAAAATTAATAGTACCACTAATTCATTTTATATTTCCATAACTGTATAAATCCACACAAAAAATGCCTATTGTATCCTTCATTTGATTATGAAGTGACAAGCACTTTCACTGACAATGCAAAAAGAAATCTATCCCACTTATTTGAGTTATAGTGGATAATGTGATTTTTATACTCTAGTATAGTGCTGGCCAGTTTATGCATATGAAATGACATTCAAATCAAGAAACAAGAATGTGTATAGCTATGTGTATGGCTATGTATAACATATTCAGGCAGTGCTGCAGAGGAGTATACAGTGTTAACCTCCCTGTTTATAGACAATGGAGAATGAGTTTGTATAAAACATCACTGAGTGGATTGTAGGAGTCATAGAAGGGCTCTTACTAGAAACAGTGATAACAGATATTAGCATCCTTGAATGCAGTCTCTTCATCTGTCAGTCAATAAGTTCTGTAACTATAGAACTGTTTTTGTCTGCAGTTATGTGGGGTTTGTTTTCACCAATAATTATTTTTAAAGTATATTTATTTTGACACTTGAAGAAATTACATGAAATAATTTCAAATAAAAACTTGGCTAAGATGATCCCAAAGATCTCATACACATGCCAATTAAAGAAATTCTAAAATTGGGCCTCCCTGGTGGCGCAGTGGTTGAGCGCTGGGTTGCAAAGATGCCCGCAGCCTCTGCAGCACCGATTCGTTCCCATGCCACCAGGCGATGGTCCCACATGGTGCGCAGACCTTTCCTGCCGCCCGCTGCTCCCCTCAGCAGTGTACTTCATCAGTCTGCCTGTTCTGTACTCCACTCTGGCTCTGGTGAATTCTCTCACCCTCCCGTGCTTCTGACTGTACCCAGTGCTTGCATAAATAAACAAACAAATAAATAAATAAATAAATAAATAAATAAATCTTTAAAAAAAAAAGAAATTCTAAAATTGAGTTGCTCATTCAACTTTCATCAAGAGTGAAGACTTTGGACATCCTACCTGGTATTGTATTTTTAAAGGAAATTTAGAAGAGGAAGTCAGTAAGTACACGAGATTCATCCCTTAGATTTGCATGGCATATAGTCCATTGTTCAAGCATCTTCTCTTTAAATTTTAGTGTCCTTGCTTTGAAAAATACAAAGTAAATCCTCCCAGAACCTTGAAAATAGCAGAACTTATTAAAATGAAAATGCATTTTTTTCCCTAGAAATCAGGCCCATTCTGTTATCTGCCTTTTGAAAATAACAGCCTGCAAGGGCACACAAGTGGGTGCATGGCTATTCTGTAACAAACTGTGTTTTTGGTACATAGCTCATTGCCCAATTGGTGGGGGTGGGGAAACACAAGTTCACCATTCACTATAGTCAAAGTGAACTGGAGAAGGTGAAATGGATGGAGGACAAAACCACTCCAGGGTGGCTTTTATGGACCAAGTTTTGAGTAGTTTCTTGGGCATGGGAAAGTTTGCTTTAGCCTTCCCAAGTAGAGCTCAACTACTCAAAGCAATGTGACCAGCTGCCATTACACAAAGTACCCTCTTCAGAAAACTCCAGGGTCTTAAATGAGTTAATATCATTGCTTCTTCAGTTCTTGAATAATTTGTACACAAATAACTGGAGGAAAGGGGAGAAAACCTGATAAATAAAAATTAAGAATTATAAATTAGGGGGGAATCCTACATTGTCAAACACTAGCAAGAATGAAAAACAATGGTATTTCGATAACAATACAGACATTAAAATAAAAACAGGACAAAGAAGATGTGATATACACAAGATGGAATACTATTCAACTATAAAATGAGGTGAAATATTATTTGTGACAATATGTATGTAACTGGAGGGGACTACACTGGGTGAAATAAGTCAGAAGGAGAAAGAGAAATACTAGATGATTTCACTCATCTAGGGAATATAGACAAACAAAATAAAAGAGGAGACAAACTAAATCAAAACAAACCCAGGAAATATCTCTACAGAATTGAGGCTACTTGAAAAGGAGGGTGTGAGATGGGGAACAAAGGAGTAGGGGGCCACAGTGGACAGTGGCAGAGGGTTATAGGTGCTTTGTGGTGGGCCTGGTGTGGTAATATATATCCAAAGAGATGTGAACCTATTTCTTATATCACATGGTATTATAAACCATATTGCCTCAATAAAAAATAAAATAGTCCAAGACTTTATGTAAAAGCTAAACCCCATAGACTGTTGATGACATTCCTAGTCTCCCAAGGAAACCCTGCAGTTAACTGTTAGGCAAGAATCATCACTGCTCAGGAGATAGGTCAGGAGTGGTGTAGAAGGAGCCCTGATGTGAAGGGAGCAATCCTGGGCTCAGATCTATTAGCAGCAAACTGAGTGGCTTTGGGGAAGTCATTTACCAATCTATTATCACCACTACATCTGTTATCAATTGCTTATTTTACAACTTTGTTCATATGGACTAAAAAATGAATTAGGGTTCCATGGAAAAATTAGGAGCTACACTCTCCCATGTATAGATAATATTTCATCTAATACTTACTACACCTTGGGATGCAACTATTAAGAACCCAGCATTTACAATCTTTGAAAGTTATTAAATCTATTCAGTGATTACATTCCTAGACCATTTAACGTAATTAAAATGCTCATGTATTTAATATTATGTAGACAAGTTACATATACATGTGTGTTTTAAGCAATGTCACCAGCCTGATGGTAATTGCTATGAAAGAAAAAGTATGGATGGGGACTTGAATGACCTTTAATTTAAGATACAAAAATTAGGCTTTTGGAAAATATCATTAATTCTGAGAAGATTCACACTATATTTACCTTTGAAAATGGGTAAATAAATGGATTTATAATTTAGCAATGAAGGTTTACCAATTAGAGATACTATAGAGGGCCTCCACAGTGGCACAGCAGTTGAACGCTGGATTGTGAAGCTGCCTGCAGCCTCTGCAGTGCCAGTTCGATCCCCGGCCACCAGGTGACGGTCCCACATGGAGCACAGACCTCTCCTGCCGCCCGCTGCTCCACTCAGCAGTGTATTTCGTCACTCTGCCTGTTCTGCTCTCTGCTCTGGCTCTGGTGAATTCTCTCACCTTCCTGTGCTTCTGACTGTACCCAGTACTTGTATAAATAAATAAATAAATCTTTAAAAAAAAAAAAAGATATGGGCCTCCCCGGTGGCACAGTGGTTGAGTGCTGTGTTGCAAAGCTGCCCGCAGCTTCTGCAATGCTGGTTCGATCCTTGGCCACTGGGCGAGGGTCCCACATGGTGCGCAGACCTCTCCTGCCGCCCACTGCTCCCCTCAGCAGTGTACTTCGGTCCTTCTGCCTGCTCTGCTCTGCTCTCCGCTCTGGCTCTGGTGAATTCTGTCACCCTCCTGCGCTTCTGACTGAACCCAGTGCTTGTATAAGTAAAATTAAAAAAAAAAAAGATACTATAGAATAAAACAAACACCAATTAATAGTTTATTTTTTTCTAAAAATTTGGGAAAGGTGGCACTTGATAAATGCATTTTTCTAGTGTAAGCATGTGAAAACCAATACAAATAATAAATCTGAACCTTATGTATAAGGTCTTTCTGGACACTCAGTTGAGACATTAAATTTCTCTATGAATCTTGAAAATAATTCCTATGACTGTTTTTCTTGAAAATGATTGTTCTATTTCTTCAAGGCAATGAAAATACAAATGGAAAAACAAGTAGGCAAAGATCAACATAATTGCCTATTTCAAATCATCTATATATCTGTGTTCACGGGTGTATCCAAGACATCTATCCACATATATCAATTTCTGGATTGATGTCATATATATGTGAAGATGATATATACTAAATGGGGGGAGGGTATAAGAATTATGCTTTCTTTCTGTTTCCTCCATCCTATTGTTTCTTCCTGACTGTTATTTCCTGACTCTGTTCTTTTTTAAGATTTTTTAATTTGTTTGTTTGTTTGTTTGTTTATGTCTAGAAGAACTGGGGTATAGGCCAGAGGTGCAAGAGGTGAGAGGAGGGGCCTCCCTGGTGGCACAGGCAGTTGAGCGCAGCACTGTGAAGCTGTCCACAGCCTCTGCAGTGCCAGTTCGATCCCCACTGGCCTCGTAGCAACCCACATGGCAAGCAGAACTCTCATGTTTTGCCTGCTGCTCCCCTCAGCAGTGTATTTCATCAGTCTGCCTGTTCTATTCCCCACTCTGTCTCTGGTGAATCCTCTCACCCTCCCGCTCATTGGCCTGTACCCCAGTTCTTGTATAAATAAAATTAAATCTTAAAAAAAAAGAGGTGAGAGGATTGACCAGCAATAAAGTGGGAAGCAGAATAGGCAGATCTAATGAAATACACTACCAAGGGGAGCAGTGGGCGAGACAGGACAAGTCCGCTATGCAATATGTGCATTAGTTTCCCGACCTGGGAGATAGCATTGAGACTTAACCATATGGGTGATAACATTGGGACTTAACCCCTAGGCCACCAGGGAGGCCTCTGACTCTGTTCTTTAGCACATTTACACCTCCATCATAAGGTGCATAACACAGGTAAAATAAATGCAAACTCAAAACATTTTTTCTAAGAGTTCAGGTAAATGGAGCTGAGACAGATTTTGCTCACATTACATGAGTTGAAATATAGGTTCTGACTATATGTAGGATTCATTTGACTTTACTTTCCTGGTCTCCACTGAAACTGTGGATAATCATGATGTGACTTGGGTAACAAGACTTCCTTGCTCTTATTCTGCATACATTGCTGCAGAGAAAAACTGCATAAACATAATTGTGTTTAAAAATCCCAGGATAAATTAGTATAACTGAGAAACACATTTACACATTTAAATAGACAGATCACATCTTCATCTGAATTAGATGTTTCCTTGGAAGAGGATTTGAAGTTAATGAGACCACAGCCCACTGGCAACACTGAGCAACAGCAGGAGCAGACTAAGAGAGCAGTCGTCAGATGTGTGAGACAGCCAGTTGGTCCAAGTGTCACCAAGGAAAAGGGAAGGGGTTCCTCAGCACCTTTAACATGTCTATTCACTTCACTAGACTCTCGGAAGTCTATTGGCACAACTTCTACTTGATTTGCTCTTTATCTTCTTTGCAGCCCATATCCTCACACCAACTAGGTCTTTAAGACTTCAGTATATATTTTTTTTTATTATGTGATATATCATTCCCAACCCCTTGATCTAACTTGTTTTCAAAGTAATCTCTATCAATAGGATTGCAAGCTATTTTTAAAAAGAAATAAATTTGACCGTTTTTAGTGACTACCATTACTCTCAATAGGCACTCTTCCCAGGTCTTTAGGAGATAGAACACTTTTCGACAACTTCCCATACTGTCATTTTGAAAACTGCCTTTTTATTGAATCTCCTGCATTCACATAAACTATGACTCATTTAACCAGTTCCAAACAACCTTGATCTCCGAAAATTGACAAAAATCTAAATCAACGTCTAAAAAAAGGCAAGGAGGAAGAGCAACGAGTATGGTAATTATGTACTTGGTATTATTTTAAAATCATTTATTGAATCCTTAAAAAACAGAGTACAAAATCTATCAGAATCTGTAAATTGGGTCATGATTCTGTGCACTAGACTGAGATGTCAATAATTCTGGAGGCTGGTGCAGACTTACAGTCAAACACCAGCATGTCACGAGCCGTGGCAAGTACAGGAGGCTTAGCCACTAGCAGGGGCATGCCAGGACCCGCTCTACTTCAGTCAGTGAACATGCACTTAGGGTCCACAGCAGCACCACCC
This sequence comes from Talpa europaea, assembly GCF_964194135.1. Lineage (NCBI taxonomy): Eukaryota > Metazoa > Chordata > Mammalia > Eulipotyphla > Talpidae > Talpa > Talpa europaea. The sequence goes on from NC_140078.1 coordinate 39,467,314, forward strand.
CATCATCTTTCTTATTTAAGTATGCAAAAATAAAATCCATGAACATCAATTTTAAGACTTTTTATATGAATCTATTATATCTTATCCTGGAACTACTTCGCTGAGCATTTTCAAATGAAGTGGGCTCTCTTCAAATAAAGTGGATGTGACATTAGATGATGTTTTGTGAGACTGACAATCAAGAAAATATGTTATAGTCAAAGATTGCCATGAATGCAGATTTGTCAATAATCTCCTTGGGAAGACTTTACTAAAGCAGCACAGTGCCTTGTTATTCCAAAAATCCATCTGTCCACACTGAAATACTCTTATCTCTGACACAACACCGTGGTCCACACTGGGCACTGTGCCAGATTGTTGAGAATTGGAAGGGTTCTGTATGGGGACATTTGGTCGTGTTCCCTCTCATGTCACTAGGAAATGGTCACCATGAAGCTCAAGGGTCATCTTTAGTAAAACATCTCTGAGTATCAGTAGTAATTCTGGCCAAGGGAAACACAACACGAAGAGAGGAACACATATATCTCCTGCTCCAAGACAAGTGGTCAATTGTTCCTGCAACAACTGGTGACTCTATATTCAATTTTATGTTCCTATTCTGAAGGGGATTCTTTCCTTGACAGATTCTTTTTTTTTTAATAGAGGCATGTTTATTTATTTATTTATTTATTTATTTATTTATTTGTTTATTATATTTGTTTGTTTGTTTTGTTTATACATGCACTGGGTACAGTCAGAAGCGCGGGAGGGTGAGAGAATACACCAGAGCCAGAGTGGGGAGCAGAGCAGGCAGAAGGACTGAAGTACACTGCTGAGGGGAGCAGCGGGTGGCAGGAGAGGTCTGCGCACCATGTGGGATCCTCCTCCGGTGGCCGGGGAGCAGCCGGGGATCGAACCGGCGCCGCAGAGGCCGCGGGCAGCTTCACAACCCAGCGCTCAACCGCTGCGCCACCGGGGAGGCCCTCCTTGACAGATTCTTGCAGATGACTTTGCTGAAAAATTCTGATGAGCATGGTCTGAAGACAATGATACTTTATTTTGTGTGTGTGGGGGGGGGGCTTTAAATATTTATTTATTCATGCATATAAGAACTGGAGTACAGGCCAGAGATTTTGGGGTTGAGAGGATTCTCCAGAGACAAAGCAGGGAACAGAAAAGGCAGACTGACTGAAATACATTGCTGAGGAGAGCAGCGGGCAAGTCAGGGAAGGTCTCCTGCACCATGTGGGTGGCTCCTTGCCTGGGGATCAAACTTGTGCTGCAGTGGCTACAAATAGCTTCATAGTTTGCATCGTAACTCCTTGTGCCACCAGGGAGGCCCTTTTTTGTGGGACATTATATAAGGCTGAGTTTCTGACAGCTCTCTAAAACCATGGCATTTTCACTGCCATCAAATGACCAATTCAGTAATAAATGCACCAGCATAGATCATGCCAAGCTACCATTTCACAAAACTGATTGATTGTGACAGTGATCACTAAGACTTAGAATGTCCTGTGATTGTAGGTAATTCATTACAACCTGTTTACTCCTGCAACTTCATCATTCCTTCTCCATCACCTCATTATTATCTTAGGGTCAATCATTTGAACATTACTTTCCTCTTTCTACTGTGCATGTCAGGTCATGTCAGGCAAACAGAAGAATCATCATAATGAAGAGATGGCACAGCTTCCTCTGCCATGCCTGCTCCTGAAAGCCCATCCTGGATATGTGTGGTGTACATATTTGCTAATTATGTATGCCAACCTGATTCTTCCCTTCTAAGCATGCAACGGGACAGTATGAAAGGACTTCAAAGAACATTTCCTTGCCCATAAGTTCCAGTGGAGTAGAAGTAGCTTTGCTTTCAGATGTTTGTCTGAGACCAGCAAGAGAGGCTGCTCTCTTATAGACAAGGCAGCTATAGCACCAAACAGCTATAGCACCAAACACATTTAAGGTTGTTAAATGTGAACAAACTCTTGCAGGTAACCTCCTCAAGATACTCCTTCCTTAAGTATAACATTGGTTTTTATTTGATTACCTGAATTCTGTGCATCAATCTTTCCCACTCTTTTTCTGTTACCCAGTGTTTCTGGAAGACTGAGTCTACAACACAATTTTTTGGTTGTCATAGAAACATGAATGACACTGCTTTGGACAAGGCACTTGGAGCTCTTTACAAATGGAAATTATTCTGAATCATCTCTTTGGACTTTCTGCATAGCAGCTGACATACATCTTCAGCTTAATAAATGGACTTGGGCAATTAACCTAAGAGCCTCTGTGCTGATGTGGCATAAACATAAAGAGCTAAATCTCTGCTTTCAGATGGACCTACCTAGAGCTTGCACACCTTTTTCACCTTGTAGAAAAGGCAACAATACACAAAGTCCATTGAAAGCATATTAAGGCCTCAGTTCCCATGGGAGATTTGCAAACTCAGGGGAATATTGCATTCAAGGGTGAAATTTCAGTAGGGTGCAAATGCAGTTGATTTACAATTACTTCTAACTCAAACTAGCAAAGTGCAACCTTGCACATAATGAGGATGGAGTTGAGAGTCAGGAAAGAAACCTGAGTATATGATTCTACTTTCCCTGGAATGTACTCCAAAGGGACTGCACTTCATGATGTAGAAGTTATAAGCCTATGAAAAGCATGGGGAAATCTTGTGACTTTCATAATATCCTACATATATTTAGTAAAACAATACATTTTTAAACTAGTAGGTGAATTATAGATCTGTATGAGACATACAGCAGGGAAGGGGGAAGGAGAGGGGGCAAAACGGGGGAGGGAAGAGCACAAGGGACTATGGTGATGTTTCATGGGTGATATGGTGGTGAGGATTTTTATGGGGACTACACCTGAGGGGAGAAATCAAATATTGTAGAAAAATGAACAATGATTTGAAATAAGTAAGTAAAACCACAAAAAAAACAATGCTTTTGTAAACACAGGAACACTAATAACCATAATGCTTTAAATTATCTTTTTTTCACTTATTTATTATTTTGAAATTTTTATACATATTTTACATATTTTATTATACATATTTTACATCACTTTTCATTTTTGTACAATATATGCATTTTCATCTTGGTTATATTCCCCATACAATTCCCACCTTATTTTGATCCTACTCCCTCCTGTCTCTGCCCCCATAGTGTGTCTCTGGTTTATAGTTGCTTGTTGATTTTGATTTATACTTTATTATAATTAGTTTTTTTCCTGGTCCCTTATTTAGGTTTTCTAAATTCCTGCCTGAGTGAGACCATCCAGTATTATTCTTTTTCTTTCTGGCTTATTTTGCTGAGCATTTTATTTTATTTTATTAAAAATATTTATTTATTGATTTATATAAGAACCGGGGTACAGGCAGATGCATGGGAGGGTGAGAGGATTTACCAGAGACAGAGTGGGGAACAGAACAGGCAGACTGATGAAATACGCTGCTGAGGGGAGCAGCCGGCAAGACAGGAGAGGTCTGCCGTGCCATGTGGGACCCTCGCCGGCCAGCTGGGGTGGAACCAGAGCTGCAAGGACTGCAGACAGCTTCAGAGTGAGGTGCTCAACCCCCTGTGCCACCAGAGGAGGCCTTGCTGAGCATTTTAAATTATTTCATTTTTCCAGTATTTTCAGATGAGTTTGGGTCTTGAATTTATAGCAAAGCAATGATATATTTCAGGGGTGTATAAAGAGGTCTTTGCTGGGGTATGGTATTATACTTAGCTGTCAAGACCCCTGGGTAAAATCAGGGTCCCAGATCCCTGAGCTCTTTCCTTAATTAGCCAGAACAGAAACTTACTGTGGCCCAAACTCACCTAAGAATGGAGCAGCATTGTGAGGCAGCAGGGTTTGCAGTGAGCATGTGAGGACCAAGATGTGTGTTCTGGCAATAATTCTGCTTCCAGTCAATTTCCTGGTATTTTTCAACAAGATTTTTCATAGTTCTACATCCACAAAATGAGAGATTTGTATAAGTGAATGCCAAGGCTGTTCAAAGACCTGAAACTCCAATTTGGGGTCTACACTGAGACTCTTAACTGAGTAGATTTAAATTGTGTTGTGTGGGTATGCTAATATCTTCAGGACTGGTTGACAAGAAAAGATGTCTAGGGAGGCCAATTGAGTTTACTAACCTGCCAAGTGCTTCTGCTGTCTTGAAACTTCCATTCGTCAGTTATATTGGGGGGGGGGGGATAAATAGCAGTGCATGGAACAATCAAGTGATAATTAATTGCAAAACTTCATGAAGTGGACTAAAAACAGCATAACCTGACTGGATACATTATATAAAAATGGATGTAATTATACATTTTCTTTCTTTCAAATTCAGATGCTTTCACTGAGAAATGAGTGTACATGTCCCAGCATATCTCAGAAGCTGACTTTGTGACCCCTCTGTATCTTATAAATGGCAGTGATGGTGACTAACACTTTCCACTATCATGAAAAGTTAGAACCATATTTGCGGTTGCTTAATAAAGCAGGTGTATTTTGGATCTAAGACATTAAAGCTGCTGTTTTTATGTGGTTGTTATTTCATTTCTCTAGAATAGCTTTAATTGAATTATAATTCACATCCTATACAATTCACACATTTAAAGTCAATGTTTTCACTGTATTAAGAGTTGTGTAACTATCACCAGAATCAAGTATTGAACATTTTCATCACCCCAGTAAAGAAATTCTACATCTATTAGCAGTTACTCCAAATTACCTTCACATCCCTCAAACTCTAAGTTAAATGATTCTTCTTCCCATTTCTATAGCTCACTATTTGGCATATTTCATACACAGAATCATAAAATATGTTGTAGTTTGTGATTAGTTTATTTCATTTAGCATAATGCTTTCAAAATTTATCCATGTTAAAAATGTATCAATAGTTACATGCATTGCATTGTTGAAATAATATTTCATTGGTATGTATACACCCATATTTTATTTAATCATTCATCAGTTGATGGACATGGATATTTTTTAATTTTGTTTATGTGTCCACATACATATCACAATCATGTACAAGATTTTGTATAGATAGATAGTATCATTCTCTTTATTATATATCTAAATGTGGAATTGAAAGGGTCATAAGGTAACCTTGTTTAACTTTTTAAAAAATGGCCAGACTGTTTCCCAAAGCGGTATATGAACATTTTACATTTCCATTAGCAGTATAGGAACATTCCAATGTATCCATACCCCCACCAACATTTACTATTATCTTTTTTATTTAATCATAGCCATTAAGGTAGGTATGAAGTAGTATATCTTGGTGGTTTTGACTTGCATTTCCTTGGTGAATATTGACAAGAAACTAACTCCTTTTTGGCCAGTTGTAGATGTTTATTGTGGAACTATCTGTTCAGCATATTTGCCATTTTTATTTTTTTTATTTTTTTATTTTTTTAGATAATAAATTTTATTGTTATATTCCCCATACAATTGCAGCCCCCCCATTCTGAACCCAATCCCTCCCCTCCCGCCCCCGCCCCCCTAAAAGTGTCTCTGGTTCATAGTTTTTTGTTGATTTTGATTTTCACTTTCTTATAGTTATTCATTTTCCTGGTCCCTTATTTAAGTTTTCTAGATTGCTGCTATGAGTGAGACCATCCGGTATTTTTCTTTTTCTTTCTGGCTTATTTCGCTGAGCATGATCCCTTCCAGCGCCATCCATGTTGCTGCAAATTGCATGTGTTTATCTTTTTTGAATGCTGAGTAATATTCCATGGTATATATGTACCACATCTTCTTGATCCAGTCATCTATTTTGGGGCATTTGGGTTGTTTCCAAAGCTTAGCTATTGTAAACAGTGCTGCTATAAACATAGGGGTGCAGGTGTTCTTTGGAATTGATGTTTCTGTGTCCTTTGGGTAAATACCTAGGAGTGGAATTGCTGGATCATATGGAAGCTCTATGTTTAGTAGGTCCAGAAATCTCCACACAGCTCTCCACAGTGGTTGGACCAGTTTGCACTCCCACCAACAGTGCAGGAGAGTTCCTTTTTCTCCACACCCTCGCCAACATTTGTTGTTGCTAGTTTTTTTAATATGTGCCATTCTCACTGGTGTAAGATGGTATCTCATGGTAGTTTTGATTTGCATTTCCCTGATGACAAGTGATGTTGAACATTTTTTCATATGACTGTTGGCCATTTGCATTTCCTCTTCAGAGAAGTTTCTTTTTAGCTCTTCTGCCCATTTTTTGACTGGATAATTTTCTTTGTTGTTGTTGAGTCTCATCAGCTCTTTGCAGATTTTTGTGATCAGTCCTTTATCATTAGTGTTGGGTGCAAAAATGTTCTCCCAGTTGGTGGGGTTTCTCTTTGTTTTTGTTATTGTCTCTTTTGCTGTGCAGAAGCTCTTTAATTTGATGTAGTCCCAGCTGTTTATCTTTGCCTTCACTATCACTGCTTTGGGTGATGTGTCTGTAAAGATGTCTTTGATGTGCAAATCACGTAGTGTTTCGCCTATATTTCCTTCTATATATTTTATGGTTTCAGGTCTTATGTCTAGTTCTTTAATCCATTTTGAGTTGATTTTTGTGTATGGTGTGAGGTAGTGGTCAAGCTTCATTCTTTTGCAGGTAGCGACCCAGTTTTCCCAGCACCATTTATTGAACAAACTTTCTTTGCTCCAATGCATAGTCTTTGCTCCTTTGTCAACGATTAGTTGACTATAAATCTGTGGGTTTATTTCTGGATTTTCTATTCGATTCCATTGGTCTGTATGTCTGTTCTTGTTCCAATACCATGCAGTTTGGATGATTATGGCTCTGTAGCAGAGTTTGAAGTCTGGGAGTGTGATGCCTCCATTCCCTTCTTTTTTTTTCAGGAGAGCTTTGGCTATTCGGGGTTTTTTTGTGATTCCATATGAATTTCATCAATAATTGTTCTATTTCTTTGAAGAATGACATTGAAATTTTGATTAGAATAGCATTGAATCTGTATATTGCTTTTGGAAGGATGGCCATTTTAATAATGTTTATTCTTCCAATCCATGAGCAGGGGATGTCTTTCCATTTCTTTGTGTCTTCTTCTATTTCTTTTAACAGTGTTTTATAGTTTTCTTTGTATAGGTCCTTTACCTCTTTTGTTAGATTTATTCCCAAATATTTGATTTTTTTTTGTTTCAATAAAAAAAGGGATGGTTTTTTTGATTTCTTCTTCTTCAGATTTATTGTTTGTGTATAGGAAGGCTACTGACTTTTGCATGTTGATTTTGTATCCTGCCACTTTACTGAACTGATTGATGAGTTGAATTAGCTTTTCTGTGGAGTTTTTGGGGTTCTCTATGTATATTATCATATCATCTGCAAATAGTGATAGCTTGACTTCTTCTTTTCCTATTTGGATTCCTTGGATTTCTTTCTCTTGTGTTATTGCTCTGGCTAGGACTTCCAGTATTATATTGAAAAGCAGTGGTGAGAGTGGGCATCCTTGTCTTCTTCCAGATCTTAATGGAATTGCTTTCAGCTTTTCACCATTGAGAATGATACTGGCTGTTGGCTTGTCATAGATGGCCTTTATGATGTTGAGGTATGTTCCTTGTATCCCAAGAATTTCAAGGGCTTTTATCATGAATGGGTGTTGTACTTTGTCGAAAGCTTTCTCAGCATCTATTGATATTATCATATGGTTTTTATATTTCTTTTTGTTGATGTGTTGGATAATGTTGTTTGATTTTCTGATGTTAAACAATCCTTGTGTCCCTGGAATGAATCCTATTTGGTCGTGGTGAATTATCTTATGGATGCATTGTTGGATTCTGATAGCTAAAATTTTATTGAGGATTTTTGCATCAGTGTTCATTAGGGAGATTGGCCTGTAGTTTTCCTTTTTTGTGTTGTCCTTGTTCGGTTTTGGTATTAGTGTGATGTTGGCTTCATAGAACGTGTTTGGTATTGTCTCTTCCTTCTCAATTTTTTGGAAGAGTTTGTGAAGGATAGGCACCAATTCATCTCTGAATGTTTGGTAGAATTCCTTTGCAAATCCATCAGGTCCTGGGCTTTTGTTTTTGGGGAGGTTTTTGATTACCATTTCAATTTTGCTGCTTGTAATTGGTCTGTTTAGGTGTTCTATTTCTACTTTATCTAGCTTTGGGGGATTGTAGAGTTGTAGGAATTTGTCCATCTCCTCTAGATTGTTGAACTTGTTTCCATACAACTCTTCATAGTAGTTACTGATTATTCTTTTTATTTCTGCTGTGTCCGTTGTGATTTCTCCTCTTTCATTGATGATCCTGTTTATTTGTGCTTTCTCCCTTTTTTCCTTTGTGAGCCTGGCTAGGGGTTTGTCTATTTTATTGATTTTTTCAAAGAACCAGCTCTTGGTTTCATTGATCTTTTGGATTGTTTTTTTAGTTTCAATTTCATTTATTTCTGCTTTGGTTTTTATTATTTCTTTTCTTCTACTGGTTTTGGGGTTTTTTTGTTGTTCTTTTTCTAGATCTTTGAGCTTCGAGATTAGGTTGTTTCTTTGCGTTCTTTCTTGTTTCTTGATGTGAGCTTCTATTGCTATATATTTTCCTCTTATTACTGCTTTTGCTGCATCCCATACATTTAGGATATTGGTGTCCTCCTTGTCGTTCAATTCAAAAAATTTTTTAATTTCTTCTTTGATCTCCTCATTAGTCCAATGGTCTTCCAGTAGTGTGGTTTTTAATCTCCATGAGGTAGGAAAGTTCCTTGCCTTCTTTTTATGGTTTATTTCTAGTTTGATGCCTTCATGGTCAGAAAAGATGGTTGATATGATTTCAATCTTGGTGTATCTGTTGATGTTTGTCTTGTGCCCCAGTATGTGATCGATCCTGGAGAATGATCCGTGTGCACTTGAGAAAAATGTGTACTCCGTTTTTTTTGGGTTTAGTGTTCTATAGATGTCTGTTAAGCCCAATTGCTCTAGGTCCTTATTTAGAGCTTTGGTTTCTTTACTTATTTTTTGTCTTGTTGATCTATCCATTGTTGATAGTGGTGTGTTGAGGTCTCCCACTACGTATGTGTTTTCTCTGATGTCTGTTTTCAGAGAGGACAACAGTTGTCTGATATATTTTGGTGCTCCTTCGTTTGGTGAGTATATGTTAATGAGTGTTATTTCTTCTTGAAGTATTGTCCCCTTGATCATAATGTAGTGACCATTGGGGTATTTTTTTATCTTTTTGAGTTTGAAATCTGTTTTTTTCTGATATATGTATAGCTGTTCCTGCTTTCTTTTTTGGTCCATTTGCTTGTAGGATTGTTTTCCATCCTTTAACTTTGAGCCTATTTTTATCTTTTGTAGCTAAATGTGTTTCCTGGAGACAGCAAAAGGTTGGGTTTTGTTTCTTAATCCAGGCTACAACTCTGTGTCTTTTTATTGAAGAGTTTAGTCCATTTACATTTAGAGTTAATATGGATATGTTAGCATCTGTATTTGCCATTGTGCCATTGTGATTGTCGTTCCTTTGATTTTATTTATTTATTCTTTTAATAACTTTTTTTTTTTTTGGCCTTCTTTCATTGTTATTCGTCCCTCTGAGGTTCTGGCTTTAGGACTCTTTGTAGTATTTTTTGGAGTGGGGGTTTAGTTGTAATGAAATTCCAGAGTTTCTGTTTGTCTGGGAAGGTCCATATTCTTTCTTCAAAGAGGAAGGAGAGCTTTGCGGGATAGAGTATTCTTGGTTGGCATCTGTTTTCTTGGAGTCTGTTGACTATGTCCCTCCACTCTCTCCTTGCCCGTAGTGTTTCTTCAGAGAAGTCTGATGTCAGCCTGAATGGCTTTCCTTTGAATGTTAACTGTTTCTTCCCTCTTGCCAGCTTCATTATTTTTTCCTTGTCCTGGATTCTTGGGAGCTTTACTATTATGTGTCTTGCTGTATTTTTCCTTTCATCGTGGAAGTTTGGTGTTCTTCTTGCTTCTGTATATCAATTTTCGGCTCCTTCTTCACATTTGGGAAGTTCTCTTCAATTATCTCTTTGAATATTTTCTCTGTTCCTACATCTCTCTCCTCTCCTTCTGGCATTCCTATAACTCTTATATTTCCTTTCCTCATGGAGTCAGATAGTTCCCGAAGTCTTTCTTCGTTCTTTTTCCTTCGTACTTCTCTTTCCTTTCTGTTTTGGTTCTTTTAATTTCTGTGTCTTCAAGAGTACTTGTTCGTTCTTCCATTTCATCTATTCTGCTTTCATTGCTTTTCCCAGAATTCTTTAGTTCTTCCATTAATTCTTTGATCGCCTGCATTTCTTTTACTTCCCGCTTTAGGGACTCAATTTCATTCTTCTGACCATTGTTTTCCCTCTCTAGGGACTCAATTGCATTCTTCTGATCGTTGATTATTTTTTCCTTATCATTGTTTTCCTTTATGACTTCTGTCAGTTTTTTAATCACAGCAATTTTAAATTCTCTTCCTGGAAGGCTCAGAAGTTCTTCCAAGTTACTGTCGTTGCAATCTGGGGGCTGGTTTTCTTTTTGTGGTGTGCTTTTTCCCTGGGGAGTTGCTAGGTTGCGTGTGGTTCTTCTACTCCCTATTGTCTGTTTTCTAATTTGCCGTATGCGTTGGGGCACTGTGTTGTTGGGACTGGCTGGCAGCTTGGGTGAGCTTCTCTGCTCCCCTCTGGTTCCTCCAGGAGCCATATGTCAGTTTCAAGCAGTCTTTACTGGAGAAAGGTCCCTGTTCTAAAATGCCGATGTGGGGACACACTCCCCTGTGCGCCTGGTCTGCCCCGGCGGTCGGTTTCTGCTCCCCCTCTGGGCTTGGACTGCAGGCCAGAGGGGGTCTGGCGTGGGTGGACTTCCCCCGCTCACCTCTGGCTCCTGAGGAAGCCTTCTTTACTGAAGAAATGTAGTCTTTACTGAAGAAATGTCCCTGTTCTAAAATGGTGATGTGGGACACACTCCCTGCGCGTCTGGTCTCAGGCACACTCTTCTGCACGCCTGGTCTGCCCCGGCTGTGGGTGCTCGCTCCCCCTGTGGGCTCAGACTACTGGTCGGAGGGGGCCCAGCGTGGGCTAACTCCCCAGCTGGCCACTGGCTCCTCCAGGAGCCTCTGCTGGCTTCAAGTCGCTAGGTGGCGCCAGAGATCTCTCCTAGAGCCCTTAGGGAGCTGATTTTCCACCCCGTGGGACAGGGAGCAGAGCGAGAATGGTAGGGTAAACCTCAACGGCTTTGGGGTGCTGTGTCTGCCTTGTGCCCCACCGTTGTGGGGAACCCACGCCCCTAATTTCGTGCCCCGGGTCTCAGTTTCAATGCCCTCAGTTCCAGGACGTGGGCTGTAGCCCAGTTCAGGGGCGCGGGAATGGCGCCTTTTGAATCCCGCTCCCGTGCCTGGGCGCCTGGTTCCTGCTCACTCAGTGAGGGCCTCCGCGCGTCTCCCCGCAAGCCTAGGTCGCTGGCGCGGGGACCTGCGCTTGCTTTTCAACCGCACTGCTTTTCCGCGCAATCCCGATCAGATCCGCGTCTGCTTTTCCAGCGCGCTGCTTTTCCGTGCAAGCTTACCGGGCGGCCGGGGGCTGTGTGCTGGTGCTGGCCTCCTCCTGGGGGGCGGGGTCTCTCTTTAATGGCGCCTGGAGCTCACCTCCCGGCGGATCCTGCAGGGTTCTCCACAGCTCCCGTTCACGGGGTGTGGTGGCTGAAATAGTTCCTTTCCACTCACAGTCCCGCATGCTGTGTAGTTTGTTCTTGTTGGTCCTTTTAGTTTGTTTTTTTTTTTCCTCCTCTCTGCTGGTTGGAGAGTGCCAACTCTGTGGGCGGGGGAGGGGAGCAGGGTTCTGCGCTTCCCTCCCTTCTGGTCCTCTTTTGTGGCAACTTTCTTCTTCGGGGCAGTTTGCTGGAGTCACCCGTTTATCTTCCTTGTCCCAGTTCTCACTGGGACCTGCCGCTTTTCCTCCCTTTTAACTTTTTTTAATGGGAGATCTTACTGGCAGCGTCTCCTCGCTGCCATGTTGCTCCGCCCATCCTGGATTTGTTTATTTTTATTCACTCACTTTTTTGGTAAATCCTGAGGGCTCCTAGTGGGAAGTGACTGAGGTGATTGTTAATTATAGGAATGCTTGATTTCCAAGTTGAAATTGATAACTTTTCTGAAATTTAAACTCCTTGATCTCTCCTCTTCTCACTGGAACAATGTATTGTATGTGTTAGTTTGTTTTATCCTGTTTCTGATTGTTCTGTATAGAAAACTTGGAAGGTATTGAGAGTCAAACTATATTGATGATGGGCAGTGAAAGAGTATGTTGAGAGCAGAGGTCTCAGAACAGAAACAAAGTCTGTGTTCTATATAGAAATTCCATATACCTTGACTATGGGGGGCTTTGTAGTTCTTCAGTCATATAATAGAAGTCTATGCCTTTCAACAAGAGCCAAAGGGTCTGTAGACCAACAAGCATAAGATACTATGCCTGTTGACATGCAAGAAAGTCAATGGATATCTTATTCAAAAGTGCTGTATTTTCAGAGTCTTAGGCAGCTTCCAAATAATTATGGAAATACCAAAAATAGAAATTTTTGAGTGAATGAACCTATGTCCTGTAATTTGAGTTATATTTTCTGCATGTCAAGATACAAGTGCTGAATGATGAGTAAAACCTCAGTCCTAGGAGTAGTGCCTCCAGTTATTTTCCACACTGGGAATGCAACCAACTTTGCTGAAAGAGAGAGACCATTAACAGGAAACTGGTTGCACTTCAGGAATAAAACCAGGGTTCTTGGATGGACAAGAGGTTAAGCAGTTGACAAATCCAAATGAAAACAGGAGAAGCCAGTCTGTTGAAGCAGGACTGGAGAAGCAGGGGTGCTCCTGGGGTGTTAATTGGGATGCCAGGGAGAGCCGGGGAAAACCTTTAATTACTTTGGCAGTGCTCCACCCTCTGGAGATGAGTCCTGACAACAATAGGTGTTGCTACATTCATTGTAAAACTCTGCTCTTGCCCTGCAGGGCTGGGGATGAAAGGGTGGAGGATGATATCTCTGCCCTTCACAGCAAAACAATTACTCCTCAAACCTGCTTCAATAAAGATAGTTCACTTGCTTTATTAACTGGCATCTTACTGCATCACAGGGTTATGCTAAACATTTTATATGAAGATGTCTTCTAATCCTCTGAATAGTTATACAAGGGAGATGAAGACCATATCCCCATTTCAGTTTTTTTAAAGATTTATTAATTTATACATACAAGAATTGGGGTGTAAGCCAGAGGTGTGGGGGGGTGAGAGGATTCACCAGAGAGAGTGGGGAGTAGAACAGGCAGATCTACTGTAATACACTGCTGAGGGGAGCAGCAGGTGAGGCAGGAGAGGTCTGCTGTGCCATGTGAGTATCTCCCTGGCTGGCCAGGGATTGAACTTGTGCTTCAGTGGCTGGCAATAGCTTGATGGCACTGTCTTTAACCCCTGAGCCACCAGGGAGGCCCCTGTGTTCCCATTTTAAAGATGAATAAATTTAGGATCACAAAGTTACGTAATTTGCCCAAGACTTCAGTGCTGGGCAGCAACAGAATTGGAACCCAAAGCTTTCTCATGAGCGCTTATGCTCTGGTCCCTGCACCTCTGTCCCATCCTCATCACTGCAGCGAAGGCCACTGGCTGCAGCCAGAGCATACCTGCAGCAGATGGCTGCTGGGGCTGGTACTTTGTGTGGTGTGGTCAGGAACCTTGAGCAGGCACACATGACTTAGAATTGGTCCTGCCTGTTTGGAGTGCCTCTGAGGTGGCTACTGCTTCTGTTTAATGAAGGAGACACTAAGACATCAGCTCCACAATGTCACAGTGGAGACTCACGGTGTCACCGTGGGGACTCATACAAGGCACAAAATAAAGCTCCATTAATGTCTATAAATGTCAGTGTTATTATTAACCTTTTGTTACCATGTTGTTATTGCTATGTTTAATATCATTCTTCTGATTGGGCCCTGGCCTAGGGAAGAGCTGATTTTGTGTCCTCTCCTCTCTCTCTCTCTCCCTCTCTCTCTCTCTCTCTCATCATTTTTGTCACATTCTGAATTCCATCCTGGAATTTTTCTAGCTTCTTAAATTATTATTTTTAGTTTTCATATATTAGATTTCTCTCTTTGTATTGCAAAGATCAATGGGTTTGTATAACTGCATATGCCATTACAGTGTTCACATTGAATCTTTATACTGCCCTAAAAACCCCTGTGCTTCACATTTTTAATTTTCCCTCTTTCCCCCTGAACCCCTGCCAACTACTGATCTTTTTATTATGTCTATAGTTTTACCTTTCCTAGAAAATCACGTAATGGAATCATTCATATGTGGTCTTTTCAAACTGACTTCTTATATTTTGCTATGTTCACTTGAAATTAAGCCATGTATTTTCATGATTTGGTACCTCGTTTCTCTAAATTAATGAGCCATCTTCCAGTATATGGATGTACTGCAGTTTATCTATTTATTTATTGAAAGACATCTTGGTTACATCCAGTTTTGGTGATGTGAATATTCACATGCAGATTTTTGTGTAAACAATTTTCAATTAAGTTAGGTAAGTACCTAGGGGCACAATTGCTGAATATATGGTAAGAAAATATCCAGCTTGTAAGAAACTGCTAAGCTCTCTGTACACCCACCAGCAGTGAGTGACAGCTGCTATTATTCTGCATCTTCTCCACCAATTGGCACTAAAGAAAATTTTGGGTTTTAGCTCTTCTAATAGGTAGGTGATGGCATCTCATTGTTGTTTTAATTTCCAATTCTCAAATGACAAATAATGTTGAACTTCTTTCATGGGCTTGTTTGCCATCTGTTGATTATACTTGGTGAATTTAATCTTCAGATACTCTACCCACTTTTTAAAATTGGAATTATTTTATCTTGATGAATTTTAGGAGTTCCTTATATAGTTGAATACAAATCCTTTATGTTTATTGCAAATATTCCCTCCTAGTCTGTGGGTACGTTTTCGTTCTCTTAACAGTAGCTTTCATAGAACTTTTTTAATGTTTGTAAAATCATCAATAATTCTTTCACAGATCAAGTTTCTGCTATTTTATCTATAAACTCATTATCCAAACCAATGACACATAGATATTTTCCTATGTTTCTTCTAAGTTTTATATCTTTTCACTTTACGTTAGGATTATGATTGACTATAAAGTTTGTTAAAGGTATAAGGTTTGTATCAAATTTTTTAAACAAGGATATTTAAATTCTCCAGCATAATTTTTTAAAGACTATTGTTCATTTACCAGAGATTAAACATATTTATGTGGGTGTATGTCTGGGATCTCTATTGCATTCCTTTAATCTGTGTGTCTTTTCTTTCACCAATACCAGGCTATTGTGATTGTGGCAACTTCAGAGTAAGTCCTGGAATCAAATAACTTAAGTCAAACAAAGTAGCAACATTGTTATTCTTCTTCAGTATGCTTATTTTGAGTCTTTGATTGTTATATTTAAACTTTAGAATAGAATCAGTTTTCAATATATAGAGTAAGTTAATTGATGCTTGGGAATTGTACATTTAAGTAAACAACATGTAAGGCAAGCAGGTCATAAAATAGCATTAGTCAATGTAATTCTTTTTCCTATGAACATTTTAATAAAATGACATTGACTAGCATGACATCATTTGAGGACCTGCTGTACACAATAGATTGTTGGGATTTGAATGGAGCTATGTTATATCCACAGATCTCCCATCTAAGCACTAATAGGTGGACCTTTCCTAGTGTCCAAAATCAGACAGGATCAGGTATGCCCGGGGGGGTATGCCTATAGATCAAATTGAAAAAAAAAAATGACATTTTGTAATTTTGAGTCATTCAGTTAATTAATGTTGAACATTTCTCCATACAATGTAGAGATTTAATTCTATCAGGTCTTTTTTTTTTAATTTTTCATATACAGACCCTGTAAGTGGGCCACTTTTTATTCCTCTATCAGGAAAGATAAAACTAACCTCTTTTCCCCTTAGGTTTTTCTCTTAGTGGTTGGGAACTATGCATTAATTGACACAAACATATTAGAAAGATGAAAATAAATATTTAATTATGTAGCTATGCACACAGGAACTGAAATAGAAATATGACCCTAGGAGGTAGTAAGAGAAAAATATATTATCTTAACAGTGAACGACAAATTGTGAAGTAACTAGACAAAAGAAAAGGGAAAAATTTGGAATTCTTGAGGTGGCAAACTGTATGAAGGTTAATATATGAGATAATTAATGAAGAGAAGAGTTATTTAGTAAAATTCCTTATGCATACTCAAATTAATGACTTTTTCATTGTTAAGAGTTATCTCTCCAGTGATCAAAATCTATCCTCCTCTTCCTGGCAAGAGAGAGGGAGACACCTTTACAAATGGACTTCTGGATTGCCTTTGCAAGAGAAAATTGATGTCCTACTTTTAGACAGAAAGAGAGAACAGAGAGCTTTCCCTGCACCTGCTGATTCTCAATTGCCGTCAGCTCAAAATAATCCATATGCCCAAATATTTTATCTTGGGGGGGGTGACATAATTTGATCACCTTTAACTCTCTCATTTTCCATCTCATGGTCATTAGTGAAATAAGTATAATATCATGAACAGGTCATTTCATCTTTCCCAGAAACCCTTGAATGGAATCTCATGCATGTTTCCTTATTCTTGGGAAGCAGCTACCTTTCACTTCTAGATTTGAGAATGAGATTCTAGTCCCTATGATCCTGTACTTTTGAGGACCCTTAGTCAATTTTCTGTATGGTTCTGTTGATAATGGAGAAAGGAAACTCACCTGCTCCTCCCCTTCATGAATGGGATTCTACATTGTGTATCACACGATTCTTTCCAGAGCAATCTAATGCCTTCCACCTCTTCTTCACAGCCTGCAGTTGAATGCTGGGTTAAAGTCAGTTTCACAATCATATATGAAGCCAAAAATTCATATTGACTTAGAATATTGTATTCTTAGACTCTTTACTAGTGAACAAAAACTAGAGGCATTACAGGAAACTAAAACAGGATTTTAACTTTTGTTATTCATGTTTAGAGCCATTGTCACTAAAGGAGAATGGCCTGTCACTAAAGAATGGATATTTGAGAAGAAGAAATAAGGAAGGTAAAATATTGTCATGATATGATACAAATGAATAGTAAACCAACTTGAATAATTAAAGACAGATAATATAGGAAACAGACCCAGTTAATTAAATACAATTTTTTCAAACAGGCTAGTAGTAGTATTCATAATAATAAAATAATAGCATTCTATATTAGTTTCTAAAATGGCACTGGGCAGAGAACTATGGATTTTAATGAAATAATACTGAGTATACCCTGGAAAAATGTGCCATGGAAGATTTGTTCAAGGAAATGACATGTACTGTGACTTAAACAATAAACAAAACTTCATTGTTCATGAAGAACTCAAAGTGGAAAGAGGTAGAGAAAATAGTGTCTGGCAAGGAAGAGGAGAAAGAAAATTAGCACATCATTTTCCTGTATTCAGGGAAGAAGAAGAAAAATTTCAATGTTTTAAGTGGAGAATTAATGTAGGAAGTGGTAAAAGATGACAACGTAAAATTAATCCTTGGCCAAGTAACTGAGAGCCTGGACATCAATGTCAGGGAGGAAAGGCTTTATTCTGTACATGATGAGGAGTCACTGAAGGTTGTTGTGGATGTTAATTTATGTGTCAACTTCACTGGGCTAAGGGAAAGAAGGCACATATTATTTCTGGGTGTGTTTCTGAGAGTTTTTTTTTCCTAGAAAATATTGGCATTTGATTCCGTAGACTGAGTAGAGAGATCCACCCTCACCAATATGGGTGGTGCCATCCAATCCATTAAGGGTCTGAATGTGATACAGAGAGAAGGGAAGAATTCCCTCTTTTTTTTTTAAGATTTATTTTATTTATACAAGAACCGGGGCACAGGCTAGAGACGCGGGAGGGTAAGAGGACTCACCAGAGACAGAGCAGGGAACAGAACAGGCAGACTGACAAAATACACTGCTGAAGGGAGCAGCAGGCAAGACAGGAGAGGTCTGCTTGCCATGTGGGTTGCTGCGAGGCCAGTGGGGATCAAACCAGCACTGCAGAGGCTGCGGACAGCTTCACAGTGTGGTGCTCAGGCGCCTGTGCCACCAGGGAGGCCCGAGAATTCCCTCTTTTCTTCAGCTTAGACATGTGTCTTTTCCTGCCTTTGCACATATGTGTTCCTCATTCTCAGGCTTTTCGACTCCAGGATTTGTATTGGCTACACCCTGAGTTCTCAGACCTTCAGACTCAGACTGAATTGTACCAGCAGCTTTCCCGTTTCTTGAGCTTGCAGATGGCAGATTGTGGGACTTCTTGGCCTCCAAAACTATATGAGCCAGTTCCTATAATAAATCACTCTCTCCCTCCCTATTGCCTTCCTTCTCCCTTTTCTTCTCCCTTTCTCTCTCTCACACATGCACACATACACACCCATCAGTCAGCGAAATGATATGGATGGACCAACCACTAGATGAAAAACAATGATGCGTCATAAATAAGACACAGCGCTCCAGGCTTGTAGAACTCAGGGTCAAGTTAGACTCTGTTATAATCTAAAGAGAAAATGATCATGAGGAACTAACAAAAGGGTTGGGAAAAGGGAATGTGGTCCACAGGTGATTAGGAGGTAGGGTAGTAATTAGCAAGATGTAGAATAAAGCAGAGACAAATGCAACTGCAGTTTCTAGAGGGATGTGACCCAGAGGGGTGTCAGATACAAGATTGAGAATAAATTTTGGAAAGAAGAGTTAAGGAGCAAAAAAGGAGCATATAGTAGATCCAGGGTATTAAACCATAGAGCGTAGGGAGGAAGAACAAAAAGTTATTTACTTCTATGGTACATCCAAGTTGCAGCAGAAACAAATTTAAAGAAAGTTGGCCAAGCAAAAGACAATGAGTGATTGTTATAATTCTCAGACTTGCACAAGTGTTCCCTAGAAACTATGGTGAGCTGCCAAGAGTTTAGATTCTGCTGGCATCTCCTCCACTCTTACTCACATTCCATCACCAACTAAATGAAATGTGACATGTGGTTTTCATTTTCATTGGCAAATTCAGAGTGGTAAAGAATGAGTACAAAACCCTTCTTCCACGCAAGCTAAATACAAGGTGTAGACAGAAACTAAGAGTTAAGGTCTCTGAACTTAAGCTGTGTCATCTCCACCGCTCTATCTTCAGGCTGTTGTACCTCAGGGGAAATGAGGCTGAGTCCACAATTGTTTTCAGGCAGAAAAGACCTAAGTTGGCTCAATCTCCTCATTTTTGAAACCTTGATGCTTTTCTTTTTGTTTGGGCTTCTGGCTCCTTGTCTCGCCTGATCTATCTAATCAGGTAGGTGGTCAAATACACTGGGTAACAGCTAAAACTGGTGAAGGAAGGAAATTGGAAAAGACGTATAGGGGAAGCAATAGGGAGTGTGGGGTACATCAAAGGTTTGGCCAACAGCTATCCACTATTATGAGTTGCTCCAGGGATAAGATGTTTTACATTAAAAGGAACAAGATCCATCACTATGGTTATAAACAAATCAGAATAAATGTTAATTGAAATAAATTGGAGCCTATAGGGTATAAGTTCTTCAACTCTTTGTACCATACATCTAGTCAGTTATCATGGAAAATTCATTTATTTATCAAACATTCATGTCATGCATCTCAAGGATAATCAGAATTTCAAAGGATGAGGTTATTTAATTAGAACATTCATTATTGAACTCTTGTCAGATGTGCTGACTTTGGGGATAAAATAGTGGGGAATGACTGTACAAACCAACAAACAGCAAGATAAGATTCCTTATAGAGCTTACAGTTAGTAGAGGAAGGAAAAAATAGATAAAAAATAAATTTACTGCTATAGTTTAAGTGACACAAAGCAGAGGTATGTGATCATCTGACCTAGTCAAGAATTCAACAAAGGTCTGAGGAAATTAGAACTGCATTCTCAAAAGAAAGAGAAAGGTTGTACCACGCTGAAGTACAGCATGGACCCAGGACCAGATTACCAGGACCCAGTCTCTCACCACAGGTCAGTTGCTCCTCAGAGCCCTTTTATGTAAAGCACACTTCCTGAATTGTAGAATGGGTCCATTGTAGAATGGGTCCAGTCAGGTGCTATGGGCTGATTGGTAAATGGCCCAATCAGCCACAGGATTGAAAAATGGTCCAATCAGACTTGTGGGCGGGGCGCCCTCAAAAAAGATATAAGCCAGGGTCAGAGGGAGTTTGGAGAAAGGACGATGCCAGTACACAGAGAGAAGACAATGCCAGCCCCTGAAGAAAGGAAGACAGTTCCAGCCTCCAAAGAAAGAAGAAAAGAAGCATCCAGCAGCCACCCTCCAAGGAGAAAAGAGAAGCCAAAGGACTCCGTCACAGACTGGGCCTCGGTCCTGTCTCTGACATTGCCTGAGAGGAGCACCAAAGGCCCTGGGCCTGGTGTCTCAAAGAGCTGTTTGGTATTGGTATAACCCAACAACTCACAATGAGCTGTTAACAACTCACAATGAGACTGGGTGTCTCTGACACCATCTCTGTGGGACCAGTAGTGGCCATCACTACTGATGATTGGTGGTGACCATCACTGATGCTACCCAGGTGAGCTGGCTGGTCACTTGTGGATACAGTAAGCTCTGTTTCCCCTATTGTTGTTCTCCATGGTTGTTGTTCCTGGACCCTAAGTTCTTTTGCAATTGTGCACGCAGGTGAGAACCCACAGACAGTGAGCTGTCCTCTTATCAGGCCCTGGCTATAGCTCTTGGTTTTGGTTTTAGACCTTTTGGGGCCCTCTTTTGTGGCCCTCTCTGCCCCTGTTTCACTAACAGCCATGTTCAGACATTTGGGTGAATTGCTGAAGCAGCCTGAAGCAGCTATCAAAGATTGAAAGAAATGGGAAATCACCTTTTGGGTGTCCCAGTAGACCTGGCACTATAACCTTCTGTCCAATCACTACTGTCAATGAATCACAGACAAACAACTGGATTTCAGCACCAAACCAACCTAAAACATTGACCAAAACAAATGACCAAGTTCAGACCATTTCCTTGATTGACCTTTTAAAACTCCTCTATGCCCTAACCCAGGAAGAACACACCTTGGGACTGCTTGGTTGTGAACCTGGGTGCCTATTTTGGAATAAATGCTTTCTTGATTAGGTAACAGTCTGATTGCTTCTTTGTCAACAACAAATATGAATTAGTCAAACTTGCAAAGTCCTCCATGATAGCATCTATCTCCCCCACCAAGCACTGAGTACTGCCATTAAGGAGTTCTTGCAATTTCCCAAGAAATAATATTTTCTTATGCCTCCATGCTGCTGAGCATGCAACATGAATTCCCACTGATCTTCTAATAAATGACTTCTATTATAATAAATGACTTTTATTATAATAAATGTCTTTTATTATATTTAATGTTTTAACATAGTCTGCTAGCCACTCAGTGGCCTAAGCCCACTTCTGCAGCATTAACTCATACAACATCATTTCCTCCTTGTACTTCAGAATTCTTACTGCATCCACAAGTGACCAGCCAGCTCACTTGGGTAGCATCAGTGATGGTCACCACCAATCATCAGTAGTGATGGCCACTACTGGTCCCACAGAGATGGTGTCAGAGACACCCAGTGTTAACAGCTCATTGTGAGTTGTTGGGTTATACCAATACCAAACAGCTCTTTGAGACACCAGGCCCAGGGCCTTTGGTGCTCCTCTCAGGCAATGTCAGAGACAGGACTGAGGCCCAGTCTGTGACGGAGTCCTTTGGCTTCTCTTTTCTCCTTGGAGGGTGGCTGCTGGATGCTTCTTTTCTTCTTTCTTTGGAGGCTGGAACTGTCTTCCTTTCTTCAGGGGCTGGCATTGTCTTCTCTCTGTGTACTGGCATCGTCCTTTCTCCAAACTCCCTCTGACCCTGGCTTATATTTTCTTTGAGGGCGCCCCGCCCACAAGTCTGATTGGACCATTTTTCAATCCTGTGGCTGATTGGGCCATTTACCAATCAGCCCATAGCACCTGACTGGTCCATTATACAATCCAGGAAGTGTGCTTTACATAAAAGGGCTCTGAGGAACAACTGACTTGTGGTGAGAGACTGGGTCCTGGTAACAAAAGTCTGATTGGACCATTTAGCACCAGTCAGCTCATAGCTCACACCTGATTAGTCCATTCCACGATCCATGAAGTACACTGTTACATAAAAGGCCTCTGATGAGCAACTGCCACAACTGACAAAAAGGCAATTACTGAGCTCTGAGGAGCAACTGCCACAATCGACTTGTGGTGGAGCAGCAGATTGAAAATACCACTGCTCCCACCGGCTCCCACTGCTCAGGTGGCTGGGTTCCAGTAATATTAGCAACAAGATAGGGTATGTTTGATTCAAAGAGGGTTTCAAAACTGAGTTTAGAAAGGAGGTGAATATAATTACATTGTATAACACAAAATTCATCCTTGTGGTTGATTGGAGGAAGAATTATGATCACAAAGAAAAGGAACAGAGTGTCCCTTTGGGGGGAAAAAATACAGTAAGTGAAGTCAGAGGCAAGGATCCTGCTGAAGTCTTCAGTGAGAACAGAGGGGATGTGATGCACAGGAAAGACAGGGAGGGAGAATACAGCCATGGAGAGGAGGTAAGTGACAGCCAAGAGGTAGTAATGATGAATTTTCCACTTTAGGTGTTGGTGACTTCCAGGATGGTGGCTCTCCCTTTAATCATGAGAAGCAGTGTGAGTTTAGTTCTGAAGTTCTGAAGAGAGAGAGATAGAGGCAGAGATAGAGTCAGAGGATGGGAGTGAGGCAGGAGGGATGGAAAGAGAAAGAGAATTGAGCTTTGTTACCTAGTGATGAGCTCCTCACCTGAAGTGCAAAGAGATTATGACATCAGAGCTTTTGAGAAGACAACGAAGCTTTATTGCTTATAGATTGTCAAAGAGAAGGGAAAACATGAACTCAAATCTACCTTCTTAATTAAGGAAGGAAATGTGAATATACAGGTTTGAGGAACAGGGGTGAAAAACAAAGGAGTTAAATTTTATTGGCTAAGGAACAGTGTAGGGGCAAAAAATGTGAAATTGACAGAAGTTCATTGTTACAGGGACATTCCTATGTGAAAAGTATGAAGAGGCTTTTCTTCATATACCCGGAGTCTGGAATTTCTGTGAGTGGGCCCCTCACCTCTGAATAGCCCCTTTTCTTTGAGTTTGTAGTTTCTTGGCTCTACCCCGGCCTTGAAGCTCTGCTTGTGTAATCCACAAGCCTTCAAGTTTGGTGTCTCTGTAAAATCAAGTCTCAGAAAAAAACTTAGATAAAGATTTTATTTTTCGCCCTCATTTTTGTGTTCTTATAATCTGAGACCAATTTTACCGGTAAGCCTTAACAAATACAGATTCAAAGGGTTAAGTTTTTATATTTACAATTAAAAAAAATGTGTATAGTCACAATTACCCTAAGTCCATAGGTCTCCTTTACATCACTAGAAGACCAAAAATTCAACATAAACTTCTGCTTATATCCATATTTTGGCTATAAACTCCCTTTTCTGGGCCATATGATGGAATCAATGGGTGTCTTAAGCAAGAAAAAGGACCAAAAAATAAATATGTTCTCCTTTTTGTATTTTTAGGGCTACTGTAGATGAGATCAAGTTAAACATTACATTATATCTTTTCATGTATTTTGCAAGATGCATTATAAGATGGCTGGAGGACACCAGTGAAAAGTCATTGCTAATCATGGAGTCATCACAGCACAGTCGCAGGGATGGGGATGAGAGCCAGGGCAGTATACTCTGCTTTTAGCTTGGCCATTTACTTCTCACCCCACCTCCTCAGCTGACTAGACATTTCTGGCATCCTCTGCAGTTGTCTGTACTTAGAGAAGCAGAAATTTTGAAACCTCCCTTTGATATACTTTCCAAAAACACAAGCAAAATTAGTTCCAATTCCAGTGTCAACCATCATACTCCACAAATCAGACTGAATTTGTTGCAGAATCACCTCTTGTTTGGCATTTTGGCATCTCTGAATAAATTCATCTCAGAAAATTTTCCTTTGCTCTTCACTAATGACTAATGGAGTTTGCCTTACCAGACTCTGTGTGCCTCAGTATCCTTCCTGCCTAGAGCATAGAAATCCCCAAATCCCTCTGAAGCTTAACACATCTTGATCAGTAAAAAAAGGATCATTAGGAGCCATACCCATAAAACTGAAGCCACTTAATCAGCACCCTAATACAGCATGAATATGTAATAATGAGGATTACCAAGACTGAGAGTCACTGTAATGTAGTTTAATGACTCACCTTGATGGCTAATTGATGTCTCTAGATGGCTCTAATACAGTGTGGAGTTCCAGCCACCAGCTCCCTGGAAGATGCCAGTTGCTAATATAACTCTTCCATAAGAGGATCCTCTAATGTTTCACAGAGAGAGATACTACCCAACTCTTCTGCAGAAGGACAAGGATAACGGCTCCATTTTCAGGAGGAGAAATGATTATCTGAAAGATCAGTGGCAAGGAGATGGGTTTTCCCACCTGCAGTCTGTTTCCTTCCGCAGGATGGCTTAGCACACCTTTTCTTGTATTGCACGGATGTTTGTTCTTCCAGGCTTGATCTAAAGCCAACAAAAGCCAGGAATGTGAACTCTAAGCACAAATATTAAGCATCTGCTGACAACTTTACTCACAGTTAAGGGAAAGCTAAGCCAAGGCTTCAGACTAAGGCCGGGAGATTTCTAGAAGCTCAGACATGGGCCTCCAGTTGGCTTCCATCAAGACTCATTCTTTGAATTTTGTTTAGTGGAAAGTTACAAAATCTTGCTCAAGCTTTGTCTTCATCATCAGATCTAAGTACCACAGCTTTATTATGTTTTTCTGACTTATTATATCAAACCTGCAAAACTTCCGAAGGAAAGCCCTGGTTCAGGTATTAGAGAGTCTATATCTTTACACAAAGTCAGGGACAAACATGGGTATCGATTTGACCTTTACATTTTAATACACCCCCCAGGTGATTTTGAGACAGGTGTTGGAGATCTTTACTTTAATAAATGTAATTGTAATACAGCCAGCTGAGATTCCAGGAAAAAATGTTCTGAACCCAGCAGCAAACCATGTAGACCCCAGGCTACCCTGACAGCACCCAGCAGGAGGCCAGCTTCTGATCAGCACTCACCAAAAACCTGGTAGCTGTCACTCATGTCCTTTCCATCAAAGCCCAGTACAGGAAATGGACTTGCCAATTTCGGCTCTGCTGGCGGGCTCCCCAGACTTCACGTCACCATCTGCTTTCCTTCCTCTTTGGTGTGACTCGATAAGCCCTGCCCTTCTCTTCTCCCCAAAGTCTGCATTTTCCAAATCAATGTGGCTGTTCTCAGAGGGAGGCCACAACACACATGCTTAGGTTTTTTTTTTTTTCCAAAAAGAAATTCATATTTTGATTCTGTTTCTGTAATTTTGCTGTGTCGATATAGCAGGAAACTCTTGTCTTTCTCTCCAGATTCTGAGATTGATGTATGTCACTGCCATGTGGGTCCAAAAACTAAATGTCAGATTGACTCAGAATGTAAACTTCAAGGACTGTAAAATGGATATTTGGGCTCAAATGGGGGAGGGCAGGACTGTGAACAAGACATATCTGCCAAACCTATAAAATGCAGCCTCCTGTCTATCAGTCATGGATTTTTTTTTTTAGTTTCTCATTAGGAAATTAGACATGCAGTTCATAAATGAGTGCTGTTTCAGGCATCTAACCCTGATGATGCTAAAACCACCTTGATTTGGGTTAAGATGCCATAGGTACTTGCTGTCATAAAGAGGAAAGTGATTTCTTCCCTTTAATCAAGCACCAGGAGAGGGTCTATTAGAACTGGCACCTCCTGAATGCCTTGCTGCTGCCCAGAGGGGGAGGGTCTTGACTAGACCTAGAGGCAGTTGCATCAAGACCACACCTTGTCCTGCCCCGAAGTCACAATGGTAGGGAAAGGGCTGCCACAGTGTTTCCTAGGCAGGAACCATCCAATCCAATAACACCAGCGCTTAGACTTTTACAGCAAAATAACCAACCACTTGAAAACCAAAGAAGCCGGGATGGCTCTTCTGACTTGACTTGTGACAGTTAATTTAATGTATCAACTCGACTATCCACAAGTGCCCAAGTTACTTATTTCAAGGTGTGTCTGTGAATGTGTTTCTGGAAGAGATTAGCATTTGAACAGTGGACTCAATCAATTGCCATCACCAATGTGGGCAGGCCTCATTCAATATGTTGAAGAGTTAAGTGGAACAAAAGGGGGAGGAAAGATGAATTTGTCCCTGTTTTCTGCCTCACAGTTGAGCCAGGCTGTCTCATCTTCTCCTGTTCTCAGACTGGAATTTATACCATCAGCTCCGATGTTCTCAGATTGAATTACGCCACCAGCTTTCCTGGGTCTCCAGCATGCAGAAAGCAGATTGTAGGGCTTTTCAGCCTCCATATTCTGAGTCAGTTCCTCACAATCTCCTTTTATACGCCTTTTAGCCTCATCTGATATAGATTTATCCTATCTAACGTCTATCTATAGACATACACATATATCCTTCTGGTTCTGTTTTTCTGGCGAACCTGGTATAGAGGAATCTCAGACTGTGAATGGGCAGCTACAAGAGGCACTGATTCCCCACTTGCAGATGAGGAAAGGGAGGTCCAGCAAGGTTAAATAACTTGCCCAAAGGAGAAAAACATAAAAAATGACTCTAGGAATACTTAGACAATTGAAACAATTTTTTGTTTTAAACATTAAATATTTTATTTATTTAATTATACAAGAACCAGGGTACAGTCCAGATGCGCAGGAAGGCGAGAGGATTCACCAGAGATAGTGTGGGGAACAAAACAGGCAGACTGACAAAATACACTGCTGAGGGGAGCAGCCGACATGACAGGAGAGGTCTGCCACGCCATGTGGGACCCTTGCTGGCCAGCCAGGATTGAACCGGCTCTGAAGAGGCTGAGGATAGCTTTACAGCGCTGCGCTCAACTGCCTATGCCATCAGGGGAGGGCCAACAATTGAAACAATTTAAGGTAATAATAGGAATAACCAGCAAGTATTAAACACTGGAGCACTTACTTTAGGCTTAATCTGAAATTTTCAAATGTTCTTTTTAAGTGCAAGATATACAATAAAAATGATTTTTTATTTTGTAACTGAATATACAGTCTGAAATAAATAAAAGTTCCATAAATGTTACTGACTTGGTTGTTGTATAACAAGCTACCCCAGAATTTATATTTTTATTTTTTTAAATAGTTATTTTTTTATACATACAAGAGCTGGGGTGTAGGCCAGAGATGTGGGAGGTGAGAGGATTCACCAGAAACAGAGTGGGGAGCAGAACAGGCAGATCTCCCGAAATACACTGCTGAGGGGAGCAGCAAATGAGACAGGAGAGGTCTGCTGCACCATTGAGTTAGCTCCCTGGCCAGGGATCAAATTTGTGCCGTAGTGGCTGTGGATAGCTTCATAATGCTGACACTTAACCCCTTGTGCCACCAGGGAGGTCCTACCTCAGAATTTAGACTTAAAGCAGTTATTTATCATTGTGTTGTGCTCATGGATTCTGTAGGTGAGAATTCAGAGAGAGCTTAGCTTAGCAATTGTTTTGTTCCTTATGGCTCCCAGCTGAGGCCACTCAGTGACAATCATTGAGCAGATAGGTTAATCTGGGGGTTCCAAGATGGTTCTACTCATGTCTGGGGCCTGGACAGGAATGGCTCAGGACTGAAGCATGTAGGAGACTTGGGCTTCCTCACAGCATGACCTCCTCAGTGAGCTCTTACTTGTTACATGGCAGCTCAGTGCTCCAACATGGAAGCTTCTAGCTGTCAAGGCAGCAGTCTTAGAAATAACAGGGTTAATTATACCCCATTCCACTGTTCAAAGTAACCATACACTCTCCCTGATCCAAGAGAAAGGGAAATAGATTTCCTTGCTTGATGGTCACATTGGGCAGTCTCATTATACGGGAACACAGGGGAGGGGAGATATTAATTATTCGGCTGTTTTTGAAAAGATAATATGCTCCAAATACTTAGCACCACTTGATACAATGCATTCTGATATTTTCTTATTTTAAATGTTGGCCTCTGTGCACTAATTTCATTACTCACTCATAGATTATGTCCATCAGTTAAGGAAAAAAAAATGAAGCTATGTACTAAACTCTCTTCATATAATACATGTTAATTCTTATAAGAACTTTAGCATAGGCATCAATGATGTTCCCCATTCTACAGCAAATCCAGTGTGACTTAAAGATGTCACAAAAAGTGACAGGCCCAAAACTGACCTCTGTTCAGGCTAATTTTAAAGCAGATTTTATCAACAACTCACAACTCCTGCATGCAATGGGGCACCCTTGCTGACTTCAATCTGCCCTCAGGGATCGTGTCATATCACACTGACCATGGACTGCAGGAGCACAAAAAGACTGTGAATGTAGGTGTATTATGTGGAATGTGTGTGAATGAGTGTATCAGTGTCTGTGCTAGTGAGAGAGAGAATATGTGTGAGTATGTGTGTCTATATGAGAGTGTGTGTGTGTTTCAGTTCCCAGAACACTAGAATGGATCTTCCTGCTGTGGACCGAGTTCTGATTGTTGACATGAGGCAGAACTGAATGTGTGGCAACCAAATGTTGGGGTTTGCTTGGTGCAGGGAGGAGCTGAAAGTCAACTCACCATTAGAGTTTATGAAAATACCACAGGCAACATGTGAGGCCAGCACAGTCCACACAACAAATCTCTGGAATGAGACCAATGTGACCAACATGGGCAGAGCCTCAAGTGGAAAATGCCATGACTGATTGTTTATTCACCTGAGACATCCATGAGCATATTAAATGAATGTTGAGGGACCCTGCTCCCCACATAAATCACATCAGATGCAAACTGACATTTTCTAATTGCTCAGTTTAGGCAAATGTCAGATCTTAGGACACAGTGTATTATTAGATTGGAAAACAATGGTGATGCAACACGAGTCCTGAAAGGGACAAGTCTGCTGGGCAGCCCTGGACCCTGCTGTCTGCTCTTGGAATCCAGTCCTCATTCTCCCCAGAAGGTCACTGTGTGCCATCGGGAAAGATTTAAATCCCACACTGATTATTACAGATAAGAAATGTTACTCTCCATCTGTAAGGGTTTTTGTTTTTCTTTTTTTATAGAACAAGGATTTCGAAGTTCCCCTAGTTCCTTTTTAGTTTTCCAACCATGAGCAGAACGGGGTGGGGTGGAGACTGCTCTGAGGGGTCCCTTGGCCAAGACATGTCAGCGGTGTTTCACTCTCTCACCAGGAACACACCCCACAATAGCACAATTACCATGGGTCTTTTTGTCCTCAGATCTTTGGTTTTACCTTCGTTTGCTTGTTGTTGCTCTGTAAGTATAACAACATCTGATAATTTTCTCCTTTTTCCTCCTGTGCCTTGTACCTTCTCCCTCCTTGGATCATTGTGATGGGAGAAAAGAGGAAGCTTCTTATTGTCGTGGGGTCCTTGCACTTGGAGGTAATCTGTTGCTGGGAGAAATGATTTCCCTCCTCTCTGCCTGAACTCCTCCCCCAGCAAAGGCTGGCACTGCGGTCATGCTCAGCATCCCTCCACCTCTCAAAAGGAGGCTTCAGAGCCCACCGTTTAGTCCATAGCCAGAGCCCTGTTGAGAGTCTTTGCCACCTCTGACCCATACTGACACCCCTTTCCCCACAGCACCAGGAAAACATCCTCAGCTGCTGCCATTGCCCACCATCACTGCTGTGGGCAAACATGCCTATCATTTAAACCTCTGCTTTTCTATTTATCCAGTCCTAACACAAGTAAGCCCCTGCTCCCCTTAAGGGTGACTGGAGTCCGTCCTCCTATCCAGCTCCTGTCTCTTTGAGTCCCTGGACATTAAGACACTCCCCAATCTACCCTTTTCCATAAGAAACTGTAGGCAAGACTCCTTAGCCCCACACTGACTCAGGGCCCCTGGGCAAGGCTTCAATTAAGCTGACTCCTGCCCAAAGCATAGCCATGCTTCCCAGCCCAGCTCTGCCCAGAGAACCATTCCTATAAGACAGCCCACCTGGAAGCCTATGCCGTGGACCCTGCCATATCAGTCACTGTGACGTCACTATGGAAGGCAGGTGTTAGGGAAACACTCCTTCCTGAGGATTCTCCACAAGCAGGCCCTAGACAGGGCCCGGGCACCCATGGCTTGTCTCAGAGGTGTAGCCAGGAAATGGGGCAAATGAAGTCAGGGGCCTGGAGGCCAGAGAAAGGTGTGATCTCATGGAGTTTCCCACTGCAGAAGTCTCCAGGGAAGCCTGTGCCTCTAGGGCTTCCTTCTGAGGGTAGAGTCTGTACTTTTATTCATTCACTCCCATCAGTGATGGCTGTTTCTGTGAGTGCAGATGCCTGGGCCTTCCAGCAGCCATCCTGGGAGACCTTCAGGTAAAGAGAAGCAGACACAGGCATTTGGGGGAGGCGATGAAAGCAGAGCACAGACTACGTCTACTGGGGTAGTTCCCAGGGGTCCCCCTGGTGTTCTGATTTAAGCTGCCACCTTGCCCTTAGGTACTTATTCAAAATGGGAGCTTTCCTGTCACCTCCATCCCATTGATCCCCAGTTCTTGGTGACAGGTGCCCAGTTTCCAACTCACTTCACAGAGGTATCCTTTGGAAAACTGATAGACATGGTACCTATGTGGAAAGTAGTTCTAAAGGCCGAGCTTTGTCTTGTTTAATTAACTGCATTGACTCCTCCAGGGCAGACGTTATTAACCTGAAAATTTACAGAGTCCAGCACAGGCTTCAAGGAGGTTCAGAAACCCTTAAATTATACTGTCGACAATGTATTTTAAGGGCATGGATTTTTCTGGAGAGTACTTTTCTAAAATTCTAAAAAGAAAGCCTTGGTCAGAATAAAAAAAATAGAAAAATGCGTGACCCACGATTTTAGACTAAAAGCATACTCTGCAGCACTGAGGATACAAGTGAGAAGCCTGGTGAGCTCAGGGGCAAAGGGAGGCCTGTACCTCCAACAGTGGCAAAGGGCCAGCCCTGAGCAGTTTTTTAGATGTGGGATGACCTGAGCCTGACCACATAGCATGAAAACTTTTATCTTGTCCATTATCTGTCTGCACACTTCTGAAGCAATGGAAAAAATTCTGTGCTGGATCAGAGGAGTTGATAGCACTTAAGAGAGTGTGTAATCTAGATTCCAATCACCAGGGAGTTCACAGATGAAAGTATCAGTCTGTTTTGGTCATTTTTTTTTAAGATTTATTTATTTATGCGTACAAGAACTGGGGCACAGGTCACAAGTGCGAGGGGATGGTGTGAGAGGATTCACCAGAGACAGAGTGGGGAACAGAACAGGTATTTCAGATCACTGAAATACACTGCTAAGGGGGGCAGCGGGTGAGTCAGAAGAGGTCTGCTACGCCATGTAGGTCAAGTCCCTGGCTGGGGATCGAACTCGTGCTGCAGTGGCTGTGGATTGATTCATAGTGCTGATGCTTAACCCCTTGCGCCACCAGGGAGACCCCTGTTTTGGTCAGTTTTTGCTGCATGACAAGCCACTAAAAATGTAGTAGCTCAAAACAACAGTGCTCTATTTAACTCTTTCTGCAAGTTGGCAAATTTGGGCAGTGTGTTCTTCTGGCCTGGGCTGGGCTCAGTAGGTCCCCATAGGCCTAATTATGCAGTTTTGGTCACCCTGCCAGTTGGCTAGAGTCACAATTTCAGACTCCCTTGACTGGGAAGGAAGACATAATTAGGGTCTTTATATAAGGTATCTCTTAACCAGCAAGCTAGCTTGACATGATCATGCAGTAGTAATATACGCAAGGCTTAAAAGTTGCACAATGTTCTTCTGTCAAATTCTGTTCTACAAATAATGTCACACGATGAGCCCAGATCTAAGGCATGGGAAGATAGGTTTCACTTGTCAGTGGAAAGATCTACAAAATACCATAGTCCTGTGCTGTCTACCTCTACCAACATTTCCACTGTGCCCCCTACAAATTACCAAGGGGCAGAATCCTGAGTTCCACACATGTGGTTGTTCTGAGTCATGAAGTTTTGGGGTAGTCTGTTATGTAGCAAAAATAAACCAATACTCTGTCTCAGTGAGATCCCCTGAATAGGATGCTGGGGTGAGGATTCTTGTGAACATGACTGATTAGGAAGAGTTCCCAGGAAATCCAGTGGTGGATGGGGAAAGGAGACAAGGAGGGGAGGAGTTCTAGCATTGAAAGACCTCTGTCAAATCAGAGAGGACTCTGGGGCACTGTAAGGGACATTCCAGAGTTGTCTCAATCAGCGGCAATATATATATATATTTTAAATCATTTTTCATTTTTGCACAATGTATGCATTTCATCTTGGTTATATTCCCCATACAATTCCCACTACCTTTGTTTTGACCCTAATCCCTCTTCCCCTTCTCCGCACCACCCAGCCCCCATAGAGTGTGTCTCTGGACCCATGAGTCACGGGTCAGGAATTGGGAGCATGCATTTTCAAGCCTTCTCGCTTTCTGTGGCATAAGCAGAGTGGATCTCACTGGTGGCATGGTGTGGCCCTCTGATGGGGTACCAGGTGTGGCTGTTGGGAGGTTTGGGGGCCCTCTATCTGCCTTCAAGAGGATATCCCAGAGCATTAACATTGTCTACACCACAGTCTATACTAATATTGTCTATACCACAGTCTATACGGACATTGTCTACACCACAGTCTATACTGACATTGTCTATATCACAGTCTATACTAACATTGTCTACACCAAGATAGCTCTTTTCTCTCCCAAGTTTGGAGCCTGCTCTTTGGAGTCCGCTGGATAATTAAAGTGTTTTTACTGTCAGGAAGTTCTTAATTTTTTAGATTTTTTTTTGTTGTTGTTGTTGCCATTATTGCAATGCCAGACCACTTCGTCCTGTCCGTGCCTCTGGGGAGGAAGCAAATCATAGCAGCGTCCTCATCATAACCTCTCATCCACTTGGAGATAGCCATAATCCCCCTTCTGGACACTTTCTGCTGGACAAGTGGCCTCAGCTCCATTAACCTTTCCTCATAATTGTCAGACTCTCTCCTTTTAATCACTTGATCTGTTCTTCTCTTAATTCCCTCCCTGAGCCCCGCTCTTCCCCATACCCATTTCTTTTTCAAAGGCAAAGATCCAAATTAGACATTGACCTCTCCTAATAGTTTACTTAGTTAGAGGGAGTTATAACAAGTCTGCGCCTCCAGCCTCAGCATTCCTGATCCCCAATAAGACAATCGGCATTGGGAAGTTTGGCTCTCATTTCTGACATCAGACCGTTTCTTCTACATATGATAGTAATTATCACTATTGTATTACATGATAAACAAATGATTCAAGGAAAATATAAAAACTTTAAAGAAGGATTGGGTTCAATGAACCTGGGAAACCTACGAAGCCCTCATTCACTGCTTTGTCCAGAACTTTAGAGATTCATCTGATAATGCATCATGAGCATCTTCCCATTTGGTGTCATTTTTAAACTTGGGCTCCAAATACCCAATATGTGGAATATATTAAGAGCCTACCCTGGCAAGGTCAGCCTCCAGATCTTTCTAAAATATGACTGTGATATTGAGGTTGTAATAAATATATATTAGATCTGTGTTCTCATTTCTAGCACAGAACTCCGAAAACCTTTGGAATCTCATAGATGTTTTGTTATTTTAATAAAGTGACTTTTAAAAAGCACCTTAGGGGCCTCCCCGGTGGTGCAGCGGTTGAGCGCTGGGTTGCGAAGCTGCCTGCGGCCTTTGCGGCGCCGGTTCGATCCCCGGCTGCTCCCAGGCCACCGGAGGAGGGTCCCACATGGCGCGCAGACCTCTCCTGCCGCCCGCTGCTCCCCTCAGCAGTGTACTTCGTCAGTCTGCCTGCTCTGCTCCCCGCTCTGGCTCTGGTGAATTCTCTCATCCTCCCGCACTTCTGACTGTACCCAGTGCATGTATGAACAAACAAACAAAGAATAAATAAATAAAGCATGCCTCTATTAAAAAAAAAAATCTTTAAAAAATAATGAAAAAAATAAAAAGCACCTTAGGGGACTCCCTGGTGGCACAGGCAGTTGAGCACGGCGCTGTGAAGCTTTGTGCAGCCTTTGCAGCGCCAGTTCGATCCCTGCTGGCCAGGGGGATGCCCACATGGCGTGGCAGACCTCTCCTGCCTCGCCTGCTGCTCCCTTCAGCTGTGCTTTCAGTCCGTCTGCCTGTTCTGTTCCCCTCTCTGTCTCTGGTGAATCCTCTCACCCTCCCACACATATGGCCTATATGCCGGTTCTTATATAAATAAATCTTTAAAAAAAATTAAAAAAAATAAAAAGCACCTTAGAATGGGAGCTGATAGTGAAGGCCTTTTGATTTGAGGATTGGAAGGTTCAGTTTTGCTCCCTGATTCCAGGTTGGAGACTGAATCATTTACTAATGACCAATGACTTAATCAAATACGTCTATGTAATAAAGCCACCATAAAAACCCAAAAGGATGAAGAGCTTCCAGTTTATTGAACCAGAATGCACCCATGGGCCCCATGTTGGGCTCCAAACTTCAAAGGGACAGAAGGTCCTGTGTTTGGAATTTCACCCTGTATATTTCTTCATTTTTTACTGTTGCTTGCTAGCCTTTGTAATGAACTAATAAGCTAGTGACTAAACTGGTTTCCTAAATGTTGTAAGCCTCTCTAACAAATTACCCAGATCCCAGTAGGAACAGCTAATCAGAAGCACAGATAACAACCTGGTATTGTGATTGGTATCTGAAGTAGGGACAGTTTTGTAGGTCTGGTCATAACCTGTGGATTCTGATGTTATTTCCAGGGAGACGGTGCCAGAGGACCTGCCTGGTATCAGAGAATCCACTGGTGTGGAGAAAAAGCCCATACACTGGAATTGGGAGGAGAAGCTAATGGCACTTCTGCACCTAAGAAGGGGGAGCTCTATTCTGCAGAACAGACAGCATTGAAAATGGAGAGAACCCAGGAGACCCTCAAATATAGAATATCTTTCCTATATGCTCTGTAGAAGAAGGATTAGAAATGTTTCTTTGCTCTATGACTTGATGCAGATCAGTGAATGAGGGGTGTGTATGTGTGTTTGTGTGTGTGTGTGAGAGAGAGAGAGAGAGAGACAGAGAGAGAGAGAGAGAGAGAGAGAGAGAAAGAGAGGCAGCTGCAAATGTGGAATGCTATTCTTCTATTCAAAGATTCAAAGAACACATCACTAAAGGGCCAGTGAATTCAGTCAGAAAGTCCTTGATCTCTTGAGATATTTATTACAAATACAGGTTCCTGGAAAAATCATGGATGTGCTGTGCATATGTCATCTTTTAGATCAATGGCTCTCAAACTTCATTGGCTCAGAATCACTGGGAAGTCTTATTGAAACATGCACTGCTGGCCCCACCTCCACAGTGCATGAATCTGTAAGTGTGGGGTAGAGCTATGTCTGGTATTTTCCTTGGTAAATGCTGGTGCTCCACCTCTAGCAGCCACAGACTAGGAATTTTTGTGACAGCCCATGTAGTCAATTTCCTAAGGGTAGGAATATAACCTGTAGTTCCTTTTTTTTAAAAAAAAAGATTTATTTA
Organism: Talpa europaea; assembly: GCF_964194135.1. Classification (NCBI taxonomy): domain Eukaryota; kingdom Metazoa; phylum Chordata; class Mammalia; order Eulipotyphla; family Talpidae; genus Talpa; species Talpa europaea. The sequence goes on from NC_140078.1 coordinate 39,502,882, forward strand.
TTTATGCATACAAGAGCTGGGGTACAGGCCAGAAATACGGGGGTGGGGGGTGAGAGGATCCACCAGAGACAGAGTGGGGAAGAGAACAGGCAGACTGACTGAAATACACTGCTGAGGGGAGCAGCGGGTGAGACAGGAGTGGTCTGCTTCACCATGTGGGTTTCGCCCTGCATGGCTGGGCATCAAACTTGTGCTGCAGACGCTGTGGATTGCTTCAAATGTGATGCTTAACCCCTTGTGCCACCAGGGAGGCCCTAACTTGTATTTCCTATTTATTACTCTGTATCTTTTTTAAGATTTTATTTATTTATTTCTGTGTAGAATAACTGGGGCGTAGGCCAGAAGTGTGGGTGGTGAGAGGATCCACTAGAGAAGGAAGTGGGGAGCAGAACAGGTGAATTTACTGAAATGCACAGCTAAGGGGAGAAGCGAACAAGACAGGAGAGGTCTGCTGCTCCCTATGTGGACCAGCTCCCAGACTGGGCATTGAACTCAGACTGTCGCAGTGATAGTGCTGAGATTGAACCCCTAGGCCACCAGGAATGCCCATTCCCTGTATTTCCTAGGATAATATTGCTATATTTGTCTGGATACTCTTAGTCACACTGCAATAACAACCAAATCTTAAACGTCAAGGCCTTAGCACGGAAAAGATTTGTTCTTGCTTACTCAAAGCCTGAAGTACCAGTTGAGACTGTCCTCTATCCTGTGATTCAGTGATCCAAACTTCCTCAAAATTGTGGCACCAACACAAAGACAGATCGTCCTGGGTCTCTGGGCAGGAGAGAGCTGAAGGCCATATAGAACCTCTTAAATATTTGGTCCAGAAGTTTCAGGCATCACTCTTGTTCACAGCCCATTGGTCAGAGTGAGTCGATGACTCAATATACCGGCAAAAGACACTAGGAGATGCAGAGGAATATTTGGAGCATTTTTATTTTTATTTTTATTTTAATATTTGTTTATTCATTTACACAAGAACCGGGGTACAGGCCAGATGCATGGGAGGATGAGAGTATTCACCAGAGACAGAGTAGGGAACAGAACAAGCAGGCTGACGAAATACACTGCTGAGGGGAGCAGCGGGAGCGACAGGAGAGGTCTGCCACACCATATGAGACCCTCGCCGACCAGCCGGGATCGAACCGGCGCTGCAGAGGCTGTGGACAGCTTCATAGCGCTGCGCTCAACTGCCTGCGCCACCAGGGGAGGCCCTGGAGCAGTTTGAAAGCACTCTGCCTGTGCCATTGTTGCACATGGGGCATTTGCTCAAAAAATGTGTGATCTGGAAGAGCATCATCCCTGTGCCTCAGTACCTGTGACTCTTTCTCCTCTGCACAGCAGAGTGGAAGGACTCTGGGTCCTGGACATGGATGGTGTCATAATTAATTTAATGACATTGGACTATTCACCTCTTGCCCAGTTTCCAGCTTCTTCAACATAAAGTGATGAGTGTTGGTGACATGAACTCTTCCCTCTCTATGCTCTGTAACTCATGGTAGCCAGAAAGCTGGTCTTCCTGTTCCAAATATTGGAGGCCTGAATAGAGAATAAGCCCTTCATATTGCTGTTGCATTCTAGAAGTGAAAGGCAAACAGAGGTCTCTTCCAAAGGCTTTGCTCCTCTGGAACATTTTCACACACAATTTGATGCAGCTGACCCATTTTTATACAATATCAAGCCTAGGGCCAGGCGTAATGAATGCTATTTTACTTCCTATCTTGCTCCTTTCACTATGTGACCTCACACATCCCTCCCTCCAGTGCTTCCTCCCTCCATAAACCACCTCTCAGTAATTACCTTTGATTTTTATGTTTGATTCCCTGTTGGGAAACAGAGAATATTTTGAAAATTGTATTTATGTATTCATAATACAAAATGCAGAAAAGACCAAACAAGAAAATTAAAGTCCCTGAAAATCCCATGACCCAAGTCCCCTGACATTTTTTATATGTATACCTGCACCATTTTTATCAACACATACTTATGCAAATCATTATTAGTATTTTTGTAACCTGTTTTTTCTTTTAGCATATCATGTTATTTCTCTTTGCCATTAAATAATTTTATATATCATTGTACTGCTTGCCTACTTTTGCACGCTGAATTTGGCCTTGCTTATTTATCCAATATGCAAATATACAGTATTTGGATTCTGTCCAGTGTTTTCTATTATAAATTATTTTGTAATTAATTTATTTTGGGCAGGACTTTCTGCACATAATACCCATTATCCATTATGGACTTTGTGTCAAGAGTAAGCTCGCATGACCAGAGCCACATGCATCCAAGAGTTGGCAGTGAAATAGTGCAATAGGCTTTATTCAGTCTAACTGTGCCCCAGTCTGTCTGCCATGAAGATCTATGTTCTTTATATCAGGGAAACTTCAAGAAGAAAGAAGGGACATTAGATCCCTTCAAACTTAATCTTCAAGTCACTTACATCTCAATTCCAATCCACATGTACAGATTTCTAGTTGATATTTAGTTACTTAATCTATTTAAAGTTTGATGCCCCCAATTGCAAATATCTTATTGCATCATCATGAACAGTAGTAAGACCTGGCAGGTAGTAACCTTCCACTATTATTATTGTTCTGAGTGTTATTTTAGCCAGGAGGGCCCACAGTGCTGGGCCAGGCTGCCTCAGTAACCTTGCTTTGTGGGCATTGGCTTTCTGGGCTTGTTTCTGATGGGTTCAATGATGGCTCATCTCATTTGCCTTTCTCTTCACAGCTTGCCTGCTTCCATGCAGGTTTCCCCGGAAGCAAACCAGAGACGAAGACTCAGCGGCTAACAGCATATTCTGGAGGCAAAAACTTGGTGGAAAGGAGAGATGGAACAGATGGATGAAAAAATGTCATTAAACCAGTCACCACTGCTGGAACCCTGAGTTGGAGTAGAACAGGCCTGCAGTCACCTCACCGAGGGGAGGGGCCCTGGATTTGTCCAGCACCACCACTGCTGTGGGTCCTTAGAGGGAGATGATTGCCAGCACCCCGGAGATGACTTCAGGCCTGCGGAACAGGAACTGGCCTTTGGAAACTGGGACTGCGCCAGGAAGTAATACTCAGAGTGAGAAGCTACGAGTGGCCTCAACATCATGACCCCAACTGGGGACCCAACACTGCCCATGCACCTTGCTCATAGCTCTATGTTCCCTGGTCAGCATCTCTATACTGTCAGAGCAGAGACAGCATGTGGTGACTAGGCGGCAAGCTGGGGGCAGTGCAGAAGCAGCTCCCAGAGATTCCTGGAGGGAGGGGTAGCCAGACATCTTGCCAACTCAGACCATCAGCAGGGCTCAGCAGGCAGGGCCATAGCAGTGCAGCCTTCAAGTCCACGACAGGCTGGCAGAGTGTGTGCCGTGTTGACAAGAACATGGGATTTCATTGCTGAGTTATTCCTGCTTCTCAGGGTTAGCCAGAGGAGGGTGGTGAGGATATGCCTCCATCTCTGAGGAAGGGGTCAAGAATGGCTTAACTGAGTGCCCTCCTTGTATTAGTCAGAATTCTCCAGAATTGAGACAGAGATAGAGGGAGAAGTAGAGGTAGAGTTATAGAGATATAAAGATGACAGAGGAAGAGAGAAAAACAGCTGCAAACAAAGTGAACAAGCAGCAGCACTGCTCAAAGTTCTCCCACTGAAAAATTTCCCTTCAGTGCTTTACCTTCCCTTTACCATCAAGGATGCCCTGGAAAGGGATTATAGTTCTATACTTAGCAGCTTTGGATTGTACCTTTATTTCTTATGGAACTAGCTATAAAGCAGGTCAAGTCTTTTCTTCCTCTAACAACTAATCCCAGGGAATGCCTTATGTAGATGCAGGTGGCAGCAAGAAGAGCTTGCAGTGGGGTGGGGACTGTGGGCACCTGGGCCACTTCCAGCAGTGGATTTATGCTCTAGGACCTGTTCAGGAATGATGATGGGGTGCTGCTGCCTGCACCCAATGTCATGACTTGGTGGGTCAGATAACCTCAGTTCCTGATGGACAGCTCCGGTCCCATGGTGGCGCATGGGTAAGTGCACTTTCTCTAAATGCCCTGCAGCAGGTCAAGAGCTATCTCTTCAAAGATAAGTAGTTATTCATAGAGGATGGCAGGGTATGCTCCAAAATTCTAAGGGTCTGCACTGTAATCCACACATAGGGCCCCTGCCAAAATCTCCAAGTAGCATCCCCACCTACCACACACACTTCGGGCACCATCGATCTGCTGCATTGTATGATCCAAGGGAAGAGCAGTTTCTGCAAAGTCTGGACCTGTCACAGTGTCCTCTTGTTCTAGGGCCTCACTCAGAACTAGAAGCTTTTTAGGTCACACAATAAACGAGGCAGGATAACACATCCAAGGAAGGAATATGCAGCCTCCAAATCCAGTGACCTAGTGGGAGTTGTGCCTGTTTTTTGTTGTAGGAAGGACCATATACATAACTCATCCTTCACCTTAAAAGAATATTCCTGTATGACCCACATCTTTTTACCCATAGAAATTTTACTGATAGAGAGCTCTGTTTTTTTTTTTTATTGTACTTATTTCCACCCCCGTCACTTAAATGTCTTACTTGAGAGTCTAGAATAACTACTACTTCTTGCTCACTAGCTCCCATCAACATAATGTCATCAGCATAATGAACCAGTGTAATAGCTTTTGAAAGGGAAGGATTATCAAGATCCTATAAACTAAGCCATGACAAAGGTCTGGATGTTTAACAGAGCCTGAGGCAGGAGAGTTCAGGTGTATTGCTGGACATGCCAGCTGAAAGCAGCCACTTATACTGGTTGTTATTAATAAGAGAAAAAAGAAAGTATCTCTTAGATGAATAGCCGTATACTAGGTATCAGAGAATGTGATGACCTGCTCAGATAATGAAGCCATATCCTGTGTAGCAGCAACAATTGAAGTTGACACCCGGTAAGCTTCTGATAATCCTCAGTCACTTCCTAATATCCATCTGTCTTCTGCACAGGACACATTGGAGAGCTGAAGAGGGTGTGGTGGCAGTCACCACCCTGTTATATTCAAACATTTATATCTGTCAGCCCTACAGCAATGTAGTTTTGCTTTTGTTTACTATTTTCTAGGTTGAGCCAGTTATACTGACTTTCACTTGGACTTTCCCACAATAATAGCTCTAACTTCACAGTTAAAAGAGCAAATGGAAGTTTCTTCAGCTGCTGAGTGTGTCTATTCTAGGTTTTCTGGAACTGGGAAGAGGAGCATGGGATTGTCTCAGAGATTTACTGAGCCCAATGTGAGAAGGACTTGATCTAAAATTTCATTGATCTCTTGGACCTCCATAATCCCCTTGTTTGTGTGGGTCTCAAGCTGTAGAGAGCATGTGCTCACCTGGCCCCAAGGCTTATTCCTCTTATTCCCTGTCACCTGGGATACAATTGCTTCCATGCATTTAAGTTTACCAGTTTAGTGACGGAAGTTCCCTATGAGGTCTGGCCTACAGAGTGATCACAGAACCCAGACTCCACACACGAATTTATTTCTCACAGCAGTGGTGACATATGTCTTTTGAACCCTCCCAGGGTGGGTGAGTAGATCTGATGTCACCAATCCACTCTATACTCCTTTGCTGGAGCATGCAGGTCTACAGATTAGCATACTGCTGCCCACACACATTCTTCATCAGTCAAATAACTGGCCCTTGGAAGATGCTCTAATCCTTGCACTTGAAACCCCTGTGGACTACTGCCAAAGCATCCTATTAAGTGCATCAATCCAATTTTGCAAAACTCAGTCAGAACAGCATGTGCGTCAGAACAGGATGCGCTTCAGACTCACACTTAAGATATGAAATGAAAATCTAGCCCTAGATCTCTTCCCAGTCAAGACTTCAGTGGCAGCTTAAGTCATCTTTTTGTGTTCAAGCCTGTCTGTCTGAAAATTGAGCAAATTTGGTGAAGCAAGCTTTTCCCTCAAACCATAGCTGCTCAGGGCATCTCATTTCAGGTTGGCTACACGCTCACTGTCACGTCATATCTCAAGGATGCCCAAGAAGCTCCTTGCTTTCAGCCTCAGGGTCTGATCCGAAGGGGAAGAAGTCCCACGTTTCCCTGACTGCTCCAGTGTGGGCATGGGGCAGGGCTGCATGGTGTGGGGTTGGAACAGGGTGGGGTAATATCCCCAAGGACAGGCACCACCTATGATGACTAAGAGCCCAAGTGGATCCTACTGCTCCTTTTTGAATTCCACCAGGTTTCTCAGGAGGTGTTTAGTGAAACAAAGACTAATTTGCTGCCCTCAGTTCAGTAATGAACCCTTTGTTGCTTTCCTTGCTCTTATTATCTCCTCTCCCTCACTTGTGTTTCCTGAGAAGCACCTACACCAAGAATGATGGCCAGGCTTCTATTGGGAAAGCACAGAGGAGTCACTGACTTTCCTGGTAATTATGAAAATGTGAAAATATATTTTTCTGGTTTTCTATGTATAGAGTGGTGAATGGAAGATGCCCCCATGGCAGAAAAGTCCAGAAGGTGAGTGTTCTCAGGATAAAGGTACTCTTCCCCTGGATGGGGAATAGATTTCAGTAGTTAGCTTTCAATTCTCTATCTTCTTGAATTTATTGATCATTACTTTTTCTATATAAGATCAGATGATGAGCATGGTGAGAAGCACAGTGGGCCCCACAGCTGACAGTGACTATATTCTTGAGCTATGATAAGCACATGGAAATGTGACTGGCATGATAACCTAGTATTAAAAAGATGCAAGTATCCCTCTCAAGTAGCCAGCCCACAATAAAAGAATTCAGAGGTAATTAATAGTGATGGAAACTAGGAACGTGAGGCAGCACATAACAAAACCATAAAACTTTAACTTTGCTCTAAGAAATGAATACATTTCTAACCAACAGTAAGGACTACCGTTGCCATAATTCTGCTTATGGGAAGAGAATGCACTCCCACCTTGATCCAAAACATATAGCTGAAAACTAGCCATTCTATCTGGATGTCATCTTTCCCAGGGTGCACATTAGGACAGACCAGCTACCTCTAATCTGTAAAGATCTCGACTGACCCTACAAACAGTGAAATGAAGTATAGAGGGAGCCCTGGAAGGCCTGCAGCTGGAACCACAGGCATTCCCTCTCTGATTTATTATTTATATTTCACCATCTTTTCCTTGAACATTCATTTTTTCCATGACCTGCAGATCTGCAAACACCAAGAAGAAAGAACATGCCCTCCAGTTGTGTTGGAGATGATAGGACACACAAGCATGTGAAAAATTTAAGATCCACAAGACAAACACATTTGAAGCACTAAGTCAGCACAGTGGGATTGATTTCTGAAGCACAGCAGTGGACTTGCAGGTATCTAATCATAGATTTAAAAATAAACCAGCCTCATTGTTGGAACACCATGGCTTGTTTATGCTGGAAAGGAAAAGAAGACCAAGACATTCAGGGAAACAAACATTTTCACAAAGAGCTTTGAAAGGTGGTCAGGTGGGTTCTGAGAGGTCAAGATGATGTGGCCTTTCTTGGCAGGGGCATTTTCTGGGCTCTTGCATTCTTGTTACTAATAACCTGCACCTATACTCATCTCGTGGATAACTGAACTCTTGTTACTCATCTTATCTTCCTAATCAAGAGCTTTATATTCAAGGAGGCTGGGATTCCCAGAATGGAATTCAGACTGTGACCAAAACACAGCACAAAACTAAACACTATAATTGCAAATACGTGAAAAAACCTCTAAGTCTTATCATTAAAAAAAAAAAAGACAAATTCCAATAGAAAGAAATTCTACAAAATAGCTAACCTGTACTTCTCAAAACTGGCAAGGTCAACAAAAACAATTCTGAGAAACTGTCACAGTCAAGAGGACACTAAGGAGCTATGACTGCTTAATAAAATGTGCTAACTCTGATAGAACCCTGGTGGCAGAGGGGGCAGCACATAAGGCAATCTGAACAAAATACAGACTTTTGTTACTAATAATGAATCATGTTGGTAACATACCATGAATGTAACATACCAAGTTTTGCATAGTAGGAGAACTTGGTTGAAGGGTACAGGGGAATCTTCTATTAACTTTGCAACTTTTTGTAAATATAAAACTAAAGTTAAAAGTATATTAATTAAAAAAAGGAGGGACTAGAATAAAGGATTTCATGAACTGAAGATGAATGGAACTTTCAAGAACTAAAGTGAAATATCTTAAAAGGATAAAAAAGAAAACAGGTCCCAAACCTTAGAAGTTTCCTGTAAAGTTAACTTGAAACGTCTATAAGTCATCACCTAAATGAAAGCTCTCAGTAATTGTATAACTGTTTTTTCTTCTTTCCCCATTAAAGACCTTTGGTATATGTGCTTTCCAGGTGGACTCATAGAGTCTTCTGAGTTAGTTTTGTAGCACATAGTGCTACCAAATAGCTGTTTGAGTTTGCTGTTGAGTCTTGGTTTTATGGAGCTGATGAGATTCTTTCTAATCAGCATTTATTCTTAGCTGAAAGAAAACAGTCCCTTCTGTTTAGTTTGTCTCACAAGGAGCACAGAAAAAAAAGATGACTGAAATGTTCTTAGCGTGCCTCCACAGCAGGACCATGACCGGCAGGTTCTGGGTCACTCGCCTCCACAAGGACAGAGGCTGTGGTTCATTAGGGCTGCTGCAGGCTAGGGCTGCAGGACACACCCTTTCCATGAGCTTGATCTTGAAACATCTGGATGCCGCCAAACACAGAATAGGGTTAATGGGAAAAAACAGGCCCTGAAGAGAGAACTTTAATGAACATGGATGCATTTACAAAATAAAGCAACTGTTTCTTTTGGTGAAAACTGAAAGGAGATGCAGAAAAAGAGTCCTTTTATTTCTGCATTGGGAGAATCAAAATTTGGCTCCTATTCCAGCCATGTAGACCTCTGCCCCCTAATGACACCAGTTCCTGCTTGTCTTCATTCCCAGGTGGCACTCTGCAGCCTCAGCCTCAGTAGTGCAGACCTCTCCCAATGGCTAGAACTGGGATTCAGGCTGAGAACAGCTCCTGCCCACTTTTGCCAGGGTGATCTCTACTCTCTGTGATGCTCATCCTTATCCATTTTTCAACAAGGTGCCTGATGATTGAATCCCAGCTCTTTTCACTAAGTCGTGGTCCTATACATGTGTACCTCTGAAGATCTCAGTCTAGGTCCCCAGTCAATCAAACAGGCACAGCCATGCCTTCCCTGAAGATTCTCATGGGAGTGAATTATCAGCCATGTAATTTATGAATCATGGGTTCTGAGCTCAAAAATATACATTCCACTGCCCACCTCTCCTTCTGCTGTAAAGCCCCTGTATCCATCAGTTGAGCACCTGAGGGTTCAAAATGTATATGCATCAAATCCCAGATGACACAACTTCCCCTGTTTTATCTTCTTGCCTGTCACCTTCTTTCTACTTTCCAGAGTGCTGTGGACAGTCATGTCACAGAAGTGATTGTGCTAATTTATCATTGTCAACTGCAACCCATCAAGTGGCTTCACCAACAACAAAATCCACAAACATTACAAACCTGCCTCCCCAGAGGCATTCCAGAAGTCATTGGAGACAGCTCCCCAGTTTGTGAAATTAGGGAGGAAGTGACCTCATCATGGAGGGTACCCGATGAGCCCCCACATTAGTGTATGTTCACATGTAGTGAAACTTGCTTTTGAGCTGACGCTGCTCTGAACTTCTCATGCAGCTACCCAGGGCTTCCTCAAGTGGTGCTTTGAGCTCAGTAGTACAATTATCCCCACACTGAAATGAGGAAATGAGGCCCTGAATGGGGAGATAACTTCCTTAAGATCAGAGAGATCAAACTGGGAAATGGGGCATAAATTCAGATCTGTCTGCTGCCAATGCCACTTCTCCATGGTAACCTGTCCAGTCCTGACTAACAAATGGCTTCTTTAGCTTCAGTGAGAGGCTTCAAACCCTTGTGATGACAGCACAAGATGTACTCTAGGTGTTTCTTTTCTTTTTTTTTTTTTAAAGATTTATTTATTTATGCATACTAGAGCTGGGGCACAGGCCAGAGATGCCGGGGGAGGGGGATGGTGAGAGGACTCACTAGAGATAGGTTGGGGAACAGAACAGACAGATTGACCAAAATACACTGCTAACGGGAGCAGCAGGCGAGTCAGGAGAGGTCTGCTTCGCCATGTAGGTTGCTGCCTGGCGGGCCGGGGATAGAATTCATGCTCAGAGGATGAGGATTGCTTCATAGCATGGTGCTTAACCCCTTTCGCCACCAGGGAGGCCCTAGGTATTTATTTTCATTGGCTGTATTAAAGTGATTCAACTTAATTTCCAAAATATTGGGCTAATTTGATAAGACTGCTTTGCTGTCTTCAGCCAGGCATGTGCTATGCTCGGCCCACTGGTTTAGACTTGAAACTTTTAACCTCTTTTTATCTAAGTCTCAACCCTGAATTGGGAAAAGCTACTTCTATGTCTTATGCAGACATCTCATTATGTGTTCAATGTCTCTGCTTGAATGATTCGATTCTCTGTATCCAAATAGGAGTTCTGAGCTCCACATGCCACCTCCCTCATGCAGAGATGGTGGCTCCATCCATCCTGCTATGCCCCAAAGCTTGGCATCATCCTGGGCTAATTTCATTTTCTCGCCCTTAATAGTAAATCATTAGGAAACACACTGTGCTCTGTCTTCAAAGAGAATCCACTTGTGAGCACCCCCACATGCCACCTTGATCTGAGCCAGAATCCCTTCTCCCTACTAACTGGCTTCTACTCTCACCTTGCTCAGAGTACACCCCATTGAATATTCACAATCCTACATCTAGACCCATCCTTTCAACCCATACATCAACCCATGCCAACCTCTATCTTCTATCTAGTGTCACACCTTGTGTACAGAGGAAAGGCCAAAGTCCTTAAGCCCACACACCCTGCCCCAGCTGGGCCCTATTCCTCTCACACTCTCTCCCCTCCTCTCCCTCCTGTTTTCATATCCAAGTCATACTGACATCCTTGCTCATTTTCAAGTGAGACAACTCTTCTGTGTTTGCAGGGCTCATCCAGGTGTTTCCTCCATCCAGAGAATTCTTGCCCCAGATTTCTATATGGCCAATGTCCTCATCTCTGGGGATAGACACTACCTGCCCCCACCCCCACCCCCACCACTCAGACTCCCTGGATTACTTCTTTCTGTCAAGGAACCAGAATCTGGGCATCTCTGCTGATTCCACTGCCTTTGCTGAGCCCCTGCCAGGCCCTGCAGCAGCAGAATCCCAGCTGAAGCCCCAGATCCACAGGCTCAGCCCATACCCAATCTGCACTGAGTCCCCAATCACATTTGCACTTGACGAAAGGCATCCTAGGTACTCTTAGTCTGGCCTCCCGAGCAGTCAGAAGGATAATACGATGTGTGAACTCCAGGGAGCTAGCTTCTCCTGAGGTAAACCAGCACACTGAAAACTGGCAGTACCTTCTTTCTTTCCAATGTGCAGTCTGTCCTGTGTGAATAACTGCTGAGCAATCCTCCACTGTCTTGTGGCCTGTTATGGAGGGGAGCCCCCTCAGCACTCAACCTCATCACATCATTTTCTCATTTCTTGTCCTTAATTCTCCTTTTTCTTCTTTCTCTCTCCTAGAGTCCCACACCCAAGTTTTCCTGCTTTATTTTTACCTCAGACTTTGCTTTCTAGATGTTTTGGGCTCAGCAGTTGCCTAGAATCTTTGCTCAAATATTCCAAAGAGGCATCTTTTGACCTCCCTGTTCTATACTTTGAGAAGCCACAGTCCTCCTGCTCCCTTACCTGCTGCGAGTGCTTGTATTCATCAGTCTTGCACCTTCAAACCTACTATCTATTGATGTATGTATGTTTATTGTTTGTGTCTGTTTTCTGTTAAAATGGAAGCCAATAAAGGGGGGATCCTTAATTTCTTTACTGATGTATTCCAAGTGTCTGCAGCAGTGCCTGGCTTATGATGGGTATTCAATAAAAATTTATTAACAAGTGAATAAATTCATTGTTATGTTAAATGAGAAAACAGACCTGCCAGAGCTATGGAATTGACTGATATAGACACCCAGCTGCCTCTAAGGATCAGCTTCTACTCCCAGCTACTGCCTCCCATTTACAGTATGGCCATCAGGATTTATAATAGTTTGCAAAATTCTAAATGTTCCAGTTACTATGGCTACATAGCAATACAGACTTGTATCATAAGACAATCATCACATTGCTCTGGATTCCATATGTTAAGGGTCAGATGGGCACAATGGGTTTGACTCATTGCACATAGACACTCAACTGAAGACTTGGTGTCTGGGGTCACTCAATGGTTAGAGACTATAAATATCTGGAAGCATCTTTAGCCCCACATCTGGTGATTGATATCGGATGTTAACTGGAACCAACTGTAGCAAAACTGCATTTGAACTTCTTATGACCTTTCCATCTGGCCCAATTTGGGCTTCCTCACTATATAACAGGGTCTTGAGAGCAAACATCCTAAAGAAACAGGTTGTAATTTTGTTACAACAAACAGTTGTGTAATTTTTTTTAAGATTTATTTATTTATACAAGCACTGCACACAGTCAGAAATGCAGGAGGGTGAGAGGATTCACCAAAGTCAGAGTGGAGAGCAGAGCAGGCAGACTGACGAAGTACACTGCTGAGGGGAGCAGCAGGAGAATCAGGAGAGGTCTGTGTGCCATGTGGGACCCTCACCTGTCGTCCGGGGATTGAACTGGCACTGCAGAGGCTGTGGGCAGCCTCACAACCCAGCGCTCAACTGCTGCACCACCGGGGAAGTCCAATAGTTGTGTAATTTTTATGATGCGATCAGAAGTCACATAGAATCCCTCATGTTATAGTTATGTCACAAGGGAGGGAACCGATCTCACCTTGAGACAGTGCAGGGCAGTGTGATGCATGTCAAAGTATAGTGCCAAGGTAGGAGACATGTCACTGTCTATGGGTTCTCACCTATATGCCAATTGCAAGACCACTCAGGTTCAGAGTCAACTACAACAGAATTTACTTAGAAAAGAGAGAGAGTTGGGAGAGAAGTTGGGAGGAAGACAGGGACAGAGGCAGTAGCAATGGTTCGAACATCATGAAGTTCTCAAAGGTTGATGATCCGGAAGGTCTCAGCATGGGTGACACCACAGCAGTCAGCAAAAACAATCCAAATCAGTGACAAGACTCCAAAGCCTGGGCTGGGCAGCACTGGACACTGGACCAGAGAATACCAAAGGTAACAACACCAGGGGTTGGCTCCAGACATGTCAGAGGCAGGGACCAGTGTTATATCTCTCAAAGATGCTGGGCAGAAAGCCAATAACAACCAGCTCTGTTAGGGACATCTAACACAGGTTGAATGGTGTCATGTAATGTCACAGTTAATGTCAGAAGCAGAGTCAGAGGTCAGGTTTGTGAAGTAGTGGAGTTAGAGGATAGGGTTCAGTGTTACAACTCAACAAAGGTCTTCTGGATCTGTCTGTGTCTCCAACTGCCTCTTAAAGCTCCTCGTCAAGGCCCCTGTCAAGTTACACAAATGTCAAGTTGATTGGAGCTTGACTTAAATATTCTCCAGTGTGCCTACCTTTTGAACCTGAGTGGTCCTTTTACTTGACTGACACCCACGGGAGCACCAATCAGATTGGGAAGTTTATGATATTTGTATCACTGCCCCAAAGGGTGGAAACTGCACCATATTTGCATAACTATCAAAGTGGGGAGGGAGGAAACAACACCAGCTGATCTTTATAACTAAATCAAAATGGGATGGCTCCAATTACAGCTGTTTGATTGATGCTGGTCAAGCTCCAATAAAATGTCCTATTCTTAAGTATATTCTGGAGCCTGATATAAAAGAGAAAAGCCCAGCCTCTGCCCAGACTGGACATGTATTGAGGTCAGGCCAGGCTCTTGGGCTGGAGGGCTCCAAGAAACTCAGTGGGGCTGGAGGCAAACTGCACCTGATGCCCCTCAATGGGGCTGCATCTAATAATTTGGGGAGCCCTGCTTCAACTTGTCAATGGTAGAATTGTCAAAACCATGTGAGTGTTATAGCCCAGAGGAGGCTAAGAAGTCATGAAGACAATGTGATATGCTGGATAAGATCTTGGAGCAGGAAAAGAACATCAGATAAAAAATTATCGACTAATTGACTGAAATAATAGTGTATCACAATTAGTTCATTAGTTGTGACAAATATATCATACTAAAGTAACATGTTAATAAGGAGAAAACTTGGTATATTGGAACTCTGTTCCATCTTTATAATTTTATAACTCTAAAATTTTTCTAATAAAAGCATTTTTTAAAGGAAAAAAGAGCATGTGGAAAAAGAAATATTGATACTGGAAAGTCTCTGAGGATGTCTGAGCAACAGGAGCCTGTAGCAGCAGTGATGGTCTCACCTTGCTGCTCCACCACAGGCCAGCTCCAGCTCCTTAAAGTCCAGCAACCTCCCTTTTATACATACTTCTAGATCATAGAATGGACTAATCTGGTACAAGTTATGAGCTGATCAGTGCTAAATGGTCCCATCAGTCATAGGATTGAAAAATGGTCCAGGGCCTCCCCAGTGGCGCAGCGGGTTGAGCACCACACTGTGAGGCTGTCTGTGGCCTCTGCAGTGCAGGGTTGATTCCCGGCCAACCAGGGAAAAACCCACATGGTGTGGCAGACCTCTCCTGCCTTCCCACTGCTCCCCTCAGCAGTGTCTTCAGTCAGTCTGCCTGTTCTGCTCCCCACTCTGTCTCTGGTGAATTCTTTCACCCTCCTGCACCTCTGACCTGTCCTGTACTCCAATTCTTGTATAAATAAATAAATAAATATTTAAAAAAAAAGAAAGAAAAATGGTCCAATAGGACTTGAAGGTAGAGCACCTGAAAAAAGATATAAACCATGGCCAGAGGGAGTTGAGAGATTGTTCCAGACTCCAAAGGAGGAAGAAGAAGATTCCATTCTTGACCTCTGAAGAAAGAAAGAAGAAAAAGGACCAGCAGCCAACCTTCAGAAGAAAGAAGAAAAGAGGAAGCATTCAGTGGCTGACCCCAATGAAGGAAAAGTAAATGAAGACCTCTATCGGACACTGGGCTTCAGGTCATGTCTCTGACAGTGCCTGAAAGGAGCACCAAAGGTCCTGATGTCTCAAAGACATGTTTGTTGTTGTAATAGTTCAACAACTCACAAAGAGCTGTTAACACTTGTTGATATCTCTGACACCATGTCTGGGTGACCAGCAGTGGCCATCACTACTATCCATTGCTATCCAGAACTCCTAGCAGTGGCCATCACTACTATCCACTGCTATCCTGAACAATCACTAGCAGCTACTGTGGTCCAGCTCTGTTGACAGGTGACTGGCACTCTGCTTGTTCTAGTGGACACTATCTGGGTGAGATAGCCACCACTTGTGGCTACAGTAAGGTCTTTGTTTCTCCTGTTTGTAAAATAAACTCCATGGTTGTTGTTCTTGGAACCTGAGGTATCTTGTAATTGTGAGCGTGGGTGAGAACACACTAGCAGGCACTGTCCTGTGAATTGTTATAGCCCCCTAGTGTATAGGTATTGCATTGCTATAGCCCTTGTTTTTGGTTTTTGGCCTTTTAGCCTTTTGAGCTTTTGACTGCTGTCTTGTCTGGGGGTATCAGGCATCAACCCTCCCTGCCTTTATTCAGTATCTTTGCAACCCTTTTAGAAAACATAATCTGCCACAACAAATAGGAACTGATAATTTTGAAGGGCAGGAGCATGTATATTTAGTGATAAGAAAGAATCCATGAAAAAGTCTCTAAATGAAGTTGATATTTATCTAAAGGTATGAAGAGAAACAGAGGTATGACTAAATAAAAAGAACAGATAAATCAACAAGTCTTTATGGTTTGACTTCAAGATGCACTGTGGTCATATTCTGAGCCACTTCATCACTCTATGTACCATCCACATACAGATGTTTCCATATTCAGTTGAATACCATTTTACTTAATTACTTGTCAACAGTTATGTAACTGTCTTGTGAGGACAAGGAAGTGAAACATGCTAAATTTTAAAGATGATGAATATATAGTGATTGTTCTGAGAATATTTTTAATGTCATTTTTACAATTAAACTTAAAATTTCCATTGAAGGAGGAGTGTGGTAGATTCAAGATACACGGGTATCTCTAACTGCTCTTCCCAACCAGAGATAGGTTATCACCTCCCCTTTTGACATGGCTGGCCTTTGTGACTCATTTGACCTTTAGAAAACAGCAGAAGAAGCTTTCTGGATTTAAGGCTATGCAGCCTTTTCTTAGAAGCCATCCTCCAAGCTGTGAGGATTCAAGCCACAAGGAAAGGCCGCAGAGGGTACCTGGGTGAACAATCCAGCTTAAGATCCCAGATGAGTGCCAGCACCACCTCTGATCCACTTAGATTTCTAGTCAGTCCAGCTTTCAGCTAACAGCAGCCCAGCCACCATCTCACTATAACCATTAATGCATGAGAGACCCACAAGCAAGAACCACCCAGCTGAGCCCACTAAACTCACAAATCTCTGGAATAAGAGAAATAAATTAAACCACCATGTGTTGGAGTAGGTGTGCAGCAATGTTTAGCCCATACAAAGAGTTGTGGGTATTAAAATTTAAAGATTTAAGACAATTAAAAATGACTAAACCATGTATAAGAAATGTGAACTAATATAGAAATATTAATGAGTAGTTTGCAGATAAAAGAAAAAATGAAGAAAAAAATATGTGAGTTTGGAAGAAAAATATAGGTATTGTTAGGACTAATCAGAAAAGCAGGAAGTGAGTCATCAACAAGTTGTCTTCCATGTGAGGAAGTATGCAAAACAGATAAGCCATAAACCATGAGCGCTTTGGAGCAAGGAACTTAGATGAAAGTTATTTTTATTTACATCTTACATTTATTTAGCCAATGAACTACTTGTTAGTTATTTTAGGTAAGAAGATAAAAATCTGTGAACCTACCACATAATATGATAACCAGAACCTTAATAATATATTAATTCTATCATCTATCACATCCTAGTTACTTCCCTATCCCATGTTTGAAATAAGATAATCTCCTTATCTCTTCTTTTTCAACTGAGTCTGCTTAGATACACTGAAAGCTACATTTAGTTTCAGACAAATTCATGCTGTTTCCTAGTTAATTGATTATTAGGCAGATATAACACAGATAGGAAAGGATAATAAATAAGAAAGCAAAGATGCATTAATACCATGAATAATTACCAGCATGCTTATGTTACAGTGGATACAACCAGCATCTAATTGAGCCTCTCACTGCAAAACATAGCATAGGAAAGGATAAGAGCAGCCCCTGGGTCTGAGTTTAAAATTAAGATCTAGAGTCATTTTTCAGCATCTTTGTTGTGTTAGCATTTGTATTCCTGGGGGATGTAAGCATGAAGAATATACAGCTCATGCCTTCAAGACACTGACAGTAGGGAAAATATTATGAAAGTGAACAATAGAAGCATGTTAACTTACAAATAGAATGATGAAGCCAGGACATAAAAGTCTTCCTAAGGCTGTTGCCATTTTATTAGGACTTTGAAGGAAGAATAGGGTGTTTAGAGAGACAAAAGGTGAAAGGGGAGTGGTAGATGGAGCTAGGCAGAAGAGAATAGCAGGAATGCAGGGTTATATACAGTCATAGAGACCACAGCAAGGTCAGGTCTAGGGGACCATCAACAGCACACAGCAAACTAAGTGGCCAGGAAAGGGGGAAAAAGATTTCCTTACTTTTTTCTGGTAAAACTACACTGGTCAGACAGTAGCCACCAGTGATTACTGGGCTCTTGACCTGTGTAGAGTCCACAGATAGAAGTCTACAAATGTAAAATGCACATTGGATTTAAAATTCTTAATATGGCAAAAGTATGCACAAGTTTGTTAAGATTTCTACATTGGTTAGATGTTGAAATAATATTTTGAATTATCTGTTCTAAATAAAATGTATTATTAAAATTAATTTCACCTTTTGTTTTTTGCTTCCTTCAATGAAGCCACCAGAAAATTTAAAGTTACGTGTATAGCTTGCATTGTATTCTATTGAAGCACTGCTGTGATACATTGGCCTTACATAATGTCCTTCACCTCATTCTCCAAGATTGATTTGAAAACTGAGCATATAAGTTTTATCTTTAAAGTGTGGAACTGTATGGTCTTTAAAGAACATCAGGTCGTCAATCTACTGAGGGAAGCAGAAGAGGTTAGATCGAGCAAGACATAGTTGACTTGACATTTGTCTTATAATTTGTTTTGCAGAAATCAAAAAGGATAACTTATTTTTTAAAATATTCATGTATTGTGTTTGAAACAAAAGTTTCTTTTTTCTGAATCCTTATTAGTAACTTATTAGTAATCCCTATTAGTAAATATTTGACTCCAATAATTAAGCAATTCCATGAGAAGACTGAACATAATCCATTCTAACTGGTGAGTTGGACTTATGCTTCCTTTGTGAGTGTGCAAAGTGCATAATGACTCCAGCCACACTGCTCAAATATCTGTTGTTTAGTCTGCAATGTTTTTTGAGCAGATTTACAACTAAAGTACTTAGGATCAGTGGGAGTTTCCGTGGTACATGACATTTCATTCTGAGAACCTCGGATGCCTTCCTAACACACATCTGGATAATTGTAGGAACTTGTGTCCAAGGCTGCATTCCCAGTGCTAAAGTGGGGCTTGGGGCCCCAATCTCTCCACACAACAGTACTTCTTAATCAGAAATAACCCCAATGTAAAAACCACAGTTCCTGTACCTACAATGGTATCATAACATTTCTCAGGGCCAGTAATCTCCAGAGATCAAACTGTAGACACAACTTAGTTCAGGGAGAGAGGGTGTGGGGTAGGAACGAGGGGCTCTGAAAGACCCTTACTTGGAGTAAATCTGTTGAACACTGACCATCATTCTGTTTTACTGCCAGAAATTAACTGGTATTTCCAATATTTGTGGTATTCTTGGTTTCCTTTATCTGCTGATGAAAGCTATTGTTGTGTCCTCAAATCACACACTCAATTTGTAATGCATAGACAGAAATGGAAAAGAAAAACATGATATTGATCATAACACAGATCGATTAGTGAGGTAGCATTCTGTGTGGCATTAGCTCATTTATTCCTGAAAATATAGTTACTATTATGTCCCACCTTTTAATGGTGTTTAAACAGAGACACAGAATAATTGAATAGTTTGACATGGTCCTGAAAATAAAAAAAAAAAAATCATGACTTCTATCAAAATAAATGTAGACTCTTTCCCTTCAAAGTTAGCAAATTCAATCAATATAAAATACTATCTCCCAGAGATTGCACACTTGGTGCAGGTTTGGCCCAAATAGAGAGAAATTAATAGTAGAAAGCCAAAAACACAAAAGTTAACATGTAAATAAAAACCAAGACTAAGAGTTGTTAGAAGGCAACAAAGACCATCCTGCATGGCTACCAGCAGCATATTTTCCCCTCATGGCCTCCAGTGAATGTCTTTTCTCTGCCCTTATGACTGGAATGATCCAGTGAAGTGGAGGATGCATAATTGCAGGGGTGATTTCTCTGAGAAAACAAAGGGATGAGCAGTGACTACATAAATTGTAACTGATTACTTTAGTAGACAAAGCGGGAAAAGCAGTCTAGGTCTCAGGACAGATGGTTTGATCTGGTTGAATTGCATGATGGGAGGAGAGGGGTAACATTGAACATGATTGGCTAAGGCCATGTCCTGACATGACTACTCCTGAGGGATGATCCATGAACTTGGAACAAACCATACAAAGGAGTTAGTCTTAGCTCAGATTCACTGAATCAGAATCTGAGGGCCAACAATATGGTTTCTAGCAGTCTCTTCAGAGGATGCTTCTGCATGCTGAGCTTTGAAACCCATGGCTCTGCTATTTAATTTTTGAGAAGTTTTAGTTCTTTCTCAATGAAACATTCAAATTGTGAACTTGCATGTATTATTGAGAATGAGTCTATAAGTTGACAAATCTCATATAGGTTTGCTCATTTTAACCATTGAGCAGTATATATGCAGGACAAAGCAGAGCAGAACAGAAATTTCAGAAACTGAACCAATGTTGGGGCCACAACCCACCAAAGAAAAGAAAGAAAATTGGAAAATTTCCAAATAATAGGATATGTAAAAATTTACATTTCAATAGGTGTAAAAAGGAAGCTACCAAGGATATTGGAAAAAATTTGAATTGAATGAAATTGAAAACACATTACTATTACAAACCACAAATGCTGCTAAAGCAATACATTGAAAGACATTTATTATATTTAAAAAAGAAGAAAAATATCTATACACTAAACTTCCACCTTAAGAAAACAGGAAAAGAACAAATTAAGCCCAAGTAAGTAGTAAATAACAGTAATGGGAAAAAATCAAGGGCAGAAATCATTGGAATTTCAACAAAAAATAGAGAAGATAACATGAAAAAATCACTAAAAAGTGATCATCTTCTAGTCAAAATGATCAGGAGAATATATACAAAGCACCAATATCTGGAAGGAAATAAGCTCCAAAGACATTAAAGTGCTAATAAGGGAATATTATTAATCATATCATAAATTAAAAAATTAGATAAATTAGACAAATTCCTTGAAAAACACAAACTACCAAAACTTACTCAAGAAGAAATAGATGACCTGGACACTTCTATCTCCATAAAGGAAATTGAATTTGTTATTAAAATCTTAAGCAAGGAAATCTCTAGGCCCCGTATGACTTTATTGGACAATTCTATCAAGTCTTAAAGTAAAACATTATATTAAGTTGACACCAAATTTTCTAGAAAAGGAAAAAGGAGGAAATATTTACCTAATCATTTTCCAAGGCCAGCAGTGCCTCGAAAACAAAACCAGATGACAAAAATTCTCAGAAAAGAATAATAGAAAATCCAGTTTGATAAACATAGAAATAGAGCAGTATATCATGAACAAATGAATTTTGTCTTTAAAACACAAAATTGTATCAATATTTGAATATCAAACTATATTATTGATCAAGAGATTAAAGCAGGAGTAAGAAAGATGGCCCCCTCCTCCAGATATTCAAAGTTAAATTGCAGTAAAGCAAAGTCAAAATACCCTGAGGGGAAAATAGACAAGCACAGCACACATTAGGTGTGATGGTCTGGTAAAAAGGGACAGGGAAAACTTTAAGTGAACCTTGTGTATAGTGATACTGGGGCAGTACAAGATATGAGAGGGACAGGCAACTTCTGTACTGAGCCCCTACAGTGCTGGCTAGAGTAACACTGAGGTCTCCTGAGAGCCAGCACTGTACTGGACATAGGGGTGTATGAGTTGGCAGCCAGGATGGAGGGCACACTGTTGGGGAGCTCCAGGGGTGGGAATGCAGAGTGAGGATTACACAATTAAGGCTGGGGCTCAAGTCAATATAGAACATTTGGAGCTTAAATCTGCAGGGAATAATGCAGAATACCTGGGTCTCCTTGTAGGCAAGGATTCTACTCAGAGCCTAGACTGAGACACTCAAATCATCTGTCAACCATACCCCCCAAAGAAATCAAAGATCTATGTATCAGTAAAGAAAAATAAAAATCCCTGTAATATCCAGATTACATGCCCATCTGTGGGGAAAAAAATCTGTTTTAAGCTACTGGAACTAATGAGTCAATTTAGCCAAATAAGTGTGTGTGTGTGTGTGTGTGTGTGTGTGTGTATGGATGTATGTATATGTATATGTATATATATATGATAAGTAATCAAACTTATTTCTTTGATTGACAAACAATTGGAAATTTAAGTTAAAAATACTATTTATAATGGTAGTTAAAAACATAACATATTGGGCCTCCCCTGGTGGTGCAGCACTTGAGCACAGTGCTGTGAAGCTGTCTGAAGTCTCTACAGTGCCTATTCCATACTGGCTGGCTGGCGAGGGTCCCACATGGTGCAGCAGACCTCTCCTGGTCTTACCCGCTGCTCCCCTCAGCAATGTATTTTGTCAGTCTGCCTATTCTGTTCCCTGCTCTGTCTCTGGTGAATTCTCTCACCCTCCTGAGCTTCTGAATGTACCCAGTGCTTGTGTAAATAAATAAATAAATCTTTAAAAAATATATAACATATTTAAGTATAAAGTGAACAAAATATGCACAATACTTATGAATTGAAAACTACAAACCAATTCATGGATTGGCAGTTTCAGTGTTTTTAAATGGCTAAGTTTGTTAAAGTTGATCTGTAAATTCAATACAATCCTAAGAAAATCCCTGTAAGATATTTTTAGATATTGACAAACTGATACTAAAAAATAATCAGAGGCAAAAGGATGAGAACAACCCAAACAATTTTAGAAAGGAAGAAGAAAACTGGGGGAGTCTTGTGTAGGATTTCAAAACTTATTAGAAAGCTACAGCGGGTTTTGACAAAAGAACAGACTAGACACAAAGATCAATGGAACAAAATAGAGTGTCCAGAAATAGACCCATGTTTGTATGGACAAGTGATTGTTGACATGGCTGCAAAGACAATTCACTGAGGAAAGATAATCTTTCCAACAAAACTTGCTGTAACAATTGAGCATTCAAATGCAAAAATAAATGAAACTTGACTTATACTTTGCACTCCAGAAGTTTACAAAATTAACTCCAAATGAATTAAAGATCAAAATATAAAAACTAAAAATGAAAGCATTTGTAGAAGATATCATACAAAATCTCTGTGTCTTCAAACTTGGCAAAAATTCTTCAATATGACCCCAAAACTGAAATAAATAGAAGGAAAATGATAATTAAATTTTATTAACTTTAAAACTTCTGCTTCATAATTTGAAGTGTCACAGTATGATACCATATCTCTTCTTTGTCAGGATTGCTTGCTTATTGTGGGTCTTTTCTGGTTCCATATACATTTCAGTAATGTTTATTCTATTTCCTTGAAGAATGCTGTTGAAACGTTTTTTTAAATATTTTATTTTATATAATTCTTATATCATTTTTCATCTTTGCACAATGTATGCATTTTCATTATGGTTATATTCCCCTTACAATTGCACCCCCCACCCTTATTTTGACTCTAGTCCTTCCTTTCCTCTCCCCTCCCCCCCCATATTGTGCCTCTGGTTTATTGTTGCTTGTTGATTTTGATTTTTACTTTGTATTGATTAGTCTTTTTCCTGGTCTCTTATTTGGGTTTTCTAAATTACTGCTATGAGTGAGACCATCCAGTATTTTTCTTTATCTTTCTGACTTATTTCGCTAAGCATGATCCCTTCTAGCTTCATCCATGTTGCTGCAAACTGCATGTGTTTATCTTTTTTGATTGCTGAGTAATATTAATCCAGTCAAAAAGTGTGCAGAAGAGCTAAAAAGAAACTTCTCTGAAGAAGAAATGCAAATGGCCAATAGGCATATGAAAAAATGTTCAACATCACTTGTAGTCAGGGAAATGCAAATCAAAAGTACAATGAGATACCAAATTAACCAGAGACAATGGCACATATTAAAAAAACTAGCAACAACAAATGTTGGCGAGGTTGTGGAGAAAAAGGAACTCTCCTGCACTGCTGGTGGGAGTGCAAACTGGTCAAACCACTATGGAGAGCTGTGTGGAGAGTTCTTGACCTACTAAACATAGAGCTTCCATATGATCCAGCAATTCCACTCCTAGGTATTTACCCAAGGGACACCGAAACAGTAATTCCAAAGGGCACCTGCACGCCTATGTTTACAGCAGCGCTACTTACAATAGCTAAGCTATGGAAACAACCCAAATGCCCAAAAATAGATGACTGGATCAAGAAGCTGTTGAAACTTTGATAGGAGTTATACTGAATCTGTATATTGCTATTGTTAAGATAACCATATCAACAACGTTAATTTTTCCAAAGGAAATACCTTTTTACTCCTTTCTGCTTTCTTCTATTTCTTTTAACAGTGTCTTATATTTTTCACCTCCTTTGTTTACACCTACAAATTTAATTAATTTTAATGTGACTATTAATTGAATTGTGTTTTTGATTTCTTTCTCATCTAGCTTGTTATTTGTACATAGGAACTCAATTGATATTTGTATATTGCTTTTGTAACCTACTGCTTTGCTGAACTAATTTATGGTTTTAGTTTGTTTTAAGAGTCTTTTATTCGTATGTATATAGGAATGTCATCAGCAAATAGTGATAATTCTTGCTTCCCAATTTGGGCTCCTTTTATGTATGTCCTGACCTTGCATAATTGTTTTAACTAGGACATCCAATACTGTGTTGAATAGAATTCTGAGAGTGGACATCCTTGTTTTGTACCTGATGATAGTAGAAAAGCATTCAGATTTTCACCATTGAGAATGATGTTAGTTATGTGCTTGTCACCTTTGACCTTTATTATGTTGAGGTATGTTATACCTGCCTGATTTTTGTGTATTTTTTCTCATAAAAGGATATTGAAACTTGTCAAGTACTTTTTTTAGCATCTACTGACATGATCACATCATTTTTATGACGTTGATGTGATCATATCATTTTTATAATGTTCCTTTTATTGATGTGATGAATTACATTGATTGATTTTCAGATGTTAACCATCCCTGTGTTCCTGGTGTATATCCCACTTGGTCATGGTGTATGAGTCTTTTAATGCATTGTTGAATTTAGTTTGCTAAGATTTTTTTTTAAAGATTTATTTATTTATTCAAGAACCCAGGTACAGGCCAGATATGCGGGAGGGTGAAAGGATTCACTAGTGACAGAGTGGGGAACAGAACAGGCAGACTGGTGAAATATACTGCTGAAGGGAGCAGAGGGCAAGACAGGAGAGGTCTGCTTCACCATGTGGGACCCTCGCCGGCTGGCTGGGATCAAACTGGCGCTGAAGAGGCTGCAGACAGATTCACAGCGCTGTGCTCAACTGCCTGCGCCACCAGGGGAGGCCCTGCTAAGATTTTTTAAAAAGATTTATTTATTTATAAGTACAAGAGCTGGAGTGCAGGCCAGAGGTGTGGGAGTAGAGAGGATTCACCAGATACAGGCAGACTGACTGAAATACACTGCTGAAGGGAGCAGCGGGGGTGTCAGGAGAGGTCTGCTGTGTTATGTGGGTGGCTCCCTGGCCAGGGATTGAACTCGTGCTGCAGCAGTTGCGGACAGCTTCATATGTTGCATCTTAACCCCTTGTGCCACCAGGGAAGCCCTAGTTTGCTAAGATTTTGATGAGGAATTTGGCATCTATGTTCATCAAGGGAATTGGTATGTATTTTTTTTTCCTTTTTTTGTGATTTCCTTGTCTGGTTTTAGCATCATGGTGATGTTGGCCTCAAAGCTATAGTAATCAAAATAGTATTGTACTATAACAAAACAGACACATAGCTCAATGGAATAGAATTAAAAGCTCAGATATAACCCATATTTATATGGACAATTAATCTGTGGCAAAGGAATCAAGATATACATCATAGAAAGGAAAATTTCTTCAATAAATGGTGCTAGGAAAATTAGACAGTCACATTAAAAAATGAAACTACACTACTAGCTCATATCATACAGACAAACTAACTCAAATTGGATAAAATGCTTGGATGTAAGAGCCTGAAATCATAAAATACATAGAAAAAGGCAGGCAAAACACTCCACAACATAGGCTTCAGGGATGTTTTTGTGGACTTGTCTCTAATAGCAAGAAACAAAAAAGAATATAAGAAACAAAAAAGAATGTAACAAACAAAAACAAACAAAAAAGAATGTAACAAAAAAAAGCAAACAAAAAAGAATATAACAAACAAAAAAGAATATAAATAATTGGGACTACATCACAATAAAAATCTTCTGCACAGCAAGAGAAACTATCAGTGAAATGAAGACACTCTACTGAATGGAAGAAAGTATTTGCACACTATACATCCAATAAGGAGCTGATATCCACTATCCACAAAGAACTCATACAACTCAACAAAAAGAAAGCAAATAAGCCAGTCAAAAAAACAGGCAGAAGGACTAAACAGGTGTTTTTCCATAGCAAACATGTAAATGGCCAAGAAACAAATGAAAAAATGCTCATTGTCACTTATCATGAGGGAAATGCAAATCAAAACCACAATCAAACGCCACCTCACATCTCTGAGAATGTCCCATTAAAAAAAAAAAAAAGAAAGAAAAAAACAGAAACAAGCATCAGCAAGGTTGTGGAGAAAAATGAACCCTCACCTCATACATTATTGGAAATGTAAACTGGCCCAACACTTATGGAAAAGAGTATGGAGATTTCTAAAATATTAAAAATAGATTGACCTTATGATTCAACAATTCCACTTCTAGCTATATACCAAAAGAATGCAAAAATTTTGGTTCAAAGGTATATCTGCATTCCTATGATTACTGCAGTATATTTTACAATAACCAAGCTATAGAAACAAGCTAAATGCTCAAAGAAAAGTGGCTTAGGAAGATGTGGTATACATATACAATAGAATACCCAGCAATAAAAAAAGATAAACTCTTGTCATTTACTACATGAATGGAAGTGGAGGGAATTATGCTAAGCAAATTAAGTCAGAAAGAGAAGGGCAAATATCAGATGATGACAGTGATATGAGGAATGTAGGGAAAAAATAACACAAAGTGTCAGATAAAATCAAACCAATGACAAAGCCTAGAAATCTTACTGTAGAATCGAGACTGCCAAAGGGGAGAAGGAGGAAGAGAGGAAAATGATGAGAAGACACAGTGGGATTTATTGGAGTAATGTTGGTCTCTTGGTGATGGGTGTGGTGTGTTAACATACACCTGAAGTGAGTGAATCTATTGATATATTTCTAAATCACATGCAATGTTTTAAACCAATATTACCTTTAGAAAATTGGAAAATATTAAAGCTTCTACTTTATAAAAATGAATTAAGAAACTGAAAGACAAGCTACAACTGAGAAGAAATAACTTCAAAACAAATATGTGAGAAAGGAACTGTTGCTTTTCCAGAATATTTCAAGAACTCAGAATTCAAAGAAAAAATAAAAAGAAAGGAAAAGAGAAATGTGTTCATTTCAGCAGTACATACACTAAAAATTGGAACAAAAGAGAGATTACCATGGCTCTGTGGATGGATGACATGCAAATTCATGAAGTATTCCATGTTTTTATTGGATGAAAGTTGTCTGCAGATACAAACTTACAGCTAAAAGTTAAATAAGTACAAGGCATATAATGTATCACATGATGATTATAGCAAACACTGCTGCACTGTATATTTAAAAGTTGTTAAGAGTGTAGATTCTAAAAATTCTCATCACAAGCTAAAAAATACTTTTTCTTGTATCTAAATGAGATGACAGTTGAAACCAGCTATATTGTGGTGATCAATTCACAATATATGTAAGTCAAGTCATCATGCTCTGTAGCTTAAACTTTTACAGTTCTATATGTAAATTATGTTTCATTAAAAGGGTAGAAAAGATGAAAAGAAAAAATCCAATTAGAAAATAACAAACTAAATAGACGCTTCATCATAGAAGATATAAATTTGGTCAGAACAAAAGCACATGAAAAGATGTTTGATATCATTAATAATTAGTAAATGCAAGTCAAAATTATAACGACCACTACAATCTGATTAGAATGGCAAAATATCAAAACCAAATAAATGAACAAAACCCTTTAACAGAGTTACTGGAATTCTAGATGCATTGCTTTTGGAAATTCAAAATGTTATAACCACTTTGTGAACTCTTATATAGTTCAACACACATGTCCCATACCATCTCTGAAAACTTCTTTGCATTGTTCACCCAAAATAATTAAAAACATGTGTTCAAATAGAACCTGTGCATAAGTGATGGTAGTTGCTTTAATCATAGTTGCCAAAAAATTGGAAACAATTTGTGGGTCTTTCAACTGGTGAATTTATTTACTTTACATGGCACACTACTCAGCAATAAAAATGAATGAACTTCTGATTGATGTCAACATGGATGAATCCCAAATTTATTATTCTAAGTGGAAAAAAAAGGTCTCAAAACATTACACTCATAATTCCATTTATATGACATACAGTATAATATATAAGTATTACATAGAAAAACTGTATAGGGAAAGTAATAGTAGTTACCAGGGGTTAGGGTTTAGGGACAGGATAGCTATAAATGTACCAGGATATTTTACCAAGTGAAGAGACAGTTCTGTATTAAATTGAGGTGGGTGATATAAAATTGCACATGTTTTCCAATTATTTTGATAAAATGAGTTTTGCTGCATAAAAATTATAGCTTAATTTTTAAAGAGTAAAAGAATGAAAAGTGCATTAAATAAGATAATTTAATAAATAAAACCATGAATATGACAAAAATAGAGAAGTGGGCATCCCCTGCTCAAGGTTGGAAGAATTAACATTATCAAAATGGCCACCCCACCAAAAGTAATTTACAGATTCAATGCTATTCCAATAAAAATCTCAATGACATTCTTCAAAGAAATAAAACAAATATTGATAAAATTCATGTGGAGCCACAAAATCCACTAAAAGCCACAGCTCTGCTGACCAAAACAAAGGAGAATGGAGGTATCACATTCCCAGACTTCAAGCTGTATGTTGAAGCTATAATAATTAAAACAGTATGGTACTGAAACAAAACCAGACACACAGACCAATGGAACAGAATGGAAAGCCCAGAAATAAAACAATGCATATATGGACAATTAATCTTTGACAAAGTACAAAGAATATGCAATGGAAAAATGACAGTTTGTTCAATAAATAGTGCTGGGAAAACTGGACCACCATATGTGAAAGAAACTAGACCACTACCTCACACCATCAACTCAAAATGGATAAAAGAACTGAAAATAAGACCTGAAACCATAAAATATATAGAAGAAAACATAGATAAAGCATTACAAGACATATATCTCAGTAATATCTTTAAACACTCATCACCCAAAGCAAAGAAAGTGAAGGAAAGTTAAACAACTGGGATTACATCAACCGAAAAAAGTGTCTGTGCAGCAAAAGATAAAGCTAATGCCACTCGCAGCAACATGGATGGAGCCAGAAGGGATTATGCTCAGTGAAATATGTCAGAAGGAAAAAGAAAAATATCAGATGGTTTTACTTATAGGAGGAATATAAGGGAAACCGAATAAGGGATCAGGGAAAAAAATAGTAACAATGAAAAAGCACAACAAAACAAAACAAAAATAAGCAGACAACTATAAATCAGAGACATTCTACAGGGAGGGGGAGGGAGAAGGATCAAAATGAGGGGGAAGAGCACAAGGGACCACGGTAATGGAGCACAGGTAAATTGGTTGTGGGAATTCTATGGGGGCTACACCTAAGAAAAGAAAGCAAACAATGTAAAAAAATGAGCAATGACGTAAAATATATATGCATAAATAATTTTTTAAAAATCAATCTGTTTTGAACCCCATACCCTGCTAAAGCCAACCATCTGCTTAATATGAATGTATGAAATAAACAATGTGGAAATACAGAAATGTATAAAATACTTGATTCCTATATCAGAGTCCCTACTAATTATTTGTATAAAAACATCACAAAGTGAAAGTTAACTGGAATGTGTCTAGGGATCCTCTAGTCTCCAGTGCAATCTCTCCTGCCCACTGTATATCCTAACAAATGTAGAAAATTAGTTTTGTTTTATTGAACAATAAAGAACCACAATTAATCTAGTCTGGACTAAAAAATGTCTGAGTACCCTGAAATTCTGACTCAAGAAGAGGTAAAACTTTGGGGTGAAAAAAAAATTTAAGATGAGAACACATCACTTGAGATGAGCCAAGAAAATCTTCAAGTTGAAGCCAGAGTGAAATCTTTCCAAAATTGTCATTCCAAGGAGCCAGCCCCAAGGTTCACATCAATCAGACCATGTTGCCAATCCCTGTCACTTGGTGATTACCCATCCTGACTGGCAGACACATCACTCACTTGTCAGTTCACAAGGACCAAGAATGGAGCTCAGCCTAGACCCCAGGAGATGAAGGAAGAACAACTGGTTAAATAACAGCCTCATCTGTCCTAGCCCCCAATAGTTCTACATTAATTTGCTGTTACCTCAAGTAACAAAGAGTTGTTTCCTTTGGCTCTTACCCCACTTTCTCAGTCAGAAGAGACAACACAGAAGAGATGGATGGTCCATTCATAATGAAAATCTATTCAGGGCAGGTCACATTTTTGGTGGACATTGGACGTTCTTGCCATTCTCAGAAATTATACTCCCTGGAAACTCCCTGGTGGCACAAGGGTTAAGCACCACACTATGAAGCAATCCACAGCCTCTGCAGCACAAGTTCAATCCCCAGCCAGCCAGGGAGCAACCCATATGGTACAGCAGACCTTTCCTGTCTCTCCTGCTGCTCCCCTCAGCAGTGTATTTCACTCAATCTGGCTGTTCTGTTCCCCACTCTGTCTGGCTGTTCCTGTCACCCACCGCATCTCTGGCCTGAACCCCAGCTCTTGTATGCATAAATAAATAAATCTTTTTTAAAAAAAAGAAAGAAGTTATACTCCCCTTCTTCAAGGTAAGAGATAAAACAGAGCTGACATTCAACTTCCTCATAAAGGAAAAGACCAGTAAAAACCAAAATAAAATCAAAAACCCCAATGCAACAGCAACCATAACAGCAAAACTATTCCCCAGTCCTGCGGAAATATCCTATTACTGTGATTTTCTATTTATGTAATCTATCTATGTGAGTGTATTTATTTTTCTATTGGGTGGGATCAGTCTTAGGAGTTGAACTGGCAAGCTCTGCTACTATTTGTCATGAGGAGACCAGAGAGAAAAGGGCTTATCACACATCCAGTTGAAGAACAAACATCCCATAATGGGAGCCTTTCACTTTACTTGATGCCTGTCCTATGAACAGGAAACAGGAGAGACTTTTTTGCCCCCTGGAGATTATGCCAGTAGTTTCCACACTTGCCTGAAATTCATCCTGTCCTCAAAACTGTGAATAATTTCACCTCATTTTCAGATTAAAAATAAAAAAAGAAATGTTTCCAGGTCATGTTAATATGTTACATTTGAGGACAACTGGATTAAAAATTTATTAAGCAAAACTGAGTCTCACACTCCATACTACTACATGTTGGTCACTGGACTGAAGCTTTGTGGAGGGTGAGTGAAACATGTGCTGAGGTATAAATTTGTACTCCCCAAATTATGCAGTTCTATAAATGTAAATAATAAATCAATTAATTTTATTTTACTTTTTAAAAGATTTATTTATTTATTTATGCATACATGAACAGGAATATAGGCCAGAGGTGGGGCAGGGGGGATGTGAGGATTCATCAGAGACACAGAGTGGGGAGCAAAACAGGCGGATCCACTGGAATACACTGCTGAGGGGAACATCAGGTGAGACAGGAGAGGTCTGCTGCACCATGTGGGTCACCTCCCTGGCCGGGGATCGAACTTGTGCTGCAATGGCTGCAGATAACTTCATAGTACTGAGACTTTAACCCCTGTGCCACAAAGGAGGCCCTAAAATTTGATTTCAAAAAGAAGCAAATTAGAAACCAAAACAAAGGATCCAACCAAACTCTTGGGAAGTTGGCATAAAAGTCAGGGAGACAAGGAGTTCAGTGTTTTGAGGACTTGGGCTAGCTCTGCAGTGTCCCAGGTTCTGGTGTATCTGCCCTTCTCACTCAGAGGGAGGATCCCTGCACCTCATCCTTCATTTTTCTCAGTGTTTCTCTAATTATGGAAATGTTTATCTTTTTTCGTGTCCATCAAGGCCTTCAGTCAACACATATGAAAGAAATTGCTTGATAGATTTAATCTATCTTTCTGTTGGTTTCTCTATCACCATCTTACTGAGTTGCAGATTTCCTTGTATCTTCTAAGTATTAATTACTTTTATTGGTTTATTTTTTTGTATCTTAATTATATATATATATATATATATATATATAGTCAATTGGTAATGCACTCATGAGGATCATATTTCAACGACTAAAACAGATCTTTTAAAATCTCACTCATTCTTTGTCCTGAGTCATCTCATTTCTGATTTACCTTTCTCATATTTTATGGCTGTGAAAGAAATAAGATAAGATAATAAGATAAGCATTCACACATACACTATATTCTCTGCTCTCTGCTTATACACAAATGATAGGTTGATTACTAAAGCATTTTTCTTGTTTCATTGGCTTAGCAGTATATCCTGAAAATTATTTCATATGAATACATAATCTCCTCATTCTTTTTTGAGATTAGCAGCATTCCCTTGATAGTATGTGCCATAATTTATTTAACCAATCTACTTCTGAGATACATCTAATTTGTTTCCAATATTTTGTCTCTGTTCTAGAGGTGGAGTTGCTGAATCAAAGGATGCCTGAATCTTTAATTTTGAAATTTATTTCCAAATCCTTTTCCATAGCATCTGTACCAGTGAAAACTCCTATCAGGGCTGCATGGGGCCATCTGTTTTCATGCATCATTGACAAGGTAGGTGGCATCACTCTAGAAACTACGGAGCCATTCGGTGAAACATTGGCTCCCTGGCACCTCCATCTGTGAGAGCGCGTCCTTTCCTGACACAGCACCCACGTGCCCTTCTGTCTCTGAGCTGCTGGGCCTCTTTTCCTACCCAATGCTGGTTTGTTGTTGTTTGTCTGCGAAGAACACTTGCTATGCTAGCGCAACAAGCTATTTCTATGATATTGACGGTATATCTCAATTGCTCCCAAATAATTACGTGACTTTTGATTTCATATGGTGTATATGTGTACAGGGCCAAAGTTTTAATTGTGTGTTGTTAAATGTATTCATTGCCATTTTCCTTCTGGTCTTTGTTTCATGGTTATAAAAGCCTCCATTCTCATTCTCATTCTCATTCTCATTCTCATTCTCTCTCTCTCTCTCTCTCTCTCTCCCCCACTTCTTCTCTCATTCCCAACTCCTCCATGCTACTCTTAATTTTTTTTAGTCATTTAACTCTCACATTTAAATAATTGATATACTTGGAGTTTATTTGGAATTATGACATATGGATACAACATATTTTATTTTCCTGTTGTCATTCATTAAATAATTTATCTTTTTTGCCTGCTGCTTTAAGATGCCCTTCACTCACATGTAACTTATATATTTCAGTCTATTTCTGTATTTATTTTTATTCCCTTTACCTGCCTATCTATCTTCCACTGTTTTCATTATTGCAGCTTTATCATATTGTACATCTGCTTACTTAGCCTCTTATTACTCTTTTACTTTAAAACTTGTTATTTTCATATCAACTTTGACTACTTAAAATAACTATGATACTAATACTGGGCTTTCACTCCATTTTGTAAATTAAAGAGAATTTCAATATTTTTGATGTTGACTATTCTTGTCTAAGAACAATGGTTACATTTCCAGTCAGTTCAAATGGTCTTTTGATCCCTTAGAAGTATGTCAAATATTTGTTAAACTAGATCATTTCATTGTTTTACTAGATATCTTACTTTGTATTATGATATTATTAAAGGAATATTTTATATAAATCTAAAATTTTTCTTCATATATAGTATATGTATGCTATATAGGAATATATATGGTCATTGTATTAATTTTTATATATTACCTATTACTTTTGTATCCTTGTATATTAATTATTCCCAAATACTTGAATAGTATATTCTTATCACTACTAAAACATTCTTGATGATCTTTTGGATTTCAAAGACCACACAAGAATTTATACACTTGCCCATGTAAATTAAATTATAAAATTAAATGTAGTACATTTCCATTCCACATTTGTACATTTGTACTCACTTTTCTGAGTATTTTAGAGTAATACAACATCAATAATAAATTACATTAAAAATAAATAAGCTCTTACAACTCTACAACTTTAATGGGAAAGCTTCTAGATTTTCCATATGAAGCACAATATAGAGTCATATATATTGCTTACTTTAGCATAGATGTTATGTGTAGAGATGTGTATATATATATCACATATATGTATATACTTAATATATATCTGGAAATAATGGGTTAATGCAGTATTTTAATGGTATTAAAAAGAACAAAATTTGAATTTTTTGATGTGTCTTCATGACATCTTTTGAAATAATAAAGTAGCTTTTCCTGACATTAAACATCTTTGCTTTACTGAAATAAACCACTCTATAATCATTGTTTTATTTATTCTTACCTATTTTAGGCTTTTGAAATTGCCATGTTTAAGTAAGATTAGTGTATAGTTTACAATTCATCATTGTCACATTTTGATATTGATATTATACTTGTTTCTTCAAAACACTTTCAATAACTTTGAAGAAGTATTTTTTTTGTTTGTTTTTCTTTGGCCTGAAATAGACTATAAATTTTTGGAATTATCAGTTCCTCAAAAATTTAGCAGGACTCTTCACTTTATTCTTCACTATTCATTTTATGGAGTAGCCTTACCAAAATTCTAAATATCTTATATAGTTCTCTTCTGTTTAAATTTGCTATCTCTTATTGGAGTCAGTTTTGGTAAATCATACTTTGTTAGAAAATTGCCATTTCCTTCCAGCATTCAAATAAATTGAGAAGCTAAGCACAGAGGAGTCATAATTTTTATACTACCTCTGGATTATTTTCCCTTTCATTTCATGTTTATGTTTGTGCTTTCTTTCTTCCTTAAAATTAATTCTGTGTATTTTTCTGTGAAACCTGTGTAAAAAGTATCCCCAATGTTGATACATGCAATTGGTATTGTTATTATTTTTTGTGAGGACTTTTTGTTTTCTTGTTGTGCTATTAAATTCCAGTTTCATTACATTAGATAATAACAGAACTTCTGAATTTTAGAATTGATTTAAGCTTTCTTTCTGATCTAATATATTTTCATATTTTGTGAGCATCTTACAGGCATATGAAAAAATGTATTCCTTCTGTAAAGAGTATTTATTTTAATATATTAAGTATTTCATATTAAATATTATATTAAATGTTCTTTGTCTTATGTAGTAAATGCAAATTAAAGATGCTTGCAAGTATCTAGTTCTCATTAAATATCTAGTAGTTTTCATTTTACTTATATAGTTACTATATTATTCCAAGAATATAAAATTATGTACCTTGTCCCTTAGCATTTTAAAGTGTCTTTCTTTGTCTTCATCAATGACTTTTTGCATGAATTAAGTTTTAGCTCATGTTAAGATAAGTTACTTGCTCTCTTTGTTTACATATGCTAGCTTAAAACTCCATTTCGTACTTCTATGTACATATTTTAATCACTAATTTTATCTATGTCTCTTGTGATAGAATAAAGCTATGCTTTCATTTTAATATATTATTTCAACCTGTTTTCATGTATCGAAATGCAAGATATGTTTAGCTTACTCTCTCTCATTTTTTGTTTTCTGTTTAAAATTATTTCCATGTAGTTTTTTCCATTGTATAATTTTCTTTATTTATAAGAAAGAATTGCATTTTAATTTCACTGACTTACCTTCTTAAGCATGACTTTATATAATACCAT
Organism: Talpa europaea; assembly: GCF_964194135.1. NCBI lineage: Eukaryota > Metazoa > Chordata > Mammalia > Eulipotyphla > Talpidae > Talpa > Talpa europaea. The sequence continues at coordinate 39,538,301 of NC_140078.1, forward strand.
TAATTATCTATTTTTTGAATAGTTCTTGTTAATTGTCAACAATTAGCTTTAATAACATGAAATATATTCCTTCTTCCACTTTGATCTTCTTTTGATCTTCTCTCTGATTTTAATTTATAACAATCTCTATTGTCAAAAACTCATATACAGATTAGTATATTTATCAGTTTTGAATATCCTTATATTTCCCACACACAATAAAACATGAGGATAAAAGCACAAACATTACCTCCCACCTTTTTTCCTTCCTTTAATTTTTTGCTAGTTGTGTAATTATTTTAGGTGTCAGATTTTGTGACATCTTCTGCTGCAGGGGGTCTTGCTGCCCCAGCCAGATAAGAAGCTGGCAAGCAGCTAAGAAAAGGGCCTCTCACCATGGGGCTGAAGAAAAGGGCCTCACACCATGGGGCCGAAGACTTTTAAATAGCCTCACACCTTGGGGCTGAAGATTCCTTGTGCCTCACACTGTGGGGCTGAGGAATAAACATCCCTTTGTTTTTTGTTCTTGGTCATAACAAGAAAAAACTTCTTGGAAAATACATTGGGCAATAAATTATACATATAAGAATATTGCAAGTACATGGCATGGAGAATTACTTGCTTAAAAATTAAACACTGAACAATTTGGCCCACTTGACAATGGGAAATAGTTGTTGTACAAGAGCACGCCTGATAAGCAACCCAGAACTGGCCACAAATTTCCTTTCATGGAAGTTCTGTAAAGAACCCTTTTAATGATTCATGAAGTTGATTACACTAGGAGTTTCTAGGTAGAAAAAGTTCTGATAACTGATAACCAGGAAGCAACTGGTCTACTGGTGTCTAGCTGCAGGCCATATAGATAGAGGAGTGTCCCGGCGCCTGGAGCATGCGCCGTGTTGCGCAACACACGTGCCATTAATTAAGTTTTGCTTTACCGTTTTGCCTGCTGAGAAACCACAGGTGTTTCCTATTAATCAAATGAGACTGGGAGGTACGATGGGAGGAGCTACCAGGATATAAGAAGAGAACCACCACGAGAAGGTCAGGAGGTCATTGCGAGAGAGGTTATTGCGAGAGGAGCAGAGAGAAGGTCAGGGAAGGTAGAAAGACAGGGAAAAGTAAAAGAAAGGTAAAGGAAAAATAAAGAAGCAAACGCTAGCATCAAGTTGTCTCAAGCCCCTCATTTCAATCCTCAGCCCTTCTCTTTTCGTGCCTGCGAATCCCGCGGGTCGGGACAGAGGAGTGTCTTGATATGGTACCTTGGCAGATAGGTGTGTACCAAGGATTATTAGCTGTCTTAGGTAATTGTTTAGGCTGAAATAATGAGTATAAGTTTTTATCATCTATTAACTTTAAAGGTCACCTCTTTTCTCAAAACACGTAGGCGCCAAACACATAGGGAAAGGAATGTACTGATTGTTTCTGTTTTGCTTCTGTGCATATGATGATGTAATCCCACTGCTTGCCTTAATGCATAAAGACCCGCTGAGACCCTCAGCAGGAGATGCTTGCACCAGATAGAGTGTCTGTGTCTGCCTCACTCCTCTTCCCCTCAGCCCTCAGTTTCGCTGATGTCGTCTCATCCTTTCAGGAACCCCTGACACAACATTTTGCTGGAGCTGGTCTTCGGCAGTCTTCATTCTGATGTGTCACTCCAGTTGTTGTTTTTGTTATAATTTTATTTCCATGACTAAATTAATGTAATTTTCACAGTCCTTTCCTTGATTAGTTATTTCCCTGGTAAGTTAAAGGTTTTTATTTAGAGAGTCCCTCAAGAACAGTTCAGGGGAAAAATGACTCCAGGGTTGCTGCAGTTTCACTGCTGCACAGTTGCTCTTTCTGTGCTGAACAACATGCTGGGCATCAATGTGAGGATCATTCTTTTTCTGTGTGAGGATTCTGTAGGTGATACTTTCCTTTTTTCTAGTGTTGATGCTGCTGTGGAGAGTGCTGAGGCTAATCTGGATTTTCTCTTTCCTTAGCGGCTTGCTGGGCTTACCTTCCTCCCCAAAAGATATATTCATTTTGGAGGTACAGTAAGCTTACTAAGATAAGTCTCAGTTTAACTGCTCTGAGTCTATTCTCACTGGTATATTGTGAGTCTTTTCAATATGAAAATAATCTCACTTTGTTTCAAGAAGATGTTCTTAAATAATGTGTCTAAGTAATCTTGCTCCTTCACTATTTTGGATTCCTTTTCCTCAAGCTCCAATTATATTTATGTTGGCACTCCTTTGTCTATATTCCACATCTCATTTTATTACCATATTTAAACTATTTAATTATTTATTACAATACTTGTTCTACCTTCCTTGCAATATATTAGATAGCAGTATCTCTTCTCCCTGGTGCTCGATCCAATTTCACCTTCATTTCAGTGATTGCTTAAAATTGTACTTTCTGCTTCTTTGCTGTGCACCACCGGTTCACATTTTGTTACCCCCATTGTCTACCATGCTTGCCCTTGTATTTTATATTTATGCTTTTTGTTTGTGCTTTATGGAGTTGAAGGCATCATCAAGGTTTTTGCTTTGTTTGCTTGATAGATATATAATTGCTTAAAACTTTTTTTCTCTGCTCCATTGAACTCCTTTTCTGTAAATTCTCCTCATTTTAGTTGTTTTTCCCAAGCTTTTCTCATGATTTGTTCTTTTTAACAAATCTCATGATTTGGTATTTTTTATGGATGCTGTTCTAGTTTTTGTGTGTGATTACTTATTTTGATTAATGTGTACTTTTTTTCTGTATCACCTATTGATAAGATATTTTGATATGGAAAGAAGTAGGACTAACTCCCAAATTAGTTGTAGTTTTTCATATAACCAATGATTTTTGTTGTTTTTTTTTTAATTGCTTTCTCCCAAAAGATCATGTGCAGGCAGCTGGATCGCAGTGTGAAATCTCTCTCCTCTACCAACTGCAGAGGCAGATGGCTTCCCACAATTATGGAACCTTTTGTGTAGCTCTACCTCCACTGCTTGTGGAATCAAATAGGATTCAGAAATGCTTCAATAATCAACAATAGGGCCTCCCCGGTGGCGCAGCGGTTGAGCACTGGGTTGCAAAGCTGCCCGCCGCCTCTGCAGCACCGGTTTGATCGCCTGCTGCTCCCCAGCCACCAGAGGAGGGTCCTGCATGGCGCACAGACCTCTCCTGCCGCCCGCTGCTCCCCTCAGCAGTGTACTTCGGTCCTTCTGCCTGTTCTGCTCCCTGCTCTGGCTCTGGTGAATTCTCTCACCCTCCCGCACTTCTGACTGTACCCAGTACTTGTATAAATAAATCAATCTTAAAAATAAAATAAAATAAAAAAATAAAGATTAAAAAAAAAATCAACAAAATCTGCTCTGGCTGAAAAAACAATGAATTTTGAGCTTTAACCTCAAGCAGTCACTCAGCTTAAAGAATTTTACTTTCCTTGCCAATTTTGCTGCTTTTCAAAAACCTTTTCATGAATTATACAAGGAAAGGCAAGTTTATGCCTCTGTCTTAAAAAAAAAAAAAAAAAAAAAAAGAGGCCGTATCTCCTCTGGTATTTTTGGTTTTGTAAATGTCTTCTATTATTCTGTCATGATAGGGTAACTATTTCAAGCATTTTATTTTTAAAAAGAAACCATTAAGTTTAATGTCAAATCCATCAGGTTTTCATCTTTTTTATTTAAAATGTTTTTTTTTATTATTCCCTACTCACAAAAAATACTCTAGTGTGATATGGTCTACCTATTCCCTTCAGTAATCTACACATTGATCTTACAACTGTTTTTTAATGTGACTTAGGAAGACAGGGCTTATATGTTATTACATGTCTGATATAATAGTTTATTAGGACACTCTGTTGATAGATTGTAGGTAGGTAGGTAGGTAGGTAGATACATACATAGATATTCTATTGATTCTGTTTCTCTGGAGAACTCACCCAGACTAACAAAGCATTATTGTGAGGCTATGTACAGTGAACAAATGTAAGAATTTAGGGCCCATTTCCCTAAAATATGATTGCAATAACCAGACCCACAGATACCATAAGCCCCAATTGATGATAGTTTTTGCTATTCGCTAAAATAGGATGTTATCTGGACACCTGGCAAAGACAGACTTGTAAAATGAATCAGGAAAAAAGTTTCCTCCTGCAGCATTACTGAGCTGATCCAGGAAAGATAGGAAGATATAAAGAGATTTCTCAACCAAACAAGAGCACTAAGGTTCACAAAGATTACCTATAAGACCTGGAAGTTGTAATTCCAAGAGGAGGGGAGTTATATCCAAAATAGCAAGAGTATCAATCTAATTTACACAGCTTATTTAAAGAGACTAGCTTCAAAGTTTGGCTTAACAGTGTTTGCAATATGCCCAGTTCTTCAGAAGTTCCATCATTGACTGAAGCCTGGGCAAATAAGACCTTCACACTGTTTCACCAAGAATAAGGGTCCAGAAGAGTGACTTTGAGAGTCAGTCTCAGCTGATGTTGTGTGAAACATGGATCCCTCTCCATGGAACTGAATCTGAGTGAAGGGCAACTTTTATGTCTACCTTCTGGGGTCTCTGATGTCCACAAGAGAGCTCACATGTTGGGCTCAATAGCTGATCAAAGACATACAGAATGATGACTATAGTTAACAGCACTGTAGTGCACATTTGAAAGTTGCTAGAAAAAATTATTGTATCTATGGTAATGCATGTTAAGTAGATTTATGTAATGATCATTTTGCAATATATACAAATATCTAATCCTTATGCTGAACACCTGAAACTGATACAATAAATAGCAATTATACCACAGTTTTAATCAAATTTTGATCAATTTTTTTAAGAATAATCAGTAACTACTATGAACAGTTATATGGGAACAAGTTCAACAATCTAGAGGAGATGGACAAATTCCTACAACTCTACAATCACCCAAAGCTACATAAAGAAGAAATAGAACACCTAAACAGACCAATTACAAGCAGCAAAACTGAAATGGCAATCAAAAACCTCCCCCAAAACAAAAGCCCAGGACCTGATGGATTTACAAATGAATTCTACCAAACATTCAGAGACGAATTAGTGCCTATCCTTCACAAACTTTCAAAAAATTGAGAAGGAAGGGACAATACCAAACACATTCTATGAAGCCAACATTACACTAATACCAAAACCAAACAAGGACAACATAAAAAAGGAAAACTACAGGCCAATCTCCCTAATGAACACTGATGCAAAAATCCTCAATAAAATTTTAGCTATCAGAATCCAACAATGTATCCATAAGATAATTCACCACGAGCAAGTAGGATTCATTCCAGGGACACAAGGATGGTTCAACATCCGAAAATCAATCAACGTTATCCAATACATCAACAAAAAGAAATATAAAAACCATATGATAATATCAATAGATGCTGAGAAAGCTTTCTTCGACAAAGTGCAACACGCATTCATGATAAAAACCTTTGAAATTCTTGGGATACAAGAAATATACCTCAGCATCATAAAGGCCATCTATGACAAGCCAACAGGCAGTATCATTCTCAATGGTGAAAAGCTGAAAGCAATTCCATTAAGATCTGGAACAAGACAAGGATGTCCACTCTCACCACTGCTCTTCAAGATTTATTTGTTTATATGAGCACTGGGTACAGTCAGAAGCGCGGGAGGGTGAGAGAATTAATCAGAGCCAGAGTGGGGAGCAGAACAGACAGGCTGACGAGATACACTGCTCAGGGGAGCAGCGGGCGTGGCAGGAGAAGTCAGCACTCCATGTGGGACCTTCACCTGCGGCCAGGGATCTAACTGGCGCTGCAGATGCTGCAGGCAGCCTCACAGCCCAGTGCTCAACCGCTTGCGCCACCGGGGAGGCCCAAATTTTAATCAATCTTAATCAAATAGGTTTCAGACTTTCCTTAGAGTATAGCCACTCAGAGAGGAGAGAATATGTTGATTGGCAACTTTAGATGTATGGTTTCTGTATGGGGTCTTCCTTCTTGAAGCATCTCAGAGCAGACTGCACTCTGGGAGAGGGACTCTTCAGCTCCTGTTGTTGTCTTTCTATGACACAGGCTGAATTTGGGGGTCACTTTTCAGTTGAATGCTCAACCCAATTGTCCCAATCTGGGCAGCCTTTCAAAGGTAACAAGTGACCCTTAGACTCTAGATGGAAGAAACACTTAGTTCGCCCTCCAGAGATAAAGCAAGCAATCAGGAAATTTTATCAAAAGTATTTTGTAAATATTCAAGATCTTATGAAATCTATCAATATTCTGTGTGGTTACAATTTGAGTGGTGTCAGTCCCTGTTTAGGTCAGTTCTATCCAATTGTGTCCCTTGTCCAGTACTTGACTATGTGACTTTTCACATACATGTAGCAGCTTCAAGGCAGAGCTCTTTTTTCCAGATTGCCCTGTCAACCTCCTCTGAGGCAGACAAATCTCTCAAATTCAGATAACATCTTAGTGGCTTTACCTTTCCTAGGCTTCTGTTTGACTCTAGTTCCGCCAAGAGTTTGACAGATTTCTGGAGCCCTGTATATACCTAGTCCCCATCATCTCCCTGTGGACTCCTGCTCTTCCACTCAGGACATCTGCTATCTGCTTTCCCTAAACCCACTGTGAGCACCTGGTCCTCTGAACCACTGTGGCTGTGCAATTTCCCTGAGCTCCCTGACAACACCTGCTTCTCTGAGCTTACCAGGGACAACTGGGCCCCTGAGCCACTGTGCATACCTGGTCCAACTGTGGGTGCAAGCCCTTGCCTTTTCCCAGTCAGTTCTTCATTTTACATTCTATACACAATAAATTGTTGTACACCCCTGCCACTTAAATCACATCTATCTTGCCTTTTTTCATTTGTTCCTTGGGTATATAAAGACAAAGCAGAATCATTTTAACAGATGAGAAACAACAATGATATCACAATCATTAATCCCCCAATGGCCATTTCCATCTAAAATTCCACAGTGACTGTACTTAGGTTCCTAATTATTCCTCCCCCACCTCAATTCATTCTTGATTAGCTTATCTTCATTTGCAATCTCCTTTCCTATCTAGCGGAGTAAAACATGAAATATAATGCAATTTACCCCCCCACTCCCAACTCAACACACAACTCTGATCTAAGTAGGAGGAAGGCATAGTTCTGCTCTCACTGGGGTCCGGGCTCCCTCCTGCCATCCAGGCCCTGGGACTGCTGCCCAATCCGAGGTCCATAAGGTGCTCTTCAAGAGGAAAATAATCCCGTTTTAAAATACTTTCACCCAAATTTAATTTTCTATCTTGCCTTTAATGAAATGTCTTTCAAGAAGCTTCTGTTGAAAATGTGATTTCCTATATTCTGCTACAAAAAGGAGAGTAGAGCGAGTAAAGAGGGAGAGGGGGGAGGGAAGAGTCTGGATGAAAAGTGGTAAGAGTAGAAATTCACCTCACCCATGAGAGTGGTGCCCGTGCAGGCATATGTCCTCATTCTCAGGCTCCTACCAGTGGAATGGTCGCTTACAGCTTTTCAGCGGGGAAAACAAAGAAAGACAGCTCTTCTCCCCAGAATGCATAGATCAAATGGACTGTGAGACATCCTAAAAGTAAAGCACAAAGAGAAAGGATGCTCTTGAATTATGGGAACATGCTACATTTTCTGTCTCTAGGACTGATTTTTAATTGCTCTTTCAGCTTTATGACTGTGCACTTTGCATTGCTTTGTTGCCATTCCTGTTCTTTAGGGAATAATCTATTTCCTTAGGATAGGAAACTGACTTTTATTTTCTACTTTTGCATAAAATTCCTGAGAAACAAATTGAAATGGAGGATGTGCCATTTTGTCTTTCTACATCAGAACAAAGTCTAGCCCCCAGCCTTTGCATCTCTTCTTCATGAAGGCAGACAACCACATCCTGAGTGGATTGAATGGTGTGTCTGAACCTGAACTATAAACATTAGTCTCCGTTTCTGAAAAAAAAAAAATTCTGAACATTTTTTTGATAGCTTTGATTGATTCAAATGGTAAGAGGGGATTGATTCAAATGCTTGAGGGGATTGATTCCATGCTGTTATACCACTTTGCTTGAGGGGAGTTTGTTTCACAAAACAAAGTTTGTGTTTCAGTAAATGCTGTTTTGCAGTGCTAGAAGGGGGATGTTTCCTCATATTAGTGGGGTCCCCATGCAGTACTGACTCACAGACCTTCTCTGAATTGTCCAGCAGACAGGTGTCTTTTCTCCTCTACACTTCCATTAATTCACTGAGCTACTGCCCATACTTATTTTCCTATTCTCACCATCTTCTTTGGTCATTCATTCATTCCATTTATTTAATGTCTATTATGTCCATTTCACAATATTATCTTACAGTGGTTTCATTTGTTGAAGAAAAGGTCTTTTTTTTCTATAGCTTTATGAGTACCTGAATGCCAGTTATAAGCACAGAGAACTGCTAATTTGGCAACAAGTCTAGTTTTTCACATAAGGGTGGTTCATGCACGTTACTTTCTATTTAACTATATAGCTACAGGACAAAGTTTTCAATTAGCACCAACCATAATCCAAAAGTGAGACAGAGTTTTAGTTGAAAATGAGAGCAAAGTTTTCACTTGGGGTATATAGGAAAGTTATGATCCAGGAGTCACACAAGCAAGTCACATAAATGCTTCAAAGTGTATGTGGCAAAGGCTGAGGATACACAGTTTATATAGGCAGAGCTACTGCTTACACGTGAACTAATGAAATCCTTTAAAAGGGGAAAAAACAAGCTTCTCCTGTGGTGTAGGGGTTAAATTCTCAGCACTATCACACTATGGCCAGTCACTGCAGCATAAGTTCAATCTCCAGCCGGGGAGCTATCTCACATGGTGCAGCAGACATCTCCTGTCTCTCCTGCTGCTAGCCTCAGCAGTGTATTTCAGTCAGTCTGCCTATTCTCTTCCCCACCCTGTCTCTGATGATTCCTCTCACCCCCACCCCCACACCTCTGGCCTACACCCCATCTCTTGTATGCATAATAAATAAAATTAATCTTTAAAGAAAAAAAGGAGGGGAAACAGGCAAAAGGAAGGGCTGTTGATGTAGTGAGTTGATGTAGTGATGGCATGTTGATATAGTGATAGATTGTTTTTCTGAAACTTGGGTCCAATAGTGTTTGTTGCTTTCTATGAATGACCAGTGCTGTTTCTCCAGACTCTCCATATCCCTACTATCAGGATGCCGGTTTAAGGAAGGGCGATACATGGGATTGTAAAATCCAGGTTACCAAGTGATCAGGCATGGTAGACACATGTAAGTTCTGGTCCCCTCATTGTCTCCCAGCTTCCTGTTAAGTGTCCTTTTTATAATGTTGATTCCATTGTTTCTTAGCTAGCTTTACACACAAATGTGAAGATGCCCAATGACAGATGCCCTCCCTCTGCAGATCTCACTGTGCCATCTTTTCCAGGACAGTGGTTGTAACTAAAGTGAGAGATTTGTGTTCAAGCAGACTCTGGGTGTGAATGTTGAATCTGCTACTTACTTATCCAGGTTTGATGTGAAATAGATACTGAAGCTCTTCACCACTTTATGGGTACTACGGCAATGATTTAATGAAGAGTTGGAATAGGCATGACAACAAATTTAGCTCCCCTTTTCCCCCCAATTCCTAGGTGTTCCAGAGCTCCATTAAGTTTCATATAGTTTGTCTGAGATTCTACAAAAGCCTTTATAAGACCTCGTTTTAATCCATTTTATTGTGATATCACTTACATACTATAAAAAACACTTATTTTAAGTTTATAACAATAAATTTAAGCTAGTGATTATATGTATCCACCATACAACCAAATCAGGGTCATTTTAATCACCCCAAAATGCTGTTATACCACTTTGCAGCCAGTGCCATCCTTACCCCCAGACCCAGGAAACAAGAGATCTGCTTTATTCTCTATGGATTCTTTTGCATTTTTCCAGAATCTCCTGTACATGGAATCATGTGACTTTGTGCCATTGTACATATCAATAGTTTGTCCCTATTTACTACTCAGCAAGTTTCCATTGATGGGATGCACAGTGTTTGCTCATTCACCAGTGGATGGAATTTTGAGTTGTCTCCAGGTTGGGACTAATATTGATAAAGCTGTTACGAACATTTGTGCAGTCTTTGTGTGGACATATGCTCTCCTCTCCCTTTCATAAATACCAAGAAATAGAAGGGCTGAGTCTTACGGTAGGTATAAGTTTAATTTTATCAGAAAGAGTAGATCTATTTTCCAAAGCAGCTGCAACATTTTACATTTTCATCAGCAATGTAAAAGAGTCCCAGTTGCTCCACATTCCTGCCAATTTTCAATGTCGATCATCATTCGCATTTTTGCCCTTCCAGTGGGTGTATAGTGAATTGCCATATCTTTTCTAGTTTTAACTTCTTTGAAATTCTACATCTTGGATTTAGTGAAGAAAAGATGGTGAAGGAGAACAAAATGAAACCCTTATTTCTCTCCCTACAGATCTAAAATTCAAGTAGCATATACTGAGAGATTCTTGGAGAAGGGACCACAAGGCAGGATGTGATGCCTCTGAACAAGAGAATAAAATGCATTAATGAGTTTCCCTGGAGGAATGTGCCCAATGTGGTATTTTGTTCTGACAAGTATTGAAAATGGCTTCAAACAGGAGATGGCATTACAGCTAGTCGTCAAAGGAGAGAGATTTTTCAGGAGACAGGCAGAGAATGAAGGAAATATAGGTAGGCAATGTAGGGGGTAGGGGTAGGAGATGAAGGGGAAGTGCAGAACATTCTGTACTCACAGAACAATGGAATGAAGGGGCTGAACCATGATTGGGAACAGAGGTTATCCTTGAGTTTTTGAATATGAAGAATTTATGTATTCCATAAGCAATCTGGTGAATTTTAGTATTTTTGAAGTTATGACAGAGGTTTCTACTTTAAAATCTGTGTGCACTGAAAAGTAACCTCAAGTGGGAAAGCCTGGCACTTAATAAGTATGCATTGAATGAATGATCAAATGGATTAATGAATAGATTTCCTGAATATAGAAAAATATACCTGGCAATTTTGCGACTGAGTAGACAAAATGTTCAGGTAAGTTTATAGGATATAAATAACCTCCATCAGGAAAATTTGGATACAGCTTCTTTTAGATCTAACATTAAGCCTGAGATGTTTTTTATATATGCAAATATTCTATGTAAAGAAAAATATCTAAAGAAAAGGAACAGCATAAACATAGCTTTACATAAAGAAACAGGCAACAGAAACAGGGCTTATTTGGTGTAGTTAAGAAAAAAGTTTATTTTTAATGCTCTGCATATTTATATACCAACAAACTATATGCAAGGATCTCTTCTGTGTCTTCATTGCATTTACTTTTTAATTCAATAAGAATTTAGTCAGTATCAGCTAAGGCTGTGTATGAGGATGCACTAATTAATCAGGCCTGGTACTAGAGCAGCAGCGGAGTAATAAAATGAGAACTTAGCTTGTGGCCATGGATTTAAGTTCACTCAGCACCCTCCACTTAGGGCAAGTGGAGGGTAACTGGAAGAGGAACTAGGTCTATCCTCCAAATCAGCTGAAGGATCATTGAAGGAGTGGCAACTGAAAACCTAAGATAACAGAGTTTTAGCAAAGAGAAAATCTGTGGAGAGTGGCCAACAACCCACTGAGCACAAACTATCCCCCCTGCCCATGAGGCAGAATTAGGAGTGAATTAGCCATGGAGAGCAGAGGGACAATGCTGGGAAAGGAGCAGGTCTAGTTAAGAGTGCACCAAGAATGAGCAGGGTAGGGCTCAAACCAAAGTGCTAGAAGAAACAAGTTACGTGTCATGAAGAACAATGGACACATACTATGTACCTGCATAAATTCCCATGCTTATGTTCCCTGTGGCTGCATCACAATCCACTATAGAACTCAGAGGTTTAAAACTGCAACCATACATAATTTATTAGGATTCCAGGGGTGAGGAATTCAGGTCAGGCGTGGCTAGGTGATGCTCCTTTCCTGGCACACCACATGGGAACACTTGCTTGGCAGCATTCAGTTGGAAGAAGGACTGGAAAACCCAAGAAGACGTCACTCACATGTCTGCCATCTTTCTGGTTCTTCATGAATCTCATTCTTCCCTCAAGGTGTGTCATCTTTCAGTCATCTTCTAGCCAGGGTGCCCTGGTAGCATGGTGGTTGGTTTCCTTACAGAGAGGAAAGTGGTCACTGCCAGACTTAGGGCTGATGTCTAGAGTAGACACAGCATCACCTCCAGCAGGTTCTGTTGGTCAGAGCTAGCACAGAGCCAGTGTTAACTCAGGGGTGGGATGAGCTGTTACTGTTCATGGAAGGAAATTCATGTGCAGGGGGGAGGAGGAGGAGATTAATAGCTGTTTTGGAACCTGGCCATGAACAGAGCCATGAGAACAGAGCCATGAGAATTTACTGGTGTATTTTTATTTATTTATTTATTCAATTTATTATTCCTTTATTTTAAGATTTTTATTTATTTATTTTTGCATAAAAGAACTGGGGTGTAGGCCAGATGTACAGGGGTGACAGGATTCACTAGAGACAGAGTGGTGAGCAGAACAGGCAGATCTACTGAAATACACTGCTGAGGGGAGCAGCAGGCGAGATAGGAGAGGTCTGCTGAGCCATATATGGGTTAGCTCCCTGGCTGGGGAATAAACTCAGGCTATTGTGATGGGCCATCATAGTGGTAGTGCTGAGACTTCACCCCTCATCCACCGGGGCGGCCCATTTCTCTTACTTTATAAGTTTCACAGCCAATTCCTAGGGAAATAAGTGGCTCTGGTCTTGTCTAGCAAGAGAGGGGCTATGAGAGATTTAGGGCTGGACTTGAGCTCCCTAACACCCAGATCAATGCACTTCTGTTTCTTTAATCATGGTGACGTTCAGTGGACACTAGAGGTTGGAGGAGGTAGAAATTTCATGGCCTTGTTACATTAAAACTAGTGTTTTGGTTTACATTATTTCTTGATTCATAGCTTGCTAAATACATGAATTAAATCAAAAGATAAAATCTTTGCCATTCATTTCCCTCCTCCTAAAGTAATTCTGATTTTTATCTACATAGATTGTTGAATTTAATATAAATTATTTAATGTGTAGTCTTTTGTGTATTCTTCACTCAGATGTGTCTCTCACATTAATCCAGTTGGTTCAGGAATGGTAGATTTTTGTTGTTTGTTTTGTATAGAAGTTCAGTGAGGGAATCATAAGACTTAACAATAAAATAGGCAGTTATTTTACCAGCATAACAATTTTATTTGGGATTAGCAGGACTACAATTCAGGGTATGCATACTAGAACACATGCTAGGCAAGGAGAGGGGCTTGCTTTTGTAGTGGAAAGGGAGCATCAGGTCATACAGGAGAGGTCGCTGTGCCATGTGGGTTGGCTCCTGGCCCGGGATTGAACTCATGCTGCAGAGTCTGTGAATTGTTTCATGGTGCTGAGACTTAACCCCTTGAGCCACGAGGGAGGCCCAGTGGTAACAATTTTATGGGACTACACAATGATGTTAAAGATATAAACAAATAATAATAAAAATAAAGGATTTGATGTTTGATTGACAGAGTTTTCAGGAGCTTCACCCAGATCCCCACAGAGTCCTCCTCAGCAAATGCTCTGGAAACAACCATCCCTCCCCAGGGGCACTAGAGCATGACAGCCAGGCTTCTAGTGGCAGACAACTTTCTCTGGAAGCCAATATCAGCTCTGCGCAGAGCAAGCAAAAAGTACTGGGGAATCAATGATGTCCTCTAGCAGCCTTCCGCCAATGACTGATGAACTTGCTCCAGCTCCAGTGCCCCTCACAGAACGTAACCAAAATACCTGCTTCATACTGATTCCTTTTTTGAGCTTTTTGGTATTCCCCCCACCTAGTTATCTGTTTGCAACCAACCCTTTTCCCAGGATCTACTCCCGAGAAACCCAAACCTTTAGAGACAGAATGTTGAATGTAGAGTGTGGGAAGAAATACTGAAACAAGAAAACTAGTTGTTTTGTCGTGTCTCCTGTGGATTCCCCAGGCCCCTTTGTTCTCGAGATGTAGTCTTCATGACACAGAGTATCTGCTGCTCAAGCTCAAATGTAGAGTCAGGCAGGGGGCCTCTCACCAGGACAAAAGTCTTGGTATGAGCATATCTGCTGAAAAGAGCAGGCAGACATTATGGCCAGATTACCATAACCAGCTAGACCATGTTGACAGGAAATTAAGTCTAAATAGGGACTAAAGATAGGATGTTTTGATCAGCAGCAACAATGGAGCCCCCCAAGCAGTAGCCCCTATTCAGTGTCCCCTACCTTGTGTCAAACTATTATGACTCCCCACTGCACATACCCGCTGCACTCATTTCCCCATGTGCTTGCCCATGTGCTTCCCTGAATCAGACCTCTGATAAATGTGAGATTGGCTTGGGGAAGAGGCCGCTGCATCTCCATAGGTCCCCCCCTCTAGGTCTCTCTCTCTCAACTACTTGGACTTTGAGTTGTCTCTCCTCCATCCCGTTCCACTCCCAATGCTGCTGTCTCATAAGGTGACACTCTACCTCCTATTTTGTGTAACAATAAACTTAGTATAAACTCTGATAATAGACCAATGGGTGTGGTGGGTGTATTACTTTTTTCCACAGATGCCAGGCTCTGTTTAATTTTGATAAGCAAACCTCTCAGCTTTTTTAATGGAAGACATGCTTTAAGCTGACATGATTTTTTGGTTGCCTAGAGATTATCTTAGTGATATGCTGACTGTTTTTTCTATTTCTAAAGGAACCTCCTCCACTGCTCTTTTTATAAAATACTAACAACACTCTACTTCTTACCATATTTCCACTTTGGTCTTCAAAATGTGCCTGAACAGTAGTTGATGCAAAGCTTCAGCTGAGCTTCCATCTTGGCTGCTGGTTTCTAGGTATGTGTGTCATATAGAGCACAAACATTTCTTTTCATTCTTCTGCCTTCTTCTCTCAAGAATAAGTGCATAGGGCCTCCCCGGTGGCATAGTGGTTGAGCGCTGGCTTGCGAAGCTGCACGAAGCCTCTGCAGCACCGGTTCGATCTCCGGCTGCTCCCAGGCCACCGGAGGAGGGTCCCACATGGCGCACAGATCTCTCCTGCCACGCACTGCTTCCCTCAGCAGTGTACTTTGGCCCTTCTGCCTGCTCTGCTCCCCGCTCTGGCTCTGGTGAATTCTCTCACCCTCCTGTGCTTCTGACTGTACCCAGTGCTTGTATAAATAAATAAATAATTAAAAAAAAGAATAAGTGCATGTATTTATTGAAAGAAAAGAAGGTGGCATTCCATCTCTTCAAAAAACAACTGAAAAACAAAAAGCTTCTG
The DNA here is from genome assembly GCF_964194135.1 of Talpa europaea. Taxonomy (NCBI): domain Eukaryota; kingdom Metazoa; phylum Chordata; class Mammalia; order Eulipotyphla; family Talpidae; genus Talpa; species Talpa europaea. The sequence goes on from NC_140078.1 coordinate 39,553,590, forward strand.
GAAGATAATGTGGAAGATAATGGGCAATAATTGTGTCATTCTAGAGTGAGGAAAGAATTTCTGAAATGTAAACAAAAATGCATAGAAGGAATAAAAGGGGAAAAGTGTCAAATTAGAGTATTATGGTAGCAGTTTGTTCATCAAAGAACTTCATTTAATGAGTGCAGAGGCAAACTACAGAGTGGGAGAATATGCTGATGAAGCACAATGTTAACTTCCACAAAACAATGAAAAGACAACCCAGTAGAAAAATGGGTGAAAGGCTTTAATAAGCACTTAGTATAAGAGATTGTCCAGAGTGCTACTATCTTATAAACAGGGGCTTAATATCATTAATTCTCAGGGAAATGAAGACTTGAACTTTGTGTCATTAGACACAAACCAAAATGGTGAAAGCAAAGCAAAACAAAGCAAGAGTCCTAGCAACAAGTATTTGTGAGAAGGTGTACAAGAATGCTCACATTGTTTGTGCATGGGAACTGGGGAACATTTTGGCAAACTGTTGACGTATTATTAATCTCAGTTTATACATATCTACATAAATAGATAAATATATACACACAGTATTTATTAATCTAAGATACAATGACTTATTTTCTAAGCATTATGACATGTACAAAGCAAGAAACTGGGGAAAACCCACAGGAATGTCAGGTGGATTAGAAGTATGTTTATTTATACTTTGAAGTGCTTACACAGCAAGGAGAAAGAATATACTACTGATAGATGCAACAACTAAATCAACCTGAGAAACATAATGAAGCCAGATTAAAAGAATATGTTCAAATGATGTTATTTGTAGCAAGTTTACAAACTCTGATCTATACTGAAAGAAGTAAGAATACTGATTGCCTTTGTGCAGAGAGGGAGTGTAGATAGTGACTGAGAAGCAGATTCTTTCTTCCTTTTCATCTATGGACTATGCAAACCAAGAAGGAAGTTGATTCAGGGAGAGGAAGTAAAAAAAGAACAATCCAAAAGGACATTTATGCAGCAGCTTCTCCAAGCTACAATGAAGAAATGATCAAATAAGATCAGTTTAGGTTATTTCCTGATTCAATGTAACATTCAGAGTAAATTTAAAATCCCAGATTAATTCAAGCAGAAAAAAATGACTGGGGAAATTTTAACAAGAGAGGATCTGTTACTCCTTTTTATCCACCCAGCCACTTCCTGTGTCACTATCCTGGCATACATTTTGATAGCACTTTTTTTCAGTCTTTAGATGATTCCTATATTTGTTTGTATATGTATGTTTATCTCCTGTTATTTAGAATGTAAATTTCCTGAGCATCAGATTTTGCTTTTGTTTATTGGATCTTTGGAAGAACTATGATTTAATTTTAATGTAGTATGATTCATTAATATTTTTGTCTATTATTGGCTGTTTTTGCTTCTTGTTCATAAAATCCTTTACTACCAAATCCTTTACCCAGAAGTGGCAAGTATTTCTACTATACAGCCTTGACACATGCCAACTTAGCTTTTGTGCTAAGTCTTCTATTTACCTCCTTGGCTAAAATGTATTATTTTGTACTTGCTAAAAAGCTATGATACAAGTGTGCCTTAACTTTGCTGCCCTGCTGCAATAAATTGAGGTACAGATTGTGACACTGAGATAGGGAGCTTAGCCATATCTTTTCAATATAAAAGCTTTTCTGAAACCATTCAGGACTTTAATGAGTCAGAACCACATGGAAAGGAATGAAGGTGCTTTGCCAGCACCAAACAACCACTCAGAAACCCTGGAAGAAACATGAATCAGAAGCTGAGTGGATGCAGGATAGCATGACATGTAAGGCCCATTGTGGGCATCACACTCTGAGGGACTGAACTACACACCCACCATACTACAGATGAGAATAAAAGTACTCTATGGAGTCTTCTTTTTAATAACACAAATACATATTCAAGGGTTTTTTCATATGAATTTGACATCACATGCCCAATGTGAATTCACATAAATTCAACAATTCATCCAATCTAGCATCCGATCTAGCTGATAGGAAGGAGAGCTATATAGAGCAAGAGCTTTTACAAGCAACTGTATCTTTGAGATAATTTTCTCATTTTTTTAAACTTTTTTTTATAAATAATAAATTTTATTTTTATATTCCCCATACAATTGCAGCCCCCCCCCATACTGACCCCAATCCCTCCCCTCCCAAACCCGCCCCCCTAAAAGTGTCTCTGGTTCATAGTTTTTTGTTGATTTTGATTTTCACTTTCTTATAGTTAATCATTTTCCTGGTCCCTTATTTAAGTTTTCTAGATTCCTACTATGAGTGAGACCATCCGGTATTTTTCTTTTTCTTTCTGGCTTATTTCGCTGAGCATGATCCCTTCCAGCGCCATCCATGTTGCTGCAAATTGCATGTGTTTATCTTTTTTGAATGCTGAGTAATATTCCATGGTATATATGTACCACATCTTCTTGATCCAGTCATCTATTTTGGGGCATTTGGGTTGTTTCCAAAGCTTAGCTATTGTAAACAGTGCTGCTATAAACATAGGGGTGCAGGTGCTCTTTGGAATTGATGTTTCTGTGTCCTTTGGGTACATACCTAGGAGTGGAATTGCTGGATCATATGGAAGCTCTATGTTTAGTAGGTCCAGAAATCTCCACACAGCTCTCCACAGTGGTTGGACCAGTTTGCACTCCCACAAACAGTGCAGAAGAGTTCCTTTTTCTCCACACCCTCGCCAACATTTGTTGTTGCTAGTTTTTTTAATATGTGCCATTCTCACTGGTGTAAGATGATATCTCATGGTAGTTTTGATTTGCATTTCCCTGATGACAAGTGATGTTGAACATTTTTTCATATGACTGTTGGCCATTTGCATTTCCTCTTCAGAGAAGTTTCTTTTTAGCTCTTCTGCCCATTTTTTGACTGGATAATTTTCTTTGTTGTTGTTGAGTCTCATCAGCTCTTTGCAGATTTTTGTGATCAGTCCTTTATCATTAGTGTTGGGTGCAAAAATGTTCTCCCAGTTGGTGGGGTTTCTCTTTGTTTTTGTTATTGTCTCTTTTGCTGTGCAGAAACTCTTTAATTTGATGTAGTCCCAGCTGTTTATCTTTGCCTTCACTATCACTGCTTTGGGTGATGTGTCTGTAAAGATGTCTTTGATGTGCAGATCACGTAGTGTTTCGCCTATATTTCCTTCTATATATTTTATGGTTTCAGGTCTTATGTCAAGTTCTTTAATCCATTTTGAGTTGATTTTTGTGTATGGTGTGAGGTAGTGGTCAAGCTTCATTCTTTTGCATGTAGCGACCCAGTTTTCCCAGCACCATTTATTGAACAAACTTTCTTTGCTCCAATGCATAGTCTATGCTCCTTTGTCAAAGATTAGTTGACCATAAATCTGTGGGTTTATTTCTGGATTTTCTATTCGATTCCATTGGTCTGTATGTCTGTTCTTGTTCCAATACCATGCAGTTTGGATGATTATGGCTTTGTAGTAGAGTTTGAAGTCTGGGAGTGTGATGCCTCCATTCCCTTCTTTTTTTTTTCAGGAGAGCTTTGGCTATTCGGGGCTTTTTGTGATTCCATATGAATTTCATCAATAATTGTTCTATTTCTTTGAAGAATGACATTGAAATTTTGATTGGAATAGCATTAAATCGGTATATTGCTTTTGGTAGGATGGCCATTTTAATAATGTTGATTCTTCCAATCCATGAGCAGGGGATGTCTTTCCATTTCTTTGTGTCTTCTTCTATTTCTTTTAACAGTGTTTTATAATTTTCTTTGTATAGGTCCTTTACCTCTTTTATTAGATTTATTCCCAAATATTTGATTTTTTTTGTTTCGATAATAAAAGGGATGTTATTTTATTTCTTCTTCTTCAGATTTATTGTTTGTGTATAGGAAGGCTACTGACTTTTGCGTGTTGATTTTGTATTCTGCCACTTTACTGAATTGATTGATAAGTTGAATTAGTTTTTCTGTGGAGTTTTTGGGGTTCTCTATGTATATTATCATATCATCTGCAAATAGTGATAGTTTGACTTCTTCTTTTCCTATTTGGATTCCTTGGATGTCTTTCTCTTGTCTTATTGCTCTGGCTAGGACTCCCAGTATTATATTGAAAAGCAGTGGTGAGAGTGGACATGCTTGTCTTGTTCCAGATCTTAATGGAATTGCTTTCAGCTTTTCACCATTGAGGATGATATTGGCTGTTGGCTTGTCATAGATGGCCTTTATGATGTTGAGGTATGTTCCTTGTATCCCAAGAATTTCAAGGGCTTTTATCATGAATGGGTGTTGCACTTTGTCGAAAGCTTTCTCAGCATCTATTGATGTTATCATATGGTTTTTATATTTCTTTTTGTTGATGTGTTGGATAACGTTGATTGATTTTCTTATGTTGAACCATCCTTGTGTCCCTGGAATGAATCCTACTTGGTCGTGGTGAATTATCTTATGGATACATTGTTGGATTCTGATAGCTAAAATTTTATTGAGGATTTTTGCGTCAGTGTTCATTAGGGAGATTGGCCTGTAGTTTTCCTTTTTTGTGTTGTCCTTATTCGGTTTTGGTATTAGTGTAATGTTGGCTTCATAGAACGTGTTTTTTATTGTCCCTTCCTTCTCAATTTTTTGGAAGAGTTTGTGAAGGATAGGCACTAATTCTTCTCTGAATCTTTGGTAGAATTCATTTGTAAATCCATCAGGTCCTGGGCTTTTGTTTTTGGGAAGGTTTTTGATTACCATTTCAATTTCGCTGCTTGTAATTGGTCTGTTTAGGTGTTCTATTTCTTCTTTATCTAGCTTTGGGTGATTGTAGAGTTGTAGGAATTTGTCCATCTCCTCTAGATTGTTGAACTTGTTTCCATATAACTGTTCATAGTAGTTACTGGTTATTCTTTTGATTTCTGCTGTGTCCGTTGTGATTTCTGCTCTTTCATTTATGATCATGTTTATTTGTGCTTTCTCCCTTTTTTCCTTTGTGGGCCTGGCTAGGGGTTTGTCTATTTTATTGATTTTTTCAAAGAACCAGCTCTTGGTTTCATTGATCTTTTGGATTGTTTTTTTAGTTTCAATTTCATTTATTTCTACTTTGGTTTTTATTATTTCTTTTCTTCTACTGGTTTTGGGTTTTTTTGTTGTTCTTTTTCTAGATCTCTGAGCTTCGAGATTAGGTTGTTTCTTTGAGTTCTTTCTTGTTTTTTGATGTGAGCTTCTATTGCTATATATTTTCCTCTTATTACTGCTTTTGCTGCATCCCATACATTTAGGATATTAGTGTCCTCCTTGTCATTCAATTCAAAGAATTTTTTAATTTCTTCTTTGATCTCCTCATTAGTCCAGTGGTCTTCCAGTAGTTTGGTTTTTAACCTCCATAAGGTAGAATAGTTCCTTGCCTTCTTTTTATGGTTTATTTCTAGTTTGATGCCTTCATGGTCAGAAAAAATGGTTGGTATGATTTCAATCTTGCTGTATCTGTTGATGTTTGTCTTGTGCCCCAGTATGTGATCCATCCTGGAGAATGATCCATGTGCGCTTGAGAAAAATATGTACTCCGTTTTTTGGGTGTTTAGTGTTCTATAGACGTCTGTTAAGCCCAAATGCTCTAGGTCCTTATTTAGAGCTTTAGTTTCTTTACTTATTTTTTGTCTTGTTGATCTATCCATTGTTGATAGTGGTGTGTTGAAGTCTCCCACTACGTATGTGTTTTCTCTGATGTCTGTTTTCAGAGAGGACAACAGTTGTCTGATATATTTTGGTGCTCCTTCGTTTGGTGAGTATATGTTAATGAGTGTTATTTCTTCTTGAAGTATTGTCCCCTTGATCATAATGTAGTGACCACTGGGGTCTCTTTTTATTTTTTTGAGTTTGATGTCTGTTTTATCTGATATAAGTATAGCTGTTCCTGCTTTCTTTTTTGGTCCATTTGCTTGTAGGATTGTTTTCCATCCTTTAACTTTAAGCCTATTTTTATCTTTTGTAGCTAAATGTGTTTCCTGGAGACAGCAAAAGGTTGGGTTTTGTTTCTTAATCCAGGCTGCAACTCTGTGTCTTTTTATTGAAGAGTTTAGTCCATTTACATTTAGAGTTAATATTGATATGTTAGCATCTGTATTTGCCATTGTGATTTTCTTTCCTTTGATTTTATTTATTTATTCTTTTAATTACTTTTTTTTTTGGCCTTCTTTCATTGTTATTCGTCCCTCTGAGGTTCTGGCTTTAGGACTCCTTGTATTATTTTTTGGTGTGGGGGTTTAGTTGTAATGAAATTCCGGAGTTTCTGTTTGTCTGGGAAGGTCCATATTCTTTTTTCAAAGAGGAAGGAGAGCTTTGCGGGATAGAGTATTCTTGGTTGGCATCTGTTTTCTTGGAGTCTGTTGACTATGTCCCTGCACTCTCTCCTTGCCCGTAGTGTTTCTTCGGAGAACACTGATATCAGCCTGATTGGCTTTCCTTTGAATGTTATCTGTTTCTTCCCTCTTGCCAGCTTCATTATTTTTTCCTTGTCCTGGATTCTTGGGAGCTTTACTATTATGTGTCTTGCTGTATTTTTCCTTTCGTCGTGAAAGTTTGGTGTTCTTCTTGCTACTTGTATATCAATTTTCAGCTCCTTCTTCACATTTGGGAAGTTCTCTTCAATTATCTCTTTGAATATTTGCTCTGTTCCTACATATCTCTCTTCTCCTTCTGGTATTCCTATAACTCTTATATTTCCTTTCCTCATGGAATCAGATAGTTCCCGAAGTCTTTCTTTGTTCTTTTTCCTTCGTACTTCTCTTTCCTTTTCTGTTTTGGTTCTTTTTATTTCTGTGTCTTCAAGAGTACTTATTCGTTCTTCCATTTCATCTATTCTGCTTTCATTGCTTTTCCCAGAATTCTTTAGTTCTTCCATTAATTCTTTGATCTCCTGCATTTCTTTTACTTCCCTCTTTAGGGACTCAATTTCATTTTTCTGACCATTGTTTTCCCTCTCTAGGGACTCGATTGCATTCTTCTGATCGTTGATTATTTTTCCCTTATCATTGTTTTCCTTTATGACTTCTGTCAGTTTTTTAATCACAGCAATTTTAAATTCTCTTTCTGGAAGGCTCAGAAGTTCTTCCAAGTTACTGTCGTTGCAATCTGGGGGCTGGTTTTCTTTTTGTGCTGTGCTTTTTCCCTGGGGAGTTGCTAGGTTGCGTGTGGTTCTTCTACTCCCTACTGTCTGTTTTCTAATTTGCCGTATGCGTTGGGACACTGTGTTGTTGGGACTGGCCGGCATCTTGGGCGAGCTTCTCTCCTCCCCTCTGGTTCCTCCTGGAGCCATATGTCAGTTTCAAGCAGTCTTTACTGGAGAAAGTTCCCTGTTCTAAAATGCCGATGTGAGGACACACTCCCCTGTGCGCCTGGTCTGCCCCGGCGGTGGGTTCCTGCTCCCCCTCTGGGCTTGGGCTGCAGGCCAGAGGGGGTCTGGCATGGGTGGACTTCCCCCGCTCACCTCTGGCTCCTGAGGAAGCCTTCTTTAATGAAGAAATGTAGTCTTTACTGAAGAAATGTCCCTGTTCTAAAATGGTGATGTGGGACACACTCCCTGCGCGTCCGGTCTCAGGCACACTCTTCTGCGCGCCTGGTCTGCTCCGGCTGTGGGTGCTCGCTCCCCCTGTGGGCTCAGACTACTGGTCGGAAGGGCCCAGGCGTGGGCTAACTCCCCAGCTGGCCACTGGCTCCTCCAGGAGCCTCTGCTGGCTTCAAGTCGTGAGGTGGCGCCAGAGATCTCTCCTAGAGCCCTTGGGGAGCTGATTTTCCACCCCGTGGGACTGGGAACAGAGCGGGAATGGTAGGGTAAACCTCAACGGCTTTGGGGTGCTGTGTCTGCCTTGTGCCCCACCGTCGTGGGGAACCCACGCCCCTAATTTCGTTCCCAGGGTCTCAGTTCCAAAGCTCTCAGTTCCAGGACGCAGGCTGTAGCCCAGTTCAGTGGCGCGGGAATGGCGCCTTTTGAATCCGGCTCCCATGCCTGGGCGCCTGGTTCCTGCTCACTCAGTGAGGGCCTCCGCGCGTCTCCCCGCAAGCCTAGGTCGCTGGCGCGGGGACCTGTGCTTGCTTTTCAACCGCACTGCTTTTCCGCGTGATCCCTATTCTGGTCTGTGCCGCTTTTCCGCGCAATCCCGATCCCGATCCACGTCTGGTTTTCCAGCGCGCCGCTTTCTGCACAAGCTTACCGGGCGCCGGGGCTGTGTGCTGGTGCTGGCCTCCTCCTGGGGGGCGGGGCTCTCTTTAATGGCGCCTGGAGTGCACCGCCGCGGCGGATCCTGCAGGATTCTCCACAGCTCCCGTTCACGGGGTGTGGTGGCTGAAATTGTTCCTTTCCACTCACAGTCCGGCTTGCTGCGTAGTTTGTTCTTGTTGGTCCTTTTAGTTTGTTGTTTTCCTCCTCTCTGCTGGTCGGAGAGTGCTGCCTCTGTGGGCGGGGGAGGGGAGCAGGGTTCTGTGCTTTCCTCCCTTCTGGTCCTCTTTTATGGCCACTTTCTTCTTCGGGCAGTTTGCTGGCGTCACCCGTTTATCTTCCGTGTCCCAGTTCTCACTGGGACCTGCCGCTTTTCCTCCCTATTAACTTTTTTTAATGGGAGATCTTACTCGCAGTGTCTCCTCGCCGCCATGTTGCTCCGCCCATCTTCACTTTTCTCATTTTTTTGGATCTATACCCAGAAGTGGGAATGCTGAATCACATGGTAGTTTTCTTTTTAATTTCTTGAGGAACAGCTAAAGCTAGAGTGGTAAGAATATGGTAATATTCAGATGTTTCAATGTAACAAACATATACAATTTATGTCCATTATATCTCAAAAAAATTAACATTAAAATTAAAACAGAGAATACACTTCAAAGTTAAAAGCAGTCATCTATAATGCTGGAAGGATAAACAGTAAATTAAATTAAGGCAGGAAGCCCAGCTTCTCCAAGCAATGCTTAGAATGGTTATTTTAGAAATTAAAGTATAAACAGGATTTTGAACAAGCTATAAGCCATGAATGAACTCTAAGTAAAACCATTCTTCTTCCTTTTCACTGATTTTCATAGTTTTTCAGTAGGGGGAATAGTCTCTTACTCTTAGAGCCCAGGACTTTCAGCTGACCCTTTGTATTATAGAGTTACAGGGTTCCCTTAGTTACAAACAAAACTTGTTTCAGAAAGTAGAATGTCAAGTCCAAGGTAGCAATCAAAACTCTCCATTTGATGTACCATCAAATTTCTGGGATTTCAAGTTGGCTGAGCCTGGCAGGCAGTTATTTTTTACATCCAAGTTTATGGTGGCAGAATCAGGAGCCAGCCAGCTGACCTGCAGTGTCACCCTCAATTGTTAGACCAACACACCCATGTGCTTCCTGTCAACAGGGTGAGACTCTATGAGAAGGGAGTGGGTCTATAGCATTGAATGCCCCACTGAGAGGTTTCAATCTGAACCCAAGGTATCCCCTCATCCAGAATCCAAAGGGAATGCCTGGCAACTGTGGGCATTTGGAATAGCCAACCAAGGAGAAAGGGTCCCTTCCTCTCAGAGATAGGCAATGAGGAAGGCTAGTAGGCAATCTCAAAATCCATGACTAGCTGTGCTAGATTTATCAGGCAGGCCTGGGTATCTCCAGGTAGAAGCAGATACTGTCCAGCTCTGCACTGGTTTCCTGGAGGAAGAGGACACACAGGTGGCTGTGAATGTCTCCAAAGAAATATATCCATAGAGCTCCCTTGGAACCCACTGGCCCAACAGACCAGTTCCATCTGAATCCTCGCTCCTATTGATGTGTCCAAGAAAAGTGGCTCGGCCTCCCTATGTTTCCTCTGCAAGTTCCCAAAACATGTCTTTTTGTCTCCCATGAATTTTGTATCTGATAGGATCATTTGATGTAATGGTCAACATGGAGAGGGGCAAGAATTCTGTTTAGCATCTGCCACAAGAGCCTACACATAGCAGTGCCATCAGTCTGCAAGCCGGTTCTTCCCATACCTGAGGCTCTAGAAATGGTCCCAGTAGGTTTGCTTTTGGCCAGAACCAGGCTAGGGGAAAGGTGGCAGATTTCAGGAGCTCACCCTATTTCAGAAAGCTGTAATGGAAAGTGATACCCCAGGAAGAGTGCTATTCCTTCCAGCCATCTCACAGTGACTGCTTTGTTCCAAAATTCTGTGTGTGTGTGTGTGTGTGTGTGTGCATTTGTAGCACATTTGTAGTGCTGGTAGTACATAGAAATCCCTTCACTGCAGGTGGGCCCAATTTGAGTAATCCCATTCTCAGATTAATGGGGTCTCATAAGTGAGCTCGAGCCCCACATCACCACACTCTTACACTGTTTGAGTCAGTTTCCTTCCTTTGACATTGAATGTGTTTTTGGAAGGAGGAAGCTTCACCTCCATCCAAGTACCAGCACCATAAGGTCTGTGGTCTCACCAGCTTCACATCTCTTCTCCCTATAGTTCTTTTATAAAAGGACCCAAGAGAGAAAAACTGAATATAATTACTGTTGTTACTACTGAAACTGAGAAACTTCCTATCAATTTCCCTGGGCTCAACCATCCTTAAAATTCCCCCTAGTGATAAACCAACCAGAGCACCTTGATTTATTTTACTGAACAACTGCTATGTCCTTAGGGGTGAAATACAGATATTTCACTTGATAACTGTCTATCCCTATACATGTTTGAGGCAACAACTTGATGTCCTCACCCACGGTTGACTTCATTATTCTATGTTATTCTCTTCAGTAGAGCTTCATCTCCTTAAGTAACTTTTCTTTTTTTTTATTTGTAAATTTTTTCTTTATTTTTCTTTTTTTTTTTCATACATCATTGTTAATTTTTGCACAGTGCTTGGTTTCTCCCCCAGGTATAGTCCCCATAGTTTTCCCACCACTACAGCACCGGTGACCCATCACCACAGTCTGGTATTGTCTTCCTTCCACTCCCCTGTTTTTTTTTTTTTAATAATAAATTTTATTTTTATATTCCCCACTAAGTAACTTTTCTTAAGGGTACAGGCCAGATGCGCAGGAGGGTGAGAGGATTCACCAGAGTCAGATCTGGGAGCAGAACAGGCAGACCAATGAAATACACTGCTGAAGAGAGCAGTGGGCATGGCAGGAGAGGTCTGTGCACCATGTGGGACCCTCGCCACCAGGCAGGAATCGAACCGGTGCTGCGGAGGCTGCAGACAGTTTCACAGCGCTGTGCTCAATTGCCTGCTCCAGCAGGGAAGGCCCTTAAGTAACTTTTCTATGTCACATTTCACTTGTTAGAGCTGAAGCCTAGTCTGCCTTCACTTCAGTTCATAGTCCTGTGTGGTTTAACCCTGATCATTGAAATAACCACATGAAATATGATACAAAAATACCACAATGATATGCTCAGATTCCCAGAACATATTAAGAACTCAGTTTTTTTTTTTTAATTGGAGTTCATCTGCATGTTATTTACTGAGTACATAGGTCTGTGTGTTGAAACATTGTGCCACACAATAAGTAATGTAGATAATTAAATATGTCTAGGTCAAAAAATGTGTGGATGGAGATTTCTCCAACTACAGAATTAGTAGTTCTATTTCACCATTGTGAAGACAAGTCAAGTTAGAATCTCAGTTCCATCACTTACCACAAACTATGTTGGGTATTAGTTCATTTCTCTGTGCCTCTGCTTCCTCTTCTACTCACTATAACCAAAGCCGCCTCACTGCTGATGTTGAAAATGTAAAATCCAGTCATCTGCCATAATTCCTGATATTTCATGAGTGTCACTACCTGCCAGCCCTGTGCTGACTCCAGAAACATTCCAAGGGATGGACAGAGACCTCTGGACGGAGCAGCAGGCAGACAGTTGGACTGGGAACCCCACTTTTCTCTTAAAAATTATTCGGGACCCTGGGCCTCCCTGGTGGTGCAAGGGTTGGGATACAGCCTCTGAGGCTGTCCACAGCCACTGCAGTGCAAGTTCAATTCCCAACCAGCCAGGGAGCAACCCACATGGTGCAGCTGATCTCTCCTGACTCACCCCCTGCTCCCCTCAGCAATGTACTTTGGTCGTTCTGCCTGTTCTGTTTCCCACTCTGTTTCTGGTGAATGCTCTCACTCTGTGCCTCTGGCCGGTGCCCCAGTTCTTGTATGCATAAATAAATAAATCTTTAAAAAAAATTATTGAGGACCCTTATGAGGTTTTGTTTATGCAAATTATATCTATGTATTCATAACATTCACAAATAAATTGAGAAATAATTAGATATGTATTAATCTATCTTAAAGCAATAATACTAAGCCTATAACATGTTAACAGAAATATCATCCTCTTGTGAAAAATAGCTGTTTTCCGAAACAAAAATATAAAGAAGGGAGAAGTGGCGTTGTTTCACAATTTTGCAAATCTCTTTATTAATGTCTAGTTTAGTAGCACACAGCTGGAATCTTATTTGTCCTTTTTACTTGACTTTTGTGTAGTTTTTTTCGTTGAGTCTGGACACGAGGCCCAACCTTTCTCAGATGTGTGGATGGAGAGGGAGGACACATCTGGACATCTGGATGGTACCAGTATCCCCCACAATTCTCAGACTACTTTGAGAACTGCTAAAGTAAGTGTTTATGATTCAATAAGTAACAGCTATGTAAATTATTTCTACTATTGTTTTCAATTTTAACTAATAAATGTGAATGTCAGGACATAAGACTAGCCCCAAATCACCCCAGACAAGGAAATTTGGTGGGGTCCTCTTTTGTCATTCAGCCTGGTGTGGGCAGACTCTGAGTCTTGGAGTCTGGATAATCCCTGCACATTGGTGATTGATTTGCAGAGATTGGAATGAGAGATACAGTGTCTTTAGTTGAAACAGGCTCTGGAGAGTGGCCTCAGATGCTAGAATAGGTGCTGCCAGATAAGAAACTTACAGGTGTAAGTGACTTTGACATCAAGGCTGGAGTCCAGTGCCTCATTTAGTTTCCAAGGATCACCTCAGTGGTGAAGAGAGCACCATTACCAGAAATCCCTAGGCTTCTGCCCCTGCCATCAGTACCCTTGGGGGGAAAATCAAGTGCAGTTCCCACATTCTCAGAGGAACAAGCAAGAATTCACCATGAACTGGGTGATGTTGATTTATCTTAAACAAGTTGATTGTTTGGATAAATACTGAAAGTCATTAAAGTAACAGGCAAGTGAGGATTGGCTAATCATAGCCTTAATTAATTAGTAAGAAGGCCCAGGAGAGTCTCAGCTTCTAGTTTTTCTAGTGCTCCAAGCATGTCTTAGATGAAAAAGTTCACCCAAGACAAACAACTATGTTCCAATGGAAGCATATGGCACATCATCTACAGAGTGACCAAAATACCCTACCCAGTGACCAAAGCAGGGTGGATTAGGCCATTCATAGAGCCTCAAGTACTCGAGGTTTGAAAATCATGTCCATGTGAGGGCAGGAGATGGTCTCCACACAGTATTCTAGACAACCCAGTTATCTTGAAAGCCACCATCTTCACTAGTGAGAGTTTCTTCTCACATCTACTGTACTAGAGAGCAAGGGTAGTAGTTGTCTTTGAGAACCTCCTCTGGCCTCGTGCTCATAGGTCACCAGGACAAGACTCTGATCAAAGCAAATACTGACACTAAGGCCTGCACTCACTTAGATCTTACTATCTGCACCCAAGTACCTAAAGTAACTTATGACCCTCAGTCAGTTCGTGAAAGTCTGCAGGGAGGTTGATGAATCAGGCTGTGTGATCCAATGAAATGGCTTTAGAGGCAGGTCCAGTTATCCACCTGGGACTTCTGGAGATAAAGCAGGGCTTTCTTTGATTACAAAAGCATCTTACTAGAGGAAGTGACTGTTGTTCTGTGAGTCAAAATGCAGGAACCACTATCTTTATGCAAATACTATGGTCTGAAACTTGTATCAACCTAACCAAGGGATGTGAAGCCAGTCCCAAGGAAAGGTTGTGCTGAGGCCATGAGCATCGCTCTTCTGCTGGGTCCAGGGTCTTCAGTCAGCAAGACACTTGGATTGGTGGCCCCAGGTGTGGGGTATTATGTCCATATTCTGCCTCATGGGCAACCACAACTTATGCACACAGTGGAATTTGCCTGGAACGGAGACATTATCTGTGCTGAAGGTCCCCAACAAAATGAGGACAATATTCATTTTTATGAATTATATGTTAAGAATTGTCCTTTCCTTAGTAATGAGTTCTTACTCACATTCATATTAAAAGATACCCTTATGAATTGATGTTGCAAGGAGATAATTGGTAATACTGAGTTTGACTTAGTTTTTGGTATCATTACCTGTTGCAAAATAAGATTCAAAAATCAATATCGGGCCCAGATTTTGTGAAATCTGAAATTTTTCTAATTCAGGTATCCTCTTAAAGAAAATATTTGTTTAGAATGAGAAAAGAAATTAAACAAGTCACATGTCTTAAAAGCAAAGGATTCCACTAACATCACAACTTTCAGGAAAACAGCATAATATTGCTATGAACTGTCTGGAAACCTTGGTAATGTAATTTCTTTAGGTGTCTGCTGACTGTTCACTCTTTCCCTGACAGTGATTTCATAATACTCTACATTGAAAATAGAAAGACACCAACCATTTTTCTAATGTGGTTGATTGAAATTCATTATATCATTAATTTTCTAAATACTTATTTTACCTTTACAGCTCATAATTAACAATGTCATACCTTTTATTATTATCAAGTTTTGGAAGACTTCTATCAAATAAGAGGTGTATAATTCAGCATATTTTGTTTTTTCTTAGCAATTTTTCTCCCACCTTTATTAAAAAATAATTGGCGTGCTTCACTATATAAATTTAAGGCATATAGAATGATGCTTTGATATATACATATTTTGAAATGATTACAATAGATTCATCCATCTTCAGGTAACCTCCATCTTCTCATATAGATACAATGAAAAGAAAAGAAGAAAAGGAAAACAATTTTCTGCTTGAGATGAGAACTCTTAGAATTTACTCTCTTAAAGCTTCCTATTACATTATGCAGCAGTGCTAGCTACAGGCATGATGATGTACTTTACACACCTAGTACCTATATGTCTTTTTTTTTTTTTTGAAAGATTCATTTATTTATACAAGAACCAGGGTATAGACCAGATGCGCGGGAGGGTGAGACGATTCACCAGAGTCAGAGTGGGGAACAGAACAGGCAGTCTGATGAAATACACTGCTGAGGGGAGCAGCGGGCGAGACAGGAGAAGTCTGTTTCTTTACGTGAGATTCTCGCCGGCTGGCTGGGATCGAACCTGTGCTGCAAAGGCTGCAGACAGCTTCACAGTGCCATGCTCAACCACCTTCACCACCAGGGAGGTCCCAACCGATATGTCTTATAATTGAAAGTTTGTACTTTTGATCCTTACTATCATATGATTATTTCCTTTCATTCTATTAATGTAATTCAATGCACTGATATATTTGTATATTTTGAACCATCCCTATACTCCAGGATAAATCCCATTTGATCATGGTTAATGATCCTTTTGATATGCTACTGATTTTATTTTGTTAGTATTATAGTGAGACTTTTTTCATCTATATTCTTTAGGGATATAGACCGGTAGCTTTCTTTTCTAAAATATTTTCTTTTAATTTTGATATCAGGATAATGCTGGCCTCATCAAAAGAGTATTCACTCTTCTTTGAGCTTGTGGAATTATTTACAAAATATTGTTGTTAATGTTTCTTTAAATGTTTGATAAAAATTCACCAGTGAAGTCAACTGGTCCTAGGAATTTTTGGGGGGTATATTTATTACTGATCCAATCTCCTTACTAGTTGTCAGACTATGTGGATATTCCATTTCTTCCCGATTTAATCTGGGTTATTCTAAGAATTGTTCCATTTCTTCCAGTTGTGCAGTTTGTTGGTATATGTTTTTTTCCTAGAAGCCACTAATTCCTTGAATTTCTGTGGTATCAGATACATTTACAATTTTTTTTAAAGATTTATTTAAGTATACAAGAACTGGGGTACAGGCCAGAGGTGTAGGGGGAGGAGGATTCACCAGAGACAGAGTGGGGAACAGAACAGGCAGATTGACAGAAGTACACTGCTGAGGGGGGCAGCAGACGAGACAGGAGAGATCTGCTGCACCATGTGGGTAGCTCCCTGGATGGGGATTGAAATCTTGCTGTAGTGGCTAAAAATAGCTTCATAGGTTGCGTCTTAACCCATTGCACCATCAGAGAGGCCCTCATTTATAATTTTAATTTATAATTTTGTTGATTTTATTCCTTCCTCTTCTTTACTTAGTTACTCTAGATAAGGGCTTTCCAATTTTGTTTTTCTTTTCTTTTTTTTAAAATTTTTTTCAAAGATTTATGTATTTATTTATACAAGCACTGGGTACAGTCAGAAGCGTGGGAGGGTGAGAGAATTCACCAGAGTCAGAGCAGAGAGCAGAGGAGGCAGACTGACGAAGTACACTGCTGAGAGGAGCAGCAGGAGGCAGGAGAAGTCTGCACGCCATGTGGGACCCTCACCCAGTGGCCGGGGATCGAACCGGAGCTACAGAGGCTGCGGGCAGCTTTGCAACCAGCGCTCAACCGCTGTGCCACCAGGGAGGCCCCTCCAATTTTGTTTTCCTTCTAAAGAAAGTAGTTTAGTCTTTTCATTGTCTTTCTATTCTCTATCTCATTTATTTCTGCTATAGTCTTTAGTATTTCCTTTCTTCTATTAACTTTGGAATCAGTTTGCTCTTATTTTCCTAGTTACTTAATGTATAGATTGTTTATTTTGTGGTATTCCATATTGAGTACGTGTTTTTCTATTTCCACTTGTCTCATGAAACTTTATTTCCCCTCTAATTTTTTCTTGGATCCATTGATTGTTCAGGAGAGTGCTGTTTAATTCCCGTGTGCTTGTGAATTTTAATGTTTTCCTCAAATAGATTTCTTGTTTCATACTTTTGTGGTCAAGGAAGATACTTGACATAATTTCAATATTCTTGAATTGGCTAACACTCATTTTGTGTCCTAACACCTATTATTGCCTACAGAATGTACTTAGCAATATGTGTTTTGTGGTTGTTTGATAGAAAGTTTTGTATATGTCTGTTAAGTCCATTTGATATATGTTTTTAAAGTCCACTGTTTCCATATTAGTTCCCTGTCTGGGTGATCTATGCAATGTTGAGGGGAGTATCAAAATTACTAATTAACATTGCATGATTGTTATTTTTTCCTTTTACCTCTGTTTACTTTTTTACTACCATATCGAGGGGCTATGATTTGGGGGCTTAAAAATATTTAAGTTGTTATGTCATCTTGATGGACTAGTCCCTTTATCATTATATAATGTATCTGTTTATCAATTTTAAAAGTCTATTATGCCCAATATAAATATAGGAATCCCTGCTTTCTAAATTACTATTTGCTTGAAAAGTCTTTTTATATATCTTCACTCTCAGTATATGTGTATTTAAGGCTAAGAGTCTCTTTTGGACATTTTATTGTTTGATATTGCTTTGTTAATTTATTAATTTATTCTGCTTTTTAATTGATAATTTAATCCATTTATGTTAAAGTAACTATTGATATATGAAAAATTGCTATTTTGATAATTGTTTTGTAGATCCATTTTTCCTTATTACTTATCCTGCTATTGTGTGTTCTGATGTATTTTGGTATTATGCTTTGAATTCTTTATTGTGATCTTTAGTATAAACCAGAGTTGTGAGTTACACGTAACCATTACACCTGCTGAATCTTACTACATCTATATATTTAGCATTACTAGTAACATGTGTGCTACCTTTTATATTTTAGCATTCTTTTATTTCTACTTCCTTTAGGGTTTATTTTCCTTAGTGTTTCCTTACTTCTACTCTCTTTAGATTTTCTTGGAAGATAGGTCAGATGGTAATGAACTTTCTCAGTTTCTGTCCTCAAAAATCTTTATTCCATCTTTGTTTCTGAAGGACAACTTTTTTGAATATTGAATTCTTGTTTGAAAGTTATTTTTTCTCAATATATAAAAATGTCACATTCTTTCCCGGCCTGAAAGTTTCTGTTGAGAAACCCAGCAAAAGTATTATGGAGATTGTCTCATATGTAACTTCTCTTTTTAAAATCTTTTTGCTTTAAATTTTTTTCCCTTTGATTTTTGACAATTCAATTATAATGTGTCAGGTTGTACCTCCATTTAGATTCTATTTGGGTTCATCTGACTTGAGCTCCTTTGTGCTTCTTGTATCTGAATGTCCATTTCTCTCCCCAGGTACAAAAATTTTCAGTCACTGTTGCTTTAAAAGGGGAAAGATTTATAAAATCTGAGGAGAAACCAGTTTTAGTCAGTATTGCTTTAAATACATTTTCTGTCCCTTTTTCTTTCTTTTCTCCTTCTGGAATTTTTATAATGCAAATATTGTTTGTTTTCATGGTGTCTCATAATTCCCACCAATTTCTCCAATCTTTTTAATGCATTTTTCATTTTGCTCCTCAGATTCTGTAATTTCAAATGTCCTATCATCCAGGTCACTGATTCTTTTCTCTACAAGACTGAGTATACTTTTGAAAATCTCTATTGAATTTTTCAGTTCAAACATTGTACTCTTTAAACTTTACTATTTTTTTCCTGAGGTAAAATTGATTTACAACACTGTATATGATTTTGAGGAATAGATTCATATCTTCTCAGATGTATGTCACCAATCCAGACCAACAACCAAAGCACCCAGAGGCTTTTAGCATAGACCATTGTGCCCCCGCTGCACTTCATTCACACCCCACCTGCCCCACTTCCCCTCCAGTGTCCTTAATTTTGCACCCATGTTTATAGGATTTTTTTTTTTTGGTTTAATTTTGTCAGTTATATTTTGATCCTCTTTCACATCTTAAGATTTGTTTCCTTTTTGAAAAAAAAAAAAGTGATGATTGCTGTTTTCATTTTGTTCCTTCATTGTTTCCCCTATGTTCTTGTTTTCACTAAACATCTTCAGGAAAATTATTCTGTTTTTTTTTTAATCTGATAGTTTATAGATCTCCATTTCTTTAAAGAAGTCATCAATACCACCAACCCAAACATGAAGTAATTGAGACTTACATGAAGTAATTTGGGTCTTGAATGCATCTGCTGGTAATATCCTTAAGCAGGTTTGTTGTCCTTCTATTATGGTTTATTTTGGGGCTAGGCAACTGTTCCAACTCTAAGGATGGGGATAGGTGAGGTGTGCCATTGGCACAGAGGCAGTTAGATAGGATTGCTGGTTTGGCTCCCTATTCATGCAAGGCTATAGGTTGGACTCTGCAGTTCTGATCAGGTTTACTAGATGATCAGGGCTAGGCACCACATTCAGTGGTAGATAGGGCTATGAATTAACTTTTCTGCCCTGGCAGAGTGACAGACCAAGCCCCAGGATTTTACTTTTAGTTGTTTAGGGACCTAAATTAGACTTGAGTATGCACATTATTCACTAATAATGGGAGGCCACCATTTTTACTCTGCAAATGGGGGGAGCCATGGGCTGTGCTCTGCCGAATGCCTGAAGTTGTATTCAGACTACACCTCAGATGACTTATGTAGGCACAGTGGGAGAAGAAGTTTTAAAATAGAGACAGGGGTCTCCCTGCTGGTGCAGTGGTTAAAGTCCACTCTATCAAGCTATCAGCAGTCACTGAAGCATGAGTTCAATCCCTGGCCAGGGAGGTGACCCACATGGCACAGCAGACCTCTCCTGCCTCACCCACTGTTCCCTTCAGCAGTGTATTTCAGTCAATTCACCTCTTCCACTCCCCACTCTGTCTCTTGTGAATCCACTCACCCCCCAATCCCCACTTTTAGCCTACACCCCAGTTCTTGTATGCATGAATAAAATAAATCTGTAAAAATAATAAAAATAAATAGAGAAAGCTCTTTGTTCTTTATCGTAACCTTTTCTATTTGGTGCTTCACTGCATTTTTTTCTAATGCAGTCTGTTTTGCTGCTAGGATGGTTTAGTCCCATTGTCATGTTTCAAAATTCTCTCAGTGGTGTGTCTTCTTGAATAGTTGTTAATTGTCCTTTTTTATGAGCAGGAGATAAATAAGGAACAGCCTTTTTTTTAGCATCTTGGTGATGTCATTCTCTGAGTAACTAATATTAAATGTTTTTTGAATTGGTGACATACAGTAGCCAGTTTGTCACTGGTAACCAATAGACACAGGATTTTATTTAATTTTATTTCACTCTGAAAACAGTGTCCTGGTGGTTGCAATCCCAGATGAGTTGGGGTGGCTGATGCCCAGGGGCTGTTGTTCTGGATGTGGAGTCATCCTCTCCAAGTCATTGTCCGGGACCTGTCTGCATTTAGTTCTTCCACTGGCATTCTCCACCCTAGTAATTACAAAGCAATCGAATATTGTAGGCAAAGGCAGTTGGAGTTTTTGAAGAATTTGCAGAGGTGATATATGTCCTTATTTTCACAAAGAAACATAAAGTAATAAATCTTAACTGGCGAGAAAACCAAAAAGATACAAAATCACTCTGAGAGTTAGAAAAACAAAGATGCTTCGCTCTACTTCCCAGTACTCTGTTGGTGCTGCTGGAAATCTGGCTTTCAGTAAATTGCTATAATCACTTAATAAGGGTAGTCTGTAATTAGCTGAAAACACAGTGAAAATATAATTTCAGCTGGTGTAATACTTGCATTAATTATATTTTCACAGATCCTCCTTGATCATTTGTATTTAAACACAAGTACTATGATTAATATGTAACAGGTCACAGAAGCCCATGAGTATACCCCACATCGCTAGTGCCAAGTTACACCCCTCTAGATTTATGCTCTCTCCATATTAGTAAAGATAGTTGTCATATTTCCAGGTACATCACATTTTTAGTTTTTTGGAAAATAATTATCTGCAGCCTCCCTGGTGGCGCAGGAAGTTCAGCGCTGCACTGTGAAGCTGTCCACAGCCTCTACAGCGCGGGTTCCATCCCATCCGGCCTGCAAGAATCCCACATGGCGCGGCAGAGCTCACCTGTCTCGCCGGCTGCTCCCCTCAGCAGTGTATTTCAGTCAGTCTGCTGGTTCTGTTCCTCACTCTGTCTCTGGTGAATCCTCTCACCCTCCTGCACATCTGGCCTGTACCCCGGTTCTTGTATAAATAAATAAATCTTAAAAAAATAATAATCATCATCTGCATTTTAAACTAATAAAAATTAGAATAAACATTTCACTTCACAAAGGTAACTAGGAAAGCATTGCCAACTGTTCTCCATGAACCATATTGCACTAAATAAGGCCAGTTCCAACTTTGAGCACATTTGGCTCTGAAAGGATAGTTATCTAAAACATCCACCCAGGGATATGTACATAGTTGAAATATATCCAATAAAATGTTACAACTGAAATTGTGGTATGTTTACACAAATGAAAACTACCTAGTGGTAAAAAAAAGGAATGTGTTATTGTGATATTATAATATATATTTATATAACCAAATTTACTCTTCATCCACAGTTCCTGGCTCCCAACAACCTTGAATTTTCCCAAGTGTAGAAAGTGTTAAAGGACCTCCCCTGGTGGCGCAGCAGTTGAGCACTGGGCTGCGAACTTCTAACACCGGTTCAATCCCCGGCAGCAGGTGAGGGTCCCACATGGCGCGACAGACCTCTCCAGCCGTGCCCGCTGCTCCCCTCAGCAGTGTATTTCTTCCTCAGTCTGCCTGTTCTGTTCCCTGCTCTTACTCTGGTGAATTCTCTAACCCTCCCGCGCTTCTGACTGTACCCAGTGCTTGTATAAATAAATAATAAATCCTTTAAAAGAAAGTGTTAAAGGTGTCCCTTTTTATGTTAATGAAGGTGGTTTTTGGAAAACACCTGAGGATGAAAGTTGGTTACCAGGGAAACTGACATTGGAAAGAGGTCCAGTACCATAACCAGACCTCTAGGGAAGGAGAGGTGGTAAAGACTAGGCTCAGTTACAAATGGCCTATGTGTTAATCTGTCATGCTTAAGTAGTAAAACCTGTATAAAAGTCCCAAAGGGAGAGACATGGAGAGCTTTTGGGTAGGTTAAGACATGGAGATTTGGGGAGATGGTCCACATGGAGAAGACATGGAAATTCCATGCAATTTTCCCATACCTTGCCCTAAGCATGTCTTCCACCTGGCTGTTTTCCAGTGGTAAGTAGTAAGTATGGCTTCTGAGTTCTCTGAGTTGTTCTTAAATTAATAAATCCTGACGATGTTGTCTTGGGTAGATCTGTAGATATATAACCAGTCACAACGTAGCACAGGAAACAAACTGGGATTGCAGCTGGCACCTGAAGCTAAGAAGGAGGTTGTAGGGACTTTGGGTTTGTAGCTGGTGAGTAAGAAACATAGGCAATAACCTTGGTTTTAAGCTGGCATCTGAAGTAGAGTATGGCATTGGGAGACTGAACCCTTAACCTGTAGAATCTGCTGTTGACTCCAGATAGGTAGCAGAATTGAGAAGAACTCAATTTAATTCTCATATGCCCTGGTGTTATATGTGTAAGATGTGTAAGAGAACACTCTCATTCCCCCATATTGCAATTGTACCAAGAAACACTACGCAATTATTGATAGACACCAGGGATGGATATATCTCAAAATAATTATGTTGAATAAAAGAAGTCAGACTCCTCCTCTATAAAATTTCATATTTTATGATTCATCTATTTAAAACTCTGTAAAATGCAAGCTAATCATTTGGACAGAAAGCAGATGAGTGGTTGCCTGAGGATGAGGCTATGGGCAGGGCAGAAAGTGGAGATTACAAAGGGGCATGGGAGTGACAGACATCTGCATTATCCTGGAGATGGTGTCATAGGGTTATACATAGTCCAAAGCTGATCAGCTTGCATACCTTAATTATTGTGCAATTTATTATATGTCAATGATACCACATTAAGTTGTTTAAAGTGGTGCCAGAGATGAGCAATAGAGTCTTTCCAAGTGAACTCATGCTAACAAATAAAAGTCCCATCCTTTTACTCATTGAATAACAGTATGAGGAAATAGCAATTACTTGATTTATAGAAAGATTGGGTATGTTAAAAGTCATGAAACTCTTTCATTTGGTTTTAGTGTCAAGAATAACAATTGAGATTTGCACTGCAAGTCACTCCAGGGCAGGCTAGATGAACAGCTTCCCCAGGAAATTTCCATGAACAGGTGCCACCTCTTTTGAGACAACACAAAGGACAAAGGGTGATATATAACCCATGGCAATGATTGCGAACGAATTTCATGTGTAATGATTCTCTTACACATCTTATACATGTAACACCAGGGCATATGAGAATTCAGTTGAGTTCTTCTCAATTCTGTTACCTATCTGGAGACAACAGCAGATTCTACAGGTTAATAATTGTAACTCGATGGATTAATAGAAGCTGCTTAAAATTCCATGTTGACAAGGGTTATGGCCTTTCATCTTTTTAGGGGAAAGTATTACAGTTGATTATTTTTTTAAAGATTTATTTATTTATGCATACAAGAACTGGGGTACAGGCCAGAGGTGTGGGGAGTGAAAGGATTCACCAGAGACAGAGTGGAGAGCAGAGCAGGCAGATTGACTGAAATACACTGCTGAGAGGAGCAGTGTGTGAGGCAGGAGTGGTCTGCTGCGCCATGCAGGTAGCTCCGTGGCTGGGGATTGAAGTCGTGCTGCAGGGGCTGTGGATAGCTTCATAGGTTGCATCTTAACCACTTGCACCACCACGGAGGTCCCTGATTATTTTTTAATATTTATTTATTTATGTGTTGAAGAACTGGGGTATAGGCCAAAGGTATAGGTGGTGAGAGGATTCACCAGAGACAGAATGGGACACAGAACAGGCAGATCTCCTGAAATACACTGCTGAGGGGAGCAGCAGGTGAGACAGGAGAGGCCTGCTGTGCCATAGAGGGTTAGCTCCCAGGGTGGGAATCTTAACCCCTAGGCCACCTGGGAGGCCCCCTTACAATTAGTTATTAGTGCCTATCATGGATACAGACACATTTGAAACATCTGCCACATCAGATTTAGGTGATATTCAATATTTCTTCTAAACTTTAACCATGTAGATATACTTACTCTATATATATATCAACATAGTCTTACAATCTATGAAGAAAGATTCAGAAAAACAAATACTGATCATTTTATTGGTGCTTCCTTTGTGCCAGGAGCTGTCATGGGCATTAACTTGTTATTCTTTGTAGGCACTATTCCTGTTGCCATTTTTATATATCTTACACAGTTTGACTATATCAAAAGCTCAATGTTACCTCATTGATAATTTGCAGCAACTCTATAGTAGGAAGGACTAACCCCTAAAACTGCTTGCAGTTGATTAAACTGATATTTAGAGAAGTCTGTCATTCGGTGCAGTGAGAGATAACAGCACAAATGCTATCTCAAGTGTCAGATTTTTCACTGCTCTTTTTTATCTAGTTTTAATATAATATTCTTGTATAAATATTTCTTTACTTGCTGTATGCCCTTGGAACAATTTCCAGAGATAGTAAGTGGTTGTTCCTTCAATAACCCATGATGTTTTCATTGTAGAACAATTTCATGGTATTCATGTCTCCATTTTGGAAGTGGGCATCTTTTGCTTGTATTTACCCATGTATATTTTAAAAAGATGAATAAATACATTTTATATCTCTGACTTACACTGTTTTATTCAATGTACCCTATCATAATTTATCTTTATTTTTGCATGTCACTGTAGCTCATTTATATTGGCGTTCCAATGTCTGAATACACCAGTCAATTTATCCACTCACGTCATAGCAACTAACTAGTTGAAAGACCTTTGGTTTTGTCAGCAGTGCCATGTTATAATTCTTACATATACGTATTCATATTTTGGTTCTGATATTCAAGTGATTATTTTTTATATTCCTCCATTTAGCATGATAAATTTCACTCTATTTTTTTAAAGATTTGTTTATTTATGCATACAAGAACTGGGGTACAGGCCAGGGGTGGGGGGTGAGAGGGTTCATCAGAGACAGAGTGGGGATCAGAACAGGCAGACTGACTGAAATGCACTGCTTTGGGGAGCAGCAGGTGAGTCTGGAGAGGTCTGCTGCACCATGTGGGTAGCTCCATGCCCTGCCAGGGATCGAACTTGTGCTGCAGAGGCTGCGGATAGCTTCATAGTGCTGTGCTTAATTAACCTCTTGCACCACGAGGGAGGTCCTATTTTCTTTATATTTTTTTAAAGATTTATTTATTTATACAAGAACTAGGGTATGGGCCAGATGCATGGGAGGGTGAGACGATTCACCAGAGACAGAGTGGGGAACAGAACATGCAGACTGACAACTGAAATACACTGCTGAGGGGAACAGTGGGCGAGACAGGAGAGGTCTGCTTCACCATGTGGGACCCTCGCTGGTGGGCCAGGATCGAACCGGCTCTGCAGAGGCTGTGGACAGCTTCATAGCGCTGTGCTCAACCGCCTGCACCACCAGGGGAGGCCCCCTATTTTTTTTTTTAAGAGAAACTGATCATCAGTTTAAAAGTTTATCTTTTATTCTTACTTCAAAAAGAGTTTTTATTATTACATTTTTCCAATATTCTCCATCAATTATTTTTCTTTTTTTTTTAGATTTATTTATTTATTTATACAAGTACTGGGTACAGTCAGAAGTGCGGGAGGGTGAGAGAATTCACCAGAGCCAGAGCGGGGAGCAGAGCAGGCAGAAGAACCGAAGTACACTGCTGAGGGGAGCAGCGGGCGGCAGGAGAGGTCTGCGCGCCATGTGGGACCCTCCTCCGGTGGCTGGGGAGCAGCTGGGGATTGAACCAGTGCTGCAGAGGCTGCGGGCAGCTTCGCAACCCAGTGCTCAACTGCTGTGCCACGAGGGAGGCCCTCAATTATTTTTCTTATAATTATTTTTTCTTATACTAATTTTCTGCTAATATTCTGAATTACTTTGAATAAGTTTTCTTATATTAGTTATTCCATGACTGGAGTAACCTCAATTTTATTTCTATTTCATAAACAGTTGGGTTCTATTTGCTAATATTTTATCTTGACTTTTTGTAATAGTAGTTATAATAAGAAATAAATCCACATCATAAGAAAACAAAAACATTGAAATAAGTGAAATTTAACCTAGGGGTGATAGGTCAATGTTACTAGCTCTGTTAGTCAAGCCTTTGATTTTAATTAATTTGATTGTCTGCTTGATTGATGAGTAATATAAAGAAATGCATTGAAATTTCACAATAATACTAGATTTACCTTGATGGTTTACTAATGTCCCTTTATATGTTGTATCTTTTTGAGGTATATACATATTTAAAATCAATAAATCTTCTAGACAATTGAGTCTCTTTTTATTTATTTATGCATATAAGAACTGGGGTATAGACCAAAGGTGCAGGGTATGAGAGGATTCACCAGAGACAGAGCAGGGAGACTATCTGAAATACTGTTGAGGGGAACAGTGGGTGAGATGGGAGAGGTCTGCTGTGCCATGTGGGTTAATGCCCTGGCAGGCCAGGGATCAAACACATGCTGCAGAGGCTGCAGATAGCTTCATAGTGCTGTGCTTAACCTTTGCGCTACCAGGGAGGCCCTAGATAACTGAATCTTTTGCCATTGTATAGTGACACTCTCTATTGCTAATAATGCACGTGTATTAAGGTATATTCTCTCTGATAGTGACATAGCCAACCCAGCTTTCTTTTGGTTAATAATTGCTTGACATGACTTTTTCATTATTTTTCTTTCAACTCATTCATGTAATCATGTTCTAGGTGTGTCTTTTACAGATTGAATAGATGAAGACTTATTTTATTGTCTCATTTAAAAATCTATCATTTCACTGCTGTGTTAAGTTCAATTATATTTATTTATTTATCATTATCAATTGTTTTATACCTGTTTCTCCCATTCTAGAAGAGAAGATTTGACTCTTAGGATAACTGATAAATGTGAAACAGAGAGAGGCATCTTAAGATACTTTAATTTGTCTAAGGTACAAATAAAATTTATAACTTATTTTCCAATCAGCGTTAAAAAATGCCCAAATGCTTCCAAAGATTAGTCTTTTCCCATGCCCACGTTAGAACTGAATACAAATGGATAAAAACCATGGTCAGAGAAGTTGTGGGTTATCAGTTAAAGGGTAATAAGATACATGCAGACCCTTTGCATGCTTGGAAAACAGGGTCTATAGAACAAAAAAAGTTCTTTTTGTTATTTTAAAATCTGGGATTTTAAAGAAAAGTGAGTTGAAAGAAAGTGAGTTGGCCATTTTGAAGATTATCTGTGAAGAGTTAAATCATAGCAGGCATTAAGATTTCCCTTC
The DNA here is from genome assembly GCF_964194135.1 of Talpa europaea. Taxonomy (NCBI): domain Eukaryota; kingdom Metazoa; phylum Chordata; class Mammalia; order Eulipotyphla; family Talpidae; genus Talpa; species Talpa europaea. Next base: position 39,580,845 of record NC_140078.1, read on the forward strand.
TTTACTAAAGGTTGAATTAGAGAAGAAAAATTAGGTAAATTTAATACTTTCCTACTGGGAGGTTCCCTACAATGAAGTGATGGTAGCTGTGAGCTCTATGTTTTTATTTGCAAAGCATTCACCACCATAAAGTCACATAGACTATCAAAATGCCTGGTTGGTTAACTTTTTTTTTCCTAGAATTATGTCAACTTAGACTTGTAACAATATTTCTAATCACAAAGTGGAAATGTAGATATTATGATTATTTTAAGTATAAAAAACAATTTAAGTAAAATGGGCATAAGTATGGTTATCAGCTGGATAACTACATGGTTGCAAAGTATTACTGCAGAAGATATTTACTAATTACAAAAGAGAAAATAACTAGAGTGGAAAGACATGTCTTAGTGGTAAATGTTAACAAAAGGTATTAAATTGTGTTAATACACACACACAGCTATGAGTATAAATCTCTGGAAATTGATTCAATATGTTAAATGTATCTAATGTCTCTATGACAAATGTTCAAGAATATATAGTTGGTAAGTTACATGGCATATATATGTTTTTTTTGTTTATTTTTAAGAAACTGTCAAAATTTTTTCCAGAGTGTCTGTACCATTTTACATTCCTACCAGTACTACGTGAAATATCCAGTTTTTCTACTTCCACATTAGAATTTAGCATTGTTAGCTTGTCTTTTTAATTTTAGGTATTCTAATAACGCAGTGATAACTTACCATAGTTTTAATATACCTCTTCTTAATAGCTAATAATGGTAAATATATTTTCATGTACTTGTTTGACAACTTTCATGCACTCATCAGAGAAATGTCCCTGTGTTTTGATTTTATCTATTTTCCTAATGAACTACTGTTTTATTGTGAAGATTTAAAACTGTTCATATTTTCTCAAAATGAGACCTTTGTCAGATATATGGTTTTCAGATATTTTCTCCCTGTCTCTAGCTTGGTTTTAGCAAAAATTTTTGCAGAACAAAAGGCTATTTTTTGATCAAAAGTATGTTAGTAGTTTTCAACCCATAATTTGGACATAAGATACATGTTGAATATGTGTGTGATACCCGCGTGTGTGTGTGTGTGTATGTGTGTGTTTGAGTTGAGAACTCTCTGACCCTGCAAAAAGGATATCTATCTTTTGGAGTCTGAAGAATGCCCCTCACACTCAGCCTAGTGTTTACCACCTTCCCTTCTAGTAATTGCCCTGAAGAACCCCTCACGCTGCCAGCTGCTGCGTAGACAGGCAGATAAATAGATGAGATTGAAGTCACATCCCAACTGTGGCGCCATGTGATCCCACATTATTATTTTAATTCTGAGTCAATTTTAGTGCATGACCTTTGTTAAATTTTTATTATTGTCCTAATTATTTCCTGAAGAGTCTAGGTCTTTACTGCTTGAGTTGGTTAAAGAAATTGTATTTATCTACAAACTGTAACATTTGTAAATAAATAAACTTTAACTTAATATATGTGAGTTACAACTGGATACACTTCCTTAAGAAGTCTATGCCAAATGTATGTGTTTTATAGAAATACTGTATTTGAATATATCTCCCAATTTTTGTGTGTGTTTCTCTTAACCATTTGTCATCCCATTTTCTAACACTCTTCTACAACCTTCCTGTCCTTTTTTCTCTATCTTGTGATCTCACTTTCAGATTTATAATTTTTTTTTCCTCTCATGGACCTCCAAGTTTTATAAGCTTCTCTCTCTGTCCACCTCTCATTATTACCTGTTCTATCCCACCAACATTCCCCCCAAATTATTCATGGTCCCTTCTCATCTCTTTCCAAACGTTCTGTCATTCTTCCACTGACATATTCTTGGTCTATTTTTTTCCCTCCAAATCACACTTCTTTCTCATTTCCTCTTGTTATCTGACCTCAGTTTAACTATATAATTGACTATCATTGTGAACTTACTAGTTAAAAAAACAAAAAAAAAACAAGCTTTATTTTCTCATGAATCTAATTTACTTCATACACAAAATAAAGGAGAAAATATCTGCCTTACATTATTTTGTGTGCTCTAGAGATGATTCATGTGATTAATAACAGCTACCAATATCTATTGAGTAGTCATGGTATTCTAACAATGCAAAAAGTACTTGGACTTCATCTCATTTAATCCTCACCATATTCTTATGAAGCCATCACTTATTTTTTACAGATGAGAACACTGAGGCACAGAGTGATTAAGACACTCATAAAGAAAGCAGTAAAGGTTGAACCTCACATCCGTACTAGAACTCCCTGACATAACTGGCTCACTCTGCAGCATAGAAAATAAACCCTTTCTCTTCTCCCTCTGACATACCAACCCACTAGCCATATACCTTAGACAGTAAATACTGAAAAGGTCATGAAATCCTGTCAGCAACCCTTTGAAGGGTGTAGCATCATCTCTCTCCATTTACCAGTGATGTACAGTGTTACAGGACTTTTCTTGACTTACCTTAGGTCCCCAAGGTAAGACCTGGAATTTAGAACAGACCTGTCTTGTTTTAAACTCCACATTTTAGAACTCTGGAATGTTATCTTGTCTCCAGGATTGACTATTGAGTCATCCCCCCTCATTCTACTTTTGAGCACTCCATTCTACTTTTGAGAGATTGTATCTTCCCCTCCCCATGAAAACTGGGCTAACCCTGGAAGGTGATGGACCAATAGTATGTGGTAGAAATGATGTCCTGGGATTTCTGGCACTAGATCATAAGAACACCTGAAGATTCCACCTGAATTCCTTGGAATAGTTAATTTTGGAGTAATAATACCAACCACCCTGTTGGATGACCCTGTTGGGAGAGACCCAGAGATGATATGGAGATGGAGAGACACCATTCACATCTCCACCTTCAAGCTGTTCCCACCAAAACACCAAGCAGTTGAATGGAGCCATCTCTCACCATCCAGCCACCCATCAACTAAACCATCAACTGAACCAGAGGCCACCATGTGAATTGAAAAATCACCTGTCCAAATTCTTCCTGAATTCCTGACCCATAATGTCATGATATATAACAAAGACATTGGTATTTGAAGGCCTAAATTTCAGTAGTTATTAAAATCAACAAGTAACAGACCAACAGGTTATAAAAATATCTGAAGTTCTGGTTTCCAGCAGAATGATAACTTCCCTTTAATGAAACTTTTAGGCGCTAAATAGGCAAAGAAGAACACAATACAGAGGAACAAAATCATACTGGGAATGGACACTGAGAAGCACTGGCCCCATTTATGACTGTTTGTAGTTCATAAGCCAACTCCCATGCTGGACCCTTCTAGAACTTTTGACCTGAGGTACACACCTGGCCTGTCTTTGGGTAACCCTACCCCCAACCATAGTTTATGGGGGGGTTGTACCATATACTGCCCTACATGTCATCACTTTTTTAGCCTGATGTGAAACCTTAGGAAATAAATGTTCAGTGTGCGAAGTGCAGGAACCCAGACTGTGTTGCCCTCTGCCACATACCAGAAGACAGCACAGTGTAACACAGGGCTCAGACACTCAACATTTGTGTACATGGTCACTTCTGTTGCTGCAATTGCTCACATTCTCATTTTACTGAAGTGAAACTTTGAGTCTTACAGTGGCTGGGATGTGATCTGAGTGGGGTTAAGAAAGCCTGGAAGGACCCCCACTGTCCTTGTGCCAGTTGTATGCTGCCAGCATGTCATCCTGACTACTCATGACCTCTCTGCTTGTGTCTTTGAATCTACCCTCTACTCCTCTGTTTCCCTGAGAGCAGTGTGGGCATGCTACCAAGGGGACAGGCACAGACAGGCTAGATCTGGCCCTCCATGAGGTGTTCAATGTCACCAGACCAAGTTTGGACCGGAACCCTCTTTTCCATGGAGAAAAGACATGCCTGGGTGAGTGGAACTGACAGCATATGTCTCACAATAAGCAAACCAGAGAGGGAGGCTGCTGAGAGAAAGATGCACAAAATTCTCACAGGCCTATGGATGCAATAGGAAGTGGACCCCTCCTTAATATCTTAAGGAAGCTGCACCTTGCCATGAACTGTTGAAATTGTTCTCCTGCAGACATGAGGGTCACTGTAAATGATCTCCCTAGCATCCAAATGGAAGCTCTTATCTCTCATCTAGCCGTATTCCTACCTTCTTGTAAGTTTCTACTCTCTATTAAAAAAGAATTCACACAAGCACCCATTCCTGGTTTCAATCCTACAATGTGCTGTCCTCTTAGGCAAGCACCCTGGCTTTCCTCTGGGAGGAAGCCAGTCATTTAACCCTTTGCTACAATGCCAATAGACAAATTCTTCAAGGCCCCTGCTCCACCCACTGCTCTATTCTTGTCTTGGTGAGCAGAAGAACTATAAAAATATTTTTGGGCATTTGGGTTGTTTCCATAGCTTAGCTATTATAAACAGTGCTGCTATATATAAATATAGGCGTGCAGGTGCCCTTTGGAATTACTGTTTCTGTGTCATTTGGATAAATACCTAGGAGTGGAATTGCTGCATCGTATGGAAGATGACTGGATCAAGAAGATGTGGTAGATATCCACAATGGAGTATTACCCAGCAATCAAAAAAGATAAACACATGCAGCTTGCAGCAACATGGATGGAGCTAGAAGGGATCATGCTCAGCGAAATAAGTCAGAAAGAAAAAGAAAAATACCGGATAGTCTCACTCATAGCAGGAATCTAGAAAACCTAAATAAGAGACCAGGAAAAAGATTAAGCAACACAAAGTAATAAACCAAAATCAACAAGCAACTATAAACCAGAGACACAGTACAGGGGGGTGGAGGGTGGGGGGTGGGGTGGGAAGGGCAGGAGGGATTAGGGTCAAAATAAGGGGGGCGGGTGGGAATTGTATGGGGAATATAACCAAAATGGAAATGCATACATTGTGCAAAGATGAAAAATGATGTAAGAATTATGTAAAATAAAATATTAAAAAAAAGAACTATAAGAATAGTGGGGACAGGGAGGTCAACTCTGGAAAAATCCAGAACTCAGTTCCACATGGATTCATCATATTTCCAAGCTCCCTATCCACATTGTTGAGCTCTTGTTAAAACTGATGTACTCTTGGTCCTCCCTGGTGGCACAGGGTCAAAGACACAGTGCTATCAAGTGATTCCCAGCCAACACAACATGCTTCAATCCCTGGCCATGGAGCTAACCCACATGGCACAGAAGACATCTCCTGTCTTGCCCACTGCCCCCATCGGCAGTATATTTCAGTAAATCTGCCTGTTCTGTTCTCCGTTCTGTCTCTGGCGAATCCTCTCACCCTCCTGCACCTCTGGCCTGTATCTTAGCTCTTGTATGCATAAATAAATAAATCTTTAAAAAATCCTGATGGACTCTTGTCACCCTGAGGTACTGGCACAATTTGCAGAAGCCAACTTAGGGTCATTTGGCCTGATAATTCCTGTCCCAGGACCTTGGAATGCATTTTGTGATGGGGAGGGGTTCCAGGTGGGCTTGTTTCCTTGAACCCTCAGCTTCTGATGATGAAAGGGAGGGGCAGAGCCAGGACCTAGAAACTGTGTTTTAGGAATATACTGCTTTCATTCTATTCCTCCTCCTTGTGCTAAAACTCAATTTTTTTGTTTGTTTTGAGAAAACTTGATATTTAAAGGGTAACAAAAGTCAAAAGTTAACTGCTTGTTTTTGACTGGCATGCCTTGGAGGTTACTAAATCATTTGGCTAAAACAACTTTTGGTCTAGACTTCAACCATGTTATAGACATTCTGGAGAGGAATCGCACTATTCCCACTAACCAGGAGAGAAAGCGGAGCTATAAGGTGCTGGAGACAAACTCCAGGTCAGTAGAGGAGGACAAAGACAGGACTGCAAGTCTTTAGTTCCATGTCATGTGAGTTGCTTGTTCAGCAGATTTTTTTTTTTTTTTATAAATTTTATTGTTATATTCCCCATACAATTGCAGCCCCCCATTCTGACCCCAATCCCTCCCCTCCCGCCCCCGCCCCCCTAAAAGTGTCTCTGGTTCATAGTTTTTTGTTGATTTTGATTTTCACTTTCTTATAGTTATTCATTTTCCTGGTCCATTATTTAAGTTTTCTAGATTCCTGCTATGAGTGAGACCATCCGGTATTTTTCTTTTTCTTTTTGGCTTATTTCGCTGAGCATGATCCCTTCCAGCGCCATCCATGTTGCAGCAAATTGCATGTGTTTATCTTTTTTGAATGCTGAGTAATATTCCATGGTATATATGTACCACATCTTCTTGATCCAGTCATCTATTTTTGGGCATTTGGGTTGTTTCCAAAGCTTAGCTATTGTAAACAGTGCTGCTATAAACATAGGGGTGCAGGTGTTCTTTGGAATTGATGTTTCTGTGTCCTTTGGGTACATACCTAGGAGTGGAATTGCTGGATCATATGGAAGCTCTATGTTTAGTAGGTCCAGAAATCTCCACACAGCTTTCCACAGTGGTTGGACCAGTTTGCACTCCCACCAACAGTGCAGAAGAGTTCCTTTTTCTCCACACCCTCGCCAACATTTGTTGTTGCTAGTTTTTTTAATATGTGCCATTCTCACTGGTGTAAGATGGTATCTCATAGTAGTTTTGATTTGCATTTCCCTGATGACAAGTGATGTTGGCCATTTGCATTTCCTCTTCAGAGAAGTTTCTTTTAAGCTCTTCTGCCCATTTTTTGACTGGATTATTTTCTTTGTTGTTGTTGAGTCTCATCAGCTCTTTGCAGATTTTTGTGATCAGTCCTTTATCATTAGTGTTGGGTGCAAAAATGTTCTCCCAGTTGGTGGGGTTTCTCTTTGTTTTTGTTATTGTCTCTTTTGCTGTGCAAAAGCTCTTTAATTTTATCTTTGCCTTCACTATCACTGCTTTGGGTGATGTGTCTGTAAAGATGTCTTTGATGTGCAAATCATGTAGTGTTTTGCCTATATTTCCTTCTATATATTTTATGGTTTCAGGTCTTATGTCTAGTTCTTTAATCCATTTTGAGTTGATTTTTGTGTATGGTGTGAGGTGGTGGTCAAGCTTCATTCTTTTGCATGTAGCGACCCAGTTTTCCCAGCACCATTTATTGAACAAACTTTCTTTGCTCCAATGCATAGTCTTTGCTCCTTTGTCAAAGATTAGTTGACCATAAATCTGTGGGTTTATTTCTGGATTTTCTATTCGATTCCATTGGTCTGTATGTCTGTTCTTGTTCCAATACCATGCAGTTTTGATGATTATGGCTTTGTAGTATAGTTTAAAGTCTGGGAGTCTGATGCCTCCATTCCCTTCTTTTTTTTTCAGGAGAGCTTTGGCTATTCGGGGTTTTTTGTGATTCCATATGAATTTCATCAATAATTGTTCTATTTCTTTGAAGAATGACATTGAAATTTTGATTGGAATAGCATTGAATCTGTATATTGCTTTTGGAAGGATGGCCATTTTAATAATGTTTATTCTTCCAATCCATGAGCAGGGGATGTCTCTCCATTTCTTTGTGTCTTCTTCTATTTCTTTTAACAGTGTTTTATAGTTTTCTTTGTATAGGTCCTTTACCTCTTTTGTTAGATTTATTCCCAAATATTTGATTTTTTTTGTTTCAATAACAAAAGGGATGGTCTTTTTGATTTCTTCTTCTTCAGATTTATTGTTTGTGTATAGGAAGGCTACTGACTTTTGCGTGTTGATTTTGTATCCTGCCACTTTACTGAACTGATTGATGAGTTGAATTAGCTTTTCTGTGGAGTTTTTGGGGTTCTCTATGTATAATATCATATCGTCTGCAAATAGTGATAATTTGACTTCTTCTTTTCCTATTTGGATTCCTTGGATGTCTTTCTCTTGTCTTATTGCCCTGGCTAGGACTTCCAGTATTATATTGAAAAGCAATGGTGAGAGTGGACATCCTTGTCTTGTTCCAGATCTTAATGGAATAGCTTTCAGCTTTTCACCATTGAGAATGATACTGGCTGTTGGCTTGTCATAGATGGCCTTTATGATGTTGAGGTATGTTCCTTGTATCCCAAGAACTTCAAGGGCTTTTATCATGAATGGGTGTTGCACTTTGTCGAAAGCTTTCTCAGCATCTATTGATATTATCATATGGTTTTTATATTTCTTTTTGTTGATGTGTTGGATAACGTTGATTGATTTTCGGATGTTAAACCATCCTTGTGCCCCTGGAATGAATCCAACTTGGTCGTGGTGAATTATCTTATGGATACATTGTTGGATTCTGATAGCTAAAATTTTATTGAGGATTTTTGCATCAGTGTTCATTAGGGAGATTGGCCTGTAGTTTTCCTTTTTTGTGTTGTCCTTGTTCGGTTTTGGTATTAGTGTAATGTTGGCTTCATAGAACGTGTTTGGTATTGTCCCTTCCTTCTCAATTTTTTGGAAGAGTTTGTGAAGGATAGGCACTAATTCGTCTCTGAATGTTTGGTAGAATTCATTTGTAAATCCATCAGGTCCTGGGCTTTTGTTTTTGGGGAGGTTTTTGATTACCATTTCAATTTCGCTAATTGTAATTGGTCTGTTTAGGTGTTCTATTTCTTCTTTATCTAGCTTTGGGTGATTGTAGAGTTGTAGGAATTTGTCCATCTCCTCTAGATTGTTAAACTTGTTTCCATATAACTGTTCATAGTAGTTACTGATTATTCTTTTGATTTCTGCTGTGTCCGTTGTGATTTCTCCTCTTTCATTGATGATCCTGTTTATTTGTGCTTTCTCCCTTTTTTCCTTTGTGAGCCTGGCTAGGGGTTTGTCTATTTTATTTATTTTTTCAAAGAACCAGCTCTTGGTTTCATTGATCTTTTGGATTGTTTTTTTAGTTTCAATTTCATTTATTTCTGCTTTGGTTTTTATTATTTCTTTTCTTCTACTGGTTTTGGGGTTTTCTTGTTGTTCTTTTTCTAGATCTTTGAGCTTCGAGATTAGGTTGTTTCTTTGCGTTCTTTCTTGTTTCTTGATGTGAGCTTCTATTGCTATATATTTTCCTCTTATTACTGCTTTTGCTGCATCCCATACATTTAGGATATTGGTGTCCTCCTTGTCGTTCAATTCAAAAAATTTTTTAATTTCTTCTTTGATCTCCTCATTAGTCCAATGGTCTTCCAGTAGTGTGGTTTTTAATCTCCATGAGGTAGGAAAGTTCCTTGCCTTCTTTTTATGGTTTATTTCTAGTTTGATGCCTTCATGGTCAGAAAAGATGGTTGATATGATTTCAATCTTGGTGTATCTGTTGATGTTTGTCTTGTGCCCCAGTATGTGATCGATCCTGGAGAATGATCCGTGTGCGCTTGAGAAAAATGTGTACTCCATTTTTTTGGGGTTTAGTGTTCTATAGATGTCTGTTAAGCCCAATTGCTCTAGGTCTTTATTTAGAGCTTTGGTTTCTTTACTTATTTTTTGTCTTGTTGATCTATCCATTGTTGATAGTGGTGTGTTGAAGTCTCCCACTACGTATGTGTTTTCTCTGATGTCTGTTTTCAGAGAGGACAACAGTTGTCTGATATATTTTGGTGCTCCTTCGTTTGGTGAGTATATGTTAATGAGTGTTATTTCTTCTTGAAGTATTGTCCCCTTGATCATAATGTAGTGACCATTGGGGTCTCTTTTTATCTTTTTGAGTTTGAAATCTGTTTTATCTGATATAAGTATAGCTGTTCCTGCTTTCTTTTTTGGCCCATTTGCTTGTAGGATTGTTTTCCATCCTTTGACTTTGAGCCTATTTTTATCTTTTGTAGCTAAATGTGTTTCCTGGAGACAGCAAAAGGTTGGGTTTTGTTTCTTAATCCAGGCTGCAACTCTGTGTCTTTTTATTGAAGAGTTTAGTCCATTTACATTTAGAGTTAATATTGATATGTTAACATCTGTATTTGCCATTGTGTTTGTCTTTCCTTTGATTTTATTTATTTATTCTTTTAATAACTTTTTTTTTTTTTGGCCTTCTTTCATTGTTATTCGTCGCTCTGAGGTTCTGGCTTTAGGACTCCTTGTAGTATTTTTTGGAGTGGGGGTTTAGTTGCAATGAAATTCCGGAGTTTCTGTTTGTCTGGGAAGGTCCATATTCTTTCTTCAAAGAGGAAGGAGAGCTTTGCGGGATAGAGTATTCTTGGTTGGCATCTGTTTTCTTGGAGTCTGTTGACTATGTCCCTCCACTCTCTCCTTGCCCGTAGTGTTTCTTCGGAGAAGTCTGATGTCAGCCTGATTGGTTTTCCTTTGAATGTTATCTGTTTCTTCCCTCTTGCCAGCTTCATTATTTTTTCCTTGTCCTGGATTCTTGGGAGCTTTACTATTATGTGTCTTGCTGTATTTTTCCTTTCGTCGTGGAAGTTTGGTGTTCTTCTTGCTTCTTGTATATCAATTTTCAGCTCCTTCTTCATATTTGGGAAGTTCTCTTCAATTATCTCTTTGAATATTTTCTCTGTTCCTACATCTCTCTCCTCTCCTTCTGGTATTCCTATAACTCTTATATTTCCTTTCCTCATGGAGTCAGATAGTTCCCGAAGTCTTTCTTCGTTCTTTTTCCTTCGTGCTTCTCTTTCCTTCTCTGTTTTGGTTCTTTTTATTTCTGTGTCTTCAAGATTACTTATTCGTTCTTCCATTTCATCTATTCTGCTTTCATTGCTTTTCCCAGAATTCTTTAGTTCTTCCATTAATTCTTTGATCTCCTGCATTTCTTTTACTTCCCTCTTTAGGGACTCAATTTCTTTCTTCTGACCATTGTTTTCCCTCTCTAGGGACTCAATTGCATTCTTCTGATCGTTGATTATTTTTCCCTTATCATTGTTTTCCTTTATGACTTCTGTCAGTTTTTTAATCACGGCAATTTTAAATTCTCTTTCTGGAAGGCTCAGAAATTCTTCCAAGTTATTGTCGTTGCAATCTGGGGGCTGGTTTTCTTTTTGTGGTGTGCTTTTTCTCTGGAGAGTTGCTAGGTTGCGTGTGGTTCTTCTCCTCCCTACTGTCTGTTTTCTAATTTGCCGTATGCGTTGGGACACTGTGTTGTTGGGACTTGCCGGCATCTTGGGTGGGCTTCTCTGTTCCCCTCTGGTTCTTCCAGGAGTCATCTGTCAGTTTCAAGCAGCCTTTACTGGAGAAAGGTCCCTGTTCTAAAATGCCGATGTGGGGACACACTCCCCTGTGCGCCTGGTCTGCCCCGGCGGTGGGTTCCTGCTCCCCTCTGGGCTTGGACTGCAGGCCAGAGGGGGTCTGGCGTGGGCGAACTTCCCCCCGCTCACCTCTGGCTCCTGGGGAAGCCTTCTGCAGGTAGTCTTTACTGAAGAAATGTCCCTGTTCTAAATTGGTGATGTGGGACACACTCCCTGCGCTTCTGGTCTCAGGCACACTATTCTGCGCGCCTGGTCTGCCCCGGCTGTCGGTGCTCGCTCTCCCTGTGTGCTTAGACTACTTGTTCAGAAGGGGCCCGGTGTGGGCTAACTCCCCAGCTGGCCACTAGCTCCTTCAGTAGCCTGTGCTGGGGTCAAGTCGCTAGGTGGCACCAGAGATCTCTCCTAGAGCCCTTGGGGAGCTGATTTTCCACCCCGTGGGACAGGGAGCAGAGCGGGGATGGTAGGGTACACCTCAACGGCTTTGGGGTGCTGTGTCTGCCTTGTGCCCCACCGTCTTGGGGAACCCACGCCCCTAATTTCGTGCCCCGGGTCTCAGTTCCAAAGCCCTCAGTTCCAGGACGCGGGCTGTAGCCCAGATCAGTGGCGCGGGAATGGCGCCTTTTGAATCCCGCTCCCCTGCCTGGGCGCCTTGTTCCTGCTCACTCAGGGAGGGCCTCCGCTGTCTCCCCGCAAGCCTAGGTCGCAGGCGCAGGGCCCTGGGCAGCTGCAATCCGAGTGCCGCTTTCGTGCAAGCTTACCGGGTGGCCGGGGCTGTGTGCTGGTGCTGGTCTCCTCCTGGGGGGCGGGGCTCTTTAATGGCGGCTGGAGCTCACCTCCGCGGCGGGTCCTGCAGGGTTCGCCTCAGCTCCCGTTCACGGGGTGTGGTGGCTGAAATAGTTCCTTTCCACTCACAGTCCCGCTTGCTGCATCCGTTTTTCTTGTTGGGCGTTTTGGTTTGTTGTTTCCCTTGTCTCTGCCGGTCGGAGAGTGCCGCCTCTGTGGGCGGGGGAGGGGAGCAGGGTTCTGCGCTTCCCTCCCTTCTCGTCCTCTTTTATGGCCACTTTCTTCTTCGGGCAGTTTGCTGGAGTCGTCCGTTTATCTTCCGTGTCCCAGTTCTCACTGGGACCTGCCGCTTTTCCTCCCTATTAACTTTTTTTAATGGGAGATCTTACTCGCAGCGTCTCCTCGCCACCATGTTGCTCCGCCCCCTTTGTTCAGCAGATTTTAATGCATCTACTCTGAATGAATCCTGAAGAGAAACCAAATTTCAACTTCCCTGGAAATACACTGACTCACTGCAAAAACAATGAGATCTCACAAGCCCAATCAAAGATTATTGAAATCTCTGAAGTCCAGAAAATTCTCAGGACACATTTCATATCTATTTGCTTTCCCCCTGTAGGAATTTGATTCCAAGACATGGATCCCCTTCCATGGGGAGTGTAAATTTTGGTTTAGACTGTCTCCCTAGACCCTAACATCCTTATTCTTTGTTTTCTATTCCAGATTCATTTCCCAACTTTCTCTTTCCTGTTCCATGTCCCTGGAAGCTAATACATGTGGACCAAAATGCTGTCACAGGTAGTGGTTTTCTTCTCAAATACCACCCTATTCAAGCAACTTGTCTGGTAGCAACTATGTCAGCTGCAATGACAGCCTCTACCAGACAAGCTCCTCCATAGCTTATGTCTTGTCAGGCTTCAGTCACCCTAAGTCACCCTCCTGCCCATATGGCCTTACCATCTAAAGCCTCATGCTGCCTCTGGTTTGGCCCCATGGTGCTTCACATGTCTAAATGATTCTATCATGAAAGTCTCTTCATTTGAACTTTCTGGGGTCAATCATCACTACTGTTCCCTAAACCACTTTAAGTCCCTCTTTATATGACCTGTAACTTTCTTTTTTTTTTATTTTTTCTTTTTTTCCCCATAACTTTCTATTGGTGAACTCCACCCCAGGGTCCAGCTTTAGGCCCCAGAATCTACTCAAGTTAGGCACTCTTTGCATTAATTTCAATCCTTCCCACCTGCTCAAAATATAAATTAGAAATAGGTGTTCCCTTCTTCCCTAAAATTCTGTCAGGCTCCTAGAGGAGTTAGGTGAGTGCAGCTATCAATTGCTATCAATCTGCAACTCCCAACTTAATTTGGACTTTGAATACCATCCCACTGGTTGGACAAGAGATGTACCAACAACAGGAATAGACCATGTTTCTAGGGCTTTGGGTTATGAATGGTTAGAAAGGCCCATATGTTGTGAGAGTTCTGGGGCATGGGTTATCTACCTGTTCTTAAGACTCTCCTGTGTCAGTCTTTGTTATCCATTCATGTCTGTTACCACAGAAAGGAAAAGAAATCTTCCTCTAGGGTCTCCAGGGTTTACCCTCACAAAGGCATCTCTCTGGTGTCAGACAGCCTCTTCCCAGCATGCTATGATGTCTCTGCTCTGCTTTTCTACTGCTCTGAGTGGGGAGGTATCTCCTGCCTCCTTCTCTACCCTCCCTCTCCTCTCAGCCTAGCATGATCTCTCTCTCTCTCTCTCTCTCTCTCTCTCTCTCTCTCTCTCTCTCTCTCTCTCTCTCTCTCTCTCCGGTTTTGGGAATTCCTCTCTCTTCCATGTTGCATCCAAGGTTCCACTACAAATGTGTTTCCCTCTACCTCCTTCACAAGCCTTGAGAACTCCCCCACCCAGGCTGTGGACATGCTCAGGAAGTCAGGCTTGACTCTCTGCCCCTGCCACCTTCTTCCCTGGAATTCAGAGCCTGGACATGCTTGAAAAGATAAAAGTATACTTTCAGGAGGAGAAAGGCCTTGAAGTTAAGCACCACAGAAGATTACAAAGCCTCATAAAACAGAGTTACAACAACTCTAAATAATGTGAAACCATCGTTCAAAACACCTCTATACTCTACAGTGTTTATTGCAGTGCTATTTACCATAGCTAGGACATGGAAAATACCTAATAGATATTAATAATTGAAATGAGGTTTCTGGGGCTAAGAAGAAGGGAGGAAGGAGATAAAAGGTCAAAGGGGATATAATAGATGGGGGATGGAAAAAACAAAAATGGATAAAAACAAAACAAAAACCAGGAACCACAACAACCAGGTAGAACTTGTTCTTAGAAAAAAAAAGAAGTGGGGGCTCCATTGCAGATTTCTGTCCTGAATTCTAGCTTTCGCTGGAACTGATTGTCTGCATTCCCAAATCTGGAATTTTGAGTGTATGATTCACCAAGACAAACATTTTGGAGAAGAAAGGATCACAATACTCTTAGGCACTTTCTTTTGAAAACATTTCAGACACCTACATAAGCATTTGTCTTAAAAATAATTGGACCCATCTTTATAGCTGATCTCACCCCTCTCCACATTGGCCACCCATTCCACCACCACCATGGACAGGACCTGTATCCACTCCATCCTGATGAGTAAACCACATCCTGGCTCTGGGTTCCTTCGACCCTAAGGGCTGGGGCTAGGCAGGTTTCCGTTCCCCTCCCATCCCCCCCACACTAAAGTGCCACACTGGAGACCCAGATATTGAGCCCCTGAAAGATGTAGTGGCTTTGTCGCATTTAGAAAAATTTATATCTGACAGCATAGGACACTGGTGGGCAGTAATAGATACATGCTGACTCCAAGGGAATAATTTATGTCTTCATTTTTGGTTTGGGTATGCTCTACCCTGCCAGATTTCAATATGATTTATAGATTGAGAGTTTTTTTTTTTATTTATTCTTCTTAAGCAAGGTTACTTTGCTGTTTTCTTACAGATGGCTCGGAATTAGCATGGGGTTTTAGCAAGAAAGAGTAATTGTGATAATCTAGTTAATACACAGAAGGGAAGAATCTGCACAATGTAGGACAGCACAGTGAGAATCTTTCATTGCAGATCTTTAATAATGGTTCCACAGCATGGTTTGAGCATCTGTAAGAGGCCTTTCTTTTTTTTTTTTAAGATTTATTTATTTATACAAGAACAAGTCAGAGGCGCGGGGGTTGGGGGTGAGAGAATTCACCAGAGAGAGCGGGGAGCAGGACAGGAAGATGGACGAAGACACTGCTGAGAGGAGCAGTGGACGAGGCAGGAGAGGTCTGCCATGCCATGTGGGTTTCTCCCTGGCCGATCAGGAATCATACACACGCTGCAGAGGCTGCAGACAGCTACACAGCCCACAGCACAGCGCTCAACCCACTGCACCATCGGGGAGGCCCAAGAGGCCTTCTTGACCTATAATTTGATGAAAGTGGGCTAATCTGCCTTCACCAGTCTGGAGGCTGCCAAAAAATCTGTCAAATGGCTTTTCACAGTGCCTGGTGCTCAAACCTTTGTAGGCTCAGAAATCTGACCTTATCAGTTCTCACAGTGTTATCTTGCCCCTCAAGGATAGAACCACATTTGCCATGCTCACAAATTACAAATATATAAATAAGGATACTATTAGAAAATCTTAATGAGAGCGGTATTCCTTAGGATGACCGATAGCTCACCCTGGTCTCTTCCACTCCCACAAGTGAAAGGGAGCAAAATTAACATATGAAGTTTGCTTGGAGTTATGGAATCAGAAGCAAGTGTTATTTAACTCATTCAAAAAGCAGCAATAGAGTCCTCTTATCCAGGTCTTGGCAGTTTAAAGACTGCTTTTCAACATTTGCTTCTGTGACTCAGTCCAATTCTTACATATTTTCGGCTGACCAACCCTTCCCTGTCTTTACTGAACACATTTCATTTTAATCTATATTAGTATCTTAAATTTTGCATTAAGATAAGGCCAACATAGCTTTCTATCTCTTTATAGCTGTCACACAAGTCATTCTAAAGTCTTCCATTTTGTGCTGGTTTTACTCATTGACTCTTTTGTCTAAAACATATAGAAAGTTTCATCACTGTCCCGGGGACAGTCATAAATACAGCAGTATCTGAAGCTGGCATTTATCTGTTCTCTTTTCTCCATTCCAACTATTCCCAGGTATTCCACTTCTCCAGGTACATCCACCAGGATACCTGTCTCCATCCCATGCATGGGTCATCCCTCCCCATCCCCCTTTTCTTGGGACTCTACTCATCTGTTCGCTTTGTCAAGTATTGACAAGGATGGCCTTGTAGAGACCTGATGTCCAGGGACTCAGATACATCATATTTAGAAAAGCTGAGCAAGGCACTTGTAAATCTACTAGTCACAAGCTTCAAATTCCTTAATCATTATTATTAATGGTATCTTCATCCCAAGCACTATGCTCAGTATTTTACATGCATTATTTGATTTGTGTTGCAACTAATAGATAAAAGGGAAAGTTTCCAGAGTATCTCTGTTATGTCCTGAATTTTAAGCTTCTGTGGGATCAATCCCTTTGCCCAGATTCAAACGGTATGTAATAACAAAATCTTGACTTGAATCAGTTGGAATTGTTTGCCACTGGGTAGCCACAACTTTGTAGTGACCATCTTGTCATCTTCAAGTTCTTACGCTGCCTTAGCTAAATTATTTAGAATTGGCTTGCTTTTTTCCTTACCACTAATGGGTGAAGCCAAGGGTTCTGACATATAAAATATAGATAAAATGAGATTCTCAATATCTACATATCAAACTTATGAATAACTCATGTTGACTATTAGAGAAGATAAAAACCATAGAGTATGAGTAGATATGGGATCTCCCATATTATCAGATGACTTTGTACTCAGGATAGAATAAGGTGAGAATAAAGACAGGAAATGATTTAGTGATATTGATGTTCATGTAAAGATGCTTTGGTGAGTCAGTCTTGAATCAGAGTTCTTAAGTACTGTCACATCATTTTGGAAATGAAGTGAAATATAGCCAGATCTCCCAAATGCCTGGGGAAACTGTTATCTTTATTTTATCCTGAGACTTTAAAGGCCTGTGGCCAATGCGGAATTGGATGAGGATATGGATCATACAAATATGCAGTAACAACCACAATATCCAAAATATTGTCCAAAAATGAACCAAAACTTTGAAAGGCATATCATCTAGAGCTGACCTTCTAAAGTCTCTTGACTTATTTCCATACATGCAGAACTAGAAGGAAATTTGAATAGCAGCTAGCCCAAATCTGCATTTTGCTATTAGATAAACAAGACACAGTGAGGTTGGGTGATGGCAAAATATTACAAGGTTGATAGCATTCTATATGTTCTGAGAGAGATGACAAAGGCCAATAAACACTGAATAGTAAATAAAACATTACAGATTAAGATAAGAGTGGTGATATAAACCCACAGGATGCAATGCTAGGTAATTTTTAAAAAATTTTATTTTTATATTCCCCATACAATTGCAACCCCCTTATTTTGACACTAAACCCTCCTTTCCCCGCCACCCCCATAGTTGATTTGATTGTTGATTTTGTTTGTTGACTTTGATTTTTTCTTTCTTATAGTTATTCTTTTTCCTGGTCCCTTATTTAGGTTTTCTAGATTCCTGCTATGAGTGAGACCATCCAGTATTTTTCTTTTTCTTTCTGACTTATTTCGCTGAGCATGATCCCTTCCAGCTCCATCCATGTTGCTGCAAATTGCATGTGCTTATCTTTTTTGATCTCTGAGTAATATTCCATTGTGTATATGTACCACATCTTTTTGATCCAGAAATCTATTTTTGGGCATTTGTGTTGTCTCCAAAGCTTAGCTATTGTAAATAGTGCTGCTATAAGCATAGGGGTACAGGTGCTCTTTGGAATTAATGTTTCTGTGTCCTTTGGGTAAATACCTAGGAGTGGAATTGCTGTATCATATGGAAGCTCTATCTTTAGTAGGTTGAGGAAACTTAAACAGAGAAGGCAAGAGGGTTCCATCCCTGGCCTCCGGCAAGGGTCCCACCTGGCGTGCAGACCTCTCTGCCATGCTCGCTCCTCCCCTCAGCAGTGTATTATGTCATTCTGCCTGCTCTGTTCTCCGCTCTGGCTCTGGTGAATTCTCTCACCCTCCCGAGCTTCTGACTGTACCCAGTGCTTGTATAAATAAATAAATAAATCTTTAAAAGAAAAACAAAAACAGTGAAGGCAAGATAGCGGTAGTTTGGACCATATTTGTGACAATAGAAACAGAGGCATTTCAGAGATAGAAGTGAGAGAACTCAGAGGTGGCCAGATTAAAGAGACTTCAGGAAAAAGTGAAGAGCCAAATACAACTTCAGAATCCTGACTTTACATTTGGGTGGATGGCTGTGCTGTTTACTGAGCTGGGGAAGATGGAGAAGACAACACTCAGGAGTTCTACTTACAGTTTAGAAGATAGCTAATGGGAGATGTCACATGAACCATTAAAGCAGGAGATACAATTGGAAATTATTAGGGTGGAATGGTGTTTAATGACATTGTGGCTGGAAGAGAAACAAACTTTCCCTATAAGGAACTCCAGCCTTATCATGATGAAAGGGGAGTCTCCAGAGGGCACTAGGAAGGCATGCCAACAAGACTGAGTAAACTAGGTGATGTGTCTTCATGGACTCTGAGTGGGGAGACATGAGTGCACCAGAGGGTCTGAGCACTCAAAAAGTGTCCAGAATATTCAGCAAAATTTAAATTGTCAAGGTCGTAAGAGTATTTTCAGAAAAGCCATGATACTAAAGGATGGATTTCAGTGATTTCAAGGGAAGATGAGAAAGAGGACTAGGGGACACTCTTTGGAGTGGAAAACCCTAGAACTTGTTTGTATGATGATACAAGTGGTTCACCAGAAGAGTTGTAGCATATGGCATTTATTCTAGAACCCATAGGTATGGTATATGTGTGTGTATGTGTGTGTTTTAATTTGCACACTGGTGGTGTAGGGCCTATATGCACAGCCCCTTAATCTATGCACTATTTGTATTAGTGTCCCAGATTTCATTTGAAAGACCCAAGAAAAAAGAGTAAATTTTCAGGCTTTCTTATCTACAGCCAAAGTGCACAGGAAAGTTCATTAAGAAACACAAATGAGGTGAGATATCATATTTTGTTTGATGAAGTGAGTGTTGTTCAAACATGAGGGAAAGGTTAAAAAGACTTCTCGGAGACTTCTCATTGTCACAAACAGAATTTAAGAATCCAGAGCCCAGAGCTTAAGCTGGGAACAAACCCACCCAGATGCAAACACTAACTTTTTAGTGGACCCACCTGGATCTAAGAGACTGTGAGCTGAGTCTACTGCATGATGCCTTGGAGGGAATGGATTGCTTGTGTGGGAGAATATGATCTGCAACTTGATTTCATTGTGAAATGCTATGGCAGTGTTGACCTGAGTTCTCATCTTCCTAGAATTATTGGTGCCACTAAAATGTTATCAAAAGAAGTCTGAAAATTTTGAACAGTCAAATTTCACAAGACTGCAAGGCTTGTATTGGAGGGGGGTGAGGATACTGCAAAACTTATTATTTTGAACTGACCAGAGGAGATGGGGCTCAGCACACAAGGGGGCTGGGCACTCACGGATTTTTTCCTACCTCACAATTTTTCATCAGTCACTTTCCTACAAACATTGTCCCACATCCACAGCTCATATTTTTTACTGATGTTGTACATATGGCAGGGCCATCCTTGACACCTCCTTCTCTACTCTTCCATCAAAGTATTTCTTTTTCAAACCAGTTTTGCATGCTAAGAGGTAGGAAAACCCCTCTCACACTAACACACATACATACACACACACACACACACACACACACACACATAGATTCCTCAATACGACACAGGGCACATCTCTTATGGTAACCAACTCAGTACCTTTTATTGGCATGTGGTTGTCACGATGAGTGAATGTTCTTTCATTAGCAATTCACTGATGTCTTTGGAAATGGAACATTCAATTTGTCACTTAATAGAATTCTCCAAATGTTAGGTGTAGCCTTTTGATCTCAAAGCCAATAAGAAAATCTTGGTTTCTTGGTTTCGAAGAGTCTTGGCTACCTATGGGTGTTTGATGGTGCACATTCTCAAATCACAGTATTGATTGACAAAGGCTTTGAAGTAGCAGTATCAATCCTTTATGAGCTCCTCTGTGTTCACAAGGGTTGAAAGCTATTCTGAGATTCAAGAGTTAACCAAACACCCCCTTTCTTGTAGAACCCCTGGGGGGAGGGGCGATTTTTTCATCTTTCTCTCTCTTCTTTCTTTCTTTCTTTCTTTCTTTCTTTCTTTCTTTCTTTCTTTCTTTCTTTCTTTCTTTCTTTCTTTCTTTCTTTCTTTCTTTCTTTCTTTCTTTCTTTCTTTCTCTCTTTCTCTCTTTCTCTCTTTCTCTCTTTCTCTCTTTCTCTCTCTCTCTCATTCTCTCTTTCTCTCTTTCTCTCTCTCTTTCTCTCTTTCTCTCTCTCTTTCTCTCTTTCTCTCTTTCTCTCTCTTTCTCTCTCTCTCTCTTTCTTTTTTTCTTTCTTCTAAACTCATTGTATTTCATAGCAATCCCCTATCTCTCTATTCTCTGAGAATTATACCTGGGAAAAAGTGCTGTATATCTGACCAGGTTGACTGAAACGTCGCTCTCTCTACCAAGGGTTTTATCTAATACAAGGAGTTGTGAAACTGCAGAAAGGGGGAAAACACCCACATTGTGGTGGAGGGAAAAGCTATAAATAAATAAATTAATAGACTAGAGGACAGGGCCTCCCCGGTGGCGCAGCGGTTGAGCGCTGGGTTGCGAAGCTGCCCGCAGCCTCTGCAGCGCCAGTTCCATCCCCGGCTGCTCCCCGGCCACTGGAGGAGGGTCCCACATGGCGCGCAGACCTCTCCTGCCGCCCGCTGCTCCCCTCAGCAGTGTACTTCGGTTCTTCTGCCTGCTCTGCTCCCCGCTCTGGCTCTGGTGAATTCTCTCACCCTCCCGCGCATCTGACTGTACCCAGTGCTTGTATAAATAAATAAATAAATAAATAAATAAATAAATAAATAAATAAATAAGTAAATAAATAAATAAATAAGCAAACAAATAAATAAATAAATATTAAAAAAAAGACTAGAGGATAAATTATTATAGCTCAGAGCAAAAACCGCGCAATTATAGAACTGCAAAATCAATTGCAAATGTCTTCGACAATTTTCCAATTCAGTCATGTTAGGTTCCCAGGAAAATGAATGCTACTGCCTCACTTTTGCTCCAATTCTAGCCCTTCTAGACCTCAACTGACGTGAATGTCAGAACTTGAGTTGAATCAGGGAGAGACTGTCCCCAGATCGCCATGGCCAGGGTGTACCGATATTAGGGGGAACATATTTCTGGCAACACAGAAACTTTTGTGGAGATACTGTCTAGCAATTTGATGATCTATCAATAGCTAGGGTGATACGACCCAATCTCCTGGGCTCCCATGGAGCTGTGTGGGGGTCTGGAACACTGGATGATCAGACAGCAGCTTTGCTGCTTCATGTATTCAGCAAATGGAAACTGAGTGCTTTGTAAACTGAGTGCTTTGTGCTTGCAACATGATGACTCACTTAAAATAAGCTCTTACAATACTTCATCTTTGAAACACTCAGAGCAACATGATTTTGTTGTTTCTAACCTGACAGGGAAGTGGGCACCTGTGCATAACTACGGCAACAGGGGGTAGGGGGAGGAACTCATAACTGAGGTAAATGGAATTTGCATGGCATTGGCTGTCTGCCCAGCACAGAGCAGAACTGCAGCCGGGCAGCAGTGGGACATCCACACAGCCAGACACAGGCCCCAGAGACCGGTTAAATTAGAATATCTGGGAGTGTGTCGTGGGGTTACAAATGTATTAAACTTTCAGAAATGTTCAGATGCAGCTGGGCCTTTTAGACGGCAGGGGCTCTAGCTATGGCTGCCCCCTGGAACCTCCTGAGGAGCTTTGGAAAGCCCCATGCAAGGTTGCTGGACCCGACACAAATGGCATCTGCTTGATGAGAGCCAGCAAATTTTCAGGAATTCTGTGAACACATTGTTCAATTGTTGGTAGTGTGACAGGCCATGTGAGAGTTTTTATACCGTAGAAATTACCAGATGCTATAAAACAGGCATTCCACCCCCCCCCCATCTGGAGAGTTGGTGGTGAGATATTTGCCAACACACCAATGGTCCCAAAGGGACATTTCAGTGAAACAGAAGGAAAATACCTCAGCTCGGACACTAAGGAGAGGCTCTGTCAATAGAATGTAAAACTGTGAAGGGCACTAGAGTCCTTCCAGAGGGAAGTAGTTGGGTGAGTAAGACTGGAGGTGGGAGGTTGCTCAAGGGCAGGGCAGGGGTGGTGGCCATGATGGGTGTAATGGGATAAAGGGAAACTCATGCTGGGAGGCAAGTTGGGAGTAGACCCAGAAGGGGCTTAAGTTCGACTCAGTTGGACTTGATTCTCTGAGCAATGAAATAGTCACAGAAGTAGGAATAAACTCTCAAAATCTCCTGGATTAACTGCAATGATAAGTGAAAGTCCTCAATGCATGGAATTTCAGAGTTTTACAAAGGGATCCTGGGAATCCAGGTGAGTGGTTTATGCAGAGACTTCTACAACCAGCAGGTACCAGCCCCAGTGTTGGAGGCACAATCCTCTGAGCCTTCTCTTGGTTTTGCATTCACTCTTAGTCAGGTTTTCAGAAGTTCCAAATGTCTCATTCAACTTGGGGCATCCACGTAGCCTTACTTTTATTTCCCTAACTAAAGCATTACCCAAACTTTTCTCTGCTAGCATGACCAGGGAGACAGAATATTAAAGTGATTAAAAGTATTATTTTGGGATTATATAATAACTGGATTTTAATGTTGATTAATCTGACCCTGGCAAGTTAATTTATCTAAATCGCATGATCCCCATAAGTTAAATGGAGAAAATATCTGCTTCATTTTCCCTTCTGGGAGTAGTGTAAAGAATGTTTAGTATGTGTCTAGCATTAGTAGGTGTTTCTGATCTCAATAAATGGTATCATCATCATCCATGGTGTTAGATGGGAACCTGAGTGTTACCCAATACTTCCTTTCCTTGCCCCTGCCTTACTCTCTTGATGATTAAGCCTTCTAAATATCTCATTTTGACGACTACTGTCCTGGTGAAAGCCCCCCCTGCAGCTCTTGCCAAAACCACGTATGTAGCCTTCTGTCTAGAAGTCATCTACTTGAACTTCAGATATAATCTTTACCTTCCTCATCTGTACGTACCCAGGAGGCCAATTTTTATCATCTTTTGTCCTTTGCTTCCAGTCAGGTTTTACCAATAAGATCTTTCCTACTGGGATTCTGACTGATACACTGCTCACCTTCTCTCTTGTGCTATCTTTGTCTTTTTGCAACAGAACTTTCTGCTCTAGTCAAAGCATGATGTCCAAACTTTATGAAGTTACACCAGGCAGACTGATGAAATACACTGCTGAGGGGAGCAGCAGGCGGCAGGAGAGGTCTGTGCGCCATGCGGGACCCTCCTCTGGTGGCCGGGGAGCAGCCGGGGATTGAACCGGCGCCGCAGAGGATGCGGGGCAGCTTCGCAACCCAGCGCTCAACCGCTGCGCCACCGGGGAGGCCCTCTAAACCAGGTCTCTATAATGGCTTCCAACATCCACCAGCTAAAGACCCAAGTCTTTGGGTAGGATTGAAATTCCGAGTCTTTCATTGACCAATCTCTTTGTTCCTTTCAGTCCTGAGTATTCCATATTTCTCAGGTGAAATAAGTTTCAAAGTATTTAAAGTTTCTCAACACATTTGATTGAATGGGTACTTGCATCCCAAGAGAGCATCAATTTTATTCTAAATAAAAATAAAGATTTGTCATGATTTAAAAAAATAAATTATATTTGTATATAATCATAAAAACAATTATTGCATCTATGCAGGATAATATCATTTGCATTATTTTACCACTGCATAAATATCAATTTTAAATGGATAGGACAAGTCAAAGATCAAACCTAAATTTTCACTAAAATCCTTTACTTTTACTATATGAGATGACATTTTTAGGTAATTGAAAATATCTGTTTCTTTCATAAGTTCTGACTATGGACCAGAATTTTGAAAATTTCTCTACTAAGTCTACTCTGCATGCTCAGTTGAACTCAAAGATAAAAATCTGGACACATGAGCGTTTCCCACTGGACAGCAAATGAGTTCATATTTACTCTTTGATCATATTTAACTTAAGCAAGTATTCCTTCATCTTCTCTTGCTGTATTTTCATATATTAATTTATTTCTTCAACAAATAAAAGAAATTTTCTGATGCTGGTGCTAAAATTTTCTGATGCTGGTCTGTGCCTGGCACCAACACTAAGCATGCTCTGCTATTCCCTCCTTTTTATTTTCAGGGACTTTGGGTGCATCAGAGTGGAAGACAGTTGAACATTCAGGCATTATCCTGCTTGATGAGTTGTTTATTTTGCTTTGTGTTTTAAATAATACACAGGCCTTTCCTTGAGAGACTGCAGCCTGCTCAGGGTTGTTCAGCAAGGCCTGGAAACAGTCTAGCCATCCTGATGCCCAGGTCTCACTGTAACACGCTGTAACACTGTCTGAGACTCCTCCTTAATAATCATGCTCGATGTGACAGCACTGGCCAGTGAAGAAGGGGGAGCTGAAACCTTCACCTCTGATTTCCCTGTGATGAGTGGTAACTCCTGGTCCTGGGCTGTACAAACCCTCGCAAGCAGTGTGATAACCTGTGCCTGTGGCTGCTGGGACAGGGACAGATGACACCTAAAGGTCACCTAAAGGGCTCTTGGATCAGTCACAGAGAGCCTGACACAGAGACAGACTTGGGGTAGGAAGGTATCCTTTGTCCTTCCTGAAGTTGCCTGTTGATATCTAGATAAATCGTGTGTATGCATGTGTAGAGGATCTAGAGTGTACAGCAAAGGTGCAGGGTGTGGGAGGGTGAGAGGATTCACCAGAGAGAGTAGGGAGCAGAACAGTAGGATTTACGGAAACACACTGCTGAAGGGAATAGCAGGTGAGTCAGGAGAGGTCTGCTGCTCCATGTGGGTTAGCTCCCTGGCCAGGGATCAAACTCAGGTTTTAGTGGTGATTCCCTAGATCACAGGGTGGTCTGACATCTACGCATTTATATAGCAAATTCCCAGTACAACATCTGTGGCAGTATGGGAACTGTGGAGAGACAGCCAGGAACAGAACACAAGATTCACTTGTGGATTGGATGTCAAGAATCCTGTATATCACAGTCTTTTGCAATTCTTTCATGTCCCTGATGCTTCTGTTGTCATGAGTATGGTGGCACATGGCAAAGAGACACTCAAATGTCCCAGTTCTTTCCTGAGTATACAGCAGCAAGTCACACCTGCAATGAGATCTGGAGGATAGACAAGGGATGAGGGCACAGGAAACAAAGGTTCCCTTTCTCCTTAGACTAAGGACACATGCCAGACATCAAACCAGTCTCAGACTGGGGGGTACTCAGGCTGGGGGGTGCTAAGGAAGAACTTCCACCATTCCACATCCAACCCTGGGTCAAACAAGATCCTGACCTCAACTAGCAATGTCAGATCCCAAATCATCCTGGCAAATGGGCAGGGCAAGATGTGGAAGGGAAGAGAGGAAGGGAGCGGAAGGCCAGAGAGGGGAGGGGAGGAGCAGGAGTGGTGGAGCTGGTGAGGAAGGGGGAAGAAGCAAGTTTTAGAGAATATAAAGACAGCACAAATGGTTGGTTTTTTTCTTTCTCTTTAACCTTCCTTTTCAAACTTAATTACACATTTGATTATAATAGAGATGTGAATTTAAAATACACTAGTTGAAAGGTGTAATGAAAGGCTCACTCATGTGCCGGTAATGTTGGTTAACAGAGAGGACGATATTTCAGCGAGAGGCCTAAGGCAAGATGTGGCAAGGCCTTACGCTGTATTCGGGTTTGCTGCTCCCACAACCTCCTTCTGCTGCTCACATCCCTGACTGGGTGTCACCATCCAGGTTCAGTCTGAATCTCCCCCAGGGAGGCCCCTCACCTCATCCACAACATCTTAACTGATGGTAACAGACCGTGTCCAAGCTGCCCCTGCTTTATGCCCAGTGTTTCCTTCTTTTTTTTTTTTTTAATAGAGGCATGTTTTATTTATTTATTTGTTTGTTTGTTTTGTTTATACATGCACTGGGTACAGTCAGAAGCGCGGGAGGGTGAGAGAAATCACCAGAGCCAGAGCGGGGAGCAGAGCAGGCAGAAGGACTGAAGCACACTGCTGAGGGGAGCAGCGGGCGGCAGGAGAGGTCCACGTGCCATGTGGGACCCTCCTCCGGTGGCTGGGGAGCAGCTGGGGATCAAACCGGTGCCGCAGAGGCCGCGGACAGCTTCGCAACCCAGTGCTCAACCGCTGCGCCACCGGGGAGGCCCCCAGTGTTTCCTTCTTCACTCAAGAAAGGTCCTCGTTTCTATAGAGGGTTCATTTAAAGATCTGCCTTTGATGATGTGACCTGGATGATGGTGGCAGGTAGCCCCGGCAGTTCCAGTACACCACATTGCATGAGGAACCTGACCTCACATCTCACTCCCCTCTGAACACAGGGTCCAGGGAGTGGGAGGCTGGTGCCAGTTGGCCCTGGCAGAGTCAGCTAGATCCTGTCTTTCCAACCTCTGCATTCACCAAGGCAGTTCCTAATATTCTCTTTAGGTTGTTGGGCATATAATGTACGTTTCTTGGGTCCCAGTCAATTCCAGAGCAGAAATTGCATTACAATAGTGTCCACCTGGCAGGAATTTTCTGAGAGTAAAATGAGAAAAAATTGTGTAAAGCATTAGTATAGAACCTGATTTCCAGTAATTTCTCAGTGATTACTTAGAGTAGTAGTTGCAGTAACAGCAATAATAGTGACAGAACTTGAAGTAATAGTCATCTCTCCTGGTTCCTGAGGATGATTTTTGCTTTGGGGGTTTTTGGTTGTGATTTTTCATTGTAGCTGCTTTCTCTGTAAATGTTAGAGAGCTGGAACAGAGCATTACCTTATGCAGGGATTGCAAACTCCCCAATCCTAGTAAAGGATTCTTGACGCACAAAGACACGACTCCTTCCTTGGTCACCACACTCCCTATGTCCTGGACAGGATCCCGCATACATAGAGCCTAGCACTGAATCCCCAAGAAGAAAAGAAGGTGCAATGGATCTAACGATGGGGAAGAAATAATTTTTGTTGGTGACTCAGCAGCTCAGTGTCATCCCCCATCTGTGGAAAAGAAAACACAAATTTAGACATCAAATTTAATGCAGTTCATTTGGGCATAAGTATAGGTGTTGGTAGATATTTAACCAGAAGAACTGAAACAAAAATATTAATATCTAGTTCATTCTTTCCTACGCTTATGAATCCAGTCCACACAGAGGGGGAAATGGGGGATTATCTTTCATTTGTTTTATTTTTATTGCTTAATTTTGCCTTTCTGACTTTGCCTACTACTTAAGAACACAGGGATTCAAGAAAAGTACAGTTGCTGCCAATTAAATCATTCACCATATATCCACTCTACTCCAGGGGGACAGACAAGAAAAATAAAAATACTCTTTCTATTATTTTAGTCCCCAAAAGCCTAACTTGATACAAGACTTGGTGAAGATAATTTATCTGGAGGATGATCACAATCACAGGTAGCAGAAGTAAGAGAGAGAAAGGATAAAAGCCAGAGCAAAGGATGCTTTAAAGTGTAGCCACTGTGATAGGCCAACTTCCACCAGGGCTCTCTAAGGAGCATGCACCCCCAAAGAACAGTGGGGAAGCAAAGCCTTTATTCACTGCCTCTTAGCCCTCATTATTGGGAGGGGTCCTTGGGGCTATGAAGCCCTGTAGCACTCAGAACAAATTTGGGGGGTACCAGAGAAAGAGAGGCTGATATCTGAGGTGGACCCTGCTGGGTGCAAGAGATGCCCACATGATTTCAGGGACACTGAGAGATGATAGTGGGGATGCCACAGGAAGGCACCACAGCACCAGCCACAGGAGGTGTCAGCTCCCCAATGCAGGAGGGCTCTCACTTCATGCTGCCTGGCAAGCTCTGATGCTACAGTTCATGCGCATCATGAATGGGATACATCATCGAGGGATCCTGGGAGCTAATGGAGTCACAGGCCAGGGTTCCAGTTCCTGATTTGTCGCTTTCAAGGTTTGTGATTTGGAGCAAATCTCTATAGGATTCTAAATTGCCCTTTCTTCCCCCAAATTTTCCCACCTCTTAGAAACATTTTAGCCTCAAAGGCAAGGGTACATGGTAAGTCCTGTAGTGCTCTAAGAGAAAAAAGGGTAGTGCCTAGATTTGAGGCTGTTTCTACTACTTTGCTTTAGTTGTTGGGAAATGACTGGAAAGAAAGATCAAGTTTTCTGCATTCATTCTGCATTCATAAAACAAATGTTCATTGTTTAGAAAAATATCTTCATTCAATTTGGGCCAAAGTGCATGATTATTATTTTTTACTAGTGTAGTCCAAAGTCTGGAGATGACTTTATTTTCACTATCTGAAGAGGTCTTTTATTTGTTGTGAGCAGGGGGGTTATACTGAATTATGTTTATATTTTCATGGGTCCAGGAATAATGGAAAGAGTGACTCATTTGAGGAAAGCTGTTCTCACCACAGGAAGCCTGTTCCTGCTGAGAACATACCTAGTTGCCTTTGAGGAGAAAGTCCTGTGAAAAATCCTTGTACTTTAGCAAACATGATGGGCTGAAAATGAGAACAAGGAGCCCTTGGGGTTAGTAATAAGGACAGCATTGCAGCAGCAGCTTAGGAGCTGGGAAGGTGAAGCGTTTATTTCTCACTCCTCGCAAGCAAAGAAACACCCTCAGATACGGCTAGTGTGATGATCTTAGGAGTTGCCTCTTGAGAAAAGTTTCTTCAAATAGCTTCTCACAATACTGTCCTGATGAGGACAAAGTGTCATTCCCACCTGAAACAGGTGGGGAAATAGAAGCAGTGGCTGACAGCCACACACCCCATCATATTCTGGAATTTGAAACAGTTAATTTATGTATGCATATATATATATATTTTTTAATTGCGGTAATATTGGTTTACACTTTTGCATATTATAAAATACATGTTTGTATTTTAGAGGTATAGGATTTCCCCCTTCAGGTGTTGTTACCACACACCACATACACCAAAGCACCCACAGTCCCTCCCCATAGTCCACTGTGCTCCCTCCACACTTTGTTCTCCCTCCCTGTCTCATAGCCTCAGTCCTATAGTCAGATTTCTGGGGTCTGTTGTTCATTTTTCTTTATCTGACCCTTTCTTTGGCTTCTCTGTATATTTGTCAGATTACAAAAAGAAAAAGTAGGAAAGCATTATCGTAACCAATTTGTTTACTGTTCTTTTAGACATTCTGCCATGCATTTATACATATTATTCTGGGAATTTGGGTATTTGTTCACTTGCATGGCATTTATTTACTGGTTATTGGTATCATAAACAATGTAATATGTTCCTTGTTTCCATTTAAATATCTTAAAGATAGTGTCCACATCTGTGTATAAAAATCTACCACACTTTAAAAAAAAACAAAACAAAACTGCTGTTTGTTCCTTCTTAGAATAACTACACATCAATCTATGTGGATACTCTTGGCTGACAGATTTGTTTGTTTCCCATTTTCTTTTCTCTGAATTGTCTTTCAGTATATTAGTCTATTGAATTGTGTTTTCATGTCAATTTATAAGATTTCTTTCTACATTCTGGATATTAATGTTTTGTATGATATATGTCACAAGATTTATGTTGCTGCTAGGTTTACAGAAAACATTAATTTTGATGTAGCAAATGTATTAATTCCCTTTTATGACATTGTTTTGTGCACATTTAAGGAAAGCTTTAATTCTATCCCCAATGATATAAATGTTCTCTTATTTTGTCTTTACTGTTTTTTGGTTTTTGTTTTTTGGTTGGGCTGTTGAATATTTTTTCTTTGCATTCAACTCTTTAGTACACTTTGAATTTGTTGGGGTTTTTGTATTTTTTGTATTTTTATTTTCTTACATCATTTTTGTACAATAATTGGTTTCTCCCCTCAGGTGTATTCCCCATAGTTCTCCAACCACTATAGCACCCATGAACCATCACCATATTCCCTTGTGTTGTTTCCTCTCCCCACCCCACCCCCCGTTTTGACTTCCTTTTCCCTTCCTTGCTGTATGCTTTGGATCTATGGTCAGTTTGCTATTTTTTTCTTATTTACACAGTGGAATATTACTCGGAACTCAAAAAGGGCAAACTCATGCCATTTGCAGCAACACAGATGGAGCTGGAGATGGAAGGGGTTGTGCTAGCTGAAATAAGCCAGAATGAAAAAAATAAATGTTTGATGGTTTCACTTATATGCAGAATATAAAGAAGCCAAAGAAAAGGTCATGAATTTGTTTTTATAAGGAATGTTCAGTACAGCTCTAGTGAAATGGAAGCCAATTATCCCAACATTGTTTTAATGATGGTTAGTAGCTCAAGTACATACTCATTGTGCAGTTTCAGTAGTTAAGTCCTCAATCATTATGTAGTTTTGTCATTAAGTACATCTTAATTATGAAGG
This sequence comes from Talpa europaea, assembly GCF_964194135.1. NCBI lineage: Eukaryota > Metazoa > Chordata > Mammalia > Eulipotyphla > Talpidae > Talpa > Talpa europaea. The sequence continues at coordinate 39,611,374 of NC_140078.1, forward strand.
TGCAAGTCCACATTCATCTTCAAAGTTATTGGGTCAAGCTCACATTCATCATGTAGGCTATTTGGTCCAAGTCTATACTCAGTAAGTAGTTTAGTAGGTCAAGCTCACACTCGTCATTAAAGTTAGTATGTCACATTCACACTCACTATGTCATTTAATAGATCAAGTTCATATTCATTATGTAAGTTAGTAAATTAAGTCCATATTCAATATGTATTATTTGAAAATTATTCTGAATATTCTTGTAATTTTTTTTCCATGTGAATTTTACCTTGTCAAGTTCATAATAATTACTGTGGAGATTTTAATTGGAATTGCAATAAATCTAAAAACTAATTTTGGGAGAATTGACCTTGTGAAAATATTGAATCTTTTATCCATGTACAGGGTAAAAACACTGTTCTACAAAAAGATTAGTAAATCTATATGGAAAATGTATGCATAGTATTTCTAGCTTTAGTACTATCATTTTATAATTTTGTTATTCTGTGAATGCGATCTTTTTTCTTGTATTGTCTTTTATTTTCTATTAGATTGTTTTTAACTGTTCTATTTTTACAAAATAGCATGTTTCCCCTTGATGTTTTATTTGGTTCCCCTATATTCCGCCTATAAGTAAAACCACCTGATATTTTTCTTTTTCCTTCTGACTTATTTCACTGAGCATCCATGTAGTTGCAAATGGCATTAGCTTATATTTTTTGATTGCTGAATAGTATTCCATTGTGTATAATACCACATCTTCTTGATCCAGTCATCTATTTTGGGGTATTTGGGTTGTTTTTAGGTTTTACCTATTATAAATAGTGCTGCAATGAACATAGGGGTAGAGGTATTCTTTTGAATCAGTGTTTTTTGTGTCCTTTGGGTAGATCCCTAGGAGTGGAATTGCCAGGTCACATGGTAGCTCCATTTTTAGTAGACTGAGGAGCCTCCAGACAGCTTTCCATAGTGGTTGGACCAGTTTGCACTCCCACCAGCAGTGTAGGAGAGTTCATTTTCACCACATGCTCACTAACATTTGTTGTTGCTGTTTTTTTTGATATGTGCCATTCTTACTGGTATAAGGTGGTATCTCAGGGTGGTTTTGATTTGCATTTCCCTGATTATAAGTGATGTTGAACATTTTTTCATATGCCATTTGCATTTCCTCTTTGGAGAAGTGTCTTTTAAAAATAATAACAATACAAAACACATCAAAACAAAACAAAAACAAATGGACAATTATAAAACAGAGACATCCTACAGGGAAGGGAGGTGGGAGAGGGATAGGAAGAAAGGGGGGAGGTGCACTGGGGACAGTGGTAATGGTGCACTGGTGAATTGGTGGAGGAAATTCTACGGGGCACTATGCCTAAAAAAAGCAAACATTGTTTAAAAAGGAGCAAAGATGTAAAATATATATAAATAAATAAATTTGTAAAAAAGTATGGCATGTGTAACAAGTAAAGCCATATAAATGACAAATGCATTTATACAAAAGCTCTCTAGACAAACTCCTCAGCTAGCCAGGGTGGGCAGTACACTTCTTGCATGAGTAATGTTACTCATGCAGGGGATAACTTTAATAATTTGAATTCAGTGAAGCAATTAACTAGCAATTTTATATTTTGAACCATCTACTTGGCCCCTCAGTCAATTCTGGTACAGGAATAGTCCTGTTTTAACATCTGTACTAAAAGTATAAACACAACTGAGCCAACAGTCTGCACATTTGTGCTCTGTCACAGGCGCAGGGTCCCAGCAAGTTTTCTTTGGGATCAGGACCAAGGCCTGGAGGCTGGCAGATGTCAGTGCTCACCCTCTGTTGGAGCACTGTGACAGGGAAGGGATCCCCAGGAAGACTGTGTTCCTTTCATCAATGATCCCCCCCCTGAAACAAGCCCTCTTTAAATAATGTGTGTGTGTGTATGTGTGTGTATACACAAAGATAAGCACAGCTCCACTAGCAATGGACAAGGGCACCTAATTCTCAGAATCAATTATCAATATAAATCTTCATTAATCATTTTGCTTTTTATTGATCTCATGACACTTTATTGTTGCTGTCATTTTCTGATGATTCTGAGCTTGGGATGTTTTCTCTTTTTTTTCAATTTTTTAAATTTTATATATTTTTTACATCATTTTTCATTTTTGCACAATGTATTGCATTTTCATCTTGGTTATAGTCACTATACAATTCCCACCACCCCCTCTTGTTTTGAGCAGCACTATTTACAATAATAGCTAGGCTATGGAAACAACCCAACAGGATTATTTTCAGGCAATCCTATTCCTATCCCCCAACATAACTCAACCATTAACCTGCTTTTTCTGCACATTGAATATACATGAAATCATATCTAGACATTTTAGTTTTCTTTATTTCTCTTAGCAGTGTTTGAGGTTCATTCATGTTGTAGCATAAATCAGTATTTTTTTATTGTTAGATAATACTTCATTGTATGGATAACCAACATTTTTGTTTGTCTATTCCAATTAATGGACTTTTGCATTAGTTTCAATTTTTCAACTATGAATAATGCTGTTATAAACATTTACATGCACATCTTTGTGCAGATATACCTTGTCACTTCTCTGTAGTAGTTATTTAATAATGTAATTGCTGAGTCTCATGAAAAAATTATCTAGAACTTGGTAAGAAACTGTTAAGGTGTTTTCCAAGGTGGCCGAGCATTTTTATATTCCCTTCAGAAATTTGTGGGGTTTCTAGTCATGCCTCACCCATTTGTTACTGTCAGTTTCTGACTACAGCCATCTAATTGTGGTTTTTAAATGTTTTTCACCATATTGTCAAAAAACTAACAAGTATGTAAAACAATGGCACTTCATTGCCTGCTGCTCCCCTCAGCAGTGTATTTCAGTACATCTGCCTTTTCTGCTCCCCACTCTGTCTCTGGTGAATCCTCTCACCCCTGCCCCCCATACCTCTGCCTTCACCCCAGCTCTTGTATGCAAAAATAAATAAATCCTTAAATAAATAAATAATTGTGGTTTTAATATGCATTTCTCATGTGACAAATGATGCTGAATGCCTGTTAATGTGCTCATTGGCCATTTTCTTTTTGCATAGTCTTTAGTCAAGTGTCTGTTCAAATACATTGCCCATTTTCTAAATTGCCAATAATGTTTTATTTGTTAACTCATTTACCGCTGTTTGAATTCCAACTTTATAAAGTTGAGAAGAGTGAGACTCCTTTATTTTTTCTTCAAAATTAATTGCTATGGAATAAAACTGTTCTTTTTTTTTTAAAGATTTATTTATTTATGCATATAAAAGCTAGGGTACAGGCCAGAGATGAGGGGGGTGAGAGGATTACCAGAGTCAGAGTGAGGAACAGAGCAGGCAGATTGACCAAAGTACGCTGCTGAGGGGAGCAGTGGGTGAGACAGGAGAGGTCTGTCTCGCCATGTGGGTAGCTCTCTGGCTGAGGATCGAACTCGTGCTGCAGAGGCTGCAGATTACTTCATAGTGTGGTGTTTAACCCCTTACACCACCAGGGAGGCCCCGGAATAAAACTGTTCTAATTTCTACTTTTCATCTGTGTGTATTGTCAAATGAAATCTCAATTTTACGTAAGATTATGCACATTTCATTTTTTAATTTAATGTAATTTAATTTATTTTATTTTAATCATAGATATAGATATAGATATAGATATAGATATAGATATAGATAGGTAAGCTATGGAAACAACCCAAATGCCAAAAAATAGATGACTGGATCAAGAAGATGTGGTACATATACACAATGGAATATTACTCAGCAATCAAAAAGATAAACTCATGCCATTTGCAGCAACATGGGTGGAGTTGGAAGGGATCATGCTCAGTGAAATAAGCCAAAAAGAAAAAAAATAAAATACTGGATGGTCTCACTTATAGGAGGAATGTAGAGGATCCAAATAAGGGATCAGGGGAAAAAAACTAATTATAGCAAGTAAAAATCAAAAATCAACAGGCAACTATAAATCAGAGACATACTACAGTGGGCGAGAAGGGAGTAGGATCAAAACAAGGGTGGGAAAAGCACAAGGGCCCATGATGATAGTTCATGGGTGAATGGGTGGTGGGAATTTTATGGGGACTATAATCAAGATGAAAATGCATACATTGTACAAAAATAAAAAATTATGTACTTTGCCCATTTTTATTAGTTCTCCTGTCTTCTTAAGGCAGACTGGTTTGTCTTTCTATTTTCTTAATGGTGTATTTAGAAAGGAAATAGTTTTTAAATTTGCAGAAGTCCAATTCTTCAATTTTTTCTTTATGAATCAGTCTCTTGGTTTCAGAACTAAGAACTTTTGCTAAAAGGTCATATTTTCTCTTAAAAGTTTTAGAACTTTAACTCCTTTTTATTCTATAATCCATTTTGTGTTAAGTTTTAAATATGTGAGATGAAAGGATCTAAATTTATCTTTATAATGTAAATTGTCAATATTTCCAATATCATTAGTTGGAAACACTATCCTTTCCCCCTCTGAAATGCCTTGGTATATTAGTCAAAGTCAATTAACCATGAATGCAAGAATTTATTTCTGGGTTTTCAAATATTTTCCTGTAATCAATATGTTTATCTTTATGCCAGTTTCACACTGTCTTGATGACTTCAGCTGTATAGGTGGTTTTGGTATTGAGTAATTTAAGTCCTCTGATTTTATTCATCTTTTAAGAAATTGGCAATTCTGGGCCCTTTACATTTCCATGGACTTTTAAGAATCCACTTACTCAAAATCCTGCTAGAATTTTTTTACTTGTTTCCCTGCAATCTTGTAATAGTTGCAGTTTGAACAATATTGAGTTATTCCATGGACATGGAGTGTTATCTCCACTTATTTAGGAAATTTTATATATTTTAACAATATTTTATAATTACAATAATATATAAGTCTTGTACTTATATCAAATATATTCCTATTCCTGTTCCAATATTTTTATTCTTTTTTATGCTATTGTGAATGGAATTATTTAATTAGCTTCATTTAGGTCTGTTCATGGCTAATATATAAAAATACAACTGTGTTTTACATACTGATCTTATATTCTACAAATTTTCTAAACTCAGTTATCAATTCTAATAGTTAAATGTGTGTAAGTTCCTTAGGATTTGTTATATAGAGGATTTTGTAATGATACTATCTGTGAATAAAATAACTTTCATTTCTTTTTCACTGTGTGTCTTTTAAGCCTTTTCTTCCCTGATGGAACTGTCTAGGGTCTCCAGTACAATGTTATAAAAGAAAAAGTAGCAAGATTGGACATCGCTGCCTTATTCATGATCTTAGGGAATGTGACACAGTAAGAAAGACATATTTGATCTTTGTCCTTGGTTCCTAACAGAACTTCAATATATTTTGGAATTTCCTGAGTGATAAGAATAATAGGAACATCTCATATTCTAATGCAGTGACTCTTGTCAAGACCCTAGATATCTTCAGCATGTGTTCTGGTCACCAGAAAGACCAGGGCATGATTAGAGCTTTGAAACTTTCAGCCCCACCTGATCTCTGGGTAGAGAAGAGAGACTGGAAATTGAGTTCAATCACCAATGAATGATTTAGTCAACTATGCTTGTGTAATGAAATCTCCATAAAAATCCTAAAACTGCAGGGTTTCAGAGAGTTTCCAGCTTGGTGCGTGGGCCACATGTCAGGAGGGTGGCACACCACAGGGACAGGATCCCTTTGGTTCAGTCTTTACCTTGGATACCCTTTCAACTGGCTGTTCACTTATATCCTTAATATATACAGTAATAAAAGTGACTTCCAAATTCTGTGAGCTTCTCTAGCAAATTATAGAATCTGATATATAATAGTTGTCTGAGTGTCTGAATGAAGAATGGGCAGTTTTGTGGAAATGAACCTTTGTTTAAATGGGAATCTGTACCAATTCTTGGTAGTGAGTGTCAGAACAATAGGTGTAAAGATTGTGGGAGATTTGATTAGTATGGGAAAAAATTTATATATTTGGTGTCACAAGTATGATGGGTAAAAACAACTCAGAGGGGAAAGCATTCAGTCTTTTACTTTAAAAAAAAAATGTTTTTAAAGATGAATTTATTTATGCAAAAAAAAACTGGGGAACAGACCAGAGGTGTGAGGTGTGAGAGGATTCACCAGAGACAGAGTGGGGAGCAGAACAGGTGGATTCACTGAAACACATTGCTGAGAGGAGCAGCAGAGGAGTCAGGAGAGGTCTGCTGTGCCATGTGGGTAACCTCCCAGGCCAGGGATCGAAATGGTTATGCAGTGGCTGTGGATAGCTTCATAGTGCTGGTCTTTAACCCCTTGCACCACTAGGGAGGCCCCCAGTCTTTTACTACTAATCATAATGTTAGCTGGAGGTTTTTCATAAGTATCCTGTCACATTCAGAAAACTCTTCTCTGTGTTTTGCTTGCTGATTTTAATCACAGAATTATTGTTTGGATTCTTTTATTATTTTATAAAAAATAACTTCAATTGTACCAAATTTGTGATTTCTGTTTCTTATTATTTCTTGTGGCCTTTTGTCCTTTAAGTGTTGAGCTGATTAGTCTTATAATTCAAAACTATGTTTTTGTTTTATTTATTTCATCTATTTGTTTGTTTCTTATATACACATATGAATGAAATCAAATTTTTATCTTTTTGTCTGGCATGTTTCACTAAGTTTAATTCCATTGTTGCAAATGGCAGAAATCCATCTTTTTATAGTTGAATAGTATTCCACATCTTCTTTATTCATTCTTCAGTTGATGAACACTAAGGTAGCTTCCACCTCTTGGCTATTATAGACTGTGCTACAATAAACATTGGGACACATATATCTCTTTGAAACAGTGTTTTTGTAAATTAGGGGTAAATATCCAGAAATCAATAACTGAATCATCTAGACTTTATATTTTAAATTTGTTTAAGGACTCTCCATACTGCTTCCTATAATGAGTGCACCAATTTACAATTCCAACAACAGTGTATAAAGGTTCCTTTCGTTACACATCTTTTCCAACACTTACTCTTTCTTGTCATTTGGATAATAGCCATTCTAACAGGTATGTGGTGATATTTTAATACTATTTTGATTTGCGTTTCTCTAATAATAACAAATGATGAACACGTTTTCATGTATATGTTGGCCATCTGTGTGTCCTCTTTGAGGAAGTATCTATTTTGATCTTCTGCCCACTTTTTAGTTTTTTTTTTTTTATTATTGTCTTATGAGTTATTTGTATATTTTGGATATTTACCCTTTCTGAGACATATAATGTTCAAAAATCTTCTCCCAGCTTTTTTTTTTTTAATGCAAGTTGTATTTGCTGTGCAGAAGCATTTTAGTTTGATGTAGCCCCATTTGTTTATTTTTGTTTTTGTCTCCCTTGCCATTGGAATCCAGTCCCTAAACACATGATTGAGGTTGAAAATCAGGAATAAAAGAGAAAAAGTTATAACAGATATTACAGAAAAGTAAAAACTCAAAAGAACTATGAACAGCTATATGACAACAAATTGGACAACCTAGAAGCAATGGGAAAATTTTTAGAAATATACAACATTCCAGGACAGAATCAAAAAGAAAAAAGCAAACATGAACAGACTTATCATGAGTAACACAACTGAAACAAAAATAAAAAGCCTCCCCAAAATAAAAAATCCAGGACCAAATGATTTCACTAGTAGATTCTAACAAACAATCAAAAAAAACCCTAATATTTATCCTTCTAAAACACATTTGTACAATTGGAAAGGAGGGGAAACTTCCTAACTCATTCTGTAAAGATAGCATGCCTCTGATTCCAGATGCAGATGAAGACATTACAAAGAATAAAACTATAGACCAAAATCTCTGATGAACATACCTTAACAAAGTATCAGCAAACCAAATTCAACAATACATTAAAAGAATCATACACCATCATCCAATGAATTTTTATTTAAAAATATTTAATTGTTATATTAAATTAATAATTATGAATACAATTGCAGGTCCATAGTTTTCTTATTTTCTACCTTGTAGATCATTTTAGTATATTTCTACACTCTTTCCTTGTCAATGAGAAGTGTCCTGATAGCAATAAAATTCTCATTTGTCTCTCTATCAACTTTACCACCCAGAGCTTTACAGATATCTCTCCATTCCTAGTTCTTATTGATAGTGTTCTAAAATTCTCTGCACTGTAACTTTATCTTATTTCATGCCCTGTATAGAGCACAGTAGGCCTTTTTTGACCCAAGGTCTCAAACCTTACTCATCCCTGAAAATATTTATCCTTAAGTATGCTTTCTCCTTACTGTCTGTCCTCTTCTTAGGGATCTTCAACTAGATAATTGAATCTCGATTTGCTGCAAGGTGACAGCATGACAAAACCTTTTCAAAACAATGTGCCGTAAGAATGGACAAGCGGGCAAGAAACTTAGAATCTTTGTTAATTAAATTCAGTAAGCATCAACTAAATTTCCAAAGAAGAGCATCACAAAAATAATTAAATTTTCAATTGTGAATTGACTTTTGGAAGATTAAACTTTCAGGGACAGCAAGAGATGAATAAGTGATGGTTCAAAAGTATTTTTTCTTTTCATTCTTTTATCAAACCAGCAACTCTTTCCAGGAGTGCTTGTGCAGAAAGATAAGTCAGCCTTAGGGCAAGTAAGAGGATTCTCCAGGTCATTACAAAATCTCTTTAGTGAATGCCTTTTTCTTAGTTCAGCTGCCTCTTCCTATTTTTGTGATTTTTCTTTCTATTCCATAGCCAGATATGCCAATTGACATATGAAAAATATATTATGAATATAATTCAATAACCAAGCCTCTGTGGTAAAAAAAAAAAATCATCCATTCATTTTATGGGACATGTGAAGTTTAATGCAAGAAGCAGCAAAAGGTTTATTAAGCACATTGATTATTAACTCATCACACTTACAAGTTTGATTTAATTATTTTACATATTATCTCTGTTCAGTAGTTGAACTGAGTTACTGTTTATTGCATTGGATTTCACTATAATAATAAAATGTAATGACAGGGTTTCCATTCTTCCTTCATCTCCTCTTCTTTTAGCTGATCAGAGTTTGCGTGTCAGAGAGGTCAGAGAGAAAGGCTGGGAACTTTACACTATTTGAAGGTGGATCAGGAATCTGTGATGGGACAAGAGCATCTATCTTGAACTAAGACATATCTTTGCTATTCACCAGGATTTGTGACATCCATGGGCAGAGTACCCCTAAGCCCCCAGCTCTCTAGCCTGTTAACCCATGCCTACCCCTGTGCTTCTTCCTGTTATCAACTTACTGGTGTACCTGGCTTAATCTCTTCATCCAACTTGATTTGAGTCTTCATTTAAGGTGTACCCTGCCTGTTTTGGTCAGGAAGTATTCTCTGAAGCTTACTTCTCTGCCATGAATCTAAACTTGTATAATAGTTATAGGCTGTAAAAAACAAAAACAAAATGATTTCACAGTAAAATAGACTGTCCCTGTTGTAAATAGTAAATCCAGAGATGCTTGCAAAGAGATATATAACCCACTGTGTCCTCTCCATATAACAGTTGGACAGTTTCTCATTTATTCTCAAAACTCTCATTTTATCAAATAGTTTGCTTTTCATTTTAATGGAAAGAAGACTGAACTTTTCCTTGAAAGACATGAGTCTCAAGTCCACCCCCAGCTCTTATAAGAGGAGGACTTTTTGATATAACTGATTACACAATTAAGAAAGCTGCAGATTTTTCTTTGCGCCACCCTTGTCATTCCAAACCATGGAGGTGAAAGTCAGACAACCCCTGGTGAATATCAGTAGGATTTTTCTAAACCAAAAAATATTAAAGGTTGAACAAATTAAATCAAAACAAGCACATATTTTAAGATTCCTCGGTATTTATTGTATAACTCTATGTAAGAACTAACTTATGCCATTCAAGTCAGGTGGTGGCCCATTTCTGGGAAGCAGGGAAGTAATGGGGTGAGGGGCTTCCAAGGTGTTGCTCATGTGGTTATTTTGATTTCGGTTCAGGTTACACAGTGTAGAGATTCATCCAGAGATATATTTATCATCTATGCACTTTCTGTATTTATGCATATTATTTATCCAAAAATTCATAAATAACATTTTGATCATTTTAGTTAGTAAAGATTTTTGCACTAGTATTGGTAATACATTAAATACTTGCATTAATAAGTAAAATATTTGTAAAATTATATCATAAATCACATTTAACCATGAATTTAATAATCAATTTTCTTTAAAAGTAGATTAAGTCCTGGGATTCCTGGAAACACAGAAGGTGGGATATTTTTTGCATTCCAAAAGCAGGCAGTCATCTGTTTGCAGAGAGAATGCCTGAGGACCTCACCCTTTGCAAGAGCATGCACTGATGAGTGCCCTTCCACATGTGCGCACATGGTGCCTCCTTTTGGACAAAGCCAGACATGAGAGTTCATTATTTTGAAGTTTATCAGCTATGGTAATTTTAAAGATTGCAGATTCTCCTAAATTTCAACTTCTCTTTTTATCCTTATTTCATTTTTGTTCTTTGCCTGAATTCAGTTTATTTTTTATTTGTTTTTGTCTTAGAAAGATCATCATATTTCCTTATTTCATTTCATAATGCTGGGAGATTTGTTAAAAAATGCTGTACTATGGTGAATTAATGAACTCCCCTAACAGGAATGTTAGAAGAAACTCCCATGTCCCATATCCAACAACTGTGTAAGAGCAAGCAAACTCCCGAGTAGGAGATTCTTGGAGAATTCATGGAATTAAATGCATCCTAGAACAGAGAGCTGCAGTCTTTGAAATATATCACCAATAATTTTCACCATGTTTAATCTACAAACATCTAGCTTTAAAAGAAAACAAATGGGCATTGTCCAGCTCCTTTACTTATATTTCATGTTAGACAGTGAATGAATTTAAAGGATATTGTTAAACTAGTTCTTTGTAAACCATATAATTTTGCACCTTTTGCCTGTACAGTCCAGCTAGACTGAGTCTTTCATGAAAGCTGAGAGTCCCCTTTTTATCCTTTAACCTCAAGGAGAGAGTAATTCTTATTTCTTTCTTCCTCCCTCTTTGTAAGAGAAAACTAGAATCATTCAACTGGATTAAATATCAACTGGATTATCAATTTTCCTCAGAATTTTTGCTTTGAGCTTTACAACCAGCCCATAGATTAACAAGACTTTACATACTTTCCAATTCCAGACCATGCCTTGCCTTAGTTTATGTTCCACTCAAAAGCAGACTCTGGCAGAACAATTTAAATTATGTTGTTTATTTGGAAGATGATCCCAGGTAGCCTAAGGGAGAAGAATAAGAGAGAATGAAGGGTTTTTTTTTAGTTAAATAAATATATGATTTTAATTTTGCCAAGATTATACCTTTATTTTTCCATCTTTTTCTTATTTTTCAATTTTTATTACGATATACATATATTTATATATATTTTACATCATCCTTCCTTTTTGTACAGTGCATGCTTTCTCTTCTCAGGTGTAGTCCCCATTAAATTCCCACCACCAATTCACCCATGTACCATCACCATAGTCCCTTGTGCTCTTCCCTCCCCTGTTTGATCCCTCTCCCTCTCCTCTGCAGTGTCTTTGATTAATAGTTTCCTGTTAATTTTGTTTTTTAATTTATTATAATTATTATTTCCTGATCCCTTATTTGGTTCCTCTACTTTACTCTTATTAAGTGAAGCCATCCAATATTTATCCAATGTTTTTCTTTTTATTTCTGGCTTGTTTCACTGAGCCTGATCCCTTCCAGCTCCATCCAAGTTGCTGTGGATGGCATGGGTTTATCTTTTTGATTGCTGAATAGTATTCCATTGTGCATATATACCACATCTTCTTGATCCAGTCACCTATTTTTGGGCATTTGGGTTGTTTCTATATCTTCTCTATTGTAAATAGTGCTGCAATACACATAGGGGTGCAGGTATTAATGTTTTTGTGTTCTTCGGGTAGATTTTTTTGAATTAATGTTTTTGTGTCCTTTGGATTCCTAGGAGTGGAATTTCTGGGTCGTATGGAAGATCCAATTTTTTTTTGTTTGTTTAAGTAGTTTGAGGAACCTCCACACAGCTTTCCAAGATTTGGAAGCCAGTACACGGAGTTAGTAAGAGTTACCGTAAGGGCAAGCGGATCTCCCTCCTATTGTATAAAACCCTCAGAAATTTCTTTTGGGGCAAAGGGAACCTGGAGCATTCATCCAATGACTCTCTTCCCTCATTGGTTGAGTGTTGCCCCTAGGGTTATTAAATCCTTGGCACTACCAGGAGGTACTGCACTTAGCCGAGCAAAGGGCGATGTGTTCCAAAGGGACTTCAGGAGGGATAGAGACTCACAAGAGTCTCGAGATGCGATGCTGTCAGCACACACATACTGGTCCATGAAGCTCCAGGTGAATTGGAGGAGGACTCCATGTGGGACAGGGTCGGGTATCAACATGTCTGCTTCAGGTTCTCACCTGCATACTGCCAACGCTAACATGCACACACTCACACCGAATCACATACACAGCCTGGAGTAGAAAACACCACCGCAGTTACTGAAGCCATATGGTGAAGAAAATGTATCCATGCTCACACGTCCCACTGAATGAACCAAATTACCCTAGAACATATAAAGAAAGCTGGCATGCCTTCTCCCAAGCCTTTACTCATCATGTATATATTTATTCAGAAAGCATCTGGCCCCCTAGACAGCAACGAAGTCTACTCTGTAGTTCAGCTACTGACATTCAGCATCACACCCAGAAAATGTGCTTACAATTCTGTGCAAAGAAACAAGAGCCTCCCTCACACTTATACGTGACAGGTACAGAAAAGATTTCTGCCCTAAGATGTCCTCTCCTGGGTTGAAAATAATATTTAGTATCAAAAAATTAATTTAGGAAACTTTACTATGCAATATGGGATTTTCATGCTAGTCTGGAAACTAGATTATTCATGATTTTTGGCAGCTCTACTTGGCTGTTGTCTAATTTTTTAAATTGAAACATTAGCTATCTATTTTAGGGAATGTATGCATGCATAAGAACCCAAACTCTTTCTGTTGAAATTTATGCCTTTGACCAAAAGTGACCTTTAAGTCAGAAGTGATGGGCAAAGGTAAAAATATATTCAGAATTAGAGAAATAAACAGCAGTTAGAGACACCAAAGCCCCTGACCAAGTCTCCAGCTACCAGGTCAGCTTTGGAGGAACTGGAGGCAGGTCTGAGTACGTGTCTCTATCTAGATGGGAGGTAGCCAGGGGGGCAGGACAGACAAGCTACACTGAACCCTGCCCACTGCCCGTTGCCTCTGGCAGGGAATTGCCCTGGGGTATGGATCTTGTCCTGTGTGTGCGGGCTGTGATCTGTCAACAATACTATTCCATCATCTTCTGGTGTTTTCGCCCAAACATAACTTCCAGTCTAGCTAGGATGACAGCATTATGACCTTGCTTCCCTGAGCAAGAAATGTAAAACCAGAATACAATGGTCTCTTAGTGGAAGGTCCACAGCTGACCATGGGTATGACTCCACTGCATGGAGGTGGATGTAAAGGGAAATTCTACCAGTGTTGGTGATTCCACCCTAGAGGGCCAGGGGACTCAGCTGGAGAGATTACAAAACTCCTTTTATGTGGATTTTATCACCAGAGTCTGTTTTTTAGGTTTGGGAAGGACTGTGACATTGGGGTTTTGAAAACCTCTCAGGTGATTTTAATGTGGAGGTAAGATTGAGAACCACCAACCAAGACACACATAAGGATCACAAATTTGGGGTCCTCTGCCTCCTATGTACCACTTCCCCCTTCTCCCCCAGAAGGATATCAATGTTATATTCTAGGAAAAATTACAGTTAACTTGCTTACTTTCCAGGGCACTTCTTACCAACACCAGAGTCAAGGGTCGAATCTAAGCTTAGAATTTACCACTTTCAACTGTTTCATTGAAACATGATCTGGTGTCTTGGGAGGCGCATGGGGTTAGGAGTCATAAGAACTGAGCTCAAGTCCAGTTTTACCACTGGGAAAGGGCTGGGAAGCCCTGAATCTTAGGTGTGAATCCTAACTTCTTCTCCCTTGCTCAATTCTTTAAAATGCAAGGATTGGGGCCTCCCTGGTGGCACAGGCAGTTTAGCACCGCACTGTGAAGCTCTCTGCAGCCTCTGCAGTGTGGCTTCAATCCTGGCTGGCCGGGGAGATACCCACATGGTGCAGCAGACCTCTCCTGTCTTGTCCGCTGCTCCCCTCAGCAGTTTTATTTCGTCAGTCTGCCTGTTCTGTTCCCCACTCTGTCTCTGGTGAATCCTCTCACCCTCCCGCTCATCTGGCCTGTATCCCGGTTCTTGTATAAAGAAATAAATCTTAAAAAAAAAAAAAGAAAATATTTAAAATGCAAGGATTGGACAAGACATTTTTGGAAGTTCCTTCTGCCTCTGCTAGTGACCACTGTCTGTGGCCGAGCTATTAGTGGGAGAGTGTGCCCATCTGTGGCTGGAGTGAGGGCTTCCGAGTGACCCCAAAGCACCGGGATGAGCCCCCACCAGTGTTGTTCCCTGTGGTGCACAGTTCCCAAAATGTCTGGTATTTACTCAAATCCACAGGCTCCTTGGGAGTGTGGGGTAGTTCTGCACATTCCCACTCACATTGGATGCTAAGCCCACCCCTGTGGTCACTGTAAAGGTTGCCCACCTCTCAGCCCAGAGGAAGCCCCACCTCACTGAACTGCTGTTTGTTTTATTCCCAGGCATCATGACAGGGGCTTGGTTCTGAGGCTCCTTCATTGTCCATTTCCAGCCAGTGCAAGTGTTTGGAATTTTTCCAGTCATTTCCCAAAATACCTATTTAAAATAAAATAAAATTCAAAATCTGTGACTGTATCTAGTTCTAAAACAACTCATGTAGAAAACGGCTAAGTGGCTGGATTGTGGAGTAGCCCTCAGTTTGACGGCTGGCCCCAGTGTGTGACAGCTGAGAACTCGGCAGGTGACCATCCCCTCCACACTGCATCGTCCTCATCAGTAAATGGAGGTGATAATAGGATTGACCTCATGAAGTATTGAGAGAATCAAATGAAAAGCGACCTGTAAGGCTTGTGGCAAAGTACCAGTCACATCTGAGAGTGACTATATGAGACACAACACAACTGCTCTCAGAAGCAGCTTTATGGAGAGGGCTCCCCGTGGGGACCCTGCTTGCAAAGGAACCAGGGGGAGGGCCTGGCTTGTTTTGTTCTGTTTTCAACTAAAGTCCAACCCCATTCCAGGCAAAGCTGACTTTGGGAGGACAAACAAGTCCACCATTGTCCCTTATAGCACTGATGACCAGTTCTGAACAAGAGGATTTTCATGACCCCTAACTCTGTGTCCAGCCTGCAGGTGCTGCTCTTGACCTTAATGATTAGACAGAAGCTGTGAGGTGCTCCAAGAATTCTAGCAACATAGACAAGACATATAGAAACCCAAACAAAGGCTCCTGCTGAGACTCTGTGGAGACCGCCACAGGAAGAAAGGATGGGCTTATACCTGGGTACATGTTTTCACTTGCCCTACATATACTCCTCACACATTTGATTTGAAGAAATCAGGTGTCAGGTACCCAAATATATGAATTAAAAATTTAAAATGGCAAGATGTGCATGTGACCCAAGTAGGGATCTTGGTAACATGCAAGTTCTGGTTCAAACGCATGATGACAGACAAGTCTAGGTGGAGCTGAGATTCTGCTTTCCTGACAAGCTCCCAGATATTAGCCAGGATGCGGATCTGGGGACTACACTTTAAATAGTGGGTTTCTAGCCTTGGTGAAGCCTTATTATTGGTGAATCCATAATTGAGAATGCGCTGAGAGAAAGTAGCTTCCGTGACCCTACATGCATGAGAAACAATAAAAGTAATTTTATAGCCCTAGCTGAATTTGGGGGACTACTCAGAATAAAAGACCAGTTCGAACTGCTTCTAGTTCTTAGAAGTACCTGATTTCCTCAGGATTTATTGCAGGCCCGTGTCAAGACTGATGTAGGATTGGGGAGCACTCTGGACCCTAGGCACTGGGAATCTCATAGCAGATTCCACATAAGGCCTTCAAGGGAAATTTCATCTAGGAGGAGCCCTGGATTCTTTTCATGCTACTTGTGTTTTCAGTTGGGGAAGCAGACCAGAAAAGGCTTGTTATCTTTGAAAATGTGTCAACAACTTATTCAAAATAGCCAGGCCAGGCAGAGTTTAGGAGGTCTAGTAGAGTTGTTCATGAAGCTTCAAAGAGTTGATCAAGAGAATGGTCCTCCTTGGGTTCAGATTTCTCAGGGGGAAAAAAAAAATGATACACTGTGCTTTGCTTTAATAATAAATAAATTATGAAAGCACTTCATAAACAATAAAATATGATATAAATGCAAAGTATATCCATTGTATTTATGTACAGTTAAACCAACAGAGAACTTAGACTGAGATGTTCTTGGAAAAATTTGCACTTGTTCTTGCTCATATGGTTAACCTAGGATCCAAGACCATTTCTGCATCCCAAAATGCTTTTGCTGCTGCTGTTACTGTCATTCTCATGTTAACAGTCATTAAATAATTGCTTTGCATCACTGATTGTAGGCAAATACTGCTGGTGATCGTTGCAGGGCTTGTACGCCCATGTTCTAGTGGTTTCCAAGGATAGGACATGAGCCTCTCTGTGGGATTGCCCTCGACTCATACAAATTCTTCCTCCCAAGATGGTGGGAGAATTTCCAGGAAAGGCCCATGAACACAGCCTCTGTTGAAGATGTGGGAGTCAGACTCTTGCTTCTGAGTGGACAACAGTCTTACTCTCATAGTATAGAATGCCCCATGGACCAAGCTAAGTCTGGACTTCTTATAACCACATTTCCTCAGTTTCTCACCTTCCTGCTTGTCTTCTCGCTATATTACATGTTTCTCTTGAGAATCTTCCTTCAATAAATCATGGCTCTGGTCCTATTTCTAGGAAACGTGACCTCAGACAATTCTTAAACACTTAGTGTATGACCTCACTTCTTCACTACAGTAAAATGCATGCACATCCATAAGGTACACATTATCATGGCAGATGCAGTCATTTCCTCCAGTTCACACAGCTGCAAAGTGTCTGATCTGGGGCTTGAATCCAGATTAACACATTACTATATTGCCTCCCAGTTTTCACTAATAGGTCTTTTAAAGGCTGGTTATACATTAAATAGGCCATATTTTATTTTATTTTATTTATATTTTTTTTTAAATTTTATTGTTATATTCCCCATACAATTGCAGCCCCCCCATTCTGACCCCAATCCCTCCCCTCCCGCCCCCTCCCCACTAAAAGTGTCTCTGGTTCATAGTTTTTTGTTGATTTTGATTTTCACTTTCTTATAGTTATTCATTTTCCTGGTCCCTTATTTAAGTTTTCTAGATTCCTGCTATGAGTGAGACCATCCGGTATTTTTCTTTTTCTTTTTGGCTTATTTCGCTGAGCATGATCCCTTCCAGCGCCATCCATGTTGCTGAAAATTGCATGTGTTTATCTTTTTTGAATGCTGAGTAATATTCCATGGTATATATGGACCACATCTTCTTGATCCAGTCATCTATTTTTGGGCATTTGGGTTGTTTCCAAAGCTTAGCTATTGTAAACAGTGCTGCTATAAACATAGGGGTGCAGGTGTTCTTTGGAATTGATGTTTCTGTGTCCTTTGGGTAAATACCTAGGAGTGGAATTGCTGGATCATATGGAAGCTCTATGTTTAGTAGGTCCAGAAATCTCCACACAGCTTTCCACAGTGGTTGGGCCAGTTTGCACTCCCACCAACAGTGCAGAAGAGTTCCTTTTTCTCCACACCCTCGCCAGCATTTGTTGTTGCTAGTTTTTTTAATATGTGCCATTCTCACTGGTGTAAGATGGTATCTCATGGTAGTTTTGATTTGCATTTCCCTGATGGCAAGTGATGTTGAGCATTTTTTCATATGCCTGTTGGCCATTTGCATTTCCTCTTCAGAGAAGTTTCTTTTTAGCTCTTCTGCCCATTTTTTGACTGGATTATTTTCTTTGTTGTTGTTGAGTCTCATCAGCTCTTTGCAGATTTTTGTGATCAGTCCTTTATCATTAGTGTTGGGTGCAAAAATGTT
Organism: Talpa europaea; assembly: GCF_964194135.1. Lineage (NCBI taxonomy): Eukaryota > Metazoa > Chordata > Mammalia > Eulipotyphla > Talpidae > Talpa > Talpa europaea. Next base: position 39,629,472 of record NC_140078.1, read on the forward strand.
CTCCCAGTTGGTGGGGTTTCTCTTTGTTTTTGTTATTGTCTCTTTTGCTGTGCAGAAGCTCCTTAATTTGATGTAGTCCCAGCTGTTTATCTTTGCCTTCACTATCACTGCTTTGGGTGATGTGTTTGTAAAGATGTCTTTGATGTGCAAATCACGTAGTGTTTCGCCTATATTTCCTTCTATATATTTTATGGTTTCAGGTCTTATGTCTAGTTCTTTAATCCATTTTGAGTTGATTTTTGTGTATGGTGTGAGGTAGTGGTCAAGCTTCATTCTTTTGCATGTAGCGACCCAGTTTTCCCAGCACCATTTATTGAACAAACTTTCTTTGCTCCAATGCATAGTCTTTGCTCCTTTGTCAAAGATTAGTTGACCATAAATCTGTGGGTTTATTTCTGGATTTTCTATTCGATTCCATTGGTCTGTATGTCTGTTCTTGTTCCAATACCATGCAGTTTTGATGATTATGGCTTTGTAGTATAGTTTGAAGTCTGGGAGTGTAATGCCTCCATTCCCTTCTTTTTTTTTCAGGAGAGCTTTGGCTATTCGGGGTTTTTTGTGATTCCATATGAATTTCATCAATAATTGTTCTATTTCTTTGAAGAATGACATTGAAATTTTGATTGGAATAGCATTGAATCTGTATATTGCTTTTGGAAGGATGGCCATTTAAATAATGTTTATTCTTCCAATCCACGAGCAGGGGATGTCTCTCCATTTCTTTGTGTCTTCTTCTTAAATAGGCCATATTTTAAAGTATGCATTGTTTACAACCCTTCTTATATTAACAGAAATATTAAAACAACATTGCTACTTACTAACTCTCAGAACAGTTGAGTCCTCATCAAAATCATTCAAGGGTGCCAATGGTGTAGTTGAAACTATAGCCACACTCTGGAGGCAACATTTACAGAGAAGGTCAGCATTAGTAAACAAGACTGCAAATGCAGACTTGGAAGGCCTGTGTGAGAGCTATGGGGTTTTTTACACCCATAAAATCTTGGCATCTTAAGCACACTCTGAAAATGACCAGAAACCAGAGTTCTAATGACTTCATGCTTTGATTTTCTATCTCAGACTTTCGAGCCCAGGTATTTATCTTCAGGCCCAGAACACTCGTGCTGAGGTTTCTCCAGCAATACTGCACTGATTGATGTGCACAGTTCACGAGAAGAGTGTTCTTGCAGTTTCTATTTATCATAATCATCTCATTTACCTTGGCCCTCCCACAACTGTCTTTAAAGATGTGGTCTGAAAACTAAAAGTTCTCTTGGTGATACTTTTACATGCTAAACAGAAACATCTCTGCTCTAGCAGAGTTTTTATTTTTATTTTTATTTTTTTTAAAGACTTATTATTTATTTACACAAGAACTGGGTACAGGCCAGATATGTGGGAGGGTGAGAGGATTCACCAGAGACAGAGTGGGGAACAGAACAGGCAGACTGAAGAAATATACTGCTGAGGGGAACAGCAGGCATGACAGGACAGCAGGCAGCCATGCCATGTGGAACTCTTGCCGGCTGGCTGGGATCGAAGCAGTGCTGCAGAGGCTGAGGAGAGCTTCACAGCACTGTGCTCAACCACCTGTGCCACCAGGGGAGGCCCATTTTAATTTTTTTTAATGATTTATTTTTATTTATACAAGAACTGGAGTATAGGCCAGAGGTGTGGGAGGGTGAGAGGATTAACCAGAGACAGAGTGGGGAGCAGAACAGGCAGAAGGACTGAAGACATTGCTGAGGGGAGCAGTGGGCGAGACAGGAGAGGTCTGCCACGCCATGTGGGTTTCTCCCTGGCCGGCCGGGAATCGAACCCGCGCTGCAGAGGCTGTGGATAGCTTCACAGTGCTGCACTCAACATGCTGTGCCACCAGGGAGGCTCAGAGTTTTGATATTTAAATTAGAATTGGAAGGACACCTTTTAGGAAGACAGAATTCTGAGGTTTTCATTTAATCAAATTTTATCGGTGTTGTTACTTGATTTTCTTTGGACTCCTAAAAAAAGTATCCATTCTACAATTCAGATGAAAAGGGCCTCCCTGCTGGCTCAGGAGTTAAAGGTAATGCTATCAAGCTATCACCAGCCACTGAAGCACCAGTTCAGTTCCCCCAGGCAGCCAGGGAGCTACCCACATGGCGCAGCAGACCTCTCCTGCCTGGCCTGCTACACCCCTCAGCAGTGTACTTCAGTAGATCTGCCTGTTCTGCTTCCTACTCTATCTCTGGTGAGTCCTCTCACCCCCCACACTTCTGCCTTGCACCCCAGTTCTTGAATGCATAAATAAATCTTTAAATAAAAAAGATCCAGATGAAAGTTTCTTCCTTTTATCCTGCCAGCTTTGTCCTCTATTCTCCTGACTTCTGCCATCACAGACTGTCCCCAAATACTCTGAAAGTGGTTCCATTCACTGATGGAATCTACGTTTGGTCTGAGGATGAAGCAGTCATTTTGGATGGACCCCCAAACCATGGTCCCAATGCTCTTAGGAAATTGTTCCCTCATACTGGTGGGAGCTCTGGCAGAGGTACCTAGACCTAATTCCATCTGCTTCTTTAGAGCATTGAAGGCTGTAATCCAGGTGGAAAGCCTAGACTCCTACCCCCCCTCCCTTTGAAGCTCTTCAATGCCATGACAACTCCCGGGGAGGACTGCCGCTGGTACAGTGCAGGTTGTTGAGTTCACTCTGAAAGGAAGCGAAAGCAAAGCTGCTGCACTCTCACTTTACACTTCATCCTTTGGATCTGAGAGGTGGATGTCTTTCTCTTTTGTAAAATTTAACATGAGTTTATTAAACTTCCTCTATGGGCCATGACTTTGTTAGGTGCTAGACGAGAGTACAGACACAAATATAACCTTGCCCTCATGGAGTCCAGCGGGGGAGTACAGATTAACCGGGAGGAGAGGCGACAGACTCTGAGAGAAGTGCCATGCTGAAAAGTGTGCAAACCACAGAAGACAACCTCTTGACCTTGCTCAGGGGAGGCGAGGTGGGAGTGAAGAATCGTTCTTGTAAGATTTGATCTGAGACAAGCCCAACAGTTTACACAGTGGAGGGCATGAGAGTGAATGGAAGGCAATGATGCATGCAAAGCCTGGAGGCAGGAAGGAGAGTGGCCCATTCAGAGGATGGTGATGGTCTGGTGCCTCCTGTGGGATAGGACACTGGCAGTGGGGGCAGATCCTGGTGTTTGGCTCAGGAACGACCCACCACATAGACCATGAAGAACTCTGAGCAGTGGAGGCTACAGCAGGACTGGCATATGAACTAGGACACAGGTCACTCCTCCAATTCTGCAATGAATTCTTAGACAGAGCCAGCCCTAACTCAGACACTGAAAGATCCGGGGTAGCTCAGCCTGACTCCCTTTGATTTCTCCTCAGTTGCAACTGGATAATGATGCCAGCTACAGAACCATTGACCTCAGACTCCCTGGAATTTCTGGATCAGGAAGTGTCTTGCTCATACCTCAGGCACATTTTTGGCCCAATAAAGCCCATCGCTTGGAGGAGGCAGGTAGGAAGGGCATTGAAAGGTAGCCAAAGAAGGCACTTTCATTGAGGTTCGTACAGCTACACTGGCCCCTTTGGGCCTCATGCCAAATGGTGGGTAGGGAGGGTAGCAAACTTGCCAGTAGAACCCACACACCTTCATAGTTTCAGATTTTGAAGTCTCCCACTCTGACTCTTCTTTCTCAGAAAGGCTCCCAGCAGCTAATAAATGGCACCAGAGCCAGAGGATGGGAACATCTCAGGAGAGACTCAGCTTCTATGGCTGCTGCCAGCCACACTACATGCAGCTAAAGACAACGGCTTCCATCAATGGAGGGCTTCCTCTGAGGACAGTCAACACCATTCCAGTCTATGCCATGGGGCCGTAATGGCAGGAGCCAGTGCCCTGAAGACAGAACAAAACCCAGGACTGGGGATGGGCCGCAAAACTGCATGGCAATGCAATGCCCAATCACTGAATTATTAGGCTAGATCCCATAGGAAATAACTGTAGGGGGAGTAGGAGTTTTTGCCATTGAGAGGAAAGAGATTTAGGGCTTCCTTGCCTAGATTTAGGGCAAGAAAGTGGTTAAGACCACCCCAAGGTCTCCTTTGACTTTAATGACAACTGACTTTCTAAACCAGGGTGAAATCTAATTTCCTGTTGCCGAACAATCTTCCCGGGCACTTGGGTGTATATATTAGAATCACTGATGTCCTTTAACCAGCCTGTGTCCAGCTTTCCATCTCCAGAGAATAGCTGGAGAGATGGCTACTGATTTCTCTGAAATGAAAGGCTCTTGTGCCTCCATTTCTTCTGGAATCCAAGAATGGGGCTGCCACATCATCCTGCTTAAGAAAGAGGTTGTGTCTCCATCCAAAAGCCTGAAATCTACAGACTGACCTCTGCCCATACTTCTGGGACTGTTTGTTGTGATGCCTGTGAGGTTAGTTGGAAATGAAAATTTTTTCTTTATCCTGAAGACACGTTCCCACAGCTTCCTGCTTCTCTATCCTAAGGGTCAAGGCACAGTGACCCTCCTCCGGCCTTGGTGATGGCCAGATCTCATCTCTGATGGCTGACTGTGGGGCCAGAGGCTTCTTTTCTGGGTCTTTATTTTTCTGCCTCAAAATGTGAAATAAATTAATAAAAACTCTATCTCTGATGTGAATTTTTAAAGTAGATGGAGCTCTAGGTATCAGTAAAAGTGTCTGGGAAGGTACAACATAGACTGAAAACATGTTTTTCTCCTTGGGATTAAAACACTCCCTTCCTCCCTCCCTCCCTTCCTTCTCTTTTCATTCTTCCAAAATGAAAGATAAAAATTAAAAGCGACATCACCCATAGAGTGACACGTGCATCCATTGTGGTAAATACGCTCATTGTTTCCGGTGCGGAGTTTTCATGGCAGAGAAACAAAATCCAGAAGTTTCTGCTGTGCCCTTCTCAGAGGTCACAGAGCCAGTGCAAGAAGCAGGATCAGAAATGGGGCTCAAGATTCCATTGTCACTGGTGATCCCAAAGGGACACTTTTTTTTTTTTTAGTTTTCTTGTTAGCATTCATTTCATTGTCTTTTCCTAAACATCACATGGGCAGGCTGCTCCACCCCATGCCCCACCCCTGCCAAAAAAAAAAAAAAAAAGAGAGAGAAAGAAAGAAAGGAAGGAAGGAAGGAAGGAAGGAAGGAAGGAAGGAAGGAAGGAAGGAAGGAAGGAAGGAAGGAAGGAAGGAAGGAAGGAAGGAAGGAAGGAAGGAAGGACAGCCCACGAGGGTGTGGAGGGATTATGGCAAAAAAAAAGAGAAAGAAAGACGTTTATATGCATGCCACCTATATGTGTCTTAAACATGTTCTCAAATTTGGAAATTTGAGAATTTCTGGCAAAATGTCAGAATTAAATAAGCCAATCAATCACTTGAACCTTTTTCACAGTAATGACTTATGGAACGACAGAATCTTTTTTTTTTTTTAAGATTTATTCATTTATTTATACAAGCACTGGGTAGAGTCAGAAGCTCGGGAGGGTGAGAGAATTCACCAGAGCCAGAGCGGGGAGCAGAGCAGGCAGAAGGACCGAAGTACACTGCTGAGGGGAGCAGCGGGCGGCAGGAGAGGTCTGCGCGCCATGTGGGACCCTCACCCGGCAGCTGGGGATTGAACTGGTGCTGCAGAGGCTGCAGGCAGCTTCGCAGCCCAGAGCTCAACTGCTGTGCTACTGGGGAAGCCCAAGGAATGACAAAATCTTAGACCTGAGCTTGTATGTGGTGAAGGACCAGAGGACTCCCAACAGATTGAGGACTGGTACCCTCTCATCACCTGTGTTGTCTCTAACATTAGTTTTATAAAACTGATGTGCAAACACCTGTATTTCCTCCTGGGATGGGAGGGATTTACCCCTGAGTAAATGGCCCTCTGGGAAATGAGTCTCTAGCTTGAGATCTCCCTCCAACCTGCAGAGACACTGTTGGTTATTCGGACACTACATTGTGGCTGTGGCACTGCACTTTCCTCTCCTTTATCTTAGAACTCTGTCTCTCACCCCCTCCTCTTCATATGTCACAACACTTTGCAGTCAAGTGTTATACAAAGCTGAATTATGTAACTCTGTAGCAATAGAGGGAATATGAAACAATATAAATGACTGACACTCATATTTAATTCAGGGTTCCCAGATTTCAAGGCAGGGGCCCATTCTAAGTGTAGACAGAATTTACACTGGGGATCCCAGGAAGTATCCCTTCACCTTTAAACCACTGATCTGCCCTCCTGTATCATGACTGCTCTTGATGAGGTTAGAATTTCTAAGTTCTGCCTCCCACAGGATTTTGAGAATATAAAACCAAGTTCTAGATTAGTTGTGCTTTCAACAAAAAGTTCCATTGGGACATCTCTTATATGGTGTGGTAAGTTAGATTTTCAAGTTAGAGGGCATACACACCAAGGGAATACGAATTAATAGTAGTATATTGATTTTACTACTTGATATTTTAGTTTTGCTGTACGGTTTCCAAATGGCTTTGAAATGCATTGTCTCTTTTAACTCTCAAAACAACTTACACCATAGTCATAGTAGGCAGATTAGGCTAGTATCACTGTAACTGGTAAACCCTGTGTATTGATGGTTTAGACAAGTCAGAGTCTCACACGAGCTGAGGAGTTGCCCTCAATCTTGTAGCCACATGATTCACAGCATATGAGCGCCAAAGACACCACAGAAGGGGAGAGCTAGAGGATAGCACTGGATAGTTTGCTGGACTGAGTTCTGAAAGGGCTCATATTGCTTCTGCTCACACTTCTTTAGCCACATGCCATTTGATCACCCCAACTCAAGGGAGGGGAACAGAGACAAAGAGCTCCCTCTGTGTTCAGAAAAGGAAAGGCATGGAAATTAAGTTCTTTGTATCTCAATCAATATTTTGTCCAATAGACTTCTACTGAGCATTTCATTTATTCCAGACACTGTGCTGGTTCTTTTTTTTTTTTTTTTTAAGATTTATTTATTTATTTATTTATACGAGCACTGGGTACAGTCAGAAGCGCAGGAGGGTGAGAGAATTCACCAGAGCCAGAGCAGGGAACAGAACAGGCAGACCAACGAAGTACACTGCTGAGGGGAGCAGCAAGCGTGGCAGGAGAGGTCTCCGCGCCATGGGGACCCTCAACAGTGGCCGGGGATCGAACCAGTGCTACAGACGCTGCAGGTAGCTTCGCAACCCAGCGCTCAACTGCTGCCTCACCGGGGAGGCCCTGTGCTGGTTCTTATGGGTGTTATTCCCTTTAAAAATCAGAGACTTGGATCTCAAATTAAAATGCTTCATTTTCCAATGAGAAATCCTCTTTTAGTTGTACTTGATATCTTGGCACAGGTAGAAAATTTTCCTTAAAAGTTATTCTAATCTAACAGTTTTTAATTCCATGATAAAAATATCCTTGATAAATATTTGTCCTTGATTTTATGTCAACTTGTATGCATGACAGCAGAATGACTACTGAATGTGGCTGTTGGCCTCTCTAGGTATCGGATGATGGAGGGAATATTAATAAAACCTCTTTATTTGTGACATGACTGTAATATATAGACTGAATTCTATATTCTGTGGGAGTCATTCTTGAAGTGATTCATCTTCAATCCATGATATTTCTAACCATCAAGATTTCCCTTTGACATAAAAAGGAGGGCACTGTTTGCCTGTCAGACATTGCTCTTTCTCACACATTGGTGATAAGGCAGGTGGGATTTTCTGTTTGTTGTTGCTGTTGTTGAACCTGATATGACAAGTATAAACAAACATTCCATTGTGTCACTGTTTACCTGGGGCTACTTTTCACCTTCAAGTTTTCTTTATACTGTGTTTTGTAGAGAAAACTCCAAATTACCTTACCCTTCATTCCTTCTTTGGAGAATAGTTTGCTGTCTTTCTCTATAGTGTATATTACTTTAATGAACTTCAAAGAACAGAAAATATAATCATTGAAACAAGTTATTTTAATTTTCATTGTCATGTGTTTTCCTGTGTATGTTGAATATGACTTATTAAAGTTATGTTCTGAAGTTCTGCCCCTTTCTTTGCCTTTGAGTTCAACTAATAAGCTTGCAAAATAATTAGATTTTTTTGAGCTTTTCTGTGACTTCTAAATGAAGAAGAGTAAAAGGATGTGGTTTGAGTTAGTGCAGGGTCCTTGGATTCACTCTGGGAAATGTTTCACCAGAACTTCCCTTTCAGGAGCACGCAGTGAATTTCTCCATGAGGCAGAGACGGTAGTTATATTTATTTATTTTTTTAAAAAGATTTATTTATTTATTTTATTTTATACAAGCACTGGGTACAGTCAGAAGTGCGGGAAGGTGAGAGAATTCACCAGAGCCAGAGCGGGGAGCAGAGCAGGTAGAAGGACCGAAGTACACTGCTGAGGGGAGCAGCGAGCGGCAGGAGAGGTCTGCGCGCCAATCGGTAGTTATATTTAAAGGGCAGGTTTATTAGGAAAAGGGACAGAAAAGTAAAGTACACTTGCATAGACACAAGTGGGCAGGAAGAGCTGCCCCACAAGGGACAGGTTTGCAAGAAAGGCCTGCCTGGTTGCAGGCAGATGGCCTTGACATAAAGATATGGAGATTGAGCCCATTGTAGACTGGCAGGAAGGAAGATGCTGCCCTGCAGGGGGAGAAAGATGGTGAAAAGAGGCACCTGCATAGTCACAGGTGGGCAGAGGGAGTGCTGCCCCAACCTGTGCAGACACTGAACTGATACAGACTTCTGTTTGGGAGAGGCTCACTCCTTGTGAGTCTTCAGTTGGTTGCTAATTTTGGATAACTATGTAGAATTTGAAAGGGACTGGAGATTCTACAATAGGCTCAATCTCCATATCTTTACCTTTGGATGCTCCTGCAGATAACTGCTTAGAGGTTATGCTTTGTAATCTAGGCATCTATGCCTAAGGATACTAGTCTGCCCCTAAGGATACCAGTTTCCCCAACTGTGCCTTCTGTGCCTAAGGATCTTGGTTTCCATAGATGTGCCAATGGCTATGCTAATCTCTTCTAGCCCCTTCTCCTTGTGTGAGCCAGGTTTCTGGTCTTGGGGCACACCTTCTTTTCAGTTTTTTTTTTTTTTTCTGTTCTTGTCCTCCATCATAAAAGATGAAATTTATTTTATTTTTTAAATAATTTTCTTACATCGCTGTAATCCCCATAGTTCTCCTACCACCATATCACCATCATATTCCCTTGTGTTCATTCCCCTTCCCTTCCCCTTCTTTGCTGTGTGCCTCAGTTCTATGGTCAGTTTGCTAATTTTGACTTTTTCTTGACCTTTTGTTTGTTTTCTCAGTATTCCCCATATAAGTGAGACCCTCCTGAATTTATCTTTTCCTTCTGACTTATTTAGGTTAGCATATTCCCTTCCATTGTTTAAATATACCACATCTTTTTGATCCATTTTTCTATTTGGGGGCATTTGGGTTGTCTCCGTATCTTGGCTATTGTAAATAGTGCTGCAATAAATATAGGAATGCAGGTTTCCTTTCAAATTAGTTTTTTTATGTCCTTTAGGTAGATTCCTAGGAATGGAATTGAGTTATAGGGCAAGCGAATAGCTTCTAGGCTCAGGACAGAATAGGAAAAGACTTGGAGGAATAAGGAAGACTCCAGAGAAAAGGGCAACAAATTTCAAAGGGGACTGATCAAACACCCCAGGACTAGGGACAACAGGACATTCTGGAACAAGAACAAAAATGATAAAGTACTCTAACGGGGCCTCCCCTGGTGGCGCAGAGGTTGAGCGCTGGGCTGCGAAGCTGCCCTCAGACTCTACAGTGCCAGTTCTATCCCAGGCCACAGGCAGGATCCCACACAGTGTGCAGACCTCTCCTGCCGTGCCTTCTGCTCCCCTCAGCAGTGTATTTCCTCAGTCTGCCTGTTCTGTTCCCCACTCTGGCTCTGCGAATTCTCTCACCCTCCCAGGCTTCTGACTGTACCCAGTGCTTGTATAAATAAATAAATAAATCTTTAGAAATAGATAAATAAATAATAAATAAAAAGATAAAGTACTCTAAGATAGGGGCTGGGACACAAGACTTAATTCTGGGCACAAAGACATTAAGGCAGAGTGAGTGAGATCACCAAGAACTACCCAATCACAGAGAGACTGATGGGGCTTTAGAATAATTACAGAAAGAAGATGTGTATTCCCTGAGACATAACTCCACTTTTGCTTCCTTGACCCTCCCTGGCCTGGTTTCACCAGCCTGGGAGTACTACTTTATTTCTGTTTCTTTTTTCCTCAATGAAATGTTTCTTATATTTATTTCTCTAAACAAATTTGCCTCTTTTCACTTGCTTGCCTGAGTGTCACCGAAGTTCCTGCTGTGGCTTCTGTGACACCAATCTGTGGTGGTCTAGTGGCTGGGACTCAGCACTGCCACTGCAGCCTGGGGTCAATTCTGACTGGAAGACTAGACCTGAAAACCTGAAACTCCGGTATCAGAAGTAATGGATCATACGCCACAGATTTCCAGATGCAGGGCTTTCTATGTCCCAGGAAAATTGTCACATAGTGGGATGGTTTCAAGAACAAAGGTGAAAAGAACAAACACATGTTAAAAATGTAGGTGCCAGTGTGTCCATCTGATTTTAAATACAAGTTGCCTGGTTTTACAAACAAAATGTGAAGCAAATGACAATGTGTACTCTTCCTTTGAAAGACTTTAAGGCAAGTATTTTAAATATATCTTTCATTTTAAATATTTGTTAATTTGTTATGATTTATCAGGTACAGAGTTCCTGGGGGTTTTGCTAACTTAAAAAATTATTTCTTGGTAATTTAAAGAAAAACATATTTTCTGGGAAGCATCATACAATTGATACAATGCTTATATAATGTGAAGTAAAGAAAATGGTACATTAAATAATTCAGTCTATAGATAAGATTCACTATGAAATATTCTTGTATTTATAAATTATCAAGGTAAGACCTCCCTGGTAGCACAAGGGGTTAAGTCTCAGCACTATGAAGCTATTGGCAACCACTGCAATAGCAGTGCTATTCAATCCCCAGGCAGGGAGCTAACCCACATGGCATAGCAGACCTCTGCTGTCTCTCCCACTGCTCCTCTCAGCAGTGTATTTCAGTAGATCTGCCTGTTTTGCTCCCAACTCTGTCTCTGGTGAATCCTCTCACCCTCCCACACGTCTGGCCCATACCCCAGTTCTTGTATAAATAAATAAATAAATCTTAAATATATATATATATGGCCTCCCTGGTGTTCAAGGGGTTAAGTCTCAGCACTATGAAGCTATCAGCAACCACTGAAATATCACCACTGTTTGATTCCTGGCCAGGAGCTAACCCACATGGAGCAACAAACCTCTCTGGTGTCGTCCACTGCTCCTCTCAGTAGTGTATTTCAGTAGATCCCGCCTTTTCTGCTCCCCACTCTGTCTCTGGCAAATCCTCTCACCTTCCGCACCTCTGGCCTACACCCCAGACCTTGTATGCATAAATAAATAAATTTTCAAATAATATATATATATATATATAAAGGAAAGATTGAAGAGTCATGACTAGAAAGATGCAGATTCCAGTGGAAATGGAAACAATAAAAAAAAACAGCCAAATGGAAATTCTACAACTACTTATTACAACATATAAATTATGATATATAAGCAGATTATAGATTGCAGAAGAAATGAGTCAGGAACCTCAATTACAGGTCAATACAACTTATGCATTCTGGAGAATAGAGAAAAGGTTTGAAAAATAAAAACAGAGCATAAATGAACTATAACAATGTTATTTGGGTAACTGTAACTTCTCCCAGAAAAAGAAACAAAAATGAGAATGAGGCTTAAAAAAATCTTAAAGATATAATGATCAAAAATTTCTCAAAAATGGGCCTCCCCAGTGGCGCAGTGGTTGAGCGCTGGGTTGCGAAGCTGCCCGCAGCCTCTGCAGCACCGGTTCGATCCCCGGCTGCTCCCCAGCCACTGGAGGAGGGTCCCACATGGCGTGCAGACCTCTCCTGCCGCCCGCTGCTCCCCTCAGCAGTGTACTTTGGTCCTTCTGCCTGCTCTGCTCCCCGCTCTGGCTCTGGTGAAGTCTCTCACCCTCCCACGCTTCTGACTGTACCCGGAATAAAGATTTAAATAAATCTTTAAAAAAATTTAAATAAATATTTAAAAAAATTTTTTTGTCAAAAATGAAGAAAAATATCAATTTATTAATAAAGGAATCTCAGCATATCCTAGAGCATATCTGTAAATATGAATGAGAAATAAAAAAATGCCAATGAATAAAATCTGAAAAAAGTCACCAACAAACCTTCCTAATAATGAAAAGCAAAGGTATATTTCAAGTTGAAGGGAAAAGATACCATTGTGAGAAATGAATCCAAATAAAATGAAAGAAAGCATTGGAAACATTAAATAAGTGGATAACTATGGAAAATTATTTTTCTTATTACTTTCCTAAAAGATAATTGAACATTTAAAGAAATATAATAGCATTTCTTTAATGATGCTCATTATTATAACAAACTTACAAGATATTATATGTTAAATGACACAAATTATTTGTGATAACAGGGTTATTCTGTTATAATATTTGAACACTTTATATGAAATGATTCAATGTTTATTACACAGAGATTATGGCAACTGAAAATGTATACTCAAATTCTTAAAACCACTAAAAAATAAAATTTATAGTAGAAAAAATTGATGAAATACAAATAATTTGATTATATCAAAGGAAGTTTCTAGGAGAGGAAAATGAGAGGAATTGGAAATATTAGTAAAATGAACCAACTAGTAAAATAAGCATAAGATCAGGCTTATATAAATATAATATAAATTTACAGTTAAAAGATATCAAATATTTATATAAATATAATGGTATATATCATGTGGTCATAAAGGAATTAATGGAACATGGGACACACATCAAAGAGAGGTATCAAGCTCAATCTAGTGGACTCACAGTAACTATGTTAAATATTGGAGTAGATAATCCTAAAAACACTACTCATTGGTGATCAATATAGAGAACAATATAAACATTGCCTCATACAAAGAGAACAGGCTGCTATGTAAAAAAGGAAACATTCTGGGGCCTCCCTGGTGGGAGGGAAAAGACAGCGCTGTCAAGCTGTTGCCAGCCACTGCAGCAGCACAAGTTTGATCCCGACCCACCAGGGAGCAACCCGCATGGCACAGCAGACCTCTCTGCCTGGCCAGCTTCTCCCCTCAGCAGTGTATTTTGGTAGATCTGTCTGTTCTGCTCCCCACATCCCCTGCAACTCTGGCTTATACCTCAGTTCTTGTATGCATGAATGAATAGATATTTAAAAAAAGAAAAAGAAAAAAGCATTCTGAGAATAAGAAAAAGGAAGGGGATGATTAAAATACTGCTAAGAATTTATACACATATACATCTGTGTATGTGTTTGCATGAATGTATGAAAGAACAGAATGGACAGCAATAAACCCAAAGTCATACAAACATGAACATAAAATATTCTTGTAGAAAGAAGAGCATGAAAGGAAAAGAAGCTGTTTTTCAAAACGATAGATGCTCTATCTAGTTGAGAATGATGACCTCTCCTCGTATATCCAACTAGCATTTAGGAAAGCTAATCTTCCCCTTCTTCTTAAGACTTTTTTCTAAATTTCCTCCACAGATTTGCTGAAAGCAAAGGTAACAATTCTGATCCCTGTTTCCTCTGCTACAGAATAGAATTGTAGTTTACATAGTCCTAAGACCCAGGAGGACACCAGGTGTGAAAAGACTAGGAACTCAGATTGTACAGATTATTGATATTATACTGTAATATACAGGAAAGCAGTAACATCTGTGCTTTTACCAATTATATCCAGGTCATGTGAGGGGAATACAAAATGTACATAGAAAATGAAAAAGAAAATCCTCAGCCCATGAAGCATCCAGGACCCTCTCCTGGCGCAACATCCCTCCTAAACTGGTATAAACATTTCAGATTCCTAACAAGAGGACCACAGAACCTGAGCCATAACTGAGAGCAGACTAGAAACCCCTCTTCCCTTCCTTATTTTATATTTTTTCCTGAATAAATTGGAAATGGAGCAAATACACATTCTTTTAAAGAAATTATTTAATTCTGTCTTTTTTTCCTGACTGTGAAAAGCCCTTAAGGCAAAACTCTTTAATAGGAAGAAAATGATTAATAACCTTAATTTGTGCTCTTGAAATTCGAACTCCAAATATTTGTCTACTTAAAAACTCCAATAAAATCAACTGACTGAGTACTGGAACTAATAAAGGAATTGAACAAGGCAGCGTGATAACAACCTAGCATTTAACAAAAAAAAAAAAACACTGTTCTGTTTGCTGGCAATGACCAGAAAAAAGTTAGATTGCATCAAAGAAACAACAATTTAATAAGATACCTGGGAATAAACAAATTGAGAGATCCATAGGCTGTAGGCTAAGAAGACCCATACCCACACTTATCTACATGGACCTTTAGGATGACATAAAAAGCAGGAACAGATGCAGGATGCACCCATGCAGTTCCTATAAATGAGATACCAATAGTATAAGATGCAAACACCCCAAAATTCATCATTAAGTGTAAACAATCCCCATCATAACCATGTGATAAATTTTACTGAATTTTGATAAGGTCTCTACTAGTTAATATGGAAGTGAAAATATAAAAAGAATTGTAATAATTCTTTTCAAATATCAATACTAATGAAATACATGCACTACCAGATAGGAAAGCAGACCATAAAGTAATTCAATCTGTGTGGTATTGACACTGGGTTAAACAAACAGTCAAGTGGGAGAGAATAGATAGTTCAGGAATAGATCCACAGCTGATGTACATGAGTTTTTAAACAGTAGGAAAAAAGATTGATTATTTAATACCTTAAACCTTGGAAAGTTCCATTCTATTTTGTAGTTAGCAGAATAATAGCCTCTAAAATGCCCCATCCCACTCTCTAGAATCTATCACCTTCCATGAACTCTGCAGGCATGGACCTTGAAACAGAGATTAGCCAGACTTGCTGAGTAGGTTCCCATTAATCTCATAAACTTTAAAAGCTGAGCAATCCTGGCTGTAGTCAGATTGAGGGAGGGTAAAGAAATGAGCTGTTGTTGGCTTTGAATTTGGAGAAAGGGACCATGAGGTAACCTGTAACAGTTGTGAGTAGAAGTTGAAAAATGCAAGAAGGCATAGTCTCCCCTAGAATCTTCAGAAGAAATATTGCCCTGCCAACATCAGATTTCAATCTAATGAGGCCATTGTTGGATTTCCAGTCTGCAGAATTGTTATAGGATAACTTTGTGTTGATTGAAGTAACAAAGGTTTTGGTAATTGGCTAGGACCAAGTAGAAAATTTATACAAATTTGATATAGAAAAAATAAGATTCCCACCTCATTCTACAGTCACACATACACTCTTGGTTAATTAATGAGCCAACCACAACAAATCACTTGGCTAGATAGGTACAGACACAAACACACATGCAAAGTAAGATGTGTGTGTTGAGAAGCCAGGTAAAGAACATAAGAGGCTTTATAGAACATGCACATGCATCCGAAGTGGAGGAAGTACTCGAAGCAACAAATAAAATCCAGAAGCAAGGGAACAAACAAGAAAATGGATAAATTCAACTACAAAAATATAACAATGTTCTGTGGGACAAAAGGAAATAAAATTCAAATCAAAAACTGCCTGGCATTGATCATTGGCAAAATGATTTCCAATACATGTAATTGCAAAATGATAGTGCATTTATCATATAACACAGGCACTACAATATGCAAGAAAATAGCAATAGCCAGATTAAAAAAAATACACACACACACACACACACACACAGGATAATATCAGGTAATTTCCAGAAAAAGTAATTCAGTTTATTAGTAACTATATGGGAAAAGAAAAGAAGGGAATCATCTAGGAAATGATAAGGTAATAATGATATTTCACCCATCAGATTAGCAATCTCTCAAATATTGATAACATTACATATTTTTTTCTTCCCTGCCTGGCATGTAAATTTATGAAAATGAAACAAAATAGACTATTTTGCATATAACATACACTATGATTTGAATGCGTGAACTGCATTTTTTTTCTTTTCTTTCTACTCTACAAGATAAGTAAATGTGGGCTTCCCCTGGTGGCGCAGCGGTTGAGCGCTGGGTTGCGAAGCTGCCCAAAGCCTCTGCAGTGCCGTTTCAATCCCAGGCCACCAGCGATGGTCCCACATGGCGTGCAGACCTCTCCTGCCGCCCACACTGCTCCCTTCAGCAGTGTATTTCATCACTCTGCCTGTTCTGTTCCCTGCTCTAGCTCTGGTGAATTCTCTCACCCTCCCACGCTTCTGACTGTACCCAGTGCTTGTATAAATAAATAAATAAATCTTTAAAAATAATAAGTAAATGTGTGCTGGCCCACAGGCATGTGCACACACAGATAGGGGTACACACATGAACACCTGTGCACACATGTGCATCCACATGACACAATACACAAGAGTCAGAGGAACTGAATTGAAGCAAGAGAAGCTGAGATCCCAGATACAGTAAGTCAGACATCAGTTGTTTAATTCTGCCATTCCTGCAAAGCTGTGTGCATCTTCCCCACCTGGCCGTCCTGTCTTCCACCCTATGCTGACCAATTCTGGTGAATTGGCCAAAACTCCCCTGTTTTCTCATTTGTATTCTGCAGGGAGCTTTGAAAGGACTTTAAGGGCAGGGGAAAATAAAACTTAAAGTATATTAACTTGAGACATTGATGTGAAAATCTCTAACTAGAAATCTGAATCTTCTAAAAGGAAACAAAGTAAAATGTGAGAGCCTGGGCTCTACCCACCCCACCACCAAAGGAAGGAGAAATCAGAACCCTCATTAGCAGTAAACTCAGCACAGGATGTGCAGAATTATTGGGTCTCAGCTACTCCTGCAGGAGGAGCAAGATCAACGTGTGAGGATGTCATTGCAGCTTGGTTTATAAGAAGTTGGAAATTGGAAATAAACCAAACGTTCATCTACACGGTTATGACTGAACAGATGATTACTCTTTTGCTGTGTGTGTGCGCACATGCATGCTTCCTTTGATGCCACTCAGGGACTGGTACAGACCATCTCCACCACATTTTAAACCATTCTTAAGTGCACATCACAGGTGCTTAACCCAGATGCCAGACCCCTGGTTCCCTTGCTACACCTGCCTTCAAGCATTTCTCTCTCTTCAGGAAATGTAATTGTTTCCCAGGTATGTGGGAGGCGGGTAGACATCAGAGCGAATCTTAAAGTATCATGAAGAAAATGTTTTCAGGTTTCTTCTCTAAATATGTTTTTGGTTAAATTACATCAGTCTGGGGGTGGGAAAACATGATTTCTCCAAAATAAGCAGAAAACAATGTAATGTTTAGATCTTGGGGTTCATCTTAGAGCTCTGTTACTTGCTAAGCATGTAATATTGGGCAATTTATTTCAATCGCTGAAGTTTGGTTATCTATTTTTTTGGATAACCAAAAAAATACGTGTCAGGACTCACGTAGATAAATATATGTGAAACTTTCAGTGGTGCCTAACACCTGACAAATGTCGCCTTTTTTCCCCCTGCAGTCTATCTCTGGAGTCAGCACACTCCAACCCCTGGGCCAACCTGTTTTTGTAAAACAAGTTTCCAACCTGCCACCTGTTTTTGTAAATAAAATATCACTGGAACACAGCCCAACTCATTTGTTTATGCATCATCTTACACAAGAGAGCTGAGCATTCTCCTTAGAGCCCACCTAACTCACAAAGCCTAAGATATTTACTTCTGGCCCTTTAAGGAAAGGGCTCCCTGCACTGTGGAAGGTTTTTGCCATCACCACTGCCTGCCTGCCTGCTCTCCCGTGGGTGTCATGAAATGCTTGCACATGTAAAGAAATATCATTACTAATTACAAGTCCACACTTCATTATACTTCTTTGGTAGTTATTATACTTTTAACTTCATCCAAATCTTTTTCAATAAGGGCTTGTCCACATAAGATAATAAGCTGAATTTCCACGTTTTAAATTTCATGCATATTAAAAGAAAGATCCAAACTCTTACAATATATTCTCAAGAAGGGAGCTTTCGTTAAGGAACATCATATCTAATAGGACATGTTGGGCTGCAAGGGAAATGTTGACTGAAAGTGGTTTAAGTGATAACTCGTTGATTCAGCTCACTTTGTGTGCCATCTGGGGGTGAGGGGTGCTTAGTCTCCCAAGGGTTGTATGATCTATGAGCAATCCCTTTTCTTTTCATCATTCTGTTGTGTCATCCTCAGAGTTTGAGTTTTCATCCAAACATCCTCTTGCCTCATGGTCAGCTCCAAACAACATGTCAAAAACCGGAAATAGGGTCAGGTGTCAGGGTGGGGTAAGGGGGAGTGGCAGCAAGAAAAGGCTCCTCCCTCTTGCCTCTATTTTATTAGGGGACAGTGTCCCTACCCCATGTCTGCCACTGACCTTCACTGTTTCTTTCACTGGCCAGCAGAGT
Organism: Talpa europaea; assembly: GCF_964194135.1. NCBI lineage: Eukaryota > Metazoa > Chordata > Mammalia > Eulipotyphla > Talpidae > Talpa > Talpa europaea. Next base: position 39,647,991 of record NC_140078.1, read on the forward strand.
CACATGACCCCTTTTAGCTGCTGAGAATGCCAAGGAAGAGTATGTGGGTTTACAGAGATAAAGGTCTCTCTAAGGATGAGCTAATGAGAAGGGATTTGTCAGTATCTGTTGGAAGATGAACCAACACACATTGACTGACCTGTCCTGACGTCATCGTAGAGATGGAAACAGGCTCTGGGATAGGAATCTGCTAATCCTCCTCCTGGGTGGGTGGGGGTGGGCCTGCATTGTCTGTTCTTTCTGTGTCACCCACATTGAAAAGTCTACTCAAAAGTGTATAGGGAGCCAGCTTAGGAAGCCTCTTCCATGGTGTTTGGTGCCCCCTCCAGTGTACTTCTCTCACCATCCCCCTGGCATAGCAGAACTCGTCACCAAATGATGGGGTCCCAAGTCAAGAGTCCTTGCCTCCCTTTGGCAGGGTTGGAAGCTGCCACCTCTGGGCTGTCCTCGCTCAAGCCTCATATGTGTTTTTTGTCAGGCCTCTCCTGTGCTGCTAGAGCATATGGTTGCCCTTTCCTTTGGACATAGGTGTCTTCTCTGAGGATTTTATTGGTTTTGGCTAAAGGTCTTTTACAAGGTATATAAAAGAATTACTGGTTATGTGCCAGTCTCAGAATTGGAGGGAATTTCAGATCTTGGAAGTAGCACTCACTGCAGAAGTGAATTCATTTCATAAAAAGTATAAAAACAGCCTTGAGGCCACAAGGCACAGCCTCCCCAGGGCAGCTGAGTGACCTCATTACACCCTTCGAATCCGAAGATTTGAAGCAGTCCAAGCTAGACTAAAAGTAAAATTCCTGTGGGGTACATCTGTTCCCCACAAAAGTATAAAGAATCTGAGATAATGGAATAGAAATCTGACTTATTCCCATATTATGAAACAACAGCAATTTGGAAAATACATTTTAAAATAGTCACCAGGGCCTCCACGGTGGCGCAGCGGTTGAGCGCTAGGCTGCTAAGCTGCCCGCAGCCTCTGCAATGCAGGTTCTATCCCCATCTGCCTGGGAGGGTCCCACATGGCACAGCAGACCTCTCCTGTATCACCTGCTGCTCCCCTCATAGTGTATTTCATCAGTCTGCCTATTCTTTTTTTTTTAAGTTTTTTTTAAATTTTTTAATTTTTTATTATTTTTTAAAGATTTATTTATTTATTTATACAAGCACCGGTACAGTCAGAGGCGCGGGAGGGTGAGAGGATTCACCAGAGCCAGAGCGGGGAGCAGAACAGTCAGACGGACGAAATACACTGCTGAGGGGAGCAGCGGGCGGCAGGAGAGGTCTGCGCGCCATGCCGCCATGCGGCACCCTCCTCTGGTGGCCGGGGAGCAGCCAGGGATAGAACCGGCACTGCAGAGGCTGCGGGCAGCTTCGCAACCCAGCGCTCAACCGCTGCGCCACAGCCACCGGGGAGGCCAGTCTGCCTATTCTGTTTCCCTCTCTGGCTCTGGTGAATTCTCTCACCCTCCTGTGCTTCTAACTGTACCCCAGTGCTTGTATAAATAAATAAATCTTTTTTAAAAATAAATAAATAAATAAAATAGTCACCGAGTCTTTCTACCCCAAAACCACAACTACTAAATGTTGACTCATCTCCATCTTTTCCTTAGATTCTTAACTTATTTTTAAAGGCATTATATGCAAACATATTATATATGTATTTTTGTAACCCCATTTTTTGTAACCCCATTCAACATTTGAACCAAAGCATTTTTTTTTTCTGTGCTATATAATAAGAATTGACTTAAAGTGCCATAGGGTTCACTTGGTTTTGCAAACAGGCAGATGCCAATTCCTAAATCTCTTCTCCATTTGGAGTTGAGGCTACTGATTTGGAACAATCTTAAAGAAGGGTCAGTCCTTGATGTGAACACAAAACTCCTCAATTTTGTCAAGTTAGCATTTCGATATTCTAAAATAAGAAAAATAAGAAAAATCACCATTGCAGATTATTCATTTGGTCATTTTTTAATGTTTTGTCTTCAAAAATATTCTTTATTTTGTATAACTTTTAGTCTATCTTTGTCTGCTTCAAATCTTGTATGCATAAATAAATACATCTTTTAAAAATAAATAAATAGGGTCTCCCTGGTGGCACAGGCGGTTGAGTGCTGCACTGTGAAGCTGTCCGCAGCCTCTGTAACGCAGCTTCGATCCCGGCTGGCCAGGGGGATTCCCACATATCGCAGCAGACCTCTCCTGTCACACCCTCTGCTCCCCTCAGCAGTGTCTTCGGTCCATCTGTCAGTTCTGCTCCCCGCTCTGTTTCTGGTGAATCCTCTCACTCTCCCGCTCATCTGGCCTGTACCTCAGTTCTTGTATAAATAAATAAATCTTAAAAAAAATACTTAAAAAAACCGAGATGTTCTTCAGCAACCCCAAGTTGAGCATGATGTGAGTAGGCTAGAACTTATAAATAAATATCGACCACAGACAGGAAAATAAATACTGCTTGGGAGTCAGTTCGTAGAGAGAAATATTCTGAGTCATGTTGTAACTGAGGTTAAACAGTTAAATTACTCTCAGATCCTAGATAGCACAAATTAAAAAAAAAATCTTATCCAACTTTCTTTACAGATGCAGTAAGAGCAACAGTCTTGAGCTGAGATTCAGGGCCTACTGGGAACTAAGAACACAGAAAAAGAAGAGGTTCCCCAGTAGTGAGGCACCTTGAAAAAAAAGAATCCTGATCCTGGACTTGGACTATAAACAAAATATTTTCTAATTGGCTTGGCTGGATGGGACCCTAACTCAGTCTTACGATCATGATCACTGTTACCAGAATATCCCTGCTTCCTTTGATCTTTGGCCCTTGTCTCCTGAGAGAGTTAATTTCCTTTGTCTCCAAAAGTCTGTAGATATTAAAACTTTCAAATAATTGCATTTCAATAGTATAAACAATTGGGAACTTCCAGTTCCTCCCTTTTCTCCTCAATCTGCAAAGTGGGTCTTTTAAAAGCAGCATAGAGGTATCTTTTAATTTTTTGTGTTGTTAAATAACAATGTGTTTGGTAATAGTTGGTGGTTATTCTTTATGCTATAGACCAACTTACTTAGAGTCGACACTACCTCAATCCTGTCTGTGCTGGAGGCACCATAGCACGTGGTAGAAGGGCTGAGAGACAGGGTGTATTACCAATCAGTCTCAGTGTGATGGTGAGAGATAACATTTATAAATAGCTGATTCACTCATTCAGCAGACAGTAATTGGACATCTCCATGCCTGACACCATCATCCAATAATTTAAGAAGGTAAATGCCTTTGCAGCGCAGATTTTGCTCTACCTCATCAAGGGCGGGTGTCCTATTGCTGACGAGTGTGCCACCTCAAAACTGACCAGCTTCCCAAAATGACTCCCCTTAGGTTGCTCATTACGCTACAGTTTGCACAGGGCTCGATGGGTCATCTTTTTCTATACCATGTTGTGGGGCTCCTTGACTTCCTCACTGCACAGTGGCTGCTCCAAGAGCAAGTATCCACTTGTCCAGACAAGAGTGAGCCATCTCCCATGCTTTTGTCTTTCATGTTCTACAACGTTTCTTTTTTTTTTTTTTTTCCATAGAGGCATGTTTTTATTTATTTATTTATTTGTTTGTTTGTTCTGTTTATATATGCACTGGGCACAGTCAGAAGTGCGGGAGGGTGAGAGAATTCACCAGAGCCAGAGCGGGGAGCAGAGCAGGCAGAAGGACCGAAGGACACTGCTGAGGGGAGCAGCGGGCGGCAGGAGAGGTTTGCGCACCATGTGGGACCCTCCTCCAGTGGCCGGGGAGCAGCCGGGGATCGAACCGGCGACGCAGAGGCCACGGGCAGCTTTGCAACCCAGCGCTCAATCGCTGTGCCACCAGGGAGGCCCCCGACGTTTCTTTTTTTTTAAGATTGATTTATTCATGCAATCAAGAGCCGGGATACAGGTCAGATGTGAAGGAGGGTGAGAGGACTCACCAGAGACAGAGTGGGGAACAGAACAGGCAGACTAACTGAAATACACTGCTGAGGGGAGCAGTAGGCGAGGAGAAGTTGGGATCGAATCCGCACTGCAGAGGCTGCTGTCAGCTTTGCAGCGCTGCGCTCAACCTCCTGCGCCACCAGGGAGGCCTTCTACATTTCTTATATATCTTTAGTCATTGCCCCACCCTGGCCCCAAGAGCATCTGAGCATCACTTTGTAAACAAACAGTGGCACAATAGATTTTTGGTGCAGTGTCTTTAGAAGATTCCATCCATTGCCGCAGTTCAGAAAGTGATTTCTCCAAGTGTCATGGTGCAGAGCTGTGCTGCCCATCAGTTGTACTATGGAATTTGGCAGACAGGATTAACTGGGGTCAAGGTCATGCATAGATGTGGAATTTATCAGGGAGATAATGCTGGTGTTTTTTCTAACTGGCAAGGGTAGCTTGTCCCACATGTTGGTGTGAATGGGTATTGGAGACAAGAAGGTACCACGCCCATTTTCCCCTATCCCAGCCCAGGTAGGAAACTGTGATCCCCAACTCTAGAGGAAAGCCCAGCCACGTTGGCTTGTTGCCAAGGAATAATGTTCTGAACTTAGTCTCGTAAGACATCTACAGAGGTCACCCTCTCTCCACATTGTTCTTGAGTGCCGTGTCACCTGTAATTAAGATATATCTTTTATCTCTATTCTCCGAATCAGGAGGGAGAATGTGGCATGGACATAAAGTCTGAAACTGATACTATTGTTTTATCAAATACTATAATACAATATCAATAAACAATAGCTTGTATGTTTTCAGGGAATCCCCTTTTGGTGGTCACCCTGATTATTGTCATAACAGCTGGAAGTAGTATCCCTGCTGCATGTGTCACGGGACTAAGTTGACAAGGTTGGTCAGGGTTAGTTACACAGAGAGCACTGCATTCACCTCAAGGTTTGTGGGGTATCAGCTCACAGTCCTTCCAAAGAGCCGGCTAATGAACAGAATGAGTAACGCAAGAAAGAAGATGTCCTGTTTCCCCAACAGGAAAGTCTCCTTTGCTGTTAACAGGGTACCGTGGGGCTCTTCTCTGAGGATTGTTCAAATATCTTTCTGCCCCCACACTTCCTAGGGAGGACTCAAGTTTTCCTTTTCACGGATGCTTTGTGAGCTCCCAGAGATGAGCTGGATGTGAACCCCCATCTCAGCCCAGCGTTCCTACTCATGGAAGTGCTACCCCAGGAAGGAGAGTATCCCTACCAGGAACACAAGTCTCCTTGCCTAGAAGAACCACTATCCTACCTCTTCCCCATGTAGAAGAGTGAGAACAGGGCTCATGTGTTGCCTGGCAAGTTCAGAGTTAATAACTTGAGGTCATTAAAATTTGCTTTCTATGAAAGTTTAAAATTTATCTAAATTGCATTTATTTAGAAGGCAAGGATGAAATAGTTGAAAATCCCCATCCAGGTAGCAAAGATACCTGATTATAAGTAATCTGAAGCCTCACTACTATTCTCCAAAGGAGACTGTCTGGAAAAGAACTAAGTTCTACAATGTCTTATTCTTGTTGCGGCATCACAAATGGCCTCTCACTGGTCACCTGCCACCTGCACTTGTAGTTTGGGTCAAAGAGTCTCATCTGTGCATCAGCACTGTGTCCTGCCAGCCCCTTCTTTCCCCGTTGGCAGCTTGGCAAGTCCCTGGCAGCCTTTATGAGTGCAGTGGGCAGGGGCCCGCAGCACACGTAGCTCTCAGAGGAGGCTGCAGTCAGATGCCAGAGGCAGAGAGTATGCGCATTGCCCACAAGGGCGGCTGTTTCCAGAACCAGGGCCGCCGCAGAGTGCTGGGTGGTGCTGAGCAAAGTGTGGGAGGATGGTGGCCTTTTCCATCTGTTAGCATCTGAAGCGGTGCGCGCAAGGGCGGTGTCCATGCCCCCTCTCTTCCCACACACTGTGTGCTCATGTCACATTAATGGAGACATCATCTGTCTGGGCTGAGGGTACTTGTTAGCAGGAACAACAGCAAAGGAAGTTCCCAGCCAGGCAAGGACCCAGGCTATGGGAGATCTGCTCAGGAAGTGCTGACGAGACAAGAGCATCAGGATATGACGCAGTGTGGCGAGGCAGGCTTGAGCCTTTTTTGCTGTCACAGCGGCTGTGCAATCTCGACTGTGTGATTGCACCTGTCTAGGCCTCAGCTCCTCAACGACAAGTGCGACTTCCAGTAGTAACTTTTCATGAATCGCATGTGTGAAGGCTGCTTTGGGAAACTGGTTGTGCTTGTGGATGTGATATAAACACAAGAGAACACTGGCTGCTCCTAGTGTTATTATCCAGGCGCATTTTTGTGGGCTTCTTGAGCTGCTAACTGACAGGGCAGCTGCCTCCTTCACTTAGGGGAACATAGCTGGGCTTGCTCACTGGAGCAGTTTTCCTAGAGAGTTGGACCTGGAAGTAACAGAGCTTCCTGGAAAGCGCCATCTGTTTCTGACTGGCGTCAAAGGGCACGTCTGTCTGGGAATCCCTGGGAGCACTGAATGGGATGACCGAGTGCTAATTTGTCTCCCCAAATCTCCTGGTGACCTTGGAGTGTGGGTAGTGTCCTCCTGGTCCAGTTTTCTATGAACACAACCAGCTTCTCATGCACACAGCAGTCACCTGTCATTTTAGCTTCTGCAGAGTCTTGGGTGCACTTGTTCCTGGTCTCTTTTCCCCTTTGTGTTCCAGTTCTCAGGCAGGATGACTGATTTGTGCCTGTGGGATAGACCCATGAGTGGCACAGGTTTGCTTTTGTAACTTCACAAATTCTCAGACTGGATGGTTAAAACTCCGTATGTGTGACCAGAGCCTGGGCACAGAGCAGTGGATTCTCTGTTCAGGCCTCACAACACAGGGCTGAAATCCTGGTGCTGGCCAGGCCTACCCAGTTCTCACCTGGAGGGTCATGTGCTCCAGGCTCACTCAGGGTCTTGACCAGAGGGTCGAGGGCCTGTTTTCTATCTGGCCCCAGGGGCCACGCTCATTCTCTGGTCTCTCCTCTCCTCTCCCACACTAACTTCCTATCTCCCACCACACAGAGCTGTCTGGACCCTTGTGGTTAGGCCAGACCTGCTGGATAATTCTCTCCTTTCAATGTCCCCTGCTCTGAGACCTTAATCACGTCTGTCAGACTTCTTGCAGCATCCCCTGGTGCAATGTGTAGAGTGACTGGGAGAAGATGCCACCAGGGACCAAGACTCTTGGGGTCTTCCTAGAATTCTGCCAGCCAACAAAACCAATGCCTGTAATGTGACTGAAAGTCAAGTCATGCTTTTTCTCCATCACCAGGCATGTCCTTGCCATCCACCAGAGTTTCCAAAGGCACCCTAGCCCAAGGCCAGCTCAGCCAATACCAGCTCTCCGACTTTGGATGCAGATTCCTGGACTCCTCACCCTGGATTCTGATTTGGGTGCTCTGGGGTGAAGAAACGTACATCTTCCTTCTGCATGCTCCTCAGGGGATCCTGGTGTGTAGCCAGCCTTAGGGGGAAGCACCACAGAGGATTTTCCTCTCCAGACCTCATCTGAAAATGAGTCATCTGAAAATGACTGAAATTACCTTATGCACATGCAGAACTTTTCCAGGTGGGCAATGTAAGGCAGCATTCACCAAGAAGTTCCCACTGGGAGGAACCCAGGAACAGCATGCTGGGGCAATCTGGACCCATGGTTTACCGTGGATTAAGAGTCCCTCGAGGAAACAAGAAAAGTCCTGGAGTCCAGAACTCCAGGTAAAATGGAAATCAGAACCTCATCCAGAAGAGGAAGTAGCAACAGCTGGTTCTTACATCTGGTTGAGAAGTAATGGTAGCTATTGCAGAAGCAGAAGCGTGGTACATCTGCATCATGAAAGCTTAAGGCTCAATTAAAGAGGGACCCTGGCAATATTATCATCGATATTACTGCATTTATTCATTTGACCAGCATTGATTAAGCCAGGTTCCGAGAATTGGCCCTGCCCTCAGCAGCCCTCATCCAGATCATGGTAAAGCCAGGCAGATAGCAAAGGGCTCTCCAGTTCTCTAACCTACTGGCCATGGCAAACCACATCCTCATTGGGCAGCCAACATTTCAGCAGCCACAGTGGATCCCATGATGAAAATCAGGGATACCCTCTGGACTAGGCTATACTTAGCCTAGTCTAACAGAAACGGAAGCAGGATTTCCAGCAACTGCATGAAGTGAGGTCATTACTAATAGTTCTGTCCACTCATGAGATATTGACATGCTATGTGATAAGCTGGGAACTGAGGCCAGTGTAACAAAGAATTGCAACACACATAATAGTAAGCAAGCTGAAAGAATTTTAAAGACACAGGCCAGCTCCTGGGAGGAAAACTGCAAAGATTAAAGAAACAGGTTAGCTCCTTCCAGCAGCAGCAGGCTTGAGAAGATTTATGCATGGACAGATAAGAAGTAAAAACAGCCCCTGGGAGGCCCGGACAGGTCCTGACAGGGTCGCTGCTGGTAAAGACACCTTCGGGGTTCTTATAGTTATTCTCATATTTTGGGTCTAGGGTCTGAGCCTTGGTGACCATACAGTTTCTTAATGGTCAACCTTGACTAATGGGCTTGCATAGATTAATCAGTTATAGTATTTCTTGTTATTAACTTTTCCCTCCAATTAATCTCAACCTTTTCATCAAGGTCTAACCCCTCAATATGATAAGCATTAGGCGAGACCCAATTATGGAGATTCTAACTTGTGTTTCATTCTTATTGTTATTGTCCCCTGCCCTCTCCCACTCCCTTCCAAGAATGCAGATAGGATCTGTGTTCCTTGTCTGAAGGTGGGCACCAAAGAGAGGCAGTATTTATGTTACTAAGTTGAAACAGCAGTTGCCAGCTGTCAGAGAATCATCCATTTGTCCCATCCATTTGTTTTTAGATCGGTGGAATATGGTAGACAGGAGGGGGATTTGGAGCTAGTGAGATTACCAGTTTGTGGGGCTCATATTGGGCACCTGGAAACTAGGGCTTCTTCCAACATTGACAGAGTATAGAGTGCTATTATCAATGATTCCTGTTGATCTTAACTACGTGGAGTACATGTGCCAGTATAGATAGTATAATACCACCCATGGCAAATTCAAGATAAGCTTCAAAGCCAGAAATGGGAAGCCAATGCTCAATACAAAATTCATTTCCATAGCCAATGAGCAGGATCTTGCCAACATGTAATGGGAGATGGATGTACTGCAGAGTCCATTTAATCCACTTTATCCATTACCACCTTAGAGAAGACAGGGCAAACTTGAATGGTAACATCAGAAGTTCATCATCTTGGTCCCTTCTTCTGATGGTCCATGTTTGTGATGGGAATCAACCAATGAGGGTATAACTCTCTTCAGATTCAGTAATGCCTCCTGTACCACAAACTTCATGTTCTCCATCCCCTGGAGCTTGTGGCTATGATCTACACCATCCTGCCACCCAGAAGACTCTGACTAACTGCAAGGTGCATATAAAGCCACCAGCAAACTATCCTGGTGTCTGTTGGCATGGAAAGTGGGTGAGGCCACCCCTGAGCTGAATGGCGTATTCACTGGTCCAGCCTTCTCTGCCTCCAAACCCAGTATGTCTACCATTAAACTGACCTGCTTATTTAGATAAATATGTCAAATAAAATGACATCAAGAAGATGGTGAAGTGGGTGTCAGAGGGGTCCCTCAAAGGATGTTTTTGTTTCACTAAGGGCCAAGTCATCTTCTGAGACTTGAACAAGAGATACCTACACCCCCTGGTTTGGTGCTGGGGTTGGCATTATTCTGAATGACCCCTTATAAACTCATTTCCTGTAACAATAATAAAATTGGCTAGAACAACCATATGCGGGACTTTGCAGTCCTTATGACCTCCAATAATAAGAGTAATAGACCACAAGTCACAGTCACATCTGGAGGAAGAGTGACCTGCAGCTGCTAGGGAACCCTTGTCTCAACTCAGCCTCCCAACAACTGGTCATCTCCCATCCCTTACAGTCCTCAGGTACCTTGAAGCAGGAGTGGTACATAGAGATCCACACCTGGCCATGTAGCTTCAAACACTTTTATACTATACCCAGCAAAGAAATATAATATGCATCAGCAAGCTTCAGATTGCAAGGAGGAAGTGGAAACACTTGTTGAAAGTAAATATGAACTGTCCATGAAGTCACACCAGTCAGTCACGTTAAGATTTTCAGTTGCAATGAAAAAGAAATTTCAGTGAGAAATTTGACAAAATTGTTTTAAAATGAGTAAGCTCTGGGAATAATGATTGCTGTTTGGCCATGCATTTCCCCATGTGAGTTTCTAAAAGCTGCAAATCTCGAAAGGCAAATTGCTGTTACATTTAATGATTATCTTTTTATTTTTAATTTCACTCTATCTAGAAGGATTAAAGATAAAGCATATTGAATCATGCAATTTATCCTTTTTGGTAAAATTTTACCCTCACGGCAGGAATGACCTTGCAGGAAATCAGTGAATACTCTGAGAAAAGTGAGTCTCCAACACATAAGGATAAACAGATTTCTAGCAGGATCTGCATAGGTCAAGGTGACCTCAACTAGGTCTGAAGTAGAGGTGGGTTGCCCTTTGTCTGGCTCCTCTACAATGTGGGCAGCTCCCACGCCAACCTGCTAATCTCCTATCTTTCTCATTGAAGTAGTGTCTCAGGGAAGCTCTCATTTTCATATCTAATGTTAAATCTATCAGTTTGGCTCTTTTTAAGTCAAATATTAGCTTATTAACATCTCTCTTTCCCTCAGAAATATTCACTGTCCTGACATTCTAGCTTGGAGAAAGGCTCCCTTGTTGCCTCATGGGATGGTGGCATTGGGAGTGGTGTGGGATGGAGGAAAGACAACTCAAAGTCCAAGTAGTGAGAGAGCTAGACCTAGAGGAGATGCATACCTATGGAGATGCTGAACCTTCCCCCCGGCCAGTCTCACATTTATTTGGTCTCAGATTCAGGGAAGGTGGGCAAGTCTGTGGAGGAATGTACTGAGGAATGTGTGTGGTGGGCATGTGGATTGGAGAGGCACAAATGTCTGGCACAAGGTAGTGAGGAGTTAATAGGGGCTGTTGCCTGGGGAGTGCCATTATTGCTGCTGATCAAAACATCCTACTCCAGTCCCTGTTTACACTTAACTTCCCATAAAGGTGGTCAAGCTAGTGATGCTAATCTGGCCATAATGTCCATATGCTGTTTACAGCAGATATCATCATACCAAGATACTTGTCCTGGTGAGAGGCTCCCTGCCTGACTCTACATTTTAACTTGACCAGCAGCAACATTGGGTGCCCAGACTACATCCTGAGAACAAGGGAGGCTGGAGACTCCAGACTCCCTGGCACTGTGTCAGTGCACTCCTTCCCTATTGCCTGCTGACCAATGCCTCTGGTGGTAGCACTAAGGCAGCAAAGTTTATGTCCCTCACCTTCCTTTTTCTATAGTGGCTAAATATGTATAAGATAAAATTTACCATTTTAACAAAAATTTTATAAAGATTTATTTATTTATGTATGCAAAAAACTGGGGTACAGGCCAGAGGGGCAGGGGGTGAGAGGATTCACCAGAGAGAGTGGGGAACAGAACAGGTAGACTGACCGAAATACACTGCTGAGGGGAGCAGCAGGTGAGTCAGGAGAGGTCTGCTGCACCATGTGGGTAGCTCCCTGGCCGGGGATCAAACTTGTGCTGCAGTGGCTGCCAATAGCTTCATAGATTGAGTCTTAACCCCTTGCGCCACCAGGGAGGCCCCATTTTAACAATTTGAGTTCAACAATTTTAATAATTTTAAGTTCAACAGCATTAAGTACATTCAAATTATTTTTTCAAGATTTATTTATTTATGCATACAAGAACTGGGGTATAGGCTAGAGGTGTGGGGGGTGAGAGGATTCACCAGAGACGGAGTGAGGAACAGAACAGGCAGACTGACTGAAATACACTGCTGAGGGGAGCAGTGGGTGAGACAGGAGGGGTCTGCTACACCATGTATGTACCTCCCTGGCCAGCCGAGATTGAACTCATGCTGCAATGGCTGCAGATCACTTCATAATGCTGTGCTTAACCCCTTGCACCACCAGGGAGGCCCACAGTAAGTACATTCAAATTGATGTACAACCATTACAACATCCATCTCCAGAACTTTTCAACATCTCAAATAAAATTCTGTACCCATTTCCCCTTCCTCCCAGTGCCTCTCCTCACCATTCTGATGTATCTGTTAATCTGTTAATCCTTAGGTATCTCATAGAGGAGGAATCATACAATATATATCTTATTGTGACTTTTTCCAACTAGCATGTCTTCAAGATACCCCATGCTGTAGCATGCATCAGAATTTTCTTTAATGACTGAATAATATTCCATGGTATGTCACACCACATTTTGTTTATACATTCATCCTTTGGTGGGCACTTGAATTACTTCCACCTTTTAGCTATTGTGAATAATGTTGCTATGATTATGGGGATGCAAATATCCATTGGAGTTGCAACGTTCAATTACTTTACATGGAAGTGAATCATTGAATTATATGGTAATTCTGTCTTCAATTTTTGAGAAATCACCATACCATCTCCTTAACAGTTGTACCAATTTCTGTTTCTATCAGCAATACACAGGAGTTCTAATTTCAATTTCTCCACACCCTTTCCCACACTTGTTATTTTCTGCTGTTTAGGTTGTTGATACAGCCACGCTAATGGATATAAAATGGAATCTCATTGTGGTTCTGATTCGAATTTCCTTAATGGTATTAGAGATTTGAGTGCATGTGCTTATTGGCCGTTTGTTTATCTTCTTTGGAGAAATGTCTTTCTTTTTCCATTTTAAAACCAGGCTAATTATTTTATTTTTAAGTTTTCAGAGCTCTTTATATATTCTGGCTATTAGCTTCCAATGAGACACAGTTTTTGCAAATATTTTCTCCAGTTCCATGGGTTAGTTGCCTTTACACACAATTCACTGTAGCCTTTGATGAATAAAGACATTTAATTTTGATGAAATTCAATTTATGCAGTTTTTTCATTTATTCCCTGTGTTTATGTGTCATATCCCCCATGTATTTTAGAACCTTAGAATCTAGTATATTTCTCTGCCTGTTAGAGTGCTTGTGAAGCACACATCTAGAAGCATAATGTGCTTATAGGGCACACATTTAGGCCTTCGGACTTTCTTAACCTTCTAGTTTAATCATGACATTTAGTGTTTCTTAGTCATCTCATCTTCTTAGCAAATGTAGTTTTTGCATTCCTAGCAATGGAGTGGCTCTGATTAAATAATAAGTTTTCGAATTTCTCAGATGACATTTCCTAGGAGATATTCCAGACTTTATATGCCTCTCCATTAATTTTTAAAAAAGAAACATTTATTTTTATTTTGGTTTGTGGCGATTTAAATGGGAATTAAACGTACAACACCATTAGTTGAAGTGTTCTGAGGCTTATGCTCCCCATCCCAGGTAACATCACAGGGAGCCATGTGGACACTGCCCATTGCATGAGAATCTCAGTGATGCTAACTGCACTTGCACAGACCCAGAACATTCTTGGTGTGCACACTCCCCCCACTGCTTCTACACTGACAGCCTGGACCTCTTACAACCTGTCACTCTCACTTTAATGGAGGTGGGGCCCCTCATTCACCCAGTAAATACAAATAATTCTGACCTATAATTACTTTTCCCATTTCACTAGTCTTTAATTTCCCTATCATGAGTGGTTATATTCAAGAATTTACATATTCAAATGATCATGAGAATGTCATACCTTATTTTTACCTCTCCCTCATATGACAATTAAGGAATTATGTTGACTTGAAATTACTTGAAATGATGTACACGTGTTATCTGATGTTTCCCTTCGGAAGAGCAGGTGGATGTTCGTTGCTTCTGATAAAAGTAGGACTGAGGAGCAGGCTGCTTTTCCCTGATTGGGCAGAGAAGTTCCCTTTTATGGGCAAAATTTTGTCTTTTTTTGTCTCAACTCCAAACCACATTCTCTAGGTCAGCTTTTACCAACAAAAAACTGAAATGTGCTATCCTCCTGGCCCCTTTGGGTATTTGTCAAATGGTCCAGAAGCCAGAAAACTGGGTCTTGCTCATCAGACAGTTTAGAACATAAGGAGAAAGCCCTAAGTGGAAAGGGAGATGCTTGACTTGAGCCTGTTCAGCCCCTTTTGTTTGTTTTCTTTTGTGTGTGGCGAGGATCCTGTCATCTCTACTCTCCATAAACCAGCAAGTATACCTGATAGCTAGTGAGGTTTTCCTTCTTCCCTTCACTAAATGTGTTCCACTTTTCAACTGCCCTGCAATCTCTCTTCCAGGTATTGGAAATCATTAGCCATATTCTACAGATAAGGAGACTCAGAAAGGATAGGCAACATGTCCAGAGTCACACAGCCTGCCTCCAGTGGAAGGGAGTTTTCATGTGCCCATTTACAGAACGCCAAATTTCTTACTGTGTTTAGAGACCAATAAATCACTTGGGTCGAAGGCTTCAAGTTCACTCCGTCAGGCACTCCTCAGGGTGCCCCCTCTGGCCTGGCTTGGCCAGAACCAGGTGAATCCTTGCCCTCTGGAGTTCTGACTCTGCTGTTGCTGAGTTCTCCCCTGCTCTCTGGCACTGATAATTTGCTGCAGGCACATGGCACAGGCCTAGTCCTTGAGCTCAGTAACAGGGAGCACCATTGTCCTATTGTTGTTTGATTTTTTGGGTCTAAACACCTCCCAAGTCATAGTGCATATCTATGCATCCTTCCTATTTTCAACTACCCTCTGTTGCACAGTCTTGTTTATTAGTGATCCTTTCAAAATGGAGCAGCCAGGGATATCCTTTAAATGTATTCATCTCAATTTGGGGCCTACTTCTGAATTTTCAAGACTGTTTTGAATCCTGCATATGTGTGGAGAAAATGAACAGTGCATTCATGTCCCTCCATTCCCAGAACTTCTGTTTGTGTCTAAACACAATATTTGCCTCATGTCAGTTTTTGGTGAAGATGGTGGACCGAACAGCCCAAGGACTGAGCCTGTGCTATGAGGCCCAAGATCTCCTTGCTGCCACCTTAGAAAATACCCACTGTCATGTACACACATACACCATCACACTCAATCGACTCACACACTCACACTCTCACAGATAGACACACATATATTCACACGCACATTCTCTCTCTCTCTCTCTCTCTCACACACACACACACACACACACATGCACACACACGCACCCTCTCTGACACCACACCCTGGACACTGTCTCCCCACATACATCGATCCTTGTTAATGTGCTCAGTCCTTAATTCTCTCCACCCCTCTGCTCTGCCTCCTGTTCCAGATCTTCTGCCAGCCTCACTCCAGATTTGTCTTGAAAAGAGTCCAACACATAACCCACTTTCCAAGGGCAGATCTAGGTGGGAATAATTGCTTTTATATAGGGCATGGTTTTGGCTCACTTGGGAGATGCCCTGGTTTCAGATAGAGGCCATCCTCTGCTCACCCCACCCCGCTGGTGCTCCACTATGCCTTGCCTTCACCCCACCCTCCTGTGGCCCGTGGTGACCTGTGTGAGTTTCTCTGGATGCATGTGCCATGGAAGCGTCATGTACTCTCTACTGTTGCATGTGGTGTGACATGTAACAGTCACCTGAGGAGTTGGGCCTGACCCAGGACCCCTTTCAGCTGTAGGTCATTCACCACTTCCTCATTGTGGAAACCCTTTTGGTTGTTAAGCTGACATTACCCCTAGTTTTCCCCTCTTACCACTCAACTTCTACTTCCTTGATGGTTCTCTCCATATGTCCCAACACTCAGGCTCCGGATTCGCCATCTTCATTCTTAACCTAGATGACGTCATCAGCACCACAGTCAGTGGATCTAAATGCTGAGACCATTCCATTCCATTTCAATTTCAATCCCTAGTTCTACACACCAGGCTGCCTATAGTCTCACATACACAACTACTGGACACCCACCCAGGAGCTGGAACTCAGTCTTGAGCTGCAGTCCCCAGTTCCCCTTCACAGCTGATCACAAACATCAACAGAATCAGTTGCAAACCAAGAAGTCACTCTGGATTCTCGCCTCCCCTCATGCACTCCTTTCATCATTCAGCAAGTTTTCATGGTGCTTCACCTCCTTCACTGCCCCTGTGGTGGTCAGCATCACCATCATCCCACTCTCAGGCTTCGCAGTTGTCTATTGGTGGCTGTCCCTGCTTCCTCTGCTGCTCCCTACAATGATGCACTGAGCAGCAGCCCAGGAGGCCAGGTTGGAAAAATCAGACCAGGGGACTGCCCTGAAAGCCCTTCTCTGAGAACCCCCACTGGACTTAATGATATGCAAAATCCTCTGATGGCCTATGAGGCACTGCTAGGGCTGCCGCTCATGTTCCAACAACATTCTGGGCCATTCTTTCTTTGCCCAGTGCAGTCCAGTTGCACACACCTGCTTTCTGTTTTTCAAATCATTCATCCTCATGCCTGCTGTAAGGTCTTTGCACATGTTCTTCCTGTGGCTTTTGAGTTACCCCCCAGATTCTCACATGACTGCTCCTTCTGTTGAAAGAAAAAAGCTCTCATGTCACCCCCTCTTAGTGTCTCTGTTCATTCAGCATTGAGTAGGAGACTCTCCCCAGGTTGCCCCTAGTACTTCACCCATCTTATTGTCTTCCTGAATGCTATCTTAATCATGAGGTTTTTCCAGTAGAATATAAGTTTCTTGAGCACAGGGACTAAGTCAGTTTTGTTTATATTTTATTTCCACTGTTCAGAAAGGACCTGGTTTGTATAAGGCAATCAATAAATATTTGTTAAGGGAATAATTAGGTAATTGAGTGACAAATGTTGACTTTCTGTATCAGTGGTTCTCAACCCCAAAGGCACAAAAGAATCAAATAGGAGCTTTCAAACATATGAACCCACAACCCCATATTCAAAATTTCTTATTTAATTGTTCTGATATGGTTCATGTGAGCCAAATGTGCATCCAGGACTAAGAATCACCTTGAACACAGGCTTCAGTCATGGGGAAAAGTTATAGTGATCCTGATATTGTCACCTCCTGACTTCTCAAAAACTTTTCTGCTGAGCTTTCTGAATGTAGTACAGGTGATGCCTATTTCCTCAATCACTACCCACATTCTTCCTGGTGCATTACTACTCTAAACAAGTGAACTGTGTATTCTCCTAACAGCCCCCATCATCTACATATTTAGCAAAATCAATATATATATATATATATATATTTATTTATACAAGTGCTAGGGTACAGCCCAGATGCACGGGAAGGTGAGAGGATTCATCAGAGACAAAGTGGGGAACAGAACAGGCAGACTGATGAAACACACTGTGAAGGGGAGAAGCAGGTGAGACAGGAGAGAGAGGTCTGCTGCGCCATATGGGATTCTCGCTTGCTGGCCAGGATCGAACCCACGCTGCGGAGGCTGCGGACAGCTTCACAGTGCAGGCTCAACTGCCTGCACCACTGGGGAGGCCCTCAATATATTTTTATGGTTACTTTTCTGGTAACTCCAGAAAAGGACTTAAAGCAGCAAGAAACCCACCTGGATGGACCTCCAAAAGACAAAGTCAACGGAGAGTTGTTATTTGTTTTAGTGACTTTTAGGCAAGTCTTGAAAAGGCAGGAATGGGTTGGAATTGGACAGTATACATGACAAAAATGCCTTGAGGGCCTCCCTGATGGCTCAGGGGTTAAAGTCTCAGCTCTATTAAGCTATGACCAGCCACTGCAACTTGAGTCTGATGCCCTGTCAGGGAGCTAACACATGGCGCAGCAGACCTCTCCTGTCTCACCCACTGCCCCCCTCAACAGTGTATTTCAGTCAATCTGCCTGTTTTGCTCCCCACTTTGTCTCTGGTGAATCCCTCACCCCCCACACCTCTGGCCTATACCCCAGTTCTTGTATGCATAAATAAATGAAAAAAAAAGTCTTTACAAAAAAAAGAAATTATTTAAAAACAATGCCTTGAACTGGGAACCAGTAGAGGCAGGGGCATGAGGAGTCTTAGGCAGGACTTCTTTGAGTCTTACCTTTCAGAGCAGTGTGTCATGTGCCTGATGGCCAAGTTGTCCTTGTGTTTACTTGATTTTTTTTTTTTGCTTGTTTCTCCCCACCCCAGTTTTCATACTGTTTAACACAGGGACAGGAAATCATATTGGTTTCAGTTCTCAGTATTAACCAGAAGAAAGACTTAAAGACCAGTTTGCATCCATTCAAAAAGAAGTCTATTCAAAAAAGGTTAGTGAAAATGTATATGTTAATGAGGAAAGAAAGGATGAAAAGAAAGCAAATGCAGCTATGGGGAAACGGATACTGAAAGCTTTCTGCCCCTCTGAGTTAGCTACTAATTCTTATTTTAATATTAAACCATTGCATGATTAATGATATAACTCAATCTATTAAGCACAGCTTAATGAATCAATCTAATATTTTTGCAACAAGTGAGACATATTAAGAATATGAATGCATTAGTGAATCAAATGATTTATTCTAAATAATGCAACATAATGATGCTGCATCCAATTAGAAATTTAAATCAGGAACCTGATTAGAGACAACCATAAAAATATATTGATTTTGCTAAATATGTAGATGATGAGGGCTGCTAGGAAAATATATAGTTCACTTGTTTAGAGTAGTAATACACCAGGAAGAATGTGTGTAGGGATTGAGGAAATAGGCATCACCTGTACTACATCCAGAAAGATCAGCAGGAAATATCATAGCTCAGAGGCTGACTGGAGAAATTTTGGCAAATACTTTCTGCTAATGGAGATACAACAACAGCTAACCGACTACCTCATTGAGTGTGGGCACCAATCCAGTGATCTTGACTCAGATGCTTACTTTCTAAATTCATGATGCAATAAAATAGAATCTTCCTTCCAGGAAGAACATTTATATCATGAAAATATTTAAATGGATCACAAAGCTACATGAAAATGAAATAAAATGCAGTAGCTGCTAGCATCCATAGTTCTAAAGTTTTTAAGACCAAGGGGACCAATCGTTTAATAAATAAGTTGTTGAGAGTCCTTCAGTGGTCCAGAAGCCAGGTGACTGGCCCAGAGATTGTGCCCACCAGTGGTATGGGGGAGGGGCTGGCTAGAGCCCAACCCTTAACACCAGACACCATTTCTTTCTTTTACTACCAGTCCTCTTCCTTCGCTGTTCCTTCATAACACTTCCCATGTTTGCTTTAACTATCTTTGGTTTTGTCTCTTCCCCAATCCCAGATCACAAGCCCTGGCTAGGTAGAGGCCATTTTGCAATCATCCTTCTATCCTCTATTGCCTCTAAAAAGCACCTTGCACTCATTAAGTACTTGAGTAAGAGAAGTCTCTGGCCTGCCTACTGATCTGAAGGCTGGATGTGTTCTGCGGATTCGGAATGCACCTACTGCAGGTATGGTTTCATGGCTGCAGGGGTTTTGCTGATCGGTAGTAGCCAAGGTCTCAGCCAGCTCAAAACAGTGTGACCTGACTGCAGGCAAAGAAAGGAGACAGGGAAATGTAGAGAAAGAGCAGTTGTCTAGACCAATTGAAATTCAACAGATTCCCTACGGATTTATTTTCTAAATAGTTTCTAATTTCCCTAAGTGTTTTGTCCTTTTTTCTTTTATATCTGGGCATCCAATAATCAGGCACGGGTGCCATAAATTTCTGACATTCCTTCCTTGGCAAATGCTCTAATTATAAAACACTGCTTGCTGTGCTTGCCAAAGAGAAGAAAGAGCAAATTACTTCACTTTTGTTTTTATCATTGATGCCAGAGACAAAGGTCTCTCTTATCCCAACGAGCCAAAACAACATTTTTTTGCCCCTTTGCAAATGTGGGTGCCAGATGCTGTGCTCACCCCACAGTCCAAGAGTTGCGGTGTCTGTTCCTTCAACGGGGGAACAGAGTGTATCTCCCTGCTGCCAGGGTAACTTTGTAGAATGTCAAGGACAGTGGGCTCCTAATGTGTGGATGTCTCCACCAGCTCCCAGCCCCAGGCAACAGGTGAGCTCCTCTATCCAAGATCTGGGTAGAATTCTCCTAGAAACATTCCCAGATGCCTTCAGAACTACGACTGCAAGACTGTAAAGGGTAGAGAGTCAAATGCATACCAAGAGTTAATGCATATTGAATGCAAGCATGACATGAAAGCATACAATATGGATGACACCATATAATCCTGTCAACAGAATGAGGAGATCTGTTATTGACCCCCTTTTTATAGTTTAGACCCTAGGCCTAGAGAGACTAAGTAATGAACCCTGAGTCAGTCTCTTCTCTCTCTTTCACAGACACATACATGTTTACACAGACACGCACACACAGCACATGCAAAGGCAGAGCTATATTTTCACACCGATCTCCTCCTGTGTGGGTTGATTGGATGCCTCCTTAAAGCTGCTTTCTTTCATAAACTCATGCCATTCGGAGATAGATGGAATTATGCTCAGTGAAATAAGCCAGAAGGAAAAAGAAAAATATCGGATGGTTTCACTTATAGCAGGAATATAGGGGAACCAAATAAGACATCACTGTAAAAACATAATAACAGTACAAAGCACAACAAAGCAAAAATGGACAATTATAAATCAGAGACATCCTGCAGGGAGGAGGAGGGAGAGGGATCAGAAGGATGGAGGGAGGAGCACAGGGGACTGAGGTGATGGTGCACGGGTGCCTTGGTGAAGGAAACTCTATGGGGACTACACCTGAAGGGGTGGGGGAAGCAAACATTGTTTAAAAATGAACAATGATGTGAAAAATAAATAAATATTTGGAGGTTAAAAAAAAGCTGCTTTATTTCATGGATCTTAGCTATAGAATCTTGGGAAATTAGAATTAATGGAGACTAGTTCAAGTGAGAGATCCAAGCCTAGGAATGAGTGAACCAAGCGCTCAAGGCCATATGGACAAGGGCATCCAGAATTGAGTATGTCTTGGAACCCAAGTACCTTAGACAGATTATCCTAGAATCAGAGTCCCAGATGAGGACCCATAGGCAAGTGACTGAAGAAGCCCCAGGGGAGCCAGTAGGGAGCAAGGGAGGAGGACAGAGGATGGAAAGGTGAGGAAGTCAAGCCAGAGAAGACCTGCAGAGGAGAGCTCCTGGCTGACTGCCCATTGGGCTCTGGAAGGCAGCTGATGCCTCCGAGTTTATCCTGCCTCAAAACAAGTAGCTGGACACTTGTACCCCTACCTGGCTGTCACTGGTTACCAACACCAGGGAGAACATCACCCAGATACCTCCAGCTCTCTGAGGGTAAAGGATAAGCAGCTCTGGTGGCATAAGTCCTCTGAAGAAGCACACTTGCTAGATTTCGGGGGAAGCACACAGAGATTTTTGGTGGGTACTCATCAGGTGAAGGAATCAGGTGTCAAGACGGAAACCACCAAAATCTAAGGCACTGGTCCCTCCTGCCCTGTGATTAGTAGAACTCCACAAGAAGTCGCATGCTTCCAATGCCCCCTTACCACATAGCCCGAGGCCACATCAGGGCACAATGGAAACTGGGAGGCCATCCAAAGTGAGACTGATGATGATTGAAAAAAGAATTTGAAGGGAAGGTTGACAGAATTAGCATATTTAGCTTTAAGAGAAGACTAAATAGTGATCCAGTAACTGTGCAGATAGAAACAGAATGCAAAGAGAATGACAGCTGATTAGATGACTACAGACCCAGGCTATAGGACTTCATGTACAAAAATGGGGGGCTGCTGTGGACACAGAAATGGGAACCTGGCAAAGCATGAAGCCCATAGGAGGCACCAAGGAAAAATTGCACTCACTGTACCCGGGAGCTGTTAGGCAGGTTCACGACCTCCCTGCCGTGATCCTCCACACACACACTTACCGAGCATGCCACAGAATATCTTAGGATCTCGGAAGGATGTGCATTTGGGAGCAGAAGGAAATAAAGTATAGGATGAGACAACCCAGGATGGATAGATCTCTCCTATTCTATGAGAGGGCACAAGTAGTTTAATCCTTCCAAAGAGGAGCCTGCTGTCAGGATGTCCTTTTCCAGCAGTGCAACCTCAGGATGTTCCTTAATTTGTTTTGGCTTCAGCTCCCTCCCTTGTGTGGATGACGCTGGTCCCTGGCTAGCTGGATGGCTGTGTGCAGTCACTGGGCCAGACACACTCAAGTGGGAATGAATAATGAAATATCAACTGAAATGGCTTTTTAATGTGAAATACATGCCCAGGCCTGGTGGAAAGGTGGCCTTCACTGCTGATTGGAGGCATTTGAAATACTCATCTATTCAAGCAGAATTTATTTTTGAGTCAACACAGCATCATCCTGGGACACCCAAGGCATCCTGAAGATTCTGCTCTTGCTATTTATGTCTTCCAGCTATTGACATAGCACCTGTCAGCACATCGGCACTCTGTGGAAAGGCAAGCTTATCCAGCTTCCCAACACCTCTCAGTGTGAAGTTAAATCTGGAAATTAGCATCTCCATTTTGCAGATACAAAAACTGAGAAGTGGATCAAGTCACCCCTTCCTGAATCTGGAGCCAAGGCAGATTTCATTGCTTGTTTCCTCCCTTTTAATCTCAAGTTTCCACTCTATGAGCCAAGCCTTCCAGGCACTTTTCTCTCCTTGTTCTGATAGCTTTTTTCTTTCTTCTTTTTCTTTTTAATTTTTTAAATAACATTGAACAACTCTTTCATTGAAAGGAATTACAAATGAGCACAGACAGACCCACTGTGGGAATCTCAAAATAGGCTGGGTTCCCCAGGCACTGCCCCCCAAAGTGCAGAGGACCAGAACAGAGCAACTCGTGCTCGTGGTCATTGTCTGGTCAGTTCCCTGGGTGCAAGCACAGGTGCCAACTACCAGGGGAAGTTTACCTTCCCTTCCTTTCAGGCAGAGCTCCCAGATAAAGCTGACCTCTAAGTTCAGTGAATACTGACACAGGCCTTATCTGTGAATAGGAGCAACTCCAGAGTCAGGAAGCCCAGAGGCAGTTATCACTTCCACCACATTCTAAATGTGACCTTTGGTTCCTGGGTGTCTGATTCCTGAAGGTCATGGTGAGTGCAGAGTGCTTCCCCCTTCTCTGTGCGCTGGGGAAGGGGTGCTGTTCCAACTAAGAGGGGGCTGGCCAAGGAAGGAGACTTGGGGCCAAGCACCAGAACTGCAGTTGGAGGAGGCTGAGATCTGAAACAAAGATGTCAAGTCCAAAGGCTGAGGAAAATGGAAGTAGCCAGGTCAGCAAAAGGGAAGTTAAGAGGCCAAGTGGAATCAGAAGCAAAAATGGCTTTCAGAGTGTGGTTCTGAGTGTGGCCCCTTTTGAGAATGTGAGAGCATGGGTACCACAACCCCACCAACCCCAAGGAACCCTGGTGGCCTCCTCTGCAAACAGGGCCCATGACACCTGTAGAAGAGGCAGCCCAAGGGCTAAAGGGAAGGGGTGTGGTGGGCTCTCTGCGGGGCACCCATCCAGGAGGCTCTGTGAAGGCAGGTGACTTGGAGGCTGCAGAGACCTTCTTCCTCACTGTAACACACACTCACTCCCCATGCCTTGCACACTCCAGCCATTCTTGCATATATTGACTTGCTTACTCTTCACAGCAAAGCACAAGTGGGGAGGGAATGAAGGACTGAAGTAGCTGCTTAGCCAAGGCCAGTGTGGCAGGTGGTGCGGCAGAAGGCGCTACAGCCAGCAATGCTCTGGGCCACCTGGTGGCCAGCCCTCTCAAGACCTATCAGGCCCCTACAAGAAGAGCAGGGCAAGGCTGAGCCCAAAGGGGATCTCTGTCAGAGGCTGCCATTCAGATACACAGTAGCATCATTGTCCTCATTTGGATCTGTATAAATTGGATAATTCTCATGTTTTCATTTTGGTTTTGGCTAGCAGACTGTTCAATGACTGATAGAACCCACGGGGATAGGCTGTGATGGGCAGGAATAAAGGGAAGACAGGAGCACCCCCTCTTTTCAGGCATGAAGGCATGTTGGTATTGCTTCTTTAAACTTCCCATCCATGCAGCTTGGAGAGCCCTATTTGTCCTCCTGGATAGGTGAGGCCACTTAACATCTCCTAGCTTTTTCCTTCTGATTTTTCTTGGAATCTTCAAAGGAAATGAGCTGCAGTGAGGTGATCTAGAGGGGATGGAACCAGAGGGTGCAGCAGAAATAACAAAAGAGAATGAAGAAGGGGTAGAGACAGATGAGAACACACAACTGTGTTTTTGTATTTGTTTTTTGTTTTGTTTTAAAGATTTATTTATGCATAAAAGAGCTGGAGCACAGGCCAGAGGTGTGGGGGGTGAGAGGATTCACAGAGACAGAGTGGGGAACAGAACAGGCAGACTGACCAAAGTACACTGCTGAGGGGAGGAGCAGGCAAGTCAGGAGAGGTCTGCTGTGCCATGTGGGTAGCTCCCTGGCCAGCTGGGGGGTTGAACTCATACTGCAGTGGCCGTGGACAGCTTCATAGGTTGCATCTTAACTCCTTGCGCCACCAGGGAGACCCTGCTCTCTGTTTTGGAAAGCAAGACTGAGACTGCACTGGGTGTTGTGGTGTGGGTTCACAGACCTTCACACTCCCACATGTATGTGCAGGCTGTGCTCTGTGTGGCCCTCCACACACACCCTTGACTGAGAGGACAGCACAAGGAGAGGAAGCCCTGGGTCATGCCCACAGGTGCCACTCCCATCTCAGGGGAGACATTCTTCTTCCTTCTCAGGAATTTGCCTGTGTCTTGACAGTTAGGAAGCAGTAAAGGTGGCATCTGGAAAAAGATGCTTTTGTTAAGAACTGTGTTTCCAGTGTCTTCAGTGAAGTAATAAAATGCATTCTTCTACCCATTGACTTTCTTCTTGCCTAAATAATTTTTTAACAAGATAAAATACATCACTGTCATGTAGGGCTGTCTCTATGCATGAGCAGGGGTGGAGAGTAGGTCTCAGACCCCACCATGATTAGTTTGGTACCCCCGTCCAGGGGAGACCCAGTCACTGCTGCTAAAAACCAGCAAAAATAAAAACCTCAACAAATTTTTAAACTATTATTATGAATAATCCAAGTTTTTAATTATTGAATTTATTTGAGTAGGAAGAACAGTGTGCATTATATATAAATTCTAAGAAAGTAATTTTGCAGCAGAAATATTACACTGTGTTCAGGGGTGTGTGTTGAGCTCTCATGCCTTTCAGCTCTTACTCTAAAAGGCATCCAGAGCACCTCTGGTTAGGTGAGTATACACAACATAGGAAGTACAGAATGACTCCCCCACCTTCATCTGCACATGTGCAGACATACACGTGCATACCTGCACACACCTGTACACATGTGCACTCACACACCTTCACACGCATGTGCAAACACCATGCTATCTTTATCTGAATGAATTTTTAATCTAGGAAGTGATATAAATATGGTGAATAAAGTACAGGGCCCCAGACAGGAAGTAGTCTGGGCAACAGAGACACAAGGAGGGAGACTCCTTTCTTAAGAGAAGGACATGGTCCCAATTTTGTGTTTGGAAGTGGGGATGCTAGAGACAAGCCTGGTTGTGGGTAGGAATGGCCACGCAGACAGTGGTGAGGCTGAGGAGGCAGCCCGGGAAGCTTGCCTTCCCAAGAGCACAGAGAAAGCCATGGGTGCCCCAGGTATTGCCCAAAACAAGGGAGTCCAGGTACCAGGTACTTGCCTTTAGAAGGTTTTGTAAAAGAAATACACTGCAAAGTACTAGCCAAGGAATGTGGTGAAATCATACCAACCATCTTTTCTGACCATGAAGGCATCAAACTAGAAATAAACCATAAAAAGAAGAAAAGGAACTCTCCTACCTCAGGGAGATTGAAAACCACACTTCTGGAAGACCACTGGACTAATGAGGAGATCAAAGAAGAAATTAAAAAATTCTTTGAATTGAACGACAAGGAGGACACCAATATCCTAAATGTATGGGACGCAGCAAAAGCAGTAATAAGAGGAAAATATATAGCAATAGAAGCTCACATCAAGAAACAAGAAAGAACGCAAAGAAACAACCTAATCTTGAAGTGCAAAGATCTAGAAAAAGAACAACGATAAAACCCCAAAACCAGTAGAAGAAAAGAAATAAAAAAACCAAAGCAGAAATAAATGAAATCGAAACTAAAAAAACAATCCAAAAGATCAATGAAACCAAGAGCTGGTTCTTTGAAAAAATAAACAAAATAGACAAACCCCTAGCCAGGCTCACAAAGGAAAAAAGGGAGAAAGCACAAATAAACAGGATCATAAATGAAAGAGGAGAAATCACAACAGACACAGCAGAAATCAAAAGAATAATCAGTAACTACTATGAACAGCTATATGGAAACAAGTTCAACAATGTAGAGGAGATGGACAAATTCCTACAACTCTACAATCACCCAAAGCTAGATAAAGAAGAAATAGAACACCTAAACAGACCAATTACAAGCAGTGAAATTGAAATGGTAATCAAAAACCTCCCCAAAAACAAAAGCCCAGGACCTGATGGATTTACAAATGAATTCTACCAAATATTCAGAAACGAATTAGTGCCTATCCTTCACCAACTCTTCCAAAAAATTGAGAAGGAAGGGACAATACCAAACACATTCTATGAAGACAACATTACACTAATACCAAAACCAAACAAGGACAACACAAAAAAAGAAAACTACAGGACAATCTCCCTAATGAACACTGATGCAAAAATCCTCAATAAAATTTTAGCTATCAGAATCCAACAATGTATCCATAAGATAATTCACCACGACCAAGTAGGATTCATTCCAGGGACACAAGGATGGTTCAACATCAGAAAATCAATCAACGTTATCCAACACATCAACAAAAAAAAAATAAAAACCATATGATAATATCAATAGATGCTGAGAAAGCTTTTGACAAAGTGCAACACCCGTTCATGATAAAAGCCCTTGAAATTCTTGGCATACAAGGAACATATACCTCAACATCATAAAGGCCATATATGACAAGCCAACAGCCAGTATCATTCTCAATGGTGAAAAGCGTAAAGCAATTCCATTAAGATCTGGAACAAGACAAGGATGTCCACTCTCACCACTGCTTTTCAATATAATACTGGAAGTCCCAGCCAGAGCAATGAGACAAGAGAAAGACATACAAGGAATCCAAATATGAAAAGAAGAAGTCAAACTATCACTATTTGCAGATGACATGATAATATACATAGAGAACCCCAAAAACTCCACAGAAAAAATAATTCAACTCATCAATCAGTTCAGTAAAGTGGCAGAATACAAAATCAACACACAAAAGTCAGTAGCCTTCCTATACACAAACAATAAATCTGAAGAAGAAGAAATCAAAAAACCATCCCTTTTATTATCAAAACAAAAAAAAAATCAAATACTTGGGAATAAATCTAACAAAAGAGGTAAAGGACCTTTACAAAGAAAACTATAAAACACTGTTAACATAAATAGAAGAAGACACAAAGAAATGGAAAGACATCCCCTGCTCATGGATTGGAAGAATAAACATTATTAAAATGGCCATCCTACCAAAAGCAATATACCAATTCAATGCTATTCCAATCAAAATTTCAATGTCATTCTTCAAAGAAATAGAATGATTATTGATGAAATTCATATGGAATCACCAAAAACCCCGAATAGCCAAAACTCTCCTGAAAAGAAAATAAGGGAATGGAGGTATCACACTCCCAGACTTCAAACTATACTACAAAGCCATAATCATCAAAACTGCATGGTATTGGAACAAGAACAGACATACAGACCAATGGAATCGAATAGAAAATCCAGAAATAAACCCACAGATTTATGGTCAACTAATCTTTGACAAAGGAGCAAAGACTATGCATTGGAGCAAAGAAAGTTTGTTCAATAAATGGTGCTGGGAAAACTGGGTCGCTACATGCAAAAGAATGAAGCTTGACCACTACCTCACACCATACACAAAAATCAACTCAAAATGGATTAAAGAACTAGACATAAGACCTGAAACTATAAAATACATAGAAAGAAATACAGGCGAAACACTACTACATGATATGCACATCAAAGACATCTTTACAGACACATCACCCAAAGCAGTGATAGTGAAGGCAAAGATAAACAGCTGGACCTATATCAAATTAAAGAGCTTCTGCACAGCAAAAGAGACAATAACAAAAGCAAAGAGAAACCCCACCAACTGGGAGAACATTTTTGCACACAACACTAATGATAAAGGACTGATCACAAAAATCTACAAAGAGCTGATGAGACTCAACAACAACAAAGAAAATAACCCAGTCAAAAAATGGGCAGAAGAGCTAAAAAGTAACTTCTCTGAAGAGGAAATGCAAATGGCCAACAGGCATATGAAAAAATGTTCAACATCACTTGTAATCTGGGAAATGCAAATCAAAACTACCATGAGATACCATCTTACACCAGTGGGAATGGCACATATTTAAAAAACTAGCAACAACAAATGTTGGCGAGGTTGTGGAGAAAAAGGAACTCTCCTGCACTGTTGGTGGGAGTACAAATTGGTTCAACCACTAAGTAGAGCTGTGTGGAGATTTCTTGACCTACTAAACATAGAGCTTCCATATGATCTAGCAATTCCACTCCTAGGTATTTACCCAAAAGACACAGAAACATCAATTCCAAAGAGCACCTGCACCCCTATGTTTATAGCAGCACTGTTTACAATAGCTAAGCTTTGGAAACAACCCAAATGCCCAAAAATAGATGAATGGATCAAGAAGATGTGGTACATATACACCATGGAATATTACTCAGCATTCAAAAAAGATAAACACATGCAATTTGCGCATCATGGATGGCACTGGAAGGGATCATGCTCAGCGAAATAATCCAGAAAGAAAAAGAAAAATACTGGATGGTCTCACTCATAGCAGGGATATAGAAAACTTAAATAAGGGACCAGGAAAAAGAATAACTATAAGAAAGTAAAAATCAAAATCAACAAACAACTATGAACCAGAGACACTCTGTGGGGTGTGGGGGCAGGAAGGGGAGGGATTGGGGTCAAAATAAGGAGGTTGTAATTGTATGGGGAATATAAAAATAAAATAAAAAAAAGTCACAATATATCCCTATCTAAAAACATTTTTTTAAACTTGATTACTGCATAAATATGTAAATTTCAAAATTGGCAACTGATACTTATAGAAAATATACTTTTATAACTAAAAAAAAAAAGAATGTGGTGAATGATATGTGATGATTTCAAAGCTGTTTGAAGAATTGAAACCTATCACCTTTCTTTGATATCTGCAAAAGATTTGCTCACAACTTGTGCATACAAATCTGGTTTTGTCTTTCTTCTGGTTAAAGATTGCCTATAAGCCCCGGGATGAAGCCCAACCTCCTTAAACCTGGTATAAAACCTTTGATAACCAATCCACTGCTTAACCTTAGTCTGACCTCATACAACTTACTCTGAGCTCTGTGCTTTGTCAGTGATGTGGTGCCCAAGAAAGTCCCCCTTCCCAGCCCCTAGAGCAACAAGCACCCACACTCAGGCCCATGACTGCTGTTCCCCACTAAGCCCTCTTTCTTTGCTCCGCAGCACTGGTGTTTCCCCTCACTCTGCAGAGACGGTGCTTACAGGCAAGGTCACACCTCGCTTGCCTATCACATGACCCCTATCCATCACTGTCCAATACCTGCCCTGTGCAGATCCCATGTTTTTTTTAATATCCATTTGTCCATACAAGAACTGGGGTACAGGCCAGATGTATGGGAGGGTGAGAGGATTCACCAGAGACAAGAGTGGGGAACAGAATAGACAGAGTGACCAAAATACACAGCTGAGGGGAGCAGCGGGGGAGCCAAGAGAAGTCTGCCAAGCCATGAGGGTATCTTCATGGCCAGCGGGGATCAAACTGGCACTGCAGAGGCTGTGGACAGCTTCACAGCACTGCGCTCAACTGCCTGAGCTACCAGGGAGGCCCTAGACACCAAATTTTGCTGAACCAATTGAAGAACACACAGGCCAGGTAAGAAGCATCTAGTCATGTGGCTTTCCAAAGCCATCTACTATTGCAGTTACTATACTGTAGTATCTGTTAAGTCATCTCAGTTCCTTCCATGATTATAGGGACAAGATTTAAGGACCTTTGACAAGTTATAGGTTACCTGCCAAACCCCCTTTGGTAATTGTATTGTCAGATGGTTCATGGACCAGAGGGAGATGAACTTTGACCTGCATGTTGCCAGATAAGATGTCTCTGCCCTGCACTCCAAACTGGATAGACTGTGTGTGGCAAACATCGTCCCTGCTATGTGAGGGGATCCCAGTGCCCAGATATCAAGCAAACCACATTTAAAGGACCCAGGGAGGGATAGGCTGCCAGGACACTTTGGTTCACCTTGGGCCCTACTCATGTGTGTGGCAACCACACAGTGGGCACAAGGAATCAGAGGACAGAGCCTCAAGGTTTGGATCTGGCACTGGTCTGAGTTACTCCTTTGTTTCAGAGGCATTCTTTTCTTGAGATATGAATGATAAACTGGGAATCATAAAAGTAAAATTGCTTACCTTTGTATTTTTTTCCTTCAGTTCCACGTCCTGCAAAATTACAGAAGTGGTTATTTTGGCATTTGGACCTTTTTTTTTTTTTTTCTTCTGCAGAAAAGAAAAGCACTTGCAGCAAAAAATATTTTTACTGAGCCAAAAACAATTTCTTAAGCCATTTAGAAAATATCAAAACTCATGCTAATAATTAATGACATGTTTAAATGCTTAGTTCTGCACAAGTAATGTCTTCAAGAATTTCAACCTTTTTGTTTTTCATTATGATAGAGTACATGTAGTCTTTGGTTCAATGAGGAAAGCATAGCCTTTCATTTTAGCGGAGGAAGTAGACTGTTCTGTCCACTTCCGTTCATGATCTAAACAAACACATGTCTGAATCCTTTTTTGAAGCTAGCGATTTTGAGCAGCTCATCCTGATAGCAAGGTTTTGTAAAGCCAAGCTTTTTATCATTTTTTTCCCTCTCTGACAGTCCTGGAAACTATCATATTTTTCAACTTTTGGTAGATATAGTTTCTTTAAAAGACTGGTTATTCTGATATTGTTCTCTGTCATAATAACAGACACATTAGGGATCATTAATTAGATTATAGAAAATTAGTATCTAGACAGAACTCAAGTAGAGCCCAGCTGTCGAGACAGGATGAGGTGAGGCAGGTGCCAGTATGTGGAGGGCCAGCTACACCAGCGATACAGGCAGGCGGGGACCTGAAGCATTGGTGTGAGCAGGCAACATCATCGGGAATGTTTAGGAGCATGTGAGGCCAAATCTACATGCAAGGCCAGTGACAGTCTGGAAGGAAGAGTGAATTACCTAAGACAGAAAAAGGAATAGATGTAAGTGGCAGGCAAGCAGGACATCAAAAGAAAGGATTGTGATATCTGCATGGAGCATAGCAGGGACACTTGAACTTGAGCACTTGGTGTGATAACTGGCTACATGTTGTCTGTGGCTGATTGTTCGCTGAGAAAGGTAAAGGAATTATCCCAAATGCACAGCAAACCAACCTGCATTTATCTGATATAACCCACATAAAGTTGAGCAACCTGTGACTCTGTCTCAACACAATGTTACATTCAAAGAAAGAACAATTTGACACCTAACATCGAAGTGAAATGCAAACCTTTAATATTGACTTGGGTGATACAGAATTTGTCACACAGTAAATTGCAGAGCAAAATTTCCCAGGAGCCTACCTGGACATCTCTCCAGTACCAGAGGGCCAGAAACACAGGCTTCTAGAGCTCCTGGGCCTCTGGGGGCAGGTAAAGACCTGAGGCTTCTGGACATGCCTTTCCTCTTTCTCCCTGGCTTGGGCATCCTGAGAAACACTGTCATCAGTCATTAGACATACCACTGGATTGAGAACCTGTTGTCACTCACAGTAGTGACCACCTCCAGGATTCCTCCCCTAACTTCTCCCCATCTTTAACCTCGACCATTTGCTGACCTTTCACTCCTTGACCCTGGGGTTGGCTCCTATATAATCTGTCTGCTGAGTCCTCAGACTGACTTCAGTTTAGGAAATCTAGCAGTTATGCCTACTTTCTGGAACTTTCAGCATCTCTGTTTTCCTGAGGCATCACAGCTTATCCAGTGAAGGTGAATACAGTTGTGCACTCAACCAAGGATAGCTATGCCAGCAGAGAATGGGTTGAGAACACCAACCCACTGGTGTTTTCAGCAGAGCCCGCTCTCTTGGCTTCATTGGGTCTTGAGGGAAGAGGAAAGGACTCCAGTTCTCCTCAGCTGCCACCTGACCATGTCCACAGGACCCACAGTTCCTCCCTCACATGTTCATTTCTGTTGGTGTCCTGGACTAGCCCTCCACTAAGAATGTCTTTGTGCCCATTTTTTCCACCGGAGAAGGTGCTATTTCCTGACCTTGAGGAGGTGGCATATTGTCAAGCAGGTGGAAAATAATGGACTGGATTTCACCTCACTTGCCTAAGCACTGCTCCTTTCTGCTACACTTGGTGGGTGTGCCCCATCACCCTACCACAGTCAAGTGCCTCACCAGACTTAGCTATAAAGGTCTGGAGCTGAGTGGAGCAGACAGGCCACATTTTTACACTCTTATAAGAGAAATTAAGGCTGTCTTAGGAATGAGAGTAATGCTGATGTAATACTGAATGTAGGTGTGGGTCACTAGCAGCAGAGTCCGCAGAAGCTGGGAGCAGACAGATGGAGTCAGTCAAAAGGAGCTGGCACGGCCTGCGGGGACATAGCAGTATCTGCCACACTTAGTCTCTGGCCCCTAGAAATAAGAAGCATCTTGGATAAAAATGATACCATCAATCACCCCTTTTAGGAAGCACTCTGAAGGCCATGGGCACCAGCATCAGTGTGGTGCCAAGAGTTTAGCATTTGCTGTTCTCCAGCTTCCTTGGAAAAGAACCTAGCAAGACCTGACAGTCTTGCCAACTATCTTTAATAAAAATACCTGTCTATCTCTGCTCAGGAAGACACACTGAGCACATTGAACACATTCTTGCCTCATGCAATGTCAGGGTTGCAGATGATATGATTATGCTCACATATGAGGACCTTGACTCTGTCATGTCAGGAGAGTGAGAGGAAGTGGCAGGTGCTTCCAGGTATGTCTGGTTTGGAGGGCTCAGCACCAACCCTTGGCAGTAGGCGTGTAGTAGACCACTGACAGCCACTGTTAATGCTAGCCACTGGGTAAGTTGAGAAGGGATGTGATCTGAGCCCACCTTTCACTCACTAGCTAATTAGTACCAGCACTCAGGAATCAACTCCTGGGATCACCCTTTCCAAACCCACGGTACTCAAACCAAGATTCAGTGAGATTAGGAGTTGAAATAACCATGTGAGACGAATTGCAAGAATGACACCAATTCCTCCCACCCCCATCACATGCCATTCTCAGTGTGACTTCATGGGTCCAACCATCCAAAGCTGGGACTATTTCCCCATTTCTTGAATCTGGATGGCTCAGGGGACCTGCCTTGGTCAACAAGATATTAGCAAGGGTGACATCAGCATGAAAGGCCATGTGCATTGAGGCCTGCTGTTGTTGGACATCCTGCAGCACCTGCTTATGGAAGAATCCTCTGCTAGGAACTGGAGGAGGAGGGGGCTGATGACCCAGTTAGCCCATCTCCAATCCATAGCCAGCCAATCCCTAAGTATGTGAGGAAGACGTGTCTGCCAGGAGACCATGGTGCATGAGTGAGCCCAGGAAGCACCACATGAAACAGCGACCATCCACTCAGTGAGCTCAGCCTGAACTGCCAGTTCTGAGAATTGAGAGCCAATAAATGATTGCCATTTGAAGTTACTGAGTTAAACAGCAATAGCTAACTGATGCACTGGCACTAGAGAGGTTGCTTGAAATGCATTAACTTTCTAATTTGAGTCTTTCCAGAGTGATGTAATGGATGCAGAGACAAAACTGCAGAGTTAGAGGTCAGTAACTAAGGTCAGGGCTTGACTGCTCTTTCACCCAGCCCCTCAGGGGCTATTTCTCCACCCACAGGATCAGAAAATGGGAGTGGGCCAAGGAATTAAGGTTCTAACATTCTATTGCATCTCTTGTCCCAGTGCTAAACCCACATTAACATTGCCTCAGAATTTTTTCTGGGTTTTAAATCTTTCTCCCTTTATTTCTAATAGCAACACATGTTTTTCCTGGAGCCTCACCTAGCATTGAACACATAAGTGGTCATCTTTCTGTCCTTCTAAATCCACAAGAGTCTACCTTACTGAGACATCACAACATTTTGATTCTTGAATGTCATCAATTTAAAAATAAAACAATTTAGTTACAGATTTTGGGGTGGTGAGAAAAGAAAAAATAGATTACATCATTTTAAAGCTGTGTCTATCATTCTTCACATTTGGTATGAGGTTGAGCATATTACACGTTTGACCAAAAGATGGTTCCTGAAGGAGCACTGTTAACCTCGGGAAACTCTGCATCGTACCAGGTAGGCATTTTGTAGCCTTGTCCATGGTCTCAAGTCTGTTACTTCAAAAGATATTAAGGAATACCTTCTGCTTGAAAGACTCTAAAATCTCTGTTTCTTCTTGTCAAATCGCCTATCTTTGAGCATGTAGCAGCTCCTCCTGAAAGCCACCCTGACAGCTTCTCAGAGCATTAGTGACATGAATTGGCCCTACCAATCCCTTTGAGCTCTGAAAGTTCTGTAAATAAGCATTGTCCACAAGTTTACTCAATTTGAGGGATTTGGCAATTTGTGTCCCACTGCCTAATAGGTGACAGACCCTCAATGTGACAGCTTAGCATAATAGTTATGATTACATGCAAGTAACAATGAAGGATTCACACTTAAGAGAACCATCTCAAATGTACAGCTGCCATTCCAGATCGACTGGCATGCTGCCCAGGAATCCTAGGTCCTTTTCCCAAACTGCCACTTGCCAGGAGCAGGTGACATCCGTCTACTTATTTGCAATTCCTGGCCCTGGGAATTTATTTTGCAAGGACAGGTAGGGTCCACTTAATTACAGGAACACTAAAAGAAGTATATGTGGGGCCTCCTGGGTGGCGCAGTGGCTTGAGCGCAGTACTGTGAAGCTGTCCACAGCCTCCGCAGTGCGGGTTCGATTCCCAGACGGCCAGGGAGCTACCCACATGGTGCAGCAGCCCTCTCCTGTCTTGACCGCTGTTCCCCTCAGCAGCAGTGTTTTTGGTCTGTCTACCTGTTCTGCTTTCCACGCTGTCTCTGGTGAATTCTCTCACCGTCCCACATCTCTAGCCTGTACCCCTGTTCTTTTTTTTTTTTTCAAGATTTATTTATTTATTTGTACAAGCGCTGGGTACAGTCAGAGGCACGGGAGGGTGAGAGAATTCACCAGAGCCAGAGTGAGGAGCAGAACAGGCAAAAGGACCAAAGTACACTGCTGAGGGGAGCAGCGGGCGGCAGGAGAGGTCTGCATGCCATGTGGGACCCTCACCCAGCGGCGGGGATCAAACCAGCACTGTAGAGGCTGCAGGTAGCTTCGCAACCCAGCGCTCGACCCCTAAGCCACTGGGGAAGCCCATGTACCCCTGTTCTTGTACAAATAAATAAATCTTTTTTTTTTAAAAAAAGTACAGGTATATGTAGGGCACAGGTCAAGAAAAGACAACATATATCTGGGGGTCTTGAAGCCATATGAGTGGCTTGGGAATAGCAAATAATAATTCTGATAATAATACCTACCACATCATGATCTTTTCCCTTTTGTTTCAAGCTGCCCTCTTCAGAGACATCTATTTTTTGACCCCTCAACTCAGTGTGTAGGTGTGTGTGTTTTTCTGATAACTATGATTTAGTGAGTGTGTGTGTAGTACTTCAGATGTGCCAAGTGGGAACTATACAAGTAAAAAATACAGTAACCTAAGGGAGTTCATCTATATAACTGGGGATGATGGGTTATATATCCATTCCACAATGAAAATAAATGGTAACTGAGTGAGGTGTGTTATGAAAAGTGAGCCTTAGATAATGCAAGCCTACCTCCCATAACTCCATCCCCCAAAATATAACATGTTCCACCCATTATCTGGGTATGCCAGGGTATAGCTTCAAAGCCTCAACCTGCGAAGTTCAAAGTACCTAAGACATGAAGACAGTCCAGAGAACTCAATAGAGGAGGTGAGTACAAAGCTATCCTTTTTCTTTAAGGTCTACAGCCTTCACTTTTTTTTTAAAGATATATTTATTTATGCATACAAGAGCTGGGGTATAAGACAGGGGTGTGTCGGGTTGGGGTGAGAGGATTCACCAGAGACAGAGTGGGGAACAGAACAAGTAGATCAACTAAAATACACTGCTGAGGGGAGCAGCAGGCAAGTCAGGGGAGGTCTGCTGTGCCATGTGGGTCACCTCCCTGGCCAGGGATAGAACTCCTGCTGCAGTGCACTTCATAGTGCTGCATCTTAACCCCTTGCACCACCAGGGAGGCCCCTACAGCCTTCACTTTTGGAGGGAGCATTCCACAGCCAACCAGGGGTGAACAGCATGACATTCTATGCTGCACCCAAGGAGCCTGCTATCTTAGGAAAAGTTCAACTTACAATCAAAAGTATTCTAGAGACAAAGGCAAGTCACAGCAGCAACCAAGGTTGGTCTTCTCTTGGCAAAAAGAAGCTGACCTCCAGAGCTAGTGCAGACCCCAGATAAGCAAAGCACACTGACTTTGAAGCAGGGACGGTAGAGTCAGATTATGCCTGTGCATTGGGTGATCATGCAGATCTCAGCCTCTTAAAAAAAAAAAAAATCTCAGTTTCTTCATCTGCTAAGTAGAAATAATGATGATTTTCCACCTTAAATGAGTCTAACCAATCTGTTCAACACATTGGTTCAGATTAAAGAATGTTCTGCTCAGAAGAAGATCCAGAACAGTTAGCGATCTTACTCAGGTAGGGTGGCATTTTCCTCCCACTTGAGCAGAAGGGCAATGTACAATGCCCTTTTCTAAGGTTTCTAATGCCTTTTTCTGTGGTTCTGGATCACAGCCTTGCAGTTCTGGATACATGGAAGAAGAAACTTGGGTTATGCCGTGCTATGATGCCGAGATGGAGAAGGGATGTAAGTCAGGTGGATAAAGATAAACCACAGATGGCACGGATTCTCCTGACCCGCTGTCTACCCCAAGTCTTCTAACTTTAGTATTGTCTTTGTGCTGATGTCCTACAGAACTAGGTCCTGACAAACGAGTGAACTAGTGAACACCTACAGGACTCTGCTGTTCTGGTACCACGTCCAATTCCTGCCCTTTGGGAACTCTAGCAGGGGAGACCCAACAGAGGACACAGCCCTCCTCAGGAGCAAAGACTTGGCAAGAGGGAGGGTCTTACATAGACAGTTGATTCAGTGAATCAGCCTTGACCAGCAGGGGTGAAGCCTGGGCTTGAGAGGCTGAGACATATGGTAGACATGTACCTGGGGAAGGAATAGTCTCACAGATGTTTTGTTTTATTTTTTTGGAAATAATTTTTGAGCCCCTTTCTGGTACATTCTTTTTTCTTTCACAAAAAGAAATCCAAACTGAAAGCCAAACTGAAAACACCACTTTCCCCCCTCCTCCAAAGTGTGAACCACATATTTTAGGAGGTAGCTCCCCCCTTGACTCCAGCTCCCTGTACCCTCTCTCCTCTCCAAGATGATGATGCCTCCTCCTCCCTTTCTGCAGCCTTCCTAGTTCCTTTTCCATTCCAACTGACAACAAACCAATTTAGGATGGGGCCCAGGTTCCACCTGGATGCTTACTTGATCAGGACTTGAACAGATGCCAGACCTATAAAGTGGGTTTTTAAGAACCTCGAAACTGAGCCTGGGGAAGCCTTTAGGACCGGGGAGCCATCTCTTCTGAAAGCCCTGTCTTCTGAGTCCCTGGCGGCTGCCCCCTTCCCCCAGTCTCTGCCGCCCTCATTCCGAGACACCAGCCCGGCCACCTGCAGACGCGATCAAACCCATGGGCCTGGGGCAAAGTTGGCGACTACCTTCGCGCCGGGCCATTCCCTCCGCCTCCCCCTCACTGCCTTCCTCCCCCGGAGCCCGCGGTCACCGCCTCTGGCACGCGCGTCGCCAGTCTCAGCGAGCCCAGCCGCGCGCCCCGGAGCGCCCCTCGCCCAACCTGCCGGCCGAGCGCGCACTCCGTAGTCTCCCCACACTCTTCTCCCGGGGGCCTACGGGCTGGGCTCCGCCCCAGCGCCACTGCTCCGGAGCTCCCCGCCGCCTGGACTGCCGCCGCTGCCCGGCGCCTGGCGCTCCAGCACGCGTGGGGCAGCCCGGGGCGCGGGCAGCGAGAGCAGGACTGGGAGCCGAGGGAGGAGAGGAGTGGCGCGGAGGGGAGCAAACAGGAGGGGAGGGCAGAGGAGAAAGCCCAGGAGCAGAGGAGCTGAGGCGGGCGCCACACCGCCCCGCGCCCGGCAGGCTCATTCGCTCCCGAGACGCGCGGGCGGCCGCCTGGGCGCACTAGCCGGGTCACCTTGTCCCGGAGGTAAGTCCCGACCGCCCCAGCAGCGGGAGCTGGCGGAGGGGCCGGCTGGGGGCTGGGTTGGGGCCGCAGGCGGGCGCCGGAGGCGGCCCCAGCGCAGGAGGGCGTCCTGGCTCCGCCTAGGAGCGCGCAGACCCGGCGGCGGCGCGGCGCCCGCGGTGAGTCCCGGTGGTCGCGGCGGCGGGACCCGGGAGGCTGGGGTCACCCGGAGGGAGGGGAAAGCCGAGCGGGCGAGGAAGATGCGAAGGAAGGGGCCGGGGGCTGTCAGCTCCGGCTGCAGCTTGGCGCCTCGCCACCCCAGGCGCCCCGGCGGTGCGAAGGGGCTGCTGTGCAAAGTCGGGGGAGCTAGTGAGAAGGAGACCTAGGAGCGCAGCGGAGCGGGGCTGCCCAGGGTCGTGACGGTGCGCGGTGGGCATCGGCTCTGCGGGTTCCGGCGACCCTCGGGAGCGACCTAAAGGAGATCGCCTGGGGCTGGTGAGCGGAGCAGCCAAGAAGCTGGGGACTGAAGTCCATCTAGAACCGGGAAGGGAAGCCGACTTCAATTCCCTGAGCGGAAGGGAAAAGCAAGTCTAGCGTGCCAGAGCGCTGGGGATGGGGACTTCCAACCCGCGACCGAGGTGGAGGCGGGGATTCCAGGAACCCTTCGCTGCCGGCGAGGACAGGATGGGTGTCCATCTGCGCGCTGTCTGGTCCCTGGCAGTAGTGATAGCCCACGGACCTGGGATCCTCCAACCCAGTCTCAGAGAGGAGCGAATGGAAGCGCCTTTTAGGTTCAAGTTCTAGTCTTGATTTACCTAGGCGTGATTCCTGCCCCTTCGCGTGCGCTTTCGAAAACAGCGGAGAGGAAAGAATGGCAGAGTTGGGCACTTTTCTTAAGGGAAGGGGGCTTTGGTCGCTGTGCGTTTTCTGCAAGACCCCAATGGAGTGCTCCTTAGACGCTGTGTGCTTTGGGGAGACTGTCACTGGGGTAGCAGGGCTTTTCTGAAGAATTACAAGTAGGGGTCCGCTGGTCGGTTTCATTTCCTTGGGGGGTCCCCTTGAATGCTTGGGCGCTCAGCATCCAGACTTCAGTTGCGCGCATCCTTCTGCGGAGTCAGATGCTCTGGCGCCGCTGGTCTGCTGGCTCCTCGTCGGGATCTGAGCGTTCTCTGGCCACGTCCCTGCGCTCAGTGCACC
Organism: Talpa europaea; assembly: GCF_964194135.1. NCBI lineage: Eukaryota > Metazoa > Chordata > Mammalia > Eulipotyphla > Talpidae > Talpa > Talpa europaea. The sequence goes on from NC_140078.1 coordinate 39,687,647, forward strand.
AGGCACTGGTCTAAAGGCTGGCTGACTTGGGAGTTAGGGGTGGAGGGCTCCCTTTTCTAGTTAGAATCAAGCGGTGTGGCGTGCTAGCGCCTCTGTTTATCTGTTTGCCCCCCTCCTAGTGGCCAGTCTGTTTGGTCACAGCCCAAAGGGAAAGGCTTGCTGCGCAGACCTGCAGCCTGTGTGGTGAGCAGCCTGCTTACAAACCCTAGAGCCTGCCAACTTTTCCTTGCTGAGGTGTGATTGCCAGGACAGGCGGAATCTTCGAGCCCCTGCTGGGATGTGGTCCTCCAAAAGGGATGGACTCATGAGATCCAGTAGCCAGGGTGGCTTGACAGGAGGGGTTTAATGTCCATTCTGGCTAGGACAGGGAATAGCCGCAGCTGAATTTTCAGATGAATTGTTGCTTGCTGTTTGATTGCGGTTGTATGGAGCATCTTTTTAAAAATCCAGACCACAGGTGCTTGATCTGTGGGGGTGTGGAAGAGCCTTCCAGTTCCCTTCCTCGCTCCTTCCAACACTCCCTGGCTCCTTTGCAAGGAGAAAATGTTGATCTGTGTCTGATCTGGTGTCCTTTTCGAACTCCCCCAACCCCCTGAAAAAAGGGAATCCTTATAATCAAAAGGGCCTTGTTAAATAAAGGAAAACCAGGGATATCTGTTTAAAGCATTTTATTATGAAAAATGTCAGGGGTACACTAAGATCTAGAGAAGAGGAAAAACTGACCCTCCAGTACCCTCACCCAGTAAGTACCACACTCATTAACCATTTGACCTTCCCTCTTTTTGACCCCCCCCTCAGAATTTTGGAGGCTGTTTGAAGGAGAATTTAAAAGCAATTCCAAGCTCACTTCACCTCTAAATGCACCCTATGTATCTCCAGCTGATCATTTTTCATTTCATTTTCATCTAACCATCATCAGAAATGACTGCTTTTAATGATTCCATTAGTACAAAGGTGATATTAAAATAAAAATGAAGGCACCCCCCCTCTTCCATTTGGGGATAGAAAAAAGCCAGCTAATGTTTCTTGAGGCAAGAAGGGGGTAGTTGAAGGAGGAAAGAAATATTCAGATCTTGAGAAAAAGAGACATTTGAAACCATTAAATATCAATCAACGTGCAGGAGATAAACAAGATTTCAGTTGAACCCTGATAGGCAAAATAATTTAATTTTTCGTTAAAAATTTAAAACTCAGTTCATATATCATGAGCAATTGATTTCTTCCATGTTCATTATTACAAATTAAAAGTGCAATGTTAAACTTGACTCATCTTTCTCATTAACTTTAACTCATATTACAATTATTCATGTTACTATTAAAAGAGAATAGAAAGATATTTTCTTATGTATATTTCCCCCCCTAGACACTAGTGGGTGCCATTCTGAGGCTCATGAGAGTAACCAATATTTCATCTTTCAATTAGAAAGTGTTTGGTCATCACACTGGGTGCTTTCCTTATGCCCATGGGAGAGATTCTGCTGGTTCAGATTTTATTTCAAGTGTGGTTTCTGTTGAGTGACAACATGGTTGGCCTCCAGGTTCAGTGGGAGCATTATCCCCCCCAAACCCACATGCCCCCGACACCCCAGCACATCTCTGTGCCTTTCTTTATATAATATAAAAGCCGCTTCTAAAGATTGTCAATGATGTTCTTTGACAATTCAGTCAGACTTTTGAATACCTTTGTGAGATGCACTATTTAAAGGCATCCTTAGTTAACCTTTGTAATATGAATAACCATCCTGTGGGTGAGCAGTTTTATAAGTCCTCCTTTCCTTGCATTTCCATGACACCAGTGTGCCCCTGGACCCCTCATTTATCCTTTGCACCCTGCAAAGTGTCACATTGGCAATTCTCACATGGCCAACACGGACTTGTGACCTACAACTTGAACAAACGTCATGGTATCAGCAAGATACTTTGAATGAGTGTGTGAAGGTGGCAAGGACTGAAGTATGGGTCATTCATTTGTCAGCATCACACAGCAGTGGGGCTGAATGAATAGTGAAACCACCTGTTCTTGCAGTGAGACGGCTTATCAGGCTGTTTTGCCAAATGGTGCTGAGGTGCGGTACTATCTACAGAGAAGTGTGATCCAGTGTCTACACTGGAGACTTCGCGCTGGCGTGTATAAGAAGCAGAAGCACCCCTGGCGCTGAAGATGAGCTGACCAGGTTCCTGCCCATGTCACCAGAATTGAAATAATGAAGGTGCTAACAGATAGTATTAACAATTGTGATATTTCAGTATTCTCTGCAAGATACTTAGACATTTCAAATTATTCCTGAGAGCTTCATAAATATGTGTTTCAAGAGGAGTGGCAGTAACTCTTTCAGGCAGTGGGCTACAATTCAGGACGCTCATGGTGGCTTCCTTTGCTGCAGAAGTGTTCTGGATTTCACAGAGTAGTTAGAGACATGCACATTTGTGGTTTCCTACTTGTGTAGCCATCCTGCCCTGTGGAACTTTCTGGAGTGCCTGTGCATGGGTTTCAAACTCTAAGCGCTGCTGCTTGCTAGTTGAACGACTTTTAACAGGTGACTTACCTTTTCTGATTCTGTTTCTCTTCATCCATGTTCTTTCCAAGATTTTAAAAACACATGTTTATGGTTGTCATGGCTTTTTAAATGAATAAGATGCTGGGTGGGAACATTCTAGCATCTTTGCTGAATGCATTTTTTTTAAAAAAAAGATTTATTTACTTACGCATACAAGAACTGGGGTACAGGCCAGAGGTGCAGGGGGTGAGAGGATTCACCAGAGACAGAATGTGGAACAGAACAGGCAGACTGACTGAAATACACTGCCGAGGGGGTACAGCGAGACAGGAGAGGTCTGATGTGCCATGTTGGCCTTGTAGTGCAGAGGCTGCAGACAGCCTCACAGTGCCGTGCTTAACCCCTTGTACCACCAGGGATGCCCATAAACTGAATGCATCTTTGAGTCAATTTTGCATTCCTATTCCTCTGAGAACATAAAATGAGCCAGGCCTACATTCTGTAACTTCCTGTTGGCAAAAATCAGAATAAGGACAGTACACGCAGGTGTGACTCTCACGTCAGAATGCTCCTGAGAGGGCTTCCCCAGTGGCGCAGTGGTTGAGTGCTGGGTTGCGAAGCTGCCTGCAGCCTCTGCAGCGCCAGTTCGATTCCCCGGCTGCTCCCCGGCCACTGGAGGAGGGTCCCACATGGTGCGCAGACCTCTCCTGCTGCCCGCTGCTCCCCTCAGCAGTGTACTTCAGTCCTTCTGCCTGCTCTGCTCCCCGTTCTGGCTCTGGTGAATTCTCTCACCCTCCCATGCTTCTGACTGTACCCAGTGCTTGTATAAATAAATAAATAAATCTTAAAAAAAAAAAAAAAGAATGCTCCTGAGTAGGGTGGACGTTCATGTCAGGTGAGAGTTTAGACAGAATGTGTGGGAAAGACTTGTGGACTGAATCTAGATGCATATCACATTCAAGACAGTGCATGGTGCATGTTCTCCGGGACAGAATCTGTTAAAGTACATTACCAACAAACCACAAAACATCCTTTGTAATAGGTATGATTCACTAAAATCTTTGTTTAGATCACAAAGTCCAAGTAACCTTAAACTAAGTAACCTATTAAATTTTCAAAAATAAAATAGGGCCTCTGTGATGGCCTAGGGGTTATGTCTCAGTACTATCACTTCAAAGGCCTGAGTTCTATTCCTGGCCAGGGAACTAAACCACATGGCACAGCAGACCTCTCCAGTTTCGCCTTCTGCTCCCCTCAGCAGTGTATTTAAGTAGCTCTGCCTGCACTGCTCCCCACTTTGTTTCTGGTGAATCCTCTCACCCCCCCCACTTCTGGCCTACACCCCAGGTTTCTATGCAAAAATAAATAAATACAAATACTGAAGACCAGCAACAAATAAGCATTGGGACCCAAAAGAACTGTCAGAACCAAGAATAGCACAACCAGGACATAATAAATGTGTATAGAAAATAAAAATAAAAGTTGCTTCTGAAAGCACGTTTCATATCAGCCCAGGGGACAACTTTGTGTTGCATAAAAATAATTTACCTAGGAGTTCAGTGAACATTATTGCAGATGGAGGCTTTGCTCTTGGGGTTCAAATCAGTTTTCAGTGTGAAAGAACTTTCGAGATTTACTTCCCTGTCAATTCTTGTGTCAGTGACAGTTATTTTTAAATTTAGGTTCTGATAATGCTATAGTCTCATTTAGCAGTTGTGATCACAAGATAGAGAATGTAAGTATTTATTGATCGCAAGTTGAGGCTTTCATAAAAGCCTATTTAGTTTAAATTCATATTTTAAAAAATTATTACCTCTCAAACAAGTTCAATTTGTAATATATCATTTGACCTCACTGGGTAAACACTTTCAGATGTATGTCATCTTTTCCTTCCCTTAGTCTTTTTCTGTGTTGGGAAGTCAGTGTCCAACACAAAACCCAAAAGCAAAGAAGTGTTTCAGAATTAGAACCCCAAAAGTCTTACTATATTGCCTCAATTTTATTTTTATTTTTTAAAAAGATTTATTTATTTATTTTATACAAGAACCGAGGTACAGGCCAGATACGCAGGAGGGTGAGAGGATTCACCAGAGACAGAGCGGGGAACAGAACAGGCAGACTGATGAAATACACTGCTGAGGGGAGCAGTGGGCGAGGCAGGAGATGTATGTCGTGCCATGTGGGACCCTCGCTGGCTGGCCGGGATCGAACCGGCGCTGCAGAGGCTGCAGACAGCTTCACAGCACTGCACTCAACCGCCTGCACCACCAGGAGGGGTCCACATTGCCTCAATTTTAAACTAAATTTACTTCTGAAAGAGAGATATCTCAGCTTTCAGTATATTGGGGCCTTTCCCCACTGAGGAAAGCAAAGAAGTGAAAATGTTACCTAAACTTATCTTCCTCTCAGGTGTTTAATACCCACAATTTTAACTTAATGGCTTTGACCTTGGTCCTCACATTGTGGTGGCATAGGTGTTCAGCTGGTGCAGGTGTTGGAAATAAGAGGATTTGTTTTTCAAGGATCATCAGGGACATAAGTCCTGGGTCAGGGTTGGGAAACCCAGTAGCATCACTGAGGGGAAGGCGCAGGCATTACTTAGCATTCGAGGGTATCCTGGTAATGATCTCTACCTCTTCTCCTGGTATTTCTAGTTCCTAAAATTGACTTTAAATAGAACATGCATCTGTAACCATCTAATAGTTGAAATCTCAGCTTTGTTGAGGTTGCCATAACACAATAATGCATTTCCCTAAGATGGACCTGTACTTACCAATCTAGATAATGCTGCTGCCCCTTGGAAGGCAGTGGAGAAAGTTGAGATGAAACCAGAAGCGGTGTGCCCTGGACCCGAGATGCCATGTATGCAGGGGGCTGGCCTGTGCTAATAGCTCAGACACTCACACACTTATTATTTCTAGAGTCTCTTGCCTGTGCATATCATATTTTTTGCTTTTCTCGCTCAATTCCTTTCTTTTTCCATAGTGCCTTTGGTACAAGCAGTTTTACAGCAAAGAACTCTGAGCTGATTAATTAATATACATAGTATTTTACAGCTTTCTTTTGTGTACTAAATCCAGAGACACAGTAAATTTGTATCAGTGCTCTGACCTAGTACTCTATCTTCCCTCACTAAAGTTGGATTTGTTAAGTCAATTTTAAGTGAAGAAAAATATTGCTTCATCATGTCTAAGTTCATTCTCTGACTTTTATCCTGATATTTTTAAGCTGTGGCTATAGGGTCACACTTAACACATGGGGCCAGCCCTCCACTGTTCTCACTTGGGTCAGAAGTACACTAGATCTTCAAGGCCCCCATTGAAATCCTGTACTGACTGCTCTGGACTCAGGACAACTGCAACTGTCCTCTCATCCCTTCAATCCCACTTTCAAGGGTCTTCTTGCATAATATTCATTGGCGCAATTGCTAATTTGTATGTTCTCAGTGTAGGTGTATTGGCTGTGAATAGGAGTCTTGAATATATTTTGAGACATCACAGTCTATTCTAGACCATAGAGGAAAACATAGTCGTTGACTCAAATGTGCAGAATAATGCAGTTTCCTTCCTGTTGCTAGACCTTGAGTAGCTGATTTGCCAAGAACCTTTCCAGGAAAAACACTACTGCAGGCTTTTGTGTCATAAAAATATATTTTCACCCCAGATTCCAGTAATTGTTTTGTGTGTTGTGAGCACAGGTCAGTGGGACTGCAGGGTCAGCTGGGTGGGTGGCTCAAGGGCAAGAAGGTGCCCTCTATCCATTGGGGTTGGAGCATGGCCCAATTCAAGCACCTTCTTTTTTTACAAAGCAGGGACCTTTCATTGTTCAAGTACTCAACTCCATTTTAGAAAGCTGAAGCTTTGGAATGGCATGACTGTTGTTTCCCCTCTCTTCCCCCTTGCTCACCTTTTGTCCTCCCCCAACATGAAGAACTCTCCTCTGCAGACAGAGGCCACATCCCATTAACCACCTGCCAGAATCTGGTCCCTCTTGTCCCACATTGCCTGGTTCCAGCTGCTCTGTGCCCCTGGAGCAGATGAAACCAAACTCATAGACAGTGCAACTAAAAGACTCGCCATTGACCCCTTGCTGAGGAGAGTGAGCCATCTATAACACTCTAGAACTCCCCTGCCTTCCAATAGCCTTTGCTCTGACTATTCCAATGCTCCTTGGTATCAGCAGATGTCTCTGGTGACCTTCAGATAGTAAATTGTCCAATCCAATTTAGAATTACAGGTCATATCCAATTCAAGGTGCACCTTTCTACGATGGAGAAACTTTACCAAATAGGAGGGCCATAGTTTGCTTTTCCATGGGCTCTTCTGAGTCTTCTGCCTGGAAGTTGGAACCTTGGAGAAGGACTTAGAGGAAAGGGGGAAGCAGCTTTGCCCTGAGTTGATGTTGGGGTGGTTCCTTCTGGGCTGTCAGGGCTCTGCACGTCACCTCATGCACCAGTAGATCCTTCCAATGGCTTCTGAGGCCATTGGCACAATTCCTTCCTCCTCTACCAGGCCCACAACCTCCTGCTTCTCTGCTTCTTCTGCAGAATGGGAGCATGGCTGTCCCTCCTGAAAGGCCTCCTGACCTTGACCTGTAAGCCCATGGGAGAAACTGTGCAGCCTCTCTGGAAGCATGGTCCTCAGACCTGGGAAGGGGTTCTCTCCATCTTCTTTGGGTGAGGGCCCTGCAACTGTGTGCACGGGTGCATGCATGTGTGTGATAGAGGGAAATAGAGATGCCATGGGCTTCCTTTAGGAGCAGGTAAAGCATGGGAAGAAGGAGGCTGCTTGGATGACCGTGAGTTTCCAGTCTGTAGACTTGGTGAGCAATGGAGACCTGCAAAGCATGAAAGCGGAGACTGCACATCCTGATGGGGCACATGACTCTAGTTTATCTTGGGCGTTACATGGAAAGCCAGGTTAGGCACCAGAGAAGTGGGTCAGAGGGACCATAGGCTCTGAAGTCTAGCATTTTTGTGGAAACTGAGGCTAATTGGATGTGGGTCCAGTGATGCAGTGCCTCCTGGAGAATAAAATCTGATGGGCATAGTGCCCCAGGAGTGACGTCATCCAGCTACAGATATTCTGGATGCCAGAGTCTGGCCCTGACACCCATGTGGTTTTCTAGCTTTCCTGAACTCAGGGTTGGCTCTCAAGCCTGGATATGGGTACTGCATCCTCGTGCTCGGTGGACGTGTATTCTCTATCCTTTTTTGGGTGCAGCTGTTGTACTTGCATAAGTCTGGCACCTCACAATAGCACCTCCCTGGCTGCATTGAAAGGGCTGACTTCACCATTCTAGTTTCTGGGTGACATGGAGATGAATGAATGAATTTGGAGATGTAGAGTATTTTATTCTACTCCAGTCTGAAGCCCAAGTCTGAAAAGTCAGATGAAAGCTTTAATAACTTTTGTGGCTTGTTTGAAGGATGATTCAGGAAAACCAATAGAAGCTTTGAATGTTTGCATCTTTTTTTTTTTTTTTTTAGAGTTTAGCAGTTTTGGCTTTTTTAAAAAAGATTTATTTATTTATTTATACAAGCACTGGGTACAGTCAGAAGTGTGGGAGGGTGAGAGAATTCACCAGAGCCAGAGCGGGGAACAGAACATGCAGACTGACGAAATACACTGGTGAGTGGAGCAGCGGGCAGCAGGAGAGGTCTGTGCACCATGTGGGACCCTCGCTGGTGGCCGGGGATCGAACCGGCTCTGCAGAGGCTGCGGACAGCTTTGAAGTCCAGCGCTCAACCACTGTACCACCAGGGGAAGCCCTGAATGTTTGCATCTTTTACAGTGTGCTTCTTGCAGACAAGAACGGCAGTGTGGGGAGGGGAAAAGAGCAAGGGATGGAAGGGGTGCAGATTTGAAATGTGTGCATTGTTCTGTTTGATTCCTCAGCAACCTCTTGAGATGTCCCAGTTTATATTTGGTGGAATGAGATCCGGAGAGGTTAGCCTGCACTTAACCTGATGCGTGATCTTATGGTGCCATATGAAGAACCTCAGAGCATGTGCCCAAGTGTTTAATATTTGTTTGTTTGCATGTTTGGCTCTAAAGTTTATGTTTTCTTAACCACACTCAGTTTTTTAGCATTGCCGGCACTGGTGCAATATTTAGGACAATACACACTCTTGCAATAGTTGGACAGACAGATGAAGATAATTCCATTTTGCAAGAAAACTCATTTAGGACAAAATATAATTAGACCCTCTCTCCATATATGATTTTTTTTTGGTGGTGTCCTTGGGGGAAAATACATGCAGAAAGTTGACACACTGTGACACACGGGTGTAGGTAAGAGGAAAACTGGGTTGCAGGCCAGGCCTGGGAGTGGTGGGCCTAGAAAAGTCCAGGAGAACAGAAGCCACCTGCAGAATATATAGCTGTCAGACAGGAAAACTCATTTTCTCTAAATGCCTTGGGCCCCACACATTTATAGAGAACATCTAAATAAAGTAAATAGGTTGACTGACAACACTTCATGCCCTCGGTGCCCCATTCTTGCCTTCAAAATGAGGCTTTCCCAATAGGTGAAAATGTCCCTTTTTAGAAGCTGCCCAAAATGCAGGTCTTCCTGGAATTTGTATTTGGAGCTATATGTATTTCAAAAGTATGTCTTGGTGAGTTGAACTTTGCCCATTACCTCTCTCCTCAAGACTAATTTGGTGACTTTCTTAAGAGTATAAAACAAGCATGATCCCAGCTGTGTTTTTTTTTTTTTTTCGGGGGGTGCATTTCTCTGCCAGAGCCTGGCTGACCCTTGGAGAAGCAGTCCTAATTGTGCATTTTGTCTCCTTCACTTCCTCCTTCCCCAACCTGACCCTACACTGAGCCCACTACCCCTGCTGCTCAGCCTGGAAGGTGTGGTTCCTTGCAGGCGCCCACTGCTTTTCACAATCCTCATATTCTGACTAAGGAAACTCGCCTCTGGTCCCTCGCTTGATGGTGATTAATAGGTAGCTGGCTCCCAGGTGTTTGTTTTATACCTAAACCTTACCGAAGGCTCAGCCTTTAGCCTCAAGCCTCCTGGCATCTTCATTGGGTGTTCCCTGGGAAATGAACCTCAGAGAACTCATTCTCTGCTTTCTTCCACAGCCCCTTTCACTCCTCCTCCCGTGCCCCTTCCTCTAGTGATGTCACACAGTAATCCAGATATAAACGCTAGAAATTCACTCACCTTCTGGGCTCTTACCACTTCCTCATCAGCACTTTTTTTCTCCTAAGTATTTCTCACTTCCTCCTTGCATGCCTCTTTTACATTTATGTCCTTCTAGATACTCATGTCTTGCCAGATTATCTTAGTAACTTCCTGCAAGGACATCTTACCTGCTTCCATGTGTCTTTCACCTCTGACCTCCATGATTGTCAAAAGAGCATACTACGTGAAATCACCTCTGGCCCAGTGACCCTCCTCTCAAAGCCCTTCACTGACTTCTTTCTGACTCTAGTTACATGGGACAGGCTATCTGGAGGATATGAGACCAGCCATCCTAATCTTGTTCACCCTCCAGTTTCATCCCCACCTCTGTAAGTTTCCTGAACATGTACTGTCACGCCTCTCCACCTTTGGTTGACTGCCTTTTGCTATTCTCCTTCTAGACTCTGTTTGGACACAGCATCTCTTTGTGGTATCCTTCCCTCAAAGTTCAATGTTCCTACCTCTAAAGGTCCTTGGTGTGTGGGCCCACCCTGAGTCCTGGTATGACAGTAGCAAAATAACCATTGTATGAAATAGTGAGAAATAACTTTGGGAAAAAAAAGAATTTGTAGAAAGTAAACTGTATAAGTGTACACATGGAGTGAGAGAACACTTGAATAATTGGAGGAGAAATGCTGTGCTTCTGAATAGGAACACTCAATAGCAACAAGATGTTATTTTCACCAAGTTCTGAAAAATTTCTGAAACTTCCCACAAAGTAGAAGTTCAGGTACAGATGGCTTCACTGGTGAATTATATCAAATATTTAAATAAAAATTAATACCAGTCCTTCTTGTACCCTCCCAAAAGATAGAAAGATAGGAAACTTTCAAATTCATTTGTTTGCAAAACTTGCATTGCCCTTATCCAAAACACAACAAGAGCACTGCAAGAAAAGAAAATTATGGGCCAAAAGATAGATGTAAAAAATATAGATGTAGGGCCTCCCCGGTGGCGCAGTGGTTGAGCGCTGGGTTGCGAAGCTGCGCGCGGCCTCTGCGGCGCTGGTTCGATCCCCGGCTGCTCCCCGGCCACCAGAGGAGGGTCCCACGTGGCGCGCAGACCTCTCCTGCCGCCCGCTGCTCCCCTCAGCAGTGTCCTTCGGTCCTTCTGCCTGCTCTGCTCCCCGCTCTGGCTCTGGTGAATTCTCTCACCCTCCCGCGCTTCTGACTGTACCCAGTGCTTGTATAAACAAAAAACAAACAAAGAAATAAAATAAATAAATAAAACATGTCTAAAAAAATAAATAAATATTAACAGACTTAATTATAAAAAAAAATATAGATGTAAAAAATATCAGTAAAATATTGGCAAACCAAATTCAACAGTATATTGAAAAAGATCATACTCCATGGTCAAGTGGGATTTATTCCAGGATATAAAGATAGTTTGGTGTCTGCAAGTTAATTAGTATTATATACCACATTAACAAAATGAAGGCTGAAATTATATTGTAATAGATGCAGAAAATGCATTTCACAAAATTCAATATCCATTTATAATAAAAAAAAAAAAACCCTCAGCAAAGTGGGTATAGAGGGAACATACCACAACACAGGAAAGGTCATATGTGATGAGCCAACAGTTAACATCATACTCAATAGTGAAAAAGCTCAAAGCTTTCCCCTCAGATTAAGAACAAGGCAAAGGATGTCCACTCTCATCACTTTTTATTCACAAAGGAAACAGAACATAGACAATAAAAATAAATAAAATGAAAGTGTCACTAAATCATACATTGTTATATCTAGAAAGTCCAGGCCTCCTTGGTGGCCTAGGGGATAAGTCTCAGCACTATCACTAGTATGCTGACACTAGGATAAGTCTCAGCACTATCACAATCCTTGGCCCGGAAGCTAACCCACATATGGTGCCACAGACTTCTCCTGTCTTGCCCGCTGCTCCCCTTAGCAGTATATTCAGTAAATCTGCCTGTTCTGCTCCCCACTCAGTATTTGGTGAATCCTTTCACTCCCCGCACCCCTGGCCTATACCACAATTCTTCTATACAAAAATAAATTAAAAAAAAAAAAAGTCCTAGAGATGCCACCAAAAAAAAAAAAAAAGGTTAAAAACTAATTTACAAATTCAATAAAGCTTCAGAAAACAAAATCAATATACAAAATTGTTATATTTCGACAAACCACTAATAAGCTATTAGAAAGAGAAATTAAGAAAACAATCCCATTGACAATTACATCAACACAAGTGAAATCTCTAAGAATAAATTTAACCAAAAAGATGATAGAGCTGTGCAGTCAAAATTCTAAGACACTGATGAAGGAAATCGAAAGAGACATAAATAAACAAAGCAATTTCATGCCCATGAATTGAAGGAATATTGTTAAAATGTTTATACTGCTTAAAGCAGTCTAGATATTCAATGGAATTTGCATCAAAATGCCAATGGCATTTTTCACCAGGGAGGCCCTCAAGGAATAGAATAAATAATTCTTAAACTTGGATAGAATTGAAAAAGACCATGAATAGCAAAAACAATCTTTTAAAGAAGGACAAAGTTAGTGGCATCAAACCTCTTATTTTCAAACTATATTTCTGAGTCATATTAATCAAAACAGATAGGTACTAGCATAAAAACAGACTTATAGATTAATGGAACAGAATAGCACCCAGAAATAAACTCACACATATTAAGGTCATTTAACTTATGACAAAGCAGCCACAAATAAACAATAAGGAAAGGACATTTTCTTCAATAGATGTTGTTTGGAAAACTGGACAATCACATGCAAAAGAATGATATTGGATCATTACATTATACCATACACTAAAAAAATAACTAAAAATTGACTAGAGACTTGAATGCAAGATCTAAAGATAAAACTCCTAGAAGAAATCATGACGATAAGCACCTTTCCATAAGTTTTAATGATGATACTATGTATTTGGCACCAAAAGAAAGCAACAAAAGCAAAATCAAATAAGGGGGACCACCTCAAACTTAAAAGCTTGTTCACAACAAAGTATCGATAAAATGAAAAATACCTACTGAATGGGAGATAATATTTGTCAATCACATAACTGATAAGGTATTAATATCGAAAATATTTAAAGAACTCATATAACTCAAAATTAAAACAATTCGAGGGGTTAAATTGCAGCACAATGAAGCTATCTGTAGCCAATGTAGCATGATATGAGTTCGATCTCTGGCCAGTCATCAAGCTAACCTACATGGTGCAGTAGACCACTCATGTCTTGCCCACTGCTCCCCCAGCATTATATTTTAGTCAATCCTACCTGTTATGTTCCCCACTCTATTTCTGGTGAATCCTCTCACCCCCCACACTTCTTGCCTATACCCCAACTCTTATATGCACAAATAAATGTCATTAAAAAGAAAACAAATGGTTATTTATTAAAAAAAAGAAGTAACAATTATTGACAAAGATATGTAGAAAAGAGAATACTTGTGCACTGCTGGTGGGAATGTAAAGTGGTGGAACACTGAGATAACAGTATAGTGGTGCCTTAAAAACTCAAAAAAGAAAAAAAAAGACTACTATATTATCCAGTAATTCTACTGGCATTTATCCAAGGAAAATGAAAACACTAACTTGAAAAGATGTATGTTTTCCTGTGCTTGTTGCAGCATTATTTACACTAGCTAAGAAATGGAAACAGCCTACGTGTCCATTAATAGAGGAATCGATGGATAAAGAAATGTGATATTACATATAGTAGACCATTCAGCCATATAAAAGAAGGAAATCTTGTCATTTGTGCCAACATGGATGGACCTTGAGGGTATTATGCTCATTGAAGGAACCTAGAGAAAGGCAAATATAGTAAGCTTTCTCTTACATATGGAATCTAAAGGCAGAAGAAATTGATACCAAAAAAAGCATAGATTCAAAGAACAGAACACATTGGTGGCTACCAGAGATGGAGGATGGAGGGGCGTGAAATAGGTGACAGGGGTCAAAAGGTACAAACATTTGTTATAAAATAAGTAAGTTCTGTGATGTATAGCATGGTGACTGTAGTTAATAATGCTGTATTGTATATTAGAAAGTTGCTGAAAGAGTAGCTCTTAAAAGTTCTCATCACAAGGAAAAATGGTAACTTTGTGGTGACAGATGTTAACTAAATTACTTGAGGTGATCATTTCTTAGTATATGTAAATATTGAATATCTTGTAAACATTGAAACTAATCAAGTGGTGTTACATGTTATATGTCAGTTACACCTCAGAGTGAAAGGAAACAATGGTGGGACAGATTGCATGGCTGCTTCTGATGTCTCCATGCATCCCATCTCTAGGTGCCAGATGGCCCAGAAGGCTGCCATTCTAGAGCTGGGGGCATCAGATGAGGCCCTTGATTCTGGTGCTTTCCCATCCTAGCAAGGGAGGACACCTACCTACCTCTTTCATGAAGTTGTTATGAAAATGCAAATAAAGCTTGGAGTAAAGAGAGAAGCAGGACTGGGGGAAGTGGGAAGGTGCTAAAAAATGAAAGAGTTCTGAAGATCTGTTTTACAGTGGTATGATTATCTACCTCTACTGGACTGTACTCTTGAAAATAGTTTCAGATGGTCAAATGTGTTATGTGTTTTTATAATAAGAAATACAGAAGCCTAAGCCAATTGGAGTTCTAAGGTTCTAATTACTAGCAAATACTTGACAGGCTTCTGATTATGTATCACTGCATAACAGAACTGCCCCCAAGACATAGTGTTCATGTATCTGCGGGTCAGAAATTCAGACAGGCACAGTGTGGATGGCTGGTCTCTGCTCCATAATGTCTGGACTTCAGTTTAGAAGACTGATGCCTGGGGCCTGAGTCACTGGTTGGCTTCTTTCCAGCATGTCTAGGCCTAGGCTGGACTAATTCGAAGACTGCACCCAGCTGAGACTGCCACCTGGAGTGGTGACATGTGACCACTTTCTGGAGCATCTCCACAGCTTGGCATCCACAGGGTAGTCAGACTTCAAGTGTGGGAACCCCAAGAGCTGGCCTTCTCAAGGTGGAGGTTGCAGCCTTGTTTGGCTCCCCCACTCTGTGGTTATGGGCAAGTCCCTAAGTCAGCCTAGTTTCAGGGAGAGAAGAATTAGACCCAACCTCCCAAAGGGAGATGTGTCAAAGAATTTATAACCATATTTACACTGTCATGATAGGGAAGGCAAAGAGCTCAGGAGTCGATTCTAAGAGCTTAATGTATGGTGAAAGCAGGGTGGTAACTGGGAAAGGGCTGATCCACAGCTAGCAATGAGTAATTCATTGCTTAGATATAAAGTAAAATTATACCTCTCCACATCATAAAAATTCCTGAATGCATATAAAAGAAGCATTAGTAAAATATGAAAAGCATAAATAAATGTAGGCTGTAGTTGAATATCTTACTAGTGTTTCCAAGCAAGAAGAATATTGATAAAGATTAAGTAAGTATTCTACATTCTATGTAGCAAATACTGTAAGCAAAATTAAAATGCATAAAATAAACTGGAAGTTGGCATTCACAACAAACGTAAGCTCATCCTTACAGAGAAGCAATAAAAACAGACAACCCTTTTGAAAAGTGAGCATGTGCAATGGAGGAAAAATGGAGAATGAAATGAAAATGACTACGGTATAAACGTATGCAAAAATGCTTCACTAGTAATCATGAAAATGCAAAATTAAGTTGGAAGGCACATCTTTCTTCCACAACAATCACATAGATTCAAAGACAAGGTGCTCAGGTGAGTGAGGGAGCAGGAGCAGCAGATATTGGCTGTGCTTCCCTGGGAAGAAAGGAGAATTAGCCTCTGTCTCAAAAAATATTCATTTGAGGTCTTCCTGTAGCCTCCTCAGCCCCATATGTGACCCCTTCTAGTAAAGTCTAGCAATGAAGTAATGAAATACCAGAAAAAAACCCTAGATGTCTCATGATTGGATGGTTAAACATGATGTAAAAAATGAAGTTCTTCTGATAATAAGATAGACATAAAGCCTGGTATATTGACCTGGGCCACTCACACCTGGTAAGTATTTGTAAGGATGAATGTTTTGTGATATGCAGATGAGAAGAAAGCTAGAGAAAAATACATTAAACATTTGTGTGAATACGTCATTCTGTGTGGAGTGTAGGTTATAACTTAATTCAAAAGATTCTGGAAGGCTGTCTCCTAACTAGTTAAGGTACTCTAAGGAGTAGAACAGACACTTGTATTTTCACTTTATACTCATTGATATGGTTTAAATTTACAAAATAAGCATGTGTTGCTTTTCTTTTTTTTTTTAAGATTTTATTTATTTATTTATACAAGCACTGGGTACAGTGAATACGTCATTCTGTGTGGAGTGTAGGTTATAACTTAATTCAAAAGATTCTGGAAGGCTGTCTCCTAACTAGTTAAGGTACTCTAAGGAGTAGAACAGACACTTGTATTTTCACTTTATACTCATTGATATGGTTTAAATTTACAAAATAAGCATGTGTTGCTTTTCTTTTTTTTTTTTTAAGATTTTATTTATTTATTTATACAAGCACTGGGTACAGTCAGAAGCGTGGGAGGGTGAGAGAATCACCAGAGCCAGAGCGGGGAACAGAACAGGCAGACTGATCAAATACACTGCTGAGGGGAGCAGCGGACGCGGCAGGAGGGTTCTGTTGCACCATGTGGGACCCTTGCTGGCAGCCAGGGATTGAACCGGCGCTGCAGAGGCTGAGGGCAGCTTCGCAGCAGCCCCGCGCTCAAACGATGAGCCACCAGGGGAGGTCCATGTGTTGCTTTTCAATCAAAAAACTATTTTTTTAACGAATGTTTTACTTTTTTTTTTTTATTTAAATTTATTTATTTATTTATACAAGCACTGGGTACAGTCAGAAGCTCGGGAGGGTGAGAGAATTCACCAGAGCCAGAGCGGAGAAGAGAACAGGCAGACTGACGAAATACATTGCTGAGGGGAGCAGTCTGTGCGCCATTTGGGACCCTCGCCCGGCAGCCAGGGATCGAACCGGCGCTGCAGAGGCTGAAGGCAGCTTCGCAACCCAGCACTCAACTGCTGTGCCACCAGGGAGGCCCTAAAAACCAATTTAAACAAAAATCTATGGAAACAATCAGAGGTCTGATAAAGTTTTTTTGTGTTCATGGTCACTTAGGCTTTTTGGGAAGTGGAAACCTGGAGCTTCCTAAAATCTGAGTCAAGAGCATTTGTACACAGCATGTGATGCCTGCTTGGGTTACAGTGTGATGGTGTATGATAAAAAGTGCACTTAAGCACAGAGGGAGAAAACTGCGTGCAGGTGTGCAGTGACTGGTGGAGATGGCTAGATGTTATATGCAGATAAAATTTCTTCTTTCTGTACTTTTCTAATTTTTTACTTGATCAATTAATGCTGTTTGGGTTAGAGCAAAACTAAAACCCCAGGAAAGATGATGTCATTTTGTTCTCTCCAATTTGTATTCCCCATGTCTTTGAGCCTAGCACACAGTAGGTACTCAGGCAGCAGTATGCCCTTCCTTAACTTCCCCTAGGGCACCTCTCTCCTCTTGAAGGAACTTGTCTGTGCTCCTGCCCAGTACTCCCAGTTTGACTAATTCCTTCTTCTCACATGCAGACTCATTCCTATTGCTGGCCTCTTAGTGTTGTTAAGTCCCACAACAAGGAAACACTTCAGATGTAATCATCCAGTGTGTCTTGAGTGACTACATTTTGCTCTACCTCTAGTTAGACATCAGAGAAAAGCAATGAAAAGAATGGAGACCTTCAACCCTGAATGAGAGTAAAGGGTGGGGAGATGCTCTGGCAGGACTCACCAAGACCCCAAATATAAAATAGTTAGACCAGAAAGATAGAAAAAAGCAATCTTCTAGGTTGAGTGTGTGAAAGTAAGTTTCGAGGGCAGAGAAATAAAGGAATTCTCAGAAGTGAATTTCGGTTTGGCTTCAGAACCAGATCTGTACCAGTGGTTGGTGTTTACTCAGATGGCTCTTTATTGCTACACACAAACTGCTCCTGATTTTCTAGCAGGAAATGTTCAGAGTCTGAGTGTTGACGACTTGGGAGGGGCCACCTGGATGCTTCCAGCTCTGGTCATTTTGATGCAGTTAGAGGTATTTGAACTGGGAGATCAGGGAATTTGGGCAGCTGGCTCCAGCTGAGTATCTCTCTGAAACCTCAGGAACTCTCTGTGTGGACTCTGCTTGGGCAATCAATATTGGGCTTCCTCACAGCATGGGATCCTCAAAGTACTGAAGCCTGGAGTCTTCTAGTCAAAAGCACGCATTGCATGGACAATTCTAGCAGATCTTCAGGAGTCATACATGTTTCCTGCCATGATCTATTTGTCACATGTAAGTCACAAGCCCACCTACGTTCCGGAGAGGGGGCAGAGAACCCGCATCTCAATGAGAGGCGCGCCAGGGCCGCACTGTAAATAGTGGTGGCATGGAAAATATTGTTGTGCTCACCTTTGGAATACAGGATCTGACACAAATATTGAAAAATAAAATACTCAAGTTACATGCTTTATTTATGGTAGGTCATTAAGACCACAAATAAGTGAAAAGTGGAAGCTGTTACTTCACTCAGAAATTGATCTCTAGATCGATACTTTTAGTATATGGATTGTCTCATCACTCCTTATTTATTTTCCAATGTCAACATAAATCACGGTGTGTCAAATTATTTCCCAAAAGTATATTCTAGAGTGTGATGCTATGTTACATCCATTGTCAAAAGCTGGACATAGATTAAAAGCACCAATTTTGCATGCTATGTGGGTGCTTTAGTTATCACACAAGTAAATTCTAGGTCTGAGGAATTTTGTTCCATTCTGTCACTCTCCAGTGTTTTCACTGGAGAGATGGAAGAGAAGAGTGAGAAAAAATTGGAAGTTTCATGTCCTAGCATGAGTAATTTCTCCAAATTTACATAGAAATTAATGATTTGGAGCTAGCTTGTTTCCCTGTTTTTCTTTTTTCCTTATTGATGTGCAAAAAAGAGAGACAGGTTTAAACAACTGTGTGAGTGCAGAGGTTAGAAATGATATACCAGTAAGCAACACAAACAGAAATCCTGGGGCACAGGAGTTAAACTGTGGGGCTTATTTTTCTGATGTGATGCCAGCCTGGAGGTGGATGGGGGAAGGTGCTGGCTTAGCAGCTCGGTAGAGTCAAAGCTGCCTCTCTTCTCCCTCCAGGTTCCCAGATTGCTGCCACAGACCCTGACACCAGGTCTGAGATCAAGGCATGGAGTAGGAGAGGCGAACAGAGATTCCCAAAGACATTTGCCCACAGTTCTCTTTGACCAGCACATTTCTGTGGCCACTCTTGGGCATAAGAAAGCCTAGAGTGAATTTGAGGATTTAACTTTCCCAGCCTTTGGTTGAAAGTGGGCAAAGGTGACACCCTATGGTGAGTTCTCCACTCAGTCTGTAATTGTCACCTACCACCCAATGAAGAGTGCTGGGGAACATGATGGGACAGGTGTGGGATAGGAAGACAACAGTATTTGTGAATGCAAAACAATCATGGTAGGCTGGTGACACTGAATTTTTGGAACTTGTGTTAGGAGGATGGCAGGCAGATGAGTACAAGAGAGGTGAATCAAGCAGAGTGACCCAGCTGAGTGAGCACACACCTCTCCTGGGGAGTGGGGGACAGCAAAATGCAGTTTCTGGTGTGGCGACCAGAGCAGGGGATCCAGCCTCCCCACGCAGGAGCAGGCTATGTAGCCCAGGTCCAGGCGATTCTCAAACGGCTCCACAATACTTTCACCTGGGAATATTGAAAATTTAGTTGACACACATAACGTGAAGCATATAAATTGAATTGGGTCAATAATATTAAAGAGCAGCTAAATTAGTTTTGCCCACTGAAACATCTATAAGAGCTGTGCCCCCCAAATTCCAATGCCCACACAAAACACCAGGGCATTTGTGGACATGCAGATTCTGGTTCAGCAGGTCTGGGTTAGAGTCTGAGATGTTGCATTTTTAGCAATGGGCCAGGTGATAACAATGGCTGATCCCCATTCCAGGCTCTGGCAGTCAGGTGGTAAAGGGTTAAGGTGGTGGGAGAGGGTAAGAGGAATAGAGATGCCTATATTTACAGCATGGAAGGGGAGGGCAGCATCCAGCATCACTGGCCTGAATCAAGGGAAGGTGGCAGCTGTTGGAGTGGTCAGTAGTGCAGGCTTGCTAACTACTTTTATGCATGCTTCTTTTTTTAAAGATTTATTTATGCATACAAGAACTGGGTTATAGGCCAGAGGTATGGGGGGTGAGAGGATATACCAGAGACAGAGTGGGGAACAGAACAGGCAGACTGATTGAAATACACTGCTGAGGGGAGCAGTGGGCAAGTCAGGAGAGGTCTGCTGTGCCATGTGGGTATCTCCCTGGCTAAGTATCCAACTCGTGCTGCAGTGGCTGTGGATTGCTTCATAGGTTGCATCTTAACCCCTTGCGCCACTAGGGAGGCCCTGCATGTTTTTACTCGCCTTAAGTAAACTTACATAACCTGACTTTGAGGCCAAAATATAATATGCTTACAGTTTGCCTTATGTAATATATAAGAACAATTTCCTAGCATTCCTTTTATTTAACCATCCAGAGACAAAAAGCAAGCAAATGCTAGAGCCTACTGCAATTTCTCAATTCATTTGGGTAAGTGTTGCAAGGAGATTTGCTTGGAACCCAAGCTTGGAAGAGACCTCATGGTCTTCTTACATCATTTGAATCTCTATGTGGTTTCTTCACTTGTAAATAGGCGCTGAATACTGTTATCTCAGAGTATGAGGAGATGCTTTAGAAAGGCTCTAACATACTTATGCAGTAAAGCTAAATAGGTGAATACATATTTACATATATATATATATATATATATACACACACACACACACCTGCACAGATGCACACATGTGCGCATGCATATGTGCGTGTATTGTACAGGTATGACCATATTCATGCTAAATTCATTGCTTTGTCTCCTATAATATTTTGCCCCATACAAGTTGTGTAGATTTTTGTTGGTGAATCTGGGCTACAGTTCCCTATATCTTTCCACAAACTCCCCTCATAATATGACATTCCCACAAAACCCCACCGAGAAGATAATTCCATTTCTAACTCTGGTCCAAATGGCTGCATAACTGACTTTTTACCAGCACAATAACCTGAAGGTGGTGATGTGCTGGTTCTGAGGACAGGCTCCAGGAGCTTTGTGCCCTCATCAACACCTCGTCAAGGAGCCTAGTTTAGTGCCTGTTCCAGCCAACAGCTCTCACTAACCACCAGACTCGTCAGCGGGGTTGTCCTGTGCTCTTCAAGCCCTGTGGAACACCCATTGCTTGCAACTTCATGTATCACTCCAGGGCAAGCCCACCAAGAGCTGAACAGCCCAGCTCAGCCTGCTGACCCAGTATTGTGAGCAAATAGAAGAGTTGCTGTTTTACTCCTCTAACTCATGGGCTGGTTTGTTACACAGCAAGTGATAACTGATATGTGTGGCTAGGAAAAAAATGGACTGGAAATATCTCTGCATAAAAATATATATGCTCGGGGCCTCCCCGGTGGCGCAGTGGTTGAGCACTGGGTTGCAAAGCTGCCCTCAGCCTCTGGGGCACCGGTTCGATCCCCAGCTGCTCCCCAGCCACCGGAGGAGGGTCCCACATGGTGTGCAGACTTCTCCTGCCGCCCGCTGCTCCCCTTAGCAGTGTACTTCGGTCCTTCTGGCTGCTCTGCTCCCCGCTCTGGCTCTGGTGAATTCTCTCACCCTCCCGCGCTTCTGACTGTACCCAGTGCTTATATAAATAAATAAATATATAAATAAATATTAAAAATATATATATATGCTCAATTCAATAAGATGCCACTTGAGCAAATGTCAGTTGGGAATTCAGCAGGGCATTCATTGTTCTCCAGAGAGGAAATTGAGGAAGTGACTCAGCCATAGGCAGTAGGTAAGGCACCATGCAAGCTGCTACATTCACACTGAACCAGACTTCAAGACTCAGACACTTCTCACCCATCAAACATACAAAGTGCCTAACACAGAGGCTCAGTGGAGTAGCATCCCCTTCTATTGAGCACTTAGCAGCCTAATTATGACTAATACTGCCTGGTGGTGTTGAGAACAAGGTAGGTCTGATAGGAAGAACTAGACTGAAGTGGTGAGAAATCATCACCTCAGATGACTCTTGTCCTGACAGCAGACCAGAGACTCCAGTGAAAAGCTCCCTCTGCCCTGGCACCTGTAGTTGCCGCACGAGGAGACCTCACCTATGCATGACACTGGTTCCTGCTGAGAAAAGATGAAGCACCCATTTATTCAGCTTTTGCTGAGAACTCTATAC
The DNA here is from genome assembly GCF_964194135.1 of Talpa europaea. Classification (NCBI taxonomy): domain Eukaryota; kingdom Metazoa; phylum Chordata; class Mammalia; order Eulipotyphla; family Talpidae; genus Talpa; species Talpa europaea. The sequence goes on from NC_140078.1 coordinate 39,709,647, forward strand.
CTCAGATGGGCCCAAGGTGTGTCATCAGTGAGCTAAGTGGGACCAAGGTGTGAGTGTTTTGCAGAATAGGAGTTAAATATGGAAGACAACTCTCTGCCAGGATTGTCAGATAGGAATGCCACTTGTAGGCGTAGTCCTGCCACCGCCCTTAATGCCAGGCCTGTGCAGAGCATCCTGGGCTCGAGGAGGCAAGGGTCAGGCCTCCGTCAGATGTTCTAGTGTGGGGCACTGACTCTTGGTCAGGATCTTCCCCTGTCACATGTAAAAAGCCTTTTCTGTGTTAGTCATCCTTTCCCCCGCAGTGACTCAGCCCTATTCATGGACTTGGCAAATCTCACTCCCTGTGGAAGCTGAGATTCCTGCAGGTGCTCTGACCCAGAACTGGATGTCCAGCTGCTTTTAGCATATGATGTTCTGAACAAATGGGGGGCACCTTTCCATTGCCGTTCCTTCATGTGCACACACACATATGCACACGTGGACTCATACTCACATACATACTGACACAAATGGGTACACACACATTCATCCTTTGATGTGCACATAGACACTCAGATGGGTATGTACCGACACACACAGACAGACAGAGGCACAGACATAATACAGCCTGCACAATAAAGACTGTCATCCTGCGATCATTGCTGCCTGGAGCTGCTCCCAAGAAGCCGGGCATGCAGGGAGCCCGTGGGGCAGGCAGCCATGTGAACAGAGTCAAGGATGGGGCTTTCTGGTCTCAATCCCCAGGCTGTGTCAATAAGGCTCTTGGGATAGTTTGTGTCTTTACAAAGCGGCTCTCCCTCCAGTTCATCTGAGCCCTTTGTTCTTCTGCCCAGATGCATCTGAACACGGCTTCCAGAGCGGGGTGAACTGCACCTAGGCTCACAAATAACAGCAGAGGGACAGTGGGGAGGGAGGAGGCGGCCAGGAGGCAAGAGCACAAGCTTCAGGCAGTGAATTTGGGGCCCATTGTATAGCGGATTCTCTCCCTCTGCCCCTGTAATGAATGACTGGAGTGGAAGGCAAAGGGGAACGTTTGTGTTACATTCTCTTGAGGGATTCCAAGTCTGAATGATGAGCATGCAGATCACAGTTTTTGGAGGATTTTATGTAAAGATTATGTTTGTAGCTCTTGATTTTTATTCATAGAGAATTGTTTTACCTAAAAGCTTTATGCTTTGTCTATGAGCCCACAGAGATGGGATTAGCTGATGCCCTTAAGGAAATGGAGAGAGACTGAAAAGAAGGAAAACCAAGTCACAGTAGCTTAAGAAGGAATTGGCTGGGTGGGGCGAGTGGTGGAAAAATGTCAGGGCATAAACGAGGCTGTGCATGGGGCTCTACAGTTGCTTGACTGAGTTTGAATTGAGGCTTACCGCTTAACGATTTGGGAAATTTCTCCCGTTCTGTGCCTCTGTTTCCCTATGAATGAAGAGGAAGCGCCCTCCATGGTATTATCATGATGATCCCATGAGACGAGAGAAGTGCAGCACCTGCAGCGTCAGCCAAGGGGGCCAGCACAGACCCACTGCTGTTTCCTCATACGGGGACTTAGCTGATGTCAGCCCTGAGGGAGTGGGCTTGTCCAAATCCTTGCTACAGTGGGCAAGGTGATGCTGGAAAGTGGGAAGGTCAGGTTCCAGGTGCGCACAGGGGATGGGGAGGCAGATGCCAAGTCAGCAAGCCCGTCCAACAATTTGGAAACTGGGACTGTGGGAGTGGGCCAGAGCTGGGGAGGAAACAAATGGCAGAAGAGATGGCCTGAACTGGCCTTTCTGAGCCCAGTGGGATGAGCCCATTTGGCAAGATGCTGAGAGGCATGGCTATGGACTGCCTCACAGTGGGCCAAGGACTACAAGTGCAAGTCAGCCACTGAGGACAGATACCAGGAGAGGACAAGAAAGTCACTGGTGGGGCCAAGATCATAAAACTCACAGAAAATAAGGTTAAATATCGGACCAAATGTGCTCTGTTCAGCAGGCCCTGCAGATTTGGTCTGTAAAATACCAACCAAGGGGGGGACCTCCCTGGAGGTGCAGGCGGTTGAGCACAGCGCTGTGAAGCTGTCCATAACCTCTGCAGTGACAATTCAATCCCCGCCGGCCTCAGAGCAACCCACATGGCGAACAGACCTCTCCTGTCTTGCTCGCTGCTCCCCTCAGCAGTGTATTTCATCAGTCTGCCTGTTCTGTTCCCCACTCTGTCTCTGGTGAATCCTCTCACCCTCCCGCTCATCTGGCTTTTATCCTAGCTCTTGTATAAATAAAACAAATCTTAAAAAAAAATGCCAACCAAATGGCAAGAGTAAGTGTGAGGTCAGTTGCAATCATCTGTGTGAATTCTTTGCATGTACCAGTGGTGACTAGTGGAATACTGAATAAAGCAAAGGATGCCCCTGGAGATTCGAGGTCTGTAGAGACTGGGAGAAAACCATTTGCCAACAGTCTAGAGAAGGTAGGATACTTGTGTTGTCTTTGTGCAGAACAAGCCATGTCACAACAATGTAAACTCATGGCTGACAAGTTGACAGGCTGACAGGTACGATGGATTAAAAGAGCAGTTCTCAGGGCCTCCCTGGTGGTGCAGATGGTTGAGCACAGCCCTGTGAAGGCTCTGCAGTGCGGGTTCAATCCTGGGCAGCCAGGGAGAAACCCACATGGCACAGCAGACCTCTCCTGTCTCACTCACTGCTCCCTTCAGCAAGTGTGTTTTGTCAGTCTGTCTGTTCTGTTCTCTGCTATGTCTCTGGTGAATCCTCTCACCCTCCCGCACATCTGGCCTATACCCCAGTTCCTGTATAAATAAATAAATCTTAAAAAGAAAAAAGAAAACAAGAAAAGCTACTTAAAAAAAAAGAAAGTGGTTCTCAGATGCTCCCCCTGGACGTTATTAGCACCTGGTTCTGACAGAGGGTGACCCAAGCCAGGGCTGCTTACAGGTGCACAGGGCAGTGAGCAGCTGCGGCATGTTGGGTGCCTTTGTCAGAGTTCCCACAGTGAACCCAGAGAAGGCCCGTGAAAGGCCTAGAAGCCTGGAGTACAAACACAGGTGAGAGGCATCTCTGGGTGACTCCCAGGTGGGGGCATGACAATGAAACATTCAGATTGATGGTAAAACACAAAGCCAACTGTTATGTGGCAGATGACATCAACATGACAGCACCTGAGCACCTGAAGGATGTTAGGAGTGTGGTTCTGACTGATGACAGTCCAGTTTTACTCACTGAGGACACAATAAAATAGAAGACTTTATGCCTGCCCTCAGGAAGCTGATAGTTTCCTTCAATGCAAAGTAGATTTCGGAAGCAAAAGTAAAAATGTGTGAAAATATTAGAGATATAAGAGATGCTGAGAAGGGTTGAAGGGAATGAAAAACAGAACTAAATTAGGCACCACACTGTGGACATAGTAGGGGGCAGGTTACTTCTCTTTATCAGATGAAGCACTTGATACTCAAGATACAGTTCTGCTTGGGGTAAAGACCCAGGTAATGGGGTGCCTCTGGGGTGCAGCCAGCTCTATCTGACTAGCAGTGCTACTGACCACATGCTTGGTTGCCCCCTGTGTCTGTGGCAAATGTCTGGACACCCACATGTGCAGAGTGGAGGCTTCTCCATCTGAGCCCTGAGAATGGACCCACTCCTTTTTTGCTGGTTCCTTGTAGACATTACAGTCTCCTGCCAGGGTCAGCTAAGCAGTGCTTTGACCGGTTGATAGCACCCCTGTTCACTGGTCTGCGCCCTGCTGCCAGCCACAGAAGGGACATGTGTATTTTTATCCTGGCTCGGGGGACTTTGTTTAACTGTCAAGTTCCAAAGAAAAAGCAAACAAACAAAACCTCACAGTCACTCCCCTTGCTGGATAAAAGACAGGAATATTGTAGTGCCAGCAAGGCATAGGGCAGTTCTCTATGGATCTGCAAAGATGGGCAAAGGAGAGTCCTGGGACCCTCAGTGGATTTTTCAGGTTTTTAATGATCTTTCTAAGCCACTTGTGCAGCAACCAGGTGCAGGGCAGGTAGTGGTGCCTGGGGGCTTGGAGGCTGGCGAATCTTTACTCTTTGAACTCTCTGATGTTCTCTCATGGTCTCCCTATGGCCCTCTGCCGCACCGTTCTCTGTGACACTGCCCTTATATGCTCAGTCTCTTGGGTCAGGCGTGCCCACTCACACATGCCCACACCGCACTCCAGGTGTCCCCCATCAGGCATGTGTGTCCCAGGCCCATGCTCCCAAGTGCCTCCTGCATTCAAGGCCACAGGTGATAGCTACAGAGGCCAATAGCCCAAAAGCCTCAGCAATCTTCATTTACCCTACAAATATCTTCTGTTTTCAGCAGAGTTGGACTGAATCAGGACTTGTGCAATCCTCCATTCCAGGCCACTGAGCTGCAGGGGGTATAAGTGAGTGTTGGGAGGATTGTGTTGTGTTGCCCTTCCCCCGCCCCCTTATTGGGGCCTGAGATTCTCACTGCACGAGAAAGGGCTCACCACCAGCTCACCACCTAGAAACCCCTCAAGCAGCCCTACCCTGTGGTACTAGCGCGTCTCCTTGCCATCCAGCAGGAACTTCCAATTGCCAACTAGGTCCTCAGAGCAAAGGGGAGCCACACAACTGGCACAGGGGTCCATGAGGCCGATGCTGGTGTGTGGCTACACGTGGGGCTGATTAGGATGGCTCCACATACTAACCCGTTAAAAATGGAAGAGAATAGGGGCCTCCCTGATGGCGCAGCCAATTGAGCACCGCTCTGTGAAGCTGTCCACAGCCTCTGCAGCACAGGTTCAATCCTGCTGGCTGGTGAGAATCCTGCATGTAGCGGCAGACCTCTCCTGTCACTCCCGCTGCTCCCCTCAGCAGTGTGTTTCAGTCAGTCTGCCTGTTTTGCTCCCCACTGAGTCCTCTCCCCCTCCCGCTCATCAGGCCTGTACCCCAGCTCTTGGAGAAATAAATAAAATTTAAAAAAAAAAATGGAAGAGAACATCTACAAGGCTGCAGGTGGGTTGGACACTTGGTAATACAAGGCTATCAAAGTGTTGAGATAGCCCATAAATGTTAGGGAAGTCTTGATATTTTTACAAAAATCATTCTCTTTCCAGTTGACGTCAAAGTCATTTTCTTTGGAAAAATTAATTACCAGCAAACATAAGCCACACTTGATTATCCCTTGCTAAAAAATTAGCACACATTTATAATTGTAATCTATATCTTGTTAAAGGTTAACTGAACTGACTCACTTTCATAGTTTTGGGTTTCCTTTTTTGGCATGGTGCCCACATGTCTATACACACTATTATGAAGGTCAGCTCCTAATGTAAATGGATTTGTTTTAACTGGATTTGTTTTAACACCACCACCGCCCCCCCCCCATTTTAAATATCCTTTGGGAACAATAAGCTCTCATATTCAATTAAGCTACTTGAGATTTGTCAGACCATCTTACCTAAAAATCTCACATACACGACAACTTTGATTGGTCTGATTGTCTCAGGCATTTCTCCTGAGGAAGGAATGTGAGTTTTTAGCTGGCCCTGATGTCATGCTGAGTCTAGTGGAGTTACAGGAAAAGCCAAGTTAGAGGCGTGGTTAACACACCTGTGACTAGAGCAGACCTAAGCTGGTGACCTCACACCCTGGTGTGCCTTCCTCCTGGCCTCGCTCTCTTCAGTGTCTTGTTTCATGCTCAGAGCTGCTGGTCTGAATAAATCATGAACATGCCAGATTCAATCAGATGCTCAGGGCATGAATTAAATGCATAAGTGAAATAGGCATCTAAAAGATTGTGATCTGGAGTCTTCCAGAAAGATAGGTTTTCTCACTTGGCCACCAGGTGGGCATTATGTGCCTTTGTCCCGGGGACATGGGTACAGGAACTGTGGCTAGAAAAAGCCCCAGCTGTCATGGAGTGTATGTTCCCACAGGGTAGATACAGAAAGAGTTTCAGATTGTGGTAAATGCCGTGAAGAAAATAGGTTCACAAGATAGGTTGACTGAGGAAGAGTGGAATAATATATGTGGTAGCCTGGGATAGTATCTTTAATTTTAATTTTATTATTATTTTAAAGATTTATTTTTATTTTTATACAAAAGCTGGGGTACATGCCAGAGGCGCAGAAGGGTAAGAGGATTCACCAGAGACGGAGCGGGGAGCAGAACAAGCAGATGACCGAAATACACTGCTGAGAGGAGCAGCAGGCGTGACAGGAGAGGTCTGCCACACCATGGGGGAATTTCCCTGGCTGGCCAGGAATGGAACCCATGCTGCAGAGGCTGCGGACAGCTTCACAGTGCTGCACTCAACCCGCTGTGCCACCTGGGAGGCCCCTGGGCTAGTATCTTTTAGAAAATGACTAAAGATTCTAAAGACAAAAAGGATTCCAAGGGCCAAGTTGTATGCAAAAGGTTCAGACACAAATGCAGAGGCCCTGGAGGACAACCTGAGCAGAAACAGGTAGGGGCAGGTATAATGAAGCCAATGGTTCCACTGCTGCTGTTGGAGAATCTCCAAGTGGAGGCGGGTTTGAGCATAAGGTGGGCCTAGGGCTGGGGGAGGCTGGACCGTGCAGGGAATTCAAGTCAGGTTGGCAGGTTTGGACTTCATTCTAAGTACTTTGGAAGACCCTGACAGGGAACAATTGCTGGAGGCCTGATGCTGATGACAAATGAGCTAGAGAGAGCAGAAGGAAGGATGCTGGGAATGAACTTTCAGAACTGGTTCAGAGGTCAGGGTGTGATGGTGTGAATGGATGGGTGGGGAAAAATAGAGTGACCAATGATTAGAGTTGGGAAGTGAAAGCCTTGAGAAGCCTAGGAGTTAGGTGGACATTGAAGTCACAAAATAGTGAAAAAGTGGTGGAAGGTGAAGAGAAGGGAGCTGGATGCTGATACAGTCTATTTATGAGAGATTCGTGTTGTAAGTGACCCTAAAAGGATGGGTAGGGACTGGACCACTCAACTCTGAGAGGTCTCAAATGACAGTAGAGAGGTGGTGAAGAAAAGGTCTGACCACAGGAGGACCTGTTTCTAAGGAGTCAACCTGGTCACCTTGCCACTTTGCTGTGCCAAAGCTAAAGTCGCTACCCCAGAGGAGTCACTCGCAGGCCAGCGTGATACAGACATGGAAGATTCCGTGTAGCCCTGGATTTCATGATGTTCCAGCTGGGACACTTGGCAGCCCTTTCCTCTCCTCTGAGACAGACCCACTAATGCCCTTTAACGCACTCAAGTGTGTGAGACCCCACTCAACTAAGTTTCCATATTTATATAGGACTGCCCTGTTAGGAAACATTTACACTATTTAATTCAAGGTCCCAGAAACACCAATTCTCGTGAGTTCAATAACACTTGCACTGGTCAGCTGAAAAAATAGTTTCCAGCAATGACAATCACCAATGCATCTACCACAATTGTGGTCATTAACAGTGTATTTATTTATACCACTGTGTAAATTTGATCTAAGACAAGAATATGACCTGGGGTAAAAGATTGCTCTCCCATTGGAATGGGAATAGCCAGTGAAATGCCTTGACCTGGATTTTTGCTGTGTCCTCAGAGGCATGGGGAGGTAGGGTGGGTTCCATGTCAAATGTTTCAGAAGACAGGTCTAATGTACTAGAAGTCCACACACATACCTTCCATTCTGTCCCTGCTTGCTAAAGATCAGTCACTTGACCACCTATAGAGGGTTTCCTTCCCACTTAATATCTTTTGGAGGGGTTCACAAAACACTCTTTTATTTCCACACATGTCCCTCCCCAGTTAATATCTCAGACATAGCCCTAATTCTAATCTGAGCTCACGTCTTTCCATCCCTTAAAACAGCTGATTCTTGATACAGTGATAGTGAGGCTGGGCACCTGTGTGGAGAGGATGAGGAGGGAAACTTTGATACATAACTTTCCTCTGAGACACGAGTGGACAGTGCAAACCTTAGACAGATAGCATCAGTCATGATTGGGGCAAACACATCAGAAAACAACCCTTTATAACAGTGCCAGTAGAAACTAATTGGACAGAACTAGGAACAGATGCTAAATTTGGACTTGACTTTCTTCATACATCAAGTGGGGATACTATATTCCTAAAGTTAGGGGGGACTGACCAAGATCATACTGGGAAAGTATGCTAAACTGATAGGCTATTAGTCACTGCCATGTTATTATTTTCATATTCAAACTGATAAGTTAACTATGTTTCAGGAATAGCATGTGAGGAAATGACTGGCATTTCTACATGAATCTTAGGGTAAGTCTGTCCATTTGTGTCAAAAAGCCAACTGCAATGTTAACAGGGATTGGATTAAATCTGTACATCAAATTGAGGAGCATTGCCACCAAAACAGTATTAAACCTTCCATTCATGAACATCGATCACCCTTACATTAGAAGGTTATTCCCTTATAGAAGAACAAATTCTTCTGTCATTTTTTCAATATGTCTTTTTTGGGGTATATAGATTTACACAACTTTTAAGTATTTTATTCTTCTTGGTTCTAAAAGGATAGTGTTTCATATAATGGAAAGAGCATGAACATCCAGTATGGGTTCTGGTGTTACTTCTAGTGTGTAACCATGGGCAAGATGCTGGACACTCTGAACATCTCCTCATTTATAAGAAGGAAATAACATTTCTAGATTGGTGAGATGATCCTCCAGGTAATATATGTGAGAGTTTATTACTCAGCATAGTGCTAGTAATATTATTTTTATTCATTTCTATACTAAATCTGCTGTAAAAGCTATTCCTTTTTTCCACATGTGACATCTTGCCCCCATATACTGTATCAAAACACCCCCAAAACAATTGGGACAAATCTCTGATTTGTATGTTAGATACTTAAAGATAAATTTTTCATTCCTACTTTCTCCTCAGTGGTATGATTTCTATCTGTTTCTAATCCTCAATTGTTCCCTCCTCCACCCTTGAGAAGTCCCATTGAGTATCTCTGACCTAGATCCATTTTTTGTGGACTAACACAATTCAACTCTTTTTTAGATCTCATTGCCAGCTCATATTTTCTTTTTTTTAGATTTATTTATTTATGCATAAAATAACTGGGCTGTAGGCCAGAGGTGAGGGGAGGTGAGAGGATTCACCGGAGACAGAGTGAGGAGCAGAACAGGCAGATCGACTGAAATACACTGGCCAACTCATATTTTCTTAGAGGGACAGGGTTCTAACAAAATTTTGTTCTTCTACTCTAATATATAGTTAAGTATATTTTACCATATATAGGAATACAATGAAATATCTGAGGTGATTGATGCCCAGGTCTGTGAATCAATCAAATTTATTTTCCTTTTTTTAATTTGGTAAGTTTTTATTGTACTTGGGAATTTCAGATTTTGGAAGCAAAAAGCTAGAATTCAACTCCCTAACCTTGAAAGGTCAGACAAAATCATCATGGGTTTGCCATGTTTTACACAACATTGTTAGGTACATGTCTGATCAGCGCTCTATTGGATGGACCTGTAAAAGCAAAACTTCTTGGGTCTCATCCCAAAGTGAAATAGATACAGGGGCTTTTAAACAACACTGGGAACTGTTGCTATTAAAGAGAATAATCTTGAGCTGATGAAGCATAACAGCAACGGGGGCTAAAAAGCTGAATTTAGCTAATGACTCCAGCAAAAAATTAAAGTTTATACACTTTTGATTTTCTATGTGACTTGTGGGTTCAGTTCTGCTAAATCCAGATGGAATTTGAAGGTCCCATGTACAACATGTACACAGAAGTGAAGCAAGAGAATGAGGTTTGATGCTTTCTCATCTCATAGATAGGGGCACGGGGCTCATTTCAGTCTGGAGAAGGGTGACAGATTCATGTTCACTAGTGCCCATCTCTAATGCCCTAGGCAAGGCTGCATAAAATGGCATCTTATCATTTTCCTATGAACACTTGAGAACCACCAGTGTGAACCAAGGTCAGTGGTGCTGACCTGTCATGACATAAACATTTATGCCACTTAATGTTCACAATTAAAGGTGACATATAGAGGGTGGTCTGTACCAGTCAAAATGCACCAGCTATGCAGAGAATCTTACCTGTACAAAGAGGAGTTCTTGGAGCCTTGTCCAGACACAGATTGCTCACTGGTAGAACAAACGCAGGGCAAGAAGTTATTTTTGAAAAAGCAAGCCATGATCATACTCTCTTGTCATTGAAAAATTCTGTAGAACAAGATGAAAAGCACTACAAATGGTTGATATAAATATATGTGAAGCCAATTCCTGATTATCTGCTGAGGGAGTGGGGATAATAGATGTCTCATAAAGCATGTCATTGATGTAATGACACTGAGATAAGCATAATTCTAATACAAAGAGCTGCATTTAGAAGTGCCGCTGTCCCCCTCCATGCTTGCTTCTCTCCTGAGGGCAGGTAGGAAGTAAAATAGCCAGAAGGCATCAGGAAAGAAAACCCAGAAAAGATCAGATGTCAGGCCTCCCTGGTGGCACAGGTGTTAAATCTCAGCACTATCAAGCTATTGCCAGCCACTGAAGTCTGAGTTCTATCTGGGCCAGGGAGCTAACCCACATGGAATAGCAGACATCTCCTGTCTCACCTGCTGCTCCTTTCAACAGTATATTTCAGTAGATCCGCCTGTTCTGATCCCCACTCTGTCTCTGGTGAATCTTTTCACGCCCAGAACCTCTAGCCTACACCCCACTTCTTGTATGCATAAAAAAACAAAAAATAAATCCGAAAACAAAAGATCAGAAATCATCCATTCCTCCTGTATATTGGCCAGCAGACAGAAGACGCCGCGCAGAGCTGTCCTCCCAGTCCCTGGGTACTGTTGCGTCTTGAACATTTATATCTCAAAGATGACATTTTAAAAGATGTCAAGTGGTGGCCCTAGTGTTCTACAATGAGTAAATACAATTAGTAACATTAATACTAGTGGAATAAATGTAATTGGAAGAAAGTGCAAGAAAAAAAATACAGAAACACCTTACTGAAATAAGGGTCAAACACTGCCCAATCTATCAAGCTCTGTTTTGTATCCTTTTCCATGAGTTTCCACAGAATATTAGAGAATCTAATGTTTTTACTTAGAAAACAAAAGCAGATACATTTTTTTCCCTTTTCTTTCCCCTGTTGCTTCAAGCAATGTGCATCATCCCGGTGTTTATAGAACATAAAATCCAATGTTCAGTCCCCTTTGAGGCACTAGAGCATCATACTGTAGACACGACTTCTGTCTGGTTTCACAATGCACTTAAGTGTACCTTTTAAAATGCTGATCATATCAACCACGTCTATCAGAAAGAACATCATCACAGCCCTGGGAGGAGCACAAGAGACTATTGGGATTTCTGCTCTGAAGCCTGTGCTGTGGGAAACCCATTTCCACAAAGCAAAATAAATTGAGCTCAAGGTTGACACTGATAGTCAGAACTTGTTCTCAGGATACCCAAGGACCCAAGGGGGAGTTTTCTTATTAGTATAGAAAAATTGAGATCAGAAACAGGTGGCATATCAATGCTATGTAAATGTTAAATATGAAAAACATGAGCTATCCTTGAACTAGAAACATCTAAAATATTTTGAACCTTTTAGGAAATAGACTATCTACTGATATATCTAGTTGTAGTATATTTGAGTGTTTTGTGTAATTATATATTATACATTTTATTTTACAGTTTATGTAATCACATGCATTTAAATGCTACAACTCAAAAACTCTTAAAAATTATTGTCCATTTTTTTAAAGATTTATTTATTTATACAAGAACTGGGGTACAGGCCAGATGTGTGGGACGGTGAGAGGATTCACCAGACAGATCTGGGAACAGAACAGGCAGACTGATGAAATACACTGCTGAGGGGACCAGTGGGCAAGACAGGAGAGGTCTGCTTCGCCATGTGGGTATCTCCCTGGCCAGCTGGGAATTGAACCAGCACTGCGGAGGCTGCAGACAGCTTCACAGTGCTGTGCTCAACGCCTGTGAGTGTGTGCCACCAGGGAGGCCCTTGTCCATTTTTCTATGGGCTAAGTGTGTGTGTTCCCCACTATGTTTCCCTCCCCCACCCCATTCATGTGTTATAATACTTAACCTCCAATGTGATGGTTTGGAGATGGAGCCTTTGGGAGGTAGTTAGGACTAGATGAGTTCATGATGGTGGGACCCTCATCCTGAGATTAGTGATCTTATGAAAGAGGAAGAGTTTCCTCTGTCTTCACGTGCACACACTCAGGATCAACCTCAGGATCTTCCTATGCACCTGCGTAGGAAGAAGGCAATCATCTGCAAGCCAGAAAGAGAGACCTTGTGAGAAACCAAATCTTGGACTTTGCACCTCTAGAACGATGAAAAAATAAATGTCTGTTGCTTAGGCCACTCAATCTTGCTACTTGCTATGGCACTTGAGCTGACAATGTCACCCACAGTGCACTAGCCTGATATGATGGCTAAGATCTTATATATGATGCTGTTGAACAGCAGCAGCTAATGAAGACTTTCCTATAACTTCACTTAATTTCAACCTTCAAGTATATTTCAGTCCCTAGCTTGGCTGTATCCATTTGCCTGGCCAACTCCATTCATTATGAAAAACTGTATGGAGCAGGAGTTGGGGACTAGGGCTCTGAGACCAGACTGGTTTCAAATTCCAGCTTTGCTACTTACTAGTTGTCAGACCATCAGCAGCAAACTTTACTTCTCTGTACCTCAGTTTCCCCTCCTGAAAATGGTGATGGTGATAAGACTTTCCATTTAGCAGCATGGTTAAGACATACTGATTTGGAATGTGCTAGATCCATGTTGCCTCTGATAATATCCATCTGTTATGCCATATCTGTACCTTATGGAATTAGAGAATTCTATTCATAGTGTCCCATGTAGGAGTTTTATGCCTAGGTCTCTGTACCTTCTGCACACTCACCTTTGCAAGCCCAAAGCTTCTTATATCCAACACCTGTGATTTTCTGTGTGGGAGTTTTTTCCAGCAGTGGAAGACCAATTTGGGTAAGAAGCCAGGGCCCAATAGTGAAGGCCCTCAGAGTGGCTACTGACCAATTTTGGACACAGAGTTAGTGTACAAATGCCCCAGTTCTCTAGCCCCTCAGGTTAAATAAGTGGATGTGTACTGCACATGGTCTCCCAGACTCCTCTGGCAAGTATGAGTCTCATCTGCCTGCAGCATTGTTTTAATAGCATACCTTACTGAGTTGCTTTCTGTTTCCCAGTTACCTTGCCACTACCTGTCCAGTGTCAATACCTGTCTACCTCCTTAAATACTTTTCGCATTCCAATCCCTATCTCAGGGCCTTCCAGATGGAAATCTTGGGCATCACCATTGGACATGGGAATTGGAGTTTTATTGAAATGGAAGGACCATTCTGCAGTATGCATTTCTCTCTTACTAAGTGAATTCTGTTCCAGCATGAGTGGAAGGGTGGATGTGTCCCACTGGGAAGCAGTGCCACTTGGAAGGTGACTTTGCTTGTGCACTGATTCATGGAGCATCAAAGCCTCTTCAGGATGAATCACATCCCAGGCACAGACAGGAGTAAATCTCAGGGAGACAGACACTCTCCAGATCATCACAAATGAATCTTCTCCTATAAAATATAACGAGAAAGATTATGATTTTGAAGCTATCATTCCTTTGACCCAACAACTATCTTAGTGACTTTTAAGAGTATTATACTATTGATGTCTCATCAAATACCTCTTGTTACATGCTAATTCACCTTTCCAGAACAAATGCTTACCTATCCCAATCCCAGTGCATTGCCACCTGACTTCTGGTCAAGAAGGTGTGAAATCTGTGGGGCTGACATCTTCCATGAAAGGTAAGAAAATGCAAAGGTCACTGAAATTGGATGAGAGTGTTAGCAACTATATTAAAAAGTGCCATCAGATACACATTTCTGATGTGTATCAGCAAGCACCTTTTAAATAGCACCTTTTATTTTTGAATTTATTTTATTCTACTTTAAACTCTGACCAGTTGAGATCTTCGTTATGGTCAATGCTCATTCACACATCATAGCATTCAAAGTATCACTTGATTTCCAAGATTCAAGAGTCCTTTATCCTGGATTCATAGTGGTCTTGGGACTTGATCCATGGTCAGTGTCTCAGAAGTTCAGTGGTCTTCATGGGAAGCTGGTGAGCAAACTGTGCCCTTTTCTTTTCCTCTCAGCTGCTCCTTCCAGAGGACCATGGGGGAAACTTCTTTCTCTTGCCAGAAGAAGAGCTGCTGAAGGATAGAAATCATCTACCTGGGGAATGAGTTACTTACACATGGTACTTATCACAGCAAACATGACAAAGGCATGTGGCAATATCACAAGATTTGTTAATCAACTAACCAAATATATGGGTGATGCTAGAAAAGAAAAAGGAAATGTTCAGGAAAAAAATAAGATAAATCCAGGGAAGAGGTCAGTACCCTAACATATATTTTGATGTCCAAAACCAGCTATAAGCTCAGCAGCAGCAGTGCATAGAGGGAGACACAGTCAGCAACATGACTCATAGTGTCCAAGCAGTAAAAATAGACCAGGGACTCATGAGAAGCTCATCTATTTTTGTTTCCATGATGCGATGCAAAGTTCTCATTGAAGCAACACTGCACAGTAATAAGCAGCATCCCTCAAAACACTAGTGGGAATGCCTACCCCACCCTGCTCTCCAGTCTTCCTTACCCCTTCCTCTGCTCCACTTTTTCTACGTAATTCGCTTAGGTCATTCATGATCTGCCTCCCATCCTTAAGTGGAGCAAAAGCTTCACAAGAACAGAGGCTTCTTCTGGCAGGTTCCCTGATGATGGCACCTGGTACAGGGCAGGTGCTTAGTGTATATTTGTGGAATAATTGAATTGAAGAAATTTCATTTGATCAGTCTGTTCTTCAGTTGTCTCCCTCTCCTTGTTCTGCCAAAAGTTGTAATCCAGTGAGAGAGTTTCTTATAATGGATCTAGAACTGTATGTGCTACATTGGCAGAAACAAAAGAAGGCCTGATATCACCTCCAATCCTGTTTTTTTTTTTAAGATTTATTTATTTATTCATGCAAGAACCGGGGTACAGGCCAGATGTGCGGGAGGGTGAGAGGATTCACCAGAGCCAGAGCGGGGAACCGAACAGGCAGACTGATGAAATACACTGCTGAGGGGAGCAGTGGGCGTGACAGGAAAGGTCTGTAGTGCCATGTGGGGCCCTTGCCAGCCAGCCGGGATTGAACCGGTGCTGCAGAGGCTGCGGACAGCTTCACAGCACAGCTGGTGCTGGGCCACCAGAGGAGGCCCCACCTCCAATCCTGACTCCAAGGTTTAGGGTATGGCTTAGCACCCCCATATCATCAATCCCTGACCTCAGTTCATCCCAAGTGCTTCTATTGGGCACCATCAGGTTCTGAACAATTTTCCATCTAGGTGAACGCAGCTGTTCCCAGGAGTACGCCCACTGTCCAGGGCTTCCAGGAGGGTTCTGTCAATCCAGGTATCCCTGTCTTTAGCAAGTTTTAATACCAAGAGTACATGGAACAACATGGAAGCTTTTATTTAAAATATGTCATGTGTCCAAGAAGCAACACTCCCACATACCCAAGAAGGGAATAATGCAAGTGAGATGACACATGCAAGTATTCCAGAAACCAAGCTAGGTTTAGGAGACAGAAGTCTCCCTCCACCGTGAGATGGAGAGAATGACAGCTCTCCCTGATGCCATCTGAGTGGAGTGGCCAAAATTCTAGTATATCGTCACTTATATTTTTCCCTTGAGAATTGGAAAAATATCTCTGATTTTATAGTTATCTGCTAGTTTTTTTTTTCTGATATCTTATTTGGTTTCCCTATATTCCTCCTGCAAGTGAAATCATCCAGTATATTTTTTCCCTTCTGACCTATTTCATCGAGCATGGGAGAGGAGTTAAAACAGGAGGGAAGAGCACAAGGGACTATGGTGATAGTTCACGGGTAACTTGGTGGTGGGAATTTTACAGGAACTATTGCTGAGAGGAGAAATCAAACATATATTAAAAAAAATGAACTTGGGCCTCCCTCCCTGGTGGCGCAATGGGTTAAGATGCAACCTATGAAGCTATACACAGCCTCTGCAGCATGAGTTCAATCCCTGGCAAGGGAGATACCCACATGGCGCAGCAGACCTCTCCTGACTCACCCTCTGCTCCCCTCAGCAGTGTACTTTGGTCAATCTGCCTGTTCTGTTCCCCGCTCTGTCTCTGGTGAATCCTCTCACCCCCACACCTCTGACCTGTACCCCAGTTCTTGTATGCATAAATAAATAAATCTAAAAAAATAAAAATAAAGTTGGAAAATAAGGTACTAAACTATAAACCTACTAAAATTCAAGTCTCTTGAAGTCATATAACATTATCATCTAACAAGAAAGGTCTTTATCTGAAGGTCCAGGCTGACTTGTTGCTGCAGAGGCACCAGGGCCCAGTGGTGCCATCCAGGATTGTCCTCACCTGACATTAAAGGCCTGTTGATCTTACACACACTTGTTTAGTCTGCTGTGCTGCCACTTCCAGGGCAGTGGCTTTTCCTGTATCTACCATGTCAACTCGCCATGGACCACCAATACCAGACCAGTTCCCAGAATTGACAGATTTGTGCCTTGTGGGTCCCAGGTCCCATGTGAGGGACAGGTACAAGTCCACCTACAAGGAGATAGGCTGGGCAGTGGGCAAGGCAGCCTGCAGCCTGGTTTCTCAAGGGATTTTAGAATAAAGGAGAGGTTCTCTAGAGGAGTCTGAGTTAAGTCATCAGGTATATGTGATTTTCTTGGGAAGTGATTCCAGAAAGCACTGGCAGGGGAGTGTAGAAGTGAGCAGGGATGAGAGGGCAACCAATAAATGGTTCATTATCAAGAGCAACCTCCACAGGGGAGCATGGACAGTTCTGTTGGTGGAGTTATGGGAGATGAAGCAGGATTTCTTCAGAGTCCCCCTTACCTGCAGGCCAGGGGCTAGTGTATTCATGCTCTGTCTCAGTCCACAGTGACTGATGGGGATGCCAAATCTTCTCAGTGGGGATGCCAAATCCTTCCCAGCATGCCAAGCACATGAGAAAATATAGGCTCTTCAATTCCTTGTGGGACGATGCTGCTGGCACCTGCTGTGGTGATGATTGTAGAGGGTGTACTGGCAGGGACCTTAGCATCTGTGACACCAGGAATGCCTAAACTTCTGATCTTTATTCCATGTGGTTCCTGAGAGAGGAGCAAATAAAAGTCAGTATCATTGTCAATCTCTCTGGAGTGAACATCAGTTTCTTTCATGTCCCTGGGGCTCTAATTTTGCAGAACACCCTGGTTCAGAGTATATGACTTGGTGGACATAGACATGTTTAATTTAGTCCTTAGAAAGATTTAAGGGATTAATGTGTGTGTGTGTTTGTGTGTATGCATGTGTATTCAATTATATCTCATTACAAAATAAATTTGGATCTGAAACTTCTCTTGAACTTTTTATTCTTCTTCAACTTATTTATAATGTATACTTTCATTTACATCATTAGATATTACTATTTAAAGTTTAATATATAGTCCTTAATGTACTAATTCTAGGGTTAATGCTATCACATCCTTCTCCTTAATAATACAAGGATCTTCGAATCCTCTCCCTGTTTGATATTATCCTTCAGGATTTAGTTCCTTTTCATTTTCATAATACTGGGTTATTAAAATATTGCCATGATTGTTCCCATTATTTTCTGTAGTTAGTGCATATTAGTGTTTATTCATGTATCTCACTTACCAATGTCTTGCATCTCATTTCTACTTTCTGATAAATTTCTTTTTGTCTGGGGGCAGAATTTACTTGTGCTTTTAATGAAGGTGTGTTTGTGGTTCATTCTCTCACTCTTTGGCCAAGTGCATTTTGTTCTATTTTGTGAGTTGTGGTTTAACTAGGTACAGACTTCTAGGTTGAAAGTGTTTTCCCTTTCAGGCACTTTGAGTTTTTTGATTTTTTTTTTTATAGTTTCTATGGCTACTGTTGTGAAGTTCTACTGTTGAGTTGCTGTATTCCTATGAGTTATCTAAAATATTTTCTCTGACTAAAAGCATGTTTTTCTATAGTTTTACTATAAGATATATAGGTGTGAAATTGATATCATTTACCTTGCATTTTGTTTCTGAATCTGTAAATTCATATCTTTTCACTAGCTCTAATAGATTATCAAATCTTTTTAGCTATTTCCTCTTCCCACCCTTAATATTCTTTCATTCTGGAACTCCCACTCTGTTCGTTCAGAATTTTTATTAGTTAATTGAGGGAAATTCTCATTTTTAACTTCCTGCCTTTTAATCTATCTTCCATATTTTCCATCTTATACTGAATTCTGGGTAGCATGACCAGTTCCATATTCTAGTTTATTAATTTTCTCATAAGATACTTCCAGTTTGCTCTTTAACTCACCCATCATGTTTTAATTCAATATTGATTTTTATTTTAGGAAATTCCAATTTACCTTGTCTGTTGATATTATTTTAGGAAATTCCAATTTACCTTGTCTTTTGTATTTTTTCTTATGTGGGTTTAGTTCCTTCTTGTTTTGAATGTCTTATTTTCAAGATATTCTCTTCAAAAAAAGAGAATTATTTTATCACCACTGTCTCAATATTCCATTATCTGCAGTTCCATTATCTCTGTCTACTGACTCAAGTTCATGATTGTCTCTTGGCAAATTTTAAGTCTTTGAATTGTGATGCGCCACAGTGAAAATTCTGGTTGAGGATTTCCTGAGGTGAAAGTGTGTGTCTGACTGGAACCCCAGGGATCAGTGACGTAAGACCACTTTTTATGTTAATTTTACAGTTTGGAGGTTTCTGACATTGCAAAGAATAAAATTTCAAAAAATATCACACCTCAGCTCCACATGACATAGAGTTTCAGCAGAGAACTCTGCTCTGTCTCAGACAAAATGGCCCATCCCTGCTCTTCCCTTCCACTGCACTTTTGAGCAGAGTAATTCTAGAGCACTTTCACTGGATGTGACCACCCCCTCAGTCCCTGTTGAGGTCTCAGTTTCTACTCCCTTCTTGAGAAGACCCCAGGCCTTGTCTCCTCTCACTACATGGTCTCTAAGACCCAAGCTTTGTTTATCATACTGGCTTCTCACCTCAAGAATGCAACAGCAGTAACTTGGGTTTTAGATTCTATATTTTACTTCTCATTTTAATTTTTGCCCCTGAAGATTTTCCTTCTAATGAGCTCAACTCTGCCTTAAAGGAATCTTTGACCATTACGCAACATGCTTGGATACTTTGTTTTAGGTTTTAAATCGTGTAGTCTGCTTCAGTGCTTAAAGCAGATTTCTTCTGAGAAGTTTGAAGATCTGATAATACCAGGAATGGAATATGTTAGAAATTGGGGAAAGGGGATATATACCATCTTTATAATCTTTAGTTTGTTACTAATACTATCACTTCATCCCTGTGCTGACATTTATGATCTTGCATTATATGGTGCCTATTTTTCTATTTTTGTGGTTCATTTCTGTCAAAACCCACCACTAGGAGCACACCTATAGTCAAATGAGATTGCTTGCCTTTAGCTGTGGTTACAAGTCAAAGGGACTGCATGTACTATTGGGAGTATCGTCAGTGGGGAACAGTTCTCAAAGGATGGGGGCTCATGCTAAATGATTCTTACCAGCAACTATGTAGGGAGCAGCTCTGGATGTGATACTACCGAGACACACAATTTAGCACTTGGAGAGCTCAGTAATCCCTGTTCAGGAGACAAAGAACCAGACAGGACTGTGATTACCATTGGTAAGTCAGGGGCACTGCTCAGAAGTGAAGACAGAGGGCCTCCATGATGGCACAGGGGTTAAAGACAGTGCTGTCAAGCTGTGACCAGCTGCTATGGCACATGTTAGATTTCCCAGCCAGGCAAGGAGGTGACCCACATGGTGAAGCAGACCTCTCCTCTCTTGCCTGCTGCTCCCCTCAGCAGTGTATTTCAGTGGATTTGCCTGTTCTGCTCCCCATTCTGTCTCTGGTGAATCCTCTCATCCCCCGCACCTCTGGCCCACCCCCACCTCTTGTGTGCATAAATAAATAAATCTTTTTAAAAAAGTGAAGACTTAGGCAATTCTTATGCCATGGTAGATTCCTTATGCAAAAACATGGTCTATAAGGATTCTCCATGCCTAGTTGGAAACACTAGCAGCAGCTAGCTGATTTTCCATTTTCTCACTTCTTGGGACTTAGCTAAACTTTCAGAAAACTGCTTTCTGTCAAAGACAGGTCCCCGTTCCAAAAGAAAGCTCAGCTCTTCTGAAGCCCCTAAGGAGTAGCTGCCTGGTGGTTTTGCCCAGCCTCTAACTTCCTGCAGAGATTTTATTCATGAGAACCAGAAAGCTGTCATATATGTGACTCATTTCTATATTCACTGCTTGAGTGTATCTCTTAACTCTGTGTTTTCACTGTAAAGCACAGTGCACAGAACATTAAGCAATTCACCTTAAAAAAAAAAAAAAAAAAAACAGTTCCCATCTGCTGGCAATGTAACAAAAGTAACAGAGCAGTCAGGTGCCCTGGGCTGGGGGCCATCCCCACCCTGTCCACCTATGTCAGTGTCTAACCTTTAACCTTTGTCAGTGTCCTCTAAAATTTGTTAGTGTCCAGACACACCCTGGAGCCAACTGAGGCTGGGCAGCGGGTTCCCTGGAGCCTGCACTTTATCCTAATTTGTGTTTCTCGGGTTTCATTAAATATGTGAAAGCCATCACTGACTGGCAGAGAGTAACTGGAGAGTAAATGGCCACAAGAAGAAACATAAGATTAGCATTATTAGCATATCGGAATGCTGGATGGAAATGTGAGTCACTTTCTCAGTGTCAGAACGCTGGTGAATTAATTTCAGCTATGGGCGTGCGTACTTCTTAGGCTGAGCTGGCTCTCTGCTTATCATGTAGAGGTTCCGGAAGCCGACTGAGAGCTTATTACATCAAATAATTAGGAGGTGAGCCGTGGACGCAGTCTGAGATTATGCTTTCATTTATGAATGTTTGTAATAAAAAAAATTGTTTCTATATTGAAGAAACTCTTAGTTAATAGGAAAAATTTGAGGGACTAACAGAATGTTTTAGTTTTTTTTTTCTTTTCTTTTAGCATTTCTCAAGTTTGGTAAAACCCCGTTGCATATGAAAAGTAAATCACTCTACCATTTTCTGTGGGTACTTGAAATACTTCTGTTGCATCCTAAGTAACTTATGGTAGATGATTTACTCTGTGGATGATAAGCTGGCCATGCTCACTTTTGAATTCATTTCTGTGAACTTGGGAAAAGAAGAAGCGTATTCTTGCAATTTTTTTCCTTGGAATGAATCCTAGTAAAAGATGATTCATATCTGTCCTGTACTGTATCTTTCCTTCTTTATGTTGACACAGAGTCAGACAGCCACGTGGCTCCCTGATCCTTTGACAGTTTATATTTGTCATGAAAATCTGAGTCTACTGGAACCCTAAGTGCACTGTGGATTTCTCTCTTTCTCCCTCCTCTTTCCCCCTTTCTCTCCACCTTTCCTTCTTCCCTCCTCCTCCCACCCTGGCTATCTATCCCTCCCTCTATCTCTCCCCTACACACAAATACACACACACGTACACGCACACAGACACATAAACACAGACATACACATGGACACACAAACACAGACATGCACATAGACACACATACCCGTAGACATCAAACCTTACCTCCACTACCACACAAAACAGTTTGAAATTATACCAGTGAAACCCCATTTAGTAACTAACTCATTCTAAAGGATTTTCTGGGTTAGATTTTGAGGTTCTATTTTTTTCATTAATTTTCTGTTTATTACTTTATTTCTCTAATTTTAACATGCATGTTCTTTTTTCATTTTTACATTTCTAAAATTCTAAAATAGGAATGCTTCTTAGAATCAATGGCTTCTGAAATTTAATGAAATATGATAAGGCTTTTCCTTGAGTGCATCAGTGTGTATATGTTACATCTAAATCAATGTTGACTGCATAAACCAATAATAATGAATTATTATAGTTTAATGTATATTTAATACATATATTTTCTTTTACATTGTATATTATATAATTTAAAATAAGGACAACATTAGTAATTAATTGAGAATTTATAACCATAATAAATATGATCTAAGGTTCTTGTGTTTTCTAGAAAATAGTGAAAGTTCCAATTTGTATTAAATACCAATAAGCTCAAAGTTACTTTTTAGGTTTGTATGACAATGTCATTACTTCCCTTTTGAGGAAAGTGATTTTTCTTATTGTGGAAAATATATATAACATGCAATTTTCTATTTTAATTTAAAAAAAATTAAGATTTATCTATGCATACAAGAACTGGGGTACAGGCCAGAGGTGTGGGGGTGAGAGGACGACTCACCAGAGACAAAGTGGGCAACAGAACAGGCAGATTGACTGAAATACACTGCTTAGGGGAGCTGTGGGAGAGTCAGGAGAGGTCTGCTGTGCTATGTGGGTAACTCCCTGGCCGGTGATTGAACTCGTGCTGCAGTGGCTATGGATAGCATAATAGGTTGCACCTTAATCCCTTGTGCCACCAGGGAGGACCATTTTAATAATTCTTAAGTATGCATTTCCCTCATTAAGTACTTTCACATACTTGTATAATTGTCACCACTATACACTCCAAAACTTTTTCATCCTCCTAAACAGAAACTCTATTCCCATTAATCACTCTTAATTCCTCTCTTTCCCCATGCCCTGGCCACCACAATTCTGCTTTTTGTGTCTGTGAATTTGACTGTTCCAGGTACTTCATGTAAGAGGAATCAGGCAGTATTTGTCCTTTTGTGTCTGGCTTTTTTCACTTAGCATAATGTCTTTAAGGTTCATCAAAGTTGTAGTATGGGGCAGAATTTTCTTTTTTAAGGATGAATAATATTGTGCTGTATGATTTTATCCCATTTTGTTTATCTATCCATACACTGATGAACACTTAGTTTGCTTCCATTTATGGCTAATATGCTGCTATGAACACAGGTATACAAGTACCTTTTGAGATCCTGCCTTTTCAGTTATTTTGGTTATAAACCCAGAAGTGGAATTGCTGGGTGATATGATCATTCTTGATTTAATTTTTGAGGAACTGACAAACTGTTTTCTGCAAGACTGTCATCGTTCATTCCCATAAACATGCACAATTCCCCTTAATGAAGTGATTTTTAAAAAATGTATGATTACTTTGGGCAAGATAATAAAGGAATTAAAAATATTAATAGCAGGAATCTAGAAAACTTAAATAAGGGACCAGGAAAATGAATAACTATAAGAAAGTGAAAATCAAAATCAACAAAAAACTATGAACCAGAGACACTTTTAGGGGGGCGGGAGGGGAGGGATTGGGGTCAGAATGGGGGGCTGCAATTGTATGGGGAATATAACAATAAAATTTATAAAAAAAAAAAAAATAAAGAAGTAAAATATGAAAAAAAAAATAAATTTTTAAAAGAAATTCAAAAAAAAAAAAAAATATTTATATAGGGCCTTCCTGGTGGCGCAGCGGTTGAGCGCTGGGTTGCGAAGCTGCCAGCAGCTTCTGCAGCGCCAGTTCGATCCCCGGCTGCCGGGTGAGGGCCCCACATGGCGCGCAGACCTCTCCCTCCACCCACTGCTCCCCTCAGCAGTGTGCTTCACCACTCTGCCTGTTCTACTCTCCACTCTGGCTCTGGTGAATTCTGTCACCCTCCCGTGCCTCTGACTATACCCAGTGCTTGTATAAATAAATAAATAAATCTTTAAAAAATATATTTATATTTATTTTACATCATTGTTCATTTTTGTGCAGTATTTGCTTTCTCCTCTCAGGTGTAGTCCCCATAAAATTCCCACCACCAATTCACCCATGTACCATCACCATAGTCCCTTGTGCTCTTCCCTCCCCTGTTTTGATCTCTCTCCCTCCTCCTCCCTTGCAGAATGTCTCCGATTTATAGTTGCATATTAATTTTGTTTTTAAATATATTACTAATTTTTTCCTGATCCCTTATTTGTTTTTACTATATTCATCCTATAAATGAAACCACTCAATATTTTTTCTTTTTCCTTCTGACTTCCTTATTTCACTGAACATAATCCCTTTCAGCTCCATCCAAGTTACAGCAAATGGCATGAATTTATCATTTTTGATTGTTGAATAGTATCCCATTGTGTATATATACCACATCTTCTTGATCCAATCATCTGTTTTGGGGCTTTTGTGTTGTTTTTGTATTTTACCTATTATAAATAGTGCTGCAATAAACATAGGGGTGCAAGTATCCTTTTAATTAATGTTTTTGTGTCCTTTGGGTAGATTCCTAGGAGTGGAATTGTTGGATCATATGGTAGCTCCATGTGTAGTAGACTGAGGAACCGCCACACAGCTTTCCATAGTGGTTGGACCAGTTTGCAGTCCCACCAGCAGCATAGAAGAGTTCCTTTTTCTCCACATCCTCACCAATATTTGTTGTTACTAATTTTTTTTTCATATGTGTCTTTCTCACTGGTGTAAGGTGGTATGTCATTGTGATTTTGATTTACATTTCCCTGATTATAAGGGATGTTGAACATTTTTTCATATACCTGTTGCCATTTGCATTTCCTCTTTAGAGAAGTGTCTGTTTGGCTCTTCTGCCCAGGGGCAATTCTTGTCCACCTTTCACTTTAACAATTATGACTATAACTTGACTGCTAGATTCACCCAGTTGTTTCTTGATCTGTTGACTTTAGATTCTGTCCTGTGTGCCTCTGCTTTGAAAGGGTAGAATTTAGCTAGTTCAGCTTAGAATGTATTTTACTCAAACTTCTATCACTTTGTATCCCCCAAAATTTTCGGGGTTGCATAATTTTTAGTTCTTTCATTGGTTGCTATTATATCTTTAAATGAATGTCATTAGTCTTCTGTGTTGCCACCATGCTGGACAATGCTGCAGATGGTATGCTGCTCACTCTTCTTCCCTCCTTCCTGTTTTTCTTCCCATTGAAATCTGCTATGTTCCTGCTTTTTACATTAGAGTGACTGAGTCTAGCTTAGTGGCTGAGTCAGATCCTAAAATCAGGCTTCTTGGGACTTCCCTTTGTAGAACAGTGGTTGAGGGCTGGGCTGCGAAGCTGCCCGCAACCTCTGCAGCGCCGGTTCCATCCCCGGCCGCCAGCAAGGGTCCCACATGGTGCGCAGACCTCTCCTGCCATGCCCGCTGCTCCCCTCAGCAGTGTATTTCATCAGTCTGCCTGTTTTGTTCCCCTCTCTGGCTCTGGTGAATCCTCTCACCCTCCCGCGCTTCTGACTGAACCCAGTGCTTGTATAAATAAATAGATAAATATTTAAAAAAAAATCAGGCTTCTTGGGTATCAAATCTGATCCTCCTTTTCTTATAGGTGAAAAATATTCAGCAAGTTATTAACTTTTTGGTGCCATAGTTCCCACATCAATGAAATGAAGATATCAGCAATACCTATGTTACTGGGTATTTTTATTTTAACTAGAATAATTCTTATAAAAATTTTAGCAACTTGCTAGCATTTGGGAAATACACTATGATTCATGGCCAAAATGATGATAATTATGATGATGATGATACTGATACTGAGGACAATAATTTAGGATTGGTAAC
Source organism: Talpa europaea (assembly GCF_964194135.1). NCBI lineage: Eukaryota > Metazoa > Chordata > Mammalia > Eulipotyphla > Talpidae > Talpa > Talpa europaea. The sequence continues at coordinate 39,735,246 of NC_140078.1, forward strand.
TTGTAAGAGCATGGATTTTTAACTGTGTAAGTTCCAAATGTTAAATTGTTAAACAATTAACCTTTTATAAACTTACATAAACATGACTAAGTAACCATAAGCCCAAATTGTAGTGACACAATAGTATTTTCCCTGCACTGGTCTTTTTGAATCATGATCCCCTTTACCAGAAGAGGAAAATGATTACTAGTATCTAATTCAAATGGGTTCTATGTTTTGCATCCCCTAACTGTTCAAATGATGAGAATTTTTTTTTTTTAATTTGGAATTCTTGTCATTTTCCTGGTTGTGTGTGTGTTTCTGGAGTTTCTAAATGACATTCTTTTAACATCAAGGGGAAAACTTGCTTGGTGTTTCCAGCATCATAGTATCTTCTGGGTCTCTGCCTGCCCTGTCCTTCCTGTTCATGAAGATGTGTGTCCCTCGTGGACCCGCATTCTTGTAGTGATTGGAGGACAGCTGGTGTACAAGGATTTCTTTTATTCATTTCTGGAATAATTCATTGTTCCTTTTATCCCTGACTAACCGCTTCCCTGGTTTCCACTATAATTTTTTTCGTGGAGTAAATGTCTAAGTTATTTATTTAGAGAGGGTATGTGTGAAATAATTCTGAGTACTGAAATTATTTACTGTTGTTTTTGTTTTTGTTCATTCTTGAATAATTACTAGGTTCAGCTCATAATTTAAACATTTTCTGCTCCCCGCTTCGAAGGCATTACCCTGTTGTCTCTCCAGCACAGGTCTGGAGAAGTCTGGTACTGCCTGAGCCCTCTGCTGCTATCAGTCCTTGTCCTCTCAGGATTCCAGGTGTCTATTCCTCACCACAGTCACCTGCTTTCTTTCGTCCAGCTGTTTGTTGCGCTCTTCATCCACTATGGCTTTGTTAAATTCTCTACTTTGTTAAGCATTTTTTTTTGCTATTTCTCTTTTACAAAGGTCTTTTATTCTTTTACTAACGTCTAAGAGATATTCAAGAGAGGGAAGGAAACTAATGTGGGTCCAGTCCTCCCTCTTGAATCAGAAGCACAGCTCCATCATGGACACTTTCTGTTCTCTTGTTCTCTTTAATCAGTTTCATCAGAGTTTTTTTTTCAAAAAAACAAACTTTTGGCATCAGTGACTCTGTGTTGTATCTTTGCTTTCTATTTCATTAGTTTCTGATTTTATCTATAAGTCCACCTGCCACATTTATTTTCTCTTATTATTATTACTATTACTATTATTATTTTAGCTTATTTATTTATTTATTAAAGATTTATTTATTTTTATACAAGAACTGGGGTACAGGTCAGAGGCACAGGAGGGTGAGCAGATTCACCAGAGGCAGAGTGGGGAGCAGAACAGGCAGACAGACCAAAGGCACTGTTGAGGGGAACAGCTGGAGAGGCAGAAGTCTGCAGCACCATGTGGGAATCTCCCTGGCCGGCTGGGAATTGAACCCACACTGCAGAGGCTGCGGACAGCTTCACAGAGCTGCATTCAACCCGCTGCGCCACTGGGGAGGCCCATATTTTAGCTGATTTATTAATGAGTTTTACCTCATTACTTTTCAGCCTTTCCTCTCCTAACATATACATGTAAGGCTACATGTTTCCAAGTATTTGCTTCACTTACTCTCCTAGATTTTGATATGTAGCTTATTTTGATAAGTAGTTTTCAATATGATTCAGTTCTAGATAATTTTACATTTTGTTGTGATTCTTCTTTGATTCGATGGTTATTAAGAAGACAATAAGTTCTCTTTTATTCATTTCCAAATCAGTCTGGTTTTCATCAAATTTATTAATTTATCTATCAGCTATATTATGATTTAGGACACTGGTCTCTAAGATACTGATTATTTAAAGTTTGCTGATACTTTATGACATAGTACTTGATCAGCTTTTGGAAAGAAGGGAAAGAAGCATGGAGGATGGGTTGAAATGACAGGTACAGAGGAAAAAACAAAGAAAATATGTGCCTAGGGCCTTCCTGGTGGTTCAGGGATTAAAGTCAGTGCTATGAAGCTGTCTGGCAGCCACTGCAGCATGAGTTCGATCCCTGGCCAAGGAGTTGACCCACATGGCTCAGAAGACCTCTCCTGTCTCACCGCTGCTCCCCTCAGCAGTGTATTTCAGTCATTCTGCCTGTTATGCTCCCCACTCTGTCTCTAGTGAATTCTCTCACCTTCCCACACCTCTGGCCTGCACCCCAGTTCTTTTGTGCATAAATAAAAATAACTCTTTTATTAAAAAGAAGGTGTGCCTAGAAGAAACTCTGTTCTCTACCTGTTGAATGCAGAGTTTATATCTGCTCATTTGCTTAAAAATAATTATTAACTTACTTGCTTATTAAATATTCTCTGTCTTTCTTATTGTTGGTGCAGGTATTTCCTAGCATAATTGAGTTTTTGAAGTACCCAGTTTTAGTGAAAGGGATGTCACATTATCCCTATAATTCTATCAATTTTGTTTTGAATGCTACTGTAGGAATTAATTAAATACATAGGGGTTGATAATTGGAACACTTATTATTTTGTAACTATGTGTGGCATAAATTCTGACAGTTGATTTTTCTTTTTGTAATGCAATTGCCTGACTTAAGTTTTGCTGCCAAGATATTCACTTCAAAGACTTTCACTTTAAGAAACACAAGGCCAGCCATGTGACTAGATATGACCAGACTGCCTCTCTCACTTTGGTGCCTTTATTTTTCTAGATCCCAGTTGCTAGAGATAACTAGTCAGTTAGGACTGACTCGTGTCTTTCCCCTTTACTTCTTTTGTCTTTTATTCCACATTTTATTTTAAATTTTTGTAAAGATTTATTTTTTATTTATACAAAAGCTGGGGTACAGGCCAGATACGTGGGAGGGTGAGAGGATTCAACAGAGACAGAGCGGGGAACAGAACAGACAGACTCAAGAAATACACTGCTGAGGGGAGCAGTGGGCGAGACAGGAGAGGTCTGCCACACCATGTGGGATTTCTCCTCGGCTGGCTGGGATCAAACCCGCCCTGCAGAGGCTGTGAATAGCTTCACAGTGCGGCGCTCAACTGCCGTGCCACCAGGGAGACCCTATCCCACATTTTAAATTTCCAATTCAATATTTTAAACTTATCAACAAACTATAAACCGGTGAAACCCTATGCTCAACCTCACCTGTGCTCAAACTCAATAAAAATAGCACCTTAGACCTGTGTGTGCTTCTCATTTGATCCTTCTCTTCCTCTCTCTCCTTTCCCTATAACTTTACTATGCCCTAAATATGCTATGCAATTTCCAGGACTTCTAAGTAATAAAACTATTTTTTTAATTTCCTGATGATTATTGCTATCACAATAAGTACCAACAATGGTGAGTCCAGTCTAGATATTGACCTAACAGGAAAAATATCTCTGGAAATCTCACCAAAGTCTAGATGTATGCCACCCACCCCGACCTTGGCATTTCTAGCAGATAGCATTTTATGGCTATTTTAATGAATGTGTGACTATTCTGAATTCTGTTATTTTGATACTGATTTTTTTTTTGCTTGCTGCTATTATCTTAATTTTTTACTTTTATTTTTTATCTTGTCTTGCTTTATTATTGTTATTTTTTAGTATTTCCTTTCTTCTCCCCACTGGCTTAAAATGTCTATCGCCATTGGTTAGGTTGTTATCCCTGTAATTTACCCATACATATTTTACTCTAAAACTGAATAATTTAAGAAACTTCTAGATTATTAAAAAGATCTTAAAATCATATACCTCCTGATTTACATGATGTTATTTTTCAGTGTTAAATACTTTTCAAACTCACAATTTAGTGTGTTTTTTTGGTATATAGATGATATTGATTTGAATTTATAAACATATTGTTGCTTTAGCTGCTCACAATCAGTCTTTGACCCTCAGGCCATCAGCCAGCATTCTTCTTCCTGAAGTGCATCTTGCAGGATTCCTTTTACTTTAAGTCTTTTAGTTTTTAAATCTATCAGTAAATGTCTTATTCCACTTCATTCTTTAAAGATAATTTTGTCTTTTACACAGTTGACAGTTAACTTCTCTCAATATATTGAGATGTTAGTACAGTGTCTTCTGGCTTCCATTATTGCTGGATGTCTGCTCTCATCCTTAATTTTTGTTGCCATGTAGACTGTGAGCTCTTCCTGTGACTGCTTTTAATATCTCCTTTGAACTTCCTGTCCATCAGCATAGCTCTGTTTGTTCCATTGTTGGATTTCTGTTTTTTATGAGTTCTGAAAATTTCTCAGGTGTCATCCCCCTATGTATTTCTTCTCCCCAATATTCTTTCTTGTCTCTGGGACTCCTGCTAGTAGGTTAAACCTTCTTATTCTGAGCAGGCTTATGTTTTCTATTTCCTCTTCTATTAATAATGCATCCTAAATATTTTCCCCACAGCTGTTTTCTAGTTTGCATTTTTTTTAAATATTTATTTATCTATTTATACATGCACTGGGTACAGTCAGAAGCATGGGAGGGTGAGAGAATTCACTAGAGCCGGAGAGGGGAACAGAACAGGCAGACTGATGAAGTACACTGCTGAGGGAAGCAGCGGGCGGCAGGAGAGGCCTGCACACCATGTGGGACCCTCACTAGTGGCCGGGGATCGAACTGGTGCTGCAGAGGCTGCGGGCAGCTTCACAGTCCAGCGCTCAACCGCTGTGCCACCAGGGAGGACCTAGTTTGCATTATTTTCCTCAGTTATCTCTATTCTGCTTTTAAATTTTAATCCTTCTGTTGTGTTTTTACTTCAATTGGATTTTTTAATGTTTTTAAATTTGAAATATTTTCAGTTTCTATTTATTTCTGATAATCTCTTGTTACTTCTTTATGTTTAAATATGTCTATGCGTTTAAATTTACATAATATATAGAAATAATTTTCCAAATTCTATAACTATTTCTTTAAATGTCTTCTAAATAATTGTTCTATATCCTTACTACTCTGATAGCTGAAGTCTTTGATGTCCAAAGCCATTTTGTTTTCCTACTGAATCACTAACAGTGACATACAGTCTTTTGTGCAGGCTGATCTTTGTCAGTTCATTAGTTTATCTTTAATGATTAAGTTTGGGGGCTTCACTGAAGAAGTCCATTCTGTTTATAGGTAGGGGTCCCCACTTCTCTGACACTATGTTAAAACCTACAGAACAGTGGTAGTCAATGTATGGGCCCTGGGGGGAGCAGTATCAGCATTACTTGTGAAATTCTTAGAAAAGAAAATACTTGGATCCCACACCACTGAACCAGAAATTCTGTTGGTAGAACTTAGCAATCCATGTTTAACAAACCTGCCAGGTGACTCTAATTCATGCTTACGTTTGCCACCACTTCCATAAAAATCTCACCTGAGAATAGGGACTCAATCTCAGCTTCTCCATTATGTCTCCTAACCAAGATTATATAATTTACAATCATGGTTACTGTTGGCATTCTAACGCTATGCAACTCTGTCCCTTTCAGTAATTTTTAGTGGGAAACAATAATCATTGGAGATTTTCCTTTACAACCAACAATGTCTCAGAGTGTGTTCTAATCCAGTCTTCCTCTGTAGTGAGAAAATTCTCAGAGCATCTAGTCAACTTGAATGTCAGTACTAACAGTCTGTCCATTGAAGTTTTATTTTCAATTATTTTTTAAAGATTTATTTATTTTTATACAAGAGCTGGGGTACAGGCCAGAGCCATGGGAGGGTGAGACGATTCAACAGAGGCAAAGCAGGGAGCAGAACAGGCAGATGACAGAAATACACTGCTGAGGGGAGCAGCAGGCGCGGACAGGAGAGGTCTGCCGTGCCATGTGGGACCCTCACTAGCGGGCCAGGATGGAACCCACACTGCAAAGGTTACAGAAAGCCTCACAGCGTGGTGCTCAACCCGCTGTGCAACTGGGGAGCCCCACCATTGAAGTTTTAATTTTATAAATGCATTTTTATTCCTAAAGTTGTAAGCCTTTATTTTTTTAACATATTTACGCCGTTCATTTTTCTAATCTATATCTGTTAATATCAATATATGTACTCATTATGATCTAACTTGGTGGTATTCTTGCTCACCCTTGCTAATTGTGCGTTATTTATTCTTGAGTTTCCAAACTCAAGTTCCTTCTAACATTATCTATGGAAGATTTCTGAGACCTATCTTTAACACATTCTTTCAGAAAGATTTTGCATTTGCTTCTGTCAAGAATCTCGGTGATGGGATTCCCATTCTAAAATACTCTAAGTATACAACTAAACTTTTGAGGACACACTGGAAGTGTGAACTTTCGTGTATGTGTGAATGCAGATTTATGGTTGGAAATTCTTACTCCCATAGCACCCTTGAATACCGCGAGAATTTAGATACAAAAATCGTTTCAAGGACTTCTTTCTCTCTCTCACTCACCAGTAGGTAGGCAGACTTCTTGCTTGAGTCTGTGTCTATAGTCAATGTCTTGTCACTGAACTCTGACCACATGTGCAGGCTTCAAAGCTCCAAACATAGAGTGATGTGTGGGTGAGGATGGAGTTGTCATTGTCATTGATGGCAGTGAAAGGTGTGACATTACTTGTGCTGATGGCTGTGGTGGCATTGGTAGTGATGATGAAAATGTAATTGTGGTGTTGGTGATTGCTGGTGGTGGTAGTATGGCTGGGGCAATGGTCAGGAATCAGTCAACTCTTTTCTGTGAAAATACAGATAATAAATATAAACAATATGACTCCTGTCACAACTTCTTAACTTGGAATGCAGGATAGCCAAAGATTTATGTGAATAAATGAATGTGGGTGCGGGCCATTGAAACTATTCCCGGCCACTGATGTTTGAATTTTTTATATTTTTCACATCCCATAGAATATACTTCTTTCTCATCCTTTTCAAAATGTAAAAAGTGGGCCTCCCCGGTGGTGCAGCGGTTGAACACTGGATTGAGAAGCTGCCCGCAGCCTCTGCGGCACCTGTTCAATCCCCGGCCTCCAGGCGAGGGTCCCACATGGCGCGCAAACCTCTCCTGTCACCTGCTGCTCCCCTCAGCAGTGTACTTCGTCTTTCTGCCTATTCTGTTACTCACTATGGCTCTGGTGAATTCTCTCACCCTCCTGTGCTTCTGACTGTACCCAGTGCTTGTATAAATAAATAAATAAATCTTTAAAAAAATATAAAAAGTATCCTTGGTTGTTGCCTGTGTAAACACAGGTCTTGCACTGTCCTATGGCTGTATTTGCCAACTCCTGGTGGTGGTGGTAGCAGTGGGGACTATGATGGTGGTGATGGTGATGGCTGTTTGAGAGGGCTATGGTAGTGATGGTGGTTGATTATGGTGGCTGTGATGGTAGTGAAGATAGTGGTAGTGATGGTGTTGAATATAGTGGTGTTGGTAGTAAAGGCAATTAAAGTGTGGAGTTAGTGATGGTGAATAGCATGGGACTATTCCCGAAGAAGCTTCCAGGCACAGCGTCTTATTTAAAACTAAGATAGAGATTTATTTCAGTGGCCTTGTTGCTCAAGTAGTAGCACATGGAAATTAGCTGCCATCTGCAGGTTACTTCTCTCTTAGGGCCAACCAGGATTGAGCACCAAAGCCACATGGACTCCAAATAGTGGAGGAAATCCCCATGTCCCACAGCCCCTGGTTCAGGGCCTTTGGGAGGAGCATTGGGCCTACTGTGGAAGCACTAATGCTGCAACTCCCTGAAGCTATAGAAAGAGAGGCCAGCGGGGTAGGCATCAAATACAGCCTGCCGTGCAACCACTGAGATCTGTGTCCCAATATTGCCGCACCCACCCTCGCTGGTGGGGCCCTAGGTACAGTGTGCTTCTGACTGCATTGAGAGTGAATCTGGCTGGAGATCCCAGAGCCCACCAGCACACAATCCTGCTCCGACCCTAGGGCAGGCCATCAGGGTTTCCTCTTTTGTATCTGGTGCCAGTATGGTAAATGGAACAATCAGAATTGATCTCAGTGGATCAGTCAGGTTCAAGCTCTCCAGCTGCTATTTAAGGCTTTGAGCTCATTATTCAGACGGAAAGTGGAGTGAGTTGACAGGTTCTTAACTGGCACTAATCGAATAGTTAGAATTGAAAAACAGTCTAATCAGGCATGCAGGGTGGACACCCTGAAGAAGATGTAAGACAGAACAGGAGCCAGCTTGGAGGACTCAGCAAATTACCTTTGAAGAACATTCAGCAGATGACCTCAGTGGGATTTAGCCGAACTTTGCAGAACTTTGCAGACTCCAAGACATTTGCAGGTTTCCAGATCTCAGTAGACCTTTGCAGAGACCTGGCGGCTGTCCCTGCTTCCTACCCTGCCTCTGACATCACCTGCAAAGAGCACATCAGCATAGGCATAATGTCTCAAATAGCTGTTTGCTATTGGTTTATCCCAATGGTCCCCAAAGAGCTATAATACTGGTGTCTCTGACACCACCTCCTGGTGACCAGTACTGGCTGTCACTACCATTGCAGCCAGCATTGCTGAACAGTGATCAGCACTCTATGTCCAGCCAATTTGATTGCTGTCCACAGTTTCTGATCATTTGGCACCACTTCCCAGTGCTGTTGAGTCTGGCACTGTCCTGTCTGGCATCTAGTGTTGTGCAGCCTGGACTTTTGACTATTGCTGTGGTGTTACCCCAGCAACCCTACCTGTAAGCACTTACTGCTGCCACTGAGTTGGATCCTGGTCCACTGCTTACTGGTGTGCCACCAGCTCCAGTCCCTCATTGAAGGGACAGCAACTTCTTGCCTGAGCAGCCTTTGTTTGGACTCGAGGACACTGCAGATACTATCTGGGTTGAGACAGCTGGCCATTTGTGGTCTTGGAGATTCTGTTTCCACAATCTCCTGTTTGTTAAATAAACCCTATTGTTGTTCTCTGAGCCTGAGTGCTTTAAAGTTGTCACTGCACCCGTGAGTGCCCCCAGACAGTGACCTTTCCCCACCTTTGTTTTAGGCTCACAAAGATAAAGGAAATTGGCACAACTTTTATGTTCAGCAATAGCCCTAGTCTGCAGGTTTTCTCATTTCCAGTATCACAGCATTTCTTCTGCACTTCTCTGACTGTTAATGAATCAGATTTAGAATTCCTGTGGACTCTTTCCCAGAGGTGCTGTGACAAAGCCTTGCTCACCAGCAGAAGTTTGGATTGGCTTTGTGAACAGGAAGTCCCAAGCCACCAATAATGATAAATTCGATGATGCAGCATTTTGCAATTGTAATGTGCCATTTAAATGTTAAATAACAATAACTGATCTGATTCTAAATGCTTCATTAACTATCTCCACTGCCAAATCACAGACTTTTCTATGTATTTGTGCTAACGGCAAAATTTAATTGTTTTAATGAGGATTTGCAAGCAGTTCTTTTTTCTCAACACTTGGGCATTGGCAGAAACACATATATCATCGCTTAGCAGGAGGGAAATATTGCTGTTTACACAAAAGGCTTCTAACAGTGTTGGGGTTTAGGGAAGACCCAGCACCTGGTGCTCTCCTAATGTTTTGCTTAATTGAGTTGATGAGAAGGGATTTAAAGTGTTAGGAGAGTCCATGCCAGCCATACATTCCAAGTGTCCCTGGGTAAACTAAGCTGCTAATTAGCTTAACTTTCCTTGTCAGTCACCTAGATAGTTTGCTCTATTCTGTCTCTACTTGGAGAGACACACATGTTAAATAGGACTGTTACTGCACAAAGTCTTTGGCATATAATGTTCTCAATCAATACAAAGGTACAGACTGTAGAGGCAGGAAGGCCACAGTGCAAGATCTCTATGAACCTATGTAGATGGGTAAAGGAGGAGTCCTGGACCCCTCGGTGGCTTTTCCAGGCATTTATTGAGTTTACCAGGTACACGGCATGCATGGGTACCAGGGGACAGGAGTCTGGCAGGCCTCCAAGCCCCTGGCGAATCTTCACTCTTTCTGGGCTCTCCAGTGTTCTCGTTCTCTCTGCTCGTTTCTTCCTTCTCTTATTGGTGTCCCCATGTTTCCACCCTTATAAGCCAATCTCAGCCCAGGTGTCCCCACCTACGTATGCCCACACCCCACTCCAGGTGCCTGCCATCAGGCATGCACTCAGGACCGCAGGGTTCCATCATTATTTCAATGGCAAGAGGGCAGAAAAGCCTGATAATCACTTACCCTACAAGACACTAGGAGCTCCTTTGTAAAATTCCTTCCACCACACACATAAATCCTAAAACCAGTAGTACAAATCTTTAAGACTTCTTCTGAAAGGGATAAGAGGGGAAGTGAGGCAAGAAAGACCTAGATTATTTTTGCAATCTAGAAATGTTCATAGAGTTAGAAAAAAAGATAAATATGAGAAAGTTTTAGTGTTTTCATTTGTCTTTACTTCTCTGTTTATGCCTTTGTTTGAAAATAATAGTACTTACAACATCAGTTTCTGAAATGTTCGTATTTTTTTTTCTAGTTATTTTCTCACAACAAAGCATGTTAAACATTAGAGACAAGTTTGAGAAAAATGCAGTCTGGAATGTATAATCTCATTTCTATATGCATCAGTATGTGTATAATTCTGCCATATTCACAATATATAATTCTTGATGGAGCATGCCAGGATTCTCTAAGAAGAACTGGTGGAGGGGCTGGAAGCAGACAACATAAAATTGCTCAGATCCTGTTTTCAGTGAGGAAGGTGGAGGCTTTGGCTGCAGCATGAACCACCTTATTGTGACATGCAACTCAGATTTGCGGGTGTGTCTGCTACATTGGATATCTGAATTTCTACTTCATGGTGAGGAGTAGGCTCAGTCTGCAGCATTTCTTCCATCAGTGAGTTGAATGATCTGTCTGCCAGTGTGTTGTCTCTGGTCCTTTAGTGTCTGAAAGACCCACATTTACTTTTGCACATCTGTAGTCTGTCCCTCTGCTCTAGGACACCTGTGAAATGCCTTCCCTCACCCCAGAGGTGCACACTGAGGATTACTTTTGCTTTATTCAGTTCTTTTTTTATTTAAAAAAATTTATTTATTTTTGCATAGACGAACTGGGGTACAGGCCAGACATGCAGGGTAGGGGTGAGAGAATTCACTAGAGACAGAGTAGGGAGCAGAACAGGCAGATCTACTGAAAACGCTGCTAAGGGGAGCCATGTGCAAGACAGGAGAGGTCTGCGACACCATGTGGGTTAGCTACCTGGCCTGGGATAGAACTCGGGCTGCCGAGGTGGGACTTTGTGGTTGTAATTCTGAGTCTTAACCCCTGGGCCACCAGGGAGACCACCTTGCTTTGTTTGGTTTTTAAGACAACTTCATTCTTGTGCCTCCCTGGTGACCTAGGGGGTTAAGTATCAGCACTGTCACCATAATGGTCTGAGTTCTGCTCCCCACTCTGTCTCTGGTGAATCCTCACACCCCCCACACCTCTGGCCTACAAACCTGTTCTTGTATGCATAAATAAATTTTAAAAATAAATGTTAAAAATTCCACAACTTCATTCATGCTATATATTGGCCAGAGAAAGAATGCACTATTTTGCCAACCATTCAGCAAATGAGATAGTCATAATTAGTCCAGTATTATATGAGCCAATGACAACAACCACCACTCCCCCCAATAAAAGCGGTCAACAAAATGTGGTACACCCTTACAATGGGTTCCTATTCAGTCGTAAGAAAGAATGAAGTTCTCACATATGCTACAATACAGATGAGCCTTGACACATTATGCTAAGTGAAAGAAATCATTCACAAAGGACCACCTATTGTATGATTCCATTTCTATGAAATGTCCAGAGTAATCAAATCTGTAGAGACAAATGTAGGTGAGTGCTTGTCAGGGCCTGAGCACGGGATGATGGGGACTGATTGCTTACTGGGTATGAGGTGATGAAAATTAGATAGTCACAAAGGTTGCATGACTCTGAATATACTACAGCCTGCAGAATCATACCTTTAAAAGTTATTTGATATTTTTGGTGTGCAATTTTTATTTCAGTAACATTTTTTATGAGGGTAATTACTACAGGGACTCAAGAGAATTGGGATCTCCCAAATTATCACCTGCCTTTTAGATGTCAGAGCTGATGACAAAATCCAAGTCTAAGATTTTTTCCCCCCAACCTGTCAGATGATGTTTGGATGTTACAGCAGCTGAATGATTATAAATCTTGGGGTCAGATATACCAAGGTTCAAATCCCACCTCTTTTTCCTCCTCGTTGCAGTGTCTTTTCTGCTTGCAGTAAATCATCTGCTGTTATGATTTAGGACTTTGTGAATTCAAAAGACACCATCAGGGCATGACCCCAGGCTGAATGCCTGACATCACCGGGAACATTCATTTTCTTGGTGAGAATTGGTGAGTCAGGGTCTGATCCTGTGCCTCAGTACCAGGAAACCAAATTGTTTCCTAACTCGTTGTGACAGAATCCATTTTTTAGGGAGCAGGATTAAATTATCCCACCTTCTGAGACTGTTTTATGGAACCAGATTGCCAATTTGTCAATTAGCAGTAAGGAATTATTTTCTTGGGGAATGAAGACACAAAGCAGTGTGACCCTCACGTCTGTCTTTGTTCTACAGCAATGTATGAATTTGCAGAGAGAATTAACTGCCTCATGAATCTGTCTTTAATTTTTGTTTTAAGATGTGTTCATCCATACCAATATGTCACCCTTTGATCTCGCTGACCTAGAAGGTCTTCCATCTCTTAAGTGGTTTTTGTTGGGGTATTGAAGGCAAGTACTTGCCCTCTTCTCCAGGTTTGAACAACAGAAATGAGTTGTAATCATTCAATAATGAAGTTGTAAACTTATGGATATAAAAAATGTCTCACTCAAATTTCTTGTGTATGCAGAAGTGGTGGTAATACCTCATAGGTTGGCTGGACAATAGTCTGATGCCTGGGGTTACTCCCAAGATGCAGACCACAAGACAAGAATTTGGGTGCATCAGTGAAGGAGCAGCAACAAAGACTGTGCTGTGTAGCAAGAAAACCTACAGGCAATTGAGTCACAAGCCTGTTGAGGGTATAGTAGAGCATGCAGGACACTTGCCTCCTACTGCCCCACCCAATAGACAAAGATGCTGGGACCTTATCCATCAACTACCCATATGTCATCAGCTGAAGCTGTACAGGTGGCCTTAACTCTCCTACCTGGCCTGTGTGAACCAAGATGGTGCCCTCAGTCAGTGCTGGAACCATGGGAGCCAGGGCCAGGGATGCACCCTACCTCCCTATGGGCTCTGGAGGCTCCTAGCCTGGTGTAGTGCTCTCACTACATTCCCATCTTCTCCTCTCTCCAATCCTCTGTTCTCTCCAGCTCCACTGGCTCTGCTTGTTCCCTGCCTTGGAGCCCAAAAGCATTTGGTGTGCTTTCCCTTTATCCTGCAAATACTTCCCCTTGATCATAAATGCTTACTAATGCCTATTCTGCTTCAGGTCTTACCTTAACTGGCATCTCCACAAGAGACTCTTCCTGAATGCCAGGCCAGTTTACTGCACCAGATTTTGTATTTATTCCCACAAGACAGGCTTCTCCTTATGCAGAGCACTGGGAATACTTTAGTGCTTGTTCAAAGATCCTTTATCCTGTGCTGTGTGCAACATCCTAGCTAGATGGCTGTCCACACTCAGGATAGTGCCTGTTCACAGTCGGTGCCCACTGAACTCTTGTCAAGTGAATCCAGCGAAGTGCCCAGTATCTGTTCACCATATTCTCAGTGTTGGATACAGGCTGCCTTTCTTCCATTCCAGGATAGGGGGTAGACAATTCCAAATTACCACTTTGAGACTTTTATAGGTATAGTTACGTTGGGGATTGAGGACATCTCTGCTGAGTGAGGTCTTGATCCATGAGGGAGAGCTGGTTCTTATCTCCCTGGGCCTTAAAGAGCTCATTCTTGTCCCCCTGGATCCTGACTTTCCACCCCAGGGTGGTTTTCACTTGTACAAAGAGATGGTTATCACCTGGGAGTGAGGGTATTGCTGACTCACCTTTAGAAAGCCTCCAATCTCCAGGCTCATAGGAAAATGGTGCTTCTATTATTTTTAGATATTATCTTCTATTATAAAAAGCTACCCCCTCTCATTAACATAGGGATGAGATGGGAATTGTGGTTTTCTCTTAAGCAAGATCATAATAGTCTGCTGCTGTTCACTGTGGCTGATGTGCAGACACCTCCTGGATGAGGACAGGATGCTGCTTCTGTGTGCCAAGGGCAGTTCCATGAACTGGCTTGACGAAAATCTAACCCTCATCACCAAAAGCGTAGAAATATGCTATCACCTTATACAATATAGCATTTCTTTTTTAAAAAGATTTATTATGCATACAAGAACTGGGGTACAGGCCAGAGGTGTAGGGGGGTGAGAGGACTCACCAGAGACAGAGTGGGGAGCAGAACAGGCAGATCTACTGAAATACACTGCTGAGGGGAGCAAAGGGTGAGGCAGGAGAGGTCTGCCGCACCATGTGGGTAACTCCCTGGCTGGGGATTGAACTTGTGTGCAGGGGCTGCGGAGCTATTCATAGGTTGTGTCTTAACCCCTTGCGCCACCAGGGAGGACCCTGGAATAATGTCTTTCTAAGTAAAAGGTTTACTTATAAGTGAAGAAAAGCAGTTACCATTCTACAATCTAGCCTAAGATAGGTGAGCTTTCAGGTTGCCTCTTGATTGTTCTACAATCAATGTTCTAGGGTCAATTTTAAGTTTGACTTTGTCTTTTCCTTTGTTTAGTTTCTCTGTGTTCCACTGATAAGTGACACCATCCAGTGTTTATCTTTCTCCCTGGGGAGGTGGAGAGGTGAGAGCAAAGTGGGGAGGAAGCACATGGGCTAAAGTGGTGGATGAAATGGCTTTGGTGGTATATGCAATGGCAGTAACACCTAAGGGGGGAAGGGTACCCAAAACTCCAAAAAGAAGAACAATGATATATACCATCATTACTTCAAAATTTAAAAATAAAAGTGTGTATCTCTACATTAGTGAGTTAATAAGTACTTTCTTCTGATAAATGAATGTTTTATTTTTTGATTTCTTGTCACATGTATTTGAGGGTCTAGTTGTGACATACACTGGTAAGCATCATTAATTATTCATCAAACGCTTTGGCCTGATGAACATCTAGTGCTTATCAGAACTGCAAGACTGAGCTGAGCTCAGACCTGGACAAGCTGAATCGCAGAGGAGGATGGTGGCAGGGGTCATGAGGCCTGGCCTGAATGCTTCTCCATGGGGGACATGCTATCTGAGCAAAGGCTGTAGATAAAGGTAGGAAGGAGGAGAGAGCACAAGGCAGCAAGTGTGGCTGACCCCGGGGGGGCTCCCGACATACAGTGGTCAGTTCAAAGTTGGCATTTGTATCCCGGAAAAGAGAAGTCCGGGTACCTGTGGCCAAGAGGAATGGGAGGGATGTTGGCATGGAGTATCAGGAATGGGCTCAGGCCCTGTAGTGCAAACAAGGCCCAGAGAGCAGATTGTAGACCTAATGAACCATCAGGAAAAACATAATCCAGACCCTTACTCAGACAGCCTTGGGGAAGGATTTGGCAGGCAAGAGTGTTTGTGGACTTAGATTGCTCTTTGCATAAGTTTTGCTGAAAAAAAATGGCAGCACAGCCCCAACATTCCAGGGTGGAGAGAGGCAGGCTGGTGGCCCCATGCCCTGGCCGTTGACCATGAGACCCTGCCTTGGAGACCCTTGTCTAACCTCTGGGGAGGCTTTCTGAGTGACTGAGGCTGAGCAGCATCTCTGAAGAAAAACACCAGAGCTTGGTGACTGAATGGTATGGGTGGAAGGGGAGGAAGGCCGTATGGAGTATGGACTGATTTTAGAAGATTGGAGGCGCATGCTATAAGGAGAGTGATTTTGGAACTAGTTTTAAGGGCAACAGAAACACAAAGAATCTAATGCCAAACTACATACAAACAAAACAATTGGGGGTGGGGGTGAGGGTGGCAAGAACTCTGATCTCAGGCTGCTCCCAAATATCCTACTCTCCCACTTCACCATTGTTTCTGTTTCTACCCTTTTCTCTTCCTCCACCGCTCCTCTACCTTAGAGGCTGTTCATCACTGGTTTTCCATGAATTATTCAGTAACTATTTCAGGTAAATGCTCATTTCCTTGACTTGAGTGGCTATGGGAGTCAGGCCTGCTCCTGTTGCCTTCACCCATCCCTGGAGGAGCCCCTGTGCTGCCTCCCAGATCAGAGAACTGAAGACTTTCTGTGACAAGTCACTGTAGCCAGAGACCCCTTGGGAAGTAACATTTCTCTCAGGCTCAGCGTGCTCAGCGTGCTCAGTTCCCTGGGGCTGCGGGCTGAGCACCAAGCATTAGGCCAGGAACTCACCCTAGGCTTTTTGTGTTTTCTTTAAGATTTATTTTATTTATTTATGGATACAGGATCTGGGGTGCAGGCCAGAGGTACGACGGTGGTGAAAGGATTCACCAGAGACAAAGTGAGGAGCAGAACAGGCAGATCAAATGAAATACACTGCTGAGGGGAGCAGTGGGTGAGGCAGGAGAGATCTGCTCCACCATGTGGTTCAGTTCCCTGGCTGGGGATGGAACTGGTGCCACAGTGGCTGCAGAGAGCTCCATAGTGCTAAGACTTATCCACTTGCACCATCAGGGAGGCCTTCGCCCTAGGCTTTTGGAGATGGCTTCAGGCCCTCTAACAAAGCTACCAAGTGTTATAAATCCTTCAAATATCATCTCCCAGGAGATCCTATCAGAACAGTCCTCAGCTAAGAAAGTGCAAAATCACACACAGCTTGAAAGAATGGTTGTACCTGAGATGAGTGAGTGAGATGGACATGCAACAGGAGTGCTGTCTTCACCTGCCTCCCTGCCACCCCATACTATAGTGAGATGGAAAGGACTCATCATGTGAAGCCTGCGTTTCATGCAGGATTTCCCCACCTGTGTCCCTCGGGAACTGCTGGTGCTGATCCTCCAGCTTCCTGCATGGCTGCTCAGATTGCCTTTATGATCCATCTGTAAAAGAGATGAAATATACAAAGCACAAAGAAGATAATTAGGGCTCTTTGGGTTCTTGTCACCTTCAAGTTTCTTGCAGGACATCTGACCCTTCTCACTGCCTGAAACCTGGCGAGTGTTAGAAGAGTATAGTATAAGTCAGAGCTAGACCACGAGTGTTTGTGGTATGCTTTACAACTACAAGCACCTCTGTGATTGCCAGATTCTGCTCAAGAATCCTGCGCATTGGTATTTAATGTTTTAGCTGTACATTGGCATTCAAGACCCTTCAAATAAGGTCCCTCTTCCCTTCAAATTTCCTCCCTTGTGCTCCTCTGCTAGAATTTTCCCCAAGCACATCATCCCTGCCTCTTTGTCTTTGTTTCATACTATTTCCTCTGCCTAGAACATCTTTCTTACACATTTCTTGATTTTTAAAAAACTCTTTACCATAGAAAATTTCAAGCATATGTGAAGGTAGAGAGAATTGTTTAGTGGACCCCATATATGCAACAATGAAATTCACTGATTATCAACCCATTGTCCTTCTCGTTGTCTCTATACCCTACCTGTACCACATTCTCATGTAGAATTTTTTTTTAAAAATCCCAGATATCATATCATTTATTTCACCTGTAAATACTTTAGTATGAATCTTTAAAAGTTGGTTATTTTAACCCCTACCATATACATTCAAAATATTAACAATACTTCCCAGAACTCTTAAGTGTCCTCAGTTATCTAGCTAGTGCTCTCATTTTCAGTGTCTTCTACATACAAATGTCTATATACAAATAATAGACATTTTGTGTAAAATTATGTGTATGTAAATTAGTATGTATTTGTGCATATTTACATACATGTAAAAAATTCCAGGTTTGTTTGAATTGGATCCAAGTAAGAGTATACAATTGGTTAAGATGGTTTCCAAGTCTATCTTTTTTTTTAATTAAAGATTTATTTATTTATGCAAAGAAGATCTGGGATATAAACCGGAGATACAAGGGATGAGAGGATTCACCAGAGATGAAGTGGGAGCAGAACAGGCAGATCTACTGAAATACACTGCTGAGGGGAGCAGAGCAGGCTAGACAGGCGAGGTCTGCTGTGCCATGTGGGTCAGCTCCCTGGCCGGGGATCGAACTCAGTCCACAGTGGTAATAGCGCTTAGGCATAAGCCTACGCCACCAGGGAGGTGCTCATTCTGCTTTTTAATTTGTATCATGTCAGGGTTATTTTTCCTGTAAAACTGTCCATATCCTGGACTTTGCATAGACCCATGTTGTGATTTAGCATGGCTCTCTGTCTTCTGAATTCCCTATGTAGTAGCCTGATGTAGCAATTTAATAATTAAATAAGGTTGTATTTTGTTGTATTGTGTTTTGCTTTTTTGCTTGGCAAAAAGATTTCATGGTGATGGAATCTATTTCAGAAGGAGTACAGTGTCTACTGTTTTTGTTTTTGACTTGCTAGTAGTCATTGAAAACTACCTGTCTGTATTCAACATCTTTGGTCATTTCTGTTGAATCTTATATTGATTTAGTTTCAATAGATAGAGTTCACAAGGATAATTTTCCTCCAGTTCTTTCATGTCTGCTTATCTTCTTTAACTTGAAGGACAGTTTGACTAAGTATAACATCCTTGACTCATATTTTATTACCTTAACTGTCTTAGTATTTCACCCCATTGGCTTCTGTTATAATGCATTTTTTGTTGTTCTTGCCAAGTCTGATCACCATCTGATTTTCTTACCATTTTTAAGGAATCAATGTTTTTTGCTTGATAAGTAAAGATATTTTACTGTTTTTTTTTTTTAGGGTCTAGTAGACTTACTATAATTTATTTATAATTTATTATAATTAATACTGTCTGTCACTCTGGATCAGTTTTCTAGGCACTTATTGTATGTGCCATTGCAATATTAATCTTGGTAACATTTTCTTAAATCATAGTTTTCATATTTTCTCTTATCCATTGTTTATTTTCTTATTGAAGGTCTCTTTTTATATGCATGTTGAGCTTTCTTTGCCTTTATTCTGCATTTATTTATTTCAAAATAGTTTTAACATGAAGTGCACACAGTGAAATGCACATCTTCAGTGGCATGGTTTGATCAGCTTTGGCAAATACATACTTGTGTAATCTATTTTTACTCAGGATACAGAGCATTGCATCCCCCTTCTGCCCTTTCCACCAAACAATGCTTTCCACCCTAAGTTAAACAATGTTTTAATTTCTCTCATAATGCAACATTTTTGTTCGCTCCAGAATTTCATATAGTCATTTTTTTGTTGTTGTTTAAAACATTTTTCCTCTATTTCCCATGTTCTGTTTCTTTTAAGATATGATTCACTGTGTTTATTCACTCATGTCTCATCTGGTTTAGACTTGATTTCTGAAATTACTTTCTTTTATTTCTAATTCTCTTGAATTCTATTCTCATAACTTTTTATTTGCAAATTGCATTGCTTCTTATTTGTTTTCTCAATTCTGATTTATGCTGTTTTGTCACAATTGCTATCTTTTCAATTCCTCTCATTCATTTTGAAATATCAGATTTCAGTTGTATATTGCAAGATTTTATAGTATGTTTATTCTCTAACTAATATCACAGTGGGTGATTCAATAATTTTTTATTGATTGAAATTGTAATATTAGGAAGTAAACTTTCTATACCAGTAAACACCTAATTCAGTGTCTTGTAATCATAAACAATTGTTATATACATATTTTATTGAGCTGAAGTTTAACCTATTTTTATAAATGTGAGATTTTTTCCCCCTGTGAAAAAACTACATCTAACTCCATAAAACACCAGGATTTGTATGCCAAGAGGTACCAAGCTTGTAACTGAAAGGGATCCGAAAACTTTTCTTGATCAACATCTTCATTAATAATTCCACTTTTCTAAGCAAATTTCCCAAGATCAAATAGACATGTGGTAGTAAAACTGGGGCTAAATTCCTGATTTCCTGACTCAGTATTATGCACTTTATTTAAAGATTTATTTATTTATGCATACAAGAGCTGGTGTACAGGCCAGAGATGCGGGGGGTGAGAGGATTCACCAGAGACAGAGTTGGGAACAGAACAGGCAGATTGAATGAAGTACACTGCTGAGGGGAGCAGCAGGCGAATCAGGAGAGGTCTGCTGCACCATGTGGGTTGCTCCCTGGCCGGCCTGGGATCGAACTCATGCTGCAGAGGCTGTGGATTGCTTCATAATGCGGTGCTTAACCCCTTGCACCACCAGGGAGGCCAGTATTGTGCACTTTATACCTTAACAGTTTCAAAATAAAGAAAAACATGTTTCATTACAATATAAAATTTACACAGATCTTGCATACCTACTTTCTTTCTTTCTCAGTCCCTGTTTTCTTACCCAGTTGATAGTCATCCAAATTTATGGGAAGGTGTGTTTGTGATTGATTCACCTGGAGGGTTCTTCAAGGGATGGTCTAGAGAGTCAGAACTAGGGGAGGAGTTGCTGAGGATCACATATGGGACATAGAGGCCCTCTTCATTCTGTCTTTTTACCCAATGAGAGTATCACTAAAATCGTGGGGTAGCGTAACTGACTGGTGATGAGCTTCAATCAGCATTCTCTGAAGACCTTTAAAAACAGATCCCGGGCCTTCCTGGTGGCACAAGGGGGTTAAAACACAACCTATGAAGCTGTCTGCAGCCTCTGCAGCATGAGTTCAATCCCCAGCCGGCCAGGGAACTACCCACATGGTGCAGCAGACCTCTCCTGACTCCCCTCAGCAGTGTACTTCAGTCAATCTGCCTGTTCTGTTCTCCACTCTGTCTCTCACCCCCCAGATGTCTGGCCTGTACCCCAGCTCTTGTATAAATAAATGGCCTGTACCCCAGCTCAGAACAGTACAGTCACTGTGTATGACTCAAGAAATCACTGGTGAGGAAATGGATAAACAATCCCCATAGGTGGCAGAACGTAAGCACTGACTTTCTAGGTCTTATCTCTAAACTGATAAACTTAGGCTTGGGGAAAAACTGTTATCACGTAGAAGTCAGAACAAGCAGACTGGACACTGAGGAAATGTGCTACTAGGAATTATGAAGTTAAAGACAATATACTTGACAAGCCAGCCTGTGTTGGAAGAAATATTAAGGGATGCTACAATGGCAAAAATAATATTCCATTCACTTCAACCCCAGTCATCTAGACGCAACTATAATTTATGATTCCCAAATTTGGAAAAATTTGCTTCATTAAGAAAAAAACATTTTTAGAATGTAAATTACTTTGTATGTGTATATTCAAATACTTTTTAAAAGATAGTGAACCATTATAAAATCAAGTCACTTTGCACAACAAATCAATACTTGCATTTATAGGCTAGAGGATGGAAAACCGTCCCTCAAGCTTTGACATGCAGAATAGTAACTTGTGATGGTGCTAAAATGTGGATCCTGGTTCAGTAATCCAGGTGGTGCTCAAAATTCTGCATTTCAACCAGCTTCAGGTGGTGCTAATCTAGAGGGCACTTTGAATAAAAACCATAGAGACACCTAAATTGAGGTTTCACTGAGTAGGGATTTTTCTAATCACTAACATTTTGAGTGTTATTTCAACAGACATTCATTGTGTACCTGCAACATGCCAGATGCTAAGAAGAGGAAAAGTTACACTGGTTCTACAATCAGCAGCTCCCGAGGCAGGGACTAGGGGAGGGTAGTGACCACAGTAGCTGTCAGGTTGGCAGAGAAGGATAAAAAAGGTGTGGTAAGGTAAAACCACAGTAAAGTTGATGAGAATATACCAGAAAAGGAGGCAGATTCTCTGGCTGAACAACAGCAGGTGACCCCATGACAGATTTGAAGGAGCATTGCCAAATATCTTATGTAAGCTACTTACTATAGATCTGGATAGAAGGACCTAAATCTGAAATCAAATTGAACTTCAAGAAGATTACTCTCTCTCATAGTCCACAAATCACAGACCATGTGAGAGGCTCAAGTTTGAGAGCCACCAGCAGCTTCTCTGTGGAAGGCAGAAGAGAAAGAAGTTTGGTAATTGGACCAGAAACACCCCTAAGCACACTGTGCTGACTTGGAAAGTGACCCAGCACAGATTATGATGCTCAGATGCATGTCATGCCTTGCATGTTGCAGGCACCCAAAAGACCTTTTCAAGTAGTTTAATGCATGCTTTTAATTCTCAGATTGTAAACGTGCCTCCAGAGCTAAATACTTCTTAGTCATGGACAGAGGTGGCAGTGCGTGTTTGGGCCTCTTAAATTAGACACAGCATCAGTTAGTTAATAACACTCACCATCACTCAGTACACCGACTGTAGTCTGCTTGACTAGTCATTTGTCAGATTTATTAAAATATTCTCTCAAATTTTCCATTTAGTCATAAAGTGTTTTTCTTCCTCTCCAGCTTTGATCAGTAGCTACCACCAAATAAAAGTTATAAGAAAATTCTTAAATTTCATAGAAAGCCTGAGTACCCAGAGTCCCTGGGGTGGAATGTTTTCCCACATAATAGTTATTAACTTGCAAATGGGAAAAGACTGAAACAATTCATTTTTTATCTTCAAAAATCGCAGGTTTGAGTAATTTCTTTTCTTTCTTAATATTTGCTGCCCTAGAAAAAAACTCAATCTAGGGAGAAATGATTAGAAGGACTTTTAATTGCATCCAAAACATGAGGATATCTCCTGAAGTTGAGCACTCTTGAGGCAGGGAAGTTTCTAGTTCAATTCCCTGACTATATTGGTAGGTAGGTATGAGTGTTGCATTAGTTCCATTACATAAGTGATAATGTACATGCGATTATTTCCTCAACTGGGGCATTTTGTCCATATACAATATTAATGATGTGCGTCTTCTTGTCATTTACCTTCTAAATCTATGTGCAGTGTTATTTCAAACCCTTTCTCCTCGAGTGTATATTTCTGCTCAGATAGCCATGGACTTGGAATAGTTGATCCCCATTACAGATTTATGGCCTTATATTCCCCGTGGACTGTTTCATGCTAATATGATTGGGTTCAGCATGGGTTTTAGGATGTCTTCTGGTAAAAAGGGGTTTCTCTAGAACTGCAAAGTTTCCAATTTCTGCAGAGTCTCCTTCATTTGGAGGCAGAGGCTTTATAGAGGTGCAGATAATCAATTTCTGGTTTACTCTGGCTGGCTGCTCTGATAGAGCCTTTTTAAAATTGGCAGGAGAGGTAGGCGAGGAATATCATCTGACTCTCCCAGCTACTATGCATATCAACTGGCCAGTATACTCTGAAATGAGAGTCTGGGGGATTAACTCTTTTTCAGGTGTGATTTTTCTTGTCTCATCTCTGCTTCCTCCTCCTGCAGGAGAAATGGGTCCCAAGAGGCAAGCGTGACCTTAAAGTCCAGCCCACCAGCCTGACCTCAGTCGGGGAGGAAAGCACCATGGATGGCATCATTGAACAGAAGAGCGTGCTGGCACACAGTAAAATTAGTGATGCTGGCAAGAGGAACGGCTTAATTAACACCAGAAACTTCATGGCTGAGAGCAGAGATGGCCTGGTGTCTGTGTACCCTGCACCCCAGTACCAGAGCCGCCGGGTAGTGGCTGGTGCTGCTCCAGCAACCCTGGACAGCAGCAGGAATGAGCCAGTCCAGCAGCTGTTGGACCCCAACACCCTGCAGCAGTCAGTGGAGTCCCACTTCCGCCCTAATATCATCCTCTACTCAGAGGGTGTGCTACGCTCCTGGGGGGACGGCGTGGCTGCTGACTGCTGTGAGACCACCTTCATCGAGGACCGGTCACCCACCAAAGAGAGCCTGGAGTACCCAGATGGGAAGTTCATTGACCTCTCAGCTGACGACATCAAAATCCACACCCTCTCCTATGATGTGGAGGAAGAGGAGGAGTTCCAGGAGCTGGAGGTCAGAGGATGTGTTTCTCATAGGCCTGTGGGATGGTGGTGGGTGTGTGGTGGGGACTCATGAGTGCCTGGCAAGAGTTAGGGAATGGAACACTTCTGCAGAAATGCAAAGAAACTGAACGTTTTCTCAGTACCTCTTAATTCTTGGACATTTGGGGAAGACAGAAGGAGTACAGAAAGGCTAGATGAACAAGACGCAGTGGGGGCTCTGGTAGGGGTTCCAGTCACAGGTCGTCCAAGATGATGGCTGTCAGGACAGGGCTACAGAGAAACTGAAGTGAGGTACAGAGGGACGCATGTTCCTAGGGCAGGAGAGGCTGAACGTGCTTGTGTAGGAACAATTTGGCAAGTGTTCTGCTTGTGGGTTCTTCACTTGGCACTCCAAAAGTTTCTACTAAGGGGTTATTGTTATGAATAAAACCTGCAGGGAGAAATAGCAGAAATTGGTAACCTAAAGGGAAAATGGGATGATTTATCACAGGAGTCACTTAGTCAACTGGAGGGCAGAGAGGGCATTTGAACTTCATGCTTAGAGGCTGCACACTGCACCTGATGTAATTCAGCCCAGCAGCTGCTGAGTGCTCAGCCCCCCCTTCTTCTTTGGTACAGCACTAAGGGAGCAAGAGCTCTGCTGCTAGGGTGTCAACAAAGGCACCCTCTTTGAGGGAAGTAATTCCACTGCTGCGAGGGTAGTGTGTTCCTCCAGGGGGTGAGTGGCAGGGGGAGAAAGACCAGCTATTCAGTCAATTTGGAGGAAGAACTTTCAGGAGGAAGTGTGTGGTCAAATGCAAAGGAATTTGGTTTTGACTAAAGTAGATGAAAACAGTTGTTGGTGGAAGGGGATGTCAGCACAGAGCATGCAGTATCAGGGTGGGGAGCTGTCCTGTGCCTCCAAGCCTGTGCGCAGAGGTCTTGCCTGCCAGGGGAAGGCAGCACACTCCTTTGCTGAGAGACAAGCAAGCTGGAAAGAAAGTCGGTAAATCAACTGCTCTGGGTTGAAAGAGGAAGGAGATGGCAGTGGAGCCTGTGGGAGTTTGGGGACATGAGGAGACCGAAGAGAATTCAGCTAGTGATGGGAGGAGGTGACCATTCTAGAAGAGACCATTGGATAAAATGGCAAGTTGCAGTGGGTTCACCCTGAGCTCAACTCAAGAGTGTTACTCCTCTTTCTTTCAGCTTTGCATGAGCTTCTGATAGAGCTTGCATATGAACACAACCCAAGACTAAATGAATGTGTTTTCATAATGTGTCTGAATCCGCATTTTTGGTAAACAATTACTGAATCTATTTTATTGCAACAATTTTCACACAGTGACCTCAACCAGTGTGTGTGGTTTTGGAAATATGCAAAGCTCTGAAACCCACTCAGAGAGCCTCTCAAGAGAAATGCCAGGAAGTGGGTGGCTCGGGTAGCAGGGTTTTCTACCCAGTTGGTCCAAGGCTTTGACATGTCATGCAGGCCTCTGGGGGGTGAGCTTTGCCCCAGCTGTGTTCTCTGACTTGCCAACAGCAGTGGTAGTACCACAGAAGTGATTCTTTAAATGAGGCAGCAACTGGATCTTTAGTCATAATAGTAGTGCTGACTGTGTTCATATTTTTATAAGATGGAACATGTTGGCGTTGGACCTCAACAAGAAAAGGTACACCCAGTGATATTAGTGAAACAGCAAATAGTGTAAAGATTAGGCTGTGTTTTAGGCATCTGATAGAATTTTCTGGTTAATATCAAAGGAATGAACCCAGACCAAGAAATGGCTCCTTTCACAGGGAAGGGGGGAAATCAAGAAAATCAAGGCATAGCTATAACTGCTATTGTCCTTCGGTGCTGCTTAGAACACCCATGGAGGATTTCAGGGGGCCACTCTGAGTTAGGAAATCTGTAAAAGGAAGCATTCTCTTAGCAACATTCTTATAGTACAGTAATGACACTTTCTTTTTCTGCAAATGAGGATAGTAACAGTTGAGAAGTGGCATCTTGCCTGCAGTGATTGTTCTTAGGTTTATTCTTATTTCTTATAAAATAATAAAGGAGCATGCATCAGCATTTGCTATATAACAAATCACCCCCAAATCTAGTGAATATAGTGGTGGAAAGCAATAGCTACTCATTTAGCTCATGGTTCTGAGGGCCAACATTTTGAGTGAGTCCCAACCAGTGGTGGTTTCCTGCCTGGTTTCCCGCAGGTCCCCCATCTCTCTGGGGGGATATGTCTGGCCATTGGCTTGGGTGACAGAGGTGACTCTTCACCAGCCACTACAGCAGCTTCATCACCTGGCAGGTGTGTTAGGAACCCCAAAAGCAACAGTAGATAGGAGTCCCAAGGCAGAGGGCTCTTCAAGTCTTTCTGTGTCACACATGTTGTTTACTGACTAATCCAAAGTCAGTGTGAGAGGGAATATTTAGGGTGATAATGTGGGAAAGTGTCAACAAATTGGGGATCAATATCTGTTGTCATCTACCACAAGCAAAATATTTGGACTATTTGGCATAATTTATTTTTAAGACCATCTAATTGAAAAGCGTGATGGCAACCATAATTATATTGTGACTGGGCCATAAAGCCTAATACCCATGGATCCACAGCTCTTCCCACCAGGAAGTTCTACTTCACACAAAAGAAAAAGAGGGGCCTCCCTGATGGCGCAAGGGGTTAAGTCTCAGTATGATGAAGCTATCCGCAGCCACTGCAGCATGAGCTCGATCCCCGGCCAGGGAGCTAACTCACTCTCCTGTCTTGCTTACTGCTCCCCTCAGCAGTGTGTTTCAGTAGATCTGCCTGTTCTGCTCCCCACCCTGTCTCTGGTGAATCCTCTCACCCCCTGCGCCTCTGGCCTGCACCCCAGTTCAGTTCTTATGTGCATAAATAAATAAATCTTTAAAAAGGAAAAAGAAAAACAAAGGGATTTGACTTCTTTGGGAATTCTGGAGCTTCTATTGGTCTATATTAAATCAATAGCGTTTCCTAAAAATCTCAGTTTTCAGAAAGCTGTTGCCCTATCATGTAGCGCCCTTCTCTGTCCCTTTATCACTCTCCCTGGAGAGGTCCCATCCCCAGTGTTTATAGTGGGACCACATACACACAGTTTTGCAAGAGAATATGGCATTCTCAGGTTGCCACCCAGGTCGTGGTCTTAATGGGAATAGTTCCTGTAGCTAATTTTGAGAAGCTTTGTGGAAAGGCCTCAGAGATTATGATTTTCTCCACTCTCTCCTAGAAAAGTGAGCTGCTAGTCACATTGAACTATCTGAAGGGGGCTCATATCAGTGAGGGAGATCTCAGGGGACTCTGAGGATTTTGTGTTCAGAATGGACAGGCAGGCCTCTCTCCTAGGGCACCCTGCAAGGTGGTAATTGGGCCTCCTTTCCCCGCCTAAGTCCTCCTCCCTGATTTTTGACCACTGCATCATCCAGTTCCCAGCCCGCTGCTAAAGCTGCCACTTAAAGGAACACCAACAGCAGGCAACCCCTTCTCCTTTTCGCACAAATCAGCTCACACAGAGAGATTTCAGACAAAAGGAATAAAGCAATTCTGGCAAAATATAGAATGTGAGTTTAAAGCTATGAAATAAAGTGGTTGAAGT
The DNA here is from genome assembly GCF_964194135.1 of Talpa europaea. NCBI lineage: Eukaryota > Metazoa > Chordata > Mammalia > Eulipotyphla > Talpidae > Talpa > Talpa europaea. The sequence goes on from NC_140078.1 coordinate 39,762,635, forward strand.
TCAACCTGGAGAGGCTAACTGCCCTCTTGCTGTTACAGATGCTTATCAAATGTCCAAAGGCAAATTATTACCATTCATTTATGACAATGCAAAGCCTTTAATATCCCAGAGCACATGGACTGCATCACTATGAAACAGGGCCCAGAAGGTTTGGGCTCTTTCTTCTCCCCTGAAGAAAGGAGAAGGAAGATGTTTACTTTGGAGCATCTGCTGTGCCAGGCCCTACCCGGGCACTCTGCCCACTAACCCTGGCAGCAACACAGGCCACAGGTACCACTGCTGTCTTTCTGGACACAAGAGGGCACTGAACTTGGGAGGAGTCCAGAGTCACATGGCTGGCTTTGCTGGCAGCTCTGGTATCTCAGCCCTGCTCATTCACTCATCTTCTGGTGGTGACGCTGTTCTTCCTGTGTCAGGAAAAAAAAAAAAAAAAGTGTTACAGTGAGCTCAGTGAGCTGCTGTTTGAGAGTTCAGAGATAGTACAGAAGGGGACAGATGAGGGGTAACCACAGGCCACACTGTCCCCTCTGCAAACCCCCATGTAGCTGCCCAGCACTACCCATTAATAACCTGAAGCCTGTTGGGAGACAGGATCTCACAACTACAGTGGAGCAAGGCATGGGCCTCATTTGTGAATATGAATTAGGGGGAGCCCTCAATAAACACTGAAGAAAATCCAAAAGCATGGATGAGACAGAACAACAACAAACACAGAACTTTTGATCCAGAGGAAACAAAGAATTCAGAAAAGAATCCAATAGTTAAAAAATTATTTTTGATATGACTATTGGCCATTTGCTTTCCTTTTTGGAGAAGTGTCTTTTAAGTTCTTCTGCCCATTCTTGACTGGATTGTTTACTTTGTTCTTATTGAGTCCTGTGAGTTCTTTTTTATATCTTTGTGGTCAGTCCCTTATCAGTTGAATGGTGTGCAAAGATTTTTTTCCCAGTCAGTGGGGTGTCTCTCTGTTTTGGTTAATGTCTCTTTTGCTGTACAGAAGCTTTTCAGTTTGATGTAATCCCAGAGGTGTTTATCTTTTCCTTGACTTTCTTTGCTTTGGGTGATGAGTCTTTAAAGATGTTATTGCGATGTATGTCTTGCAGTGTTTTACCTATATTTTCTTCTATATATTTTATGGTTTCAGGTCTTATGTCCAGATATTTTATCCATTTTGAGTTGATTTTTGTGCATTTTTGTGAGAGATATAGTGGTCTAGATTCATTCTTTTGCATGTGGTTCAATAAATTGTCTAGCACCATTTATTAAATAAACTGCCCTTGTTCCATTGCATATTCTTTGCTCCTTTGTCAAAGATTACTTGGCCATATGTGTGTGACTTTATTTCTGGGCTCTCTATTTAGTTTCTATTAGTCTGTGTGTCTGTTTTTGTTAGAATACCATACTGTTTTAATTATTATGGCTTTGTAGTATAGCTTGAAGTTTGGAAGTGTGATATCTCCATTCTCCTTTGTTTTCACAAGTAGGGCCCTTATAATCAGGGAAATGCAAATCAAAACCACAATGAGACCACACCTTACACAAGTAAAACTGGCACATATCAAAAATAAAGCAACAACAACAAATGTTGGCAAGGATGTGGTGAAAAAAGAACTCTTCTATATTTCTTGTGGGAGTACAAACTGGTCCAACCACTATGGAAAGCTGTCAGGAGGTTCCTAAGTCTACTGAAAATGGAGCTACCATATGACCCAGCAATTCCACTACTAGGGATATACCCAAAGGACACAAAAACATCAATTCAAAAGAACACCTGTACACCTATGTTTATTACAGCACTATTTATAATAGGCAAAACCTGGAAACAACCCAAATGCCCAAAAATAGATTACTGGATCAAGAAGATGCGGTATATATATATATATATATATATATATATATATATATATATAATGGAATACTATTAAGCAATCAAAAAAGATAAACTAATGCAATTCATAGCAAAATGGATGGAGCTAGAAGGGATGATGCTCGGTGAAATAAATCAGAAGGAAAAAGAAAAATATCGATGGTTTCACATATAGAAAGAATATAGGGGAACCAAATAAGATATCAGGGAAAAATAATAACAATACAAAACAAAACAAAAACAAACAGAAAATTATAAATCAGAGACATCCTGTAGGAGAGGAGAAGGGAGAGGGATCAGAGGGAGGGAGGGCGGAGCACAGCGTACTTTTGTGATGGTGCACGGGTGCATTGGTGAAGGATATTCTATGGGGACTACACCTGGGGGGGATCAAACATTGTTTAAAAATGGACAATGATGTAAAAATTATAAATAAAAAGAAAATTATAAATAAATAAATAACAAATAAAATAAATAAAATTTATAAATAAATCAATAAAATAAAATAAATAAAATTTAATAAATATTTTTGTATCCCTCAAGAAATTTGAAGGGATAATATTTTGGAGAGATTTTTGTTTGATTTTGTTTGCCTCAATGGCTGACACCTCAAATATTATGTGAAAGGAAATAGAGAGAGTGAGCATTCTGCCTTTCTCCTGATCTCAGGGGAGACGTGATCTCCTGATCTCAGGGGAAGCTTTCATGATGAAGGATAACGTTGTCAATGCTTCTAGTCAGGTGTTGAAAGTTCTCTCTTATCACCTTAGCTGAATAGTTTAAAACAAAATGGGAATTTTTTTATTTAATCTATCTCTATATCGATTATTGCATGTGAGGCTTTGGCCCTTTAATCTACTAATATGATTTATATCATTTCCTGATTTGCATATATAATCCCCATGCTTGCAGCTGGGGATAAATCCCATTGGTCACAGTGTACAGTCCTCTTTAAATAGTGCTAGCTTGATTTACTAATAACTTGTCAGGGATTTTTTGTTGTTGTTGTTGTTTCTGTCCATGAGGGGTATTGGTCTGTGATTTTTTTTTCTTGCTATCTTTTTCTGGCTCTAATATGATAGTAATAGTAGCTCATAGAATGAGTTGGGAAGTGTTCCTCCCCCCCATTGCCTGAAAGAAATATTATTTTCTTTCTTTTTTTTCTTTAAAGATTTATTTTTTTATTGATACAAGCACTGGGTACAGTCAGAAGTGCGGGAGAGTGAGAGAATTCACCAGAGCCAGAGCAGGGAACAGAACAGGCAGACTGACAAAATACACTGCTGAGGGGCGTAGCGGTTGGCAGGAGAGGTTTGCGCGCCATGTGGGACCCTCGCCGCCTGCCGGCGATCGAACCGGCACTGCAGAGGCTGCGGGCAACTTCGCAACCCAGCGCTCAACTGCTGCGCCACAGGGGAGGCCCAAAAATGGATATTTTTTTTTCATTTTTTATTAAGTTCAAAATATTTTCTAATATTCTTTATGATTTATCTTACTAATGTGTTCTGTATAAAAGTGTTCTTTAGTTTCCATATAGTCAAGGAGTTCCCTCAATTTTTTTCTATCTTTTACTACTTATCTAATTTCATTTGTTTGAGGAGCATAGTTTGTATGTCTCCTGTAAATTTATTGATAATTAATACTAAGACTAATGTATAAGGAGTTCTGGGAAACGTGCCATGAGCACTTGAAAAGAATGTGTTTTATCACTATGTGACGTAGTGTGCAAATAATTGCTCATGTTGTCCTTTATCTGCCTACTTGTTGCATCAGTTTTATCAGCTTTTTTCTTCATCTATTTTGGGGCTCTGCTGGTAGGTACATTCATAAATTACTGTAACTGTTAAATCTTGCCAAAGTAGTAACAATTTTATCATCACGAAATGCCCCTCTTTGTGTCTACTATGGTTTCTTAAGTCTTGTTTTGTGTTATATTAATATAACCACTCCAGTTTCTTATGATTACTTCTGTAAGATAGCTCTTCTTCCATCTTATTTTTGGCTTAAAGTTTTCTTTTTTCTTGGATTTATAGTATGTCTCGTCTAGAAAGCAAATAACTGGATCTTACATTTTTATTTTTTTTATTTTTTTAATAAATTTTATTTTTATGTTCCCCATACAATTGCAACCACCTGATTTTGACCCCAATCCCTCCCTTCCCCGCCCCCCATCCCCGATAGAGTGTCTCTGGTTTATAGTTTTTTGTTGATTTTGATTTTAACTTTCTTATAGTTATTCATTTTCCTGGTCCCTTATTTAAGTTTTCTAGATTCCTGCTATGAGTGAGACCATCCGGTATTTTTCTTTTTCTTTCTGGCTTATTTCGCTGAGCATGATCCCTTCCAGCGCCATCCATGTTGCTGCAAATTGCATGTGTTTATCTTTTCTGAATGCTGAGTAATATTCCATGGTGTATATGTACCACATCTTCTTCTTGATCCAGTCATCTATTTTTGGGCATTTGGGTTGTTTCCAAAGCTTAGCTATGGTGCAGGTGCTCTTTGGAATTGATGATTCTGTATCCTTTGGGTAAATACCTAGTAGTGGAATTGCTGGATCATATGGAAGCTCTATGTTTAGTAGGTCCAGAAATCTCCACACAGCTCTCCATAGTGGTTGGACCAGTTTGCACTCCCACCAACAGTGCAGGAGAGTTCCTATTTTTCCACAACCTCAGCAACATTTGTTGTTGCTAGTTTTTTTAATATGTGCCATTCCCAATGGTGTAAGATGGTATCTCATGGTAGTTTTGATTTGCATTTCCCTGATGACAAGTGATGTTGAACATTTTTTCATATGCCTGTTGGCCATTTGCATTTCCTCTTCAGAGAAGTTTATTTTTAGCTCTTCTGCCCATTTTTTGACTAGGTTATTTTCTTTGTTGTTGTTGAGTCTCATCAGCTCTTTGCAGATTTTTGTGATCAGTCCTTTATCATTAGTGTTAGGTACAAAAATGTTCTCCCAGTCAGTGGAGTTTCTCTTTGTTTTTGTTATTGTCTCTTTTGCTGTGCAGAAGCTCTTTAATTTGATGTAGTCCCAGCTGTTTATCTTTGCCTTCACTATCACTGCTTTGGGTGATGTATCTGTAAAGATGTCTTTGATGTGCAAATCACGTAGTGTTTCGCCTATATTTCCTTCTATATATTTTATGGTTTCAGGTCTTATGTCTAGTTCTTTAATACATTTTGAGTTGATTTTTGTGCATGTTGTGAGGTAGTGGTCATGCTTCATTCTTTTGCATGTAGCGACCCAGTTTTCCCAGCACCATTTATTGAACAAACTTTCTTTGCTCCAATGCATAGTCTTTGCTCCTTTGTCAAAGATTAGTTGACCATAAATCTGTGGGTTTATTTCTGGATTTTCTATTCGATTCCATTGGTCTGTATGTCTGTTCTTGTTCCAATACCATGCAGTTTTGATGATTATGGCTTTGTAGTAGAGTTTGAAGTCTGGAAGTGTGATGCCTCCATTCCCTTCTTTCTTTTTCAGGAGAGCTTTGGTAATTCGGGCTTTTTTGTGATTCCATATGAATTTCATCAATAATTGTTCTATTTCTTTGAAGAATGACATTGAAATTTTGATTGAAATAGCATTGAATCTGTATATTGCTTTTGGTAGGATGGCCATTTTAATAATGTTTATTCTTCCAATCCATGAGCAGGGGATGTCTTTCCATTTCTTTGTGTCTTCTTCTATTTCTTTTAACAGTGTTTTATAGTTTTCTTTATATAAGTCCTTGACCTCTTTTGTTAGATTTATTCCCAAGTATTTGATTTTTTTTGTTTCAGTAATAAAAGGGATGGTTTTTTTGATTTCTTCTTCTTCAGATTTATTGTTTGTGTATAGGAAGGCTACTGACTTTTGTGTGTTGATTTTGTATCCTGCCACTTTACTGAACTGACTGATGAGTTGAATTAGTTTTTCTGTGGAGTTTTTGGGGTTCTCTATGTATATTATCATATCATCTGCAAATAGTGATAGTTTGACTTCTTCTTTTCCTATTTGGATTCCTTGGATGTCTTTCTCTTGTCTTATTGCTCTGGCTAGGACTTCCAGTATTATATTGAAAAGCAGTGGTGAGAGTGGGCATCCTTGTCTTGTTCCAGATCTTAATGGAATTGCTTTCAGCTTTTCACCATTGAGAATGATACTGGCTGTTGGCTTCTCATAGATGGCCTTTATGATGTTGAGGTATGTTCCTTGTATCCCAAGAATTTCAAGGGCTTTTATCATGAATGGGTGTTGCACTTTGTCGAAAGCTTTCTCAGCATCTATTGATATTATCATATGGTTTTTATATTTCTTTTTGTTGATGTGTTGGATAACGTTGATTGATTTTCAGATGTTAAACTATCCTTGTGTCCCTGGAATGAATCCTACTTGGTCGTGGTGAATTATCTTATGGATACATTGTTGGATTCTGATAGCTAAAATTTTGTTGAGGATTATTGCATCAGTGTTCATTAGGGAGATTGGCCTGTAGTTTTCCTTTTTTGTGTTGTCCTTATTCGGTTTTGGTATTAGTGTAATGTTGGCTTCATAGAACGTGTTTGGTATTGTCTCTTCCTTCTCAATTTTTTGGAAGAGTTTGTGAAGGATAGGCACCAATTCATCTCTGAATGTTTGGTAGAATTCGTTTGTAAATCCATCAGGTCCTGGGCTTTTGTTTTTGGGGAGGTTTTTGATTACCATTTCAATTCCGCTGCTTGTAATTTGTCTGTTTAGGTGTTCTATATCTTCTTTATCTAGCTTTGGGTGATTGTAGAGTTGTAGGAATTTGCCCATCTCCTCTAGATTATTGAACTTGTTTCCATACAACTCTTCATAGTAGTTACTGATTATTCATTTTATTTCTGCTGTGTCCGTTGTAATTTCTCCTCTTTCATTTCTGATCCTGTTTATTTGTGCTTTCTCCCTTTTTTCCTTTGTGAGCCTGGCTAGGGGTTTGTCTATGTTATTGATTTTTTCGAAGAACCAGCTCTTGGTTTCATTGATCTTTTGGATTTTTTTTTAGTTTCAATTTCATTTATTTCTGCTTTGGTTTTTATTATTTCTTTTCTTCTACTGGTTTTGGGGTTTTTTGTTGTTCATTTTCTAGATCTTTGAGCTTCGAGATTAGGTTGTTTCTTTGAGTTCTTTCTTGTTTCTTAATGTGAACTTCTATTGCTATATATTTTCCTCTTATTACTGCTTTTGCTGCGCCCCATACATTTCGGATATTGGTGTCCTCCTTGTCATTCAATTCAATGAATTTTTTAATTTCCTCTTTGGTCTCCTCATTAGTCCAGTGGTCTTCCAGTAGTGTGGTTTTTAGTCTCCATGAGGTAGGAAAGTTCCTTGCCTTCTTTTTATGGTTTATTTCTAGCTTGATGCCTTCATGGTCAGAAAAGATGGTTGGTATGATTTCAATCTTGGTGTATCTGTTGATGTTTGTCTTGTGCCCCAGTATGTGATCGATCCGGGAGAATGATCCATGTGCGCCTGAGAAAAATGTGTACTCCGTATTTTGGGGGTTTAGTGTTCTATAGATGTCTGTTAAGCCCAAATGCTCTAGGTCCTTATTTAGAGCTTTAGTTTCTTTACTTATTTTTAGTCTCGTTGATCTATCCATTGTTGATAGTGGTGTGTTGAAGTCTCCCACTACATATGTGTTTTCTCTGATGTCTGTTTTCAGAGATGACAACAGTTGTCTGATATATTTTGGTGCTCCTTCGTTTGGTGAGTATATGTTAATTAGTGTTATTTCTTCTTGAAGTATTGTCCCTTTGATCATATTGTAGTGACCGTTGGGATCCCTTTTTATTTTTTTGAGTTTGAAATCTGTTTTATCTGATATAAGTATAGCTGTTCCTGCTTTCTTTTTTGGTCCATTTGCTTGTAGGATTGTTTTCCATCCTTTAACTTTGAGTCTATATTTATCTTTTGTAGCTAAATGTGTTTCCTGGAGACAGCAAAAGGTTGGGTTTTGTTTCTTAATCCAGGCTGCAATTCTGTGTCTTTTTATTGAAGAGTTTAGTCCATTTACATTTAGGGTTAATATTGATATGTTAGCATCTGTATTTGCCATTGTGTTTGTCTTTCCTTTGATTTTATTTATTCTTTTAATATCTTTTTTTTTTCCTTGACTTCTTTCATTGTTATTCGTACCTCTGAGGTTCTGGCTTTAGGATTCCTTGTAGTATTTTTTGGAGTGGGGGTTTATTGGTAATGAAGTTCCATAGTTTCTGTTTGGTTGGGAAGGTCCTTATTCTTTCTTCATAGAGGAAGGAAAGCTTTGCGGGATAGAGAATTCTTGGTTGGCATCTGTTTTCTTGGAGTCTGTTGACTATGTCCTTCCACTCTCTCCTTGCCCGTAGTGTTTCTTCAGAGAAGTCTGATGTCAGCCTGATTGGTTTTCCTTTGAATGTTATTTGTTTCTTCCCTCTTGTCAGCTTCATTATTTTTTCCTTGTCCTGGATTCTTGGGAGCTTCACTATTATGTGTCTTGCTGTATTTTTCCTTTCGTCATGGAAGTTTGGTGTTCTTCTTGCTTCTTGTATATCAATTTTCAGCTCCTCCTTCACATTTGGGAAGTTCTCTTCAATTATCTCCTGGAATAATTTCTCTGTTCCTACATCTCTCTCCTCTCCTTCTGGTATTCCTATAACTCTTATATTTCCTTTCCTCATGGTGTCAGATAGTTCCCGAAGTCTTTCTTCGTTCTTTTTCCTTTGTACTTCTCTTTCCTTTTCTGTTTTGGTTCTTTTTATTTCTGTGTCTCCAAGAGAACTTATTTGTTCTTCCATTTCATCTATTCTGCTTTCATTGCTTTTCCAAGAATTCTTTAGTTCTTCCATTAATTCTTTGATCTCCTGCATTTCTTTTACTTCCCTCTTTAGGGACTCAATTTCATTCTTCTGATCGTTGATTATTTTTCCCTTATCATTGTTTTCCTTTATGAGTTCTGTCATTTTTTTAATCATGGCAATTTTAAATTCTCTTTCTGAAAGTCTCAGAAGTTCTTCCAAGTTACTGTCGTTGCAATCTGGGGGCTGGTTTTCTTTTTGTGGTGTGCTTCTTTCCTGAGGAGTTGCTATGTTGTGTGTGGTTCTTCTACTCCCTACTGTCTGTTTTCTAATTTGCCGTATGCGTTGGGACACTGTGTTGCTGGGACTGGCCGGCATCTTGGGTGAGCTTCTCTTCTCCCCTCTGGCTCCTCCGGGAGCCATCTGTCAGTTTCAAGCAGTCTTTACTGAAGAAAGGTCCCTGTTCTAAAATGCCGATGTGGGGACACACTCCCCTGTGCGCCTGGTCTGCCCCGGCAGTGGGTTCCCTCTCCCCCTCTCGGCTTGGACTGCAGGCCAGAGGTGTTCTGGTGTGGGCGAACTTCCCCGGCTCACCTTGGCTCCTGAAGGAGCCTTCTGCAGGCAGTCTTTACTGAAGAAATGTCCCTGTTCTAAAATGGTGATGCGGGACACACTCCCTGTGTGTCCAGTCTCAGGCACACTCTTCTGCGTGCCTGGGGTGCCCCGGCTTTGGGTACTCACTCCCCCTGCGGGCTCAGACTACTGGTCGGCAGGGGCCCGGCATGGACTAACTTCCCAGCTGGCCACTGGCTCCTCCAGGAGCCTCTGCTGGTTTCAAGTCGCTAGGTGGCATCAGAGATCTCTCCTAGAGCTCTTGGGAGCTGTTTTTTTTTTTTTTTTCACCCCGTGGGACAGGAAACAGAGTGGGAATGGTAGGGTAAGCCTCAACGGCTTTGGGGTGCTGTGTCTGCCTTGTGCCCCACCATTGTGGAGAACCCACGCCCCAAATTTTGTGCCCCGGATCTCAGTTCCAAAGCCCTCAGGTCCAGGACGCGGGCTGTAGCCCAGTTCAGTGTCCACAGAATGGCGTCTTTTGCACCCCGCTCCCATGCCTGGGTGCCTGGTTCCTGGATACTCAGTGAGGTTCTTTCACCTCAGTGAGGGTCTTCGCGCACGTCTCCCTGCAAGCCTAGGTTGCAGGCACGGGGACCTGGGTAGCCGCGTGAATCTTACATTTTTAATTGTCTTATAATCTCTTTTTTATTAGTGTATTTAGTCATTTGCATTAAATGTAATTTTTATATGGTTGGTCTTCAGTTTGTATTTTGATTTTTGTTTGCTGCATGTCTCTTGATTTTGTTTTTTTCTTTTACTGCCTTTTTTGTATTGAATATTCACTTCCAAAGCTATCAGGTCAGTGAATGTGAGGAGAGATTTCTAAGTTCCTCTGTGGTTCTCACATTCCCAGTAGCCTCCTGTTAAATTCCTGGGTTACTTCCCAGCCATCTTGACACAGCCAGGACTACACCCTTCAGCTGGGAGAGTTGCACACTTTCCCATTCACAACTGGAAATAGATTTATTTTGTAGCCTCTTCTCCCAATCAATTCAGCTTCTTCAGCAATGAAGCAGCTGCTTTCCACAGAAAGCCCCACCCATGTTCAAGCCAGGGCAAGAACAAAAATGACTCCCACTGTTCCTCAAAAGACAGCAGTGGGGCCTCCCCGGTGGTGCAAGGGGTTAAGACACAACCTATGAAGCTATCCATGGCCTCTGCAGCACAAGTTTGATCCCTGGCCAGGGAGCTACCCACATGGCACAGCAGACCACACCTGGCTCACCCTCTGCTCTCCTCAGCAGTGTATCTAAGTCAATCTGCCTGTTCTGTTCCCCACCCTGTCTCTGGTGAATTCTCTCCCCATCCCACAGACACACACCTCTGGCTGTACCTCAGTTATTGTATGCGTAAATAAATAAATCTTAAAAAAAAAAGTCAGCAGTGGTTGGTAAGTAAACAGCTCTCCATGTATTGCTAGTCTTTGGTCAATGCTGAGAGTCCTATGAAAGCTGTTTCTACAACATTGTCCAGTCGTTTCTTGATTCTATACCAGAAGTCATGTCAGCATATTATCTGAAGCTCTATACATGCATTTTTCACAACAAGCACTAGATATAAACAAGTAATGTCCAAATGCCCATAGGCAACTTATTTATGGTTAGGTTAAGAATTTTAGTAGAATCGGTTATCCTTAAATAATATGACAAACATTTGATTATAGCATTAGAACATGAAATTACTCATTTCCTTTTCCCTTGGGAATGTCTGTAAATAAAAACATAAGTATGTAAGTATTACACTTTCTTTTCTATCTCTGTGTGGATCACTCATACGAGGAATGTTTTATCTCCTTATATGGCACACCTGGGAAATATCTCAAGTTCAATTACAGACCACAATAAAGCAAATATCTCAGAAAGTAAATATTGGAATAAACCAAATCATATTACATTTTCTTGGTTTCCCACTGGTTGTAAAAGTTACATTTATATTTTGTGGTAGTTTATTTTTTTTTTTTATAGAGGCATGTTTCTATTTATTTATTTGTTTGTTTTGTTTACACATGCACTGGGTACAGTCAGAAGCACGGGAGGGTGAGAGAATTCACCAGAGCTAGAGCGGGGAGCAGAGCAGGCAGAAGGACCGAAGTACACTGCTGAGGGGAGCAGCGGGCGGCAGGAGAGGTCTGCGTGCCATGTGGGGCCCTCCTCCTGTGGCCGGGGAGCAGCCGGGGATCGAACTGGCGCCGCAGAGGCCGCGGGCAGCTTCGCAACCCAGCGCTCAACCGCTGCGCCACTGGGGAGGCCCCAGTGGTAGTTTATTTTTTGAAAGATTTTTTTATTTATGCATATAAGAACTGGGGTGTAAGCCAGAGGTGTGAGGTAGGGGAGGATGAGAGAGTGGGGAGCATAACAGGCAGATCTACTGAAATACACTGCTGAAGGGACAAGTGGGTGAGGCAGGAAAGGTCTGCTGCACCATGTAGGTTTTTCCGTAGCCAGCCGGGGATCAAACTTGTGTTGCAGTGGCTGGCGGTAGCTTGATAGCGATGTCTTTTACCCCTGTGCCACCAGAGATGCCTGTGGTAGTTTATTAAGTGTGCAACAGCATGTCAAAAATGGTGCATATCTTAATTAAAAATATTTTATTGCAAAAATTGCTGATCATCTGAGACTTCAGTGAATTGCAAGCTGTTGATGGTGAAGGGTCTTGCCTCAATGCTGATGGCTGCCGACTAGTCAGGGTGATCTTTGCTGAAGGTTGGAGTGGATGTGCTGATTTTCTAAAATAAGACAAGTTTGCCACATTGATTCACTCTTCCTTTCTCAGAAGAATTCTCTAGAGCATACAATGTTCTTTGATACCATTTGATCCACAGTAGAACCTCTTTGAAAATTGGAGCCAATATTCTCAAATTTATGTCATATTCTAAATTCTTTGTTGTCATTGTCAACAATGTTCACTGCATTCACCAGGAGTAGATTCAAACTCAAGAAATCACTTTCTTTGCTCGTCCATATAAAGCAAGTCCTCATCCATTCAAATTTTATCAGGAGATTGCAGCGACTCAGTCACCTCTTCAGGCTCTACTTCTAGTTCTACTTCTCTTGCTCTCTTCACCACAACTGCAGTTACTAGATCCACAGAAGTCTCCAGCCACTCCAAATCAGCCATCCATGATGGTTTGAATCAGCTTTTTCTAGCCTCTGTTAATGTGAATATTTATTCCTCCTTGCACATGTCATGAATGCTCTTAATGGCAGCTAAACTAGTGAATCCTTTCCATAAAGTTTGATATTTATTTTTCCCAGATCCTTCAAAGGAATCACTATCAATGGCAGTCATAACCTTATGAAATGTATATATATATATATTTTTAAAGATTTATTTATGCATACAAGAGCTGGGATATAGACCAAAGGTACAGGGGGGTGAGAAGATTCACCAGAGACAGAGTGGGGAGCAGAACAGACAGATCTACTGAAATACACTGCTGAGGGGAGCAGCAGGCGAGACAGGAGAGGTCTGCTGTGCCATATGGGTCATCTCCTGGCTGGGGATTGAATTTGTGCTGAGTATATGTGGATTGCTTCATAGTGCTGACCCTTAACCCCTTGTGCCACCAGGGAGGCCCCTGAAATATATTTCTTTAATAATAAGACTTAAATTTGAAACTGCATGTTGGTCCATGGGCTACAGAATGGATGTTGTTTGAGCAACATCCATCCCTATCCTTGTATATATCCATCAGAGCTCTTGAGTGACCAGGTGCACTGACAACAACCAATAAGGCTTTGAGAGGAATCTTATTTTCTGAGCTGTAAGTCTAAACAAAAGAATAGGTCTTAAAATAGTAAACCTTGTTGTAAACAGATGTGCTGTCATTCAGGCTTTGTTTTTCAGTTTATATAGAGCACAGGCAGAGTAGATTTAGCATAACTTTCAAATGCCCTGGAATTTTCCACTTCCATATAGGGCTGTGCCATATACATTGAAAATCTGTTGTATAGTGCAGCCACCTTCAATGATCTTAGCTAGGTCTTCTGGGTAACTTCTACGTCAGCAGTTGCTGCTTCACTTTGACCCTTTATGTTATGAAAACAACATCTCTCCTTAAACTTCATGAACCAAACTCTGTTATCTTCAAATTTTTCTTCTGCAGCTTCCTCACTCCTCTCAGTCTTCCTAGAATTGAAGAGAATTAGTCTTGCTCTGAATTAAGCTTTGGCTTAAGAGACTATTGTGACTGATTTGATCATCTAAAACTTTCTCCCTATCAGCAGTAAGCCTGTTTCACTTTGTTATCATCATATATTCACTGGAATAGAACTTTCATAGCTAACTGTTTGGTGCAAGAGGCCTAGCTTGACTTTTTTATTAGTTGAGGTAGCACTGGTTTACAATGTTGTGTCATTTTTGACTTTTGACTTGCCTTTCTCACTAACTTTAGTCATTTCTCAATTTTTATTGAAAGTAAGAGACATGTGACTTTTCTTTTGCTTGAACACTTAGAGGCTATTGTAGGATTATTAATTAGCCTAATTTCAATATTGCTGTGTTTCTGGTAAGGGGGAAGTTAAGGAGAGAGAGAGAGAGAGAGAGAGAGAGAGAGGGTCAGTGGTCAGTGGAGCAGTCAGAACATATGCAGTATTTATCATTTTTTTCATATTTTATTGTATTTTTTATTTTTTAAAATAAATTTTATTTTTATATTCCCCATACAATTGCAACCCCCTTATTTTGACCCCAATCCCTCCCCTCCCTGCCCCCACCCCCCCATAGAGTGTCTCTGGTTCATAGTTTTTTGTTGATTTTGATTTTCACTTTCTTATAGTTATTCATTTTCCTGGTCCCTCATTTAAGTTTTCTAGATTCCATTATCATTTAAGTTCACAATCTTATATGAGCACTGTTTATGGTGCTCCCAAACAAATATGTGGTAGCATTTAAGATCTCTGAAAATATATTGTTGTAACACATATAAAAAACTTTGAAATAATATGAAAATTATCAAAATGTGACACAGAGAAATGAACTAAGCCCAGGTTGTTGGAACAGTTGCACCACTAGACTAGCTTGATGCAATATCATGAAAAACATCCCATTTATTAAAAATGCATTGTCTGTGAAGCACAAAAAATGAGGTGTGTCCGTTGTCATATCTCATTTTGCATTGTCTAAACTGTTTGCAGCCACTATCTTATTCAGCATAGGCACTGCATGAAACACAGGCTCATCTAACAATTGAATTTACTTTCACAAAATAAATGTGTCACCATTAAGGGCCTTGTAAATACTTATTATTTCTTAAGAAAAATTCAAAAATATTTTGTGAACTATTAACATGACTGGAATAGTAATGTGCCATTTATCCTTTTAATTTTCTATATCAAGGATAGCTGTCATTTACTTATTTTTTATTTCTTATTTTTTTTGTATAGTAGAACTGGGGTGCAGGCCAGAGGTGCAGGGGGTGAGAGGATTCACAAAAGACAGAGTGGGGAGCAGCACAGGTAGATTTACTGAAATATACTAGTAAGGGGAGCAGCATTGTGATCGCATTGAGACTTAACCCCTACGCCATCAAGGAAGCCCTATAGCTTCATTTTAATGTGTAAGTCACAACATCTTTCTTAAAAGATAAAAATCAATATCTCTATATTCTCATCTAACATATCCTCATCTCATAGATGCCGATAAAGGGCACTGAAGTGTGTAATTATAGTCATTTGATCAGAGGCTCTCTAAAATAATAAATCTATCTGTCATACAAGAGAATCATTCCTCACTTTCCTCTGAAATACTTTTTGATAAGTAAAAGGGTGGGAGTAGCAAACCAAATTTGTATACTAAAAAAAGAAAAGCCTTTTTAATTTTTCAAACTTGTAACAATCAGATCTCTTGATTATGGTTTGTGAGATTCTAATCAAAAGTGTGCATGATGAGACCCTTTATTTCTATGGCTGTTTTGATAAAATGAACCACTGTCAGAGAACTGGAGTTGATTTTGGGGTTTGGGGGGGGGGTGGCCTGTTTGTTTCTGTCATTCAAAGCTGAGTATGGCTATGAGCTAACTGCTTTCTGACGTGTAAACGTAGTTTCAATGACTGTGAAGGGAAGGCTCAGAATTTGACGTATCACTTCCATATTCAGCTTTGAATAAAAACTAGTAAAATTCTGATTTCAATCAAAAATGTACTTTAATAAATTTTCTCAAGCTTAGCTGAAAGTCCACTTATCTCAAAATAGTACTCATTTGAACCAAATCCAGTATAAAACACTCCTCTGGAGTTCCCTGTAATATAACTTTGTTCATGGCTTGTGGAAACATTTCTCCTCAAGCTGCCACTAATGGCATTTCTCCACAACATTTCTCCACAAGCTGCCACTAATGTCAGCCTTTAGTAACTCTAATATGTACATAAAACATATCTCTTCAGTAATCAGCCTTGAGACTTTAGGACTACCACTCAACCTTGACCAATGTTCATTAAAACATCATCTGCTATTTACCATATTATACTGTAAGAAGGTGATGATATGCATTTAATTTAAAAGTTTGTTAGTTCTTTTAATTCAAAGTATTGATGAAAATATCCTGTTTTAAATGTGTAATGGAAAGCCTTGTCCTCATCACAGTTCAGCTATTAATCACATTGCTGGAAAACTGTGGCAGAATACATAACTAAAATGCTAGTCCAACTTCATTTTAAACATTTTCATTTTTTGCTCTAGCAACCCATTTCACAGTGTTTCTATAAACAGAAGAAGAAAATTCCACAACTGTAACATCGGTATTTTGGGGTACATCATGAAGTCTCATTGGTAGAGAGGACCTGTGGCAGGTGTGAGATGTTGTGGGTGTGCTGGAATTTCAAGTTAGATGTCCATAGCAGGAAATGTCTCATTGGTCCTGGGAACTATACCATTAAAAGGGTGAGGGAGACTGTCCTTATAGATGATGAAAGAACACACATTAGTGTTTAGTGGATCCTGGCCCTGTGGTGTATGTGGATTCTGCTTTTACTCATTTGGAAAATACAGAAATGGAAGAAGTAGGAGAGAGGTCCTCACTGGGGAAAGTCTGCTGACTCTTGCTAGGCCCATCTGTCATGATGGCTGTGTTCTTATTCACCACGGGGAAGACAGGGATACTACCACTTTGGTTGCCTGGAATTTGGAGCTGAATTGAAATCCCCAAATTGAGGAAAAATTAAGAAAAGATGTTTTCCTCCTAAATAATAAAAATCACATTGGGGACTATGAACCTGTAACCAGAGAAATACTTAAATAAATGTGTCAGGAAAAATAGCCCCTGTCCATTTAAAAAACTAAATCTCAAAACAAGAGGCTCATCTTTTATACATTGCTGTTAATTGAAAAACAATCTGTTTTCACATTGAACATCAACCTCTGTGTAAGCAGGAAGTAAACCAACCTGCAGTGGTGCCATATATTATAGGATAAATCATTAGAAAGTGCTTGTTTGGAAAGGTGAGAGATACCCATCTGGGATATGATGAAAGTCTGTAATCACAAAACAAATAGAATATGTGAATCAGGGAACATTCCTGAGTTAAAAGAATTATATTTAGATACAGAATACATTGCCTGAGATCTTATAACCTTATATAATACATTACCCATCGAGGTCTAGACTGTAAAATATAGATTTGAGAATGAGTTAGCAGAGATAACAGTAGTATTTTGGGGATGCTTGCTGCTTGAGGATGCTGAGAAGACATGGATTGGGCATGTGTAACTTGAGGTCAAATACAAGCAGAAAACCACCTTTCCAGCAAACTCTCCAGTGTCTTAGTTGCCCAAGCTGGGTGAAATCTAGATGTGTTGAGAATGGTAGACTTTAATACATCTTCTGGGTTCGGGGCCTCCCTGGTGGCGCAAGGGGTTAAGCACCGCATTATGAAGCAATCTGCAGCCTCTGCAGCACGAGTTCGATCCTCGGCCAGCCAGAGAGCAATCCACATGGCGCAGCAGACCTCTCCTGTCTCACCTGCTGCTCCCCTCAGCAGTGTATTTCAGTCAGTCTGCCTGTTCTGCTCCCCACTCTGTCTCTGGTGGATCCTCTCACACCCCACATCTCTGGCCTGTGCCCCAGCTCTTATACGCATAAATAAATAAATCTTTAAAAAAATACATCTTCTGGGAAGTAGAGGGGAAAATCAAGTCTTTGAGATAGATCACTCAAGTGTTGAGTTTCTGATTCTAGTACTTTTGCTTATCCCTTATATTATTATCTCTTATATTATTATCCCCTATATTATTAAGTAGCAGATCACCCAAACGAAGGTCAAGAAAATGCAGACTCCTTGTGGATGGTCTCTTCCCCTGCTTCACACCTTAGATCCTTCCTCAACATTAGCCAGTCCTAGTCTCCTTCAATTTCTCAACCACCACAGAGGTCTTTCCAGCCATTCCTTATGGAACATTCACTTGACTAACTTCTTATCAGCACCCAGGTAGCAGTTTCAATGCTATTATTTATGTATTTGTTTGTTTACTTGTTTATTTCCTGTCATGTGTGATACATTCATTTTAGGTTGAGTCTCCCAGAAGCAGTATGAGTCTCTCAGAAGCAGTATGAGGAATCACAAGCAAGTGATTTACAAAGAAAATTCTCATAGAGAAAACCAGTCAGCAAGTAGGAAAGCAAGACAGGAAAGGGGGTGGGGGTCAAAGAAGGAGAGGGTTTCAGGCTAAGTGCCACAGAGGGTACCTGGATTGTGAGTGATCACTGATGGCATGAGCTCATTTCTCCCAGGCCCCAGGGTGAGGAGCAGGTTCACAATCTCCTGGATATGTCTTCAGTGCTGATCCCAGAGATCCACAGAGTAAGCACAAAATTAACATTTGTCTTAATTTATTAATGAATAAATGAACCTATCAGAGGAGCACTCCAAGGTTAATTTCAGGTTTGTTTGTTTGTTTTTAATAGAAATTAAGTCAAACTACATGAGCACCCAAGTTCCTTGAGGATCTTCACTGTGAGACTCTTATGTGACCTTGATTTTGTTTAGCAAAATCCTTTAAAAAAATTACCAAGGTCAAACACAAGAAACAAAAATGGGATTCAGATTTTTGGAAACATAGTCAGCTCCCCAGGGCTTTACAGAGGTGTCCGTGTGTCTCCCTGTCTTAGAGGCGCAGGTCAGTGGCACTTGCTAAGTTGCTCCATTCTGCACATTGTTGCTCCTCATACTGCTGCCTGCTTCTGTGAGACTCAACCTAAGGTGAATATGTCAAACAAGACAGGGAATAAACAAGTAAACAAACAAAATACATAAACAATAGCATTGAAACTGCCACCTGGGTGCTGATAAGAAGTCAGCCAAGTGAATATTCCATGAAGAATGGCAGAGCAACATTCTACATGCTGTTGAAACACAAGAGCAGACTGTATTTTTCACAAACCACAAAAACAAAGATGGACTCCACATACGGAATAAGAAGAAATCATGATGAGAAAAATATTATATTATTTAAAAGAAATCCCACAGTCATTTTAGCCAGGTAGATCTTACTCTCTGGCTATAGAATAAGAAGGAGCAGAAGAAAAGCTCAAGAGATCTTCAGGCAGCGGGTGGCTGGACAACACCTGCTCTCCCTGGGCCTGCTCTCAGCCTAAAGTCTGTGGACTCAGGTGGCATCCCTGTTCTCCCTGGCACTCCTCCTAAGTACAGTTATGCAGAGATCACACCCCAAATCCACCAAATCACAATTTCTGGGGTCAATATTTTTCTTCAGGCCTGCAGGTATTCCTAATTGAAGATCCATTGTCCTAAGACATTAGTATATGCCACAATCTTAAGTAGATCATCTGTTGTTTGCTCTTGAACAACTTATTGTGTGAACCACTGCGTAGTGCTGAGAAGGCTCAGACGCAACCTCCATTCCTTGCACAGGTTCCTTAAAGCATATTCCATGGAAGACTCATCCTGTGAAAAGAAATGTTTGGAAACACGGGGTGCCGGTCCTCCCTCTTAGAAGATCAATTGCTCCCTAGGAATTTAAAGCCACAGAAGTTGTAAAGTGAATGTTAAAACCATCCCAGACATATATAACTAACTTTATCTCAGTGATTCTGGGATTTATTTGACCCAGAGCTTGTTCTTCAAAACACCACTTATTTTGTCTACCTGAACCAGAGTGTCACAGCACATACTGGCACCAGCTGATTGCAACCAGGCTGGATTAGAACCCGCACCTGCTGACACCTGCAGTGGGGGACCTGCATTGCTTTGCAGAAATAGAGTCAGAGAGCATTTTCAGTGCAGACAAGTGCCAGGAGACCACTGTCACCCGGAGAAGACTGTGCATCTTGGCACAAGATGAATGACAGCCTCATAGAGCCTAAGGAACCTGGAAGAGTGGGGTCTAACGTAAGAACAGGGGACAGAGGGTTTGGCAATCAGTTTGTTGTCATCCTCCTTGCTGTTCGTTTGCTGAAGTGGAGGTTTGACAAAAGATAAGTAGCACAGACAGAAAACAGGGGCAAGTCCACTCAGGGATGTTCCTGATGCATATGATTGCAGCATCCTCCCAGCAAAGGAGCACCCTGAGGGACTCCTCAGCCAAACACCTGTCCCAGAATCCTCCAACCTCAGTGTGCACACAAATTGCTTCCTGAATTTTTTTAAAGGTTTATTTATTTATTTATACAAGCACTGGGTACAGTCAGAAGCGCGGGAGGGTGAGAGAAATCACCAGAGACAGAGCAGAGAGCAGAACAGGCAGACTGATGAAATACACTGCTGATGGGAGTAGTGGGCAACAGGAGAGGCCTGCGCGCCATGTGAGACCCTCACCTGGAGGCCAGGGATCGAACTGGCGCTCCAGAGGCTGCAAGGCAGCTTTGCAACCCAGCACTCAACTGCTGCGCCACCGGGGAGGCCCACTTCCTGAAATTAAAGGGCATGTCCTGGCTACCCAGAGCAGGCCTGAGACTCTGCATTTCTAACAAATTCTAGCTGCTAATGGCTGCACTCTGAAGAGCGAGGACAGAGCCAGTTGATTCCTTTTAGTTCACTTCAGGGAAAAAAAAGGTACAAAACTGACCTGTGTTTGAATCATTTCTCCCTCTAGAGATGGGGCTTTCCTGGAGCCCAGGATCCAGGACTGTCTTCTGCTCAGGATGGTCCTCCACACCTTATATACATCTCATATCCTTACATACTCATGCACCAGCTCTTCCTGGTGGAACAGGATGCTACTTTCCTTACCATCCAGGGCATTCTGAATTTCTCTTGAAATGACCCAAGAGGAGAATAATACAGAAGTGATCTTACCTGTATGAAGTGGTCTTGAGCCCCTTCCTTTCCTTTCTGGAGTCTGCCCCCACCTCTGGCCTGGATCACAACCTCAGAACCTTTCCTCCTGTGGTCTGTCTGCTCTTCCAGGACCTTGTTCTCCTCTGGATGGGGTCTGCCTTGCTCATTACTCCTCTTACCCTCCCACTACAGCTCTTTCCACAGAGTGGAGGGGGTGGGGAGGCACCTCACACTGCTTCATGTTCAACATCTGTGTTGTATGTCACAGGGTTTAGACCCTACCTTGTGTCTTCTTGTGCTTCTGGAAATGCAGCAACCAACCCAGTTTTCTGGAAGAAGTAGGCAAGATCCTTGCCCCATGGCTGCTGGAGTCCTCAGCTTTATCCTTGCTTCAGGCAGTGACCTGGAGTAGTAAGTAGGCCCATAAAAGGGACTTACACAGCTCTTTTACATTGTTAGCAGATTAGGCTTTTTGTTCCACCTGGAAGTGTCCTTTTATAACAGTTTTATGTGTCTGCCCTTAGCGTGGACTGGGGAAGAGGTATGAAAATAGCATAATCCCAGGGGTGCTAAAGAGCGGAAGGCCCTCACTTTAACAGGTCAGCCACTGTCCTGCCAGTTTGTATGTCCTTCTCATAATACCTAGTACCACCCTTGGCCAGGTAAGACTTGAATATCTGGAAAATCTGAATGTAATAATAAAGATGATATGGACTTGGAGCAAGGTTTTCCTTCAAACAAGTTCTTCGAAGCAAGTTTTCCTTGTCATCTTCCAGGATCTGGAAACTGCAGAGAGGATGTTCAAAATATAATTGATAAGGAATTCCTGCATTTCCATGAACACTCACAATGTGCCATTGGGAGATAAAATGTGGCAGATTCCTTGGAATTAAGGGCTGGTTTCTAGGATGCACATGAAAAAAGTGGGTACCATATATTTTGCAATCCTCTTTCAGAACATTCCCTTCAGTGTGAATTTGTTCACTTGAGCAAATGGTGGTCCTGGATCCACTAATAAAACTTCTCTTTGAGATGTCAGAAGTTACCAAGTCAATTGCTTGATAAATTGGAGTTCTGTGATATTGTGCAAGTTTGTAATTCATTCTGAAGACCCCAGAGACTGTGGAGGGTGCTGCAGAATTAATATTTGTTAAGTCATCACAAAACTTACTTATGGAAGCTCTCACCTCATGTAGGAGACAGGAAGTATGCACTTCCTGCAAGAGTCAACCTGTTGCAAACAAATGGGTACCTATTGGTATTAGATATATTAACGAGATAAATAATTATTCTCATGATATGGGAATTTCTGAAAACTAACAGTTATAATGTCCCCTCCCCTTAAATATGATTAGACCACTTGAGAAAAATTTCTATATAGGACAGAGGATAAGAAAAATCTATTCAATATTCAGGCAGTGTGTGACCAGAGGTGTGTCTGTGTCCACTCTGCTTCCGTTTCTAGTTCTTTCCCCGCTCCATCAGCAGGTGCCATCTCTATTTTACAGATCTTGAATTTAATGTCCTTGGCAGTAGTTTCCCTTCATGACTGCATATTAGAAGCACATATTAAATTTATAATCACATATAAAATTATGTGCATAGCATCAAGAATCTAGGCATCAAGAACCTCAAATCCCCTAAAAAAGCTCCCCAAGAACAGCCAAACCTCGTTGTCTTAGTCAAGGTCACACAGGTAGGAAGGGTCAAACCAAACTCTAACTCCAAATCCTGTGCATCTTCCGTTTACCAAACTTACTAACTTATATCCTGAGGTCATCTTGGTTCAAATTATCTAAATCAGAAATAGAAACCCCAGTGTCCATGAAAAAATAAGTTCTATGATTTCTATTACAGAAAAAAAAAGTGCAGACAAATATTGCACCCTGGCTGGTGACATGCACACTGGGTGCTTGGTGGGAGCATACTGATGTCTGCAAATTACTCTGAAACTCATCAAAAGAGTAAGATGAAGCGATGGATGAATAGAAGAATGAAAATATTGGTAAATATAAGAAAAATTCAGTAAGGATGCTCACAGAATTTAAGTGATGGATCCATGAGCATTCATTATATAATTTTTAAAAGATTTATTAATTTATGCATAAAAGAGCTGGGGTGTAGGCCAGAGGTGCAGGGGTAAGAGGGTTCACCAGAGACAGACTGGGGAGCAGAATAGGCAGATCTACTAAAACACACTGCTGAGGGGAGCAGTAAGCAAGACAGGAGAGGTCTGCTGCTCCCTGTGAGCTTGCTCCCTGGCCAGGGGATTGAACCCATGCTTCAGTGGCTGTAGATAGCTTCATAGTGCTGATACTTAACCCCTTACACCACCAGGGAGGCCCTCATATAATTATTTTAACTGTGATGCATATTTTGTGAATTTGAGTCTATGTTGGTACAAGGAATAAGACAGGTGTTGTCTCTGCACCACTTATTCACTAATATGTTTTTAACCCACTGGTTTAAAATTATCATAAATCAATTTCAATTGTATAGTTTATATTCTAGAGATTATATTATGGAAAATGTATCCTAGTTCAGTTAATTTATTGAACAAATGTTTGGCAACATTACTCTGAAAAATAGATGGGTCATCATATTTACATTGTAATATACAGTACACAACTATAAAACTCTTAGTAGAAAATTTCTTTAATCTGAAGTTAGGTTAAGAGGTTTTTTTTTTTTAATAGTTTTTATTGAAGTAACATTGCACTATAACATTATCTAGCTTTCAAGTGTATCATTATAAATCAGCTTCTCTAAGTTACCACTAAAAGCCCAAATCCATCCTTCACCATACCATTGACCCCTTTTACATGATCTACCATTCCCTCTTCTCCTTTTCCTCCAGACAACCACTAATTTGGTTTTGTAACCCAAAAGTTTAGACTTGTTTTATTTAGTCCATTTGTTCATTTGTTTTTTTTTTTGTTTTGTTTTGTTTTGTTTTCCTAGATATACCACATATAAGTGAAATCATATAGTGTCTGTATGTCCCTCTTTGGCTTATTTCACTAAACATAATGGTCCATCTATGGTTACAAATGACAGGATTTTACCCTTTTTTTATAGCTGAGTTGTCCATTGCATATATATGCACATTTTATCTAGCCAATCATTTGCTGATGAACACTTAGGTTGTTTCCACTGCCTTTTTTTTTTTTAAAGATGTATTTATTTTTATATAAGAACTGGGGTACAGGCCAGATGCTGGAGGGTGAGAGAATTCACTAGAGACAGAGCAGGGAACAGAACAGGCAGACTGATGAAATACATTGCTGAGGGGAGCAGCGGGCGAGACAGGAGAGGTCTGCTTCGCCATGTGGGATTCTCGCCATCTGGCCGGGATCCAACCAGTGCTGCTGAGGTTGCAGACAGCTTCACAGTGCCACCTGCGCCACCAGGGGAGGCCCCTGTTTCCACTTATTGGCCATTATAAATAATACATTATAAATAATACATCAATGAATGGGGGGTGCATAATGATATTAATTCTTTCAGCCCAGAAACATAGACTATCTTTCAATTTTTTTTTTGTTTTCCATTTTTTTCCAACGATGTCTTATAGTTTTCAAAAAGTGCATCATTTTAGTTAAATTTATTCCAAGTCATTTAATTCCTTCGGAATTAACGTTTGGTAAATAAGTCATATCTTCATTTTCACTTAGGCCCCAGTAAATTTTTATTTCACCTTTGATTTCTCATTGACCCAATAGTTGTTCAGTAGCATGTTCCTTTATCTCCACAAATTTGTTGATTTGTCCTCTATCTCATTTTGGTTGATAACTAGTTTTATACCGCTGTGATTTGTAAAGATACTTGATATAATTTCAACCTTTCATGAAAATTTTGTTTTGTGTCCCCTTACATGATCTATCCTAGATAATAGTAATATTTTAAAAGAATATGTATTCTGTTACTTGAAGTGAAATTCTTTTAAATATATATTAAGTTTTATCTTCTAATTTCATGTATGATCATTGTTTCCTTGTAAATATTTTTGTATAGATGAGCTGTCTCTTGCTGTAAGTGGGATGGTAAAGGTCCATACCATTATTGTACTTCTGTCAGTATCTCCCTTTAAGTCTGTTAATATTTATATACTTTCATGCCCCTTTGTTGGAGCAATTTATTTTAGTGTTATATCTTTCCAGTTAAATGATTTAGTCTTTGTATAAAGTACATCTTTGTCTCTTGTTACCTTTTTCTGTCTGAAAGTTTATTTTATCTGACATATGTATAGTGGTTGCTGCATTTTCAACTTCTCCACAGATATGAACTACCATTTTCTACGCTTTGACTTTAAGTCTATATTTGTCTTTATAGATTAAGTACAGTGAACTCTCTTGTAACCATTATAACTTGGATTTTGTTTTTAATCCATCCAATCTCTATGTTCCTTTTGATCGGTGAGTTCATTCAATTTAAATTTAGAATGATTATTGACATATTAAGGCCTTTTACTCACATTTGTCTTTTATTTCCTGGTTCTGTCTATATATTTGTTGCTTATTCATTTTTTTGTGACCTTCTACTTTTTATTTAGTTAGAATTCCTTTCAACATTTCATGTAAGGGAAGTGTAGAGGTAGCAAGCTCATTCAGTGTTTATTTGTCTGAGAAAAACTTTATTTCTCCCTCACATGTGAATGGTGTTTTTACAGGATATGCTGTTCTTGGCTGGAGTTTTTGGTCTTTGAATTTGTCATTCCACTCAGTCCTAGCCTCTGGAGTTTCTGCTGGGAAATTTGATAGAGGTACCATTGTAAGATATCTGCATTTTTCCCTAGTTGCCTTTATCATTCATTCTCTGTCTTGGAGTTTTGATAGTTTCACTAAACACATGTGCCTTTGCATTTAGATAATTAATGTTCTTTTAGTGTCATTGACATATATATTTAGTTCCTTAACGTGGTTTGAGAAGTTTTCAGTTATTATTATTTTGAGTGAACTCTCTGCTTACTTCCCTCTTCCCTTATCTTATTGGATAGCAATTATTATTATGCTGCTTTTCCTACTAGAGTCAGATAGTTTTTGTACCATTTTCTCTCTTTTTTTGTCATTTCTCTCTCTTCTTCCACATGGCTCATTTTCAGGTTTCTATCCTTGAGTTTGATGGTTCATTCCTCCATTAGATCTATTCTGTTTTCATGGCATTTTATGCTCTTGATCTCATTTATTGATTTTTAGGTAAAGAGTTTTTAGAAGTGACATCAGAAGCACAATCCATAAAAGAAAGGGTAAAATTGACTTCATCAAAATTGAAAATTTTTACTCCACAAGAGACTATTAAGATAATGGAAAGAGAAGCTACATATTGGGAGAAATATATTTGTGAACTGCATGTCTGACAAAGAGCTTGAATTTCAAATGCATATTTTAAAAAAACCTCTCTGAACTCAAGAGGAAATCAAAAAACCCAAGATAAATCAAGGCTGAAAGATTTGAACAGACCCTTCACCAAATAGGATATGCAAGTAACAAATAACCACAGAAAAAATGTTCAATATCATTAATTACCAAGTAAACACAGACTAAAACCATGATGAGACACTACCACACTCATCTTAGAATGCATGAAATCTAAGACACTGACAAGGCCACAAGCTAGAGAGTATGTGAGGCAACTAGAACTCTCATTCATTGCATTAGCGAGAATGCAAAATGGTAGTCACTATGGAAAAATAGTTGATTTTTTTTTCTGTAAAGTTAAACAAGCACCATGTGAGCCAGCAATCCCACCTCTGGATATTTGCTCTAATTAAATGAAAACTTACTTTTACACATAAACCTGTAAATGTACAATGCTATACAAAGCATTTATCTTTGATAACAAAAAATGGAAACAAATGTCCTTCAGTGAGTGAATTGGTGAACACAGTGTAACACTTATTCATCAAAGAATAACGCTCATGAACAAAAGGAATGAACTGTTGAAATATCCAACAGCCTAGATGAACCTCAGGGCATTCTGCTGAATGGAAAAAGTCAGCTTCTAATGGTCACACACTAATTGATTCCATTCCTAAGACTTTCTTGAATTGGGAAAATATAACAGACAGCTCAGTGTTTCCATAGATCAAGGTTAGAGGAATGGGGTGACTATAACAGGTGGTGGCAGTATAAGGGAGGTTTTTGAAGATCACTGAAACTTTCTGTATCCTGATTGTGGGAGTGGTTACATAATCTATATACTCATAAATCCTTAGCACTATACACCACAAACAAAAATGAGGACATGGATACATTGCAAAATACGATTAAGGTCTGTGGTTTAGTCAGAAGTCTTATACCAATGTCAAAATCCTGGTTTTAATCATTGTGCTATGCTTATGTAAGAGGTACTGTAAGGTACGTGGGAACTCTGTTCTATCTTTGCAATTTCTACAGGAACTCTGTTCTATTTTTGAAACTTCTATATGACTCTAAAATTGTTTCAAAGTGTGTGTGTGTATATATATATATATATATGTACATATACATACACACACTGAAATTGTATATACATATACACATATATGCATACATATATGTGCATACATATACATGTTGTATAAGGTCAACTTTAATGAAATTTAATATTCTCTCTGTAATCTTCAAACTATCAAAAAATAGAGCTAAACTACCTGTTTTTCTTTCAATAAGCAGAATATTTCAGAACAGTATAGAAAGTTGGGAAAATCGGGATTTTTTAAATCATTAATATCCAATTACCTAGAGTACTCTAGACAGTTCCTGGATATATAACCAGAGGTTTACAATAATTAGATTTTATATGAGGCAATCTTTGGTTCAGAAAATATTTTAATTTTTACAAACTAGAGAGCAATGATCCATGTGTCAGCTTCAAGAAACTAGCTAAATGAGACTCGTAAGTGGTTTTTGAAATCACCTGAACACAAGATTGTCTCTGCCCCGATATACTGGGCAAGTGACTCTTCTCAATATAAAGATGAAATATGTAGCTTCAAAGATATCATATTACACAGGTTCTGGTGCCTGGCCAATGCCTGAAACTTTGAGAGTTTGAACAAATCATGTGGGGGAGCCACATTCTACCTAATCTACAGGAAGATACACATGGCTTTCACTTAATTCATAGAGCTTTCCTGTACCTTGGTGTGGAGGGCAGGGCTAACAAGTTATGGGGACAGAGGTGGCCACTAATCTCTTCAAGGTAGAAGCACTGTGGTGTTCAACTGCAGCCCTCCCACAACATCTAGAAAATTACTGGCACTTGCAAGGGGGTTAGTGACTATGTCTTGGGTATATGAATAGTTGGTAGATGTCAAACTTGGTGGATGGCATGTGCCCCGACCTTGTCCTTTGTTCTCAGGAGAATCCATATTCTACCAGGTGCCTGTGACACTCAGTCTTGCCCTCCTCACACTAGTTTGCCTAGGTTTACCCATTAGTCTGCTCTGAGTTACTGATGTTTTGCATCCTGTGAGCGGTTTCACTGGTGGCCCTAATGAGTCATTCTCTGCCAGATTTCCCAGAAACCTTTTGTTGTGTGGCTCCTTGGCAATGGGCACTCATTCTTCTGTTCCTTGAGAAGGTGCCTCTGACAGTGCATGGTGCCTGTTGTCTCATCCTGGAAGCCACTGTCAGCTTATTTTGTTCAGGCACATCTCTGTGAGGTGTTTGCCATGCTGTGTTCCTGAGGGCAGCTGTATGATATTCAATGCATTAAGTAGCTTCTCTGTGGAAACATGAAAAGGACAAATTTGACGAAATACCAAATTGCAGTGTAAAATGAATTATTCATGTGTCATGAAAATAGGTGAATTCAATATTTTTTTTCATTTTTCCTAGTAATGCTCACTGTGTTTCCATTAAGGCATAATCAAAAAAGAAGAAAAAAATATTTGCAATTCTTAATCCCCAAAGGAAAAAATTCAATTTAAACTGTAATTTTTTCCTGCTAAAATGGCATGTGTGCAGGATTTTTGACTTATTAATTTTTGAAATAATTTCAGATTTGCAGAAAAGTTGCAAGAACAGTACAAAGAATTCCTGTATACCATTACCCAGTTTCCTTCAGTCCTAATACTTTACCATACTCACTTTATCACTCTATCAATATACATGTTTTCCTGAGCTGTGGGCAAATAAGTTAACATTCATGATGTTCTCTCACCCCTAAACATTTAAATCATTACAATACTATAATTAATGGTCATTATTTAGTTGCTTCCAGTTCTTTCTATATTGACCTTTATAGCAAAAGAAAAAAAAAATAAGTTCAGGGTTCAATTCAGAATCCTCTGTTGCACCTTACTGCCATGGTGCTTGAGTCTTCTACTCTCTGGAATCTTTTCAAGGTCTCCCATACCCTTGACATCATTGTGAGTACAGGTACAAGCCAGTTATTTTGTAAGACAGCTCTCAATTTGGGTCTGATGATTCCTGCTAATTGGATTGCAGTGATTGCATTTTTGCCAGGATTCCCGCCCCCAACCCCCAGTGATTTCATGGCCTTCCTGGTACAGCAGGTCAGGAGACCCCTGTTGTCATGTGCCCCATTCCTAGTGGTGCTCACTGTTATAACTTATTAATGATAGTGCTTGCCAAGTTTCTCACAGGCCAAGTGATGGCATTTCTTTGTAATTAATAAGTATCTTGTGGGGAGGTACTATGAGACTTTGGGGATATCTTGTTTTTCATTAGTCATTCTAATCCCATAGTTACTTCCATATTTATTAGTTGGCATTCTGCTACATGGAAGAATTTCCCTTCCTCCATATTTATTGTTTTACCCATTTATTACTTCATCTAAGGCTGGGCCATTTTTTTTTTTATTTAATTGGATAGTCTCCTATTATAATGCCTATTCTATAGTTATTGTGATGCTTACCCTGTTATAGATTTGACAGTAGGAGCAATTTAAATTGACTTCTACATCCTTTTAACACAGCTTATCATTCTTTAATCATTTTAATCATCATTTTATGGTACAAGTAGCTATTCCAGATATATCTGGCACATTGTCAACCTTAGTCCTGAAATCAGCCATTTCTTCAGAGTCCTGGCACCTTTTGTTTGAAATTGATATTTAGAACTCAGCATCTGGGTGATATGTATGCTCATTGCTACTGTGGGGGGAAGGGGGGAGTAGGTGACTGTTTTTTAAGCCCTTTCAATGTATATGAACACACCTATATAATAATGTGCATTCAAACATGTATACACACACACTATCTATCTATCAATCTATAGATTAAAAAGAAATTAATATCCTCAATCCCAATCCAGTCAGTTCTTATTGACATCCTTCATTTTTAAAAGTTGTTTTGTATTCATTGTGTGGATGAATCATAGTTTATGTGAATACTGTCTTTTGAATATTTTGCAATTACATATAATGCTCCAAGGAATACCCTTGTGTGTGTCATTTTATACTTTTGCAGGGAGTATTCAGGATAAACTCCTCAAGGCAAGATTACTTGGCCAAAGAGTAAACTCTCACTCAACTATGCTATCTATTGGCACATTTGCCTCCTAAGACTGCATCAATTTGCATTCCCATCAGCCTACTTCCCACAACCTAGTAGAATGGTTGGTTTGTGTTTATAATTGTTGGCAACTTGGTAAGTGAGAAATGATGTCATAGTATAATTTTCATTTTCCTTTCTCTAAGTATAAGTGAGGTTGAGCGTCATTCCACCTGCCTGAGGGTGAGGCCCGCAGAATGCCCAGGTCAGAACGTCAGGCACACTCACTCTCAGACATCTTCCCTCACAGGACTGTGAAGGTGAGACCAATGGCAATGACAAGCTACGGGTCTACTAGTTAACTCCTTGTTCACAGCTTCCCCTTCACATTGCTGAAATTACTTTGAACTTTCCCTCTGAAAACAGCGAGGAACCCAGTGGACTATATGGCGAGTTCCTCAGACAAGTGTAACATAAATTGGAAGCAAGAAGATCTAAAAGGGATAATCATCACCTTATGCAGAAATATATGTAGATTTTATTTTATTTTTTAAAAGATTTTATTTTTTTATTTATACCATAGCTGGGGTACAGGTAAGAGGCGTGGGAGGGTGAGAGGATTCACCAGAGACAAAGCAGGGAACTTAACAGGCAGATTGACTGAAATACACTGCTGAGGGGAGCAACGGGCGAGGCAGGAGAGGTCTGCTGCACCATGTGGGTATCTCCATGGCCAGATGGGACTCGAACCCACACTGCAGAGGCTGCGGGCAGCTTCACAGCACTGCGCTCAACCTGCTGCACCACCAGGGAGGCCCATATGTAGATTATAAATACAGAAAATCACACATGTAAATAATCCAGATTTGCAGCAGAGATACATATTTAAAACTGGATCAACAGTTAATGATAACTCCACATTCTGGGTCTTGTTCTTAGTTATGATGTCAGCTACTCTTGGTTAGCCATGAAACACTGTCCCTGTTTATTTCCTCATCATTTGGCAGATGTGGGATAAGCCCCAGTTTTCTCAAGTACCCTGCGTGGTCTGGCTGTGGGCAGCTCACATCACACCAATTTATCTCTCTTTCTCTACATATTGGTATTAGTTCAGTGTTCACTCTCAATCCAGAGTCTCTGCACATACTGTTCCCAGGTCCTTTGCTTTGGAGCAAGGGTCTCTCGGGTGAGAATCTCCATTTCTCCCCAAAACTCAAAATCCAGTATAAAATCAGTTACCTCCATGCTGTGAAAACAAAAACATGCAAGAATAAGCAAATAACATGATTACCAACAACACTGATTCCTATGCACAAGTAAGTAGTGTTATTTTACACTAGATCTTGGAAAGCTTTGCTCAAGCCTGCGAGTGAAAGCACATGATATTCATTTATTCTTTTCATCTATTTATTTGGCATCCTCCAAATGTCCACATTCCTTTGTGTGTTCCCAATATTCTCATCCCCTCCCAGATGTTTGTTGAACGAGGACCTCTCTTCCTATAGCATTCTCTGATTATTGAAGCAGTTAGGGTGTTCCCTCAGGGCACTGCAGCAGGTGCTCTCAGCTTGGCTCAGGTGTCATCCTGGCAGGAGGAGGTCCATGGCTTTGGGCTCGTCCTACCTGAGGTCTTTCTGTGGAGACCTGACACTTGCCCTCCAACATGTAGGAAAATATCTTCCCTCGCCAATAACTGCCAGGGGACAGTTCATTCTGCGGGCCACCCCTGGGAATGGCTCCATAGGCCCCCTAAGGGCCCAGGAAGCCCAGACTCCAGGTGTCCAAAGAGGGGGCAGACATGGTAACACACCCTTTACTGTTTGTGTTCCCTGCCATGTCCCACTTCTCTCCCCTTCTCTTCTCCTGCGCCATTTTCAAAGGAAAGTGCATCCCAATCCTTTGCTTGAAATCTGCTTCCAAGAGAAACAAAAGTAAGATGGGTCCCAAGAATGCATTTTGCTAAAGTTGCTCCCCAGGGTCTCTGAGCACTTCCCGGTAGTAGGAAGACCTAGCCTGAAAGGGGATGTCCTAGTGGGAGCTTGCTATGCTAAGCTAATCATTGGACTAAATACCCATCACTGGTTAGAAAACAAGCATTTAAATTAGTTCAGGAGATTGACCACCAGCCTTTAGTATAATTATGTCTTCTCATCTAGTATAATTCACAGACAATGACAAATCAGGGGCTGTGCACATAGGTGAATTTTAATGAATCTTGTCTGTATTTGGCACCTGCTTCCAGAACATACCAGACCCCTAAGAACTTCAACCACCCATGGATGATAATGAGAGCCTTCTCAGAAAAGAAGTAAATTTGCACTTTGTCTAGGACAAGGAGCCTACAGCAGCAGACATTTCTCTGTTGGCAGTTCTTCTGTGTGAAGGATTGCCCATCCTCCCCCAGGTCATCCCAGGCCCAGTGGTGTACCCCCAACTCTAACCCAAACATAGTCTGCGGTCTGACAACAGAGGATGTGGAAGGCAGCTCTCCGTCCAGGAGCCTGACACCTGCCCCAAATGGCTGAATCTTTTTCAAAGGGAATTAAAATCTCAAACAAATCAAATCTATTGATCACAGGGATATATTCTTCTCAGGAACAGAGTAGGAACTAAAGTAGAAATCTGAAACTCACACCACAAAGGAGAAAACAAACTTTAAAGAAATAGAAGGAAGAGCACACTGTTCTAAGAGGTGACCACAGAGGGAGTCTGTTTCGTTTCCACACTCCTGCTTTTGCACCCTGAATATTGGTTTATTACCCAGGGTCTATATGTGATGATCTTTAGCTGTATGCAGTCATCTACTCTGAGCTATACTCAAATTGGACTGTTCTAGCAGAGAAGGCCAAGGCAGAGGTGACAAGTGAGGGTTTACTTGTTTACATGGACTTACCAAACATAGGCCCTGGGGTCTGGAGCTCAGTCTTTCTGAAAAAATGCAAGACACTTGTGTTATATTTGATTTCTTTCTGAATTAACCTCATTTTCTCTGATCTTCAGAAAAATTTTATATTTTATGCTCTTAATAAAATTAGTGTCTTCTAAAAATATAAAATCCAATCATTAAGAGAATATTGAACCACATACTACCAGGAGGCAAAAATTTTTTTTTTGCTTCTGAGTGATGCATCAGCTCATTTTCAAACATGATTTTTCTTTGTTAGCTTAGAGCATTTGTTTTATAAAACTTTTCCTGGGAACTTAGCATGCAAAGCAGGAAGAGCGGGTTGTGTAGGTACAGGCAGGTTTGAGGACTGAGGCCCTTCACAGAGGTACCAGGCCCATCTACTTTATGAACTGCAGATGGAAGTACCCATGAGTGATTAAGTGACAATGTCTCCTCCGTGTCATGCACTCTGTGATGTTCCCCAAGGCCAGTGGAGACGAAGTGATTGAAACAGATGGATACCTGATGGCCACGGGGGCATTTTCCCCATTTTCAAGAACACAAAGGATACATGGATTGTTAGTGGGGCAAAATCAAACATGTTGCAATGAAAAATAAATAAAAGGGAATTTCATGTTTCCATCAGTTGAATTGCATCATTAATGATAAGTATAATAAATGTGAATTCCCAGGTTTCAGGAATTAGAACAGGGTGGAAGATACATTTGACACATTGTTGACACCACACTTAATTTCATCTTCTATGCTAGTTTGTAAAGTATGACAATGGAGTTTTTGTGGAAAATCTGGTTGCCCTGTCTCGGGTTGTCTCCATGCAGGATAGGAGAGAGCTGTTTAGTCAAGCACTGCATGTTTGAGAGACTGGGGCAAAAGCCTAGGTCAGCCTTCATTACCAGCTTTGCTCCTTGTCCTGGCTGGCTCCCAGACTCTGAACTCGCAAATTCCTTGAAGCTTAGCAAGCACTGGAAAAGAAATGACAGAAATGAACTTGGGGTTCTGGTGGGATGGTCCCTACCCATGTGGTGAATAACGATTGTCCCAGCCCTTAGACCATCTGATTTCTACCTAGGGGTGGCTGCTCATCCTTAGCTCAAACACCCACCCCATTCTCCTTTCTTTCCTCTCGCCCCTTTCCATTCTTCACACCCACATAGGTTTCCCTAGGCAATCCCCAAATCTTCACCCTCTCTGGGAAAGCAGTGGGACTCTTCCCAGCCCCTTGCCCTGATCTCCACCTGCCCTTCCAAATACAACAACATGCTCAGCCTATAAGCTTTTCCAAAGGGGCCCAAAGAGTCAATCTCAGTGTTAAAGGAGGGTTGTGTTGCTTTACTTTTTCTTCACTGTACCACTGTAGGAAGTGGTGTCTATTGACTACAGGAAAGGCACTCCCTAGTAGAAGGTACTAAAGTATGTGTCCCCAAATAATTAGTTAATAATTTAAGGCAAATGGGGCCTCCCTGGTGGCGCAGTGCTATCAAGCTATCGCCAGTCACTACAGCATAAGTTCGATTCCTCAGCCGGCCAGGGAGCAACCCACATGGTGCAGCAGACCTCTCCTGTCTCGCCCGCTGCTCCTCTCAGCAGTGTATTTCAATCTACCTGTTCTGTTCCTCACTCTGTCTCTGATGAATCCTCTCACCCTCCCCCTTACCTCTGGCCTGTATCCCAGCTCTTGTATGCATAAATAAATAAATCTTAAAAAAATAATTTAAGGCAATGTGGCAATGTGTTTAGATACTAAAATAAGGTTCCCGGGCCTCCCCGGTGGCGCAGCGGTTGAGCGCTGGGTTGCGAAGCTGCCCGCGGCCTCTGCGGCACCGGTTCGATCCCCGGATGCTCCCCCGGCACTGGAGGAGGGTCCCACATGGCACGCAGACCTCTCCTGCCGCCCGCTGCTCCCCTCAACAGTGTACTTCAGTCCTTCTGCCTGCTCTGCTCCCCGCTCTAGTTCTGGTGAGTTCTCTCACCCTCCTGCGCTTCTGACTGTCCCCAGTGCATGTATAAACAAAACAAACAAACAAACAAATAAATAAATAAATAAATAAAACACGCCTCTATTAAAAAATAAATAAATAAATAAATAAATAAAATAAGGTTCCCTAGCATTCCATATTATTGAAACCCCAGATATGTGTGTGTATGTGTGTGTGTGTGTATCTATCTGTAAACAATGAGCGCATTATACAGTCCTCAGTAGACAATGTGGTTTTTAAGCAATCTGATTTGGGGTAAAAGAGGCCAGTGGGCCTCAAGATGTCAGGGAAAGTCTGGTATACAAATGAATAACTGTGCTGACAGGGTGGGATCCCCCACAGCCAAATTGCCCACAGAAAACACCTAGGTGGATATAAGTGGACTCCCACGGCCCACTCTAGTGATGCAGGTGAGGGAAGATGGTCCCAGAGGTGGCCCTGCTAGGAATCCAGAGCTCAAAGCCCAGACAATAGACTTGCCAACACTGCTCATTTGGAGTTATTTCCTTCTGTGGAGGTGGAAGCTCTATGAGATGATGACTTGCCAGGGTAACGTAGGTGCTCACCCATACTCCTCCACTCCTCTGATGGAGACATGGAGCTCATGGTGGCTGCCAAACCCAGGTGTGCTCTGACAGACATACGGAAGTTGTGTCTTTATCCTGGCCGTGACTCAACCTTGGTTCTGTTCATCAGCTGCCCTAACAGCTTTGAACTTGACTCCCTATCTTCTCACCTAAAAGTCCAGTTAGACTATTAAGTCCTGGTGGGCATGGGGAAGCCTCTCATGTGGGGAAGAAGAGGAGCTTGGATGAGGCAGGGCTGAAGGCAGCACCTTAATGGACACTGATAAGCTCCAATGTGGTAGATTCCTGGTTTGTCCGGGGCTCTCAAAGCAAACCCCAAGCGTCTCTGCCTCAGTTAGCACTGCCCATGTTAGCTAAAGACACATGCAAATTCATTTGACACATGTACATTGAATGCCTACTGTATGCCGGCACTAGTCTAGGTTCTTAGGAAATAGGTAAATAAAACTGCAAAAATGTCCTCCTTAGAAGAAGGGAGTCTGTTAACAAGACAGCACCCCCTGGGGTGCAAAGAAACCACAGCTAGCAGGTAAGGGAGGGAGATGGGGGAAGGTAGACAATCTTGCTGGGTATCCAGGAAAGCCTCTAAAGAGAAGTGGCATCTGAGAAAAACACTGAATAAGGGAAAGAAGCTAGTCCTGTGTACAATCAGGAAAAAGAAGTCCCAGGCTGAGTGATGGAGTTGCAAAGACCCTGGGGCAGGAACATGCTAGGCATGTTGGAGCTAAGGCAGAGATCTCTCTGTGGGAGGAAGAGAAGGAGTCGGGGGTAATGCTGGTCAGATCCTGTGAGATAGCACTGACTAGTAGGACTTACTGAGAGGGTGCAAATGCTGCACTATCCAATGTGCTAGGCACTGACACCTGTTAGCATGTGACTGAGGAACTGCATCTGAGTTATAGTTAATTGATTAACTTAAGTTTAAGTAGCTGCATGTGTCTATAACTTCCATATGTGTCAACATGGACATCATGGGAAGCCCTAAGGCCTCTGGTTTTAACCCAAGTGAGAGAGGGTCATGGGTCCAGTGGCCAGGTGTGACCTGTGTCTTAAAAGCTCTCTCAGGTGCTATGTTGGGTTGCAACCCCACTCTGCCAGTTGCAACTTGGGCAGCAGACACACATATGAAATTTCTCTGAGTCTCAGGGAAACCATATTCCATGGGGTTCCACGTGCAGACAGAGGGATGATGGAAGCCCCCATATCAGTTAGCATGTTTGCACCTTTATAATTTTCATTGCCAAATAAACTTTGCTATGGTTGAAAAGAACTAAAACCCACTGTAGCATAAATGGAATTAATTAGGCTGTTTGCGCTATTAACCTCTGTGTTGTCACCTTCAGCCTTGATCCTGTTTTGTTTTTGTTTTTTTATTTTTTGTGGGACCCTTGCCAGTGGCCAGGGAACGAACCGGTGCTGCAGAGGCTGCGGGCAGCCTCTCAGCCCAGTGCTCAACCACTGCACCACCAGGGGAGGCCCAGCTTTGATCTTGTTAATGCAGAATGCTGTTGGGAGTGTGGGCACAGAATATGTGTGCCTGACTATATACACCTGGAGCATGGGTGTAGGGCACCTGGAGTCAATGTGTACACTTGAGCCTAGAGGCCTGGGCTCTAAGAGCCTAATCACTCAGAGACTGAGGATGGCTACGAGAGGATGAGTGACTACAGAAGAAGCGAGACCACCAGAGAATGGCAGAGAACCCAGAGAAAGCATAGAGATTCGTGGGGAGCTGGGAGGCCTGGTTACCTGTCCTACTCCCAGTCACCCCTACCTGGCCCATGCCAGCCTCCATGCCTGGTGAGCCTACATGCTGGAGAGAGCATTAAAGCCTGTACAAAACACCAAGGGCTCCATAATTCTCCATTATCCATCTGCCTTTTATCCATCTCCTTTATGAACCTGCCCTGCTGGCACAACACCAGTAATGAAAAAAGAAAGAAAATGTCACCAATATGCCCACCACCCAGAAACATCTGATTTCTGACATTCTGGAAGAAAATATAGTCTTCTTGCTGCTATTTTCTTCAGTTCCTTCCAGAGTAATAAACAAAAAAATCTACACCATCATTTTCCATGACTGCATAGAATTCTATGTGGAATTCTCTTACAGTTTAGCAATTTTAGGCAGTGTTGCTAGGAACATCCTAGATTGCACACGCCTGCATGCTGACCACGAGCTTCCCAGTGTATACTCTAGAATGTGAGCTTCATAGGAAATCCTGGATTCTGAGGTGCTGAAGCCCACTCTGGGGTCTTCCCACTCCCTGGGCCTCCACTATCTCCCTCCAGCCACTCAGAGACATGCCCTCCAGAATCAGCAAGCCGAGAAGTTCAGGGGGTGATAAGGAGGACAGTGTGAGGCATAGAGGGGAGCAGTAGGTGGATGTGTAAGGCCATGAGTGAGAGCAAAGCTTGGCCCAGCACCATACCCCAAAAATGGGCTCTCTCACAGCCTTTGAGATA
Source organism: Talpa europaea (assembly GCF_964194135.1). NCBI lineage: Eukaryota > Metazoa > Chordata > Mammalia > Eulipotyphla > Talpidae > Talpa > Talpa europaea. The sequence goes on from NC_140078.1 coordinate 39,800,510, forward strand.
GAGCCGAGTGAATGTGAAATGCTGGACACCATGTCTGACGTTGAGATTATTTTATTAAAATATCCCAAGGAAGAAGACACCAAAGGGACTCAGAGCTGCCTCTCTAAGTAGAGTTAAGAAAAATGGGACAGAGGACAACAGGCAGGGTACCGCCTGGGGATCTGCAGCCTGCTGGGCACCTGCTTCTCTGCCTTCTAGCATTTGCTTCCTGCAAAGATTTGGCTGGAAAGGGAGGACCTCCACATGAATGCACTCCTTAGGAGAGCTTTCAGTCTGCCTTGCAGATAGTCCAGTCTAACGACCCATGAAGAAGACTTTTAAAAACAGCTGCTGGACCTGATAAATTTCTTGGTATTGGTGACTGTGTGTATTTTTCTCCTTGTCTTATTGGCATCTTCATAGCCTCCCCAGGATGGTCTCATCTCCTCCTGCCCGCTTGGTGGCACGATGCCCATGGCAACTTATAGCCACAGAGCACCCGCTGATGGAGGAGAGAGCATAAAAAGAGCTAGGCTGTTTTGGCCTGCCCTGTAATTTGTCTAAATTTTTAAAATCCATTTTACTCAAAATTGACTAATTATTTTAGTGCCATGTAGCCACAACTTTGCAATTTAGAGAGTGTGGTTCTCTTATGCTTCTAAATAAAAATCTGTGAAAACTTGGGGGAGTGCCCTGAAAGCTAATTCTTTGCTCCATGGAGATTCTGATGTAGATGCAAGCAGTTTCTGAAGTGAGGGTGAGGGCTGCCAGCTTGCCTGTGTGGTCTGGGGCACCCATTCACAGGACACTGGCTTCTCAATCAGGAAAACTCAGCTGTCTATGACAGCTGCCCACCTACCTCAGGACATCATAAAACAGACCAGTCAAGAAGCATAGCCATCAGAATCCTGGGCTGGGGGGCAGACCCCTTATTCTTGGACGAGACGCAACTGATGCAAAGCAGGATTTTGTTTATAGCAAAGTACTGCTATCCAAACACAGCTTTTCATACAGAGCTCTGAAAGGGGCAGCCACTGATTGGGTGGGTCTGGGATTTGGCAATCCCAACCTTGTCCTTTGCAAAACAGAAATAACAATAAATATAGTAACTTAATCTATCTCCAGAGTTGGTATGAGTATCTAGCCAGCTCAGGTATGTAAAACTCTTTGTAAACCAAAATAAACTAAATGAAACCCCACAGAAAACAAAACACATACCATAGAGTTGCTGCCATGTGGGAGAACATACATCTCAGTGTCTTAACCATAAGGGCAAGCTTGTGAGCTGAGGTCTGAGCTGACAAACAGAAGAAGGGCTGACTCTTTGGGTACAGTCTGCCCTGAGGTTGCCCTGCTCAGTCCCTCCCTTAGCCTAGACCTTGCCAGACCGGTGCAGAAGGCCCTTGCAAGCACCGCTCAGTGGACCCAATCTCTGCCTTGCACTCACTCAAGTGGCCTGGCTGCAAAGTAAGGTGCTGAAGGCCATGGAACAGACTTGCTTATCGGCAGGGAAACACTGAAGGAAAACATTCAGATGCCACCTTCAGTAACACACACCCCTCATTCAGGTCTAAGATCCTGTGTGCTCATGGGCTGGCCCTGTGTCTCAAGGATGATTGTTTTAGGAAAAATATAAATTGTGTAGGCATTGTCTGCTGGGGGGATGCTGGGCAGTCTCAGATTCCTGGGGAAGAAAACTTCCCAGCAACTGTGACTCACCCTGGGCAGTATGAAGAATGACAGTGGGGGCTTCCCTGGTGGCGCAAGAAGTTAAGACGCAGCACTGTGAAGCTATCCGCAGCCACTGCAGCATGAGTTTGATTCCTCGCCAGGGAGGTGACCCACATCACACAGCAGACCTCTCTTGACTCACCCGCTGCTCCCCTCAGCAGTGTATTGGTCAATCTACCTGTTCTGCTCCCCACTCTGTCTCTGGTGAATCCTCTCACCCACACCGCCCCCCACACACACACCTCTGACCTGTGCCCCAGTTCTTGTATGCATAAATAAATAAATCTTTGAAAAAAAATGACAATGACCACCCTCAGGCAGGAAGAAGCTGATCCTCTCTGAGAAGGGATGCCCAGAACCCCTGACCTGGAGAGATGTGTGTATGTATATGTGTGTATATGTGTGTGCAGATATGTTTATGTGTGTATTTGTGCATGTGCATGTATATGTGTACTAGAATACACGTTTGTGTGTGTGTCTGTGTGTGTGCACAGGGTGGACAGGGCTCTCTGCAGACAGTGCACCCCATCACGAGGCCTCCAGAGAAGGTCTTAGTGATTTGAATGAGCCCATCATAATTTTCCAGGTTTCTCTCAGACAAAATCCGTCCTCATGGGAAGCTTCTATCTTTTCACTGCAACACTGCAGCTGTTTGCACACTGATTAGCAGCTCCGATTGGCAGTTTTACGTGCATTTAATTAACCACAATAGAAAAGGACACCCATTGTCACAAGTGGGCTTCATCTGTGTCTTTGTGAGGAATGTCAGGAGAAGCACGCGGGTGCTGCTGGTCCTGCCTCAGTGACATGGCACGGCTGGCATCCCGGGGGAATTACTCTCACAGGTGTCCAGCCTCAAGTAGCTGCCTTCTTCTGAAGCCCCCTGAGGGAGTGGCCAGAGTGCACTGCTGTGACCCAGGTGTCTCCAGCGACACGGGAGTCAGGTGTTTAACAGCCTCTAGCAAAGGAAATTAGAAGCTAATGACCCTCTTTCAGGAAAAAAAAAAAAAAATTCCATTTCTTTTTTAGGAAAAAAAAAAAATAGAGTAAAATACCTTTCCATCTTTGAATAAAATAAGCACACAGATTTAATAGCCCTGGGTTTTGGATGAGTCAGCCTAAGTGTGCCCTGTTATAGTGAGAGAAAATTCACGATGCAGGGCCCAGCACATGGAGTCCAGCACATGCGGGGCCCAGCACATGGTCAGGAACAAAGCAGCCCTGCACTCAGGCCTGGCTCACTGGAACTGGTGGGCACAGGGCTAGCGTCCCCAACGCTGCATACCCCTGCCAGGAGGATGGCTCAGGACTTCCCATTGGTTGGGGAGTTTGGACATCATCCAAGCTGCTTTTTAACAATCCCTGTACCAGGTACCCGATCTCCTGCATTAGACTCCAAAGAAACTTTTCTCCAGGCCTCTGCTGAGTCCAGCAGCCCACCCAGGGACCTGGTCGCAAAAGAGCTTTCTCAGAAAGCAGCCATCAGCTCCTTGGGAAGAAGCCATGACACCAGGGTCGAGACCAGGCCCCAGTCCTGCCGTGCTCAGATCAGCATCTGAGGACAGTGCCCCCTCCTCCTACAACAGCCATATTTTGTCCTAAAAACCAGTTTGAGGTCTCTTGCACACAGTGTGCGAGGATTGCACACTGCTCTGTGCCTGCAGAGAGCTCCAGGCCCCTTCATCATGGATTCAAACTGCACCCAGGCCTCTATCCCAAAGCCCTGTGAAATTATGGTCCCTGTAGGATTTTATTTCCTGTGGAATGATGCAAAAGCCCTGCACTTGGGATGTGTTTTTCCTTGTTCTAAGAGTGTCCTCAGTGGAGACCTCTCTTGAAGGGGGCATCCGCTGGCAGGCAACAGCAGCAACCTTCCGGGAGGACTTGCTCCAAACCTGGCTCCCCTCCCACATCTGGGCCATCGTGGGTGCTTCCTGTATTAATGCTCTCTTTTCCTTTCCCCAGAGCGATTACTCCAGCGACACAGAGAGCGAGGACAACTTCCTCATGATGCCCCCGCGGGACCACCTGGGCCTCAGTGTCTTCTCCATGCTCTGCTGCTTCTGGCCTCTGGGCATCGCGGCCTTCTACTTGTCCCATGAGGTAAGGCCTCTCATCACACCCAGGCCGAGGAGGAAGAGAGCCCTCCGGGCCTTTCAGCTCGTGTTCCCCGAAGGGTCTGCACTTTATGGTGGTAGAAAAGGACTTAGAGGATCACAGTGCCCCTCAGGAGCTCAAGGCTGCCTCACCTCCACCTGGTGGGACTGCCCTGGAGCCCCCAGGACAAGGTGGATGGCCTTCTCTTCTGGAAGAGGGCTGCCTGGTGGAAACAGGCATTCCTTGGGGAAAGGCAGATAACTTGGGGAACCCAGTTGGATTGACATGATGCTCGGAGCCACCAGCAAGGATATGGAACATTCTAAGAATGGAGGCAGAGGTGAGGAGGTGTTTCTTTGCAAAAGACCCATTCATATGAAACAGATTCTAATTACACAGCAGCCTGTACATACTACACTCAGCCCAGACTAGAGGAAGTGGCACATCACAGTGGTGCCTTCCTTCCCCAGGGTAGGGGATCTAAGGGTGGTGGTTTCTAGGCCTTTTTCATTGCAAAGCACACTCCTATTGTGCCTTCATGCAACCTGGGCTTTGAAAAATTTTCTCTAACAAAGAGTATTCATTCAGAAGTAGTCTATGTCCCATTTTTATTAATCAAAGGAAGACATTTATATTCACCAATTAAAGCGTGAGGCTTTGGTATCCCCACACCTCCCACCATTACCCAAGTAAATCTGAGTGGCAGCAGGCCCATGGGCCCAGGTGAGCCTGGCAGTGGCATCTGGTCGTTCTCTGGGCACAGTGACGATATCTTACCGCCTGGGGTTCTGAGTCCTGGCTGCAAATAGCAGACTCTGGGAGGTCTTTGTTTCAAGCATTTCTTTCTCTTAGCTTGAAAACAGATACCCTTGCCAAGTCCACCAGTGGCCTGTCACTGCTCCCTGCCAGCTTCTGTATTGATTCAATTTGTCTGGAGAGTAGACAGTCACTTTATGCGCTTTCTTTTCCCTGCCCCACAGCCCCCTACCCCTTGCCTGGCACCAGGGAAGGGAGAGTGGTGCGATCCTGAAGGCCAGTACTTCTTAGCAGGACAGGCCCAGAGGCCCATCCAGGCAAGGGCAGGGGCATAGTGATGAGAGAGGCCTCCTCCCCTATGCACTGTGGTCCGGATTCTGGAACGTAGTGGATGGGGAGGTGTAGTGGGAAACTGTACTGCAGGGTTGGCAAAGGGTTGTTCCATGTCCAGATTGAGCCTTTTCTGTGATTTGCCTCACAAACAAGCACCAGGTAGAAAGCAGGACCCTCAGATCTGGCAGGGCCAGTGTAGAGCCAGGCCGGGGGGAACCCTACCCCAAGGAGAGGCTCTGAGCTGGGTGCACTGAGGATCGGGGTTGGGGACACAGAGCAGGATGTGGAGAGAAGAGGGTGGACAGATGCTCTTAGTATGTGGGACATGCTCTGAAGAAGCTCTCCTGAGCCTGCCCCTCTGTAAACCAGTCATGCTGTAAATGAGCAAGAGCAGTTTCCCTGGGAAGGTGAAGGTCAGGAGCACAGAGACCTGGCTTCTCACACATTTTGGGCAACTCAGGCTTTTCCCATGAGTCAAATGGATGCTCCCAACCCTCTCCCCTGTCTCAGCCCTGCCCCTTCTCAGGGAGAAGGAGGACGGGTCACTCCCAGTGTCCAGGGACCGGCCTGCTGAGAAAAGCCTTTACCCCCTCTGCACCCCACTCGAAGGGGGTGGGTCTGCCACATTAGACCTATGTTTTGATTGTTCGATTTTATGTTGGGATTGATATTTTATCTTGGCTGAGTTCCACCGGGACAGGTGTGACCTGTTCCAAGAGAAGAGATTAGACACAGGATAAAGGTTGTAGAGCGCTGCCAGAGGATGGGCTGGTGGGAGTGAGCCCTGGATAATTTGGGAGGTGCCCAGGGCCAGGAGACGCTGGCCTTGCCTTGGCTGTTCCCCACATCCTGAAGTGAAGGCTCTGTTTCTGGCAAAGGGCAAGCTGCTCAGAGCATCTAACTGAAAGAATGTAATTACAATAAAAATCAAGGCCATGATTGCAGAGACTGGCATTTAGATTCTCTTTCTCAGAAAGTAATTCTATTCTTCCCACCTTAAAAACCTCTTTGACTCGGGTCTGATAATTCGTGGCATGAACACCCTGGTGGTAAAGAGGATTCTGATTATTTATTCAACAGCAAGTGTGAAGTGCAGTTTCTGTGGAGACCTCTGGTCACATTTCTGGAGGGTCTAGAGCAAACTTTTTTGAGGAGTGTAGGGGTCGACTTCACTGGTGGGAAAGGAGGGGGCCTCTGGGATCCCTGGTGCTGAGTCCATTGTCACTGTGCTGTGAGCAGGATTTCCTTCAGTGGAGCCATAGCAGACAAGAGATACCTACATTTGTAAAGAAATCTCTGGAGGCATGTGACCTTCACAAGACCTGTACCCATCCTCCACATGGGATCTTCCAGCTGAGACTTGTGCCCATAGCTCTGGCCACTCAGGGCTTTGAGGCAGACCCTGGAGGTGACTAGCCCCTGCACACAGTCTTCAGCCCAGCCACAAAGCTGCCTGGCCTCTGCATGTGCCTCTACAGCCCAACTGAAGAAACAAACTCTGCAAGGGCTTTGGGGGGGAGCAGGCAGCCTCTGGGTGGGGTGTGCTTTGTGCAGAACAGACACACTCTGGCGCCATCACACCAAATTAAATCAGTGCCTTCCTGGGCAAGGCCAGCTGGGAGCCCTACACTAGCCCTGACTGGAGGAAGCTGGTCTGGCTCTGCATGGCCTTGTGGTTGTCTCCAGCAACTGCTGCCTGGAGGTGCTCGGGTCTGGGACTGTGACATGAGAGTAGAGTAAACAGCGTATCCATTAAGCTGAGACCACCCCAGTTCCAAATGCTGCCTATGAGGGAATCTCTGACATAGAAGTGTGACCTGGGGGCTTTTCCCTCTTATCACAGATCAGATCTCCGCATACTCGTTTAGATGGTGTCTGCATATTGTCAAAATAACCACTCAGTGAGGTCAAGGGAACATGCCAGGCCATTCCGGGAAAACAAAACAAAACAAATCTGTGGTTGGATTATATGGGCAGCAGTGGGGAAAATTAGCAAGATCCCTGGACTTACCAAACAGGTTTTATACACTCTTCCTTCTTTCCTACTCCATCTGGGCAATGCAGCAGGCACCTTCTCCATGCCTCAGTTTTCTAATATACATGATGGTGTTAAAATAACTTGAGCACAGAAATGAGCAGATTAGGTAGTGGAGTCAGCATGAAAATCCCCAGAAGTCTCAGCAGATAGTGGTCTATGGCACCTCCCATTGTCAGAGCACCTACAGGGCCCAGGTACAGGACCCCTGGAGAAACACAAGGGATCTCTTCCCCAACAGGTTCCATCATTCAAAAAAGATGCTAATGAGCTAGCAGTAACTGTAGTAATGAAAGTGTCAGTGAAGTGGATAATGTGTACTGAGCACCCACAGGGGACCAGTCTGGCTAAACATCACCTACCTGTCTTCTCAGGGTGTGGTCTTGGCCAGCAGCGTGGTCACCAAGTGATGCTAGAATGCATGGGGTCTGGACCCCCCAGAGACCTGCCCAGTCCAAGCCTCTAGGAACCTGCAGTTGATTGGACAAGCCCTCCCATAGGTTTTGAGTGGTGTGTTGCCCACCCATGGTCTCATAGGAGGTCTGTCGTGACACTTTGTGGGCCACGGAACTGGGTTTCAGTGAGGTTGGTGGTGTCCTAAGACCGGGCTCAGCTAGCAGAGGGTGGGAAGCCTCACAGCTGACTCAGCAATTTCTGGGGACAGCAGCCAGTTGGGCCCTACGGGGAAGACTCATTGTGGACCCTGGGGAGACGAGTCCATTTTCCTCCAGCAGTGTTCATAGTTTGACCCAGCTCCTAAGACAAGCACACTCTGTAACCCAATTTATAGAGAGGAAACTTGTGTGCCATTTTAGTGGGTCCCTCTAGAAACTGATGCTTCTGAATGATGCTGAAGATAAAAATGAATCCATAAATTTGCTGAGTGACTATGGTGAGCAGGTTAACAAGCAGACTTTCTTTTATTTAATTTTTGTGGTGAGTCTGAAAGGTAGAAAATTGTTATCCCCATTATATGGAGAAGGAAATGAAGTGTCAATGGAGAAAGTAGCATAGAAATTTAAAAAGTTGTAAATGTGGATACGTGAGTTAATAGCAATGTTCCTCACCCTTAAAATCATATTTCCTACAATATAACGTTGACTTTCATCTATGTGCAACAAAAATAGGAGCACAAACTTGCTTCTGAATCCACTGTCCTCAGCCTCTCAGGCTGTCTTACAGTGAAGGAAGAGGAGCCAGTTACAGGCAGGATGTAGGACTTGCCCTCAGCACCTCAGGACATCCCATGTGGCAGGTGTGGACTGGAGAGGGAGGCTGGAGCCCCTCCCCTGGCAGCCTTGGTCTGGACTGACAGCCTCAGGCAGACTGAAGGTACACTCTTTGCTCCTGCAAAAGAAGTCTTCTGCATCTGAGCATTTATTATGTCTTGATTTCATTTGATCTGATAAAATGTTTCATTCTTTTACTAATTGTAACATTATAACAATAATTCAATGAGAAAAGGGTATTAAGAATCAGATTATGAATATTATGAATAGGACCAGAAAAGGGAATTGGACAAATTAGAGAGAAAAAAGGGATTGTCTTTATGACACTGAAAATCTAGAAAAACAAGATTCTAACATGGCCAGTGAAAGTGTCCTTGAAAACCATTCATTCATCTGCTATTTATTGAACACCTACTGTGCACTAGACCCTGCTTTCAGTGCAGGAATAGAACATAAACAAAACAGACACAAACCCACCTTCCCCTAGTGAATATTCTAGCAACAAGAAGCAGGTAACAAACAAAAGTAAACTTATAGAGAGCCCAATAGTGATAAGTATAAAGGAGAAAAATTAAGTTGGCCATGGACATGGGACATCCAGTATTAAATAGGATGAACATGGAAGGGCTTGCTCAGAGGATAACATTTCCTGACTACATGTCTGAACCCTGAGGTTCTCTTGAAGAAGAGTCTTTCAAGCAGTGACAGCCAATTCAAAGACCCTGAGGGGGACATGCTTGGTGTGTCTGAGAAAGGGCATGGAGACCAGGATGGTGTGAGGGACATGAGATGATTATTAACAAGATGTATGTGTGGAGGTAGAGGAGAGACCCTCAGGGCCTTTCGACCCAATGCCTGGGATATTTTCTTTGGGCTGAAAGATCACTGGAGTGTGTGAACACAGGACAGATGGCATCTATCTACACCCCATCAGGGGAGTGGGTAGAAGGCATGGGTAGAAGTGGACACCATGCTGGAGGCTGGTGTCATAATCCAGGAGCAGCCATGGGGTCATGGGACCTGGCAAAGTCATGGCTGTGTCTTTAATAAGAGGTGGGGTGATGTGGGGTAGTTTTGGGAAGAACAAACAGCAGATTTCAGTTGTGGGTATGAGAAGGAGAGACAGGAAAGGCCACTGAAGATGAGTTCTGCTGTGAGTTGAAGGAGCAGGGCAGGTTCGCATGCCTGGTGGTATCTAGGGGGAGGGACTGAATGGGCAGCTGGATGTGCACATCTGGGGTTCAAGGAAGTAAGATGCTCTGTGTATTAATCTCTCAGCAATGAGGAGGCTGGCAGTGGTGCTGGCAAGCACAATTGTACATCAATGGACGTTAAAACCAATGGACATGGGCTCAAGAGGAACAACAGAGAACCTTCCTGGCAACACTAGACTGTGCTGCTGGGGGCTGGAACAAGGACATTGAGTAGGGGTTTGGGAAGAGACTCTGGGGGCTGGAATAGGGGCAATGAGCAGGGGGCATGGGAGAGACTTGCAGGGTGCTGGGCATGTAAACATGTGCATTTCAAGTCACAGATATTGAGCACTTTTCTGTAGGTTGTACTTCAATTGAAAACTTTATTTTGTAAAGATTATGGAAAGAGAACAATGGATATGGTACATGAAGTTCTCTCTTCTGAAGATTTTTGGTATGAACAGAAAGAGAAAAATGGGTTTGTTTCTAAGCAGAAGAAATTACACATAGTTGTATGCTAATGATGATACTACCTTGCGGGCAGGGGGCTGGTGGCAGAGAATTTCCAGGGAGATGGTAAGGAAAAGATGGGCAAAGAAGTGGAAAGAGCTGCCTTCCTTGGGGGCTTCTGCTCCTGAGGAGCTGCAGCCCCCCCCCCCAAGACTTCTTGCTTCCTGACCTGTGCGGGAAGCTAGGTTGAGTAAGCAGGAGTTGAAGTTTGAGAAGCGTGGAGAAGCGATGAGGTGAAACTGGGGCCTAGGGAAAGGGTGGCTGGATTGTGGCACCTGATGGAGACCAGGAGTGCAGGCAGCGGCTGCGGGCTTCCGAACTCCTCCAGCCCTTTGGGGGCTCCAGGGCTGAGGCCCAGGCAGAGGGGATGCACCAGGGCCGCAGATTTGTGTAAACAAGACAACAAGGAGTCATCGGAATTTAGGGACTTAGGCAGAGGATCAGTTATGAAGCGAGGCTATGGAACCAGAGAGAAGTAAGGGAGGACGCGAGGGCGGTCGTGAGCCAGAACTAAGCGAGCCTCTGTGCAGCCTGCACATGCCACACTCAGCACCGTGGTGGTGGTTCACATTTTTTGCCTTGCCCTGCAGTAGGCCTCTGAGGAGGGTGCTCAGAGACGATGAGAAGCAGGTTCCAGATAACATTTCCAAGGGCAGCACCTGATCTGCCCCTGCTCGCCCGCCAGCAGCATGCCAACTTCTGAGCTGGTGCTCAGTAATTACCTCTACCCTGACTAATTCATCCAGATAGTGCCCAAGTGCAGGAAGAAAAATGGACTCTGTTTTAAACATTATGAATCCCCAGATAGTTAAGAAATATATGTGTCTAGAGTTCTCTCTTGTTTTCTCAGTGAAATAGCACCCCTGATTATAGCTCCTGGGGATGTGTCTGTCCTTCACCCATCTGACTCCATCAGGACTAGATAGTATTAAATTATGGGAGAGAACTAGGCAATCCTGAGTAATGATATATACAAAAAGTACTTATTATTTCTCTTGAATTTGACTTTCTCCATTGGAGTAGAAATGTAAGTCAAGTACATTGCAGGCTGTCCCTTTACCCTTCTAAATAAGTGGCTCTTCAAATTCTGTAACAGTGAAGGGAAACAATTAAGGGATTTGAGGTACAAAAACCTGTCACTCAGCTAGGCCCTCCTAGAATGCAGGAGGGACGCCAGCACATCCCAAAGGGAAGAATATGTCCCTCATCTTACTGGGTTGCTTATGGCTACTACGTAGGATTCTTGTCAGTGTTCCATCCCATTTCCTAGAATTAACCCAAAATTTTCTATATCCCCTGTCAAGACATCACACTTTTCAAAGAGAGTGAGTGGTTTCTGTGCAGACTACCAAATATGGCATTTGTTAGATTTTGTTGTCATTATTGTGTTCCTGTGTCCATGCATTTGATCTTATTTAAAAATTGACCCTCAGGGCCATCAGGACTTAGGAAGGTTTGCCCCATTTTCCAGTATCTTCATATGAGTGACCAAAGTGATTTTTCCTTTGAAAAATTGTAAGGTTGATGAATGAGTTTGAAAACATGGAGCAGGAAACTTGATGGGGCCTTCTTCTGTTATCCAGACTTCCGAACTGCAACTGAAATAAATCAGATCATACGTGTTTATTTGTGTGTTTATTTTGCTAAGAGTTCCTTTGAATATGATAAAACGTGAAGCTGCCCAATCCAGTAGCATTTGCTTCTTGACAGCCCATATGCCATTTAATTTACCTCCCTGTGGTTTCTGAGTCTTCTCTGTATCCACCCCTCCACATTTAAATGGGTCAGCAGTCATGGCCCGACATCTCGTTCATGTTTAGTCTGTGTGTCAACCAGGAGGTGTCACTTGCTGCATCGAATACCAACCTTGTCACAGTGCTGAGAGCCCAGGGGCAGTGTCCGGGTGTGCTGAAGACATTGGGATAGGTTCCTCTGGGGGGGAGGGGTGCATCAGGAAAGAAATGGCCCCTAAATTTGCTCCTGCTTCCTTCCTCTGGCCAGTCAGCAAGGCCTCCTCTGCATTCTCCTTCCAGAATGCAAGTGGAGGTCAGCCTTCTCAGGGACGCAGAAGACGGATGTCCCTGTGCATTTGTCTGCATGTAAGTGCAGGTGGGGCGAGAAGAAATGGTGTGCAGAAGACACCCAGGTTTTATATTGTGGGAAGGACTGCATGCACTGTTCCTTGTTCCTTTCTAATATTTCAGGACATAGCTTACCTCCCCAGAGACGCCTCCTTTTGTGTCTGCTTCTCAAAGAACTACAATTATACAGAGTGTATGGAATGTGGGTTCATTCTCCAGGAGATGCTGAGGTTGGGAAAGGGGTATATTTCCTGCAAAGCCCAGCGCACAGAACATGCAGCAAATGTTTACAGGCCAACAGATTGAATGAAAATGGAAAGGGGTGGAAGGGAAAGAGAAACACCAGCAGTGCCTTCCCACACCACTTCCCTGGCACAAAACTTTCAACAAGCTCTCCTAAAACGACAGATGAGGACCAGACAGTGGCTTTTGCCCAGCTCCACCTCCGTCAGTGGAGTAACAGGGCCTCAAGTGGTCCTGGAGAAGGCTCCTGGACAGGCAAGCGCTAGAACCCAGGAGGTACAGGTTGAGGGGCCCTGAGCCCAGATGTGTCTGATGTCCCTCCTCCTAGAAGCACGTAGCAATGAGCTAAGGTCACTTCGACTTCCAGCAACTGGGACAGCCCTTTCATCCCCCAAGTGACCACGAGGGTTGACAACATAGCATGTGGACTTGTTCTGATCCACACCAGGCCTGAAACCAAGACCAAGCTAGGTGTCACAATCAGCTGACATCCAGCCCTTGTTGAGAATGCAACCTGTGCTGGCCACACCAGAGCCCAGGTGAGGCACTCCTCACCACAACAGCCCTATGTGGGCCCAGAGTGCTGCTGACACTGGCAGGGCCTGGCTTAAGCCAGGGCAGTCACCCCAACTCCAGTTTCTGGCCCCTTGGACAGAGAGGGCACATGGGGCACTGCAGAGGATGGGAGGTAACAGCCCCCTCACATGTCCTGGAGCCGAAATGACAGTCATAGTACTGCCCTAAATACGAGCTAGGCATGTGTCGAGTGCTTTATACTCACCACAGATCACGACAGTCCTGTGAAATGCTGCACCAATATTATCACCATTTTAGAGATACAAAAGCAAAATGTAAGGGATCTTTCTAGATTATACAGAGCATATAACTGATAGGGCTTGAATGGAATATAGGTCTGTGAGGTTCCCAAATGCTTCCAATATCAGCCACTTCTCAGAATACGTTCACAGCAGATTTTATTTCACCCTCATGAGGACCACTGAGGAAGAGGTAGGTTCTGTGGGGTCCTAGAGTGAGGAGGTTGAAGGTCAGCAAGGTTGTTGGAGTCACTCAGGACACACAGCAGGTTAGCTGTGCAGAGGGCAGGCCTGCGGGGTGGGACTGTAAGAAGCACCGGGGAGCTGGGGAGCTGGGGTGCTAGGGGAACTCTGGATGCTCACATTCAGCACCTAGAGCTTCTAGTGCAGTCTCACTTATGGCCATGTTTTGTTTTGTTTTCAGGTTACTACTGTTTGGTTTTGGTTTATTACTTTCCCCATGGGGGAAAAAAAAGGTATTAATTTTTTATCAAATATTTCCCATTTACCCTTCCAACAAAGAATCAGTTTTGTTGCTTCAGAAATTATTCAATGGTATCTCTTTGCTAAAAGAATCAGTCAAATGGGGCCCCCCTGGTGATGCAAGGGATTAAGTCTCAAGACTATGAAGCTATCCACAGCCACTGCAGCATGAGTTCGATCCCAGGTCAGGGAGCTACCCATATGGCGCAGCAGACCTCTCCGGTCCCTCCCACTGCTCCCCTCAGCAGTGTATTTCAGTCAACCTGCCTGTTCTGTTCCTCACTCTGTCTCTGGTGAATCCTCTCAACCTAGCACCTCTGACCCATACCCCAGCTCTTGTATGCACAAATAATAAATGTTTTAAAAAAGAATCAGTCAAATGATTTCCTTTTTATGTCTTCATTAAAAACAATGCCTAACTCCCCAGATATGAGATCTATCAGATACAGCTTTGAATGTTAGAAAGAAAGCAAAAGGACTGGAAGAAAATCACACCAGATTTATGTAATGTCTTCTTTCCACATGTGTGTCTATGTTTGCTTAACACCATTCATGTAAAGAAGGTATCTAAACCTTTCTTAGTTTGAAAATAACACCCAGGACAGTACACAAAATTCACTGACAAATTGTTATAAAGCAAAGAGCTAAGTAACCAGCAAGCAGGTCAAGAAATATAATATCCTCAGGGTCCCCCAGTGCCCTTCTATGCTCCTATCACTGTGTCCCCAGGTGACCACTGTAATGACTCCTATAGGAATAACTTCCTGTACATCTTGATTTATTACTGCCTATGTTTGCATTACTAAGTCTCCATTTCTTTATTGTTTTTTACTGCACTTGCAAAAAAAAAAAAAAGATAGGTGACATCCTTATCTCAAGTCTCTATGGGAAATTTTCCAACATTTAATTGTTAAGTACGACATTTTAGATGCTTTAGTTTGTAATCATGGATGGATGTTAAATTTTGAAAAGCATTCTATTCAAATGAATAATTATGTAAGTGCTTTCCTTTAATTTACAATGTGGTAAATTGCAAATCGAATTGACTAAGTTGAAATTGTTAAATTGACCTTGCATTCACAAAATGAACACTGATTATAAAAATCATAATTTTTATATATGGTTGAATCTGTGTGTTTCTGTTTTGCTTGGAACTTTTCCATCTTTGCTCATGGGAGAGATTGGCCCACATTATTCTTTCTGGTAATTTTTTCATTAAGTTTGGTGGAAATACTCTGCTAGTTAGGCAGAACCCTTTTTCTATTCTCTGAAAGTTTGTATACAACTGAAATTATTTGTTCACTCTTCAGTAACACTCACTGGTGGAGTTTGTTGAAACTGAAACTTTCTTCACAGGAGAAATTTTAATTACTGATCTAATTAATTTTATTTAGATGTCATTATATTGCATTTCATCGAGTTATATTTGCATTTTTCTAGAAGTTTGTCAGTTTCATTAAATTATCAATTGTGTTAATCTTTTCCAAGTATGAATTTGGGCTTTCTTATTTTCTTTTTTATATATAAATAGGAAAGAAAGGAGAGGAGACATAGATACCTCCAAAAAGGTGATGCTGCTTTTGTTTTAGTTTTTTCTTTTATTAAAGGCACATTGATTTCCAACACTGTATGTGATTCAGAGGTATGGGATCACGCTGCTTCAGATGTATGTCACCACACCACACCCACTACCAAGGAACCCATAGTCCTCCATCACTGAATAGTGGAAATCCTCCACACTTTGCTTTCCACTCTCCACCTCCCCTGCTGATAACCTTAATGCTATAGGTAGATTTCTGGGGTTTGTTGTTGGATTGATTTTGTCTGAACCTTTGTTTTGTTTGTATTCCACACATATGTGAAACCATGGAATATTTGTCTTTTTGACATATTTCACTTAGCATTTTCCCCTCTAGTTCCATCCATGTTGTCGCAAATAGGAAGAGTTAATTTTTTAATAGCTGAGTAGTGTTCCGTCGCATACAAATAACCCCATATTTTAATCCAATCATCTTTCATTGGGCACTTAGGCTTTTTTAATAGTTTGGTAATAGTAAGGACTCCTGCAATGAATACAGGAGTTCATCTATCCCTTTGAGTTAGTGTTTTTGCAATTGTTGATAGCTATCTAGAAGAGGAATCACTAGATCATGTGGTAGACCTATTTTTAATATTTTGAAAACCATCTACACTGTTTTCCATAAGGGCCATGCCAGTTTACACTACAGGGTTCCTTTTTTAATATATCATCACCAACACTTGTTGTTTCTGGTCTTTTTAATATGGTTCTCACAGATGTGAGGTAGTTTTGAATTGCATTTCTCTGATAATACGTTATGAACATTTTCTCATGTGCCTGTTGGTCAGCTATAGGTATTCTTTGGATAATTTTCTATTTAGCTTTTCTGCCCATTTTTTGATTGGATTAAGAGACATTCCTTCATGCAATGTATACTACTGTCTCTTTTGTAATTGATTAACTATCCATACATGTGTGGGTTTATTTAGGGCTTTTTAATTTAGTTCCACTGGTCTGTATGTCAGTTTTTATTCCATTACCATACTGTTTTGATTACTGTAGTTTTGTAGTATAACTTGGAATTGTGATGCCACCATTCTTCTTTTTTTGTCAGGATTGATTTAGCTATTTGGATTATTTCGTGGTTCCATATGAATGTTAGTAATGTTTGTTCTATTTCATTGAAAAATTCTATTGGCACCTTAATAAGGATTGCATTGAATCTGTACATTTCTTTGGGTAAGATGGTCATTTTAACAATGTTAATTCTTCTAGTCCATAATTATTCATGTTAATTCTCTCTAATTTTCCTGTGTCTTCTTCTTATTTTTAACAATGTCTTATAGTTTTCATTGTGTAGGTCCTTCACCTCCTCCTTTGTTAAGCTTACTCCTAGGTATTTATTTTAGATGTAATTATTTTACTTTATTCTTTTCTTCCAGCTTGTTGTTTGCATTTAGAAATGCAACTTATTTTAGTAAATTGATTTTGTGACCTGCCACTTTACTGATTTGTTATTTCAATTAATTTGTAATGGAGTCCTTAAAGTTTTCCATGTGTTAGCATGTCATCTATCAATGGTGATAGTTTTACTTCTTTTCCAATTTGTATTCCTTTTATATTTTTCTCTTGCCTAATTACTCTAGATAAGACTTCAATACTATGTTGACTGGTAGTGTTTAAATGGACAAACTAGTCTTTTTTTATGTATGCAATATTTATTTGTATATGCTCACAGTTCTACTTCTTTGCTTCTCATTCTTTCCTAAGTTGTTGATTTTCTATTTTAAATAACATGTCTTTGTCTAAAGAACCACTTTGAGAATTTCCTTTAATATGGATGTGCTGGTGATAAATTTTCTCTGTTTTATGTCATTGGAGTTTTTTTTTTTAATCATTTATATTCGTGCAGGTGTTCTAACAAAGTATATAATTTTTTTAAAGATTTATTTATGTATTTATACAAGCACTGGGGTACAGTCAGAAGTGCAGGAAGGTGAGAGAATTCACCAGAGCCAAAGCGGAGAGCAGAACAGGCAGACTGATGAAGTACACTGCTGAGGGGAGCAGCGGGCAGCAGGAGAGGTCTGTGTGCCATGTGGGACCCTCGCCCGTGGCTGGGGATCAAACCGGCGCTGCAGAGGCTGTGGGCAGCTTCGCAACCCAGTGCTCAACCGTTGCACCACCAGGGAGGCCCCAAAGTATAGAATTTTTTAAGACTTGGGACTCCCTGGTGGTGCAGTGGGTTGAGCGTCACACTGTAAAGCTGCCCGCAGCCTCTGCAGTGTGTGTTTGATTCCCAGCCGGCCAGGGAGATTCCCACATGGTGTGGCAGACCTCTCCTGTCTCGCCCACTGCTCCCTTCAGCAGTGTGTTTCAGTTGTCTGCCTGTTCTGCTCCCCACTCTGTCTCTGGTGAATCATCTCACCCCCTGCATCTCTGGCCTGTACCCCAGCTCTTGTAAAAAATAAATAAATCTTTAAAAAAAAATTGAAAAAAAAGAATTTTTAAGACTTTTTAAAAAGATTTATTTTGTTTATTTATGCTTACAAAAACTGGGGGATAGGCTGGAGGTGAAGGGGGTGAGAGGATTCACCAGAGGCAGAGTGGAAAACTAAACAGGTGGATTGACTGAAATACATTGCTGAGGGGAGCAGTGGGCAAGAAAGTAGAAGTCTGCTGTTCCATGTAGGTTAGCTCCCTGGCCAGGAATCAAAGTCATGCCACAGCGGCTGGCAATAACTTGAGAGCATTGAGATTTTGACCCCTGCACCACCAGGGAGGTCTCAAAGTTCCTTTTTCGGTTGTATTGAAAGTTCAGATAAACCCATACTGTTACAATAATTTTATTTATCAGTTCTTCAGACAGAAACATAGTTTTTAGAGTTTCAGTTGCCTTCCAAGATTTTCAAAATTTGTGTCTTCTTTGCACATAATAAGCAAAATATTTTAAAGCCTATGTCTGATAATTACATTATCTGGTACCTCTATGAGTCTAGTTTTTGTCATTTCTCCTGTCCTCATTCATGAAAGTTTCTTAGATTATTTTTATTATAAGCTGGTTATTCTTTTTACAAAAAGTATTCACAGGAATACTTTGAAGATTAAGAGGATGCCACTTCCTTAAGATAGGTTATTTCTTTGCCTTTTCCATGGCATAGTACACAAAGAATTCAGGATCACCTTAGTGGAAGCTTGAGCTTTGAGTTCATGCAAAGGCAGAGTGTAAACCATGAAAAGACTGATGTACTTCTGCTTCTACCTTTTTCTACTATTTTTTTTCCCTTGGTGCTCCATTCTATGGAAGGGGCTATTTTACCAGAATTTCTTTCTTTAGTGGATTTTGAACCCCTAAAGTAACAAAAAACTTGTTCTCTCAAGAACCTCCTATGGGTAAGCAAACATCACCAGAGAAGAAGTGTCTGTGTACCCCCATTAATCCTCCAGATTAGTTTACCCATCCTGATGAGCCCTCATTTTCTTATCTCTCTGATGCTTTTTAAAGTAGTCTTAATTATTTACTTGAGGGTTTTTAGCTGTTTTACAGAAGGGTTGCTGGTGACATTGCCAGAAATGGAAATCTGTATTTCTATCTTTTTTCTTAATTATTTACAACAGAGAAAATTCCTTTTATGACAAGAATATTTCTTGAGAAACTTATATTGAGGAACTTAGATTATCTGTTTCTTGGAATCCTTTCCTTCCTGTGCTAACAGACACTTAAGCAGGCTCTGCATGAGCAGCCAAGTGCAATACCACTGAAATTGACAGGGTGTATGAGAAAGTGGGACAAAGCCCTCCTGTGCCTCATTCAACTCACTGAAAGTAGCATCTCAGTGTCAATGATATAAAGAACCACTGAGCACAGGGCATGGTACTTGCAGAAGCATACTATGTGAGCTGGTTGCATTTGTGTCTGCAGCAGAGATCTGCACACCCAGATTCTGCCTGATTGTGCTGTAAAGATGAATCATGTGCCTATAAGTATAGGGTCACCTAAGGTATGAAGACAGAGCTAGGAGAAGTTGGCCATGCTGAAGATCAAACCAAGCCACCAAATATTCGAGGCAATTTCCTTGCAAGGCTATGGGCATCTCACCCTATCTCCCACTTAGGCACCTCTGGAAGACAGTGCCATGTCCACCCCTCCCAGCTGTTCCACTGAGGAGGAAGAGGGGTCCTTTCAGTGGTAGATTGAGTACGGTTCCCAAAGTATGTCAGTGTTCTGGCTCTTCTGCATCATAGGTAAAAACAGTAAAAACAGAAATGTCCTAAAGAGGACACTGCCTTGGGGAGAATATAAATTACTCTGTTAAACTTTATTCTGCAGAAGGAAGTACAGTTGACCCTTGAACAATAACAGGCTTAAATGGCACAGATTCAATTCTATGTGTATTTTTTCAGTCAATACAATTGGCCCTCCATATCTATGGGTTCCACAGTCATGGATTCACCCAGCCTTGGATGCAGATTTGTTGAGTCCTTAGAAATCAACCTGACAATAAGGGACTTGAGCACCCTCGAATTTGGGCTCTATGAAGGGTTTTGAGATCAATACCCTGTGGATACCAAGGGCGGACTGTAGTTAAGTTTTTGAGCATCATACATGGATTTTTTACTGCAT
Source organism: Talpa europaea (assembly GCF_964194135.1). Classification (NCBI taxonomy): domain Eukaryota; kingdom Metazoa; phylum Chordata; class Mammalia; order Eulipotyphla; family Talpidae; genus Talpa; species Talpa europaea. Next base: position 39,820,138 of record NC_140078.1, read on the forward strand.
GGGAAGAAGAGGAATTGATGTCCTTAACCTCTGCATTGCCCAAGGGTCAACAGTACATTGAAATAAGACTGGGACAGCAGGGTAGTGCCAGTGAGCCTTGAAAGCAAATGTGAGTCTATTAACAGGGCAGAGTAGCAAGTTGAGTGGCAAGTTGAGTAGAGTGGAGTGGCAAGTTGAAAGTTAAAACACCATGAAGACTATTCAGAAAGCATTGTATGGTAACAACATGTTCTAAAATAGACTCATCCTTAGACCAGAAAATCTTCTCACAAGGAAATGAACAGACACATTTGTCAGGCACTGTGAGGTCTCTGCGGATATCAGCTGTCCACAGAAGATAAATGAAGGAAGACCCTGGACAGTTCATCTCCTCCACTCTCTGTCAGCAAGGAGCAAAGTAAACCTTTGACTGGCATGATAATTAAACTGGGACTTTTTTAACATTTGAAGCAAAATGCTTTGGATATTTTCAGAAGCTGTCACCTGTCCATCTTTCTAACCATTTATCTCACCAAAACAAACCAGCATTTTCATATCCTCCTATCCAAGTCTGTGACAAAGACAGGCTTTTGAAATGTTCATTATTATTTTTTTCAAAGTTGCATGCTTAAAACAGATGTGTTACAGAAAACTGGACCCTTGGGTATTCTATACACTAAATGCCGGTGTTTGTAATCATCAACAAGTCATGGAGTTAATGTTTTATATTCTTTACCATCTTCCTCTTTTGTCCTCAAGTTAATTATTCTGCAGTGTCTCCTGATTTATAGTAAATTGAATACCACCCAAGTGCATTTGCAGGCACTAGCAGATTCAAAATTAGCACAAGACATAACTTTTTACTTGAGAGTCCCAGGTCATCCAAGGTTATAAGCAGCTAGTTAGATGTTATCTGATTCAGCTGGTTCAGTTGAAGCCATAAAAATCTGTGCTGGAGTTGGGAATAAGGGGCTGGCAAAGAATGTCCCAACCCAGGGGGCGTGAAGTAGGAAAGCTGGGCCCTCAGAGAAAGGGAAATATTACCAAAGGGTAAAGGGTGGGAAGCGGCCTCCCTGGGGGCACAAGGGGTTAAGCACAGCACTATGAAGCAATCTGCAGCCTCTGCAACACAAGTTTGATCCCTAACTGGCCAAGGAGCTGCCCACATGGCGCAGCAGACCTCTCCTGTCTGCCTGCTGCTCCCCTCAGCAGTGTATTTCAGTCAGTCTGCCTGTTCTGCTCCCCGCTCTGTCTCTGGTGAGTCCTCTCACCTCCTGTACCTCTGGCCAGCACCCCAGCTCTTGTATGCATAAATAAATAAATCTTTAAAAAATAATAAAAAGAAGGGTCTCCCAGGTGGCACAGCGGTAGAGCACTGGTCTGCGAAGCTGCCCGCAGCCTCTGCAGAGCCAGTTCAACCCGGGTCACCGGGTGAGGGTCCCACATGGCGCGCAGACCTCTCCTGCTGCCCGCTGCTCCCCTCAGCAGTGTACTTCGGTCCTTCTGCCTGTTCTGCTCCCCGCTCTGGCTCTGGTGAATTCTCTCACCCTCCCCCGCTTCTGACTGTAACCAGTGCTTATATAAATAAATAAATAAATAAATCTTAAAAAAAAAATCTTAAAAAAAAATAATAAAAAGAAGGGCTGGACCAGCTTCAACCTCCCAGGGTGAATGACATATAAATTAAGATGGTGGGGAGGGCCCTACTATGGTAACAAGAGCCCAGCCAGACTTAGGAATAAATGTATTACAAAGCATTCTTTGACGGGTGGACCCAATATATCCAATGAATATATTTTAACTTTTATCAGGAAAAAGGTGCAATGGCATCTATATGTTCATCAGAGTCTCTCTCTCCCCAACTCACCCTCTCTCTCTTCATTCCCTCCCCCCTCCACTCCCTCCCTCCCTCTCTGCTCCATCTCTATCTCCATATGTATATTTAATATGCTGATTGTAGCTTCTGAGAGCTGTTTTGCAACTTCTAGATTTAAACAACTTTGTATAAATATTAATGATCCAGTGCAGCCAAGACAAATCAGATTTCTGATCTATTTTTTTTCCTCCGAAATCTAAACTGGAATTGTTACTGATTTTAACTCGTTTGGGTGTATAAATGAACAAAGACATCATGTCTACCTTGTTCCATGGGGGGTATTGTGTAGATTTTTTTTTTTTCATTTATAGATGATGCATTGCATTGTTTCAGTAATCAGTATCTTAATTTTGTGATTTTTTTTTTTTTTGGCTGTGGCAGAGAAACCAACATGTCAATTGTCCAAGGTCAGAACCTGCACATTAAGAATCTAGGGTTAAAATCACCACTTGGCTCAACTCTAATTACATTTCCAAATATGAGATATTTCATTGTTTTGATAATGGACCTAAAGTTTTGAGGATATAGCATCCTTCTAAATGTGAGCAAATGGGTTGTTCACATTTATGTTTCATCTCTTTATAGATTGAGGCCCTCTGCATAGGTCTTGTGTTTCCCCAAGAGCTAAAAGAAGGTGCAGCACAAGGAGCCCGTGCTTTTATGCAGTGACCCTCAGCTCCTGACCACCATTCTTGGTCATGCCTATAAATGAGCCTATCTCCATCCGGACCAGAACTTTGGACACACACAACCAAGAATGCCTCAATCAATGACACAGGCACCAAGGGGCCATCCCAAGTGTCTCTGGGCACAGCCACAGTCAGTCTGATATTGGACTCAGATGGCCTCCAGTCATGGCTCAGGTGTCCACAGGTGTCAGGGGTGTGACTGGGACCATGGTCAGTGGACTACCACTATGTCCCAAACTGGGCGCAGGGCAGGGCTACTGATCCATCTTGTTATTCACAGCATGAAATACCACTTTGTGTGGAAGACAGTGATTTCATGTGCCTTAGCTCACATGTAAATTGATGCAAGCCAAATACGAATGTGCAGGAAAGAGGTGATGAGTCATGACTGATGAGCATGCTATAGTTTCTCATGGGCTTCTGGGGCCATTTGGAGCCCCTTTCTGACATTTTGTTTGTTGCTTTTTATCAATTAGAGCCACAGTGTGTGTTTCTTCCTCACTGGGCTACTTTACTGATCAGGAGAGTTGTACTTGATTTTAAAGGTGTTTATGACATTGCCATCTGTACCTCCTCCATAAAACACAACACAGTGAGGGCCAGGACCCTGTCTCACAACCCCAGGAGTGACTGCTCTTGGCAGTGTCCCTCTTTTCTAGTTTTCTTGATTAGCTTTAACATTTTTGGAACTTAGAGTTACATGAATCCTAGCTATAGAGCATAGCTGAAAGAAGTCCTTTGAGCACAGTATGTGTGTGCCATGATCACCTGCCAAGCATCTGCAATACATACTTATTTTTGCTTTTTCCATTCTCCAAAAAGACAGGGTACCCATGTTTAACCCATCTGGATTATGGATAAAATAGCACAGAATCTTTGACACACAACTACAGAATGTGTTTATGCTGGTCTTTTGTGCCTGTAGCCACTGAGACTTTGCATTACCACAGTGTTCAAGCACACACAAGAGCAGAGGACTATGAATCCCATATACTCAGCTTTCAGCTTGTAGGTGAAAGCTGCAGGCATGGTTGTGCAAAAATAAATAAAAGATAAACAATGAAGCACCAAGTTCTTGAATGACATGACTGCAGATTGCTTCGGGCAACTGGAAACAGCACAGAGAGGTGTTTCTTATAACTGGTCCTACATTGGGTCTAATCAAATGAAAATGGTGAATTTGTCATTAAAGTCAGCTGCTCCTGGGCACCATTACCTCCCTCACACCGTAGCCAGGCACTGCTGTGCTTCTCCAGAAAGCTCCGTGGTTTAGGGCCTCTTTAGTGCTTATACCTCAACTTCCCCCTGCAAGGCCCAGCCTCCATGTGGATGGTACTAGTCCTCAGCAGCCCCTGGTACTGCCGCCTTCTGAACAAACCTGAACCCAAAGTCTTCACTACAGGCCCCAGCCTTCTGTAACAGTGCTACCCTCTAAGAACACCTGCCCACAGCCCAGGCCTACATGCCCATCATCAGGTGCAGTCTCTGGTGGCCTCTTCTTGTTCACCAAGAGAGCCACAGGCGCTTCCGGGCTGTGCTGGGAGGGTTCACAGGCACCAAAAGCACCAAGAACAGACTGCAGTGCTTCATGGTTGTCCCCACAATCCTTTGAGTGTAGTGGAGAGAAAGAAGTCTGTGGATCGGGGGGACATCTTAAAACCCAACCCCTGGAGCTCAGTTTCAAAATGATTCTCTGCATTCCTGACTTGATTCTGAGTAATTTTGCCTGGTTCTTAGAGGAATAGGAAGTGCCTTGGGTTCCTTTGGAAATGACATATAGATTTTGAAAACCAAAATGAGTCTTGTAAGTGGTAAATATTCCTTCCAGAGCCATCTGTGTCCATGTAGTGATTCAGGATGACCTGGTCAAGGGCACTTGGATTTGTGCAGGTAGCTTTGCAGCGGAGGGTGCCAGCAGTAATCAGCCAGACCTTGGGTAATAGTTCTATCTCTGATTCCCCAGTAGGGTGTCCAAGTCACACCCACCTCCCACAAAAAAAAGCTTGGATTTATGTTGCACCTGATTGTGCTGACTTTTAAGCAGGTTTTAGGTAATTGGGAAGGTATCTTGCAAGTGATACTCACAGTGTGGCATGATTTATTATGCATGCTTGGTGAAATCTGTGAAAAGGAGTTGCCCAAAGATCTGCTGATGTGCCCAGTCCCAGAATGCCAGTCCTGAACACAGCCACCTTCCTCTCCCCACACTGCAGGTACTCAAGTACCTACGGGTGTGCTTGGCCAAAACGGTACTTAACACTCCTCAGGTAGGGGATGACATGCCCACAGGATGAAGAAAATCTTTGGACAGCTATGCCTTCTGCAGTTTTGTCTCTTCCTGAGGTCCCCGCTGTCTTGCTGCAGCCCCCAGCAGTGAGAGGAAGAGCTGGCCTCTCCTTGTTGGAGTCAGAGGGGCGTCTTCTGTCTGGGGGAGCTTTCAGGCAGGACTTCTAGAAGATTGTCTAGAATTTGCTCCCACACCTGAACCTCGTGAGGCAAAGGATATTTTGGGTACTTTGCAGAGTGTTCCCTTTTTTCTGTTAATGGAACAACCTTTGTCCACAGACCAGGCTCAAAACTGTCACGATGTTCAGGCCTACCTCTGCCCATCATGGCCTCTGGGTTGTGACTCCTAAAATCCTCCTTGCAAAGCACTTGTCCTCATTCTTCCCTCAGGTCCTTTTGCTGGACTCCAGGTCCTGAAGACTTTAATGAATCATTAACAATTGTCCCAGTTCCTGGCCTTCTTTCCGCTGTCTCCCTTCTAATGTAGCTCCCAAAGCCCCAAGTTAATATTCTTGAGGCAGGTAGGCCTATTCCAGTCCTGGCTCACACACTTCAGTGGCTCCCACTGGTCTTCAAAATAGACTAAAATCCCTTTACTTGAGCACCCAAAGCATCAAATCAGACTTAGGTCTCTGCTCCCACAGGCCAGCCTCTACACAGCCCATTCTTCCCACAGCCCAGTTTTCCCAGATCCCTAAGACTGGGGGGTAGTAGTCAGGACCCCATTCTCCAACTCCCACCTCCCAGCCCATGTTGCTCCACAGAAAGTCTTCCTTGCCCTCCTACTCTGTGGGCTTCTGTTGGTCTAGGGAAAGTCATGGCAGTGTAACCCTCATCCCCTGCCTTAGTGAACAGACCCTCACAAGGCTTCAAAGGAAACACCCCAGCCCTTTCTGACAATGTTCCACTTAGTGGACCCACGTGGGGACCAGCTCTGGGCTCGAGACTCACAGGGAATCAGGCCATTCGCATCTTCCCGTCATTGTCAGATGTGAGTCCCAGGGAGGGATGAACCTATAATTCAGGAGTTCTAAAATAAAATGCAGGGAACACATGAAACCCTCATTGCTGTCCTGTAATTGCATATCTTCAGGGGAGCATTCTGGCTTTATCCAAGTCCATTGCATAACTGTGCTGACGTTTATGTAACTACATAATAGCAAGAGGGGGAAAATATTAACTAGGTGAATATTGCATTCATTTATCTATCAAATTCTATAAGTGCATGATCAGATAAATGCACACAAATTCCACTGGTTTCAATTCTTAGTATAAGAACCTTTTCTCCTGAACATTATTTTTTTAAAGATTTATTTATTTAAGCATACAAGAACGGGGGTGCAGGCCAGAGATGCGGGGGATGAGAGGTGTGACCAGAGACAGAGCAGGGAGCGGAACAGACAGACTGACTGAAATACACTGCTGAGGGGAACAGAGGGCAAGTCAGGAGAGGGTTGCTGTGCCATGTGGGTTGCTCCCTGGCCAGGGATTGAACTCGTGCTGCAGTGGCTACGTTGAGCTTCATAGGTTGTGTCTTAACCCCTTAAGCCACCAGGGAGGCCCTGAACATTATTTTTGATTCCTCACCTCCATATTAGGCACATGAGGGTCACATTAATACATGGCATATTTCACTAGAGGGTGGTCTCCTCCAAAAATAATCCTGCTATCTCATTAAAGAGGCGCAATCAGATTCATGGAAAGGTTGGGCTTGGAGAAGTGAAGTGTATGATTGGAGACAGGACTTAACCCTTCAGTGGCAGAAGTGGAAATCAGGCATGCCTCTATCACCCCTGCTTGCCCCCACCAGGTCTAATTGGGAACATGACCACTGACCCCCTGATACAAACTCCCAGTGCCCTTGTTTTACAGCGGGAGAGGAGAGTGTGCACAGCACGCACAACATGGGGCATGGAGTCTCAAGCCATAAAACTAAAGAATGACTTTGGCAGCAGGACTTAAAAATGGTCCTGGCACAACCTTTCTTTAACCTGCAAAATGATTAATTCTATTCCCAATAACTTAACAGAATTCAAAAGCCAGGGGGGTGGCTAAAAGCACAGTCACCCTTAGATATGTTTCTAAATATCTTAACTCAAAACTCTTCCCCCACGACTCCCAGCACAGCATTGTAATAATAGTTCATCATCATCACAATGCATGAATTCAGGCTCTGGTTCGAGGTGGTCGACAAACACTTGGTTATAAGTCATGAACTCAGGGTCTGGGGAAAGTCCGGGATCTGGATACATCACTGTTGGCACACAGGGACAGGACTGGTTCCCAGCATCCACTCTGGGACCCAGATACCTCCCCTTGTCCATTTTAAACACAAGGGACCTCTCTGCCCCTGTGACAGTAATGTTGAGGGTCACCTTGGTCCCCTAAACACTTCTCTATGCCAGCCACTGTGGAACATTCCATGAGCTTTGTGGCCCATGTTCCTGCACAGAGACATAATATAGGAAGAATTCTGGCAGATGAGGATGCTGAGGCATAGGGAGTTCAGGTTTCTTAACACAGGCTCCAATGTCATAAAGAGAGGCTCAGTGTGTAGACCCTGCTAGAGACCTCACTCCCAGCACACTTTCAACACTACACTGAACTGTCTTCTTACAAAGCTACCAGAAGATACTGTGTCTTCATGTTATTCAGACAAGGTCTAGGCACTTGGGGTTGGGATTTAACAAACCATTCTGGATTTAGGAAGTCATCAGTGCCCACCTGTATGATCCTGGACAAGTTATTCACCCTGCCAATGCCTCCAAGATAAGACAGGGAAATATAAGATAAGGCCGTTGGCACCACAAAGAGCTGCTCTATGCCCTGAGAGAGAGCAGGAGAGAATGTCCTGCAGTCAGAGGAATGGTGCCACATTGCACCTGGACAACCTCTTCATGTCCTTTTCTTCCTCTCTGAACAGTTGTATTTCTAACACCCAGCACAATTTCTTGCTGGCCCTGCTCAGCTTCCACAGACCTACCCCCTGTGGCCCCGCCCCCACCTTCAAGGCCACCAGGATAGAAGCAACACTCCTACCTGCTGAGGCAGCACTGGCTGCCCCTACCCATGCATCTGGCTACCAATGCACCTCATGAGCCATCTGTTGCTATCCGAAGGCCACCTTCAACTCCCCACATCAGAACTTCTTCCCAGAGGCTCTCTCTTGATATACTCCCCTCCTGTCACTATGGGAACCCCTGCTCATGCCAGAGTCCCCTCCTTGGCAATGTCTTTCCAAAGCCCTCTGATCACTGAGTCTGCTGCCTGCCACACCCCTGTCATCCCTCTGACTTTCATATCTTCCACAGTCACAGTGAAAGGATTTCAGGGAATGTTTCCAATTTGAACCTTGACCTCCTAATGGCAAGGTATTTACATTATAAAATTTGGATTCTGAACTCTATGCACTTGAAGATAGAGGATGGGTTTATGAGGCTTTGGGGGCTATGACCCCCAAATATCCTTAACGTGCAGGATCGGAGTGTCCGTGTTATTTGTGGTTGGTAAAGGAGTATAGTAAACACCCTGTTTCTTGTTTGGTTAATTGTTATAAAGAATAAAAAGGAACAACACCTGGGACTAAAGAGGACCTGATACACAAGATGTTTACCAAAACTCCTCTCTCTCATTGGTTGAGAAAAGCAGATCTGAGGGAATTAATTTGAACATCTTAATTTAAGATTCTACAATGATCAAGGCGATATATTCAATTAGACCATAGAAACTGGGGCTAGAAAAATGCTCTGAGAAGGGCCACTCACATGTGGGAAATAAGCTAGTCCTTCCCCAGGAATCTTCTTGGAGGTTGTCAGGGTATAAATAAGACATAAATATGATTAGAGTAATAACTAACTGTTGTCTAGGAGAAGTTCTGTTAGTAAATCTTTTAAAAATCATTTCATTTTTTAATTTTTCAAATTTTTATTCCTTTACTGTTGAGGTAATGTTGGTTTACATCACTTTTTATATTTGGGAATGTGGATCTCTCCCTTCAGGTGCTATTACCATAGTGTACCCACCCCAAAGCACCCACAGTCCTTTGTGCATCCTCCCCACTTTGTTCTTGCCTCTCCCTGCCCTCATCCCTTCCCCTCTGAATTCCAAAGTCCTATAGTCAGCTTTCAAGGGTTAGTTTTTAAATTTTGACTTTATCTGACCCTTGGTTTTGTTTCTCTAGGGTCACCTGTGATACTATCCATTGCTAGTCTTTCTCCTTTGGCTCATTTCACTGAGCATAACCCATTTCAGCTCCATCATCCATGTTGCTTCAAAAGGCATGAGGTCGGGGACTCCCTGGTGGTGCAAGGGGTTAAGACCCAGCTCTGTGAAGCAGTCTGCAGCCACTGCAACACGAGTTTGATCCCAGACCAAGGAGCACCCATACAGTGCATCAGACCTCTCCTGTCTTACCCACTGCTCCCCTCAGCAGTGTATTTCGTCAGTCTGCCTGTTCTGCTCCCCACTCTGTCTCTGGTGAATCCTTTCACCCCCTGCATCTCTGGCTTGCACCCCAGCTCTTGTATTCATAAATAAATAAATATTTTTTAAAAAGGAAAGTTAAAAAAAGGCATAAAGTTATCTTTTTTGATCATTGAGTTGTGTTCCATCATCAAGTATATATATCATACCTTCCTAATCCACTCATCTATTTGTGCTGCAATGAACACGGGACTACAAAACCACTAATTCAAAGGAAACTTGCATTCCCACATCCACTTCTAGGAGGCATTGCTGGGTCATATGGCAGATACATTTTTGAGGTTACCTTGGTTTCCTGCACTGTGTATGCTTTAAGAAATAGGTTCAGTGGCTTCAAAAGTATGACAACACACCGCCCCAACCACTAAGTACCCATGACCTCCCACCATAGTCTATCGGGCTCCTTCTCCAACCTCCAACCTCCAACCTCCACCCTCCCCCTCCAGTATCATCAATTTGGCAGTCAGATTTCTGGGGGGGATTGGTTTTTGTTTTGTCTATCCTTTTGTTTTCTTTCTTTATGCTACACATGAGTGAAATCATCTGATATTTGTCCTCTGATTGTTTTGCTTAGCATAATTCCCTCCAGTTCTATCTATGTTGTCACAAAAGGTAACATTTCATCTATTTATAAAGCTGAGTATTTATTATGCAAATAAACCACATCTTTCTGATCCATTCATCTGTTGTTGGACACTTACATTGTTTCCATAGCTTGGGAATTATAAAAGGAGCTGCAGTGAACACAGGTATACATACATCTTTTGAATTAGTGATTTTATATTCTTCAGATAGATACTGAGGAGTGGAATTGCTGGATCACATGACAGACGCAGTTTTAGTATTTTGAGCATCCTTCATACCATTTTCCACATTGACTGGACAAGTCTACTTTCCCACCAACACTACTTTCTCCTCACCAACACTTGTTATTTCTGGTCTCTTTGACATTCTCCTTCTCACAGGTGTGAGGTAGCATTTCGCTGCACTTTTGAGTTGCATTTCCTTGATGATAAATGATGATGAGCATCACTTTCAGCCATTCATATGTCTTCTTTGGAGAAATAGCTATTTAGCATTTATTTTTAAAATAATTTTATTTATTTTTATATATCCTTTACATCGTTCTTCATTTTTTTTTTTACAATGTATGCTTCTCATCTCAGTTATAGTCCCCATGGAATTCCCATGGGGGAATTCACCAATTCACCCGTGTACCATCACCACAGTCCCTTGTACTCTTCCCACCCGTTTTGATCCTACTCCCTTCTCCCTCCCTGCAGAATGTCTCTGGTCTGTTGATTTTGATTTTCACTTAATTATAATAACTTTTTCCTTATCCCTTATTTGGATCCTCTACAGTCCTCCTATGAGTGAGATCATCCGGTATTTTTCTTTTTCTTTCTGGCTTATTTCACTGAGCATGATCCCTTCCAGCTCCATCCATTTTGCTGTGAATGGCCTGAGTTTATCTTTTTTTGATTGCTGAGTAATATTCATATATATAACACATCTTCTTGATCCAGTCATCTATTTTTGGACATTTGGGTTGTTTCCATAGCTTACCTATTGTAAATAGTGCTGCAATAAACATAGTGATGCAGGTGTCCTTTTGATTAATATTTTTGTGTCCTGTGGATATATACTTAGGAGTGAAATTGCTGGATCTATGGAAGCTTCATTTTTAGAAGTTTGAGGAACCTCAACACAGCTTTCCATAGTGGTTAGACCAGTTTACATTCCCGCCAGCGGTGTAGAAGAGTTCCTTTTTCCTTTTGCATTTCTGCTCATTTTTGATTTGTTTTTTAGCATGTTGAGTTGCATGAGACCTTTATATATTTTGAATATTAGCCCCATGTTGGATGTATGATGTGCAAATTTATTCTCCCACTCAGTAGGGGAGGCTTTTTGTTTTATTGATAGTTTCTTTGGCTATGCAGAAGCTTTTTAGTTTATCTGAGTTCTACTTGTTTATTTTTGCTTTTGTTTACTTTGCTGCTGGAGTCCCTAGTGATGTCTCTGAAGTCTATGTCATGAAGTGCTTTGCCAAAACCAATGTAAAACAAAGATGTGTACTTCAAGAAAGGTGTACTGGAGAAAGAAATAAACAAAAGTTAACATGCCTTAGTTTGACGCAGGTGTGGGAAAAGGCCCTAAAAAATATGGCCAAATAGGGCATCCCCTGCGGTACAGCAGTTGAGCCCTGGGTTGCAAAGCTGCCCACAGCCTCTGCAGCTCTGGTTCAATCCCGGCCGGCCGCTGTGTGAGGGTCCCACATGGCGCACAGACCTCTCCTGCCACGCCCACTGCTCCCCTCAGCAGTGTATTTCGTCAGTCTGTCTGTTCTGCTCCCTGCTCTGGCTCTGGTGAATTCTCTCACCCTCCCGTGCTTCTGACTGTACCCAGTGCTTGTATAAATAAGTAAATCTCTAAAAAAAAAAAAAAAAAAAAAAGAACTGCCCTTTAAAAAAAAAAAAATACGGCCAAATATTTTTAATGCAGAATTATTTCTTTTAAAGACTTCTATTACCTTGCAGTTAATTTATTTTCAAAGGAGTCCTTTCAGTGGCCTCTTTAGTAAATGAGAGCTGCTTATTAAAATTTATCATTGATTTGTATATGTTTTATCAAATGTTTAAAGACATAATTATCTTAAGTAGGTAAAGCAGCTTCCTTGCTAATATTTTAACATCATTTTAATTTTCTTTGTGCATGTGTGTGTGTATGTAGAAGAACTGGGGTGTAGGCCAGAGATTCTGGGTATGAGAGGATTCACCAGAGACACAGTGGGTAGCACAGTGGGCAGATTGAAATACACTGCTAAGTGGAGCAGTGGATGAGACAGGAGAGGTCTGCTGTGCCATCTGTGGGTTAGCTCTCTGTCAGGGGATCAAACGCAGGCCCTAGCAGTGACAGTGCTGAGACTTAACCCCTAGGCCACAAGGGAGGCCATCATTTTCATTTTCTACATAGCTTTTTGTCTATCTTCATAATCTGCCTTTCCTGTGTGATGTTCCTCCCAAGCTCCTGAAGCCCTAATTTGAAATGAACCATGGGAGGGAAATTACTTAATTGTGGCAAAAGGCAGGAGTCTGAGAAAGAAATACCATACATTCCCCTGAAATTCTTGTTTGGTAATTCAACCTAGGTCTCTGGCCCCACATTCTGCCTTCCCAGATTTTTAACCTCTGGGCCCCAGACCCTGGTGTCAAAATTCAGCAGAAGAAGAAGCTATTTGAGCTCATTTGGGGGACCCAGCAGAGCCTTGAGAAAAGGGGGGCAAAGTGAAGTTGAAAAGCGCAACATGCGGCATACAGAATGGACTGGATTAGCAGGCAAGCTGGGCTCTCACAGTCTCCAAACTCCAAGAGCTTTGACTTGGGACTTTGACGAGAACAAGTCATTCCACAACTTCTCTTTGCTAATGTCATGCTGCTTTTTTCTATTCAAATTATGCCCACTGGATCTCTTAAATTAGCACCTACTATGTGCCACACGTGTTGCCATGTGCAGGAGACACAGTGGAGAAAGACACAGGCCCTATGCTCATGGGAATTTAAATATTCTAGCAAGAGGATCCCTGTTCCTCGAAGTCATTGACTCTCCAGGTCTTGGGCCAGGAGGTTTCTGTAGATAATTGCCACTGGGGGTGTACCTGCCCTGGGAACCCCTAGCAGTGTCCTCACTTTATGCTGTCCTTAGAATTGATCCTCATCCCTAAGTGGTCCCCACCAAAACATGCTGATCCTCCTTGTTTCCCTCCATCTTGCCCCCTCACCTCCCAGCCTAGCTCATCATCCAGAGGCCATCTCCCTCCTTCCACTACCTCCTTCATCACCATGTCAATTGACCTCTTCCCCATATAAGCTTAGCTAGTCTCAGTGTGGGCAGCACTGCATGGCTCACCTTCTTGGAGCCAGAAGAATTGTGGCTGAGTACCTGCAGACACCGCTGCTTCCTAGCCTGGGTGAAGGTGAGACCCATCCTCAGACTGGCACCCTGCCTTCCCGAGCAGCACCTCCTTTTTTCTTTAGTCTCAGAGGAAGTCAAATGAGAACAGGAAACAGTTTTGAATTCACGACAGGAACTTGTATGGATCCATCATGATCGCGGGTCTACTGTTTGGAGTAGAGCAGCAGCACAGCATCTGGGAGACAAGAGAGTAGTGAGCTTGGAAATAATCCTTGGTGTTCATAGGGATTCAGCTTTGTAACCACCACTCTCTTCCCCAGAGGCCCACAGCCAAGGGAAGTCCCACACAGTAAAAGAACCAGAGGGAATCAGAGCCTCCTCTTTGCCTAGGAAGTCATCACATTAAATTTGCCATCTGGAGAGGTTGTGCTAACCCAGGATCCCCTCGCTCGTCTGCTGGCCAAGTGGGGCTGAGGAGGGACTGAAGGCTCCTCAGGAGGGAGTTGCCACAGCATCACTGAAGTCAAAGCACTGGGCTCCTGGCACCTGGGGTTCAGCCTGTATCTCCTCTTGCCGGGTTCACCCTGACCCAGCAAATTATGCGCCTGCTAGCCTGTTACTCTGCCAGCAACAAAGGCCCCGGGAGAAAAAGACATCATCCCAACAGCAGTTTCATTACCTTTCTATTTTACTCTTATCTTGTGAAGCTGGGAAAAGATGTTCTGTATTAAAATGTTCCTTCTCGCCATGCATAATGCTAATGTCCTCAACATAATAAAGCTAATGGAATATTTTACACACTGAAAATAGCTGCAGTGACCTTTTTTCATTCTGGAAAATCTTATTTTTTCCCTCTCGCTCCTTTCCCTCCACCTTGCATTTCAGATATCAGTCCCCTATAACCAAGTGACCAGGACACCTTCCAGAATTAGTATTTACTCAATGGAAGCAACACAAGGAAAATCATCAAATGATATGGAGGGAAATAAACAATCATTTCCTCCAGTTATGACCTTTGTAAAATCTCACGCTCTTACGTACAAAGATTGAACTCATTGGGAGTAGTTAGCACAGTTCACATCCCCCTTGAGGGTTTTTGTTTGATACTGCCTCTAATTTAGACCTGCTGGATGAATCTGGAGGGTATGGTAGTCTCGGGATCCTCACTTTTCTCCAGTTTTACTCAGGTAAAACTGATAAATAAAATCGTATATATTTACAAGGCAATGTATTGCATTGTTTGAATGGTAGGACAGTGGGAAAGTCCGTGTCAACCCTGAAAGTCTGTCTGATTGCAGCCCTCGGCTAGACTTGACCATTATTTGGTCTCAAGGGTCCTTAATCAGAGTAGATAGAAAAGATCTGAAGGAAGATAGGGAGCATGTCCATGGAAGTTGCACCTCCTCTGAATAGTGGGCACCTGAAACCGTTCCATGCCCAAGTGTCACTTGTCAGAGTTAAGTCTGTTTTTTTAATGTCACTGTTATTAAGGAGACTGGAGGTAGAAAGTACTTGTACAGCATTAATCATGTCTCCTTTCATTTCCTAAAATTTTAGCACTTAAGTGGTATTAAGGTAGAGGTAGGACTATTTATACTTGACCCAAGGTGGAAGGGACTCAGCCAAGGAATTTTCTAGAAGGGGGTAGGAGGTAGTGATGGGCAGAATCTGGGATATTCTGTTGGTACTAATTCCCCCACCAGAAAAATCTTTTCTCCTATAGATTCTGTTTGTTACTGATAATGGAGAAGAGGTTGGCAGGATATTGAGACTCCTAAAAGGGGCTGCCATTCAAAAAAAAAGAAAAAAGAAAGAAGAGAGGAAATCTGTGGTCCTGAGACAGCTCTCAAATTCCCTTTTCCACTGCCCTCCCTTTCTGTCTGCCCTCCAGGTGTTCTTGCTTATGGGTGATTCTCACAGGAGCTGACATTTATGTGGCATAAACGGGAATGTGTGTTTGCATGTGTGTTGTTGCACATAAACATTCACATATGTACACTAGTTAAGACCTTCACCCACCCACTTGTTATATTTATGTTTCTAAGTTAGGTGAATATAATATTGTCACTATCTAATAGGCTGTCCCTGACAATACAAAATGCTATCTTCCCAGGCTACTAAGCTCCAGGAATCAAAGGGAGGTCATCTCCTAGGGACTGAGCAGAACGTGTTGCATTGTACCCCTGACCCCATGCGGTATGACCCAGACCAACTATTTTGTCTAAATTCAGAGTTCAGTGTTTGCCAGTAAAGAGCAGCATTAAGGGAAAGAAAAAAGATTGAAATTACCGAGACCCTGACTTTCAAATGTGGACAACTAATAAGAAAGTATAGCAACTAATAAGTATAGCAACTAATAAGAAAGCTCAAAACCATGGCCTCCATGTAGAATTGCCTTAACAGTTATGAAAGGAGCCAAATTCTTCTACTTCAGGGAACCTTGTTTAATTTCCTGCAACTCCTATGATCTGTGTAATTTTTTGTTTGTTTGTTTGCATTGTTTCACAGGCAGCAACTTCTCAGTTTTCTGATAAACCTCTTCTGTTTAGAATTCTGATGTAATTACTTCTGCAACCACCCTACACCTAGTGGCATTAAACAACATTTTCATTATACTCATGTTTTCTGTGGGTGGGGAGTTTGAGAACCACCTTGGGAGAGCCTTTTTTCTGCTCTCGAAAGAATAGAGGCTAGGGTAACTTGAAGATGGAGCTGAAAATATCGGTGGTGTCTTCTGCCCATATCTGGTAACCAGTGCTGGTTATTGCCTGAAACTCTCTGTACAAGCACCTACTTATTGCCTCTCCAGGTGATCTCTCCAGGTAGTTTCATTCGATTGCTAGCCAGCATGGTTGCTGGGTTCCCAAAGCTAGTGGCCCAAGTTATGAAGTTGGAACACTTGGCTTTGTCATGATCCAGTCTCTGAAACCATGCAGCACTGCTTCTAACAGACTGTACTGGTCGAAGCCTTCATAGACTTCCATCCAAACTCATGGGAGGAGAGAGAAAGGTCAAGGTTCTAGAGTAGTATGAGGGATGGGAAATATTGCATCAGAAATTTTTGGTAAATAGCATCGACAACAATTGCATTTCTTTCTTTATTTATTTTTATTATAAATTTTATTTTTATATTCCCCATATAATTGCGACCCCCTTATTTTGACCCCAATCCCTCCCTTCCCCGCCCCCTACCCCTCATAGAGTGTCTCTGGTTCATAGTTGTTTGTTGAATTTGATTTTTACATTCTTATAGTTATTCTTTTTCCTGGTCCCTTATTTAAGTTTTCTAGATTCCTGCTATGAGTGAGACCATCCAGTATTTTTCTTTTTCTTTCTGGCTTATTTCACTAAGCATGATCCCTTCCAGCGCCATCCATGTTGCTGCAAATTGCATGTGTTTATCTTTTTTGAATGCTGAGTAATATTCCATGGTGTATATGTACCACATCTTCTTGATCCAGTCATCTATTTTTGGGCATTTGGGTTGTTTCCAAAGCTTAGATATTATAAATAGTGCTGCTATAAACATAGGGGTGCAAGTGCTCTTTGGAATTGATATTTCTGTGTCTTTTGGGTAAATACCTAGTAGTGGAATTGCTGGATCATATGGAAGCTCTATGTTTAGTAGGTCAAGAAATCTCCACACAGCTCTCCATAGTGGTTGGACCAGTTTGCACTCCCACCAACAGTGCAGGAGAGTTCCTTTTTCTCCACAACCTCGCCAACATTTGTTGTTGCTAGTTTTTTTTACGTGCCATTCTCACTGGTGTGAGATGGTATCTCATGGTAGTTTCGATTTGCATTTCCCAGATTACTAGTGATGTTGAACATTTTTTCATATGCCTGTTGGCCATTTGCATTTCCTCTTCAGAAAAGTTTCTTTTTAGCTCTTCTGCCCATTTTTTGACTGGATTTATTTTTTTAACAAATTTTTTAAAAGATTCATTTATTTATACAAGAACTGGGGTACAGGCCAGATATATGGGAGGGTGCAAGGATTCACCAGAGACAGAGCTGCGAAGAGAATAGGCAGACTGATGAAATACATGGCTGAGGGGAGCAGCAGGTGAGACAGGAGAGGTCTGCTTTGCTATGTGGGATTCTCGCCAGGAGGCCGGGATCAAACCCATGCTGCAGAGGCTGCGGACAGCTTCCCAGAGAAGTGCTCAACTGCCTGCACCACTAGGGAGGCCCCCACAATTGCATTTTTAAGAATGAAGGCAAATTATGTCCACAACATAGTTGTATTAGTTTCATAGAAAAACTTTCTATCCTAAATACTGCATTCAGAAAGAATATCAAATTAACAAAACCTTAAGACATAAAATGCTTTCTAGTTTATGAGGTCATGGCATTATTGTAATACAAAAAAATGCAAATGGTATTTTTACTCAGAAGACTTTATTCTTATCAAATGTACACTGGCATGCATAACAATGATGATAAATATGCCTAATGAGTTAGAAGAGCTGAGAATCTTGTGAATCTTCAGTCAGCTAAACAAATAGCATTATGTTGCTAAGGTTAAATAATAGTGTTAAATAGTTTAGATGATTTTTAAAATAAGCTAAGTTAGCAGATTCCTTCAAATATCTCTGGCCTGATACAATATATATGTACAGGAAGGGAATAGAAACTGTCTAAGCAAAAGAACCATCTTAAATCACTTGTTAATCTTTGGCATACATCTTACTTGTTATTCTAAAAGCAAAGTGCCAGTAAAGCTTATAGTATTTACTTTAGGCTCTTAAGTAAATAATTTATAGAATCTTAAGTGCCTTGCACTTCAAAAGTTTGAACTTAACTTAGCACATAGTTCACACCAATTTGGCACCCTTCCTTGTTGTTAAGTAGCCATGCACAAAATGTATCATATCAAACTTGCTGAAATACTGCATTTGCAAGTCATCACCCTCCTTATTCATATTTTAAGTAACTCTCCTTGCCAAGTGGATGTAAGTCCCTTTGTTGATGTATCTGCTGCTAAAAATCTCAATTACTCTGTATTCATATCTGAGATAGTGTTGTTTCTGGCTTGATTTTGATAGGGAAGAAAAATCTCCCTACCTCTTTGAGGAGTGTACCACAAGTCCACTGTTCACACCAAAGCATGAGACTAAATCATAGGATGAGAAAACACCTATAACCCCCATATCCTACAACCATTTAAATAAGCCTCAAGTATAATAACATTGAATTTAAGCTGGGAATACTGTAATGCATATACTATGTCTGAAGAAAAGTTTATAGAAAAGCCCCGAGCAAGAGAAGGGAACAAATAAGGTCATTAAAGCAATCTGAAGCTCGTGTTACCTAAATTTACAGCAAGCATGAAATATGCTACAGTCCTATTCAAATTTACACAAATTCTCAAATTCAAGGCCTGTTTAGCTCACTATCTTGTTCCTTATATGTCTTTCAACAATATATTGCAAGGCACACCAAGAGTCAAGAAAAGACTGCAGAGGAAAAGAAATTTTCAGTACCAAACTTGAATATTACTTAGATGTTGGAATTGTCAGACAGGGAATTTAAAGTAACTGTGATCTCTATGTTAAAGATGCTAAAGGAAAAGGTAGATAACATGCAAGAACAAATGGGTCATGTCAACAGAAAAATAAAAACTATAAAAGGAAGTGCCAGAAGTAAAAAAAAATGAGTAACAAATAATGTTCTTGTTGGCACTTTAGACAAATGAGAAAATTTTAGTGACCTTGAAGATAGGACAAAAGAATTTTTTTTAGTTTTTTTATTTTAATATTTATCATTTTTTTACTTTTTTTAGACAATATTTGCTTCCCCTCACACCCTCAGATTGAGTCCCCTTAGAATTTCCTTCCCCAAGGCACCTGTGCACCATCACCACAGTCCCCTGTGCTCCTCCCTCCCTCCCTCTCACCCCTCTCCTTCCCTCTCCCCTGCAGTATGTCTCTGGTTTATAGTTGTCTGTTTTTGCTTTGTTGTGTTTTGTACTGTTATTACTAATTTTTTTACACTGATGTCTTATTTTGTTCCCCTATATTCCTGTTATAAGTGAAACCATCTGATATTTTTCTTTTTCCTTCTGGCTTATTTCACTGAGCATAATTCCTTCTAGTTCCATCCACGTTGCTGTGAATGGCATGAGTTTATCTTTTTATTGCTGAATAATACTCCATTATGTATATGTAACACATCTTGAGGTTCCTCAGTCTACTAAAAATGGAGCTACTATATGATCTGGCAATTCTACTACTAGGGATCTACCCAAAGGACACAAAAACAGTGATTCAAAAGAGCACCTGTACCCCTATGTTTATTGCAGCTCTATTTACAATAGGTAAAACCTGGAAACAACCCAAAGGACAAAAGAATTTAACCACGCTGGGGCCTCCCTGGTGGTGCAAAGGGTTAAGACACAGCACTATGAAGCTTTCTGCAGCCACTGCAGCACGAGTTCGATCCCCAACCAGGGAGGTGACCCACATGGTACAGCAGACCTTTCCTGACTCGCATGCTGCTCCCCTCAGCAGTGTATTTCAGTGGATCCACCTGTTCTGCTCCCCACTCTGTTTGTGGTGAATCCTCTCACCCGCCCTGCACTTCTGGCCTCTACCCCAGTTCTTGTATACATAAATAAATAAATTTTTAAAAAAGAAATAAACCACACTGAAACACAAAAAGAAATAAGAATAAAAAGAAAAACTGAACAGAATGTACAAGAACTGTGGAGCTATATGAAGCAATATAACATGTAATTAAAATGCCAAAAGGAAAAAATATTTGAAGACCTAATGGCCAAGGGTTTTCCAGCAATAGTGATAAGCATCAAACCAGTATTTCAAGAAGCAGAGACCATCAAGCAGAATTAAACAAACAAACAAACAAAAAACTTCAACAACAACCTCAGCCTAGCTATATCATATTAAAGAGTAGAAAAATGAAAGCAAGGAGAAAATATGGGAGAAGACAGAAGAGGGAAAATCAAGGATATAGATGGTGGCAGACTTCCCATCAGAAACCATGTATCTAAGATGTAGTCAAGTACAATCTTTAAAGTATGGAAAGGACAAAACAAAACCTACCAACCTAGAAGTGTATGTCTAGAAAAAATATCCTTCAAAACTCGAGGATAAATAAAAACTGCCTAAAAGAACTGAAAAAAATTATTGCCAGCAGACCTGAAGTCTATAAGAAATAGTGTACCAAGCCAGTATTGAGTCCTACAGATTCATACATTTCTACTTTTATATGGAAACCATGGAGTAGGGATCTTTGAACCTTCATTTCCCAGTAATTAATATCCCTTTTAAGGGTCAGCCTTGCCACTGCTGACATGATGCAAGAAAAGCAATATTGACCTGAGCTAGCCTCTCCTCTTGCCCATTTGACCCTAGGCCAGTCATGCTTGGCTCATTTTACAGGAAATAGTGGTATGAAGATTACACAAAGTCACATATAAACACTTGGGTAGAATCTAGCTCCTTACAAACATTCAATAAATGTTTTGTTTTGTTTTAAATATTTATTTATTTTATTTATTTATTTATTTGTGCAAGCACTGGGTACAGTCAGAAGCTCAGGAGGGTGAGAGAATTCACCAGAGCCAGAGCAGGGAACAGAACAGGCAGACCAATGAAATACAATGCTGAGGGGAGCAGCGGGCGGCAGGAGAGGTCTGCGCACCATGAGGGACCCTAATCCAGTGGCCAGGGATCGAACCGGCGCTGCAGAGGCTGTGGGCAGCTTCGCAGGCCAGCACTCAACCACTGAGCCACCAGGGGAGACCCTCAATAAATGTTTTTTTTTTCCCCTTGAATGAAAAGTGAAGAAAATATTTAATGAAATTCTTCAGGAAGCAGGAAAATATTATTTAAAAATCAGCCCCACTTTTACTGAAAGATCATCAAAAAAAAGTAATAAAGTGAAATAAATCTTTCATTTTTATTATTCTTAATTTATCTAAAAGATCACTGCTTAAAGCCATACTATAACTGCACTGGCTGATTTTGGTACTTGTAAAAGTAAAAATGACAACAATGTCACAGGAAGGAGAGAAAGGATTTGGAATATTCTATCATAAAGTGCCAACACTACGTATGAAACTGTATGGTGTCATTCGACAGTACAGTTAAGTTTAATAAAAATGTAACTAAACCCTAGGACAATCCTGAAGTCTATATTTTTAAAAGGAAGTATAAATGATAAGTTAATAGTGGAGATAAAGTGAAATCATGTAAAATGCTCAATTAAAACCAGAGAAGGCTCACAAAGAAAGAACAGAGACAAAAGATATACAAAGATGCTACATATTAATCCAATTATGCTAATAATTAGTTACATGTGAGTGGTGTAAACACATCAGTTAAAAAACAGGAATTGCTGGACTGGTTTTAAAAATGCAATACCCAAATATGCTATTGTACATAGAGATAAATGATATACTGCATACATTTAAAGACAGTTACTTTAAATATAAGGAACTAGATAAAAAGTAAATATTAAAAGTAAAGATACTAACACAAATCAAGATAAACCTGGAGTATCTTTATTAATTTCAGACAAAGCCTACCTCAGAACAAGGGAGATTATCAAGGTAGAAAGAGGACGATTGCATAATATCAAGGAGTCAGTTCTCTAAGAAGACATAATCATCCTACTTCCTTATGCACTTAAACAGTCAAAATATGAGGCAAAACCTAAGAGAATTGAAAGAAGTATATATAATTACAGGTGAAGAAGGTAGCACCCTTGTCAGTAATCAAGCACAGAGAAAATCAGTAAAGATATTGAAGACATGAACAACACTATCAATCAATTTGATCAATCTGACATTAAAAGAACACTTCAGTCACTGACAGAAGAATGCACATATTTTCAAATACACATACAGCATTCACCAAGAAAGACCATATTCAGGGTCACAGAACAATTCTTTAAAATTACTAAAGAACAAAAAATATAAAAAGTGCATTCTATCGTAGAACACATAAGAAATAAAATAAAATTCAGTAGCGGAGAGGTAGCTGGGGATTTTTCAAATACTTAGAATTTAGAAATCTATATACTTCTCAATAACCCATGTGTCAAGAAGAAAGTCTCAAAAGAAACTAAA
Source organism: Talpa europaea (assembly GCF_964194135.1). Classification (NCBI taxonomy): domain Eukaryota; kingdom Metazoa; phylum Chordata; class Mammalia; order Eulipotyphla; family Talpidae; genus Talpa; species Talpa europaea. Next base: position 39,842,456 of record NC_140078.1, read on the forward strand.
AAATATCTTGTACTAAATGAAAATAACACAAAAAATTGTGGGGTATAGTTAAAGCAGTGTTTGGAGGAGAATTCACAACATTAAAATGAATATTAGAAAAGAAGAAAAGTCTAAATCTGAGCTTCCACCTTAAGATGCTTAAGAGAAATAAAGATATGTTAAAACAGAGTAAAGGGAAAAATTAAAATTAGAGATGAAACCCATTAACACTGAAACTGAGGTAACAATAGAGAAAAACATATTCAAATCAGTTCTTTCAAAAGAAAAATCAATAAAATCTGAAAGATGGGAAAATTAATAATTCTCTCAAAAGACTAATGGAGTGAGGAAAAGGCAGGGGGAGAACACAAATTACCCATATCAAGAGTGAAAATGGGTCATGAGGTTTGACATTAAAAGAATAAGAGAGGGCCTCCCCGGTGGCACAGCAGTTGAGCGCTGGGTTGCGAAGCTGCCCGCAGCCTCTGCCCACAGCTTCTGCAGCACCGGTTCAATCCCTGGCCACCAGGCGAGGGTCCCACAGGGCGCGCAGACCTCTCCTGCCACCTGCTACCCCCCTCAGCAGTGTATTTCATCAGTCTGCCTGTTCTGCTCCCCGCTCTGGCTCTGGTGAATTCTCTCACCCTCCCGCGCTTCTGACTGTACCCAGTGCTTGTATAAATAAATACATAAATCTTTAAAAAAAAAATTCTCAGAGTGATAACTCTATGCCTGTAAATTTTAGATGAAATAAACCAAATCTTGAAAACAAACTGCCAAAACTCATGAGAAACAATTGCCCAATAGCTATGAAAAACAGTAGTTCTCAATCTCACATCCATGCTGGACTCACCAGGAAAACTTTAAAGATTGCTAATACCCAAATCCATGCCTGGCCATCTTTACTTATAGTCTGGGATGGGTCTGGGCTGGCAGGTGTTTGGACCCTGTGATAACCACATGGGTCATGCTACTGCCTACGGCCCCACATTCTGATGTCCTTCGAGCAAAATGGTGTTTTCTACACTCAAGAAGCCTTTCTCTTAGTGGGTCTCTCAGTAGCTATAACTTTGAAGTCTCCCTAATTCCAGTGACTGGAACTGATGCTGATTTTTATTCCCAGCCTTAGAAATAGCAATCATTTGAATGAGATTGGACACTCTGATTTCGATGCTTTTATTGACCATCCTTCCCAACACTCTTGAAATTGCTGCTTTAACATCCGTGAAGCAAAGGTCAATATAAGGACCCAGCTGCCCTCCCATTATAGTGCATTCACTGTTGTCTAGGCTTAGGAGGCATTATGAACAATGTTTCAATCAGATGTAGTTTTTGGTGAAGGTTTATATCCATATTCATTGGCATAGAAGACTAGTCTGCAAAAAGGACACTTTCATTATGGTAGGAAAACATTCCTTTTCATCAAACGTATTTTGAAAGCAATTTTAATCTTGCATTACAGGAGAGGGGAGTCTATTTTGATCGCATAAATAAACCTAGATTGTTCCCAAGAATGCAGTAGGGAATCTTAAATTGCCATGAAGGCCTCAGTCCATCCTACATGGAACACTTTTGAGAATTTCCCTTGTACAGCCAGTGGTCAGCCCTTCCCCTGGAAAGGAGCCGTGGGCAAGGTGGCTCCCTGCTGCTCAAGGCAGTGTCCTGTGAAGAACTCCACTGGGAACCATCAGCAGCCCTTCCTCCCTGCAACTGGGGAGGGGGGTGTTGATCCTGAAGAGGGAGTCTGGGCACAGCACCCACAGGATCCACTGCACACAGCATAGGTGACAAAAACATACTTAACAGACCTCTAAATGCAGAGCAAGGAGCCTCCCTGGTGGCACAAGGGGTTAAGATGCAGCACTGTGAAGCTATCCACAGCCCCTGTAGCATGAGTTCGATCCCCAGCCAGGGAGGTGACCCACATGGCACAGGAGACCTCTCCTGCCATGCCCGCTGCTCCCCTCAGCAGTGTGTTGCAGTAGATCTGCCTTTTCTGCTCCCCACTCTGTCTCTAGTGAATCCTCTCACCCCCGACACCTCTGGCCTGTTCCTCAGTTCTTGTATGCATAAATAAATAAATCTTTAACAGTAAATAAATAAATAAATGTGGAGCGAGCCACAAACACATATGTGTGTGTGTCCCATATGGTAACTCAAAATTCCTCATCCCCAGAGACAGAGTGCGGAGCACTTCTTCTTGTGCCTCCCCCACTCCTCTCCTCCTTTCTGACAGCCCCTCCCCTGTGAAAAGCAATGGCAATGGAGAGATGGAAAAAGTAAGCCTACAAAGACAGTCCCCCAATTTACACAGGTCTGGTCACCTTATCCTTTTCTTGAAACCTTTTACTAACCTGAGAACTCCAGCAAAATGTGGGCTCACCTGGCTTCTTGCCATAGGAGAGGCTTCTCAAATGCTAATATCCCTAGAAGTGATATGTACCAAGTCATTAAATTCCTAAATTTCAAATCAAGGAAAGGAAAAAGCAGATGTTCCAGAAAAAAAACAAACAAGCAAACAGCAAAGCACATGTTCCCCCAGCAGGCACAGTCCAGAGATCCAACAGCAGAAGTGGTATAGGTCTCACCAGTAGAATCAGACACAGAACAGGGCCAGGCTGGGACTCTCTGCCCACCAAATTGACCCCCAAGCCCCAGAAAACCCTTACATTCCTCTGGACTCTAGTCAGGACTCCCTGGGTACAATCCAGGAGAATCATGGGAACATCTTAGAAACTGCTGAGACCATGAGGAGTTCAATGGTCTGTGGTTAGTGGCCAGCTGGTTAGTGGCCAAACCAGGATTAACATCCAGTTATCCATTGCATCAGAGATGGCTCCTTCCAGACATCATAATCCCTAACCTCACACCAATACTAACAGGAGTAGGTGAACAGGTTACCCGAACAAAGCAAGTTCTGCTTACCCCTCACTGGCAGAACAACCCCCAGCACTACCCAGCATGGTCGCCTCCTACCACAGCTGACACTCAGTGACAGTGTGAGCTGAGAGGGACAGAGAAACTCAGACGCAGTGGGACAAGCCAGGCAGCTCTCCTGGGAAGGGGAAAATGGGCAGTGAGGCTGGGGCACAGGTGGATGGGAAAGGCTGGGCTGGCCGAGATGTGGTTTCAGTTCATCCGGTTAAAGACATGTCCTACCTAAAGACCAGAGAGCTGGACACTAAGCTCATGGGACACTGAGCCTTCAGGTCACCACCACTCACCAAGGGGAGTGGACCTCCAGGGAAGCCTTGAGAGAAAACCTGACCTCACATCACCTCCCATGACACAGAAGTGGGAGGAAAATGCCAGAATTTGTCAAAGGTCTTGCATTACCATGACAACACGATAGATGAGAGACAACCCTCTCCTCACCCACCTTGGGAAGAGCAAGATGAGAAAAGGAACAAATAAATTCCCACCAGGGCTAGGTTAGCTTGGGAGGCTGCAGAACACCTTCCTGCCGCGACAGGAGGAGGCTCCCCCAAAGAGTTTGGGACTTGAATTCTTCAGCCCCCATCTTTCTGTTGCAGGTGCTAAACTGATTTTTTTAAAGGGACAATAAGTGACAAACGTGCAAATGCATTAAGATTAGCAATATGGTGGAAGATAAAAATAGAATTGGTATGTTTTGCAAATGTGCCACTGAATGAATATCTGTGGATATGATTGCTACCAAAAACAAACAGCAAGGAACCAAAAAGGTAGTGCAGTTGTCAAGATAGATGGTGTATTAAATGTGAAGCCAGATCCTCAGGCTCTTCTATGAAAGGCTGCCTGTGACCCTCAACTTGGGTTGTAACCTTTTCCTTTTCCATGTGCACAGGCTGAACGCACCATGTTATATATGAACCTCCACCCCCACCCCACCCGAGGCAGCACAGAAGTGTTGGAGGGGAAAGGCTGGGCTCAGTTGCATCTGCGCTCAGAGACCAGGAAGCCAGGACCTGGAAACTGCCCTGCTCCACTCTCCCATCTCCTATCTCCCAGGGTGGCTAGTGCAGGACAATGAATAAGGAGTCTGGGAAGTAGGGGTAAAAGAGGCATGAGGCCCAAGCAAGACTGGCAGAGGCCACACAAAATACAGAATGTCATGGGCCAAAGAAAAAAAAATGTTGAGATAAGAGAATTTTGTACAGGGTCACACAGAATGCTCGTCACTGTGAGGTGGTCTGTGGCAAGGGTAGTGTGGCCAGGCCCAGAAGAGGGTGTCAGTGGCCAGCCAAGGAATGGAATGCCCAATGGAGGCTGACCAGGAATCAGACAGGCGCCATCTTGGCTCCAAGCCACAATGGCAGTTATCAACTCGTGGAAGGCTCTGACCTGGTGATGCCTCAGCTGTGGCTCAACACCCAGCAAGGAGACTCAGTGTGGTGTGTAACCATTCATTCAAGCGCTTCAGTCCAGAGCTTCCCAGTGGCCTCCCAACAGTTTGGTGTCACTGCACTTGGCTTCCTTACGCCATTGACCAGACACTACCCCCTCCCTGCTGCACACACTTGGAGAGAGAATTGAGTCCTTGGCCTCATGTTGCCTAAGAAAAATAGGCACCTACAGTATTAAAGTGGCGTTTCTGTTTACATCCATTGCAGCATAATTAAACTGTGAAAAAATGGGGCAACCTTCAGAAGCAACTACATTTAAGAGCTTAGTCTGTTCCTTCCCATCCTGTTCATTATTCTAAACAACGGTCAGCTGAGGTTTTAATATCAGCGCTCTGTAACTGCTATGATGGGTCTTTTTCACGTAATTGGCAATGCCTGGTAAACCTAATTGAGGTTACCTAAGATGCCACCGCGTGCATGTGACATGATTATTTGATTATTTACATTTTAAAGCATTTAGACTTTCCTCCAGCTTTCCAATCTAATAAATAATGTTTTTTTTTTCATTTTTTAATTTAAATCTTTGTCAATCTTTACTCTTGCATCTTAGGAAACAAGCTTTTCTTAAGATCACTAAAGCAATATGATTCACAGCTTTTTCATTTTTAAAACAAATGTGTTTTGCTTATTATATAATTAGTTTTCTGAGAAGTAGACTGGAAAAGGATATTTAAGAGAACAAAAGAATTTACATGTCATCTGTAATATAGCAAAATTGAGAAAGTTTGTTGTTTAGGGGACTCTTCTAATGGAAACATTGATGACCTGCAAATTCTGAAGAGGCCCTGGGCAAAAGGGGAATCTGGGTAACAGGGATAAGTTGACATTCAAGAGCACCATTGAGAGGGAAAGCCGTCCCCTACAGCTGTGTGGTCTGGGAGAAGTCCCCTTGCTGACTTTCAGTGAGGTCAAATTAAGGGAGCCTCATGCAGACAGGATCAGCAAGGTGTGTATACAATTTACATTTAAATACGTGAAAGAAAATGTATTGATGGGTGAATAGAGATTTGCTAATACATAGCAAAATGCTAATGATAACCTGAACTTCTAGATGTAGAGGTGTTCACTGTATGTTGTTTTAACTTCTGTGTGAAAACTTTCATAATACCTTATTGGGGAAAACAGTAGTAATAATGGCATAAATTTCATGGTGTGCAAGGAGAAAATGGGATGAAGCAAGTAATTGTTGGTGTGGTGCTTTATAGAAAGCATTGTGTCCATGTGTTACTATTGCTGACATTTGTTAAAGCGAATAACTATACATATTATAACTTAGTTTGCAGAGAAAAATAAAATTATATACTCAGAAAAGATGATAAGTAGTTCAAGGCTGGCATTGGAGCCTGGGTGTGGACATGAATTTGAACCTGAGTCTATAAAGTCACTGCCTCTTTGCTCTCACCCTGTGCCATCCATACCTTGACATTTTTAAGTAGACTTTTTAATTTTGAAGTATTTATAAAGGCAGTCCAGAGAGTTCCCTTACACCTGTCTCCCAGTTTCCCCTTTTGTTAATTTCTTATGGTGTGGTACATTTGTCACATTTTATGAGTTGATTCTAATCCAGTATCATAACGTCCATCTTCTACACATATTATCTTAATTTTTACCTAGTGTCCTTATTCTTTCTCAGGTTTCATTCCAACATGCCACATTATATTCAATCCTCTTGTCTTCTTTGGCCCCTCTTGGCTGTGACGATTCTTAGACTTTCCATGTTTTTTGTATGTTTGACAGGTTTGAGGAGCTCTAGTCTGATGTGTTTGTAGGATGTCCCTATCCTAGGTCTTGTCTGTCTTTCTCATGATTAGACTGGGTTTATGGATTTGGGGGAGGAAGACCACAGAGGTTAAGTGCCTTTTTTCTCACTGCATGGCAAGCAAACATCCCATCAATATGACTTACTCTTATGGGTGTGGACCTACCACCTGAGCAGGGCTGCATTTATCAGGTTTCTCCACTGCAGAGGCACTTTTCCACTGCCCCCTGTCCAGCTGTCCTCTGTCACAAGAAGTCCTGTCCAGCCAGACTTGTGCTTTCATTCCTCGAAGGTGAAAATGTACATAGATAATTTGAAATAATCTATATAGGAGATTGTCTTATCTCCCCTGTGAACTGATTCGTCCAATCATTTATTTATATCAGTATGGACCTTTGGGTATTTACTTTACACTTTGACTTCTAGTCCAATACACATCATTTTGCCATTTTGGACTTTAAGAGCTCTTTCAGGCTGCCTACTTTGATTTGCTCCTTTGATTTGCCCCCATCCTTTTGATTTTGGAGCTCTTTCTTTTTCTTACTACAAGTTGATATCCAGGCCCATCTTGATTATTTCCTGCCCTAATCCTAGAATTAGCCATTTCCCCATGGAGTTTTGGTTGCTTTTATTGAAAAATGGTATTGGAAATGAAGATCAGGCCCCAGGTGCTCTTGTTACAGGGGTATTGTTGATTCAAGGCCTTCTTGTCAACAGAGCTGCGAGATGGGAAATAAATATGTGTATATTCATTGTGTTATTAATTATATATGTAAAGACATATAATTCTGTATATTTTATTTAGAAATATTTGTGTGTGTGTTTCCATCTGTTCTGTATCTGTTAAACTAAACATAAGTTCACACTGATTGGTCTCCTACTCTAATCTGTTATCACACAGATCATTTTTACCATCTCTTGCTTCTCTGTAATTTTCCACTCCAACAATGAGAAACCTGGCTCTTGCTGATCACTATCCATTTATTTAATTGGTAAATTCCAGTATGAATTTACAGCAGCATCAGATTATTCACCTATATCTGCATGGGAAGCAATTTTATCCACTAGAATACAGTGGACAGTTCTTTTTGTCCTGTGCCTACACTCATTTCTGAAGTTGCTTAGGCCTTTTCCTCCCCACCACCTAGGTTGCTGTTTCATAAGTTTGTAATGCACATCTTTTAGATTCTTTTGCCACATCTACAGTCTATCCTACCATCCCCTACCCTCACAATTGATTTTTTATTACTATACATTAAAGTTTATTCTTTGTGTTATAAAGTTCTGTGGGTTTTGACAAATGCATAGTGCCATGTAGCCTCTTTGACAATATCAATTACAATAGTTTCACAGATGCCCTGACTTTCAACAAAAAATAACAATGCAGGGCCTCCCCTGGTGGCGCAGCGGTTGAGCGCTGGGCTGCAAAGCTGCCCACAGCCTCTGCAGTGCCGATTCGATCCCCGGCCGCCGGCGAGGGTCCCACATGGTGCGCAGACCTCTCTGCCGCCTGCTGCTTTCCTCATTTGTGTATTTCAGTACATCTGCCTGTTCTGTTCCCCGCTCTGGCTTTGGTGAATTCTCTCACCCTCCTGCACTTCTGACTGTACCCAGTGCTTGTATAAATAAATTAAAAAAAAAAAAAAATAACGATGCAGCTTCGTGGAAAGAGCCTCAAAAAGTATGGTTTCCAACCTAGGTATATGGTGCTGAGCTCTCTCTTACCCCACAACTCCTCCCCAGATTGCTCAATAGGAAGACTGATAAGTCATCAAGAATAGAAAACTGAATCCCAGTGGATATTAGCCTTCGCAACATCATTTATTTTGAAATGCAAAAAGTAGACTTTCTGTCCCAAAAATGAAGAGCATCATGTAGACAAGCTGAACCCCGACACCCACTTATTATTCCCAGGGAACTAAGGAGAGAAGCAATGGATGGCTCAGGGTCCAGCTTGAGGTTCCACACACACTTTGACATAGGTGCAAATAGGTCTATACTACGGTGAACTTCCATATACTCATCCATCTAGCAAGGTCACTGTTAATCCCCAACCTTCTGTTGCTCTCATATATGATAAGACAGTGGTAAATTAAAAAGGCAGCTAAAATATGTTGCTCAGTGTGGTGAATTCTACTCTCCAGAGGGCCACAGCTTGGTTTCTTGTCACACATGCTCTTCTACTGTTGCCTTTACCCTTTCTCTGTTAAAGGGTAGAATTCAGTTTTCCTCCTCCTGACTTTTGGCTGCACTCATAGCCTGACCTATCTATCACAGGCAGATTGATGACTGAGGCTGGGCCTCCAGGACCAGGCCACTTTTGCCTTGCTCACCGAGCACCCACTCTTGGAGTCCAGAACTGCATGTAAGATGCCTGTCCCTGAGACCCCCTGTGCCATGAGAAAGCCTCCAGCTACACATGGAGAGGTCACTGTAGGTGGTCTTAGTCTCTGAGTCATCCCCGCCTGGCTCCAGATCACTGAGCCAGAGTGGACTTCCAGCTGAGAACCGCTAGGAGAAGAGACTCCTCCAGCTGACCTGCCTGAGTCTGAACCCCAGCATCAGCGAGTCTCCAGTGATTGTTGTCTTAAGACACTTGGGTCTTAGCTACAGAGTAATAGATCCCTAGAACACCCACTATTATGGCCTAGATACTGGTCTAAAGCTGTGAATGTATTAACTTTTTCACAGTCAAAGACCTCATGACACAATAATGTTCATTATCCTCAGTTACAGAGGACAGTGAAGCACAGTGAGGGAAAGAAACTTATTGAAAGTCACAGTACTGTTAAAGCAATGGATTTGGAAACTCAGTCTGACTCTGGAGAAAGGCTCTTATACTAGGCCCTGCTGCCTCTTTGAAATGCTTGGGAATCACTTTGAGAAGGAAATGCTAAAGAGATTAAATGCATCAACCAAGCTGCCTGGAAGCAAACTGTAGCCAGAGGATGACGCTGTGTCAGCTCTGCTCTCACTGGCTGGTGGGCTGAGCCTCCCGTTAGAAGGAGGAAGCCAAACTGTGAACGGCCTTGCTCCTCACAGTTGTCGTTATTATTTTAATTGGAAGCATCTGCAGCCTGTTGGCTGTATCTCATCAGAATAGGAATGTCATTTCGTTTACACCAAACACAAGATGAGCAGACCAAATAGCCGACTTCCTAGCCACCACCCAGCATCCCCAAGTTGCCTCTCGGAATCTGATGGCCTAATGGGCACTGTCAGTTCCTGTGACTGTTTTCCCACTGAAAAAGATCTCAGCAAGGAAAACTAGCACAGTGCTCCAGAGAAAGGTGGGAGAGGAGGAGATGGAGTAGGAGGGAAGGAAGGAAGAGGGAGAGAGCCAAGCTCTAAGCCCTGAACAGGCTGTCTGGCAAAACAGTTCTCTGGGCGGGCCTATGGTCCTGCTGCCCCTCCCCCTCACATGCTGCAGGTTCACACCAGCTGAGAAAGGGTCTGAGCAAAGGGGTTTTCATACCACTGCTACACATGGCTAGCATGCCACCTGTCTCACATTCACAAGACTGAAAATGTTCTGCAAATCCTCCCGTGATACCATCTCGACAGTCCCAGGAACAAAAATGTTCAGATCCTGGCTCCCCACTTCCTAATCCAGGGGCTGGAAGCGGAGACCCTGGGCTGGCTGGCTGTGTAGGAAAAGGTTTTCTCCCTCGGAGGCATGCAGAAGTTCAGGCTTCTCTCCAAAATTTTTGAGAGCTCCTGGCTTACCTGGGGATGTGTTGGGTAAGGCAAAAGTATCAGGTTTTTATGCCCTCCTGCCATTAGGATAGATGAAGGACTCTGTGGTCCTGGATGCATGCCTGATGGTGGGCACCTGAAGTGGGCACACCTGGCCTGAGAGACTGAGTTTATAAGGGCGGCGTCGCGGGGACGCCAGCCAGCAGAAGCCTAGAGAAGAAGAGAAGCAGAGAGAACACCAGAGAGCCCAGATAGAGGATTTGCTGGGGGCTGGGAGGACTGCCAGCCTCCCGGCCCCCCAACTTCCCTGCCTGTCATATGCCTGGTAAATCTAAATAGAAGACCTGCAAAAGCCACTGAGGACTCTGACTCCTTCACCCGGTCTGCTGGATCATAAAAAACCTGCACTGGGTCATTCCTGCCCCTACAGGATGCTAGCACATAACCTTGCCACACACAAAGCTTGACCTCCAGGGAGCTCTCACATCCGCATCTGCATTTTTCTCCACCCCAACTGATGTCAGAATAGAGCCCTACCCTTTCAAATCCAGTATCCCAGTTTGTTTTATTTTCTTACATCTCTGTCCATTTTTGTACAATATTTTATTTCTCCCCTCCGGTATAGTCCCTGTAGTTCCACCACCACAGTCCCTTGTGCTTTTCCCTCCCCTGTTTTGACCCCTCACCTTCCCCCTCCCATGCTCTATACCCCAGATCTGTAGTCTGCTTGCAAGTTTTGTCTTTATTTTCTGAGACTCTTTGGATTGTCCATATTCTACATATGAGTAAAACCATCCGATACTTATCTTTTTTCTTCTGGCTTATTTTACTTAGCATAATGCCTTCCAGCTCCATCCATGTTGCCGCAAATGGCATGAATTTATCTTTTTCCATCACTGAATAATATTCCTTTGTGTATATATATATACCCCGTCTTATTGATCCAGTCATCTTTTGTGGGTTATTTAGTGTGTTCCTATATCTTGGCTGTTGCAAACAGTGCTGCAATAAACATAAGAGCACAGGTTTCCTTTCAGATCAGTATCTCATTTTGAAGTCCCAGATGCATGTCCAAATACAATGCTGAGGGTCCCAGACAGCCCAGTGACAACCAGGGGACAGGAATACACTCCAGCTCACACCTCAGCTGGTGGTCACACTACTGCTCCAGGGGGTAGGGAACTTTTTTTCTACTTCCTCTTTTTCTTTTAAATAGAGTGAAAGGAAATCTCCCATCTTAGCTTTTGAATTCATTCCAAACTGGCGGTTTTTCATTAGCTTGCATCTGACAATCAGCTCTCATTAGAAGGTCTAATAAAGATGTTGATTTAAGTGTACTGGTGATTCTGCAGTCCCTCCTGATCAGGGGAGCTGGGGGCCTGAAGTGGAAGACTTTGTGCTCACACAGGCAAAGCAAACAACAGAGCTTTCTGGATAGCTTGAAATCCATTCATCTGAGCTGAAAAGGGGTAGCAGATGCAGCAGAATAAAGGGGACTCTGCCTATTGTGGCTACAGATCACACACAGCAGCTCACAAGGACCCAGGAAGCCGGAGACACCTGGACACATTTCAGGAAATAGCTCCAGCGGTGACATCCAGTCCAGCTGAAACTTGGCTTCCAAAGGAAGTTCTCTTTTTCATTTTGGATAAAAAGCTTGGGAAATGAGTGTTTATCCTAGTAATTAGGTGCATGCAAGGAGGCCTGTGGGAGGTTGGGAGTAGCCTGGGAAGTTTGTGTCTCACCTCAGTCTGCCACACAAAATGCCATATAACATTTATTTCTCACAGCTCTGGAGGTTAGAAATCCAAGATCAGAGTGCCAGCAAGTATAGGTTCTGGTGAGCTCTCTCTTCCTGGCTTACAGATGGCATCTTCTGCCTATGACCCTATATGGCGGAGAGCACACTCCCTGCTACCTTCATCCCTTCCAAGGGCAGTAATTCCCTCATAGGATCCAATTCCTGATCTTATCCAAACCCATTTACCTTCCATAGGCCCCACCCCCAAATACCATCATTCTAGGGGTTAGGGTTTCTGCAGATGGATTTGGGGGAATGGGTATGGTCTGTGACAATTGGTTCATAGACATGCCTCAGAATAAAAACGCAAAATCAACTGAACTGAAGACCCTGTTTTAAAGTGGACACTTTTCCTTTCAAGAGAGGTTTGATTCATGTGTGATTTATGACTATTTCCCAGCTCTGCCCTGACCATCTCTACTTGACTTGAAAATAAGTCCTAAGACTTGACTCCCTCCTTTTCACTATGTCAGCACACGCTTGGGTTTCCTTCATGTCAAGAATTCTTATAGCAGTAAAAAAACAAACAAATTGCTAGCCCCTAAGGGAGTAGAATTAGAAAGTGCACACCCCAGCTGGCAGACTTTATAGCCAACCAGAAGGCATTGAAGGTCCCCAGCAGGAGGCTAGACAGGCAAGAATGAGCCCCAAAAGAGGAAAGTTCAGGCTACTTGCTGGCAGCAGATGCAAAATCACTTTAGGTGGTTCAGATCCAGCCCTTTGCTAAGCAAGCTGTGACAAGAGGGGAGCTGAATGTTGAGAATGAGTGTGCCGGCTGAGTGCAGCAACACAGAGGCCAAGTCAGCAGAGTCAGACTCAACTTCAGTAGTAAACAGTGTGATGCTAACAGCTGGCAGAGGCTGGTGTCTGCAGGATACGTCACTGCTGTATTCACAAGTCAGCCTGTGTTTGAATTTATGGTGGAAAAGGTACTGGTTCATTCAAGTGTTTGGGATATAACTGGAAAAATAAGAACTTTCATTCTTTCAAATACTCCATTTATTAAAGGAATATTGGCCATGAAATGAAGTATAGATTCAGGGCTTTGGGGTAAAACTTAGCACCCTGAGAGATGACTGATGAGGGAGTGATGAGGAAGACTAACTCCAGTGATGGTGATGTGGAGGGGCCAGTGGCCATCAGGGATGATGACGACGTTGGTCTTGGGTACTGCACTTGGGTACCTTTGAGCTAGCCCAGTGAATATTATGTGTTGTATATGTATGCGTCTAGGCTGTTGTTATAAGACCAGGAGTTCACTACATATAGGTGATAGTTGAAGCTCTGGGCGCCAATGAGATAGCCATGGGTAAAAACAGTAAAATGAAGGTATGAAGGGCTAGGAACAAGGGCCCATTGTTGATTCTTCCATTTCATGCTCACAGTTCTACTATGGTCGGTCTTGTGTATATTCGGTTGTATTTATTCTGCTCAGGACTCAGCGAACTCCTTCAAACTCGTACCTGTCTTCTGTTTTGATAATCACTAGCCATTACCACTTTGAGGACTGACAGGATGGCATTCTCTCCATTGTCTCCTTCTAGAATTTCTATTGGTTGTATGTTGGATCCTTTTACTTTATGTGCATCTATGTCTATTTCTACTTTCTGTGTCAGTATCTTCCTATGTTTATCTACTTGATTCCCTTGTATCTAGTCCTAGCATACAGATTCACTCTCCAGTCAATCTCTGTTCAATCCACAAACTGTGTGTGTTGTTTTTTTCACCAGTACCCCATACTTTTCAACTCTAAAAATTTTAGCTGTGGAGTTGGCGTGTTTGGATTTAATTTCTTTTTAAAAAATATTTATTTATTTATGCATACAAGAACTGGGGTGTAAGCCGAAGGTGCAGGGGGTGAGAGGATTCATCAGAGACAGAGTGGGGAGCAGAACAGGCGGATCTACTGAAATACACTGTTGAGGGGAGCAGAGGGTGAGGCAGGAGAGGTCTGCTGCACCATGTATGTTGCTCCCTGGCTGGGCAGGGCTCGAACTCGTGCTGCAATGGCGGGCAATAACTTAATAGCACTGTCTTTAACCCCTGTGCCACCAGGGAGGCCCTGGATTTAATTTCTTAATATGGTCTCTTGTTCTTCCACTATGGATTTATATTTCGTTCTTAATCACAGAATTTATTTTAATTAGTTTAATCTCTTGAAATTGTTGTAAAGATTAAAAGTAAATTATTTTGGATTATTTTAATTCTGGAAGTAATGATTCTGTTTTAGGGTGATAAATCTGCCAACTGCCCTCATGCATTTGTGCTCCCCCCCACCACAATCCTCCCCACAGCCTCATACAGTTAATAATTTTCTCTCGTCGTTTCATCTCGAGCTAGCAGAAATTTTTGTAATCCTTGTAGAAATCCACAAGCCCTAGTGTAAAACTGTTTATTGTCCTTAGAGTGCATCTTTTCATTATCTGTGACTTACGTCTTGAATCCATGTATATTTTAACTTCTCAGCAGGGCTCACGTACCATGCAACATGTAAATGCAGGACCTATGATTAGCCTGGCCTTGAGGTTTGGGCTGTGCACTCATGTTCCAGGACAGACTCAAAGTTTATCTTCTGGTTTCTCAAGCCTGGGAGAGAAGTTTCCATCCCTGTTTCATAGAAAGGACACTCTTTAAAGCAGTGGGTTTTGTGCAGAGATCCTCCGCTGGCCAAACATCGTACCTCTATGCCCTCAAAGGCACAGCCCCCTGACCTATCTCTGGAAAGGGAATTACCTCAGTCTGCAAGCCTGTATATTTTCCCAGTAGGAATCATCACCCATGCTGGCCCAATTGGCCATCTTACTGGAATGCAGGACATATTACTTTCACAGGTAAACACCAACAACAATAGGAAAAGTAAAATATTTTCTTCAAAATAGGAAAAGATTAGAATAGAAAATGCAAGTTTAGTGTAATTCAAAAGTAGGTAGTTGTTCCTCCCTGTGGCAAATGCCTGTTCTGTGACAAGAGGTAGATAGTTGGGAATCTCATGGGTGTAGAAGAGTCACCCTCACATCAGCCAAGCCTCAGCCTCACAGTTACCCTCTAAATCAGAAGGGGATGGCATGTAGTACAGAAAGAGCATTGGATATGATTGAGAAGAGCAAGTTCTACTCCCAAATCTTTACTGTGCCTGTGCACAGGTGTCTTTTCCACACTCTTTTTCACACTTACAACATATCAACCTGACCAGTCCTCAGGTAGTTGTGAAAGGACTCTTACAGAAAGAGAACCAGCTAGAAAGTAGCATGTGTTCAAGCAGAATACTACATCTACCTGCCAGGAGATAGCACATTCATAAACAGAAAGATGTAAGTTGGCTGACTACACTAGATATAAATACTTTACTCAAGTTGTGCTGATTCCTTCCAACTATACTTGACTGTTCATCTTCAGTCCAGAAAAAATAAAAATAAAACAGTGTCTCCTGCACTAGGGTGGCCTCCAGAGCTGTATGCTACCATCTCTGGCTGTGTTATGAAGCCAAGTGAGTCAAATGGCTTGGAAGCAACATCATTTCTAGCCTATTTTTTTTTTAAATTTGAGTTACAGAAGATTCAGATATGTGTGATTTGCAAATTCTGCAGGTGAGGAAATAGCCCTGTGTTCACAATGAGCACTGAGTCTCAGAATTCAAACACTGGCCTCCCAGCTGGGAATGAGTTCTCCCTAGGATGCTGTTGTCAGCTGTAACCGTTTTGTGGTAGAGATTTAAATTGTTGTTGCATAATATGAAAACAAATGCATATGCCTTGAAATTTTAGTACATCTTGTGCTTCTTAAAGCCCCCTCCCCACCACAAATCCAGTGAGCTTTGTGAGCCTGCTACTGTACCATCCCATGGCTCTTTATTTCTTCTTTTTCTTCTTCTTTTTTTTAAGATTTATTTATCTATGCATACAAGAACTGGGGTACAGGCCAGAGGTGCAGGGGGGTGTGATGATTCACCAGAGACAGAGTAGGGAACAGAACAGACAGACTGAAATACACTGCTGAGGGGAGCAGCGGGCAAGACAGGAGAGGTCTGCTGTGCCATGTGGGTAACACCCTGGCAAGCCAGGGATTGAACTCGTGCTGCTGAGAGCACGGATTGCTTCATAGTGCTGTGTCTTAACCCCTTGTACCACCAGGGAGGCCCCTATTTCTTCTTCTTTTTATTTATATTTTTATTTTTATTAGTTTTTCCCTGTTATATCAATCTGTCTTACTTCCCTGCAGAGAAGCTCACTGCAAGCCTTGATGCCCACTGGGCATATGCCCTGATACCAGGTGACCAAGGTCATAGGCTGCACACATCATAGGTAAAGACCACATATCATGGCTGTCTCTCTGGGCTGAAAAGTTAATGGAGCAAGAGATTATGTGTTAATTGGTATAAACTTGCCCAATGAAAGTCCATCTAAGCTTCTTACAGTGGCAAGCAGGCAGCCCTGGTCAGGGGTAGCAGAGGTCAACCAAGATGGTAATCCTCCTAAAATTCTTCAAAAATTCACCAAAATTACCATAAATATTATACAACTGTGACAGAAAAAGAGAACAGACCCAGAACAACAGGACACAAATGTCAGCACCTTTTGGGAGATGGAGTTAGAGCCAACTATGAAGTAGCTCGGGACAGGGCCAGTCCCCAGGGTAAGATACAAGTAGAAGCCTCTTCCATGACCTTTTGATTTGCAGGTTACCGTGGTGATGACAGAAGTCAGAACTAGAAGGAGATAGGGGAAATAGCCCAATAAAGGAGTTTACACCAGCAAGCAGAAGTGTGGCCATTGAACTATACAACAAAAGTAAAATCTCAATACCTTCAATGAAAATACCAGCGGGAGTCAAGGCAATTGACTCCATAATCAGATGCAAAAATGAAAAGGTCAAGTACAGGACAAGATGCACATAAGATATAAACCTAAAACTAGGTTTTTATTAAGTTTTTATAATCACTAGCTAAAATACCCCAGTCCTAGCTCTCACTTCTACAGCTTAGCAATAAGCATTTCTTCCTCTTAATGGGAAGCCAAGTGTGTAGTCTTCAATCTGAAAATCACAGCATGATGAACAATGAGGCCCTGGTCTCCCTCCACCCTCCAGTTCCTAGAGCTCCTTACCCCACCAGGCAGGAGTTGGGAGGATTTCCCTGAGAAACCGAACATTCCCACATTAGTTAGCTAGGACAGCCATAACAAATGCCACAGATCAGGGGGCATAAACAATAGTATATTTTCTCACAGTTTTGAAAGTCCAAGATCAAGGTG
Organism: Talpa europaea; assembly: GCF_964194135.1. Classification (NCBI taxonomy): domain Eukaryota; kingdom Metazoa; phylum Chordata; class Mammalia; order Eulipotyphla; family Talpidae; genus Talpa; species Talpa europaea. Next base: position 39,859,325 of record NC_140078.1, read on the forward strand.
ACAGCAGGTTTGGTTTCTTCTGAGGCCTCTCACCTTTACTTGCAGATGGCCTCTTTCTGCTTTGTAATCACACAGGCACCTTTCTGTGTCTCTGTGTGCTAATCACTTCTTATAAGGATACCTGTCATATTGGATTAGGGCCCAGTCTAACAACCCCATTAAACTTGAAGACCCTATCACCAAATACAGTCACAAAGTGACTAATCCTGGGGATTAGAACTTAAACAAGGCCTCCCTAGTGGTGCAAGGGGTTAAGTACAGCACTGTGAAGCTATCCACAGCCTCTGCAGCATGAGTTAAATCCCCGACCAGCCAGGGAGCTACCCACATGGTGCAGCAGACCTCTACTGACTCGCCTGCTGCTCCCCTCAGCAGTGTATTTCAGTCAGTCTGCCTGTTCTGTTCCCCACTCCGTCTCTGGTGAATCTTCTCACACCCCCACCTCTAGACTGTACCCCAGTTCTTGTGTGCATAAATAAATAAATCTTTAAAAAAAAAAACTTAAATATAGAATTTTTTTTGGTGGGGGGAGGACACAATTCAACCTATAACTTTCCCAAATAAAAGTCTTACAAATGCTTTGTGTAGAATAAAAAAAAAATTCAAATGAACAAACAAAGCAAACTATCTTGTTGCCTAATCAATACTATAGCAATTTTTTTAAAGATTTGTTTATTTATGCATACAAGAACAGGGTATAGGCCAGAGGTGGAGGGTGGGGGGTGGTGAGAGGATTCACCAGAGATAGAGTGGAGAACAGACAGGCCAATTGACTGAAATACATTGCTGAAGGGAGCAGTGGGCGAGTCAGGAGAGGTCTGCCCCACCATGTGGGTAGCTCCCTGCCAGGGCATCGAACTCATGCTGCAGTGGCTGCAGATAGCGTCATAGGTTGTATCTTAACCCCTTGCACCACCAGGGAGGCCCACTATAGGAAATTTTGCTAGTCTTTCATCCCATAGATGCAGAGATGCAGAGAGCATACAAGGGCGATCTTGAATGTCAAATAGCAGCCAATGATTACCTGACATTTGAGAAACCCTTAAACCTAAAAAAATGAGACTTAAACATATCAGGGAAGACTGGAGGAGGAGCTTGGATAGAAAGCCAATGCAGGAAGTAAAAATAAAAAAAGAAAGAAAAACTCTAAAAAAAAGGCTATACAGTTAATATTTTCTGAAAGATTAGGAATTAAATCAGTTTTCCGGAACAAAAATAGAAAGTTCTGAAAAAGCAACAGTGAGAGAAGACAAAGAACTCTTAGAAATTAAATAACATGATACCCAAGATAAAATTCCATAGAAGGCTTGGGAGACAGTTGAAAAATTCTCCCCTAAAGTATAACAAAAGGTAAAAAGTAGACAATAATACAGGAGACAATTGGACAACTGATCCAGAGATTGAACATCAAGGCCTTTCCAACTGACATCTCAGAACTCCAAGGGTCCCCTCAAAACCTCTAGTGAGAAGAAAGAGGGTGCCTCAGTATATGGGGTACAGAATGACACTAGACATTGGCAGGATTGCAAGTAAAGAGAGCATAGGGCAATGTCATCAGAAATTCAAGGGTATTTGATTTTCCATGTGGAACTTTATACCTGACTAAACTATCGAACAAGTGGGGCAATAAAAAAAATGATCAGGGGCCTCCCCTGGTGGCGCAGCAGTTGAGCGCTGGGTTGAGAAGCTGCCAGCAGCCTCTGCAGTGCCGTTTCGATCCCCGGCCACTGGTGAGAGTCCCACATGGCGCGCAGACCTCTCCTGCTGCCCGCTGCTCCCCTCAGCAGTGTACTTCTCCAGTCTTCCTGTTCTGTTCACCACTCTGGCTCTGGTGAATTCTCTCACCCTCCCACGCTTCTGACTGTACCCAGTGCTTGTATAAATAAATAAATAAATCTTTTTAAAAAATGATCATTTATAAACATGCAAAGTCAAAGGTAGACCACCCATGTCAATTCCCAAGGGAGTTCACAACCCTGTGCTAAAGGAATAGCTCTTCCTGAAAAGAGGCCTGATATCTAAGAAACAAAAAATATAGCAAAGTAGGAAAGAAAAAAGAATTCCCAAAATGAGGCCTAAGGTGTGGCACCAAAGAGCGATCAGTTTAAATTGGAGAAGAAAGACAAAAGACGCCAGGAGTGTGGTCTCTAAAAAAAATAATGAGGCACGGAATTGTTATATTTGATCAACCAGGAGAAATAGTTTCAGTAGGCTGTGATGAGTGTAGTCAAGAAATAAAATAAGTCCATGAAGTAGATGAGAAGCAACACTAATCAAAGCTATAAGAAAATACAGCAGTGCACTCTGGGCAGTGAACAGAATGTGCATGGACAAGTCAACTCAATGCTGTGATGACCCACTGCAGGGGATGGGGGAGGAAAGAGGTGGCCATGGCTCATGGCAGGACATAGTAGGAACAGGATCAGGGGACATTTGTAAGAAAGTTAACTCAACATTCACCATGGTAGTTGGTCAGTGATGGTTATTAAATTGATAAACCAAGAATAAAAATAACATACTTCAAAAAAATTAATAAACACCAGACAAATCCATTAAGACATTTAAATATGTTTTTAGGAAAGAACTTCAGAGGTAAAGAAGTTCTATGCCAGTGCCACTGACATTTAATTTTATAAACATTTCATAGATATTTTTAAACCCCTGTGCATATTTTTTCTGATTATAAAAACCATTTTCAAACTGAATATATGCAGTCCTTTTACAGGACTTCTGCTCCTAGCTGTATACCAAACAGAAATAAGTATATATTTCATAATAGAAAGTACCAGAATGTTCATAGCACTCCTATTCATAATAACCAAAAACCAGAATCTCTAAGGGTTGTTGCACAGGAAAATGAATGAATAAATTACACAATAGGACACTAAAGAATAAATGATCTATAACTGCATACACCACGGATCAGGCTCACAGACAGTGAAGGAAGCCAAGCACACTAGCATTTGCAGTATAGATCTGTGATAGCAAGTTCAAATACAGCTAATCCAGGCTGTTTTAAGCAACACATTGTTTCCTGTGAGGGGCAGAGCAAGGCTTCCACGTATGACATGTTCCGCTCTTCATGCAAATGCTGTTGAAATGGTGTGTTCATGCTGAGAAAATTCAAGTTGTGCATCATAAATTCATAAATCATGTACTTCCCTGTAGTATGGCATTCATAGGGAAGTACACAATTTATGAGTGTGTTGATGCACAGTTTGGTGGCTTTTCTATATTTATATACTATAAATATATATTGTGTATATATAGTTTACATATATGTCAAGTGTGCCAAGCATAACATTCATAAAGTTAACACTAGCAAATGTCAATATATATACACACAAGATATATACGTGTTGTATATATACATATATATGTTTACATAGAAGCGACTTTTGAAAAGAATGAAGGACATGGAGAAGTCAGGATGCAAATATATGTCCATTTACAAGTACTCAAATTTGAGAAGTAGGGGGGCAATTTTCAGTCTCCTTGATTTTATCTCTAATTCTGATTTGATAGTAAAACTTCTTATGATCTTATGATCATTATTATCTATATTCTGAGGACCTGTTATACCTAGAAGAGAATGCGGGTATAGATGGGAGTAAGAGAGTAGAGAGGGTTTCTTGAGAGCCAGGACAGCTGGTCACTGAGCCCCTGGCCTGAGGTGGCTGTCAGAGGTTTGAAGAGACAGGCTGAGTGGAAGCACCCCTTGTGCTCCCAGGGGCTCCCATTTTGCTTAAGTTCCTCTTTTATTTCCTTTGCCATCCCTTGAGGAATCCCAACCTTCTAGTTCTCCTCTCACATACCCTGTGTATGTGGGGAAAACAAGGCAGATTTCCTTCTGGAGGCAGCCAGACATCAGCAGGTGGGACTGTGAGGGAGGATGAAGCCTCTGGAGGTTCACATGTCCCAGGGGCTGGAATAGTGGCTGCTCCTTCCTGTGTGTTGTCACCTCTGTGGTCTGTGGCAAATGCCATCAAGGGTGACTTTGAAGATAGAGCCCCTCAGACCTCTCTAGAAAATACAGAGAATCCCCTCCCCAAGATTACAGTGATCCAGACCCAGAACGTGGGGGAGCTGTGAGAAGGCCTGTCCTCAAGGTGGGCACCCAGGTGAACTGGGGTTGGACTTAGGTTTTACCCAAGCATGGTTGGTCCACTTGTTTCAGAGCTAGTCCCCTTTCTGTCATTCAGCCCCAACTGTCGACAGAAGATTCATTTTTAATGGTTTAAAATAAGAGTGACAGGGCCTCCCCTGGTGGCGCAGAGGTTGAGTGCTGGGTTGCTAAGCTGCCCGCAGCCTCTGCAGCACTGGATCTATCCCCGGCCGCCGGGCGAGGGTCCCACATGGTGCACAGACCTCTCCTGCCACGCCCGCTGCTCCCCTCAGCAGTGTATTTCAGTCCATCTGACTGTTCTGTTCCCTACTCTGGCTCTGGTAAATTTCTCACCCTCCCTCGCTTCTGACTGTACCCAGTGCTTGTATAAATAAATCTTTTTATTTTTTTTTAAATAGTTTTTTTTTTTTTATAGAGGCATGTTTTTATTTATTTATTTATTTATTATATTTGTTTGTTTGTTTTGTTTATACATGCACTGGGTACAGTCAGAAGCGCGGGAAGGTGAGAGAATTCACCAGAGCCAGAGCGGGGAGCAGAGCAGGCAGAAGGACCGAAGTACACTGCTGAGGGGAGCAGCGGGTGGCAGGAGAGGTCTGCGCACCATGTGGGATCCTCCTCCGGTGGCCGGGGAGCAGCCGGGGATCGAACCGGCGCTGCAGAGGCCGCAGGCAGCTTCGCAACCCAGCGCTCAACCGCTGCGCCACCGGGGAGGCCCTAAATAAATCTTTTTAAAAAATAAAATAAAATAAGAGTGATACTTAAAGAGGGATGATCATAAAAATGTATTGGAGTAAATACATGTACAATAAGAAACCTGCATGTTGACTTCTGAGTGAGAGACCCTCCTCCCTGGAAGAGGCTCCTGCTGCCTAGGTTTTGTCTTAATCCTTCTTTCTTCTCACCCAGAATACAAAGTCGCATCCGCCTCTTTTTCGAGTGCAGCTCTCATTGCCTTGTCAGTGCGTAATGAACGTTAGACAGCAATAAATAACGGGAATAACCTTTTGCAATAATGCAAAGAAATGTAATCCACCCAGACAGATATTGGTACCAGAGGAAAAATGGGCCATAAAGTACCCAAAGTGCTATGAATTTCCAGAGATGCTTCCGGAGGCAGCAAGTATCTTAAAAAATCTCCAAGGCTGGTGTCCAGCACTGACATTTTCTGTGAGGCCCTTTCCACTGTCTGTGGATGACTTGGCATATTGAAATATCTGACCTTACCAGCTCTTATCCCCCAAAATAGTGACTGTAAGAAAAACAAAGTGGCAGGGATACATCTTAAAGAAAGTCATGATTTTTTCCAGAACTTCAAATGCCAGGCTAGAAAACCTGGTATTTTCCAGCTACAGGAAATGAAGACTTTGGCAAAAACTTGTGGCAAACTCAGTCCAGAGCTAAGAGAAAAGTGGGTCCAGGGTTCATGGGCCACCTGAGAGAGAACAGATCCCAGGTCCTTCGGAACATCTCCGGGAGATCATAGGAGCGGGAATGGTAACCTGGCAAGGGGACGGAGCAGGCTGGAGGGCCCCGCAGCAATGTCACTTAGGACTGGGATCAGTGACTCTTCAGGCAAGAGATTTCAAATGTGAAGAGTCCTGTGGATCCTCAAGATACCGTTAGCTCAAGCGATGACCTGTGGAAGTCCCAAGGCCTCCCCAAGCAGATCTCAAGGAACGTTCTCTTACTGTGTCACACCAATTTCCTTCATGCTGCAGCCGTTCCATTTATTTATTTGCCCCATCCTCAATTCGGAGGGAAGGCATAAAATTAATTTACACACAAATTAACACAAAGCATGTATGTGAGGCACCAGTTCCTCAGGGGTCTGGCTAACCCCACGCAGTGTTCAGCCCAGCAGATTCAGTTTTTAACTTACTTGAGCTGACCCCACACCAGGGTTCTCTCCGTCCTCCTCCCTGTGAGACTGTCTGCGTGTTTTCTCCTAGGTCTGTATTGTCAATGTGGTGGCCCCCAGCCATGTTTGGCACCTATATTTAAATTAATTAAAATTAAATTCACTTTAAAATTCAACTCCAAGTTCATAACGTCACATTCTAAGTGCTCGGTAGCCACATACTCGATCGTGCAAATATGAAAAACACCTCCATCACCTGCAAGGCTCCTGCAAGGCACTGGCCTGGACAGCCCCTCTGGCTGCTGGGTCCTCTCTCTCCCGCCTCTCTGAACTACCCTCCCTCTCTGCCCCCCATAACATTGCACCCTGCCTGCACTTGGATCACCAAGTCCTTCAGGGTACTCAGCAGAGCAGTTATAAATATTTCTTTTGTGGATGTGCCTGGTTTATATCTTCCTTATCAGCTTACAGACTCTGTAAAAGACAGTGATTATCAGCCAAGGGGATGCCTCCAAGAGGAATATTTCTGACAAAAGAGTATCCCACTCAGAGCAGCGGGGGAAAGGCTGAGGACCGCTGCACAGTCTTCCATCACTTATTCATCCCTGCATCCCACTCACCATCTGGGCTCCTGCTGAGCGCCAGTGTGTCCCTCTGCAGGGACAGGCAACTACAGCACCCTGTCCTGGGTGTTCCCAGCGCTGGGATGGAGACCATCGGGGCCTCCAGGGTCTTTGCCTCTGCAGGTGCAGGTCAGGTTCCCTTGGAGACGGAATACATGAGTGAGGGACAAAATGGTGTTGCAGGACCAAGAGGCCACTGGGAATTCAGAGGACAGGGCAGCACGGAGAGGGAAGCCAGCACGCCTCACCTGACCAGTCTCCCGCGCACCCACATTTGCAGGTGAAACTAACATCTCTTTTCCTTCCCTCCTACTTTCTTTGCCCAGTTTGATATCAAGATTTTACTAGTTTCGTAAAATGAATGTCTCTTTCTTATCTGTTCATTTCGTTCTTAGCTGAATCATTTCTAAAATTATGTTAGGGTGTGAGAGTAAATTTTTAAACTCTGCTTTCTTTTCAGTTACTGCCCCTGCCCCAAGATATCCACTGGCCTGACTTCTGTGTCTACAGTACAGGTTACTTTGGCCTTCATTGTGCTTCATCTAATAGAATTATGTATCAAGCTGCTTTTGTTCAACATTCTAGTTCTGAGATTTATTTCATTACCACTGTTGGTACCATTACTATTTATCCACTTTTATTGTACATTTTCCTGATTTCCTCTTTGGGGTTCTTGTGATTCATATTTCTATGCACATTCTTGTCGTAGATGTCTTTGGTTAATAAACACTTTCTCTTGAGAATTTACCAGGAATGGAATTGTTGTAGGGTGATGAATCTCTGTGTTCAGCTGGAAGAAATACTGACAGTTTCCCTAAATGTTGATACAGATTTACACTCTGATCACAAGTACATAAGAATTTCGGTTTTTGCACATTTTTGCCTAATTTTGGTCCACTGCCTCCCTTCCACTTGAAACTTTCTGGGGGTTGGTATATAGCATTGTTCTTTTAAGACATACTGCAGGGCATGCCTATATGCCTAGGAAGGAGAGCTGTGTCTCTCCTCACTTAGCTTCTCCCAACTTGCCAACCATGCTGTCTGCCACTTCGGGGTGAATATGGGGGGCAGGCACAGGAAGTCTCACCAACTCAGATCGCCATACATACCTCACACCCTCTGGGCCTGGGCAGTAGGAACACCTTTCTTTCTCAGCTGGTCATGTTGGTGAGTCGCAGAACGCCATGCACTTCTGTATCACCAACTCCAGTGTTCTTGAAATAGCCCCCGTGTTTCTCATCAGCCTCTTCTATGGAGGTCCACTTGCCCCTCGGTTGGGGTCCATATCCTTTGGGCAGGATTTAAGACACTCCCTGTGCAACCCATATCTGGTCCTTGGAACATTCATGTCTGCCCTCTCGGGCCTGCCTTCACACAGACGTGCTCCTCTTGGCTTCAGCCCTGAAGCTACAAACCAGCCTACACCTGCCGTTCAGATTCTCCAGGCAGAAAATAGCCATCTACCTCTGTGCAGGGGACAACATAAGGACACCTAGTGTCCTACCAAAGCAACTTTCATTAAGTCTAAAGTGAAAGGCAAACACCTACTTCCAGCCCATAGAGAGGACCCAGGATTCACAGCATAAGCCATATTGTCACTTCAAGATCCTTCCCCCAGAGAGTAGCAAGATTGCTGCAGAGTGAAGAGAGAAACATGCGCTCTGAGGGGCTGAGGGACATCTGCTTCCTGACCGTGCGTGTGTCCCTTGGAGTGGGGCTTCTCTGGTTCATTGAGTCTCAGGAGCATGACCCCTGCTGATCAGCCTCTAGCTTCCATCCAGGGGATAAAATTGCTGGCCTTGCCAATTTTCCTCAGAACAAATCTTTTCCTGCTTGTACCTCTTCTGTTTGTTTATATGTTCTTTATTTGCTCAGTTTAAAAAGCACTTCACTCAAGGGAGAGGAAATTCATTGTTTTCACAGTAAAGTTTCAATTTTGCCCTTCAATTTGAAAATCAAGTTTTCTCCATATCTTTACACCATGTAAGTGAGGAAGGCTCTGGAATAAAGAATCAGTATGGAATGTTTCAGCATGTAAAGTTTCCATCAGAAATGTCCCTGTGGGCTGGTAGGAGACAATACCTCTGGCCTGTAGGCTTAGAGCATTTCCCCTTGTTCCACCTGGAGTCCGGGCTTCTTGGGTCCCACAGCTAATTTCCACATCCTGGGACAAGCTCCCTCCCTCCTGGAACTTTTCCTCCAGGCAGACTTTTCAAGGTACCCCTGAGCTCTCTTGGCAAAGATGGTACAGAGGTTGCTGCTCAGGGCAGAGCCAGATATGTGTTCTCTGTTTCCCGAGCCAAATGCCCCCAAAAGGAAAGAAAAAACCTTACTTGTGACCTGTTAGCAACAGAACATAGAAGGAAACCCCAGTGCAAGAGGAGGTACCTTTCCAGATGGAGAGCAGGGAACCTTCCCGAAAGTTCAGGGATGGAGTGGGAATGCCATTTGCAGACTGGTACATGGGTCTGGCTTGTGCCACACCATCACCCTCCCTTCTCTCTAGCATGGTAGCCCTCGAAGCTCTACCTCTGGGATGACAGGGCTGTACCAAGGGGAAGCCTTGGACCTGCCTTTAGAGAATATGCCCTAGGGGTAGGTACAAACTGTTAGTCTCATCCTAGGTGCCCAAATTTGTCACTCCCCTGAGGGGTGGCTCCAGATCAATTCCACTCTGGCAGCAGGAGCCACCAATATTGACAATCTGTGTGTATGTCCAGCAATTTTGTTGGAGTTCAAGTTCACAAAGGGGGTCAGATTGAGCTCTGCAGTGCTCCCTGAAGGGCTGCCAAGATCAGTTCCCCAGATGCCATGAGACCAGCTTCTGGCTATAGGGGGATCCTGAGAAGACTAAACCAAGCAGTACTTTGAGGTAGGGACTAAAGCTTCCAGTCAGGGGTCACTGTAAGCATGAAACTGCCCCTGAGCCCTTGTAGTAGGGGCACACTGGAGGATGCTGGCTCCCTGCCCAGTCTCAGCCCAGGATGTGGAGGTGACAGCAGCCTCAGTCAGAGTAGCTCCTCTGAATCTGACCCTCAGAAACTGGGAGAGATGTGTTTGTTCTTGTTTTAGCCACAAAGCGGGGACAATGTGTGTCTCAGCCCTAGAAGTGAACACAGGCTTCAGGAGAGAACAGGCTGCTTGGCTTCACCCACAGACACCTGGAGCCTCTTACCTGTGAAAATCACCCCAAGTCAGGCTGCCAAGGACCACCTTCTGGGAGCCCACTCCAGACTGATGGACCGAGGTCAAGAACACACCCCTGCCTATGAGCACAGCCAGAAAATGTGGCAAAGAACCTGGAACTTTAGGCCAGAAGTCATCAGGATAGAAACATCTCTTCAAGTTGGCATCCTGGCAGAGGGGCAGAGTGAGGAGCAAGTGGTTTTGTGGACACCATGATTTGTTTTCTGAAGCTGAAGGAAAGGGTGTGTGTTAGGGTGTCCTTTGTCAGACCATGGGGTTCTGTGTGTAGAGTGCCAATGGCATCACTACCTCACAGAGCCTCTGTGAAATGCAGATGCTGAGCAGCACTGTTGGAAAGCAGCCTGTTTGTCAGCAAGACTGTATCTGTTTGCTGATCATGCCCTTCCTGGTCTCTCCTCGGGACAGTCACCCTAGAACAAACATTGCACATGGAGGTTCTTGGAGTCCAGCTTGAATGTGAGAGTAGGAGAGTGAGGTAGCTCCCAGCAGACCCTTGGGCTCCCAGGTGAACATGTACCTGTGTGTGTGGAACCCTGTGAGGAGTGGTCTGTGGAACTGGGCCAACACTCAGAGGAGACAGCCTATTCCACTGCCTTCCTCCCAAAAACCACCAGAGAAGCCAGCAGCAGACACGTCAGCCAGTACCACTGAGGAACAATGAAGGGAGCTGATCACAATCCACGAGTCCAGACATTCACCAAATATTCAGTGAATTCTTACCCCAGGGCACAAGCACAAGCCCCAAGGGGCCACCTGTGCAAGGAAAATGTGGCCCCAGCCTTACGCATCTTGAGCTGGGAAGGCTGCTGCTGAACTCCATCACTGACATGCACAAACTCAGACAGATATGTCCTCTGAGCCACAGAACCCCCCCACAATGGGTCTGAATTCAGGGTCAAGGAGTGTGCCACCCACCTTCCTCTCTGTCTCTGCATCCTCTCCTGCAGCAGAGCGCAGGGCGGACTGTGATGGGATGGGGACAATGGTGGACAGGACTGTGAAGCTCCACTCTAACAGAGGGTGAGTCTTGGAGTGAACCCCAAGAAGGGCAATTACAGTAAATTATGTTATAGGACATTGGATTGTTTGGGAGTGCAGCTAGATAAAATGATATTCAAATCATCAAGGCTTAATTAATTAATGGCTATTGTACTAGGTGGCTTCCCATTTTGCACTACCTTAGCTCTGCATCGTTAAAGAGTCCTTGATGCACTCCCAAGCTCACTTTTAAGACAAAAATTGGGAGATGAAGACATAAAAACTGGCCTTCAATATCCCAAAGTTAGGGTAGAGATGGAAGCCACGAAGGAACTGGAGTCTCTTATCCACACTAGCCGTAGCTCCAGACCTCACCAGGACAAGGTCAGTCCTGCAAGGATGGTAATTCATTTCATGAGTTATCTTTGAGTCTGACCCTTTGTGTCCATTGCAAAGGCATCGGCATCTTTTAGTCTGAGTAAACAATATGTAGAAATATCACTGAAGACACGTAGAAATTGGGTCTGGGTTAAAGATGGGCTAGAGGGAAAGATAGGGTATTCTACTAGAAAAGAAGGTCTTGCCTTTACCACAGCCAACCACAGGGGGCCCCCATTAGGTCTGGTTAATTTGCCTCTGCATCAAGTGATACCCCGACCATGTGTGCAGGACCCTCCACCCACATCAGCCAAAGAGCCAAAGAGTTCCCCCAAGTCCTGGTGTCAAGGACAGGATGTATGGCAGCAACAACCACCCCCCCCCCAATGCTGTCCTGTCTATTGCCCTCTCTCCACACCTCAGCCGTCAGTTTGGAGATTCCACTGTATAACACCGCTTCTTTGTTCTTCTCACTTCTCTCACGCCCCAGATATATGTCCACCACAGCTCCTGTTCTTGGCCACCCTCCAAGGCAAGGAGGAGGAGGGTTGTGCCGTCCTTGTGAGCGCCGTATCTCCTCAGGACAAAACTCATCTCAGAAATCCCCCAGACAGTCCACCGAGCTATGCCTCAGCCACAAACCACCCCATCTGCAAGGAGGGTGGGGAGAGAGTGTCTGGCTTCCAGTCTTACTTGTAGAGGGAGGAGCACATGAAATGAAGGGGCTGGGGATGGGCATCTATATTGGCCACAAAACATCAAGCCTTGGGCCTCCCCAATGGCACAGTTGTTGAGCGCTGGGCTACGAAGCTGCCTGCAGCCTCTGCAGCACCAGTTCAATCCCCGACTGCCAGGCGAGGATTCCACACGGCACGCAGACCTCTCCTGCCATGCCCGCTGCTCCCCTCAGCAGTGTATTTTGTCAGTCTGCCTGTTATCTCCCCGCTCTGGCTGTGGTGAATTCTCTCACCCTCCCGCACTTCTGACTGTACCCAGTGCTTGTATTAAAAAAAAAAAAAAAGTTAAGAAAAATCTTTTAAAAAAATTAAAACAAAAAACATCAAGCCTCATACAACATTCAAACCCTTCTCTGTTCATAACTACTTCATGACTCCAAGGGAAATGAATCTTATTAAACCAGCACCTTGTTAAGCAATTGAGTGACCAGAAATATATGTATCAGCCTTCTCTCAAATTCATTTATTGATGGGTTAATTTACCAGCTTTAATGATGGCAGGGGAGAAAGACAGGCAGGCTTCCATAGCCACCAGCTGAAGAACTGTCTCAAGTATCCTGCAATTCATTTAACTCTCTTATGTCAGTTTCCTCTCTGGGAATTAAGAACTATAACTTCCTTCCCCACATCCCTACTATGTTGTAGATTAAATAAGTTAAGTGTTAACCTAGAAAATTGCCATTCAAATGAAAGAAAATGTCAATCTTGAATATACTGGATGGCAGGGAAGGTGCAATGTCTACCTCACACCTCATATAGTGCCCAGCACCCTGGATTCCATGAAGGTGGTGCTCAGCTAAGGATGGTGTGGCCGTGAGTATTAACTGGGCCATTTCATTCATTTTTTAAAATTTTCACTGCCTTGGGCCTCCCCTGGTGGCGCAGGCAGTTAAGCGCAGTACTGTGAAGCTGTCCTCAGTCTCTGCAGTGCCGGTTCAATCCCGGCCAGCCAGTGAGGGTCCCACATGGCACTGCAGATCTCTCCTGCCATGCCCGCTGCTCCCCTCAGCAGTGTATTTCGTCAATGTGCCTGTGCTGTTCCCTGCTCTGTCTCTGGTGAATTCTCTCACCCTCGTGCACATCTGGCCTGTACCCTGGTTCTTGTATAAATAAATAAATAAATCTTAAAAAAAAAAAACTTTCACTGCTTTGCAGTGTGGGAGGTCAATGATAAGTGCCCCCATTCCTTCCTTGGCAGTAAGAAAGCTATTGCCCTCATAGCCATGAGCAGGTACAATTGCTCTGGGTGGGTTCACCTGGAATCAGTAACATTCAAGGTTGAAGGGAACCAGGGCTGAGCCCTAAGCCTCACACTCACATCACTTGTCCATACTCACTCATCTTGACTTTGTTTTTCTTCTCCCTCCTCCCAACTCTACAGACAAACAAAGCCGTGGCCAAGGGGGACTTCCACCAGGCCAGCACCAGCTCCCGGCGGGCCCTATTCCTGGCTGTGCTCTCCATCACCATTGGAACTGGCATCTATGTGGGTGTGGCCGTGGCCCTCATTGCCTACCTCTCCAAGAACAACCACCTATGAGCTCCATCCAGGCGCATAGCTGAAGAACTGGGGACACTTGTGTGCAGACAGAGAAGGCAGGGCTGGCAAGGGATGGACACACAGGGAGACACACCTATATGATGCTGTACAATATAAGTTATTGCTGAACCACTCCATAAAGCCCTGGAATTTTCTCCCCTTGAATTTCTTTTGTTTTTACCCTTTAGTTTCATTTTCACAGCATTGTGTAGAGCAAGAGACATTTGGGCACTGCGAACCCTTCCAAGTGGAATTTCCAAAGATCTGGATGGGTTCTGCTGGATCAATGACAATGCTTGTCTCTACAGCCCACCCGTGCCTGGAAGGCCATCACATTAGCAATATACAAACTAACAAATGTGGCTTTTATGGAATATGGTGCAATAGGCAGAGGGCAGAGGATGTGTCACTCTCCTGTCTGTGGCCCTGCATCTCCCAGCCCACCACCTTCCCTGCAGGAAGAAAATGGGACTGAGCAGAGAGACAGACACAACTGCTGGTAGGATCACTAGCTGCCACTGATCTCCCCCAGCCCTGTGAACACAAACCCAGAGTTGTGTGAGAAACATGCACGGTTTATGTTTCATTTCCTCCACGCTGTCCCCAGCCTAAGAACGTTGAGGCTCCTGCAGAATGTGCCAAGCTCAGCAGCCACTGTGCAGAAATATGCAATTTTGGGGCCTTGTGATCTAGGGCAAGAAGGGGGAAGGCCAGGAACCCCCCCCACCCCCCGACCAAGACGCCTCCCAGAAGGACCCCTGGCTTTGCCCCAAGCATTCTCATGGCGGGGCTGGGTGGCCACCTTGGCACAGACACAAGGGGATGCTTCCAGGCGCCTATGCTGACACTCACCTTGGTGATAAGAAATGACACTAGTGATCTTAAAAAGGAGATGAACTTTCTCTGTCGACTAAATCAATAGCTATTTTCTTGTCATTTTTTAAGTGCAGCTATTGCTTCATGCTACTTAAGTTATCAGATGAATGCTGAGAAATAAGTAATCACAGACATTTTATTACCATTTCATTGATGTTTGAAGAGTGTTCATTATTTAACAAAAATTATCTTTTAGTTTTTTTTTTTTTTTGCTTAAGACTTTGCTTTGTGATTAATGTCAATTCTTGGATTTCATTTATAGCTTAACTTATTGCTCAAATAACTGCAGAGCCTCCCAGGACTCAGCTGAAATTAGGATGGTGTTTTCTGAGACAGGAATCACTGCACATGGACTGCTTAAATTCCCACCTTAGATGCCATAAATAAATGGTATTACACTGTCATCCTCAGGGGAGACAAAGGCCATCTTACTAGGAAAGTGGTTCCACCCAGGGCACTTTAAAAATCCCTGCTACCTGCATCTATACCCAGATACCCTGATATGAGTACTCAGTGCTGCAGCCTGGAGATGCCGGGGGCAGTGGAAATCCAGAACCACAGCCATTCCCACAAACACACCCATTGTACACACTTTCTATTCTGAAAACTATTCGCATTGCATTACTTATACCACTTATTCTAACACAGGTAACATTTATCTCTCATGAATGCTCCAAAAGTATACTCTAATAAGAATAAATGGAAGAAGCCCAACATCCCCATAAGAGTCAGAGTAATTTGGAGGTAAAAGCATGAATTGGGATCATACAGGCCTGAATTTGTATCTAGTTGTGCACTTTCTAGCTGTGTTACCATGGGCAGGTGGTACCTCTCTGGACTCATCTCTGGGAGAGGATGATAAGTGTGACCACTTCCTAAGTCAGCTGATGAATGTGTGGGCAGAGCCCAGCATCCCGAATATATCCTGGACCTACATTGTCCTAGTTGTCATTACAGCCTCCATGAATGCTGGGCATGACTAGGTAGGCAGGAGATAGGTGGTCACTCTCACCTTCTGTGTTTTCACTAGTCCATCCCAAGCTCGTTTGTGCCCTTCCTCAACTTTTCAGCCTAATCTTTTAGGATATATTCATGGTGAAACACTATTTACAATGGACTTCTTTGTCCATTTTAGTTCAAGAGATGCCCAAAATTCCAGATCTTTGGAATTGGTCAGGAAGTGGAGTCAGTCCTGTTTGTGCTACCTGGCGTCTACCCCACCCATCAGGGTCACTCCATGCCAGCCCCTCTGTGCCAGGTACTATGTCTCCTACTAGACCACATCCCCACCTGCTCTGATGGAAAAGCCTCCATTTGAATAATCTGGTCCTCTCTGTAGTTTGTAAAGCTCTGCCACATCTTCCACGAGGATTAGAGCCAAGACCACCTGCAGCTCCATATGGTGTTGACAGTCACGTGCGTGTTTGAGGCTCAGGGCCAGACCTATCAGGTGACCAGGGAACAAAGTGTGTTTTCCCCAAAGCTCACTTAGTGGGCTGGCACAGTGCAGCTTAGTGCCACCACCAGTTTGGCCATGGTGGAGAGGGTGGTGATCAATGTCATCCTCATTGGATCTGTGAGTGACCGCTGAGCACATAGCAATCTTCTCAGTGGGGCAGGATGCCAGGTGCCTCCCTAGACCTACATTGTCCTAGCCGCCACCCCAGTGGGTCCTGCACTAAGCTCGGGGCCCATGTTACCTTATAGAATCCTAAGAAACCCAGCGGGAAGGTATCAAGAAGGTAACACCCTTCTCTGAGGACCAGAGAAGGTAATTTGCCCAGCATCCCATAAATGGCACCTGTAGAAGGAGGACAGAGGGCCCAGCCCAACATCTGCCTGGCCACAAAGCACTCCTGGTGAGACCTGCTTCCTCTGCCCTGATTGTGGGCAAGGCCTTGATTCTATATCGGCTTATTTTAAGTTACAATAACCATTTTATTGACAGAAAACCCAGAGTATGTGATTTTCCCAAAGTTGTGTTCCCAGTAAACAGCAAAGTTGCAACTACACCTTTAGATCCTAATCCCATTGGTTTCCTCTTAACCTAGGTCATCTCAACTATAACTTCATAAAGCAAGAAAAAAGCACTGGGGCCCGGCACACATTTATGCTGGGTCAAGACTCAGGGGACTGAGAGATACTTTGGTTTATATTTCACAGTACATCTGTCAGCAGCTGGAAAGAGCCCCGTGCGGAGAAGGATGGGAATTTGAGGCAACATCCGTGGAAAATGACATCTTGGCAAAGGCAGTTAGTCCATATATCAACCCCTACACAGTGGCCTCCCACCTGCATCCTTGGAGATGTCCATGCCTACCTGCCTCCATCTCCCCCGAGGGTCCTTGTCACTGTCTCACGAGGAGGCCTGGCTTCAATGCATCCTTGTTCACCAGGTGTCTCTACCTCACTAGGTACCCCTACTTTCCTGGATTTCCCCATATCACCATGTGTCCCTGCTTCACCAGGTATCCCCATTTGAACAGATAGTCCAACTATCCCTAGGGAGTGACGATTACTCCCAAGGAGAATAGGGTTTAAGAGGCCACCTTGGTCGTTGTACCATTGGCAGCTGCACAAGTTGTCACCATCGGGTCACACAGCTAACTAGGAACAAGCACTGACAACAGGACCAGCCTCTGCAAAAGCAGGAGCAGGACTTCCTCACACCCCGGCAGCCCCCTGACCTCTCAAAGGACCAGAGTCCAACAATGCTACTGCTCCCCAGATACAAATGCCCAGCAGTCACTCCATCTGGGACTATGGGCCAATCAGCCTCCGCAGCTCCCCTGGCCTGAGTTTCAGGGCCTCATCCCTGAGGTTTTATAGGGCCTCTCAGAGGTCCCTTGTGGACTGGCTTAAACATCAGCCCTTATGAGGACAATTTTGTGTCTCCCCTACTCCCTCTTAAAGTCCTCCTGCTTTTGTTGCCATGGGGTTGACATCTGTTGACCCAATTTGCTAATAAACCAACCTTTAAGCACAGATGCAGACCCGGATCTGAGACTGCCCTCTGGAGAAGCACAGCTGTCCATCTACAATCTAGAGGTCATGTTCGTGTCTGTGCTCTGCCGTTGACAGGTTGGGATTGTCAGAAGAAGCTCAAAATGATAGGAAGCTCTGTCTGGATTGTCCCCACCTGTGATCTCTTGAAAGACCTTCTGTGGTCACCAAGATGAGCTGAGCTTTGCAAGGATGGGAATCTAGCTCCCCTGAGGTTCTCACTGAAGATTCTGCTTATCTTAGCAAAGCAATGCTGCACCCTAAACCCACGGACACGTGGGCCTGCAGACTGGGGCTCCTGCCAGACAAGCATGTACGTGGAGTAATGAATTTGTCGCCTTGCTGATCTGCACCACAAGGAGCTGGAGTTCCATGTGGGAGGAGGGTGGGACAGGAGCTGTTAAGGCACAGCAGGGTTCCATGGGCTGCTGGCTCTACTGCTCCGAAAGAATAACTATCTTTGAAGCAGAAAATCTGCTTGACTGAGTCACATGGCCAGAGAAGCCCTAAAGATTTGCCCAAATCTAGCGGGTACAAAAGACAACAAGGCAGAATCAGGAGGAATGGCTGGGGAGATAGGCAGAATGTGGGTGCCCCTGGAGAGAAGCCCTGGGCTGGAAACATTGCCAGGTGTTCCAGACCTGGACAGAGCTGAGAAGAGCAGCCCGTGGTCCAAAACGCCATTACAGGTCTTCTGTCCCACCAAAGTCAGCAACAACGTGGTGACTGTCCTTACCTTTGGACATGGCTCCTTGTCACCACTGTTTCAGTGCCCACCTTGCACGCTCCAGTCCCCACCACATATGTACCACGGTGGTGAAGCTGGCCTCCCGAGAAAGATCACCTTTCCTAGCTGAGCTCAGCTGTCAGTCTCCTCTGCCCCCAAAGTTCTTGTCTCTGCTATATGGGAAGCTTTGGGCTGCAGTTAACCAGGCCAGAGAGTCACACTTCTGAATTCAGCTTCCAGTAGTGCACTCAGCTGACCAGCAGAGAATGAGGGAATCCAGGGTGCTCTGCTAGGCCCATTGAAATTCCAAGAAGTCTGTACATTCCATCTCTTGGCCACTTGGTGGCTGGGGTGCGGAGGAGGGAAATGGTCTGGATTCTTGCTGTAATGAGGCTGTTGGGGTCCAATATGAAGGTGGAAGAGAGATAAATTAATAATAAGTACATAGGTACATACATACATACACACATAAGACATAAAATCACAGTGCCAGCACCACATGCAGCTCTAAGCTAATGTCCTCCATTCTCTCAGACCTTCAGTCATAACACATCTTATGACCTGAGTCCATCTTGTGACTTAGCTGAAAAATAAACAGTGATTTGAGAATCACTAAATCTGTAATTGCATTCAAATTATTTTATAAATCAATCAAGATCTATAGATAGGATAGTATGGGGAGTAGTTGGTATTCTAAGTCAATGAATGTTTTAATTCCCTGGAGTTGGTTCGAGCACATATTTTAAGTATCTCAGCCTGGGATTAGGGGTGGCAGGACTGCAGGAGGAGTCTCTTCTATACAGAAGTCCAGGTGATCCAACCGGATTCAGGCTGCAGCTGTTCTGTGTTATGAGCCTCAGATTCAAATCAGGGGACTTAGCTCTGAAAATGTACATCTGCAGTTATCCCACAATGCACAATGCACCCTCCCACAATGCACCATCCTTGGTGCCTGCTCGTGCACCCTCTTTTCCAGTCAGCACATATTTTAAAATATATTTTTACTATGTGACTCGGTCTGTGAAGTAATCCTGGTAAGTGGAAAGAGGCTGCTAAGATTAGCTGTTGCTAAGGGGCTGAGTCAGGTAAGAGCTAATGAAGAGCTTAACATCTCCCTAGCTTAGCACCACTAGGCAGCTCTTACACTCACTTCTCAAGAGCTCCTTGTTCAATTAGAAGGCAAGATGGTCACTGATTAGCGACAGTGTCTAATTTAGAAAGGAGATCAGGCCCACTTCAGTAGTCCTCATCCTTCACTTCAGCCTCTGATGAGATTAAATGTGGAGGCTGGCACAGAGGAAGTTCCCTATTATTATTCCTAGGTAGAAACCCAGCTGATGGAGCACCTAAACCAGCCACATACCTTAAGTTAGAAGAAGGCATTGCAAACAGATCCAGCCTCATATTGGCATCAGACCTGGGCCACGTTGTCAAATCCTCAGTTTCAGTGCGAAAGGCAGGCTTGAGGGAGCCAGGTAGTGCCAGAACCTGCCTCCGGCCCAGCTAACCAGCACCGGGGCCCTCATTCTCCCAAACACAATGCAGAGTTGGGGAAAAGGGGCACCTGCTATGGGTCTACAGGGGTGGCAGAAGGGAAGCTGGGTAGGCCAGACTTTCCCCAACACCGGGGGTAGTGCGCAGCTACTCCAGGAGTTGGTGCAGCTCCTGTAGCTTCTCAGTCAGGAGAGGGAACTTCCCTTGACCCCAGGCCCAGGGCTGTCAAAGGTCAATTTCAGGGAAGTGGAAACAGCAAAGGAAGAGGCTGAAGGTATCGAGCCAGAGGGAGTCAAGCCGGAGCCCTAGACCACCCACTGCAGGTGTGGAGATGGTTGAGGTCTGACAGCAAACAAGTGAGCAAACTAGAGGCAGTTCTCCCTCCCCACCACCCCACTGGGATATTTGTCAGTATATGGAGACCTGCTGGGCTGTCACATATGCACATATAATGGGTAGAGTCCAGGGATGTTGTTGAAACCCCACAATGCATGAGACAGCCCCACCAACTCTGTCAACCCCAAATGTGAGCAGTGCTAAGAATCCACATCCACTGTCTCTTGTCACTTAGGGCTCAACCATGGTGAAAACTAACTCAGAGTTAGGCACCACCCAGCGGGGCGCCAACGATCCAGGTAAGCTTGGAATCTACCCACAGAATAACCACACCTCATCAAAATGCTTACTGTGGCTTGACTAAGAGAAAAAGAGAAATCAGAGAAAGAAGGAGCAGCCTGCTTTCTGCAAGAAGAGTGTGGACTTAAGTACTATTCAGCCTCCCCATGCACACCCCACTGCCTGCACCACACAGTATCACAGAAAGTAACAGATCGATAGTCATGCCCCTCACATTGGCTGTGACTTGGGGAGGGGTAAAGACAGCTTTTAGACCCACCCAGTCACTGACCTCGCAGAAACCTTCTGGTTCAGAAGGCGCTGTGGGCTCATTCACAACACCAGAGGTCCAAAGTGGGGATTGCTCAAGTAGGTAGGGCCAGTTCTTAGTGAATGGGGCCTAGGTCTTCTCATTAGTGACTATATTTCCTTCCCCAGCTGCTCCAGAAGATGCTGGCCAGGGTGGTGTCATCCTCGGTACAGCACACATTGCAAATAACCTGGCCATTAATTCCACAATGCTGGTCAAGATGCCACCAGTGGCCACAAGCATCCACCCCTTCAACTCATAGTCAGAAAATCGAATCCAGAAGGCCAGAGCTATTCATGGAAAGAATGTGATTCCCTCCACTCCTCCCCTGTGAATAAGGGAGGACTGAGTTGGACCAGGCTCAGCAGGGGCCGACAGGAATGGTAGGCTTTAATGTAGTTACCCACAAGATTGATCCATTCTGAGATCTTCAACATCACTGGGAATAGAACCAGAGGTATCATGCTGCAGGACAGCCTATTCCTTAACGCAAAGCCTTTTAACAGACATTTGCTAAGCACCTACTGTATATAAGTGTTACAATGGGCCCTTGGATGACAAAGACAAGAAGAGATCAGATTTGGGAAAGTATGCAGCTTCATGGGAGAAGCATAAAGCAAGACTATGGGTACTGGTGTCCATAGAGGTGAGCTACAGTTTGGGTTGGGGGATGTCAGGGCTGTAGACCACCCCAAGATCATGGAGGCAAGGGCAGGCGATACTCAAGGCTGGAGCACCAACCTCTAAGGACACTCAACTTCTCCTGCTTTCCTGGTAGGTAGCCCATGTGATTCTTATACTTTCTCTTTACAAGTCAGCACTGGCCCAGTGTGCACCTGCACTAGCATTTGTGCAAATGCTGGCTATCCTGCCTACTCCCATCCTGCCACCTTTTAGCAGAAATGTAGCTGCTCTCCAGATCCAACAATGTCTGAGTGATAATCCCACCTCCCAAAGGTGGTCGCTGAGTAGCCATGGGGGTATTCTCATCCACTCCTCAGATGCTCACCTCTGAGCACCTGCTGTAGCACGGCAAGGTCTTTTCTCCAAGGAGCCAGCAAGGTGGCCTTTAAAGTAATAAGCTATGTATGAAAAATCACTTTTGGTCCCCCCCTTTAGTCACAAGTAGCATGTCATACTAAGATTAAGGAGGATGCTGTGGCAGTGAGGCTAACCGTGGGTCCGGAATGTAGCCACCTTCCAGCCACCCAGCTTTTCAAGTAGGTTCCTGCCAGGTGTTCAGTGGGGTACACTGTTAGAACCCCATACCCCAGTGGGAAGAACAATGCTTAGAGAGGGGGGAATTTGTCCCAGGTCCTGCAGCTAAGAACAAAAGCCTGAATTGTGTCAGTTCCAGCTAATCCAAGGTTTATGGTCTTAACTTCCTCATTGTCTGTCTTATGGTTTGATCAGATTTGGTTGTCATGAGTCCTCAGAGGAAATGGAGGGTGGCCTTTGTAGTGTTTAAAGGTTGCCAAGTGTCCAGTGTATAGTCCTGAAACCAGGTAGGCCTTGCCTGCCCTCAGTTGATGTTTCTGGCCCATCCCTTCCTTAGGTAGATTCAATTAGATTTTTTTTTTTAAAGATTTACTTATTTATGCATACAAGAGCTGGGGTGTAGGCCAGACATACAGGAGTATGAGAGCATTCACTAGAGACAGAGTGGAGAACAGAACAGGTGGATTGACTGAAGTACACTGCTGAGGGGAGCAGCCAGTGAGACAGGAAAGATCCGCTGCACCATGTGAGTTAGTTCCCTGGCCAGCCAGGGATCGAACTTGTGCTGCAGTGGCTCCGATAGTTTCATAGTGCTGAGACTTCACTCCTTGCTCCACCAAAGAGGTCCAGATTTTATTTTGAACCATAGGAAATCAAAACCATGTTCCCTCATCTACGGGGTGATGGTGGATGGCCCTCGGCAAGGAGGAGCAGCAGCTAGTGTGTCCTCAAATCCAGCACATGTCCAGTGGATGGAAGACACCGTCACATGCCCTCCCCCTGAAGTCTCACCATACTCTTTCAATGTGGGTGCAATTTTTGTCATTCCCATTTTACAGATGGGGAAATGAGGCCCTGAGGACCAGGACTTGTCCTAGATGACAGAGCCAGTCCACCACAGGCCAGAGGCAGGGTTCATGTCCATGCAGAAGACCCTGTTCTTTCCTTGCTAGCAGCTAGCAGTGTTTCTAGTCTGTCAGTCAAGGGACAGGCTGGGTACCATGAAAGTCCCTGCCCATGACAGGTTGCACATGAAGGTACACAGTAGGCAAAAACATGGTAGAGGAATAAGACATCACTGAAAACACACTGCAGACCGAAGTCATGTGTCCTGGAGAATGAACATGCTCCCTGGAGGGTCGCCACCACGTCAACCTTCTAGTGCCGCAAGGACAATACCCCACAGACAGGGTGCTGACACAATGGACACTTATTCCTCACAGGTCTGGGGACCAGAAGTCTACGGTCAAGGCACTGGCAGGGGTATTTTCCCTGAGGCCTCTGTGTGTGGTTGCAAGCAGTCTCCTTCTCTGTCTTCACCTGGTCTCCCTTCTGTGGGTGCCGTGTCCTCATTTCCTCTTCATGTGAAGACACCAGTCATTGTGGACAAGAGCTCTAATAGTCTCTCACTTTAATGTATCTACCTCTCTAAAAGCCTTATCTTATTCTGAAGTCCTGGGGCTCATGGCTCACTTGTGAATTTGGTGGGTACAAGTCATAACAGCCCAGGCTTGACATCATCCATCCTCACCACCTCTTGTCCACACTCTCAGTCGGTGGTCACCCTTAATCCCCACCACCCTCCATCCTTACTTCTGCCCCTGACCCCAGCCATATCTGTCCATCCATCAGTCTGCCTGTACCTGTGGACCCCAAACCAGAGTTGTGTTTGATGGACACATGGGAAGTGGGTGCTCAAGGACCCCAGACACCACCCTAAACATGGCAAAGACAGGCAGGGAACCAGCTGTACCTGTGTGAAATTTTAAAAAGTTATCTCTGCTGAAGTGGGGTTAGTCCTGGAAGTGGTACAGGTGAAGGGCACCCCAGCATCTGAGACAGGAAAGAGCCAGGCGGACACACCACACAGCTATGGTGCTCCTCCCTTCTGTCCAGCCACCCTAGATCCCTGACAGACTAGGCTCCAGGAAAATTCAGGGAAATACACCCAAGTGTTCTCACCTCCACCTCCATGAGGAGCCCCTTGGGAACTGGCACCCCTTGGGTCAGGTGGGAGTGGGGTCTGCAGGAATACAGATGGGAGATGCCTGGGCACAGGGCCACTCCCCAACTGCAAGCAGAGAGGACAGCAGGGAAGGATGGCCTCTGCGGGTTCTGGTGAATGACAAGAACATAAGAATGTGTCCCTGAGATAGTCCCAGAAATGCTCACAAGTCAAATGGTCAGACTGTTGATGTCCCACCTCAACCTACCTGATGGTAAGAGCCAAGATCCCTTCAGCTGCTTTGAGGTGCCCTGTGTCCCACACACAGAGTCCCTGCTCAGACCTGGCTTTGGGGAGTGTGACCATGACAGCCTGTGGCATCTGAGCTACTGTCACGCCTTCCCGGACTCCCTGGTCAGCAGCTGGCAGGGTGGGGACGCAGGGCCAGCATTCCAACCCACACGGGCCCCCTGCCGCCGCCCGCCAGCAGCTGGCTGGGGAGTGGCTGCTAGTTCTCCCCTCATCCTGAGGTCCCTTATGCCCAGCTTCTTCTGTTTCTACTTCACACATTGCTACCCAGTGAAGCTCTGTGGCCTCTACCCTAGACGCACTTCCTGGAGAACCCAGCCTGCCTCCGTCCCGTTTCTGAGCATCAGGAGATGAAGATACATCTGAGGAAGTTGAGGCTCAAAGAGATAAAAAGATTTTTTTAAAGATCTATTTATTTATTTATACAAGCACTGGGTACAGTCAGAAGCATGGGAGGGTGAGAGAATTCACCAGAGCCAGAGCGGGGAGCAGAGCAGGCAGAAGGACCGAAGTACACTGCTGAGGGGAGCAGCGGGCGGCAGGAGAGGTCTGCGCGCCATGTGGGACCCTCGCCAGCGGCTGGGTATCGAACCGGCACTACAGAGGCTGTGGGCAGCTTCACAGCCCTGTGCTCAACCACTGCAGAGACCTGAGAGATAAAAAGATTTTCCTGGACTTCGTGAGGAGCAAGAGACTAAACCACACCAGCCTGTCTCCCACACTGGTTTGTGAAGCGCCTCACACTCCCATTTCACCACATACCAAAACTCCCTTCCCTTGACAACTCATTGCTGTGGGACCCTACCTGCCTTTGGGCTCCCAGACTCCCCTCTTTTCCCTACATTATCCATTGATTCCTTTTGCTTCTGCCCAATACAAAGCGCTCCTGCCCTGGAAGGATCTGCAAAGAGAGATGAGCACTCCTCACTGGCAGCTGGAATCTGCTCAGTCCTCAGTGCCTCACTTTGATGGAGATAGGGTGACAGGTGAGCAAACCTACTCTGAACTCACAGCACAGTGCAGGCTTCTGTCTCATTCTACAAGAGAAGCTTCTGTTTGCTCACAGAAGGCTCCTATCAGCAGAACTGCCACAGGAAGGGTGGAGTTAGTGCTTATCATAAATGTCTTCAGAGCCACAATTTGCATAGAACTGTGGCAGTTTACACTGTTTTTCATTCTGTGGTTCCCTGTGAATTAAATTTGCTTATCACTGCGAGAGAGCTCCCCTTCTGGACTGCAGCTCAGCTCAGTAGTCCTGCAAGCAGAACTAAATTATGATGATGCAGCTGGGAAAACTCTCATCCCTTCTAAGTTGTGCAGAGAAAAATAAACATGTTTTTCAGTTTATTGCAGCACTAATTGCAATGGCTAAGATATGGAAACAACCTAAATGCCCCAAAACAGATGACTGGATAAAAAAGATGTGGTTTATATACATAATGGAATACTATTCAGCAACCAAAATAGATAAACTCATGCCATTTGCAGCAACTTGGATGGAGCTGGAAGGGAGTATGCTCAGTGAAATAAGTCAGAAGAAAAAGGAAAGATAAGCAATAGCTTCACTTACAGGAGAACCAAACAAGGGATCAGGGAAAAGAAAAACTATCAGGCAAACTATAAATCAAAGACATTCAGCAGAAGAGGGAAGAACACAAAGGACTCGTGATGGTTCATAGGTAATTTAGTAGTGTGAATTTTGGGGGGATTACACCTGGGAGGAAAAGTCAAACATTGTACAAAAATGAACAACCACATAAAAAAAAAAAATATATATATATATATATATATGCACAAAAGTTAGAAAAACAAAGCTGATTACTTGGAAAATGAGCCAGACCAGATCCCTTACCCATAGCTCCTGGAAGACAGGCTTGGGAAATGTGAAGAAGTCTTGAGCAAGTAGACTCCCCGGGGTCTGCTTCCCACGCCTACTCAGTAGTCCCTGAGCATTATTGGCTTCCCTGTCCAGCAAGTCAAGACTCTACCCGCTGTCCCCAAGTTGAGGCTTACCCAGTAGCCAGGGTCTTTGTATCCAATAGGAGTTTTCCAGACCCCAAACTTCCAGGCAAGATCTCTACTTCTGCTCATATTTGATTTTACTAAGGTTTTGTACCATCCTGGGCAACACCTTGGGCATCAATGGCCTATATCAAAAGTTAAATTAGAATGGTCCCCACGACACCCACCCTGTGATAGGCTCTGAAGTGTTTGATGATGATCCAGGCACCCTGGCCTGTCAGACAGCTGGACTCTCTCTTCAACCCATCTGCTGTGCATGGGCCTCACCCTGCCCAAACTACATGGCCCTCCAAAGCCCCCTTCTCCAGAAAGCCCACTTATCACCATCCCAGTCCAAGGGGCCCTGCCCTATCTAACTCTCAAGCATTAAACATCTATCAGGCCCCACTGCAGTTTGTTCCCAATGGACTGGTGTGCCTGCCAACCCATGCCACTCTGAGAAGCCAGGGCCCAGCTCTGCTCTGAGCTTAGACGTCGTGGTGATCGGTAAGAGAATAGCCCAGCCATTGTGTGAAAACAATGATCATACAAATCATAACCAATAAAGTTACCGGAAATATAGGGAGTGGATGTGAAGAAACAAAGACAGATAACAGAATGTGTGTGATGGCAGAGGAAGGGCGAGGAGAGGGGTGGTGCTGAGCAGGAATGGTCAGGAATGATGGACCCAGGGAGGTGACACTGAGATGCCTGAAACCCACTCAGGTGCCACTTACACACATACACACACACACACAAACACACACACACATACATACACATCCCGGAATAGGGAGAGCCTTAGAACTGGGAGATTTTTGTGCTCAGAACTGCCTTTGAGCCTCATGTGTCATCCTCAGTGATGGAAACAGCACACAGTGGTGCCTGAGGCCAGCTCAGGTTTGCTGAAGTCCTGGGCCCCAGCCTGGTGCTCATCACTTCCCTTCCTTCCCTGACAAAGCCTTGGGGAGAACTCACCGCCATGTCCCTCTTTCCATATTCATCTGCCAAAGACCTGGGGAACTTGTAGAAGAGCTACAATTGTCACCAGAACCCAGCCTCTCAGCAGTGGGAGCCGGCAGGAGCAGTGGTGTGTTCAACCTGCTGCTCCACCACAAGTCAGTTGTGGCAGTTGCTCCTCAGAGACCTTTTATGTAACAGTGTATTTCCTGGACCATGGAATGGACCAATCAGGTGGGACCTATGAGCTGATTGGTGCTAAATGGTCCAATCAGACTTTTGTTACCAGGACCCAGTCTCTCACCACAAGTCAGTTGTGGCAGTTGCTCCTCAGAGCCTTTTTAAAAATGGTCCAATCAGACTTGTAGTTGGGGCATCCTGAAAGAGGAGATAAGTCACATTGGAGGAAGCTGAGGGAGACAACGTGACACCAGCCCCCAGAGAAAGGAGACACGATGCCAGCCCAGGAGACAATGACACCAACCCCTGAAGTAAAGAAGAGGGTTCCAGTCTCTGAAGAAAGAAGAAAACAAGCATCCAGCAGCTGACCTCTGAGGATGGAAGAGAGGCCAAAGGACTGTCACAGACTGGGCCTCGGTTCTGTCTACGACATTGCCTGAGAGGAGCACCAAAGGCCCTGGGCCTGGTGTCTCAAGAGCTGTTTGTTGTTGGGATAACCCGACAACTCACAAAGAGCTGTTAACACTGGGTGTCTCTGACCCTGACTCTGCGGGACCAGCAGTGGCCATCACTACTGACCAGTGTGGTCCAGCACTCCTGGTGACCGGTAGCGACCATCACTGACACTATCTGTGTGAGGTAGCAGCCTCTTGTGGATACAGTGCGAGCTCTTTGCTTCCTCTGTTTGTAAAATAAACCCTGTGGTTGTTGTTCCTGGAACCTGATGTCTCTTGCAATTGTGCGCATGGGTGAGAACCAGCAGACAGTGACCTGTCCTCTTATCGGGCACTGTCTCTTGTTAGGCTATAGCTCTTGGTTTTGGTTTTTGGCCATTTAGCCTTTTGGGTCTTTTTGGTGATTCTCTGGTCTCAGAGCCCGGGCAGGTGGGTGGCCGTTCCATCCATCCTGCCTCCTGCCCTATGGCCTCTTTTGTTGCCTTGCCTGCCCCCGTTTCATTATGAGAATTTAAGATGCCAGAATAGAGGTGAATTCAGGTATCACATCACCAGTTCTGATAAAAACGGATGCCATCAATGATGAAAAGGGTCATATTTGGGTTTTATGTCATCTCAGATGATTCTCTGCAGATGCATCTTGAAATTGTTTCTAAAAGAGCATAAAGTGAAACACTCATGTGATCAAAATTCCCCTGAAAAATTGGTGATGTGAAAATGCGATAAAAACAGAGTGCAATATGAAAGTATTGCATTCTTTTAATTGATATCAAATACCAGCATGCGTGAGTTGTGTTTCCAGCCCTGCACAGTGACACCCTTGTGTGTACAAGATCACCCCGCTAATATCCTCCCACCAAGTGTCCCTTTTTATCAAGGAGTCACCAGGGAGTTTGCTGACAGCAACAGTGCAGCTTGCAGACCCCAGCTTGCCAGCTTCCCTGCTGTTTACTTTTGTTTCCATCATCCACTGATGATGTGTCAGCTTCCACCTGTAACTTGACCGGGGTTTCTGTCAGGCCACAAGTTGCTGCTTTGACCCTCCCTGTCACCTCATTAATGCTGTCTATCCATTCAGCAGCTCCTTTAACCCCTAGTCAGTGGCAGGAAAACCTTAAAATCACTCATGCCTTCTTCCCGTAAGTTTGCTTAAAATGCATCGATTATTTCCAGGCTTGATTGCGTTTGTGCCTCTGGATAAATGCTCATTGACTGAGATGCCTGTTTAAATGATGTCACTCCTGCTTGCCTTGCTCCAGAGGACTCTGTGTCTTTGTGTTTGAACGCAGCTCAATTAAGTACCTTTATGATGGAACTCTGTCATCATGTCCAGAATGATGTGAAGGGAAGGTCTTCCTTAAGTGTTTGCTGGATTTAATTAAATTGACTTTGTGATTTTATGCATAGCTCCTCCTCCCCACTTGAGTGCTGTGCTGAGCCTGCCCAAACCACAGCATGAGCCCATCTTCAGTGAGCGAGAGCTGGGAGTGGGGAATGAAGGTCCTGGGCCATGGTAATGAAGGATCGAGTGACACTGGATCATCAGTCACAGATACAGACCCTCTCCATCACCCGTGGCAAAGTTGACTGCCTGGCTAGCATCATGTCCTGAGGATCTTGGGGTGGGGCATGTTGGGAGCATCCCATATTCTGGGGTCACCTTAGGTCTTGCCTTGAGCCCTGATTTCTCAGTTTGAACCTCAATCCTTCCAAGCCCCCTGATTACAAATAAAGTGAACTTATACTAAATCCCCAGACCGCTACAAGGTCTTCTGTTTTAGGGCCCATGAAGTAGCCCTTCAGCAATCTGGGAGCTCACTGGCCAAAAGTGGCCATGTGGAAGTGTCCTGACAAATTGAGGAACTCAGAGAAAAGAAGACATTTTTTGGGTGAGCTCAGAGGTGTGACTTCCTTTGCCCTTCCCTCTTTCTGAGGTGTACACAGAAGGGGCAAATTTCTCTGTAACCATGGAGGCTGCCAAGATGTGACTGTAATGCAATGAGACTGGTTTCCTGCCATGGTGTGGGGGGGAGGCACGGGGGCCACCTGTGAGCCCAATCCTGCTCTTAGGTATACGAGTGAATGGAAAAGAGTGACAATACCCACAACTGCCCTCCTTCCATAGCGTGCATCATTGCCCCCTCCCCACCTTCCCAGGTGTTTACTGAGCTTGAACAGGGAGTAGTTATGAGATTCTCCCGCCTTTTAGTTGGTTCTCCCCTGCAGTCAGCTCCTAAAACTCCTCCATTTTACTGTGGTTTGGGGCTTTAACTTTTTTCTCAATAAATGACTCAAAAGTAAGTATTTCCTTAGGGCCCAAAAGCTAGAATTCCCTCACTCACATGCTTCTCTCCCTGTCTCATTCTGACTCTGCCTCTCTCTCTCTCTCCCCGTACCACAAAACCATCATGATTCTGCTTACAAATCCTCCTCAGGTCCTACAGAATGAGAGTCCACCTCATCAGCCTGAGGGGCACCCATTAGCGCTGACCCTAAGAGCTTCATGGCCTGCCCACATTAGGACATATCCTGACTTCAGAAATGTCAAGCTGGCTTTTGCATTTTCTAACTCTTCATGCAGCCTGAAGTAGAAGTCACCCCACAGGAGAAACAAGAGATCAGGGGCCTCCCCAGTGGCGCAGTGGTTGAGCACGGGGTTGCGAAGTTGCCTGCAGCCTTTGCAGCACCCGTTCGATCCCCAGCCGCTGGGCGAGGGTCCCACATGGCGCGCAGACCTCTCCTGCCACCGACTGCTCCCCTCAGCAGTGTATTTCGTCAGTCTGCCTGTTCTGTTCCCTGCTCTGTCTCTGGTGAATCCTCTCCCCCTCCTGTGCTTCTGACTGTACCCAGTGCTTGTATAAATAAATAAAATCTTAAAAAAAAAAAAAAGAAAGAAACAAGAGATCACCAGAGCTGAGGGACATGTAGTCCAGGAGGCTACACCCAAAGAAAGAAACAAGAGATCACCAGAGCTGAGGGACATGTAGTCCAGGAGGCTACACCCAAAGAACTCACTTGCTGGGTTGACAAAATGCCCTGGCTTGACCAGGCCCATCCTGAAGTTTTGTCACTGGTAGACATGTGTGCTGGGGATAGTCATGGACAGGCAAAAGACTAAGATCTGCATACCCCAAAAGGCAAATTAAAGTATTTAGTGGACTGTGGGAATGACCACATTTAAGGGTCCCTCCTAGAAGTATTGATGACTGGAAACTCAAAGCTCATAAGTGTGTTTTAGTGCTGTGTGGGCATCTCAGTCCTTGCTCTGAGGTGGGGAAGGCTTTCACTTCAGGAGGTGCTCAGTGCCTAAATCACCCCTCACCTCAGAGTGTGAATGCAGGAGCCTTCTCCAAGAGTGACAGGAAAGGTCCCAGGACAGAGACAGCAGAACAGCACTTAAGGACAGAACTCTGCTGATCTTATCGTTTTATGGGTCAATAAATAAAGGCTAGACTAATTTAATGACTCTAGGCCCAGACATCTGCTATCATAAGTTTCCTTGGTCCATATTTTTTTTTACTATATTTTTCCTAAGCATGCCTGAGCTATCTTTTGGTAGCTTATCAAAGTGGCTATTACAAAAGAAGCTACAGACCTTGAGACCAGACCAGGTCAAATGGGAACAGTGAGCACACGATGTCCATGAGATGTTCACCCATGAGATGGTCTCCAGCCCTGCATGACCACTGAGCTGCTGTTGATTTGTGCCCACAAATGGCAACATAAATGACCTATACCCAGATGGACCAATGGACTCTAGCCAAGCCCAGTCTCCTTGCCTTCTCAGCCCACAGAGTTTAATTCCTTTGTTCTCAAAGCCCAGTCCTAAAATCTATATAGGCCCCAGCCCTGGTGCCTAAGACATCTGCTTTTCATTTAAGGGGGTCTTCCCGGAGTTGTATTTCTTGCTCTGTCAATTTTCAATCTAGTCTTAGCTTTGAGGTACTCAAGGGCCCAGGTTTCTCTTGAGGATTTGACTTCTCCATTCCCAGTAGGTGAAGCTACAGGTTGGGGCAGCACCCACATTGCCAGTGACTTGGATGAGACACCCCTTCTCCGGCTCCACAAGCATAAGGGGAGGGGCAGTATCTGCAAGTAGAACTGAAGACCTAATTTTAGACCTCAAGTATACCCTTCAGCACACCTCTCCCATCCTTGCCCTTGGCCATACTGACCCCCAGTGCATGCCATGTATGGCCCAGTTCCCATCTGTAACCCCTAACTCCCAATCCATATAGGTATAAACTGCAGATGGACATAGACCCAAAGGTCCAGATAAGTGCAGACTCATCACCAAGCCTGGCCTGCTGGCTGCCTCATGAAAACTCAGAGCTCTTCTCTTTCCTCCGTGTAAGACATGTGTATCTGTCCATTGATTTATCAACATCATTTATTGCAGACCTGCTACCATTATTCCTGCCATGGTGAGACAATGAAGTGCTGAAAATGAGTGAACATCAATAGCATGAATCTCAAAATACAACAGTGAGTAAAACATGTAAGTCACAGAAGATACATTGTTCCATTTAGATCTGTTTCAAAGGAAGAAAAACAATCACTCTGAAGCAGTGATACAAGGATAGCAAGAGGTGGAACACTACATACACAATTTAGGAGAACAAGGACTCCCACTTTGCAGAGGGAGTCATGGGCACGCAATCATCCATCCTTAGGCTTGGTGGGAACGCTTAGGTGCTACAGCCACATGACACATTGTTATGCATGTGGCATGCTTCATAGTTGAAAAAATCAGAGTTGTAGTTTGTTCCGGGTGTTCTGCTGGGATGGAGGGAGTAAGAGATTATTAGGAAGATGCAGCTGTGTGTTTAATGGCTCGCTCTCTCCACTCCCACAGACTCATTGTGATAAAGGAGCTCCATTGCAGGCATGGGATGAGCAGGACAACTAGGAGCCCAGATGCCCTGTTCTCTGGTATGTGACTGAACATCCTCCATTCCCTGATCATTAGCTGGGGAGGTAAAATCTCAGCATAGGCACAGCGTGAATCTCAGAACTTGAATCACAGAGGATACGTTGATCCATTTAGATCTGGTGCAAAGGAAGAAAAACAAAGGTGTTCACAATGCTGTTGTAGGTATGAGCCCAGTCCTAGTTGTTGAAGTGATTGTGAATTCCTCTGTATTTTACTATCTTCTGGGGAACAGACACCATATTTATGCATTTGTGTATTTTTCTCAAAATTATTCATTTGGAAAACAGAGTAAGATTATACATATATTTTTCCTCATTTTATTTTGTTTTTTAATTTATTTTTTAATGAAATACCTTTTTCTTACATCCTTGTTAATTGTTTAACTATAGGATTTCTCTCCTCAGTGTGATCACCATAGTTCTCCCACCACCAAAGCAGCCATACTCCATTACCATAGTACCTTGTACTCTTCCCCTTTTTGCTTTCACCCCTCCCTTTATCTCCCCCCTCACCTCCTAGATCTATGGTCAGCTTTCAAACTTTGTCTTTGTCTGATACTTTTGTTTGGTTTCACTATATTCCATATATAAGTGAAACCATCCAGTATTTGTCTTTCTCCTTCTGACTTATTTCTCTTTGCATAATCCCTTCTAGCTCCATCCATGTTGCCACAAATGGCATGAGATTATCCTTTTGACTACTGAGTAATATTCCATCGTGTATATATAACACATCCTTCTTAGGGCATTTAGGCTGTTTTCATATCCTAGCTATTGCAAATAGTGCTGCAATAAACATAGGTGTGCATGTTTCCTTTCAAATTATTATTTTTGCATTCTTTGGGTGAAAATCTAGGAGTGAAATTAATGAGTCAGAGCAGGAATCCATTTTTAGTGATTTGAGGAACCTCCACATAGGGACTGGATCAGTCTACATTCCCACCAACAGTGTCAGAGGGTTTCTTTTTCTCCACACCCTTCCCAGCACTTGTTTCTGTTTTTAGTTGCTGTTGTTGTTTGTTTTTTATATGGGGCATTCTCACATGAAGCACCTATTTATTTCTACTGCCCACTCTTTGATGGACTGTTTGTTTTGCTTTTGTTCAGTTGTATGAGGTCTCTGTAAATGTTCAATAGCAATCAGTCAGATATATGGTGTGCAAATATTTTCTCCCATTTAGCAGGGTGTCTCTTTCAGTATACAGAAGCTTTTTAGTTTGATATAGCCCTGGTTATTTGTATTATCCTTTGTTTTTCTTGCTGCTGGACATGAATATGCAAAAATGTTTTAAAATTTATGTCATGGAGTGTTTTGTCTATGCTTTCCTCTATGTATTTTGTGTTCAAGTCTTTTATCCATTTTGAATAGATTTAAATCTATGGTATGAAATATTGGTCTTGTATTTTTTTTCCATGTGGCAGTCCAATTTTCCCAACACTATTCCTTGTTCCAGAATATAAACTTTGTCATAGATTAGTTGTCTATAAAATTTGTTTTTTTTTTCTGGGCTCTCAATTCTATTCCATTGGCCTGTGTGTATGTTTTTGTCCTGCTGCCATGCTGTTCAATTATTTTAGCTTTCTAGAATACTTTGAATTCTGAAGATGTTGCACCCCCATTTTTCTACTAGTTAGACAGGAGAGCTTTTGCTATTCTTTTGTAGTCTCACGTGAATTTCAGTAATATTGATTCTATTTCTTTATAGATTTTTACTGGGATTTGCAATGAATCTGTAAACTGCTTTGGGTAGGATAATCCTTTTGACAATGTTGATTCTTCCGACCCATGAGCAAGGAATGTAGTGCCTTATTTCCATTTCTTTGTGTCTTCTCTTTCTTTTAACAATGATTTATCATTATGGGCCCTTCACCTCCTTTGTTAAGTTTATTCCCAGGTATTTAATTTCTTTTGGTGAGACAATAAATTGGATGGATTTCTTAATTTCTTCTTCTAGCTCAATGTTTGCATTTAAAAAGGCAACTGATTTTTTTTGTTTTGATTTTGTATCCTGATCCTGTTGAACTGGTTTTTCATTTTAATTAGTTTTTCCATGGAGTCTTTGGGGTTCTCTATGTGTATTATTATTATATTGTCTTCAAATTATGATAGCTTTACTCTTCTTTTTCAATTTGGATTCCTTTTATAACTTCCTCTTGCCTAATTGCTTTAGCTAGGACTTTTTATACCATGTTGAATAGTGCTGGTGAGAGTGGACATCCTGTCTTATACCAAGTATTACAGGAAAAGATTTTAGATTCTCATCATTGAGAATGATACTAGCTGTGGGTTTGGCATATATTACTTTAACTATGTTAATATATGTTCCATTTATCCAGTTTTTCTGAGATTTTCATCATAAATGGATATTGGAACTTATCAATGAGTTCTCAGCATCTATTGCTATAAGCACATTGGTTTTTTTTTTTGTTTTGTTTTGTTTTTTCCTTTTTGGTGATGCAATGAATTACACTGATTGATTTTCAGATATTGAACCATCCTTTTGTTCCTGATATAAATCCCACTTGATCACGATATATAATCCTTTCAATGATTTGTTGGATTTAGTTTGCTAAGATTTAATTGAGGATTGTTGCATATATGTTCATTAGGGATCGTTCTGTCATTTTCTTTCTGTGTGATGTCTTTGTTTGTTTTTAGTATTAATGTAATGTTGACCTTACCAGTTTGGAAGGTTTTTTTTAATATTTTTTTATTATTTCCTCATTAACCCCGTGGTCTTTTAGTATTATGTTTTTCCGTGTCTATGGATTAGAGTATTTCCTTGTTTTCTTTTTATAATTGATGTCTAAATTGATTTCTTTGTGGTCAGAGAAGAGAGTTGGTATTATTTCAGTTTTTATGAATTTGTTGATATTTATCTTATGACACACTACATGGTCAATACCGGGTAATGATCCATGTAAATTTGAGAAAAACATGTATTCAGCTTTTTAGGGATATAGTGCTCTATAAATATTTATTAAACCCATGTGGTCTAGTTCTTTGTTTAGGGTGATTATGTCCTTATTTATTTTCTTTCTTTGATCTGGCCATTGGCAAGAATGGGGTGTTGAAGTGGATGAAGACAATTTTCAACCACATTTGTATTTTCTCCACTGTCTCATTTCAAATTTGATAGAATTGCCTGATATATTTTTGGTGTTCCATTTTTTTGGTGAGTATATACTGATATTATTGAATGTTATGTCTTCCTGTTGTATTGTTCCATAATCATTATAGAGTGTCCATCCCTGTCTCTTGCTAACTTTTTAAGTTAGAAATCTATTTTATCTGGTATAAGTGTGGTTCTCCCTACCTTCCTTTAGGTACAATTTGCTTGTAGAATTGCTTTCCATCTATTTTCTTTAAGTGTATGTTTGTCCTTGAAACTGAAATGTGTTTCCTGGGGGCAGGAAAAGGTTGGATTCTGTTCCTAATCCAACTAGATACTGCACATCTTTTATTGTTGAGTTCAATCTATTGACATTTAGAATGATTATTTATATAAGAAAATTAGCTATTGCCATGTTGTCCTTAGATTTTTGGTTCTATTTAATTGCTTGTTCAGTTCTTTGAGTTTATTTCTTTCTTTGGTAAAGTTCCTTTTAATATTTGGAGTGAGTGCAAAATTCCCTAAGATTCTGTTTGTCTGAGAATTCTTTGTTTCTCTCTCATATCTGAAGGAGAGTTTTGCAGGATAGAGTATTCTTGGTTGGCAAATTTTTATTTTTGATTATTTTTAATGTTGCTTCATTCTCTCCTTGCCTGTAATATGTCTTCAGAAAAGTCTGATTCTAGCCTAAGTGGAGTTCCTTTATAAGTTTTCTGGTTTCCCCTCTCATCAACTCCATTTTCATTTCTTTGTCTTGGTCTCTTTGAAGTTTGTCTTGCTGTAGGTTTTCCTTAGTTTAGGTAGCTTGGAGTTGTTTTAGCTCCCTGTATTTCTATGTTCAGTTCTTTCTTCAAGATTGGGAGATTTTCTTCCATTATATCTTTAAGAAATTTTTTAGTTCCTTTCTCTCTTTTCCTGGGATGACTGTGATTCTTATATTTCTTTTCCTTATGGTGTCAGATAATTTTCAAGTGTTTCTTTATTTTTCCCCTATGCAACTCTCTTTCTTTTTCTATTTTGATTCTTTCCACAATTGTGTTTCCAAGATCACTGACTCAATTGTCCATTTTGGTTTATTCTATTTCCTTGACTTGCTCCAGAATTTTTTCATCTCTTCCATCAATTTTTCTACATGTTGCACTTCCATTATTTTCTTACTCAATCTTTCAATTTTGATCTTTCATTGATTGTTTTTCTCATAGCTTTAATTTGTTTTTCTGAGTTTTCTTTGTAGTGTTCCAATTCCTTGATTTTCTTTTTTTTTTTATTTTTTTTTTCTTCTTTATACAAGCACTGGGTACAGTCAGAAGCGTGGGAGGGTGAGAGAATTCACCAGAGTCAGAGAAGGGAGCAGAACAGACAGACTAGACGAAATACACTGCTGAGGAGAGCAGCAGGTGGCAGGAGAGGTCTGCGCGCCATGCGGGACCCTCACCCTGTGGCCCGGGATCAAACCGGTGCTGCAGAGGCTGCAGGCAGCTTCGCAACCCAGCGCTCAACCGCTGCACCACCAGAGAGGCCCCTTCCTTGATTTTCTTAACTGTAGCAACTTTGAATTCTGTTTAGAAAGAAAGGCTCTTTCAAGTCTTTGTGGTTTGGTTCTGGAGAGTTTTTTTTTTTTTTTTCCTTTCTGTGGACTTACCTGGTCATTTGTATTTTTCTTTCTCCCTATTGTTTGTTTTTGGTTTACTCAGCTATAATTGGGGCTTTGTGTTTGTGGGGGGATCCTCCTTTTCCACTCTTCTGGGTGTTTACCAACTGGTAGGCATGGCAGCTGGGGCCTCATAGGGTTTAGAGTGGTGACGGAAGCTCATCCCAAAACTCATTTGGTCCAGGTTCATACAGCATCTGGGGCTGTGCAATGTCAGGGCTAGGGCTATGGGCAGATGTGCTACTCACCCTGAGGCTCATATATATTTATACATACATATATATATACACACACACACACTCACATACACACACACATATGTATATACTAATCTGATTAAATCTAATCTCTCAAGACAATCCCTTGTGAAGTAGGTAGGTGGGACCTCAAGAAACTAAGGATCAGGGAGGCCAAATGGAAGTGATCTCAGCAAAGAAGCTCACCAAAATGGGAATCTCCCTAATAACCAAAATGGAAGGATACCTAAAAAACATTGGATTTTACCTACCTCTGAGAATTAACCACAAATTTAAAATAAACAAGTTCAACAGATGTGGTGAGGGAAGTACATTTTTTACCATCCACCTGCCTGAAAACTGGCCTATCATATCACTTGAGACTCAAGAGTTTACTACAATGGGAGTTTACATACCCCACTTCACCTGGAAAATTGTTCACTTAAAAATTAAAAAGAAAAACTTTCTCAAGTTGCTTTGTTTTGTGACATTGCTGAATAACCTGTGAGAAAGAGAAAATTACACACAATGCAAGTAAAGCAGAGTGAATGAACATCTCTAT
Source organism: Talpa europaea (assembly GCF_964194135.1). Taxonomy (NCBI): domain Eukaryota; kingdom Metazoa; phylum Chordata; class Mammalia; order Eulipotyphla; family Talpidae; genus Talpa; species Talpa europaea. The sequence goes on from NC_140078.1 coordinate 39,897,362, forward strand.
CTATTCCCAGAGAGACAATGTCTTGTCTGATCTCTGTGAATGACAATATTAAGTCCTAGAGGCTGATCCTATCAGGTGTTCCCCATGTCCTCTCAACTGGGGACCACTCAGGTGTTCTTTAGATCTCCAGAAGATTGCCAAAATGCAGAGAGGCAGATGCAATGGCAAATAATAGCAAAGGGCAGTGGCCCCATTGGGACTGATGTAATCAACATCCGTCACCCTCCTCACTTCTCCCTTTTACATCTCACCTCTACAGCCCTCACCATCCAGCCAGACCAAAAGCACCTTCTTCCATGTCTGTCTCCAGCCTTCCCTGACACTGTGAGAAGCACTTGGAATGCACCAGGATTATCCTATCCCTACTTCTACCCTTCAGCCCAGTGAAATGTGAACTCTGAACTCTGTCAAGTTTTTTCCTTTCTTCCCAACTTGCCAGTTCCACTCAGCAACCTGTGGGTGACCTGCCTCTAAGTTGCTTTGCAACCTCCAGACACAAGGAGTTGGAACCATTCACCTCACTCTGGAAGCACAGAGATCTTTTTCAGTTTGCCCTGAGCTCTTGCCCATTTCCATCTCCGACAATGTTCTCAATTATATGATGGAGAAAATACCTATCTCTGTGTATTTGCTCTGAGCCCACATGTCACTGTTTACATGTACAGTTGTAAGTACCATCAGTGTCATTACCTCCAACTCCACAGGCTGGTACCCTGGGGAAATCTTTGACCTGCTGTTCATCCTGCAGTTCTGGACTTTACAGAGTGTCCAGGATGGGAGCCCATTGAGTGGCTCCATGGATCCTCTCATTCTGCCACCTCATCATTGCTGAACAGGGCACAACAGTGCAGGTGCAGGCCAATCTGTTTATCCACTTCCCAACAGAAGAACTTGGGGGCAGTTTCCACTTGAGTAATTATGATAAAGCTGCTATAAACATGCATGTTTGTATGGATTTTGTGAGACCATAGCTTCCATTTCATTAGGTGAATATCCAGGATGGGATTGTTAATATCTTTTTAACTGGTTCCCTTGCTGTCCCCCTCACTCAACCCCATTATCTCATTTGTGCTTCCCTGGACATCCCCTGAAGTCTTTTTCTAGGTTTATTGTTGAAACAAGTAATGGCAGGCTCAGTTGGGAGTCAGGTAAGAGGGGCCACAGCCATGAGACTGGCTACACTTGGGGCTCAGATCTGTTAAGTTTTATGCAAAGCCTCCCCTCCCTCCTGTGCAAGGAAAAGAAACCATGCAGCATTAGGGTCAGGTGACAATGGAATTCCTACCAAGGGGATGTGAGTGAGGCAGGCCAGCCAGTTTCTTTTCCGGACTTCTGAAAAGTGGCTTTGCCTTCTCCACACTCTTTACCTTTCTGAAGGCTGGATCCAGGTATATACAGTGGCCCAGAGGATGGAAGGCATGGAGGACAAATCCCTGGGAGGAGACATCAGATAGCAGCGAGCTATTGCTAACTAGGAAGTCACATTCTGGATTCTTCTATGAATGAGGAATAAAGTTCCATTTAAGACTTGGGACATTTTGAGGTGTTTTTGCAATAGCAGCTAGCATACCCCAACTGAGAGAGACCCAAGTTATTTACAGAAATTCTTACAAGGAGGGTGTCATCAGAGAGATCTGTCTATGTGAACAAAGCAAGGGGATTCAGATGAGAAGAAAGGGCTGCTTTCCAGTGATCTGGTCATATCTGGGGCAAGCACATGCCTTGGGTAAGAGAAGAAGTCAGTCTCCAGCACTGAGCCCAGGGCTCATGTCCCTTCATTAAAGCTGACAGGTACAACCAGAATAAGAGAGGTGGGGTGTCTAGGCCACAGCTCCATGTTCTGAAGACTTAACTTCCTGAGTGAATGTCTGACCATGTGTGACTATAATCATCTAATATTATTAGGTCTAATAGTCCTACTTAGCCTAGTGGGGAAAAAGTCCATGAAAGCTGCAGGGAAATGCAGATGATCACATTGCACTCTAATTAGGAACCCAGGAACAGCAGGGCAAGTGCATTAATTACAAAGACCTAGGCCCTAGGTACATGTCACCACATCTGCTGCTATGCAAGTCTAGTCAAACATCTGGCAGGGCTCTTGTCCAGTTCATGTATGGTGCTGGCACAAGCCAGGAGACTCAACAGCCTTTGAAAAGGGACACTGTGAGAGGAACATAGCTGCAGTCTCTGGACAGAATTCTCTTCTGAATGGGAACTATTTTGACTGGGTGTTCAGCACTCCAGGTTGTGCTTATAGTTCAGTGCATTCAACCAAATGTCCAGAATAACCCCCACAATTTTCCCTGTCACCACTTTATTCTTTTTCACCACCAACATAATTGTGTCCCCTTGTGACCATCCCTCCTCTCTCCCTTTTAATCTCAGAGTCCGCATGATGTTTATTAATATCTACTAATTTTCAAAATTGTTTTACATTGTTGAATTGTCTGCTATGTAAATGTCCAGTATTTATCATTCTGACTTATCCTTATGCTGCGTATATTTCTTTCAAATTCCCTTAATTTTGTTGACAATGCTGCATTTCACTGTTTCATGGATATATACCTCATGCAGAGTATGATACAGGGCAGTAAGGGGCACAAAAACTGCTTAAGGACACTGTCCAAATTGTTTACTGGGCACTGAGTTCTTTATGAATGCACACAATTGCAAGACTACTCAGGCTTAGAGAACAACAATGGGATTTATTTAACAAACCAGGGAAAAACAAAGAGTTACTGAGGCCAAAAATGGCCATTTATCTCACTAGAAGCCATGTCAAGTATTTTTAAGTCCTAAACAAAAGCAGCTAAGATGGCATCTTCCCACTACTGAGGAAGTAGAGATCCCTTCCCAAACAATAGGCCACATGCCCAAGAGAGCATCTTCCTGCCACTGCAGACACACAACAGCCAGACTATAGGCCAGGTCCAACTCACAAGGACAGCAGAAGACACAACAGAAGATGCTCCATGAGTTACCAAGTTGCCCCAGCACATCGCCAGACATGCGACACCCAAAACAGCAGTTCCAGTGGTCAAATGACGTGACAAACGGCCATATTTACGCAGCTCAGCAAAGAGCCTGGCTCTAGGTCTTCACCTTTTCTGCCAGACTGTAACAGCAGCAAGACCAGGAACAGTTTCAGTTGCTTGGCTAATTAATTGCAAGGCCTCCAAACTTTTCCTCTCTCAGGTTGTCTGCTGGAAGCCTCTCCACATTCAGAGGTCCACAACAACCTTCTAGAAGATTGATGTGGTGGGGTCTAAAACCCGCTGACCCCAAATACTGAAGATCCAAAAATGCTCAATCCTGAAGACTGAATAATCAGCAGCTCCTTCTCCAGTCCCTTATATTCCTTATTCATTGCTCCACCCCAAAAAACAATACTTTTCAGCATTTTTCCTGGGTCTATATAGTCTCACCAGCAACCCCCTCCAGGGGGCACCACCTGATTTCAGCCACTAGCTACAAATACATATCACATCTTGATCCAATCACCTGTCAGTGGACATTCAGTCTACTCCCATGCCCCAGCTATTTAAATCATGCTGCTATGAATATTGTGGAACTTGTTTTTGTTTTGATAACTTCATATTCTATGGATAGATGCCAAGAGTGGGATCGCCAGGTTGAACAGTATTTCCATTTGTAGTTTTTTAAGGTAAGTCCAGATTGTTTCCATAATGGTTTCAGCAGTTCACATTTCCAGCAAAGTATGACAGGGTTCCTCTTTCTCCACTTCCCTTCCAACACTTGTCGCCAGGGCTCTTTTTAATAAGTGCCATCTTCACAGGTGTGAGATGGTATCTCACTGTAGTTTAAATCAGCATCTCTTATTAGAAGTGATGATGAACAATTTTTTCATATGTCTTTTGTCCCTCTGGATATCCTCTTGGGTGAACTTTCTGTTTCTATCTGCTGCTTACCTGGTGCCACATCTTAAAGCCAGATCAGAGACAGTGAATACAGCAAGCCCTGGAGCCTGCCTCTGCTCCCAAGCAAGGGCACTGACAGTTCTGGAATCCTACCTCAGCCATTCCCTTGCTCTGTGACCTGAGGTAAGTTTCCCTTCATCAGTAATCTTTTCTCCTCCCCTAAAAAGCAGAGGCGATTGTTGTACTTATTTCACATATTCCTGGGATACTGAAGGGGGAACACACAAGGCTAGCTCAGTTACTTACACATGGGAATGCCCAAGACCATCAGCATCCTCCCCAGGCAAGAGGCCTGGACAACACTACGTGAGTCACTGGTCTCTGTGAGCCTCCATTTTCTCTTCTGCCTGGTGGTAGAAGCATCTCTGCCCTACCGCCCCTGGTGGCCCAGCTTCAGGGCACACAGGAAACACCAAACCTCTGCATCCCTCAGGGAGGCTGCTGTCAGATTCCTAGCCAGGGTGTGTAACATGATTCTTGGACGTCCCAGAAGGAGTAGGTGCTAGGTCACTGGCTATGGGCCCCTGTTGCTCTGAGCTGGAGCTGCTTGAACCTGATGGGGGCAGAGAGTGACTGGAGTGTGAATGTAAAGGCCTCTGCTCACCAGGATCCCGATTCCATGGCAACCTTCACCAGGAGCTCTCTTCCAGAATAATTAGGGAACATTTACTTTCATTAAGTGTTCAAATCTCTCCTTGTCCAGACAGGGAAATAGCTCACACAGGCCTCTTCCCAACCTCTTGAGCTCAGCTCTGGGCAAGGCTGCCTGACACTTGGCAGATTCTGCTTCTGCTCCCCAGGATCCTAGGTCCTGGGAGCTGGGGGCTGCAGGGGGTCTTAGAAGCTCTCTTGTGCTAGCACACTTCTTCCCTCCTCTGGTCTCCCTCTCTCCATCCCTTTCTCCTAGGAACCAGCCATCCAAGTGAGCCCTCAAGCATCCTCCATCCCCCATTGTCTTATCCGTCCTTTTCTCACAAAGCTACCACTGGCAGACTTATGCTGGTGCCACCTTCCCTTTTACATCAGCATGAACAAAAGTCACTATTTGAGTGAAAATTGTGCAGATAGATTCCTTTTTAGTCATATGAGGGCACATGAAAAGCCAAGCCATCCGAAACATCCCACTAAGGGGGGCAGTGATCTTAGAGACTGGGGGTGGCATGGAGGAGGGCGGAGCTCATCCGGCTCAGGGGCAGCTCTCTAGCCAATGCCTCTGCATCTGCAGTGGGGTCAGCACTACCCCAGACTCATGCCTGGGAAGCTTCCCCTGGCTGCCTCAGGACAGCTTTTGGTGGGAACAGTGGGTACAGAGGGTGGACACAGCAAGCCAGGCCCCACTACAAGGAACAAAACTGCAACAGAAGTACCACACCCATGCATGTGCTCCCACTACTGGCACGGGCTTCTGTGGCCCTTCCTCTGTTTTGTGGCTCATCCTTTTCTCCGCTGCAGTTGCTGGACGCCTCGGCCACACAAGCCTCCTCCCACACGAGGGGTAACTGAACTGCCAGGCAATGCACCTGCATTATCCTGGGGTAAAACTGCTTCAACCGCCTGCCCTTTGATTTCCTGAAGATACCTTTTGACCTTCCATCCCCTTCTTCCCTGCAGACTCAGCAACCTAAGCTCAGGAGAGCCCACCCAGAATGCCTGAGCTTAGGTTGCTGAGTCCGGGCTCCCGGGTGATGTGTCCTCTGTTGCCAAAATCTACTTCATCTTTGCCTGAGAGCTGCAGACATTCTGTGCCATGTATCACAGGGCCTGATGGGGCCCAGAACTCTCCATGACACCTTACATGGCGGGCTGGCCTACTTCTTGGGCGTCAGTCCCCAGCCCACTCTCTGACCCAGGGGTGAATATATCAGCATATCTAGTTTGTGCTACATGGGGTTCACCTCTTGAAAAGGTAGGCTTGATGATGAACTTGTAAAGGCAGCTGTGCTGACATGTGTCTATCCCAGTGATCTTTCATGATGTGCTTCTACTTCTCTCTCAGGGAGGTGTGTCTTATAGATCCCTGGGCTACCATGTGGGTTCAGCCACCATACACTGCATGTGAGGTCATGCCATGTAGACAGGGCAGCTGGCCAGCCCTCCAGCTGGAGTGGAGAAACCACGTTTGTCCAAATCCCTGACCCATTCCTCAAAACATTAAAAACACGTCTACCATATGTCACTCTTAGGAATCTACCCAAAGAACCCTAATTCAAAAGGAAACCTGCACTCCTATGGTTATTGCAACACAATAAAATACACAATACCCAATACAATAGCCAAGATATGGAAACAACCTAAATGCCCCAAAATAGATGAACGGATTAAGAAGACATGGTACATATACACAGTGGGATACTACTCAGTGATCAAATAATATAAACTCATGCCATTTGTAGCAACATGGATGGATCTGGGATTATGCTAAGCGAAATAAGTCAGAAGGAAAAAGACAAATGGTTTCATTTATATAAAGAATATAAAGAAACCAAACAAAGTGTTGGCAGGCGGTGGGGTGATAAAACTTGCAAGCTGACCTTAGATCTGAGGCATACAGCAGGGGAGGGGGCAAGGAGAGGCCTCAAAACAGGGGAAGGAAGAGCACAAGGGACTGTGTGGTGATGGATCATGGGTGCTCTGGGGTGGGAGAACTATGGGGCCACACCTGAGGGGAGAAATCAAATACTGTACAAAAATGAACGATATAAGAAAATAAATAAGCAAATTTAATTTAAAAATATCCCTCACCTGGACCTCCCTTGTGGTGCAAGGGGTTAAGACACAACCTATGAAACTGTTCACAGTCATTGCAGCATGAGTTCAATCCCCCCGGCTGGCCAGGGAGAGGAACCCACATGGCTGGCCAGGGAGCAACCCTCTCCTGACTCGCCCACCGCTGCCCTCAGCAGTGTACCTCAGTCAATCCACCTGTTCTGTTCCCTACTCTGTCTCTGGTGAATCCTCTCACCCCCACAATTCTGGCCTATACCCAAGCTCTTGTATGCATAAATAAATAAATCTTTTAAAAAAAGATAAATAAATAAAAATATCCCTCATCCACAGACATTTGAGGTCAATAAATGTCACTGTCTAAAGCAGCTGAGGTTTAGGGTAGTTTGCTGTGAAACTAAAATAGCCAAAACAATTTGTACTCTCCAAGGGCATCTTCACTGGGGCCTGTGGCCTGCGAAGAAGCCCTGGTGGTGGGTAAGGGTGTGGTCCAGGTGAATTAGAGGGAAAGAGAGTGAAGGGACAGGGGGACTAGAGAAAGAAGGGGTAAAGAGTGGGGAAGGAAGCAGGAATGGGGAGGGAGGTTGTGGGGACAGGCAACAGCTCATCCCTCTTAGCTGCTGTTTGTCCTTGTTATTTCACATTTCTGTAACCAAACATAACTGGGTTTCCCTCTGTGGGTTGCCTTAGAGTCCTCAATTATCAATAACAGCAAAACAGCACATGGCAAAACTAAACAAGAAATGCATGCCAGTGTGTTCCTGTCTTGCAGCAGATAATGGGAACAAATTGGATTTGCTGGGGTGTGGGGGGAACACTATATGCCAGCTTGGCATGGGAGGCACCATGGGTCCTGGGCTCTCCTACTTCTCCCTAAGACTCTGAATTTGTTGTGTCTGCTCAGGAAGTCACATAGAATGTGATAGAATGAATGTGTGAGTGAGAAATTAGATGTAAATGAGGGTTGAAGCAACACTTCATAAATAAACCGCAGGCACTCATTCAAGGCCACGCCACCCCACCCTTGAACCTCAAGGTATATGTGAATGAAAAGTAGTCAGAGACTAGAGTTAAGGGAAATGAGCCTGCAAAATTGGTAGCATTTTATATGCTATAATACATAAACTAAGAAGAGAACACCTGTAGAGAAGCGTGTACTAAACCTCTAATGTGATTCTCTCTGGGCAAAATTATAGAGAACATTCTACATCTAACTTAGGAACTTTCTTCCTAAGTAAGAACGTCTTTCTTTCTAAAAGGTTTCTAATATATTTTCGAAATCCCACATTTCCAAGAAAGGCTTTTGGAAACAAAGACTTCCTTACTTGGGTTGGTTTTCCAACCCCAGGACTTTCAGAGCAAAAGGCACTGTTATGTCCTGGGTGCTGAAGTTCAGTCCTGCCAGTCCTGCTGATAAGATGCTCCAGCCCCAGGATGCCCGGCCAGAGCAGAGACACGCACTCTAGGGGGTCCTTACATCCTTACCGGGAAGAGGGGAGGATGGCACTGTGCCCAGTAAAGCTGCCCTCACGATTGAAATTGGAATTCACTTCAGTCCCTATAAGCAGAGCCTGAGGAAAAAAAAAAAATCATTCTTGTTAACAGTTTCCTGAGAAATGCAGGGTGCAGTAAGCTGGAGTCAGGGGGAGACTGGAGGCAGGGAAGGCCAGAGACCAAAGCAGGGGTTGCATCACTAGATTGGCCACAGGTCATGGGTCCCTTGTGATAACTTCTTTTTTTTTAAAGATTTATATATAAATACAAGAACTGGGGTACAGGCCAGAGATGTGTGTTGGTGGGGTGGGGGGAGGGCAGTGAGAGGATTCACCACAGACAGATTGGGGAACAGAACAGGCAGATTGACAAAATACACTGCTAAGGGGAGCAGCAGGTGAGTCAGGAGAGGTCTGCTGCACCATGTGGGTCACTCCCTGTCGGGGAATTGAACTCATGCTGCAGTGACTGAGGACAGCTTCATAGGCTGTGCCTTAACCCCTTGTGCCACCAGGGAGGCACAAGAACTTCTACAAGGAGGTATATGATCTGCTATCTGGGAAGAATTCGTGGAGGTGGGAGAACATGGAAAAGGAGAAATCATTGCTGGCTTACACTTACCATTGATGAAAATTCACCCCATGACATAGCAAACCTCTCATATTCCAGGTACACCATCTGGCTGGGCCAGGCAGATGCTGAGCACTGGGATAGTAGGGGTCTCACTGCAAGGCAGCAAGGATCTCAGAAGGAGACCTCCACTCCAAGATCTATAAAAATGATAGAGGAGTCATATGATCCTCCTGGAGGGTCAATAATTCTACAGAGCATAAAACCAAGTCCTTGAGCTCCTTCACTCCCATAAGACCAATCCTGAGAGCATGGATTTAGCTTTCATGCTTTTCATCCTGTAACTGGTGGTGGCTGAAGCCAAAAGACTATTACAGGTAGTGCCCCTGGAGGGAGGTTGCTGGTGAGGATAAATAGCACCAGGAAAAGTGCTAAAAAGTATCGCATTTTCAGGTCTCCCCTGGTGGCTCAGTGGTCCAGCAAGAAGCTGCCCGCAGCCTCTGCAGTGCCGGTTTGGTCCCTGGCTGCAGGTGAGGGTCCCACATGGAGCACAGACCTCGCCTGCCACCCGCTGCTCCCCTCAGCAGTGTACTTCGGTCCTTCTGCCTGCTCTGCTCCCCGCTCTGGCTCTGGTGAATTCTCTCACCCTCCTGTGCTTCTGACTGTACCCAGTGCTTGTATAAATAAATAAATCTTAAAAAAAAAAAAAGTATCGCATTTTAGGGTGGGGCGACCCATAAGAAATATAAGGGACTGCAGAAGGGGGCACAGATTCATTCAGTCTTCCGGTTTCAAGGTTTTCAGATCTTCAGCATTTGGGATCAGCAGATTTTGGCCCCCACCACGCCAATCTCCCAGAAGGCTATTGTGGGCCTCTGAAGTGGAGATCTCCAGCAGCCAACCTCAGAGAGGAAAAGTTTCAAGGCTTTGCAATTAGCTGAGTGACTAAAAGTGTCCCCTGTTTCCAGTTTTGCTGCTGTTACAGCCTGGCAGAGAAAATGAAGACCCAGAACACGAGCTGGATGCCTCACTGAGCCGCCGAAGTGTGGCCGTTTGTCGGGTAGTTCAGCCACTGCAGCTGCTGTGTTGAGTGTCGCTTGTCTGGTGCTGCCTCGGCATCCCGACAGCTCCAGGTGCGTCCTCTGCTGTCTTCATGAGTTGGAACCTGCCTGAAGTCTGGCTACCACATCCTCCAGCTCTGGAGAGACAGTAAGACGCCATCTTGGACATGTGGCCTATTATTTGGAGAGGAGCTCTACATTCTCAGTGGTGGGAAGATGCCATTTTTAACTGCTTTTGTTTAGGATTGAAAAACACTAGACACTGTGTTGGGTGAGGTAAAGGCCATTTTTAACCTCAGTAACTCTTTGTTTTTCCCTGGTTTGTTAAATCCCGTTGTTGTTGTTCCCTGAGCCTGAGTAGTCTTGCAATTGTGTGTGCAGGTGAGAACTCAGACGGTGACCTGTGAACTATTTGGACAGTACCTTGGCCAGTTTTAGTGTCCCTTGCTGCCCTGTATCAACCCTACCTGTTGTTGGGGAGGTGGCGGTTTATGTGCCATGAGGGGATATAGGGTAAATAAAAAAGTATCAGGCTTTTCTGCCCTCCCACCATTAGGATAGATGATGGATACTTGTGGTCCTGAATGCATGCCTGATGGCGGACACCTGGAATGGGGTGTGGGCCTGCGTAAGTGGGTACACCTGGGCTAAGGCTGGGCTTATAGGGGTGGCATCCCGGGGACGCCAGGAGAACCACGAGCAGCAGAGACCACCAGAGAATGCCAGAGAGCCCAGAAAGAGTAAAGACTTGCAGGGGGCTGGGAGGCCTGCCAGCCTCTCGGCCCCCCAGCACCCCTGCCTGCTGTGTACCTGGTAAATCCCAATAAAAGCTTGAAAAGCCACTGAGGGCTCCAGGACTCCTCCTTTACCCCATCTTCTTGGATCATAGAGACTCTGCTCCGTGTCCTCCAGCTGCTACAGGGGGAGATCAACAGCCATGCCTGGGTCCTTGGGGGTTGGGGGAAGTGATGAATTCACCCAAACAACTTTGGAAAGTAGTAGAAAAGGCAGATTTATTGATTTATTAATCATCCTGCTAGAAAAACAAATGGAAGCAAGGCAAAAGTGTCTGCACAGTGAGAGAAGTTTGAAGCACTTTTTAGACTGAATTGTAGGCTATCTCTAAAATTTAAGAAACAGCTTTATGCTGGCTGCTAGCTAGTCATGTGTCAGGCATGATCAGTCTGAATTTTTAAGCCTTTTCATCAGTCTTCAATGGCCACAGGTGGGCGATATGGCCTTGTTTTAGTAACCATTCTTTGGTTCCCCTATGTAGGGTAAGTTAAAAAAAAATTGTCAGACTTTTCTGCCCTCCTGCCATTAGGATTGATGATGGATCCTTGCAGTCCTGAATGCATGCTTGATGGCAGCCACCTGGAGTGGAGTGAGGGTATGTGTAGATGGGATTCACCTGGGCTAAGACTGGGCTTATACGGGCAGCGTCACAAGGACGCCAGCAGAGCAGAAGGAGAACAGAACAGCAGATCGAAAGAGAACAGGAAGGGAGCACAAGGCCAAGGCCACGACTGAAGGCCAGAGAGCCCAGAAAGAGTGAAGACTTGCTGGGGGCTGGGAGGCTGGCAGGTTCCCCTGCTGCCATGTACCTGGTAAATCCTAATAAAAGTCTGCAAGAGCTGCTGAGGGCTCCAGGAATCTCCTCCTTTACTCCGGTCTGCTGGGATCAGAGAGAACCAGCACTGGCCCTTCCTGCCGCTACACCCTATCTGCCCAAGGTCGCAAGCAGGGCCTGGTTCCCATGGTAACTCTTCAGATTCCCTTCTATGTTTAAATCTTCCCATCCTAGTCTGTTGGGCAAGGAAAAGACTGGGGTTTTAACCCTATAAAACTGCAAAGAGCATTAGTTTGACAACCAGAAAAATAGCTTCACACCTGCAGCTTATTTGGTTCATACAGACTCGAGAGAACTGTTACATGGTCAGTAATTTGGAGAGCTGGTTGTTAGACTGTGTAGAGGCAGGACTGGACCACAGTGCAGGTTTTCTAGGATCCCATGCAGACCGGGTAAAGGAGGAGTCAGAGTCCTTAGTGGCTTTTTGCAGGTCTTTTTATTGGGATTTACCCAGTACATGGCAGGCAGGGGTGCTGGGGGGCCGGGAGGCTGGCAGGCCTCCCAGCCCCCAGCAAGTCTTCAGTCTATCTGGGCTCTCCAGAATTCTCCTCTTCTCTCTCGGCTTCTGTTCGTTCTCGGCTTCTTGGCTTCTGCTGCTGCTGCTGGTGTCCCCGTGATGCCACCCTTAAAAGCCCAGTCTTAGCCCAGGTGAATCCCATCTACCTATGCCCACACCCTACTCCAGGTGGCCACCATCAGGCATGCATTCAGGACCCCAAGGATCCATCATCTATCCTGATGGCGGGAGGGCAGAAAAGCCTGACATTTTTCCTTACCCTACAGACTGTTGGTAACATGAAGTCTGAGAGTGTTTACATGACAGAAATCAGAAGAAGGAATAAAGCAGGGATTGTGTGTGGGACACATTGCCTTTGGATTGCTGTCCACAAGCACACCACTGCTCGGTGCTGTCAGTCTTCAGACTTCCCTAGTGAAATTAGAAAGGGTAAGACTGGACTCACCTGCATTGACTAGAGACAGTAGGTGTCTTGTGCACATTCTCAGTCTCACTTCAGTCTCTGGGCAAACTCTCCAGGGCAGGGCCTGTTTGAGGCATGTGAACCTGAAGGAGCCATTGAACCAGCCTTTCAGGTGCTCATAGTCCGAGGCCCAGAGACCCTTTGGTCAGCATCCTTCTCTGCCTCTTTCAAGGCCTCTCTGAGGCAGTACAGTGTTTCTCCCCAGTTTTTGGTCAGTACAGTCACTGCTTTGACAGTTAACAAAGAGCTTGCTGGCCAATTATTTTTAAGAATGGTTATAGCAGTCTGATAATTTAGGATTTGAAGGTTGAAAGATAAAAGGGTGATTATTTGATGTGTAAGTAGCAGTGAGCCATCAGCAGCAGATGAATTGCTTCCTTTGAATGGTCTCTGAAGTGCCAGCAAGGCACAGAGCAGGTTCTCTATGATCCGGGCAGATGGGTAAAGGAGGAGTCCTGGAGCCCTCGGGGGCTTTTTTAGGCTTTTAATGATCTTTCTACACCATTTTTGGTGAGGCAACCATGTGCAGGGCAGGCTGGCAGGCCTCCTAGCCCCCAGAAATCTTTACTCTTTCTGGACTTTCCGACATTCTCTCGTGGTCTACTCCACTGGTCTCTACTACACTCTGCTATGTGGTCTTCTCAGCTCAGGTGAGCCTACTTACACATGCCCACACCATACTCCAGGTGTCTGCTATCAGGAATGCGTACAAGACCACAGGTGTTGATCGTGATGCTAATGGCAGGAGGGTGGAAAAGACCTGATAACTTCCATTTACCCTACAGCCTCCAAGAGAGATAGTCAATCTCAAAATATATTGACATGTGCAGAGGATTCACAGGCCTCCACCAGCTTGCTGCTCAGGGAGAGGCTTCCCTGGGGACTTTCAAACCCCAAATCCATGCCAGACCTCTACTCTCATCCAGACCAGTGCTTCTTACACATGAACATGCGCATGAAATGCCTAGAGGTTTTATGAAGAGTCAGGTTCTGATCAGGCATGTTTGGGGCAGGATATGAGTTATTTTAGAAATTAGCATGTCCCTAGGGCTCATATTGCTGCTGGTGGGCAACTCTAGTGCTAACAGAGGGCAGGTTCACTATTGATTCAGGCAGATGGATAAGGAATCCCAGAACCCTTGGTGGATTTTTCAGACTTTAATCCTCTCTCAGGGAAATAGGCATACCAGGCAGGGAGGTTGGCATGCAAGGAGACAGGCAGGGGCCAGGCAGGGGGAGCTGGGAGTCAGGCAGGCAACAGAGCCTCCCAGGCCCCAAACATCTTTATGCTTTTTCTTTGGGCTCTCTCTGGTATTCTCTCTCACACCCAAAATTTCATGGTATCACCTCTTCTGTAGCCACACTGCTCCTCCTCCTACTGCCACCGCTGCCACAGCTTTCATCCTAGCCTCTAGGCTCAGATGTGCACATGCACCCATACTCTAGGTGGCCACAATCAGACACGCATGCCCATGCCCACACTCCCAAGCACCTTCTGCATTAACACAATCAAGGCTGCAGGTGATAGCCACAGAGGCTAGTGTCATAAAAAAAAGTCTGATCATTTACTCTACAGTGATCATACCTGAATTTAATCATCTGTGTGTGCCACATTGTCACCACAGAATCCTTTGAAATATGAAATAGTTACTCTGACTATATTACAGATAGAAGTGATATCACTGTATTTCCTTCTTGGGTCTCTGACCTTTTCTTTAAGATGTGTCTCAGCAGGACCCAGATCTCTGACTAACAAAACAATCAGCATCAAGGGCTCGAGTAGAGCTCATTTGGACAGTAATTCAGCTCTGGTGTCATGTGTTGGGGGACTGCAGCACCCCACATTCATATACCCAGTGCATCAGCTGGAAGAATTATGATAGTCAGAGCTCACTCCATGCGACTTTACCATGGTGGTCTTAAGCTTGCATCACCATGCTAATAGTCCAACCTAAATAAAACACATTTCCAAGCTTCAAGTTAGTGAGAATGGCCCAGACAACAGAAAGGTCACCAGGCTGTATGGTTCATGGGGTCTGGACACAACGGTTGATTATTACTCTGACCTCTAATTCCCTCCTTCACTAGTCCTATTCATCAATTTTCATCTCAAGATCCAGTCCCTTGGAAATTATCTCACCAAATAGCTCATTTAGGGGAGTCTGGGATCTTTAAAAGACAATTATTATCAGAGAGCTGCTTTTTGATTTCAGCTCCATTTGAACATTTTAAACAGTTCATTAAAAGTTCAGAGATTCTCATTGTCATGCAAGATTTACTTGCTTAAGTTATTACATTGAAAATTAATTAATTCTTTTAGTCATATTTTAATGGAGGATGGATTTAATTCTTTGTATAATATGACAAATTTCTGCTAAAGACTGACAGCTGTGGGTTTTAATCACTGTTCTCTTTTAGGAAACCATTCTCCCTACCCAATTGTATTATCTTGTGGTGAAATAATGGGTTAGAATTGTAACTCCCAACAAAAAGAATTTGGGTCACCAAGCTGGGGTTATTATTACCACTAATGGGAACCTTCCTGTTAGGGTACTTGGAGGTCATCATAGTAGGCAAGCAGCTAAAACATGGGTTAGGACATTCAGCATCCTCAGTAGCTTGTATTTCAAGGTTCTCTGTCCTATTCCTATGGTTTATATCTGGGATTCTTTATAAGAAATAGGCATGGAGACATCCCTTTGGCATTTTCCTCAGAACTATTTTTGTCCCACTTTTCACATTAAAAAAATGATGAGCATGATAAAAATGAGCAAGCTGAATCAAAAGGATGCACAATGAAAAATTAGCTTCTTCCCTGCCCTCCTGCCTGAATGCCAAACTGCAGCATTCCAGAGTCCAGATTCTAGGGTGCTCAGAAAGTATATTGCATAGACAAAAATGTGTGCATCTATGTGCATATGAGCACGAGTCTCACCAATGGCAGCATAGCTCAAATGTGGATGTGCCCTTGGTTTTATTTTTTTTCTTTCATTATATTTTAACATATATTTCTCTTCCACTTTTTAAATTTTGTAGTCTTTGACCGCTATTTACCTGCATATTTGGCTATATCCCTTTCATTAATGTTCTTTCTCTACTTACATTTATCTCTCTGTTCTTTTCTAACTGTGTTTTCCATACCCTTTGTGTGTGTGTGTGTGTGTGTGTGTGCTTCTGGTGTTTCTAACAGGACTTTTATTTTTATCATGGTTTTATATTTTTACTTTTATTTTTTTCCTTAACTCACCTAGACTGATATTATCTCCCTCTGGTGTCTTACTTCTCTCATTTCTAATATATTTTATTTGTGCTACATTTTCTTTACCATTTACTGTCTTAGCCAATGTCCAGTAAAGAAAAATAAGCCACATCGGGCATCTTAACCAAAGGAATTTAATGTGATATATCGTCACCCGGTACTGGAGAACTGAAAAGAAAATTGGAAAAATACTGAAGTGTCATCTGGATAAACTGTTGGAAGCTCCTTCCCTTCAGAGGCCAAAGAAACAAGTGAAAAGTTTGGAACTGGGCCTCCCTGGTGGCTCAAGGGGTTAAGCATAGCACTATGAAGCTGTCTGCAGCCACTGTAGCACAAGTTTTATTCCTGGCCAGCCAGGGAGAAACTCACATGGTGCAGCAGACCATTCCTGCCTTTCCCGCTGCTCCACTCAGCAGGGTATTTCATTCAGTCTGCCTGTTCTGTTCCCTGCTCTCTGGTGAATCCTCTCACCCCCTGCATCTCAGGCCTGTACCCCAGTTCTTGTATATATAAAGAAATAAATCTTTTTAAAAAAATAAAAGAAAGAAAAAAGTTTGGAACATTAAAACATGCAATTTTGGCAAAATATCATCCTCTGATGGAAACTAGACTTCTGAGTAGAGGTTGCTCTTTGGTTAATGTCTCTTGTCTCCAAATTCCAAGGAGGGCTCTCCAAAACCTATGACCCAGATGTCTGGAAATGAGACTTAGCTAACACTAGCACATCAAGAACTGTGAGCAAGGCAGACAGGGGGCAAGAGGGCATCAGAAGTGATTGCCTGCTTCACTCTGAGGAGAATAAAGTAGTCCAGTCCAACATAAGCACTGTACTCAGAATACCTCATGACTTGGGGGGAAAGCTAGAGCACCTCCTGGAAATTAGAGACCAATGTTGACATTGCGTGATAGAGGTGATATTGAGGAAATTCAACCCTAAATGACAGGTGAGTGGTAAGAGGCAATGGCTGGGTTGGAAGCTCTGGTTCAACCCCATCCTCTAGTGACAGAGCAATCCCAGGGAGGATAATGTTGCTTAGTGTGGACCTAAATGAGTGGAGACACGTGTAAAATGTAAGGGTAAATGAGGTGGACAGGCCCCAAAGTGAAGAAGACAAAGAACAGAAAAACATGACTCTTTTCCCTCATCTCCCTCAGAGTTCAAGCTAAAATAGAAAAGCTGCAGCTGAAAGTGCCACAACAAAGTTACACTGAAAACCCTGCCTGCATTGTACAGACACAGGTAAGAAACCCAGAAAGGATGGTTATCAGTGGTACCACAGTTATGAGTTGCCACTCCCCTTCCCTGCACACTATATTCACTAGTAATGGACTTCATGTCCCCAGAAGCTACAGATTAGTTCTCCCAAACAAACAGCTCCATCTACTGGGAAGGTGGAAGTTCTGCACCCTTAAGACATTTTAACAAGTAGTAACTTTAAAAGTTAGTAATGGGAAGATGGAAAAATACAGCAAATGCCACCTTGAGCCTCAAGAGAATACTTCACCACAGAGAAAGAAAAAATTTCCAAAAACCAACCACAAAGACATGGAAGACCTTTTCTTCCTATCATATAAAAATTTCAAAATTACCGTAATAAAGAAATTCAAATAAGTGGAAGAAAACACAGAAAAGTTGAATAAAGATATCTAAGAAAAGTCAGAAAAATAAATGTCCTGAGAAATAAAATTAATGAACAGAAGATCAAAACTGAAATGAAATAAAAAATAATGGAGATGCAAGAAGATCAATAGAAAAGATTAAAAAAACAGATAGAAAGCTTTTGAAGTAGATAACACATAAAGAATCCAGGAGGAAGAAAAAAGAGAAATATGAAGGAAAAAAATCAATAAACACTTCAGTAATTATCCAAATCCATGATGAAAGGCAACATAAGAATAATGGGTATCCCGGAAAAGAAAGAGAGAAGAGAACAGAGAACTTATTTAAAGAAGGTTTTCTAAACCTAGAAAATGAACTTCATATTCAAGTTCATAATCTACAAGAGCACCTGGTTACCTAAATATAATTAGAACTATACTAAGGCACATAGTAGTGAAACTTTCAATAATTCAAAATAAAAAAAGAATATTGAAGCTGATTAAGGGGAAGAAGCAGGTAACTATAAAGGAACCCTGATGAGAGTTACAGCTGACTGATGAGAAAACATTATAGGCAAGGGGAGAATGGAATGATATGATCAAGATATTTAAAGATTAAAACTTACAGCCAAGAATATCATCTCTTGAAAAGTTCTCCTTAAGATATGAAGAAATAAAGACCTTCTCTGACAAGCAGGAGCTGAAGGAGTTTGCAAACCCTAAACCTCCCTCCAAGAAATGTTGATAGGTGCCCCTGTGTCTAAATCAAACAGAAAAACAAGGAAATAGAACCATAAAATTAAGGACAAAATGGCATTAGTTGACCTTCATATAACAATAATCATGCTATATGTAAACAGACTGAATTTACAAATCAAAAGACACAGAGTGGCTGTTTGAGTGAGAAAACAGAACCCAACTTTCTGCTGTCTCCAGGAAACACACCTAAATTCCAAAAATAAATATAGGCTCAGAGTAAAAGGTTAGAAAACAATCGCACAAGCAAATTGGACATAAAGGAATGCAGGAACAGCCATACTCAAACCAGGTAAAATATATTTCCAGCTAAAAACTGTAAGAGAAAATGATGGACACTATGTAATGATTAAGGTAATAATATATCAGAAAGACATAAAACTCATCAAAATATATTCACCAATACAAGAACATCAGAATATATTAGGCCATTATTTTTCGCAAATGTGAAAACAGACAATGGAAACAACACACTTTCATCAGTGGACAGATCAACCAGACAGAAAATAAATAGGACACAATAGCCTTAAATTAATAATTAGAACACAAGGGCTTAATAGACATCTATAGGGTACTTCACCCCCCCCCCAAATTTGAATATGCATTTTTCTCAAGTGCACATGGGAAATTCTAGGATAGGCCATATACTGTGTCACAAAATAAGTATCAATAAATTTATCAAGAAATTATACCAAGGGCCTCCCCTGGTGGCGCAGTGGTTGAGCTCTGGGCTGCAAAGCTGCCCGCAGCCTCTGCAGCGCCATGCAATCCCTGGCTGCCGGCAAGGGTCCCACATGGCACACAGACCTCTCCTGCCATGCCCACTGCTCCCCTCAGCAGTGTATTTCATCAGTCTGTCTGTTCTGCTCCCCACTCTGGCTCTAGTGAATTCTCTCACCCTCCCGCGCTTCTGACTTACCCAGTGCTTGTATAAATAAATAAATCTTAAAAAAAAAATTATACCAAACATCTTTTCTGATGAAAATGGTATTAAACTAGAAATCAACCACACACACACACACACACAAACCCACAGGAAAAATCTCTATTATATGGAGACTGAATGACATACTACTTAATGATTTTTGGATTAATGAATAAATTAAAAAAGAAATAAAAATATCCCTTAAGACAAATGAGAAGGAGAACATAACCTGCCAGGAGTTAAGGCATGCAGTGAAAACATTATTAAGAGAGATGTATATAGCAAAATAGACCCACATCAAGAAACAAGAAACAGCTGAAATGGAAATTTTATCTCTCACATTAAGAAACTAGAAAAAAAATCAATGAACAAAACAAACAAACAAACAAACAAAAAAAAAAACAATAGATGGAAGGAAATAATGAAAAAAATAGAACATAAATAAATAAAATAGTAATAAAAAAAATAGCCTGAAGTATTAGTGAAGCCAGAAACTGGTTCTTTGAAAAAAATAAATAAAATAGACAAACTTCCAGCTAGGAAGAAAAAGAAAAAACTCAAACAAATAGAATCAGAAATGAAGATGAGAAGTTACAACATATATCTCAGAAATTCAAAGGGTCATAAGAAATTACTGTGAACAATTTGCATGCTAGTAAGTTGAGCAACCTAGAAGAGTTGGACAAATTCTTAGAAATATGCAACCATCCAAGACTGAACCAGGAAAAAAGAAAAAAAAAAATCTGAACAGACCAATTATAAGCCAGGAAATTGAAACAGTAACCAAAAGTCTCTCAATAAAGGTAAGTGCAGGACCAGATAATTTCAATAGAGGGTTCTACCAAACCTTCAAAGATGAAGTAATATCTGTCCTTTCAAACTCTTCCAAAACTTTGTCCATGTGGGAACACTTCCAAACACATTTTATGAGCCCTTCATCACCTGGATACCAAGACAAAACAAAGACACACCACAGAAAAATAAAACTACAGACCAGTATGCCCGATGAACATAGATGAAAAAGTCCTCAACAAAATCTTAGCAAACCAAATTCAACAATGTGTTAAAAGGATTGTACACGATAACCAAGTGGGATTTATTACATGGACACAGGGTTGATTAACCATCAATGCCATTCACCAATAAAGGGAAAAAATAAAATAATATGATCATATCAATAGATGCTGAAAAAGCATTTTATAAAATTTGAAATCCATTTATGATAAAAGCCTTCAAATAATGAGGTACAGATGGTACATACCTCAACATAAAAAAGACCTTATGTGACAAAACCTTACCTAACATTAATCTCAATCGTGAAAAGCAAAAACCTTTTCTACTAAGTCTGATACAAGACAAGGATGTCCCCTTTCACCACTACTATTCAACATAGTATTGGAAGTCCTCAGCAGAGAAATTAGGCACAAGAAGAATATATAAAGAATACAAATTGCAAAAGAAGCAAATCTGTCATTATATGATGATATAAATAGAAAACCCTAAAGGCTCCACTGCAATAAAAAACTAATTGAAATAATAAATCAATTCAGCAAACTGGCAGGTTGTAAAATCAATACACACAAAAAGTTGCTTTCCTATGTGTAAACAAAGAGCTGCAAAAGAAGAAATTTTTTAAAATTCCATTACAACTGTATTAAAACAAGTTAAATACCTAGGAGCACACTTAACAAAAGTGAAGGACCTATATAATAAAAAATATAAGACATGAAAAGAGATAGAGGAAAGCACAAAGAGATGTAAAGATACTCCCTGTTTATGGACTGAAAGAATTAACATTGCCAGGCACATGAAAAAAACTGTTCAAAATCACTTGTCAGGGAAATGCAAATCAAAATCACAATGAGATACCACCTCACACCTATGAGAATGACCCATATCAAAAATTAAAAAAAAATAAAAAACAAAAAATAACAAATGTTGGAGAAGGTGTGGTCTAAAGGAACTCCATATACTGTTGGTAGGAATGGAGACTGACCCAGCCCCTATGGAAAACAGTATGGAAATTCCGCAAAATATTAAAAATAGATATATCATATGATCCAGCATTTCCACTCCTAGGTATATATCTGAAGAACACAAAAACACTCATATGCACTCCTATGTTCTTTGCAGCACTATTTACATTATTTACTTTGATTTTACAATGTCCAAGTTATAGAAACAACCTAAGTGTCCAACAGTAAAGCAGTAGATTTAAGTACGTGTGTGTATGTTCTTAAACATATATCTATATATTTATACATAATATGTATATTTATTATATATGTATATATTTATTATATGTGTGTATGTATGTATATATATATATATATATATATATATATACACACACACACAGACAGAGAGAGAGAGAGCACCAATCAGCTCACTTGCATTTTTCAATCTGAATAATTAACATCATGAATGAAATTGCTCTTGAATCTGATTGGTCCATTGAGCTCAAACCTGATTGGTCTATTTACAATCCAAGTACCAAATATAAAAGAGTGCCTTAGCTCCTGCATAGATCTGCATAGATCAGGTTCAGGGCAGTTTCTAAGAAGCAATGGCCAGAGCTTGTCTCAGTGGGACCAAAGACATACTGCACCTCTGACCCTTCAGTGGGGCCAGGTGTAACAATGCAAAGGGGTTCAGGAAGTGAACCTGCAGTAGCATTAGGACACATGTCACATTCACTGCAGGGTGTGCTCAACTGGGAGCCCACCATGTTGACTCAGCAGTCTACAGTCTTCTCTGCCTACAGTTCCAGGGAGCTGCAGTGCCAGAGCCAGTCCAGTGGGGCCCAACACTTCTCTTCGCATCCATGAAACAGTGGCCAAGGGGCTTGGGATTTGCCTCCTATGCTAGAGCTTGCCAGAAGGGCTGAATGCCCTGGGATGGCATGGCAGGGAACTACCACTGACCACCGCTACTGGTGGCCTATAACACCAACCTGAACTCCAGCAGGTCACTCACACCAGGGGCAGCAGGCACTTGAATATGCAGCAGCCTCTGCTGTTTTTAGAGTGGCCTGCACTGGCTAACCCTCAGGCTGCATGTTCTGGGACCTGCCTGACCAACCATGGCAGCAAGCCCTGCTGCTGGGGGGTGGGAGGAAAGGGGTTATTGGGGCTGTGGCAGGTTTTGCCCCATGATTTGTGTTGCAGGAATCCTGTTTCATTTGTCCATTATTTATGTGTTCTTTATTATTTTCCCTGTATAAGATTATGTCATCCGTAAATACATTTAGTTTTACTTCTTCCTTGCCAATATGCATTATTCTCATTGCTTTACAATGAAACCATATAACCTGGAGGCAGAACATCCATTACAATATTGAATGGGAGAATTAAGTTAAGAGATCCTTGTCTTGTTCTTCATCTTAGGGGAAAGCTTTCAGTCCTTTGCCATTAAATGTGAAGTTAGCTAATGAGCTTTTCACTGATTCATTTCATCAAATTGATGAAGTTTCTTTCAATCCCTAGCTTACTGAGTTTGCTTTTTATTATGAAAGAATGCTATATTTTATCAAGTATTTATGTCTTTTGACATGATTGTGTGATTTTTATTCCTTTTCTAAAAAGTGTTTACATGTTACAAAGAAAATAATCCAGTCAAAAAATGGGCAGAAGAGCTAAAAAGAAACTTCTCTGAAGAGGAAATGCAAATGACCAACAGGCATATGAAAAAATGTTCAACATCACTTGTAATCAGGGAAATGCAAATCAAAACTACAATGATATACCATCTTACACCAGTGAGAATGGCACATATTAAAAAAACTAGCAACAACAAATGTTGGTGAGGTTGTGGAAAAAAAGGAACTCTCCTGCACTGTTGGTGGGAGTGCAAACTGGTCCAACCACTATGAAGAGCTGTGTGGAGATTTCTTGACCTACTAAACATAGAGCTTCCATATGATCCAGCAATTCCACTCCTAGGTATTTACCCAGAGGACACAGAAACATCAATCCCAAAGAGCACCTGCACCCCTATGTTTATAGCAGCACTATTTTCAATAGCTAAGCTTGGGAAACAACCCAAATGCCCAAAAATAGATGACTGGATCAAGAAGATGTGGTACATATACACCATGGAATATTATTCAGCATTCAAAAAAGATAAACACATGTAATTTGCAGCAACATGGATGGCGCTGGAAGGGATCATGCTCAGCGAAATAAGCCAGAAAGAAAAAGAAAAATACTGGATGGTCTCACTCATAGCAGGAATCTAGAAAACTTAAATAAGGGACCAGGAAAAAGAATAACTATAAGAAAGAAAATATCAAAATCAACAAATAACTATGAATAAGAGACACTCTATGGGGGGTGGGGGGCGGGGAAAGGAGGGCTTGGGGTAAAAGTAAGGGGTTGTAATTGTATGGGGAATATAAAAATAAAATTTAAATAAAAAAATAAAAAGTGTTTATATGTTAAACAATCCTCACATTCCTGAGATAAACACCACATGGTGATTGTGATAATCCTTTTTACATACTGCTAGATTGGATTGCTGGTATTTTGTTGAGGATTTTCATACCTATATTTATAAAAAACATTGACCAGTTTTCTCTTCTTGTGATAAATTTGATTTTGATATAAAGGTAATATATGAATTGCAAGCTTTTTCCTTCTTTCTACTTTTTGGAAGATATTTAAAGAATTGAAGTTAATTCTCCTTTCAAGATTAGGTAGAATTCACCAGTGAAGTCATCTGGTTGTGGGTTTTCATTGAGAGAAGTCTTTTAACTTTACTAAGTCAGTATTTTTACTTGTTATGTGTCTACTCAAATATCCTAATTCTTTTTTATAAAGATTTATTTATTTATGCATACAACAGCTGGGGTACAGAGGTGTGGGGGGTGAGAGGATTCACCAGAGACAGAGCAGGGAACAGAACAGGCAGACTGACTGAAATACACTTGTGAAGGGAGCAGCAGGCGAATCAAGAGAAGTCTGCTGTGCCATGTGGGCTGCTCCCTGGCCACCACCAGGAAGGTCCTCCTATTTCTTCTTGAGTCAGTTTTGGTAGTATGTACCTTTCTTGGGATTTTTTCATTTCACACAGATTATCCAATATATTGACACACAGTTATTATTAGTATATATTATTATTATTTTTTACATGATCCTTATATTCCTTTTTTCACTACTGATGTAATAATTTTAGTCATCTCTTTTTCTTTCCTGGTTTAACTGCAGGTATATCAATTTTGTTGATGTTTTTGAAGAACATATTTTTGTTGTTTTGCATTTTCTGTTGCTTATGTTCTAACCTTCATTTATTTCCACTGTCTTTAATGTTTTTTCCTGTCTGCTGCTTAAGGTTTGTTGCTCTTATTTTTCTGTTTTCTCAAAAGGGGTTAGTTAGACTATTAGCTTCAGATATTTTTTCTTTTTTATGAAGGCATTTAAAGTCCACATTAAATTTCTCTCTGAGCACTGCCTCCACTTTTTCCCATAAATTATGTTATGCTGTGCTTTTCATTCATCTCAGTTTTATTTATCCAATTCCCAGTGATTTTTTTTACCTATTATTCATTTAAAAGTATACTACTTAGGGCCTCCCCGGTGGCGCAGCGGTTGAGCGCTGGGTTGCGAAGCTGCCAGCGGCCTCTGCAGCGCCGGTTCGATCCCCGGCTGCCCCCCGGCCACCAGAGGAGGGTCCCACATGGCGCACAGACCTCTCCTGCCGCCCGCTGCTCCCCTCAGCAGTGTACTTCCGTCCTTCTGCCTGCTCTGCTCCCCGCTCTGGCTCTGGTGAATTCTCTCACCCTCCCGCGCTTCTGACAGTACCCGGTGCATGTATAAACAAAACAAACAAACAAACAAATAAAACATGCCTCTATTAGAAAAAAAAAAATAAATAAAAGTATACGACTTAGTTTCCACATATTTGTGAAGTACTCAATTTTCCTTCCATGTCAATTATTAATTTTATTCTATTTTGATCAGAAAACACAGTTTGCATGAATTCAATCATTATAAATTCATTAAGCCTTTTTCAGTAACCTAATATATGGTCTGTTCTGGAGAATGTTACATGTGCACTTGAGAAGAATATATATTCTGCTGTTGTTGGGTAGAGTACTGTATATATGACTTAATAGATTTATTCTAGAATGCTAGTCCTCTAGCATTGAAAATGGGATAGTGACATCTCCTGATGCATGAGGCAACACTACACCATCAAAGAAACAGGAGTCGTGTAACAAGCTGTTATGGCAGGATGCTACAGAGAAGGCAAAGCCTGGTCTTTTTATTGATGAATGATTTACAGAGTCAATTACTCAGAGCAGAACAAAGAGAAAAAGTTAGAAGGAGGCGATTGTAAGCTTAGGTTATCTAGGCTTTTGGGGGAGATGAGTCTGAGGATCCGGATTAGTTTTATGGCCCATGTTTGAAGATTGAAATCAAGTTTCCCACCCCCACTCATGGTTCCGATCTTATTAGCAAGACATTCCCCTGATCAGTCTCTGGGACACAAAGTTACATATCAGCCTAGGCTCCCCAGATGTTCCTGATCACCCCTGGTGACCATATACTCATTGTCCCAGGGAATTAGGCCTCCTGCTATTGTTTAACTTGAAAGGAACCTTTGCAGGGTTGGCAGTTTGCATTCTTTAAGTTTAGGTAATTGATTGGGTCAAATGGACTTTGTACTGAAAAGGCCAAAATGCATAGCCAGAATGGCTGCTTAAGCCATTAAGACCCACAATCTCCAACTATTATTTTGAATTAGTATTTCTCATTTAATTCTATCACTTTTGCTTCATGTATTTTGGAACTGTTTGTAATTTTATGAATTTTCTATTGTATCATTATAACATCTTCCTTGTCGCTAGTAAAAAAAAAATCTTAAAGTGTATTTTGCAAAGATTTTAGTATAACCATCCCAGTTTTCTTTAAGTTATATTTACATGGAATATATTTTCCTTAATCTCACTTTTAGCCTATTTGTGTCTTTTAATATAAAATGTGTCACTTTTAGTCTTCATATCATTCAGTCCCTTTTTTTTTGTCTATTCTTACATCCTCTGCCTTTTAATTGGAAACTTTAATTCACTTACAAACCTTCCTTCTCCACTGGAGTTAACAGGGGTAGAGAATTTATTTTGCCTTCTACCCACACAGCTTTAACTATTCCTCTTTGCATTCCTTGCCAAGGTTTCATAAAGAAATTGCTGAACAATTAGTTATATAGATTTGACCAACATGCTCTATCTTTGGGTCTCAGTTTCCTCATCTATAAAATAGGTTGGGAGACACTTTGCTATTCTTTTGACTACCCAGGGAAGAACCTGATTTTAGATATCTCCTATTGGTTCCATCACTGAGAGAAGAATTTGAGAGTGAAAAGTATATTTTTAACATTGGGCAGCATAATAATAGTTACAATAAGACTTCATTTTCTTTAAGCCCAAAATAATTTGAAGTAGTCTCCAATTACTTCAGCTCACTTCCAATAATCCCACACACACAATAGCTATGAACAAAGAATTAGTCAGACACCAAGATTGTATCCCTCCACTCCTTTATCCATCCTCATTCCTCTGATTTATCAACACCTACCAATTCTCTTTTCCAAACATTTGTCCTCCCAACTCCTGCTTTCTGGTAATGCTCCCTAATTTTTGCCTTTCTCATTTCTCAGGCCACTGCTTCCTGTCCCTACCCACATGCCAGGTGATGCATTGTCAGGACATCAAACAGACGTTCTAGCATGGTCGTCATCATCCATAGTCCCTTGAAACTCCTGAATCCTAGTCTTCTCACACAAGACCCTAGGATCAGACATCTTCATCCGTGCAAGCTCATTGTTTCTCCCTCCTACTCACCCAGACACTCCACCATGCCTAAATAGACAGAATTTATTGCAGATTCCAGGAGATAGTTGGTCCTGTCCACCCTTTCTTCCGCCATCTCACTAACAAAAATATGAAACCCCTCATACATTGTTAAGATTGCATCTGACTTTTTTCACATAAATATATAATTTCTTATATATTTTAAATACTTGCATTTAAAAAAAATTCTTGAAACTCTCTTCAGAATTTATTCAATAGAAAATAAATACCACAGAAATTTAAAAGTCACCATTATCTACTTTTTGAAAATACATGAGCAATCTCCACAATAGTATTATCAGAAATTTTGTCATTCTCTCTTTCTCTTTTAATACAATTCTAATCTACTTATCTCATAGAATTTTATCCTAATATCCTAAGATTTTACGTAAGAGTGCTTTATTATCATCTTCATAAAATTCTGCAGCAGAAACATGCATATAAATTAAAATTATTCATTTCCTATGATCTAGTCTCTAGATATTTAAATAAAATTTGTGGATAGACATCATTGAAATTATTATTGATTCATAAATTTGCAAAAGAGTAGATATCTTGATAATTTATTACATAAAAAGTGGTATTGTAGTGGTAATGCTTCTCTTAAGAGGATGATTTTGGAGCAATTGCCCTGTTTTCTGAGAAGCTGTCCCCTGCATCTGTCCCCTAGATGAGGAAGGGGAGAAAGAGGCAATATGACTGATCAAAATTTCAAGAGGGAATGTGAACCCATTACCCTGTATTCCATATGAGCATGAATCCAGTTTTCTGGGGATTTGATAGTTTTAAACTGGGGTCTGATATGGACAAATTTGCTTATTTCAAAAATTAAACGGGAGATTTGGCATCTGTTTTATTCTTTTTTTTTTTATAAATTTTATTGTTATATTCCCCATACAATTGCAGCCCCCCCATTCTGACCCCAATCCCTCCCCTCCCGCCCCCGCCCCCCTAAAAGTGTCTCTGGTTCATAGTTTTTTGTTGATTTTGATTTTCACTTTCTTATAGTTATTCATTTTCCTGGTCCCTTATTTAAGTTTTCTAGATTCCTGCTATGAGTGAGACCATCCGGTATTTTTCTTTTTCTTTCTGGCTTATTTCGCTGAGCATGATCCCTTCAAGCGCCATCCATGTTGCTGCAAATTGCATGTGTTTATCTTTTTTGAATGCTGAGTAATATTCCATGGTATATATGTACCACATCTTCTTGATCCAGTCATCTATTTTTGGGCATTTGGGTTGTTTCCAAAGCTTAGCTATTGTAAACAGTGCTGCTATAAACATAGGGGTGCAGGTGTTCTTTGGAATGGATGTTTCTGTGTCCTTTGGGTAAATACCTAGGAGTGGAATTGCTGGATCATATGGAAGCTCTATGTTTAGTAGGTCCTAGATCTCCACACAGCTCTCCACAGTGGTTGGACCAGTTTGCACTCCCACCAACAGTGCAGAAGAGTTCCTTTTTCTCCACACCCTCGCCAACATTTGTTGTTGCTAGTTTTTTTAATATGTGCCATTCTCACTGGTGTAAGATGGTATCTCATGGTAGTTTTGATTTGCATTTCCCTGATGATAAGTGATGTTGAACATTTTTTCATATGCCTGTTGGCCATTTGCATTTCCTCTTCAGAGAAGTTTCTTTTTAGCTCTTCTGCCCATTTTTTTACTGGATTATTTTCTTTGTTGTTGTTGAGTCTCATCAGCTCTTTCAGATTTTTGGATCAGTCCTTTATCATTAGTGTTGGGTGCAAAAACGTTCTCCCAGTTGGTGGTGTTTCTCTTTGTTTTTGTTATTGTCTCTTTGCTGTGCAAAAGCTCTTTAATTTGATATAGTCCCAGCTGTTTATCTTTGCCTTCACTATCACTGCTTTGGGTGATGTGTCTGTAAAGATGTGTTTGATGTGCAAATCACGTAGTGTTTTGCCTATATTTCCTTCTATATATTTTATGGTTTCAGGTCTTATGTCTAGTTCTTTAATCCATTTTGAGTTGATTTTTGTGTATGGTGTGAGGTAGTGGTCAAGCTTCATTCTTTTGCATGTAGTGACCCAGTTTTCCCAGCACCATTTATTGAACAAACTTTCTTTGCTCCAATGCATATTCTTTGCTCCTTTGTCAAGGATTAGTTGACCATAAATCTGTGGGTTTATTTCTGGATTTTCTATTCGATTCCATTGGTCTGTATGTCTGTTCTTGTTCCAATACCATGCAGTTTTGATGATTATGGCTTTGTAGTAGAGTTTGAAGTCTGGGAGTGTGATGCCTCCATTCCCTTCTTTTTTTTTCAGGAGAGCTTTGGCTATTTGGGGTTTTTTGTGATTCCATATGAATTTCATCAATAATTGTTCTATTTCTTTGAAGAATGACATTGAAATTTTGATTGGAATAGCACTGAATCTGTATATTGCTTTTGGAAGGATGGCCATTTTAATAATGTTTATTCTTCCAATCCATGAGCAGGGGATCTCTCTCCATTTCTTTGTGTCTTCTTCTATTTCTTTTAATAGTGTTTTATAGTTTTCTTTGTATAGGTCCTTTACCTCTTTTGTTAGATTTATTCCCAAATATTTGATTTTTTTTGTTTCAATAAAAAAAGGGATGGTTTTTTTTATTTCTTCTTCTTCAGATTTATTGTTTGTGTATAGGAAGGCTACTGACTTTTGCGTGTTGATTTTGTATCCTGCCACTTTACTAAACTGATTGATGAGTTGAATTAGCTTTTCTGTGGAGTTTTTGGGGTTCTCTATGTATAATATCATATCGTCTGCAAATAGTGATAGTTTGACTTCTTCTTTTCCTATTTGGATTCCTTGGATGTCTTTCTCTTGTCTTATTGCCCTGGCTAGGACTTCCAGTATTATATTGAAAAGCAGTGGTGAGAGTGGACATCCTTGTCTTGTTCCAGATCTTAATGGAATTGCTTTCAGCTTTTCACCATTGAGAATGATACTGGCTGTTGGCTTGTCATAGATGGCCTTTATGATGTTGAGGTATGTTCCTTGTATCCCAAGAATTTCAAGGGCTTTTATCATGAATGGGTGTTGCACTTTGTCGAAAGCTTTCTCAGCATCTATTGATATTATCATATGGTTTTTATATTTCTTTTTGTTGATGTGTTGGATAACGTTGATTGATTTTCGGATGTTAAACCATCCTTGTGTCCCTGGAATGAATCCTACTTGGTCGTGGTGAATTATCTTATGGATGCATTGTTGGATTCTGATAGCTAAAATTTTATTGAGGATTTTTGCATCAGTGTTCGTTAGGGAGATTGGCCTGTAGTTTTCCTTTTTTGTGTTGTCCTTGTTCGGTTTTGGTATTAGTGTAATGTTGGCTTCATAGAACGTGTTTGGTATTGTCCCTTCCTTCTCAATTTTTTGGAAGAGTTTGTGAAGGATAGGCACTAATTCGTCTCTGAATGTTTGGTAGAATTCATTTGTAAATCCATCAGGTCCTGGGCTTTTGTTTTTGGGGAGGTTTTTGATTACCATTTCAATTTCGCTGCTTGTAATTGGTCTGTTTAGGTGTTCTATTTCTTCTTTATCTAGCTTTGGGTGATTGTAGAGTTGTAGGAATTTGTCCATCTCCTCTAGATTGTTAAACTTGTTTCCATATAACTGTTCATAGTAGTTACTGATTATTCTTTTGATTTCTGCTGTGTCCGTTGTGATTTCTCCTCTTTCATTGATGATCCTGTTTATTTGTGCTTTCTCCCTTTTTTCCTTTGTGAGCCTGGCTAGGGGTTTGTCTATTTTATTGATTTTTTCAAAGAACCAGCTCTTGGTTTCATTGATCTTTTGGATTTTTTTTTAGTTTCAATTTCATTTATTTCTGCTTTGGTTTTTATTATTTCTTTTCTTCTTCTGGTTTTGGGGTTTTTTGTTGTTCTTTTTCTAGATCTTTGAGCTTCGAGATTAGGTTGTTTCTTTGCGTTCTTTCTTGTTTCTTGATGTGAGCTTCTATTGCTATATATTTTCCTCTTATTACTGCTTTTGCTGCATCCCATACATTTAGGATATTGGTGTCCTCCTTGTCGTTCAATTCAAAGAATGTTTTAATTTCTTCTTTGATCTCCTCATTAGTCCAGTGGTCTTCCAGTAGTGTGGTTTTTAATCTCCATGAGGTAGGAAAGTTCCTTGCCTTCTTTTTATGGTTTATTTCTAGCTTGATGCCTTCATGGTCAGAAAAGATGGTTGATATGATTTCAATCTTGGTGTATCTGTTGATGTTTGTCTTGTGCCCCAGTATGTGATCAATCCTGGAGAATGATCCGTGTGCGCTTGAGAAAAATGTGTACTCCGTTTTTTTTGGGTTTAGTGTTCTATAGATGTCTGTTAAGCCCAATTGCTCTAGGTCCTTATTTAAAGCTTTGGTTTCTTTACTTATTTTTTGTCTTGTTGATCTATCCATTGTTGATAGTGGTGTGTTGAATTCTCCCACTACGTATGTGTTTTCTCTGATGTCTGTTTTCAGAGAGGACAACAGTTGTCTGATATATTTTGGTGCTCCTTCGTTTGGTGAGTATATGTTAATGAGTGTTATTTCTTCTTGAAGTATTGTCCCCTTGATCATAATGTAGTGACCATTGGGGTCTCTTTTTATCTTTTTGAGTTTGAAATCTGTTTTATCTGATGTAAGTATAGCTGTTCCTGCTTTCTTTTTTGGTCCATTTGCTTGTAGGATTGTTTTCCATCCTTTAACTTTGAGCCTATTTTTATCTTTTGTAGCTAAATGTGTTTCCTGGAGACAGCAAAAGGTTGGGTTTTGTTTCTTAATCCAGGCTGCAACTCTGTGTCTTTTTATTGAAGAGTTTAGTCCATTTACATTTAGAGTTAATATTGATATGTTAACATCTGTATTTGCCATTGTGTTTGTCTTTCCTTTGATTTTATTTATTTATTCTTTTAATAACTTTTTTTTTTTTGGCCTTCTTTCATTGTTATTCGTCCCTCTGAGGTTCTGGCTTTAGGACTCCTTGTAGTATTTTTTGGAGTGGGGGTTTAGTTGCAATGAAATTCCGGAGTTTCTGTTTGTCTGGGAAGGTCCATATTCTTTCTTCAAAGAGGAAGGAGAGCTTTGCGGGATAGAGTATTCTTGGTTGGCATCTGTTTTCTTGGAGTCTGTTGACTATGTCCCTCCACTCTCTCCTTGCCCGTAGTGTTTCTTCGGAGAAGTCTGATGTCAGCCTGATTGGTTTTCCTTTGAATGTTATCTGTTTCTTCCCTCTTGCCAGCTTCATTATTTTTTCCTTGTCCTGGATTCTTGGGAGCTTTACTATTATGTGTCTTGCTGTATTTTTCCTTTCTTCGTGGAAGTTTGGTGTTCTTCTTGCTTCTTGTATATCAATTTTCAGCTCCTTCTTCACATTTGGGAAGTTCTCTTCAATTATCTCTTTGAATATTTTCTCTGTTCCTACATCTCTCTCCTCTCCTTCTGGTATTCCTATAACTCTTATATTTCCTTTCCTCATGGAGTCAGATAGTTCCCGATGTCTTTCCTCATTCTTTTTCCTTCGTACTTCTCTTTCCTTTTCTGTTTTGGTTCTTTTTATTTCTGTGTCTTCAAGATTACTTATTCGTTCTTCCATTTCATCTATTCTGCTTTCATTGCTTTTCCCAGAATTCTTTAGTTCTTCCATTAATTCTTTGATCTCCTGCATTTCTTTTACTTCCCTCTTTAGGGACTCAATTTCTTTCTTCTGACCATTGTTTTCCCTCTCTAGGGACTCAATTGCATTCTTCTGATCGTTGATTATTTTTCCCTTATCATTGTTTTCCTTTATGACTTCTGTCCGTTTTTTAATCACGGCAAATTTAAATTCTCTTTCTGGAAGGCTCAGAAATTCTTCCAAGTTATTGTCGTTTCAATCTGGGGGCTGGCTTTCTTTTTGTGGTGTGCTTTTTCTCTGGAGAGTTGCTAGGTTGCGTGTGGTTCTTCTCCTCCCTACTGTCTGTTTTCTAATTTGCCGTATGCGTTGGGACACTGTGTTGTTGGGACTGGCCGGCATCTTGGGTGGGCTTCTCTGCTCTCCTCTGGTTCCTCCAGGAGTCATCTGTCAGTTTCAAGCAGTCTTTACTGGAGAAAGGTCCCTGTTCTAAAATGCCGATGTGGGGACACACTCCCCTGTGCGCCTGGTCTGCCCCGGCGGTGGGTTCCTTCTCCCCCTCTGGGCTTGGACTGCAGGCCAGAGGGGGTCTGGCGTGGGCGAACTTCCCCCGCTCACCTCTGGCTCCTGAGGAAGCCTTCTGCAGGTAGTCTTTACTGAAGAAATGTCCCTGTTCTAAAATGGTGATGTGGGACATACTCCCTGCGCGTCTGGTCTCAGGCACACTCTTCTGCGCGCCTGGTCTGCCCCGGCTGTGGGTGCTCGCTCCCCCTCGGGCTCAGACTACTGGTCGGAAGGGGCCAGGCCTGGGCTAACTCCCCAGCCACTGGCTCCTCCAGGAGCCTCTGCTGGCTTCTAGTCGCTAGGTGGCGCCAGAGATCTCTCCTAGAGCCCTTGGGGAGCTGATTTTCCACCCCGTGGGACAGGGAGCAGAGCGGGGATGGTAGGGTACACCTCAACGGCTTTGGGGTGCTGTGTCTGCCTTGTGCCCCACCATCGTGGGGAACCCACGCCCCTAATTTCGTGCCCCGGGTCTCAGTTCCAAAGCCCTCAGTTCCAGGACGCGGGCTGTAGCCCAGATCAGTGGCGCGGGAATGGCGCCTTTTGAATCCCGCTCCCCTGCCTGGGCGCCTTGTTCCTGCTCACTCAGGGAGGGCCTCCGCGCGTCTCCCTGCAAGCCTAGGTCGCAGGCGCGGGGACCTGGGCAGCTGCGATCCGATCCGGATCCGCGCCTGCTTTTTCAGCGCGCGGCTTTCCGTGCAAGCTTACCGGGCAGCCGGGGCTGTGTGCTGGTGCTGGTCTCCTCCTGGTGGCGGGGCTCTCTTTAATGGTGCCTGGAGCTCACCTCCGCGGAGGATCCTGCAGGGTTCTCCACAGCTCCCGTTCACGGGGTGTGGTGGCTGAAATAGTTCCTTTCCACTCACAGTCCCACTTGCTGCGTCCATTTTTCTTGTTGGCCGTTTTGGTTTGTTGTTTCCCTCCTCTCTGCCGGTCGAAGAGTGCCGAATTTGTGGGCGGGTGAGGGGAGCAGGGTTCTGCACTTCCCTCCCTTCTAGTCCTCTTTTATGGCCACTTTCTTATTCGGGTAGTTTGCTGTAGTCACCCGTTTATCTTCCGTGTCCCAGTTCTCACTGGGACCTGCCGTTTTTCCTTCCTATTAACTTTTTTTAATGGGAGATCTTACTCGCAGTGTCTCCTCGCCGCCATGTTGCTCCGCCCCTTACCTGTTTTATTCTTAATTTTTTTGTTTTTGTATTGTATCAGTAAACACTGAAAAACTTTATTAATATCTGAGATTAAACATGGATTTTGTCAAACCAGTGCCATTCATATCTTAGGAGTTCAGAACTCTAGCTGTTACACCTTCCTTTGATTTTGTTGAAAGCAAAGAATTTAAAACCACCTGATTTAGATATGGATTTATCACTCAGCCATTGAAGTTATCATTACCAAGTTTTTGAGATGTCTTCCCAAATACCCATTACAAGACTCTCAGAGGTCCATCAGGTCAACCAGCTTTCATCCTGTAGCACTTAGTTTAACACAGTAAGAGAAAAGATTGGCGCTTATGTTATCATATGTTTTAAACATATTCTTGTCAAGACCTTGAGGTTCGGAGATGCTATTGATGTGGTGTTTAGAAAGCTGAGCATTACAGCTTCAACTTACTCAAGCCAACTGCCAGTTGGGGCTTCCTGAATTAGTAGGCATGCGCCATTTCTCAACTCAAACAAATGTGTGACTGTGTGTTACAAGAAACAAAATAACAATCACAGAAAAATAAATTGTGAAATGTATCTCATCAGAATAATTACTAAAGTCAAAATTAAAATGATAATATCTAAAAGGGTGATTAATATTCAAAATAGAGAACTCTTTTCTAATCTTTTAAATTTATTTATTTATATATACTTTACATCCTTGTTCATTTTTGTACAATATTTGCTTTCTCCTCTCAGGTGTAGTCCCCATGTCATTCCCACCACCAATTCACCCATGCACCGTCGCCAAAGTCTCTTTTGCCCTTCCCTCTCCTGTTTTGATCCCTCTCTCTCCCCCTCCCCTGCAGAATGTCTCTGATTTATAGTTGCCATAAATGTTGGGTTTTTTTTTTATATATATATAGAAAGAGCGAACTCTTCAAGCTCAACAACGAAAAACAATCTGATTCAAAAATGGGCATAAGACCTGGATATATATCTCTCCAAAGATGTGTCAATGGCCAGTAAACACATTAAAGATTCTCAAAATCACTAATCATTAGGGTAATGCAAGTCAAAAACAATGAGTTTCTACCTCACTTCCACTAAGACGGTGACTATTAAAAAACAAACAAACCAGAAAACAAATGTTAGCAAGAATGTGGGGAAATTAGAATCCATGTGCATTGTTGAATGCAAAATGGTTACAGCTGCCATGGAAAACAGTAATGTGTTTCCTAAAAAAAATAATAGAATTACCATATGATTGGAATTTTTACCTCTGGGCATATTTCCCAAATAATTGAAAGCAAATTCTCAAAGATTTTTCCCCCATATTCATATCAGCATTGTTCATAAAAGCTGAAATGTAGAAACAACCCAAGTGCCCATCAATGGATGAATGAAGAAGCAAAAATGTGGTATATAGACACACACACACACACACACACACTGGAATGTTATTCACCTTGAAAAGAAAGAAAACTGCAATCTTGAGGACTTTATACTAGGAAAGATATCAGTAATTAAAAGAAAAATAATTTATGATTCCACTTATATAAGGTACTTAAAGTAGTAATAATCATAGCAACAGAAAGCGGAATAATAGTCACCAAGAACTAAGGGGAAAGAAGAGTTATTGTTTAATGCATATATAGTTTCAGTTTTATAATATGAAAGAAGTTATAGGGATGAATGATAGTGACGATCATACAAAAATGCAAAGTTATGCAATACCACTGAATAATACACCTGAAAATGTTTAAGGGGGTGTTCCATTATGTATATATATACCATGTCATATATCTCTCTCTATATATATATATGTATGCTGTATATATATACAACATATATCATTCTATATGGCATATATATACACCATACCTTCTTTATTTAACAAAAGATGTTTCCAAGTCTTGGCTATTATGAATAATGCTACCATTAACATGGGGGTGCATGTATCTCTTCAAATTAGTATTTTCATATTCTGTAATTCTGTGTTGCCAAGAACCCCTGTAAAGTCTGTAATCCCTGAAGGAATTATGAAAAGTAAAATAATTTAGGTGTAGATAGACAATGATCAGGGCCTCCCTGATGGCACAGGGGCTACAGACATAGGACTATCAAGTTATCAGCAGCCACTGCAGCATGAGTTCAATACCCAGCTGGCCAGGAAGCTAACCCACAGAGCGAAGCAGACCTCTCCTGTCAAGCCCACTGTGAGGTAGAAACTCCCCTAAGCAGTTTATTTCAGGAGAGCTGCTTTTTCTGTTCCCCACTCTGTCTCTGGTGAATCCTCTCATTGACCCCCACCAACCCACACCTCTGGCTTACACCCCATCCTTGTAGCATTAATAAATAAATCTTTTAAAAAAGACAATGATCATATGATTTCACTCATATGTGAAAGACACAGAAACAAATGAACAAACTAAGACAAATCAAAATCAGACTCTTAAATATGAGTAAAACCATAGGTACCAGGAGGGAAAGGGGAAAAGGGGTGGATAAATTTCACAAAAGGGGTCAAATATACAATGAGCTATAGAAACTTGACTTGGTGGCAAGCATATGTAGTATATAAAGATGTTGATTCATAATCTTTTATACTTGAAACTTATGTAATGTTAAAAACCAGTGTTACTTCAATAAAATGTTTTAATGTATGAGGTGGTAAATTTATGTTATATGTATTTTACCACAATGAAAAATTAATGCATATACTTTAAAAATGATATTTTAAAGTATATTAAAAAGCAAAGTTAACTACCACAATTAATTTATATTTGTGTTACAACAGATTATAAAAACAATATAAATCTAAATGTTGTTTCTCATTGAATTGTTTATAATGCATTCATATGTGGGAAAATGTGTTATTTATAAAATAAAATGTATGATAAAGCCTTGAGAATAATTATGAATCAACTATTAAAATCACAGAGAGTGTCACAATTTTATGAGCAATAAGAGAAAAATTTCTCTTTATATACAAGTAAAGAGAAGGTGAAAACGTTAAAAATTAAAAACTAAGAAGTTGTGTACAATTCTATTTTTGGTTAATGAGAACATGAAAGTAGCACACATTAATTTTATACAATGAAGATTGACTATACTTTGAATAAATATGTCAATCTGTGACTTGAAAAACTGGGTCTTAACTTCCTTTAAAATAGCACATATAAAATTTTAA
Organism: Talpa europaea; assembly: GCF_964194135.1. NCBI lineage: Eukaryota > Metazoa > Chordata > Mammalia > Eulipotyphla > Talpidae > Talpa > Talpa europaea. The sequence continues at coordinate 39,934,642 of NC_140078.1, forward strand.
TTTTAGCTTGCATGTCTTGAGAAAATGTGGTGATCTCCTCCCGTGAGAGTTACATTTGAAATCATAAATTTTATTATTTTAAGCAGTTTAAAGATACTTTTATTTTTGGTCAAATAACACAACCAGATATGGAGGACTGCCAAGAACAAGGAGAAACCTGTTACTCTTACGTCTTTGGGGAAAAAATGGTTTTCAGTGTTTTATATCAATGTTCTTTCTGCTTTGCTGCCAACAGGGCTCTCCCTTAAGAGTGTTAGGGTCTTTGCAAGTGGCTGGTGGTGAAAGAGATATTGTCATTCAATGAAAATTTTGTCAAGGCCTCTGCTCCATTTTGTGCCATTTTTGGACTCACAGCATCCCAGCATTTGACCCCAACAGTAAAGATTATATGCAGGGGAAAAAAAAAAGCCTGAATGGCTTGGAACCCCAGCATTTTCCTGCAGCCTTTCAATGGCCCTACTTCCAGAATAGGAAAAATGAAGGGCTTGTGGGTATTGTGGACAGGGATGGGAAAGGGAATGTGCAAGTCTCTTGAACTGATTTAGGAAGGCAAGTGCATGAGAACTGAGAATGGAACTCTATCCTCTGTTACTGAGAACTGCTGGAAATGTTGTATCCTGGGATTCACTTGACTGAGTAAAAAGTCACAGTTTCTGCTTGTTTTCTTTTTTTTAAGATTTATTTATTTAAGTTCTTTCTTGTTTCTTTTTTTTTATAAATTTTATTTTTATATTCCCCATACAATTGCAGCCCCCCATTCTGACCCCAATGCCTCCCCTCCCACCCCCGCCCCCCTAAAAGTGTCTCTGGTTCGTAGTTTTTTGTTGATTTTGATTTTCACTTTCTTATAGTTATTCGTTTTCCTGGTCCCTTAATTAAGTTTTCTAGATTCCTGCTATGAGTGAGACCATCCGGTATTTTTCTTTTTCTTTTTGGTTTATTTCGCTGAGCATGATCCCTTCCAGTGCCATCCATGTTGCTGCAAATTGCATGTGTTTATCTTTTTTGAATGCTGAGTAATATTCCATGGTATATATGTACCACATCTTCTTGATCCAGTCATCTATTTTTGGGCATTTGGGTTGTTTCCAAAGCTTAGCTATTGTAAATAGAGCTGCTATAAACATAGGTGTGCAGGTGCTCTTTGGAATGGATGTTTCTGTGTCCTTTGGGTAAATACCTAGGAGTGGAATTGCTGGATCATATGGAAGCTCTATGTTTAGTAGGTCCAGAGATCTCCACACAGCTCTCCACAGTGGTTGGACCAGTTTGCACTCCCACCAACAGTGCAGAAGAGTTCCTTTTTCTCCACACCCTCGCCAACATTTGTTGTTGCTAGTTTTTTTAATATGTGCCATTCTCACTGGTGTAAGATGGTATCTCATGGTAGTTTTGATTTGCATTTCCCTGATGACAAGTGATGTTGAACATTTTTTCATATGCCTGTTGGCCATTTGCATTTCCTCTTCAGAGAAGTTTCTTTTTAGCTCTTCTGCCCATTTTTTGACTGGATTCTTTTCTTTGTTGTTGTTGAGTCTCATCAGCTCTTTGCAGATTTTTGTGATCAGTCCTTTATCATTAGTGTTGGGTGCAAAAATGTTCTCCCAGTTGGTGGGGTTTCTCTTTGTTTTTGTTATTGTCTCTTTTGCTGTGCAGAAGCTCTTTAATTTGATGTAGTCCCAGCTGTTTATCTTTGCCTTCACTATCACTGCTTTGGGTGATGTGTCAGTAAAGATGTCTTTGATGTGCAAATCATGTAGTGTTTTGCCTATATTTCCTTCTATATATTTTATGGTTTCAGGTCTTATGTCTAGTTCTTTAATCCATTTTGAGTTGATTTTTGTGTATGGTGTGAGGTAGTGGTCAAGCTTCATTCTTTTGCATGTAGCGACCCAGTTTTCCCAGCACCATTTATTGAACAAACTTTCTTTGCTCCAATGCATAGTCTTTGCTCCTTTGTCAAAGATTAGTTGACCATAAATCTGTGGGTTTATTTCTGGATTTTCTATTCGATTCCATTGGTCTGTATGTCTGTTCTTGTTCCAATACCATGCAGTTTTGATGATTATGGCTTTGTAGTAGAGTTTGAAGTCTGGGAGTGTGATGCCTCCATTCCCTTCTTTTTTTTTCAGGAGAGCTTTGGCTATTTGGGGTTTTTTGTGATTCCATATGAATTTCATCAATAATTGTTCTATTTCTTTGAAGAATGACATTGAAATTTTGATTGGAATAGCATTGAATCTGTATATTGCTTTTGGAAGGATGGCCATTTTAATAATGTTTATTCTTCCAATCCATGAGCAGGGGATGCCTTTCCATTTCTTTGTGTCTTCTTCTATTTCTTTTAACAGTGTTTTATAGTTTTCTTTGTATAGGTCTTTTACCTCTTTTGTTAGATTTATTCCCAAATATTTGATTTTTTTTGTTTCAATAAAAAAAGGGATGGTTTTTTTGATTTCTTCTTCTTCAGATTTATTGTTTGTGTATAGGAAGGCTACTGACTTTTGCGTGTTGATTTTGTATCCTGCCACTTTACTGAACTGATTGATGAGTTGAATTAGTTTTTCTGTGGACTTTTTGGGGTTCTCTATGTATATTATCATATCATCTGCAAATAGTGATAGTTTGACTTCTTCTTTTCCTATTTGGATTCCTTGGATGTCTTTCTCTTGTCTTATTGCTCTGGCTAGGACTTCCAGTATTATATTGAAAATCAGTGGTGAGAGTGGACATCCTTGTCTTGTTCCAGATCTTAATGGAATTGCTTTCTGCTTTTCACCATTGAGAATGATACTGGCTGTTGGCTTGTCGTAGATGGCCTTTATGATGTTGAGGTATGTTCCTTGTATCCCAAGAATTTCAAGGGCTTTTATCATGAATGGGTGTTGCACTTTGTCGAAAGCTTTCTCAGCATCTATTGCTAGTATCATATGGTTTTTATATTTCTTTTTGTTGATGTGTTGGATAACGTTGATTGATTTTCGGATGTTAAACCATCCTTGTGTCCCTGGAATGAATCCTACTTGGTCGTGGTGAATTATCTTATGGATGCATTGTTGGATTCTGATAGCTAAAATTTTATTGAGGATTTTTGCATCAGTGTTCGTTAGGGAGATTGGCCTGTAGTTTTCCTTTTTTGTGTTGTCCTTGTTCGGTTTTGGTATTAGTGTAATGTTGGCTTCATAAAACGTGTTTGGTATTGTCCCTTCCTTCTCAATTTTTTGGAAGAGTTTGTGAAGGATAGGCACTAATTCGTCTCTGAATGTTTGGTAGAATTCATTTGTAAATCCATCAGGTCCTGGGCTTTTGTTTTTGGGGAGGTTTTTGATTACCATATCAATTTCGCTAATTGTAATTGGTCTGTTTAGGTGTTCTATTTCTTCTTTATCTAGCTTTGGGTGATTGTAGAGTTGTAGGAATTTGTCCATCTCCTCTAGATTGTTAAACTTGTTTCCATATAACTGTTCATTGTAGTTACTGATTATTCTTTTGATTTCTGCTGTGTCCGTTGTGATTTCTCCTCTTTCATTGATGATCCTGTTTATTTGTGCTTTCTCCCTTTTTTCCTTTGTGAGCCTGGCTAGGGGTTTGTCTATTTTATTGATTTTTTCAAAGAACCAGCTCTTGGTTTCATTGATCTTTTGGATTTTTTTTTAGTTTCAATTTCATTTATTTCTGCTTTTGTTTTTATTATTTCTTTTCTTCTACTGGTTTTGGGGTTTTTTTTTGTTCTTTTTCTAGATCTTTGAGCTTCGAGATTAGGTTGTTTCTTTGAGTTCTTTCTTGTTTCTTGATGTGAGCTTCTATTGCTATATATTTTCCTCTTATTACTGCTTTTGCTGCATCCCATACATTTAGGATATTGGTGTCCTCCTTGTTGTTCAATTCAAAGAATGTTTTAATTTCTTCTTTGATCTCCTCATTAGTCCAGTGGTCTTCCAGTAGTGTGGTTTTTAATCTCCATGAGGTAGGAAAGTTCCTTGCCTTCTTTTTATGGTTTATTTCTAGTTTGATGCCTTCATGGTCAGAAAAGATGGTTGATATGATTTCAATCTTGGTGTATCTGTTGATGTTTGTCTTGTGCCCCAGTATGTGATCGATCCTGGAGAATGATCCGTGTGTGCTTGAGAAAAATGTGTACTCCGTTTTTTTTGGGTTTAGTGTTCTATAGATGTCTGTTAAGCCCAATTGCTCTAGGTCCTTATTTAGAGCTTTGGTTTCTTTACTTATTTTTTGTCTTGTTGATCTATCCATTGTTGATAGTGGTGTGTTGAAGTCTCCCACTACGTATGTGTTTTCTCTGATGTCTGTTTTCAGAGAGGACAACAGTTGTCTGATATATTTTGGTGCTCCTTCGTTTGGTGAGTATATGTTAATGAGTGTTATTTCTTCTTGAAGTATTGTCCCCTTGATCATAATGTAGTGACCATTGGGGTCTCTTTTTATCTTTTTGAGTTTGAAATCTGTTTTATCTGATATAAGTATAGCTGTTCCTGCTTTCTTTTTTGGTCCATTTGCTTGTAGGATTGTTTTCCATCCTTTGACTTTGAGCCTATTTTTATCTTTTGTAGCTAAATGTGTTTCCTGGAGACAGCAAAAGGTTGGGTTTTGTTTCTTAATCCAGGCTGCAACTCTGTGTCTTTTTATTGAAGAGTTTAGTCCATTTACATTTAGAGTTAATATTGATATGTTAGCATCTATATTTGCCATTGTGTTTGTCTTTACTTTGATTTTATTTATTTATTCTTTTAATAACTTTTATTTTTGGCCTTCTTTCATTGTTATTCGTCCCTCTGAGGTTCTGGCTTTAGGACTCCTTGTAGTATTTTTTGGAGTGGGGGTTTAGTTGCAATGAAATTCCGGAGTTTCTGTTTGTCTGGGAAGGTCCATATTCTTTCTTCAAAGAGAAAGGAGAGCTTTGCGGGATAGAGAATTCTTGGTTGGCATCTGTTTTCTTGGAGTCTGTTGACTATGTCCCTCCATTCTCTCCTTGCCCGTAGTGTTTCTTCGGAGAAGTTTGATGTCAGCCTGATTGGCTTTCCTTTGAATGTTATCTGTTTCTTCCCTCTTGCCAGCTTCATTATTTTTTCCTTGTCCTGGATTCTTGGGAGTTTTACTATTATGTGTCTTGCTGTATGTTTCCTTTCATCGTGGAAGTTTGGTGTTCTTCTTGCTTCTTGTATATCAATTTTCAGCTCCTTCTTCACATTTGGGAAGTTCTCTTCAATTATCTCTTTGAATATTTTCTCTGTTCCTACATCTCTCTCCTCTCCTTCTGGTATTCCTATAACTCTTATATTTCCTTTCCTCATGGAGTCAGATAGTTCCCGAAGTCTTTCTTCGTTCTTTTTCCTTCGTACTTCTCTTTCCTTTTCTGTTTTGGTTCTTTTTTTTCTGTGTCTTCAGGAGAACTTATTCGTTCTTCCATTTCATCTATTCTGCTTTCATTGCTTTTCCCAGAATTCTTTAGTTCTTCCATTAATTCTTTGATCTCCTGCATTTCTTTTACTTCCCTCTTCAGGGACTCAATTGCATTCTTCTGACCATTGTTTTCCCTCTCTAGGGACTCAGTTGCATTCTTCTGATCGTTGATTATTTTTCCCTTATCATTGTTTTCCTTTATGACTTCTGTCCGTTTTTTAATCACGGCAATTTTAAATTCTCTTTCTGGAAGGCTCAGAAGTTCTTCCAAGTTACTGTCGTTGCAATCTGGGGGCTGGTTTTCTTTTTGTGGTGTGCTTTTTCCCTGGGGAGTTGCTAGGTTGCGTGTGGTTCTTCTCCTCCCTACTGTCTGTTTTCTAATTTGCCGTATGCGTTGGGACACTGTGTAGTTGGGACTGGCTGGCATCTTGGGTGAGCTTCTCTGCTCTCCTCTGGTTCCTCCAGGAGTCATCTGTCAGTTTCAAGCAGCCTTTACTGGAGAAAGGTCCCTGTTCTAAAATGCCGATGTGGGGACACACTCCCCTGTGCGCCTGGTCTGCCCCGGCGGTGGGTTCCTGCTCCCCTCTGGGCTTGGACTGCAGGCCAGAGGGGGTCTGGCGTGGGCGAACTTCCCCCGCTCACCTCTGGCTCCTGAGGAAGCCTTCTGCAGGTAGTCTTTACTGAAGAAATGTCCTTGTTCTAAGATGGTGATGTGGGACACACTCCCTGCGCGTCTGGTCTCAGGCACACTCTTCTGCGCGCCTGGTCTGCCCCGGCTGTGGGTGCTCGCTCCCCCTGTGGGCTCAGACTACTGGTCGGAAGGGTCCCGGTGTGGGCTAACTCCCCAGCTGGCCACTGGCTCCTCTAGGCGCCTCTGCTGGCTTCAAGTCGCTAGGTGGCGCCAGAGATCTCTCCTGGAGCCCTTGGGGAGCTGATTTTCCACCCCGTGGGACAGGGAATAGAGCGGGAATGGTAGGGTAAACCTCAACGGCTTTGGGGTGCTGTGTCTGCCTTGTGCCCCACCATCGTGGGGAACCCACGCCCCTAGTTTCGTGCCCCGGGTCTCAGTTCCAAAGCTCTCAGTTCCAGGACGCGGGCTGTAGCCCAGTTCAGTGGTGCGGGAATGGCGCCTTTTGAATCCCGCTCCTGTGCCTGGGCGCCTGGGCCTGCTCACTCAGTGAGGGCCTCCGCGAGTCTCCCCGCATGCCTAGGTCGCAGGCGCAGGGACCTGGGCAGCTGCGATCTGGATCCGCGTTTGCTTTTCAACTGCACTGCTTTTCCACGCGCGATCCCGATTCGCCCTTGGTTTTCCAGCGGGCTGCTGTTCAGCGCAATCCTGACCGCGATCCGCGCCTGTTTTTCCAGCGCGCCGCCTTTCCTTGCAAGCTTACCGGGCGGCCCGGGGCTGTGTGCTGGTGCTGGTCTCCTCCCCGGGGGCGGGGTCTCTCTTTAATTGCGCCTGGAGCCGTTCGCTCACCTCTGAGGGGAATCCTGAGGGGTTCTCCACAGCTCCTGTTCACGGGGTGTGGTGGCTGCAATAGTTCCTTTCCACTCACAGTCCCGCTTGCTGCGTCGTTTGTTCTTGTTGGTCGTTTTAGTGTGTTGTTTTCCTCCTCTCTGCCGGTGGGAGAGTGCTGCCTCTGTGTGTGGGGGAGGGGAGCAGGGTTCTGCGCTTCCCTCCCTTCTGGTCCTCTTTTATGGCCACTTTCTTCTTCAGGCAGTTCGCTGGGTCACCCGTTTATCTTCCGTGTCCCAGTTCTCATTGGGACCTGCCGCTTTTCCTCCCTATTAACTTTTTTTAATGGGAGATCTTACTCGCAGCGTCTCCTCGCCGCCATGTTGCTCCACTCTTTCTTGTTTCTTGATGTGAGCCTGTATTGCTATATATTTTCCTCTTATTACTGCTTTTGCTACATCCCATATGTTCTGGAAAGTGGTGTCCTCCTTCTCGGTCAACTCAAAGTATTTTTTAATTTCTTCTTTGATCTCCTCATTAGTCCAGTGGTCTTCCAATAGTGTAGATTTCAATCTCCATGAAGTGGGAGGGTTCCTTGTTTTCTTTTCATGATTTATTTCTAGCTTGATGCCTTTATGATCGGAGAAGATAGTTGGAATGATTTTGATCTTCATGTATCTGTTGATGTTTGTCTTGTGGCCCAGTATGTAATCGATTCTGGAGAATGATCCATGTGCACTTGAGAAAAATGTGTACCCGGATTTTTTTGAGTGCAGGGTCCTATAGATGTCTGTTAAGTCCATGAGTTCTATGTCTTTATTTAGGACTCTAGTGTTTTTGTTTATTTTTTGTCTCATTGATCTGTCCATTGGTGAGAGTGGGGTGTTGAAGTCTCCCACTATATATGTATTTTCTTTAATGTCTGTTTTCAGAGCTGATATAATTGTCTAATATATTTTGGTGCCCCTTCATTTGTCAAGTATATGTTGATAAGTGTTCTATCTTCCTGATGTATTGTCCCCTTGATCATAATGTAGTGTCCATCTATGTCTCTTTTTACCTTTTTTTAAAAGATTAATTTATTTATTTATACAAGAATGGGGTACAGGCCAGATTTGTAGGAGGGTGAGAGGATTCACCAGAGACAGAGCGGGGAACAGAACAGGCAGACCGATGAAATACACTGCTGAGGGGAGCAGCAGGTGAAACAGGAGAGGTCTGCCGCACCATGTGGGACCCTCACCGGCCAGCCGGGATCAAACCGGAGCAGCAGAGGCTGCAGACAGCTTCACAGCATGACACTCAACCACCCGCGCCACCAGGGGAGGCCTTCTTTTTACTTTTTTTAATTTGAAGTCTATTTCATCTAATATAAATAGATAAACTCATGCCATTCATAGCAATGTGGATGGGGCTAGAAGGAATTATGCTCTGTGAAATAAGTCAGAAGGGAAAAGAAAAATATTGGATGGTTTCACTTATAACAGGAATATAAGGGAACCAAATAAGACATCACTGTAAAAAAAATAATAATAACAGTACAAAACACAAACAAAGCAAAAATAGACAATTATAAGTCAGATACATCCTGCAGGGGAGGAGAGGGAGAGGGATCAGAAGGAGGGAGGTAGGAGCACAGGGGACTGTGGTGATGGTGCACGAGTGCCTTGGGGAAGGAAATTCTATGGGGACTCAACCTGAGGGGGTGGGGAGAAGAATATTGTTTAAAAAAATAAATAAAAATTTTTAAAAGATTTTTTTATTTATGCATACCATACTAAAACTGGGGTACAGGCCTGAGTTGCAGGGGGTGAGAGGATTCAACAGAGAGAGTGTGGGGAATAGAACAGGCAGATTATCTGAAATACACTGCTGAGGGGAGCAGCAGGCACGACAGGAGAGGTTTGCTGCACCATGTGGGTAGCTCCCTGGCCAGCTGAGGCTCAAACTCGTGCTGCAGAGGCTGCGGATAGCTTCACAGTGCTGTGCTTAACCCTTTGTGCCACCAGGGAAGCCCTCTGCTTGTTTCCAAATTGATGTTAAGTCCATATTTCCCTGTAGACTATAATGTTTTTACCCAGAACCAACATGACATTCAATAACTGTGTGTTGAGCCCCTGTGTACTATACAGATCACCTCCATACAAAGAGGCTAAGACAAACCCAACCTGAGGGTGCAGAGGTCTGTGATTGGGCCCTGAAGTACCTCAGCTTTGGGGAAAAAAAAAGGAGTTATGTGCTAGTCTGGCAGAACAAGCTCTGAAACACAAATAGAACATCTGTTCTCTGAGCAGAGCATTTTCTGGGGAGGACAGATGACATCCTTCCCTCCTGCCTGAAAGCCTCTCATCGCCAAGGAAATCCTCTTTCTTGTCACCAGGCAGCAGGCTCCAAGCTTGACAAACTGAACTTCTCTTGTAATTCATTCACAAACTTTCATCTCCATTGGTATTTGCTATTCCTTAATTGAATAATTATATGTAATTAATAACATCATGCATTAGCATAATTCTAACATCAGAGGTTTCAGGAGGATATAAGTTAATTAGAGGTTAACGTTTTTGGCTCTGAATCAGATGCATAAGTTAAATTATACCCTGTGTTCCTGTCAACTGGGAAAGCATGAACTGTACCCCTTCGGTTAATTTTGCTGTTTCTAAGGTCTTGGAAAACAGATAAGGAAATACGCTCATGTCTTAGGATGTGTGTGTTTAAGAGAAATTCCCAGAAAACCACAATGATATTTATGTATCTATGTGGGGAACATAGAAAAGGGTCAGCTGCAGACTCCAATTTTGTGCCAATAGACAGGAGGGTAAAATAAGCATGCTTAAAGTTCCCTCAAGTAGGGAGTAGAGTGGCAACACCAATGTCAAGGGACTGAGCTCCTCCAGATTCACCCTATATCTGCAATCAGGGGAACTGTATATTTTTTTATAAAGATGACCCTTTAATAAACTGCTCAGTATGAGTTGGAAAATATATACATTGCTAAGATGTTTCCTAGAATGAAATTTACAGACCAAGAAAAAAATTATTTTTTACTATATTAATTATGACCTCAGACTTAGATCATATGACTTTTACAGGGATAAATGATAGATAAAACTCATGGAACTTAGAAGAAAGACAAGGCTGCCCCTACTTGAAAATGTTAGAACTCTTTTGACTCTAAATAAGGGAACTACAATTCAAGTTGGCTTAAACAGTAGAAAAGAAAAGACGGTTTTGGGCACATAGCTCTGAAAAACTCCAGAAGTGGATATCAGACATGGCAGCATCCAGGAACTCCATGTCATTGACTTCTCAGTAGAGAAATCCTGGTCATTAAGGGTGATGACATCAATCACTTGGCAGCAGGTGCGCCAGACCTCTGCCTTCCTAGACCACAATGAGTCCACACTCAGGCTCACTGGTGTGGACAGCAATACCCCAATTCTTGTAGAATTATCCCTCTGAGGGAAACAGGAAGGGAGACTACAAATTCCCCCTTGAATGGATGCCCGAGGAGTGTTGAGAGAGCTGTTTATATATGCAAAAGGGGTGGTGCTAGATATGATTTTATGCGAATAAGGTTTTCAGTCAATGAAGTTCTGATTGGTGGAAAGTTTGTCAAACGATGATTGGTGGACTTTCAATCTGGACCTTGACTTGTGATTGTGCTTTTATTTTGTATTTGCTTGGAGATAAGTTCACACATGCACAAAATCTCCAGGTATCTGGGACCAGACCCTCAAAAGCCTCCTGGCTCTCGATTTTACCCAGTTTTACAATGGCTCCTTGCTTTGTTTTGCTTTTTCCTCATTTTTATCACTGGGAAAGCCCAATACAGGCAGTCTGTACTTCATTTGACTTTCCACAGACCTTCCTGTGCTGGTACCATCTGGGGCACATGTGGGCAGAAGTCAGGTTGCAGACTGCATCCCTTCACCACCCCACCCCCTGTGTCTAGCTCGTCACAGGAAGGAGGCTCTGTGATACCCAGGTTCCAGCCTCTCCATACTCCACTCTGCTCACTGCCAGTCAAGAAGCTTTTTCTGTGCTCAGGGACTTGGCTCCCCTCAAAAGTATGCTTTGAGCCTGGATAACTGCTCTTGAGTTTTACTTTTTGCAGTCAAGAGGGTATGTGAAAGAAAGTGTGCTCAGCAATATTGTGCCACTTGGCACATAGTCATTTTTGTTTGTATAATGACCTTGAGGAGACTTGAAATGGATCATAAATCATATCCACTTTGACGTTTAAAAATTATATACACTTGTGACTGTAAATATCTACCTCTGCCAAACCTAGAGACATTATTTCTTTGTACTCAGGTTCAGGGTGGTCTGAGAATATTGGGGAAGATTGGGGAGATTAGTTCCCTCCTCCCCAAGTCTCCTGCCAAGTGAGAATGGAGTCAGGTAGAGGCACCAGAGTGCGTAGGGACAAGCAAGGGTACAGATGGAATACCTTTTTCTGGGATATTCCAGGTACTCTTCTGGGCTGCAAGATGTGCCCAGCACAGTTAGAGCCCAAGGCACTCAGCAGCACCTCAGAAAAGGAATTCTAGCTGCTTAACAGCATCTCAGAAAAGGAATTTTAGCTGCAAGTGAACATGCATGATGGCTCCAACCCTACAATCTGACCTCAAAAAGTGATTACAGGCAGGTCAACTCTGAGATTCTTCTGATCAGATGCTGTAATGTTAAAGCCACAATCAATCTCCTTGAAATAAGCATCTAGCAGTTAGGAAATGCTGACAGCAGCTTATCTGATATAATAATAACAATAAAAGGAATAATAATAGAAAAAGAAGAAACAAAGAAAATCCACATGGCCAAAACGTCATAGGGCACTTGGCCAATTGCCATACTTCTGCACAGGAATTGAAACATTTCTTAATGCCCTGAGCTCTCTGGTGATGTAGGATGTGGCAACATAGTCTGGAAGACATTGTGCGCAGGAGGAGCTTCAAGGTTGGAATTCTGGGTCTTGACATGACTGTTGACTCTACAGGTGAGTTCAGCCTGTAAAAATTCTGAACTATTCGTTTATGATTTGGACTTCATAAAACTTAAATTAAAGTTTTAAAAGAGAGCCCTCTCTGGTGGCGCAGGGGTTAAGTCTCAGTGCTATCAACTATTTCCAGCCACTGTGGCATGAGTTCAATCCCCTGCCAGGGAGCTAACTCACATGGCACAGCAGACCTCTCCTGTTTTTCCCACTGCTCCCCTTGGCAGTGTGTTTCAGTAGATCTGCCTGTTTTGCTCCCCACTCTGCCTCTGGTGAATTCTCTTACCTCCCATGCCTCGAGCATACACCCCAGTTCTTGTATGCATAAGTAAATAAAATAAATCTTTAAAAAAACTTTAGGGCCTCCCTGGTGGCGCAAGGGGTTGAGTGTAGTGCTGTGAAGCTGTCCGCAGCCTCTGTAGGGTGAGTTTGATCCCCAGCCAGGGAGATACCCACATGGCACAGCAGATCTCTCCTGACTCACCCACTGCTCCCTTCAGCAGTGTATTTCCCATTTTTGCTGCATCAATGATTAGCCAAACTGCTGTCCCCACTAATCAATCAGGACAAAATACTTGTTAATCAAACTTAGATTAAGCATCTCTCCTTCCCCTAGGCCCTGAATTTTGTCCCAACCCCCCAGCCTGAGGCAGCACATGCCCATGTTTGCCTCTCCTGAGAGTAGGCATTGCCCTGGAAAACATTCTCCGCTCTGTCACCTGACCACTCACTCCACTTTCATCCTTCATCTCACAGCCCCTTGTTCACTCTTCCCGCTAAAACCCTTGAATTTTCTTTGGAGAAATGTCTTTTTAGTTCTTCTGCCCATTTCTTGACTGGATTGTTTATTTTGTTTTTGTTGAGTCCTGTGAGGTGTTTGCATATCTTTGGGATCAGTCCCTTATCAGTTGACTGGAGTGCAAAGGATTTTTTCCCAATGGTGGGGTGTCTCTCTGTTTGGGTTGTCTCTTTTGCTGTGCAGTAGTTTTTCAGCTTTTTTTTTTTTTATGTAATCCCAGGTGTTTATTTTTTCCTTGACTTTCTAAGCTTTGGGTGATGAGTCTTTAAAGATGTTATTGCGATGTATGTCTTGTAGTGTTTTACCTATATTTTCTTCTACATATTTTATGGTTTCAGGTCTTATGTGCAGTTCTTTTATCCATTTTGAGTTGATTTTTGTGCACGATGAAAGGTAGTGGTCTAGTTTCATTTTTTTGCATGTGGTGGTCCAGTTTTCCCAGCACTATTTATTGAACAAACTGTCCATGTTCCATTGCATATTCTTTGCTCCTTTGTCAAAGATCAGTTGTCCATATAAGTGTGGTTTTATTTCTGGGCTCTCTATTCAGTTCCATTGTCTGTTTTTGTTCCAATACCAAACTGTTTTAATTATTATGGCTTTGTAATATAGCTGGAAGTTTGGAAGTCTGATAACTCCTTTCTCCTTTTTTTTCATCAGTAGGTCTTTGGCTATTCATGGTTTTTTGTGGTTCCATATGAATTTCATCAGTACTTGTTGTGTTTCTTTGAAAAATGTCATTGAGATTTCTCCAAAGAGGAAATGAAAATGGCCAACAGGCATAAGAAAAAATGCTCAACATCCCTTATAATCAGGGAAATTCAAATTAAAACCACATTGAGATACCACCTTACACCAGTGAGAATGGCACATATCAGAAAAACAAGCAACAACAAATGTTGGCGAGGATATGGTGAAAAAGGAACTCTCCTATATTGTTGGTGGGAGTGCAAACTGGTCCAGCCACTATGGAAGGCTCTCTGGAGGTTCCTCAGTCTACTAAAAATGGAGCTACCATATGACCCGGCAATTCCATTACTAGGGATCTACCCAAAGGACACAAAAACATTGATTCAAAAGAACACCTGTACCCCAATGTTTATTGCAGCACTATTTACAATAGGTAAAACCTGGAAACATCCCAAATGCCCAAAAATGGATGACTGGATCAAGAAGATCTGGTATATATACACAATGGAATATTATTCAGCAATCAAAAAAGATAAACTCATGTCATTCACAGCAACATGGATGGAGCTAGAAGGAATTATGTTCAGTGAAATAAGCCAGAAGGAAAAAGAAAAATATCAGATGGTTTCACTTATAGCAGGAATAAGGGGAACCAAATAAGACATCAGTGTAAAAAAATAGTTACCGTACAAAACACAACAAAGCAAAAATGGACAATTATGAATCAGAGACATCCTGCAGGGGAGGAGAAGGGAGAGGGATCAGAGGGAGGGAGGGAGCAGCACAGGGGACTGGGGTGATGGTGCACGGGTGCACTTATGAAGGAAACTCTATGGGGACTACACCTGAGGGGTGAGGGGAAGAAAATATTGTTTAAAAATGAGCAATGATGTAAAAAAAAATTTGAAAGTTAATATAAAAAAATTAAAACCCTTGAATCCCTTGCCATGGTTAGTGTTATCTCCATGGCAATAGTCTACATCATTCTCCCCAACCCACCTTGAAATGACAATTTCAAATAGAATCTCTCCTTTCTAATGTCAGGGGTGTGGCATTGCTTGCATTTAGCAGAGACTCAAAGTTCGGCAGGAGAGTAGGAAAGCTTTATTGTAGAAAAAAGGGAAGAGTTTAGGCATAGTTTGATTGAAGATTGCTGGTATTGGGGGAAACTTGAGGGGGTGTAATTAGAAGTGGGGTGTCTTTGATTTGAACATAGTATTTTGGTATTTTCCTTTTTTTAGATTTATTTATTTATGCATAGAAGAGTGGGGTGCAGGCCAGAGGTGTGTGGGGGTGAGAGGATTCACCAGAGACAGAGTGGGGAGCAGAACAGGCAGACTGACTGAAATACACTGCTGAGGGGAGCAGGGGGCAAGTCTGGAGAGGTCTGCTGCACCATGTGGGCAGCTCCCTGACCGACAGGGGATTGAATCGTGCTGTAGTGGCTGCAGAGAATAGAGTGCCTGAATAATCAAGGTGGTCTCATTTTCCTGCTCACATCTGAGTTGAAATTTTCCAGGCTTGGTGACATATCGAGTGAAAGTCCTTGTGTGTAAATTAGTCTCAGAATACTGTTCCTAAAGTGTATGAAGTATTCGTGTGTGACAAGCAGGACCAAGTATCTGGGCCAAAATGGGAAGACGATCCTTTTGCGCCCAGATGGGGCATGTCATTCATGATAGCCGAGGGTGTATCTGGATTTCTACTAGTCCCTTCTAGGATCTGATCAACATATTTTAATAATTGGTTCCTTTTCTGGGAAAGAGGGACACCAGAAATGTCATAGGCTTATTTGGTGGAGGTCCTTTGTCCAGACAGGTACAAGAGATGCCATTGGCTGTGATTCTCTACAGTCTCATTTAAGGTCAGAATTACTCCAGTATCATGGCGTCCAATGATGCATGACATGTCCAGCAGTCGGTAAAATTGAGGGATGTGTCTATTATTTGAAATATTGTAAAAATTGTATTATAATGAGTAAGTCCAGGGCCTCCCTGGTGGTGCAGTGGGTTAAGCACCGTCCTGTGAAGCTGTCCGTATCCTCTGCAGCGCGGGTTCAATTCCTGGCTGACCAGGGAGAAACCCACATGGCATGGCAGACATTTCCTGCCTTGCCTGCTGCTCCTCTCAGCAGTGTCTTCAGTCCTTCTGCCTGTTCTGCTCCTCACTCTGTCTCTGGTGAATTCTCTCACCCTCCAGCACTTCTGACATGTACCCCAGTTCTTGTATAAATAAATAAATCTAAAAAAAAAAAGATGAAAAAAATAATGAGTAAGTCCATGTAAAACTGACCTGCAATTACAGCAAGCAGGGAAGAAAAGAGAAATGGTTACATTATGGCTAGAAAACAACCAGCATAAATAGTAAACGAGAATGATCATAAACAAGAATTAAAAAAAAAAATCAGGAATTTGTGTGGTGTCTTGGATAGAACCCTTTTATTATCTGAGGTTTTTGGTTGGTTTTAAAGGTCTGGGGGGCCTCCCTGGTGGCACAGGTGGTTGAGAGAAGTGCTGTGACGCTGAGCACAGCTTCTGCAGTACAAATTCGAGCCCTGCTGGCCACAGAGATACCCACATGGCAAGGCAGACCTCGCCTGTCTTGCCCGCTACCCCCTTCAGCAGTGTATTTCAACCAGTCTGCCTGTTTTGTCTCTGGTGGGTCCTCTCACCCTCCCACACATCAGGCCTGTACCCTGGTTTTTGTATGCATGAATAAATAAATCTTTAAAATAAAATAAAGGTCTTGAGTCAGCTGCCTACCTCCAAAAATCAACTGCTTCTGGAGAACCTTTGAGAACCCTCAGTTTGCAGTTCCCTATTAGAATAGTCTTCCAATAGTGTGGAATTTTCCACTGTTTCTTTAGCTGTGAAGCATGAACCCCAGTACTGACTGGTTGGAGTCTCACTGCTATATTTGTTGTCAACAGTACCTGAGAAGGCTCCTTCCGGTGAAGATGTTCTCTTTCTGTAAACAAAACCTTTTAGATCTGGGGCTCCCTGGTGGCCTAGGGGATAAGTCTCAGTGCTATCACCACAATGGCCTGAGTTCAATCCCTGGCTAGGGAGCTAACCCACATGGCTCAGCAGACCTCTCCTGTCTCACCCACTGCTCCCCTCAGCATTGTATTTCAGTAGATCTGCCTGTTCTGCTCCCCACTCTGTCTGGTGAATCTTCTCAACCACACACATATGGCCTACACCCCAGTTTTCTACACAAAAATGAAGTTTAATTTTTTTTAAATAAAATAAAAAACTTTTTGGATGAAAATCATGAAGAGGTTGTTTAGAAAGACACTGTAGAAAGAGCTCTTAATGTGCTGGTTATAGAGCTGTTAACATGGAAGTCTTGCAACAGGTCTGCAAGCAACAGGGCAAAGTTTAACATCAGAAGTAAAGCTCCTGTGTGTACGGGACTTCCATTACCAGTCCACAGGGAGACCACTGATATGTCCCTGAGGGAGTAGATGGTATGACCTAAGGGTGAGTGGGAAAACCTTTAGTCAACTGGATTCAAGGAGTTCTGAAAGCTTTGCTAATTTTAACTTGAGGATGCCATTGCTTCTTTCAACCATTCCAGTAGTGGTAAGGTAATGGTGGTAAGGAAAGTGTAGCTTTGAGTAAGGGTTGAGTTTCTACAGTTCTTTTATTGTGGTTCTTATAGAGTGCATGTCTGGATTACTTGTTATAAAATTTTGTATGCTACAGGTTAGAAACACAAAATCAAGCACTATTTTTGTGGCTAGAAAGGCTATAGCTTTGGCGAGGAGTCATTCAACCCATCCTGAAAATAAACCTGCAATAAATATAACACATTCAAACCTCATGGCAGGTGGAAGCTGGATAAAGTCTATCTGAAGGTGTTCAAAGGACCTTTGAGGCATGAGTTCCTGGCCATATTCTGCCTTTATAGATTTTTCTGGGATCATGATTTTTCAGGTGAAATAGGATCCAAAAATAAGTGTAGTTGTTTTTTGAGAGTATAACTGATTTCTCTGCATCATAATGAGAAGTTTCATGGGGAAATGTAGCCACTATCCATTTGAAATCAGGCAGTAATATCAAAGGTCATCTTGGGATCACCACAGATAATCCGAATAATGGCTACCAGATTGCTTTCATTCTTTCTTTTCAAAATCAGAGACTAATAATGATGATATTTTATAATGGTTTTTTGAATTCCTCTTGAGATTTTTCTTTTGAGGGTTTAGATAGGATCACAACCTTTTTTAAAGG
Organism: Talpa europaea; assembly: GCF_964194135.1. Classification (NCBI taxonomy): domain Eukaryota; kingdom Metazoa; phylum Chordata; class Mammalia; order Eulipotyphla; family Talpidae; genus Talpa; species Talpa europaea. The sequence goes on from NC_140078.1 coordinate 39,952,236, forward strand.
CCGCTTATTTGGTATAATTATGTGCAAGACTCTTTTCTTTAGTATTCATATTATCTTTTTGCTTGGGCTTCAACTTTAACAAGAGTCATCTCTCTAGTACCTAGAAATGTATCTACAATTTTCTTAAATTGGTGTTTGTTTTGACAGAGGTTCCAGAAGAGGTGAGAAACCCCCATGTTTCCAAAGCATGTCAAGTTCATTTATGATTCCCAAACCTATATCTGCTATTTAAGCAATAGACTCACTACTCAGTGTGCACAGAAACTGATATACTATGATAACAGGCTTTCAGAAAAAAAAAGTTTTATTTTAAATTTATTGGCACATATGTAAGAGATAAACTCAAATTTGTTCCTGTTTAATAAAGAGAATGAAATTACATAGTGGAGGCCAGGGTTAAGAACAAAGAAGTTAAATTTTATTGGCTAAGGAGTAGGTTAAAGGCAAAGAAATTTGGACTTGACTGAAGTTTATTGACTAGCTACAGGGCAGTTCATACATGAGAAAGTATGAACATGTTTTGTTTGGGGGTTTGTTTTTTGTTTTGTTTTGTTTTGTGGGCCCCTTGCATCTGGGATGCCCCCATCCTCCCTATTTGTGTCTCCCCACCCCAACCAGCCTTGAGACTTAACTCAAGTTTAGTCACTTCTATTTGCTCAGGTAGTTTTATTTGTAGATAAGTTCCAAGCTCTGCTGTGCGTGAAAGCAAACCTCAAGAATATAACTTTATTTTTCCTTTTGTGTTCTATGATCTGAGATTAATTTAACCATTTAGCCTTAGATATATGTGCATATGTTTATTCTCTGATTTTAACTAGTTCATCTTGCAGTAGTCAATGCAGTAAGTTCTGTTATGTGGGTTGATTTTACCTCATATGTAGGACAAAATCCTAAAGGAGAACTTGCATTGGTGATAACACATCCTACTTGGTGACCTCCAGTTCCCTTAGTGATGTGTGATCAAAAGGGAATAATACCAGATCACAGTTCTCAAAGGGAGTCTTTAGTCAATCTGAGTTAATAATATAGGGAAGACAATCCCAAGGCTGCCCCTCTGCTAGGGGCAGGAGAGTGGTGATGTGGTTATTCGTTTGTGTGATGGAGAAAGAAATAGAACACTGAGGTGGAATTGGCTGGCTGAAAAGACCTGTGTATTCCCAGTCAATAATGAGACACAGGGCAAGCTAGAAATTAGGCAGTTTTAGGGAAAGTGCAGGAGGGGACCTCTGAAGAATTTAGGGAGACTTCAGAGATAAGGACAACCAAGGGAATGTAACCAATTCCACTAGGAAAAACAAACATCTCAGGACCAAGGACAACATTGTTAAAGCTGGTCCTGGTTTCCTTCAGGTGGTAAAGGGAGGCAGAGATTGGAGAAACGGAGAGTGGTTTAATTTATGGACACATTAGAAGGGCAGCTGTTTAACTTCAATGCAGGGATGCCCATCCAAAAGACTGGGCCATAAAGATAAAGATGCAACAAATGGGGAAAGAGAAAACTGTTAGATAAGGAATGTGAAGATCCCCCACTCAGTAGCAAATTAAGTGAGACAGCCGAGAACTAACCAATCACAAAGAAACTGGTGGAGCTTTAGAATAATCAGGGAAAGAAGGTATATATTCCCTGAGACACACCTCCACTTTGGCTTCCTTGCTCCTCCCAGGCCTGGTTCCCTGGCCTGGGAGTCCCACTTTATTTTCTGCTCTTTTTCTCCTCAATAAGCTTTTTCTTTCTCTAAACAAACCTGCCTCTTCTCGCTTGCTTGCCTGAGCGTCTGCGAAGTTCCTGCTGCGGCTTCGTGAGACACCAACCCATGGGGGTCTAGTGACTGGGGCTCAGTGCTGCCCTGCAGCCTGGGATCCGTTCGTGGCTGAGACTAGACCTGACAATTCCGGTATCAATAATAATGTCTAAACTGCATATGGAACCATGAGGTCATGCAGGGGGGCTAGAACTCATTCAGCAGAAGCATCAGCAAGTTTTGCAGTGGTGGCCCATGCCCTAAGACCAGGTGAATAAACCTTTGCTGAGTCAAGGGCAAGACTATGTTAAACAGTGAATTGTTGATGGTTCCCATGAGGTTGAGTTAAAACCCCAAGGATTTCTCCAGATCTCTCATGCACAAATAGGTGATATAACTTTGTAATTAGGGATGCCTAGGAAAGAAGACTTGAAATCTTCTTTGGGTTCCAGAAGTTTTGTTAATGTCTGTGCTCCCAGAGCAAAGGGTCTCTCATGGAGGACTTAGTTAATTCATAAGAAGGTATTGAGAGCTCAGAAAAGTTTGACCTCCCTTATCTGCAATACCCAGTTAAACCTACAAATCCTCCCAATTTACATTCAATGAGGCATCTAAGATAATTTGGAGAACCATTCATCTGTCTGCAGAATGGTTTCCCCTCTTGCAATAGGTCATGACTTAAACAATGAACTATATTTTGATGAAAATATAATTTCTCTTTCAAAAATTCAAGTCCCATTTCTACCAATGCTATAAACAAGTAAATGCAATCTTTTATAGATGTCTTTGTTATCTAAACAAAACAGGAACCTATCTGAATATTGTACCAGAATTAAATTGCAAGCAAAAAAGTAGATCTTTAGGCCCCCCTGGTGGAGCAGCAAGTTGAATGCAGCACTATGAAGCTGTCCACAGCCTCTGCAGCGTGGGTTCAATTCCCGGCCAGTCAGGGAGATGCCCATATGGTGTGGCAGACCTCTCCTGTCTTGCCCACTGCTCCCCTCAGCAGTGTTTTCAGTTGTCTTCATGTTCTGCTCCCTGCTCTGTCTCTGGTGAATTCTCTCACCCTTCCGCGCCTCTGGCCCTTACCCCAGTTCTCGTACAAATAAATAAATCTTTAAAAAAAAAAAAAAAGTAGATCCTTAAAGTCTTGATTGAGGATATGAGAACATTTGAAGGGGGTTTCAATGAAGCCCTGAGGCATGACTGTGCTTATATACTGGTATCCTTCTCAGGGAAAGCATAAAGGTGCTCACCCTTCAGGTAAACAGACAAAGAAGAAAGGGCAGAACAGAGAGTGACTACAGTGAAGCAAATGGCTTCAGGAGGAATTGAAAACAGTGATATTTGGGTTAGGACTACCAGGAAGTCAGGGATAGCAGGTTTATTGATGGTCCTGAGGTCTTGAATAAGTCAATATCTCATCCATTTGGTTGTCCACTGGCAGGACAGGATTGTTACAAGGGTTAGGGCAGGATATATTAATACCTTTGGCTATAAGACTTTCAACTGCACATTTAAGTTCTTTTTTTGTTTCCAGCTCACATGATATTGAGAAATTTTGGGGAAGAGTTTGGTGGGACATATCTGAGTTGTAATAGATTATACTAGAATTTATGTCCCTTTGCCGATGGAACTTATAGTCCTTAGAGTGTCAGGTACATTGTCAAGATCTTTATCTGGGTGAAATATCAAATATAATGCAAGGAGCAAAGGCATATTCATAGCAGGCACCTGATTATGAATAGAGGAGTACCCCCCCGGGACCTCCTGAAATAGTCCCCCTGGTGTGCATTTAATATCACAATTCCATTAGCAGCATAAGTTGTTCCCTATTAAGTATGAAGAGGTGTAACCACAGAACAATGGTGACAGATTTTGATACAGAAAGACTGACACCTGTAACTACCAGGATTAATTACATGGGATCTCTATGCCTACAGTTAACTTACCTGGAGTGTTTAGGGGTTTGGCAGGTTTTTGTTTGTTTGTTTTTGGTCTGGGATTTTCTTTATTAAATGGGATACTTATGCTGGTGTCCCTTCTGTTTACAATATCCATCTTACCTAAAATGATATACAAATTTAACATAATCCCCATCAAAATCACAGAAATATTTTTCAAAGAAACTGAAAAAAAAAATTGAAATTTATATAGAACCACAAAAAGCCTCAATCTGCAAAAGAAACCATAATAAACAAAGGGGAGAAATATAAATGTCAGGTTATCTGGCTTCAAATTTTACTATAAAGCAACAGCATTAAAAACAACATAGTATTGGTATAAAAATAGATACATGGACCAATGGAACAGAATAAAAAGTCCAGAAATAAATCCATGCACATACCAGTATCCAATCCATGGGGGGAAAGAAATCCATGACCCAAAAATGGGGAAAAGAAAGTGCTTTAATAAATAGTGCTGGGAAATTGGAAAGCCCCATAAAAGAACCAAGTTGGATTATTGATTAATGTCATGCACAAAAAATAAATTCAAAATGGATTAAAGATTTTGATATAAGAATGTGCAACAATGAAATACATAGAGGAAAACAGAGGTGATATATACCATGATAACAAAAACAAAGATATTTTTGGATACCCAATCCCTATAGCAAAAAATTTAAAAACAAAAATAGCAATTGGGATTACCTTAATTTAAAAGCTTCTACACAGCAAAAGAAAATGCAAGACTATTAAATAGAGACCCAAATAAATGGGAGAAAATATTCACATAATATATAATGGATACATGATTAATATCCAAGTTATATTTTAAAAAATAACTCATTACAATTCAACAACAAAAAACAAGTACCCAATTAACAAGTGGGTAGCAGATATGAAAAGATGATTTACCAAAGAAGATATCTAGAAAGCCAAAAGATATTGGCAAATATTCATTGTCATTTCTAGTAAGAGAGATACAGAATAAAAATACAATGAGATATCACCTCACACCCATGAAAATGTCATATGCTAAAAAGTCCCCCAGAACAGGTGCTGAAGAGGATGCAGAGAAAGGGGAGCCCTGTTACACTGTGGGTGGGAATGAGAACTGGTGAAACCATTATGGAAAGGAATATGTATTTACTTTTACAAATTAAAAATGGAAATACCATACAAACTGCAGCCCCACTCATGCGCATATATCCATAGAATATGAATCATCAACCAAAATATCCATATGTTCTATAATATTTACAGCAGCATTTTTTAGAGTTCATGGAAGCAGCCTGAGTCTTCTTCAATGGACAAATGGATCAAGAAGATGTGGCATGTACTCACTACGGAGTATTACATTGCCATAAGAAAGAATGAAATGCAGCCATTTTCAACAAAATGGTGGGCATCTGAGAGAACTATGTGTAGCAAAGTAAATAAAAGTAAGTAAAAACAACAAAAAACAAATAACGGACATTCACATGGCAGACAATTCAACAATGTAAAAGACTTTCAAAATCTAGTGGATGCCAATAAACATTCTGAAGGGCTCTGAGCTTAGAAGGAGAATAGAGGGAAAGGAACAAGAGGACCCATGGGATTGGGGTGGGGGAGAGAAGAAATCCTTATTTATTCAAACACCTCATGAGTGCCAATTCTAGGTCAAGCAAAAAAGAAAAAAGATTTTAAGATACGAAAGAAAGAGCAGACTGGAACTTAGTATGAAATAAAGTAATTTGAATGTAAGATAGTCTATGGGCCTCCCTGGTGGCACAGGGGGTTAAAGTCTCACGTTATCAAACTATTGCCAGCTAGTATGGCATGAGTTTGATCCCCAGCCAGGGAGCTAACCCACATGGTCCAGCAGACCTCTCCTGTCAGCCCGCTGCTCCACTCAGCAGTGTATTTCAATAGATCTGCCTGTTCTGCTCCTCACTCTGTCTCTGGTAAATCTTCTCACCCCCTGCTCCTCTGGCCTACACCCCAGTTTTTGTATGTGTAAATAAATAAAAAATAAATATTTTAAAAAAAGATAGTCTACAACACTAGAATAAATAAAGATAGGCTATTTGCATTGCCAATTATTGTAGCATTGATGACAAGGATCATGTATCTATAGGAACAATCAGCTCAGACCTTTAAAAACATGCCCATGTCAAATATTCCATTTTTCTGTCACAGAAATTTTAACCTAGTATTTTGAAACCCTAACAGCATCTTGAACTGTGGAATAACATAAAAATCCTTTAGAAGATGTGTTCCAATATTAGCATCAGGAAGAGGACCGGAGACTCACATTTCTTGAGGTGTCCATCTCTGTAGTGGTGCTGCCTTTATTACATTTGGTATACACTAAAGTTGAGCTATGTTTAGCCCAAAAAAAGGGGGTGCCTCTGAGAGTGCTAAGCAAATGAGAAAAGAGAGCACCCACCATGGGCATCCCCAAAAGTAGGCGCTGAGACACTAACCATCCATGCTGTAAAGCTAGCCTGCACGTACAGCCAGGGGTTGAATGTCCAGGTTCTCTAATGAGGCGCCAGAGCAAATAGCGCTGTCGCTGCCCAGCTGGGCCTCTGCCAGGGCCTGTCCACTTTACCTTATCATGTCTCTCATCTCACAAATGCAGTGAGGATAATGCTGCCTATTTTCTGCTCCTAATATTCCTGAGAGACAATTTCCTCCCCACAAAATGGCAATTTAATGACATTGTCTAGAAGAGAGAAGCGGTCTTCACAGCTGGGTGAGGACAAGTCTCGGGGACTTTGGACTGAATTCCTCCCAACTCGGTTGTGATCGTGTCACAGTGGTATGCAGGCAGGAGCCGCTGGATGCTACAGTATTCTCCTGTACCAGAAAAGAAAGATGCCTAATAAAATATATTTGCCGTACATGGAAGCAAGCACCTTTTATTCACATAAGCATACTAAACATTACACACTCATGCCAGGAACAGATAACAGTGCTTTTTCCTGAACTGGCCATCACCATAGAGTCAGCTTCCAAAGGCAGGCAGCCTACTGCTCTGGAAGGGAGCAATAAGCAACAGACCATACATTAGGCACCACCTCAAAAAATAACTGGGAATTTGCCTAAAGGTTCCAAATTCTGTCTCCCTTGTGCCTGATTTTTCTGTTTGTTTTTCTGGTTTTCTTAGCTGAGAAACCAAGAGCTCCCTGTGACCTATAGTAGGGCAGGCATGGGTTGCCCACTCTAAGCACTGTGCAGTCCCACACCGACACTAGCCAGTTGGGAGCTGCCACTGGCAGCTGCATTAGGAAGGGTCTGAGGCAGGTTGTGTGGCAAGAAGAGAGTATAAATTAGTATTCACCTGGCTTTGGATTGGATGAGGTGCTACATGTGGATATATGCCAACCAAGGTCAAAAGGAAAACAACCATGGTCTCGTCTACCCTTAGACTTCCTCTCAGTAATGCCCTACTGGTTGTTGGGGGATGCCACTCTCAAACATGTGAAGAACACTCAAGGTTACTGCAAGAGTGAAGCTGGCTGGAACTCATCCAAAATAAGCCAAAGATGAATACAGATGCCCCCCACTTTTCAAAAGTTCACATTACAGACCATCTACATTAGCACCTATTTCACTAGTGGAAAGAAATTCAAAGTAGATTTTTGTTTTGATCACAAAAGGCAAAAGTGAAAACAGCCTTCAGCCTTAGTTTTGCTGCAAGCCCATATAGTGGCAGAAGCACCCTGAGTAGCAAGAGCAGCACCACCAAGTTTCTGTCCCATAGAGTAAACTGCATAAAGTATTTATAACATTTTTGTTTTTTACTGTATGTTAGTGTAGCTTAAGGTTTTATGTGTTACTTAATATGATTTGGCGTGTTGTTTTGGGGGTCCAGGAGCTCTCAAAAATTTTTCCATGTAAATGAATGACAATTGCTTCTTCACTTTATGCCGTTCTGCTCATAAAAGTCTTCATAGTAAGGAAAATAGATATCTGCACAGTATAACACAAATACCTGCATTTGAATAGACCTGAAGATTAAAGACACCAGGGTACCTCAAGAGATTTGTGCTTCATTAGGAGGATTTCACTTTGTTCGGTCCTATCTTCTTAGCACTCAGCAGGCATCTGTTAAATATGTCTTGAAGGAAGGAAGACCCCTCTCTAGGTGAGAATTCTCTAATCTTTACTATAAAAGATTTATGGTCAGGTTAGAGTTGACAAAAGACACTAATCTTTCCAACCTTGTCCCCAACTTTTGCAGGGCAGACATCACCAATCAATCACTGCATTCTTTGTACCTACAACCTGAGAAAAACAACCCAGCATTCCAGCCAACCACAGTGAACAACCAGAGTCAGCCTCAGAGAGGTCATATGTACCGTCAGGATTCAATTATTTCCCAGGTTCTTTCCAGTTCTAAAGCCTTGTGAACATTCTTATGAGATTCAAAACTTGACCCAACCAACCACAAGGGAGCATGAGCAAGAGGGATCCTTGATGCTAAAATCCAAACACACGAAAAGACTGTGTCTTGGTCATCATAAAATGCAGATGGTGAGATGCATCCACTCAGAAAAGCATGTTACCCAGACCTCTAAATCTGATTTAGAGAGCTGTTCCCAGTTTAATAAGTTTGTCTCATGAGAATCTTTGGCCAATAATTCAAGGTGAATGAGCATAAATGCTGATTATGGACTTTTCATTCAGTGTCATTTCCCAGTCTTGACTATCCTGTGCCAGGCACTGTTTGTTCCAGGTGTTGGGATACAGGATGAAAGTGTCAGAATGTTCACTGCCTCGTGAGGAATCAATACAAGTGCTAAGTAATTCTCTGAGATACAGTGACCTCAGCTGGAAGCCTGCATTGAAATGATGTCAGCTTCTGGCCTTGGAACCTTTGTGGGCTATTTGCTATCTGTTGCTTAGACTTCTAACTCTATTTTCAATGGCTATTTTCTTGAGGAACAGAAGATTCTATGCCTTGGTTAACCTTCAATCTGACCTGTAGAAGCTGAACCTGGCACTGGCTTCGCGCTCCTCAGCTTTCTCCCTTCTGGGGACAGAAAATTTCTGCCTCCTGGGGAACTGAGAAAATCCACACATATAACAAGTGTGAAAACATTTAAAAATATACTATCCTTTCCAAAGAATTTGAGGTCACTTAAAACGAATGGCATAGCCATGATAGTCAGCAAAGCAGAAATATAATATAGAAAACCGGGGCTTGGGGAGGAAAGACAGCAGCACAAGTAGGCATTAATAGTTGTGGCAATATTACATTTTCTGATTTTGATAATTATACTGTTACTACATAAGAGTGTTGTGTCCTGATTCTTAAGAACACATACTGAAATATTTAGTGTTAAAGAGCACAATGTTTCCAACTTTCTCTCAAAAGGACTAGAAAATATCACGTTAGATACAGAAATCTGGTGATGGGCAAATGTAAACAACTGGTGCATGGATTAAGAATATATGGGTATTCATTGTCCTAAACTTGAAATTTTCTGTGAGTTTAGAATCATGTCAAAATTAAAATCTGCAATGGAAACAGAAAGTATCCAGCTGTCTAGATAAGATCTTGCCTGCCTCAGAGTGACCTACTGGAAATGAGTCACCTGTATCTATGTGACCTGTTGGAGATGAGTCACTTGAATCTATGTGACCTATTGAAAAGGACCCAATGCATCAGAGTCCTCTGGTGGAGATGCAGGGTCCCAAGGAAGCCAAAGACATCAGCACTGCAATTCTTCTTCCCTGCAACTTCCTTGCTCCAAGGAAATGTATTGTGGGCTAATTAAGAAGAAATTCGTCCTAACACTACTGAACTCAGTGTGTGTGAGTATGTATGAATGAAGATGTGAGAGTATGTACATGTGTGTATTTGTATGTATTCTCATCCCCCAAAACTTATCACTCATCTCAAGTAGAAGGGAACAGATCCACGTGGGGTTTTGCAGGCCACAAACTTCCAGGTCTCCATAATTAGGGACTCTCAAGTTCACATCAATACCATGATAACTAGATCCATGAGATACTTTTGTTTACTATGTCCCCTAACAAAATGACTTTTAGTAGTTTATTCCATCCTGTGGGTAAGTACTTCTCAACTAGTCCTCATTAGTATCTTGCTAAAGGGCTATGCAAAAACAGCTCTGAACCCCATTTTCCCAGGACCGGTCTACTGATGGCGCCTGCCTATAGAAGTTGAGGATCATGTGATATGGTCCTTGTTGTCCCTCCTCTGTACACATGAACACTGGTCCTACACCACCAACCCCTTTTTTTTTCTGTGACTACTGAAGAATGAGCCACCTCAGGGCCATCTGATGATAATTCATGCATAAATCTTTGAAAGTTCAAGATGACAATGGGAGGCTTGGAAGACTTGACCCAGGAGAGATGGGAGCTAAGAGTTACATTCCTCACCTGCCCTGCTCCTGGATTAAATGTGAAGAAGCATAGTGGCTTCTCTCCAGGAATGCCAAGGCTGCCCCAGACATTATATGCATCACCCTCTCCTGCCTTATCCCTCTTCCCCTAGTTCCCTGGCAACACACACCCAATAAAAGGTGAACATATATACTCTGTATGTCTCAGACTCTGTTTTCTGGGAAGCCCAAGTTAGGATGAACCACACCAAGAATTAATTAGAAGAAACAGCAGAATGAGGAAGATGATTTCACATGGATGGTCAATGTCTCCTTACCATCACGGGCAGAGAAAATAAGTGACATGGTGTTTGAATAAGACTGCTCTGCCTGGGTGTGGCAAAGGTGCACCCCTTAAAGCTTGTGGCATGTGTGGTGACAGCCCAGCAATTCTGTCCTTGGTTTCCTGTTTCCTTTGCTGTGATACAAATGACAGAAGCTGTCCAAATGCAAAGTGCTATTATTACAATAACCCATGAGTCACCCCTCCCCAGTCTTCCCAAATCTGTGCTTTGCTGCCATCAATTCTGGTCCATACAAATTCAGAGCCCAACAAAGAAGCCATCCCAAACCCCACCCCCTTGTAAAGAGAGGACAGGTTTAAATAGAATTTTATGAAGTGGAATTTAAATCAGTCATTTAAATGTTAAATCATGAAATTACAGAGAATTCTAGTTATTTTTATCATACCTTGGGAGTTGAATATTTTGACATATTAAATCAGTTCTCCAAAATGGCATTTACATCAAAATTTTGGTAGCTTTTGATGAATCTCTGTCCCAGTTGTTAGAGTATAATCTCAGCTGAGCCTTGTGAGGCCAGGATGGCTGTGGTGGCTTGTGACTCTCACACCATCTGCCGGCTTGCTGTAAGAAACTACAACTATATTGGGAAAAATCGTACATTCTTGGAGAAATTTTATGGAAAAGTTTCCAAGGAGTCTGATTCTTTACACCATGGGGTGAGGATAAGGCTCAGCTCTTCGTGCAGACTGGTGGTGCAGAGAGAGCTGCAAGTGGCTGATTGCCAAGGAGCAGGCCCACCATCAGCAGAAGTACTTCAGAAAGGGCTCTAAGTACTGAGGCTACTGTTTCTACTACAGAACTTCCAGTGAAACCAAAGTCATGACCATTGACTCTGTCACCCACTAACTCTGTACCATGTTCGGGTCTGAAGAGGTGCCTGTAGAAACCAGAGTGGTCAAATATGCCCATCGCCATAAGAAAAGCTGGAGAAGAAATCGAAAGTCCCACAGGTTCTGTTTTAAGGAAATTCACAGATCTTCCCAGTCTGCTTCACACTCAAACGTAGAACATTGAGACATGCCAATTACCAATTTAAAGTCAATTGAGATATCTCAATTGCAATATGAAATAGACAGATTTAAATCATCAAAAACCAAAATATCGCTTAATAACCAATACAGCTGACCTGGAGAATATAGCCAAAGTGCCTGGGAACACAGGCTTCCTGCTGCTAGAATATGCACCTTCCCACTGGTGACAGGAAGCCCAGGGCAGGGTTTCCTAAGCTCACCGGGCGTTCCCTGCAAGAAAACACATCCCTAAAATGAAGGCAGGAAGAGCTGAGCCGCGCATGCCTAGTTTCTTCCCCAACATTCTTCAATCTGGTGAGGGAGGAGTAAGGGGTGTTTTTTTCACTCAAGGCAACGTCACAAGTGAGGGCCATGGGTCCTGCATAACAAGGTCTGTTACCAAAAGTTCTAGTCCTGAAGGACATGGTGCTTCCTTCTAAACTGGATTGTTCTCTATAGCCTAGAGCAAAATTTTGTAAGGTATTTCCTTCAGAATACATGTTGATACAGAGAGATGACACTGTTTACGTTCTTAACTTAAACAAGTCTAGCCAAACCCTTGGGGAGAGGACTGTGGACAGCAAGTTCAACAGCATGGGCCACTGCATACTAGCAAGAGCCAGAGATGGCAGTGTTTGTGCTTCATCCAGCACATGCATTTCGCAATTTTGGATGTCAGCCTAGTGATAAAGTGGAGAGTGTTTTTTACAATAACTGGGTGCATTCGTCTTCCCTCCAATGTCCACACTGGCATGGCCCTAACCCCCAGGACATGCTCAGGGCAACAATAGTCACGCCTTTGCCATGCCTGTATGGAGCTGTGAGTGTGAGGCTCCATCCTCAGGGCCTCTGTCATTAATACTAACACGTCCCTGGAGAAGAGCAGGCATAAGAGCATCCTCTCACAGAGCAAGGACATCGTGGGGGATTGACTTTGAAGGGTAATTCCTCAAAAAATAACTTTGTACCTTTGCTAGTCTGGGTTCCCCAAGTACAGATCTTGAAACAGAATTTGAATGCAAGAGGAGTTTTGGGGGGGAGTATTTCTGGGCCACACGAGGAATGGAATGAAGAGGTAAGATGGAATTTTACCCCATCAGTCACCAAGTGGATACCTGGCACTCCATCCCACCAGGAATATTCCAAAATGCCTGCCATTGGAAGGGGGCTCTCTCCAAAGGCATGGACAGCCCACCTCATGGTAGACTTCAGTGACCAGAGGTGGTGTCCACGTAAGGAATCATCCAGCACTCAGGCCATGGGCACTGACCAGTTAGGGGAGGTGACCTGGTAGAAGCTAACACATCTGCAGCAGTGACTGTGCTTCTTTGCACCTAGTCTACCGCAGAGACTAGAAAATGCAGCAATCACTTTCCTAGGCAAAATTGCCACTTCCTACCATGCTTGCTGCAGCCAAGATTTGGACCTTCACCCAGACCCACCGGAGTCACACCCTCTTTTGCACTCCTCTCATGAGCCTCCTGGAGCCCCATCCTACAGAGAGAGCCACTGTTTTCTATTTTGAATTCTCAGCTGCTACTTCCTCCCTGCATATCCTCTCATAACTGTGACCGCTAGAGTAATTTGGCCAGAAACATTAATTTACACTTATATAGCAAAGTAAGTATCCACATTTCTGTTGCATTGTCTGGAATGCTCTTCCTCAAGATGACTTCACTTGCCCTGCTCCATCACCCCTTCTTCCCCCATCACCCCTCCCTCCTCCATCACCCCCCCTTTCCATCATGTTTCCCTTCCCCATCCATGCTCGCACCATCACCACTTCCTATCCTCTTCCTTATTTATTGCTCTTCTTAGACTCTATCACACCTGACATCATATATACTTTACTTCTGTGCCTTGTCTACAGACTCTTTTTTCACTGGAACTTCCCTGGGAGCCTCTGCAGGGAGATAGAGAGGCACACAGAGCCCAGAGAGCCTGCACTCAAGGTCCCATCCATTAAAAAGAAACAAAGAAATGGGATATAACAGACTGTGCCGGGATGGCTGCACCCAGTAAACACCCCGTGCACGTTAGGCATCTCACATGTCTCATTTAACTCCCACAACAACTTGGTGGTTCAAGGACAATTGTTACTCCCATTTGCTCATGAGAATCAAGGATTCAATGGGTCTCCCTGGTGGCACAAGGGGTTGAGACACAGCCTGTGGAGCTTTCCGCAGCCACTGCAGCATGGGTTAGATCCCCAGCCAGGGAAATGCCCACACGGCATAGCAGACCTCTCCTGGCTCACCAGCTGCTCCCCTCAGCAGTGCATTTCAGTCAATCTGCTGTTCTGTTCCCCATTCTGTCTCTGGTGAATCCTCTTGCTCCCCACACATCTGGCCTGTACCCCAGTTCTTGTGTGCATGGATAAATAAATCTTTAAAAGAAAAAAAAGGACTCAAGAGGCTTGTTGACAGTTACCTATCAAATACAGGGACAACCAGCATTGCACCCTTCTGTTAGACCCCACCATGTCTTACAAGGCCCTTGACTGGCCTGTGGGCCAAGAGTCTACCACAACAACCAGCACTACCAGGGACTCCTGTCCTGTCTCGACAGCTTGCAGCATCTGAGGCCTCTGCCGGGAAGGGACGGTATCACCCTTTACCTCTCCCTGCCTGAGCCATGTGCACTACCCAGCATTAATAGCACACGTCCATGGCATGCCAGTGGTGCAGCGTGACTAGGCAACAGCCGTCATGTTTTGGTTTCTCAAGTCAGCTACTCATGCACAATTTACCCTTTAAGACATCACAGAAACCACCAGAATTGGATACACAACTTCCATTTCGTGGAACAAAAGATATGGGAATCATTGGTACTACATGTTGGAATTTAAGCTTAAGTAGCTGAATTCCTCCAGGGATTAGACCAAACCCTCATAGGCTACTTGCACACAGCTGTTTGCCTTGGTGTTTTGGTAATAAGTAATGTATAAAGTCAGCTGCACAGGTTATCTTCACTGGGCAGGATGATTCCAATTGCTATTTCTCTTTATTAACAAAGAGATGCAACTATGGAAGAAGAAACATGCAGTGTATTGACCCAAGTCGGCTCACATGCCAGCCTCTTGCCTAAGGGAGGGTCTGGTCCTATCAGTCCAAACCCAAAAGAGAAAATGTAATTCTCTAAAAGGAAATCAGAGTATGGGTAGGATGGGAAATAGATTCAGGCTAACAATAGCAAATGTACATAATGAGATGGAAAGAATTAGCTTTTGATTCCAAGGTTTATTCTTTCCACCGGGCACATGACCACCTCACACCATGCAGGGCACATAATTGCCTCTGGCTTAGACATCTCAGTTTCTCTTCCCTAGGAAGCAATGCTTCAGCAGCAAAGTGCTTGTTGGCAAATATCAAAACATCAAACAATGCCAGCGCTGAGTGTTCTATCCTCTGCATTGAATAAAGAAGTTACTGGATTTTTATATTTCTTTTTGTTGATGTGTTGGATAACGTTGATTGATTTTCGGATGTTAAACCATCCTTGTGCCCCTGGAATGAATCCAACTTGGTCGTGGTGAATTATCTTATGGATACATTGTTGGATTCTGATAGCTAAAATTTTATTGAGGATTTTTGCATCAGTGTTCATTAGGGAGATTGGCCTGTAGTTTTCCTTTTTTGTGTTGTCCTTGTTCGGTTTTGGTATTAGTGTAATGTTGGCTTCATAAAACGTGTTTGGTATTGTCCCTTCCTTCTCAATTTTTTGGAAGAGTTTGTGAAGGATAGGCACTAATTCGTCTCTGAATGTTTGGTAGAATTCATTTGTAAATCCATCAGGTCCTGGGCTTTTGTTTTTGGGGAGGTTTTTTATTACCATTTCAATTTCGCTAATTGTAATTGGTCTGTTTAGGTGTTCTATTTCTTCTTTATCTAGCTTTGGGTGATTGTAGAGTTGTAGGAATTTGTCCATCTCCTCTAGATTGTTGAACTTGTTTCCATATAACTGTTCATAGTAGTTACTGATTATTCTTTTGATTTCTGCTGTGTCCGTTGTGATTTCTCCTCTTTCATTGATGATCCTGTTTATTTGTGCTTTCTCCCTTTTTTCCTTTGTGAGCCTGGCTAGGGGTTTGTCTATTTTATTGATTTTTTCAAAGAACCAGCTCTTGGTTTCATTGATCTTTTGGATTGTTTTTTTAGTTTCAATTTCATTTATTTCTGCTTTGGTTTTTATTATTTCTTTTCTTCTACTGGTTTTGGGGTTTTTTTGTTGTTCTTTTTCTAGATCTTTGAGCTTCGAGATTAGGTTGTTTCTTTGCGTTCTTTCTTGTTTCTTGATGTGAGCTTCTATTGCTATATATTTTCCTCTTATTACTGCTTTTGCTGCATCCCATACATTTAGGATATTGGTGTCCTCCTTGTCGTTCAATTCAAAAAATTTTTTAATTTCTTCTTTGATCTCCTCATTAGTCCAATGGTCTTCCAGTAGTGTGGTTTTTAATCTCCATGAGGTAGGAAAGTTCCTTGCCTTCTTTTTATGGTTTATTTCTAGTTTGATGCCTTCATGGTCAGAAAAGATGGTTGATATGATTTCAATCTTGGTGTATCTGTTGATGTTTGTCTTGTGCCCCAGTATGTGATCGATCCTGGAGAATGATCCGTGTGCGCTTGAGAAAAATGTGTACTCCGTTTTTTTGGGGTTTAGTGTTCTATAGATGTCTGTTAAGCCCAATTGCTCTAGGTCCTTATTTAGAGCTTTAGTTTCTTTACTTATTTTTTGTCTTGTTGATCTATCCATTGTTGATAGTGGTGTGTTGAAGTCTCCCACTACGTATGTGTTTTCTCTGATGTCTGTTTTCAGAGAGGACAACAGTTGTCTGATATATTTTGGTGCTCCTTCATTTGGTGAGTATATGTTAATGAGTGTTATTTCTTCTTGAAGTATTGTCCCCTTGATCATAATGTAGTGACCCTTGGGGTCTCTTTTTATCTTTTTGAGTTTGAAATCTGTTTTATCTGATATAAGTATAGCTGTTCCTGCTTTCTTTTTTGGTCCATTTGCTTGTAGGATTGTTTTCCATCCAATAGATGCTGAGAAAGCTTTCGACAAAGTGCAACACCCATTCATGATAAAAGCCCTTGAAATTCTTGGGATACAAGGAACATACCTCAACATCATAAAGGCCATCTATGACAAGCCAACAGCCAGTATCATTCTCAATGGTGAAAAGCTGAAAGCAATTCCATTAAGATCTGGAACAAGACAAGGATGTCCACTCTCACCATTGCTTTTCAATATAATACTGGAAGTCCTAGCCAGGGCAATAAGACAAGAGAAAGACATCCAAGGAATCCAAATAGGAAAAGAAGAAGTCAAACTATCACTATTTGCAGACGATATGATATTATATATAGAGAACCCCAAAAACTCCACAGAAAAGCTAATTCAACTCATCAATCAGTTCAGTAAAGTGGCAGGATACAAAATCAACACGCAAAAGTCAGTAGCCTTCCTATACACAAACAATAAATCTGAAGAAGAAGAAATCAAAAAGACCATCCCTTTTGTTATTGAAACAAAAAAAATCAAATATTTGGGAATAAATCTAACAAAAGAGGTAAAGGACCTATACAAAGAAAACTATAAAACACTGTTAAAAGAAATAGAAGAAGACACAAAGAAATGGAGAGACATCCCCTGCTCATGGATTGGAAGAATAAACATTATTAAAATGGCCATCCTTCCAAAAGCAATATACAGATTCAATGCTATTCCAATCAAAATTTCAATGTCATTCTTCAAAGAAATAGAACAATTATTGATGAAATTCATATGGAATCACAAAAAACCCCGAATAGCCAAAGCTCTCCTGAAAAAAAAAGAAGGGAATGGAGGCATCAGACTCCCAGACTTCAAACTATACTACAAAGCCATAATCATCAAAACTGCATGGTATTGGAACAAGAACAGACATACAGACCAATGGAATCGAATAGAAAATCCAGAAATAAACCCACAGATTTATGGTCAACTAATCTTTGACAAAGGAGCAAAGAATATGCATTGGAGCAAAGAAAGTTTGTTCAATAAATGGTGCTGGGAAAACTGGGTCGCTACATGCAAAAGAATTAAGCTTGACCACCACCTCACACCATACACAAAAATCAACTCAAAATGGATTAAAGAACTAGACATAAGACCTGAAACCATAAAATATATAGAAGGAAATATAGGCAAAACACTACGTGATTTGCACATCAAAGACATCTTTACAGACACATCACCCAAAGCAGTGATAGTGAAGGCAAAGATAAACAGCTGGGACTACATCAAATTAAAGAGCTTTTGCACAGCAAAAGAGACAATAACAAAAACAAAGAGAAACCCCACCAACTGGGAGAACATTTTTGCACCCAACACTAATGATAAAGGACTGATCACAAAAATCTGCAAAGAGCTGATGAGACTCAACAACAACAAAGAAAATAATCCAGTCAAAAAATGGGCAGAAGAGCTTAAAAGAAACTTCTCTGAAGAGGAAATGCAAATGGCCAACAGGCATATGAAAAAATGTTCAACATCACTTGTCATCAGGGAAATGCAAATCAAAACTACCATGAGATACCATCTTACACCAGTGAGAATGGCACATATTAAAAAAACTAGCAACAACAAATGTTGGCGAGGGTGTGGAGAAAAAGGAACTCTTCTGCACTGTTGGTGGGAGTGCAAACTAGTCCAACCACTGTGGAAAGCTGTGTGGAGATTTCTGGACCTACTAAACATAGAGCTTCCATATGATCCAGCAATTCCACTCCTAGGTATTTACCCAAAGGACACAGAAACATCAATTCCAAACAACACCTGCACCCCTATGTTTATAGCAGCACTGTTTACAATAGCTAAGCTTTGGAAACAACCCAAATGCCCAAAAATAGATGACTGGATCAAGAAGATGTGGTACATATATACCATGGAATATTACTCAGCATTCAAAAAAGATAAATACATGCAATTTGCAGCAACATGGATGGCGCTGGAAGGGATCATGCTCAGCGAAATAAGCCAAAAAGAAAAAGAAAAATACCGGATGGTCTCACTCATAGCAGGAATCTAGAAAACTTAAATAAGGGACCAGGAAAATGAATAACTATAAGATAGTGAAAATCAAAATCAACAAAAAACTATGAACCAGAGACACTTTTAGGGGGGCGGGAGGGGAGGGATTGGGGTCAGAATGGGGGGGCTGCAATTGTATGGGGAATATAACAATAAAATTAAAAAAAAAAAAAAAAAAAAAAAAAAAGAAGTTACTGGAATTTTTTGTGCTTAAAAACTACAATAGTCTTTATTTACCAAAGTATTTAAAGATTGCTGATTTTCTTCAAGCTCCTAATAGCATGAATTATTTTACTGCTTTAAATGCAGAGTGAATAATGTATTTTAGATTTTTAGTAACCACATGTGTTTAGCAATTAGAGATATTAGTACTGCCAAGCGACTATGAAAGATAAATGTTGATGGCTAGAATCAGGCTGTGCTTGTGTTTGTTTTACAAAACATAGAAAAGCAGATCACAGTGGCTTCATTCTTCTCCCTGAGTGGTCCAGTGCGCTGGGAGCACAGTTAATATACTTCTCACCCCTCATTTAAAAAATGTTCTATTGTAATCCCAAGAGATTTTATATTGGCCACCATATTCCCAAATTATCCACTAAAAAAGTGGACCTGAGATCTTCACCACCCTGGTGGGAGAGCACTATTGTGGTGGCCTGGAACAAAACCTGCCCTCAGGCTCCTTACACAGCTCCCTTCCACCTCTGGGCCCTGGGTACTGCCTACCAGCTTTCCCTGGCATTATGGAGTCAGGCCAGAAGGGCAGAGAGTTAATGCTCCAGAAACAGCCCTCAGCCCATTAGAAAAGGGAGTTGGAAAGAGACAACCCAACTTCTCTCAGGTGGGTTCTGTGGTTCCTCTATGCTGTCCCCCAAAACTTGCAGTGGGTCAAACCCAGTACCCACAGCTTTGTGTTGCTCTTGCCTCCTCCTTGGAGCCCCTGCTTTATCTCCCACACAACCCACTGCACTCAATCCCTTGTTCATCCTACTCTACTTCTGTGGGAACCACCCAAGCCATCTACCAATTCCCAGCAGAAATAACCTCTCAGGGGACATGGATACTAAGGGGCATGAGCTGCCGCTGTGTATAGGGGATGGGGCTCCTGAGGTCTGGAGACATCCTGAGATGTCCCTGCCCCTCATCCAGGAATTCCCTGCTGATTCTTAGAACCCATGACACCTATCCTGTTTCCATCCCTACCCATCTTTACAGGCATTTGGGAGATCACTCCAGGGACAGGGCCAGGGTAGCCAAACAGCATGAAGTAACCTGTGTGTGACAAATGTTGTGGGCAGAGTGAGCTCTGCTTGCTCTCTGATGCACTTGTCTCAGTCCTTGAGTAATGGGGGTCCTGCAATCTGGACTGCAGGGCAAGACTGGTGTTTTCCCATTGCCACCTAAGCAGTTAAAAAAAAGTGACTGTTTTCCCCTCCTGCACTGAAAGTTGCTGCCTGTGGGCAGCCACTCCCTTAGACACCAGCCAGGTTAAATGGTCCAATCAGGAGGTATCAACGAGGGTGGGGGTCCCAAGGAGTGGATATAAGGAAGCGCGGAGTCATCCCCAGAGGCCAATCACCAAGACTTCCAGTTCTAGGCTTTGGGATATGGAGAGGCTCAGCCTCCTGGAACTCTGTTTCTGGCCTCTGAAGAAAAAAGAAGTTTCCAGCAGCTGGCCTCCAAAGAGAAAAGCTGAAAAGTTTTGCAGATAACCTGGCAGCTGAACCTGTCTCCGATCTTGTCACTGCCACTGCCTAGAAACAGCTCTGAAGACCTCTGACCTGGTGTCTCAAAGAGCTGTTTATCTGATCATCTAGCACCACCTTGGTGCTGCTGCCTGCATTGTTCTCTGGTCCAGCGTCTGGTGCTGTTCATCTCAACCTCGGACTGTTGCCTCAGGCTGCTGCAGCCCTGCCTGTGAGCGCCTCCAGCTGCCTGCTCTCCCGGCCATTGTTGGCAAAAGGACGCCATTTTGGATGAACACCCTTCATTTGGGACTTCTGAACACTGTAGACACCATTAAGGGTGAGATAGCCAGGTACTCATGGCCTTAGAAATTCCTTGCTTCCCCTTATTAAATAAGCCCCATTATTGTTGTTCCCTGAGCCTGAGTGGTCTTTCAATTGTGTGCATGGGTAAAGAACCCCAAAAACAGTAACTTGTATTCTATTGGGTACTGTCCTTGGATGGCTATAGCACCCATCTGGCCCTGTTTCCCTTGGGCAAAGTCCTTGTGACTCGAGGGGTAATTTGCTCTGAGTTTTGTTCTTTTGCTGCACCATCAGCAGGCACTGGTATTCCCTGATGGCCTACCCAGAACTTCTTGGTCACTCACTCTGCCCAGCTTGAGACTTCATTTCTGGAAAGTGCTGTCACTCTGAGAAGGTGGGGTAGAGGATGGTCACCTGAAGAAGTGGGTAGGACTTGTCCTGAGAAGCAACTCACAAGAGTCTAGTTATTACAGGAGGCAATTCTGGAAGCACAAGAAGGTGAATAAGAAAAAGAGGGACAAAGGAGACATGAAAACAGTAACATAGGGGTGGGACCCACTGGGAATTCAGGACTGTGAGGTAGGTACCTGGGGGGTCATCTGCCCCCAAAGATCAAGGAGGCTGAGCTGGTACCCACTTTCTGCTCCAAAGGGCACTGGCTCTCCAGCCCTAGGGAAGGGACCCTGAGATGGAACAGCAATGCCAGGGGTTGTGGGTGGGCCCAGGGACTGGGGGTGGGGTGCCCACGACTTGACACAGCCGCCCTGAACCAGGAGTGAAACCCTCCATGCTCTGAGTTTGGTTCCTGCAACTCTCCTCCTGCCAGTAGGGCCATCTGGGATGCACACTCAAGGTCATGCTTTCTACAACCACACTGGGCTTTTTTTTTTTTTTTTTGTGGATGAGCTATTATTTATTCCTCACTGAATTCCAGCTTCAGCTCTTCATTCAAGAAGTATGTTGGGGAGTTTTCAAAAAGGCCCAGCTTTCTGACTCGGTATTTGTCAAAGTAGGACCAATATAATAAGGACCAATATAATAAGCATTCCCCGGAAATTTCTTGTAGGTGGTGCTCTCCGGCCTCACCACAACCCCCCATCCCATTTCCTGAGTTAGAAGCTCTGAGGAGGGGTCACCTGGATCTGCACATGGACTCTGCAGCAGTTTCCACAGCGTGCTGAGGTTTGAGACCATTGAACTGAGAAATCAGGGAAGCATTCTTTAACTGTGTGGAAAACAGAGGAGGGGGAAAGCTTTGTCATCAGGCCACCTCTTCGAATTACCTCCCCCCTCAGGAGGCCACTTTTCAGCCAAACCCAGCAACTAGTTTGGGGAGAAATTAAATTGACTCACAGTCCACACACCATACAGCACTGGACAAAAGCAATTTATTGCTCAGACCTGGGGAGACAGAAAAAAGAAAATGCAAAAACAAAAGGAAAGCTTACACATAGAAAATTCAAAGAGAATGGAAAATTTCCAAATGAAATTTTCTTGTGTCCAGTGGATTTGCTGACCATTTATCTCAATGTCTACTCTAGAAAATGTTCTGTGTATATCCTTACATGTATATTACATGTTATTGCATAGGTTTAGTTATTTAGTTTTAATTTATTATTTTATTTATTTATTATTTATCTATTCACGCTGATATGACTTTTGTTATTCTCTTTAAAATATGTTTTGTGAATATTTCCGTATTAATAGAATGTCACTTAATTCATTGTATTTGCTAAAGAAACATGCAGAGTATAGAATTACAATATGTAGAATTGTCATAATTGGTTAGTCAGTTTCTTGATAGGTGCTTTGATTTTTTTTCCTGTTTTCATCTTTACAATGATATTCATTTATTTGCAATGTCTAACTTTTATAAGGAGAGTCACCAGGTCAATTCCTGGGGGGTTGCTGGGTCAAAGGTTAGGAGCAGATGTTGCCCAAAAGCTTTCAAGAGAAGACACCCCTGATTTATGTTTCTTCACCAACAGTTTGCAAACATTCCTTTTCTAATATGTCCACACCTGCAGAGTGTCATGGTGTTTTAATGTTTCCTGCTTTGGAAAGAAATGATAACTCTTTGTTGTTTTTTATTTGAAATTCTTTATTTAATTTTGAGAGAAATTGAGCTAGACTTTTTTATATACCCATCGACCAATTTTGTTTATATTTTTGTGAGTCTCCATTTTTCTGTTGGGTTTGTAAATATTTTTCTTATTGATTAGTGAGAGCTCCTTGTCAAATAAATATGTTGCTCAGAAAAAGTATATAAACCCTTTGCCATTAGGGGTGCAAATATTTTCTTCAGTTCATTATTTTACTTTTTCTTCACTTGTGATTTTTCTTCCCTTGCTAATGGTTTTCATTTCTAGACAGATATATCCACATTACCCATTAAAGCTTCTAAATATATATCCTGCTTAGAAAGGCATTTCCCACTCACAATTATAAATAAAGACACCTTTTTTTCCTTCAGAATATTTTAGTGTTATTTTTGTACACTTAAATCTCTGATATATATGCAATTTCCCTTGGTGTTCTAGAGCAGCAAGTCATAATTCAGCCATTTTATCCAAATAGTCAATTGTTTCTAAACCTCTTTTATTTCTAATTCAAAATGCCACACACCTCAAAAACTAAGTTTGAATATTTATTTGTATATATATTGGGGTCATCTCTCTCCATGAAAACCTTCAGTGTGAGTCTGTTTAAGGTAAAGAAACTTCACAATTATTTTATATTTCAGAGGGCTATTCCCTCTTCATGACTCTTCTTTCCCCTCTATTTTCCTGTTAATTTTTCCACATCAGTCCCCCCATCTATCTGTCAGGATTGGAATTAGGCTGACTTTATGAGTAATTTATGGCTAATGGTCATCTTGACAATATTAAGCCATTCTAACTGAGAGCAAGTTATCTCCTAATTTAATTCCTCTAACATTTTTTCACATTTTCATTATGTGTTTCCCATATATTTCACCCCAAAACAATACTGTCCAGTTGGTTGAGCATAACCCTGAATTATTCAGTGTTGTTTTCAAAATTCAACCTCACTGCTCACCCCACTACCCAACATGACCACATGGGTGGATGGGAGCAAGGTTCCAACCTGGTGGCAACTTCCCAACACAGACACCCCAGCCGCTCAACACCCAGGAGAACACCATTTCGAACATGGACTCTCCCCCATCTGTCCAAAAACAGTCTATGTTCAACCTCACTACAGGGTGTATGTCTACTTTCCTTCCTGAAAGCTCACCTAGAACTAGACATTTTGTCTGGTCCTGATTTCCACTAGTAGCAGGCCAGTTTCCAGGGCTTTTTTTAGATTTATTTATTTATGCATACAAGAACTAGGGTAGAAGCCAGAGGTGTGGGGGGTGAGAGGATTCACCAGAGACAGAGTGGGGCACAGAACAGGCAGACTCACTGAAATACACTGCTGAGGGGAGCAGCGGGCGAGCCAGGAAAGGACTGCAGCGCCATGTGTGTAGTTCCCTGGCCAGGGATCGAACTCATGCTGCAGTGGCTGTGGATAGCTTTATATGTTGCTTCTTAATCCCTTGCACCACTGGGGAGGCCCAGTTCCAGTTATTTATATAAATATCATTTTCCCCTTTAAAACAGACCCTTCACATATTCCCGTGCCTCAATGCAACTAAAGTCTCCAGTTTATATTCATTTAAATAATTGTCAAGTTTAAAAATGTTCTTTGTGTCAGTTCACTTGGACTCAGAAGTAGGTCCCTCTGGTTTTGAGAGACAAGGGGCCAGTGGCAAGGGGGAGCCCTGAGGTGGAGAGGTTTGCTGACCCCACAGGGGGTGAGGGCCACCAGTAGTGAGGGCAGACAGGCAGAGCCACCAGGCGCAGGAGCTGCTACTCCCAGCTCTCAGCTACTCTGCAGTCTGCAGGCCCAGGCTACCATCCACAGTCTTGCCTCCTGTTTACCCCTCCATTCCTGAGAAGAATCAAGAGACCGTAACATTTACTATGCAATCAAAGAGAAAATTACCTTCATCTGCAGCTGACAGAAAGCATTCATATCTGGGTTTGCTGTGGAGGAGAAAGTGAGGGGCTCTCCCAGCATTCCTGCTCCAGGCAGCTGGACACTGAGACCATCCTGTCATACTTGGGCAGAGGTCTGTCACCATCATTCCCTTCCATCTAGCCCTCCCTGCCCGCCCCCTGCTACCAGTTTCCTAGGACCCCTCTCCTGGAGCACAAGCAGTTGGGGGAGGGGTAAGTAGTTCAGGGTGAGTGCTGTGGAAGGGGCTTCAGGTATCCCCCTGGAGTCGTGGTCTCCCCTAGTAGGTTGCTCACACCACACTGGTGGTCCTGCCTGGGATGCAGGACTCATTGACCATGCATCTCAGATATCTTTCGAGCAGAAAACATATTTCCATTTTCTTTCAAAATTATCTTCATTTATAAAGGGATGCTTGTAATGGACCCTGTGAATGGGGCCCTTTTTTTATCCCACTTCCTACTTCTGCTATAGCAGTTCCAGGAAGCAGGTTCCATACTGATCTAAGATACCTTTGATTGTTGTTCCTTCATTAATGATTGTTTTTAAAACTGGCTGGGTCTAAGCACTGGGAAGATCTACTGGGGTTGTGGAGGGCTCTGCCCACTGCTGCCCCTTTCTGTTATCTCTGGCTCTTACACAGGATACCTTCTTTTTTTTTCTTTTCTTTTTTTTTTTTGGTGGACCCTCGCCCGGCGACTGGGGGAGCGAACTGGCACTGCAGAGGTTGCAGGCAGCCTCGCAGCCCAGTGCTCAACTGCTGCGCCACCAGGGGAGGCCCCAGGATACCTTCTTAAATGGTATTTTGAATTAGGCAGTTCCATGCTCCTGAGAACTCTGAAACATTCTGCTCACACCCTTGGAAGGGCACAGATGTGGAGTGGGGTTCAATGATACTTGACATCCTAAATTGAAATGATTTCTTCTGCTTCATCTGTAACCTGGGCTACCATCTAAGGGGGTTAAATAATGGGCCTCAAAATGTGCTGATTCAGGCCTCCCTGGTGGTGCAAGGGGTTAAGATGCAACCTATGAAGCTATCCAGCAGCTACTGCAGCACGAGTTCAATCCCCAGCCAGGGAGCTACCCACATGGCATAGCAGACGTCTCCTGTCTCTCCTGCTGCTCCCCTCAGCAGTATATTTCAGTCAATCTGCCTGTTTTGTTCCCTACTCTGTCTCTGATGAATCCTCTCACCCCCACACACACACCTCTGGCTTATACCACAGTTCTTGTATGCATAAATAAATAAATCTTTAAAAAAGATGTGCTGATCCATCATGTAGCCCTGACTATTCCAAACCCACCCTGAAATCAGGCAACCGAGGGGGATGTCACAGTTCCTGTGTCCACACCCCTGCACTTACTACTGCAATACAGGACTCAGACTCAGAGTTTAACAACAAGCTTATTTAAAGGGGTAGGAGTGATAAGAAAAAGGAAGGAGTTTCTAAGTCCACCGATGGCTGACAGTGCTACCCCAAATAGTGTGCAGTAGTATATTCCAAAATCTACTAGTATAAATGGTGTTGTCCCTTCTCTAAGAGCCTGAAACTGATGGCACACCAGTAAATGATGGACCAGGACCCAACTTACAGTGGCAGCTGGAGCTGATCACAGATGGCGCTGCTGAGGTGGCACCACAACAACCAGCAGTATATATCCAGAGGCCAGAACAGAGAAGCCAGAGGCAACAGCAAACAGAGGTGGTGCAGACAAGCCAGAGGCAGAAGTGGTGGTGAGATGGTGGGACTGGAAGATCAAAAGCAGTGGACAGTTCTTAGATATTGCCAGGAACAGATCAGCAGTGCTGGTCAGTGCTGGCCAGCAAGCAGTGATGTGGAGGATCAGGTACTACCAGTCAGCAGGCAGTGTCCAGGATCAAGTAGCAGTGTACAGCTCTAAGTGAAATTAGACATCCCCTCCTCATTGCTTAACACTCAACCCCAAAAGCTGCTTGCAGGTTGTGCAAATGGCCATGGGCCATGGGCATTTTACTGCCAACCACTAGTGGCCCTGTTGGGTCTCAGGCTGCAGGCAGAGACCAGCAGTGATGGCTACAGCAGAGGTTCCTCTGCCTCACCAACCCAGGGCATGCACTTCCTGGGTCAGGGCTGCAGGGAGGGGCATGGGACCCCACTGGGCCAGCTCCAACACTGGCTCTCTCCAGGGGGGATCCCTGAAAGAGGATATAAGGCAGGGCAGGAGCTAGCTTGGGATTCAGACTCTCACTCTGCTTAAGGAGAACTCTCAGATGCTCGTATCCTGAGACTCCATTCCTGACCTCCAAAAAAGAAGACAGCATCCAGCAGCTGACCTCTGAAGGAAGAAGAGAAGCAGAAAAACATCACAGAGAAGCCAAAGGGCTTTTCAGAGCCACTACCCTCTGGCTCTGCCTCTGACATCTCCTGAAAGGAGCACCAGGGCCTGATATTTCAAAGAGCTGTTTGTTTTTGGTAAGGGCCAACAACTCACAAAGAATTGTTGACATAGTGTTTGACACTGTCACCTCCTGGTAACTGGTAGTGACCAGCACTACTGGCCAGTGCAGGCCAGCACCATTGACAGGTGACCTGTGTCTGGGTCACCTCGGAGAGCTGTTTATCACTCCTGGTGTCTGGCACCACATTCTGGTGCTGCTGCCTCTGTTGCTGTCCATTTGACCTTGAACTGGCCATGGGCTGCTGCAGCAGCATTTCAGTGTCCCCACCTTGAGCACCTCCAGCTGCGGTGGCTGCATCCTGGCCCACTGCTCGCTGATGTGCCACAAGCTCCAGGAACTCGTTAGCAGGACAGAGCCATCTTGGACAAGTGGTCTTTTGTTTGGGAATTCTGAACACTGTGGACACTATCTGGGGTGAGATAGCCAGCAACCCATTTCCTTAGAAACTCTTTGCTCCCCATTTGTTAAATAAACCCATTGTTATTCCCTGAGCATGGGTGATCTTGCAATTGTGTGCGCAGGCGAAGAACCCACAGACAATGACCAGTCCTCTATTGGCCGTTGTCCTCAGAAGGTTCAAAATGTGCTGATTATAGAACAGCACATTATAATCAGCACATTATAGAACCTCTATACCCCTGCTATAGCTCTATTCCACAAGCAGCAGTGCTTGTTTTGCAGAGGAAGAAGCAGAGGTCTACAATCAGAAGTGACAAAGGTCTTCCCAGGAGAAAGTGTCTCTACAAGTCAATCTCAGGCAAGTGTGTCCAAAGCTGTTGGCAACGCAGACTGATATGGCTTTCAGGTCACCAGTTTCAAAATCAAAGCCCCAGTGGTGCATGAACCCCACCATGTGCAATGGCTGGCTCTCTGTGCTGGTTGTGGCAGTGGATGCAGCAGGGCTGAGCTCGCTCGTCTGCACCACCAAACCAGGAGCCTTGGAGTTCCTCATAACCTCAGCTCAGCATTAAGGACAGGTCTACATGCTCTGTGGTGATGGCTACAACAGTGGTGGGGCTAGGGACATGGAGGCTACAAGAAGGCTTGTGACTCTCAGGCCCCACAGCCAACATTCAAATGATGATCCTGAGCCAATCTCCTTCTTGAGGATAAATGTTTCTTGAAGCTATCTCTGCCTTCGTGCAAACAGACTCCAGAACCACCCCCAGTTCTTTGTACGATCTGGAATCCCAGGGTAAAATAAGTCAAGCAGCAGAATATTTTCCTGTGACAGTCTTGTGTCTCCCCTGTGCCAGGCATGGGTCCAGGCACTGGAAGGACAAGCAAAGGAGACAATCCTACCACTAAAGACTCCAAGTTTTAAATTGGTGTGCTACGTGCTAGAATCACCCCCAGAGTTTTTAAAACTTCTGATGTCCAAACTCCTCTTTATTCCAATTAAATTAAATGGGAAGGGGGACAGTGTTAAGCACCTTTAAAACTCCCAGGTGATTCCAATGCGCAACCAGCCTTGAGAAGGAATGATTGTATTTTAAATTTTTATTTTTAAAACAGTGCCTTTCAAACTCTAATGTACCTATAGATCACCAGGGTCTCATCTAGGGCAGGTTCTGATTCAGCAGTTCTGAAGCAGAGTCCCGTGTCTTGCCTAACAGCTCCCAGGTGATATTGATGCTGCCAGCAGCAATCTACACTTTGAACCATGTGGCTTTGAACTCCACTGTCTTGTTTGGTTTTAATGGTAATTCTCCCAGGTGGCACTTCCAAGGTTGGCAAGTTACATAACCAGGTGTTGAGGCCACATGGTGGGAGTTTTGAATAGTTAATGCTCTACCCAAAAGCAGGAGTGGACAAAGGGGATGCACATAACATTTAGGAAGCAGATGTGCCTAAGAATTGGTGCAGTCCATGCCCCAATCTTGAATCTGGCCCTGTGTCTTCTTGAAATATTTCAGATGCTTAAGGGAAAGGGTTGCTGCCAGAAAACCTCTGTGCACCTGTCTGTGTCCTCAAGGAGTCTATGACTCCACAAAGACACTCAGAGCCCAGATCTGCTTTCTGAGACCAGAAAGACTCGATGTTCTCTCCCCTACTCCTGCACTGCAGGGTCTATGCACATTTCTCACATGGTTGCTCTGGTTCTTAATACAAATGCTGAGAAGAAAATATTCTATAGTCAAACTAGTTATGGAAAACACTGGGCTCAGCTATGTTAAGCAAGATTCTTTACTGCAGAACTTCTCAGACTTTAAATGCAAAAATCCCAAAGGATGATGCAATGCAGAATGTTTTCCAGATTTTTCAAGGCATTCTTAGTAAGACAGCCATTGTGAGCTGTCTTACACCTGTCAATGGTGCTGGCCTGCACTGGCCAGTAGTGCTGGTCACTACCAGTTACCAGGGGTATAGAGCTACAATTCAGAAACTGCATTCGTCTAAGAGTTCAGCCTTTGATGAAGCCCCCATGGGTTTCAATTCCTGATGAAAACAGGAACTGAGTGACCAACCCAGGAGCAGGCTAGTGCTGTTGGCTACTCACCTGGGGGATCTTAGGTGTGGTTTAGTCCTGGCTGCCAGTGCCTAGCACCTGAAGCACCAGCTAGATCCAGGAGGAAAACAGACATCACAAGCATAGTGCTCCCCAAATTCAATAAGGATTCCCTTCAATATGCATGCTGGGACCCACATCAGAAACCTTAGGATATAGGCATAACCAGCAGCATGGCCTGAAAATTATGAACCATTGCTGTAAACAAGGTCAAGGTGCAGTGCAATTGGAATGGAAAGAAATTAATATCCAGTGTGAATGCATTCCAGACACAAAGCTTTCTGACATTTTTCTCTTTTCTCACAAACTTTTAGAGAACAATTGCTTTGTTTTGACCACTGTTTTCAGCGTGTGGCTGGTGGTCCTTACAGCATTAAAGTCACCTGGGAACTTGTTGGATACGCAGAATCTCAGACCCTTTCTCCCGTGGAAAGTCAGGATCTCAGAGGTGAGGACCAGTGGTCCCTCTGTGCACTAGCCCCTAGTTGATATGTGTGCTCTCTTACACCAAAGCCCGTGAGCCATAAGCATTGTTGTTGTCTCATTAGTTTTATTTTTCACTACAAATTTATTTTGTCTCCCCAATCACTTGCCCCAATCCAAAAGATCTGGATGGAAAATCAAGAGTGTGTTTTACAGAAATAGCCTGTAGTAAAAACCCCTCACATAGGGCAGATACAGCTTGACCTGAGACCAGAAGAATCTGTCCCAGTGTTTAAAGCCTCTTCCAAAGTCAGATTAATGGCCATACTTCTAATTTTTAACAGTGCACTTAGAAGAAGAAGCAATTGTGTTTTGCCCCAAATCCCTAAGGAGTGCTGCTTCAACCCCATTTTTGGTTCTCCTCTTGTGCTTGCTCTGCAGTGGTGAGGGGGTGCCACTGCTCAGTGGACTTAGCTGGGGATGCAGCTCCAGCACCACATCAGCACTTCAGGGAGGGGACCGGGTGCTAAATAATTTTAAAGCTCCCCCATGATTCTAATGTGCATCCAGACTTGAGAACCTGGCATTACGGTTTCTAGGCTAAAAAGAACAAAACCAAAAAGCTTTGGAGGGAAGCCCAGGAAACTGTCAAGGGTCAAACTGATCCTGGCACTTATAAAACTATAAATGAAGGCAAGAAGGTGGGTCCATGGTGGGATGAGATATGAAAACCCTCAGCACCTACTGGATGTCAATAGAGGAGGTATTCTCAATCCCACTACAACTACTTATTCCTGTACCATAGAGTCAAGGTTTACCATTTTCAGGACAGGATGAATGGTGTCTGCCCCTTCATTGCACCAGTCCTAACTGCGGCACCAGTGTCCAGTGTAGTGTAGAGAAGAGCCAGTTCCAGGTCCAAATCCTGCATGTGATCTTTCAGATCCACCAACAGGAAATCAAAAGACTTAGCCTGGCAGGCCTCAAGCCATTGGCCCTCCCACAGCTGACTTTGGGTGACTGGGTACTGCCTCTCTGGAAGGAGCCGCTGGCAAGGACTCAGCCCCAGCAGATCATGCTCCATGTTCATATGTGCATATGCACACATGTCTGTGTACACAAGCACATTTGCATGTGTACATATGCACACATATCATTATGTCTGAATTCCTACCTCAGGCAGCAACACTCCAGGCTCCTACTCAGAGTGGTTTGGGAAGGCATTTTTTTTTAAAGATTTGTTTATTTATTTTATACAAGCACCAGGGTATAGGCCAGATGCACGGGAGGGTGAGAGGAGTCACTAGAGACAGAGTAGGGAATAGAACAGATAGATTGACGAAATACACTACTGAGGGGAGCAGCGGGTGAGACAGGAGAGGTCTGCCCCGACATGTGGGACCTTCGCTGGCCAGCCGGGATTGAACCAGCGCTGCAGAGGCTGCGGACAGCTTCACAGAGCAGCGCTCAACCGCCTGTGCCACCAGAGGAGGCCCGGGGTGGGGGAAGGCATTTTTCCCAAAGCAAGCGTACTGCTCTCTGTCCCCTCCTCAACTCCTCCCTCACCCCAAGGCTCCAAGGTCTATGAGAAGACAGGAGTCTGTTGTCCAGGGTTCCCCAGGGGAAGATAATTGTCCAGGTGTCAGGCATCTGTGACCTTTTCACAGTATCACTCTGCGGAGAAGGGACCACTGGGGTCCGGTGACTTTCTCGTTTGTTGTTCACCTGCTCAGTCCCAGGGAGTGAACGAGGTTTGATTATTACTTTCAATCTGTCTCAGTGTCCAAATTGATCACTTGGACACCTGGCAGTTCAACATTCAGGTGATCAATAAGTAGTTGATGAGTGAATGAATGATTGGTGATCAATAAGTAGTTAGGTGATCAATAAGTAGTTGATGAGTGAATGAATGATTGGATACATGGCCGAGGTGGGAACTACACCTCCTGAGTCCGGAGCAAGTTTTCTGGGGGCTGGTGCTCATGTCCTGCCTCTTTGAACTTGGCTTACAGCACTCCAACTCAATCCCTAACATTATTATAATTAAGATCCCATTCCTTTTTAATAAATTAATGTAAAAAATGAACTGGAGGGGGCGGAGCAACATGGCGGCGAGGAGACGCTGCGAGTAAGATCTCCCATTAAAAAAAGTTAATAGGGAGGAAAAGCGGCAGGTCCCAGTGAGAACTGGGACACGGAAGATAAACGGACGACTCCAGCAAACTGCCCAAAGAAGAAAGTTGCCATAAAAGAGGACCAGAAGGGAGGGAAGCGCAGAACCCTGCTCCCCTCCCCCGCCCACAGAGGCGGCACTCTCCGACCCTCAGAGAGGAGGAAAACAACAAACCAAAACGGCCAACAAGAAAAACGGACGCAGCAAGTGGGACTGTGAGTGGAAAGGAACTATTTCAGCCACCACACCCCGTGAACGGGAGCTGAGGCAAACCCTGCAGGATCCGCTGCGGAGGTGAGCTCCAGACGCCATTAAAGAGAGCCCCGCCCCCCAGGAGGAGACCAGCACCAGCACACAGCCCCTGCCAGCTGGTAAGCTTGCGCGAAAGCGGCGCTCGGATTGCAGCTGCCCAGGTCCCCGCGCCTGCGACCTAGGCTTGCGGGGAGACGGCGAAGGCCCTCCCTGAGTGAGCAGGAACAAGGCGCCCAGGCAGGGGAGCGGGATTCAAAAGGCGCCATTCCCGCGCCACTGATCTGGGCTACAGCCCGCGTCCTGGAACTGAGGGCTTTGGAACTGAGACCCGGGGCACGAAATTAGGGGCGTGGGTTCCCCACGACGGTGGGGCACAAGGCAGACACAGCACCCCAAAGCCTTTGAGGTGTACCCTACCATCCCCGCTCTGCTCCCTGTCCCACGGGGTGGAAAATCAGCTCCCCAAGGGCTCTAGGAGAGATCTCTGGCGCCACCTAGCGACTTGACCCCAGCACAGGCTACTGAAGGAGCTAGTGGCCAGCTGGGGAGTTAGCCCACACCAGGCCCCTTCCGAACAAGTAGTCTGAGCCCACAGGGAGAGCGAGCACCCACAGCCGGGGCAGACCAGGCTCGCAGAAGAGTATGCCTGAGACCAGAAGGGCAGGGAGTGTGTCCCACATCACCATTTTAGAACAGGGACATTTCTTCAGTAAAGACTACCTGCAGAAGGCTTCCTCAGGAGCCAGAGGTGAGCGGGGGAAGTTCGCCCACGCCAGACCCCCTCTGGCCTGCAGTCCAAGCCCAGAGGGGAGCAGGAACCCACCGCCGGGGCAGACCAGGCGCACAGGGGAGTGTGTCCCCACATCGGCATTTTAGAACAGGGACCTTTCTCCAGTAAAGGCTGCTTGAAACTGACAGATGACTCCTGGAAGAACCAGAGGGGAACAGAGAAGCCCACCCAAGATGCCGGCCAGTCCCAACAACACAGTGTCCCCACGCATACGGCAAATTAGAAAACAGACAGTAGGGAGGAGAAGAACCACACGCAACCTAGCAACTCTCCAGAGAAAAAGCACACCACAAAAAGAAAGCCAGCCCCCAGATTGCAACGACAATAACTTGGAAGAATTTCTGAGCCTTCCAGAAAGAGAATTTAAAATTGCCGTGATTAAAAAACTGACAGAAGTCATAAAGGAAAACAATGATAAGGGAAAAATAATCAACGATCAGAAGAATGCAATTGAGTCCCTAGAGAGGGAAAACAATGGTCAGAAGAAAGAAATTGAGTCCCTAAAGAGGGAAGTAAAAGAAATGCAGGAGATCAAAGAATTAATGGAAGAACTAAAGAATTCTGGGAAAAGCAATGAAAGCAGAATAGATGAAATGGAAGAACGAATAAGTAATCTTGAAGACACAGAAATAAAAAGAACCAAAACAGAAAAGGAAAGAGAAGTACGAAGGAAAAAGAACGAAGAAAGACTTCGGGAACTATCTGACTCCATGAGGAAAGGAAATATAAGAGTTATAGGAATACCAGAAGGAGAGGAGAGAGATGTAGGAACAGAGAAAATATTCAAAGAGATAATTGAAGAGAACTTCCCAAATGTGAAGAAGGAGCTGAAAATTGATATACAAGAAGCAAGAAGAACACCAAACTTCCACGACAAAAGGAAAAATACAGCAAGACACATAATAGTAAAGCTCCCAAGAATCCAGGACAAGGAAAAAATAATGAAGCTGGCAAGAGGGAAGAAACAGATAACATTCAAAGGAAAACCAATCAGGCTGACATCAGACTTCTCCGAAGAAACACTACGGGCAAGGAGAGAGTGGAGGGACATAGTCAACAGACTCCAAGAAAACAGATGCCAACCAAGAATACTCTATCCCGCAAAGCTCTCCTTCCTCTTTGAAGAAAGAATATGGACCTTCCCAGACAAACAGAAACTCCGGAATTTCATTGCAACTAAACCCCCACTCCAAAAAATACTACAAGGAGTCCTAAAGCCAGAACCTCAGAGCGACGAATAACAATGAAAGAAGGCCAAAAAAAAAAAAAAAAGTTATTAAAAGAATAAATAAATAAAATCAAAGGAAAGACAAACACAATGGCAAATACAGATGTTAACATATCAATATTAACTCTAAATGTAAATGGACTAAACTCTTCAATAAAAAGACACAGAGTTGCAGCCTGGATTAAGAAACAAAACCCAACCTTTTGCTGTCTCCAGGAAACACATTTAGCTACAAAAGATAAAAATAGGCTCAAAGTTAAAGGATGGAAAACAATCCTACAAGCAAATGGACCAAAAAAGAAAGCAGGAACAGCTATACTTATATCAGATAAAACAGATTTCAAACTCAAAAAGATAAAAAGAGACCCCAATGGTCACTACATTATGATCAAGGGGACAATACTTCAAGAAGAAATAACACTCATTAACATATACTCACCAAACGAAGGAGCACCAAAATATATCAGACAACTGTTGTCCTCTCTGAAAACAGACATCAGAGAAAACACATACATAGTGGGAGACTTCAACACACCACTATCAACAATGGATAGATCAACAAGACAAAAAATAAGTAAAGAAACCAAAGCTCTAAATAAAGACCTAGAGCAATTGGGCTTAACAGACATCTATAGAACACTAAACCCCAAAAAAACGGAGTACACATTTTTCTCAAGCGCACACGGATCATTCTCCAGGATCGATCACGTACTGGGGCACAAGACAAACATCAACAGATACACCAAGATTGAAATCATATCAACCATCTTTTCTGACCATGAAGGCATCAAACTAGAAATAAACCATAAAAAGAAGGCAAGGAACTTTCCTACCTCATGGAGATTAAAAACCACAATACTGGAAGAACATTGGACTAATGAGGAGATCAAAGAAGAAATTAAAAAATTTTTTGAATTGAACGACAAGGAGGACACCAATATCCTAAATGTATGGGATGCAGCAAAAGCAGTAATAAGAGGAAAATATATAGCAATAGAAGCTCACATCAAGAAACAAGAAAGAACGCAAAGAAACAACCTAATCTCGAAGCTCAAAGATCTAGAAAAAGAACAACAAAAAAACCCCAAAACCAGTAGAAGTAAAGAAATAATAAAAACCAAAGCAGAAATAAATGAAATTGAAACTAAAAATCAATCCAAAAGATCAATGAAACCAAGAGCTGGTTCTTTGAAAAAATCAATAAAATAGACAAACCCCTAGCCAGGCTCACAAAGGAAAAAAGGGAGAAAGCACAAATAAACAGGATCATCAATGAAAGAGGAGAAATCACAACGGACACAGCAGAAATCAAAAGAATAATCAGTAACTACTATGAACAGTTATATGGAAACAAGTTTAACAATCTAGAGGAGATGGACAAATTCCTACAACTCTACAATCACCCAAAGCTAGATAAAGAAGAAATAGAACACCTAAACAGACCAATTACAATTAGCGAAATTGAAATGGTAATCAAAAACCTCCCCAAAAACAAAAGCCCAGGACCTGATGGATTTACAAATGAATTCTACCAAACATTCAGAGACGAATTAGTGCCTATCCTTCACAAACTCTTCCAAAAAATTGAGAAGGAAGGGACAATACTTAACACGTTCTATGAAGCCAACATTACACTAATACCAAAACCGAACAAGGACAACACAAAAAAGGAAAACTACAGGCCAATCTCCCTAATGAACACTGATGCAAAAATCCTCAATAAAATTTTAGCTATCAGAATCCAACAATGTATCCATAAGATAATTCACCACGACCAAGTTGGATTCATTCCAGGGGCACAAGGATGGTTTAACATCCGAAAATCAATCAACGTTATCCAACACATCAACAAAAAGAAATATAAAAACCATATGATAATATCAATAGATGCTGAGAAAGCTTTCGACAAAGTGCAACACCCATTCATGATAAAAGCCCTTGAAATTCTTGGGATACAAGGAACATACCTCAACATCATAAAGGCCATCTATGACAAGCCAACAGCCAGTATCATTCTCAATGGTGAAAAGCTGAAAGCAATTCCATTAAGATCTGGAACAAGACAAGGATGTCCACTCTCACCATTGCTTTTCAATATAATACTGGAAGTCCTAGCCAGGGCAATAAGACAAGAGAAAGACATCCAAGGAATCCAAATAGGAAAAGAAGAAGTCAAACTATCACTATTTGCAGACGATATGATATTATACATAGAGAACCCCAAAAACTCCACAGAAAAGCTAATTCAACTCATCAATCAGTTCAGTAAAGTGGCAGGATACAAAATCAACACGCAAAAGTCAGTAGCCTTCCTATACACAAACAATAAATCTGAAGAAGAAGAAATCAAAAAGACCATCCCTTTTGTTATTGAAACAAAAAAAATCAAATATTTGGGAATAAATCTAACAAAAGAGGTAAAGGACCTATACAAAGAAAACTATAAAACACTGTTAAAAGAAATAGAAGAAGACACAAAGAAATGGAGAGACATCCCCTGCTCATGGATTGGAAGAATAAACATTATTAAAATGGCCATCCTTCCAAAAGCAATATACAGATTCAATGCTATTCCAATCAAAATTTCAATGTCATTCTTCAAAGAAATAGAACAATTATTGATGAAATTCATATGGAATCACAAAAAACCCCGAATAGCCAAAGCTCTCCTGAAAAAAAAAGAAGGGAATGGAGGCATCAGACTCCCAGACTTCAAACTATACTACAAAGCCATAATCATCAAAACTGCATGGTATTGGAACAAGAACAGACATACAGACCAATGGAATCGAATAGAAAATCCAGAAATAAACCCACAGATTTATGGTCAACTAATCTTTGACAAAGGAGCAAAGAATATGCATTGGAGCAAAGAAAGTTTGTTCAATAAATGGTGCTGGGAAAACTGGGTCGCTACATGCAAAAGAATTAAGCTTGACCACCACCTCACACCATACACAAAAATCAACTCAAAATGGATTAAAGAACTAGACATAAGACCTGAAACCATAAAATATATAGAAGGAAATATAGGCAAAACACTACGTGATTTGCACATCAAAGACATCTTTACAGACACATCACCCAAAGCAGTGATAGTGAAGGCAAAGATAAACAGCTGGGACTACATCAAATTAAAGAGCTTTTGCACAGCAAAAGAGACAATAACAAAAACAAAGAGAAACCCCACCAACTGGGAGAACATTTTTGCACCCAACACTAATGATAAAGGACTGATCACAAAAATCTGCAAAGAGCTGATGAGACTCAACAACAACAAAGAAAATAATCCAGTCAAAAAATGGGCAGAAGAGCTTAAAAGAAACTTCTCTGAAGAGGAAATGCAAATGGCCAACAGGCATATGAAAAAAAGTTCAACATCACTTGTCATCAGGGAAATGCAAATCAAAACTACCATGAGATACCATCTTACACCAGTGAGAATGGCACATATTAAAAAAACTAGCAACAACAAATGTTGGCGAGGGTGTGGAGAAAAAGGAACTCTTCTGCACTGTTGGTGGGAGTGCAAACTGGTCCAACCACTGTGGAAAGCTGTGTGGAGATTTCTGGACCTACTAAACATAGAGCTTCCATATGATCCAGCAATTCCACTCCTAGGTATTTACCCAAAGGACACAGAAACGTCAATTCCAAAGAACACCTGCACCCCTATGTTTATAGCAGCACTGTTTACAATAGCTAAGCTTTGGAAACAACCCAAATGCCCAAAAATAGATGACTGGATCAAGAAGATGTGGTACATATATACCATGGAATATTACTCAGCATTCAAAAAAGATAAACACATGCAATTTGCTGCAACATGGATGGCGCTGGAAGGGATCATGCTCAGCGAAATAAGCCAAAAAGAAAAAGAAAAATACCGGATGGTCTCACTCTTAGCAGGAATCTAGAAAACTTAAATAAGGGACCAGGAAAATGAATAACTATAAGAAAGTGAAAATCAAAATCAACAAAAAACTATGAACCATAGACACTTTTAGGGGGGCGGGGGTGGGAGGGGAGGGATTGGGGTCAGAATGGGGGGCTGCAATTGTATGGGGAATATAACAATAAAATTTATAAAAAAAAAATGAACTGGAAATCACAACATCCTGAGCTATGTCAATGTCTGATAAAATCAGACATGAATTTTATACAGATTGAGGTGGAAGTGCAAGAAAGTTACATGGTAATGGCCACAGTGAAAAGATAATGATCACAGATGGCATGGGGGAGGGCAGGGCCCTCTCTCCCAGCTTCCAGCCACTTTCACTTCTCTCCTGCCTCTGAGGATCTGCTTCTGACAAAAGCTCCAGTCTTTCAGAAAAGTGTTCCTCTAAAATGTCCCAAAGTGCTTACCCAGCAAAAGTCACACTATTGGTCAGAGACTTGGTAAGGAGTCTATTTTCTTGCCAGAAGCACTTGGATGCAGTAAGAGCAATGACCCTCTCCTGTGTCTAGCAGAGTCTCCCACTTTTTTTTTTTAAATTTCACAGGTTTTTATTAAAAATATTTATGTTAACATGCAATGAGTTTATTATTTTAAATGGATATTTTAAATTATCCTGATTTAATTTCTATTGCAGCAAACATTGATAGATTAAAAAATCCAAGATGTAAAATGTTTACATCTAAGAAATAAAATGTAAATAAAAGTCCTATAAATTTTTTTCTTGCCAAGAAAATTTTATTTTTGCCCATCGTTAGCCATGAATTTTTGTCATCAGTTATTACATAAATGCTACTAGTGCCATTATCCAAATGGCATGACCATCTTCTGTTCACAATTCATTCCTATTAACTTCATTTCAGGGAAAGTAGAACAAAAGAGATTGGTTTGATTTTGTTTCGTAGACTAAATGCTTCTTCAGAAGTCCATTTTTAACTCAATATATGCATACACCCCACCTGCAGTAAAGAATTTCTGGGCTGAAATGGACCTGGGAGAGCACTTGGTCCTATCCTTGGGGACTTCAGGAGAGTTACTCAAAATCCAACTCTGGCAAAGCTTGGACTTGACACATCACACAGGCTGCATTCTTCCACTCTACCATGCTGCTTTCTGCATCATTATTCAATATCTATTTATTGAGCATATGTATTCTGTATTTATTGAGTACCTACTATAGGCCAGATACTGCCAATGTGGATGCAGGGACACAAGGGCAGATCAAATACCTCTGCCAAGAGACTTAAAAGTGTCAGGCAGGCCCTCAGACACATCAGGCAGCAAAGGGTGGCGGCACAAATAGTTACATGAAGAGAAAGTTTGGGTGTGCCTCTTCAGCCCCCACAGCATGAAAGACCTCAACTGGGAAAGGGATTCTGCAGTGAAAGAATGTTTCATTCCCCAATATCTCCTCATGAACAGTTCTAAGAGTTGAATTGTGTCCCCCAAAATACATGTTGAAGCCCTACCTCCAATGCCTCAGAATGTGATTATTTGGAGATAGGGCTTTTGAAGAAGTGATTAATTTAAAATGAGACAGTTAGGGTGATCCCTAATACAGTATGACAGGGGTCTGTTTAAAAAGAAGAAATCTGTAAACACAGAGACACCACATGAAAGTCCATGTGAGAACACAGCAAGAAGACAGCCAGACAAAGCAATAGTTCCTCCAGAGAAACCAACCCTGCCTCATTCGGATAATGGCACTGACAACTCCTGGCCTCAGAACTTTATTGAAAAGTAAATCTCTCCCTATTGTTTGAGCCACCCATGGGCTACATTTACAACAAAACTGGACAAGGCACCCCCACACCAAACATGCAGTGACAGCTACCATCACTGAATGTGTAGGAGGAAGCAAAGTGGGCAACTGCTGAGCTGAGAATGGAACCCCCAAAAAGAGCATCACAAACCAAGTTGAAAACAGCAACAGAAACTGGGAAGGCTTGTCTCA
Source organism: Talpa europaea (assembly GCF_964194135.1). Lineage (NCBI taxonomy): Eukaryota > Metazoa > Chordata > Mammalia > Eulipotyphla > Talpidae > Talpa > Talpa europaea. Next base: position 39,992,449 of record NC_140078.1, read on the forward strand.
ACCGTGAGGGCTGCAGAGGCAGAGCAGTCAGGGCTGTGGGAGAACTTAAAATGCACCTATCAGGGCTTCCTGAACAGAGCCCACACTGAGGAGAAACTGGGAGAGAAAGATCCAGATCAAACAGAATGCCCATAACAGACATATTAGGCAATCTCCAAGCAGCTGCCATATAAACACCACAGGAGAACAACAGAGGGGCACTCTATGAGGGGGCCAGGGCTCCTGAGTTGTGTCTCCTCTAACTGCTCAGGAAAGTAACTTTCACATAAAAAGTTAGCAACAGAAATGCTTGCTATCCAATACTATGCAAAATTAATACAAGAAAAAATTAGAATAAGGAAGAGCATAGCACCCATACTAACTATCAAAGCATACCGGAAAGCCAAGCCCATAAATATCAAACCTGTGAGCTACACTTCTTTTTTTTTTTTTTTATTTATACAAGTGCTGAGGTACAGGCCAGATGAGCAGGAGGGTGAGAGGATTCAGCAGAGACAGAGCGGGGAACGTAACAGGCAGACTGAAGAAATACACTGCTGAGGGAAGCAGCAGGCATGAAAGGAGAGGTCTGCTTTGCCATATGGGATTCTCGCTGGCCAGCCAGGATTGAACCCGCGCTGCAGAGGCTGCGGACAGGTTCACAACGCTGCGCTCAACCACCTGCACCACCAGGGGAGGCCTGAATCAGCACATTTTGAGGCCCATTATTTAACCCCCTTAGATGGTAGCCCAGGTTACAGATGAAGCAGAAGCAATTATTTCAAGATAATATGTCAACTATCATTGAGCCCCACTCCACATCTGTGCCCTTCCAAGGGTGTGAATTAAAAGACATTAAGAACTTTAACTCACATTAGTACTCTAATAAGTTTAGAAAAAAACTCATCAGTAAACAAATTCCTGAGAAAATTAGAATTAAATTATTTCAGAAGTAAAAGTTCAGGTAGAAAGAATATAGAACCAATAAACACAATGGATAATGTCTAAAAAACTAAAGGTAAAAGCAGGAAATTTATAACAATGAAAACCATGAACAAAGAGCTCAAAATATTTGAGAAAATGACAAATGTTGAAAATAGCCAAATATCTAATGTGAAGAAAAGATCCTGAAAAAGAAACTCAAACTAAAATAAAATATAACATACCATAACAAGAAACACTAAATCATATTTGAGTAAAATTACTAACCTTGAAAGGAAAGATCCCTTTCAGCATCCATGCAAAAAGGACAAGTGACTTATAAAGGAAAAATAAATAAATTATCACCAAACTTTTAACAGCATTATTTGGTGACAGAAAAAGAGAGATTCAGGGAAAAAAAAAATGAGCCAAAGATTATATTACTGGCAAAACTGACTTTCATTTAAAGACCGCATACAAACTGTTATCAATATCTAACAACTTGGGAAATGTTGAACATTTCCTAAGGCGTCTACTAGAGAATGAGCTTCAGACAATCCAAATGACTAGAATGTCTTCAACCTAAACATGAAATGTAGTTACGCATAGGACTGAAAGTAAGTGAGGACTACAGCAAGTCTATCTAGAACAAACACAGAACAGGGGGACCATGGGAAATATTTTTAATTTTTTTAGGGATATTACTAGTAGTAGTGTATTAGTTGTAATAGTAGTATTGCTATTCTTATTTTGTTGACTTAATGTGGGATAAGATAAATTATGGCCAATTCTATCAGTATTCATGGACTTAAAAATCAGGAAACTTATTGTGGAGAAAAGGAGCTACAGATGGAATAGAAAAGAGAAAAACAAAACCCTGTAAGTTCTAAATTTGGGTTGAAGACCTAAGTGTGAACTTATTACGTACTTTATCTTTAAATTAGATGATACTCAGGTATCCCTTCAGATCACATAAATCTTTCACCTTTTTAAAATATGTGACAGGGGCCTCCCCGGTGGTGCAGCAGTTGAACGCTGGGTTGCGAAGCTGCCCACAGCCTCTGCAGCACGGGTTCAATCCCCGGCCGCCAGGCGAGAGTTCCACATGGCACGCAGATTTCTCCTGCCACGCCCGCTGCTCCCCTCAGTAGTGTACTTCCTCACTCTGCCTGTTCTACTCTCTGCTCTGGCTCTGGTGAATTCTCTCACTCTCCAGCACTTCTGACTGTACCCAGTGCTTGTATGAATAAATAAATCTTAAAGAAAAAATAAAAATAAAATATATGACAGATGATAGATAGATAGATAGATAGATAGATAGATAGATAGATAGATAGATAGATAACAACTATAACCAATCCAATAGTAATGAGCATGCCTGGCTTCCAGAATGAGGTCTTGAAATACTATTTCTCACTGAAAGAAACAGAACTGCATTCCCTGTGCCATGCCTGAGAAAGAAAGTATACAAGGTAAGCCTGCAGCACCTTGTAGCAGAGAGCAAGGATTCTCTCAAAGACAAAGATCACAAGGGCCACATAAAAAAGATTCAGGAGCCAACACAGAGTCTCCCACTATGGGATAAGTGGAGCCTCAAGTAGGAGGGTAAGTGTAATAAATTGAAAATTCCAAAGATATAAATTTGTGAATCCATAATAATGCATTTAATAGGTCATTTTTTTAAAGATTTATTTTTATTTATTTATGTACACAAGACCTGGTGTATAGTCCAGAGGTTCAGGGGGGGTGAGAGGATTCACCAGAGACAGAGTGGGGAGCAGACAGGGAGACTGAATGAAATACACTGCTGAGGGGAGTAGCGGGCGAGACAGGAGAGGTCTGCTGCGTCATGTGGGTCAGCTCCCTGGCCTGGGATTGAACTCGTGCTTCAGTGGCTGCCGATAGCTTCACAGAGCTGAGACATTACTCCTTGCATCACCAGGGAGGCCCTAACTTGTCGTTATTTTGATGATAAAATGAAACTACTTCTTAAAATAAAGTAAAAGGATCTAGCATTTACCCTCCTTTTCATCCATAAACTATACCTCTCTATGATCCTGTAGTGAGACAGTGTCTTTATAAAATTATTGTTGCTCATAAGCAAAAAAAGAAATGATAGAAATAGAGGATATTCGTTGTGCAAACTCAAATGAATTAATAGTCTGAGGCTTGCTACCAACTGCTGACATTATAAAAAGAGAAGCATCCAGACAATGCTTCTGATGTAAGAACACACCTCTGTTATCAAGAGGGCAGATGGTGCTCCAGATCCAGCTGCAGTGAAGCACCTTGTACTCAGATGCAAAATGCAGACTGGGAAACTCAGGTCAACCAGGTCACATCCTTCAACAGAAGGAAAAGAGGTGTGCAGAGGATACTGTAAATTCAGAGAGACATCAAATTTTAAAAATAGGAAGCTGTAGTGACCAAAGAATACATGTGGATGCTGAAACTCAAGAAAATCCATGCGGTGATCCCATTTGGGCACGCGAGGGTTGTCCTGGTGCTGGTGGACCCACTTTCTCACCTGTGTGGTGGTTATGAGGGTATGTGCTCAAAGTCATTTAGGAAGTCATACTTCTTTGGGTTTTTCTGTTTCATTTTATAAAAGAAAAATCTTTTAACAACAAAAATATAGAATCAACTAGAGAACTGATTCATGCCAGGTGCCCCCAACACAAAAGCCTGTGTCCACAAGTATTTCACCATATGCCTCCCTTTTAGACCATGATTTGATGCTGAAGGAATTGTAGGAATGTAAAGCTGGTTCTTTTCTATTTTTTTAAAGATTTATTTATTTATGCATATAAGAGCTGAGGTACAGGCCAGACATGCAGGGGGTGAGAGGATTCACCAAAGACAAAGTGGGGAACAGAAAAGGCAGACTAAGTGAAATACACTGATGAGGGGAGCAGCGGGCAAGCCAGGAGAGGTCGGCTTCTCTATGTGGGCTGCCCTCAGGCTGGCCGGGGATGGAACTCATGCTGCAGAGGCTACAGATTGCTTCATAATGTGGTACTTAACCCCTTTTGCCATCAGGGAAGCCCAAGCTGGTTCCTTTCTTGAAGCACTTCTGGGTGTTGAAAGTCTCTATCAAACCCCAATTTGCAAAAGTCCTGGGTGACCCTGAATCTGTAAGCAGAAGTTCCCACATATCTGAGAAGTTCCATGTATTTGTGTTTTGGTTAGTTGTGCCATGTAATGGAACACCAAGACTTAGTAACATACAACACAAATAAATGGTTATTTCTCATATTCTATGAGGTGACTGGACTCAGCTGGATGCTCACTCATGGGTGCAGTTCTGCAGCCTCTCCCTTATAGAGTAGGGGGAGCATTCCAAACCCTGATTTCATGTACTTGTCAAACATCTCCTAGGACAAGAAAGTCATCAACATGGGAAGGACCACATAGGGTATGGATCCTGGTGTGTGTCATTAATGTTAGACATTATCACAATGATCTGTGCCTCAACATAGCCCAGGGACACTCAGAGCTGCCACCATCACTAGCCTGTGCTACACAAGAGTGTACAGGACCCAGTGGTCAATGGGGGAGGATTGTTAGTGCTTTGCTGGTGGACATTGTGTGATAACACGTATTTGAAATGATGTGAACCTCTACCCCTAAAACATACACAATAGCATAAACCAATGTTACCTCAAACAAAACCCTTAATTTTAAAAATAAATAAATAAAAATAAAATGACTGCCTTGCATGAAGCACCCAATGGTGAGTGTTTGGGGACCCAATAAATTATTATCTCTATTGTTGTTTGCTTTAGAAAATTTCCAAATTGAAATGTATTTTTTGTAAATATCCTGGTTGTAAAGAGATACAGATACCTCAGTATTTTTCAGTCCTATTGAAAATATGAAAACTGTGTCCTGGAGAAGGTTTTGGTTGGTTGGCTTGTTAGTTGGTTATTTTACTCCTTCCAGGCAATCATGCATTTGGTACTGAAGGAGGAAGCAAGGTGGGAATGTAAGCAGTTAGATGGGGCCATGGGGGCCCTCAGCCTTGAGATAAACACCCTGGAAAACAGGACATCCACAAGTTGGCCCAGAGGAAACAACTGTGTTGACAAAGATTAGTACCATTTGCCTTCCAAGAACATCCAGTTAAGGTAACACTGAGCCCAGTTGATAATGAATGGCAGTACCAATCAGAGAAAGCCAGTTTTGGAGATCTGCCTAGCTGAAAAAGACACAACACAGAGTCACCACTCTCTTCCTCCATTTTGAATAAAACATAAACTTCTGCCTTTTGCTCCCTCAGTGGCTACCTGCAAGGGACTCCTCTCTGTTCCGAAAGCTTTCCAGTCCTCCTTAACTGACAATTAACTTCTTGCTTTTCTGCCTAACTCTGGTCTTGATGTTGAATTCTTTCCTCACCAAGACAAGGACCAAGCTTTTGTGGTCTGATATCCAGACCCCAGTCCGATTCAGTGCTAGGGTTGAGGTTTGGGAATTAATGATTCAAGTGTTATATCTAGAAAGGGTTAATCTCCAAAAAATTCAGCCCCCTTATCAACAGGGCACTTAAGAAAGAGAAAAATGAGAATCAGAACAGATGGAGAAAATAACCACAAATAATTCAAAGATAGAGATAAATCCATTTTCTTCTGAGCAATGGAGCCAGAATAGGCTGCTTCCTCTGTCAGAAGTAGCCTTTTCATTATTTCCTATGTCCCAGAATTTATGGGGGAGAATAAACAGAATACCAGCCTCTGACACTTGTGGTTAGCTTTTGTGCAGTGTTCCAGGCAGTACCAGAACCACAGCTTAGCAAAGAAAGAAAAGCCTGGCCTGAGATATGTGGAAAAACAGCTCAAAATCTCAACCTCAGTCACACTCTAAAATTCAGTTCCTAGAGAGTCATTCCTTTTGAGTTAACAAACATTCTCATTTACAATGCAAATGACCTTAGAAGAGTTAACACAGATATTTATTGACTCTGAATAATCTCTTTATAAGATCTTGTAGGGCTTTGGCAAACTCAAACATCCACAGGGGATAGGCTAGTTATATAAAGGTGCAAATCTGTTCAAGTCAAGATCATAGAATTAGAAGGGACAGAAGAACGAGGAACGGGTACCCTACATTAAGACCTTCAAGTTAATAACAGTGATATAATAATGCAAAACAGACGTATCTACTGGCCAGTTTCCCACTCCAAAAATGCAGAGACCTGCCTTCATCCTATTGACATTTCCTTGAGCAGGCTGAAATACCCTTCTAAGCCTCAGTTTCTCCCTTTTCAATGAGTAGAAAATAACCCTCACATACAACAAAGGATGGCTGGGACACTCAAAAAGCATGACTCTCTGCACTGAGTTGGGAAAATACTACGTACCATTAAAGAGTGAGACTGCATCATTCTGTATTTTTTCCCGTAATTCCACTTGGTTTTTATGTTTTTAATTCTATTCTCTTAAGTATGAATCATCTCAAGTCCATTAAAAAGTCCTCTTAACCTCTGGTTCTTCATGTCAGGAGCATAGAAGCCAATACACTGTCCTAATAACAATCAGCAGAGTAAATGGAAAAATCAACAACTCTTGATGAATCCATCAGAGAAGTGAGGTCACAGAGCAAATTACCATTTTGGAAAAATAGCCAGGTGTATATAAAGAATCAAAACAGGGCCTCCCCTGGTGGCACAGCGCTTGAGCGTCGGGCTGCGAGGCTGCTCGCAGCCTCTGCAGCGCCGGTTTGTTCGGTTTGTTCCCTGGCCACGGGCGAGGGTCCCACAAAAAAAAAAAAAAAAAAAAAAGATTCAAAACATACCAGAGCAGAGGCCCAGGAGCAGAAGTCTCTGTAGAAATCAGCACCAGGGTAGGGAATCCTGACCTATAGTAAACAAGTTGATGGAGATTCAGAGTGGACAAGTCTGAAAATGAAAAATTCCAGAGGAGTTTTGGGGCATGGGGGCATCATTATCATGAGTTTTACTTCCAAGAGTGCTACTTGATTCTCAGAGTGAATATCTAAGAAAAATCTTCTTGTTCTTCTGGCAGGAGAGTTACCAGGTAAGAATCATTTTGAATAATGCAAGAACACTCTATTCTTTTTTTTTTTTTTAAGATTTATTTATTTATACAAGAACGGGGGTACAGGCCAGAGGTGTGGGAGGTGAGAAGATTCACCAGAGACAGAGTGGGGAGCAGAACAGGCAGACGGACTGAAAAGACTGCTGAGGGGAGCAGCAGGCAAGGCAGGAGAGGTCTGCCACACCATGTGGGTATCTGGCCGGCCAGGAATCAAACCCACTCTGCAGAGGCAGCAGACAGTTTCACAGTGCTGCGCTCAATGCACTGCGCCACCGGGGAGGCCCAAGGACACTCTATTCTTAATAAGCTTTGCCCTTAAGAGAAACTATTTTATCAAAACCTGAACTATTGGAGTTTTGTCAGAACCCAGCAGCTCTGGGGGAAGGTAAATAACCAAGTTCAGCTTCCTTAACCATCCCATTCTACTGTGGGTGCGGAACTAAGAAGTACAAAGCATTAGTGAAGCTGACAGCCCAGAGGCACAAACCCACTAAAAGACACACTTATATATTGTGTCTGATATACTGGGTAAAAAACATATAAATCTTAATAAAAGTCAAAAAACATGGTTTGAAAAGACAGAGAAATCATCAGGACGAGACAAGTCAGGGAAGTTGGAATTATCAGAACAGAAATTTTAAACAACTATATTTAATATGCTAAGGGTTCTAATGGATAAAGTAGACATCATCCAGGAACAGATGAAGAATGTAAATGGAAATCCTAAGAAAGAAATTCTGGAGATCAAAAACACTGTAACAGAGATGAAGAATATCTTTGATAGGCCTATTATCATACTGTACCTGGCTGAAGAAGGAATCTGGGAGATTGGGAATGTATGAATAGAAATCTCAAAAAAGTAAACCTGGAACAAATTTTCAGGAACTATGGGATACTACAAAAAGTGTTACATATGTGTGTGAGAATACCAGAAAAAGAAGTGAGAAAAGAGCCTCCCTGGTGGCGCAAGGGGTTAAGACGCAACCTATGAAGCTATCCACAGCCACTGAAGCACGAGTTCAATTCCCCACCAGGGAGATACCTACATGGCAGAGCAGACCTCTCCTGTCTCGCCCACTGCTCCCCTCAGCAGTGTATTTTGGTCAGTCTGCCTGTTCTGCTCCCCACTCTGTGGTGAATCCTCTCACCCCCGCACCTCTGTCCTGTACCCCAGTTCTTATATGCATAAATAAATATATCTTTAAAAAAAAGAAGAGAGAAAAGAACAATTACACTTGAGACCAAATGTCTGAGGATTTCCCCAAATTGATGTTGACACCAGCCCAAGATCCAAGAAATTCAGAGAATATCAAGTAGCACAAATGCCTACAAAATCACAACTCAGCTTATCATATTCAAATTGCAGAAAATCAAAAATAAAGAAAAAGAATCTTGGGAGAAGCCAGAGGGAACTACTCTATTATACAGAAGCAAACATAAAAATTAAATCTTACTTCTCTGAAACTATGTCAGCAAGAAGTGAAATACTTAAAGTGTTAAGAGAGAAGTCACCACTAATCAAGACTTATATACACTTAAAAACTGTCCTTCAAATGTGAAGAAGAAATAAAGTCTTTCCCAGACAAACAAAAGTGGAAAAAATTGTTTCCAGTAAACACGACTAGCAAGAAATATTAAAAGACCTTCTGAGAGAAATAAAATGATATAGGTCAGACATAGAGATCTACACAAGGAAAAGAAGGGCACCAGAGATGGAAGAGTGAGGGTAAAAAAAAAAAGACTTTTAATTTTCTTATTGGTAATGGAATTAATAGATATATTCGTGCAAATGTATTTGTTCACATGTATTATGTGTGCTTGTATGTGTATATACATATATGTGCATATGTAAAAACATATCGACATGTTATATCTTTCTCCATTCCTTTACTTTTCATCTACATACATCTCTATATAAAGTGGGTTTCTTGTAGATAGCATACAGCTGGATCTTGCTTTTTTATTCACTCTGACAACTTCTGTCTCTTATTTGTCATATTTAGATCTAGAGCATTGTTTTTTAGAGACTATCCATATAGTTAGGTTAATAATTACCTTGTTTATTACTTCTTGTTTATTTCTATTCACTGTCCTTGCTCTTGTTCCTGTTATTATCTTCCACTCTTTTTCATGTTCTGTTGTTTTAATTGCATATTTATTATTCTATTTTCTTTCCTTTCTTGTCAGTTATAAATTTTAAATGTTATTTTAGTGATTGTCCCAGAGTTTGCAATATACATGTATAATTAATTCATATACATTTCAAATAACACTATACTGCTTCATAATAAGTGAATAAAATGTCCTTAATTCCCCCTCCCATTTATATCCTTATAATATCCTTGCTAATATGCATGTATGTTCAAATATGTGTGTATATCCTTCACGACCAGAGACACTTTTTGGGGGGTGGGGGCCGGGAGGGGAGGGATTGGGGTCAGAATGGGGCATGTGCAGTTGTATGGGGGAATATAAAAATAAAATTTATTATTAAAAAAAAAACATTAAGAAGTAAACAATTCAATTTTAAAAATGGACAAAAGATGTCAACATCTTACCTAAGATACACAAAGGACAAATATAAGTCTATAAAAGAAGCTCATTAGGGAATTACAAATTCAGATAACAGTGAAATACTACCACACACTTGTTAGAGTGACCAACACCTAATTACTGACAATGCCAAATACTGTGAGGGTGTGAGACAACAGAAATGCAGAATGGTACAGCTACTTTGGCAGATAGCTTGGCAGTTTCTGACAAAGCAAAACATAGTCAAGCCATAAGATTTAGCAATCACACTCCTTGATATGTATCCAAAGGAACTGAAGACGTCTTCACAAAACCCTCCACACAAGTGTTCTTATAATTTTATTTGTAGTTGCCCAAACTTGAAAGCAGCCAATAGGTGTAAGGATAAGAGTCCATGGAACTCCCAGGCAATGGAATATTATTCAACACTAAAAAGAGCTATCAAGACATGATGAACCTTAAATACATTTTACCAAATAAAAGAATCCAATCTAGGCTGCATACTGTATGATTCCAACTATATGATATTCTGGAAAAGACAAAACTGTGGAACCTGTTACACAAAAAGATCAGTGGTTGCTAAAATTAGGGAAATGAGAAGGATGAATAGATAGAACACAGAGGATCTTTAGTGAAACTATTCTGCATGATATTATAATGACAGACACATGCCATTTTACTTTCTTCCAAATCCATGGATTGTACACTGAGACAACCCTCATGGAAGATATGGACTCAAGTGATAATGACATGTCAACATAAGTTTATTGATTATAATAAATTTAACACTGAGGATGTTGGCAATTGGGGAGGATGGTGTAAGTCAGGAGCAGGGGTATATGGGAAATTGGTATCTTCTGACCAATTTTGCTATGAATGTACGTAAAATTGCTTTAAAATATAACATCTATTTTTTAAATTAAATTTGAAAAGTGCATCTCTGTGCTGATTCAGCATGCACTTATGAATGTGTATCCCTCAGAAAACATGTTGGCTTGTCTCACCTAAACCAACCTGCATGAGTGAGTTGGGCTGATGGCTGAATTGATATTCATAACTGTCTGTGCACCCTGCTGGTAATCTGTCCTGTGATCCACTGCAGCCTGTTAGGACAGGTATTGATGAATCAGGTGATATCAGAAGGCCCCCCCCAGACACACAGGTCTCACTTCCTATCCTGCAGCCAGAAATGCTTCACCTTGATCCTTTATGAAGAGTCTCTTTGCCTCTTCAGTGTCTGCACTGAATTTCTCTTCCCCAGATTGTCAGCTGCACAAGGGCAAGTAGAGTCTGTCTGGCTGAGTGCTTCTCCTGTGCTTAGCATGGCAGAGACTCACACGGATGCCTGCCACAGCTACCGCCTCTGACTGGGCTCAAGAGCACAGATGCCTCTTGGCGAGTAAGGGAGGGAGGCAGATTCCTCGAGGAGTCACTGTGTGTGGGACAGGAGAGACGTGGCAAGTAGACTCAGAAATGGGTTTCACCAGCACACCCACTGGCCTGGACATGATCTCACCCTCAAAATTTATCTCTGCTCCTGGACCCCTAAATCTAGCATGACTCTGCCAGTGACCTGGTGGAATATTTTTAAAGGATTGCCACAGATACCTCTGCAAGAGCTTTTTTGGTCTTTTCAGTGTCCATCAAACTGGGACATAAGTTACATCCTCTCTGTGTGTATATATGTGTATATATATTCACATTTACTATAACATGCAATGGGCATTTACACTATATATAAATGCAAGAATGAAATAAATGTACATTTTCTTTTGAAGTATTTGCATAGTATGATTAGATAGATAGATCAATATATGACAGGTGATAGATGGATAGAGATAAGTAGATGGGATAAAAGTTTATCCATTTGTTTATTCTCTCCAGGGAGGGGGGTCATGCTGGCTGTTGCAGACCCCCAGGTTCAACAAAACGCTCACACACACTTAGTTCCATGTGTTAGTCAATGTGTTGTAGCTCTACGGTATAGTCCAGGGAGACCCAGCTTACATGTTCACTCTAAATAAGAAGCTGTTCTTCATGGGAACTTAGTTCTCCCCCAGTTCCTCTCCTTCTTCCCTCATCTGGGCCCCACACATTTCCCTCTCAAAGGGCCCACTCTGTTACTGCACCCCGGTACCCCCTAGGAGCTCCCTGGAGCCTCTGGTGGCGATCTCCTCCACGTGACCCTACCCAGGGTGAGCCTCTATGTGCCAGGAAACTCTTCAAAGCTCCACAGAGATTCAAGGACTGGAGTAGCATGTGCAAACCAGCTTGGAAAGCTATGGAGTTTCTGGGAGTGAGTGAAACTAGGGTTCTCTACCCTGAGGTGCCCCCTATAGACAAAGGAAGAAGACGTGATCATCCCTGACCTCTATCTCTCAGGGCTCTCCAGACAGTGGAATGAATAGGAGATATGTATACACCTACATAGAGATTTCTTATAAAGGAATTGTCTATATATAAGTATATATTATAATATGTAAAAAAAAAAAAGGAATTACATATTATATCGAGTGAAATTTACTATAGTGTAATTAACTCCTGTGATTATGGAGGCTGAGCAGTCCAGACCCAGGGGCCTCTAGTGTAGAATCAGATCCAAATCAGGTCCAAAGGCCCAAGAAGCAGGCGAGCAGATGATGTTCTAACACAAGCCCAAGAGTAGTAGGGTGTCCAGCCCGAGCCATCAGGGCAGAGAGGATTCTCCCTTCCCCCCAATCTGTCTTCAGGCTCCATGGACTGGTGAGGCCCACCCACATTGGGAACGAACAAAGAGTACCTACTTTACTCAGTCCCCCAATTCATCCAGAAACACCCTCACAGGCACACCGAAATTAATGTTTCACCAAATTTCTAGGCACCACATGTACCATTCAAGTTGAGACACCAAATTAACCATCCACCAAATACTTTTAAATCATGTCCCCAAACCTAATCTAACTCTCGGATGAGATGGCCAGTTAAGCGTGGTGCCCCCACAGCCCCTGAACATGGATCCAAGGGAGGCGATGCCCTGACACAGAGCAGAGGAGGAAGGGGACAGAGAGCATGCCGGGAAGATCTAAACCCCAGCCCCAGGGCTATTCCACCCTACATGAGGGAGGACACCTGACTCCTGCCTCCACAACACCAAGGGCAGCAACCCTACCAGTGCTGCCTTCCCCCTCGAAGTATGGGTAGGACCTCAGGTCCTAGCCACAACTCAGAAGGCCCCTGCATGGCTAGCTCTGAAGGTGGTGTCCAGAGTGGGGCTCCAGAACATTCTGAATAACAACAGAATTTCTAAAGGCCCATGTGCCACCTGAGACTATAAATCTTCAAGCCTCTCAGAACTCAGACTTGCACACACAGCAAAAACAACAATAAGGAAAAGAAAAACAACTCCAAACACATTTTTCCTCTGTTCTGAGCATTTTTCTTTGAAGAGAAAATGTCATATACTGACTGCCTGGCTAAGTTTTCATGGCAGGGAAAAGTCCAGGGCCTTCTACCTATGGAGACTTACACAGCCTATAGAAGCATTAGAATCAGGAAAACTCATGCCTGATGGATTGTGAAGTTAAGGACCTGCCTGGAGAGCCTCTCCTGGGGTTGCGGCTGCCCTCAGTGGCCCCTGATTTAATGGCAGGATGACCTGAGAGGTGGCGTTTGTGTCCCCTCTTACAGAAGAGCTCTGGACAAACCCAGAGCAGACCTGGGAGTGGGGGGCAGGGAGGCCACTGCAGACAGAAAGGCCCTGAATCCTTTGATTCAGGAAGACTTGGAGTCCCAATGAGTGAGAACCCCAAGTAGAGGAGCAGAACGATGCCATGGCCAGCAGGCTGTGCCCTGGCCTTCGAGACAGAAGTGGCCTCCTGTCCTGACACACACACATGCTGAGATGGAAGCCAGAAACTGAAGGTTTCCCTCAAGCCTCTTCTCTGACTGTCTATTAAAGCCCCAAAGTGAGGAGTGTAAAACCACCTCAGGCTCTGCAGCATCCTTCAGCAGCACCCCCAGGCTTGCTCACCCTGCTCAGGAGGCTTCTAGAGGGAGCAGAAGGGCATGGGCTTCGAGAATCCCATGTCTGTCACACCCACCACCCAAAGCAGTCTGAGGCTCCCAGAATTTGGGGCCAGGGTTATAAAGACAAAAGATAACAGGCAGGGTGCCCTCAGTGTCACTGGTGCCACTTTCTGCAGCTCTGCCGTCCTCAGATCTTCACTCCTGACCCTTTGAGCCAGCTTCTCAGGAGTCAGCTTCTCATCTGGGGTCCCACCTGCTGCTCAATCAAAGATCAACAGAGATCCTGCTGTTCAACTGTAAGGCACAATGGGCAACCAAAAGAAAGGGGGTCAGGAACTCCGGAGCCCAGGGGTCTTACCCCAGGCTCTGCATTAGAATCACCCAGAGCTATTAAAACCTCAAGCACCCAGGTTCTGGCCAAGACAGGCTGAGTGGAAACTACTGGGCTGGGGAGGCAGCAGAGTTTGCTTGGAGATGACCTAATGACTCTTAAAGGATGCAGAATCGCAGGCCTAGATGAAGATGGCAAACAGCCTGACCCCTGGTTCATAGCTTGGCTGCTATGACAGTGCTGCGGGAGCTATGAAAACACTAAGCGGGCCTCCCCAGTGGCACAGCGATTGAGCGCTGGGCTGCAAAGCTGCCCGCAGCCTCTGCAGCACTGGTTCAATCCCCCGCCACCAGAGGAGGGTCCGACATGGCGCGCAGACCTCTCCTGCCGTGCCCGCTGCCCTCCTCAGCAGTGTATTTCATCAGTCTGCCCGTTCTGTTCCCCGCTCTGTCTCTGGTGAATTCTCTCACCCTCCCATGCTTCTCACTGTACCCAGTGCTTGTATAAATAAATAAATCTAAAAAAAAAAAAAAAAGAAAGAAAGAAAGAAAGCAAACACCAAGGTACAGGTCACACGGGAAGAGTCCTGGGCTGGGGTCAAGCACAGCGCTTCATAAGCTTCTCTGGTAATTCCAGGGCCATGAACCTGGGATGGCTTCGCACAGCCCAGAGCCCCTGTGGGTCTGAACACGGTGTGAAGGCTTTTATAGTGCAACAACTCAGCCTTTAGGCCTGCCGGTGTTATTTTGGAATCTTCTGTTTCCCTCTCATCATGCCCACCTCATCCGATTTTCCTTTCCCAGAAATTCTCCCCAGAGCTGCAGCCCCTGATCCCCAGGCCAGAGCCTGGCACTCTGCTGAGGGTGAAGGACCAGAATATATAGCATGCTGTCCCTTCCCCACCACACACTCAGGACTCTGTATTTAATACCCACTGCTACTTTCATGGGAGGCAAGAGCACCTCCAGGCCCTCCTCCTGGGGAATGATGGCTGAATCACAGGCTGGGGCCAGGTATCCAGGCATGATCTGCTGAAATGTCAAGTCAGGAGTGACAATGGTGTAATGCTGTTCCCACCCAAGTATCACCTCCGCCACCAAGGCTGCCTCTCCCTGGGAGAGAGAGGATGTGATTCCTGAAAGCCGGTTGAGTTTCAAGTGCCAGCACCATCTTCCCAGCCCCAGTCCAGCCTGCCCATCCCACTCCAGGTATAAACCTGGAAGGCAAAAGTAAGAGAAAAGGACTGGCCTTAGGTCTTACACGGATATAGGAAAATGCTCTCAACACACATGCACATACATAGAATGCTGATGAAAGTGCACAGTGTGCGCACATACAGACAGAATATACAAATACACACCGCATGCACAAACATATATTCATGCACAAACACCCCAGTTTTGTTTGGTCTCAACCACCCCTTGCCAATTATATATTAAAACCATACCCATACTCCCAGGCCTTGCATTCACTCTAAGTTTGTCCAGGTCTCACTTGGTCAAGGTCATCTTGGACTGATTTAGAAGAAACCAAGCAGAGGTGGGGAGGGAGGGACAGCCACTGCTCAGTCAGCTGCCTGGAGATGCCCTGAGGCTCAGTGTTCACACCCTGGGGCTTCAGTTTCCTGCTCCAGGCTGTCTATCAGATTCCATTTGGCAGGGAACCATCCTATCCCAGCTTCCCTGGGATTCTCCACCCCAGCCTGTGAACCTCCCAGCATGTAAGCCCCCTGGGACCTGGCGGTGGTCCTGGGCAACTCTTATGCCTCTCCCATGTTTGAATTAGCAATGCCAACTCAAGCCAGAAAGACCCACTAAATGGAGTACCAACTCTGAACCAGCCTCTGCTATGGCTAGACTAGGGATATTTGTCTGTGTCAGGTCCTCTGTTGCCAACTCCATTAACAGATTCTGCAGAAAAGGTGGAAGTGCTGAAAGGTGCCCCAAGCTCAGACCAATACAGGAACCAAAGATTTCAGGGACCCAGTTATGCTAAGCAGCCTGGTTCAGTCTCCTCTGCTACCATACTGGCTACCACTGCCAAGAGGGAACACCAGGTCAGCCAGGTCCCCACATAAATCACGAGATGCCAAGGGATAGGAGAGGGTGTCCCTGGCCACTTTTGCTACCCCCAAAGGTCCTAATAAAATAGAAAATTTCCCTGAAAAAGAATATAAAGCTTGTGGATGCCAAAAAAAAAAAATGATATATGCAAAATAGTCCACCTAGTTCCTCTGGTCTTTGGATCCCTGATCTCTAACAAAGATGACAAATCAATAGCTATAACATACAGTGAGTAAATCAAAATCTGGCTTAAAAGATATAAATAGGAATTGTTAAACCACCTTGAATTATGTTCCATATGAATAAGCACAATAAGCAAATTCTTTAACACCTTTCAGTGATTGGTTCAAGGACAGGCCCACAGTACCCTTGCAGGCCATTCAAGGGCACGACACACAACTCTAGAACCTGGTTTGAGCTCTGGGACAGACCATCTTTTCTGGATAGGGATAGTTATGAGGTGAGACTGAAATTACAAGGGAACTCCTTGTGGAGGCTATGAATGAAACAATGTGGTCGAAGAGAGGACTAAATGACAGAGAGAAGCCAAGTCAAAGAAGGATTCAGAGACGTTGGCTCCTTTTCTCCTTTCTCCTCTGTACACAACCTCTGACCATATGGATGTCTCATGGTTCAATATGGCCGCTTCTGTTCCAGCCATCTCATATTTATCCTAACCAAAAGAAAAGAGGAATAGGCAAAGGTTGAAAGGCAGTGTTTTCTTAGGAAGTTACCTGAAGCTGCCATACAAAACTTCAACTAATGTCCCATTGCCTTGAATCTAGCCACATGACTGTACCTAGCTATAAAGCAAACTGGGAAACATTGTCTTCACTCTAGTAACTTTCCAAAATCAGGGCCAAGGAGTAGTTGTATTCTTGTGGCAGGGTGGATATTAGGGACAACTTCCCTTTGGCCATTATCAACCTGCCTGTCTGGGGCAACCAGGTTTGCATTCCCCCTGGACCAGGAAACCCTAATGCTGGCAAGTAGTTTTGGAAAACTTCTGTCTCACCCTTTCCCAGAGCTGCAGTCTCCTCTACTACTAACTTGAGATCCTGAATAGAGAGCATTTAGGGATAGAGGAACTGCTTCTAGCCACCCACACAAACCTTCAGTCTGCTTTAGTGACCACTGGGTCCCTCTCTTGAAAAACAACCTTGACCATGAGCATTCCTGGGTGCCAATCAAAGGTACTGAACTTGAACACCTGCAAGCAGGACTTTAAACCCCCAAACAATTCCCCAGAGCATCACAATAAGAAGGAATTTGCCAGCACGTAGCTTAGTAGCTTTAACAATGGATTAGTTCTGCAGATTTCAAAGGAAACTTCCACTGGGTTTTTGTCTTTCTGTGCTGTGATTAAGAAGTCTCATTTCTTCCCACAGCTGGTACAATTGGCCCCACTATTGGCTTGGTCTACAGCTTTGAGGCCTGCCTGGCACTGGGCAGAATGGGAGGCAAGATATCTAGCCTAGAACTTTGGGACCTGTGCACCTACTCTTCCCGACAGACACCTGGTTTGGACAGGGTCTCCTGCTCAGACAGGCTCTACCTGCATCAATGGTGGCCTTGAGTCCCACCCAACATTTCATGGATAGGAGAAAATCTCAGCCAAACCTGTGTCCAAACCCTGTCACAGCTCTCACTTATCTTCCAAGGGACCCAGGCCAAGTGTCTTGCCCTCCTGAGCCTATTGTTCTGCTGCCCCAGGGTGGGCGCTTGGAGTAAAGCAGGGACACATTAGAAGACATAAGTGATAATTTAGGCCAGGTCCTTGGTTTAGGTGTCATTACCAATGCCAGCACCCATCTGCCAGCTTGCTGGCCCACCTCTTCTCTGTTTCTACTATGCTCATGGTGAGTGGACCTGTAAGAGCTGACACACTGGAATTTGGTGGAGGGTGAACCCAAGCTGCCTGATGGCCTCAGGTTTTGGATTCTCCAGATCAGTTTCACCCATTGCATACTCTGTTATGTCCTATGGAGACTCCTGACAGCCAATATCAGCAACCCCACTGACAATTGTTACTTATCTCTATCAGGATCCACCCCTAACTCGGGAGGCTCTTCCCATGCCACATGCTCCTCCATCCAGAGAGGACTCTCCTAGAAGCCTCAGATTGTGGAAGGCGGGAGAGGCCTTGCACAGCCAGCACACACTCCTCCTTCTCATGCAACAAATGCAGTCAATATTATCAGCTCCTGCAGGACCCCATGAAGCTGCTTTGCATTTCCCCTGGTGTAAAACCAGCAGAGGCCCTTATCTCTGAAGCAGTCCTGCAGATCTAGTGTGGGGAGGAGAGAATGGCACCGGACCAGGAATTAATGAAGAATAGCAGTCTTGTTTCCTCTCTGCCTTTGCCTTTTTTTCCTCCTTCTTTTTCCCAAAGGCATAAAGATTTCCCTGGTCCCACCATGGAGATCTCCTGAATTTATAACTAGCCAAATCTAAAGAGGACCTTACTGAATTTTTGCTTGGAGGCTTAGAGTTTCCAGCTAAGTCACTGTTTTGCGCACAGATGGGAAATTCAAATAAATTACCTTGAAATGGAAATTCTAATTATCAAGGAGCTCACACACTTAGAATAAGACTACTGTGCATTTTCTAGAATGTGCTTTAACTACAAGATTGCATTGCAGGCTGTTCTGTCTAATGCATAGATTGTCCACATTCACTCTCCTCTTGTCCTCTCAATTATTTATTCCCTCTCACCTAGGAAGTAGGGAATGACAGATGCTGTCCAAAGCTCTGAAAACTTTTTATTTCAATTTACTGTTTGGAACTGAGTTTGTTATCAGGAATTCTGTGAACACATGCCATGATTCATGTCCCTATGCCACAAGCTTTCCTCTCATCATTAATCTTACCAACAACCCTTGGGGGTGGGTTCATTTCACTGATAGAAAAAGTCCAGAGAGAATCAGCAATTCAGCAAGGGTCCCATTTCACAGAAGTTGCATGTGGTATCAGGTCAGATCTATAATGCCCCTGTCACCCCACTACCACATAATGCAGAAATCACCTTGCCTGAGATTTCCTGCAGATGCTCTCCATCAGGGAAGCACCTGTGATCATAACTAGATAGTTCTAGAATGGGTATTCTTGGATTCCTCTGGTGAACGGAGGTTCAGATAGGCCTCATTACCATAAATACCCACAGCCCCTCACCTGCTTCTCCTGTATCTCCTCTGCTAGGGTCTGACCTGCCTTCCAAGGAGTCTGCTCAGTAAAGCATCTGATAAACTGCCCCACAACCTCAGCTAGTTGGTGTCTGCACTTTAAGTAACCCTGGGGACAGACCCCCCCTCGGTCAGGTGACTGTTCCCTGGTCAGGTGGGAGCTCTGTCTCCTGGGTCCCTTCTGGCTATTCTGGGGCTTTGGACATCAGGGATGGCGTGCCTCTACCAGTGAGACATGAGATGCCACAGGGAGGCCTTGACTAAGCAGGAAACAGGGAGCCATCAAGGGCTATTGAGAGGAGAGTGGTCCCAGGCGGGATTCTAGCAAGACAATTCTACTGGCAGTGCATGTAAAAGGCTGCATGGGAGAGACAAAAGAACAGGGATGTGTAGGACCCTGGTGAGACAGGAGGCAAGTACAGGGTGAAGGGTGCACACCAGCTCTCCAGATCACTCTGACACCTGGTGAGGCAAGACAGGTGATCCCTGGTCTGTTTCTCAGCTAAGATGTGGGAGACAGGATGTAACTCCTTTGACAGACTTGACTGGGAAATTGAGCTATTTCTGTGGGAAAAAGTGTTTTATTTTTAAAAATAGCCAGTGTAAGGGCAATGCTAAGGCTTTCCAGTGGACCAAGTTACTTACAGAACCAAGTTACTTCCTCCTAGAGCTTCCTACTAGGCCTTGTTAGCTGGATCATAGTTTTGACCTTTATCAAGAATTTAAACAATAGAATGCCAGGTGACTACACAGCCATCTCATGAGTAAAACCTCTGTGGAAGCGAACTCCGAACTCCGTGATGCCATCAGCATCCCACATCAGGCCTGTCAAGTAAGTCCTTTCTGGGTTTATTTTCCTCCCATAAAACCCTCAGGACATAATTAGCCAGAAAGCAGTCAGTGGAGAAGCACCATGTTTTGGGTTTTCCCTTACCACAGGGACGCTCACAAGAAATTTAGTGTCAGATGCAGTTACTGCATAGAGCACAGGTTTTTCATGTATTTCTTTCTTCAGCCAATGGTGTTATAATGTCTCAGATTGTTTGGAAGCAGTTTGAATCTCAGCTTCAAATTCCGGGGTTCCTTGTATCTTGAGAACAGGAGCCACAATGCTGATGTGAAAGCCCTAATTCCAGGGAACTGCATCTTGAGAATGTGTTTATAAAACAGATAAGCAATTACTGGTCTCCAGGAAGAACACATCATGTTAGAGGATTTCCTAACAATTTCCTTAAATATTTAATGATGTGCATTTTGTTCTCACTAAGGATAGTGGCAACTGGGTGGTTTTCAGAGCACATCTATTTCCATCCCAGTTGATCAGCCTAACATCTCTGGAGGGCAACCAACCCCACCAGGTAATAATTAAGGGGAAGGTAATTAGAGGTAATAATTAAGCCAGGTGCCTCAGAATGGAGCGACTCATCTGCAGCCATCACTGGAAAGTCACAGGATGGGACTGTAAAGCTTCTCTCCCACTCATTGAGCTTCCTATGTTTTATTGCCATCCATATTGGATGGCTGTCATATTTGAAGTATTAGCAAAGGGCTTAAAAGCAAAGGATTGGAGTAGATGTGCCTATTTTCATTGTCTCAATACATAAAGTGTGTGGTTGCAAGCAAGATGATTATGTACCTGAGCTTCAGTTTACTCATCAGTAGAAGAGAGATGAAAGTACACTTCAGAAGATGATAATTAGAGGAGACAGCCTGGGTCTGCATAACCCAAATGACTTTTAAGAATGAGAGCAAAGGCCACACCTCCTCCAAGGGTGGGCAAGGTGGGAGCCCAGGGCAGCTCTGTCTTTATTGCAAATCTGGTCACTTCCTCATTCAGGTGCCTGAAGAGCTTGCAGGATGATAGCAAGTTCAAGCCCTTTCCCTGAAATTGTAAGGGTCACTCTCTGTCTTAAATTCACTTTCACCAGGTGAGATGCTGAGAGGCAGAAAGCAACTCCAGCGGATGTCAGAGAGGAAAACACAACCAGCATGAAGGACCTCAGACTTGCCAGGGTGACAGTAGCATCCCAAGTCAACTCTGGAGGCCCTGCTGGGAGAAGATGGAATTTTGGCTGAGATCTTTCAAATCTTGTATGGATGGCCCAGACTTTATGATGATGATGATGATTGCATTAACATTGGATTGCATAGCTGTTTGTGCTTTAGAAATATAGGATCTCCCCCTTCAGGTGTTGTTACCACACCACACTCACCACCAAAATACCCATAAGGCCTCCACCATTGTCCTTTGTGCTCCCTCCCTACTTTGCCTCACCCCTCCCCCACCCTCTCCACCTCTGGCAGCATCAGTTCAGTAATCAGCTTTCTAGGGTATGTTGTTAGTTTGACATTTTCTGACCTTTTATTTGGTTTCTCTATATTCCCCATATATGTGACACCATCTGGTATTTGCCTTTCTACTTCTGACTTATTTCACTTATCATAATCCCCTCCACCTCCATCCATGTTGTTGCAAATGCAGTCGTTTTTTGATAGCTAAGTAGTATTCCAATGTGTATATATACCACATCTTCTTGATTTACTCATCTGTATTTGGGCACTTAGGCTATTTCTGTAGCTTGACTATTGTAAATGGGGCGGCAATGAACACGGGAGTGCATGTTTCTCTTTGAATTAGTTACATCTCTTTGAATTAATTACATCCTTCAGGTAGACACCTAGGAGTGGAAATAGGGAGTCATATAACAGATTCATTTTTTTTTAATAATAAATTTTATTTTTATATTCCCCATACAATTGCAGCCCCCCCATTCTGACCCCAATCCCTCCCCTCCCGCCCCTCACCCCCCAAAAAGTGTCTCTGGTTCATAGTTTTTTGTTGATTTTGATTTTCACTTTCTTATAGTTATTAATTTTCCTGGTCCCTTATTTAAGTTTTCTAGATTCCTGCTATGAGTGAGACCATCCGGTATTTTTCTTTTTCTTTCTGGCTTATTTCGCTGAGCATGATCCCTTCCAGCGCCATCCATGTTGCTGCAAATTGCATGTGTTTATCTTTTTTGAATGCTGAGTAATATTCCATGGTATATATGTACCACATCTTCTTGATCCAGTCATCTATTTTTGGGCATTTGGGCTGTTTCCAAAGCTTAGCTATTGTAAACAGTGCTGCTATAAACATAGGGGTGCAGGTGTTCTTTGGAATGGATGTTTCTGTGTCCTTTGGGTAAATACCTAGGAGTGGAATTGCTGGCTCATATGGAAGCTCTATGTTTAGTAGGTCCAGAGATCTCCACACAGCTCTCCACAGTGGTTGGACCAGTTTGCACTCCCACCAACAGTGCAGGAGAGTTCCTTTTTCTCCACACCCTCGCCAACATTTGTTGTTGCTAGTTTTTTTAATATGTGCCATTCTCACTGGTGTGAGATGGTATCTCATGGTAGTTTTGATTTGCATTTCCCTGATTACAAGTGATGTTGAACATTTTTTCATATGCCTGTTGGCCATTTGCATTTCCTCTTCAGAGAAGTTTCTTTTTAGCTCTTCTGCCCATTTTTTGACTGGGTTATTTTCTTTGTTGTTGCTGAGTCTCATCAGCTCTTTGCAGATTTTTGTGATCTGTCCTTTATCATTAGTGTTGTGTGCAAAAATGTTCTCCCAGTTGGTGGGGTTTCTCTTTGTTTTTGTTATTGTCTCTTTTGCTGTACAGAAGCTCTTTAATTTGATGTAGTCCCAGCTGTTTATCTTTGCCTTCACTAACAGATTCATTTTTAATCTTTTTGAGAAACCTCCAAACAGCTTTCCGTAGGGGCAGGACCAGTCTACATTCCCACCAACAATGTAAAAGAGTTTTTCTTCACACCCTTGCTAGTACTTCTTGTGTCTGATCTCTTTAATAGGGCCATTCTCACAAGCATGAGGGGGGTGTCTCATTGTGGTTTTCACTTGTATTTCCCTGACTATAAATGTGATGAATATTTTTTTCCATATGCCTATTGACCATCTGCATGTCTCCTTGAAGATGTGCCTATTGAACTCTTCTGCCCAATCTATGGTTGAGGACAAGATATTCTTTCTTCAAGACCAGCCAGTGTGTGGGGGTGTTGGGGGGGAGAGTGTACGTGTGTGTCTGTGTGTGTATGTCTATTTATGCCTCTGAGTGTACCTGTGCAGTGTGTGTGTTGCGTGCATGTGTCACCACGGCGTGATACAGTTACAAATGACCAGTCCCTTAGATAGGCATTAACAAGTTTGTCTTTCCCCTATTTCCTGACAGGTTTGTCTTTACATCTCTGATGGGCATTAACAAGATGAACAGTTTGTCTTTCCCCCATTTGTTGCAATTTCCCCCTTGTTTGATAGATTTATCTTTATGACCCAGTCTCCCAGATAAGCATTCCTGCATTTCAAGAAAGAGAAAGTTAAACATCAGCTATTGAAGAAAAACAAGCTGGTGCCCACCCGTCTCCATGCTGACCCTTCCTCTCCCCGTCACAGACCCTTGCCCATCTTTCCCTTTTTTTTCCCTTTGTATAAATATCCCTGCACTCTGCCAAAGAGCAGGACGGTTGTCTTTCAGACATGAATCTGCTGCCCTCCTCATTTATCTACAAATTAAACCTCTTTCCTTTTCCTCAAACTCTGTTTCCTTTTTTTGGCTGAGGGAAACTGAGGCCAGCGTTCAGTATCAGGCACACCTTGATTTCATGAGCTTAGGCCTCCTCCAGCACTCACATCTTTATCTAGACCTATAGCTCTGATCACATGCACCCTACATACAAAGATTATCACTCTAAAATCTTCAATTCATGAAGAAAAAGAAAAGAAAAACCCTCAAAATCCTGGCAAGAGAATGAGCCTGAAAGTAACCCATGCAAAACACCAACATTCATGTGACCCAGGCAGGGAGCACCACCAGCCTCTCTGCCATAGCCTGTGCCCTCTCCTGCCCTTTACAGAAATGTAATAATAATAATATTAGCCAAAATGTAATGCTTACTGTGAGGCTGGCACTGTTCTCAACACTCCACAAACACTGAAAAAGTAAATTGCCAAACAGAATGAATTTGTAAACTGATGAGGGCTCTGAAGAAATCCAGACAGGGTGATGTGATGGGGCTGCCTCTTTAACTGCACAAAGAGGGATGCATATCGCAGAAATAAAACAAGACAGATGAGGGAGGCTCAAGGACATGAGTAGCTGGAGGAGTATTTTACTGGGGTAATCCCCAGGGATAGGGGAGTTTCCAGTACCCTTCCCCACCCAAGGAAAGATGGAGCTGAGCAGGGAGGGGAAGCTAAAGGCAGGGAGAAGGAAAGGAGATCAAGAAGGAGACGTGGAGGAGGTCCATGAAGCACAGAAACATGTGAAGATGCTGTGCTTGCTTCTTTGACTGGGATGTGTATAAGAGACTTGGGGGACATGGAGGGAGACACTTGAAATAGACAGAGGTGAGAGACCCATGGGGAGGTTAACAATGGCAGCCTTTGTTTTGATTCTGTTCTTGCTCTTTTCCTTCCAGACTTGCCTGGCCCTTTCTGCTCCGTTCCTCCAGGTCCCTACCAGAAGTTACCTTAGATTTGTGGCAAATTTCCCAGCCTCAGCAGTTCTGCTTTGGTTCAACCCTGTTTGACTGGGCATTTACCCATGAGGGAATGGGTAATTTGGGGTGTGTGACTTGAAAACTATGTTCTTCCCCTTCTCTCTATTGCACACTAACTGTATTAAAGTTTCTTTCCATTGAATATCTCATACACAGAATATTTTTTGTCTTGATGTACCAAATGGCAGAATCCATTAGCAGGCAGGTTTGGGGGTTCCTGGGGTTCTCTTCACCCTGCCCTGTAACACTATGACATAAAGATAAAGAAGTGGCAGGTGTCAAGGTCCTAGAATTCATTTGAATTTAGGAAGAGGTTGTATGGTTTAAAGGTGGGGGAGGGACACATATTTCTAATTCATTAAGAGGAGCTTAATTTTTTCTGTTAAGTTGACAGACTAATGGCTTAAGAAGCCAGTATAAGATATTCGAAAGGTTTTTATTTACCTTTTGTGTAATTTGCCAATGAAACAAAGATTATGAAATAATTTCTGCATTTCACATCATCTTTATCAGGTCTTTTGTTATTTAATAAAACTGCGTCTTTACAATATTAAAGTTATTTTACAATTTAAAAAAGAGGAAGGTCATTTGGCTTCTTTTTTCCCTGTTAGAGTGATTTCCAGAAGAAAAGAGAAATACTAAATGTACATCCCAAAGAATGCAAGGAATTAAGAAGCAGAATGTCCACAATGTGCTGGAGTGCCTCATAATGACCCAAAGAAAGTCATACAATGGCTCTGCCTAATTTATGTGGGGGCTATGGGGTTCCAAAAATTAGGTGCCTTATACAAATTCCTGGTGCTAAAGTAGAGCCATAAAGATTTGCAGCCACTGTACAGTTGAGAAAGCCAGTCCCCTTGTAAACCCTGCTTGTTGCTTTATTTTTTTCAATATTTCGAGTCTTTTTTTATGAAATATTTCAAGTCTATTTTGAGTCACTTGGAAAAGTTTCAGAAAACCCATCCAGTCATATTCTTTAAATTCGCTTATAGTATTTCTTTTTTAGCTCCCTACGTGTAGCTGCTTGATAGTTTCTTTATTTATTCTGTCACTATTTTATATTCCCTGTGAAGCATCTTTATGACTGTTGCCATGAACTCCTCTTCCGCCATACTCTGCAGTCTGCCGATTGAGACTCCTCTCAGGGCTTTTTTTGCTCCAGCATTTGTGCTGTGCTCTTCTGTCTCCTCATTTTTAATTTTTATGCATTGAAATAGGGATAGACTTTCAGACTTCTTTCTTTGCACCTTACTGAAGTAATTGAAGAACTGGTACCAGCCAAATGTGGTAGGTATAAAAGAGGACCAGGGTAGTGGGGCACTGAAGAACCCCTTCAGTGAGCACCAGAAGTTAAGTCTCCTGCTGTGCAGTGAGTACCGAGTTGGGTGCTGTGCAGTGAGTACTGAGTTGGGGTCCACAGTGAGCCTCCTCTAGGCCTGCTCCTGGTCTTGTGCCTTTTAGTCTCATGTCCACGTCCATCTCTAGACTATTTTTATCCCTAGATGTAGTGCTGGGCAGGAGTGTAATAGTTGACAAAGGGTCACAGGCTGGGAGTTGTTCTCTTTTCTCTTGAAGCACAGTCTTATCTAGGGATATTTGCTCCTGTTATTAACAAGCACTTGAGCTCTTTTTATGCAAGTGTTCATTTGTTGTGTTGGTTCTAGACCTGGGGGTAGGAAGTGGCAGGTGTTTTTGAATATCCCAGCCTCAACTTTGAGTAGTGTAGTGGCAGGAAGGGCACAGAGCAGGTTTTCCAATCCCACAGACAGGTAAAGGTGGAGTCCTGGGAGCCCTCGGTGGCTTTCTCAGGATTTTACTGAGCTTTACATGTAGTGCAGCAACCAGGTACACGGCAGGCAGGGGTGCAGGTGGGCCAGGAGGCTGGCAGGCCCCCAAGCCCCTGCAAGTCTTCACTCTGGGCTCCTCTGGCTTCTTTCTCCCCTTCTCTCTCCTTCTGCTGCTTCTCTTTGTCACTACCTCAATACTCTTCCCATGGCCTACAGAAGTAAACAAGATAGTTTGCAACAATGTAACAACTACAGGTACCCCATCAGGCAGGGCAATCCTAATGATGGGAGGGCAGAAAACCTGAAAAACCATTTACCCTACAAGTAGTAACCTCTGTTATGGGAGAACCCACCAGTTTCTTCTAGGACTTCAGGTTCCAGTTATTCTATATTGAGAGTCTCAAGCTGAAGGCCTGTGGTCCCAGCTCTGCACTTCCGTAGCTCTCTAACAGTGCAACAGGACACCAACTCTGCCTCCTTATCCAGTACACTGCCCAAATCTCAGGAGTCCCCAATATTGGTGTGTATCCCCAAGTCAACAACTGTAGGGGTCTCTGCACAGTAGCCACCCCTGCCTCTCATGGGTTCTGTCTTTATCACAATAAACACAGTTCACTTAGAGTTTTCCTACCCCTTTCTACCAGACTGTGGCTTCTAGTATGCACTATGGGAGTCATTTTTTCTGTCAGGGGCTCTTGGCATTGTCCTGATACAACTTAGTTGTGAGTATCTGGAAGAGAGCAGCCAGCGTCCTTTCCAATGCGATCCTCCCAACTATAGATATCGTGGATGCTGGGGGCAGAGAGGGTGGGGGGGTTCCTACTCCTTCCTGGAACCAATTCAAGCTCCAGTTCAGCTAAGGAGCCAACACATGGACCTCCACGTCCACAATTCCATTTGTGATCACCCTTCGGGTGGTTCTGGGTGCTGATCATACTCAAAACCAAAAACAAAGATAACTTCACAACTATAGGAACTCCCACAGCCCCCTCAAATATGAGCTTGTGCTTTTCCATCCAGATCTAAGAAAACTTGGAGAAAGGTTTATAACTATCTTCATTTGCTTCAGCTTACAGCAAGAAAGTTTCCATTTGGAGATGAGTTACAGAGATTTGCTAGTGACATGATTGTTCTTTAGAGAAGAGAAATGAAACCATTGTCGTTTTATTTTGTAAGGGTTTTTTGGATACCACCCTTGGAGAGCAGGTTTAAGATTTTAGGCAAATGCATGAGAAAAAGATTGCATTTTACTGAAATGCAGAGACTTGGCATGCCCTGGTATCATGTGGGGCTGTCTGATGAGCTGCCATGGCCTTTATTGTACATCATGCAGACCAGTTTGAGGAGTCAGTGAAAAGCAGACTACCACCAACCCTCAGACACATCCTGCAGATCAGCATGGCCCAGCGATTGGCAGCCATTGAAAGAACTAGCATCACAGAAGACATCGAAGCTCCATAATCTTTATTACAATCACATTAGCAATTTCCTCCAAACAAACTATTGTGCGGTCCCTCACTAGTAGCACTAACATTGGAAATGAAAGCACAATTTTTTCTTGAAATAAATAAGGAGAGAAACATGGTCCAGCCACATTCATTGTTTGACTAAGACAACAAGCTTTGGAGAAGATAAAAAAGGTGAAACCATCAACCAGATATTTACCCAGAGGGAGTATCCTCAAGTAAGTAAAGCTCATTAAGTGTTGATTGATAAGAAGTGGGGATACAACACAGTAGTGAGGTAGGAAGAATGAAAGGGAGAAAACAAAAGGAGGAAAATGTCAGCATGTGAAGAAGCCATACTCACTGATGACAGTGAGCCATGTGGCGGCTCCTGAGAGCAATGTGACAATTGCCACTATTTCGCATTAATTGGGTGGCTGTGCTATCGTGGCATAATTAGCCCCCTGCCCCTGTGCGCTGGACTGGACAGTCAATGACGGGTAAGATCAGGAAGTGAATTCTGACAACCTAAGACAGACGCAGTCCCCGAGGGGAATTTGGTTCCCACCTTTTCATCCATGGAGAATAACTGGAATAATTAGGCCTGGGCGTTGTTAAGGCACCACCAAAATATGTTGTTACTCATTGCCAGCAACTAGGCGCCAGAGTAAAGGAATGCAACTATGGAAACAGAAACTATTACTTAGTAAATAATATAGCCAAACACAGGTATGGGAATAGATAATAGTATATGGAAGACATAATGAACAAAGTAATAATAACAATGTAATCATAATTCAGATATTCTAGAATGAACTTCCAGTAGGAAGATTAGAGTATGAAATACTTCTGATTTGTACTTGATTTCTTGATAAGCAAGATGTAATGATAAGTGTCACAATATGCACGTATGCCCTGGTAAAAGATTAACCATATGCTATGCAGAAACAATGAAGCAATTACTGTAAAAATGTATAAAAAGAAAAGATTGTGTACAATAAAGCGCACTCAGATTTTCACTCTCCCTTGAGTGTGTCTGTGTGTCATTCTTTCTTGTCCCTCGCCCTAAGTCCTTCGACCACCTCTAGCTCATTCTCATTCAACCCTGAGATTGTCTCAATCTCCCGCCACCGCTGGGCTGGTCCGCGGCAGAGCCACACCAAAAAAGCAATATTTACCAAAAGACATGGCATGGTGGGTGGGAGGTGGGGAGGGGGGAGATTTTTCATGTTAATTGAAGAGGGCCAGTCCTTGTATAATTGAGGCAAAAGTGTCATCCCAGGTGCCTTCCTGGTGGCACAAGGTATTAAGTCTCAACACTACGAAGCTATCAGCAGCCACTGCAGCATGAATTCAATCCCCAGGCAGGGAGCTGACCCACAGTTTGCCTGATGCTGCCCTCAGCAGTATATTTTAGTAGATCCACCTGCCCTGCTCCACACTCTGTTTCTGTTGAATCCTTTCACCCCTACACACACCCACCTCTGGCCTATACCCCAGCTCTTGTATGCATAAATAAAAAACAATAAATC
Source organism: Talpa europaea (assembly GCF_964194135.1). Taxonomy (NCBI): domain Eukaryota; kingdom Metazoa; phylum Chordata; class Mammalia; order Eulipotyphla; family Talpidae; genus Talpa; species Talpa europaea. The sequence goes on from NC_140078.1 coordinate 40,021,844, forward strand.
TTTAAAAAACAAAAGTATCATCCCAAAGAAATTCAACATGGAGAGGGGTTACAGATCACTGGAAGAGCATCTAGTTCCCTTTCAGACCATTCAACAGTGCTTATATCCACTCATTATTTCTAGGATTCATTCACCATATGTTCCCTGAGCATGGCCATGTGCCAGGTTGACCCAAGAACATGGGATAGTGCAGGGGAGAGCAGTCCCACATTCTCAACCATAGAGCCTACATCTTTTTTTTAAAAAAAAGATTTATTTATTTATTTGTACAAGCACTGGGTACAGTCAGAAGCGCAGGAGGGTGTGAGAATTCACCAGAGCCAGAGCAGGGAGCAGAACAGGCAGATGGATGAAGTACACTGCTGAGGGGAGCAGCGGGCGGCAGGAGAGGTCTGCGTGCCATGTGGGACCCTCACTGGCGGCCAGGGATCGAACCAGTACTGCAGAGGCTGTGGGCAGCTTCGCAGCCCAGTGCAAAACCGCTGCACCACCAGGGGAGACCCTAGAGCCTACATCTTAGTGGAAGAGACAGATGCTAAAAAAGTAGTTAAGCAAAATATATAGGATGTATGGTAGAAGAGGAGAAGTCAAGGGTAAAAAGAGGGGTGGATAGTTCTGATATTTTAATTAGGATAATAGGAAAACTTACTAAGAAGGTGACATTTAAGCAAAACCAGAAAGGGGTGGAAAAGTACCTCAGGGAAAATCCTAATAGACTTTCTTCTCAATTTCTTATGGAATATTCTCCAGAACTGACCACATATTGGGTTACGAGGAAAAGTATCAATAAATTCATGAAGATCAAAATCATACCGAGCATTTTTTCTGATCATAATGTAATACAACTAGAAATCAACTATGAAAATAAAGCAAAGGGAGCCTCCCCTGGTGGCGCATGTGGTTGAGCGCCACGCTGTGAAGCTGTCCACAGCCTCTGCAGCGCAAGTTCAATCCCGGCCAGCCGGTGAGGCTCCCACATGATGAGCAGACCTCTCCTGTTGTGCCCGCTGCTCCCCTCAGCAGTGTATTTCATCAGTCTGCCTGTTCTGTTCCCCACTCTGTCTCTGGTGAATCCTCTCACCCTCCCACGCATCTGGCCTGTACCCCGGCTCTTGTATAAATAAATAAAAATAAATCTTTAAAAAAAAGAAAAGAAAAGAAAGCAAAGGAAACTTCCAATACATGGACATTGAAAACAAACTACTGAAAGACCTCTGTGGTAATGTAGAAATCAAAAAAGAAATGATAACATACATCAAGAAAAATGACAGCAAGGACACAATGTCACAAGTGAGCTCCATCAATTTTTCAATTTTTCTCAAACTCTTCCAAAAAGTTAAGAAGGACTACTCCGAAACATAATGTATGAAGCCAACATTACTAATTACAAATACCAAAATCAAAAAAAAAAAACACAAAAAGAGAAAACTACAGCCCAATCTCCTTAATGAACAGAGGCAAAAATCCTCAATAAAATCTTAGCAAACCAAATGCAACATGCATTAAAAGAGTTATACACCATGACCAAGTGAGATTTATACGAGACACAAGTGTGATTCAACATTTGAAAATCAATGTAATTTACTACATCAACAAAAAGAAAGATAAAAATTATATGATCATATCTATAGATGCCAAGAAAGCATTTGATACAATTCAACACCCATTTATGATGAAAACAATCAAAAACCTTGGGGAAAATGGAGCTCATCTTAATATAATAAAAAGCCATATATGAGCAAACCACAGCTAACATCATTCTCAATGGTGAAAAATTGAAAGTTTTTCCACTAAAATATGGTAGCAGACAAGGTTATCCCCTCTCCCCATTAATATTCAACATAGCACTGGAAGCCCTAGCTAGAGAGATTGGTGAAAGAAGGACAAAAAATTAATCTTAATTGGGAAAGATGAAGTAAAACCATCATTATTTTCTGATGACATGATACTATATAGAAATCCCTAAAGACTCTAGAGAAAAACTAATTGAAACAATAAATCAGCTCAGTAAAATAGCATGCTTTAAAATCAATACACAAAAGTCAGTTGGCTTCCTATATACAAATAATGAGTTAGAAGAGGGAGAAATTAAGAAAATTATCCCATTTACAATCACTCAGATACACACACAATTAAATCTAGGAGTAAAGTTAACATAAGATGTGAAGGAACTATGCAAATAAAACTATAAGACATTGTTAAAAGAAATATAAGACCTGGACCTCCCTGGTGGCACAGGCGGTCGTGTGCCACACTGTGAAGCTGTCCCCAGCCTCTGCAGCACGGGTTCAATTCTGGCCAGCAAGAATCCCAAATGGTGAAGCAGACCTCTCCTATCTTGTCGGCTGCTCCCCTCAGCAGTGTATTTCTTCAGTCTGCTTGTTCTGTTTCCTGCTCTGTCTCCAGTGAATCCTCTCATCCTCCCGCGCATCTGGCCTGTACCCCGGTTCTTGTATAAAAATAAATACATGGAGAGCTGTGTGGAGATTTCTTGAACTATTAAACATAGAGCTTCCATATGATCCAGCAATTCCACTCCTAGGTACTTACCCAAATGACACATAAACAGTAATTCCAAAAGGCATCTGCACCCCTATGTTTATAGCAGCACTATTTACAATAGCTAACCTATGGAAGCAACCCAAACACCCAAAAATAGATGACTGGATCAAGAAGATGTGGTACATATATACCATGGAATATTACTCAGCAATCAAAAAAGATATACACATGCAGTTTGCAGCAACATGGATGGAGCTAGAAGGGATCATGCTCAGCGAAATAAGTCAGAAAGAAAAAGAAAAATACCAGATGGTCTCACTCATAGCAGGAATTTAGAAAACCTAAATAAGAGACCAGGAAAAAGACTAATCAATACAAAGTAAAAATCAAAATCAATAAGCAACTATAAACCAGAGACATACTACAGAGGGGTGAGGGAGGGGCGGGGAAAGGAAGGACTAGAGTCAAAATAAGGGGGGAGGTGCAATTGTATGGGGAATATAGCCAAAACAAAAATGCATACATTGTGCAAAGATGAAAAAAGATGTAAGAATTATATAAAATAAAATATTTAAATAAAATAAATAAATAAATAAATCTTAAAAAAAAAAAAAGATATTTCCTGCTCATGGATTGGAAGAATCAACATTGACAAAATGGCCATCCTACCCAAAGCAATTTAAAGAAGTGCAATCTCTGTTGAAATTTCAATGGCATTCTTTAAAGAATTAGAACAAACATTATAGAAATTCATATGGAACCCCATAAAACCCCAGATAGCAAAGCAATCCTGATCCAAAAGAAGAAAAATGACAGTTTTACACTACAGACTTCACATTATAATATAAAGTTCTAATAAGTAAAACATCATGGGACTGGAACAAAGGAATAGAATTGAGATCCAGAAATAAACCCACACCTATTTGGACTGTTAATATATGAAAAAGGAGTCAAAAACACACACTGGAGCAAGAAAAGTCTCTTCAGTGAATAGTTTTGGGAAAACTGGGCAGCCACATGTTAAAGAATGAAGCTAGATCACTAGCTCACACCTTACAGAGAAATGAATTGTAACACCTAAAACCATAATATCTATAGAAAAAAATATAGGCAAAACACTTTACAACATAAGCTTTAGTGATGTCTTCACAGATATGTATCCAACAGCAAGGAAAACAAGAGAAAACAAACAACTGAGACCAGATCAAACTGAAAACCTCTGCCTTCAAAAGAAACCACAGCTAAGCAAAAAGACACCCAACTTAATGGGGAAAAATATTCACAAACTACACATCTGACAAGGGACTGAATTCAAAGACCTCAAAGAACTCATCCAGCTCAACAAAAAGAAAACAAATAAACCCAATCAAAACAAAGAGCTAGCACAGAGGGAGGAGAACAGGAGGCTGTGGTGATGGTGCACTGGTGCCTTGGGGAAGGAAATTCTATGGGGACTCAACCTGAGGGGGTGGGGGAAAGCAAATATTGTTTAATTTTTTTTTAAATATGGCAAAAATGTTTAAAAAAAAAGAGCTAAATAGGCAGTACTCAAAGGAAGACATAAAGATGGCCAATGGGCACATGAAAAATGTTCAATATCACTTATCAGGGAGATGCAAATCATGTCCACAATAAGATAACACCTCATGCTTGTGGGAATAGCCCTTATGCAAAAGAACCAAAAACAGTAACTGCTGGCTAGGGATATGGAGAAAAAGGAACTCTTTTCCATTGCTGGTGGAATGTAGACTGGTCCAGTACCTACAGAAAGTAGTATGGAGGATTCTCAAAAGATTGAAAATAGATCAATATATGACCCAGCAATCCCACTCCTAGGTACACAAATATACTAATTCAAAGTAAACTTGCATTCCCAAATTCATTGCAGCATTATTTACAATAGCCAAACCATGGAAACAACCTAAGCGCCCCAAAAATGATGAGTGGATCAGGAAGATGTGGTATAAATACACAGTGGAATACTATTCAGTGATCAAAAAAGATAAACTAATGCCATTTGCAGCAACATGGCTGGACCTGGAAGGGACTATGTTAAGGGAAATAGGTCAGAAGGAGAAAGGCAAATAAATACCAGGTGGTGTCACTTATATGTGGGATACAAAGAAACCAGACAATGTGTCAGATAAAGCCAAACTCAAAAGTTAGCCCTTGAAAGCAGACCTGGATCATGCAGAGGAGAAAGGAAAGAGGGAAGTGCAAGCACAATGTGGGAAGGGACACGATGTGGGAAAACAATGGACTATGATGATGAACAATGGGTTTTTTAATGGTGGAGTGCTATGGTGACAGCACCGGAAATGGGGGATATTATACTTCCAAAATAAAAAGAACTGTGTAATCCAAAGGCTGGCAGAATTTCAAAAAGAGGTTGATAAAGCTACCATCTAATGAAAGATTTCTACAAATAAAAAATCATGTCAAGGAGAGAAAAGATCATCAAGGACATGAAACAACACAGTGAAAAAACTTGAACTTACAGGTATATATAGAACATGCACCCATCAATCAATGGAATGCATTTTTGTAAGATCACAAGGAATATTAACAAAAGTTACCCATCACTTTGGCCATCTATCAAGTCTCAAAAGATCACAAACCTCAGCATCATAGACCATATTTTAACACCATGCAGTTAAGTTACAAATCAACGATAAGGAGATTTAAAATATATATTTGGGTAATAAACAGCACTCCTATAAATTATCAGTTAGCATTAGACTAACTGCAGGATATAGGATGTAATTTCTAGGATGAGCAAAAAGATAAAGTTCATTAATTTCAAGTTAATAAAAGGTGAAGTGAATTGCTCCCTTCTGAACAATTTATAGGTATCAATATCTTAATAGTTAAAATAATGAACATATTTGTCAAGCCTGTCAGATACAAAAAAGAAAGTTCTAAGAGTAATTACATAGTGTTGTATTAGAAAGGAAGTCTGAGAATGAGTGAGCTAATCAGCCAACTTAAGGAAATAAGGAAAAATAGAATAAACCTTAGGAAAGTAGAATAAAAAAGATTATAGAAAAGCAGAAATGTATGAAACAATCTCAGTAAAGTTACTGCAGACCTTACTGCAGTTCCTTGCCACTCGTTTATTTTATTTGAACTGATTCAGTAACTCCAAACATCAGTGCTCCACCCCCTAACAAATGAGGGCCAGATACTGTGGTAAGTGTTTAGGACACCCTAGTGAACAAAACAGCCAAGGACCCATGAAAAGTAAAATTTATAAATCATTTAATCATCTATGTGCTAAAGATTTTAAGCATTGTGGGAAGGAAGGAAAATAGAGTCAGACAACATTGCTACTCATTAGCCAAGGAGATGGGTAAAACATTCAAGGAGAGAGAATAGTTAGTGCAAAGGCCCTGAGGCACAGTCCTGCCCAGTGTGCTAGAGGAACAGCAAGGAGGCTGGGTTGGAAAGGTAGAGGAATAAAGTGGGGAGAGGAGAGACTGGAAGACAGAGGCAGGTCCCTGAGCTTGGTAGAGTCTGTGACTTACCCCGAATGACATAGGTCTCTACTGCAGGCCCGAAGCAGGAGAGTGACAGGACCTGACTCAGCTTGGGAAGCTCACAGTAGCTGCTGTGATTAGAGTGTAGGAGCAGAGAGAAGAAGCAGGATGACCACAGGACATACACCACAGACTCCACAGAAAGAAGCACATCCTCTTGCTTTCTGAGACTTGGTCCTCAGGGTGGAGGGTGCTGCCCAGGCAGAGGGAGGATGCTATCTTCAAATCTTTCTGCCCTGACAATATTTTCTGACATCATCTCCAACATAAAGCAAATGTGTCTGAATGTAGCACAATTAGGGACAAGGCTAATGGACAACGGAGTCTAGGCACCTCTGCGGGTTACAAGTCAGCTGACCCCTGCTTTCCACCCCAAGGAAGCCAACAAATCTGGAACAAACACTGCTTTAGTGGACTCCCGCATGCAGGAGGCCCGTGTGCCCTGTGCCTCGCAGATCCTGGAGCCAGACAGTGATCAGTGCTTGCAAGTAACATAATGTTTTTACGGAATTATGTTTTAATCCACTTAAATCTTTACACAATCCTCTTAAGACCTATACATGAGATCTGTAATTATTTTAAGTTCATAATGGCACATACTAGTAATCCAACTTCAGAAGTGAAATACTACAGGCCCCACCACAGGTTGAATTTTCAAGTGGCTAAGTGGAGAACTCTGGCCCTCAGATCTCAGAGAGTGGTGCATAAAGCAGCTTCAGCAGTGAATTTCCCAGAGACTTTTCTAGTTGATCTAGTGTAAGGCCTTTGAAGAGTTGGCAGACACACCACTCAGTGAGGAACACCCAGTACACTTGCAGAGGGAAATATTCTGCTCTTCTTACTGACATGGAAGGTCTCAGATGCAGCTGGCAGGACCCATGGAAGGAACATGTTATGCATTCGTGTTTGGTGGATTACAACTTCCCCCAAGCCAGTTTCCAGAAACAGAGATGATAAATAAGTACATTAGTCTCCAGGTACTCAGATTCTGCAGGAGTCCAGCAGAATCTTCTGTAAATGATTGAGTTGGGAGAGGATGCCTGCCCTCCAACACCTCAGTCTCTACCTGCAAACTCCAGCTAACTCTGGGTGTATTCCAGCCACTTCCTCAGAGCAAACATGGAAGAGGGATGAATTGGACATTCTGCCAGATTCCAAGTGAGCACTTTGCAAAATCTCTCTCAGCTTAAGATATTGTAGTTGCCTTGTCCCTCCTCCTTTAAACCCATTAGCCACCTGTACTGTGTACACTCAATCAGTGAAAGAGTGCAAGGTCTGCAGGGGGTGCTGTGGGGCAAACACAGGGCACAACCCCTGGCTGAATTCCCTGGTCCAGACTTGCCTTCTGGAGTGGGCAGAACAAACTGGGGTGCCACTGCTGCTTCCCAGGGAAGACTTGTCCTGCCAGGAGGACCTGTGTCAGCTTATCAAGTTAGACAGGTGGGGTTTATAGCCAGCCTTCCTGGCCGATGCCAACCTTCCTGAGAGGAGTTGGTGCAGAGATCCACATGGGACCCCAAGTTGTCCCACACAGATAGGGAAGAAACACCTGCTGAAGGGCAGGCACAGAGATGCCCTGGCTAAGACTAAGGAGATCCCTGGCTCACGTTCTACTGCCTGGAGTCTGGGGCCAGCCAGGAACACCTGTCTACTGAGCCATGAGAATGAAAGCTGGGGACAGAGAACCAAGGGCAGAGCTGGACCCCAATAAGGGGTCCCCCCCAGTAAGCCCCAGTTAAGCTCTGGGAGGGAGAGAAACAAATCACCCCTTACCCCACACCTATCCAAGTGTCTTTCTTCAAGCCCGAGGTGCTTCCTGCTCCCAACATCTTACAAAACAAACCTTCATTTGATTGTTCTAGTTATATGATTAATTTCAGATCTCGTGTATTTATTAAACAGTTATTTTCTCAGGAGAAAAACTATCTTACTGTTCACGATGTGGACGAATTCGTTTTCTTTTCTCCCCTCTCCCTCTCCCTCCCTCCCTCCCCATCTCTCTGATTTGCCCCCCTGCATACCATAAAGCCTTGTAGATTCCAAGCAGTGCCACTGCTTCTTTGAAAGTGTTACTGCCCTTAGCTCTTCTGCCACTGACAGTCTCTGTCTCCAGAATCCCCACTCTTGATCCTTCTCTGACCTGTCCTTGGAAGACAGCCAGGATGTGCGGATGCTAGCACCATAGCAAATGAGGCCTTGCTGGGCAATCCTGCTCCTGGATTGTGTCCTCAGGCTGAGATCCACCGATTTCACTATGCATCTTGGCAAGAAAAAGGCAATTCTCAAATGGACCTGCAAAATATAAGGTACATGGACCTCTAATCCATGAAGATATGGAGGGAAGACATGCACTACCCCCACTCAAGGGCAGGAAAGTGGGACCACCAGCAGGAGGATCCTCTTGGCTCACAGAGGCTTAAGACAGTGGCCAGGCAAGGTCATCTCTGCATGCCCCTAAGACAGGACCCAAGCAGCCAGCCTCTCCGCCCCTACTTCTTCCCTACCTCGAAATCTGCAGGGCTTCCAGAACTGTACCCCCTGGGATGGCTGGGCAGATAGATTTGGGAATCGCTATAGGTTTTCTTGGGTTTCATGCTTTGTTTTAAGTGATCACCAGCGACACGGTGCAAGCCACTAAAAGAAGTACTGCCTAGGTCACTGCCTGATCAGACCCCATTCTGTGGCCATCAGTGGTCTTGCCACATGGCAGCATGTCATGGAAAAGCCAGAGTCTTGAGCCAGACAGAAAGGAGGTGAGCACCAGAGAGCCTGTATCCTGGGACAACCTATCTTGTCTCATCAGCGCTGCAGATTTTACTGGTCTCTTCCCAAGAACCCCACATTCTGGGCCTCCCAGCCCTATTGGCACAGCCACCACTTCATCCAACTGCTGCATCCAGTCAAAGACTGACTTCACGATCCAGAGTTTACAGCAACTTCAGCTGGCAATTCTTCCCTGAGACTTTCACCTGCCATATATGATCTGTTCTGGTTTCTCCACTGGCTGCATCTTCTTAAAGACATTTGCAATTGTTCCAGCCTCAAAGTCCAAATCCTAGTTCCTCTGCTACCTTCTCTGGAACTGTTTCTTATTGAAATAAAACTTTCCCATCCCCTGATACGTCTCTATCACAGCTACTGCTTCTTCCCGGAGTGAGTAATCACCTTGACATGGCCGTCCTCGGCATGCATGATGCTAAACCCTAGCCCACATCTCCCCGCTACCAGCTCCAGCGACAACCCAGGCTTTGCTCCAACCTGAAGCTTACTACAAACCTCTCCCTGCAAGATGAGCATCCCTGAACCTGCAAATCACTTGGGCAGGATGATGAAACCCATCAACAAGCCCCCCCACCACCACCACCACCACCAGCTCCTGCTTGCCAGGGCACTCTATGCCTGAGGACAGAATGAGACCCTGGGAATGAGGCAAACTGGGAACGAGACCACCTGCTTCCTGAGTGCTGAAGCACATGAGTGGGAAGATGAGAAGAGGCAGGAGGGTGATGAAGCTCCCCAAGGAGTCAGCTCCCAGCTCCATCTCAGAGCAGTGCTGCCCCTGTCCCCATGATGGGACACCATGGTGTCCACCTGACCTTCCCCATGTGACTCCCCTGAGTTACTTGTGAGGTCACCCCATCAGTACTTCTGTAACCAGCACATGTTGACTGAGTACCCCATGTGTGTAGTGAGCTACTAATTATTTCAATATATCCTTAGGTCTTCTCTCCTGCATTTGCTCCTCTCTCCACTGCTTGGCCACTAGACTTCTGCAGCCTCAAAGGGACACTTTCAAATCAATAAATGAATGGCTGAGGTATAGGAAAGCAGGCACCATGGAGCTCATGAGGAGGGGCCACTTGGCAGCATCCTCACCGCACAAACCCATACCCCAGGGAGGAGTGAGAGGGAAGATTCAAATGATGCTTTGTCAAATGCTGGTCTGGGGCAGCCAAGGTTGCTGCCTGCTCTGTCACCGCAGATTGTTTCCACTGCAATAAGCTGCCATGGCAAGGAGTCTGCAGACCAGCCATCCTTAGAGGGAAGCTGGTACCCTCCACTGGGTAATAATTAACAACGCCTGGGGCAAGCTGCTGTGTAGGCAGTGGAGCTGCCAAGCTAGAGCCAGGATCGGGACCCCAAACTGCAACTGTGCCTGTGCCTGGCTTAGTGACAGCTCTTGTGGAATAAATATTAATGCACACTGGCATGGCCGCTTTATCCTTTCCAAGGCATTATTCATGTTTACTATCTTATTTTGCCTCAAAGTAAGCCTCTGTGAAGTACAATTTAGATTATTTATTCTCATTTTACAGATGAAGAGAATTGAGAGTTTGAGGAAGTATGGCCAGGTAAACATCATAAGTCCTAATTACTTGCAAATTTGGAGAAAAAGTAGAAAATACATGCTGATGTCTTGGCCCTTGGCTACATCCCCTCAGAGGATGAAAGTTCATTTGCAATGCAGCCACTGTTCCCACACCAGCAGGACACTTCCCTCCAACCTCTCTCCCCATCCTTATCCTTTCTTTACTTCCCTTTCCCCCAACTCACAGCACCTCTTTCTTTTCCTCCCTCCCCAGGAAAAGCTAACAACACAGCTTCCAAACCAAGCCAGACCATCAGACCAGACCCTTTTCCCAAAAGCCACAAGCAGGAGAAACCACTTCCATTCGATGTGGAAGGCACGCTGAGCCCAGGGCTCAGAAGCTTCAGGAAAGGCACAAATCTACCAGATGAGCAATGCCTGGGCTGTAAAATTCACAAAAGGTGGGGGATATAAATGCACACACACTGATATGAAGCAGGGCCAAGTACAGCAGGTGACCATGCATATTTCCAGTAAGCACAAGAAGCAGGCCTATGTCTGACTAGGCGCCTGCACATGCTGGGGTGCAGTCCAGTTCACTGCAGAGCTGTGTGGATGCCGTCCTGTCCAATGCCCTCTCTGTGTGCCTCAGAGCAGCCTGAGAAAAGTCTCTACAGGGTCAGACACTCAGCCTCTACTTTTCATCCACATTTGTTTGAGTCCCAGAAGCTGCTTCCTGTGCTTCAAATCAGGAGATTGGCCCATCCCCCCCCCCCCACATCACTGCCCAGGAGGGACAAAAACTCCCATCTTCTACAGGATTCAAGACTGAAATTCAATTAATCTGCCATCTCAATGCCATTTCCATGTCCTAAAGGACGTCCTCTCCCTGCCCTTGATGCTGAGCCAGGCTTTCTCAGCAGCCAGGACTCAGTGAGAGGGCTGGGCTGGGTTTCACAGGGCATGAGGGTCAGTGGCCCTTCAGGGGCCTCCCAAGGACAGGACACACATGGGAGACTTAGACTGGGCCTCAGTACCCTCTGCAGGGAGCTCCATTTCCCACTGGGAGGCCCCCACAAGGGTTGGGAAAACCAGGGGCAAGGATGTGAGCTCTTAGGGATCCCCCAACCTAAAGGTGTCTGTATTCACACCCAGAGCCTAACTCCCATTGTGAGGCCACAGCTTGTCACATGATCTTCATGGTTCAAGACCTTAGGTACTTAGGCTTCTAAGGAGCCTTCCCTCTTTCCCACCTCACAGTTAGAGTCCCCTCCTCCACCCAGCACCCTGAGCTCCTGCCCACCTTGTGAATCACAACTGCCAGTTTTTGTACCTGTATCTGCTGCCCAGGTAAGAACCAAGGGCTGAGCACCAGCATTCCCCTCATTGCTGCATAAGCATATCACCTGGCTGAGCAGGTATCACAAAACCGTCTAACATAATACTCAACTCTAAATACTCCACCTCAGTAGTGCAAACTGGTCCAACTATGGAAAACTGTCTGGAGGTTCCTCAGTCTACTAAATATGGAGCTACTATATGACCTGGCAATTCCACTCCTAGCGATCTACCCAAAGGACACAAAAACATTGATCCAAAAGAACACCTGTACCCCTATATTTATTGCAGCACTATTTACAATAGGTAAAACTTGGAAACAACCCAAATGCCCAAAAAAAAAAATGACTGGATCAGAAAGATGTAGTATATATACACAATGGAATATTATTCAGCAATCAAAAAAGATAAACTCATGCCAGTCGCAGCAACATGGGTGGAGCTAGAAGAAATTATGCTCAGTGAAATAAGACAGAAAGAAAAAGAAAAATATCGGATGATTTCATTTACAGCAGGAATATAGGGGAACCAAATAAGGCATCAGTGTAAAAACATAATAACAGTACAAAACACAACAAAGCAAAAACAATTATAAATCAGAGACATCCTGCAGGGGAGGAGGAGGGAGGAGCACAGGGGACTGAGGTGATGGTGCACAGGTGCATTGGTGAAAACTCTGAAGTGTGCTTAACACCATCAGAAATTAAGAAGGATCAGCTTGTCAGGATGTACCAGGGTCAGGATAACCTGGAGGCTGATAATAAGTTCTGGAGGCTGAATGAACACCAAGAACATCAACTGTGCAGTCTGTTCTGACCGGCTCTTTATGTATGACTGTCTTTGTCTAACCCATTAAAAAAGGCCACCTAGAGGTGAGATAACAAAATGGTTTTTTCAGGGTGATATATCCACCATTCTCAGATCAATGAGCAGTGATCTGAAAAATAAAAGCACTTATAGATCCAATATCTGTCTCTGCTTATTGCCTATTTGGTAGTGGCAGGAAGCACTCAGAGCCCAGGCTCATTCTGACAATAAAATTTCCAGAGCCAGTGGAGCTTGGTTCTACTCCCTCCCACTCTTTAGACCCCACCCCTCCTTTCCCAAGGAGCCCAGAGCCCTTAGTTGCCAGGAACCTTCACATGTTTTATTCATCCCTGCCATGCAGTTATTCACCACAGTATTAGTTATCTGTAGGGGCAAACAGATTACCACAAATTTAGCAGCTTAAAGTGCATACATTTTTATCTTGGTTTCTGTGGTCAAGAGTCTGGCAAAGGCTTAGCAGGGCCTCTGCTCAGGGTCTCACCAGGCTGAAAAAGGTGTCAGCAAGATTATGGTCTTATCAGAGGCTCAACTGGGGAGGGAACCTATTTCCAAGCTCCTGGGTGGTAGGTAGAATTAATTTCCTAACTCAGACCTGTAGTGGCAGGAAGGGAAAGAGTAGGATCTCCGTGATTCGAGCAGATGGGTGAAAAAAAAGTCCAGGAACCCTCTGTGGCTTTTGCAGGATTTGATTGGGATTTACCAGGTACACAGCAGGCAGGGGTGTTGTGGTGGTGGGGGGGGTGGCAGGCCTCCCAGCCCCCAGCAAGTCCTCACTCTTTCTGGACTCTCCAGTGTTCTCTCATGGCCACTGCTTCTCTGCTGGTGCTCTTTCGCTCTGCTCTTCTGCTGGCATCCCCGTGACACTGCCCTCTTTCTGGGCTCTCCGGCCCTCTCTCGTGGCCATTTATTCTCTGTTCCTTTCGCTCTCATTCTCCATACTTCTCTGCTCTACTGATGTCTGTCCCCATGATCCCGCCCTTATAAGCAGTCTCAGCCCAGGTGAATCCCATCTACATCTGCCCACACCCTGCCCCAGGTGCCCACCATCAGGCATGCATTCAGGACCGCAGGGATCCATCATCTATCCTAACGGCGGGTGGGCAGAAAAGCCTGACATAATTTACTTACCCTACAGACCCCAGCTTCTGCTTTCTGCAATCCCAGACAGGAAGACACCCAGTGACCCATCTGTAGGGTCAGGAAGACCACAGTGCAGGTTTTCTATGATCCAGAAGACTGGGTAAAGGAGGAGTCAGAGTCCTCAGTGGCTTTGCAGGTCTTTTATTTAGATTACAAGGCATATGGCAGGCAGGGATGCTGGGGGGCTGGGAGGCCTGCCAGCAAGTCTTCACTCTATCTGGGCTCTCCAGCATTCTCTGCTTCTCTCTTGGCTGCACTGCTTCTCTTTCAGCTTCTGTTCATTCTTGGCTTCTGCTGGCGTCCCTGTGACACACCCTTGAAAGCCCCGTCTTAGCCCAGGTGAATCCCATCTACCTATGCCCACACCCTACTCCAGGTGCCCACCATCAGGCATGCATTCAGGACCGCAAGGATCCATCATCTATCCTGATGGCGGGAGGGCAGAAAAGCCTGATACATATTCCTTACCCTACACCATCCCACAGCAGAATCCTCATCCCCCATCAGAGGTCTCTGGAGGATTCAACCCCATGGCTCACAGGGGTAGAAGACTGATTTGTACCCTGTAGGGTCAGAAATGGCCACAGTGCAGGTTTTCTATGATCCAGCAGACCGGGTGTAGGGTAAAGAAAATATCAGGCTTTTCTGCCCTTCTGTCATCAGGATAGATGATGGATCCTTGTCCTGAATGCATGCCTGATGGCGGCACCTGGAATAGGGTGTGGGCATAGGTAGATGGGATTCAGCTGAGCTAAGACTGTGCTTTTAAGGGCGGCGTCACAGGGGGACGCCAGCAGCCCCAGCCAGCAGCAGCAGAACCTGAAGGAGAAGCCGAAGCAGAAGCAGAGAGCCCAGATAGAGTGAAGACTTGCTGGGGGCTGGGAGGCCTGCCAGCCTCCCAGCCCCTCAGCCAGCACCCCTGCCTGCCATATGCCTGGTGAACCCCAAATAAAAAACCTGCAAAACTACTGAGGACTCTGACTCCTCCTTTACCCGGTCTGCATGGGATCAGAAAACCTGCACTGTGACCGTTCTTGCCTTTACAATTGGCGTAAGTCAGCAAGATCCATGCAGACGGGTATTGGAGCCCTCCGAAGACCTGGAAGGACTAAGGAGAAGACTGTTTGCCTGTGATGATGCTGGAGGCGCCATGGCGGCACAGAAGGTGGACAACGTCCACGAACTACAGGATGAGACCTGGCATGAAGGAGACGCCCGAGAGGACCAGCCAACAACACCGGAAAGGACCAGACGACACTGGAAAGGACCAGCCAACACCGGAAAGGACCAGCCAATGACCCCTGAGGCAGCAGGCCGTTGCTGAAGCAGGGAGAGGACAATGGACTTGGACTGATAAACTTGGACTGACAATCCCGCCAGAAGGCGGAGGACCTTGGCAGGTTATTTATTTATTTTTTTTTTTTTGAGAATCTGGGGGTGGCCAGTGGGCCTAGATGGCCAAAAGCAGCCTGTGCATGCCCAGCAGCCAGGTGGAGGAGAAAAGCCAACTAAGTAGGCAAAAGCTGGTGCTGATGCTAAGTTGAGAAGCCCTAAGCAGCTGTTAAGCAGCCTGGGTATGCTGAAGACCTGTGAGTCTCGTAAAATCACCTGTGGGTGATGCCCTGCTCATTCTTGAGTGAGGGTGAGGAGCTGAGGAACCTGTCCTTGGGGGACGGGTGGGGAATGTGGCCTGGGGTGGAGCCCAAGCCGAATGCAGAGTTTTGATCTCCGACCCATGTGCTTGTGCAGTGGGTTGGCCTGAGTGCAGGGGTCTGTGAGTCGCATGGGTGGCCATGAAGGCCGAGTGTTGGAGCGACTGCAGACAGAAACCCTGAGGGTTGGCGATTACCCCCAACAGAACAAAATTGCCAATCCCAGAGCTAGTGCATCCTGGGGGTGGATGCTGTGTGTGCCTTGTAGCCGAGACTACAGCCAGAGAAGGCCAGGAAGCCTGACGGCTCCTGGTATGTTATAGCAGATGCCGTGTGTGATTTCCCCTCCCTTGTATGAGCAGTGCCTTCGGCAGCAGATTTGGTGGCTTATCTGCTGGTACCAGTAATTGTCTTTTGCCCTAGGTTGGTGCCCTGCCTGGACTTATTTGTGTTCTGTTGTATTTTATTATATTGTATTTTGTTATATTTGATGTATTTGCTTTTGTGGGCCATGGCTGCATTAAGTTTGATAAGAAAATTGTATATATATATATATATATATATAGACTGTATGGCAGAAAACCCTGAGGGGGTGGACTGTAGGGTAAAGAAAATATCAGGCTTTTCTGCCCTTCCGCCATCAGGATAGATGATGGATCCTTGTCCTGAATGCATGCCTGATGGCGGGCACCTGGAATAGGGTGTGGGCATAGGTAGATGGGATTCAGCTGAGCTAAGACTGTGCTTTTAAGGGCGGCGTCACGGGGGGACACCAGCAGCCCCAGCCAGCAGCAGCAGAACCTGAAGGAGAAGCCGAAGCAGAAGCAGAGAATGCCAGAGAGCCCAGATAGAGTGAAGACTTGCTGGGGGCTGGGAGGCCTGCCAGCCTCCCGGCCCCCCAGCTGGTAGGACTCCCAGTCCCCAGCAAGTCTTCACTATCTGGGTTCTCCGGCATCCTGCTTCTCTCTCGGCTTCTGCTGCTTCTCTTTGCTTCTCTTTCAGCTTCTACTGGTGTCCCCATGACATTGCCCTTAAAAGCCCAGTCTCAGCCCAGGTGAATCCCATCTACATATGCCCGCACCCTACTCCAGGTGCCCGCCATCAGGCATGCATTCGGGACCGCAAGGATCCATCATCTATCCTGATGGCGGGAGGGCAGAAAAGCCTGACATTTTTCCTTACCCTACAGTCCACCCCATCAGGGTTTTCTGCCATATAGTCTTCATATATACAATTTTCTTAGCAAACAAACAATGCAGACATGGCCCACAAAAGCAAATACATCACAATATAACAAAATACAACAGAACATAAATAAATCCAGGCAGGGCCCCAACCTAGTGGCAAAAGACAATTATTGGTACCAGATGAGCCACCAAATCTGCTGCTGAAGGCACTGCTCATACAAGGGAGGGGAACCACTCGCGGCATCTGCTGTAACACGCCAGGGGCCGTCAGGCTTCCTGACCTTCTCTGGCTGTAGTCTCGGCTACAAGCCACACACAGCATCCACCCCCAGGATGCACTCACTCTGGGACTGGCGATTCTTTTCTACTGTTGGGGGTAATCGCCAACCCTCAGGGTTTCTGTCCACAGTCACTCCAACATTCGGCTTTCATAGCCACCAATGCAACTTGCAGACCCCTGCACTCAGGCCCACTGCACAAGCACATGGGTCGGGGATCCTTGGATACAAACTCCACATTCGGCTTGGGCTCCACCCCGAGCCACGTTCCCCACCTGTCCCCCAAGGACGGGTTCCTCATCTCCTCACCCTCACTCGATAACGAGCAGGGAATCACCCACGGGTGATTTTACGAGACTCACTGTCCTTCCTCAGCTTTCTTAGTGCTTAGCAGCCACTCAAGGCTTCCCAAACTTAGCATCAGCACCAGCTTTTGCCTTCTCGGTTGGCTTTTCTCCTCTGCCTAGCTGCTGGGCATACACAGGCTGCTTTTGGCCATCACAGCCTACTGGCCACCCCCAGATTCCTATCTCCTCGGGTGTACAAACAATAGCATTCTCCCCCAGGGTCCCAAAACAACATTAACTTGCCAAAGATCCTCCGCCTTCTGGCGGGATTGTCAGTCCATTAGTCCAAATCTGTTGGCCTCTCCCTGCATCAGCACTGGCGAGCTCTGAATCGTGGTCCTCTCTTCCCCGACGATTCTGCTGCCTCAGGGGTCATTGGCTGGTCCTCTCGGGCATCTCCTCCACTTGAGGTCTTGTCCCACAGCTCCCGGACCTCGTCCGTCTCCTGTGCTGCCATGATGCCTCCAGCGTCGTCGCAGGGAAACAGTCTGTTACTCCTTAGTCCCTCCAGGTTTTCAGAGGGCTCCATACCCGTCTGCATGGATCATCTTGCCGACTTACACCAATTGTAGGGTCAGGAAGGACCACAGTGCAGGTTTTCTGATCCATCAGACCAGGTAAAGGAGGAGTCCTGGAGCCCTCAATGGCTTTTTCAAGTTTTTATTGGGCTTTACCTGGTACAGAGCAGGCAAGGGTGCTGGGGGGCCGGGAAGCTGGCAGGCCTCCCAGCCCCCAGCAAGTCTTCACTCTATCTGGGCTCTCCAGCGTTCTGCTTCTCTCTTGGCTTCTGCTGCTTCTCTCGGCTTCTCTTTCGGCTTCTACTGGCGTCCCCCTGACACCGCCCTTAAAAAGCACAGTTTCAGCCCAGGTGAATCCCATCTACCTAGGCCCACACCCTACTCCAGGTGCCCGCCATCAGGCACACATTCAGGACCGCAAGGATCCATCATCTATCCTGATGGCGGGAGGGCAGAAAAGCCTGACATTTTTCCTTACCCTCCATACCCCCTCAATTGGTTGGCTCCCCTCTCTGCCCATCTCCTCTCCCCCATCATCTTCCTGAGAGCCCTCCCAATATTTGCTGCCAACATGTCTCAGAGTATACTTCTGGGCAAACACATCCTGAGACACCCCACCTCCTGCAGACTGGTACCCAGCCATCCTGTTTCCTTCTACAGGATCTTGGTTATTTTTCCAGTCTCCTAACACAGCCATGTCAGTACCTGTGGGCTGGTGTTTGTCTGGATCAGACTGAAAACACCTCTGGTAAACCCCTCCGCCATCCCACTCCTGTGTGAAGGCCAGGCCCCAGAGGAGATTGAGGCAGCGCTGATTTTTCTTCCCCCTTCTCCAGGCTGGAGCAGGCCGCAGCCCCACAGACCTGGAGCCACTCAGGGAGGCACAAGGCAAAATAGCCTGACTGCTGCATCCCCTGGGCCCGGCAGGCTACCTGCAGCTACCTGCCCATGATTCAGCTGCCCACACTCCAGGGTCACCTGCAAGCAGAGCAGCCAGGAGCTGGCATTGCTCTGCTGTGTCTCTGTGAACTGAGTGAAGTGCTGGGCTGTGGCCACATGTCAGCAGCACGGACTGCAGACCAGGCAGTCCATCGGTCCGGGAGGAGCAAGCTGCTCCCAGCGTTCTGCCCTGACGGAGAGCACAGCTCTGAGACACCATGGCCATGATGCTGGCCACCTCCCTCCCTGCTTGGGGTCACTGGCAATGCCTTTTTCTGGTGGTTTGTCTCCACAGCTGACTCACTGCACCCTGAACAAAAAGCTCATGCCCACCAGCCACCCCACTGCCACTCCCACAGACTCAGGGTGGGACTCAAATGTGTGCTTCTAGTGGTTCCTTCTAGGGTCTTTGCTTGATAAGAAGTGGACTGTGTTGTCTGCCTAGTGCTACAGGATCTCACCTGGGCCTTGTTTGTTAGCTTTCTATTGGTGAAAATCTAATCAACCTGGATGTACTTGTTGTCTGAGGGGGTACTATGATGAGACCAGGTAAAGCACCTGTGGGTGCTTAAAAGTTCTGAAAAATGGGCCTCCCTGGTGGTGCAAGGGGTTGAGCACAGCACTATGAAGTTATGCACAGCTTCTGCAGCACAAGGTCGATCTCTGGCCAGAGAGCTACACACATGGTGCAGCAGACCTCTCCTGTCTCACCAGCTGCTCCCCTCAGCAGTGTATTTCAGTCTGCCTGTTCTGTTCCCCACTCTGTCTCTGGTAAATCCTCTCACCCCCCCCCCCACAACTCTGGCCTGTACCCCAATTCTTGTCTATATAAATAAATAAATCTTTTTTAAAAAGTCCTGAAAACCAAGCTAAAAAACAGTCAATATCCAGTTACAAATAGCCAATACTCTGTTTCCCTTCTCCCCCACTCTGGCGATCAAGCCTGTGAAATGAGCCCCCCTCCCCACTCCCACTCCATGCCACCTGCAGGTCTCACCTAGGGGGTGTGGTTCAGGGCAGTGGCCACCCTCCCCTGTTGTGTGATCCAAGGTAAACCTTCCTCTCTTGAAACCAGTTACTGGCTGTAGCGTGAGGTAAAAACGTATCAGGTTTTTCTGCCCTCCTGCCATTAAGATTGATGATGGATCCCTGCAGTCTTGAATGCATGCCTGATGGCGGGCACCTGGAGTGGGGTGTGGGCATACGCAAGTGGGTACACCTGGGCTGAGAGACTTTGCTCATAAGGGCAGCATCGCGAGATACCAGAGGAGGAGCAGAGCAGAAGAGAGCGAAAGGAGCAGAGAAGTAAAGGCCATGAGAGAACGCCGGAGAGCCCAGAAAAGAGTGAAGATTCGCTGGGGGCTAGGGCCAGCCTCCTGGCCCCCCAGCACTCCTGCCTGCCGTGTATCTGGTAAATCCCAATAAAAGCCTGTAAAAGCAACCCAACTGAGGGCTGCTAGGACTCCTCCTTTACCTGGTCTGCTCAGTTTATGCAGAACCTGCCCAGTAGCCTTCCTGCACCATACTGGCTCATTCAAAACCTGTGTGGGATTGTAGGGGGCAGGAATGGGCACAGGGCAGGATCTCTATGATCCAAGCAGACAGGGTAAAGGAAAAGAGAGTCCTAAAGCCTTCTGTGGCTTTTCAGGCTTTTATTGGGATTGACCAGGTACACAGCAGGCAGGGGTGCCGGGGGGCCAGGAGGCTGGCAGGCCTCCCAGCCCCCAGCAAGTCTTCACTCTTCCTGGGCTCTCCGGCATTCTCTGATGGTCTCTGCTGCTCTCGTGGTTCTGCTCTCTGCTCTTCCATTCGTTCTCTGCTCCTCTCATGGTTCTCCTGGAGTACCCATGACATGGCCCTTATAAGTCCAGTCTTAGCCCAGGTGACTCCCATCTACATATGCCCACACCCTACTCCAGGTGCCCACTATCAGGCATGCATTCGGGACCACAGGGTTCCGTCATCTATCCCAATGGCGGGAGGGCAGAAAAGCCTGATAATTTTTACCTTACCCTACAGGGATTAATTGGTAGAAGCCAGCAAAAGACCCCTCAGGGTCATGACTCACATGCCTTGCAAGGTCCCAGCACCCTGTGTCTCCCCAGCATTCCACACCTCTCAGGGTATATGGAATGAGGTGCCACCTGTACATGGTGTGAACTGACACGTTCCTTCTCATTCACTCACCAAGTCAGGCAGAGGCCTCCTAATGCCTGAGCAAAAGATGAGGGAGTGGGGCCAGGGGGTGAGAAAAGGAGAGGGGGGAAGGGAAAAGAGCAAAGAGAATGAGAAGGGGGAAGAGGATGTTTGCAGCAAAAGAACAGGTGTTCTGAAAAGTGTCATAGAAATAGAACATAGGCTTCTCATGGGTGGGATGAGCACTGGGGTGTTGACAGTGGGGAATGGAGTATACACGTGTGTATAGTCAACATGCTTGCCTGAGGGATTATCAAGGGCATAGACATTCCACCTGGTGTGGCAACTGCCTCACCTCATCCTGGCTACAGGTGAGCTCTTGGGAAGCTGGCATGATTCCATTTTGAATGCCAATGACCCAGACTCTAACATGGGCTCATGCCCCATTGGCTAATCACATGACCACAACTAAGTGCAAGGAAGGCTGGAAAGTGTAGTTCTACATGGGAGGCCACATACTGGGCAGTAACTTAGTGACGTCTATTATGGAAGTGAAGATGGGGAAATGGATAGTAGCTATTTGTCACAAGTGTTACTGGGAGGGAGTTAGCCATGCAATGTAGAAAATGGAATATCAGAGAGGCACCCTGTTAGCATTGGCCCTGGCACAGATATCTTCAGCATGAACTCCCAAGAGTTATAGTCCCATTTACTAGTGAACCAACCTTGTGGGAGATACATGCATCAAGATGACTGACAAAGTGTGATTGTTTTTAAATACTCAAAAAATAAACAGCTCCCTCTGCTGAATTTATGCTCATCAAACAAACTTCAGCTCAGAGTTTAGCTCCCTATATCACTTACCCACAGAAGAAGGTGCTCACATAGGCACTTACACAGAAGTTGAACCCACTGAAACTTTTTTACTTCCCTTGGAAAATTAGCATCCTCAATGGGTCACCTAGTTTATACATCCATTGCTCATGAGCTTTGCCAATGTGAGTCAGCACTTCTGATTCTGATCAGCCCTGGGAAACAAAGAAACTGAAGCTCAAAGGCCAGTCATTGAACCATGCCAGAGCAGGTCTGGGACAGAGGCAGACCACTGGCTGAAATGATGAGCTCAGGGATTGGAAGACCAGGCTTTCCTATAGCTGGCAGGTCTATGGCTGCAGCCTTTTCATGAACATCTGTCCTATGTGATTTGCTATGTTCAGGTCAGGAAGAAGCCCGAAGAAGCCCAGGAAGAAGCCCATGAACCCACTCTTGGAAACAAAGGGCACACCACAGGCTGCACTCTAGGGTGTGAGAGGCTGTGACTGGGACATAGGGTCAAGACTTTGTAGAAGGAGTTGCCGCTTTGTCCATTATTTCACTTTTGAGTCAGCAGACACTGGTGTCAGTTTTTAAAGCTAAAATCATCAGAGTGGTTGGCTTTGATGGAAGCCACTCCTTTAGCAAGGAATTGCTCAAGACCCTAGATTTTATGCATGTTCATTTCATGGCTTCAACCAGCCAGTAGATCCAAAGGCTTCTATCTTTCCCTCAGACCAAAAACCACAGACTTGGAGAAACCTGGGTGGCATGTGCCATGTGGGAAAGTGAGAAACCAGTGGCTGATGCAGTGAGAGCCAGTCTGGGGCCTGGGAGGCGCCGTGCAATATTGGGAACATGCCTCACATTTGCAGAAGGCCACACCTGCCCTCACTGCCGCCATCCAGCTCAGGGGGACCCTCCTAAAACCAGGGTGGGGCACATGGAAGCAGTAGGATCTGTGTAGGGTAAGTGAAAAATTATCAGGCTTTTCTGCCCTCCCGCCATTAGGATTGACAACGGAACATTGTGGTCCTGAAGGTATGCCTGATGGTGGGCACCTGGAGTAGGGTGTGGGCATATGTGGGTGGGTACACCTGGGCTGAGACTGGGCTTATAAGGGCGGCATCACAGGGACACCAGTAGTGCAGAGAAGCATGGAGAACGAGAGCAAAAGGAGCAGAGAAGAAATGGCCACGAGAAAGGGCTGGAGAGCCCAGAAAGAGTGAAGATTTGCTGGGGGCTGGGAGGCCCGTGCCCCCCTGCCTGCTGTGTACCCAGTAAAATCCTAATAAAAGCCTGAAAAGCCACCAAGGGCTCCAGGACTCCTCCTTCACCCGTCTGCTCAGATTATAGAGATCCTGCACTGTCCCTTCCTGCCCATTATAATTTGGAAGCTATCCTGACAGATTTAAAAACTTTTAGAAACAGTTGTGTCAATTTAAAAGAAAATATTCTCTTCCTTGAAAAACTTTGTTTGGATATACAGCCCAGGGCAAAGACCTCAAGCTTAGAGCCATGCTTCCCCTCCAGAGACCTGCACCCTAAGCTGCACCCAAAGAAGTAGGGAGCCAGATGTGACTGTGGTGCTTTCAACAAGCAGCATTTCAGGAGAGTCATTGGCCTTCTGAGGACATCAGGCCTTGAGGAGGGGGAGGGAGAGTCAACCACTCCTGGGCCTTCTTGTCTGCTGCCCGTGATGTTCCCTTCATTCCACACCCAGAAGTTGTAGTGGGGTTTGTGACTTCGTGGCTGTAGGGTAAGGTAAAAAACTATCAGGTGTTAGCACAAGGCTCACCAGCAGAGGGACCTGGGGTAGTGGTTGCTTCCACTCAAGCATGATTCGGCAAAAGCTGATGCAATAATAACCGGATGTTATAAGATCCACGTAAAGCGCATGTGCAGGCCACGTAAAGCACATGTGCAGGCCACGTAAAGTGCATGTGCAGACTTTCCTATATATATATCCCTGCCCCTCGGTAATAGAGTTCCTGCTTCCAGCCAAGTGAGTGTACGCATCTTTCACCCCAGCCCCTCCGCCATGTTCCTGAACCCCGTCGGCCTGCGGGACGGACCGACAAGTGGCGCCTGAACAGGGACCCGAGTACGAGGGATCTTCTGAGGGACCAGTCAATCAGTAAGGTAAAGTCATTGGTAAGTGATCGGCATCATGGGCAATACCAGTTCCAAGGGCCAACTTGTTAGAGCCCTACAATTTCTCCTTAAAAATTATGGAACTCCCGTTAAGGTTCAGACCCTTCATAATCTAGTCTCAGTCCTCGCAAATACCAGCAAATGGTTCCTTCAGCAGGACACCGTCTCAGTACAAAACTGGGAAAAGTTCAAAGCGGACCTCCTTCTTCACAGGGACCTTTACAGAGCTCAAACTGTTCCCCCCCCCCCCCCCCGTATTCTTTCTGTGTGGCAGCTAGTCCGTGATGCGCCACTTGTTGGTCCGTCCCGCAGGCCGACGGGGTTCAGGAACATGGCGGAGGGGCTGGGGATGAAAGATGCGTACACTCACTTGGCTGGAAGCAGGAACTCTCTTTATTACCGAGGGGCAGGGATATATATATATATATATATATATAGGAAAGTCTGCACATGCGCTTTACGTGGCCTGCACATGCGCTTTACGTGGATCTTATAACATCCGGTTATTATGGGGGAGCAGCTGCTTGTGAACTAGTGCCTGAGGCATTGCGCTCCGCGGCTCAGTCTGAAAGCAAAACGCCCGCCACATACTCGGCCGCGGCAAGCTCAGCCACGGAAACCCCCCCCCCCTCAATCCTCAAATCCGGGGGGACATTCCTCTTCACACGAGGGGGATGTGGAGGACAATACAGACCATCCACCTCCCTATGATAGACCACCCCCATCAACCAAAAATCGGCGGCATCCCCCCCCAACCCACTCTCCCCTCAGCCCCTCCACTCAACTCCCATGGCTCTGACCCAGACTTTCCTGGGCTTATACAGCCCCTCACTTCTGTTCCTTCGAGATTTGTACCCTCCAACTCTGAAAATTCTTGGGAATCCCTTCTGGCCTGCCCGGTCTCAGTTGTTCAAAATGCTCAGGGACAGGCGGTCCGGCAGCATTCAGCACTGCCTTTCCGAGACCTCAAGCTCTTAAAAGAATCTATCAGAGACTACAGACTTCAGAGCCCTTTTGTTCACCAAATGTTAGACACCTTTGAAACCTTTATTATGACACCCAATGACTGGAAGGACACTTTCCGCGCGGTTTTGAGCCCGGGGGATTATCTTTTGTGGAAGGGTCAGTTTACGGAACTCTGTGACCAGTATGCTCAAACCAATCTTCAAAGAGGTTTTCCACAACAAACTAAAGAAATGTTAACCGGGGAGGGTCCCCATTATAGTACTAACCAGCAACAATGTTTGTTTAATCCCGCCGTTTTTGCGCAAGTGGCCTTGGCAGCCAAATCGGCTTGGAAGGCCCTGGGATCCAGGGGGCAGCCTCACCAATCCCTTACTAAAATTCTCCAAGGACCCTCAGAGCCTTTCACAGACTTTGTGGCCCGCCTCTTAACAGCGGCTTCCTGAATTATGGGGGAGGGTGAACCTACCTCCATCCTGGTTAAACAATTGGCTTTTGAAAATGCCAATAAATGGTGCCAGGAAGCCATCCGCCCCTGGAAAGACAAACATGCCACCTAGGGGTATATACGCCTGTGTAAGGATATCAATGGCGCCACTGTTACCGATACCGTTATGGCAGCGGCTCTGCAGCCATCCGCTCAACACCCCTCAAGAGGTGGTTCCTCAAGACAAGGATGTCTACTCTCACCACTGCTCTTCAATATAATACTGGAAGTCCTAGCCAGAGCAATAAGACAAGAGAAAGACATCCAAGGAATCCAAATAGGAAAAGAAGAAGTCAAACTATCACTATTTGCAGATGATAGGATAATATACTTAGAGAACCCCAAAAACTCCACAGAAAAGCTAATTCAACTCATCAATCAGTTCAGTAAAGTGGCAGGATACAAAATCAACACGCAAAAGTCAGTAGCCTTCCTATACACAAACAATAAATCTGAAGAAGAAGAAATAAAAAAAACCATCCCTTTTATTATTGAACCAAAAAAAATCAAATATTTGGGAATAAATCTAACAAAAGAGGTAAAGGACCTATACAAAGAAAACTATAAAACACTGTTAAAAGAAATAGAAGAAGACACAAAGAAATGGAAAGGCATCCCCTGCTCATGGATTGGAAGAATAAACATTATTAAAATGGCCATCCTACCAAAAGCAATATACAGATTCAATGCTATTCCAATCAAAATTTCAATGTCATTCTTCAAAGAAATAGAACAATTATTGATGAAATTCATATGGAATCACAAAAAACCCCAAATAGCCAAAGCTCTCCGGAACAAAAAAAAAAAGAAGGGAATGGAGGCATCACACTCCCAGACTTCAAACTCTACTACAAAGCCATAATCATCAAAACTGCATGGTATTGGAACAAGAACAGACACACAGACCAATGGAATTGAATAGAAAATCCAGAAATAAACCCACAGATTTATGGTCAACTAATCTTTGACAAAGGAGCAAAGACTATGCATTGGAGCAAAGAAAGTTTGTTCAATAAATGGTGATGGGAAAACTGGGCCGCTACATGCAAAAGAATGAAGCTTGACCACTACCTCACACCATACACAAAAATCAACTCAAAATGGGTTAAAGAACTAGACATAAGACCTGAAACCATAAAATATGTAGAAGGAAATATAGGCGAAACACTACATGATTTGCACATCAAAGACATCTTTACAGACACATCACCCAAAGCAGTGATAGTGAAGGCAAAGATAAACAGCTGGGACTACATCAAATTAAAGAGCTTCTGCACAGCAAAAGAGACAATAACAAAAACAAAGAGAAACCCCACTGACTGGGAGAACATTTTTGCACCCAACACTAATGATAAAGGACTGATCACAAAAATCTGCAAAGAGCTGATGAGACTCAACAACACCAAAGAAAATAATCCTGTCAAAAAATGGGCAGAAGAGCTAAAAAGAAACTTCTCTGAAGAGGAAATGCAAATGGCCAACAGGCATATGAAAAAATGTTCAACATCACTTGTAATCAGGGAAATGCAAATCAAAACTACCATGAGATACCATCTCACACCAGTGAGAATGGCACATATTAAAAAAACTAGCACCAACAAGTGTTGGCGAGGGTATGGAGAAAAAGGAACTCTCCTGCACTGTTGGTGGGAGTGCAAACTGGTCCAACCACTATGGAGAGCTGTGTGGAGATTTCTGGACCTAAACATAGAGCTTCCATATGATCCAGCAATTCCACTCCTAGGTATTTACCCAAAGGACACAGAAACATCAATTCTAAAGTGCACCTGCACCCCTATGTTTATAGCAGCACTGTTTACAATAGCTAAGCTTTGGAAACAACCCAAATGCCCAAAAATAGATGACTGGATCAAGAAGATGTGGTCCATATACACCATGGAATATTACTCAGCATTCAAAAAAGACAAACACATGCAATTTGCAGCAACATGGATGGCGCTAGAAGGGATCATGCTCAGCGAAATAAGCCAGAAAGAAAAAGAAAAATACTGGATGGTCTCACTCATAGCAAGGAATCTAGAAAACTTAAATAAGGGACCAGGATAATGAATAACTATAAGAAAGCGAAAATCAAAATCAACAAAAAACTAGGAACCAGAGACACTTTTTGGGGGGTGGGGGGCGGGAGGGGAGGGATTGGGGTCAGAATGGGGGGTTGCAATTGTATGGGGAATATAAAAATAAAATTTATAATTTAAAAAAAAAAAAGAGGTGGTTCCTGTTTTGGGTGCAGTCAAACGGGCCATTTTCGTAATGAGTGCGCCTCCCGCACGACTGCTTCTCCTTCTCAAAGACTGGGAAGTCCTTTTCAATGCTCGCCACCTCCCGGGCCCTGTCCTCCTTGCAAAAAGGGTCTCCATTGGGCTAATGAATGCCACTCTCAGTTCCAAACTGAGGGACAACATCCCATTCGCTCTGGCTGGTTTCTCTGCAATTCCCTTCCTATAATGCTACGTATGGTAACCATCCCAGCGCTCTCTCTGACAATGCCACTCTCAGTTGCAAAGTTAATTTTACTTCAAGCAGGTGTTTGCGTCCTGTCTCCTTTTTATATAGTGTCTTTTAATCTATCGTTCAACAATCAATCCTCCCTCAATTGTAGCTGTCACCTTTCCTCTTGTTGGTCCAGAACCCTCAGCAATTCCTTTATTGTTATGTGCTTCCCTAAGGTCGTTATTATGCCTGTCAATATGTCTGAGTCTACTTCTCAGGTAATGATCCGAAATCGACGAGCAGGTCCGGCATTAGTTGTTGGCGCCTTGATCTCCGTCTTCTCAACGCTGGCAGCTGCTTCCGCAGTGGTCGGCGGCCTAGCTCTGTCCAACTCTGTGGCTAACGCGGACACCATCAACCTTCTCTCGGAACGAATCTCCACCGCCTTTCTCACTCAAGACTCTATCAACAATCACGTTGCTGTCGGAATACTCCAACTAAATCAACAAGTCTCCTTGCTACAAGAAGAAATAGACTTATTGACTCTAACTGCCCATATCCCCTGTGTTCCTACATATGCGTTCATATGTGTTACCCCTGCTCTTGTTTCCAATTATTCTTCCCAGGTTCATACCCTTAATGAGTACCTGTGTGGCCCGTGGAACCAAACCTTTCTCAATTTTACAGTTCAATTGTCTAATCAAATTCTCACCATCAATAATACCCGAGCCGTGGTATTTAACCCTGATCAAGCCCTTTCCTGGCTCTCTAAAGCCTGGGGGCTGGCCAAATCCTTGGGGGGAGCCATATCATTCCTTGGTGTGGTCCTCTTCTGTCTGGGTGTCATCTTCTACATCCTGTGGCACCAGTGCCAAAGACGCAGGGCCCTACAACTGGCTCTGCGACAGGTACAGTACTCTCCATTACAACGCACTGCAGACCCTGGCATGTGGGTCAATATTGCCCTTGACCACCTGTAGGCCAATGACAGGTAAGATGGCGGTGTAATCCGTTGCAACCTAAGACAGCTCCACTACCTTACCTAGGAATCTGATGGTGGGTGGCCATGATGGGTAAGCACGTGAATACGACCGCCACAACCTAAGACAGGCCCCAGTGCGTCAACCCCCTTTTTTCTTTATAATGTAAAAACGGGGGAGTTGTTAGTACAGGGCTCACCAGCAGAGGGACCTGGGGTAGTGGTTGCTTCCGCTCAAGCATGATTCGGCAAAAGCTGATGCAATAATAACCGGATGTTATGTTCCTGAACCCCTGTCTTCTAAGATCATAGAGATCCTGCTCTGTGCCCATCCTGCCTCTACAGTGGCCTTAGGGATGAAGGCCTTAGAGATGAAGTCAGGCCGAGAACAGCAGAACTCATCACACAGGGGAGCCCTGGACGCCAGTCAAGCAGCCTGCCGGGAAGAGATGCCCAACACTTCCAAACCTCGCAGGGCATTTGGCTGGTCACTGCAGGGAATCAGAGCCCTGGGGCCTGTCCTGTGTGCAGTGTAACATTGACATGGGTAGTGGTCACTTCCTGGGGAGGTTTGACCAAACCCAGGATGAGGGAAGGAAGCGCGGCCTGGGTTATGAGCACTGCACAGAGCACTGAGGCCACTTAAAGGACCAGGGTGGAGCAGGGAGATGCAGGATCACCAGTGAAAAAAGAGGTCGGGGGAGGCATGAGGCACATTGCTCTCTGGCTTCACAATACACACTCCCGTCCAATCTTCGTGAAGCCCCTAAGTCCCACAGGCCACCCTTTCTGGTCTGTGGGGCAGCCTTATCTCTGCAGGAATAAGTAGACCTAGGTGTTCCACTCAGAATTCTTGCAAAATGGAACTTCGGCTGGCGTCTGGGAACCTTCCCTGAGCTGGTAAGAGCAACTTACTATGCCTGAGCTGCGTGCATTGCACTTTGTCCAGCACCTGCTCTCCTCCAGGAGGCTGGACTTTAGGTCTTTGCTAGGCAAAGACCTGTCTCTAACAGGTTTCCCTGGTAGACAGCATTTCACAGGTGTTACGACCACTCACCCTGAGGAATCAGGCCTATCCTAGGTGGCCATTAAAGGAGAAGACGCCGGAAGCCTACGTCTGGTTCCCATGACTTCTTCC
Source organism: Talpa europaea (assembly GCF_964194135.1). Classification (NCBI taxonomy): domain Eukaryota; kingdom Metazoa; phylum Chordata; class Mammalia; order Eulipotyphla; family Talpidae; genus Talpa; species Talpa europaea. The sequence continues at coordinate 40,051,542 of NC_140078.1, forward strand.
CATGAGCCTTTCCCCTGTGTGGCTATAGACTTATATCCTCTCATTGACAAATTATATAGGTAAGGACAACTCGCATATGCTGAGATCTGAAAGTCCTCCTAATGAATCCCTGAACCGGTGTGTGCATGTTTGGGGGGACCCTTGATCTAGCACCCCACCACCTCCTGCTCTAGGAGAAAGGAACCCCAGCCACCAAAGTGCAATGTCCATATTAAAACTGGACTCACACAAGCAGCCCCACAGGGGATCCATTCTCCAAGGCCATGGAAGCACTTCCACTGGGACAGAGCCCCGTGTTGCTTGTGTGGGGTGTGGGGAAGGTCGGTATAGGCAGCAGGTTCTAGCTAAGTACCAAAAACTTCCTGCCCCTCTACGGCTCCCAAGATGCAGCCAGGGCCTCTCCACACACATTCAGCCCCATTGCTGCCTCTGGTCATGCCAACTGGGGGCCTCATGCTCAACTCCAACTCTGAGCCACGGATGTGGGCACAGTGAGGGGGACTCCAGCCTTCCCCAATGACAGACATGTTAAGGCAACAGAATGTTCATGCAATCATCTCAAGGTGCCATTACAAATTCTGGAAGGGAAGCCACAGTCATGCATCAAAGAACAGGGGTGACCCCAGAAGGGTTTTGAATTCCAGACATGCTCTCTGTGGGGAGTCCTAAAACTGGAACAGTCACACTAGCTGAGCCAATTATGGGAAAAGAGAAAATAATAAAATAAAAGGTTGAGTTACATATCTCCTTCACATTATACAGACAAGGGTTTCCAGCCCCAACTAACTGACTAGATGCTACACTCCCCACCCTCACCCCAAGACACATATCTCAATAATTGGGGGCCTGTGCCATCCACACACTGCAGGGGCCCACAGTGGGGTCTCTGGTGAGTCCAACCCATCGCTGACTGTGCCTGCAAGGGCTCTCCACATGCCCCAGTGTTCATGCTGAAAAGGCCTGTGGGGCCTGTTCTCTACTGAACGATGCTGAATATTCGTAAATCTGGATATTTTCATATTAAAAAATATATGGGGCCTCCCCAGTGGCGCAGCGGTTAAGCGCTGGGCCGCGAAGCTGCCTGCAGCCTCTGCAGCACCAGTTCGATCCCCGGCCACGGCGAGGGTCCCACATGGCACGACAGACCTCTCCTGCTGTGCCCGCTGCTTCCCTCAGCAGTGTACTTCGTCAGTCTGCCTGTTCTTCTCCCCACGCTGGCTCTGGTGAATCCTCTCACCCTCCTGCGCTTCTGACTGTACCCAGTGCTTGTATAAATAAAGTCTTTAAAAAATAATAAAAAATATGTGTATGTGTTCATACATTTATCTCATTTGTCTGGGTTTATAAATGATACAATCTGGTGGTGCCTAATGATGTACTAAAATTAAAGAGGAAAGATATGATCCCCTCACCTGGAAACTCCACAAGGACCCCCAGGTGACTCCAGAAAGCAGATTCCAAGCTGCCCCTGCATCTTCATCATTTGTGAAACTCTGGGTCCCAGGAATGGCCAGCACCCCACCCACCCTCAACCTCTCACCAGACCATCAGCCCCAGTCACCTCTCTACCTTCTGTACCATGTGCACTGTGGGAGAGGAAGTGGCTTAATTGAGAGCCATGGGTCCCACAAGAATTACCGAAAAGTGAGTGAGATTGGCAGCCAGGCACAGCGGGATTTAACCTTGGCCCTGCACCCCACCAGCTGTTCAATCTTAGGCAAATGGCTTCATCCCATTACCCTAGGTCTTCATGTCTGTACAGGGGGACCCCCACCCCCGCCTATGACTGTAGAGAAGATGGGATGAAGTTGTTCAGACCTACCTGTGCATGGACCTCCCCCCTCCACGGCAACCACTTTCACGTGGCTTTGAACACTCCTTCCACCAGAGAGGGGTGCTTGTTTCTAGAATGGTAGGTGAGAATGGTAGGGGTTTATCGGTCAAATAAATTTGGTAAAAAATAATTAAATTGTGATAAAAAGATTTCTTCAAAACTGGAATTCTCAGAAGCTTCAGTTTGATAATATTCATTTTGAATTTCCAGTAAGGAGGTTAACAAGCCTTTCCCAAGTGTATTTAACTATGAAACCCCAATCACTGGTGCTTATTAAAATCTTGCAAAACATTGAAAATCATTTGGAAAATTAAGTCATTCATTAAGTATTTGGGGGTTTACTTTGCACCAAAATACATTATACTCTTATTAGATAAATTTCAATTACAAAATGATATAGGGTACAATATAGATTCTGTTGTCCTTATCTATGGCTGTGTCTGCTATCCATCCTCCCCCAAGCCCCACCTCAGCACACAGGGAAGGGAAGTGGCTAGGCCTGGACTTTGACAGTAGCTGGTCTGGAAGTGGTGCTGCTCAGAGGAGCCTCCCACGGTAGGGATATGTGGAAGGTGAGCACAGACTCTTGTGATTGGTTTGACTGCCTGGAAAAAGGCAGCCTCAGCAGGTGGGGGACCCAGTAGAACATGAGAGAAGCTCAGTGGAGAAAGGGTCACTGGGCCCTGAGGACATTTTTCTCTTCCAGATATTGCTACCTCCAGACCTAGCCTTGAGGTTCCCAGTTATAAGCCCACACTCATTTTTATGCCTAAATTGATTTCAGTTGGCATATGACACTGCTCTGCAGCTGTAACAAAGGCCACAGGCAAAGCTTAAACAGCAGGCACTAATTTCCTAACTGGAATCTATGAGTCCAAGATCAGGTGCAGCAGCCCTGGTTCCTCCTGAGGCCTCTCCCCTCGACTTGCAGGTAGCGTCTCCTGTGTCTTTGCATGGCCTTCCCTGCAGCCTTCTCCCCTGTTCTTATTAAGACAGCAGTCATATTGGGCGGGGCCTCCTTAGTGACCTCATTTGAACAATCACCTCTTGGAGACACTGTCTTCAAATTCTGAGGTCCTGGAGATTGGGCTTCAACATATGAACTGGGGAGAGGGGGACATGCAGTTTTGCCCATAACACTTTGGTAAGACATGTAGTTTGTAAATGTTGGGATGTCATGTCAACCAGTACAGTCTTGTAACTGGTACTTCTCCCTCACGAACTACTTTGTTTTTTGCTTTGTTTTGTTTTTTTTATTTTATATAATTCTTACATCATTTTTCATTTTTGCACAATGTATGCATTTTCATTTTGGTTATATTCCCCATACAATTCCCACCCCCTATTTTGGCCCTACTCCTCCTCTCCTCCCCCCGCCCACCCCTGTAGTGTGTCTCTGGTTTATAGTTGCTTGGTGATTTTGATTTTTACTTTATTATAATTAGTCTTTTTCCTGGTCCCTTATTTAGGTTTTCTAAATTCCTGCTATGAGTGAGACCATCCAGTATTTTTCTCTTTTTTTCTGGCTTATTTTGCTGAGCATGATCCCTTCGAGCTCCATCCATGTGGCTGCAAATGGCATGAGTTTATCTTTTTCGATTGCTGAGTAATATTCCACATCTTGATCCAGTCATCTATTTTGGGCATTTAGGTTGTTTCCATAGCTTAGCTATTGTCAATACTGCTGCTATAAACATAGGGGTACAGGTGCCCTTTTGAATTAATGTTTCTGTCCCATAGTGGTTGGACCAGTTTGCACTCCCACCAGCAGTGCAGGAGAGTTCCTTTTTCTCCACATCCTCGCCAACATTTGTTGTTGCTAGTTTTTTTAATATGTGGCATTCTCACTGGTGTAAGGTGGTATCTCATTGTAGTTTTGAACACTACATGACATGCACCTCAAAAACACCTTTACAGACACATCACCCTCACAAACTACATTGTTCTGCTACCCTTCTCATTGGGACAAGATAGGAAGTACAGTCTCAAAAGTAGCAACAATGTAAGATTAAATTTTTGCTTCCCTTGAATATTTTATAGCACCTGACCCATTGCTTGGCATAAAATCTGGATTCAATATATATTCATGAACTACAATTACAAAGATTGTGCAGGGCACCAAGGAACCCTCAGGCATGAAAGCACTTGACATACTCTGCCCAGGAGATTCCAGAGGGCAGTGCCACCCAAAAGGCTCACAGGCCATCCTTGAAATGGGGGGGAATACTAGAACTTTTGTTCATATATATATTAAACTTGAAGAATATATTATATTTATAGCAGGTTTCACTATTATTTAATATATGGTTAACATGTGTATCACTTTAGAATCTGGAATGTGCTCTTTTTAAAGTGACAGGGCAGGATAGCCATGGTTCTCAAAGTGCAGCCCCCACAACAACAGCATCATTGTCTCCTAGAAACTTCTGGAAATGCATTCTCAGGCTCTACCCCAGACCCACTGAAGCAGACGTTGGAGCCCAGGAAGCTGCATGTCAATAATCCCTCTATGGAATGTTGAAGCACCTTGCAGTGTGCACAGAGCCAAGTTTGTGTACTTGCAACATCACTCAACACTGAGTTGAACGCATCAGGGTATCCATACAGTATTAAGTTTGTACTAATGTCCCTTCTCCTCTGGAACTCAGTGACTAAGACCACAGTGATATTGTAAATGTTTGTTGTGTGGCTTTACTAAAGCACCATGGGAGCTTTAAATTGGGCCCCCAAATTCCCAACCAAACGCTGAGGTCTGTGTCCTCTGTTTGAATGTGGGTGGACCTACAGGTGCTTTAACAATAGATGTGGCAGATGCTCTGTGACTTTTGAGCCTGGATCATAAGAGGCCACATAGCTTCTGCCTAGCTCTCTGGGATACACACTCAGGGGCCTTCCTCAGGGTCCGTCACCACACTGCAAGAAAGGCCAGTCCTGGGGAGGCCACAGGAGGTGCTATGGCCCCAGGTGAACCCAGACTTCAGTCATCCAAGCCCAGATACTAGGCATGAGAAGGGAGAAGTGCCCTTAGAAGGATCCTCAGTTGCAGAGGACTCTGGCCCCAGACATTTAAGTCATCCCAGCTCAGGACCTAGATGTCATGGAGTGTCATGGAATCTCCCCATTGTCCACATCCCTGATCACAGCATCTGTGCATCTAATTGGTTCTAGTTGCTTTACATTCTGAAGTCATGGACATTTGTTTCAAAGGGTTAGATAATTGGAGCAAGCAAATCCAAAACAGCCTGAGAGTAAGGGGCTTTCTTAAACAATCCAACAGTGGCGTAGACAGGGTAGAGTCACAAGGCAGATTTTAGGCTCCATCTTCCAATCCCAGAGTTTAGGACCTTCGTACTTGACCTAGTACAAGACAGCATAGGAAAGGATTCCAGACTTTGGAGTGAGACCAGCCCAGATTTCAATTAAGTTCTTTGGTTGTTAGACAATTCTCCAAGTATCACTTTCATTTCAGCACCATCAATGGGATGGAATTAAAGTGAAAAAGTACAGGTTGATGTGTAAAGGTCCATCCTCATTCACAGGCGCTCATCATGCTTAGGGCTGCTATCACTGTCCTGTGCTATTGAACCAGAAGTTGGGTGAACCCCCACCTGGCCAAGGGGGACCGTGGTCCCAGGACTTCGCATCCATACGAGTTCAACTGGAGAGTTCCACGCCATTAGGCTTCTCTTGCCCATCCCAGTCCTGCAGGTATACCCCAGGCTTTCACCCAGCACCCCCATTGTTGGGTGCATGGACAGGAATTAACCAATTGCAGAGACAGTATGAAAATCCTGGAAAAGTTGAAACAGGAAATGTGATGATGGTTTGCCTCCTTGTAGCCCTCTCTTTTCAAAATGGGCTGCATACATCTCCCTTCCCACCCTGCTTAAGCAATACAGCCCCAGGGGTACCAGGGGTCAAGAGCAACAGAGATTGCATTGCTCCTTGTCTTAGCACCACCACCGAGCCTGCTCAATCCGAATACCAGGTCCAGAAGTTATGTTTTCTCCTTACACCTCCTGCCATCAGTTCACAAGACCACAGTCTCGTGTCTTTCTTTGGCTCAGCCCTTCCCAGAACAAGAACATTTTCCTCAGGTTCCTGAATCCACCTAGATCCCTGCCACCCAGTCTCAGATTTCCCTGATATGATTCACTGTTCATTAGCCCACTTTATTTAAATTCGGGTTCAAATGCACCAAACAACAGTGGTTTAAACAAGATGGCTATGTCTCTAACAGCAGTTCCTGGGTGTCTCTCTGTCCCTGGGCCCCAGCCATCACCAGACAGAGAGCTGCAGTTCAGGAAGGGTCCAGATAGAAGGCAGAGGGAGTCAGGCGAGGGGAGCACAGAGGCCCTTCCTCAGCCTCAGCAGAAGAGCTGCACTCTGTAGGATCCCTAGGTGCCTGCTGGCCCAACTTTCATCCCCACCTGCCTGAGAGCACCAAAGTCAGATCCCCTCCACCTCACAGGCCCCCCTGTGACTCACCATGCAGGAGTCTGATGGGTACCAGCCCCTCTCCAAGCTACTTTCCACCAGGTACCTCCACTTTTCACCAGGATGCTCATTGCCCACACCCACAACCTTCCTCTACGGACCCAGGCAAATGAGCATTCACAGGGTCCAATATTACTTGCTGCAGAAATAAATTCTTGGGCCCTGCACCCAGAGCTCCCAGCTCCACCGATCTAGGGTAGGACCCAGGAATCTGCATTTAACAAGTATCCTTGTAAAACATGACATCTGTGTAATTACCCTCATACCCACCCCAGTGAGGTCTCTCCCAGGAACCTCTTCACAGGACCATGACAGAGCAGCGTGCCCCCAGCATTCAGCTAGGCTCACAGAAATCCCCAGCCGGGTCTGCTCTTGGCAGCCTAGGGACCCAACAGTGTGCAGCCCTCCTCCTGGAGCTGAGCCAGGGCCCCTACTCTCCCCTCACCTGGATCTCTGTCTTCCATCTGGACGCTTCCTGACCTGCTGCTGCCTGCTTGGTGATGACTGGGGCACAGGAACACAGAGACACCCAGGAACTGGTTCTGGACTCACTGGACATTCTGGTGGCTCTGCTAGGAAGGGTTGGATGACCCAATTGGTATGGGGGTGATACAGGAGGAGGAAACAGGCAGGTGTCCTGCTAAGCTGCTCTCAGCTTGGACTGAGAGCTTCTACACCTCCATGATCCTTAGCTGCGAAGCACTCCAAAAAGCACATTGGTGTCATGCTCGTTAACTGCATGGGTGTCCCTGGAATATGTCAGTATTCAGTCAAAGAGTATTGATAATTACACAAGATTCCCCAAAGTTCACTTCATTAGCAAGCCTGGTGCAAAGCAAGTCAGCAGGGGAAGCAAATTAATGCGTAACTCTAATATCAGCTCACCGATCATGCCAGCCCACACATCCACACAGCACGTTGCACTCAGGAGTCTTCCCCTCTGGTCAGGCAGCCACTGTCTGTTTCCTGCCTGTTTCTCCAAGTCCCTCAGCTACATAAACATGTTTCAATTTACCCCCATCTTGCGTTATTTACAAGTTAAAAATTCATATACAAGTTAATCATTTACAAGTTAAAAGTCATCTAAAACCTCAGGCAAAGTGTCATTGGTGTAGGCTCACATATCACTACCAACCAGGGACACTTTCAAAAAAAATTCTCCCAAAACTTAGACCCTGAAGAAGCCAGTGAGAATGGTCTTGAGCTGCCCTCAGCGCTGAAAATTTTTTTTTAAATAATAAATTTTATTTTTATATTCCCCATACAATTGCAACCCCCCCATTCTGATCCCAATCCCTCCCCTCCCGCCCCCCACCCCCCCCAAAAGTGTCTCTGTTTCATAGTTTTTTGTTAATTCTGATTTTCACTTTCTTATAGTTATTCATTTTCCTGGTCCCTTATTTAAGTTTTCTAGATTCCTGCTATGAGTGAGACCATCCGGTGTTTTTCTTTTTCTCTCTGGCTTATTTCGCTGAGCATGATCCCTTCCAGCACCATCCATGTTGCTGCAAATTGCATGTGTTTATCTTTTTTGAATGCTGAGTAATATTCTGTGGTGTATATGTACCACATCTTCTTGATCCAGTCATCTATTTTGGGGCATTTGGGTTGTTTCCAAAGCTTAGCTATTGTAAACAGTGCTGCTATAAACATAGGGGTGCAGGTGCTCTTTGGAATTGATGTTTCTGTGTCCTTTGGGTAGATACCTAGGAGTGGAATTGCTGGATCATATGGAAGCTCTATGTTTAGTAGGTCCAGAGATCTCCACACAGCTCTCCATAGTGGTTGGACCAGTTTGCACTCCCACCAACAGTGCAGGAGAGTTCCTTTTTCTCCACACCCTCGCCAACATTTGTTGTTGCTAGTGTTGAAAATCTTAAACCTTGGTGCTTCTCGCACTTTTTTATTTTAACCTCCCAGAACAGGTACCAAGGACGGAGTGCCCTGTGCGTCCCCACCACCAGGGGAGCTGGTGGTCCAGGTGTCTTTTGTGGGGTCAAGGTTTTGTTAGGTTTGACTTTAGATCCAGGAAGAAAAGTGAAGGGATTAGGTCTTTGAAGTCTCTCCATTCCTTGCTTTTCTTCCTACTTTGGCCCCAGACTTTTGAAGTCTAATGCTAAAAAAAAAAAATAACTAAGGGTTTACACCAGGAATAAAAGAAAGAGGAGGAGGAGGAGCGGGAGGGGTAGGGGGAGGAGAGAGGAGGAAGGAGGAGAAGAAGGGCTTCACCCTCTATACCATGAGGCCTTACCATGCCTCAGAAACCACTATATTCATACTCCCCAATGCCTGTGCCACCCCCACTATGAAGACAAATGAAAAGCCCAGGTTGTTGGGTCCCTGCATCACAATTTGACCCACAAGGGCCAGCCCACAGAGAACCTGGTGGGTAGCACCCTAGGTCACTAGTTAAAAATCTAAGACCCAGAAGCTCTGTGTCTCTCCTGCACCTGGGGCCTTTCCTGAACCCCCGGAGCTTCTCCAACAGCCACAAACCTCCCCAAGTACCCTAAACCTTTGTTTGATATCAGCTTGCTCTTCCAGGCTAGAAGCATCTCCACCTTGTTTCCTTCTGCACCCCCATACCCAGCCTGTTCAGGGTAAGGGAAACATGTGAATTTACCCCAAACTAACTGTCATCTCCTTTAAGGGCAGTGGGAAACAAGATAATCAGTATTACACAGGAAGAAGTTATTCTTATTAAAATATATTCATCAGGGCCTCCCTGATGGCCTAGGGGTTAAATCTCAGCAGTTGGGGCCTGAGTGAGTTCAATCCCTGGCCAGGGAGCTACCCACATATGGTGCGACAGATCTCTTCTGTCTCAACTGCTGCTCCCCCTAGCAGTGTATTTCAGTAGATCTGCCTGTTCTGCACCCCACTCTGTCTCTGGTGAATCCTCTCACACACATACACACACCCGCAACTCTGGCCTACACCCCAGTTCTTCTACACAAAAATAAAAACAATAAAATAAAATAAATTTATCTCTGCATATTCAACACACTCCTTCCATAAACATTTAATTTTATATATTTGAACATATGAACTGGTCAATGTGGACCCTCAACTGGCAATGGCTAAAGTAAACATCACAAAACAGCTCCCTACTTGGGGCTGAGACCCACTCAGGAGCTTAGCTAGAGTCAAAGTAGGCAAATGTAGTGTGGGTTTGCTGAGAAAGGCTGGAGAGAGTACGACTTTCACCAAAAGGGCTAAGAATAGGGGCCATGTCCTCCCCTTGCCTCCCATTGCAACTGCACACACTGACTAGACAGAACCGTGCAAGGTAATCCCAAGATGGCAAAAGTCTCTGCTGTCTACCATCATCTCCAAGTTGCTCACTTGGGTGTACCCACTGGGGAGGGTTGGGCACAAGTCAAAAGAGCACCCCCTGATTTCACTTTTCACCTCTTCTGTAAGCTTTGAAACAGGGGCAGAGAGGGCCAGAAAAGAGGCCATAGGGCAGGAGGCCGGATGGAAGGATGAAACAGCCACACACCTGCCCAGGCTCTGAGACCAGAGAGTCACCAAAAAGCCCCAAAAGGCCAAAAACCAACACCAAGAGCTATAGCCTAACAAGGGACAGTGCCCTATAAGAGGACAGGTCACTGTAGGTCTCACCCGCACGCACAATTGCAAGAGACCTCAGGCTCCAGGAACAACAACCACGGGGTTTATTTTACAAACAGGGAAAGCAAAGAGCTCACTGTATCCACAATTGGCTGCTACCTCACACAGATAGCATCAGTGATGGTCACCACCGGTCACCAGGAGTGCTGGACTGCACTGGTTAGTAGTGATGGCCACTCCTGGTCCCACAGAGGCGGTGTTAGAGACACTCAGTGTTAACAGCTCTTTGTGAGTTGTCGGGTTACACCAACAATAAACATCTCTTGCGACACCAGGCCCAGGGCCTTTGGTGCTCCTTTCAGGCAATGTCAGAGACAGAACCGAGGCCCAATCTGTGACAGAGTCCTTCAGCCTCTTTCCCTCCTTAAAGGGCAGCTACCACATGCTTCTTTTCTTCTTTCTTCAGAGGTCGGAAACCACCTTCTTTACTTCAGAGCTGGCGTCGTTGTCTCCTGGGCTGGCATCGTCTCTCCTTCTCTGGGGGCTGGCATCAGCTGTCCTCCAGGGACTGGTGTTGTCTCTCTCATCAGCTCCCTATGACCCTGGCTTATATCCTCTTTCAGGGTGCCCTGTCCGCAAGTCTGATTGGACTATTTTTCAGTCCTGTGGCTGAATGGACCATTTACCAGTCAGCCCATAGCACCTGATTTGTCCATTCCATAACCCAGCAAGTGCGCCTTACATAACAGGGCTCTAAGGAGTAACTGCCACAACTGACTTGTGGTGAGAGGCTGGATCCTGGTAACAAAAGTCCTATTGGATCATTTAGCACCAATCAGCTCATAGCTCACACCTAATTGGTCCATTCCACGATCCAGGAAGTACACTATTACATAAAAGGTTTCTAAGGAGCAACTGCCACAACTGACAAAAAGGCAGTTACTCAGCTCTGAGGAGCAACTGCCACAACTGACAAAAAGGCAATTACTGAGCTCTGAGGAGCAACTGCCATAACTGACCTGTGGTGGAGCCTGAGGTCTCTTGCCAGCTCCCATCGCTGAGGTGGCTGGGTTCTGGTAATATCAAACACATTAAAAGGAAACCACAGATCACATCAAATATACTCTTGACTTTAAACAAAAATTTTCATAAATTTTTAACATTTTCATTAATTTTGCAAGAGTTTCTGCTGTCTACCATTATCTCCAAGCTGTTCACTTGGGTGTATCCAGTGAGGAGAGTTGGGGGCAGATCAAAGGAGCACCCCCTGCTCTCTCCTTTCACCTCTTCTGTAATCTTGATATTTTTTATAAGAATGTTAGTAGGGGAAGTTACAATGCATAAAACACCAAACCATGAGGAGTGATTATATATCTTTTTGCCCTAGCTCTTGACTGAGGAGGACAAACCACCCTTGTCCTCAGCTGAGGAGGCCCAAGCTGCTCTGTCGTATCTCTGTTCAGCTCATCAGCCCCAGTAACATTTCTCAAGCCAGACATTGGCCACCTAAAGTCTTTTATATTAAATGTTCATGCAACAGTGATTTGGATGTGCCACACAGCCACTGAAAATGTTCCGTGGTGCTTCCATAACTTAGTGACACCCTTTCTTCTATGGACTCTTACACAGACATCCGCTATAGAAGAGGGTGTCTCATGTTAAAGGTACAAAGGGTCTAGAATTCCTAGCCCCCAGTAATAGCTCCTCCCTCCAGCAACAGCAAGATGAAAGCCCTTGCACATGGGGGCATCAGTATTGCTGTCAGGGACATGCTGGGACCTCCTCTCAGACACCTGTTTTCAACCCTGTCTATATTTCCTAGTCTTGGCCAAGGCAGGGGTGACCTGGTGTCCAAACTGTCTTCAGGGGACACTGACAGCAAAGATTTGAGGCCTCCAACCCTCTGTGGGGCACACTGGGTGGAGGCTCTGCTAAGCAGAGTCATTGTCCCCTTCTCTGTGAGGCCACCTGTTAGCCCTGAATCCCCACAGCCCACATTTTCATCCTCTCAGGCACTTTGCATCTCCACACTACCAGCCACACATGTTTTAGAAACAGTAAATTGCTTTTTATATAGGATAGGGATGAAAATGCATCTTCCCTTATAGCTTCAGAATATTCATCAAAATAAAGTTCACTGACTCTTCATAACAAAGCCCACCTCTAGAATGTGGGCTTTTGTGTTTTAACACACACACATATACATATATGTGTGTATATATATGTATTTGTGTATATTCATATGTATATGTGTTTATTATAAGGCATGTATAGATAGTCGTTAACATTTTTTATGAGTAGTTAAATCAAGTTTTAAACCCATAGTTTCCATGGCCCTCGAGGCTCAGTGAAGATGGCTACAGGGACAGCATCCCCCTCCCCACTGTGTAAAGCACACATGCATGCAAATGTATTCTGAAAGATGTTGTTCCACGAACATCTCCTGCATGTCAAAGAGCTTGCTAATGTGCAGCCAATGAAGAAATATCCCCTTTCCCAGCTGTGCTGAGACTTTCAATGAATTCAGCATGGAGAGGCCTAATTTGAATCCCTTTTGATGAATGCCTGGGCTGATGGAATCATGGGGCAACTTGTAACCCCAGCAGCCACTGCATATGAGCTGCCCCCTTACTTATTGAAGGCAGAGTGAGGGAAGCCCTGGCCCCCCATATCTGACAGACCCCAGAGACCTCAGCCCAGCAGTGCAGCCCTGGCTTCCAGCATGGAGTTTCCTGAAGCCACAGCAAGCAGGGGAATTGCCAGAGATGGGGAAATCATGTTATGAGTCCTTTTCTCAGCTTGCTCATCTGTAAAAAGGGATCCATGAAGGAATCAGCAGATCAGAGGGTGTTTATGAAACAACTTTATGTATGCTCTTCTGGTAGCTGGGGAGTTAGCAGTAAAGAAGATAGGATCATTCTGAGCAGCAAAGGAAAGCATCAACAAAATGAAAGGAACCTGCAGATTGGGAGCAAATATTTGCAAATCAAATATCTTATTGAGGCTAATATCCAAATTCAATAGGCAAAAAGACAATTTGATTTTTGAAAATGGGTGAAGAAGCAGAATAGCCATTTTTCCAAATATGATAAATGAATGACCAACAAGTACATAAAAGGTGCTGATCATCACTAATCATCAGGAAATGCAAATCAAAACAAAACTGAGATTGCATCACACCTGTTCGTATGGGCATTATCAAGAAGACAAGAAATAACAAGGAAACCCTTGTGTCCAGTTGTAAATTTGTGCAGCCATTGTGGCAAACAATGTAGAAGTTCCTCAAAAAAGTAAAAATAGAACTTGTATATGGTCTAGAAATTGCACTTATAGGTATTTATCTGAAAATAAAAATACTAACTCAAAAAGATAGATACGGAAACCAGAGCAGTCAGGGTGGGATGGAAAAATGGTAGGATGGAAGAATGAGCCGAAATGGCCAGAATGCCCACCCACACTGTCTGTAGACATGAGAGCTGCCAAAAAGGCCAAAAGGCCAAAAACCAAAACCAAGGGCTATAGCAATACAATACCCATACATAGGGGCCTATGGGTTATAGCCAAACAAAGGATAGAGGACAAGTCACTGTCTATGGGTTCTCACCTATGCACATAATTCACTGATACCTCAGGCTCAGGGAACAACAACCAAGGGGTTTATTATACATTCAGGGGAAACAAAGAGCTTACTGTGGCACAAGTGGCTGCCCTCTCACCCAGATAATGTCCACCAGAAGTACAAGCAGAGTACATGTTACCTGTCAACAGAGTTGAACCACACTGGGCAGTAGTTGGTCATCACCAGTCACCAGGACTACTGGACAGCTCTTTCTGAGTTGTTGGAGGACACCAACAACACACAGCTCTTTGAGACACCAGGCCTGGAGACTTTGGTGCTCTTTTCAGGTAGTGTCAGAAAAGATGGGGTCATTTCTAAGTCTACATCTCAGTGCTCTGCCCCTCATAGGCAATTGACCAGCTATCCCCCTTTGAAAGTTCTTCTGAGATGATCTATAAATAGAGGGATGCTATCATTATTATTCAAACCAGGACACTTTAAAAAGAGTGGAAGAGTTGCCCTTAGTAACAATCCCAGGACAGCCACAAAGACTGCCTTGAGCAAACTCATGTCTATCAGCTCAGTTTGAGGGTGTCAGAATGTCCTTCAACAGCCTTCAATGCCCTCCTTCTTTTTCTGAAGGACTTTGATCCTGATACAAATATTTTAATCCCACAATAAGAAGTGACATTTACAATGCAAACAGCCCTGGACAGGTAAGAAGCTGACCTGAATTCATGCAGCTGCAGCAGGTTTTGATTGGTGGGGACTCCCTTTTCTCTGTGCTTGAAAGGAGGATCCCCTTTACTGCCCAAAGTATAAGATTCTCAAGCTAAAAGCAACCTGACCCATCAAACCAGAAGACATTAGATCAATGAGGAAGTGCTTTTCCATCCTTCCTACAGCCTAACAAGGCCTTGGTCCCCTCCAGCCATACAGGGCCTAACCACGGGCACTGTCAGTTCTTGGAGTGGCTATCAGGACAATAACCCAGTCGTAGAATCAGAGAGACCACCGGCAGCACAAGCTACTTCCCCACTAGCCATAGGGTCTCTGCAGCTTTGAGAAAAAGAAGTGCATCATGCAGACATAAATTTCATCAAACTTATGGGCAGGTGTGTGTATGTGCTGTATATGGAATGAGGAAGAACAGGGTTTGGCAAAAAGCTTTTTGAGGGCTAAGAACTATCAGGTCGCCCATACTCTGTCCTTCTGTGTTCTTTCGGCTAAATTATGGTTGTCCTAAATCAGAGGACAGGCATTGAACTAAAATAAAAGGGGCAACAGTCAGAGTGAACTCTATAATCCCCTGGCTCAGAAAAGGAACTTTTATGATGATGATGATGATGATGATGATTGCTGCTGCTGTTGCTGCTGTTCCTACATGTCCTTGGTGCAGAGCTACCTCGCTCTAGGTCATGACCTGCCCAGAATGCCAGGCGTCTAGTGATCCATTCAGGTGGGAATGAATAGAAAGGCCTGGCATTTGGAACCATCACAGAGCAATTCTGATGGGTCCCTCCAGCTACAGCGCTCCTGTGGGATTCACCACACCATGCCTGTATCCCAGCTCTATGGGTGACTCCCTCCCCACGGTACTGATGCTGGAGCTGCACATTACACCCCTGCATGCTAACCTCCATCTCAGAGTCCACCCCATGGAGCCTGCCCCACATAGGCAGGCACTCCATAAATGCTTGGTGAATGAATGTGCTCTCATTTCTGTGTGTGTATGTGTGTGTGTTCGTGTGCATGTGCATGTACACTCACGCATAGGTAATGCCTAATCCCCTTGTCTTGCCAAATCTGTGGCTCAGTCCAGAATACTGGCAAGCACCCCAGGGCACAAGGATGCTCCTGTTTCATTTATTCTGGAAGTCCTGTGACTTTAGGAATAAATGTAAGGATTTCAAGTATGAAGAGGGTGTCCATCTCCAAGGAAACATCACTCACAATAAACCTGGAGCATCTTACATCTTGTTTAAAAATGGCTAATTCCCATTGCATCTCACCCTCACTCTGGCTTGAAATTGATGTGCAGATTGATCAAAGAACATACTTCTGGAATTAAGCTTTGTGGAAATAAAAATGGCCTGTCAGAGCCCAGCTTATTACAAATTCTGGAGAAAAAGCTGCAGACAAAAAGTAGCAGATTCTGAAGCAGAGGGCTTCAGAAGATCTCAGCAAAAAGGGGATTTCTCGAGCGGGATTCTTCGACACTGTGATCCTTCCCCAGGAGACTTGCAGTGATCCTTCCCCAGGAAACTGTTAAGGGCCCCAGGCAAAGAGCTGTGCTGGAGAGAGGGACTCATCTCATTGCTTTCCCCAGATATGGAACAATGCAGTCTTACTTCCCTGCAGGATCACCCACCAGTTCTACCTGTGGGTGGTTGGAAGTCCCCTGAAGTCCTACGAGCAGCCCTAGCCCTCATGAACAGGCAGAGCTGTGTCTCACATCAGTTCACTGCTCCAGTTGACCAGGATTGTCAATGTGGCCAACAACTGAGACTGAAGCCCAGGCTCCAGCCCCACCACCCTGCTCTGGGAAGCCCAGGGTCCAGCTGGGGAGCGCACAGAGGCGGGGAGGGAGGAGATGGAGCTGTGTGAGCACGGAAGAAAAGCATCAGTGGGTGTGGGTAAAATAGGGCTTCCTGGGGAGGTCACTCAGACACAACTCCTGAAAATGACAGCCAGATGCAGGATAGGAACTGAGACAGCATCTATCTAATCATCCAAAGGCACATTTGTGGGTACAGCAATATCATACAAGATGGCATATTTGGGGGTAGAGAAGTCCAACATGCACTTGTCAACAAGTTAGCATGAAGTGGTGACTGGCAGCAAAGGACCTGGGCCCTGGGCAGGTTAGGGCTCTTCACTTATGCGCCTCCATTCAACACCAGCAAGCTACCAGTCACTGAACATCAGCCACTGGCCATGGCATGCTGTCAACTGCTGGAAAACCTTAGTCATTCTGCCATCAGAATTTTATTTTCCAGGGGGAGCACTTTCACTTACAGCAAATGTAACAATTACTTTATTTTTTAAAAAAAATAAGCAAATATGGAATTAATTTGGTGGCTAAATAAAATTAAATTGGTGGAAGGAAGAACACAAGGGACTATGGTGATGGATCAGGGTGCTATGGTGGTGGGAGAAATGCAAGGACTACACCCAAGGGGAGCAATCAAATACTGTGCAAAAATGAACAGCGATGTAAGATAATAAATTTAAAAAAGAAAAAAACTTTAAAAAATTAAATTGGTGGTTAAAATATATTTGAGTTATTAACCACCAAGTTTTGCTGTGTAACAAACCTCTTCCATCTTCATAGCTTAAACCAACAAGTCCCATCCATGTTGCCCAGGAAGCTGCAGCTTGGACAGGGCATGGAATGGCTCATCTCTGCTCCCGCAGCACCACTGGAAGACACAACACTTTCCAGATGTGTACTCACCAACAGATATGTGCTCACCACATATCTGGGGCTCAGCTCCCTTCAATGTGAACCTCTCTTCAGGAGCGTATGCTTCCTCACAGTATGGCGCTGGAATGTAAGAACAGGTTTGCCAGAGCACACAAAATCATGGCAATGGTGTGACTTAACCTTAACTCACATGGCACTCCTGCCAGAGTCTATCAGCTGAAGTAATCACAAAGGCCTACCCAGACCAAAGGAAGGGAACATACATTCAACCTCTTGCTAGGGGAGTGGCGAGGTTCCCAAAAAATGCATGTGGTGAGACACTGTTGCAACCCTGTTGGGAAAATACACTCTGCTGTGTGGTCACCAGGGGAGCTTGCAGAGCCTCTGACAACAGATGAGCCTTTCTAAAGATTCTAGAAAGTCACCCATCCCAACTCCTCTTCTCCTCATTCTCGACTGCCCTCATCACCACCCTCCATGCCCCCTATTGTGACCCTGAAACACTTCAAATGTTTAAGTATTGACTTTAATGAATACATGGTATTGTCAGGAACACACTCTCAAATTACTAGATTTTCACATTGTCAGGAGTAATAACCCCACCATCCTCTTCCATGAACTACCTGAACAGGTGGACCTGCTGTCAGAGAGAATGCTTTGCTGTCAGCACCTGAAAACTGGTGTGGTAGATTAAAATGGGGTATATTGGGTTCATGTAAGTAGTCATCTGGACACAAGCAGTAACTGGTGTTGCCTCCACTCTACAAGGATGAGATATCCTTTTCCTTCTTTCTTCATGCGCTCAATAGTCACCATCATATCCATTGCCACATAAGCCCAAGATGGCTGCCACCACTCCAGGCACTGTGAACACATGAACCACCCAGGGAAGCAAGATTCTTTCCCTCAGTGGCTCTTTCCTTTTATCAGGAAGCAGTATTTCCCAGAAGTTACCAGTATACTTTATATAAAGAGCCATTGTCCAGGATCTCTCCTGACTTTGAGGAAGGCCAGCAGAGTGATGAAGGAAGACAAGTCAAAGTGACCAGAGGTCCTGCCTACTGTGTTCACTGCCGGGGACCAGACACTAATTCCATGACTCGAAGGTGGGATTAGGTCTGTGGTGAAGGATCACGGGTGCTATGTGGTGGGAAAAGTACAGGGACTACACCTGAGGGGAGAAATCAGACACTGTACAAAAATGAACAATGATGTAAGAAAATAAATAGTTAATATAAATTTCAAAAAAGAAAAAGAAGTGGAACTGGTTCAGTAAGGCAGAAAGGGGGCATAATTCCTGCAAAACCAACCATTAAAGCACTTGAGCTTTGCAAGGAGAAGCTATAAAACCCGAGAAAATAGCATATATACCTCTTTTGAGATTACAATAAAAACATTTACTAATTTTTCTTAGAAAACAAACTATCATCAAAACTACCAGAGATACAAGTGCTAGCAAGGATGTGTCGAAAATGGAACCCCTTGTGCCCTGCTGGTGGGAATACAAATGGGGCTGCCCTATAGAAAATGTTTAAATTTAAATTTTAAAACAGAACCCCCATATGATACAGCAGCCCCACCTCTGGGTATATATCCAAAGAAATTGAAATCAGGATCTCAGATAAATGTCTGCACTCCCTTGTTCATTGCAGAGTTGTTCACATCTTAAGTGTCTGTCAAAGGATGAATGAATAAAAAGATGTGGTGTGTATAAACAATAGAATATTATTCAATCATGAGAAAGAAGGAAATTCTGCCTTTTGTAACACTATGGATGAAATTTGAGGGCATATTCTAAGTGAAATAAGTCAGACAAATAGTATTGTATAATCTCACTTATGTGTGGAGTTTAAAAAAGCCAAATTCATAGAAACTGATAGTTGTTAGGGCCTGGGGTGTCAATGAGATGAGGATCAAAGGGTATAAGCTTTCCTGGTATGAGATGAACAGGTTCTGGAGATCTAAGGTACAGCGTGGTTGAACTTAATAGTTTGTATACACATTTGAACATTGATACCAGAGTAGATCTTACATGCTTTCACAAAAAAAAGAAACCATAATTACGTAACAGGACGAGCTGTTAGCTAGCACTACAGTGATGGTAATTTTGCAAAATACGTGTATCAAATCAACACGTCGTATACCTTAAACTTACATCTCCACACATCAATTAGATCTCAATAAAACTGGAAAAAATTCTAAAATGCTTAAAAATTTAAAAAAATGCTTAAAAACGGGCCTCCCTGGTGGCGCAGCGGTTGAGCGCTGGGTTGCGAAGCTGCCCACAGCCTCTGCAGAGCCGGTTCGATCCCCGGCTGCTCCCCGGCCACCGGAGGAGGGTCCCACATGGCGTGCAGACCTCTCCTGCCGCCCGCTGCTCCCCTCAGCAGTGTGCTTCGGTCCTTCTGCCTGTTCTGCTCCCCGCTCTGGCTCTGGTGAATTCTCTCACCCTCCCGCGCTTCTGACTGTACCCAGTGCTTGTATAAATAAATAAAATAAATCTTAAAAAATAAATAAATAAATAAAAATGCTTAAAAACTAAAAAAATAAAAATTTTAAATGAGTGAGTATGCTCATCATACCTTAAGTTCTCAAGTTCTCCATACTGGGCTTGTATGCTCCATTAGGATGTGTGCGTGTGTATGTGTGTGTGTAGGTGTGTGTATGTTTTGAGCTTTTGTTTTTGAGTTTTAAGTTTTTCTCTGAGCTCTAGTCAGAACCCACTACAGAATGAAGTGAATGGAAATAAAACCTTCCCTCCTCCCACAAATGACCTTTTCTGCCCCCATGTCCCTGGGGTACAAACACCACTTAGGGTGCTGATACACTAAGCTGGCAATGCCTGCAAAGGAAGTACTACAGACCCACTGCTACCTGCACTGACAACAGCCAGCTCAGTAGTCCTCCCTGCAAGCACAGTTATCAGAAGTCCTAGGCTTCTGGAACTCCAAATCACTTAATGTCTATTCAACATGCCAGGGATCTGACATGAAAAGGCCTGTGAGACACTCAGTTTGAAAGAGGCCCCTGGGAAGTTGCCATGGTGTAATTGGAAGGAAATCACAGTTTAAAAGAAAAGAAATAGGATGTCAGTAACTAATATCAAGGAAATCTTGTGAATTTCATTTTCACAGAAAATTTGAAAGGTAAGCTCAAGTCGAGCATTTCCTTACCGGATGGTCAGAGAGAAAACGGGACTGCCTTTTTCCTCTTGTGAGTCTCACTTCTGGAGCCATCAAGCACACAGATTTGCTCAATCAGACTCATCACTAGTGATCAACCAAGCCACCATCACGGGCTCCCCTCGGGTCTGGCAGTTTGACAGTCCTCCAGTCCAGGAGGAGGATGGGAAGGCAGAACAATTTCGCCATTCAGTGCTCCGACAGCCTCCCAGGCAGTGCAGACACACACATCATTTCTCACAAGTGTCTATGAGGTTTTGTGATTGTAAAGGCAGGACTGGACACAGTGCAGGTTTTCTGATCCCATGCAGACCGGGTAAAGGAGGAGTCAGAGTCCTCAGTGGTTTTGCAGGTTTTTTATTGGGGTGCACCAGGCATATGGCAGGCAGGGGTGCTGGCTGGGGGGCTCCCAGCCCCCAGCAAGTCTTCACTCTATCTGGGCTCTCTGGCGTTCGTTCTGCTGCTTCTCGGCTTCTCTTTCGGCTCTGCTTCG
The DNA here is from genome assembly GCF_964194135.1 of Talpa europaea. Lineage (NCBI taxonomy): Eukaryota > Metazoa > Chordata > Mammalia > Eulipotyphla > Talpidae > Talpa > Talpa europaea. Next base: position 40,072,107 of record NC_140078.1, read on the forward strand.
GCTTCTGCTGCTGCTGCTGCTGGCGTCCCCGTGACGCTGCCCTTAAAAGCCCCTTCTTAGCCCAGGTGAATCCCATCTACCTATGCCCACATCCTATTCCAGGTGCCCACCATCAGGCATGCATTCAGGACAAGGATCCATCATCTATCCTGATGGCGGAAGGGCAGAAAAGCCTGATATTTTCTTTACCCTACAGTGATCATCCCCATTTTACCGAAGAGGAAACTGAAACACTGAGAGTTTAACTAACCTGCCCTGTTCTGTGCTGAGTAGCGGGGTGTAAGGGCAGGACTGGACCACTGAGCAGGTTTTCTGATCCCATGCAGACCGGGTAAAGGAGGAGTCAGAGTCCTCAGTGGTTTTGCAGGTCTTTTATTGGGGTTCACCAGGCATATGGTAGGCAGTGGTGCTGGCTGGGGGGCTGGGAGGCTGGCAGGCCTCCCAGCCCCCAGCAAGTCTTCACTCTATCTGGGCTCTCTGGCGTTCGTTCTGCTGCTTCTCGGCTTCTCTTTCGGCTTCGGCTTCGGCTTCGGCTTCGGCTTCGGCTTCGGCTTCGGCTTCGGCTTCGGCTTCGGCTTCGGCTTCGGCTTCGGCTTCGGCTGCTGCTGCTGGCGTCCCCGTGACACCGCCCTTAAAAGCCCAGTCTTAGCCCAGGTGAATCCCATCTACCTAGGCCCACACCCTACTGCAGGTGCCCGCCACCAGGCATGCATTCAGGACCGCAAGGATCCATCATCTATCCTGATGGCGGGAGGGCAGAAAAGCCTGACATTTTTCCTTACCCTACACGGGGACAAGCTTCACCTGCTCTGGTCTCCTGAAAGCAGGAAGCTGATAGCTCTGGAGAAAATGGTCTTGTCTTGAGTGGCTGGGCTTTAGTGAAGGCCATGAGATCTGGAAGAACAGGCTGCATGAGGGGGAAAGCCTGAACTTGGACATTTCCAATGTCAAACTCCTTTGGGGAGGTGAAGGGTTGGTGCGGGGGCTCTGCAGAAGGGACCACAGTAGAGATGAAGATACTGGAGTTGAGGGAATGTGGTCACAAGGCATCCATTTGGGGGCTTGTAGGGTAAGGAAAAATGTCAGGCTTTTCTGCCCTCCTGCCATCAGGATAGATGATGGATCCTTGCGGTCCTGAATGCATGCCTGATGGCGGAACCTGGAGTAGGGTGTGGGCATAGGTAGATGGGATTCACCTGGGCTAAGACAGGGCTTTTAAGGGCGGCGTTACAGGGATGCCAGCAGAAGCCAAGAAGAACAGAAGCCAAAGGAGAAGCCGAGAAAGAAGCAGCAGAAGCTGAGAGAGAGAGAGAGAGAGAGAGAGAGAGAGAGAGAGAGAGAGAGAGAAAGGGAGAGAGAGATGAGAGAGAGAGAAGAGAGAGAGAGAGAGAGAGAGAGAGAGAGAGAGAGAGAGAGAGAGAGAGAAGAGAGAGAGAAGAGAGAGAGAGAGAGAGAGAGAGAGAGAGAGAGAGAGAGAGAGAGAAGGCTGAAGAGCCCAGATAGAGAGAAGACTTGCTGGGGGCTGGGAGGCCTGCCAGCCTCCTGGCCTCCCAGTACCCCTGCCTGCCATGTACCTGGCAATCCCAATAAAACCCTGCAAAACCACTGAGGACCCTGGCTCCTCCTTCACCCGGTCTGCATGGGATCCTAGAAACCCTGCTCAGTGGCCATTTGTAGGGTAATGAAAATGTCAGGCTTTTCTGCCCTTCCGCCATCAGGATAGATGATGGATCCTTGTCCTGAATGCATGCCTGATGGCGGGCACCTGGAATAGGGTGTGGGCATAGGTAGATGGGATTCAGCTGAGCTAAGACTATGCTTTTAAGGACGGCGTCATGGGGACACCAGCAGCAGCAGCAGCAGCAGCAGCAGCAGAAGCCAAAAGAGAAGCCGAGAAGCAGCAGAACGAATGCCAGAGAACCCAGATAGAGTGAGGATTTGCTGGGGGCTGGGAGGCCTGCCAGCCTCCCGGCCCCCCAGCACCCCTGCCTGCCATATGCCTGGTGAACTCCAATAAAAAACCTGCAAAGCTACTGAGGACTCTGACTCCTCCTTTACCCGGTCTGCATGGGATCAGAAAACCTGCACTGTGCCCAGTCTGACCTTTACACCATTCCTGCCCCTACAAGGCAGAAGAGAGTAGGGGCTATGATCCTGCTGACAACACTCAGCAAGACCAGCAAGCAGAACAGTACCAGCAAATCCAACAAGTCCTAGAGAAGCCAAATCCCGCACACAAGATGAGAGGCGCCATCGCCAGGCCTGAGAATCCTGACTCCCACTGCTCACCAGCAGGCTGCAGAGGGAACGAGGCCTCAGGGAAGGCTGTGGCTTGGAATGGCATAAAGGCAGGAGCATGGCTTGGAAAGTATTAGATTGGGATACAGGAGTCTCTTTTTCTTTTTCAATTAGTAGGTACTAGTTGTTTTGAGTAGTTTTAGGTTCACAGGAAAATTGAGCAAAAGGTACAGACATTCCCCATCTATTCCCTGTCTCCACACACACCAAGCCCCCAACAGTCAGCATCCCCACTGGAGGGGCATATCTGTTACAACTGCTGAGCTACCAAGACTCATGATTATCGCTCCAAGTCCAAAGTTTACCTTGGGGTTCTTTCTTTTTTTAAAAAAGAAAGATTTATTTTATTTATGCATACAAGAGTTGGGGTATAGGCCAGAGGTGTTGGGGGGGGGTGAGGAGATTCACCAGAGACAGAGTGGGGAGCAGAACAGACGGATCCACTGAAATACACTGTTTTTTTAACATTTATTTATTTATGCATACAAGAGCTGGGGTACATGTCAGAGGTGTAGGGGCATGAGAGGATTCACCAGAGACAGAGTGGGGAGCAGAACAGGCAGACTGACTGAAATACACTGCTGAGGGGGAAGCAGGTGAGACAGAAGAGGTCTGCTGTGCCATGTGGGTAGCTCCCTGGCTGGTTGGGAATTGAACTCATGCTGCAGAGGCTGTGGACAGCTTCATAGTGCTGAGACTTAACCCCTTGTACCACCAGGGAGGCCCCTTGGGGTTCACTCTTGATTTGCACATTCTATAGGTTTGGCCAAATGGAGAATGACACATCCACCATTAGAGTTTACAGAGTCGTTTCACTGCTCTGAAAATCCTTTGTGCCCCACCTAATCGTCCCTCCTTCCCCCAACCCCTGGCAACCATTGACCTTTTTTTTAATAGTGTTGCCTTTTCCACAATGTCATATAGTTAGAATCATGTAGTATGTAACCTTTTCATATTGGCTTCTTTCACTTAATAATACACATTTGCCTTAATAATATACATATGCCTTTTCATGTCTTGATAGCTCCTCTCGGTATCAATGGATGACATTCCTTTGCCAGTATAAGCCACGTTTATTCACCTCTTGGTTGATTGTAACTTTGGCAATTTAATGAGGTCACTCTAAACATCCATGTGCAGGTTTATTGTGTAGGCCAAAGTTTTCAACTTCTTTCTATAAATACCAAGTAGTATGATTATTAGATCATATGGTAAGCATATTTAGTTTTGTGAGAGACTGCTATGAAGTTTTCCAAAGTGACTATAGCATGTTGCATTCCCAGCAGCAAAGAATGAGAGTTAGTCACTCCACATTCTTGCCAGCATTTGGTGGTGTCAGTGTTATGGATTTTGACCCATCGTACAAAGGTGCAGCAGCATCTCATTGCTCCAACTTGCATTTTCCTGATGACATGCAAGGTGGAGCTCCTTATTGTATGCTTATTTACTATTTGTGTGTTCTTTGGTGAGGTGTCTGTTAGAGTCTTTGGCTCATTTGTTCCAACAGGGTTTTTGTTTTCACACTGTTGTGTTTTAAGAATTATTTCTATGTTGTATAACAGCCTTTATCACATGTGTCTCTTGTAGATATTTTTCTCCAGTCTTTGGCTTGTCTTCATTCTTGGACAATGTCTGCAATTTAATTTTAATGAAGAAAACTATAATTTTAATGAAGCTCAGTTTATCAAATTTTTCTCTTATGCACTATGCCTTTGGTGAAGCATCCGAAATGTCATCAACATTTCATTTTTCACTTTATATTTTGCATTTGATAATTTTGCATTTTATATTTAGATCTGTGAACCATTTTGAGTTAATTTTTGTAGAAGTGTAGGATGTCTAGTTGTTCCACTACCATTTGTTGAAAAGCTATCTTTGATCCACTGTATTTTTTTTTGCTATTTTGTCAAATAGTGGATGATTACATTTATGAGGGTCTACTTCTGGGCGCTCTTTTTTGTTTCCTTGATCTATAGGCCTATCCTTTTATCAATACTTCTATTGATTATTGTAATTTTATGGTAAATCTTACATGTGGATAGTGTCAACCCTCTAATTTTGCTATTCTTCCAGAAGGAATTTCATCTGTGGAGGAAACCAAATTCAACAGCAATGTGAGATTGTAGGGTGATCTTGTTCCAAGTTGGGGAATGCCCATAGTCTGGACAGTAAGTTTAACCAGGACTTCCTGATAGTAAAACCTTCCTGCTCATGTGTAAACCACATTCCAACCTGAAATGTGGGACAACTGTGCTATCCACATTTTATAGCTGAGGGATGGAGTACGAGGATACAAAGTGCCCAAGGTCACACAGCAAGTCAACTACAGAGTAGTGCATGGAGGCCTGAAGCAAGTAGCACGACTTTCCTGCCTCATCCCTGCCCTGGCAATGCTGGGATTCTCCAACCTGCCTAGTCCCCAGAACCTGTACCCATGATCAGCTGTGTAAATGGCCTTCTGCTGGTACTGTATAGCACATGATGGGTGCTCAGCTCACTGTGACACCTGCAAGAACACCTAAACAGACCTATTACAAGCAGTGAAATAGAGGCAGTAATCAAAGCACTCCCCCAAAACAAAACTGTTTTAATTATTATGGCTTTGTAGTATAGCTTTAAGTTTGGCAGTGTGATACTTCCTTTCTCCTTTGTTTTCATCAATAGGGCTTTAGTTATTTGTGGGTTTTTTTTTGGTGGTTCCATATGAATTTCATCAGTATTTGTTTTATTTCTTTGAAGAATGTCATTGAGATTTTTATTGGAATAGCATTGAATCTGTAATTTGTTTTTGGTAGGATGAACATTTTAATAATGTTAACTCTTCCAATCCATGAGCAGGGATATCTTTCCATTTCTTTGTGTCTTCTTCTATTTCTTTTAACAGTGTTTTATAATTTTCTTTGTATAGCTCTTTCCCCTCTTTTGTTAGGTTTATTCCCAAGTATTTGATTTTTTTTGTTTGTTTCAATTATAAAAGGGATGGTTTTCTTGATTTCTTCTTCTTCGTGGCCCTAGAATGAAGGGACATGGGAAAGAAACATATTAATCTGTAATCTTCAAAAATGTCAGGGCCATAAGAGTCAGGAAAGGCCGAAGATCCCTCCAGATAGAAGACATGACAATGGAATACAAAGTATGATTTTGAAACAGATCCTTTTGCTATAACAGACGTTATTGGAACATTGGAAAAGCTTAAATGGAGCCTGAAGACTAAATGGAATATGTCCACGATCATTTCCTCATTTTGATGATAGTTGCATTGTGGTTACAGAGGAGAATGTCCTTGTTTATAGGAATTACACAAATCATGCATTAAATTATTTGGGAGTGATGGATTGCCTGTTATCAATTTAATCTTAAAAAATTATTCAGTGAAAAAAGAGGTCTTTGTACTGTCACTGCAATTTTTTTTTTGTTTGTTTAAGGTTGTTTCAAAATAAGAAGTTTTAAAAAAAAATACTATAGCTGTGGAGAGAAGCCTAACTTTGCCCAGGGGAAGGTAAGTGACTCTACCTAGCCCAGGACACCTAGATGTTGCTGAGAGAACCCCCTAAGTCCAGCACAGGTGCAAGTCTCATCCATCAGCACCTTGGAGGAACTGGCCATGAAAACCCAGGCCATACTTGTCCTATTACCAGAGGGTAATAGTCAGGAAACACTGGAGGTCATTCTCTCCCAGCCTGGCTTCTTCAGAAACCTGCCTCTTTCCTGAGCCTGGGTTGCAAATCTTCAAGGATGCTAAATTTAGGAGGACGGACTGGTGGGCAAACACAATCTCACTGCTGTTATTATTAGGGAAGGAGATGCTTCTTTGCTGTGATTCCAGTAAGATTCCTGGGAAATTCCAATTGTCCCATGGCTGAACCCATCCCTGGGGGATGGGTTGCTGGAGGAGCAGAGACACTATGACTGGGCAGGCTGGGTCATATGTGGAGGAGGGGCATCAGATTCACCAATTGCACATGAGGGGAGCCCTAGACCAGACACTGGCTAAAAGACTGGCTAGGAGAGCAAGAGGAACAAGTGGATAAAATGTAGTCCCCTGGAGGGGGGTCTCCAAGTCTCTGAATATACCTTTCTCCAGACCATCTCTGTCCTGGGCCCCCACAGCACAGGTGAGGGAGACAAATGGGACGCTTTGCCTTTTGCTTTCTCTCCCCTGCTCACAGTGACCTTGCTTAGAGCGGAGATCAAGACTCAGAAGCCTGCAAGGCATAGGGACAAGTATGGCTTATTGTTGATAAATAATAATTTCCATAATAAGCTGACAGAGGTTTATAATGTTTTGAATTTGCATAAAGTGGGACATACCTGTAATCCAGCTTGCCCAAACCCCAGAGTTGTGAGATAAGATTTACTTTTTTTTACTTAGAGTAATTAGCCCAGCAAATGGATATTGCAGGAAAATGTGACCATTTGTGAATTGAAAAATCAGAAACAACTTCAAGATGTTTAAGCAGAAGTCCTTGTAATGCATGGCCCATCTACATCAGAACTACCTGGTTCCTTATTAAAAATGCAAACTCCAGACTTACTGGTTGACTCAAAACTTTAGAGCAGAATTCAGGGATCTGCTTTTAACAACATTTGCTCCTGAAGCTCAGAGTATAGGCATGGCAGACCAAGAATGGGAATCATGATGAAGACAGAAATATTCAGAGGTACACTCATGGGGGTGGGGGAAGCCAGGGGAAATGGGAGGTAGAGGGAGATGTCCATGAAGATCTGATTGCAAAGAAACAAGTAGGATGGTAACATCCTGACTTCAAACAATATGCTTTATCTTTGATCCGTAATGATAACATAAAAATGAAAACTCCCTTCTCTTCTTTTTAAATAAGCTTTCCACTTTGCCCTGCCAGAGGAGCTCTCTGAGCTGAGCTTTCTCAAGATTGCTGTCCACTGACTGACAACCAGACAAGCCATACTGGATGGAATTTGCAGAAGGGCCCATAGCACTATCTTGACTATCATAACCATGGAGGGTATGATCACAGCACATGCTCCCTTTCTTAGACATCTATATTAATTCTTTTTTTCCAGAGCATATTGTTGCTAATAAATTCACATCTGTTTTATCACTAAAATAAACATAAAGAACCTTGAGTACATTTCTCACCAATCATTGTTTTTAATATCCCTTGTGGAAAATTGAGTTATGCTTTATCTGAAAAGAACAAATTGAACTGATCATAAATCCTCTCTTCTCTCTCTCCACACCTTGCTATTTGTACTTGGGGTAAGTGCACTCACTGGACTGTAAAATCTGCTCCAGACTTGCAGATGCAGCTTTCTGGGACAGCAGGCAAGGACCAAGTCCATCCTTCTTTTCTTCAGAGCCTCTGTGGTTGCTCTGGTTTGACAGAACCACCAAGGTAGCCAAACTATGGGCTGTGAATTATTGCAGGAGGATTGCAGATCAATAAGTGTTCCAGGAATAACCCATAAACAAAAGAGCAATGCCTCCCACATATAAATGGTACCATTTTTCAAAAGGATGTCGATGGTGTGGTGACAGATTAATGCAAACTTATTTGAAAGCATACCTATTCAGGGTAGCTTTTGATCACTGTTTTCTGAGAACTCAAAACACTATCAGCTTGTGCTTATATTTCTTGATGTTTAGAAAGGAACACTTGGAGTCAAAGGAATAAGGACAAAGAACACATGAGAGGGATGGTCTTTGGATGAGGACTGGAAAGGGGCTGACCCCATGAGGGAATCTGATGGTGAGGGGTCTGAGCTGTAGCTTGATTGTGGTGACGGTTACATTACTCCAAGTATCAGTCAAAAGCCACAAAACTGTACAAAGAAAGAGAGAATTATACTTTAATCATATTTAAAATAGTACATTTTATCCCTATAAGCCTCCTCCCTCACTGCCTTCTTCCCCCCCCCCTTGTTTTCTCTGGTAACCATTAAGTCCTTTCACTGAGTCCATGATTTATTCCTACTGTATTTTGCCCATGTATGTTTTTTGGTTATTTATACTCTACATCCAATATCTGGAGGACTGGCAAAGTGGTTTGGTAGAGGGTAAATAGAACATGTACACATATGGGAGAGCAAAACTGTAACCCCAATTTTTTTTCATTTTAAATAATATATTTTAATGAGTTAACACATTTAAATAAATTGAAAAATATATTTTTAAAAACCAAATTCCCAAATTACAAAACTCCAGTATAGTGGGAGAAAGATGATTTAGCCAGCCCTACTATTATTATGAGTCCCAGGCTGTAATTAACTGAACTATGCCCTCACCATGACATCAAGTCCTTTTGGAAGGATTTAAACCCTCTCATTCAACAGACCCATACTTGACCTCACTTTTTATTTTATATATAAGTATCTACCCCTAAGGCCATAATGGGCAGTAAACGAAGTGACACCTACGTCACATAGTGACTTGGTGTCAGGTCTTTCCCAACCTCTAGTCCCTGTTCCCAGTCAAGACCCCTTGACTTCCTTTTGTGGAATCCACCTACCAATGATTGCCCTCATCATCTATGAGTTCCAGGGATGGGAACCACCGTACCAAATTGATCCTAACCATTGTTGTGGTCTCAGGTGGACATATAGTCCAATCAAAAACAATGAGAAAGAGGGATTTATGAGTGAAAAAGATTTTTCCTACTGTTACGTGAGCTCAGTTGAGACTTGTTTTTTTCTGCTTTCCAGGAATGAAGACAGTAGATACACCAGCAGATGTTGGCAGCCTTGGGACCATGAATGGAGCAGTTGCCAGGAAATGGAACACGGAAATGCAATGAGAGAAACTAAATCCTGGTCAAGTTATCTATGCCCTGGAGCAAGTCTTACCTGAGACTATCAATGTGCTGCAGAGCCATGGGGAAGTCAAGGTGAAGCAGGCGGGGCTCCTGTCCTCAGGAGTGGCATGGTAGTGTGGGGAAGATCCACTCTCAGTACAGTGCAAGACAGGGAGTGACCATGATGGAAGGGTCCTAGAATGGCACTCAAGAATGAAAAGACCAGCAACCACGGTCAGAAAGACTTTCTTGGACTTGACTTAGAGAAAGTGAGCATTCAGCAATGGAAAGGGAGTAGAAGGAGGAAGCATGGGTTCAGGGAGGGTAAACTCCTCATTCCCTCTTGAGTTGGCAGCCTGGCAGCTCCCTCACAGCTACATCATTAGCTCTTCTCTCCAGATTAGCAGTCCCTACAAGTGACTATGCTCTCTGATTCATGCCCTGCCGTCTTCACCCTCACAGAGAAGGGCCTAAACCCTGGCAGTGTCCACTGAGACCAACTAACATCAACTGTGATTAAGCCCTGAGTCCAAGCTCGGCCCACCCCAAACCCAGAGTCCTGCCCCATTTCTGCCAAATTTGGGGCAGATCAAGCCACATTCTCCAAACATTTCTTAATAAGAGAAGAATCCAAATGACCTTGCTGTGCACCCTCCATGTGTAGGTAGCTAATAGATGTTGATATCATCTCCTGGACAACCTTCTCCCTTTCCTTTCACCACTCAAGCTGGAAATGCTCCTGGTACTTTAGAGGAGGCTCACAGCAGGGCAAAAAGCAGGCATGGCAATGGACCTCTCCTGCCTTTTGCTTTCCAAAATCCCAAGTTCAGGGAAGGGGGATGAGGTAGAAGCCTCAGATGGGTACAGGGAGCATGGACTCCCTTCAGGGTAAGCAGACTACCCACTACCATTGTCTGGAAGGAGGGGAGAGATGGGGATTCTAAGTCAGAGAGGCTCTGATTCTTCCGCCCAGGGAAAAGGTGACCCCTGGGTCACCCCTCCTGGGAGGTGACTCCATGGAGCTCCTAGGCTCCCCAGAGCACAGACAGAGGGGTGCTAGGCTGTCAGATCCAGTAGGGACCACCTATAGCCAAAGGGTATCTTTGTACTTAGTCTTGCCTGAGTCCGTGAGATGACCCTGGGGAGGCCCCAAGGAAATGGCTGGAATCAAAATTCTTCTTTCAAACCAGAAGTGGAATTTCCCACAGTTCAGGGAGGAAGTTCTAAAACCAAATGAGACTGACTTCTGAAAAGTAAAGAAATACAGTATTTCTTGTGGAGGCATTCTGTGGCCTGAGGTTCATGCTATCTCCGTTCTCTGCCTTCATCTCCATCCATCCTGTTTTGAGGATGGCACTTGTGGCCTGATAGCCATGTCCTTGATCCCCCCCAGGAAGGTTCTTCCTCCCTGATGCCCCAAAGGTAGATCTGGGCCCAATGATTCTGAGGGAAACTACAGTTGAGGGTCACCTTCCACGTCTCTGCCCGCCTCAGCTCTTAGGCCGGAGATTTCCTCTCATCAGAATCCCAGAGAAGCACTGTGCCCTCAGAGACCCTCCCTCTCACAGGACAGCGGGCTTTCCCACCTCCTCTCACTCCCACAGACCCCCACAGACCTTGTTCTCAGCAGGTCGCTAAAGACTCACTCACATCATGCATTTGGATTAGTTTGTTCCCTATGACCAAGGTCCCACTTTTTTAGTGGATCATCACCAATGTTCTCTAGAGTGGGAAATTCTTCATTGCTTCTGAGAGAAACAATCTCCCCTCTCTAATCTAAAGAGACTCTGGAGTCAACTGTTGTTTAGATGAGGTGTCTCTTCCTCCAGTGTCAAGTGCCCTCCAGCCAGCATACAGCCAAGAGAAGTAAGTGAGGCTGCCTGGAGCCACCTATAAGCAGCAGGTGGCTGTCAGTTGTCCCACACATGTGGGACAATTGGAGGTCACAGGCACAGGGGGACATTAGGAGGCCTTCACTCATACCCTGACCTGGGACTCAAGAGTCTCGTGAGGCCAAAGCAGAGAGGAAGCAGAGCTGGAGAGACACACCTCCACCCAAGCAACACAGGATAGTGGACTGGTCACCATGGGAGGACTCATCACCCTGGGTCCCATCACTCCTCACTTCCCACCTCCAGCAGGTACATACCGGGCGCTGAGGCAGCTGGCACTGACACTCTGAGAGCAGTAAAAAATGGATTGCAACTGAGTTGAAGGTGAGGGATCTCCTGGAGGGACAGGAAGGCAACAATTTTTGTGCTCATCCCTCAACCAAACAAAAAGGGCTGAGCAAGAGCATTGGGAGCCATTACCTGATCATGAAACTGCTCCTGACACAGCAGGTAAGTGGGTTCTGATGCCACACAGGCCTGGCTATTGTCAGAGCTTTTCCTTGTGTCACCCCATTTACCACCAGGACCCTGGAGTTAAGCAACCAGCCCCCTGATTTCCAATAGTTGCCTCTCTGATTCCATGTCATTGCACTGTGTGCTCAGACATCCTTCCAGGTTGGCCAGGCACTGTCACATGCAGTGGGTTTAATTTGATGCACACGCTATGCCCTTCCAGAGTCCTGTCCCAGGGGACCTATGAGCATAGCAGAATGGCTGTTGTCATTTGCCAGTGGTTTTAGACAATTTTAACTAAAAACCAAGGATGTGCCAAAAAAAAAAAAAAGAGCAATGATGCTAATATTTCTGAAAACCTACAGGAATTTCAAACAGTTGCTCTTGCTCTAAGCCTAACCCTGGACCTGAGTGTCAATGGGACATTGAAACTGCCTCAGTCACCCTTGAAGATCAGACTCAAGGGTAAAAGTTTCTCTAAGGACAGTCAACCAGGAGGCCAGAACTACACAGAGACTCCTGCTTCTTTTTCACCCTGCCAACTCCATGACACCACATTGATTCCCCCCCCCCAAAAAAAAAAAAACAATCCTATAATCATGAAGCAAACATTCTATAAATACTGATGGAACAGGGAGACATGCACATAAAAAGGTAAATTCAGAACATGAAAGCTTCAGCTCACCTGAGTAATATTTACCTATGTTACTCATGCTACTACACTAGCTACAAAAAAAACATGAACCTCCCTGGTGGTTCCGGCGGTTGAGCACTGCACTGTGACGCTGTCTGCAGCCTCTGCAGCGCGAATTCCATCCCAGCTGGCGGGGAGAAACCCACATGGCACAGCAGACATCTTCTGTTTTGCCCACTGCTCCCCTCAGCAGTCTATTTCGTCAGTCTGCATGCTCTGTTCCCTGCTCTGTCTCTGGTGAATCCTCTCACCCTCCTGCACATCTGGCCTGTACCCCAGTTCTTGTATAAATAAATAAATTTTGGGAGGAAAAAATACAAAACATTTAATTTGCTGTAGTTTTGCTTGTCTTTGAAAGTTAAGGGCTTTCCAGGATGTGCGCTGGATTATTCAAATCTCTTCAAATCTTGCAGGAGGAAGTGTGAGCCAATGCCTCCTTTACCATCATGGGTTTCTCTATAGAAAGAAGCAGCACACAGAGAATTGGGTCTCCTGGACATGTTTCTCATGTTGTTCTTCTCTTGCCTTTCCCTTCTCTTGTTCCTTTTCCAATATCTTCAGAACAGTCTTGAAGGAAATAAACAAACACACACAGACACACACATAGAGACATGCAGACATACGTGTGTGGGGGTGGGGGTGTGATTGTGAATGTGTGGGTGTGTGATTGTAAATATATGTGTGTGCTTTTGCATGTGTGTATGTGTTTAGAGAGAGAGGTTTGCCAAGGTCTTTTGATTTCTCCCCAAGCATGATTATCCAGGAACTTCCTTATTCCTGGATCTCTTGGAGTCCAGCTAAAGAACCACCTAAAAAGCATAGTAAAGTGCCAGAATCTGCTGGATGAGCCAAGAAAGGGGTAGTTTGCCAAAACAAACCAGACGGCCCTTGAGTCATCTCTCTGGAACTGCAGAAATCCTATGGTGAAGTGGAAACAGCCTTGGTAGAAAATTAGAGACTCTAAGCTATACTGCTTGTGGGAGAGCTAGCAGTTTCCATCTTATGTACATTTTATGAGGTCAAATTCAATTATTTGTGTTTGTCAAATTTTTAAAGGAAAGTTCCAGAAATAAACCCATATCAACAGAGCAAATGTTACCAAAACTAATGTTACCAAAACTCCACCCAGCAAATCCATGACCCCAGGAGAGCTTGGAACACAAGTGCTGTGATTGCCTTGGCCGATGCAACATCCTGTGCTTGTCATGGAGAAGATACTTGGCTGCACTGTAACTCCAATATTTCCAGATGTGCAATTCGGGGCTACCACAGCTCATAGTCAGTCAACAGCCTCTTCTGGCCCTCAGCTAGGAGATAGAGTGTGTGTGGCGGTCCACAGCATGGAGCGCCAATGTGTTAAGCATGGGAGCCCTTGAGTGGTTTAGACATTAATCTCAATGCTTAACCCCCAGTTAAGGAGAGGACACTTTAAAATGGTCAAAATAGATGACTAGATCAAGAAGATGTGGTACATATACACCATGGAATATTACTCAGCAATCAAAAAAGATAAACTCATGTAATTTGCAGCAACACAGATGGAGCTGGAAGGGATCATGCTCAGCGAAATAAGCCAGAAAGAAAAAGAAAAATACCAGGTGGTCTCACTCATAGCAGGAATTTAGAAAACCTAAATAAAGGACCAGGAAAAAGACTAATTATAATAAAGTAAAAATCAAAATCAACAAGCAACTATAAACCAGAGACACACTCCGGGGGGGTGGGGTGTGGGGAGAAGGGAGTAGGATCAAAACAAGGGTGGTGGGAATTGTATGTGGACTATAACCAAGATGAAAATGCACACATTGTGCAAAAATGAAAAATGATGTAAAAAATACGTAAAATTAAAAAAAATTCTTTTTAATGGTTAAAATGGTGAATTGCATGTTGTGTGAATTTCACCTCAAAAAACTCTAGGTGGAATTGACTTTTTGGAGGTAAACAATGTAGTGTATATGCATGCTGACTTTTAATGATGCGCACCTAAAACTTAGGGATAGAAATTACATAAAATGGGCTAATGCATTACTTGTTTTTCATTTTTCATCACTGGTGAGTTCTGGGTGGCAGGACCTAGCCTAGTGAATGGCCCCTCCCACAGCCTTTGTTTTTAAGACTCCCAGAAGGAAAAGAAAGAAACTTCCATTCAATCATCATAACCTGTCCCTACAAGAGCATAAAACCAAATGATTGCTTATTTTGAACACCTGCAAACCGACTGCTGTAGCAACTCAGAAAATCTGATGAGGTGGTTAGAGAAAATGTGTCATGCATGAATATCCATTTTTAAAACATACTTATGTCGCACTTTACATAAAGGTCAAAATCAATGTTATGTTGAAAATATTTTTCAAAATGCAATTATCTTGACTCATGAAGCGAACCATTTCCTATTAAGTTTACAGTCTTGGGTTAAAGCTGCACACATTTCACCAGAAAGCCCACACCAATCAAATTGAAAGCTGAATTAAAGTGATATCATAGGACCTTCTACCCCTCCAGTTGGCTTCCTTGTCCACACTCATCTCTTCATATCTCATCCTCCAAGGAGAAGCAAAAGTACCTTCTTCAAGAGCATCCCACAGTCAGATCACCTTATGGTCTTGCTCTCTCAAGCAGAGATGTGTCCTTTCTCTGCTGGGTGTCATCTGCCTCTGGGAGCCCCTGATCTGGGGACGCACAGGCCACTACTACTGCAGCAGCAAGGGGCAGCCACGGTGTCACTCACCCACAGATGGGGGGGGGGCATGGCCACTGACAGCACTCCCTGCTGAAACAACCATCTTACATCCTCCCCATGCTACACTCACCCTGCCCAGCAACAACTCTGCGGTGCCTGGAAGATGGACATCCCCTCCCCATTTGAAAGGGACCCAGTATATTAGTTCTATCTATGCCACATAACAAACACCATAAACTTAGCAGTCTTAAAGAAACACCCATGTATTTTCATACTTTTGTAGCTCAGAAGTCCTAGCAGGAGTGGTTGGGTCCTCTGTTTCATGTCTTCCAGGCCAATATTAAATGCAGACCCTGTTTTGCCAGGAGTGTCTGGGGAAAGCACAGTTCTGGGCTGATTGAGGTTGTTGGCAGAATTCAGTTCCTTGTGATTGCATGATTGAAGTTCCTATTTTTTTTTTTTTTTTTTTTGCTGAGCACCAGCCAAGAATGGTTCTCAGCTCCTAGAGGGTGCTCAGGGTCCCTACCTATGACCCTTCCATATTGAAGCCAGGAAAAGAGAGCCGTCTTCATGAATAATCCTTCATACCTTTGCATAATTTGTCTGCCACCACCAGTTAGGGAATATTCTGTGTTTCAAAGGTTTCTTGTGATTGGGTTATACTCAAATGGATAAAGCCTAACATTAAGGTCAAGCCTATCACATCTGCATATGTGGATTTCCTTGGCCATCTTATGTATCATCATCACAGGACTAATCCCATCATATTCACATCATCCCATCATATTCACAGGACATCTGGGAGCCCATCCAGAATCCTACCTCCCACACCCCATAAGGAAGAAAATAATGTAAGTTTAAAAGTCAACTTCTCTTTTCCAACACCCCTCAAGCCTCCATTTGCACACATTTTCTGGGTCTTCTGATTGTAATCATGCTAATAATAATGACCATCCTGACGATGTTCGTATTGACAGCTACCCCTTGGTCCCAACCAGGCCCTCGCTCGGCACCTGACAGACTGGTTGTATTTCAGACTCACAAATTTCTAGGAAGCCAACTCTTTTATTGATCCCATTCTGTGGAGGAGAAAACTGAGGCTCATAGAGGTTGGGCAGTGTGTCCTGGGTGATAGCCAATGCACATCAGCTGTGAAAGAGAGACCAGAGCTAGCCACTTGTGCTCCTAACAGAACAGAGCAGTTTCACCTCTTGGGGGCATTATAGGGGGTACACACAGACTCCTGACACTCTCTGTGACCTGCCATTACCCCTGTGTGAACAGCCCAGCCCACCTCAGTGCTTCCAACCCTGCCCTGCTCCTGCATCTGAAGACCACTGGCCTGTAAGTAAATATCATAAGGTTTTCAAATGTGTATCATTTGCTATTTACTTGCTCTACAAAATATTTACTAGAACTTACTAGCATGGGAAAATGTAAATAAATCTTCTCAAACTCCAGATCATGGGAGATCTAAGCTAGCTAGAAAATCAAGTCTGAGGGTGAGCTAGCAATCCGTGTTCTCATGTCTAACCCAGTTCCTGAATTAGAACATAAATTTTACTCTCAGCTCCTTGGTGAAAAAAGCAAAAATAAAAGCATAGTTAGTTATAAAATGAACTCTATCTTCAGGGAAATACAAATCAAAACCACAGTGAGATATCAGCTTATACTTGTGAGGTTGCCCATGTTAAAAAAAATAAACAAGAAGAAGGAGGAAAGAAAGGAAAGGAAGGAGGGAGGGAGGGAGGGAGGGAAGGAGGGAAGGAAGGAAGGAAGGAAGGAAGGAAGGAAGGAAGGAAGGAAGGAAGGAAGGAAGGAAGGAAGGAAGGAAGGAAGGAAGGAAGGAAGGAAGGAAGGAAGGAAGGGCTGGCGAGGGTGTGGAGCAAAAGGAGCACTCTTACACTGTTGGTGGGAATGTAGACTGGCCCAGCCCTTATGGAAGGAATTGTGGAGATTCCTCAAAAGACTAAAAATGGATCTACCATAGGACTGAGCAATTTCACTCCTGGGGGGTTGGGGAGCAGCAGGTGAGTCAGGAGAGGTCTGCTGTGCCATGTGGGTAGCTCCCTGGCCAGGGATCGAACTCATGCTGCAGTGACTGTGGATAGCTTCATAGGTTGCGTCTTAACCCCTTGTGCCACCAGAGGAGATCTTCCTAGGGATCTATCCAAAGAACACATAAACACTAATTTTAAAGGACACCTGCACACCTGTGTTTATAGCAGCACTATTTACAACATGCAAAGCATGGAAACAACCTGAATGCCTCAGAACACAAGAGTGGACCAAGGGGATGTGGCATATATTGATATCTACAATATGTGGCATATATTGATATATACAATGATTACAATCAGAGAATACTCTTCAACAACCATAAAAGTTAAACTCAAGTGACTTGCAGCAGCATGGATGGAACTGGAAAGGATTATCCTAGGTGAAGTGAGCCAGAGAGGAAAGACAAACACCAATGTTTTCACTTATATGTGGACTATGGAGAAACAAAAGAAAGGATCAGACAAACTTTAAAAGTTACCCTTGCAATCTGAGGGTAACTTTTGATATGAGGCACCCAAGAGGGAAAGGAAGGAGGAAGAGATATGTGGAGGTGAGAAAACAAGGGGGAGGAGAGCACAATGGACTGTGGTGGAGGACTGTGGGTGCTTTGGTGGTGGGAGAGCTCTGGTGACCACACCTGAGGGGAGAAATCCTATATTGTTCTAAAACACAAAAGGATGTAAAATAATGGCATGCCACTAATTAAAAATTCAACAAATAAATATTAGTAAAAGTAAATAAGCAAATAACTGGAAAAACTGAAATTCTGAAAAAATTCCAGGCATCCCCAAAATTCCAAACAGTCCAAGTGAATTGAAAAGGAAAGAAGTCTGTTACCAGGGAAAGCAGGATAGGTAAGGATCTCCTTGTCCTCTTCTCCTGTTCCTCTCCATCTACTTCCCCTCTAGGGGTTAGCCAAGGTATGTTCAGGAGACACCTTTCTCGCCCTCCCCAGGGTGTCTTGGGTGACCACCCACAGCTGCCTACACCTAGCAACCAATGGGTTTCCCACACTACCTACTTAACTAGGGCAGTCACTCAACCTGGATGCTCTCTGGGATTCGTTTAAATATTCCCATCCATGAAAGACATTTCCTTTGCTTTCACAATAAATGATCCATCCCACCCTATAATCTTGTGACACGTTCCATTGTGTCTCAGAACATAATGCTTTCTGACCTTTTCTTTCAAAGTGTGCTTTTACTTTGTTCCTCCCACATGACAAGATGCTTACATTTCTTCAGCACACACATGGGAGTCACTAACAACTCTGAGACTCTGTCCCTCTCTGTAACCAGGAACCCACCTCCTATGCAGGGTGGCCTATGGGATTCAGTAAAATTGTTAAATTCAAACACCTCTTAAGTACGGGTGCTTGGGGACAACAGAAAAATAGAAAAATAATGACTAGACAATATGGTCATCTTGCCAGTGGACAGTAGGGTGGGAGAACTGCTGACCTCTATCAAAGGGACTGGCATCCATCACATCTCAGAGAAAAGGAGAAAGTGGAAGAATGCCCACAAGCATTTGCCAAATAAATCTAGTCTAAGTTGAGGAGACAGAAATGAAAACTAGACAAACCCACTTCAGTGACATGGGAGAGGCTGGGAGACTGGGGAGCTGCTACTTTAGTCTCCAGATGTGCCTTAACAAGCCCTCCAAACCCCAGAGGGGCCACCGCATGATCAGATTCACGGAGACTGGTTGACTGGGATGTTTTCTCACTATTGCTCAAGGAAAGCACCCTGTTCTGCAAAGAAATTAAGTTACTTGCAAATCAAAGGACAGTCGCACCAGGACACTAACACTGTCATGGGACTGAGGGTGCTTTCCCACTGGCCAGACACTCGAGAGTACAGACAGGCTGCTGAGGTGGCAGTGAATGGATTGAGTCAGAGCCTGGACTTCATCCCTGGGCTTTGGGGGCGAGGGGCACCCAATGTTCCAGAATCCAGATGTCCAGGCAGGCCCGCCATGTCTCCCCAATCGAAGTTGTAAAAGAACATTCAGTCTGCACTTCTGTTTGTTTTCTGAGTAAGTCTCAGAAAGTATATATGAAAAGCAAGGTCAATTGTTCCAGGCACCCTCCACCCATGACCTTGGATTCCAATATTCAAGCTAGCTTCACCCCTCCCCACCCCAAAGCATAAAGGGAAGCTGGCAAATGATGTCCCAGCTTCTTTTTTTTCCCCCAAATTATGTTTATTGAGATAAAATAGGTTTACATTTATCTATCTGCTCTGGGGGCTATAGGTTCAAACCTCTACAAATGTATACTTTCTGAAGTCACTGTTAAGTGTCCCCTGCTGCTTGACTGGGACCCACAAAGTGGGAAAGATTCTCTTAGTTCATATCAAAACTTGAACAGGATGAACTCTGTCCTGAAACTGTCAAGATAGGCTAGCTCTGCATTTGGTGGATTGGCTGAGAAAGTGAAAGCTGGTTTACCCTCTCTGATTTCTAAAACTCAAATAAAATCAATCAAACAAAATCAATAAATCAAATAAAATCAATCAACCAAAAAGCAGAGTAATTTGTGAGATTCCATCTTGAGAGAAGAGCAGCCAATAACAAATCAGGGAAGCAAAAGTGGAAGACAGTGCTGATATTTGGGCCCCAGGCGTGTTAGATTGGAAGGTTAAGTGGATCAGAAAAGATTGCACACAGCACCATTTGGCAAGTAGTAGCAATTGATGGTCAGACACAGGACAGGGTATCATGTGCCCAGGTTCAATTCCAGCTTTGCCCCACAAATGTGTGGTCCTGTAGAGCAGTTTCTTTATTTTGGGCCCATAGACCAAATAAAATGAGAAAACTCATGTAAAAATGTAGTACAGCATCTGCCTCTTAAGTGCTGGTGATTACTCTCTATCAGCACATTTCTCACTGTTGTGGCAATAAAACATTGATGTAGTCAATAAAAATTCCTGATATAGTGAGTCCTGCTTAGATTATAGAAAACTATCACATTTTATTTCAGCTGACTAATTAAGGCAATCATGATGAGTCCTTTGAAATTAGGAGGCCTGTGGGGATGTATTTCTATTGCAACACATTGGACATATTTTTATACCCTTTAGCATATTTCCAACTGGTACTCTATAGAGAATATATGGAGTTTTCTTCTTTTCATGATTTCACAAAAACTTAAAGCAGTTAAATTACCTTCTACATGTGAGTTTTAGTCTATGAGATGTCTCTAATTTTAGGGCTTTAAAATCTAACCACACAGACTCTGGCCAAACTATTGGAAGGAACAGGTGCTAGGCTGGTCTCCAAGAAGAACCAGGAGAACAGCATAGAACTGACCACATGGAACAATCAGGGAATGGGGGAACAAGGAGTCAAGCCCCAGCCATGAGCTTCAGGACCCCACCTTCACCATGATGAACTGAGAGACAGAGAGAAGAAACGCTACTGCAGCGGTGGAGGGAGAGTAGGAGAGATCCAGAAGGAGAGAGAGGGAGGATGAGGGAGAAAAGGTCCAAGACGGGACTAGAAGAGGGGTGAGAAAGGAGAGACTCCTGTGTTCTCTCTATCCTGCCCCCACACTCCTTGATTCTTCTCCCTCTGATGCATCAGAATGTCTAAGTTTTCTTAAAATATGAACAAAACTCTCCTGAGTGATTTTCCAGAACGAGAAATGATTTTACCAGCCTTTACCTGGCAAGTGGCTTTGTCTGTGCACTCTCTTCATTACTATTCAATTGGGCTCAACAATGATGAGAACATGGGGTTAACTTGAACCAGTACCTGAGGCCTCCCCGCCACATGTCTTACTTCAGCAAGTGCAAGACACTTGGAACTCTGTAGGTCTACAAGTGACCTTAAAAACTTTGAGGCAGACACTGCATGGGAAATAATCTTCTCTCCTGGTAGAGCCAAGATTTTATCAGGGTCCATGCCTCGTGGTTAGTTGCATTGGCATTGAGATTCCATTCCCCTGGCATAAAAGAAAGTTTGCTGGTAGTGTGGAAATGAGCACTTCTCCTAAAATGCAATAGCAGGAAAGAACATTACTTTCCTTCCTAAGGCTTGGCATGTATAGGCATTATTGCTGCATTAGGAGAGCCCTGAGGATGTCTGCCCTGGAAATCAAGGGCAGAAGATCAAAACCACATCGCGCCACCCCTGTGGCAGGTCTGAGACTTGGGTCCTTGTGTCCAGCCCCAGTGTAAGGAAAGGTTAACATAACCACTTTCTTTTCTAAAAATAGACCCAGTAGATACTCTCTCTTTTTTTTTTTTACCTTAGGGAAACTAAGACATTGTAATTACCTGTAAAAGCAAGAAGTTCACAGTTTAATGAGGATTTCTGCAACAAATCTAACTACTGCAACAAATTATCTTTCTCTTAAAAGCAGTTTGAGTTAGCATTTTCAGTTACTTGCAGTTAAAATCATCCTAATTGTAAATCAAAAAATCCACCTTCTTATATTGGGCAGACACTCTGTTATAATATCCCAGATAATGGAGAATCCGCCTTCATTTTTAGAAATCACTTTAAAGTGAAATCCCACAAATTATGTGAGATTAGGGATTAGGAATTCAACTTACAAAATTTTTTAGGTACACAATTCAGCCCAAACACATACATTTACAGGAGGGTTTGGAGAAAACACTATCAGGGTTATTTTCTACATCAATTGGAACATTTCAGGGCACCTCCTGTTTTCTAAGCCCAGTGACTGGTCTCAAATACTCCATAACTGAGGACTGTCATCAGCCAGTTTGTCATTGATGTCCATTCTGTGTCATATGTTTCCAAGGCCACAGTGGGTGGAAGGAGTTTGTTGGGAAGCCATTCCACACCTGGAAGACAAGCAGTGACTTAAACATGTGCATAGATGACAGTGATCCACGTGAAATTTCTCATGTGGTCAACTGAACACCTCTCAAACCCTAAAAAATGAAACTCCACGACTGCTTTCTAAGACTGATTTCAAGGGGACTTTTCTCTACATTTAGCCTAAGTTTCTCATGCTCCAGTTCAAACCTAGTTTATTTCCCAGTCATAAGATCCTGGACATGAGCTTCTCTCTCTCTTTCGGGTCACTTCTATAACACTGTAACCCATGTGCTTCAAGCCATAAAAACTATCTTGAGTGTCGAGAAGATGATGATACCTTCCTTTCCTAATTCATAGGCTAGCCTCTCATTTTTATCTTTTAATTTTAATTTTATTGATGTATCATTGCTTTACATTCCTTGCCAGTATTTTGACAGTATAGGATGTCTCTCCTCAGATGTAGTCACTGTAGCATTCCCACCACCAAAACACCCATAGTTCTCCATGGTCCATTGTGCTCTTGCCCTACCTCTACCTAGCTTCCCCCCCTCGTATGAAAGCTGCATGTTTGTAGAAAGCTTTCAAAGTTTTGTTTTAAAATTTTTCCTTGTCTGACTCTTTGTTTGGTGTTTCTATCTTCCACATATAAGTGACACCTTTTGGTATTTCTAGTTCTCCTTCTGGATCACTTCTAGCATAATCCCTTCTATTTCCATTCATCTTGTGACAAATGGCATGAGTTTATCTTTTTTGATAGCTGACTAGTATTCCATTGTGTGTATATACCACATCTTTTTTATATACATATTGTATTTTTATTTTTTTTATTTTATATATTTTTACATAATTTTTCATTTTTGTACAATGTATGCATTTACATCTTGGTTATAGTCCCCATAAAATTCCCACCACCCTTGTTTAGATTCTACTTCCTTCTTCCCCCGCCCCCACAGTGTGTCTCTGGTTTATAGTTGCATGTTGATTTTGATTTTTACTTTATTATAATTAGTCTTTTTCCTGAGCCCTTATCTGGGTTTTCTAAATCCCTGGTATGAGTGAGACCATCCGATATTTTTCTTTTTCTTTCTGGTTTATTTCACTGAGCATGATCCCTTCCAGCTCCATCCATGTTGCTGTAAATGGCATGAGTTCATCTTTTTTGATTGCTGAGTAATATTCCATTGTGTATAGGTACCACATCTTCTTGATCCAGTCATCTATTTTGGGGTCTTTGGGTTGTTTCCATAGCTTACCTATTGTAAATAGTGCTGCTATAAATGTAGGGGTGCAGGTATCCTTTTGAATTAATGTTTTTGTGTCCTTTGGGTAGATCTCTAGGAATGGAATTGCTGGGTCATGTGAAAGCTCCAGTTTTAGCAGATTGAGAAACCTCCACACAGATTTCTATAGTGGTTAGACCAGTTTGCACTCCCACCAGTAGTATAGGAGAGTTCCATTTCCTCCATATCCTTGCCAACATTTGCTGTTGCTAGTTTTTTTAATATGTGCCATTCTCAGTGGTGTAAGATGGTATCTCATCATAGTTTTGATTTGCATTTCCCTGATTACAAGAGATGTTGAACTTTTTTTTTCATATGCTTGGTGGCCATTTGCATTTCCTCTTTGGAGAAGTTTCTTTTTAGCTCTTCATCCCATTTTTTTGACTTTTGTTTTATTTACTTTGTTTTTGTTGAGTCTTATCAGCTCTTTGTAGATTTTTGTGATCAGTTCTTTATCATTAGTTTTGTGTGCAAAAATTTTCTCCCCATCAGTATACCACATCTTCTTGATCCACTCATCTGTTCTGGGGCACTTAGGTTGTTTCCATATCTTGGCTATTGTAGACAGTCCTGCTGTAAACATAGGAATATAGGTTTCCTTTAACATTAGTGTTTGTTTGTTTTTTTTTATTTTGGACCAAGATACCTAGGAGTAGAATCGCTGGGTCTTATAGCCAATCTGCCACATTTTTTTTTTCTCTGTTTTTGAAGAAATTTGCCTCTGCAACTGTGACATTTCACTGAAGTTAAAATGCCATCTATACATAAGATTTCAATTTACTGTACCTCTAACAAGGAAAATCCAGTGCTTGGAAAGCTACTACATGCCATCAATTCTAAAGGTCTATTACAATTTTGTAAATACAAAAGCCTGTCTTTAAAATGTGTCTTAGAATTATTGGGGGGGGAGTGATATTTAGCCTTTGCATAGATGTCCCCCCAAAAAAATCACAAAAGAGATAGGATGCCATTCATACCACATTGCCTCCTGTGATCTTCTGGAGACTCCTGGCCCAATAAAATAGCAACTCATTGGGCAATGCCATGTTTATTCACACAAGGTCACCATCCCACAGCCAAATGTCCTCTAACCCTTTGGCTAGCCCTGAAAGAAGGATGATGCCATCAAGCATGTTCAGCCACTAGAAGTGTCTGAATAACTCTCTGAGGCATTCATGCCTTTCTTCTGGGTGATTCTGAACATGTGGACATTTGAAGCAGTATGGAATGTTCCAGGTGAACTTTATGAGTAGTTGTCTAGTTTTATGCATCTCTGCTACTCTGAAACTTTCCCAGTGCCACCAACTCACCCCCTTTATCAGTGTGCACATGTGTGTGTTTGCATGTGCATGTGTGCACACACGTGCATATATAAGGATGCAGGTCAAAGGTGAGTTTATAGCCCCTGCCCTAGAAACCAGTAGGTTCTCTGGGTGACTAAGCCACAAGATGTAAAATGTGAGCCACCCAGTGTTCAAGGTGTCTGCCATATACAGAAAACCATCTTCAGTGTAGCAGAGAGTGAAGCCAATATCTAGATAGAACAAGAAGGTACATGGAGAAAGAGAGCCAAGTTCTGTTCCTGGTTCCAGTTTCATGCCATTTTTTTGAAGTGTAACCACCTGCCTGCACTTAGGTGATTCATACATAGATATATAAATACATGAATGTCCTTGAAAGAACACTTTGTTTTATTTCACTGGCCTCCCTAGGATGCCTGCCGTTCCTTGCCATGCAAATAAATAAGGCGCATACCAACCATGTCCCTCCCTGAGCAGTTTATAGTTTTGATGAAGCTGGTAGGACGTCTAGAAAACTGAAGGTCAGAGAGAGGGTGGCTCCCCACAATCACACAGATGGGTCTACAGCTCCTGCCCCATTTTTGGAGAGTGTTCATGGAAGGGAGCAGGTGAGGACACTGTTATCCTGGGACTGCTATATGGAACCTTCCAAAATTATTCAATCCTTAAACCTAATGTGCCACATGAAGAATTTTGAAGACTAACCCACTAGTATTTAGTTCCTTGGACTCTTTCTTTTTCTCTGCTCTAACCCCAGTGTCTAGAACAGTACCCAGCACAGGACAGACACTTAATAGGTATTTACTGAATCATGAATGAAGGGAAGCAGCCATGTCTGCAAGAGGGAGGCCTGCAGTAGAGCATGAATGAAGCCCTAAGAGAAGCAGTAGCACAGGATCCTCATCTGCTACCTACTGAAAGAGCAAAGATAAGCAGGTCACTCCCCCACTCCCATGCCATTACATTATGGATGGAATAACCTCCTCCATGAGCTACTCTTAACCTCAATTGCAGTCATTCCTGTAAAAGCAGTTTGTAAACAGTAATGGAGTGCAAAGAAATTGAGGAGGCCATCAGCTGTAGGACCACATGGGAAAAGCATGAGAGGTATTTTAAGAGTTGGAAACAAAATAAAGGTTACAAAACAGATTTTGATTGAAGGAAAGTTTAGGAAAAGATAGGATTCTGTATTTAGAAAGAGTCTTGAGAAGCTGAGCCCTGGAAGGGACCCAATCAAGTCCAGGTCCAGGCACCGTACTTGACCATGCCACGCCCCAGGTCTGCTCCGACACCCAGCCCAAGGGGCACCTCATTGGGGTTATGACATCCCAGCCCAAGGGAACATGCCATGTTTTAATCAAATAGCCACTGAGTAGAGTAAATGCCCACATGGGTTGATAAGGCTGCATATCCGTCACTGTCTCATTGGGAAACGAACAATGTACTTTATGTGATTCTTTACAAAGGAGAGGAGGGTTAAATGGGTTCAGTGGTCTAAAGTTTTTAATAACAGAACTACATTTTCAAACAAAGCCCTCTGTATATAAATGTCAAAATAGCTTATCTATTATAACTGTACATATAGAAATTATAAATGGGACATGTCCTAGGTAAACAGTCTCCAGTGAATGCTCTACCGGGGTCTGGCTGCGGGCCAAGCCACACTCTCCCCGACCCACCCTCAGCCCATCCTCTTCAGTATCTCCTTCAACATTCTGTAAACAGTGGGACCCAGGGAGTGCTTCTGAAGTGCCCAAACAGGAGGGTCTTCCTGTGGCACTTCCTGCTGCAGGAAATCTGGACGTGTGTGAACTGGCTGACAAGCACTGTCCCCACGTGTCATGCTGTCCTCCCTCCAGTCACGTCCTCTATTTCTTTGGAAACATTTCCTTTACTGTTTGAACCAGTTTGAAGCTAAAAATGAAATTCTTCAGAAATCCTGCAAGCTGTGCGGTCTGCCTGGACTCACATGACTGCATAGACATACGCTGGGTTTCCCCTTGTGAAATCACACACAGTGCAGCCATAGCTGCCCACAGAAGCCACTGCCCTACTTAGAAATTATTCCAACCATCTGCAAATATACTCAACCATGAGGGCTACCCAGACACAGGAGTGCTCAGGTCATTATCAAGGTGCATTAAGTATCTGTTAGACAAACTGTCCAACAGTTCTGTTTTGGAGCAGGTATGTTGTCAGTTGGGGTGGGGTGTGTATAAGTAGAAGGGGATCCCTGCCTTTTATTATTATTATTATTATTATTATTATATCATTTTCATTATTATTGCTGCTGTATCCACCTAAGTCTTTGTGCCTGGTGTTGGTTTGTTTTCCCAAGAATCAAAATAAAGTCATGAATCAACTCAGCCTCAGGGACTGTCTTCAAGGTTGGCCATCAACCTCTGTCACCATGACATGTGAGAAGGATGGGAAATAATTAGAAATCTATGACCATTTGCTTTCAAGAGAAGACTGGGTCATGGTCCTTTCTTTACTCTGCCTTCATGGTCAAAGACAGATGTGACCCAGGCAGATGATATGCCCTTCAGCAGGCAACAGAAAGCTCACCAGATCACCTCCCCCACGTGTGGCAGAGTCAGAACCAGACAGAACTTGGTAGGACATCTGGAAACTGAGGCTCAGATTGGGGGATTTTGTGCAGGGGAGGCACATCATACAGCTGGCTGAGACAAGACAGAAACAAGCCAGGACTACTGATCTCTGATTCATATTTCTCATAGCCCTCTGTGCTTCTGGGAGCACAAGATAAATAACAAACATGAGGATGAATGGGAAGCCCTGGGCCACGCCAGCAGATGATATGATCACTGGGGATTCTGACAGACAGCAGCTCTGGACAAGTCAACAAAGCATTACACAGAGTAAAGAAGGCCACAACCAATAAAGTTCATACTATATGTGACATTCACCCATACTGCCTTCAGCTGCCAGCCAGCTGCAGACAATAAGGAAATGTGGCCATTAATGAGGTCTTTCCAGAAATTCAGCAAGTAACTGGTGATGTGCCAGCAGCACCACCTCTCTAAGAGAGAAACAGATCTGATCCAAATCCTAAACTGGGTCCCTGAGGACAACTTGCAGCTAAAACAGTAGAGGCTCCATGGCGCTGTATAAAACCCAGGGTCCTGAGACATGGGAATCAGCAGTTAGAGGAGAAAGGTCAAGGACCAGTGAATACCAGGTATTGCTGTTACCTCTGAGCTCCATTCCTCTCACAAAATGCCCTCAAGATCACCTGCCCAGCACCAAATGCTTACCCTGAGCCTAGGGAAATGTGGGGAGGCATGGGAGATGCAGCTTCCTGTTAACAAGGGAATGATCCCCCAGAAGCAAACGCTGCAGGTTAGAGGGGACTTCACAGTCATGGACTGTAATGGCTTTGACAACAGTTGATGCTGGTCCCACAGCACCTTCCAGAAGCCTGGTCTGGTGGGATGAGTACAGGTGGGAAGGAGCCCAGGGCTCTGTCAAATCTTAGGACTGTGCCCTCTGGACCATCCACTCCCAGCCATTTGGTACATCATGGGCAACGCCAGCCCCCTTCAGTGCTTCAAGTTCCCTCACCCAGATGGGTGGAATGTAACTAGACATAGTGTCCTCACCAAACCCTTCTTAAGGCAGATAGCAGTCAAACCCAGACCTGATCAGACCCAATGATGCTGAGGGTGCCCCCTCCCAAAGTCTCACTCACTTTCCCACGGTGATGAGAACAGAGCACAGCCCAGCACTGCCTCCTATTAGATGATGCCTGAACACAAAGACTTCATAACATTCATACAAAGGACACAACCATCTTTATCCCAGTCCCCAAATCCTGGACCAGGATGCTACATGGAGTCAATCACAGAAGGTGAATTTAGCACCTCTCAGTTTAGAAGGAGCCCCTGTCATCAGTGCTTTGCCTGAAGCCTCCACCAAATGTCCATCAACAGCGACTTGTGTCCTGAAACCCCCAGGACTAGGAAGGAATCCTTATAACTGGCAAAGAGGAAAGGCAACTCACACACCCTCCCATCTGCCCAGTGAGCATGTGGTGAGTACCCACTAAATGGTATACTGAGCCCCTGAGGCCCATCCAGAGCACCCACAGTGTCTGCTTAGGAAAGTCTCTTTAAGGAAGTGACACGAGAGTCACAGAAATTCAGACAGATCACCCCTGTGGAGAACAAGGGAGGAGTCTCCACAGTGTGGACATGCTGAAGAGGTGAAGAAGAGCCAGTGGTAGATAAGGACCCAGATTTTCAATCTGCCAGAGTCACAGCGGCTTTGTGGAACATGCCAGATGCTTTCCCAATAGAGACAGTGCGGCCAACAGCACAACCAAGTCATCAGTCCAGAGCTCATGAGGACAAAGTCAGCTCAGGAATAGAAACCAGAGCCATCTACATGCTGGTTCTCACTCTAGTCAATTGCACTCAAAGGTGTGCCACTCACTGCTGTACTGAGCTCCCCAGTGTGTACCACGCTCACCTACACAGGAAGTGCTGGGTTCAGAGAAACAGCTTGAAGAGAATAGAATGGTGAACCTCTGAGATGTCATTCAAGCCAAGTGTGTCAGCAGATGCAGAAAGGAACTCCCTCCTCACTCTACCACCCAAGCTAGCTATACAGAGCTATTGCAAAATGAGCTATTGATTTACTGTCCACTGTCTCCAGCCTGTGTCTTGAGACAGACATCAGAGACTGGGAGCTCTATTCATGGACAGGTGCAAGAGAAGTCCACCCCTGGAAGCTCATCAATACCCAAATCTGCCATTATTTCAAGGCATGGAGATTCACACAGAGCATCTCTCAGCCCCTTTGATACTGCAGCCTGGTCTCCCCTACAGGTGCCCACAGCTTCCAGGACTGACACACACCATACTCCAGTGGCTAAGCCAGACTCTGCTCTTATCAGAATTTCTTGCTCTAGTGTGAGGGTCCACAGTCCTCCCACCAGGCTGGGAAACCCCTGATTCTTGCTCAGGGAGTCTCAGAGAAAAGTCACCACAGATTTTAACACTTCCCACCTTCTCTTGTTCATCTTTTTTAGTCAATGGTATATTTTAATCCAGAGCAGAATATTTTTTGAAACTTAATTCTTCAGTACAATAAAATTATTTTCAGTAATAAGCATTACTATAAAGCTACAGAAAAAAAGACTATGTGGTGGCATAGGATATTACATAAATCCAATAAACAAAATAATCCATATATATATATACATATATATCATATATATATGTATATATATATATATATATATGATTACTGACAAAGATACCAAGATTATTCAATATAGGAAGGAAAGACTCTTTGTTCCAGATTTGGGAGCAGGCCTGGCCTTCAGTGGATTCTTTCTTTGTTCTTATTATCATCAAGGAAATAATTCAACCTCCAGACCAAAGTCACAGGAAAAGAGAATTATTGATAGGTAGGTAGGAAGAAGAACAGGAAGGCTCTCTGAGTAGAGAGGGGTCCCGAGTGGGTGGCAAGAAGTAGGTGCTTATTTGGGTACAGTGGGCAAGGAGTGGGGGATTGATTGTTGGTTGTCTCCACATTGTCTCTCTTGCTGACTGGCTGGCCCACAGAGGACCTCCTAGGAGGTCCACTGAGTTTGCAGGGTTCTCCTAGACTACCCAGGCCCACTGAGTTTGCCCACTTTCCCTGACCTACCTTCCTGAATCTAAACTCCGTCCATTGCTCTAGCATTGTGTTATTGTGTTGGTGTCTGAACTCTCCAGTCAGAATCATAACTGTACCAGGCCTCCCCGGTGGCGCAGCGGTTGGGTGCTGGGTTGCGAAGCTGCCCGCAACTTCTGCAGCTCTGGTTCGATCCCCAGCTGCTCCCCAGCCACCACTGGAGGAGGGTCCCACATGGCACGCAGATGACCTCTCCTGCCGCCCGATGCTCCCCTCAGCAGTGTACTTCGATCAAGTCTGTCTGTTCTGTTCCCCGCTCTGGCTCTGGTGAATTCTCTCACCCTCCCGCACTTCTGACTGTACCCAGTGCTTGTATAAATAAATAAATCTTTAAAAAAAAAAAAGAATGGTAACTGCACCTAGGGCTTTGGGAGTGTGGAGGAGGAGAAGGGTGCCCTTCTGGTTCTAACCAGAATTTTTCTCAATCAGGCTGATAAGTGGACTTAAGGGCTTGGGGCACCTTGTTTCTAACCAACTGCTTATACCCATTTCCTAGCTTCTTCCTTCATCTTCACCCAATGGTGCTGGAACAAGTGGAAAACTATACTACAAAATAAATTCTATCCATAACTTGCATGATGTATAAAAATGAATCATAAAATAATCAAAATTTATCATAAATTTAAATTAATTATCATTAATCAAAATTAATCAGAAACCTAACATAAAAGATAAAATTACAAAACTTCTAGGAGAAAAATTAAGACAAAAATCTTTGTGACTTTGGGTTAAAAGGTAAGTTCTCAATAAAGATACCTAAAGCAGGATACATAAAAGAAACACATTTTAAATTAGATAACACACCTCAACATTGTAAAGGCCATACATGACAAACCCACAGCCAGAAACATATTCTATGATAAAAAAAAAAAAAAACTGAAATCTTCTCCTCTAAGATCAGGGACAAAACAAGGATGCCCCATTTTCACCACTACTATTCAACATAGTATTAGAAGTTCTGGCTAGAGCAATTAGGGATGAGATTATTGGGTTGAATGGTAAGTATATGCTTAACTTGTAAGGAACTCCCCAACTCTTTTCCTTAACATACCAATTTGCATTCCCACCAGTCCTTTTAAGAGTTTTATTTGCTCTTTGTCAACACTTGTCATTGTCAGTATTTTTAAATCATAGTCATTTTATTGTAGTGTGAAGTGATAACTTTTTTTAAAGATTTATTTTTATTTATGCATGCATGCAAGGACTGGGGTGTAGACCAGAGGTGGGGTCTGAGTGGATTTACCAGATACAGAGTGGGGAGCAGAACAGGCAGATCTACTGAAATACACTGCTGAGGGGAGTCACAGGAGAGACAGTAGAGGTCTGCTGAGCCATATTGGGTCAGGTCCCTGACTGGGGATCCACTCAGGCTGCAGTGGTGATAGCAGGGATGAGACTTAACCCCTATGTCACCAGGGAGGAGCTGAAGTGATAACTTATTAGTGTTTTTGTTGGGTTTTTTATTCTTTTGTAGCAACAGCTATTTTTTAACCAAAAAGATACCATCAAACTTTATGTCATAAAAGGGTGATTTTTATTTTTGTAATTATATCTTTCCCTCATCTCTGAC
Source organism: Talpa europaea (assembly GCF_964194135.1). Classification (NCBI taxonomy): domain Eukaryota; kingdom Metazoa; phylum Chordata; class Mammalia; order Eulipotyphla; family Talpidae; genus Talpa; species Talpa europaea. The sequence goes on from NC_140078.1 coordinate 40,103,600, forward strand.
ACTCCCTCTCAACTACTAATGTTATATAGGTACCCCTGGACATTTTGTCAAAATCTCCAAGGCTCTGTTTCTTAGACCAATAGAACCCCTTTTCCTCATCCATTTCTGTTCACTGCTACTATTCTCCAATAACCCAAGATGAATGTTTCATAAACTGTTTTTATTCCACACCCCACAGCTCAATAACCACATCCCATGTCTTCACATCCATTCCTTTCTTTGCTCCCACCAACCCCACTCCCTAGGCATTGCCCATGTATCCCAGACAAATCAGGTTGCAGTCTAGTTGCCCATGGCCCAGGGGTAACTTAAAATGTTTTGTGTTCTCAATGAACAACCTGAGTTATTGAAGAGCCATGATCATCTTTCTGTGTTTCACAAGACTATAGATAGAAATAAGATAAAAATGGTCTAAAAATAAGTTGCCTTAGTGTTTACTGTTTTTTTTTATAAATTTTATTGTTATATTCCCCATACAATTGCAACCCCCCCATTCTGACCCCAATCCCTCCCCTCCCGCCCCCCACCCCCCAAAAAGTGTCTCTGGTTCATAGTTTTTTGTTGATTTTGATTTTCACTTTCTTATAGTTATTCATTTTCCTGGTCCCTTATTTAAGTTTTCTAGATTCCTGCTATGAGTGAGACCATCCGGTATTTTTCTTTTTCTTTTTGGCTTATTTCGCTGAGCATGATCCCTTCCAGCGCCATCCATGTTGCTGCAAATTGCATGTGTTTATCTTTTTTGAATGCTGAGTAATATTCCATGGTATATATGTACCACATCTTCTTGATCCAGTCATCTATTTTTGGGCATTTGGGTTGTTTCCAAAGCTTAGCTATTGTAAACAGTGCTGCTATAAACATAGGGGTGCAGGTGCTCTTTGGAATTGATGTTTCTGTGTCCTTTGGGTAAATACCTAGGAGTGGAATTGCTGGATCATATGGAAGCTCTATGTTTAGTAGGTCCAGAAATCTCCACACAGCTTTCCACAGTGGTTGGACCAGTTTGCACTCCCACCAACAGTGCAGGAGAGTTCCTTTTTCTCCACACCCTCGCCAACATTTGTTGTTGCTAGTTTTTTTAATATGTGCCATTCTCACTGGTGTAAGATGATATCTCATGGTAGTTTTGATTTGCATTTCGCTGATGACAAGTGATGTTGAACATCTTTTCATATGCCTGTTGGCCATTTGCATTTCCTCTTCAGAGAAGTTTCTTTTTAGCTCTTCTGCCCATTTTTTGACTGGATTATTTTCTTTGTTGTTGTTGAATCTCATCAGCTCTTTGCAGATTTTTGTGATCAGTCCTTTATCATTAGTGTTGGGTGCAAAAATGTTCTCCCAGTTGGTGGGGTTTCTCTTTGTTTTTGTTATTGTCTCTTTTGCTGTGCAAAAGCTCTTTAATTTGATGTAGTCCCAGCTGTTTATCTTTGCCTTCACTATCACTGCTTTGGGTGATGTGTCTGTAAAGATGTCTTTGACGTGCAAATCACGTAGTGTTTCGCCTATATTTCCTTCTATATATTTTATGGTTTCAGGTCTTATGTCTAGTTCTTTAATCCATTTTGAGTTGATTTTTGTGTATGGTGTGAGGTAGTGGTCAAGCTTCATTCTTTTGCATGTAGCAACCCAGTTTTCCCAGCACCATTTATTGAACAAACTTTCTTTGCTCCAATGCATAGTCTTTGCTCCTTTGTCAAAGATTAGTTGACCATAAATCTGTGGGTTTATTTCTGGATTTTCTATTCGATTCCATTGGTCTGTATGTCTGTTCTTGTTCCAATACCATGCAGTTTTGATGATTATGGCTTTGTAGTAGAGTTTGAAGTCTGGGAGTGTGATGCCTCCATTCCCTACTTTTTTTTGCAGGAGAGCTTTGGCTACTCAGGGTTTTTTGTGATTCCATATGAATTTCATCAATAATTGTTCTATTTCTTTGAAGAATGACATTGAAATTTTGATGGGAATAGCATTGAATCTGTATATTGCTTTTGGAAGGATGGCCATTTTAATAATGTTTATTCTTCCAATCCATGAGCAGGGGATGTCTCTCCATTTCTTTGTGTCTTCTTCTATTTCTTTTAACAGTGTTTTATAGTTTTCTTTGTAAAGGTCCTTTACCTCTTTTGTTAGATTTATTCCCAAATATTTGATTTTTTTTGTTTCAATAACAAAAGGGATGTTTTTTTTGATTTCTTCTTCTTCAGATTTATTGTTTGTGTATAGGAAGGCTACTGACTTTTGCGTGTTGATTTTGTATCCTGCCACTTTACTGAACTGATTGATGAGTTGAATTAGCTTTTCTGTGGAATTTTTGGGGTTCTCTATGTATAATATCATATCGTCTGCAAATAGTGATAGTTTGACTTCTTCTTTTCCTATTTGGATTCCTTGGATGTCTTTCTCTTGTCTTATTGCCCTGGCTAGGAATTCCAGTATTATATTGAAAAGCAGTGGTGAGAGTGGACATCCTTGTCTTGTTCCAGATCTTAATGGAATTGCTTTCAGCTTTTCACCATTGAGGATGATACTGGCTGTTGGCTTGTCATATATGGCCTTTATGATGTTGAGGTATGTTCCTTGTATCCCAAGAATTTCAAGGGCTTTTATCATGAATGGGTGTTGCACTTTGTCGAAAGCTTTCTCAGCATCTATTGATATTATCATATGGTTTTTATATTTCTTTTTGTTGATGTGTTGGATAACGTTGATTGATTTTCGGATGTTAAACCATCCTTGTGTCCCTGTAATGAATCCTACTTGGTCGTGATGAATTATCTTATGGATACATTGTTGGATTCTGATAGCTAAAATTTTATTGAGGATTTTTGCATCAGTGTTCATTAGGGAGATTGGCCTGTAGTTTTCCTTTTTTGTGTTGTCCTTGTTCGGTTTTGGTATTAGTGTAATGTTGGCTTCATAAAATGTGTTTGGTATTGTCCCTTCCTTCTCAATTTTTTGGAAGAGTTTGTGAAGGATAGGCACTAATTCGTCTCTGAATGTTTGGTAGAATTCATTTGTAAATCCATCAGGACCTGGGCTTTTGTTTTTGGGGAGGTTTTTGATTACCATTTCAATTTCGCTGCTTGTAATTGGTCTGTTTAGGTGTTCTATTTCTTCTTTATCTAGCTTTGGGTGATTGTAGAGTTGTAGGAATTTGTCCATCTCCTGTAGATTGTTAAACTTGTTTCCATATAACTGTTCATAGTAGTTACTGATTATTCTTTTGATTTCTGCTGTGTCCGTTGTGATTTCTCCTCTTTCATTGATGATCCTGTTTATTTGTGCTTTCTCCCTTTTTTCCTTTGTGAGCCTGGCTAGGGGTTTGTCTACTTTAGAGATTTTTTCAAAGAACCAGCTCTTGGTTTCATTGATCTTTTGGATTGTTTTTTTAGTTTCAATTTCATTTATTTCTGCTTTGGTTTTTATTATTTCTTTTCTTCTACTAGTTTTGGGGTTTTTTTGTTGTTCTTTTTCTAGATCTTTGAGCTTCAAGATTAGGTTCTTTCTTTGCGTTCTTTCTTGTTTCTTGATGTGAGCTTCTATTGCTATATATTTTCCTCTTATTACTGCTTTTGCTGCATCCCATACATTTAGGATATTGGTGTCCTCCTTGTCGTTCAATTAAAAAATTTTTTAATTTCTTCTTGATCTCCTCATTAGTCCAATGGTCTTCCAGTGGTGTGGTTTTTAATCTCCATGAGGTCGGAAAGTTCCTTGCCTTCTTTTTATGGTTTATTTCTAGTTTGATGCCTTCATGGTCAGAAAAGATGGTTGATATGATTTCAATCTTGGTGTATCTGTTGATGTTTGTCTTGTGCCCCAGTATGTGATCGATCCTGGAGAATGATCCGTGTGCACTTGAGAAAAATGTGTACTCCGTTTTTTTGGGGTTTAGTGTTCTATAGATGTCTGTTAAGCCCAATTGCTCTAGGTCCTTATTTAGAGCTTTGGTTTCTTTACTTATTTTTTGTCTTGTTGATCTATCCATTGTTGATAGTGGTGTGTTGAAGTCTCCCACTACCTATGTGTTTTCTCTGATGTCTGTTTTCAGAGAGGACAACAATTGTCTGATATATTTTGGTGCTCCTTCGTTTGGTGAGTATATGTTAATGAGTATTATTTCTTCTTGAAGTATTGTCCCCTTGATCATAATGTAGTGACCATTGGGGTCTCTTTTTATCTTTTTGAGTTTGAAATCTGTTTTATCTGATATAAGTATAGCTGTTCCTGCTTTCTTTTTTGGTCCATTTGCTTGTAGGATTGTTTTCCATCCTTTAAATTTGAGCCTATTTTTATCTTTTGTAGCTAAATGTGTTTCCTGGAGACAGCAAAAGGTTGGGTTTTGTTTCTTAATCCAGGCTGCAACTCTGTGTCTTTTTATTGAAGAGTTTAGTCCATTTACATTTAGAGTTAATATTGATATGTTAACATCTGTATTTGCCATTGTGTTTGTCTTTCCTTTGATTTTATTTATTTATTCTTTTAATAACTTTTATTTTTGGCCTTCTTTCATTGTTATTCGTCCCTCTGAGGTTCTGGCTTTAGGACTCCTTGTAGTATTTTTTGGAGTGGGGGTTTAGTTGCAATGAAATTCCGGAGTTCCTGTTTGTCTGGGAAGGTCCATATTCTTTCTTCAAAGAGGAAGGAGAGCTTTGCGGGATAGAGTATTCTTGGTTGGCATCTGTTTTCTTGGAGTCTGTTGACTATGTCTTTCCACTCTCTCCTTGCCCGTAGTGTTTCTCGGAGAAGTCTGATGTCAGCCTGATTGGTTTTCCTTTGAATGTTATCTGTTTCTTCCCTCTCGCCAGCTTCATTATTTTTTCCTTGTCCTGGATTCTTGGGAGCTTTACTATTATGTGTCTTGCTGTATTTTTCCTTTCGTCGTGGAAGTTTGGTGTTCTTCTTGCTTCTTGTATATCAATTTTCAGCTCCTTCTTCACATTTGGGAAGTTCTCTTCAATTATCTCTTTGAATATTCTCTCTGTTCCTACATCTCTCTCCTCTCCTTCTGGTATTCCTATAACTCTTATATTTCCTTTCCTCATGGAGTCAGATAGTTCCCAAAGTCTTTCTTCGTTCTTTTTCCTTCGTACTTCTCTTTCCTTTTCTGTTTTGGTTCTTTTTATTTCTGTGTCTTCAAGATTACTTATTCATTCTTCCATTTCATCTATTCTGCTTTCATTGCTTTTCCCAGAATTCTTTAGTTCTTCCATTAATTCTTTGATCTCCTGCATTTCTTTTACTTCCCTCTTTAGGGACTCAATTTCTTTCTTCTGACCATTGTTTTCCCTCTCTAGGGACTCAATTGCATTCTTCTGATCGTTGATTATTTTTCCCTTATCATTGTTTTCCTTTATGACTTCTGTCAGTTTTTTAATCACGGCAATTTTAAATTCTCTTTCTGGAAGGCTCAGAAATTCTTCCAAGTTATTGTCGTTGCAATCTGGGGGCTGGTTTTCTTTTTGTGGTGTGCTTTTTCTCTGGAGAGTTGCTAGGTTGCGTGTGGTTCTTCTCCTCCCTACTGTCTGTTTTCTAATTTGCCGTATGCGTTGGGACACTGTGTTGTTGGGACTGGCCGGCATCTTGGGTGGGCTTCTCTGTTCCCCTCTGGTTCCTCCAGGAGTCATCTGTCAGTTTCAAGCAGTCTTTACTGGAGAAAGGTCCCTGTTCTAAAATGCCGATGTGGGGACACACTCCCCTGTGCGCCTGGTCTGCCCCGGCGGTGGGTTCCTGCTCCCCTCTGGGCTTGGACTGCAGGCCAGAGGGGGTCTGGCGTGGGCGAACTTCCCCCGCTCACCTCTGGCTCCTGAGGAAGCCTTCTGCAGGTAGTCTTTACTGAACAAATGTCCCTGTTCTAAAATGGTGATGTGGGACACACTCCCTGCGCGTCTGGTCTCAGGTACACTCTTCTGCGCGCCTGGTCTGCCCCGGCTGTGGGTGCTCGCTCTCCCTGTGGGCTCAGACTACTTGTTCGGAAGGGGCCCGGTGTGGGCTAACTCCCCAGCTGGCCACTAGCTCCTTCAGGAGCCTCTGCTGGCTTCAAGTCGCTAGGTGGCGCCAGAGATCTCTCCTAGAGCCCTTGGGGAGCTGATTTTCCACCCCGTGGGACAGGGAGCAGAGCGGGGATGGTAGGGTACACCTCAACGGCTTTGGGGTGCTGTGTCTGCCTTGTGCCCCACCGTCGTGGGGAACCCTCGCCCCTAATTTCGTGCCCCGGGTCTCAGTTCCAAAGCCCTCAGTTCCAGGACGCGGGCTGTAGCCCAGATCAGTGGCGTGGGAATGGCGCCTTTTGAATCCCGCTTCCCTGCCTGGGCGCCTTGTTCCTGCTCACTCAGGGAGGGCCTCCGCGCGTCTCCCCGCAAGCCTAGGTCGCAGGCGCAGGGACCTGGGCAGCTGTGATCCGATCAGGATCCGCGTCTGCTTTTTCAGCGCACCGCTTTCCGTGCAAGCTTACCGGGCGGCCGGGGCTGTGTGCTGGTGCTGGTCTCCTCCTGGGGGGCGGGGCTCCCTTTAATGGCTCCTGGAGCTCATGGCGCGGCGGATCCTGCAGGGTTCTCCACAGCTCCCGTTCACGGGGTGTGGTGGCTGAAATAGTTCCTTTCCACTCACAGTCCCACTTGCTGCGTCCGTTTTTCTTGTTGGCCGTTTTGGTTTGTTGTTTCCCTCCTCTCTGCCGGTCGGAGAGTGCCGACTTTGTGGGCAGGGGAGGGGAGCAGGGTTCTGCGCTTCCCTCCCTTCTGGTCCTCTTTTATGGCAACTTTCTTCTTTGGGCAGTTTGCTGGAGTCGTCCGTTTATCTTCCGTGTCCCAGTTCTCACTGGGACCTGCCGCTTTTCCTCCCTATTAACCTTTTTTAATGGGAAATCTTACTCGCAGCGTCTCCTCGCCGCCATGTTGCTCCGCCCCCTCCTGTTTACTGTTTTGAGCCAAAAACTTTCAAGAAAGATTTGCATGAGATGGTGGGGGGTGGGCATTGCACAGAACTGAGGATGTGCATACCCTGGAGACAACACACGGCAAGCAAGGTTTTATCCATGACAATGAAAGACTGTTCGTATATTCTGTGCCCAGAATGATGGCCACTCTCTGAACATAGGACATGCTCTAGGTGACTGGAGCAGACATATCAGGAGTGGCCAGAGTCAGGTCTAGAGGGCAGAAAGTTTCAATCTAGTGCCTACAGGACATAGCTTATCCAACCTTGCCCCACTTCTTCTAAGAAACCTCCCCCTTCCCAGCACTGACACTGTAGCAAAGACCAAGTCAGCTACTCCTCAAAAGTCCTCCCATAGTGACCTGTCAATGATAGGTGTGGGTCAAATAGTGTTGGTTGTTTAGGGGACACCCAATAAATAGGTGTATAATGTTCACATTTCAGAAACATCAGAATTCCAGTGGGGTTATCTGTATCCCTGGAGAGACTCCTTCAAAAGTGCTCAATCCCCACAGACACCTGTCCATACACCCCTTTGTAAATTGATCTGAGGACTGTCACCCACCAGCTGGAAAGGCACAAGGAGAGAAGTCAGAAAAACATTCCTCAAATAAGAAATGGGGCTTGGGGTAAATCCCACCTCTGGACCTCAATTATCTCATTTGTAATGTGAAGGGACAGACAGGAGGTTTCTAGGAGGCTTTCAAGCTCCCAGATTAAATATCCTGCTAGATCTGCTGCTCTGAGTCATCAAGACAAAACTAGTATGTAGAAAATGGGGGAAACTGAGTAAATAAGCTAACTTACCTACTCACTTATCTTAAATGGCTGTTTTTACTCACCTGGTGTTCTAAAAGCATATAATTTGAGACATGATAATCTATGAAAGAGGAAAGTTCAGTTCTGAGAAAAGATACTTGTGATTATTATGGAAATTATCGAGATATTTTAATATCTTGATATTAAGGAAATTCAAGAACGTATTCTGGGACTGCTTATAGAGTGTGCCCAGGGGGCTGTGAGAAACTCTGGGCATAAGGCACTTTCCTTTCCACCTGCACTTCCTTTCCAATCTGGCCTTTAAATCCCAGCGGAGTAACTGTCCACGTTATGATTTTATTTTACAGCCATCCTTAGCCCCAGCAGTCATTCTGGCCTCACTGAGGACTGAGTCAATTTCCCCATCTCTCCCTCCTAGTCAGAGCAGAACAAGTTACAGAGGGTTTGGAGTCCTTTGTTTTCTCCCAAAACTTGTGGAGCATCTTTATAACCTGGACCCCTAATATGCTATTGTAGGACTCAGGTTCAAATCATCGTGTAAATTGGTACACCTACACACATGCTTCCCCTTCTAACTTGTCCATAAAGTTTTGAAACTCTGATGTCTAAAAAATGAAATAAAAGGTTTTTAAACATATACACAATTTTTCTAAATTCCTCACCATCCGTGTACAGATAACAAAGAAAATGTTTTACGATTTAGAGTTAGACAGCCCCTGGCAAAGAGGGTTTTTCTGCTCCTATTTTCTCCTCCTGAAAGAAATGGGTTACCCAAGCCTCACTGCAATCTAGAATCCTTCATTGGGCAGGGAGTGAGGCAGAAATCACAGCATTAGACAGGTACATCAGGATAGCTGATGGCACATTAACCATGACTGTGGGAGCTTGGATTATCGTGTGCCTCAACTATTCTCTGTCTTTGCCTTCATTATCCTTTGCTTTGACCATTCTGTGCCTCTCAGTGTGCAGAAACAGGAAATGTTGATAAGGAACCCCTCAGGGCAAAAGTCCTGGTGTGAGGATCCTACATGCTGAACACAGCAAGTGCAGAAGCAGCAATAGGTGTTATGGTGAGAGCAGCATAAACACTGAGACTTTCCTGATTTTCTCCCTAGTTCCCAGCATTCAGTCATTTCTGTAACTGCTGGTCATCACTTCCATGTATCTGTCTCCCATCACCTCCCTTTCCTTTCCCCTATAGCATCTGTGTCTCTGCACCTCACATTACCCTCCTGAGCTGCAGACACATTTCCAAGTGTCTATGAGACCTGAACATCCTTCATCTGTCTGCCACACACCCACACCTGCCATGCCTGCAAACCATTATCCAGTTCTTAAGATGATGCTGAGCCTTGTTTCACATCCCTTCCATATCTTTTGCTCACCTTCTGCAAAAGTCACTTTCCAGACAGCATCTTCAATTGATCTCTGCTTGCCCAGCTTTTCTCAGACCGTCAGCACCTCCTCCTGAACAAGAGCAATAAGCTCTTTTCCTGGTATCTTTTCTTCATTCACCAAAGAACATCCAGAGAATTTCAAAGTGCAGGTTGATTATCACGTCCCCTTGTAGCACTCCCCATCTCCTATAGAATAAAGCACAGATCCTGTAAGAAGATTTCTAAGGTCTCTGAAGATCCAGGACCTACACACCTCTCCCACCTGCCTGCCACTCCTGTTCACATGGAGGACATCCTCTCAAATCCCTTTCACACTAGGCCCTCAGTAGAGATTGCAAAACTAGCTCCACTTCAATTTCCTTGGTTTAAAATTTTGCATGAATGTAAATTCTGTGGAGGGTTCCCCTGTCACCCACCCCCCACTCCAAAAGTGATGCTCTCCTCTTGGCTTGAATGCACTTCATTATGGAATTTTCACACATGTCAATCTTGCCCTGAGACTGAGAAATTTGAAGACAAAACCAACAATTTGCGACTCCAGCATCAAACTCAGAGTTTCCAAATGCTTGATGAATTAAAAAAGAAATTAATTAATCAATGCCTAAATGCTTGGATAGACGAATGGATTGATGAATGGATGGATGAATGGATGAATGGATGGATGCATGGATGGATACATGGATGGATGGACAGATATGTTCCACTCTCCATTCCTTTGCATATTTCACTGACCCCTCCTGCCCACGCTAGCTAGTTCTTCTCCCAGGTGTCCTTATGGTGCTATTTATAGCAGAAGGATTATCATTCTCAAGAAGCCCTTGGCTCACCAGTGTGGAAACATGCCTGTGAAAAGTGCATCTAATAAGACTCATGAAGCAGAGAAGCTTGAAGACACAGCAAGCCTACCTCCTATTAAGCTGCTTCTGAAAGTGGTAGCACTAGCTTCCAGAGAAGAAGGGAGACTTTCGGATGGGTAAGTAAGTTACATATGAGTTTTTGAAGGAAATCAGCAGAACAGGAGAAAAGTCACCACAGAGTCATTTCTTGTAGGAAAACAAAGACGCTTTGGAGGAAAGGGACGAGAAATGCCATCCCCAAGAGGAGTGACAAATAAACTTCTCTGAACTTTTCATAGCCTGTGACTGCCTGGTAACCAATGACATTTTAAACCAAGCTGAATAATGAGCAGGTAGCAGTAACAGCTTACAGATCCATTATAGTGAAAAATGGGAAGGGATTTTATTGACTGCTAATTAAAATCTTATACCCTTTCAGAGCATCTGGCAATAGAGGCAAAGGCATTCATTACATGTACAGGACTTAGGATATATAGGCAATCAGTGTATTTTATCTTTTGCGGAACATTCAAAGGATATGACACCCCAGTTTTGGGAAGATTCTTGTGATCTGAAGACATTCTTGCAGAGTTTAAATGCCAACATTCAGAACACCTTCAAAGAGCTGCATTTATGGGATGTCATTTTGTGCCATGCTATTTACCTTTTCTCATAATGACTCAAAGGCTGGAGTTACTTTAATTCTAAAGATTTATTACACTAGCTATAACAGATATTTTTATGTAGAAGCCCTTTGTTTCATTGTCTGCCCTCTTAGAAAATCAGAGAGGTAATATGACAACAAGCATAAAAAAAAAGGTAAAATATTTTCAAAGAAACTATGATTATATTGTGTCAAGCTTTTCTCTAATTTAATACACAGTTGAGTATTATTTATGGACTTTGCTAAGCAGTCACTCCAAGTGTAGGGGGAGGGGAAATGCATAAAAAAGAAGAGAGAAATGAAAGGAAAGAAATAGCTTAATGTTCATTAGGATACAGACAAACGGCCATTTCTGCAAAATGGAAACTGAAGTTTATAGAAGTTTGGAAAGGCTAGTCCAGGTCACATAGCTACTGATCTATTAAGCCAGAAGGTAAGCCTGTACTTACTATATGTCAGAGCTGGAGGAGAAGGAGAGGTTGCAAGGAGGGAAACAGTCTCAAATGTCACAGCAATAAGGGGAAACACTATGGGGTCTGGCTGAGATGAAAGACTACCCAGGGGCAGCTCTGTGGGAGGCCAGGAGCCTGCCAGAGAGCAAGGTCAGAGCTCTGTCTCACAGAGAAGGAACTGAGGGATCTCTGATGCTGGAAGGAGACCTTAAGGAATTGAAAAAATGATGACTCTCCCTAAAAAGCCAACACACCCAGTGGTTTGGGCTGGAAGTCACACTGCCTGAATTGTATGGGGAATATAACCAAAATGAAAATGCATACATTGTGCAAAAATGAAAAATGATGTAAGAATTATATAAAATAAAATATAAAAAAAGTTGAACAATCAGGTTGAAGTAGACCTAGATTTATAATTTCCAGGCTTTTGAGAGAATCAAAATTATAGCCTTCCTGGAGGCATTTTTTTTATAATAAATTTTATTTTTATATTCCCCATACAACTGCAACACCCCCATTCTGACCCCAAACCCTCCCCTCCCGCCCCCCGCCCCCCAAAAAGTGTCTCTGGTTCATAGTTTTTTGTTGATTTTGATTTTCACTTTCTTATAGTTATTCATTTTCCTAGTCCCTTATTTAAGTTTTCTAGATTCCTGCTATGAGTGAGACCATCTGGTATTTTTCTTTTTCTTTTTGGCTTATTTCACTGAGCATGATCCCTTCCAGTGCCATCCATGTTGCTGCAAATTGCATGTGTTTATCTTTTTTGAATGCTGAGTAATATTCCATGGTATATATGTACCACATCTTCTTGATCCAGTCATCTATTTTTGGGCATTTGGGCTGTTTCCAAAGCTTAGCTATTGTAAATAGAGCTGCCATAAACATAGGTGTGCAGGTGCTCTTTGGAATGGATGTTTCTGTGTCCTTTGGGTAAATACCTAGGAGTGGAATTGCTGGATCATATGGAATCTCTATGTTTAGTAGGTCCAGAAATCTCCACACAGCTTTCCACAGTGGTTGGACCAGTTTGCACTCCCACCAACAGTGCAAAAGAGTTCCTTTTTCTCCACAACCTCGCCAACATTTGCTGTTGCTAGTTTTTTTAATATGTGCCATTCTCACTGGTGTAAGATGGTATCTCATGGTAGTTTGGATTTGCATTTCTCTGAATACAAGTGATGTTGAACATTTTTTCATATGCCTGTTGGCCATTTGCATTTCCTCTTCAGAGAAGTTTCTTTTTAACTCTTCTGCCCATTTTTTGACTGGGTTATTTTCTTTGTTGTTGTTGAGACTCATCAGCTCTTTGCAGATTTTTGTGATCAGTCCTTTATCATTAGTGTTGGGTGCAAAAATGCTCTCCCAGTCAGTGGGGTTTCTCTTTGTTTTTGTTATTGTCTCTTTTGCTGTGCAGAAGCTCTTTAATTTGATGTAGTCCCAGCTGTTTATCTTTGCCTTTACTATCACTGCTTTGGGTGATGTGTCTGTAAAGATGTCTTTGATGTGCAAATCCCGTAGTGTTTCGCCTATATTTCCTTCTATATATTTTATGGTTTCAGGCCTTATGTCTAGTTCTTTAATCCATTTTGAGTTGATTTTTGTGTATGGTGTGAGGTAGTGGTCAAGCTTCATTCTTTTGCATGTAGCGACCCAGTTTTCCCAGCACCATTTATTGAACAAACTTTCTTTGCTCCAATGCATAGTCTTTGCTCCTTTGTCAAAGATTAGTTGACCATAAATCTGTGGGTTTATTTCTGCATTTTCTATTCGATTCCATTGGTCTGTATGTCTGTTCTTGTTCCAATACCATGCAGTTTTGAGGATTATGGCTTTGTAGTAGAGTTTGAAGTCTGGGAGTGTGATGCCTCCATTCCCTTCTTTCTTTTTCAGGAGAGCTTTGGCAATTCGGGGTTTTTTGTGATTCCATATGAATTTCATCAATAATTGTTCTATTTCTTTGAAGAATGACATTGAAATTTTGATTGGAATAGCATTGAATCTGTAGATTGCTTTTGGAAGGATGGCCATTTTAATAATGTTTATTCTTCCAATCCATGAGCAGGGGATGTCTTTCCATTTCTTTGTGTCTTCTTCTATTTCTTTTAACAGTGTTTTATAGTTTTCTTTGTATAGGTCCTTTACCTCTTTTGTTAGATTTATTCCCAAATATTTGATTTTTTTTTGTTTCAATAATAAAAGGGATGGTTTTTTTGATTTCTTCTTCTTCAGATGTATTGTTTGTGTATAGGAAGGCTACTGACTTTTGCGTGTTGATTTTGTATCCTGCCACTTTACTGAACTGATTGATGAGTTGAATTAGTTTTTCTGTGGAATTTTTGGGGTTCTCTATGTATATTATCATATCATCTGCAAATAGTGATAGTTTGACTTCTTTTCCTATTTGGATTCCTTGGATGTCTTTCTCTTGTCTTATTGCTCTGGCTAGGACTTCCAGTATTATATTGAAAAGCAGTGGTGAGAGTGGGCATCCTTGTCTTGTTCCAGATCTTAATGGAATTGCTTTCAGCTTTTCACCATTGAGAATCATACTGGCTGTAGGCTTCTCATAGATGGCCTTTATGATGTTGAGGTATGTTCCTTGTATCCCAAGAATTTCAAGGGCTTTTATCATGAATGGGTGTTGCACTTTGTCGAAAGCTTTCTCAGCATCTATTGCTAATATCATATGGTTTTTATATTTCTTTTTGTTGATGTGTTGGATAACGTTGATTGATTTTCGGATGTTAAACCATCCTTGTGTCCCTGGAATGAATCCTACTTGGTCGTGGTGAATTATCTTATGGATACATTGTTGGATTCTGATAGCTAAAATTTTGTTGAGGATTTTTGCATCAGTGTTCATTAGGGAGATTGGCCTGTAGTTTTCCTTTTTTGTGTTGTCCTTATTCGGTTTTGGTTTTAGTGTGATGTTGAGTTCATAGAACGTGTTTGGTATTGTCTCTTCCTTCTCAATTTTTTGGAAGAGTTTGTGAAGGATAGGCACCAATTCATCTCTGAATGTTTGGTAGAATTCGTTTGTAAATCCATCAGGTCCTGGGCTTTTGTTTTTGGGGAGGTTTTTGATTACCATTTCCATTTCGCTGCTTGTAATTGGTCTGTTTAGATGTTCTATTTCTTCTTTATCTAGCTTTGGGTGATTGTAGAGTTGTAGGAATTTGTCCATCTCCTCTAGATTGTTGAACTTGTTTCCATACAACTCTTCATAGTAGTTACTGATTATTCTTTTTATTTCTGTTGTGTCCGTTGTGATTTCTCCTCTTTCATTTCTGATCCTGTTTATTTGTCCTTTCTCCCTTTTTTCCTTTGTGAGCCTGGCTAGGGGTTTGTCTATTTTATTGATTTTTTCGAAGAACCAGCTCTTGGTTTCATTAATCTTTTGGACTGTTTTTTAGTTTCAATTTCATTTATTTCTGCTTTGGTTTTTATTATTTCTTTTCTTCTACTGGTTTTGGGGTTTTTTTGTTGTTCTTTTTCTAGATCTTTGAGCTTCGAGATTAGGTTGTTTCTTTGCGTTCTTTCTTGTTTCTTGATGTGAGCTTCTATTGCTATATATTTTCCTCTTATTACTGCTTTTGCTGTGTCCCATACATTTAGGATATTGGTGTCCTCCTTGTCATTCAATTCAAAGAATTTTTTAATTTCCTCTTTGATCTCCTCATTAGTCCAGTGGTCTTCCAGTAGTGTGGTTTTTAGTCTCCATGAGGTAGGAAAGTTCCTTGCCTTCTTTTTATGGTTTATTTCTAGCTTGATGCCTTCATGGTCAGAAAAGATGGTTGGTATGATTTCAATCTTGGTGTATGTGTTGATGTTTGTCTTGTGCCCCAGTATGTGATCGATCCTGGAGAATGATCCGTGTGCGCTTGAGAAAAATGTGTACTCTGTTTTTTGGGGGTTTAGTGTTCTATAGATGTCTGTTAAGCCCAAATGCTCTAGGTCCTTATTTAGAGCTTTAGTTTCTTTACTTATTTTTTTGTCTTGTTGATCTATCCATTGTTGATAGTGGTGTGTTGAAGTCTCCCACTACCTATGTGTTTTCTCTGATGTCTGTTTTCAGAGATGACAACAGTTGTCTGATATATTTTGGTGCTCCTTCGTTTGGTGAGTATATGTTAATTAGTGTTATTTCTTCTTGAAGTATTGTCCCTTTGATCATAATGTAGTGATCGTTGGGATCCCTTTTTATTTTTTTGAGTTTGAAATCTGTTTTATCTGATATAAGTATAGCTGTTCCTGCTTTCTTTTTTGGTCCATTCGCTTGTAGGATTGTTTTCCATCCTTTAACTTTGAGTCTATTTCTATCTTTTGTAGCTAAATGTGTTTCCTGGAGACAGCAAAAGGTTGGGTTTTGTTTCTTAATCCAGGCTGCAACTCTGTGTCTTTTAATTGAAGAGTTTAGTCCATTTACATTTAGGGTTAATACTGATATGTTAGCATCTGTATTTGCCATTGTGTTTGTCTTTCCTTTGATTTTATTTATTCTTTTAATATCTTTTTTTTTCCTTGCCTTCTTTCATTGTTATTCATACCTCTGAGGTTCTGGCTTTAGGATTCCTTGTAGTACTTTTTGGAGTGGGGGTTTATTGGTAATGAAGTTCCATAGTTTCTGTTTGTCTGGGAAGGTCCTTATTCTTTCTTCATAGAGGACGGAAAGCTTTGCGGGATAGAGTATTCTTGGTTGGCATCTATTTTCTTGGAGTCTGTTGACTATGTCCTTCCACTCTCTCCTTGCCCGTAGTGTTTCTTCAGAGAAGTCTGATGTCAGCCTGATTGGTTTTCCTTTGAATGTTATTTGTTTCTTCCCTCTTGTCAGCTTCATTATTTTTTCCTTGTCCTGGATTCTTGGGAGCTTCACTATTATGTGTCTTGCTGTATTTTTCCTTTCGTCATGGAAGTTTGGTGTTCTTCTTGCTTCTTGTATATCAATTTTCAGCTACTTCTTCACATTTGGGAAGTTCTCTTCAATTATCTCCTGGAATATTTTCTCTGTTCCTATATCTCTCTCCTCTCCTTCTGGTATTCCTATAACTCTTATATTTCCTTTCCTCATGGTGTCCAATAGTTCCCGAAGTCTTTCTTCATTCTTTTTCCTTCGTACTTCTCTTTCCTTTTCTGTTTTGGTTCTTTTTATTTCTGTGTCTTCAAGAGAACTTATTCATTCTTCCATTTCATCTATTCTGCTTTCATTGCTTTTCCCAGAATTCTTTAGTTCTTCCATTAATACTTTGACCTCCTGCATTTCTTTTACTTCCCTCTTTAGGGACTCAATTTCATTCTTCTGATTGTTGATTATTTTTCCCTTATCATTGTTTTCCTTTATGAGTTCTGTCTTTTTCTTAATCATGGCAATATTATTTTTTTTTATAGAGGCATGTTTTATTTATTTATTTGTTTGTTTGTTTGTTTGTTTTGTTTATACATGCACTGGGTACAGTCAGAAGCGCGAGAGGGTGAGAGAATTCACCAGAGCCAGAGCAGGGAGCAGAGCAGGCAGAAGGACCGAAGTACACTTCTGAGGGGAGCAGCGGGCGGCAGGAGAGGTTTGCGCGCCATGTGGGACCCTCCTCTGGTGGCCGGGGAGCAGCCGGGGATCGAACCGGCGCTGCTGAGGCCGCGTGCAGCTTCGCAACCCAGCGCTCAACTGCTGTGCCACCGGGGAGGCCCAATCATGGCAATTTTAAATCCTCTTTCTGGAAGGCTCAGAAGTTCTTCCAAGTTACTGTCATTGCAATCTGGGGGCTGGTTTTCTTTTTGTGGTGTGCTTCTTCCCTGAGGAGTTGCTATGTTGAGTGTGGTTCTTCTACTCCCTACTGTCTGTTTTCTAATTTGCCGTATGCGTTGGGACACTGTGTTGCTGGGACTGGCAGGCATCTTGGGTGAGCTTCTCTGCTTCCCTCTGGCTCCTCCGGGAGCCATCTGTCAGTTTCAAGCAGTCTTTACTGAAGAAAGGTCCCTGTTCTAAAATGGCAATGCGGGACACACTCCCTGCGTGTCCAGTCTCAGGCACACTCTTCTGCGTGCCTGGACTGCCCCGGCTTTGGGTACTCGCTCCCCCTGTGGGCTCAGACTACTGGTCGGCAGGGGCCCGGCGTGGGCTAACTTCCCAGCTGGCCACTGGCTCCTCCAGGAGCCTCTGCTGTTTTCAAGTCGCTAGGTGGCGCCAGAGATCTCTCCTACAGCCCTTGGAGAGCTGGTTTTTTTTTTTCACCCCGTGGGACAGGAAACAGAACGGGAATGGTAGGGTAAACCTCAACGGCTTTGGGGTGCTGTGTCTGCCTTGTGCCCCACCGTCGTGGAGAACCCACGCCCCGAATTTTGTGCTCCGGATCTCAGTTCCAAAGCCCTCAGGTCCAGGACACGGGCTGTAGCCCAGTTCAGTGTCCACAGAATGGCGTCTTTTGCACCCCGCTCCCGTGCCTGGTGCCTGGTTCCTGGATACTCAGTGAGGGACTTTCACCTCAGTGAGTGTCTTCACGCGCGTCTCCCTGCAAGCCTAGGTCGCAGGCGCGGGGACCTGGGCAGCCGCGATCCCAATCCGCGTTTGCTTTTCCAGCCCACCGCTTTTCAGCACAATCCCGATCCCGATCTGCGTTTGCTTTTCCAGCACGCCTCTTTTCTGCTCGATCCCGATCTGCGTTTGCTTTTCCAGCGCACTCCTTTTCCGTGCAAGCTTACCAGCCGGCCCGGGGCTGTGTGCTGGTCCTGGCCTCCTCCTGGGGGGCGGGGTCTCTGTTTAATGGCGCCTGGAGCTCACCTCCGCGGCCAATCCTGCAGGGTTCTCCGCAGCTCCCGTTCACGGGGTGTGGTGGCTGCAATAGTTCCTTTCCACTCCCAGTCCCGCTTGCTGCGTAGTTTGTTCTTGTTGGTCATTTTAGTGTGTTGTTTTCCTCCTCTCTGCGGGTCGGAGAGTGCCGACTCTGTGGGTGGGGGAGGGGAGCAGGGTTCTGCGCTTTCCTCCCTTCTGGTCCTCTTTTATGGCCACTTTATTCTTCGGGTAGTTTGCTGGAGTCACCCGTTTATCTTCCGTGTCCCAGTTCTCACTGGGACCTGCCACTTTTCCTCCCTATTAACTTTTTTTAATGGGAGATCTTACTCGCAGCGTCTCCTCTCCGCCATGTTGCTCCACCCTCCCTATCCCTGGAGGCATTTTATGTTCAGGTCACAAAGAATCCCCACAAGTAAACTTGAATTTTTTAAATCACTAAGCATATGAGTAAATAAGCCACCCCAATCTAGAGCCAATGATATCAAGGGGGGAAAAGTGAAGGGAGACAATTACACAGCAAAAAATGAAGACATTGGGAATTGTAAGATAAACTACTATAAGCATGATTTTTTTTATTTTTAATAACATACCATTAATTACATCCTTGTTTGTTTCAGCACAACATAAGATTTCTCCTCTCAGGTGTGGTCACCAAAATTTTCCTAACAACAAAGCAACCACAGTCCTCCACTGTAGTCCATTGTGATCTCCTCCACCCTTCCCTACCTTTGTTTTCTTCCCTTCCTCTACTCACCACCCCCCACCCCCCGCCCCAGCCCCTTCTTTGATACCTTGGTTACATAGTTAGATTTCAAAGGTCAATTTTAAAGTTTGTCTTTGTCTGATTCTTTGGTTTCTTTATATTCCATACATAAGTGACACCATCCAGTAATTACCTTTCTCCTTCTGGCTCAGTTCACTTAGAATAATCCCTTCCATTTCCAACCATATTGCCACAAATCACATGAATTTATCTTTTTTGATCATTAGGTAGTATTCCATTGTTTATATGTATATATCACATCTTATTGATTCACTCATCTGTTCTGGGATATTTTGTTGGTTTCCACATCTTGGAGGTTATAAATAGTGCTGCTGTAAACATAAGAGTGCAGGTTTCCTTTAAAATTAGTGTTTTTGTGCTCTTTGGGTAGATACCTACAAGTGGAATTGCTGGGTTCTATAGTAGATCCATTTTTAGTTGTTGAGGAATCTCCACACTTCTTTCCATAGGGTCTGGGTCAGTCTACATTCTCTTCAACAAGATAAGAGTGTCCTTTTTACTCCACATCCTTCCTAGCACTTGTTTCTTTTTTTGTTTTGTTTTGTTGTTGTTGTCATTGTTATCATTGTTTTGATACGGACCATTCTTACAGGTGAGAGGTGGTATCTCATAGTGTTTTTGATTTACATTTTCTTAATAATAAGTGATGATGAATATTTTTCATATGTCTGTTGGCTATCTGCATGTCTTTTTTGGAGAAATGCATATTTAGCTGTCTGCCTATTTTTTTATTAGGTTGCTAGTTTTGTTTTTGTTGAGTTGTGTGAGTTCTTTATAGATCTTTAATATCAGTCCCTTATCAGTTGTATGGTGTGCAAATATTTTCTCTCATTCAGAAGGGTGTCTGTTCATTTTGATGATTGTCTCTTTCACTGTGCAAATTTTTAGTTTAATGTAGTCCCAGTTGTTAATCTTCTCTTTTGTTCTCTTTGCTGCTGGAGATGAGTCCACAAAGATGTTTCTGAAATTTATATCTTGGAATGTTTTGCCTATGTTTTCTTCTATATATTTTATGGTTTTAGGTCTTTCATACAAAACTCCAAGGATGGATTAGTATCCATCCTGCTCAAACTGTTCCAAAAATTTAGAGAGAACAAATACTTCCAAACACATTTTATGAGACCAACATTAATAGCAAAATTACACAAAGATGACATAAACACCAAAAAATTACAAATAAATGTATTTAATTATCATAGTTGCAAAAATCCTCAGTAAAATCTTAGCAAAAAGAATCCAACAATGCATTTAAAGGATTATACACTATGACTAACTGGGATTCATACCACAGACACAAGGTTGGTTCAACATGCAAAAAAATCAATACCAAAACAAACAAAAACAAATTAGAGATTGTTAAAAGACATAGAAAACACAAGGAAATGGGGAGACATTCCCTGCTCATGAGTTAGAGGAATCAACATTATCAAAATGGCCATCCTATCCCATCCAATATATAGATTCATTATAATTCCAATAAAAATTTCAAGGGTGTTCTTCAAAAAATAGAACAAACATTACTGAAGCTATACTCTAAAACTATAGTAATTAAAACAGTAGGGCACTGGGGGAAAAAACAGACACACAGACCAATGGAATAGAATTCAGAGCCTGAAAATCACCCACATTAATGTGGACAGTTAATATATGACAAAGGAGCCAAGAATATACACCAGAACAAGGACAGCCTCTTCAATAAATTGTGTTAGAAAAATTGAACATCTGCCTGAAAAAAATGAAACTAGACCACACTCACACCATACACAAAAATTAACTCAAAATGAATAAAATACTTAGATGTAAGGACCTGAAATCATAAAATACATAGAACAAAATACATTCAAAATAGTTCACAACATAAGCTTCAGTGATCTTTGAAGATTCATCTCCAGCAGCAAGAAAAACAAAAGAGAAAATAAAAAGTTAGGACAGCATGAAACTAATAAGGTTCTGCACAGCAAAAGAAACTGTCACCTTACGACATCCCATTCAGCCTACTGAATGAGAGAAAATATCTGCATCCCATTCATCTGACAAAGGACTGACATCAACAATCTACAAAGAACTCATACATCTCAACAAAAAGAAAATAAATAATCCAATTTAAATGGGCAGAATAATTAAATTGGCACTCCCCCCAAAGACATACAGATGGTTGACAAGCACATGAAAAAAATTTTATCATAACGTATGATCAGGGAAATGCAAACCAAAACCACAATGAAATACTTCATGCCCGTGAGAATGGCCCATCTCAAAAAGACATGAAACAAATGTTGGCAATAGTGTGGATAAAAAGGAACACTCTTACACTGTTGACATTCCAATACCTGTTCCAAACCCTTTGGAAAGCCATAGAGAGTGTTCTCAAAGATTAAAAATGGATCTTCCATATGATCCAAAAATTATACTCCTAGGTATCTACAGGAAGAATACAAAACCTAAGTGCACAAATACCGACAAGTGGATCAGGAAGCTGTGGTATATACAAAAAATGGAATAGTATTCAATTATCAAAAAGGGTAAACTTCATGCCATATGTTGCAACATGAATGGAGCCTAAAGGAATTATGCTAAGCAAAATTAGACAGAAGAAGAAAAACAAACACTAGATGGTATCATTTATATGTGGAATATAAATAAACCAAACAAAGATCAGAAATTCAAACTTGAAAACTATCCCTTGAAAGCTGATCCTATAACTGAAGCATGAAGGGGCAGGTGGTAGGGAAGAGGGAACACAAAGTGGTGACAGAGCACAATGGACTACGGTAATAAGCTAAGCTATGGGTGTTTTGGTTGTAGGTGTTCTACTGCAACTGTACTTGGTGGTGAGATGCTATACTTCCAAAACTAACAACAATGTAAACCAACAGTACTTTAAGTTTTAAAAAAAATTTAAAATAACTAAAAATAAAACTAATTTATTGTAAAAAAAAAGTTTTAAAAAGTATTAGCTAAGCATCCAATTTAAGAAGTACAGAACAAAGGGAAAATACCCAAAAAAAAGAAAGAAGAAGATAAAGATAAGAAAAAATAATGAAATAGGGATAGCCTAAATATACCACTATACAATTAAAAATGGCTATGATGGTTTTAAAAATGTATATCTCAAGTATGTGCAATTTTTGTATGTCAATTATCCTTGTTTGGGAAAAAAGATGGCATTGATACTTGAACAATCATAGAAAGATTTTAATAGTACACACTGGTAAGTGAAAAAGGCAAATTGCAAACTAGTATAATCTCATTGTTGTTACTTGAAAAGGGGAGTTGGGACAGAGAACAAGATGAGAGGCATCTCATCAAACAGAGTTACCTGTGGGTGGGGAGATTGGCAATGGGACAAGGGTAGAGAAAGATGTGGAGACCCCAAGATGGGTACAAATTTAGGAAGAAGAAAGATGCAGCCCCTACTGCTCTGCCATCTCTGGGCTGTTTATACAGGGCTCTTTCTCCTACTTTGGAAATTTCAGTGCCACACAGAAGCCCCCAGACTGCTCCATTCCTCAGCAAAGTGACCACAGGCCTACCAATACCCACAGCTCCTCACTTGTCTGTGGTCCCCTTCCAGCCTTCTATCTCAGAACAGATGCCCACTAACTGAGGCACCCACCAGTCAGAATTATACCAGATCAGGTGATATGAGAAGTGGCTTCACCAGGTGGCACTGCATGCTCACCTGGAATGCATTCCCCCAGTGTTATTGGGCTCTACACAATGTGAGATTAGGAAATGCTGTTGAAACTGGGTGAGGGACAAGCTGTTTGCATCAAACAACCCTCATTCAGCTTTTCTGCCATTCCTTTTAAAAGGCTAAGTTTCCACATTCCAAAGAATTGGGGTTTTTGTTCTTACAAGGCATGTTCAGGGTAAAAAGCTGCTCATTTTTGCTCTAGCCACTAGTTGGCAATAAACCCATGTCCCTGGAGACATGTCTGTGCCTTACCAGAACTTCTTTAGCAAAAAAGAAGGCACTTGATTTCATTTCTTCACAGAGTTTTCTCTCCCATGAGTAGGAACTCAGAGAATATTCATGATAGGAATTGAACTGGGAGGGGAAGAACACTCAGACAGCAGTAAATAACTCAGCAGACCCCTCTGGCAGTAGAAACCCCTGCCCCTGGAAGTCAATATCACTACTTATTTGGAGCAATTTTAGATTATAGAAGAATTGCAAGGTACCCCCTGATATGATGTCGAGAGAAGGGCATTTCCTATCTGCATGTTCCTCACAAAAGACTATAATCTCCACATAGCAAGAAAACATCAGACAAACCCAACTGAGGATACTCTGCAAAACACCTGATCGGTGCCTGTCACAATGGTCAAGATCATGAAAATCATGCCAAGATCAAACACAGACCAGAGGAGATGAAGGAGACATGAGGACTAAACACCATGTGTGCCCCGCATGGAATCCTTGAACCAAAAAAGGTATTCATAGGAAATCTGGTAAGTGGTCTTTGACAAACGTATCATGCCAATTTAAGATACTAACAACAGGGGAAACTAGGTGAAGTTATAGATATCTACACTATTTTTTCAATTCTTCTATAATCTAAAATTGTTCCAAAATGAAAGTTATTTTTCCAAGTGACTTAACGACATACACACACCCTCCAGCTGTAGAAGTCTTGGGGATAAAGTCAGGGAGGCATGGGGGTGAGAATGACAGGGATATGGGCTTTGTCTTATTAAATATATGAGTGAATGAATGAATGAATTAGTGAAATGCAAATGCAAGTGTAGAAATACACATGTACACAAATCAAAGTATAAGACACACAAGTATAAGTATAAATTTGACAACACTCAGCAATGAGTGACAAATTGGGGTAGAAAACCGGGCACACCATGGAGAGGGAAAATAGGCTAGATTTTTACCTTACTTTTTGAACAAACAGGTTGGAGATGAATTCAATAATTACATAGAAACAGTGAAGTTACAAAGCTACTTGAAGGAAATGTAGGAAAACGGTGTTATCCATGACTGAAAATAGATTCATTTAAAATAAGGTAAGGTAAAACCTGAATAGATTTATCTGCACGAAGGTGAAGTATTTTGATTCACGAAAGTACCTCACACAAAATTAACCAAAGACAGATTGCAAGAAGACATTTGCAACATCTTAAACTGACCTAGGTTAATTTTTATGTTATACAAAGAACTACAAGTGAATACAAAAAGGACAGGAAAAATAACAGGAAAAAGGCATCGGTATAAACACGCCATTCACAGGATGGAGACATATGGGTTACCAAATGTTGAGATGCTCAAACTCTCTAGTAGCCAGATAAAAGCACATTTAAAACTCTGGCCAAGGGCCTCCCTGTGGCCTACGGGTTAAGTTTCAGCACTATCACTGAGATGGCCTGACGGCCTGAGTTCAATCCCTGGCCAGGGAGCCAACCCACATATGGCGCAGCAGACCTCTCCTGTCTCTTCCACTGCTCCCCTCAGCAGTGTATTTCAGTCAATCTGCCTGTTCTTCTCCCAACTCTGTCTCTGTTAAATCCTCTCATCCTCCATTCCTCTGGCCTACACCCCAGCTCTACGCAAAAAAATAAATAAATAAATATTTTGATAATTAAATAAATAATTACAATGTTTGAAAAATATAGAATAAAACTCTGGCCAAGAGAGAATAATAAGGACCATATTTAGACACACACACCGCTGAAAGAGCTTAAACAAAGGGCAAATATATGAACTACTTTCAAGACTTAAACAGTCAGCAAAAGAGAGACTGAGCAGGGAAATGATGCGAGACCAGCATGCCCTGCCCCAGACAGGGGATCCCTGTGCAGGGCAGTCAAGCACAGGCAGATGTGGAACTTCCTGAGGCCAGGAAAGACCCACTCCAAAGGACCAGAGGGAATCACAGGGACTCACACGGGGTGGGAGCCCCTCTCCAACCACACTGGGGAGCCTAACCAACAGGCCATGGTGAAGCGCTGAGGATTCCCTAGCCCTGGGCTAAACATCATCACTCTAGTTTCCTTTGAACACTTGCAACAGTGTTCAAAAGTGGGAGCCAAATGGATCAAACCCTTTCCAAGCAAATTAACTGCATCCAAAGAAAAGCTCAAAAGTAATGACAGAAACACAAAAACATCCAGCATGCAAAAAGGTAAATAAACTTTGCAACAGAAGACACATGATCAAAATTTGCCAAGCACCTGTGAGCACATTCCCAAGAGCAGGAGGGCAGGTGTGTCCTGAGGAGGCTTCACTCTGCCAGGTGCCAACCCCTGCTGGCTCCACAAGAAAATCCCTGCTGGGCACAAGGAAGCCTGATGCTTAGAAAGGAGACCTTATGGTTGGAGCCACAACTTGCAATCATTTTATGAAGTTGGTTTTTTTTTTAAGATTTTTATTTATTTATTTGTACAAGCACTGAGTACAGTCAGAAGCGCGGGAGGGTGAGAGAATTCACCAGAGCCAGAGCAAAGAACAGAACAGGCAGACTGACGGAAATACACTGCTGAGGGGAGCAGCGGGCGTGACAGATGAGGTCTGTCTTGCCACATGGGACCCTCGCCAGCGGCCGGGGATCAAACCAGCGCTACAGAGGCTGTGGGCAGATTCACCCAGGCTCAACCGCTGCGCCACCAGGGGAGGCCCTCATTTTATGAAGTTTTAAAAGGAAGAAAATCCTGAAGGAAAATGAGCAATTACTTATTTGTACTGACATTGGGATCACCTCAGCGTCCATGGGATGGCCTGTCTGACACCTGCCACAAGAATGGGCCTCTGAGCTCCACCCAATATGTGTGCCCTTCACCTCTCTTCCTCCTGGGTGCCCCCAACCCTGCCAGGGAAGCGAGGAAGCCAGGTGTGCCTTGCCCCAGGGGAGTGTAACCCAGTGGGACTGAACAGGGCCCAGGGACCCCCAAACACAGTCTATCTCCTCCTTCCCTGACCATGCATTTCCATCCTCATTTCTGCCCCAAGATGACACCAAAGCCCTCCCCACAGGTCCCAAAGTTTTGTGCAGGGTCTGTAAGAAGGACCTCGTGTGAGAATCTATTTTAGTTGAGACCTGTCCTACTGTTACTTTTGTTTTCATGAGTAAAAGTCTTAGGTGAGAACATTTCTGGCCCTTGTTATCACATTACATAGAGATACCCTGGCACCCGCAAATTTTCATGCTCTAAAGAGATCCAGCCATCCATGCATGCAAGGGCAAAGAAGACTAATAGTGTGAAAGAAATTTAATAGAATTAGAGCACATAGAGAGAGAAGAAATAATAATAGTTTACCAATAAAATATCTAAGATTACCTATCCCGTTACAGAAAAATGCCCAGCCAAACAGGGTCAGCCATAGCAGTGATGCTGAGACCTGAAAGTTTGCCATAAGTATAAGGCACTTTCTAGCAGGGAACCATTGGGAAGGGGTTCTGAAGCAGGTCCCAGAAATCTGGGACAAAATTTGATACCACATCAAGAAAACAGCTGTCATTGTGGAATCCCCACATGTCTCTCACTCATGTCTCTACTAAGTGTCTCTATGTGTCTTTCCTCCACTTATCTCCCAGCTCCCTTTCCCAGCAGTACCGGGTTGCAAGTCAGGTCATAAGAAAACAAGAGCTCTTTCTTCTTCTCCTTTCCTATTTCCTAGAGCCCACCTGTTTTCTATGATAAATAGCTTCACCTGGCTATTCAGCAGTGGCCATCATTAAGTGTGGCAGGGAACATGGGACCTCCCCTTCTTTATGGAACTATCTCTGCAGTACCCTCACACTGCCTCCTGCCTCTCTGTTCAGACATAGCTGACCCTCTCTAGCTCTCCATGCTCCAAAATGCTTTTCAAAGCATTTTCGATCAATGTCATTTACACTAACCTGTAAATGACTGCACAGCCCCCAACCCTGTGTGTATTTCCCTTCTAAAAGGAGACCACTCTGGCTCAAAACTCACCACACACATTTATCTCTCCTCCCTCCTAGGACAGCAAATGAATTTAAAATGGAATAAACCTGTTACCATAAAAAGAATTAGAAACAGACCATCAATGAGCCAGCAAAAGATTTTAATAAATTTCTGGAAGACAGAAAACAGATGGAAATGTGTTGGTGGATGAACAGAGGGTGGAGAGCTGCATCTCTAAATACAGACAGATGGGGGTGAACGGTCTTGGAGGATGCAGAGAAGCCTTGGCTCCATCACAGGGATGGGGGTACATTTGAGAAGAAGCCTATGAAAAGAGCCTCAGACACATCAACAGGTAGGATATCTGACTTCCTGTCCTTTAACCAGAAAAAAATCCATAAGATCAGCCTCCATTAGGCCACAACAGAAGGTATTTTCTTTCATTTCAAGAAACAAATGCAACACCTGGGATAACAGAAGCAGACTAAAGCTTTCATGGTTGAGATGACCATCTTCATCTCCCTTCTTATTCTCCCTCTCTTGTGACCACTGACCAGCAGAATGGGTAGCACCATAAAGAAGGCAGCACCACACCCAGAAGTAGCCCTGCCGAACAAGAGCCATGGGGCCAGAGGGCAGGGTTGAGTGATCAGAGGCCTCTTGCTGCCCACTGATCAGGGTTGGGCAAGCCCAGCCCAGCTGACTCCTCAGGCCACATGACCAGAACACGTCCCGGACATGAGAGATGCCACGGGAGACACAGAATATCCCTCCCAAGTGTGGTCTTGTAACTTCAATGAGACAGGAGCAAATAAAACCTAGTGACAACAGGGCACTTTATGGGATCAGGAACTTCCACACTTATTGGCTCCTTCTCTAACCCACCCGAACACACACACCCTTGAGGTCTGGAGATGCCTCTGACACCAGTCATCCCTTACATGGCACTTTCTATACACCAGCCTGTCCAGAGTTTTGTATGGCTGAAGCCACCATCCTCATTCCAACTTTAACCCATAAAGGACCTCACGCTCTTGTCACAGAAAAGGAAATTGAGGTATGCAACAGTTGCCAAGGTCAGGCAGCTGATAAGTGGGATACCCTCATCTTTCATCTGGGTAGCAGATCATTCACGCTTTAATTTTTGTTTTAAATTAATACACAGTATTGTTAGGTTACAAGTCTATGAGTTTTGACAACTGAATATAGTTATGGAACCACAACCAAGACACAGATCAGTCTCATCATCTCAAAAAACTATCCCATACTGCTCCACTGGGGTCAGCCCCACCCCCAGCTCTTCACCCCTCCATCAACACCACATTTTTAAGGACAAGCATTTCCAGCTAAGGAGGTTGAGGCTCACAAGTGCCCACAATCATACTAATTCTATTTGATGGGTCTGCGAATTAAAGGCAAGTCATCCAACTCCTAGCTCAGAGCACTTTGCTCCTTTCCTGCCACCCTTTGTAGAACTGAGTCATGCCTCCTAAAATTACTTTTAACCAAATGGTTGTTTTATCACTGGAGCTTTCTGTTCCTTGGACTCTGTATTAAATTGCCTAGTTCCCATTAGAATTCAACACAGAAATTTCTACTGTGTTGGAAGTATATCTTTATAGTTTTCACAGTGGGGATGTTCTGGAGACTGAATGGAGTCTTCCTTTAAAGGACGGGCCATCAACTCACATATCAGACGGGTATTTAACGATACTCTCTGTGTTGGCTGGTCTTTGTGAACATGTACTTATTTATGGTCACCAGTGTCACAGCTGAACCTTGTTAACAAAAATGAAAAATAGAGCTAACCCTTTTAAAGACTTAACACCAACTGTGAACTCAATCCAACACCCATGATTAAGAGGTGTGGGACATTCTAAAAGGAAAATCTTGCTTGTCACCCTGCTTCAGAGTATGTTATTTGCTATTACACAGTATTATCTCATTTCTATACTACTGACATTATCAAATCGCATCATTTCTGAGAACACCAGTAATTTTCAGAAATCCTGTTCACAAGTACAAATTGGGTCTTGAAACATTAGTCTGTGCTCCTGGATAGACAGTTATGGCCCACACAATTTCTTAGATTTAAGTGTGGCAAATAAAGTTAGTTAACAGACATTTCTCATTTGCTGACTAAAATATCTCACTGTTGTTTAGATAATAGTGGCCCTACACTGGTATGGAGCAGGGAGGGTTGGGGAGAATATTCTTTCACATCAGACCCCCACTCAGGACAAGAGGGGGAAATGAAGCCTTTGAAAGAATGAATCTGACATCATACACTACAGACACAGCAAGTTCACATAATAAAACAAGAAAGTTTTCAAATCAAAACCCTGCCTTTACAACTATAGGAATTATAAAAATTAGAACAAGACAAATGATAAGTAGCAGAAGGATGTAAAAAATAAAAACTGAAACAGAGATAAAAGAAACATATAATAGAAAAATAATACAGAAAATCATTGAAATTGAATGTTACATCCTCAAAAAATCAACAAAATTGATAAACCTTTAGCTAAATGGACTAACAGAAGAGGAGAGAAATTGCCAAAATCAAAAATTAAAATGGGGGGACCTCCGTGGCGGTGCAGGGGTTAAAGTCTCAGCATTAAAAAATTATCACCAGCCACTGCAGCATGAGTTTAATCCCCGGCCAGGGAGCTAACCCACATGGCACAACACAACTCTGTCTTGCCTGATGCTCCCCTCAGCAGTGTATTTCAGTGGATCCTCCCGTTCTACTCCCCACTCTGTCTCTGGTAAATCTTCTCACCCCCTGCACCTCTGGCCTACACTCCAGTTCTTCTATGCATAAATAAATAAAATAAATCTTTAAAAAAAATTAAAAGGGGGACATTACTACTAATTCTGTAGAAATAAAAATTATGATGAGAATATTATGAATAATTATATGCCAAATAATTAAATAACTTAGATTAAATGGACAAAATCCTAAAAACACAAGAACTACAAATCTAAACCACCAAGAAACAGAAATATGAATAGTCATATACCTAATAAGGAGACTGAATCATTAATCAAAAATCTCCCAACAAAGGAAAGCTCCAAAACTGATGGATTCATCAGAATATTTCACCAAACTTTTTTAAATAACTAACACCCCAATCCTTCTCAAATATTTCCCCAAAATTGATGAGGATGGGATACTCCCTAATTCATTCTATGAGGGCAGCATTACTCTGATACCAAAGATAAAGAAGCCACTAGAAAGAAAAGTATGTATCAATATATCTTTTTTTCCCTGCCCCCATAAATGAACATTTATTAAGAAGATTGTTCAGGGCCTCCCCGGTGGCGCAGCGGTTGAGTGCTGGGTTGCAAAGCTGCCCGCGACCTCTGAGGCACCAGTTCGAACCCCGGGTGCTCCCCGGCCACCGGAGGAGGGTCCCACATGGCGCGCAGACCTCTCTTGCCTCCCTCTGCTCCCCTCAGCAGTGTACTTTGGTCCTTTTGCCTGCTCTGCTCCCCGCTCTGGTGAATTCTTTCACCCTCCCGCACTTCTGATTGTACCCAGTGCTTGTATAAATAAATAAATAAACAAACAAATAAACAAATAAATAAATAAATCTTTAAAAAAAAAGATTGTTCAAACATCCTCAACAAACTAGTAGCAAATTCATCAGCATATTAAAAGGACATAACCTGACTAATTTGGATTTATTCCTGTAATGCAAGAATGGTTCAACATATAAAAGTCAATATATGTAATATGACATATTAACCAAATGTGGGGGGAAAACATACAAATGAACTTACCAATTGATGCAAAAATATGTATTTGACAAAATTTTACATGCTTTCATGGTAAACATATATATTTGCAAATATATATATATATATATCCACACACAGACATATACTTTACTATATGAGGAACAAACTAGTAATTAAAGGAAACTGCTGCAACATAATTAAAACCATATATGAAAATCCACAACAACATCATAATCAATAATTGACTGAAAGTTTTTCCTCTAACATAAAAATAAGGCAAGATGCTCACTTTAACCATTTCCATTCAATGCAATACTGCAAATACTGAGGATAGTAATTAGGCAGGAAAAGGAAATTCAAAGTTATCCAGACTGAAAAAGAAGTAAAATCATCTTTTTGTAGATGATTTGCAATTATATGTAGAAAACACTAAAGATTTGGCTCCATCACTATGCTTCGAGTATAAACTCAAACCCCAGTGCAGGCCTAGCAGGGCCTACCCCTTTACAGCAGGCCCCCAGCTGCACCCAGGAAATGCATCCCCCTCAGCACTCAGCCATCAGTGTTTCATAGCAGACTCCCCAATGTGGACCACAGAGATTCCTGTTCTACATCAGAATCATCAGCAACCCCCAGTAAGTGTTCTTGAATCTAGGCCCAAGCAAGAGCATCTCAAGAGCAGATGCCAGCCCCAGTCCACGCCTTACAGGGCCTAGCTCTTTGCCATGGGCCCACTCAGTGCTCAGTCACCGTGTCTTGGGAGATGAGAGGCCCAGTCTGGTCTTTCAGGGCCTACCTCTCTACCATGGTAGAGGGCCTAGCTCTCTACCTAGCTGTCTACCATCCAGGAAGTGTATTTCACTCAGTATTCAGCCACTAGCACCTCAGAGCAGACCTTTGCCACATCAAAAAAAGAATAAGATAGTTAGGAATTGAATTAACCAAGGAACTGAAAGACACTACAAAACATTTCTGAAAGCAATGAAAGACAAAAATTGGGAACACATCCCATGTTCATGGATTAGAAGATTTAATATTATTAAGATGCCCAAACTACCCAACTCAATCTAAAAATTTAATGAAAATCCAAATTTAATGAAAATATCAGAATCCTAATGATATTTTTGTAGAAATGGAAAAACATCCCAAAAAATCATATGGAATCTTAAGGGACCATGAATAGCCTGATAAAGCTGAAAAGGGCTCATAACTCTTGATTTCAAAAGTAACTACAAAGCTACAACAATCAATGCGGTGTGAAACTGACTTACAGAAAGACATAGATTAATGGACAAGACTACAAATCCAGAAACAAATCTCACATATACGTGAAAAATCAAATGAGCTTTGGTAGGGTGCCAAGAGCATTCAATAGGGAAAAGACCTTAATCTTTTCAACAAATAGTGTTGGAAAAACTGGATATCCACTTTGGACCCTTACTTAACAACATATAAAAAGTTAAATCAAAATAGATCCATGACCTAAATGTAAAACCTAAAACTATAAAACTCTCAGGAGAAAATATAAGGCAAAAATTTCAATAAATTGGATTTGGCCAATGATTTCTTTGATGTAACACTTAAGGAAGAGGCTAGAATAGAAAAAAAAGACAATTTTGACCTATATGCTTTTTAAATTTTAAATTCCATGCATCAACAGAGTAGAAAAGCATCCACAGGACAGGAAAAAAAATCTGTAAATCATGTGCCTGATAAGGGATTAATATTCCAAATATACAGTATATTCCAAATATACTCCTAAAGCTCAACAACAAAAAACAAACAAGCAATCCAATACTTGGCAAACTACTTGAATAGATATCTTACCAAACATATACAAATGGCCAATAAGTAAATGAAAAGATCTCACTGTCAGTGATCATTACGGAAATGCAAATCAAAACTACAATAAAATATTACCTCACACACTTAGGATGGCTACTATAAAAAAAATTGTTGATGAGGAAAAATTGGAACCCTGCATACTGTTGGCGGACTATAGAATGGAATAGTTGCTATAGAAAACAAGACAGCAGTCCTCAAAATAGTAAACAGAGAATTGTGAAATTACCATGTGATTCAATAATTCCATTTCTGGATATTTCTCAAAAGTACTGAAAGCAAAGTCTCAAAGAGATATTTCTACAAACATGTTCACAGCATTCTTCACAATAAGGACTGGGGACTCAGAGGAAAAGGGGAGCAGTTGTTTAGTGGAATCAATTTCAGTTTCGTAAGATGAGAAAAGTTCTGGAGACATGTGGTGAGGATAGTTGCACAATATAAATGTACTCAACACCACTGAACTGTACATATAAAAATGGTTAAGATGATAAATTTTATTTTATGTTATGTGTAATTTACCACAATAAAAATAGGGAAAAGAGATCATCAATTTAAAAAACAAAAAAAAAAACCCTGTAACAAAATAGGGATAGAAATATACACCTGTTTAACCTAATTCATGTGTATGAAAAAGACGAGCAAACCTCATACATGGTGCAAAAGTATTAAAAGCCATAGAGCATGGATTTCTATGTTCACAATGTCTATTTATCATCATGCTGGAGGTGTTTTGCCAGCATGGGCAGGCAAGTAAAATTCATTTTTAAGTATGTAAGAATTGGAAAGGAGGAAACAAATATGTCATTTACAACTAATTTAATTGTCTACATAGAAAACCAAACAAAAAGGAAAAGTGACAAGTACATTATTCAAATTAGTTTAGCAGGGTTCCTACATAACAATATCACACTCAAAAATCAATTGTATTATTGGAGTCCAGTAAAAGAAGATTAATTTGAAAAACAACAGTTTCAATAGCAAAACTTAAATAAAATTTTAAAGGTACATTATAATAGATCTATTTATATAGATTTTCTAGATATTGCATAGATTTTATTTTTATAGATCTTTTATAAAGACATACAAGACTTTATGAGGAGGAAATACATAAAAGTCATTGAAAAACATTTAAGGAAATTTAAGCAAATGAAAAGCTATTTGTAACAATGTTAGTCCTCCACAACCATCAAATAATGTCATGCAATTCAATAAAAATCTCAGTAAGACTGGAAATTGGCACATTGATTCTAAAATGTATATAGAAGGCGAAATGGCTTAATAGAACCCAGATACTCCTTAAAAAGAAGAACTCCAGGGAGACTTCCTCTACTAGAAGTTAAGCTTATTGTGAAGCCAAAATAATTAATACAGAGATAAACTGCAGACAACAGAATAAAATGTGAAGGCCAGTAACAAAGCTCATGTACATGTAACTTAACACAAGACAAATGCAGCAATTCAGAAAAGCAAAAAGAGAAGCAAGCCCAGATCAATTGGTAACAACCTCAGGGAAGAGTGAAAATGTATCACTACCTCATGCTGTATACAAAGCCAGACAGATGAAGATCTAAATGTGCAAGTAACAGAATAAAGCCCTTAGACTCTGACATAGAAAATATCTTCATGACTTTGTGGAAGATTACAGTTCATTAAACAAGATGTGAGACTGCAGTCTGGTAGATGGACTTGTTATTTAAAACTGTCCATCACCAGAGGGCATGCAGAGGTCAGAAAGACAAGTTACATACTAGGAGAAGACTTGCAAGATGTATTTTAAAGCAAAAAGAATTTGAAGCCTTCATATATACAAAACTAGTATAAAAATATATTAAAAAACAATAACATAATAGAATAATAGAAGACAGGAATTTTTATTTCACTTAAGAGGACATCCAAATGGTTAGTAAACACACAGAAGGAGGTTTGCCTTCATTAAAAATCAGAGAAATGGAAAGTACAACCACAAAGAGTTATAATCCCACACCGACCATATTGAAGGAAAAAATTAAAATCTGAAAATTTCAAGAATGGACAGGACTGTGAAGTTAACAGAGTTCTTGTCAATAGGAATAAGTAACTGGCACACTTCCTTGGTCCTGTCAGCTACAAAGTCCACAAGTTCTCATTTCCTTTGACCAGAAATTCTGCTTCCCAGCAATACTCTAGAGAATCTCACTTGTGCAAAGATCTCTATTAGATTAAGGAAATGGAAGACAGGGAACATAGATGATTGGGGCCTCAATGGTCACATGGCCATACCATTGGGCCCTATATGCCTGTTAAGCTTATGAATAGAGTTACATGTGATAGTATGGATAGCCTTGAAACCTCTGTTGAGTGAAAGAAAGCAAGTTACAAGACATTATGGACAATAAAATGTCCTTTATATAAACTTTAAACACCAAAAGTAATCTATGGGTACACACATGTAGTAATATTAACACATGGATAGAAAAGTTAAATCCAGATAATGGTGCCCATGTGGTGATGAGAGGGAGAATTGGAGCAAGAGATGCACAGAAATGACTGTTATCTATAAGGCTGTAATTCATCTGAAGCAAAGAGGATTGAATCTGGCAGGGTGGGGAGGCCTGACTACAGGTACTTCTTGTTTTTTGGTACTTCCTTAAACACTTGAAATATTTCTTAATCTTAAAAGTTGATGTCAGTTGTAAAGAATAAAAATATCAAGTTGTCATTCCTCCAAAGTAGGATTAAGATTAAGAAAAGTGGGCATCCCAGGGGTAAAGTGTTGTCACAGGAGGGGGTGTGGGTGCCTCTGAGTGGGACCCTTGGGCTTGCTCATTTGCACCAGGCATTGAATAGTTTTAGGAATAGTCACCCTTGTGAATAGGATGCATGTAAAGCAAAGAGAGGAGTGAAGGGGTACACTCATGAGTTTCTTTATTGAAAGTACTTGTAAAATGATGACAATTGCAGGTACATTTGTCACAAACTACTGCATAAGAATGATGAAAAGTTTATACCAGGGAAGTGTTAGTGCAACTCCCAGGTCTCATGACAACACCAGTAAGTCATCTGCCTGGAACAATGAGATCCTGGAGGTGAGATCCCAGATTCACACCAGAGAAATGCTAAAGTGGCCCCAGTCTCACTCCCATGGTACTCCACCAGCCACCCACCTTGACCTTGGTGATCTCACATTTGTATCAGCGAAGTTCTAGAGCAGCCACAACCTCAAAAAATAATCATCAGTGGCTCTGCCAGCCTGGTGAGGTCCCAGATTGACTCTAGGGAAGTGCTGGAGCAGCCCCCATCATCAAAACCTCCCAGGAGATCCCATGAACTGCCTGACCAGAGCAGTAAGACACATATATAGCCAGTGAGGAGGGAGGAGTCACACCCATCAGACAAAAAATATTAACAGTTAAAATCAGTAGCAAGACACAAGGGTGGACACTATATAATAGGGGAATAACGCATCAGGAAGACATGATACTCATCAACATATACTCATCAAATGAAGGAGCACCAAAATGCATTAGGCAACTACTATCAACTCTGAATACAGACATTGGAAAAAAAACACATTTGTGATAGAGGACTTTAAAACTCCAACAAATTAATAAGGCAGAAAATAAACAGGGGCATAATAGCTTTAAACAAAAAATTAGACTGTATGGACCTCATAGATATTTGCAGGACACTGCACCCCAAAAAAGTATAATACATATTTTTCTAAGGTGCATATGGGACATTCTTCATATCAGACCACATTATGGGTCACAACAAATATTAACAAATTCACAAAGATTGAAATCAGATCATAAAAGTGTTAAAGTAGGAATCAACTATCAAAAGAAAGCAGAAAAATATTTTAATGCATGGAGACTGAACAACACACTACTGAAAGACTGCTGGATTAATGAAGAAATCAAAGAAGAAACAAAGAATACCTCAAGACAAATGATAACAAGGACAAACTTTCCAAAATGTATGGGATGCAGCAAAATAAATACTAAGAGAAAAATATATAGCAAAACAGGCCCATATTAACAAAGAAGAGAGAGTTAAAATAAGTAACCATCTCTCGCATCTTGAGGAATTAGAAAAAGAAGGACAAACAAATCTAAAAGCCAATAAAGGAAGATAAATAATAGCATTCAAAGGAGAAATAAACAAAATATAAACAAAAGGCAGTTCAAAAGATTGATGAAACCAAAAGCCAATTCTTAAAAAAAGTAAATAAAATAGAAATCTATAGGAAGGCTCACTAAGAAAATAAGGGAGAAATCTCAAATAAATAGAATCAAAACTGAAAGAGTAAAAATTACAAGAGTCAATGCAGAAATTCAGAGAATAATTAGAGACTAACCCGAATATTTATACACTAAGAAATTCCTAATTTATACGCTAATAAACTAAAAGAGATGGAGAAGTCTGAGAATTGTACAATCTTCCAACACAGAATATGGAAGAAATAGAAAACCTAAACAAACCAATCACAAACAAAGAAATTGAAATGGTAATCAAAGCTCTCCCAAAAAACAAAAGTTCAGGATCGTATGGCTTCACAAGTGAATTCTGCCAAACTTCCAAAGATGAGCTAACACATAACTTGCTCAAATTCTTCCAAAAAATTGAAAAAGAAGGGACATTTCCAAACATATTTTATCAGGTCAACAATATTCTAATACCAAAGCCAAACAAAGGCAACACACACACACACACACACACACACACACACACTACAGACCAATTTCCCTAATATAATCCTAGCAAAATGAATCCAACAATGGATTAAAAGGATCATTACCATGACCAAATGGGATTCATACTAGGGACACAGTGGGTCACATCTGAAAATCAATCAACATAGTTTATCATAGTAAGAAAAAGAAAGATAGGGCCTCCCCGGTGGTGCAGGCGGTTGAGCGCAGCCTGTGAAGCTGTCTGCATCCTCTGCAGTGTAGGTTTGATCCTGGCCAACCAGCGAGAATCCCACATGGCGCTGCTGAACTCTCCTGTTGTGCCCGCTGCTCCCCTCAGCAGTGTATTTCATCAGTCTGCCTGCTCTGTTCCCCACTCTGTCTCTGGTGAATCCTCTTACCCTGCCATGCCTCTGACCTGTACCCCAGCTCTTGTATAAAAATAAATAAATTTTGAATGCTGAGTAATATTACTCAGCATTCAAAAAAGATAAACACATGCAATTTGCAGCAACATGGATGGTGCTGGAAGGGATCATGCTCAGCAAAATAAGCCAGAAAGAAAAAGAAAAATACCAGATGGTCTCACTCATAGCAGGAATCTAGAAAACTTAAATAAGGGACCAGGAAAATGAATAACTATAAGAAAGTGAAAATCAAAATCAACAAAAAACTATGAACCAGAGACACTTTTTTGGGGGTGGGGGGCGGGAGGCGAGGGACTGGGGTCAGAATGGGGGGGTTGCAATTGTATGGGGAATATAAAAATAAAATTTATTATTTAAAAAAAAAAACATTTCAGTGTACTCTGAAAAAATGCAGTTTTACCCCCAAACAGTTGAAATAAATGTTTGCAAATCAAAAAAAAAAACAAAAAAAAACAAATAAATAAAAACCATATGATCATATCAATAGATGCCAAGAAAGCATTTGATAAGATCCAACATTCATTTATGATGAAAACCTTTGAAAAATGGGGATAAATGAAACATATATTTAACATAACAAAAGCCATCTAAAACAAATCACAATTAATATCGTTCTCAATGATGATAAACAGAAAGCATTTCCACTAAGCTCTGGTACAAGACAAAGATGTCCATTCTAGCAATACTAGTCAACATAGTATGGGAAGTTCTATCTAGTGCAGTCTGAAAAAATGAAATATATCAGAGTAATCCAAATTGGGGAAGAGGAAGTAAAATTATCATTATTTGCAGATGATATAACAATATACATAAAAACCCTCAACACTCCATGAAAAACTAATTGAAACAGGGCCTCCTTGGTGGCACAGCGGTTGAGTGCTGGGTTGTGAAGCTGCCCACAGCCTCTGCAGCGCCAATTCGATCCCCAGCTACCAGGTGAGGGTCCCACATGGCGCGCAGACCTCTCCTGCCGCCCGCTGCTCCCCTCAGCAGTGTACTTCCTCAGTCTGCCTGCTCTGCTCTCTACTCTGACTCTGGTGAATTCTCTCACCCTCCCACACTTCTGACTGTACCCAGTGCTTGTATAAAATAAATAAATAAATATTTAAAAAAAAAAACTAATGGAAACTATTAGCTTAGCAAAGTGGCAGGCTATAAAATCAGTACACAAAAGTAATTTGCTTTCATGTATACAAACAATGATCTAGAAGACAAAGAAATTAAGACAGTGATCCCATTTACAATCACACACACACATATACACGCAATTAAATACATAGGACTAAACCCATAAGGGAGGTAAAAGATCTATACAATGAAAATTATAAGACACCATTAAAGGAAATGGAGGGCACAAAGAAAGAAAAATATTCCCTGCTCATGGACTGGGAGAATCAACATATCAAAATAAACATATCCTACCTAAAACAATACACAGATTTAATGCAATCCCAATAAAATTATCAATGGCATTTTTCAAAGAACTGAAATAAACACTACCAGAATTCACATAGAATCATAAAATACCCTATATATCCAAAGCAATTCTCACAAAAATTGAGAGAACAAAGGTATCACATGTCCAGGCTTCAAACTATATTTTGAAGCCATAATAATTTAAATAGCCTGTCAATGAAACAAAAAACAGACACATAGGTTAATGGAATAGAATTGAGAGTCCAGAAATAAATCCATATTATATACAGTTAATCTAGGACAAAGGAGCCAAGAACATACACCGGAACAAGAATAACCTCTTCCTTAAATAGTATTGAGAAAACTGGACAACTTCATGCAAAAGAATGAAACTAGACCATTCTCTCACACCATTCAGAAAAGTAAATTCAAAATGGATAAAAGACTTGGATATAAGACGTGAAACCATACACACATAGTAGGAAACATAGGCAAGACACTTCACAACATAAGCTTCAGTGACATCTTTAGGATTCATCCCCAACAGCAAAGAAAATAAAAGGGAACATAAATAACTGGGACGCCATCAAACTAAAAAGCTTCTGTACAGTAAAAGAAACTAAAATGAAGATGTCCTATTGAATGGGAGAAAATATTTACTCACCATATACATCTGACAAGGGACTGATATGAAAGAACCACAAAAAACTTACAATTCGACATAAATAAAACAAATAACCCCAAAATGGGCAGAACAACTAAGCAAACATTTTCCCAAAGAAGACATACAGACTTCAAACAGGCACAGGAATAGGTGTCATCATTTATTATCCCCTTATTGTCCCCATCACTTATTGTTCCCTCAATGTCCAACAGCAAAAAGCAAAGTCTCCCAACTTGAATGCAATGGATTCAAGGAGATTTCTAATCCCCCTGGGGCAGGGTCTGCCCCAGTGCTGACAAAGTATCAACCCAGGCCTCCAGAACCTAATCTGGAGAAGACAGAAAAATACTGGTCAGCTCACAGCAGGACTCCGAAGTCTCCCAGGCTAACTCTCCAACCCTCTCATCTGGCTTCAGGTAATAAGTCCCTGTTGGGTGCCCCCAGCAGAAGCTCTGCAAATCTCACCTACAGGTGAGAACACAAGGTTCTCATAGGTTGCCCAGTGTCATCCTAAAAGAAAATGAATTGGCCTGGACTCAAATCTAGTATGGTTAACTAGGTTTTTTCCACCCTAGCTTTGTTCTCCCCAGGAAGAGAAGGAAGCAGAACATAAGGCCTGGGGCCATCCGCCAGGCTGACCCTCAGAGGAGCAGGGTCCTAGGAAACCACGCCCATCCCCCAATATGTAGGAGTTGCATTCCAGGCCCCATGCAACCCCCCTACCCACACCCCTAACCACCATGGCAAATGCTTCCTAGAGAAGCTGCTGCACAAAATGGGGAATGGGGAGGAGTGGTTCTAGCCCCAAATTAGTCTGAAAACAGTCACCATCAAACAGGAGAAAAGGAGCAAGACCTCAAGCCCCTGCCACCCAAAATGAGGAGGGCTGCTGAGCTCACCAAAAGGAAATACTAACAATATAGCTCTAATTTCCCAGATGTTGGAGCTCTTTCATGGCTGTGCATCTAAACAATTTGAATTCTCCAGATTTTTTTAAAGATAAAACAAACTGCATTGTTCCCTTTTTTGGTGTTCATCTCCTCCTCAAGCTGCTTGAAGTAATGTTGGCAGCATGATTATATATGGGAAGAAGTATCTCGATGGGAATAAAAAGACATGTGCAACCATGTTTTCCAGGCCACCCTGCACTGCTGCACCCTAAACTCAAGCTGGTTCCCTGCAGGGAAGGCAGGAGGACAAGCTCGGCTCTCCTGGGGCTGCACAGGGGTATGCAGCTGTCTACCCCATTGACCCGCTGCATATGTGTGAGACTTTTTGCTGCAGTCAGCAAGCTCCACCAGAGCTCTGCCCCAGCCCAGACTTCCAATGCTCACCTTGGGCATAAAGACTCCCTTCCTCAAGCTTTTTCAAGTCTGAAGTTGCCATTTCTCTTTTGCAAATTCATCCTTCTCCTTCCCGCCCCTCTCCCTACCAGCCTGGGAGCAATGGAAAACCAGTTTTCCTAAAAGCTGAGGTGCTTCTGAGTGAGAGACAAGCTTCTTCTGCCCTCAACCTGAAGGGGTTTCCCCACAGAGCCAGTATTTTGGTTTGAAAACAATTAAATTCTTACCTGAAACACTTTTCATAATAAGACATGGTTTTGCCAAGTTCTGCATTTAAAGGTCTGGTGCAGACCCTGAAGTGGAGAGGCCCCTCCCCCTCTCCCACCATCACCCTGAAGGAGGCCTCGGTACCAGGTGCTGCTGGGTGGTCTCAGTTCTTCTGTCCCCATCACTTACTGTGATGGGTAGCCCCTGCTTCTGAGTAGGCCCTGCTACTCAGTGTAGTCCCTAGTCCAGCATGGAGGGCTCTCCTAGGAGCTGGTCAGACACACACAATCTTTCCCCTAACCTAGGGAAGTTAGACCACAAATAAGCCATTTTATCACTTGTGAAAAGTTAAATATCCACATACCTACACAACAGCTAACATCTCACCTTTCACCTTTGACCTTCAGACTGTGAGGATGCTTTGCAATCTGATAAAATGACACTTTCTACTCCCACCATCCTCAGAGCTCTTGCAAAGCAGTCATGTGTCACTAGATAACAGGGTATGTTCTGTGATAGGCATCCTTCCACAATTTTGTCATGCAAAAGTAATAGAGTATAGGGCCTCCCCAGTGGCACAGCAGGTTGAGCGCTGCTCTGTGAAGCTGTCCACAGCCTCTGCAGCGTGGGTTCGATTCCTGGTCAGCCAGGGAGCAACCTACATGGCATGGCAAACCTCTCCTGCCTCACCCACTACTCCCCTCAGCAGTGTCTTTGGTCCGTCTGCCTGTTCTGCTCCCTGCTCTGTCTCTAGTGAATTCTCTCACACTCCCACACCTCTGACCTGTACCCCAGTTCTTGTATAAATAAATAAAATATTTTTTAAAAAAGTCATAGAGTGTAATTACACAAACCTACATGGTATAACCTACGTGGCCAACCTATTGAGGCCTCCTTTTAATATTCAGCCCATCATTGACCAGATCATCAGTAAGTGCTGTAGCTGTAAGTGAAATTTATTCAGGGTTCAATTAACATGAGGACTAGTAGAACATGTACCGACATCTTAATAGGGATTGTCTCTGCTTGGTGAATGGGTTCTCCTTTCTTACTTGATCTACACTTTAGTTTTCAAATTTCATGCACTGAACCCTTTTGTAATCACTGTAAAAAAGGGATAATTTATATAAAAGCAAATTAGTGTACCCAAATATAAAATAATTAAACCCTGGGGATGCAATGGTGGCTATCTTTAACACTGTATTTCATGTTTGAAAACTGCTAAGAAAGCAGATCTACAAAGTTCTCATAGCAGGAAAAAATTGGTAATTCTGTATGGTGACAAATGCAGACTTATTGTGGAGACCATTACCCCATATAAACACAAACCATTATGTTGCACGACTGAAACTAATATCATGTTCTATGTCAATTATATCTCAGTTTTTAAAAAGCTAATGTAAGAACACCTGTTGCATTCAGCACCCGCATAAAAAATGTAGACCAAGGCAGGTTCCCCATGTGCTGGAACCTTGAAGAGAAGCATTGTAAAGCTGCCATCAGCTTCAACACTGCCATCATGCCAAACCTTCCACTCTTTAGATAGAGATGCCTGCCCCAAGCCTCCCTGCCAAACCCAGAATGGAAAGGTAGCCCTTTCTTTAAGAGAACTGTGCAAATGCACTCCTGAGAACAAGCACTGGGGTGAAGAGCACAGACCCCAAACACTTACCATGCTTAGGAGCCAGAGTAAGTCAGAGAGTTTGCCACCTGTGTCCAAAATAGTGGACTGGCCCTGGGGGCAGGAACATGAGCAAAGCTGGCTGAACAAGGTGGAGAAAATGTGAATCTCAAAAATATTGGGTTGTTGGAAAAGTCAAGATACATTTTTGCTTGAAAAAATAGAAAAAATGCATCATGACTTTTCTGACGCCCCAATAAACACTGATGGGAGCCATGGGTCTCACAACCCTGGCTGCACATTCAATCACCCAGGGAGTACCTCACAATTCCTGTAGCCAGTCCCCCCACCACAAACCAATTATAGGTCCCAGGCTAGGGTGCTGGCTTAGGTGCTATTTTACTCCCAGTTATCCCAGTCTGCAGCTCGAGCTGAGATCCCAAGGTCAGGGTCAGCCATGATTTTCTGGACAGGGACAGACAGTAAATACTGCACTACTGTGAGCCACATGGGCTCTGTCACAGTCACTCTGCTGTTGGAGAGAAGCAGCCACAGAGGACATGAGATTGAGAAGCATGGTGTATCCCAGAAAAACTTTATTCACAAAGCAGCCTCAGATAGTGTTGCAGCCCCAGAACCATAGTTTGCAGACTCCAATCCACAGTGGAGATTGGCCGACTTGAGCAAGGATAGGCACCCACAGGAAAACCAGACCCACCCCAAGAGTGTCTGATTTGATGGGCTTGGGGTAAGGCCCAGATACTACATTTCCAAAACATTCCCAGAAACTGCTGACACTGTTCTGGGAAATGTTGGTCAAGTCATTGAAAATTGTATTGACCCAGAACCTATCCTGGGGCAGACATGATACCTGCCAAATGCTCCCAGAGCACCCGCCTGCCTTCACATCAGCTCCTGGCAACTGATGCCCACAACTGCCTTGGGCCAGTCCCAGAAAGCACCTGTTCCCATATCAAATGAGTTTGTTCCACCCATTCAACTTAAATGAGCTGCAATTCCAATGTCCTCTGCTGGAAGGCCAAGGGCAGACATCCCCAGTCAGCAGCCCCCATTCAGTCTGCCTGCCTGCCAACCCAACATCTAAGATGCCCATGTCCCCATACTTCACTCTCCCAGGTGGCTAAGATGTTCTCAGAACACAGAGCCTCATCCTCAAGTGAGAGTGAAAGACTCCGTGGGGAGCTCACAGACATCAGCAGCACCAGCAACTGCAAAATTTAACAGGAATAATATTGGTGGGTTAGTGAACACAGGAGTTTTTAAGACTATATTTTAGAGCAGTTTTCAGTTCACAACAAAATTGAGAGGATGGTGCAGAGATTTCCCATATACTCCCTACCCACCCCACAACACTTGTACAGTTTCCCCAAAAGTCCATAGTTTATAATATGCATTAAGATTCCTCCAAATATTTTCATGACTGGATATCTCATTATGTTACATTACTGTAATAGTGCATTGTCTGGATGTACCACCATTTACTTATCCTTTCCTCTACTGGAGGACATCTTGCTTCCAAGTTTGGCCAACTATGAAAACTGCCTGGTGATGCAAGATGTTAAGTCTCAGCACTATCAAGCTATCACCAGCCACTGAGCCATGAGTCTGATCCCAGGCCAGGGAGCTAACCCACATGGCACAGCAGACCTCTCCTGTCTCGCCCTCTGTTCCCCTTAGCAGTGTATTCAGTAGATCTGCCTGTTCTGCTCCCCACTCTGTCTCTGGTGAATCCTCTCACCAACCCCCACACCTCTGGCCTACATCCCAGTTCCTGTACGCATAAATAAAAATAAATCTTAAAAAAAAAAAAACTGCTATAATCATCTTTGGACTTAGTTTTCAATTCCCTTGACTAAATGCCAAGGTACACAATTGTGGATCATATGGC
This sequence comes from Talpa europaea, assembly GCF_964194135.1. NCBI lineage: Eukaryota > Metazoa > Chordata > Mammalia > Eulipotyphla > Talpidae > Talpa > Talpa europaea. The sequence continues at coordinate 40,147,961 of NC_140078.1, forward strand.
AGGAGTATGTTCATTTGTAAGAAATTGCCAAACTGCCCTCCAAAGTAAATGTACCAATTCACAACCCACCAGCAATGAATGGGAGTCCCTGCTGCTTCACGCCTTCATTGTCATTTGGTGGTATCAGTGTTCTGGGTGTTGGCATTCTAGTGGGTGTGCAGGGCTATCTCAGCATTGTCTTAATTTGCAATTCCCTGGCTCCTTGATTCCCATATGGTGTGGAGTGTTTTTTAATATGCTTATCTGTATATCTTATTTAATGAGTATCTATTAAGGCTTTGGCCCATTTTTCAATTGAGATGTTTCTTACTGTTTTTATATGATTTCTTATTGTTTTAGTTCTTTGGTTTATTTTGGGAAACAGTCCTTTTTCAGATGTGTCATTTGCAAATGTTTTCTCCTGGCCTGTGGCTTGTCTTCTATTTATCTTGACAGTGTCTTTCACATAGCGGAAGCTTTTAATTTTCATGACATGCAGCTTACCAATTACTTCTTTCATGGATCCTGCCTTTGATGTATCTAAAAAGTCATCACCATATCCAAAGTCATCTGGCTTTTCTCCTTTGTTATCCCCTAGGAATTTTATAGTTTTTCATTTTACATTTAAGTTTATGATCCATTTTTGGTTTTACAAAGGGCATTAGGTATGTGTCTAGATTCCTTTTTTACATGTGGATGTCCAGTTGTTGCAGCACCATTTGTTGAAGAGACTATCTTTACTCCATTGTATCACCTTTGTTTCTTTGCCAAAGATCAAGTGACTATATTTCTGAGCATCTATTTTTAGGATCTCTCTTCTGGTCCTTTGGTCTATTTGTCTGTTTTCTCACCAAGCCAAAGAATTTTTCTCCTCCATAATGCTGCTTCCAAATGACCTGAGGTTCTCATGATTCAAGGACCCAGATCAGTGCCTCCCTACCTTCCTGACTGACCACAGCACCTGCCCCTGCTTGTTGGATTCTCACAGACAAAATATGGGTCATGAGATGTTCACAGAACCCATTTCTCAGGAGGGGCCAACACCACCCAGCTATAGCCTTCCCTTGTCATCTCAATCAAAACAGGAACATATTGGCTCAAAACCTGGAATTACTTATGTGAGCTCTGAGCCCTAAAAGCCACTCCTTTGAGTCAATGACTCCTAGAATAGTTTCTGTCCATTAACAGAAAGATGGTCTCTAAGAAGGAAACATTCCCAAGAGTCCAGACATTAGCAGGAAATTATCTTGTGCCTGCACCCTACCCCAGGCTTTTGGGCTCCTGAGAGCAGACCCCAGCTTAGATAAGCTCAGGAGAGGTTATTGATAGAATCGCTATGGTCCCTACATTTGTTGTACATGTGGGCTGGATTGGGTGTAGGTTTATAGGAAACGGAGGCTGAGGGAGTGTCTTGGAGGATATGATGAATATACATGGCAGGTCTAGATTTTATCCATGCCTCCTGCAAGACTCCAGGCCCACAGATGTCCATGGCTCTTATAAGCATGCAGTAGGGGTTTAGTAAACATTTGTTGAGCAAATGACTAAGTGACCTCACTCCAAATCTTGTTTACTTCGAGGACACACTCCTCACCTCCCTTCCTTTCCTTCCTGGTGCTTTTGCTTTGTCCAAGAGAAAGCCATGCAACCAAGCATGTATGGCAGGCCTGGGACATTGCCAGATCTCAGTGGCCACTCTGCTGCCCAATATACCAGCATGAATCAGGCATCAGGGAAACATCAACATTCACATTCTTGAAGAAACTCTTCAAGAAAGTAGACATATCAAGACAATTTCAAATGCCACAAGACCCCAAGTGTGACCACAATTAAGAACATCAATTCCCTCACTCGGCTTCAGTCAACTCATAGTGAAGCATAGGTGCCCAGTCCTTCAACATCAATGAGGGACTACCAAAGTGTCCCCTCCTCTCCTTAAGGGAATATCTTTCATTCTGAGAGCAGGTGCTTTGTGGTTTCAGGCCCAGGTCAGACCCAGTGGCATCTTCTGCCTCTAGTGGCCCAGTTTTCCAACCTCATTGACTTCTCAGCCTGGCAGCAAGATGGTCCTGCAAGGGTGACTTAGCAGCCCACAAAGCTCCCCAGGTTATGACTCACTTCTCCATGACCCCTCACACCTCCATAGGGGCCAAGCCACATCTCTTTGAGAATGAGGAAAAGCTGGATTAGTGGGAGAGGGGGCAGAGGGGCAGAGAGGAGTGAAAAGGGAGAAGCATGAAACAGAGGGAAAGAAAGGCAGTAGCCCCAGATGGGTGGCAAAGGCCAACTTGTTCATGGGATGCCCCACGAGCTCTGAGTGGGTGGTAGGACCACAGTTCGGATTTGACACATGCAGGGAACAAAACACCCTATCAGCTGTTTTGCTGATGTGTCTATGTGTGACTATGATTTATTACCAGGTAGCATCAAAAGCAGATGCCCCCAGAACTATTTCTCTGAGTATTGTAGTTCTTGGCCTTGGCTACCCAGTGGTATCCGCCCCCAGTTAGCCTGACATAGTGACTCTGAGTGTAGCCGAGGCTTGAGAGCTGCTTACCCAGGGCTCTTCCACCGTTGCCAGTGGGAACACATGCAAGTGCAAAAGGAGGATGCAGAGAGGCTCTGGGGACAGAGGCAGGAGGAGGTGAAGAACAGAAAGGAGAGAGGGGTGGGATGAGGAGGTGCGAGGAATGTGGGTCAGAAACAGGGAGGCCTGGCAAGACAATACCTACTCATCATGTGAATAACAATAGCATGCTGGGCTTTGTGGAGGTGCCCTTACTCCCACAACACCATACAGGTGCTGCTTCTGGTGATAACCAAGCAAGTTCTAGCAGACAGGCCTGCATATAGACTACAAAGGCAACCTTGAAACAAAATACAAAATTGGCCATCCGATGCACTAGGAAGCCTGGCACTGACACACTTGGAGGGAAGAAGGAAAATGCACAGGGTGTCTCCTGTGCCCACAGCCTCCATGTGCAGTGGGCACAGGCAGCACCCCATAGAGCTGAACTCCAGAGCAAAAACACGAACCTCCCAAGGACAGTGTCGCTATCACAATCCTAGATAGTGATGGGAGTCTCAGAAAGGAAAAGGCCACAGAGGAGCCCCAAACTCTCTCCCACCCAATTTTATTTTCTGTTGGTCATTTTGGCTTTTTGCATTCCAGGGTCTGTAGGGAAGAAGGCACATGAATCCTCCCTGAGGCTGTGCAGGGGAGAACGTGGTCCCCACTCAGGCAATTCCCAGATTGGGTCCACACTCCACTGATCTAAAAGTCCCTGCTCAAGGACATTCAAAATGAACAAACAAATGATTAAAGCAACTGAGTGACCAATGCAATTCCATACAACTGGGCAACAATGCAAAGTCCAAGCAACCAGGTGACCAGTGGCTTCCAAACAGCTAGGTGAGCAATACAATGTCCACACAACTGAGTGAATAACACAACCAATTGCTACAGTTATGCTACAGCTGCCTGGGGCAGCTGACTTTGTTGTTGTTGTTAGTAGAGTGTTTGCAACTTGGCATCATGCCAAGCAGGAACATGTGCCTCTTAAGATTTATTTTATTTATTAAAGCATATCAGAGCTGGGATGTAGGGCAGAGGTGCAGCAGGGGGTGAGAGGATTCACTAGAGACAGAGCGGGGAGCAGAATAGGCAGATCTACTGAGATATGCTGCTGAGGGGAGCAGCAGTGGAGACAGGAGAGGTCTGCTGTGCCACATGTGTCAGCTCCCTGGCAGGGAATTGAACTCATGCTGCAGTGGCTGCCAATAGCTTCACAGTGCTGCACTTAACCCCCTGAGCCACCAGGGGAGCCTGACATGTGCCTCCTGGAGGAAATGCACCAAATTAAGTTTTTCTGACACCCTGAGACCAGCACTACATCTGTGTAAAGACAGGCGGGAGAGGCAGGCATGTCCTGACAGTAAATCCCTTGGGAAGTCAGAATAGGAGGGAGGGGGCAGCCTCCACTTGGAGAACCATAAAGGGCTAGTGGCTCTTGTTTAGGACAATGACGAGAGCAAAGTCCAAGAGCCTAAGAGGTAGTCCATGCACAGTGAGCTCCTTGGCCTCCCAACACCAACTGCTGCCTCCATATTTGCGACTAGTGCAGACAGGGACAAAGAAAGCAAAAACCGAAGCAGGCCTGAACTATCTGCCCTCTGAGCATTCTATGCAAAGAGTGTGGTCACTGCCATGCATAGAGACCACCTAGCAGGGTGGAGCTAGCAGCAGAGGAGCCACAGTGCAGGGGAGTTCCCTGGGAGCTGAGCCCAAGAGGACTGGCCTATGAGAGACCAGGTCCTGCTCCTGGCAGCTCTGGAACATCTACAGGGGACATTTCCAGCACCAGCCCCTGCATCTGCTGTCTCTGCTCCCTGGGTCATCTTGTCTGTAGTCTGTCTTCTTCGTTCACATTCAGAGGCACACACATGAACACACATGGGTATCTGCATATGCACACACACACAAATATATTGCACACACAGAATCTCACAATCAGATATTCACATACACATAGACAGTCACACACACAAAACAGACACATACCACACACAAACACAGACACACACACTCCCTAGTAGAGTCTATGACTGACTCTACTAAAGAGGTGGAGAAATGGAGAGGAGAGGACATACACTTCAAAGTCAGGTAGTTTCATACTTCACAAACTTCCCATCAGAAACGTTCTCCGCTTCATGCACCCCGGGCCCCTGCCTGCCCGGCTTGCTGGGCCCTCTCCCTTCCCGCCCCTCCTGCACCCAGACCACACTCAGTGGAGCAGCTTTGTTATCTCTTCATCTTCTCTTCTCCATCAGTGGTGGAGCCTCCTCTTCCTCCTCTGGGAGGGCCCGGCAGCACCTCTGGGAACCCTTACAGGACCTGACTCCTCAAGGGCCCAGCGCAGACAGGAGCCTCTCTCCGCACTCACACAGAGCAGCTCTCTGCTGGGGGCCAAGGCCAGTCAGGACCCAAACCCATCACTTCAGCCAGCTGATGTGCTGGGGTTTGTGTTCAAAATGCATCCGTGAAAACGTCCCCCTCGACCGCCGAGAGAGGCACCTCAGTGACAGGGTGAAAGGAGGAGGGCCGCGGCCCCTGGGCTCACCCGCCACTGTCCCATGCTGGCAGCACTTTATCAGTGTGTCCTCTTCACAAAGTGACACAGACTAGATCCTGAAGAACTGCACGTGAACATGAGCCCCAGTGCACGGAGGTCCTGAGCCCCCAGAGGAAAGCACAGCGGTGGCCATTTTTCTCTGCAGTGTATGTTTGCTTGAAGAATCAGTCTCCCAAATGCACCTGATTTGTGCACAAGGAGGTCCCTCATGGAGCTATTTATCATTGTGAATCATTTCAAACAACAGACTGGACAAGTAAAATGCATGCAAGAGATTTCTTTGTGGTATAAAAATGACTTTTTCATGTGGAAAAATACTTTAAATGTATGATGTGCACGCTGATGTGTATATCATACTTGAATAAAAATTTTATCTAAAAATTGCTCTTATAAAGAAATCTTAATGACATAATAAATGCTAAACTATAATGTTAAATGAGACACTGGCATAGACAATATGAACTGAATTTTAAAATATATTTAAATCGTAAATATACACATAAATGTAAAAGAAAACCAAAAAGCAAACCACAAAAATATTATAGCAGATTATGGATTGTAAGATATTAACAAGTTTTCTTATATTTATTACATTCTATAGTGCAGAAATTCAAATTTTTAGAGAGGATATTATCACTTAGGTAGGTACGCAGGTAATTGGGTTGATGACTGATTGATAGACAGATGGATAGACAGATAGACAGACAGGACGTTGGAGGGACAGAAGTTTGGAGAGAGACAGGGGACATCTGTGGGTAGTTGAAATGTTTAGGGAGTCAAACACTAGTTATGTAGACTTCAATTATTTGAAAAGTATTTCTGTGATTTGTAACCCCCATGTTTCCCAACACCCATGCTGTGAGCTCTCCAGAGCTGATGATACAGAAAGGTGTTTGGAAGGGCTAGGACTTGTGGCCTGCAGCCCACTTGCCAGTGGTCTGCAATCCAACTCACTCTGGACATTTTTCTCTCCCACTAGTTGAGGTGATGCGGGACCCTCCTCACACACCCTGCTTATTGTACTCAAAGGGGTGCCCTGGCTTTGCACAAAGACACTTCCCTCACATTGGTGTATGACACTGAGGCAAGCGGTACCACTTCCACAGAGGCCAGGAGCCTGGCTCTCCAGCAACAAGACCCAGGATGACACAGCACTATGAAACTATGTGCAACCACTGCAGCACAAGTTCGATCCCCACCCAGGGAAGTGACCCACATGGTGCAGCAGACCTCTCCTGTCTTGCCCACTGCTCCCCTCAGCAGTGTATTTCTGTCAATCTGCTGTTCTGTTCCCCACTCTGTCTCTGGTGAATCCTCTCACCCCCACACCTCTGGCCTGTACCCCAGTTCTTATATGCATAAAATAAATAAATCTTAAAAAAAAAAAAAAGACTCAGGATGGGAGGAAATATTCAGAAACCAGCTCAGAGTCACTGAGGAAAGGGCACAGATGCATCTAATCCCAGCAAGGATCAGTTCTCTAGAAAGAAACCATGTTTACAACACTCATACAACCGCAAGGCTGAAAGGGTTTTTATAAGCCAAACCATAATAAAAATCTTATCTAGAAGCTCCAACACTGGGCCCCAGGAACCCACAGCTGGCACACTGCACTGCATACAGGCCTGGAGGAGTTGGGGATGAGAGAGTAGAAAGAGTCAGAATCGACTTTAAAAGATGAAAAATAACTGAATGAGAACAAAGAACAGCCCAGGAATTGTTTGAAAAACGTTTGAAACAAGTAATTTGAGAGATGATAAGGTGAGGAGTTGGAGAGCATGGGGAAAACAAGAGAAAAACATATTTGTGAACAGAAAAAAGTAATCACCTAGATATATGAATTGGTTTTTAAGATGAATTAATAGCAAAGCACAATTGGGTTGCAGTGAGATAAGGAAAAGATTTATCAACTATGACACTGAAAAATAAATTAAGCAACTCTAAGGCTTATAGACAGAGACAGCTCCTCGCCCATGCTGGCACTGCTGGGATTGTGAATTCCTACAGTCTTTGGGGGAAGAAATCCTAGGTAACTGCAGAAATACACACACTCTGACCCAGTGATCATACCCTCAGAATTGACCTCATAGGCCAAAAAGCACCAGGCTTTAGACATCTGCACACACAACATAGAGCCTGGCTTGCTGAGTGTTTGCTTCCCAGCCTAGTTTTAGGCAGGAGGAAACTGGAAACAAACTGAATGTACTGCTGCAAAATAAAAAGATAAAAATCTTTGAAAAGAGAAGTGGTTAGAGAAATTGTGCTGTATTCATTCTCTGGAATATTCAACAGCCACCAAAATGAATGAACTAGATCACTATCTGTGGTCTCATGGATGAAGCAATGTACTGTTAAATGAGAATAGTTTCCTGAATATGTAGGACACTCCCATTTAGTTAGAAAGAAAAAAAAACTAATATATGAAACTGAGGCTAAATGGTTAAAAAGGTCTCAAGTAAAACAGAGAAACTTATCTGAACATTTTTACATACACAGCAGAGTCTGGACCTTATCAGCAAACGGCCCAGTCTGAGCAAAGTAGAAGCTAACAACCTTGAGCTGAGCTCCAAGGTCAGCAGGGAACTGAGAACAAATTGGGGACTGCCCAAGGGCAGGGGCACTCCCAAGGAAATTCAAAACTCTGGTTATTTGAAGTAAGCCACTTCATAGTTAGGTGTGTGCCCTAACCAAGAACTCCACATTTCTTTGCACCCTCTTTTCAGTCAATAATTAACTCCTTTCTTCTCAACCTGGTCTTCATTTCCTTTCTTAATCAGGGAAGCAGATATGAGTTTCTCTCCTTACCAGTTGGTTCTCAAATAAAGACGATTTCTCGCTTCAAATACCTGATGTCATTGATCTGAACTAGCCATGTCGAGGAAAGAACCGCATTGCTCAGTGGCAATCATGTGTACCTATTTGTAGGAGTGTGGAGAAAGAAGCTGCCGGCAACAGTTGCCCTGGTGAGATTGTGTGTGTGTGTGTGTGTGTGTGTGTGTGTGTGCGCTAAAATTTTTAATTAGTTTCTTGTTTTCTCCACAACCTCCCATTTATGCCCCTCAGGGCCCCATTCCATGTCCTGTATTCTCCTTAATATTGTGTCCCTCAGCCCCACCTCACGCCTTTTCTGAGTTTCCCCAAAGCAGATTGGGAGAGAGGACTGGAAGTTTGCTGGAAGCTACCCCAGTTCACCAAAGGTATGAGGTGAGTCAGAGAGGCAGGAAGGAGGGCTAGTGCCCATCTTGGACTACTGGACTCCAAGAGCTGGGAATGTGCCCTTCAGAGGAGTGTTTATCCACAAGTCTTTCTGGTCCTGTGGGCAGAGACACAGGAGTGCAGCTAAGTCCCACCCCGTGAGGCCATGCTGCCACAAACCCCAGCCCATCAAACCAGTGGAACCCAGCAGCTCCACAGCCACCTGCAACTGTGAAGGTGACCCCCATGCTGACCTTCTGAGGAGCAAGATCTCTGCCTTCACACTTAAAGGAGAAAAAAGCAGGCCTAAAGTTCTCTTGAAACAGTTTTCATGAAATGGTCAGTCCTGAAATCATCTCAGACCCCCACTTCCAGCCTTCAGAGGCCACTATCAAGGTCATATTTCCAAGCTTAGCCCCTCTTTGCAGGGGTTTCTGACTAGATCTTGGGGTGCTTTGTGCAGAGAAGAGAGGCCTGCCATTATCATTATCATCTCTGATATAGAGGAATTATCCTGGAACCAGAGCCCATAAGAAGCTTTATCCACTCCGAGTCGGCAGAGTGCCTGCCTTCACCACGGCAGCCGGAAACAGCAGAGTAAATTAGTCACAGGGGAAGGCTGTGGGCTGCGGAAGGTAATAAAACATATTGACACTGGCACGAGTTAATTAAAGCTTTTACAGGAGTTCATTCACAGAGGGCCTGTGAGTTCAAGCCAAACCCCAAAAGCATGGACAAATTAAAGAAATTCATGCTCACCCCCGACCCGGCCATCTATGTAGGTACTAAAAAGCTATCTACAAATAACGCAGGTTTACTCTTTCTTTAATGACTTAATTTGTAAAAGCAGGAGAGTAAAAGAGAGAGTTCCTCAAGTCTCCAGCATGAAGCAAAGGCATTCCTGAAGACACACTTGCTTTTTCATGGAACATTTTAGATTTGGACGGTAAGGAAATAAATTAGGTAAACAAAGATTCTCTGGAGTGATTGTTCATTCTCTCTCTGGGGACTTGGCTGTGATCCCAAGCTCTGGTGGTCAGTGAAGCCAGTGGACTCCAAGGTCGAGAGGAAAGTTACAGCGAGGCCGCTGAATTTACCCAAGCCAGCATCTGAGGCCTACAAAGGAGAGAGCACGCCAGGACAGGAGCGAGTGGCCACAGTCCCCAGGAACCAGGCGTGTCCAGGGCCCCGTGGGCCAAGGGCTGTGTAGCCTCCCTAAGTGTAAAGAAGGTGACATCCTCCAGGCAGAAGATGCTTCCAGGAACATCCCAATAGGACACCACGACCCTGGCTACCCAGTTATTTTAAGGGTAATTGTACCTGAGTTACTATGTAAGTTTAGACTAGCAATTCTCAAAATGGGGTCCTGATAAGCTACTTCAGTCTCCCCTGTCAGAGACTCCTGGATCGCCAGTCCTGCAGTGGAGCCAGTCACCTGGCTCCAACAATCCCAGGGGTCAACTCAATTCCCTTCAATGCCAGCATTTACATAGACATACCTGGAAGAGCCCATCACTGGACCCTGATACAGAAGAGGACTTTGTGACAGCCAGAAAAGATGGAAGAGCAGGTAGCAGGTAACGGGTTCTTGTCTCCAGAGGAGTTTAAACAGAGACCAAGCAGCCATTCACTGGGCAGAGTGGAGTTCCTAGTATTCAGCGTCAGCTGAAGTGCAGCTCACTTTGTAATGTACAAAAATAGTAAGATAAATGGATGGCTGGAGTGGTGTGGTGGGTAAGGCAAAGGCAGAAGGGATGAGCATATGAGTGTCCACTGGATAATTTGTTCAACTTTTCTGAAAAAGTCGGAAAATTTGTGTAGTAAAATACTGCAGGAAGACAGCAAGTGAAAAGCTGAGTTTGGGGCCTCCCCTGTGGCGCAGAGGTTGAGCACTGGCTTGCGAAGCTGCCTGCAGCCTCTGCAGCGCCGGTTCGATCCCAGGCTTCTGGGCGAGGGTCCCACATGGGGTGGCAGACCTCTCCTGTTGGGCCCGCTGCTCCCCTCAGCAGTGTATTTCGTCCGTCTGCCTGTTCTGCTCCCTGCTCTGGCTCTGGTGAATTCTCTCACCATCCCGCAATTCTGACTGTACCCAGTGCTTGTATAAATAAATAAATCTTTAAAAAAAAAAAAAAAAGAAAAGGAAAGGAAAAGCTGAGTTTGGTGACCGCCCTTTGATCCTGGATTCATGGGTCTCTGATATCAGGTGATAATGGACACAACACACAATGATGTGTAAACCCAGCTAGTCCGGATTGGGTCTATACTGGAGATGCTGGCAGAGTGAGCGCCTCAGCAGATTTATCTGCAAGAGTAAAACTACTCAAAAAAGATGGGACAAAGGTAAGGGGACATATAAACAAATCTTAACTCAGGCACACAGAAGGGCTTTGCTCAAGAAAACCAATGCAGGTCTTGAAATTGCAGTCTGGAAATTTTACGCAAGGGTCACAGAAACTAATGGTAATGAAAGCCAGTGAAATATGTTGCCTTCAGGTCTGCAGTAGCATCCAGCCAAATGAATGACATCTGAGTTAAAGATGCCTGAGGGAAGATATCTGAGGCCTTTAATTAACGCAGGAATAAGTGATATCAGATGCAGAAGAGGGATGGAGGCAGAAATGCTATCTCCATTCATTCAATCCAGCAAGCACTGTGTGAAAAATGAGGTGGGAGGGCCTCCCTGGTGGCGCAAGGCGTTAAGCACTGCACTATGAGACAATCCGCAGCCTCTGCAGCACAAGTTCAATCCCCAGGACCCAGGGAGCTACCCACATGGTGCAGCAGACCTCTTCTGTCTCGCCCGCTGCTCCCCAAAGCAGTGTATTTTGGTCGGTCTGCCTGTTCTGTTCCCCACTCTGTCTCTGGTGGATCCTCTCACCCCCCTGCATCTCTGGCCTGTACCCCAGCTCTAGTATGCATAAACAAACAAATAAATAAATAAATAAAACAAAAAAATAATGGGGAGGGAAAACCTGCAGGAGGGAAGCTGGAGCCATGGTACAGGTGTGTCAGATGAACAGACAGTTGAGAGTGGCTTGGGGAAAACCATGCTCTAGGGCCTGCCTGGAACCCCAGCATGGGAGCTTGTAAAATACTCATGCCAGCGCCACACCCAGATCCCCCGAATGGGGTTTCACTGAGAAACCAAGAATCTACATTTCTACCAAGTTGGGATGGGGGCTGCTGTTCTGACGAGCAGCTACATCAGAACCCAGTGTCCAAAAGAATCTCACCCTGAAGCCTGCTGTTCCTGGAGGGAGGTGCTCTTGGTGCTCCACCCACACCCCCTGCTCCACCTACACCCCAGGCCTTGCAGGGTCCCCACATGCTGAGGAAAGAACACCACAAGCCCCGGCTCTGAGGGAGGGCTGTCTTACCACTACTGGGGTGCCCCCCTCCCCCACCCACAGCTTCCTCACTCTAAGGGAATGGCTCTGAAACCCCAGAGGCCCGGTGATGACCTGCTAGTCCACCCTCTGCCCAAGTGGGACACACTTCTCACCAGTCTCTGATGTGGAAATAAACCGAGCCCACCCAAAAGGAAAGCAGGAAAGATCATATACTAAGAGTGCGGGATCGGGCCACCAGCTCTTGCCCTGGTACGTGGCAGACGAGTAAATGCAGGTTGGAGAGCTGGAAAACTTAACACTGGAGCAAAGGGAAGGCGTCTGTGTGCCCCAAGGGAGGCTGTTGGCCTCAAGGTGCCGAAGGTGGGCAACTAGAAGTGGGGCACCCCATGTGGCTGGTTAGGGGAGCATATTTAGCTGTTTTCCCTAGTTGGTACTTAGTTGGACACAGAGACAAAAATTAGAGAAGCCGGCTGTTCCATTGCTGTTGCTGACCACGCCGGACTGTTGGGACGGTTGCTGCAGAGCCTGTGGTCTGGTTTCCTGTGCTGGTGCTGCAGGGTGCAGGTCAGCGTGTGGTCTGGCCATGGTCAGTTATCTCTCACTGGGATCCCCTCCCAGATATGCTGTGTGCACCCCAACCTCTGTCTCAACCTGTCTCAGGGTCTGCTATGGGGGACTCAAAGAGACACTGTTCTTGAGGGATGAGGAAGAAGTCCGTCAGGTGGTGGTGGGGCACAGCCCGAAGGTCTCCCCCACCACCACCCTCCAGGACCTGAGGAACGCCCCATCACAGGCCCAGCCCCGAGCTCAGCAGCAGCAAAAGGGAATCTTCTCCTTCCCGATACATCCTGTGGTCAACACAGTAACAGCCCCCAGATATCTCCACTTCCGGCGGGGGATGGACCGGGGAAGGAAATACCCTGGCTGTCCAGGGTGACCCTAAGTATGATCACATGAAACCAGAGCAAAGAGCCTGGCTTTAGTCATAAGGGAAGACAGGTCAGAGGTGCCTTCCCTCAAAGCCTCTGTGTCCCCATCCTGGAGCCCCACTGGGCTCCGGGCACCCACACATGCTGCCCTGAGCCTTTTCCTCCTTATCCTCTGGACACAGCCTCTTCTGGGAATTGCTCAGATTACTGTCCAAAGATGCCAACAACATGAGGTCTGTTTTGTTTCCATCCTTTGAACCTGAGTAGGTCTGTGATTATGGCAGAAGTGACACTAGGTGACTTTCAGGACTATGTCACAAAGACAATGTGCTACATGAAGGTCAGGGCCAACAGCCAGCACCAGCGCCACACGTCGGGGTGAGCAGGCTAGGATGATGCCGAGCCCCAGCGTCTGGATCCTCCCAGCTGACACCTCAGACCTGGTGGAGATGGGCCATTCCCACAGGAGTCCCTGAACTGCAGATACAATCACAACAGACGCTTATTGGTTTGCACTTCTACACTGAGCAGTGGTGAGGTTCATCGGGGTGTGTGAAGGACCGGACGGACTTAAAGATTTGCAATGTCTTCCCACTCACTGGGAACTTAAACTTCAGGCAGCTTTGCAGGTTAGAGAGTGATTTCTCAGGCCCAGAACCACACCTCCTGGAGAGTACCAAGGACTGCTGAAGTCCCCCTCACTGTCACAGGAGAATGCAAGATGTAGGGACTGGAGCACCTCCAAGAACGGGGAGGGGGCAGCACCAGGGGTACCTGAGCTAGAAGTCCAAGCCCTGAACACAAAGCTGGGAAACAAAGTCTCCACTGGGTGGTGCGCATTTCTTATATCACAGCGCCACCACGCGGAAAAATTCTCCACACATTAGCAACAGCTGGACAGAACTGTTTGTTTTTGTTGTTGTTGTTGTTGTTGTTGTTTCAGATTTATTTATTTATGCTTACAAGAGTACAAGAGCTGGAGTGTAGGCCAGAGGTGCAGGGGGTGGGGGCTGGGAGGGTGTGAGAGGATTCACCAGAGACAGAGCGGGGAACAAAACAGACGTCGATCTAGTGAAATACACTGCTGAGGGGAGCAGCAGGTGACACAGGAGAGGTCTGCTGCACCATGTGGTCACCTCCCTGGCCGGCTGTGGAATCTAATTCGTGCTGCAATGGCTGGCGATAGACTGATAGTGCTGTCTTTAACCCCTGTGCCACCAGGGAGGCCCTGGACAAAACTGTATCAACTGCATCTTCAGAGAAATATAAACACAGAACTGACTCTCTAGGGGAAAAGGTGACACCAGGCCGCTACTGGACTGCGGAACAGGTCAGGGACTAGGAGAAGGGGTCTCACTGACCTCTCAGCCCTCAGAGAATTCTGAGCATCTATCAAAATGACTAAAATCATTGTAAGTATCATCGTCAACTTACCGTTTACAAATACCTGGTGTGTTTCATTCTCCTGCAGTTACCATTCCTGTCAGTACTGAATTTTCCACTAAGCCCAGTGTCCCCTCTTCAGGTTGGCACCCATGTTCTTTTGACCCTACCCCAGTGGACTTGGGGGTCTTGCTAGGAAAACAAGAGACTCCTGGCTATTCCCTTCCTGGCCTGGAATAGTCACTTCTATGAGTAGCCTGGTTTCTTCTGGTGAGAAATTACACTTACTGGTGCTCACTGCACCTGGCTGGTCATTTTTTCTAAGAAAGAGTTAGAGTGTTTGTGCTGAATTTTACTCACTGAGTGAGGCAGGAGAACACAAAGAGTCTGCACGCTGCCCCTGAGATGTAGGACTGTGCTGTCCTTTCCCATGGAGCAAGGGCGGGACTTGTGACTTGCTTCTTAACAATAGCATGAGCTAAAGTAACAGGTGGTCACCTCAGTGATGACCTCCAAGAGAATGTAGCCCATTTTTCTAGACATGCTCTCTCTCCCTTGCTGATTTTAAGGAGACAAGCAGCCACCTAGGCTCAATCAGCAGGGAACCATGGCTTCCAATAGCATATAGGATTGAAAGTGCACCCAGCCCTCCAGTGGAACCACAGGCCTGGCTCATGCCTGGATGGCAACCTGGGAGTCCTGGAAGCAGAGAAGTAACCAAGCCAAATCTTGACCCACAATCATTGTGAGATAATAAGTGCATATTGTTTTAATCTGTTATGTAGCAAAAAATGCTAGATAAACTTCTTGGGGTTTTCCTTTCAAATGACAAAATGGCAGCACTGTCTGTGCCTGAGAAGTATCCTTCATAACAAAACTCATTGTGTTTGAAATAGCTGTGTGGCCACCTCCCGACCTCTGGGACTCCAGACAGGGAGCAGCAGAGGAGAGTCGTACAGACCAGGCTGCCCAGATCCATGCCACCTAAGCTGAAACTCCCTCCTCCACCCTGAGGGGAGGCTGTAAAGAGTTACCACTTGGCACTGCCCTGGTGGAATTTCAGAGTTTCTCAGATAAAATGCACAATACTGCCTCCCTACATGAGTGAGCAGTAGCAGGCTCCCCAGCTGTGTTGATTGGGCCTCAGAACTCCTATGCAGAAGGTTCTGGCAAAACAAGACCAGCAGTAACAATAACAATAACCCTGGCTGTGCCCACCTTCCTTCTGAATTCATTCACACCTCTCAGAACCAGCGATCCTGTGAGAGAATCCTGTCTTAAGACCAGAGAGTGGGCAAATCGGTCTTCTCATGATGGGATGATGAATGACCAGGGCTAGCAGTGGGCACACTGTGGAGGCCAGAAAGATGTCAAGCATGCAGTGAGAAAGAGGGCGGAGGGGGGAAAAAAAGGTTCAATGAGTGCTTCCCAAACCTGAGAGGCCAAAAGTCTCATGGAGAGTTTGTAGAAACAGATCCCTGGAGCTCACTCACAGCCTGATTCAGAAGGTCTGGGACCTGAGAATCTGCATTTCATTCAGGACCCAGGAGAATATGACTCTGGGTGCCATGGCGAGGAAGGCTGGATGAGTGAGACCAACAGAGTCCAGCACCCCCCCCCCCAGCAGCTCAGGCATGCCTTGAGTGGGACAGAAATAGTACACAAAACACAAACAATCACACATATACACACAGACACACAGGCAAAGCCTTTCATTCACACTCACAGAAACACACACAGACACATACACAGATGGGCAGGTCCCAAGACATGGACACACAAACTCTACAAACTTACATCCACAGGCACAAATATGCACGCACAAATGTACGAGTCAGGCTTCTCCAGAAAAACAGACCCAATATTCGTGGGTGAGGGGGTGAGGTGAGGCAGAGGGGGAATCGAGATTTATCATAAGTAACTGACTCATACATACTGGAGGCTGAGAAGTCCAGACCCAGGAGAGCAGAGGGTATTGTCCAGTCCAAGTCCAAAGACCTGAGAAGCAGGCAAGCTGATGCTGGAAGTTACAATCTGGGTCCAAATCCAAAGTCAAGAGAAGACCAGGTTCCAGCTTGAAGACAGCCAGGCAGAGAGGATTCAGCTTGTCCCTCGGGGGGAGAGCCTCCACTGGATGGCGCAAGTCCTGACTGACAGTCTGCAAGTCCAGACAGCACCTGCCCATTGAGGCTCAGGTCTCCTTCCTCCTTTCTGGGTGGCCCCCAAGCCCTGGAGGGTGAAGCCGTCCTGCGGCTTAGAACACACTTTATCCCAGGCCTGAGCACTGACAGTGAGGAAGTCCCCAGATGCTCGCCTCAACCTCTGAAAGGGAAACTGAGGTGTGGAGGGGCTGTCCCTCACCTAAGATCACCCCGGTGTTAAGAGGCAGAGCCAGCCTCAAACCCTGCCACCTGGCTCCAGAGCCCCCTTCCTGACCTTGTGGGAAGTGGTGAGAGGGTGTTGTCAAGGGCGCCAGAGGCAGGAACTGACCCTCCTCTCTTTTGCCACCTCTGAGACAAAGGTGGGAAGAAATCTCTGAGACAAAGGTGGGAAGAAATGTCCACCTAGCGGAAACCCTCTGTCGACACCCAGTTTTCCTGTCCAGGGTAGAAGCCCACTCACCCCGGCTGCGTACACTTCGGGGAGAACTGAATCTTGGTCCAGAAATATACATGGTTTAGAGAAAGAACCTCACTGGTTCTGCTTCTGAACATCCCTGCTAATATCTTAAGGCAAGGTCTCTTCCTTGTATGTTTCCAGCATGGAAAATCACAGATTTATTCGCTGTTCTCAGTTCTCTCCCTCCTCCCCTGGAAACTTTTTTAAAGGAAGCGGTTGACTTTGTAGTGATAGATGTCGAAGTGAACAGCTTCTGGTCAAATGATTCAGCAAGAAACCACCACCCTCCACACCCCCCAGCTCAGCCCCAAGGCAGCTCCCAAGTGGGTCCGCCCCTGGGGCGGGTTGAAGGGCGGGACTCCCCGTATTGGGTCCCCAGAACTGACGCCAGCACTGGCACTGGCTCCCACTCTACCCTGAGCACGAATAGCCATGCAGCGGGCCAGGGCGCTGCTCGCCTTCTGCTGCCTCATCCTGAGCACCATGGGGACCCCTTCTGCAGGTAAGAGGAGGGTCTTCTCCACGTTTCCTGCCCCCAGCAGACTCTGGCCATATCCTAGGTACTGTCCTGAGGTTCTCCTAGGCAGCTGGGGGCAACTTACCTTGTGTTTCCTCCTCTCAGGAAGGCGCATTCTGGGCTGCCAGCCCCTGGGGGCTGTGTGGAGGCTCAGGAGGTACAGAGGACTCCCGACCTAGCAGCTTTTGCAAGGAACGAGGATGGTGGTTTGGAGTTGCCCAAGCTGGCGCAGTGCTAGGGAAGATCCCCTGTTCCCTGCACTTTCAGAGTCTCCCTGCATAGTGGGTGGCTCAAGAAGTGTCTCCCAGAGAGTTTCCAAGGAGATGGAGCACAGGCTGCTAGTGGTTAGACGGTTTCTATCTGCTTCTTCCCTCCTGCTGTCCTGACACTTGGCTCAAGGGGCAAGACACCTTCCATTCGTACTGCCTGTCCAGCAAGGACCCAGGAGAGACTGGATTCTGCCCTCCTCCCTCAACCAATAGAGTGTTCAGTCAAGACCTGTGATCGGGGGTAACCCCAGAGCCTCTCAGTCCATGGAGGGGGTCACACCCTGTCATGTGAACCCAGATGCTGAGTAATAATGGCTGTGTCTCGGGTGCCTGGACCCTTCCTGATGAGTGCTGCACTCGGGGGCATGGGGACAGGACATGCCTCCTTCCTTTCCTCAAGCCTTTTTCGCTCACATGGTGAAGCCTCGTAGAGGCCTCTCCACCAGGCCCTGTCCTGATCAGACACCCAATGTCTTCCTTTGCCCACCCAAGGGAGATCAGCCTGAGGAGGCTGGATGTTCAGGCTAAGGAAGGGTACTTCTTTTCAAAACCTTGGTGAAGGGACTCCAGAAAGATTTGGGGGATCTTGGGGTGAGGGACAGCCTCTCCATACCTCAGTTTCCCCTTCATAGGTTGTGATGAGCATCTGGGGACACTCAGGCTTGGGTAAAATGAGTTGTGTGGTCTTAGCTGCAGGGTGGCTTCACCTCTCCAGAGCTTTGGGGCTACCCAGAAAGGAGGTGCTGTCTAGACTGTAACCCACATGCCCCTGGCTGGGTGAACATCATGTAGGGACAGTGACATCCCCAAAAGGTCTCAGAATGGGCGGCTCGTAGCCCCTCTGTCTGTGGTCCAGCAGGGATGGGACCTCGGCCTGATATGCCCCATGGCTCCCATAGCCTCTCCCTTGCTCTCTCTGAGATTAGATATGGGGGGAAGGAGAGGGGTTGTTACAGTGACCCCCCATAAAGCCATCTGGGCACCTGACTTTTCCCCACGCGCAGGCCCTAAGCTGCACTGACCTGCAGAGTCCCGGCAGCTTCCCTCCCTGAGCCCTTCAGAATTTAGGAAATTGCCACATTGGTTTCCTCAGCCCGTTTGTCTTCGGTTGAAAATGAAAAGCTTGTTTCTCAACCTGACCGTTGTCATTCCTGGGCGGCTCCATGGGCAGCAGCGTCACACTCTGTCCCCTACCCTGGGCCAGCCAAGCTTGCTGTGGCCCATCACATCACGGGGCTCCCTGGGCAGGGCCTCCGGAGGGCACTGACCATCACGCCTCCCACCTGCAAGGTGACACGGGTCCACGTTTACCAGAGAGCACTCACAGCAAGGGAGGAGGGTTCATGCCACATCCTGGAGGCCCCTGAGACCGAGGGGCCCACTGACCCACCCTCTGCTTTTTGAGATTTCTTTTTCATAATGGGAGACACACATCTGCCCTCTGACACTGCTGTAGCCATATCGTGTATTTGATATATGTGCTCATGATGACACTGTTTCACACCACTTACCAGCAAGAGCTTCTTATGCATTGTCTCGTGTCTTCTGACCACTAACCTGTGAGGTCAGTGCCATCATTAGTCCCATTTTCCAGATGAGGGCATGAGGGCTCAGAAAGATTAAGCAGCTTGCACAAGGCTGCAGCCAGTGAGAGTCAGGGCTAGGATTTAACCTCTGGGTATGTCCCACTGGGTTAAGCCAGGGCTACCAGCATCCTGTTTGTGTCAGGGGGCACATGCACCCTCACAATGACAGGTCTATTCACTGCTCAGATCTCCCAGAACATGGGGGCAGTGTTGGGAAGGGGTGGTAGAAGGAGGATGGAGGGGCGGGAGTAGTAACCCCGAAGAATCCATGGCAAAGACCCAGACTCACTGTGTTTTAGTGTCATATGAGAGGAGCAGAGAGGTGCAGGACTCGGGGTGACATCTCCAGGTAACAGTGGACATCAGCATTGCTAAGCTTGACATGCACCCCCACAGACCATCATCAGGCACAGCTCTCCAGGCTGTTTACTCCAGAAGCCAGGGGCCCCTCCCCAAGGGCCCAGCACCCCACTCATGACAAGAGCTTGATGACGCTGGACGGGGAAACCCAAGGGCTGCTCTCCAAGCAGCTGCCTAGAGGAAGTCACCCCAGGTGCCAGGGTGAGGGGCCACAGGCAGGGACTATTAGTGTTTGGCTCTTGAGCACCTTGGTTCCCTTCTCAGGGATGGTTTCACAAGCTGGAGTTCCTCCACCTCCAAGGCCACACCTAGAAAGAAGGTGGTGGCAACCCCCAACCTCTGCTGAGCACCCCCTTTCGCTCCACATGCAGGAGCTCCCACACCACACCCTCCTCTAGATCCCTGGGGTAGCTTATCAGGGTAGGCAGAGTAGGCCAGAGGCAATAGCTCTCCCCAAGGGCCATGGTTTCAGTACACGGACCTGCACACAGCACCCCAGGTTCAAGTGCCATCCTGGGAACAGGCATCCCATATGTCTTAGTTTTTCAGAAAAATAAACTGAGGCCTGTGTACCTAAAACATTCACTGCTGGATTATTTTACCAACTATTCTTTGTCCAGAAGTCTTTGGCCCACACCTCTTTTTGGACATTTGCCTGTATGTTTGGTGGTAATTTGAGGACAGATTGCATCCTTTTTAATCCACGTGGAAACATTTATGGCTGCAACTAACACTGGCTGCTGACAGTGTCGTGTCCCCAGGCTCTGGTGTTGCCTGTGGGTTTGACATGACTGAGATGTTCTCACGAAAGTGCACACACTAGTGGCTGTCAAGGGGGAGCCCAACCCCTTGGGAAAGAGGGCTGTACAGCAGAGCCTCAGCTGGCCTGAGAGCCCAAACAAATGAAAAGCAAATCTGGGGTCAGTGCCACAGTTCCAAAGAGGTGCAAGCAGGAGACTGAGGTGATGGTGCACAGGTGAAGGAAACTCTATGGGGACTACACGTGAGGGGGTGGGAGGAAGCAAATACTGTTTAAAAATGAACAATGATGTAAAAAATAAAAATAAAAGAAATCCCTAAAAAAAAAAAATGGAAAAAAAAAAAAGAAAAAAAGAAGAGGTGCACGGTGGAACAGGAACAGAGATGTTGGGGTAGGAATCATTTAAGATTTCATTGGAAAAGTCACATTTTTAAGAAAGAAACATCAGAAGGTTCCTTGAAACTTTACTGCCCATCCTGACCATGAGGGAGAGGAAAGCCTCCTAACTTTCTTGAAATCATGGACTATTGAATCAGAAGAGGGGGTGACTTTACAGAAGAAGGTGGCCTAGGGAAACCTGTGGGAGCAGGGCCAGATGTGCAGATCTAGGGGATCTTGGTTGCCCAGTTGGTCCTGATTCCTGCAGCAAGTCCAGCTGTTCAAAGGCAGGAAAGATTGCCAACATTCACTGCTGGATTATTTTACCAACTGTTGTTTGTCCAGAAGTCTTTCTGGAGGCTGATTCCTATCCCATTTTCAGTCTTAGTGCCAGCCCTACAGAGCTTATTACCCATAGGGCCCCAATGAGTCTGGTGGGTCCTACTGCCCAAAGGGTTGGAACTGAAGCTGACCTCTCCGCACTGTGCTGTTCCCTAGGAAAGCTGTAACTGGGCATCTGATGGGCTACCCCCATCCCATCTGATTACTCCCCAGGCACAGTGCACTGTCATCCAATTTTTCTTTCCATGCGCCCATCCCACAATCTCTTAACATTTGAGTCATATTTTCAAGACCAGCTAAAGAGTCA
Source organism: Talpa europaea (assembly GCF_964194135.1). Classification (NCBI taxonomy): domain Eukaryota; kingdom Metazoa; phylum Chordata; class Mammalia; order Eulipotyphla; family Talpidae; genus Talpa; species Talpa europaea. Next base: position 40,169,067 of record NC_140078.1, read on the forward strand.
TTTCTTCCCTATGAGCACTAAGGGGGTCCTTTGTAACGACCCCATTCTGGGGCTGGTCTGACAGAGACTACAGTTGGCAGCAAACCCTCTTTCCTTCCACCACCATCCTGGTCAGCACTCCTTGTGAGGGCATCTGCCCACTCCGGTGTGTCCCAGAGGCTCTCTGTCCTTCCCTGGAGCACAGCCCCCACTTTCCACCAGGTGGTAGATGCCCTTTGTTCTTGGGCTGCATTTTGGGCCCTGGGGCTGAGCTCTGCATGTCCCCAGCTCTCTGGAAAGCCAAGCTGGGGGTTGGGCAGGGCAGGCTGGGAGGGAGAGGCACTTCCTTGTAAGGATGTCACTCCTTTCTGAGCCCATGTACCTGCCTCCATCATGCTAGTTCCTGCAGACCGTTTCATTTCTTCACACAGACCTGCTTCTCCACCCATGGTTCTTTCCATTTGCATCACTATGCATCAGTCTGAGTCATAGGTGCCCCCTTATCTTGCCCCTGCAGCCAGCATCCAGCTGTGTCCCCTCAGGCCTCAGACTTAACTCTTCCTCACCTCAGTTGCTTCCATGATTCCTCATCAGTCTCTCCATCCCAGCCTCCCTTCCTGGACCCAGCCTCTCTCCGTGCAGGTTTCAGCCTCCTCCCAGGAAGCTGTCCCCCAGGCTGTGTGCCATCCACCTCCCCTGAGCTGTGGGCTACGTGGCCCAAGGCCTGTGAGTTATCTTGGCATCACCTGTGGCACCTGCCTAAGAATACTTCTTGATGAGAAAAAAAGAGCATGGTCTCTAGTAGTGGAACCAGGGTTCAACCCCACATGCCCTTGAGGCCTCATAGGAAGGGGCACAGCATCACCCCTGCAGAGGCATGCGGAGAGCATGCCCTCCTGCTCCCCCAAATGTCATCTGGGCATCACAGACCCCAGGTCCTTCCCTGAGGGCACTGAGGCCACACTTGGAGCAGGAAGGGCTGTCTCCCTGGTTGTGGCCCTTGCTCAGCACATGTTTGTCTGGTTGTGTTTTACCCTGCAGGAGCTGGTCACAGTCTTCATGGTCAGACTTTCCTGTTAATTTCTCCTGGGTTACCAAAATATAGGTTTACTTTTCAACTTTGTTTTCAAATAACCAAGATGAAAATGCATATATTGTGCAAAAATGAAAAATGATGTAAAAATATATAAAATATAAAAAGGAAAAAGAAAAAAGAATGGAGCTTTCACTGTTTAGCCACCTGTGCTGATGAAAATTTCCTGCCTTGAAGACCTCATTTTAAAGAAATTGTAGCTCAATAAAAGCAAACTAGCATCAACATTTCTCATGAACTTTTCCACTTAGGAACTAACATCATACATATGGAAGGGACATTCCTTTGAGGTTTCATAAAACGTAGTTTCACTTCATTTTCTAAATTCTGTTCAATTCTAGCGAAGTTCATTTTAATACATTTTATTTTTAAAAGTTATCCATTGAGATAATGATTTCTAATTTGTATGTTTTACTCTTCTGCGTTTTTTGTACTTCCTCCCTCAATAGGTAAACTTATAATCAGAAAAAGTAGTGATTATAATTTTTTAAAGATTTATTTATTTATGCATACAAGAACTGGGGTACAAGCCAGAGGTGCGGGGGGTGAGAGGATTCACCAGAGACAGAGTAGGGAACAGAATAGGCAGACTGATGAAATACACTGCTGAGGGGAGCAGCAGGCGAGACAGGAGCGGTCTGCTGCGCCATGTGGGTAGCTCCCTGGCCGTCTGGGATTGAACTCGTGCTGCAGAGGCTGCGGATAGCTTCACAGTGTTGTGCTTAACCCCTTGCGCCACCAGTAATTATAATTTTTACAAAGAGAAAAATAGTCAGCAAGTAATGCATGAAGCAGGGGGACCTCTTACCTCTGATGACACAATACATTGAAGACTGGGACCCTCCCACAAGGAGGCTTCTTTCCTCCTCTGCTGTGTAGACTGTACTGATAAACAGAAACCAAGACTTTTTCCAAGAGTACTTTGTTAAAACTAAAGCCACACTTGATGTCCTGTGGTCAACAGCACAGGAACAAAGGAACAGTGCTGGCCCAGCCCCCCATCTTCTTCACAGTGACACCAGGAAACCCCTCGCCAGTACCAGTGTCAGAACCACCTGGTGAGCCTGCCAAGCGTATCATCCCTAGGCTGACCGCCCCCCTCCCCCAACTTGGCCACTGTGCTCAAGGAACGGAAGCAGCTTTTATTGTGTCCATCTTCAGCCAGCTTCTGTAGGGGTGTCATATGAGGGCTGGGTTTTTGCAAAGAACACTTGTGGGAGACAAACTCTGAGGAGCATGCGGACCAGCAGATGGCCGTGACTCCGTTGGGAAGGGCACCAGTTATACAGTTTTTACTGGGGATGGAGGACCGGGTTCTGTGGGTGACTGAGGCCTAGGAAGCCTGGAAAAGAAATCATGAACTTTGTCTTGACAGCACCCCCCTTATGAAGGAGGCTGACAACAGAGACAGCAGGACACCCCTTCCAACCCAACACCCCACCAGGAGATGCCCCCAGGGTCAGGGAATGTAGACACACACCTCTCTGCCCACTCCCAGAACTCCTTCAACCACGTTGTCCACAGGGAAAGTGTGGCACTCCAGGTGGGCTGCATGGGGTGGAGTCCTGGTTCTCTACTCAGCAGGGCTCTTGCGTGCACCAGTGTCGGCATGCAGGTTCTAGGGAAAGCTTTGTGCTGATCGGCATGGCCGTGGCCATGGCCCACTGGCACCCTCACTCTGAGCGGATGAGATCACTGACACCAGGGCAAGTCCTCCCTGCTGAGGTGGGCTGTGGGCCCCTCATCTCACTTGCTGTGGTCACTTTGATCTAGACCCAACCCCTAGTGACAGTCCAACATGCTTGACTAACCCCAACCCTAAAGCTACATGGATAGTCAGTCTCAGCCCTTGTGCATCCTGTAAGCCTGTACTCTCTCCTCCCCTCAACAGCGATGTTCCGAGGGGTTCTCGGGGGCAGCTGTGACTTAACGTTGTGGCAGCCACATAGCACAGGGGCTGTCCCTCTGGGGGCAAGTCCTTGTGCATTTCAGGTTTCAGTCAGCCCACAGGCCCATCTAATCCCCACCCCTAGTTCAAGGACAAAGGTATTTCTCTCAGCTCCCTCTGTCAATCCCTGTGAGTTGGGGGCTCAACCCCAATGGGACATCCCAGATGAGCCCCCAGGAATAATGTTGCTATTAAAGCTCCCTGTTCTGTTGAATTTATGCTACCGTTGTCCTCCCTAAAATTTAGATTTTTTTTCACAAACCAGGGAGCCAATTAGAATCTCAGCTCCCTGAAAGCCTACACCCTTTGCCATCAGTATCTTCTTAGACAACATGCGTCTACAACCCAGGAAGCCCCCGTCTAAGCTACTCTTGGGGGGCTCTAGAGAGATGATCGCTTCACTCTCCACCACTAAGTCCGGAAGCTTATCTGGTTAGGCTGCTGCAACCCACACTGGGTCTCACTTCCTGCTGCTTCGGCGCCTCAATTATGTGTACACCCTCTCCCCCAACTGAATGCCTGTGCTCATGTGCTCTCCGAGGTCACAACTAAAGGAAGCAGAGAGAATTCTCCATGGAGACGCCATGCAGTGGAACATGGAACATGGAAGCAGCATTTCTGTCTGCATTGGCAAGAGCCAGCCATAGCCACGTGTGACCACTGAGGCCCCAGAGCAGGCTGTGCCACTGAGGAGCTGAGCTTTATACTCAATTTAATGTAGTGAATGTGGTGTAGTAATTTAATGCAGTGAGTGCAAAGTAGTCATTTAATGTAGTGAAGAGCCAGATTGGTCAGCACCTGCCGTGAGACAGCTCAGCTCCAGGTCATCTCTGGCATGCTATTATTTCAGGGAAACCTAGGAGAAATTCTTAGTAAAAAGCAGTAGACCACTCCCCCCAATTTATTTATATTTTCCTCCAAACTTAAAATCTTTGTTATTTTAATATAGAAGTAGCTCATGATCATTGCAGAAAAATTGAGGCAGGGAAACCTAAAACCAAGCACCCGTGAGCCAGAGAAGGCTTGCTGCTCTACAGAGCTGTGGCTTTTCATATTATTATTTTCTTTGTAGGAAAATCAAAAGCTCAAAACCTGAGTTAGCATAGCCTGTGCTTGCCTGGGTGCCCTCCTCACATCACCACTTGGGTCCCTAAGCCCTTGGACACCTCCTTCCCCATATTCACCGACTGTCTCTCAGACCCCACCCAGGTCTGTGCAGCTGGCACAGCCAGACCCAGCATCCCCTGCTGGGGATGTTCAGAAAGCGTAGGCAAGCCTGGGAATGAGCTGGAGAGAGGCATGAAGTCATGTGGTTCTACAGAACGGGCCCTCAGGAACTGGGGAGGTGGGCAGAGAAAGCAGAAAGCAGAGGAGGGGATTTGGGATACCTGGTTCTGCCCCTCTGTCAGACACTGGGGATGTTCAGTATTGGGGGAGAAATCCTTCATGTTGCCTCCCTGATATTTTATCCAAATATGGTCTCCTCAGAGCAGGGAGAACATGGAAGGGTGAGAGAAACCCCACTCTTTCTCCTCCCCATGCCAACTCTGGGGCCAGCTGTGTAAGAGACTCCCCCAGCTCCGGCCCACCCTCAGAGCTCCTGCCACGAGTGGGAGAGAGCTGTACCCAATACAATAGCGGGGAGCACACGGGAGTTCCAGGTGCTAAGGCACTACCAGGGAGTGGGGTCCTGGATGAGTCGACCTGGAGGCTGAAACTGGGTGATTCCAAGCCAAATCACCGAGGACAAAGTGGTCTCCTCATGAGAGGCAGACCGGGTTTGAGGTACTTGCCTCGGCCTACTTGTTAAGGCCACTCCCCCGAAACCGCTCTGCTGTCTGCATCCTGTCAAGCACCCCCTTACCCCAGGGATGTGTTCAGGATTTCTCTGACATATTGGAAATGTGGGGTTCTAAAAGAAGCTGCAACCACAGGGATGTGGGAGGGGCCTGCGTCCTACCATCGCTGCCACCAGAGCACTCCTAGCCCTCGGCATTGAGTCTGAGATATCCTGGGGACTCCGACAAATGCACTGGGAGGCGAGGGGCAGGCAGATGGGAGTGGGGTGACTGAGCCAGGGCTACACTGAACAGAGAGAAAGTGGGCATTGAGATGCAAGGGGTGACTCGTGGACCCTGGGGCCCATTCACACCAGTGTTCATGTCTGGGTCTGTATTTCTCTCTTCCAGATTTTTGTTCCCACATCCTTCACACAAATGTGAAGCCTGGATTTCCCAAAACAATAGAGACCAACAACCCTGAAGTCCGCAAAGCGGCCAGACTCAGCGTGGAAAGGTTCAACAACTGCACAAACGACATCTTCTTGTTCAAGGAGTCCCACATCAGCAAAGCCCTGGTCCAGGTGAGGTTCTGCTTCTCACAGTGTCTCAGGGACAACCCTAGGAGGCCAGGTCTAGTGGCTCTGGCCTCACCAGGTGCAAAGCTACCTAGCACCCTGGCTTCTGGAACACAGATGCGAACCGGGAGGCTGACAGCAGGCCACAAACAGCCCACAAGCAGCAAACAGGTATCATCCAGAATTGAGCTAGACCCTGAGTGTCTGTGACTGAAACCACACTTCTTCAAGGGTGGGACTCTCAGGCCTGCACCACAGCACAGCAGGAGTAGCGCCCAGAAGGGCAGGGCAGGCTGAAGACGGCTGACAGGGTGAAGGGGTAAGGGGTTAGAGAGTGAGAAAGCCTGCCTGATGGACCCAAACAAAAGAGCTACACCCCGACTGTGGCCATTGCACCCCCTCAGGGCTGCCCAGGTCCCACATAGCTCCCCCTCACCTGTACCACAGCCCCAAAAGCTACTTGCCACTGCCCAGCAGAGCCATGTTCCTTCATAGCCTAGACCTTTACCCAAGCTGCTCCCCTTTCCCCAGTACACAAACCCCTCTACCTCTAGATCTTCCCAAATGTCAGACCTTGTGAAGTCACACATCCTTCTGGTGCCGCCCCTCCGAGAGGGGGCCCTACGGGACTGAGCTAGGCCTGGCTGTGACCCAAGGACACAGGAGGTCAGCGTGGAACACAGATACAGAACGCTGACAAGGCATAATCAGGAGCCATCTCCTATGGCTATGCACTTGGGAAACCCAGCGACACTGTACGGCCATTCAAAAGCAAGTTGAGGGCCTCCCCTGGTGGCACAGTGATTGAGCGCTGGGTTGCGAAGCTGCCCACAGCCTCTGCAGCACCCGTTCGATCCCTGGCCACCGGCAAGAGTCCCACATGGCGCGACAGACCTCTTCTGCTGCACCCGCTGCTCCCCTCAGCAGTGTATTTTGTCAGTCTGCCTGTTCTGTTCCCTGCTCTGGCTCTGGTGAATTCTCTCACCCTCCCGCGCTTCTGACTGTACCCAGTGCTTGTATAAATAAATAAATAAATATTTTAAAAAAAATGCAAGTTGAGTGATCACAGATGTGGGAAGCTGGCTTGGATACAATCCACACTCCTGAAGTGTGTGGTGTGCACAGAGGAGTGACCCTGAATGGCCCGCTATAAGGTTAGCAGTCCTGCACGTATGGACACTACCAGGGCCACGGCATTATGGACAACTTTTATCATATTTATTCTTTTTGGCAGTGTATTTTTAAGAGCAGTATATTTCTGGGGCTAGAAAAGCAATGTGATGTGGGCTAACCTTATTTTTTTTAAGATTTATTTATTCATGCATATAAAAACTGGAGTATAGGCCAGAGGTGTGGGGGTTGGGGAGAGAGAGGATGCACCAGAGACATAGTGGGGAGCAGGAAAGGCAGATCTACTGAAATACACTGCTGAGGGTAGCAGCAGGCGAGACAGGAGAGGTCTGCTGCACCATGTGGGTTAGCTCCCTGGCTGCGGATCGAACTTGAGCTGCACTGGCTGTGGATAGCTTCATAGTGCTGCATCTTAACCCTTTGTACCACCAGAGAGGCCCCAGGGATAACTTTATGAGGCTTCCCAGGAGCAACCAAAGTGCTGCCAGTCCAGGCAGGGCTCAGCCCCAGGCACCAGGGCCTTTGCTCCTGAGACGTTTGCTCCTGCAGGCAGGGTTGCTGCAAGCGCAGAGGCTGTGCCCAGTGCTGAGGCCTTTGGAGGGGCAAATAAGAAGCTGCCCTCTCCGTGAGTTTGAGAACTTTATTTCACTTAGCAGCAATGGGCTGAGACTAAAAGTTTTCTCCAACTCCTCTGAGACCACAAAGGAGGAGGATGAACCAAGCTGATGCTGCATCCAAGTAGATAAGGGCTCTTTGAAAAGTAAGGAAATAAATAGCAAAACAAAACAAGACACCACTGCCACCCAGGGCAGCCAGCACAGCTGCAGGTGGGCTATCAGGGCGGGAGAGAGCACGGCCTCACCTCTGGGCTGGGGCCAGGGCAGCCCCAGGGCAAGTTAGTTGATGCCTCTCCAATGTAGCATTCAGGGAGAGATGTCCCAAAACAAGACAATGACTGCCTCTTGCCCTGCGATGGAGAACTGGCTCTGAAAGCAGGAATAAGAAGTGAATAAAGGAAGGTGACAGAAAGGGATTGGGGTTTAACCTCAAGCCTTTTTTCCTAGAGCCCTTTTGGTAAATTTGGGCATCTTTATCACCTGCCTTCATACCACCTCCTGATGACAAAGGAGCTGCTAGTCACACTGTCCTGCATGGATTAACCAGGCCCACCTCTTGTTCTCTTTAGATAGTGAAAGGCCTGAAGTACATGCTCGATGTGCAGATTGCCAGAACTATCTGCAAGAAAAACAAGCACCCAAATCTGGACAACTGTGACTTCCAGACCAACCACACCTTAAAGCAGGTAACACAAAGGGAAGGTCTTGCCTTCCTGCCCTCACCCCACTCTCCAGGGCTTTGGGAAATACCCCCTTCATCATTTCTCTGACTGCCGGTCCCATATTTCACACTTGAGGCAAGGCCTTCCAGTGTAGTCCCCAGATATGGAGAACATAGAGGGAGAAATCCTCAGTCACCCAATCTGACTCGCTCGCTCTCTGAGGGGCCCATTCCAGGCTTGGGATGGGGAGGTTAAAGCCAAAAAGCTTTTAAATAATTCAGAAATTATATCTATCTATATGCACACATGCAGGAAGAAAGTAAGCAAATGTGGCAAATTTAATAATTTGTGAAAAGTGAAAAGTATATATTAAGTCACTCTTTCAACTTTTCTGTAGGTATGAAATTTTTCAAAGCATGAGGAAGGGGAGAACTCAAGAAAACACACACAAAGTCACACACATACACACACGTGTCCATGCGCACACACATGAGCATGCACAAGTGCACGCAACCTCCAAGGCAGAGTGTGGAAGCCCCCTGGGGGCAGCGGGCGGGAGGCGGCCTCTGTGACAGGCTCCAGTGTGCCCTTCTCTGTTTCAGACTCTCAGTTGCTACTCTGAAGTCTGGGTCATCCCCTGGCTCCAGAAGTTCGAGGTGCCAGTTCTCCAATGCCACTGACTTCCTCCTCTCAGCAAGACTGCAGCTGCCACCAGCCTGGACACTCGTGCTCTTTACTGCCCTCTGACATGGCTCCTCTCAGGCCTTCAGACATAGCATCTCCTGAGAGAGCCCACTGTGTATGCTTTGGGTTCTTTACAGAACAGCAGGGAAGGAAGGTGACAAGCCCCTTGGCTAGATTAACCAAGTCTTCTTCTTAACTTAATTTTACTTACGCTTTTCACCTAGATTCAGGGTCTGAGCATACAGGACTGGGGCGTCCAGCGGGAATTACTGAGGCGCTCTGCCCTTGAGGGAGCCACTCGTGTGCCCTGCCCCACCTGAGTTCCCTATGTGCCGGGGTGGCTGAAGAGAGCCCAGCCAGCCACCCTTTCCGGTGAATAATTACTGCACACCGGGCTGGGGAACCAAGTATGATGTTGATTATCTTGACCTTTTGTGGATGAATTAAGTAATGAATAAAGAACTGGTCATCTCAAAGCAATGATTGTTGCTTCACCTCTTAAAGGGGAAGTCAGGAAGGTGAGATAAAAGTTTTGAGGGTTCACCTCACCAATTGGTCTGACGAGTTTATTTCCATAAAACACTGAGGAGAATTTTCCAAAGATTAGCTGCCCCATAAAACATATTGAAGACCAGAATTTCTGGAAGCAAGCCATCCTGTAATTCACATCATGAACCAGCAGGGCCACCTCTGAGATGCTTTCTTCTGATCCCAGGTTCTGCCTGATCTCTCTGTTGTCCGAGGCACAAGGGTTTGGAAGTGCCCAAGTATGTGCAGCTGTGCTTTGGCAGGTAGGGTGGGCAGAGTGCCAGGGCCATCCCCAGGCCCACCCAGGAGAGGAAGTTTAACCTCCCACAGCCCCAGCGAGAGGGAGACTAACTGAGGGACAAAAGTGGGGGGAGGGAAAGACCATTGCGGGTTGGAAGGAACAGGGTCCTTCCTGTTTGTGTTGAAAGCCATGCCCGTTTCAACCACAGAAGAGAAGCCCAGGAGCTTGCAGGTAGCCACAAAGGTCTTTGGGCTTCACTCAGACAAGAGATGACCCTATACTCTGCCTGGTAAACAAAGGTCCAAATGCAGGGGCTCCTCATTTTAGACTCATTCCTCTCCAGATCCTCTTCAAACTACACATAAGTGCAAAATATCTTGTCTTTAAAAAGTATGGACTTGATAATTCATAGGTAAGAGAAAAATCTGCATTAAATGTGAATTAAGTGACAATTGATCAATATGAACAGCCCAAATAAATCACCTTTGGCTTTCTTAAGTGATGAGAGTTTTTAACTATAATTCAAAATCCTCATTCATTTTGCTGCTTCGACTCACCTCCTTTATTTAATTCAGGGACGGGGGGGCTGCCACCTATGCTACAAGATATTTAATATATTCCATGATTCCAAAGGCCACTGAAGGCAATTCTCTGATAATGATAAATAAGGCACTCAGGGGTATGAACCTTTAATGAAATGGCAGGAACAGAGCAGCAGACAGGCCTGGTGATGCAGCTCAATGACGATGTAGCAAATGAAGAGGAGGCCCCTTGCTCTGACCTCCCAGCCCCTCCTGGTACACATTAAATATGCACCAGAGCACGTGAAGACTGGCTGCCTGAGAGTCACTTCAGCCATCCAAACACAGACATGTCAGAAATGAGGATGCTCTGGAGAAAGCCTCAAATCCTAACCTTAGAACCCTCAGGATTGAACACAGACAAAACATCTTTGGTGCCAGGTATTCATTGCCCTTATACCTAAGGCAAAACAGCCACCACAGAGACCAGTCAGCTACATGGCCCCCAACCTCAAACCTTTTCTACATTAGGACTCTCAGGGCCCCAGCAGAAAGGAGTTGTCTTCTTCCTAATGTAATGTGAAGACTCTACTTTAATCATCCACCCTGTTATCTTTCCCAGTCTCTGCTGTATTATACCTCAAGGTCTATACATACTACAAATACCAACAAGGTCTATACAAGAAAATACTTGTCCTTAAATAACTCTCCAACCAGCCATGGTGACACCAGAAAGTAAAGAGAGGCTCAGCCAGCGAGTCAGCGTGAAGCTGAGTTTTGGAAGCCAGCAGCTAGAACACCTATGCTCTTCACAGAGATGCGTCTGCCAACCAAAACACTGTAGACATTTTGTCCCTGCTTCCCAGACAACACACAATGTGGCACCGGGCACCAGGACCAGGTGACTCCATCACCTGTTCTATTAGCATGACTCTGCCCTCTGACACTATTCCCTCAAGACTCAGCTCACAGGAGCCCCCCACCCCCCCCCACCCTGCCCCGGGAAGTACCAGAGTTGGCAGAAGATACAAAGTACTCAAACAAAACAATCATGTGGAGCTGGTAGCTGCTTTTAGAGGTGACCTAAAGTCCCCTATTGCCAACCCAATTTCACCTGTTTAAAACATATCAGCTTTATTCTGACTCAGAGGAAAACTGTCATTATGTAACGTTACTGTAGCTAACAAAATGTAAAGTACCTATATCCTCAGGCCAGAATTATGACCCCACCCAAAAAAAGAAACTTTTACTCAAGGCCTCAAACTAACCCAAACCAGTGAAAATTCTAACAGAATTTGGCTCTGGGCATTTCAGAATTTTCCCCAACCACACATCTCCACACCTCCTAACCAGTGTGTATACACAGACACTGAGGGATTCAATGCTACTACTCCCTGCCCAGACATCTGCCAAGTCATGGTCCTCATTAGGTTGCAGATGGACCCAGGGTGTGGTGAATGACCCTTAACTGCCCCTGAGGACCGCCTGTGAAGCTGTAAACCCTGCTGATGCCCAGGCCAACTTGGGCAGCCCATGTGCAGCCATGGCCTGACTGTGTGCAGCCAATGTGCAGCCATGGCCTGACTCCTAGGAAACACCTCTGTGTCTCACTGTCTCCCACGTTCTCCAGTAGATCCAATCGCAGCGCAGGTCCTAAATCAGTTGCACGCTTATGTGACACTAAGAAAATCACTAACCCCAGAGACTTAGTTACCATCTATAAAACAAAGCTACATCTCCTTGACAACGTTAAAAGGTTCAGTGTACATGAAAATACTTTCGAAACAATAGGTCACTCGGCAAGTGCAGGTTGACGATAACAATCTCAAATTGGACCTTTGTCTTGTAAAAGGCACTAGCTGACTCCTGGTGATATTTCTGGAATAGATAATAAAGAAACACACTTGGTGGTGGGAGCTCCACAGTGACCACACTAGGGGGAGAAATCCTATACTATCAAAATATTAACAAGGATGTAAGATAATGGAACTTCATTAATTAAAAGAAGAAGAAGCACAATGAATTAATCATTTGATTTAATTTTAAAAGCAAATTAGTAATTCACATTAGAGCGAATCCATTTTATGTTTACAACAAAAGCATTATCACTTATTTAAACCCAGTAAGGCTGTATTTTGCACTTCACCATACCAAATTGCCAGATAAACACAGGAAATGACACTTTAAGATAGAAAATCAACATCTGAGTCAAAATCAAGACTCCTCAGCTGAAAACTGTGAAAAGCAATTTACCAGTTCCTTTGTGTCTACAAAAATTAAGCGCTAAAGGCAAAGCCCTCTGTTCTCAATCAAGAAGTCAACTTACACATGTGTTTACATATATACTGGCATGTTTAAATTTTTTTATGGCAGAAGGATCAGGTTTTACCTTTTCGCTGTATACTAGATATATGAGAAGATGCACCATAAACTATTAAAAAAATATCTAATAATCACTATTCAATTTTCTTTCCTATAAAGTTATAAATAATATTAAGTCATTCATCTGGTACAATATGGGTCACATTAACTAGACTTCTCAACCTTTGGCTCTATTTGCTGTATATACAGCCAGCCCCAAGGAGGGTGACACAAGACTAATCAACCATCAGATTCCAACCCTTTCCCTAGTATGAGGCCAGACCGGCACACCGGGGTGGGCAGCTGCTGGGAAAGAGAGCAAAGAGTGAAGGCCAGCCTGTGGGACAAGATACAAATGGTTCAGATTTTATCACAGCTCTCAGTGCTGCTTTAATTCTAGTATCACATACTGAAAATATTGTCTTTGTCAAGTTATTAAAACTCATTCAAGAGACAGGACTCTTGTGTATTTTCACAAACGTCCAGGAATAGCCCAACATTGGAGTTTGGAAAACAGGTGAGGAGTGCAGTACCAACTTGACCAATAATGAATCAATGCCTGAGGTCACTCAGCTGCCTTGAAGACACTGCCATGCCAGAGGACCTGAGCGAATCTGATGAGCCACTCATGCCTAAAACAAAATCCTAGCTGAAACAATCCTCAGATACTTGATGAAATTAAATTTGTCACTGTTAAAAAAATCATATTTAAAGTAGAAACAAAATACCTAGGTAACAGCATCAAAAGTTGACTAATCAGCAGAAAAGGCCATTTAATTAATCTCATTACAAGGATCTCCCTGACAAAATTATGACCAGTGTAGACATGTTTGTCAAGATATACAGCATCTTCAGGCTTGTGACACTCAAGCATATATGACAATAACACGTGCACATCTACAGGTCTAGAGGTACGGAACAGGGTGCGTAAACAAGACTTTCCTACACGAACCCTTGGGCTAAGTCACCACATCATTCAATTCATGACTGTTCACAAAGAAACCCAGTGAGTCCTCTCTGGGCTGTTGGAATCAACATGCTATTAGGGGCACTGGAGTCCCTGGCTGACAGGGCCTCAGGAGTTTTGAAAACCGCTGGTGATGAGGGAGGGAAATTGAGCCAAGGAGGCTAGAGGATGAGACGTATGGAAGGGCCACGTTCCCTGGCTCAGGATGATGCAATTCTGACATCTCAGCTTGCACAGCTCCATCTGTTGGCCTCAAGGCACCTTTGCACTGAGCTCTCCTTGCCTTTTTCATGCTCCTACCCCAAAGAAGGTATTATCCCATTTTACAGTAAAGACATGAAGCTGATAGGAGAGCCAGGAGCAAAAACACTCAGCCCACCAAAACCTGAGCCCCATTCAAAGTTCACGAAGTCTCCCAAGTCCTAGAGAACTACTATACTAAGAAAGGTTTTTTAAAGAGAAAATGGCTTTCCATGGACTTACTCTTATGACAGATGTTATACTTCCCACTAAATGCAAAGTCAAGCCTGGTGAGGGGGTTCTGCAGGGGCACACATCTGCGGGCTGTGCTACATTTCCAGGGTCAGCAGGTGCAGGAGGGTGATGTCCAGTGCCTCTTGCCCTGAGTGCAGTGCCCTGTGTGACATAGCTGGCACGGCAGTTGTCGGTGTCTACACAGACTGGAGGCTGAGTCTGCAGAGGAAGGGGGCCCGGAAGGAGCCCAGGTACAGGTGCCCGTCGTGTTCATGCACCTCGCTGATGTAGGTGACCACCTGCCCGTCGGGATCGTGCAGGCTTCTCCTGAAGGCCCCAGTGTCGCTGAGCTCTAGGACAAGGCTGTACCGGGGCACAAACTTCATCACCGTCTCCTGACTAAACAGCTGAAAGAGAAGCACAGTGAGAGGGGAGTTTACCATCTGACTAAGAGAATGATGTGAGATCCAACCACTTAAAAACAAGATAACAGGTCCATAATGGAGTCACTATGTTAAGCTCCACGTCAGCAAATTGAGATTCAATTTAATCACAGTTTAGCTCTCCTAGTCATGGAATCTTTAAAACAATCAATGAGGAATCACTTAGCCAGCACTGCTGAGTAGTTTACCCACTAGATCCTGCTTTCCTTTAAAGGAAAGTAACCTTGCAAGAAGCAGCCCCCTTCTATGTCTATCCAACTTCCTTGTTCCTATGCCCTTCAGCCTATAAAATTATTCGTTTGATCCAGCTCTTCAGAGGTCCTATCTCTCAGCTAGATTAGTTGCTGCCCAATTCATGAATCACTAAATAAAATCAATAAGCTCTTTAACATTCACTCAGTTGTATTTAGTTTTATAATTGACTCCACAACCCTCTTACCACGTAGTTCAGCCCCTTCCAGTGACAGGGAAACCACACAGGGCAGGCTCTCAACTCCTGCACAAGGCCTGCCCACAGCAGGCCATCACCTCCCCTGCCCCTGTGCACATCAGGCCAAGGGGCCTCTTGTCCCTTGCATCCAAGGAGGCAAAGCTAACCCAACATAGGGCAGAACTAAACAGCCTTTGTGCTTTGGTGGACGAAGCCCACCAGACAGACTCACAATGTACACACCTCTCTGGATGACCTGGATGAACACAGAAAAATACAAATCATATCTGAGGAAGACGCAACAATGAAGGCAAGGCCTAGAGTGACTTGACCCCAGAATTCCAGGCTAAAACCAGCACAGCCTAACTGGAATAAATGCCAAATTCTTTGAAAAGGTTTAAAATATTTTAAATGTTTGTAATGTGGAGATGAGGGAGATTTGAGAATAGCTCATGTTAAGATTACAAAGAAAAGCAACAAGGTTAAATGAAGAAGTACCACAGCACAAGTCATGGCAGCTCTGTCAAGAAGAAGCTGCCACACTGAGTAGAGCACCCTCCAGTGCCCCAGGGTCGGCAAAGTCAAGGGCACACAGAACTACTGGAGGTCTTAAGCAGAGAAGCCAGGAGACAGACAACTTCTGGCCAAAGAGGATACAGACAGGAAATGATAACAAAGTACACAATCGCGTAAGACTAATAAATGAAAATTAAAAGGCAGATTTCTATCTTTTAATACAAGGGGAAATAGCCAAACAACTGCAAATATCCAATGACTGTTTCCTAGCCACTGGAAATATACAAGCAGGCATACAAGCTGACTTTCTAGAAGGTTCTACAGCAACTGATCAAAGGCATACTCACATTGCAGAGACACCTGAAAAACATTCCACAGGCTTCCCAGAACCCACAGAAGCTGCTTCCCTTCAATCTTAGGTCCTCTCCTCTCTGCTCTTCCCATCATATCTCTGAGTGCTCATTCAGGTTAACTAACTACTTTCCTATAAATCTCTGAAATATCCACCTCTATTTCTGACCTCCAGTACAAAATTCCATACTGCCTGGGACCCTGCTCTGTCTGAACTTAATAATAAAACTCTTCAAATCTAATAGACTTCCAGCTCAGGAGACAGGGCCCCTGACACCAGCTGCTGACTCCAGCAGCCTGGCTCTCACACATGCTCCCCTTCTCTGCAAGCCCAGCGAGCCCAGCACCAAGGAGCCCCATCACCACTGTGTATGTACCACTCCCACACTGGGCCCTGCCACACCTGCCATGACCACTGCAGCCACCTCCACACTAGCTAGTTGAGCTCCCCTGCTATGGCTGTTGGCCACACAGCAGCAGTTACCATTTAAATACATGCCTGGGTCCTCTATTACTCCCTCCCACACAAACCACATGTGGGGTGAAGCACAGTAGTGGAGGAATGGCGGTGACCCAGACCAGGGCATCAGACTGAGCAGGGTAAGGAGATAGTCCACACTGGGAGAAGGGATAGGATGGTGGCATGGAGTAGGGCATCAGGACTTAAACAGGGTAAGGGGGTTCCCATAAGGGATTCCCTGGCACAGGCTGTCTGAGCCCAAATAGGGTGAAGGAATGTTCACCTAATGGACAGCTTGGAGCAGGAATCAGAGTCCTTGAAGGGAAAGCAGACCCCTGTACATAGTCAGAGACAGGGACAATGTGGGTGCAGGAGTCCTAGTAGGGACCATGCAAGGGGAGACAATTGCTATGGACAGGTAACATATGAGAAAACTGATCAAATAAGTAAATATATGAAGGATAATGGGACCCAGGTTTTTCAATATTAAAAGAAGTACAGATATGAGAAGGGAAAAGCCTAGAATAAAAATTTGTGGTATGAAACTGGAACTGGAGATATCAGCATTACTTATGCTTTTCAACTTAAATAAACAGCTGGTAGATAAAATAGGTGTAAACTTGTGTGTGTGAATACTGCCTACATACATTCTATGCATGTGTGCATTCCCCAGCTTTGTCTTCTGACACCTCCAAAGCAGTCAGTACACTTAGATCCCCTCTAGAAGGCGCCAAGGCTGTTCTGGAGAAAGGCTGAAACCTGGGCTGGGCAGGGAAATGACTAGCAGCTTCAAGCAATGTGTGGAACCAGAAAATGTGGCTGACAGGGATGTGTGCAAAGGTCAAGGGGCACACTATAGGGGCTTCCACTACCACGGCTGGACAACTGACATGAAATAATGACAACAATAGATTATAACCCATTAAATAAAACAGGCAACCATGAGAAGCAAGCAGATATTTACTTAGCTACAGAGTACTTCCCCACAAAATACCGGTGAATTACGAAAGGAAAAGAGTGATTCCTGGTCGGCAAGCCTGGCCTTCCCACCCTGTACCATGAGCTCAGAGTCCCACCACAGCACAGGGAGTCACCAGCCTGCACCTCTTTACGGGGAGTAGTGAGAGCACAGCTTTACTTCTGGGCCTTTCTTCCAGAAGGCAGAACCTGAATCTAATCATGAGGGGTATCAGTTAGCCCAGATCAGTTTCCCCCACTGTGGAAAGCTCACAGGTAGATATGGAACACTAGCTACACTCGTTCAGGACATTCTGCACAGAACTGGCCTGTCACCTTCACAGACATGAAGAATGAGGAGCTGCTACAGAGTGAGGGAGAATGAAGAGATCAGATGGCTGAAGGCCCCTGTGCTATACCCATCATCACTGTGGCAACTGGAACCAATGAAGGGGCGCTGTGGACTGCAGGGTGGCAATGTATCCATGTTAATTCCCTGTCCCCATGGGTGGTTATAAAGGAGAAAGTCCTTGTAATAAATAAACAAAAGTATTGAGCAGAGGGCAATGCGGCATTAGGTCAGCAACTTACAAATAGTTGAGGGAAAACATTCTTTGTACCCTTCTTGCCACTTTTCTTTAAATGTAATATTGTCTCAAAACTAGAAAAAAAAATCCTCAATGATTTCAATTACATTTTGTATAAAGCCTAACCTCGTTTCCAAGTCAAAAGGCCTGCAATCTTCTCCTATTCCGAATACCTGTGCCCCATCTGCCATCTCCTGACCATACACACAACAAACTCTCTCCTGCCCCAGGGGAGTCCCTACTCTGCCACTGGAACTCCTCCCACCGCTCTGGGACTTACAGCCTCAGCTCTCTCACCACTCATTCATTCAAACGTAATTTCTAAAGGGTCTGTTATATGCCAGAGACTGCTCTAAGTGTTCAGGATAAAACAGCAAACTAAACACCTGCTCTCATAGAGCATCTGTTCCACAGACAAAGACCAGGCCCAACAGACCACCACCCTGCTGTGGGAAAGCGCACAGGTAGATATGGAACACTAGCTACACTCGTTCAGGACATTGTACACATATTCCCATTAAATTTTTTCAGCACATAATAAAATATTCTTCTCACTTAACAAATGGAGAAACTGAGGCGGAGAGATCACAACATCTGCCCAGGACACCACCACTGCTTTGTCTTTCTTCAAAATTCCCCAAACCCCCCTCCTCACCCACTCTGCCATTCTGCCTTCTCCTGGACCCCAGAGGAAACAGATACTTCACTCTGAAGATAATGAGAAACTGTTATTTCTAAACAGATCTGGGTTTCCACAAAGTGACCTACTGAACTCAGAACACTGAAGGTCATTGGCCAGCCTGACTAAGCAGGTGTGTGAGCCTGGTAAGTGGCCCAGACACCTAGCCTGGCACTACTGCAACTAAAAGTATAAATATTTTAACATTTACTCAAATATTCAATATCAATTTCAAGTATCTATCCAGACTGTGAAATGGAGCTTGCTGTAAAAAGATTTCCACATGACAGACGTGCCACTATCAGCAAGTTACCCATAGGGTGTCTCATGGAAATCACTGGAAAAATGGTAGGAGGGTGAACGTTTAAAGATAGTATTGAAGGGTCTGTGGCTGGCTACTGGTGAATGTGGGTGATTTTTTTAATGAAAAAAAGTTTCAAGGGCTAAGAGGTAAAAAGGCAGAATCCCATGGACAAAAAGATTCAAGCAGACAGGAGGGAGTCGGGAAAGATGAAGACCTCATGGTTCAGATGTTCACAGACACAGAAGATACACCCGATAATATCTGAGGAAGAGCAGTATCACAGGGTCTCAAGAGATGAGAAGGTTTAACAGAGCCACCTCAAAGAGGAAAGAGCAAATCGGGCAGTAGAGGATAGGCCCCAAAGGAGGGTCTTTTATTGTCTCCAGAAAGAGACAATAAAGATACCCAGACAAGGAAATCAAAGAAAACTATTGAAGGGTTTAAAGGTTTCAATTTACATTTCAGTCTGAAGAATAGATCTAAAGCCATTCTAAACATATGATATTATATTTGCACCAAATATAAACAATATGGTATATATTATATATTACAAACTAAATTAAGATTAACATATACCAATCAATATTACACGCGAAAAAAAAAGAATTTTTAGAGAACAAAGTTAAAAAATATAATAATCAGATTCATTTTTATTTTGTTTTCTGGAATTACAGTTATCATAGTTACCTTAAAAATCATTCTTTTAATAAAGGGTCTCTCAGATAAGAAATCCAACATGGAAAATCCAGGGTTGGCACGAATGGTCGACATACCAAGCCAATACCCTCCAGAACTGCTGGGTCGGATGTTGTCTGGAAATCCAGGTAGATTCTCCACAAACAAATCAGCCCCTCCCTTCATTAGACCAGACACGTAGAATCTGAAAAAGTCACCCAAACAGTCAATGAGCAACACTCCCTCGCCAATTTAAAGAAAAATTGTAGCCAAGCACCTAACCAGTCTCAGTTCAACAAAATTTACAGAAACTATGCCCATCATAAGCAGCAACACAGTAGCTAAAGCAAGGTCCTCAGGAGTCCTGGGCCCCGCTACAAAGCCCTAGGGGAGAGGAGAGCTAGGATGCACAAGCATCATTAAATCAAGACTCTCTCAGACTGTGGCTCTCAATAGATGAGAGAAAGACAACGCACACCTGAATGCCATTTTTATCATTTGACACAAAGGAGAAGGTTCCCTTCTGCATTTCAGATTGTCACTTGACATCTCCATGCCCAGCCCAGCCATGACGAGCTCTGGTGAACACATGACAGCTCAGGTGACATCTCCCATACCTTCTTATCCTTGCCATGGTTGTCTCAGCCACCAGGACAAAGTCCTCTGCAGGAGAAAGCTGTACTCCATTAGGGAACCGCAACTGATCCAGTAAGACCTTCACCTCCTTGGTCTCAGTGTCATACTCTAGCAGGCTGTGTAGTAACGAAGGAACAAGTTACACAGGGAGAGCCCATGGCCCCATATGGAGGTGGAGCCTGGCTCCCTTCTTGGACTTCATATAAGAGTGTGACCAGCCTTACACAGGAGCATTAGGGCTCCTGGTAGCCCTGGGCTTGCACCTAGTTGTAGGTTGGCCTTGGGGGCCTTCCCCAACCACAGTAGACTGAGGAAACCCCACAATCAGTTCTCTCACAGATCCAGGAGTCAGCTCAGCACCAGGAAGGGCCACCACGGCTCCAGCCTTGCAGAAGTCCCTCCCTAACAGACAGACACCTGCAGCCTGGGCTGCCTGTGAGTTTCTTCCTGGCTGCCTAGATCACACCCTAAGATAGGCAAGCCTGATTTAATTTAATTTCTCAGAGAATGTGAGAATATCTTGCTCTATTTTCTGGTATCCATCACCTATTTCTAGAAGCCATTAAGATTCTCTTATAAACTGAGATATTATTCTCAGAAACACTCCAATTTCTAGAAGCAAAAAGCTCTGCTGCAGTCACCCTGCCCAACTGATGGCCTAATGGAGCAGATCTGAAATGACACTCACCGCCCATCATCCGTTCCCTCCATAACCAGAAGCAGATAATCTCGTCTTTGCCATTTGCTGCTAGAATCTGTAAAATAAATCTTCTTTCCATCCTGAGTTACTGAAAGGTCATTCACAAAGGACATTTTCCTCCCCTCAATGGGTGTATCAGAGGATAGAAGCAGTTTCACTTCACCTAAGGGAGGGATTGCGAGAAAGAAAGAGACTTGCTTTCATTCTAGAACTTGTATCTCAATTATTTCAAAATATTAATCAGCCTAATGTATTTAAAAAAGAAAACCTCAAATGCGCTCCTTCATGTCATATGTCAGAGATTGACTTATTACAATAAAAAACAGTGTTTTCCATTCCATCACTGGCTAGGTGATAAATTTTTTTTGACTAACTTCATGAAGGGCAGAATCTTTCCTCTTCAGATAAGAAATTCTTTCTCTTCTTGAAACCAACTGACTTTTCAAAAATTTATTAAGAGTCTTAGGTAAAAAATGTTCCAATCATCTACCTGTAAATAAAGAAATAGCACCAGTAGGAATTTTTTTTTCAATAATAAAAGGAACATTCATGGAGTGCTAAGTTCTGTCCATGTATAACCTCATTTATAATCTCATAATATTGGCATGAGGCAGCACTATTATCTCTGTTTCATGGGTAAGTAAAGTGGGTGTAGAGAGGCCACGGAGCTTGTATAGTCACACAGCCAGCAGGTGGCAGAGTCCAGGGCTTTATGCGCCCCATATCCACGATAACAAACTCTTCCACAGCAGGAACATCCCCCACTGAAGCACATACAGCAAACATTGTAACACTGCATAAGATGACAAGGAGAAGCAGCTACGGGAAAAAGAAAAAAAAAAAAGAAAACAAGAGATGAAAGAGCAGGAAAAAAGAGAAGACAGAGAGAAAACAAACAGAAATACAAGACAGAGAAAGAGACAGGAAAACATAAAAAGGGAAATCAAACGTCCTCAGACCAAGCCCTTTTGAGACCCTCTGTCTACAATACAAACACCAGAGAAAACTAGAGTATTAAATGCAGTTATGTGGTGGGAGTTATATGGTGTTTACTACCAGCTGCTATTTTTAGGCAATGCTTTCAAGTACTATTCAATGAGTAAGAGAATATTAGAGTACCCAGAAGACTATATATAAAAACTTCAAGTAAGGGCCTCCCCTTGTGGCGCAGGGTTGAGCGCTGGGCTGCAAAGCTGCCCGCAGCCTCTGCAGTGCCGGTTCCATCCCCGGCCGCCAGCAAGGGTCCCACATGGCGCGTAGACCTCTCCTGCCGTGCCCGCTGCTCCCCTCAGCAGCTTATTTCGTCAGTCTGCCTGTTCTGCTCCCCACTCTGGCTCTGGTGAATTCTCTCACCCTCCTGCGCTTCTGACTGTACCCAGTGCTTGTATAAATAAAAAAATAAATCTTTAAAAAAAAAAAAAAAACAACTTCAAGTAAGTCCACTTATGTGCATTTTGCTTAAAAGTTTTGAAATCATGACAGAGGGAAACAAGATATTGTCACATACGTGTCCAGGGATTTACTTCAAATAGTCCCTTGTAGGCATCAATCACAAAAAGAGTCCCATTGGGCCCCGCCCGAATACCCAGGGGTCTCCCACAAGCAGGCTCATCATCTCGGGTTTCTAGGAAAACAAATAGACAGAAGTCAGTGACTGGTCCAAGATTTTACCCGTGCCCCCTCAGCAACCAAACGCCTCATTCTGACACATAAACAGTTAACTCAGGGAAAATTATCAGGACCCGGGTCCAACATCAGAATCCCCTAAAACCTCATGGGTTCAAGTTTAAACCCACAGCTTGACCTGAATATTATAGCCTGACTTGAAAATTGCATCCTTCTAAAAGTAAGACAGCTCTCTCTCTACCTGGCATCTAGGAAAAGCTACTCTTTTATTCCTTAATTATCCCACTTCACTACCTACATTGTCTTTAAACCTGTGGCAATGCATATTTACTGCAGAGTGCCTGCACAGGAATCCTTACTGTAGGGTATTTATTGCAGGGTGTTTACTGCATTGTTCACTGTAGGATGCCTAATGTAGAGTGTTCACTGCAAGATGCTTACTATAGGGATGCTTGCTGACAAAATATGGAGTATAAAAAGCCAGATCAGGGCCTCCCCGGTGGCACAGCGGTTGAGAGCCGGGTTGCAAAGCTGCCCGCAGCCTCTGCAGCGCCGGTTCGATCCCTGGCTGCTCCCTGGCCACCACTGGAGGAGGGTCCCACATGGCGCGCTGACCTCTCCTGCCGCCCGCTGCTCCCCTCAGCAGTGAACTTCGGTCCTTCTGCCTGTTCTGCTCCCCGCTCTGGCTCTGGTGAATTCTCTCACCCTCCCGCACTTCTGACTGTACCCAGTGCTTGTATAAATAAATAAATAAATAAAAATAAATCTTTAAAAAATAAAAAAATTTTTAAAAAATTTTAAAAAGCCAGATCAAAGAACCAAATGTAGATTCCATCACATGTGTGAGTGTAAGTGTCCACAAAGATATCTTAAAAGGTTTTCACTAAATGCTAATAATAGATATATCTGAGAAGATTCTGAAATGGCTTATTGTCTTCTATGGACTTTTGTGTTGCATTTTACAGTAAGATGTTATCATTTTGACAAAAATACACTAGCTATTAAAAAAAAACTCAATATGAGAAAATAAAAAGTCTTTGGACTACCAATTCTTAAACACTGAAATGCTTCTAATCTAGATTTCCAAAATCTGAATGACTTAGGATATTTTCACTTTGAATGATACCCCTGACATTCCTGTGAAGGTAATTCAGGAATTACATTTACATCAAAGTAATAACAAAGCTAACTGCTTTCTATAGCAGTACTCTGACAAGGCCTACTAATCTTCTCCAAAAGTACCCCAAGGATACACAGTGGCCTATGCTCACTACTGAGGGGACAGGTCCTGTGAGGTAGTCATGATACCATGGCCACTGCCTAGCTAGGAAAGTGTAGTGGACAGTCAGGCTTTGAGAGGACCAGAGGCCACAACAGCAATGAAGAGCTCACCCAACACCCCAGCCATGCTCCACCTGCCAGGTGGCAGTCATACCCTTTCTCATGAGGGGGAACCTGATTTGGGGAAAACAATGTCACAAAAAAAGGACCATTTGGCATATTTCTGAATGACTGGAAGAGACAAACTGTTATTCACAGAGGACTTGCTGATGGGGGACTGTCACTGACTTACTGCATGGACCTGAACCAAACCGGACGACAGTCTCCACTTGTCCATTTTCAAGTTTTATGACCCGGCCATCTGCTGTACCAGTAAACATCACATCTGTTAAAAAACAAATGAGAAAGAATAAGAGCATTAACTGAATAGCCAAAGAACTATGACTCATACCAACTTCTTCTATAATACAAGTGGCTTGTTGGTTCTTTTTCTTTGTCCACAGAGAAAAAGTGACAGTTCTGAATATGAAGAAGTGAATTCTGAGAATAGAGTCCTTAAAATGAGCAGCAATAAAAATAAAATGAGGAAGGCTTGAGGAATCAACACATGGGCTTGAACCTAACAAACAGAGCAAAAATGCAAAAGACACCAATGAATAAAACCACAAAGATTTTCTACTCTCAAAAGAGCAAGGATTCCTGGTCTGATGCTCAGCACTTAGGGGTTCATGTTCATGTCAGTCTCATGTCAGTGTATGTTGCCGATGCTGATTACATCCTACAAAAAGGAAGAATTTCTAAGAATTCCCTGAGGATGAAGTTAAAGCACATCAAGTGCTCCCCTTGACTGCATACATACTAAAATTGAAATAATACAAAAATAAGCATAGACTTTGCAATGTCATGGAATGTTCTATATTTTAAAATGTGTATTGCAAACTCTAGGGCAACCACTAAAAAAAAAAAATTGAGAATAATTGATACGCTAATAATAGAGATAAAATGCCCAATTAATCCTAGAAAAGGCATAAAGGCAATGAAAAATAAAGGCAATTAAGACAACAGAGGTATTAAACCAGTATCAATTATCACTGTAAACATCAATGGTTTAAATACACTAATTGAAAGAGACTCTCAGTATGGATAAAAAAACAGACCCAATTCTATTGTTGTCTACCAAAAAAAAAAATTAAATATAAAGACACACACATTCCTACATCACTCCACAATGTTTTAGTCAACAGTGGACTGCATATACAAAGGTGGTACCAATAGGCTATACCATATAGCCTGGGTGTAGAGTAGGCTATCGTAGCTAGGTTTGTGTAATTACACTCTATTATGTTTCTACAATGAAACTGCCTAATAACAAATTTTTTCAGAATGCATTTTCATCATGAAGGGACACAAGACTATGGATTAAAAATAAAGGGATCAATAAAGAGATATCATGCTAACATTCATCAAAAGAAAGCTGGAGTAGCTATATTAAACTCAGACAGAGAACAACTTCAGAACAAGAAACACTCTCGGGAGAAAGAAAGACATTAAATAATGATAAAAGGTCAATTCTCTAAGAAGACTTGACAATCCTTAATGGGTATGAAACTAATAAAAACTCATCCAAAAAAATGAGGCAAAACTGATAGATATGAAAGGAAAACACAGGCAAATCAAATATTAGAATTGGAGTACTCAGCATACCTCTATCAAAACTGGGCCGATCCTGCTGACAAAATTCAGCCATCAATCAACTGTATATAACGGACATTGATCAACTACTTTATCCAATCATAGCAATTATACATTCTTCTCAAGTTCACATGGAAAATTCACGAAGACAGACAACATTATACATTAACAAATTTTATGGAATATAGATCATATGTCTGCTCTCAGACCACAATGGAATTAAACAAGAAATAATGCCACCAAACTACTTGGAGATTAAACAACACACACTTCTAAATAAAACACAATTCAAATGAGAAATCTCAAGCAATTTTTGAATTAAATTTTGAACTAAATTAAAATGAACATACAATTTACCAAAACGTGTAGGATGCAGTAAAAGCAATGCTTAGTGAGAAACTTATAGCATTAAATGCATATACTAGAAAAGAAGAGCTGAATTCAATCATCTAAGCTGTCCTCTTAAAAAACTAGGAAAAAAAAGAGTATATTAAACTCAAGATGACAAGCACAATATAAACTAGAACAGTTACCAATGAAGATGAAAACAAGAAATCAGCAGAGAAAATTAACAAACCCCAAAGCTGGTTCTTTGAAAAGATTAATACAGCTGATAATCCTCTAGCCAAGCTAAGAAAAAAAGAAAAAAGCACAAATTATTTGTATCAAAAAATGAAAAAGGATACATCACTACAGATCCCATGGATATTAAAAGGATAATAAAGAAATATTATGAACAACTCAATGGCTATGAATTTAGTAACCTAGATGAAATGTATCAATTCCTTGAAACTAATACTTTGCCAAAAGTCACACAGAAGACAATCTTAATATGCCTACATTTATTGGGGAAAAAAGAATCAACAATTAACAACCTTCTGAAACAGAAAGCACCAGGAAAAGAAGGCTTCACTAATGAATTCCACCAAATACTTAAGGAAGATATGATACTAATTACCTACAATCTCTTTCAGAATATAGAGCTGGGATACAGGCCAGAGATGTGGGAGTGAGAGGATTCACCAGAGACAGAGTGGGGAACAGAACAGGCAGATTGTCTGAAATACACTGCTGAGAGGAGCAGCAGGAGAGACAGGAGAGGTCTGCTTCACCATGTGGTTTCTCCCTGGCCAGCCAGGGATTGAACTCGTGCTGCAGAGGCTGCGGACAGGTTCACAACGCTGCGCTCAACCACCTGCGCCACCAGGGGAGGCCTGAATCAGCACGAGTTCAATCCCTGGCTGATATTTACCCAAATGAGCTGAAAACATAAGTCCACACAAAAATCTGTCTTAGTCATAATTTCCAAAACTTGGAAGTAATCAAGATATCCTTCAGGAGGAGAACAGATAAATAAGGTATGGTATATAAAGACATGGACTATTACTCAGTGATAATAAGGAATGAGTTATCAAGCCATGAAAAGACATGGAAGAATCTTAAGTGCATGATTATTAAATGAAAGGAGAATCTGAAATCACTCCATACTAAATGATTTCAATTACGTGACATTCTAGAATAGACAAAACTATGGAAATAGGGCCTCCCCGGTGGCACAGCGATTGAGCGCTGGGTTGCGAAGTTGCCCGCAGCCTCTGCAGCACCAGTTTGATCCCCAGCCACCCGGCAAGGGTCCCACATGGCACACCGACCTCTCCTGCCGCCCGCTGCTCCCCTCAGCAGTGTACTTCGTCACTCTGCCTGTTCTGCTCCCTGCTCTGGCTCTGGTGAATTCTCTCACCCTCCCGCGCTTCTGACTGTACCCAGTGCTTGTATAAATAAATAAATAAATCTTTAAAAGATCCCTGGCTCTTAGTGAATACACATGTAAAATATTTAAGGGATTCTTTAAAAAAAAAAAAAAAAAACTATGGAAACAATAAAAATCTCAGTGGTGACCAAGGTTGAGAGGAAGGAGGGATGAACAGGTAGAACACAGGGGATCTTTAGGGCAGTGAAACTACTTTGTAGGATGCTATTATGATAGATACATATCATTAGACATTTGTCCAAATCCACAGAACGTAGGACACAAAGAGTGAACCTTAATGTAAACTATAACCTCTGGGTAATCATGAAGTGTCAATGTAGGTTAAGTAATTGTAAAAAAAAAGTAATAATTGGTGGGGGAAGCTTACAAATGGGGATAGTGAACATGTGGTAAATCTCTGTAGCATCTCTTCAATCTTGCTATGAACCTAAAACTATTTTAAAAAAATAAAGTGTAATTAAAAAATTAAAGCATGCTTACTGGCGAATATTTTCTCCAGAACACCCTCCACTGTCAGAAACATGCCAGCCATTCCTCAACACAATGTCCAAATGAGGCAGTAGTCGCCCTGGAGGCCTCCCTATAGTTTATAATTACAGGGAGAGAGGTACCCACTGTGCCTATCCAGAATTGTCACCAAGAAGATAACCAGATCCTTTAAGAGAGAAAAGGCAAGACCTGGTGACAAAGCATGAGTTACAGCCCAAGAGGAAAAATAAAAAGACAAAAAAAAAAAAAATGTTCTTTGAAGGATTTGTTTTAATCACTTTAATGCCTCAAAGTTCCAGCTTCAAACATCATTGTTTGATTACTTCACCAAGAAAAAAAAAGCCTGGGAAATTGATTAATGCATATCCATGTCTATATGCAAGAAATATTAGATCCTATTCATAAAAAGGGAAGTAACTATTCCTCTTAAAATAAGTGTGACTTTCCCAGCAAAATGAACGGAAACACACCAGTCTTTGAGTTAGTCAGAAAGCAGGGGCTGGGAGACAGAAGCTATTCAACACCACAGAGAAGCAGCTCTGACCTGCCTTCCCATCAAGAATCTCACGTGTCCACGCCCATTTCATGGGAAAAATACTACACTTTGGAATACAAAGCAGCATGCCAAGTTAAGTTGTTCAAATATTCGTATACCATTTTCAGGAACCCTTACATTAACTGTTCTTAGGAATCTTTTGATCCCTAAGCTTAAATTCTCATTATATCAGACAAAAAATGCCTGGTTACAGGCTGCTAGGGACTGAAGTCTCAGAGACTAAATTCTTGATCTTATGTTTGGCCAAGCCTAAAGCAGAGGTTACCCTTAAATGGAGTCACCAAAGCGAGTTTAAACAGAAAATTTGGAAGTGAAAGTTATTCATATTCTTTTCAAAGCTGAAATCTATACAAATAAAAAATGAAATCTACACAATGATAAACAGAGCTAATAAACAATGCCCTGTCAAGTAATACCTACTTAACTTTGATAAATGAACTATGCATCAATGTCTGCATTTCCTTTGTCCTTCATTTCAATGGGTCCAACACTTTCAAGAGAATAAAACACTTCATACATGTGAATTTGAAATTACCAGTATTAAAATGGTTGACCATGCAGAGACCTGAGACACTCCCATGGGGATGTCTGCTCCAAAAGTACATATGTCCATAGCTAAGAAAGAGGTCGAGGGCCCCCACCCAAGAGTAGTATGCCACTGTGCTGGACCGCAAGTCACAGTCTCAAAAGGACCCCAGTCAGGCTCCGTAGTTCCAGGGGTTTACTTACCCCCAATATTTGCTATGGACTCTGGGCCAATAAGTTGATTTTCAAATAGCCTTTCCGCCTGTCGTAACTTCGTATTTGGTTGCAGAACACCAAGCAAGAGAGGGGGTTCTTTGAAGCTGTAAGATAATGCAATTACAGGAATTTGTCTAAAAAAGTACAAGAAATAAGTGTTTGCTGAGGACCTACAACATGCAAAACTCCCCATTCTTTGACAAAGAAGGCATATTCCAATAACGTCCTTAGTTGCCAAAAACACAAAAACTTAGGAAAAAACTGTTCCAGCTATCAGGAAAAGTCATAATAAAAAAATAAAGATATAAATATGCCTATTACAAGAACTTTGGTAAACAGCTAACCATCTTGGGGCCTCTGTCCGCCCACAGCTCAATACCTGTCCAAAGCCTTGAGGCAGATCAGACTGTTTCACACTCTAACTTCTATTTTCCCAGCTGCTGGACCCTGCAGCTGTGATGGAGAGGAGCCTTACAACATTTCTTAACTGACAGCGATGCTTCCTTCTTTGTGGAAAGGACAAAAGGAATGAGAAGAGCCTGTTCTAGGACAGGCACTCCCACCCCATGGTGGCCCTGGCGCATTCTGCATCCCACTAATACTCTCAGGACCCATCCAAACTTCTCTCTGAAGTCGGCAGCCATAGGGACTGAATTCCTTTCCCTCAGACATGGCTCATATGTAAACAGGATGCTTCTCTCAATCCCTTAGCAAATCCTGATAATGCCACCTTCAAAATACAGACATCATTGACTGCCTTCTCCCCGTGTCCTCTGCTCCCACATTGGTCCAGGCCATCTTCTCTACCTTCCTTCCTCCCTGTCACCTATAGTCCAGTTTCAACATCCACATGAACCTTATGCTTTAAAGTCAGAACACAGCACCTGTCTGCTCAAAGTCCTGCCAGAGTCAAAGTCCCTGAAGTGGCTTTTAGCTCTCCATAGTCTGGCCTGCCCCTCTCACCTCCTCACCCCAGTTCACTCTGCCTTCCACACCCACCCCTCCCTGCCAATTAATGACCACGTAAGTCATCTTCCATAGAAAATCCTTCACACCGCTTTTCCTACCTGCTTAGTGAGGCCTCTTCTGACCACCTACTTTAATATTTACCACCACCCTCAAAGCCCAGTCCCGTAGTCCACTCTCTTTTTCCCATAGCACTGATAGGTTTCCCATTTCTCTGTTAAGTTTATTGCCTATGTCCTCCAGAACATATGCTCGATGAGATCAGGGATGTGTTTCTGTGGTTCCTGCTGCTATATTCCAAGTACCTAGCACAAGGGAGGCTCCTGGTGAACAATAGGAGGAAGAAGGGGGATATCTCTCAATTCTCTCTCCAACTTGCCCTCTAACAAGGTTGTTTCCTAGCCAGGCCACCAGAGTGGGAGAACTACAGGGGTAGTTGGTTGAGGATGGGGACAATGGGGTCTCCCTGGTGGCCTAGGGGTTATGTCCCAGTGCTGTCACCACTACTGCCTGAGTTTAATCCCCGGCCAGGGAGCTGACCCACATGGTGCAGCAGACCTCTCCTGTCTCACCTGCTGCTCCCCTCAGCAGTGTGTTTCAATAGATCTGCCTATTCTGCTCCCTACTATCTCTGGTGTATCCTCTCAACCCCCCATACCTCTGGCCTATACCCCAATTCTTCTATGCATAAAAAAGAAAAAGAAAAAGAAAAAGAAAAAGAAAAAGAAAAAGAAAAAGAAAAAGAAAAAGAAAAAGAAAAAGAAAAAGAAAAAGAAAAAGAAAAAGAAAAAGAAAAGCTCTCTGCCTTGCAAAGCACTTTTCTCCTTGCAATTCCTTCTGAGGCGGCAGCTACTCAGAACAAAATGCCACATCCCCCACCTTCACATGGGGGCAGAGGCCCTGTCTTCCAGTTTTGGTTTTCTACCTGCTTTTAAAAAACAAATAAAAAAAAACCTTGGGTTAACTAACATGTGATCATTCCAGAGGAATAAAGTAAAACTGAAATGTGCTTGCTTTGCTGAAAAGAACCTACGGACATACCTGGGTTCAAATTCTAGCTGTGGGAACATCCCACCTCCCAAGGTATGTGTGCAGACTGAACAACATATTCCTCCCAGTGATAAAGGAGGCATAAGTGATACTCAAGCACCCCCTCCATCCCTTGCCTAATTCCCTACACACACAAGACCTCAGAAATGTTTAGAATAAAACTAATCAGTATTTAGTGCAATGTCCCTGCCCACAAGAAAACTTAGATGAGAAAATGCAAAGGATGTGCAACAATGAACCAATGGAGCCTCCACTCCTGTAACAGAGCATAGAAGCATCGATGAAATGTGGCCCCCAGAACCAAAATCAGCGCTGCACAGCCAGCCAGGCCTGTGGACTCTTTGTTAAAGTCCGATTCTGTCAGCTCTTACTCCTGCTAAGCCCAGTTAGCACCTGCCACCTTTAGCTATGCCATTTAGGGTTAATTTCCAACTTTACCCTATTTTTCCCCATGGTTTGACCTGATCAGGATCACTCATTAATATTCCTTCCAAGCTCAAATTTTCCAAATATCGTTGCTGAGCTTGTCAGCTACAAATGTGATGAGTGTGTCTGGCACGATGCATGTGGCCAGGACACAGCCCTGCAGTACACACTCACCAGCAGTCATTTCAGTCCACATCTCACAACCACCCTGTGTAAGGACTTGGTTTCTATCCAGAAAGGCACAAAAGGTTATTTTTCACAGAAAGATAGGAATGTTTCTAGTTATTTATAAAAACATATTTATCAGTTAATGTAAAATTTAAAAGGAAATATAGTCATGTTTTGGAGGAGAAGTTTTGTTACTATGACTTTATTTTTTTTTTAAAGATTTATTTATTGGGCCACCCCGGTGGCACAGCGGTTGAGAGCCGGGTTGCGAAGCTGCCCGCAGCCTCTGTGGCACCGGTTCAATCCCCGGCTACTCCCCAGCCACTGGAGGAGGGTCCCACATGGTGCGCAGACCTCTCCTGCCGCCCGCTGCTCCCCTCAGCAGTGTACTTCATTCCTTCTGCCTGCTCTGCTCCCCGCTCTGGCAAATTCTCTCACCATCCCGCACTTCTGACTGTACCCAGTGCTTGTATAAATAAATAAAAATAAATCTTTAAAACAAAATAAAAAAAAATAAAGATTTATTTATTTATTTATTTATACAAGCACTGGGTATAGTCAGAAGCGTGGGAAGGTGAGAGAATTTACCAGAGCCATAGCGTGGAGCATAACAGGCACACTGCTGAGGGGAGCAGCGGACACAGCAGGAGAGGTCTGCGCGCAGGTGGGACCCTCGCCGGCAGCCAGGGATAGAACCGGCACCACAGAGGCTGCAGGCAGCCTCGCAGTCCAGCACTCAACTGCTGCACCACTGGGGAGGCCCTGTTACTATGACTTTAAAGACCACAGAATAGCTATTGGTCTGGCAGTTGGAAGTTATGACAGTCCTGTCAAAAGTATTCATTTTAGGGCCTCCCTGGTGCTGCAAGGGGTTAAGTCTGAGCACTATCAAGCTATCAGCAGTCACTGCAGCACAAGTTCAATCCCCAGCCAGGGAGCCGACCCACATGTCACAGCAGACCTTTCCTGTCTTGCCCACTGCTCCCCTCAGTAGTGTATTTCAGTATTAGCTCTGCCTGTTCTGCTCCCTACTCTGTCTCTGGCAAATCCTCTCACTCCCCACACCCCACACACACACCTATGGCCTACACTCCAGCTCTTGTATTCATAAATAAATAAAAATTAAATCTTTAAAAAAAAAGTATTCATTTTACTACCAGGCTGAAAATTTAGAAGTTAAAAATAATAAATAGAAAACAGCAATAAGCTCTATGGGCAGACGAGGGTGTAAAAACCAAACAGAAGCACAAAAATTAAAACTCTGGTAAGGTCCATGGAGACTTGCAGGGAAGAAGAAAAACAGTGTCCCCACCCCCTGACTTCTCAGGGGAGAAGGATACTGGAATTCCTGGGAGCCAGATCTCAGAAATTCTTATAAGTCTTTGGCAATGTGGACGACTGGTTCCAAGCGCAGAAAGCCCTCTGCAGCTGAGAAGCACTGCCCAATGCATGCTTTGCTGCACCCATGCCAATCACATCTGACCCTACTTAACAGTGCTGCCACTCTGCTCACATCTCTATCTGTGTCAAATATTTCCTGAAAAACACTGGCCACACCCCCTAGAAATCAGATGTCACCTCTGTTGTATCTCTGACAGTCCTCTTACCCCGCCCAAATGAGGAATACAAGGTCTCTTCGCATGGCAGATTTTTAGCCAAGTCCTGCAGCTTTCCTGGTGACTTTGCTCCCTAATAACTGAAACCAACTACATAATAATCTACTCTGGAAGGGTTTCTACCCCTCTCCTTCCCCTGCCACATTCTATCTTTACTATGATTTCCTGGAGGTTTATAAGTGAGTTCTAACTCTCAAGGGAGGTGGTTTAGTATCCTGGAGATAGACTTCCCAAAGCACTTCCATCAACTGAGCTCCCGTCTATTCAGCCGCACTGGTCCTGTACACCATGCCCCTTGCTCCAGGCTCAGAGATGACTGAGGTGGAGCAGAAGCTGGTGGCTCTGCTTTTCTGCCATTGCCAATAGAACACAACTTGCCCTAGACAGTTGCTCTTTGCTCTTTTTGCTCTGAACAGTAATAAAAAAAGCCTTTTTGTTGTAATCATTAGCATTTTTCCCAAACCTTAGTTCATTTCTGTTCTTTAACTCTCTGCCACTCTTGTTTTTGTTTTGCATTTGGGGCCCAACCTTCCATTTCTGTGTATGTCACTCCCTAAATCTGAACCCCAGAGAGAGACTCCTGTCCACCATGCTGGTTCCACCAGGTTTCTCCTCTCCTTTCCTTGTCAGACTCATCTGCTCCACAGACAGTATCACTGTGTGACTTCCAGCCCCTCCTGTGCCCTGTTTCCTTTCAGGTTTTGGTCAGAAGCACATACTGATCTTTCCTCCGAATTTCTTTACTACTCTTTCCACACATAGAATCACCTTCACTGAGATCAAAGGTCTGCAGCTGAAGCCCTATCTCTCCCTCTACAACACAGAAACTCCACCTCCACCTACTGTCACTGCTCTCAGTCTTTCCAAAGCCAGCAAATCAGTCCAGGTTTTGATTCCCAGCTGTGGTCGCAGGTCATATTTCCACTTTGCCAAATGGAGTATCCAGAAAGGCCCAAATGAGTTTCTATTTGGAGTCACATCCTACATGTGTTAATTAGCAAGACAGCCCCCCCACCATGCCAATGCCCCTTGGAGAGGACACCCAGTGTGCTCTTGACCCCACTTCAGGCAGAAAACACATGCAAAGGCCTAGCAGCGCATTAGGAATTACAGAGCCAACACTTTCATGAGTCTCCAGTGCCTAGGGCCTTCACCCATTCTCAATCTTATGTGAATGTAAGCTGATTGTATACATAAACCTTTACATACATATGTTAATCTAAGGTCAAAACTGTGTCTTCTATCTTTGTATCCAGCTGGATACCTAACTCATCACACAGGTCCTGAGCACATTTTTAATGAGTTGAATCCAATATAAAGCCTTAACTTTTAATTATAAAACACTAATACATTATGCAATTATACATGTAATATTTATAATAACAAGACATGATTCTTATGTGATGTTTTTAAAGTCTTACAAGGACTAACTCACTTAAAACAAATGTCAGACAGTTTCATCCACCTGGGCAGTTTCAAGAACTGGGAGTTTACTGACAACCCACTTGCACCAGCCCAATATCAATGTCAAATCATCACACCAGTAAAAGCCTGGCTCTGCACTGTCATAAATACAAAAGTGAATATATTTCAAGGGACCCCAATTGTATACTATTTTTTTTCAACTTATAATGGACTGCATTAGTCATAAAGCCCGGTGAAGAAAGACAACTTAGAACAAACAGAACCCTAATTACAAGGTTCTTGTAAAAAAAAAAGCCATTACTTACAAAATTTAAATAAGGTAACAAGCTTAACCTCCTTTTTGTATCCTTTTGTCACTTCAAATGAATTCAGGTTGTTGCTAATACATTTCTCTTATTTGGATTTTTGTTTTTCGTTTGAACAGTTTTGTTTTTGAAACAATAGCAGGGACAATACATGCATATACTCTGTGTAACATCTAATTCAACATACAACAGGCACTAAAGAAATCACAAACCTCTCAATCCATCATAACTTACCTTACAGACTAGATTGGTTTAATGACTCAATAAATGATTTCAACTTACTATATTTTGTCAAGCAGCCCCTCCCAGGGACAGCTCACCTGAGAGGCTGTGGATCTATAGGGGAATCCACCAGCATCATGGCTCCAAGCAGGGGAATGGCAAGAGAGACAGCCAACATCAAGAAGGTCACCCGGAAAACTCTGCCACTGAAGGAGCTGTCAGAAATAAAACAGACCAAGGCAATCAGCAAAGGCTCAGGAGGTGACAAGCTAGCTGGTAGCGTCTACCCACCAGGAGGACCCAACCTTCCTGGCTTGTGATTAAACTTTAACACTGCTCACTAGGACTGACAAACATACCTTTGTTCTTTCTTTTTAACCACCCAGCTCTGTGAGACATTCTTATTAGTTATTTTCCAGATAATATTAAAGAGGCTATATCTTGAATCCTCCAGCAGAATTTTAAAGAAGGCAAACCCAAAAAAACTGGTGAACATAAAATGTAATGGGAGAAAAGAAGTACAATGAGGTTAAGGAGATAAACTCATCTACAGATGAGATACACTATCTACATTTTGTGTCCCCAAATGCCATGCTACCTGGCACATGAATTCAAAGCAGCAGAACTCAGAATTGTGTATCCTAAGAGTCTCACATTTTGCGGATAAAAGAGACAGAGACAAATTCATGAAGCGAATGGAAGTGAACAATTTCCTAAGTGTCCAATTCCTCAACCATTTTGCAGGTCACACCTTTAAGAACACAAGAAGAAATTCTAGCTTTTCCACCTAGCAGAATTCTGACAAGATACTAACATTTATAAAGCATGCCTAAAATGACAATTCCAAATGATCACTTCTAAAGCCTCGAGAAAGCTGAGGCTTAAAGTATGCCTAAAATTTATAAAGTATACCTAAAATTACAACTCCAAATGATCACTTCTAAAGCCTCAAGAAAGCTGAAATTCATTTTGGTAATCTTGAGTAAAGTTTTTGGACAAATGACCAATAGTGACTAAAATCTCTCTCACTCACTCCTCGCATACAGTATTCATCTGGCAAGCAAGGGAGGATACTTAGCCTCCTGTCACTACATAAACTTCATAGGAGCATTACACTAACATTAAGTGTCTTCAAATTCACTAAATTCTTGACACCAAGATTAACTTAAAGCAAATAAAAATCATAAGTTTCTAAGGAAGAGAATCTTCTATCAGAAAAAAACAAATAACCTCAAAAAAAAAAAAAATCAAGAGACATTTAATAAAACAAACTTGACTTAAGGTCAATGTTTTGTTTGACTTTCAACAGGATAGTCTTCTGCTGCATAAACCTGTTCCAGGTATAATGTTGAAATGTAAGGGCCAGGGTGCCAGTCCTAACTTTCCGAATAACCAGTCAAGTCAGTTCAGGTGAGTTTCTTCACCCCAAGGCCCACGGGTTCCCCATTGTAAAACAGGGTGTGTGGCAGAGTAACCTCAGTGTCCCACCCAGTTCTGAACATTTAGATTTTGTTAAATGAATAAAGCAGGAAAGAAATTACTGAAGAAATCACTGGATCCCTATAAATGGGATCATACAATTCATGAGTGGCTTTTGTCACTCAGCATATTTCAAGGGTCACTCAAGAGGAAATATGTATTAGTACTTTTCTTTTTGTGGCTATATAATATTGCACTAAATGCATATACCATGATTTGTTTATCCGCTCATCTGCTGATGGACATTTGGGTGGGAGGTGGAAATGGGAAGTGATTACTTAATGGGTACAAAGTATTGTTATGGGGTGATGAAAAAGTTTTGAAAATAGAAATAGTTGGGTGTTTGCCCAACACTAAGTATCATTGAACTGTACACTTTAAGGTAATTAATTTTATGTTAGGTAACTTTCACTTGTAAACAGTAATATTCGAAAATCCTATGTAAATGAGATAGGAAGGCTAGGAAGTTCCCACACATGCCTAAATCAGCAAGCTGCAGGTCCCAGCAAGCTTCATATGCCCCACAGGAAGTGACAATATTTCAAGCCCATCCAGCAGAACTTACAGAGGCCCTCTAGTTATAAAAGGGGATTCAGAAAAGTTCAAGTGGGTCTCCCCATGAATCCACATTCGAATCTGCCTCTTTTCTCCTGTTCCTGAATAAATCTGTTTTGATGTTGGAAAAATCAGTGGCTTAAGTTTGAGGTCAACATACCTCAATTTAAAAAAAATTAACAGTGATGGAAATCTAGATTGTGATAAAACTTTCATGTAGTTATTGGTGCAAAACTCTAGAATACACTAAAAACCATTAAATTAAACATTTTAAACAAGTGAATTTTATGACATATAAATTAAATCTCATAAAGATGTTTTTTTCAAAAATCAATAACTCAACTATGCAAACTGCCCCTCCAAAGCAGAGACTCGGCCACTCTAACTCAGGTGATTTTTTTTAAGTGGTCTAAAGTCCAAGTATCTGTACAGTAATGCAGGGCTGTTTACCAGTACAAATAAGAATGACTTTGATCCTCTGTTCTTCTATAAACAGAAACCCAGAGAGAGACAAAGGCCAAATGCATGGAGAAGAGGAGTGGCTTTCAGCAGTGAGTGCTGACCACAGGACATGGCACAAATCATCTCACCTGGGTCCTGTCCTTGAAGGAGGCTGAGGTAAGCCAGTGAAAGGGCAGGAGGCCCTGGCAGGAGGCCCTTGCAGGAAGCTGCATGGTGCAATCTTTCATAAAAATGTTAACACTGACCAAAGAGGTACTTCACCTTTTCCTGGAAAAAATGATTCTACATAAAATAGGCTCCTCTCATCTGGCCCATACTCTTAATTCCTCTAACATACTGTAGGTTACATTTTACGCCATGTGGGTAGCTCCCTGGCTGGGGATCAAACTCGTCGTGCTGCAGTAGCTGTGGACTGCTTCATAGGTTGCATCTTAACCACTTGCTCCACCAGGGAGGCCTGTCACATTTTAAGTATCTTAATTTGGTAATATGATTCTGCGCTTGTGACACCTGGTTGCCCCTTCACACAATGGTAAAAGGCCCAATTATCTCCAAAACAAAAGTCCAGCCAGGACTGAGAGCAACAGCTAGAAAGGCAGTCAAAAGTCAGGAGGATGACCTTCGTCCCACATGGCCCATTCCTGCTGGAGATCCAGCCAATATCCCCTCACATTCAGAAAACAAAAAACTAGAGAAGAATTAGAGGCCACCCGGTCCAGTGCTCCTATGTGGCTAGCCCTGGATCTCCTACACCAGGAAATGCAGACATCTTTAAACAAGGTGGGGAGATGCTGCCCAAGCAAGTTCAGAATGAGCCTGGGAACCCTTTCCTTTATGCTCCCCAGATGTTCCTGTTATGCTCCTGGACACCACCAACTTTATCCAACCTCCTCCCCGGTAAAAGAAATCCTTCAATCCCCCTCTGGCCAAACATCATCCAACTTCTATTGAAAAGTTCTATGATCAAGTTTTAGAAACAGCAAACTCAAGAGCAATGCTGTCCAATAGAACTTTCTGCAATGACAGAAATATACATATGTGGCTACTGAGTGCTTAAGATGGGGACTAGGATGTTCTACAAATGTTTATCTGACCTGGGGTTATTTCTTTACTGTTGGATGGGACCTAATAGGCCCAGCAGTGTCAAACCCCAATTGGTACCATATACAATTATTTTAAAATAGCCCAAACAACCAAATTGTTAGCCATTTAGAACCTGCTTCCTTTGTATACTGTGTGAAACTTCCAGGGTGGTCCCCTGGAAAAGGGGAGGTTCCAGGTTTCTGCCCCACCCGAGGGTTCAGCTCAGCAGAGAGGAGAAGCAGTTGAAGAGGAGATTGGAGAAGGGAGGAAACAGGATAGAGAGCCAGGAGACCTGGAGGAGGCACATGGAGCAGAGAGACATATGAAGAAACTACGCTTGCTTCTTCCTAGACTGGTTGAAACAGATGTGGGTGAGAGACCCATAGGGAGGATAATTATGGCAGCTTTTATCTTGATTTTGATTTTGCTCTTTTCCTCCCAGACTTGTCTGACTGTTTCTGACTCTTTTCTATGGTTCCCCACCGAAAGGTGCTTTAGACTTGGGGCAGGCTTTCAGGCCTTGCTTTGGCCAACCCTGTTTAGCTGGATATTTACCCATGAGGGGATGGGTTACTTCAAGTGCTTGATTAGGAAACTACATTCTTTGTCTTTTCTGTATTGCACACTAATTGTATTAAAGTTCTTTTCCATTAAAGGTCTTATATGTTTTGTCTTAATGCGGCAGATGGCAGATCCTATTTAGAGCAGGCAGGTTTGTGGGTTGTGGGGTGCCTCACTCCCTGTCCTGTAACAATAAAATGGGCCCTCTCGCCTTGGAGATCTCTGACCCCAGATACAGAGCCCTCTTTCTTCTCCCTTTTGCCCCTCAGCCCCTCCCCTTTGGCATGGTGGTCCCCTTCCCTTCTGTGCAAGGCACCCCCATATGCAAACCTGTCCAAGAGTCACCCAATAAAGCTTCTGTATGTGACTACTACCTCATCATCATCTTCTCCCTTGGTCAGTTCCCAAATCCCTCAAATACCCTACATAGTACAAATGAGGAAATGAATTTTAAAATTTTAGTTTTCATTTTGACTAATTTAAATATAAATAGTTGTGTGTATAACTGTAAACACATGTATATTTACCATCATTTACAAGCATTTAACAATCACCTCTGTGTATTCTAGTATAAATAAGCAAATTCCAGA
Source organism: Talpa europaea (assembly GCF_964194135.1). Taxonomy (NCBI): domain Eukaryota; kingdom Metazoa; phylum Chordata; class Mammalia; order Eulipotyphla; family Talpidae; genus Talpa; species Talpa europaea. Next base: position 40,208,431 of record NC_140078.1, read on the forward strand.
TGGTGACAAGTATAATGAAGAACAATACAGCAGGGTCAGAGTCTAATAAACCGAAGGGATGGCTACACACACAGGTCAAAGCAGATGACCTCTGAACTAAGACTTCAGTGAAACTGGGAGAAATCAAATCTTGGGGCAGAACAATACAGGCACAGCAGCCAGTAGGACTCAGCAAGTACTTGGCAGTGATTGAAGAACACATGCTTTGAAGATTAACTTTTACCCCCATTTCCAAACCTTGACCACAGAGGTGGAATGAGTGAAACAGGAAGATTGAGGAGAAAGATGCTAATACAGTTCAGTCCAAAACCAGGGCAAGATCCCATAGAGCCCTTTGGGCCATGGAAGCCCCTGTGAGCAAGCTAAGTGTCCACAAAAGCTGCAACCGCATTTTCCCAACTGTTTGACCAAGGGAAACTTGATCACTTGGGTTATCTCACACATGTTCTGAGAAACATGCATCCCCCTGAAAGAGTCGAGGTCTGCCCTGGGAGCAGCAAACCCATGCCCTCTTGGACAGCCCTCCCTAGAAATGATGCCTGCCATCACCTGCCTTCAGCTCACTCTTCTCCGTGGGCAGCCCAGGTCCTGTAGCCCATCCTACAGTCCATTTTGTGGGGATCCTCAGATGTGGGACTTGCAGAACACTCGCATACCTGGTTGTTGCAGGGTTTAAAGTTTTATCATAAGTGTGATAGTCAGAATTGAAAGCAAAGCTCTAGTATAAACCATAAACCATCCTTCCACAAAATAGCTTTAGTTTTGAAAACTGAAAAATAAGAGAACTTCACATAAAAATCTAGGTTTTTCAGCTTCTACTGGCTGAACCCCACATGAATCCCAAAGCTACAGGGAGACCACTCTCCTCTCCTCCCAGAACCACCCGTGCTGGAAAATAGTCCCATATCTGGCTGTTAAGACACTCAAACAATGTGACTGATGTGTGTGCTTAGAACACAGAAGGTGTTCACTAAATGATGGGGAAGATCCCTTTGTGAACATCAGGTCAGAGTTCTTGGGCTAAGAAGGGGGTGTGGATCCAATGCTCTGGGCACTCCTGCATTAATTTCAGCCCAAGATGCATTAACTTTTTGGCAAGCCCATCTCACTGCTGGTTCTGCAAACCCTCAGTCAACCACAATTCTGCATCTTCTCCACATCTGTCCCGACTCTGCACACCTGCATTATGCTACCTAAATAAAGCATACTCCTCAGCGTCATATGTTCCTACCACATTCTCCTTCCCAATCTTCAATGACACATCCAGAAAGGTTGGCAACTTCCTGTCCCAGGTGCAACCTGGGGAAACAACCTGTTTTTCCCAATCTCTAGGAACACCCTGAAGCAATGCTCACCTCATGAGGGAAATTTCTCTAAGGGTAAGTGAGCAATCAGAGTGATGCAACAAAATTTGACAACTACTGTTGGCTCAGCCATCACTTACAAAATCCTCTAATTTCACCAGCCAAATCTGAAGTGTTGCTCTAACACCTTCTGCACACAGGAAATCAGGATCTTGAGGCAAGGACTGAAGTAAATTGAATAATATATCTTTCAAGGCTTCCCTTATTCTGTTTAGCACAACTAAAGTGTGACTGATATTGCCCTCCCTGGTGACACAGGGGTTAAAGTCTCAGGGCTATCAAGCTACCAGCAGCCCCTGTGGTATGAATCTGATCCCTGCCAGGGAGCTAACCCACATGGCACACAGCTCTCATGTCTCGCCCACTGCGCAAGAGCAGTATTATTTCAGTAGATCTGCCTGTTCTGCTTCCCAGTGTCTCTGGTGCATCCTCACACTCCCTGCACTTCTGGCCTATACGCCAGTTCTTGTATGCATAAATAAATAAAAATAAATATTTTAAAAAATAAATGTGACTGACAAATTCCATGACATTGAAAATGACCTGTGATTTTTTTGGAAAACCGTGAGTTGCACCTCCTAGGTACAAGGTGACCCCTGGAACCTGAGATGGTCAAATAGCAAGAAGTACAGCCTCCTCAAGTGACAGTAATTCAAATTTGTTTATTTTTCACATTGCTTTAAACTAAGACTCCTTCATTTTAGCACAGAAGATAAATAAGATACAGGGCCTCCCTGGTGGCATAAGGGTTTAAGATGCAACCTATGAAGCTATCCACAGCTACTGCAGCACAAGTTTGATCCCCAGCCAGGGAGCTACCCACATGGTGTAAAATGTAACCGACAGTGTGTCAGAGGAATTAACAGTATGAGCCAGATGAGAAGAGCCTATTTAATGTAGAATCATTTTGTTCCAGGAAAAGGTAAAGTACCTCTTTGGTCAACGTTAACATTTTTATGAAAGATTGCACCATGTGGCTTCCTGCAAGGGCCTGCCCTTTCACTGGGTTACCTCAGGCTCCTTCAAGGACAGGGACCTCCCTTTGGGCCCGAATGAGATGATTTGTGCCATGTCCTGTGGTCAGCACTTTACTGCTGAAAGCCACACGTCTTCACCATGCACTTGGCCTTTGTCTCTCTTTGGGTTTCTACTCATAGAAGAACCAAAGGATCAGATAATAATTATAACCTTGCATTAGTATGTTCAAGTGCTTAGCTCATCTGTTCCACCCTGAATAAAAGGATTAAAAGTCCAAATTTCCCATTATAGCTCAAATACAGAAATCCAAGAGCCTTGGCATAAAACCTTATTACAAAGCATAATTTTAAAAATATGCTTCTCAATCACTGTCCAGCTGCCAATTCTATCCTTCATTCATTTTAATTTTTCTTTTAACTCCATTACTCTGTAACTTTATATAAACCACTTCGCTCAAATGGACATCTATGACTTCATCAGGAAAACAGAGCTAACCCACCTTTCAAGCCAAGAGTGAAGAAACAACCCAGGGTATGGTTAGGCATTCCTTCCACTTTCAGTTCACCCACTAAACACAATGCTTTCCTGCCTTATAGTGAAGCTCAACTTTTAAGATAATCAAGAAGACAACTAGATGAACTACTAGAAATGACTACAAAAGAAATGGAAAATGTTAAAGAACTGCACGAGAAAATTAAGAAAAACAACTACAGGATTATAATAATAAAAGTAGAAAGATGGAGGGTAGAGGGGAAAAACAAGAACTCACTTTGAAGGGAATCAAACAAATAAGATTAAGAGAGAAACACAGGAAAATAATACCAGTGTGCATGTACAGAAATGTCAAGAAAATATTTTAAATAGTTATAGTGTAAAAGGTACACTGGAAAAGACCAGCAGAAACAGAGGACTTAGAAACATCAAATATTCCTCCTTTAAGGAAGAAATCCCCACAGAGAAACTGTAAAACAATGTCAATAACTCTGCCCCTCTGCTCTAGGGCCAGGAGACTCAGAGGAGCACAACTGAGCTTGGGCCCAGTCAACAAGTGCCCTCATGCACCATAAACCCTTGTTTTCAACACAGTGCACCTCATGACAAACTCAGAGCCAGCTGCTCTTTCATTTCTCGTGTAAAAGTATAGGCAGAAATGCTGTGTTTTCATGATTTCTGTAATAAAGCACTGCCAGTCATTGTTTGTCTATTCTGAAAGGTTCCTCAGGCATCAGCAGATATCCACAGTCAATTGGATGATCCACCAATTTGCTCCATCTCTCCCAGGGCTAGCACTGAAAGTCCACATCCTTGAGAACTCTGAGTACAGGACAAAGAAGTATGGTTGGTCACCCTACAATCAGGATTTTACATGGCAGCACATTCCAGACCTTTCCACTGGTCCAGAAGTCAGATTGTACCAATCACCATTCTAGAGACTTACCTCTAACAGGCAAATCTCCTTCTACCTTGTTCCTCTTATCACCACCAAAGAATGAATAAATTCTGTCTGTACAGGCAAAACCTGTTCCTCATTCAGTAGTTCAGTATGTACTACACCCATTGGCATATCAATAACTATTTTCAATATGTCCATCAACATATAAGTCAGTTAGTTCCACAACTTTTGAGCGTGTTTTTTATGGGGCCTCTTGGTTCTCAAAAAAAAAAAAAAAAAAAAAAACCTCAAAGTATGAGATTCAGGGCACAAAATTTTAATTCAAGGCAAAAAGAGAAGTTTAAGTTTTTTATATTGAAATAGTTGTTTAACTCATGCTTCACTTTTTAGGTAACAAAACACAGCATACTTAAATTCTGGAAGGTTGCGGAAGCAGCAAATCCCAAAATCTGCTTTCTGTGTATATGGACGCTTTCAACAAGCGTTCCATGCCTCTCCGTCCCTACGCGGGAAGATCTGCGAGGCTGAATTCTCGCCAAAAGTGCCTAACAATGTCACTTGTGTTCTCTGCTCTTTCTGAAAATCTAGGTGAAGCCTGGCCAGGCAGAGAGAGGGGGCCAGGTGCAGATAAGCAGGTAGAGGCCAGTTCTTCGCTGGACCGCCAGGAGCGACCCGAGCATCTTCGCGGACCTCCCTTCAGGAAAGTGCCAGCGGGAGATGGGGGAGACTCTGGGCCAGGCGCGGCGCCTCTCCCCGCAGGTCGGGCGGGCCAGCAGGAGCGCGGCGAGTGGAGGGGCGCGGAGGTTCTGCGCAGGGCGGGGGTGAGGGGAGGCTGGGGCCGGCGCGGCGCGAGATGCTCAGGGACCCCGAGAGCCCGACAGTGGAGCTGCGACTGGACGTGGGGCGCAAGCCACGCCTGAAGGCCCTGACAGGTGCAGCGCCGGCCGGGGCCCGTCTTCCCCGGACCCTGAGTTTGGCGGTGGAGCCCGAATGAGGCGGCGCCCGGCGCGCTCGGCACTGCCTGTGCCTGTCGCGGTTACCGCCGCGTCTGGGCAAGGGGGTCGACCCCACCGCGGCGGCCCCGGCCCGCGGGCCCGGCCTACCTGCCCTCCTTCGCCTCCGGGGCCGGCCCATCGTCCGTGACCACCTGCGGCCGCAGGGGCCGGCGCTGCCGCAGCCCGTCCGCCTCGCTCATGGCCCCAGTGCCCCGGCCGCCCCGCGCCCGCCGCTCGGACACAACAGCACCGCCCTCGGCCCCGCCTCCCGCCCGGGCGAGCGGAAGTGACGCGTGGCCCCGCCCCGCCCCCGGCCCGCGGCGGCGCGCGCGGCAAATTCGATCTGGGCCACGAGCCGCCGGGGCGCCCGGCGCTGCTCTGGGACGGCCCCTGCCTGGCCGCCGCGGGGGACGCGCGTAGCCTGATTCCGAGCCCGCCCTGCAGGGCTCCTCCACCGCCTGCTGTGAGGACTCGTGTGCCCGACCGAGGTGTCCGCCCTTCGTAAAGGGGGGAATTGTTAGGGGGAAAGGCTGTCCTAAAGCTAATCCCATACAGGCTTTGTGGACTCCACCCTCACCCCAGGCCAAGCCAAAGACACTGGGAACTCCAAATCCCATCACCACCAAACGGAAGGCGGCTGGGACCTGAGGGTGGGGTTAAGCAGCCAGGTGGATACAAAAGGCAGACATGTGGGCTTTGGGGATCCCCCATTTTGGCTCTCCGGCCAGCTCTGAGAGTAACTTTGGGTTTCCAGGTCGTCGGATCGGGTAGGACGCATTAAAGACTTTATTTCCCTATTTTCTCCCTGAGTTGTACATTTTCCTTATTTCTTCTTCTCTTGTAAATAAACCTTTTATTAACCCTTTTGCGTGTGTCGGTAGTAGAGTATTCATAAGTCCCTTTAAAGCGTGCGGGTGAGGACCCACAGCCAGGAACCCGTTCAATATCGGGGCTGCCCTATAACAGTGTCTGTGTGGAGGATGAGGCCGCTTACTAAATTACCCTGGCTCCTGGAGGCAGGGTGCAAAGTAACGAGGTCATGTTCTTGGAGATTCAGAGGGCAATAGCCCTCTCCTGAAAATTGTTGTATGACCTCTTAGCAAACAGATCTGGTTTAGGAGGAAATTCAGGCTAAAAAATGTCCCTTTGGGGGCCTCCCTGCAGTGCCCTTTTCCATCCTGCTGGCAGTGGAGCAACCCACATGGCGCGGCGACCTCTCCTGTCTTGCCCGCTGCTCCCCTCCGCATTGTATTTCAGTAAGACTGCCTGTTTTGTCCCCAACTCTGTCTCTGGTGAATCCTCTCAACCTCCCGTGCATCTGGCCTGTACTCTGGTTCTTGTGTAAATCTTCTTTTAATCTTATTTTTATATTCCCCATACAATTGCGACCCCCTTATTTTGACCCCACTCCCTTCTTTCGCCGCCCCCCCCCCCATACTGTGTCTCTGGTTCATAGTTGTTTGTTGATTTTGATTTTTTCTTTCTTATAGTTATTCTTTTTCCTGGTCCCTTATTTAGGTTTTCTAGATTCCTGCTATGAGTGAGACCATCCGGTATTTTTCTTTTTCTTTCTGGCTTATTTTGCTGAGTAGGATCCCTTCCAGCTCTATCCATGTTGCTGCAAATTGCATGTGTTTATCTTTTTTGAAGGCTGAGTAATATTCCATGGTGTATATGTACCACATCTTCTTGAGCCAGTCATCTATTTTTGGGCATTTGGGTTGTTTCCAAAGCTTAGCTATTGTAAACAGTGCTGCTATAAACATAGGGGTGCAGTTGCTCTGTGGAATTAATGTTTCTGTGTCCTTTGGGTAAATACCTAGGAGTGGAATTGCTGGATCATATGGAAGCTCTATCTTTAGTAGGTTGAGGAATCTCCACACAGCTTTCCATAATGGTTGGACCAGTTTGCACTCCCACCAGCAGTGCAGGAGAGTTCCTTTTTCTCCACAACCTCGCCAATATTTGTTGTTGCTAATTTTTTTAATATGTGCCATTCTCACTGGTGTAAGATGGTATCACACTGTAGTTTTGATTTGCATTTCCCTGATTGCAAGTGATGTTGAACATTTTTTCATATGCCTGTTGGCCATTTGTATATCCTCTTTGGAAAAGTTTCTTATTAGCTCTTCTGCCCATTTTTTGCCTGGATTATTTTCTTTGTTTTTGTTGAGTCTTGTCAGCTCTTTGTAGATTTTTGTGATCAGTCCTTTATCATTAGTGTTGTGTGAAAAAATGTTCTCCCAGTTGGTGGGGTTTCTCTTTGTTTTGGTTATTATCTCTTTTGCTGTGCAGAAGCTCTTTAATTTGATGTAGTCCCAGCTGTTTATCTTTGCCTTCACTATCACTGCTTTGGGTGATGTGTCTGTAAAGATGTTTTTGAGGTGCATGTCATGTAGTATTTTGCCTGTATTTCCTTCTATATATTTTATGGTTTCAGGTCTTATGTCTAGTTCTTTAATCCATTTTGAGTTGGCTTTTGTGCGTGGTGTGAGGTAGTAGTCAAGTTTTTTTTTTTTTTTGCATGTAATAAATCTTAAAAAATAAATTTAAAAAAAGTCCCCCTGGGAAAGGCCAGACGTCTTGGTGACACTTTCAACAGACGTGTGAAGTTTACTCTTAGGAAAAAGGGTGGATTATATTTATAATAGGAATTTATAATGTATTATATTTATAATAGGAATTATCATTAACGTGTCCACCGAGAAGGAATCGGGCTATAATATATTAAGAAAGCTTTTATTTGAGAATAAGAAACATGATCTCCTTCCACAACCACCAATGTATTCCCCAGGATCAGGGGTTAAGGAAGTTCTGAAGGGTGGAGCAAGGGCTGGTGCTTAAGTTTTAGGTCATTTTTTGAACTTTCAGATTTGTTGGTGGGAGTTTTCATACAGATAGCTGCAGTGTGGGATCCAATGCTGGGCAGGTGGCATTCGCGTTTCTTATATAATAAGGAGAGAATAGGTGTTGCTGTTCTTTGTAGTCATCAATAAGGAGAAAACAGTGAGTGGATACTCTGTAGTGACTGATTGGGAGTTCAGTCAGGCTCTTTACTTTTCACCTAAAAATCCAATTAGAGGACCTCGCCGTGGCACAGCGGGTTGAGTGCCACACAGTGACCCTGTCCATATCTCTGCAGTGCCAGTTCCATCCCCGCAGTGCCAGTTCCATGCCCACTGGCTGGCGAGAGTCCCACATGGCGCAGCACGCCTCTCCTATCGCTCCCGCTGCTCCCCTCAGTAGCGTATTTCGTCAGTCTGCCTGTTCTGTTCCCCACTCTGTCTATGGTGAAACCTCTCACCCTCCCGCACCTCTGGCCTGTACCCCAGCTCTTATATAAAAATAAATAAATCTTTTTTTAAAAATCCAATTGGAAGGAAGATGGAGCCTGTTTGATTCAAAATTGGCCCCATAATTATAATAAAATCATGAGAAAGTGAAGCCGGTGTTCACTGTTAACATGATTACAGCTGCTGCTGCCACTGCTTTTCACCCCAGTAACCCTTAAACCACCAAATGAGTTCTTGTCCTATGAAGCCATAAAAAGGAATTCATAGAGGGGCCACCCTGGTGGTGCAGGGGGTTAAGATGCAGTCTGTGTAGCTGTCGGCAGCCCCTGCAGCACGAGTTCAATCTGGCCATGGAGCAACCCACATGGCTCAGCAGACCTCTCCTGACTCACCCGCTGCTCCCCTCAGCAGTGTTCCTTGGTCGATCTGTCTATTCTGTTCCCCGCTCTGTCTCTGGTGAGTTCTCTCACCGGCCCCCGTGCACCTCTGGCCTGTGCCCTGGCTCTTGTGTACATAAATAAATAAATCTTTTAAAAAAAAAAGGAATTCATAGACAAACCCTCAGGTAAATAAGTAGAGAGAAGCAAATCCTTATTTAGAGAGTAAAGAAACATTTATTTAGAGGAGAAAGAACAAAAGCAAAGACTCCAAGACTGCAATGCCAAGAAGAGGCAAAAGACCCCACCATATGGGCTTGTATCTATGGGATGTTTAAACCTTTTTTTCTCTATTTTAAAATGTCATCATCCTACTTTCTAATTGGTTCTTTCTTCAGTGGCTATACTTCTCCGGGCGGATGTGCCCATTTCCCCAGCTCTTAGTTTTTCCTTTTTCTTCCCCTGTCCAAGGTCTCTTTAACTATACTGTCCCCATTAGCCTTAAAGTTTAGCCTTAAAAGTTACTGCCCCTACTACCCCTTCTGGATTTCTGACGTCATCTCTGGAGTATGTTTGGTTAGCCCCTCTTTGAATTTTCTGTCCTTATCTTAGAAACCTCTTTAACTCTCCAAAAGCCCCTGCCTCTACTGTCCCTGAGCTGCCTAATTAACCCTAATTTGCCCTGTGACTCATTAGCATGACTCAAGGAACCCTCTTACGCTGTTGGTGAGAATATAGACCTTTCTAGTCCCTATGGAAAGCTGTGTGGAGGTTCCTCAAAACACTAAAAATGGATCTGCCATAGGATCCAGCAATTTCACATCTAAGTATCTACCCAAAGAACACAAAAACACTTAATTCAAAAGGAAACCTGCACTCCCATGTTTATTATAACACTATTTACAATACCCAAGATATGGAAACAACCTAAATTCCCCCCAAAAGATAAATGGACAAAGAAGATGTGGTATATATAGATGTAGTGTATATATACAATGCCATACTACCCGGTGATCAAAAAAAGATAAACTCATGCCATTTGCAGCAACATGGAGTGGGGTGGGGAGAGAGAGAGAGAGAGATGCTCAATCATCAGTTCCTTCTTTAACAGTACATTAGTGAACCAGGTATATTTCTCAGATGATTGTGAGCAAGCAACTGACATACTCCCTCACTTATGAAAGGTAAAATAATGAGAATTTTAATCTGATAGAAAAATTTTAATGTAATAACTGCACTTAAGGGAAATAATATGATCTTGTGAGAACATTTGACAGATGAAACTGAAAGATGAATAAGACTTGGGGGATAAACAGAGAGATTTTCAGGCAAATTTTGTTACATTAACCAAGTCCTGTTACCTTGCCAGATCTATAGAAAAGTCATGTTTCAAAATTAACTGTTAACGTTGTTGCCCTGGAAGGTTTTCCTGATGCAAGGTGCCATTACCGTTCTCGGTGCTAGATGGCGCTAGACTCCTACATGACTGAAGAACTAGCCAGCGAAGTGAAGCGTTCTTACATGAATCCAATTCTGCAGGGATTCCCATGTTATAGTTCAGGCCTTGGCAAAATTTTACTTCCTTCCCTGTCCAATACAACCAGTATAGCCAATATGTCCCCATTCTGCCTGTATGAATTATCCTTTCTGCCCAGAGTCATGTGTTTCAGACATTAGCATTGCTTGTTTCTGATTCTATCCCTCCCTGTTTTGTTCACATTACTCCTATTTTGTGTGATAATGTTTTTCTTCACCTACATTCAATCAAAACCATTAAATTATTCAGGACCCACTTCAAGTATCATTGCTGAAAAATCCTTCCTAAGTAGAACATCTTTGTCTCTAAGGCACTTTGAACATACCCCAGTTATAGGACTTTAGCTCATTGCATTGAAGTTATTTGTAGTCCATACCCAACATTAAAACCCATCAACCAAAATAGTCAGGAACATATCTGTAAAAATAATTATTATAATTACAATAAATAAGAAGGTCTATTGAACTTGCTACAGCAAAGGAATACACCAGAGAACCTATGAGACTCCTCAAAACAGGAGTCATAAAAGGGTTTTCTTGTGGTTTGTGGGCCAGAGTTAGTCATAAGTGGTTTGGCCAAGGTGGATCAGAATTTTTAAACTGGAATAGTCTCTTTGAGAATCAGTGGTCTTATCTCTAAAGCATAGGCATCCAAGCAGTTATTGGGAGAGTAGCTCATGGTCTTACCTTGGAGCAAGTGGTCTGAATGATCTAACTTTATTAAATAGTCTGAGCTTAGATCATGTTTGTTGCATGGCATCCTTTAATGCTATTTCTCTGTTTGGTTCACTTTGCTAGTTGTGGTTTGTTTCAGTTCTCTGTCCTTCTACCCCACCCTCCAACCTAGCTGTCACCCAGTTATGGGGCCACTATGATTGGTCAGACCAAGTTTCTCAGCCTTAGCACTACTGTCATTTTGGGTGAGATAATTCTTTGTTGGGTGTTGGAGGAGAAGCTGTCCAGTACACTGTTGGATGTTTAGCAGCACCCCTGGCTTCTAGCCACTTGATGCCAGGAGCATCCCACCCAGTCATGATAATCATTAATGTCTCGACATTATTACCATTTTGTCCGCTGAGAAATAAAATAGTCCCTTATTGAGTACAGTGAGTTAGACTAGCCAGAATCCACCTACCCCTGATTCTAAGACCGGGGTTGAGGCCCACTTCCATTGAAACTGGCTCACATTGTGGGAATTTATCCAGGTTCTGTCTGCATTGAAGAGGCAATGATGTGAGATAGGCAGACAATAATTACCTCACAGTGAAAAATAGAAATACATCCTATTTCTAGTCTGGGCTTTTTCCCAATCCCTTGCTATTTCCATTTTTTCACAGGCATCTCCTAAAAACCTTCCATATACTTCCATATACTTCCATATACTTCCATATACTTAGCTACAACAAAACAAAGGTGAAGTAAACCAATATGCAGGCCTGTTATAATCTGAGAGAGCAGATAAGCATAATAACCAAAATAAAACAAGGCCACAGCAGAACTGTACAGTACCTTGGGGCTATGAGGAACAAGGTCCATCAGGTGAAGTGACCATATAAGGCTTTCTGGAAGAAGTGATCTGTGAACCTGGACTTGGATGAATAAAATTATAACAGGCAGGTTGAGGGAACGGGGAAAGCAAAGAAAAAGGATAAGAGGGAAGTGTGGCTTGCCCAGGGGGTGGTCAACAGGGGATGATGATCAGGATAACCTTCAAAATACAGCCCAGGTAGGACAGTGGAGAATGTAAATTTAGAGACTATAGACTAGCTTTTATATTCTTAGAGATCAATCAGTTACAGAAACAGATGTCTATAGAAGACAGCCTAAGATGAGGAAGTGATTGATGGGAAGGATATGGGGCCTTCTTACGGGATCTGAGTGAGGAAAGGACAGGCAAGCCTCATGGGCTAAAACAAGAATCCTCTCTACCTGCCTGATGCCTCCTGGTGTTTTGTATCTGCATCACCTCCAGGATTCTGTGGCAGACCCTGGTATTTGACTGATCCCCTTCTCTTTGCCATTCTCCATTCTTATTTTCTTTTAATCCAAAAGGGCAGGTTAATTACTAAAAAGGAAGGGAAGTCAAGGATTCTTCATGAGTGGGCAGAAAGAGCTGCCTCTGAAAAGGACAGGTTTGCTAAAGAGAGGCCTGCATAGTCACACGTGCACAGGAAAGCTGCTGCCAAAAGATACATCTCTTAAAGCTAAGATGGTCATGGACAAAGTTATGACCATGAGATAAAAGCAAAAATTTAGGAATTCTTTTAACATCTAGGAAGTCGTTGCTTTTCTCATAACAGCACAGCCTGCCCTCTCATCATCCAGAGCCACAGAGTTGTGCTTAGAGCAAGAGCAGCACCTTCTGGACATGGCACACTTGAGGTCTAAAAGACAACCCACTAAAAACTCAAGGCCCTGGGTCTTGATGGGATCATTGAGCTGCTGACCCACTTCTGGCAGTCACCTACCCCCACACCGCTCACCCAGGGCACTGCTTACATAAGGAAAACACTCCCTTGTGCTGCACTCCCACTGCCAGCTAAGCAGTTTGCTCTTGTAGCTGAATGCATCCCAGCTGATATGCAGCATTGTCTGCTGGGACTTGCCCTTGGCAGAAAATTATTGCCTCAAGCCTAGATCTCCAAGACTTCTTGTGTCAAGTATCCCACACCAATTAACTATAATCTATGTGTCTGACGTTTAGATTCCTGCACTGAGAATTTGATTTCCCCAGCTTCAGCAAGGTGCGCAAGCCTGGCTGATTCTCTGTGTAGAGGACACCATCCCATGGCCCACTGAGCAGTTGGCAGGAAGCAAGAGCACCAGTGACTCAATGTGGGCACAAGCAGGGGAGCACAGGCACCCTGAATGACATCTGCCCCAGTGAGCAGCAAGCAGGGGTAGAAATAGGATTATAAATAGATTGACAAAAAAAATTGCTTTAATTGCCCTAATGAGGATGATTCTTCAGTTCAACCCAAACTGGTAGGGAAAGTACTAAGAAAGACTGAGCACTCACTATCTGCCCGAAAGAACCTAGTTTTTGGAGTGCATTTTCCCCGATGCATTTGCATCCAGAAGAAAGTTAGCAAGTGAACTCACCAGCCCCACAGTTCTCTTGGGAATCTTAACACTGACATTTTATGGTTGGCACATAACACTCTTTAATCATGTTTCATTACATGCAGAACCTGTTTCTTAAAATTAATTAATCATTTCCCTTTGGAAAATCCCCACTCTGCCTTTTTGAATAAACATACATATTTGTAAGAGTTGCATGTTTTCTTGACTCTCAGGAGTAAAGAGATGTGTGATCTTTTAGGTAAGGAATCAGGCCATGGTGTCTGTCCATGCAGAAGGCTGCTGGGCAGAAATATGGATCTGAAGAATCAGGGGGGCTGGACAATGTAGGGGAACCCAGGTTCTTGCCAAGAAAATTCCACCAGACACTAATTTGTTTCCACCTCGATGTCAGACTTCCCAATTTCCAGAATGATGAGAAATAAACTTCTGTTGTTTATAGGCCACCCAGTCTACCTTTTGTTGTTATAACAGCCTAAATAGATTAAGATAAATCCTAATCTACAACTGTACCTGGTGAGGTTTGCTTCCTGCTTCATAGATAGAGGTCTTATCACTGTGTCCACACATGGTGGAAGGAGAAACAGAATTCTCTAGCATCTCTTTTACAGGGGCATTATTATCATTCATGAAGTATCCACCCTCATCACCTAATCCAAAGGTGCCACGTACTGATACCATCACCTTGGTTGTTAGGATTTCAGCATATGAATTGGAGAGTAGGGCAGGAGACATTCATGCCATTACAGTGATCAAGCCTACTTTTTGATCCCATGTGGCCAAGGTGAGCATGGATATCCCTTTCAGTTCTATTTTTAATTCTCATCATTTTAAATATCCATTAATAACAGTTAAATAAATGCTCGAATTCAATGGCTTATTATACATAGTCATTACAAAGAATAAGTACAAAGTAATAATATGCTTGGGTCCTTAACAGTGAAATGTCTGAGTGAAAAGTATGTTTTAATTTCAGACCTCACACTTTAGGAACATTATGCAAGCCTTTCTTTTTGTGGGGGTGGCAGATTAGATTATTCAGACTCACACTGGGGAAAATGATGAACAAAATATTTAAAACATTTGGTTGAAGAAATGATGAGGTATTACTGGATCAGGATCCAGAGAATGATAGAGACCTGAGTGAATGAACCTAGTTTTTGGAGTACATTTTCCCTGATGCATTTGCAATTCCAGAAGAAAGTTGAGAAGCCAAGGCACATTTATTTTTATTGGTGTCTTAATTACTAAAACTGGAAAACAGAAATCTCCTTCCAACCCAACAGCTCATCCTGAATGAGTGGGTTTGAAAAATATGTTTCACACAGTTCCTTCTGAGACCCGGAGACAGAGCAGCAGTCAGTCGCACACCATGAGGACAGCTCCATGGTGCACTAGCAATGGCCTCACATCCTTTCTTCACACCTGTTCCTGGAATCACACTCCCAAATGCGTCACTTGCATATGACCCTTTATCTCAACTCTGCTTTCAGGCCATCAGGCTAAGACAGTAAGCGACAGAGAAAATGGAGCATGAGAAGTTCCAATATTTGGGAAGTTTGGGGTTCTCAAAAAAGAAGAGAAAAGGGGCAAAAAGTATTTAAAGAGCTAATGATTGAGATTGCTTTCAAAACTTATATCAATGGACATCAAACCACACATCCAGGAAGCCCTACAGAGCCCACTCAGGATAAATAAGTCAACACAAAACAATACCACAAAAACCAAAGTTGGTATTCATAGACCCAAGAATGAGAAACTTACTTATTTTAATCCCACTACACAGCAAAATTCCCAGACAATAATGAAGGCAAACTTAGGTAACTCAGACTAGAGGTCATTAAAATTCAGATTGGCATCCCCCCACTCCCCTCCCTCCAAAAAGCCAGTGTGTCAAGGCAGGCTTTTTTAATTTTTTTTTTTTTGGTCTAGATTCAGGCAGCTTCTTTTCCCTATCCAAGAATGACTGATCCGTAGAGAGCTACTCAGAGTTCAACAGTAAGATGCCTTTAAAAATCATTTTAAAATAATACAGTAGAACAACGCAAATAAAATACTGTTGCTAGTCCCAAAGCTCTCCTACTTATGGGCCATACCTTTGGATCAAGGGTGCAGGTAGTAACCATCGACCTCAGAAGATTATGTGAGGGTGGGTGGGGTAATGCTTGTA
Source organism: Talpa europaea (assembly GCF_964194135.1). Lineage (NCBI taxonomy): Eukaryota > Metazoa > Chordata > Mammalia > Eulipotyphla > Talpidae > Talpa > Talpa europaea. Next base: position 40,223,618 of record NC_140078.1, read on the forward strand.
GAATCTATGTAGGCCCCGAAAGTCTGTCTGTCCTAGTCCTGATGGTGGGTGTCATAACAGCATTTGACACAGTGGTAGGAGTCAGCTCTTGTGAGGACTAACAGCTCACATAATTCTACAGTTGAGTCTCCTCTCCTCCTGGGGTGGAGGAGATGGGGGATGACTAAGAGCACCCTTTCTGCACCATAAAGTCAGCTGCTGGGTGAACCAGGATGATCATGTGTCTCAGTCATCTCAGGATTTACCTTGGACATGAACATTAACCACGAACAAATCATGAACATTAACAATTTCTTTTTTATATTTCTATTTAATAGGGACGTATTTCCCTCCGACATTAGTCATATTGAAATTTTCCCTTTAAGCAGTGACTTTTATTCTAGCCATTTAAGTAGAAAATATTCTTTTTTATTTTTTACATCATTGTTCATTTTTAAACAATATTTGCTTCCCCCCCCATGTGTAGTCCCCGTAGAGTTTCTTTCACCAATGCACACATGCACCATCACCTCAGTCCCCTGTGCTCCTCCCTCCCTCCCTCTGATCCCTCTCCCTCCTCCTCCCCTGCAGGATGTCTCTGGTTTATAATTGTCTGTTTTTGTTTTGTTGTGTTTTGTATTGCTATTATTTTTTTTACACTGATGTCTTATTTGGTTCCCCTATATTCCTCCTGTAATTCTTTTTTTTTTAAAGATTTATTTATTTATTTATACAAGCACTGGGTACAATCAGAAGAGCGGGAGGGTGATAGGATTCACCAGAGCCAGAGCGGGGAACAGAACAGGCAGACTGACGAAATATACTGCTGAGGGGAGCAGCGGGCGGCAGGAGAGGTCTGCACGCCATGTGGGACCCTTGCCGTGTCCGGGGATCGAACTGTCGCTGCAGAGGCTGCTGGCAGCTTCGCAGGCCAGCGCTCAACCACTGCGCCACCAGGGGAGGCCCTCCTATAATTCTTAAAAGAATACTGCATCCTTCTGAATCTGAATATCATCTGCCTTATACTTATGATTATTGCAAATGTAATATATACACTGACTGGGTGACATAGGAAGTGTTCAAACCAGCCATCTCTGAACCCCAGTGTCACCCCTTCTCTGTGTGACACCATAACACTAGATGTCTCACCTCTGCACTCATAGTAGCTACCTGATCATCTCTGCTCATCAGCATTGACTTGGGTCTTTGTGAGAACATTTCAGTTATGACAGAAAATCCAAAGCTGCTAGTGAAGTCCAGGGGCAGGGTAGGCCTAGTGGACCTACCCCAGCCTCCATGTGTCTCCCCTGGTGCTCCAACCTCAGCTAACACTGCCCTGTGCCAGCCAGAAGGCCTCCCACTCATCTCTGCTTCCTGTCTTATCCATTGGTGAAGTAAGAACAGTGGAGCAGCAACCTCCTGGTCAGTGCGGGGGCACTTGATGGCAGAAGGTGGAGGCTTTCAGACTCTACCCCCTGAGTAGGGGTTGCAGGGAAATAGGGGTGGAGCTAGGACTTTTGACAGAAAAACCTGTGTAAATAAATCCTGTTATTATTGTTTCTCCCCACTTGTCTACATTTGGATCATTTGCTACATTCTTTCACTTTTATGCTCAACAGGATCTCATGTTTATTTAGAAGTGGTTAATGGTAAAAAGAAAGGGAATGTCCTTTTCTCATTGGCTGAGAAACACTCACTAACATGTTTTACAATATTTTTCTCTCCCAAAATGCATTTTTGTATGCATTGCCCGAACAAGCTATTGCCCCTGTTCATAGCTCTGAAATCAAATTAATCCTGACTTAATCAGTATAATGTACAAGAACAGAATATCTCTTAGGACTCCTAGAACTTTACTTTGAGTAACAAAGGATCAGAAAAAATGAACCACCCTTAAAGACACACACTTGGGAAACACTTAAATTCTCCATAGAAATGTCTTCTTCACAAAAATGTTCTTTCAGAAAAAAAAAAAAAATTCCCAGTATTTGGGGGTGGAGGCCCAAAGCCTTCAAAATTCAAGTGTTCTCCAAGTACGAATGCCAAAATGAGAGGCAGGAAAGGGTTTAAAAATTAGGGAAAACTATATGTACTTACAGACTTTAAAATCCAAAAAATATAATAAAAAGACCAAAAATAACAAAGCATTATGCTCTGAAATCACAACCAAAACCAATTTAGAGACATTTTTCACCTAAACTACCTAGAGGATTTTTGTTTGTTTAGTTTTTTTTTTCCCTATTTTTTTTTTTTTCATTTTGCAGTTAAGTCCTATGTCTTTTGTGAAATTCCAACCTGCAGGCCTGAAGTCAGTGAAATTAAGAAAAAAGTCCTGATTCTCTTGAAGATCATTTTTTTCCTCTTAGGATATGCAGATGCAAACTGTTGCTGCAGTCTGTGCCTTTTTTTTCCCATGAACTTGACATTCCTTTTAAATACTTTCTTCTTCCTCTTGGCCTATCTCATAGTGTGAGAAGCCATCAAAAATGAAAGTGGTGTGTTTGTATCTGGCGTGATTTTCAACACCTGCTTAGCCTTTTCCTGAGGCACTTGCTGAGTGTCCCTGGAGTTGGTCACTGGTTTATTCTTGTTCTCTAGGTAAATGTGTTGCAGCTGCCTATTGGGAACATTCTTCACAAAAATCCTCCTGACATCAAAACAACACTTCCATTTGTCCGGGGACCACACACCTGCACATGTATTATAGTCCACAGCAGATTTCATTTCTGCAACGCCCCTGAAGTGTCCACTGGCACTGACACTGAAAAGTAAGTAAACAAGGCCTTCCCCGTTCATGGAGCAATATGCAGCATCTGGTTTCTTGTGATCATGCTCTGTGCTGTACCAGATATTATACTTAATGGATTGGTGAATATCATCCTCAGAGTAGCACTGACTGATGAAAACCTGGCCATGTTTCAAATGCCAGTCAAAATCCTTGGGGTTATTAATGGGCCACAGCTCCTCCAACATTGGGTGAGGTTCTAAAGGTGTAAATCCAAATCTAGACTGTGACTGTCCTACTCCATTACCATCCACCCCATTATGACCGAGCACACTGCCACAGTTCCAAGGTACTACCCAGCAGGTTGCTTGAGCAGTCTGTTGCTGGACTGACAGCTGGGTAGGCTGTGGTGGGGGTGGGGGCAATGGTTGTGCCTTTGCCCTGCTGATGTCTGAGCCACTAGTGGGCGATTGACAGTATGATCACCTACAGGCTAGGGAGACCCCTGGATTGGCTGCTGACCTATATTCTGAGCCAAAGCCTGTGAGGGTGCTTTTGCCATAGAATCCTTATTATCCCAAGTTCCAACATCTACATTATGCTTTATTGGGGGGGTTGCGAGGGGGGAAAACTTGCAATGCCATTTTTGGTCTTCAACTTAGGAAAGCCTGTTTTGCAGGCTTGCTAGCAATATCAGCCCAAGATACTGGTTTTGGAGGAGAAATGGTAGCTGGAGGCAAACTGCTGGAAGTGATGATGTTACTAGTAATGATGCACTACCAAGAGCAGAGCCTACTGTTGGAACATTGCTTGCAACTTCAGTGCTGCTCACCTTCAATGCTGCCATCCCTTGGTCTACAGTATTCATGCCAGGAGCCTTATTGAGATTCTCCCTGGAAAAAGCTGATTGTCCATCAATCATGGCCCACCTAAGGGTCTAGGTGCATAAGCATAACTGCCACTATATCTAGAGCTCAGAGTAGACTGTCCCCGAGAACTGTTATTTTCCCAAGCTGAGAAGTCAAGCCCTCTGGGAAAGAAATTAAAACCACGCTGACCAGGATATGGAGGACTACCTAGGACTCCTGCATCTGGTAGAGAGTGATGTTCTCCATTGCTCAGCTATCCACAGGAAGTTAGGGTATGGCTCTGTCACCCCCAGCTTCACCCAAAGAATAGGAGAAACCAGTGGAGGGACTGTAGTGACTGTGTAAACAGGAATCTAACATGGCAGTGTGTACGTTATTAGGCCTCAAGGATGGTTCAAAATCATCATTTAATCCATCCTTTTGATGTATAGATGCATTTTGTACTTTGTTTCCTTGACCTTTTGGTCTCTGCTCCAAAAGGCTACTGGCCAACATGGCTCTTGGATGCTTGTGGGTGGTGACCATGGGTGGTGACGGGGCAGACTCCCCTCAGGGCCCAGGTGGCAGCTGATGAGCACTGGTGGTGGCAGTAGCAGGCAGCTGCAGCTTTTGTTCCTGACACTTGGGAGCACTGGCAGATTCAGCAGAGAATCAGAGCATTCATTTGCTACATTCTTAAGCACAGGTGAGGGCCCACCAACAAGGTCAACTGGTATCGCCCCAGGTTTGCTCCTTTTCCATTTGACCTCCAAGCAGTAACCCCCTCCCCAGGGGTAACTTTGTGCTGTTTCCCCATGACTCTGACAGTGCCACATGGTCAGACCTTTAATGTTCACTTAGACCAGGACTGTGATGCTGGGAATGACCATCACAAACTTGGTGGCCAGGGTGAGTCGCTGACAAAGTGGTCCCAGGGTGGTGTTACCAAAGAGGGTGGACAGATAACCTGACTTGTTGAAGGTATATGTGTGTTCCTTTCATAATAACCCTGGGAGGAATGTGTGGCTAGACTATTCTAGTAGCAGCAATCTTGCTGTGACTTCACTTGGCATCGAGAGGTTCAAAAACTTGTCTTTCCCCAGTGAGTTGTCTACCCATGCATACAGAACCTACCTTGGCTGGGCACCTGGGAACCCTCCCATCCTCCTTCCCCTCATCCCTGGGGCACTGGAGCAGACACTGTTCTAGGAAGAGCCATCCTGGAACCTAGTCTGGAGGCAGCAGTCAGTCCAGGCTGCATAGGTTTGGGGGCCTTCATTTCTCACTCCTCACCACCCCAGTTCAATATGTTCTACTCTTAAAATCTGCTTCACCAAAGCAGAGTTAGGCTGGGAAAGAAAAAACAAGAAGTGAATTCACACGGCATCTGGAAGGTTCTGTATGGGAAAGGCATACAGATAGAAGGAAAGCTATAGTGCAGCTATATGTAGCTCATAGGTGAATGACCCAATCACTAAGTGAGAGAAAGGGGAAGGGATTCATGGAGAATGGGATGCACCCTAAAAAGGAAACCCAAGTGAAAAGGGAGGAAAGAGCACAAGAGTCTTTGGTGATGGTTCACAGGTGTCTTGGTGGTGGGAATTTTATGGGGACAACACCAGAGAGGAGAAATCAAACATTGTACAAAAATGAACAACGATATAAAAAGATATAAATATTTTTTTAAATAATAAAAAATAAAAGAAGAAAGAAGGAAAGGGAGGGAGGGACAGAGGGAGGGAGTGACGGAGAGAGGGATGGGGGAAGAAATTTGCTTCACATTCAGTACAGGAGACCAGAAATCTCATCCTCCACATCTGGAGTAAGGATGATCTGGATTATGGGATGTCTCTCCCAGGCAAGCTGGTGCTTCTCAGGTAAGTAGTCTGTGATACTGATTCTGGTTGCCTAGAGATTTCTTGTGCTTCCTCACCCTCATCAAGTTTTAGGCTGACACTCACCACCAGAACTCTATGTGATGATGGAAATGTTTTCTCCATGTTGTCCAATCTGGCAGCTACTGGCAGGGTATGGCTACTGATTATATGAACTATTGCCACTGCTACCAATGAATGGAATAGTTTATTCTATTTTGGTTGCATGTGTCTGTCTGTGTGTGTGTGTGTGTGTGTGTTTACACAAATACGTGGCTGATATAGTGGACTGAACAGTAATCTAGACACAGGTAAATTTACCAAGTACAGTCTGAGATAGGTGACTCCTTGTTGAGCATCTATAAAATGATAGAATTTTTAAAGTGTTTTCTTTTGAGTGAATTCAGCAACAAAGAACAAGCATAATTTGATTAAAAACATCACGACAAAAAGAAGAGAATGAACAAAATAAAATTTTATTTCAACTGCCCTAGCGAACACTCAGACCCTGGTTACTGTCTGAATTGATATCTAAGCCATTTTATAAATAGTTCCATAGCTGTAGTCTGCCAAACCCAACACAAATGCAACAAGTCTGGGCACATGGTTCTCTGTTGCCAAGAGCTGTAACAGCAGACCATCACCTTGTATCTATGCTACAGACAACACCACCCCATTGGGGGCCCTAGGTGTATCTACCTAATCATGAAGAGGCCAGCACAGCCAGGGCCCACAGTACATGTTCAGCTTCAGGGTGCTATATCCCATGGGACAAAGATAGGAACAACCTTTCTCCATCCGCAAAGCCCAGTCCAGCAGGCTACTTCACCCGCATCCCACACCATCAGCCCCTGCATACTTCACTAATGAAAGAGCACTTTGTGACCAACTGCTCTCATCATCTTGCTAACATTCAGAGGACTTAAGGCACATTAAAAAATAGAGAGAGAGACACCAAGTCTTATCACTGGCCCGCCACGGTTCTCATGCCCTACCCCAACCACAGGAGGAAGGTCAAGAGGACAGTGCAAGGACCCACTTCTAGCCAAATCATGTTCTAACATGTCACCTGAACTTCCGCTGACTTCCCTGGACAACCCCACATACTAGAACATACTGATCACCCATCAAGAGGAATCCAAGGTGGGGAGGGGTGTCTTCCCAGATTGCAGCTAGGAGAAACAGAACACATGACTGGAGTGCCTTTAGAACTAGAAGGCGGGCACGTTCACACTACCACTTTTAAGAGTTAGTTGCACTGTACACAGACCAGGGGAAGTATAAATACACACCAAGAGAAGATGCTGCAAGCTTGAAAGTTCTCAAGATAGCTGTGTTTAGACAGAGGTACAAACGTTCCCAATTCAGACTTGCAGATGCTGCCAAATGGTAATTAAAAGCACACCCTCAGGTCATCCCACGATTCCCCAGGAGTGGAGGCAAAAAAAAAGATTTCATACCGCTAAATGTTACAAGCATGTACAAGTAAATCCATACATTACACATGTTTGCTTGCACACAATTCTTCCAAAATATAAAAGTATAAAAATAAAATCTCTGCCTTTTGTATCTAGAAATACCTAGGGGGGACATGATTGCACCCTTGGGAGGGTTGTGTGGCTAGACACTTAGGGGTCAGTCATCTGAGCAGGCATACCTAACTGGGTTTTTCACCTTGCTGGGCTGTCTAGAGAGGACACAGAAGCAGAAATGACAATGACTCTTCATTCCAGGAAACCAAATTCAGGGCAAATGGAACAAATGCTGACCGTTCCTCCTCGTGGGTTCTCCAACAGCAAGGAGGAAGGGATTCCAGCATGGACTTTGCATGGGGGCAGTGTGGATGTGCTGGAGGGGGCAGCCAACCTGAGAGCTACGTTCTAGGACAAGTTCGAGGTTGAGGCGCAGAGCCAGGGCAAGGCGTGGCCTCACTGAGCAGCAGCCCGCTTGTCTTTGTACTTCTGGTAGGTGCTCAGGATTTCTGTGATGACGCTGGGGTCCTCCAGGGTGGTGGTATCCCCCATATCCTGAGCTCCATCGGTGATTATCTTCCTCAGGAGTCTCCGCATGACTTTTCCCGACCGAGTTTTTGGAAGACGTTTCACTACCTAGCAAGGAAGGGGTGTAGCTTTAGCGTTTGAGGTGGTTGCCAGACTCCCAACCAGTATCCAACTGTATGGAGATAAGAAGGGCTCTACTCAGGGGACCACCCTTTTACTCGGGACTTGGTAACCTTGGCTGCTGTGTAGGGCCCTGCCCCTCAGAATGGTGTGGCTGTGGTATGGTTTTATCCTCCTATAATCTAGACCTAAAGCTGTAATCAACTCAACCTTTAGTCATGCCGAAGCCCTTCACCAGGAGGGTCTGCACCCAGCTCCTCAAGGTTTACCTTACTACAGAGACCTGTTTCTCTGGTCCGATGCTTGTGAGTGCTGCAGGTAGCAACAGAGCTAAACACGTGCCTTGGCATTTCTTTTCCATGCCCTTGTCTGGGGAATATTTGGTGAGTCTTACATAAGAGCCAAGAGCTACTTAAGAGAAAATGCTCTTACTTATTAGTGTCTGAAAAGTTAACATTTAACATTTTCAAACCACCATAGTCCATTCAATGCCAACAGTAATACATTCATTAACAGTTGTGCCCTGGGTTTTCATAGTAACCTGGCTTTAAAAGACCTAGGTTCACCTAAGGGGACTGACTCTCACCACCAACCTGATGATTGAATTTGTCCCCCCCAAGTGTCACTGAGCCACTCAGAAGATCCCGGCCAGCCAAAGAATGCTGCAGGAGAAATGTTACCAAGGAAATAGTGAAAAGCCAACAGGGGTGATGTGGAGCCCAGCTCTTCCCCTAACTGACTCCAACACAGAATCCTTCAAATAGAGGCCTGGCCATCTCTCCCTCTCTGGCCCTAAGAAATGGCCCTCTGAAATCTGTAGTTTCCACATATTTTCCTATTGATAACTTCTGATTTTCTTTCTGTACCTGTAACCAGCCTTCAGATGACACTTTGAAGAGCACCTCCTCTGGCCCAGCACCAGCCCATCCCGAGTTGGGCACACTTTTGCAGCTAGGTTTCTTTGCTACCTGTCCTCTCCCTCTCACAATGCAGCAACCCACCATCCTCACCCTCCACTCAGAGCCACAGAATACATTTTGCTGTGATGGAAGGGATCCTTGCTACGTGTCAATTGTGGGATGTGGAGAGAGAAGCAGGGTCACAGAAGGGGATGCCCACTCACCAGAATCTGGTCAGGCACAGCATACTTGGCAATCTTGGCGGCGACTGTAGATCTGAGCTCATTCATCACCACGTCTGCATCAGCTGCATCGTCTTTCAGCACAATGAAGGCAAAGGCAGCTGGAAAGAAAGCAAAGGTTTAGTTGGACCACAGCCATCTCCCAAGGGGTACACAAACCACCATAAATCTAAAGGATTTTTAAATCATGTTGGTGACCTTGAAGCAGCCACTTTCTTTACTTGCAGTCCTAAAGCTATATTACTGTTTTCATTCAAAGTGAAAGGAACATCCTTTGGGTGGGCATATGTGGCTGAGGATTGGTAGACTTATTAGCCACACCCATGAGACTATGCCTAGAAGTGTGACATGTGGCCTAACCTCATGGGTGCTATCCAAGGTGGCAGGCACTAGCACGGTGGCTATTTCAACTTAAATTGAATTAAGTCTGTGGGTCCTCAGTCACAGGAGCCACATGTAACCAGCAGCTGCCACAGTGAACAGCACAGATGAGCTCCAGCCCCACCATGGCAGGAGATGCTCCTGGGCAGCCCTGGTTGGGATCTTTGTGGGAAAGAACTGAATTTTTTTTATCCAGGTGATATGCCAGGCAGTCCAGGCCTTTACCACAGAGTTTCAGAGAAGAGAGTCAGGCCAATATCTGAGCTGGCTTGGAAGGTCCACTGAGAGAGAAGTCTGTTACGGGTTTAATCAACATTAATTAAAATTTCTGAATCACCAAAGTAACATATACTGACTACCAAATTTTTTTTTCATTTTTTTATTTCTGTTTGTTTGTTTTTATATTTTATTTTATATTTCTTCCATTGTTTTCATTTTTGCACAATGTATGCATTTTCATCTTGTTTCTATTCCCCATACAATTGCACCCCCCTTATTTTGACCCAATCCCTCCTCTCCCCCCACCCCCACCCCCACCCCGTAGTGTGTCTCTGGTTTATCGTTGCTTGTTGATTTTGATTTTTTCTTTATTATAGTTATTCTTTTTCATGGTCCCTACAAAAATTTAAAGGCTGTGAAATTATATAAAACAGACCTGTACCTTTCCTCGCTACCTTTCCTCATCAGCCCCTCAGTGAGTGTGATGGTCAAGAGCCTGCCCTGGCTCCAAGTCCCATTCTACCACTTGCTAACTGTGGTCATAGGTAGGTCCCTCAGCCACTCTGTGCTGCAGTTTTCTCCTTGTGGAATGAGGAGCTTTATAAAGTACCTGCCTCACAGTTGTATGTTGGGGTTGGGGGATGATGTCCCCTAAAAGAAGCCCATACCAAGCAGGTTGCCAGCTGCTGACCCAAATTTTAAAGTTAACTTCTGGGCATACACAACCATCTTTCAGAACCAGGTGGGACTGTACTAGACATGCTGCCCTGAAGTATTTCCTCTGGTATCTAATCAATGCCCTCCCCTGTTAATCACTGTGTTTGTATCTGTAAGGAGCTGGCCTGGCAGCGGCCTGGAGTGCTGGAGTTGATTATAGAGATGGATCAGGAAACCCTCAAGGGAGGAGGCCCCCTACCAGCCAGGAGGAGCCAGCCACACAGAGTGGCTGAGTGACCTACCTATGACCACAGTTAGCAAGTGGTAGAGCGGGACTTGGAGCCAGGGCAGGCTCCTGGCCATCACACTCACTGAGGGGCTGATGAGGGAAGATAGGGAGGAAAGGTACAGGTCTGTTTTATATAATTTCACAGTCTTTAAATTTTTGTAGGGACCATGAAAAAGAGTAACTATAATAAAGAAAAAATCAAAATCAACAAGCCAGGCTGAAACAGCCCAAAGAGGGCAATAGGTCAGACCAAATGCAAACAGGGGGAGTCAGAACAAATAAAAACACCACAGTTTGCACAGGTGTCTTTAGAGCTTACTAAGAACCCTTACTGGGTTATTCAGTATGATGACCCATCATAATCCATCTATGTTCAAATGTGTTAGAAATCAGGAAATGCGTATTTCATTATATCCACAGTGTAAAAATTATCCCCATGAGCCTGGAAGACATTAAAAGACCAGGCAATACCAGAACTGCTTAGGATGTGGAGAAGAGGTGATACGAACAGCAGATGGAAGTGCAGAGCCTTAAGCCCTGATGGTCACATGTGAGGCTCATTCCCAGATGCACCTCCCTCCACAGTCTCCCTGTAACAAAGGGCTGACAGCCTCCAGGACAACCTACAATTTTTTTTAATAAGCACCTAAATAAATTTTAACTTTACAATGGGTCAATTGTAAAGTAAATAATGAAAACAATAACATACAAATGTGGCAGGAAGGCAGATGACACGTGAGACATGTGAGGACCCTGGATATTCCTGAAAGCTAGAGGGAGAGTGCCCAACCCCAGACCACTGGCCACTCGGAGCAACATAGGCTCCATGAGTATCCAGGTTACACCCAGCCAGGCCATGTGGCCACTATGGACCTAGCATTACAACACTCAAGCGCTCCTGCCCCTTCCCAGACTGATCCATTTAGAAAAACAGTGGACTTTGGAACAACTGTGTCCTCAGTAAAGCCCATTCTGATGATTCGTTGCCCCTGCACACAGATATGCAATGGGAACCACAGATCAAATTCCTCCCACAAAAAGTCATAGAGCAGCAGAAGAGCTCACTCCAGGATGCACTCAGATCTGCTGGTGTGGCAGCTGTTGAGCTGGCCCTGGGCACTATGACCCACACTCGCAGACACACTGAGTAGCAGGCACCACCATGCATCGAAGCGGGAAACTCCCAAACTCAGTTGAGGGCCAAACGGGGTGCAGCTGCTCAGGGATAGTGTCTTCAAACAACAGTAGAGCTAGGGCATTTCCAAAGTATGGCCCTAGTCTAACATGCTGTTCCTTACCCCAAAACTCCATGTAAGAGAAATGAAAACCAATAGTTTGACCCAAAAAAACTCTTGCCACCGCCCTCTGGATTCTATTCCTTGCACAGAGATCAGGAATGGAGAGGAGTTCCTTCTAGGATTCTCACCTTCTCCTTTGATGTCATGGGGGTAGCCGATGACAGCGGTCTCGGGCACTGCTGGGTGGTTAGCCTGCGCATAACATAACAACAAGGCAGAATAGGCAGGAGGTGAGATTCTGACCCAGAGCACAGATCACCACCCAACCTGAGGCCAGCAGCAATCTCGCTGAGATACTGGAGCAAGGAAGGCCCGAGCCATGCTCACCATTGCATCCTCGATCTCTGCAGTCCCCAGTCGGTGGCCGCTGATGTTGATGACATCGTCCATGCGTCCTGTGATCTGGTAATAGCCGCCCTTGGTACGGTAGGCCCCATCTCCAGTGAAGTAGTAGCCTACATCACAGCAAGGGGGCTCAGCACCAGCACAGAGCCAGGCCCACCGGGCTTCCAGGATGGACAATGGGACTTGCCTTCCAACTTTGCTCTCCAGAAGCAGCTCTGAAGCTGGGCATCCTGACTCCCCACCTGCTGGTCCTCCTGCACCCCCCTCCCACCTCCGGGGCTTCTAAATGATGTCCTATAGCTACGTCCTACTAAAATGCAGATGCTCAAAGACAGCAGACTGTCCCTGATGTCCAGCTGCAAACATCTGGAGCAGCAGATAATTCACTTGAGCCTCCCAGAACAGTGAGTTTCCCTCACAAACTTGATATTGAGGATGATTGGTTCCAACAGACACACTGTATAGCTAGCCAACCAAGTGACTTAAAGCAAACTGGGGGAAGGGGAGAGTAAACCAGAAGAAAACTTACAGCCACCTTGATCATTTTCTAAGGTGGCTTCTTTTCATTGTGGAGACAAGGAAAGTCAGGCAGGCAAACAGAAAGTGGCAGAGCTCAAACACCTGCCTTATATTCCAGGAAACTTAGTTAAGGGTGCTTGTGAGTGTTTCCTGGAATATGCTTCCAGCAGTGGGGATAGGGATGGGAGAAGAAGAGGAAGGAATGACCAATCTGCGTGGGCTGCTCACCTGGATAAGCCCTTAAGTAGGCATCCATGAACCGCTGGTGGTCTCCGTAGATGGTCCTGGCCATTCCTGGCCAGGCGTGGGAGAGACACAGAGCCCCAGAGACATCCCCGCCCTTCTTGATGTTCCCCTAATGACACAGGACATAGGTGTGAGAGGACAGGCAGATCCAGCTCAGAAGCAAAGAGCTCACAGTCAGTATTGTTCTGGCCTGGGGCAGGAAAATGACAAGCTTGTCCCCAAAGGAACTGTTCAGATCTTTTTCCCTCTGCAAGGAACTGGCCTCATAGGGATTCTGAGGAGGCCCTGGGCTCACCCCCATGAAGTGACTTTATCAACTATCTGTGAGACCTTTACATACCTTCTCATCCATGAGAACTGGGACGATGCCAAAAAAGGGCCTCATGGCCATGCCGGGGATGATTTCTGCCCCTTCTTCCGAGGGTCGAGGTGCAATGCAAATGCCACCCGTTTCTATACAGAAAATGAGGAAGAAATACCAGCTAGAGTCTAGTGACACATTTATCCAGTTGGTGCCTGACATGTAGCACTCTACCCGAGTAGGGGGTGGGTAGCACAGGAATTGAGCTATTCATAATGTCTCACTTCCCAGCTTCTTGAAGGACAAGGGCTCAGAGGGCTATATTTCTCATATCGAGGTGGGCTCTTACCCCAGACATACTAATAAATCAGATGTCCAAGAAAAAAGGGAATAAGCCAAACAAAGTTCCTTTCCCATCAAAATTTAAATTTAGACTTATGGGCCTTTAAACCATAGGGTACATCCCATCAGAAGTACTTGAGTTCAGAAAGTGGGCCCTAAGGAGGAAATGCACATAAGTTGAGCACCCACTAGTTTTATCATCTTCTTCCATCCTCACCCGGAGCCTGAAGGCAGCACCCCCAACTCCCATATACATATGAGGAAATCAAAGTTTAGAGAAGCCAGGACACATCCCATGTCTACAGCTGGACAATGCAGCCAGGCTTCACCTGTGATCTTTCTCACTCCAGACACCAGGTTTTCAATTCCATGTATGTTGAGGGGCTGCGGCTTTAGTGGTTTCGGGCCCAGTTCAGGTAGCATAGTGTCACAAGGGACCCCCCACGCTGGGTAATTAGCTTGTGCTCTCATTTCACTAACATGGAACACAGGTGTCATCAGTGAGCCCCATAGAGCCAGCCCTCCTCCTTGGGCATATGCTCACCTGTCTGCCACCAGGTGTCCACGAGGGTACATCTGCTGTCTCCCACCACCTTATGGAGCCAATCCCAGGCCTCTTGGTTGATTGGTTCTCCCACTGAAACCACACACACAGAAGGATATTAACAGTCTTCAATGAACTTGAACCCAAAAGGAAAAGAGTTTTAAAGAGAATAGCTCTATAATTTTCCCTAAGGACAGAACAGGAGACTTGAGAAAGCTGTGAGATCTATCATATTTGTGACCATCCAAGTTGTACAAATTACAATGAGATATTTTCACCATCAGAGAGTCAAAGATCAAAAAGTTGACAAGAACGTGGGGAAACAATGTCACACACACTGTAAGAATATAATTTGGTGCAAAGTGTGATACACAATGGGCTAATAGAACTGCTTTAGGCAACTCTTTGGGGTAGACTCTAGTAAGGCTAAATATGTTTATTTTACCACTCCTGGCACATACCCCACAGGATTGAATGCATGTATCCATGGAAAAAGAGGACACATATAAAGATGTTCACAGCAGTCCAAAACTAAAACAGGCCATCAAAAAGTAAGATGGATGAATAAACTGTGACTTACTCATGCAGATAAATCCTGACAGCATGAAGGAGAGCAAACCATTGCTACTCACAACAGGGATGGACCTCAGAGTTAGGGCCCCACCAAGGCAGCAGGCTCATGCTATATAAGCCTAAGTGTATATAGTTCAAGGACAAGCAAATCAGTCCATGCTGAGAGTGGTCAATGATTGGTGTGATTGGAATTAGTGGGAAGGGGAGAAGAGAGCCTCTAGAGACTGGAAATTTCTCTGGCTTGATCTGGGTAGTGGCTGTGAGTGTGTGTGTGTACATATCTCTGTATGTACATCAATACTTGCACATTTCAGATATTGTATATATACCTCAGTGGATAGGGGAAAAGTGTTTATATCCTATAACTCTACAATTCTCAGCTATGTCCTGAATATTTGTGTCCCCCTAGAATTCGTGTGTTGGAATTCTAACACCCAAAGATGATAGTATTAGGAAGTGAGCTTTTGGGAAGACACGGTCTTCATGAATGAGTTTAAGTTCTTATAAAAGAGATGCCAGAAAAGGAGAGGGCTGTGAACCAGAAAGAGGGCCCGCACCAGAAAGCAACCAGATTGACACTCAGATCTTGGAGTTCCAGCCTTCATAATTGTGAGAAATAAATTTCTGTTGTTTGTAAGTCACCCAATCTGTGGTTGTGTGATAGCAGCCTAAACACATTTAGAAACACCCTAATGAAACAGCCATACAAGGCTGGACCTCCACCAGAACACACTGGGCTGGACATACTCTTGATAAAATATTTACACTGAGGGCCTCCCGGGTGGCGCAGCCGGTTGAGTGCAGTGCTGTGAGGCTGCCCGCAGCCTCTGCAGCGCCGGTTCGATTCCTGGCCAGCCAGGGAGATACCCACATGGTGCGGCAGACCTCTTCTGTCTCACCTGCTCCTCCCCTCAGCAGTGTTTTCAGTCTGTCTGCCTGTTCTGCTCCCTGCTCTGTCTCTGATGAATTCTCTCACTCTCCCACACCTCTGGCCTGTACCCCAGTTCTTGTATCATGGGGTAAATCTTTAAAACAAAATACTCACACTGGGTGCCTTTTGCTCAAGACCATCCACAATGAAGCAACTAACGACACCTGTCTTGGAGGGACCTCCCAAGTCCAAGCTGACTGTCCGTGCTGGGCACTTCGGTGGCTGGGCAGGTATGTGTCACCCCTGTACTCATGTATGCACAAAGGATGCAGGAAAATGCTACTGCAGCACTTGTGGATACACTGAGAAAGTACCCGTAACCCAAATATCTAACTAATCACAGAGACATGACCATGTGGGGCAGCAGAATTCCCACAGGGGGGTACACATAAGTTTTCAAATAATGGGGCAAAGTCACCTGAAAAACTCTATATGTTGTTGAGTCGACATAAACACTCCAGGATAACAGCACAGCAGGAACTCACTCACATTAAAGAAAGAACCTCAGAAACAAGGAATATAAATGCAAAGAAGGTACCCAAACTTGCACACGCAATGGGGCAAGAGGCGTGGCAGGACAGAGCATGTAGCTTTCACTGCTGTTTCCCATTTTACCTTTTCACAAAAGAATATATGTGTGTTCCTTATGAAACTGAAAGTTCCAAAGTTTAAGAAATTACTCACACTATACACAAAAATCAACTCGAAATGGAGAAAAGACTTTGCTATAACACCAGAAACATTAAAATATATAAAAGAAAACATGGTAAAACACTCCATGACAAAACTAGAAACAACAAATACTGGAGAGGAAGTAGAGAAAAAGGAACCTCTCACACTGCTGGTGAGAATGTAAACTGCTCCAGCCACTTTGGAAAGCTGTGTATTCCCAAAAGTACTGAAAATGGATCTATCATATGATCCAGTGATTCCACTCCTAGGAATCTTCCCCCAAAGACACAAAAATACTAATTTGAAAGGAAACCTGCACTCCTATGTTTACTGCAGCACTATGTACAATCGCTAAGATATGGAAACAACTCAAATATCCCAAAACAGATGAATAGATTAAGAAGATTTGGTACATAGACACAATGGAATATTACTAGGCGATCAAAAAGATAAGCTTGTGCCACTTGTGGCAACATAGATGGAGCTGGAAGGGATTATGCTAAGCAAAATAAATCAGAAAGAAAAAAGATAAATATAGCATGATTTTACTTATATGTGGAATATAGAGGAAACTGGACAATGGGTCACGAAAAAGACAAAACTTGCAAGCAGACCATATATCTGAGGCATACTGTAGGGGAGGGTAAAGGAGGGAGGTCAAAACAGGGGAGGGACGAGCACAAGGGACTGTGATGATGGTCACAGGAACTACAGTGATGGAAGAACTATGGGGACTACACCTGAGGGGAGAAATCTGTACAAAAAAATCTGTACAAAAATGAAGAATGATATAAGAAAATAAATACATTTATTAATTTTAAAAAAGCTTAAGAAATTAGATTTTTAAAACTTAAAAAATATAACTCATTGGTTAAAAAAACTTGAGTGAGGGACCTCCCCTGGTGGTGCAGGCGGTTGAGCGCCACGCTATGACGCTGTCCGCAGCCTCTACAACACCGGCTCCGTCCCCAGCCTGCCAGCGAGGGTCCCACATGGTGCGACAGACCTCTCCTGTTGCTCCAGCTACTCCCCTCAGCAGTGTATTTCGGTCATTCTGCCTGTTCTGTTCCCAGCTCTGTCTCTGGTGAATCCTCTCACCCTCCTATGCATCAGGCCTGTACCCCTGTTCTTGTGTAAATAAATAAATCTTAAAAAAAAAAAAAAAAAAACTTGAGTGAGCTGGATTTTGTACACAGGTAAGATTGAATGAAGTCAACGCAGCAAATTCTGGTGTGGTGTGAGGGATAGTTTTTGGAATTGCCCTGAGCTGTGGAACAGCAATCAGCCCCTCGCTGGCCCTGCCAGGGCATGAGGCACACTAGTCTACACTGTGCCTTGCTCCAAGGGTGGCTGGTGGTTTTCTACTTGCCTGCTTATTCATCACCTGGTCTGGGGAATCCCCCCAGGGCTCTGCTGTTGATGTGGTTGCATGGCAGGATTATGCCCACAAGACCAGCCAAATACAGACAGTCTGGCTGAGGCTCTGCAAGCTCCCTAGAGCACAAAGCTTCCACGCATGTCGGTGGTGCTGAACCCAAGGGAGGAAGCAGGGAAGGGGCTCTCAGAAGCTGCATGTGGCCTCAGGGGACCCCTGGCTGAGGCAGCTTTCATCTCAGATATGCACCCTACTCCCACATCTGCAAAGCTCCCCTTTTCCTGAAGTGCTCAGTTCATGTCACTGTTCGCTTGGGTCCTTGTGAGTCTTCTTTACAGCTGAATCTCAAGAGTGGTCTGAAAAACCAAACCTCCCTTTAGCCTGTCCTCACCTAACTACCCAGGCCCAAGCAGATGTCCTTGCTGGGAATACCTGGAGGACATGAGTGAGTTTCTGTGGCCCTGGCCACCTCTCTGCCTGCTCTCTGTCCCCAAGCGTTGCCTGACCCCAAGGGCAGGAACCAACACAGAAGCCCTGTGTGGTGGAAGACAAGTCCACTCCCTCCATAGGCTCACCATGCAAGGCCCATATGCCAAGGGAGGCATCTCAGACTCGCCACCCTCTACAAGGGGACAGCACTTTTTCTGCTGGCCCCACCTGGAACATTCAAAATGCTTGGTAATACAGACAAAAACTGATCCTGATCACAAGGTAACTGAGCTGGCCCAAGCAGGTAAGAGTTGAACATGTGAAGATCTTCTGAGGCTGGGCCTAGACCCATCTGGGAGAGGAGCCAGCAGTGCCAAGTGACTTCTGCCCTTGAGAAGAATAGTCTCCACGTGGAACCCTCGGGGCAGTGTCTACGCATCCTGCTCTCAGGCCATCACTCAGCTTCTCAGTAGCAGCCAACTCTCTACATGCATTGCTGTGGGCCTGGGTATGGTGTCAAGGTCCAGTTGGCTGTGACCTCTGGGAACTCACATCCAGAGAGAAAGTAAAAGGACAGATGTCTAAGAACTGACAACCTGAGGCCCAGAGCAGCCAAGAAAAACCCAGGAGAGAAGATGCAGAGAAGGTGCTTACAGGAGGGTAAGGGTCCTGAGAGGTTGGAAGAGGGCACAAGATACTGCAGGTGAGGGGGACAGAGCAAATCAGAACCAGTGCAGTACCCCCACATCACCAACTAGTGTAAATAGCTTCCTTTTCTGCAGACTTGTTTTACAGAAAGACACATCTCCATGAAAACTCTCTCCAGGTGCTTCCTCTGAAAAACTGTCAAGCAGATCCATGTATTCACCCAAGGAGGGCGGAGAGCCTCCCACCCATTTTCCTTATTGACCACCATGACAATATGCGTAGGGACAGAAATGAAATTCAGCAGGAAAAAGGAGAATCGGCATGGTACCTCCCAACTCCCAGAATTGTCTGACCTAACCCCACATCACCTTTCCAGAATATTCATGTGACTTAGCAACATTGAAATTACAGAGATAAACTTTGATCCAGCAATTCTCTGCCTGAAGTTACAGTAAAGGCAGTGCACAGCATAAAATAACATGCTGGGGCCTCCCCGGTGGCATAGCAGTTGAGCACTGTGCTGCGAAGCTGCCCGCAGCCTCTGCAGGCTGGTTCGATCCCCGGCTGCAGGGGAGGGTCCCACATGGCGCGCAGACCTCTCCTGCCGCCCGCTGCTCCCCTCAGCAGTATACTTCGGTTCTTCTGCCTATTCTGCTCCCTGCTCTGGCTCTGGTGAATTCTCTCAACTCCCGTGCTTCTGACTGTACCCAGGGCTTGTATAAATAAATAAATAAATCTTTTCAAAAAAATAAATAACATACTGTACTTGGGATTAATTACTGTCCAGCAACAGTGGAATGCAATCCCATGCAGCCACTAAAGAGGGGCTTGGGTCACAGCTTACCATGTTGATAAGGATTTATCATAAAGGTGAAGCACAGAATGTAGGCACAGAAAATATCTGCAATGTAAACCCCAGACTGTTAATGCCTGCGGGCACTGGGGAGGGGCTTCAGGGGACAACTGCATTCTACCTGATGTCCTGGCAAGGCTTAAATCCACCACAGACACAATCACATAGCTTTTATGACTAAAACCATTTTGAAGCTTATACAGACTCTGACTCATGACAGAACATCCTTTCCTGCAAAAGAGCTCACTCACCTGACCCCAGAGTCCGCAGGGAGGAGCGGTCGTACTTCGTCACCCAGGAGTCACCATATTTCAGCAGCAGCCGGACAGCTGTCGGGGCACCGTAGAACTGATTGATCTTTAACCTCTGTACCGTCTCCCAATAACGGCCTATAAAAAAAACAAATTTACTGTCAGTATGAGAGCCCATCAGATACTGGTGATTAGAGATCATATTGATTAGAGATTAGTCAACGGCTACTATGTGCCGGATACACGTGAATACCTCATGTGCTCACAAAAACAGGATCCCATACCATCACTGAGAGATGGGAGAAGCCTTCTGGGGACAGGGGCCTGAGCAAACATCTCCTGGCACACCAGCATCTACAGGCTGAAAACAGCCTTTGCCTGGCTCTGGGCAGCTGCATTCACACGGTATATCCCACATGGTACAATGAGGAATCCATTCAAGAGGATATTGCCATGAATTTAAAACATAACCTGGGTGGCATCAGTTGAACCTCCAGTAGCTACAGGATGTGTCGGAGGTCACACCTGCGACTTGGCTCCTCACCCCTAGATGTGCCCCTACACACTCTTCCTGGAGCCATCCAGCCCCATGTGGAGGTAGAGAGCAGCAAAGGGAGGTAACAAGGAAGCTCCATCCACTTAACCCTCAGCACTGTGAAGGGCTTGGGCAAAAACGCCGTGAGTGCAAACTGGTCCAACCACTATGGAGAGCTGTGTGGAGATTTCTTGACCTACTAAACATAGAGCTTCCATATGATCCAGCAATTCCACTCCTAGGTATTTACCCAAATGACACAGAACCATTAATTCCAAAGGACACCTGCATCCCTATGTTTATAGCAGCACTGTTTACAATAGCTAAGCTGTGGAAACAACCCAAATGCTCAAAAATGGATGACTGGATCAAGAAGATGTGGTACATATACACAATGGAATATTACTCAGCAATCAAAAAGGATAAACACATGCAGTTTGCAGCAACATGGATGGAGCTAGAAGAGATCATGCTCAGCGAAATAAGTCAAAAAGAAAAAGAAAAAGAAAGGATGGTCTCACTCATAGCAGGAATTTAGAAAACCTAAATAAAGGACCAGGGAAAAGACTAATTAATACAAAGTGAAAATCAAAATCAACAAGCAACTATAGACCAGAGACACACTGAGGGGTGGGGGTGGGAAGGGGAGAGGAAGGACTAGGGTCAAAATAAGGGGGGGTGCAATTGTATGGGGAATATAACCAAAATGAAAATGCATACATTGTGCAAAAATGAAAAATGATGTAAGAATTATATAAAATAAAATATTAATTTAAAAAAAACTGCCTTGCAGCAGAGCCCCCATAATTCAGTCACATGAAAGCAGATGCTTAGGGACACTGCTATGTGGGAGGGAGATGTCAAGGTGAGCAAGATATGGTCATGTCCTCAACATATTTCAATTCAGGGAGGTGGATGCGGGCCACACACACGAGTCGAGGCACTGTGACAGAACAGCCCTAAGGCATAGGGCAGGCCTGGCAAAGTCCCCTCTCTCGGGAGGCTAGTGCAGCCTGGGCTTCGAGGAAGGGCTGGATTCTGGTCAGATGCCACAGTGCTAGAGGGCAATGCTCAGAGGAGGGTTCAAGGAAGGCAGACAGTTCACTGGAGGGATAAGAACACAACACAGGTGCCCTTGAGATGCCTGAGATGCTTCTGCGCCAAATGGGACCCTTTCCATTGCCAGGTTGATCTTGATCTCACTTTACACAGGGCACCCGGCCCCAGCACACCATGCAAGGCTCAAGGCGGGGCAGCTACGAGAGCACAGGCACCACTCGACCCTGTGAACCTCTCCTCTCTCCTCTCTCCTCTAGTTCCCTCCTGGACACCCATTTGGGTCATCAATCCTCACCAGCGTCAGGATAAACTGGGGTGCTTTCAAAGAGGACACTGGTGGCTCCGTTGCAGAGGGGTCCATACACCACGTAGCTGTGTCCTGTGATCCAGCCGATGTCAGCCACACAGCCAAAGACGTCACCCGGTTGGTAGTCAAACACAAGCTGCAGACACAGAGGAAGAGTCCGTCAGAAGCCTGTCACCCATGCTCCCAGCTTCACTAAGCACCTATAACTGAAACACTGAGAGGAGGACGAGTCAGTGCACTGGGGGCTTTGTGCAGTCATCACAGTGAAAAGACAGGGTTCCAAGTATATGCAACAACAGCTGGCCCTCAGAGTTCCCAGAGAACACATTGTGTGAGCCCCAACCTGACCAGGATAAGCAGCGGGCTGGGGCTGAGACAGTGCTGATTCTGCCAGCCAACAGGCACACAGGACCTTTGGGTGCTGGACACCCAAAGTGCTGATACAGGCGGTGGCCACAGTAGACCCACAAGTGACACTCCATCAAGTCGTGTTTAAAATATATGGTCATCTTTTTGCATTAAGTTATACCAAAGTGTCTTGGATTCCTTAAAAACTACTAAAATGAAAGCCCAAAAGACCAAGAAATGCATTAAGTATCATTAGCTTCATTTTTGCCAAAGGTCCAGCCTGAGCCTGACCCCATTTCTGGGTCCAACTGCCCGTTTGCAGGATGGAGGGACAAACAGCCAGGCAACTATAATGGACAAAGCTTATGGAAATGGAAGGATGGAGAGAACATATCAGTAGGCAAGAGTAAGCTACACTATCTTCAGGGTGACAAAACTAGAAATCAGTGAGGAGGGGGTACAGTCAGATGGGCCCTCAAGGGGCCTCTGTGAGGCAGGCAAAGGTCCATTTCCTGACTGCAGTGGGGTTTGCCTAGTAATTCCAAGCTGCACATTTGCTCTGGTGGCTTTCCGTATCTATGTTCTTTTCTCCCTTCTATTTTTTTATTGAGGTAATATTTGCTTACTTTATTGTTTTTTGTTTTAGAGGTATAGATCTCCCCCTTAAGGTTTTAGCACACCACACCCACCACCAAAGCACCCACAGTCCATCCCCAAGTCCACTGTGCAACTCCCTACTTGGTCCTCACCCCTCGGCCCCTTTCCACCCCTCAGGTAGCCTCTGTTCTATAGTCAGCTTTCCAGGGTTTCTGGTTATTTTGGCTTTATCTGACCCTTTGTTTGGCATCTCTATAGTTCACATCTAAGTAACACTATCTGTTATTTGACTTCCTTCCTCTCACTTATTTCACTTAGCATAATCCCCTCAGCTCCATTCATGTTGCCACAAATGGCAGTTTATCTTTTTGACAGCTGAGTAGCATTCCAGTGTGTGTATATACCACATCTTCCTGACCTACTCATCTGTATTTGAGCACTTAAGTTGTTTCCATAGTTTGACTATTATAAATGAACATGGGAGTGCATATTTTCCTTCAAATTAGTGCTTTTATATTCTCCAGGTAGATACCTAGGAGTGGAATTGCTATGTCACGTGGTAGATACATTTGTAATATTTTGAGAAACTTCCATACTGTTTTCCATAGGAGCTGAACCAGTCTGTGTTCCATTTTACAATGAAAAGATTTTTTATTAAGCTTGTTTTTTTGTTTTTTAATCTTTTTTTTTTTTTAATCCAGTCGCCTGCTGCCACAGGGGAGCACTGAGAGTCTCCAGGGAGTTTCCAGGCAGACAGAGGCATTTGGAAACCAGGCCCTGGAGCCATGTCCTGAGGGGGAGGAGGGAGTTTTTCCGAGGACGATCACCTTTTGCTGCACTGGTGAATCAGGATAACACATTGTAAACCCCACAGCATCCTGACACCAAAAGGATTTTTAATATAAGTTGGATCCAAACTACCAAATCTTTCATGAGAGTAGAGATTTTTCTCCCCTCAGTTCTTGGAAGAACAGGTACCTGGGACCAGCCATTCTCCAAAGGGCCCAGCAAGCAGCGAGCCCCCTGATCCCATGAGGCACCCCTAAAATCCACTCACACCCCCAATTTCTCTTTAGAATCAAGTGTCTTTTCCCCTGAAGAAACCAACTGCCCTAATGCCCTCTGCACGTGTACACATCCATGTGTTTGCACACATACACACAAGTTTGTGTGTACATACCCAGCCCTGTGTGTGCACACATACGTGAAACATGAACATGCCCTGCTCACACACACACATGCTTGCACACGAGCACACACTCCTGAGCACAAGCTAAGATCCCAGTGACAATGAGGCACTAACAACACACTGCGCAGAGGCTGGCATGCACTGCCACCTTAGCTACAGGCACCCAGGCCCTGCTGTGGGGACCGTCGACCATCCAACAGCAGAGGTGGAGGCCTGGGGAGCTGAAGGAGCAGCACAGCATAAACTGACCACATGCAGAGCACAGTTGGGTCTTGCATGGCTGGGAGCACACTTTTACCCCAACAATCCTTTCCCTAGATGTCTCCTTCACTAGAAAAGAGCAGTGGTGCATAGAGGCGACAAAGCTGTCGGCACCCTATAGTACCCTGGGCCTCCTTGCCCCTTAAGACCTGAGCCTTGCCCTGCCTGCAGTGGGCCTCAGTGCAGATGAGTGAGAAGGTGCACATCCCCTTTCCAGAAGCATATAATCATTTACTACTCATGTTAACATCTAGCTACAGAAATATGGAAGTTTCTATTCCTAATGCTTCAAAATACCTCAATGTATTAAAGAGAAACCCAATGAGAGCTCCTCATTCCTACATGCCCACTTCTTTCGCTCATGTAGACAGAGTCCTGGTAACACTGAAGCACAAACAATGAAGACTCTCAGCACATGCACACACACACCTTCCCTGATGTTCATTTTATTATAAATTGATGGGAACATTTGATCCATTCTGTGATCTTCTTGGTCACAGATATTCCCACTATCTGAAAATAGATCATTCCTATTTGGTAGGATTTAGTAAGTTACTTTTTGGGTCTGGAAATGTTTAAAAGTTTTTTTAATATAAATTAGTGGTTAAAGCCTGGACCTTCCAGTCAGTTACCAGGCCAGTCCATTTCCTTGGCTGCTGGCACTGCTGGAGCTGACTTGGTCTTCTGTAACAGTGTCTAATCCACAGGTAGCATCTCAAAAAATCCATCTCACCTGGGCAGTGTCAGCTGCTCTCACCCCAGCTGCTTTAATTTGCAATCCCCCACCCATATTTAAGTTACTGATTTGTAAATGCATTTATTAGAATAAGAAATGGGCCATATCATTTTCTTGATGATCCCTAAGGGGCTGCCCAATTTAACAATTTCTGTGTACTAAATTAAGGTTTCCTTATAAAAAAATACATCTTTTTGTAATTTTACTTTTAAAATGTGCCCAAGGTGATCGAGGCCAAGAGGCCACGATACTTTTAGGGGTTCATTAAAATATTTTATTATGAAATCAAAAGAAAACTAGGATCTTTTAAGGGGAAGAAAACATTTTAATATACAATACTAATGTATCCATCTTTGTACTGATGTGATTGTAAAAGGAAACTGATTTTTATGAGTAAGGACCCATGAGCATCAAAATGCAGCTCTGCCAGGAGCATGTCAGATGAGGGCTCTACTCCCATCAGCCTTAGAGCAAACAGACCACACTGGACACGAAAGGCTACAGGCCAGCAGGGAGACTCAGGTGTGGGGCCCAGACTCTTCCAATAAGAACTGGAGCTTCACTGCCCTAGTGCTGTGGTTCACAGCACCCCTGCTCGTGAACACCCTTGGGAAAACATACGACCCTCATACCCACTTCCACTATTTTATAGCAGGAGTTTCAGTCATAAATCTAACTCCTCCCAGCCCTCGCCCGGAGCCCTGCAAGCAGGCACCTCCCTTCCACCCCCACAGAGGCCTGTACCCTGTGCGTCAGTGCGGCATACAGCAGGTAGCCAGCCTGGGTATGGACGAGCCCCTTGGGCTTCCCGGTGCTCCCCGAGGTGTACAGCATGAAGAGCATGTCCTCGCTGCCCATGCTCTCTGGGGCGCATACAGGGTCCTCCTTGGCCATTTCCTGTAAGGAGGAATAAACAAACAGTCCACCCAGGGCACTCAACAACTCCCCTCTGTGCAGCCTCCCTGAGAACACCCTAGTACCCCTGGCCCCACCCTAGCTGCTGCAGGACTTGGCAGACAGGATTCAGGGCTGACCTTCTCCAGCCTGCCCTAATTCCATTCCAGATGCAGACATACCACAAAATTAGAGTGAATCCAATCATCTCTATTACATTAGAGTTCAGTGTGTTTGTGGTATTTGAGTTCCATCTTCCCAGACATAATGTTAAGCCCATAAAATAACACAGCAGGACCTTGGGTACCTCTGCAGGCCCAGCAGGAGACCCGCAGCTGCTACATACAACTCAGACCCAATTAACCCAATAGTCACCTCTCCTCCATCAACTGCACCAAGTGAGATAAACCCACCTCCTCAAGGGGGACATCCAGATTCCCCATGGGGACCTTGTTTTCCGTCCTGTGAGCCACCAGAACATGCCGCACGGTGGGGCACTGCTTCACAGCCTCATCCACTATCTTCTTCAGCTCCACCACACGCCCTCCCCGGAGTCCTTGGTTGAAGGTGAGAACCACCTTGCACTTGGCTAGTGGAGACAACACAAACATGTCTGATGGGTCTCCTCCCCACTCTGCCCCTCAAGGCCCAAAATGACACCCATGCATCCCAGGTCTGAGTGCGATAAAGACCAACATTGAGTAAAAGAATCACAAACAAAAGGAGGAATCACCTGCTTTGCAATCTTTGTGCTGACTACAGAAGCGCCATGCCTTTCCCCTGCTCTGAGGAGCAGGAAGGAACTGGAGAGAAGTTACTTTGAAGCTCAATCCTTATAGACATTGTCATTCCCTCCCACCTGCAGCTGGGTCTTTCCAAGGCCAGGGGCCATTGCACTGCCCCAACCACAGCCACTGTGGTAGCAAAGCAAAAACAAAAGGCAGAGATCAAGAAAGCTGGACAGCTACAGGCCAAGCCCCAATGTGTCCTGCATGTTTCCTGCCCTGTTCCAGGAAACTCATGTGGACCAAGAACCTTCACTGCACAAAGAACAAGACTCCACCCCCAGGTCGATGGTAGGAACTGCTTCTCTCACCCTCACCTTTAGGGGAAGACCTTTCAGTCTCCACACCTGCTCTTCCAAGTCCAGTCAGGCTCAGCCAGGCTCGGCCAGGCCTGGGGCAATGCTGGGGACACCTGAGCTTCCAGAGCTAACTTAGGGCAAGACCCACAGCAGATAATCAGGTAAAGACACAAACTGGGCATCAGGATCACAGGTGAAGGAATGACCCTCCAAATTGTGCCCAGAGGGATCAAGTCTGCAGTGAGTTATTATGTAGTTCCCTAAGGACGAGTCTGGAACAAATACCCACTGACTGACAAATAGCACTGACTGGCAAGGCCCAAACACAACCCTTTCCTAGAGAAAAATTACAGGAGCACTCCCTGTGGAGGCCCTCCAATCTCGCCTGGTCTCCCGTGGTCTGATTTAGAATTTCTGAGGTCCTGGAAGCTGCCCCAGCATCCAGCTGCTAAGTCCCTATATACTAAATTTCCAGACTCAGCAACTATTGCTTGTTTCAAAGCATTGTCATAGAAACACTTGGTAACTGTGGTCACATCAGTGAAAGGAAAGGGTATCCTTGTGAAATACTAAAATAGTTGCAGAATGCCTGTGTTCAAACCCAGGGTCTGTCACCAACAGAAAGCATGACCTTGAGTAAGCCACTTAACCTCTCTGCCTCAGTTTCCTTCTCTATAAAAAGGGAACATCTCAGTGAAGGAAAGTCTAAGACCAGATGGCTTCAGTAGTGAATTCTAAATTTAAAGGCAAATATAAAATATATTTTTATCCTTAAAGACATTTAAAGACAAATATCAATCTCAAGCACTTCTCAAAAATAATTGCAAAATTTTTCAGAAAAAAGATACTTTCTAACTCATTCTATGTAACCAGCATTACCCTGATACCAAAGCCAGACAAACATATACCAAGAAAACCATAGACCAATATCCCTTATGAACACTGAAGTAAAAATCCCCCCAAAAGAATATTAACAAACTATATCCAGCAGCATGTTAATAGCAGTATGCACCATGACTAAGTGGGATTTATTACTGGAATACAAGAATACTTTGACATATGAAAATCAATGAGTGCACTACACCACATTAATAGAATACAGGGCAAAAACCACATCTCCACTGAAGCAGAAAAAGCACCAATCCTTAAGAGTAGCAGGAGAAACCTTAAAAGGAACTGGAAAGGCTTCCCAGACTATTCTAAAAAACAGGTGGTCAACAAGGGTCTGAGAACTCAGTCCTCTGGCTTTGTTCACTGTCCAATGGCAAGTCCTCTGTGAGATACAAAGAACAGCTGATGGCCCCCAGAACTTGGCACCCTCTTGAGAAGCCAGCTCAGGGGACTCTCTGGTGCAGGGAATAGCATATATGGGTATGAGGCACCATCCAAACACTCGACCCTCCAACACCAAACAAAGCAAGGAGGCACTACTGTTCTGTACGCTATCTAGGAGACTAACCTGCAGACAGAAAGCTTAAAGACAACCTCAACCCCCGTACCTGATGCCAGGCCTCCTGAGAGAACACCCACCATTCTTCATGACAGATGGCCTCCAGGTGTTTTCCCAGCAACATCTTGTTTGAATGTCTCTTCCTTCCTCCACTACAGTCACTCCAGTTACCTCCAGTCCCAGCCCCTCGTAGGCACTGTGCTCCTCCACCACTCATCTGTTAGCCCCACTGAATTCTTCCCTCCTTTCTTCACCTGTTTAAACCCCACATACTCAGATCTCAGCTCACAAAACAAATGTTCATTCAATTATGTGCCTGTCCTGGTAGTGTGTGTCATTTTCCTGTGACCTATATTAATGGCTGTCTCCATTTTATGTCCCTAATTGCTTGACCTTGAGAAATAAAGACTACATGGCCTCCCTCGCACTGCCCATGTGCTCACCATCATTGATCCTCCCAGCTAAGGATTCTGCACTGAAGCCAGCAAAAACGACATTGTGGACAGCTCCGATCCTGGCGCAGGCCAGCATCGCAGCCACAGCCAGAGGGGACACCGGCATGTAGATGGCCACACGGTCCCCTCGACAGACGCCATGCCTCTTCAGGGTGTTGGCCAGGCGGCACGTGGTCTCCAGCAGTTCCCTGTGTACAAGGAAGAGAAGGCCAGCTGAGGGTCAAAATGCAGAGTGATTTAGGATTCAATTATTCTGCAAACTGTAAGTACTGCACATCCAGACAGTGCCTGGAAGACAGCAGCCATAGGAATGCTTATTGCATGGCAAGTTCTTTTCCAGAAGACAGTGTTTTTTACTTTGCAGACTGGTATTGACAGAGATTCACGGCCTCACCGCTGAGGTATAAGGACTGCCCACAAAGCCCAGATGGCCATAGCCCTGACACTTCTGAAAACAAGCACTTTTGAAAAGATCTCCTAAGTAAGACACTGGTGGGAAAAACTAAGGCCCTTATATTTTGAATGAACACAAGACAGAGCACCAGGCTCTGGCCAGCCAGGGCTCTGCTCATGCAACATATGCCAACTCTGCAAAGCCACAGCAGGTCTTCAGGGAAAGCAGACCAGAGGATGGCCTTCCTCCCTGTAGCCCCAAGACAGGGGTTGGCAGACAACAAGGCAGGGGCTGCAGATCCTGGCTTTCTCTGAGCTAGGCATATATGGGTCCAGGGGAGATGTGCTGGGCTTCTGCAGTGGTTTGGCACACAGGACTCCTTCCTCAAGTCCTAGCTCATTGTGGGGTTCGGTCTAATAATCAGAGTACCACACCTCCCTGAGCGAGCTGATTAGCTTAGGGATTGCCACATGATCCAACCCTGCCCAGTTAGATTCATCTCTGGCAAAAAGGAATGCATGGCAGGGTCTCCCACTTATCTACATGAGAAGGGTGCAGAAAAGTGCATGTTGTTCAGAAGGAGCAGGACGCTGCCTCCAAAGTTTTTTTCAGTATCTATAGTCAATGCGAACCTGGACTTTGCAAATAAACAATCAGTCTCATTTTTGCTGTACATGGTTTGATTTTAATTTATTAAAAGAACACAGATGGACAGATTAAGGGGGCTCCAAAGCCCCCTCTCTTACTGGGGTAGGTCAGAGCTCTCCGCATTGTTCCAGCAAGCCAGGGAGGGGGGTCACTCTCTGGTCTCCACAGGCCAGAGGCAGGGTAGAGATCAGACCTTCCTTCAAACTCAGCAAGGACCCTTACAAGGGTTTTGGCATAGCTGCACTCTGTGTTAAGGGTTGTCAAGGAGAGGGCTCCAGAGAAGGAGAAGCTCAACAAGAGGCTGCCAGGGGAAATGCACTGGAATGAAAATGAACAGGCCCCATATTAGGTAGGGAACTTTGTCTCTTCCCAAAGCCATCCTGCAAGGAGACCAGATAAGAACTACATCACAAATCCAGCCTGTACTTGGGCCCGGCCGGCAATGCCAGCCCAGGCTGACCCTGGTGCACCCCTTCTGCAGGGTTTCATGTTTTCTCCTTAAAGCTTTCAGAAGGAAGACAAAAGCTCCATTCTTGATCCAGTCATCTATTTTTGGGCATTTGGGTTGTTTCCATAGCTTAGCTATTGTAAATAGTGCTGCTATAAACATAGTGGTGCAGGTGCTCTTTTGGATCAAGAAAATGTGGTATATATACACAATGGAATATTGCTCAGCAATCAAAAAAGATAAACTCATGCAATTTGTAGCAACATGGATGGAGCTGGAAGGGATCATGTTCAGCGAAATAAGCCAGAAAGAAAAAGAAAAATACCAGATTGTCTCACTCAAAGCAGGAATTTAGAAAACCTAAATAAGGGACCAGGAAAAAGTCTGATTATAATAAAGTAAAAATCAAAATCAACAAGCAACTATAAACCAGAGACACACTACGGGGGGCAGAGGGAGCGGGGAGAGGAAGGATTAGGGTCAAAATAAGGGGAGGTGCAATTGTATGGAAAATATAACCAAAATGAAAATGTATACATTGTGCAAACATGAAAAATTATGTAAGAATTATATAAAATATTTTTAAAAAGCTCCATTCTGTTGCTCCCATCCACCCCTTGCCTAAGTTTATGATGAAAAGAAGACCATCCCTCCTTATGATCCCCAATATCAAACTCCAGAGATTCCAGAGCCCAAGAAAGAGACTGGGATGGCCCATGACAGTGCTGAAGAGGTGGCCAGGGTCAGTAACTCAGAAGCATAACTCAAGGCCTGTTTCATAGCTCTCAGGGTTTAAGTGCTCCGGGAGATGGAGGCTCGAGTGTGTACACACAGATTAATGGGCGTGAAACTCAGTCCTTATTCTATAGCGAGAGGCAGCAATTCAAAGCTAAGGAAAGGAAGTGAACTGTTCAGAGAGGCCTGCATTAGCTTTCCATGGCAGCTGCATAGGTGTGGCAGCTGACCATTCTCAGCTGTCATATGATCATCTGAGGACCAGCAAGCGCCATCTACCTTGTGTAACCAGTGCAAGTATTAACAAGAAGCTCCCCTACCTGAGACACTGCTGAACTGTCAGCAGGTATTATCTGCCCCATCAGAAGGAAACTCCCAGAAATCTTTGTGTTTAAACTCACTTTCTTTATAAAGAACAAACAAACAAAAATGAGATTACATTCTAAAGGGACTAAAATTGGCTCATTTACTTTCATGAATTCCCAAGATATTAAAATTCTGTTCTAGGCACCGTAGGGATGAATGTTTGTCTGTTTGGTGGTGGAGGAGGGGGAAGGGTATACTAAACAAAGGAAATGAGAGGACAATTATCCTCTAGGAGCACAACTCCAGCTGGGGAGGTGAGGGTATGTGTAAGAGTGTGAAAGGCCTACCACCCCAGTTTGGTGGTACATCAGAGAGTGGCAGGAAGAGCTTTCCGGAAAAGTTGGCTGTGGAGGGAGGAACAAAGCAACAGAGGGATAAGGGATGAGTACATTTTTCCCCACAGTGGCAGAAATCACTTTTCTGTCCTTAGGGAAGACCTGGAGACTAAGCTGAGGCAGTCATGAGTTCCCTGAAGGAGCAAGGGTCTCGGCGTGTGCCGTGGAGTTGGACCTGGATTTGGTGGGTCGCACATCCTGGCTGCTGCATCCACAGGAGAGATTTCTGATAAAAACTTGGATCCAGGTAAATTTTGCAGTTCACCCCCACCCCCCATTCTATCCACTCTGCCAAAGGCATAAATCTCAAAGTAGAAAGGATCCCTGAAGTCAGATGGGGCAGCCTCCCTGGGGTTCTGAAATCTCACCGCCACATTTCCACACAGTGGTTCAGCCTCTGCTTAAATATCCAACTGCTGAAAGTCACCACTACACTCTTTCTTTGTCCCTTTAGTAGAAAAATAATCTTCTAAAGTTGAACCAAGACTTAGAGTTGTTCAAGTCCCACCCATTGTTCCTAGCTTACCCCTTTCATAAATCCAGAATAAAGCCCAAAAAAGCCCAGAATAAATCCAACTCATTGGATTTATCCAAATCATTCAATGACAGCCTTTCAAAATCCCGCACACCTTCACCCTGCTCCCAAGTTCTCTCACCCAGCCCTCATGACCCCCCTCACATATGGACACTTCCAGATCACCAAATGGCCCCACATTCGCATGGTGCCTACCCAGAGCAAAACAGAAGCACCCAGACCTATGACCACAAATCTTATATTTAATAATGGAAACTATTAATAGTTTAACACCTGATATAGGTGGCTCAAATTCCACATGAGGTCACTAACCACACTCCCCATCCCCCAAGACATAGACTAGCTGCTCTTTAGTCAGACTTTCCTAGATTACTGTCAGGGAATTATTCTTAAAAAGCAGATATCCCAGACTTCCTATCTCTCCCAAATTAATTCCATCTCCATTTCTTTCTAGCTAACCTACTATTTTTTAAGCTTGGATTTTCATTTTAAACTTTTGCTTTTCATAAGCACTCTCCTCCAGACTTACACCTCTGGGGAATGTGACCAGCAAAGCTAGGTCTTGAAATTATTGAAAAAGAATTTTGTTCAAGTGTGCCTGTGATGTCAGGTTACTCAAAAGTACATTGCTGGATATCCATGAATTCTCCAAGACTTCCACAAGTGAAACGGGATCAGTAACCAGTGCTTTGGGCTGCCCTGCAGGAAACACTGACTTCCTTCCAGCCTGCGGGGCCTCTCCAAGGACAATGACCACTGGCTTTCTGAGAAATGATCTCACTAAAATGAGTTCAAGTTATGTCCTTCAAGGGCAAAGAGCAATGTAACATTTGTTATTTTTGTTACTGAGTGACCAAGCAGGAAATGTAAGTTTGTCTGCAATGTTCACTCTTCAGGGTAAAACCAGCTGTGTGGACACAGGCAAAGATCATGCACAAATATAGAACCTTGTGTTCCTGGTGCTTCACTAAAAGATGGCCCACCTTAAGGTAAGGATGGAGACGTTCTATAGCCAACTTGTAAGTATCAACTGAGCATACTGTTTATCCAACACTAAAGAGGAATTCAACCACAAGCGTTTGTAACTAACATGACATCTTCCCAAATTCAGATAGTATAAAAGCACCCTGGTCCATCTCAGTCCCAAACCAGACTGAGCTGGCAACAGAGTTGAGAAGAAAGAGAGGAAAAAACACGGATATTTATCTATCTTCCAATCAAAGCTGTTTTTTCAGCTTTCACATGTGAAAGTATCTTTCCCTCCTAGCCATTGCCATTTCCTGATGACGGCCCAGAGAAGCAAGATAAGTTTGTGTTATATTCTAAGAATAAACAAATTGGGAATGCATGATTTGCTTACTTCCTATAATTGCTCTGGCTCTTACTAGCCACTAAATAAACACTAGCAAACAGACTTAGTTCCTTGGTTGTCCATTTGCCCCGCTGAGCTCAGGTGACACTCAGGCAGGGATTAGGGGTTTACTTATTGCCTTCTTCCCAGGCCAAAACCAAGCCTCGCTCATAGTGGGTATTCAGTGTGCCTCTGTTGGAAGAGTGGAAACAGCAAGTAAGCATGAGCATACAAGCACCCACAGGCCCAGCTCTCCACTGTGAAGGTCTTATCCACTCTGCAAATGCCTCTCTTCTTCCTGCACTGAGGGAGGGCAAGGCTGGCAGTCACCTTTGTGTCATACTGTCAGAAATATGCCCTCCCCTTTGAGAGCCAATGGGAAGGACCATTCTCACTAAAAAAACAAATCAAAGATACTTTTTCTTTCTTCTGTAAATAAGGGAACTAAAACCATAGCCATGTTGCTATGTGAATGTAAGACTAGGGACAGACCAAAAGCACGTCACAGACAGTAACTTCCGTCCTCCCAGCCTAAGTGCCAATAGGGGAGGGGTTAACTCCATGGTCTAGATAAGAACTTGAAAGGACACTTAGTTCACATCTCAAGAATTTACATTCTCTTCAGGAAGTCATTTTTGGATGATGAAGTACTTTGAGAAGAGTCAGCTTTTAGAAAGAGGGACACTTTCTCCCTTGGAGAGAAGGTGGAGAGCCAGCAGAACACAAGGCCTGCATTTGGCTTATGTCTCATGCCAACCCCTCAGCCCTGACATTACTGTGGCCTTTAAATATGATTTAATAGTAATGAAGTTTGCTCCGCTGCTACTTCCTACCACCGAGAAAACAGAAGTCCTGGGAATTCAGCTTAATGGACCCATAAATCAAGTGTGAAATTCCTCATACATCATTATTCTGTGAGCATGACCTTTAGCAAAGAGAAACTACAGTGGAATATAAATTAGTTAAACACTTAAACACACAAAAAACTCCCCAAGCTGCTCTTTGCCAATAAAATGGATGGCTCCTTAACAGAAGCAGGTACCTCAGTGTCTCACTCAGGTGGGAAACTGAAATGCCAGTGTGCTTTTGTATAAGTCTCAGGTGTTGGAGTCATTGGCTCAGGGGGAGTGAGACTCACAGTGTATTCAAATGCACAGCCAACCTTCTCAGTGCCCTATGGCAGGTGCTGCAGGAAGACCTCACCTTGGCTGGGAAGTGGATCTAAGAGTGCAATATCCTCAGTCACCAGCCTGCAGCTTCTAGGCATGTGGCCTGTGGTTCCAGGAGGCTGGACAAAGGTGGAAGGTGGGCCTGTCCAGGTCTGTCCAGGGGGGTTATCTCTCTTCAACCATGTTGGTTGCCCTCTGTAAGCACAGGGAACCTCCTCTCCAGGCCAGCCATGGGTCCATTTGATACAGGGCGGCAAGGGGCACTAAAACTGGCCAAGAACACTGCCCAAATAGTTTCTAGGTCACTATATGAGTTCTTCACCCACACACACAATTGCAAAAATACTCAGGCTCAGGGAAAAACAACAAAAGGATTTATTTAACAAACCAGTTACTGAGGCCAAAAATGGCCTTTACCTCACCCAAAGCAGCATCCAATGTTTTTCAGTCCTAAACAAAAAGCAGCTAAGATGGCGTCTTCCTGTCACTGAGGATGCAGCACTCCTCTCCCAAACAACAGGCCACATGTCTAAGATGGCATCTTCCTGCCTTTGCCAACCTGGAGCACGCAGCAGCCAGACTATAGGCCCAGTTCCAATTGATGAAAACAACAGAAGACTCCAGGAGCTGCCGGGATTTCCCATCACAGACAAGCAACACTCAAGACAGCAGCTACAGCAGCTGAACAAACTGACAAAGGGCCACACTCACGCAGCTCTGTGAGGAACCCAGCTCCGAGTCTTCACCTTCTGTGTCAGGCTATAATAGCAGCAAAACTGGGAACAGTTTCAGTCACTCAGCTAATTACAAAGCCTCCAAACTTCCTCTCTGAGGTTGGCTGCTGGAGGCCTCCACCTTCAGAGGCCCACAGCAGCCTTCTGGAAGATTGGCACAGTGGGAGCTGAAATCAAATGGTAAAGATCCCAAAACACTAAATCCAAAGACAAAATAGTCCTTGCCCCCCTTCTAAAGTCCCTTATATTTCTTATTAGCCCCTCCGCCCCAAATGGGAATATTTTTAGCATTTTCCCTGAGGCTATCTTCACTAGCAACCCCCTCCAGGGGGCACCACCTGTAATAGTCTATGGCTTCAGCCACTGCTTACACATTGTCTCTTACCTAGGCATTGATTGGCCTGGGTCCTCCCCCAAATCTTAAGTGTTACTGTCCTGGGTACTTGCTCCTCTCTGCCTACAACCCTATTCACATTTCCTTCCCATGAATGACAGCAGTAACAGCTATTAATACCAGTGCCCAGAATAGCTCCCAATCCTTCCCAGGCCCATTTAATCCTCACACCAGTCCATGGGCTACACATTATCACAACCGGCCTCCATTTGTCAGGAGGAAACCAAGGCACAGTGGAGGTAAGTGACTTTCTCAAGGCTATTCAGCTGCAAGGATTTGGACCCAGGCCTGGCTCCAAAGTTCCTGCTCTGAACCAGTTCCTCTGATAACCCTCAGCATCAACTCACCCCCTAAAGCCCAGGTTCCCAAACCTCACCCTTGTACCACCTGCCAACTCTATAATTAAGCAACATTTTCCCATGAGTTGTCAATTTATTTTCAGAATAAAGTCTGTGAATATGAGGCTAATGCTGCTCAAAAGGGAAATTAGCAAGAGAAGTGTTAAAGTCCTTTCACGACAGTTAAATCAGTCTTTCTGGAATCAGGGTGGAAGAGAATGGAGGAGGGTAGGGTGGTCTTTTTCTTCACAGTTCAGTGTTTGCTCCACAGTCAAGAGAGCCACATCCAGGCCGTCTTTCTCTCCTGACACAGCCCAGCATGCAGTGGGCCTCTAAACAAATGCCCATGGCACAAAAGTAATAGGTCAGACTAGAGAAAACCTCTGTTCTCTTCCCTTCTTAATGTCTGATTTCCCCCTTGGAACTTGGCACTTGGCCTTGGCTGAGTCTTTTCTCTGGAAGAGAAGTTCTTTCCTTTCCAGGCTCAAGGCCCAGTGCACATTGCTGAGGGAGCCAAGTACCAATCAAATCAGCCCCCAAAATCTGAAACCCACCCCAAACTATCCCTGCAGGCTCTCTGCATGCAGAAAGCTCTGCTATTATCCAAGTCTAATTGATTTTGTTTTCCAGCCTGGCCAGTTAAATTAGTTATTACCCCTTTGCTCCAATACCAGTATTAACTTGTACTTCCTAAGCAATTTTCCTTCTCCAGATAAAGGAAACCTGGCAACCAGGTCCAGCCCTTGTCCATAAGTCATCCACTTATTGGAAGATCTGACAAGAGCCCCCTCCACCAGTGATCTCAGCCGATGCTGCATTCCTTTGTGCCTCTGTCCACTCACCCAAAACCTCCTGCCAAACCCATATTCCTGTGCCCCAATCCATTCCCAGCCAGTAAAATTCAACCCTTTTGTTTTACCCAGCTCCACTTTCCAGCTCTGCATTAAAGTCCTTTCCCAAACGCAGGTGGCATATCTTTAGCATTCTATGCACCTCAGGAAGCTGAACCCTGACACTGGTAACACCAATACACTGAACCCCAGAAGCTCCTGCAAGCTGACATCCCCAGACAAGTACACTAGCAGACCCCAGTCCTGGAAAACAGCTGGCACCCTGCACGACATTCACCTGCCAATCGATAGGTGCCATTTACCTTCCAGGGGAAGCCAGAAGAGTGATGCCCTTTCCCTGGTGAAGTTTGGAAGACGGAAGAGGATATAGGTTTTAACTTTCCGAAAACATTCACTTAATCCTGTGGTTAAAAAAAATGCCACAGGCTGTTTTTCAGTTCCAGCTCCAGATACATGCCCAGGTGGCACCTGTGAGTCTCTCCACAGAGGCTGCATGGGGCTGCAATAGCAGTGACAAACCCAGAGCAGCTGAGTTCACACAGGGATCTTAGACTAGATACAGTATGGATTGCACTATCTCTCAGGCTTTACTGTGAATGGAGAGAACATTCCAAATTAATACCTAGAGGAAAGAAGCAGGAAGATAAAGTCACACCCTAAGGCCCAATCTCATGCCTCCGGCCCATGCTGCTCTCCAGGTCTCTCAGAACCTGCTTGAAGAAACCTGAAACTGCTAGAAAGAACAGGAGGCTCAGGAAACCCACTGTTTTGCTGGTAAGTGATGCTATAAAGCTAGCATCTAGTTTTATAGCATTTGCCAATTATCATGGTATTATATTCCCACCATGCTCAGTGTCCACTCACCAGCATGACTTCTAACTGATCCAGGAGTCAGGAGGAGGAGGCCCTGCTGCAGAGACCCAACCTTGGACCTGTAACACCCCTTACACCCCACTCCCATTGAGGCTGTCCTTCAAGGTCACTTCAACAAAAGCTTTTGCTTCATCAAAACAATAGCTGATAATTTGTGGAAGAAAATGCATGCCTCTTTGATTCCACTCCAAATTACTTACTATTCTAGGCCACCCCCCACCCTGACCCTGGGTCTAAGGTGCTGAGTTCTGTGTAAGCTCAGAAATTGAGCTTCCACTCGCTGCTCTCTCATGTCCAGGGTCAGAGGTAGAGGATACGCTTACGTACGCTCGCAGCAGCCCCACTACCTGGGTGACTGCCAGTGGCTGTGGGCTCAGCCCTGCTGGAAGGCACTAGATGCTGGGGTTACACCAGGTCTCATGCCCCTTCAGGAGCAGCACTGTTCTATGGTTCCACAAAAGTGCCTCACTTGCACCAACTGATAACATGCCAAAGACCTCCTCATGTAAAACATTAGACTGGAAAACTGGCCCACAATATAGTTGTAAAGTCCAGAAAATGAATGGCTTTATCTTCGAGGATAGAAGGCTGTCCTTTGACCTGGCCTGTGATGAGTCCACATCTAGGGAAGCCCACACAGATGGAAGGACTAAGTTCCAGAGTGAAGACCAGAGCCTGTTAGAGCAGACCTTGAACAGCTATGGGGGCCAAAGGCCTTTGCACCAGAGTGACAAAGAGGGTTTGGTCACCTGCATGAGGAAGGACACCAGGCCCCACTGCAGCTCCCTGGATCCTGGTCCTTACACTGGACTGTTCAATCTCCTAGGTGTCAAGGGTAACTGGGTTCCACAAACACTGCTGCCTGCACTAGCTGTGGCCTTTCTCACTCCAAGCAGTGTAACTTCCCAAGGCACAACTTCCTCCTCAGCCACCTCCACCTGGGTTTCTGCATGGGGCTTAGGTCACAGCAGGTGACCTTTTGCACAAGGGAGAAATGAAAGATGGGCTGCCTGGTTGCCACCTAGCACAGTCAGAGGCTGGAAATGCTGGGGTTTTCTGGAATCAGCTCCACTAGCTGCAAGAGAGTGCCAGGAGGCAGGTGAGCCAGCAACAATCCTGGTTTCCTGACCCCAGGAGCAGTTATAACAATATGTCTGGAAACTCAGCAGTGCCTGTGCGGGCTCCTACATCCATTCTGACTATTCCCGAGGTGGGGCTGGGAGCCACCCAGAGACTGCTCCTTTCCAGAGGCCTTGCAGGCACTCTGTATAAACCCCCCTCCCCGCACCTTGTGCTTAAGAGAGCAGCAGTGACTTGCCTTTTCTGCAGCTGAATCCTGACCATGGCAAGTCACATTACCAGAGATGCATTTTATTTTTTTTTTATAAATAATAAATTTTATTTTTATATTCCCCATACAATTGCAGCCCCCCCCCCATTCTGACCCCAATCCCTCCCCTCCCGCCCCCGCCCCCCTAAAAGTGTCTCTGGTTCATAGTTTTTTGTTGATTTTGATTTTCACTTTCTTATAGTTAATCATTTTCCTGGTCCCTTATTTAAGTTTTCTAGATTCCTGCTATGAGTGAGACCATCCGGTATTTTTCTTTTTCTTTCTGGCTTATTTCGCTGAGCATGATCCCTTCCAGCGCCATCCATGTTGCTGCAAATTGCATGTGTTTATCTTTTTTGAATGCATTTTAAAATGAAGATTCCCTGACCACACCTGTGATCCTGACTCAGCAGGACATGGGTGCTGTCATACAGAAACCTCTCCAATGTAGCCAGGCACACCCCGAGCTGGAAACTGCCTCAGAGTCCTACCACTTGACACAACACTGAGGTTTGTCACGTTTTGAGACCATGAAAGAAGTTCTGCAGACATTTGCATAGGATGAGATGCCAAATGCCTTCTTCTAAATTCCATGTTCATGCTTCCTCATTGAACTCAATGAGGAACAAATGAACTCAACAGGGAGCAAATGAATCCACCATGTGTCAATGGCACAGAAACTCATTCCAGGCTTCTCTGAGGAAGTTTGACTGGATTTGTTGATGGGAAATTGTCAAGCCTCTCACCCAACTAGACTTCCTGCTGTTACCAAGCTCAGATGAGACCAAAAAGGGACCACAGGAAGGGTCAGAGAACAATAAAGGTAGGAGAGTCCCTGTTCTGAGCAGCACCCATCCATTACCCACCACCCTGGCACCCACAGGGAACACCCTTGCCTCCATGGCACCCCAGGCTGGCAGAACCCCTCAAGCACATTTACTTTCTGCTCTTACCATCCCACAGTTGCACCAGATGCCACGGTCCTTGACCCCCCCACCCTTCTTCTGCATCCATCCCTTTCCTCTCCCCCAGGGCACCCTGGAGCCTTCTAGCACTGACGAGTCCCCTCCTTCTAAGCTGGTACTGGCACTTAATGTGTGTCTGCTTGCTCTGGGGGTGGGGGTGGGGACAGACATCTGCAATGCCTCACGCTGGTCTGAAAGCAAAGGGGCATATTGTCTACACAGGTGAAAGCCTGGGCCTGTCACCAAGTTTGAGTCACAGAGCAGCAAGGGCCATGTTTATGCCTTCACCGCAGCCTCCTTGGGGATGGGGATAGAAGACAGATTCCTTGGTGCTTCCACCAGAGGTGGACAAAGATGATTTCAACCCCTATTTCTGGTCATTCCAGGTGGGTGAGCCTCTGAAGCTCCTGGGGGCAAGTCCTGGTCTTTTGAGCCAAGGGGGACCACGAGCACAAACTAAGACCAGGTAAGTGTCAGCTCCTGCCCAGATGCCAGGGCCTGCCCCAAGCTGTGGCATCAGGTGTGACTTCAGGAGGTCAGAAAGTTAGGATGTCCCATCCCCAACCTGGCTCACTGGTTGCTAATCTTCCCTGGAGTGATTCCTGGCAGCAAACAGAAGGGGTCCATCTCAGTGGGCATCGGAGGCTAAACATATGGCAGAACACTGGAATAGAGGTCCAGGTGGGCAGCACCCATGTACTA
Organism: Talpa europaea; assembly: GCF_964194135.1. Lineage (NCBI taxonomy): Eukaryota > Metazoa > Chordata > Mammalia > Eulipotyphla > Talpidae > Talpa > Talpa europaea. Next base: position 40,264,261 of record NC_140078.1, read on the forward strand.
GTCATCCTCACTGACAGGCCTGCCCTGAAGCTAGCACCTGAAGCCAGCACATCAAGGCTGCAAGCTGGAAGGGCCAGTAGGAGAGCTGTGCACCCTCACCTTCCCCAGGGACCGCTTGCACCATGCTGGGCCCAGCCAGCCAGGGGCTCCCCACCTTCTAGTTGGGCTCTGATTTTCAACTCTGCATCAAACATCAGTCTAGCTTCACCAAGATACCTTTGCTCTGAGTCCACCTGGCTCTGCAGTGGGAAGGGGTTGGAATGAAGAGGTACCCCAACCACCCCAAGACCAGGAGTTGATGAGAATTTCTAGATAGAGTAGAAGATTCAAGCAACTGGCCTCTGTGCTGGAAATGCTGCCCTGATGGGAACTGACACTTGGCAGGGCCACATGATACCACAGAACCACCCACAGCAAAGCTGTGAGTCAGGCCTACCCTGCTGTCTGGATTTTCCAGAAACAGGAGAGGAAAGGCAAGACCGGAACAGAAGTCCTGCCCTAAAAGACTCATCTCCAAGTGACAGGCAGCAGGAGCCTGAGTCCCTCCCTGCCCTCAGGAGCCCACACTCCCCACACTCACTGAGTGGCTAGGCCCCTACCGAGGGCCCCTTGGCAGGCTTGCCCCTTCACCACTAGCCCACCCCCACAAGCCCTAAATGGCAAAAGGGATCAGCTTCCAGGGAGACCTCAGATTATATGTGTTCCTCCAAGTAAACTTATGCCCTCATCACCCAGGAAAGTACCCACCATGGAGGTTTCCCTGACCTCACGACAGACTCACGGTGGTCATTCTTGCTGTAGTCTCAGGATGTGGCCATCACAAAAGATGATATCCCAAGAGCCTTAGCTCTCCCAGAAGGACAAAGAAAAATAAGCAGTCAAATACAGTAAGATTCAAGATGCTTCTCAATCTCTGGGTTTGGACCCAGAGGTGCTGGTCAAAGGCCAGACATTCCAAGAAACCTATTTCTATCAGATTTGGGAAGTCAGCATGCAGATTCCAGAAAAAGTTTTGCAACTGGAGTTAGTCAGAGGTCAGCAGAGAAAAAAGCACTGCCCAGGGCTCTGCCCTCCTCTTAGGTGGGGGATGCAACAAACTGGCCTCTCCTCCCTCCTGGGCAGCCCACTAAGCAAACAGACTTTGCCCTGTGTGACAGAAGGCTCCTGTCCTGCGGAGCATAGCCAATCATGGGCTGTTCACCCCAAGGCACCCCACCCACTAAACCATTATGCAGTTAAGGGTTCTCTCATTACCCTGATATTTTTTTCCCTTGATATTTTAATAAAGGAGTTTGCTCACTTAAATAATGATTTGAGGTTGAGGAGAAGATCAAGGTGCAAAGGTCAGGCACACAAGAAGGGGGAGGGGCTGGCTCTCAGCTGGCTTGATTATTCTCCCAAGGTAACTTAGCTGTGTGTCTTCACTCTGAAAACACCCCACACCTCCAGGCCCCGAAGCCCCTCCTCTACTCCAAAATCCTTTGCAGACCTTCCTTCAACGGCCTCCACCTGCAGCTGATGTAGAGCCTCATCCTCCCAGATGCCACCTTTCTGGGCTTTCATCTCTGGGTCCTGCTGACACTCAGCCACTCAAGAGAGAAGAAACATTTGCATTTTGCAGTGGAGAAATCAGAGGGTCAGAAGGTGGAATGACTTGCCACGTCACCCATAGCCAGGCACAGAGAAGCATGCAGCAGGGCCTCCTGCCTGGGCCTGCACCCCACCACGCACTGAACTGCGCTGCACCTCTGCCTGCATCACCACACCTTCTCCCCCCTTTGCCTCTCAAAACCCAGCCTCCACAGGACCGCCCCAAAGTCTATCCCCACAGGTGTGTGCATGGTGAGGCTGCCTGCTGTCCACCCGTGGAGCCCACAGAGACTGGCCACTGTTTTGCCCTTACTAAGTGGCCCTGTTTGAAGACATCTGTAGCCAAGAACACCAACAAGCCTCTCCACAAGGTGCCTGCAGGTCTGCAAGACCTCCACAAGCAGCAGCTCCCCTTGCCCAGGTATGTTGGTCTAGTCACTCCAGAGGGGCTCCCGGAAGGGTTGAGCCCATCATGTGTGTCCCCCAGGGGACCTTCCACATTATGCACTGGGCCATGTAGTCTCAATAACACCACTTCCCTGCCTATCATGTCCAGGGACAAAGCTGACCCCCTCGACTGGACAGGTTGTGAAACAGATAGGGTGGAGGGAGGCCTGACCTCCACTCTGCTTCTCTGGATGGGGTGTCCTCACTGCGCACAACCCCAACCCCTAAGAAGGAGTAGCTATAGGAATCACCCCCAGCAGGTAAATTTGTTGGCCCACAGTGAAAACCACTCAGCTCACTTCTTGCGCACACCCAGGACCTCACCTGCCCTGCCTGGCACAGTGTGGCACCAGGTGCTGCTCTGCTGCTTCACAACCCACTTCACCACTGCACTGACCTGCACCCGCTAGTGCTAGCACAGCTCTGGTCTCATCTAATCCCTCCTTGTGCAGATGAGGACACTGAGGCCCAGAGTGATGGGCCTCAAGATCACAGAACTTGACAGAACTAAAACCTGGTTTTATGGCTTAATTAAAAGGGGTGAAGTTCAAGTTCAGATCCCTCTTCAGAGAACCTCAGGTAAAAGATGAGCTTCCCCCACAATGCTCTCCCCTCCGTTTTTGGGCACCCACAGATGGGCACCCACAGGTTAAGTGCCCACAGGTTAATTTGCTACACTGTACACCGAGGGTCCATTCCCACTGTGCAAATCCTTGATCAAACCCCCAGGCTCCAGGCAGGGAGAGTCTATACTAGCCTAGGCAGACTGAAGGCTTGACATCTCATGAATCTACCCAAGAACCCACTACTACTATCCTGGAAAAAAAAAAAGGGATTTGTGCTTCCCAGGGGACCTCTAGAATCTGCCTACTTGAGTGAGATAAGAAGACAACTTCGAGGGGGCCTCCCTGGTGGCGCGGGTGGTTGAACACAGTGCTGTGAAGCTGTCCGGGGCCTCCGCAGTGCCAGTTCGATCCCTGCTGTCCTCAGGGCACATGGCACGGCAGACCTCTTCTGTCTCGCCCGCTGCTCCCCTCAGCAGTGTATTTGGTCAGTCTGCCTGTTCTGTTCCCCACTCTGTCTCTGGTGAATCCTCTTACCCTCCTGCGCCTCTGGCCTGTACCCTTGTTCTTGTATAAATAAATAAATCTTTAATTAAAAAAAAAAAAGAAGACAACTTCGACAACAGGCACCATATTGGAGAAGCACAGGGACAGCTGGAAATAACAGCCGGATGCTATCTGGCCACACAGCCTCAGGGAGCCTCCCAGGTTATCTGCACCTCCCCTGGCCTCTGCAGCCCTGGCCCTTGAAAGCCACAGGCACTGCAAGAGGAGCTCAGGGGTGGTGTCCTGAGCGGGGACATCCTGGTTATTACTTATGGATCCTAAGATGGCTTCCTTAAGCCAGTTCTGAGCACCTCTCTGGGCTGAAGAAGGCTGCTCTGCCAATCAAAGAGCTCTGGCCACGTCGCTTTTCTGCAGGAGGTGAGCACTGCATATCTGAAGGAGGACCCTCCGCATAATCACTGCCACTGTGGCTCTCCTTCTCTGAGACCCCCACCACAGCACAAGGCCCACTTTGGCTGCTGAATGCACCCCCAAAGCCTGGACCCTTTAAGTGTATACCTCAGAACTGGCACCCACTAGTGAGTTACAAATACACACAACCACCCAGCATATCAGACTCCTGAAGGCAACCTGGGAGCCCACCCCCAGGCATATAATCCCAGGTCACGGCCTCCCAAGCAGGAGGCAGGACCACACCTGCAACCTGGGGAGGTGTCTGGGATGAATCCCTGAACACAAAGAACAAGACATAGAAACTGAAGAATGAGCACGTTTACAATGTCTATGTACAAGTGCATGTGTGCACATGCCCATGTGTGCATACACACACGTGTCTGCCTGGACCTATGGAAAATAGTGGGGATTCTTGTGAGTAGAGCAGTGGTTTCCTACTGAGGATTATGGCATTGTTGGTTACTAAGGGACCCTAAGGTATATTAGAAGCTCTAAGATGATCTAAGGAACGAGATGTGTTAATGATTGTCCTGCAAGCTAACCCCCAAGCCGAGGATCCTGATGTAGCTGGTTTCCAAGAGCTCCATTCTCAGGCTTCAGTGGAGTCAGAGCTCCCAGGTAATGATCCTGCAGCATGGGTGGGGAGGTATCTTGCAGGTCCCAAGCTCTCAATATGGGAAGAGTGGTGAGGCAACCACCATTATTGACTGGTGACTGGTTGGGGGTGGGCTGGAGAGGTGGAGGGATGAGTGGATGGTGTCCACCTGGAGCAACAGATTAACTAATGTCACTTTGCTGTGGCCCAAAGACAACCTGCATACAGTTTTATCAGGTATGGGGAATTTGGTCTGTGATAAAACCTGAGTTCGATAAACAAACAGAAAATTAGGGTTGTCCGCTGGCCCCTAAGTTACCCAAGTGGCAGTAGTGTGAATACCATTCCCAGAGGCCTACACCTGCTTCCCTGAACACCCCGTCAAGCTCAATCCCCTCACTCCCATCGGCCTAGCCTCCCACGCCCACTCTCTGTTCCCAGGACACCTCCAATTACTCCCCTCCTTGGCACCACCTGCGTGGGTCTGGGATGTTCCCCAAACTTCTCACAGTTGCTCCTTCTTTTGAATGGGACCTCAGCTTAAATATCACCTCCTCAGAGAGGATTTGTCTGACAATTCCACCTAAAGTGACCACAGTCATACTCTGCCCTGTGTTGGGGGATGGGGGTTTGTTGCTATAACCTAGCGGGCCTGTCCTGAGTGATACAGTCATCAGATAGGAAAAGCCCTAAGCCTCCCACCAGCAGTGTGAGCATGCTCATAAATGCTCAAGGAGGTAGGGAGTGATGATCCAGGACACAAGACTCAGACTTACAGAAGGTCCGAGAAGGCACTGCAGATAAGTTCAGTCTCAAGCAAAGTGGGTTTCACCCAAGAGGATGCCAAACCAATGCCCTGCAGGGACAGACCACAGACACCTCAGAGCAAGGCAGTTCCCTGCAAGAAGGTCACTCATTCTGGGCACATTCAAATTCCCTGATGCACAGATGGCAAGTGAAGGGTGCTTGGAATGGAAAATGTGTGAAGAATTTGCATAGGGAGTCAGAGAACACAAATGTCACGTCTACCCCTTCTTTAAAAGACTCAACGTGTTTATCATCTCTCTCTCTCCTAAGTGCACAGAGTAAGAGGCTGTGTGTGGGCTGCTGGGCATTGCTCCAGCTTGTGTTCACATTTACTTCTCCTGGGACAAGAGAACATTCCTGAGGCTGAAACATGCTTCCTGCTACTCAGACAGCCCTCACCCAGAGCAGACACAGGCACACCAGGCTGTGCAAGGCCACTGCCTTTAACATTTGCCATATTTGCTTCCCAAGACCCAGTTTCTTCGGTAGGAATCTAAAGATACCCAGTGTTGACAAGGTTAGCTGAAGGCCAGGCCTCTGGCAAACTGGGCCATCCTGCTCCCACTAACAGCCCGGCCCACAGAGGTGTTCAGTGCCAGCATTACCAGAAAGTGCGGCACAGAGGCTCCAGGTTCACCAGTGTTTACACAGTACCTGTAGGTGATTCTCACTTCAGTTCCAGGCTCATCTCGCTCCCAGATTAAAGCGATGCTCTCTGGGTTCTTCGAAACATGTCGATCCAAGCAGTTGACTGCACAGAAACAGGTTTATGGCTGTTATTACACTTAGTGCTTCTAGAGTGGAAACCAGGGGAGGGTCTTGTCTGCTGTGGCTTATGATACTCTGTGCAGAACGGGATCCTTTTCTCCTCAAAGGTGAGATTTCTACCTCCTTAAAAATAGGGAGATTGTCAGAGCCTGCCAAGACTATACCATCACAGCACAAACAGGATCTCACTGGGAACTCTCTAACGCAGGTGCTTCATGTCAATGGTCCCAACCCCAAACACAGGTTGGCATCACTTGAAGGACACTCACCCAATTAGCCCCATGGCTCCCTGGGTGGTTCAAATGTGCGTCTGCACTGGGAAGCACAGACTGAGCCTTTGGAACAAATACTTAATGCAAACAGGCCTTCAATGCATGGGACTCTGGAGTGTGGTAGAGATGCCATCCAGGACAAAGGTGGTACCCCTTCTTGGGTGTCCAGCCAGCACCTTACAAACCAGCCTCTGCTGCAAGAAGTGATGATGCAACTATGGGGAAATGGCAGGCTGTTTTTCCGGAAGACTCTTCCCCTTCCCCCCTCCATTACCCAAGCCCAGGTCACATGACTGCCCAAAACAAGTCAGTTCTGCCTGTAATCTTGTAAACCTGCAGATTAATGGGATCGTGTTCATTTGCTAACATCCTGTTCATGACTCTTGATTTCAAGGTGAGTATAACAGGTTGCTTAATCCCAGAACCCCTCCCAACCAGCCCCACAGGCAGGTTTCCATTACTCACTTCCCCATCAGCAGGGAAATGAATATCACAAACAGCGTTTAGGGCCAGCAGCCATCTGCTGCCTGGTCTCTCAGAATCACCCCAATGTCCAGGTGCATTAATTATACCTCAAAAAATTAATGGCTGAAGATAAATGTCATGGAAAAAATAACTAATACTGCTAATGACAGACAGTTGTTTGAATTACTAGAAAAACAGAAGGGAAGAAATACCCCAGCCATGAAAGAGGAAAGCAAGACGACAAACTGAGAAGGAGAGACTTGATGGCACACCAAACCCACATTAGTGGGTCTGTGTCTCAACCCAGTCCAAAGTTTAAAAATCAAGAGATTTCGCAGTGAAGACACAAATTCCAGGCTTCTCTTAAACAATCAGCAGATGAGGCCACACCTTGGCCTGCAAGCTGAGGTGATAACCAAAGTTCAGCAGGGGCCCCTTCCCTAAATCCCTCTTTTTCCCACCATCCACTCCCTACCCTCAACTCCTACTGCAAGGCCCTAACTGATGGAACACGAAGCAGTGACCCTAGGCAGGTCACAACTGCTTCCAAAATGCCAGGCTGAGGACCCCAGACCCTCAGTGCCCAGCAGGAGGAGGGTGCTGCTTCCACAGGTACATGACTGCTCCTCAGAGTACTGTGCTGCTCCGGGCATCACCAGGAAGCTGGATATAGATGCCAACTCTTGGCCCCACCCCAGACCGAACCCCAGAAAGCCCCCAGGAGATGTGCGTGTACACTCTGACACACCTGCTCCCACTGAGTTGGACCCTCTGAGTCACCCCAAAAAGTAACGGGCTCAGGTATATTTTGGGAAATAGTCTGTGGGTGCTCTCGTGGTCCAGTGACCTGTGCAAAGCCTACCAAGGAAATTGCAGATATTTTACTGGAGTTCACCTCCCCACAGTGCCTGCACCTGTGGTAGCCAGGGCTCAAGACTAGTGATTTTCCTTACAGCCTCCGAGTCCAGCAGGTTATCCTGCACCTTGTTTATACAAGCATGAGGCAGAACTGACAGCATCCAAAGTATGTCCTGACCCCCAGGTAAAGTGTCCCGTAGGTGTCTCTCCTGCACATGGGAGGAATTAGACAGTGACTGCCAAGGCCCTGCTGACTGTGATGAATCTGGTAAGCGCCCCTGCCATAGGGCTTTTGCATGGTTTCTCCCTACCTGGGGAACATTGTCCCACTCCCCTCATTGCTTCCATTCACCTGGCTCCAGCCTTCTGCTCTCATTCTTTCCTAGCATACTTCCTTTCCTTTGTGCCTCCTCTTACTCTTCCTGAGATTTTTATATTTTGCTGCCCTTCTGTGGGCAAGAGCCAGACATCCTGTTTGTGTTTATCCACATGCATCCTAACCCTGAGCAAACAACCATTCAAGTCTAAATGACACCAGATCAGCCCCATGCCAAGGGAAAGAAATGAGCTTCTGATCTTTACAGTCCCAGCCCTCAAGAAGAAAGTGTCTTTGGGGCCTAAATCAGTGACTCTAGATCCCCCAGAACCCCCAGAGAATGTTAGCACAGAAATTGTGGGGAGCCCACCCAAATCCTCCACTGAGGATTGCCAGTGCTCAAGCTTCCTCATCAGGGTCCCCAGGGGCAACACTGCTGCTAATGCAGGAGCTCTAGCTGGCAGACAGGTGTGTAGCAACACCCGCATGTGCTCCTCTACATGCATCCTCCAAAACATCTGGCCATGTCCTTGCAGAAAATGGAGCCTGGAGTCACCAACAAAACTCCACTCTAGAGTCAGGCCCCTGGTCAACCACTCACTAACCATCAAAGACACACTTGTTATTTAATCTACATATCACTCTCCTATCCATAGTTGGGGGGAACGGTTGCTGGTGGTGACTGTAAGAATTAGGCATCATTTCAGAGTTCCCTGTTACAGGGTCAGGTGGTATGGCAGTGTTTCCAAAGGAAACATAGATGAATAACTCCCATCTTTGTCCACAGCTGCTATGGTGACACTCAGATGACCCATTCACCTAGAGAAAGCACAGTGCAGGGTCTGAGGTGATAATGGTCCTAAAATGCCATGTGTTTGTTGACTTTTTTAACACATATTTATGGTCCCTGCCATTGCCTCAACTGCAGAGAAAAGGAATAGAATAAGAAGAAAGGAGAGAGAAAGGAAGAAAATCTTTCATCTCTGCATTAAAAAAAAAAAAAAAAAAAAACTCCATCCAAAAAACTGGGCAGTGGGACAAAAACAATTCCTTTTCCAAACATTAGCGAGAAGAGTTAGGCAAAGACTAGGGCAATTTAAAGCTCAGTTCAAAGGCCACCCCTAAGTCAAGTCTTTTCCCAATTTCCCAGTACAGGAGGAGTGCCCCCCTTCCACTACTCAATGGCCCACACCATTTAGTGTTTCCTTATTCTGCCCTGCGGTTCGCATTCCAGGACACAAAGCTAGCTCTGCTCATGCCCTCCCCCATCAGTGTCCCAAGGTGCCTAAGGAGAGGGACCAGGTCCCTAAGATTCATTTCTCTATCATGGGGAAGGTTAGCAGGGTTCTTTTTTTTTTTTTTTTTTTTTTAGCAGGGTTCTTAGTACCATGGTTCTCTTAGTTGTAAAAACCTTGAGCAAGTAGATTTACCCCAGTGTGGATCTTCTCATATACAGATTTACAGTCCATCCTCTAAGGCACTGGAGCATTTTCTGCATATGAGTAGGAGACCTTATTTCTACTTCTGAACTATGGGACCACTGATGACTTCACATTGGTGACCTGAGGTTCAGTCATAGTCAGCTAAGCACTGTGTCCAGGGTCTGACCCAGCTCTGCAGGCAGTTAAGCAAATGCCAGCTGGTGATTCCTGAGCTTGGGGTTTTGTGTTGTTAGGTGTTTTTTTTTTTTTTTTTTTTAAAGATCACAAGAGGATGATCATTTCCATTATAAAGATTGTACACACTTAGGCGGGCATTTTCACTCTTAACTGTTGTTTAAATACATCCCTCCCCCTCAACTTTAAGTGAACCCACACACAAAACTTCAATTTGAATCACAAGAAACAAGGGAGTTAATATTCACAGAACGATTCACAATGGACTTTCTTTAAATAGAAAATCTCCCTGGCCCATTTTAAGATATTACATCAGTCACAAAATTGCATTTGCCAACTTTCCAGAAGCATCTGCTATTTAAAGTAAGGCTTGCCTTGGACAACTGGGGAGCCATCAGTCTCTTCTGCAGAACCTCCTCCTAAGACCTGGGGTTACACTCTTACTTACAGTTCCTTGAAAGACCTTGGGCATGTTACTTTAATCATTGAGAAAAGAATGAAGCAGTGGAGTGCGCATCTCATGATCCTCAGTATGTTTGCCTTCTGAGTTATTGGAGAAATGTCACAGAGTATTAAAAAAAAAAAGTAAAATGGTTTCCATTGTCACAGCTAGTGTTTTAAAAGGCAGCCAAGAAACCTGTGTTCAACACTTGGTTAAGAGTAGTTTCTCTATAGCTTTGCTTGAATGTAAGAACACACACTTTTTTTAAAAATAGCATTCAGAATTTGTTGTTTAGAAAATAGTTTGTGTGTTTTGAAAGCAACACATGTCATGACTCTGATTCTGCATTTGCAACTTCCTCATGCATTGAGCAAAAACATCTGTTGAGACCCATGGAGGACAGTGCCAAATTTCAGACTGAAAAGAATCATTTCTAGAACTTTCTGCAAAGCAGTTTTACAAAAAACTAATAGAAGTGAGTCACTGACAGGGGTGGAGTCCACCCTCTCCTGCCCAGAAGGGCTCTGACACAATGACCCCACCCGACCACCTGGCTATCAGGGATGGGCTTTGAGTCACCTGTCTGACAGCCTGCTTTCCTCATGTCCCAGCTGATCAGATGCAAACCTGTGTGATTCTATTTAGAAGAAACACACCACTATCCATAACATAGCTGAAGATCAGGTTCAAGGTCACAGCCATGTCCCTATCCCCACCCACTTCATTAATAAATAACAAAGGTCACGGATTGGGTAAGCATAACACATGAAAGACAGTGCTGAACACTTGAAAAGAGTGTTCTAATTGAGTGCTCACAAAGGTGTCTCCAAGTAAAGCACAGATGGTCACAAGTCTAGCTTCTGCCCAGGTCTCCGAAACCCCTGCTCACCAACTCCTCTGGCTCACTCACTCTCAGAGGCACCAGGCTCTGAGAAACCCTGTTTAGGTACCATGGGCTATACTCCTAGCCCAGGTCCCAGGGAGAGGAGGAAGCAGCAAGATCACAACTGCAGCAAAGGTGGGGAGCAGGAGGGAGCCATCCTGGCTGACCCTGTCCAACATCCTGACCTGCAGAATCTGTGAGAGTAATAAAAACATTGTTGTCTTATTCCAGAAGCTTAGGGGTGGTTGAATATGCAACAATAGTAACTAGAATTCAATTACATACTATCCTTATTTTCTTTTTTTAAAAGATTTATTTATTTATGCATACAAGAGCTAGGGTACAGACCAGAGATATAGGGGGTAGGGGAGAGGACCCACCAGAGACAGAGTGGGGAGCAGAACAGGAAGATGTACTGAAACACACTACTGAGGGGAGCAGCAGGCAAGTCAGGAGAGGTCTGCTGCACCATGAGGACTGCTCGCTGGCCAGGGATCAAACTCACGCTGTATTGGTTGTGGATAGCTTCATAGGTTGCATCTTAATACCTTGTGCCACCAGGGAGGCCCTATCCTTATTTTCAGATGAGGAAACATGCAAAGAACAGCAAGGGGAAATCAAACAACAGTAAGGGAATGATTAAAGTAGGAATGATTAAAGACACGCCTAGAAATGCTGACCTGTACCACACCACCAAGTCTAACAGTCACCTCCAGGTACTAATGCCAGGTCACCCAATTCAGAAGTACCTGCATCTATCCTCCTTTGGGGTAAATAGGCCTGTGGTTCTCAACCTTGAGAGCTTCAGGAGCACCTGATGGGCTACTTAAATAAGATATATAGCCCCACCCCTAAGGTTTCTGATTCAGAACCAAGAACTTATATTTCTCAAAAGTTCCCAGGTGCTGCTGATGCTACTGTTGCAGGGACCATACTTTGATAACAGCTGGTACAGATCTTCCTGAAGGGGTAACAGGAGTTTCCAGAATAACGCTCCTGTAAAATAAGCCGTCATCACGCAAATGATCACATAGAAAGGCCAAAACACCTCATCTATTCAACAACTTTCTAGGTGGCTTCCAGCAGCCACAAACTGATCTGGTCCTTTTTCCTACTGTCACCTCTGGCTTGCAGGCACTGGCAAGGGACAGAGCTATTGCTGATAGATATCACACATTTGAGGTGAGAATGCTGTAAAAAAGCTTTTTCTACAAGGCAGTTTTCTGAAGCTCAATTTCTGGTAGGGCAGCCATAAAGGCTATCTCCTCAGGACAAATAAGTGAAGGAAAAGGAGACAGAATTGTTTGCTGACCACACCCCACCCAGGGAAGGAGGCTCACATAGTGCCCGCTGCTGCCTCATGAGGGCTGTCTCTGAGAAAGGCTGCAGCTGCTTTAACCAACCATGAATGTCTCCAGGGTCCACAGGCAGCTTCCCCAGGAGCTGCACACATTCTGCCCCCTTCCTTCAGCAAATTACTCTCTCCCCTTCCAGGGCAGAGCATATTCCACCAACTCTGCAAGTCTAAGGGTTTGTGGTTTTGTTTTTGTTTTGTCTTTGTCCCCACTAGTTCAAGGACACTTGCTGCTGGCTCAATTTTAGAGAAAACACTTATCTAGCAAGTGACTCATTCTGATTAAGCCAGCAAAGTAGTATACAATATGAAAAAAAAAATCTGGGGCAAAGTTCCCTTGAGTTTTTTTGTTTGAAATAATAACTGTAATATACTAAACATCTATAATTTTTGGTGATTTTTGAATATAATAAAGTCACTACTACTTAATAGTCAATAATGCGAGAGCCCCATTCCTTACCTTCTGGTACTCTGTCCTCACAACCAGCCTAGCGAACAGGCTGTCACCCCCACTTTATAAATGAGTAGAGGGAGGCTCAGAGGAGTCCAGCAATGGGACCAGTAAATGGAGGGGTTGTGTGAGACATCCTACCTCAAAGTTTGGGACTTGGCCAGGGCACACCCCTGCCATGAAGATCATCAAGTCCTTCGTTGAACAGCCCCAGGTCCCACCCAACCTACACCCCATTTTCCCTGAAGTGCAGCCCCTCTGGTCATCCTTACTACCTGAAAATTCCCTCCTTCCCAGGACCCCCAATCCCAGAACTTCTGTTTCCAGTTCCTGGACCGCCCCCATTTACTGGGGGGTGGCAGGGTGGGGGGTTACAGGGTAGGGGGTAGGGAGGGGACACAGTGTTATATCTCCCTACCCCACCCCAGGCTCTATCCAAAATCTTAACGAACAGTAGTGGATTCGATCTCAGTAGATCCCAGAAGACTGAATGGCTGGTGGGACTGATTTCTGGGATCACCATGGCCAACAGGTCTAAAGCAAGCCCTGGGGCTTTGGGGCACAGCCGAAACCTAACTCAAGGTCCCGCCATTCCTTCCTCCCCGGCCAGGCCAGCACTGGGAGATAACGGATCCTAGGAAAACCCAGAGCCACTGACACAGTTCGTTCTGTTTACATGAACAGGGTTTTCCCCCAGGTGAATGGCAGACTCAGCAGCTGGCCGTCACAAAAGCCAGGCACTTCTGGCTTTTTACCTCCCTTCCTTGCACGGGTGCGGGAAGGGAGCCTCTCCTTGGGGCGCCTCTGCCTCGCAGGCTGGCCCTGGAGTCGCAGGTTGCTCCCACACGGACTTGTGCTCAGAAGTGCGGGCAATCCCGTCATTAAACTTTGGAGAGGCTGATGAAGGAGCCCAACGGGGGCACGACCAGCACCTGGGAGACCAAGCGGACCCCGGGCCGAGTCTCTGCAGACTGTGGCTGCTCCAAGCAAAGTGGAGTGCGGGTGCGGAGTTGCAGCTGGGACCCGGCTGGAGCCTCAGGGGCCCGGCGGGGTGGGGGCGGGGTGGCGAGCGCAAGGGACTCCAGGAATGCTGTGATCTGCCAGGCCCCTGGACGCCTGCACCCGATCTGAGTCTCTTCGACACGCGTAAGTTTGGGGTGTCTCCCAGCCCACTCACCAGATACGTTTAACTGGCCTCCCAGGAACCAGCCGATCTTGCCACTGCTGAAGTCGCAGTCCCAGACGGTGTGGTAGGGAGCGTCCCACACGAGCGTGTCCTGAGCCAGCGGCCCCCAGAACGCGGCCGGCTCCCGCACCGCCTGCGCGCTCAGCTCCTGGTACGAGCCCCGCAGCGCTGCGGCCGCGGAGGCGGGGACGCTGCCCCTGAGCCCCGAGGCCGCCCGGCGCGGCGAGCTCACCCCGCGCAGCAGCCACAGCTGCTGCCCCAGGTGCCCGCGCAGGCTGCCCAAGAGCTGCCCCACGCCGCGCCCCAGGGTGCACGCCGCCATCTCGCCAGACGCCCCAAGGCCCTCTGAGCCCTAAGCTGGGGCTCCCCTTTGCTTCTCCGCGGGCCCCGCCCTGACTCCTCCCATTCCTGGGGGCCCGGTTCCCGGAACCCTTGGGTTCCCACCCCTTCTCCTGCCCTATAAAAGAGCACAGAAGGAAGCCCCGCAGCAGGCTTGAGAACGGGCGCTGGGCACCGCGGGGTCCCGGGTCTTGCGGGGCGACGAGGCGCCCCCTCCCCGCCCCGCAGTGAACACACCCCCCTCCCTTGCTCCCAGTCTGCGCTCCCGCCCCGACGCTGGGCGTCGCGCTGTTTCGGTTTCAGTTTGTTAGTTTTCAAGTTCCCACAGCTGCGCCTAACGGAGAGCTGCTGAGACCAGTGCGTGTGCAGACTCGCGCCGAGGGGCCCGGCGCCGCAACTGTCTGCGATGGGCAGGAGCCCATAAAAAATTGGGCGGCTGATGGAGCAAAGCACACGGGACCACCAAAGATAGATCTGTTCAGCACCTCAGAGGCTGAAAACTCAAAATATTAACCCGTTTGTGCGTCCCTGAGAGTAACCCTTCACCCTCCACAAGCCAGCCTGTACCCCTCCTCCATTTCCCCACTCCCTGTCCACTCATACAAGTGGCCCTTGGGAGCTAAAAGGGCTGAGGGACCTTCAAACCCAGAGGCAGTGTGGCCTGGGGCCGGTCTGGGAAAGCAATCCAGGTTGTGTCCAAGGATTTTCTTACCTAGCTGCTGGCCTCCCCTGTCCCCCACCCCACCCCACCCCCTTTTTTTTCCGGCGGCCCACGTCCTGCGGTGCTGGTGGGGGAGCATGTAACCTGGAAAAGTGTAGCAAAAAAGCTAATGCTCTACTAACCTCCACTGCTTCAGAGCCATGGGGCTTTTCTCCTATTGCTCCATAACCAGCAGCCTGAAGCCAAACTCTGCTCCTAGCTCTGTGACCTTGGGCAAGTTCCTTCACCTCTCTGTGCCTGGTTTTCCTTTTCTAGAAAACAGGAGTTATGTCTCCCTCCGGTGGCCGCAGTAAAGAACAAACATGTCTGAAACCTTTAGCCTGGAATCTACACATCAGAAAGCTCAACACCTGGAGGCGATGCTCTTGTCAAGCCAGGAAGGGGAGCAGCAGACCCACAGAAACGCGCCTCAGCCAGGTTCCTAAGTATTCCATAGCCCAGGAAATAAACACATAATAAGGAAGAGGAGCAGAGGGAAAGGGGATTTTGGAAGTTGGTGGGTTGGGTTCCCAGGATTTCAGAAAGACTTTTTCCTCTTCCCGTAAGGTCGTCCAGGGCCTTTCCTCCTCCCTATTCAGAGGAGCTTCTGCTGGTAGCCAGCCCCAGGCAGTGGTGTTGCTTCCTTCCAGAGGGCACAGGATGGTAAGGCTGGAGAACCAGGACAATTGCTAGCATTAGACAACACCATGCTCTGTGCCAAGCATTTGACCTGCATTTTTTATTTAGTTTAAAAATGATCTTGCCTTCCTGACTCCCACCAATTATCAACCACATAGTGTAACAAATGAGGAACTAAGCCTGAAAAAATCAACAGACTAAAGAGCATCCTATTGGTTAATATCAGGGCCACACCCGGACCCAGCACCCCACTCCTACTTCATTGTCTACCATACCACTGGGTCTGAATTCCCCAGTTGTTTTTTTTTTTATATAGAGGCATATTTTATTTATTTATTTGTTTGTTTGTTTGTTTGTTTATACATGCACTGGGTACAGTCAGAAGCGCGGGAGGGTGAGAGAATTCACCAGAGCCAGAGCGGGGAGCAGAGCAGGCAGAAGGACCGAAGTACACTGCTGAGGGGAGCAGCGGGCGGCAGGAGAGGTCTGCGCGCCATGTGGGACCCTCCTCCGGTGGCAGGGAAGCGGCTGGGGATCAAACCGGTGCCGCAGAGGCCGCGGGCAGCTTTTCAACCCAGCGCTCAACCGCTGCGCCACCGGGGAGGCCCTGAATTCCCAGTTTTAATAGAATGCTTAGAGTTGTAAGTAAAGAAAGATCATGGCCATGCAGGGGGTCCCAAAGATAGCACCAGCACTTCATACCCCTGTGTAAGTATTAGCCTGCCACTCTATTAAGAGGAGGGGCCTGCCCCCCAACTTGAATCCGGACCTGCCTGATTGCCACCATGGAACTTGTCAGAGCAGGGGCTCTGACCACCAGGGATAGGACCTGCCAAGAGGATTGCAGCCTCAGATCCTGCTCTCTGGGAGCCTGGCAGCCAGGCCCTGGGGGAGTGGGTCTCTCCTTCTGGAGGAAGAGAGCCTACAGAGGAAAGTATATAGAATTGATTACTTTAAAATAAAAAAAAAACATGGTTTTCCTTATCTTCAGGTGGAATAAGGCATGCGTATGAAGAAAGCAGCTCAGAACCCAGTGGTACAGAGTGCACTTCCCTCATCCAGAGGACCCAGGGACTCGCCTTGTGTCAATCAATGCCCCTGAGGCCCAGAGGCCAAGACCTTCCCTGCTGCTGCCCTGAATTAGCAGGTGGAGATGCCCCACCTACCCTGCCCTGGTCACATCCACACACAGGATCCATGTGCCTCGGTGGTTTTGAGAGAGCAGCAGGCCTTCTGAGCAGTGTAGGTCACATTTTCTCTCCCAAGAAACCCCTGGCCCTGACAGCAGTAGGGCCCTCAGAGCTGAAAGTTGTCCACTAGCATGCAGCGAGGTGGGAAGGACTGGGAGGTTTCCTGTAGGGACCTGGAGCTGACCTAGTAGCTTGGGCTTGAAGTTCAAGTTGGAACAGTGATACTACAGTGGGAGCCAACCCTCACAGTGCTTAGAGACAAGTGCTGTGGTCCCTGCTTTCCATGTGAGGACAGACCTCCCCCAAGGCCACACAGTTAGAAAGAGGCACAGCCTTGGCTCTGCCTCCAGAGCTTATCAGGTTGTAGTCCACCAACAAACAACACCCCTTCAACAAATGCCTCTGTGGTAACCCACAAAGGCACAATGTGCATCCCACCACCCACGTTCCTCAGAGCTACAGCACTTGACTATTCCTTGTTGATAATGGATCCCCTGGGAGACCCACCTCCTCCGCTCAGCAAGAGGTAGCTCTGAGTCACCAAATCCTTTCACTGTAAGCTCAGTGTCTCCAAAGAACTGCAATGCTCTGCTTCCTCTCCAACTCCATCTCCTCCTTTTCCTGCTCTCTTTATCCCCATGTCTTCTCATCTGTGACATGCAGTGAGTGATATGTGTGCACTTCCCACTGCTGAGGACTGCAGTCTCAACAGGATGGACCAGACATAGTGCCTGTGCTCAAGGTCACAACCTAGGGAATAGTGGGAAGAGGCAGAATGACAGACACTAGCTCAGATAAACTGAAATGCAAAGCAAAACCGAATTGAGATCCATAATGGCCTTGAAATGGGTTGGAAGAAGGAGAGAAGCCAGTCAGTTGGAGTGTGGGAGTGGCTTCACAAAGGTGATAGGGCTTGCCTTCTGCTTGGTTCCCATGACCTCAGTGGTGATGACATGGCTGCAAAGGGTTCTGGATGGTTCCCATACAGCTACAGCATAACCTTTGTAGCAGTGCACCCCAGATACCTGGGGATAAGCATGCATCCACCCATGCCCTGGGGCTAATCTACAACACACAGCACTCCCAGGACCAGAGGGTCCAATCCCATAAGGGAGATGGGAGGTGAAAACCAGGACTGACTCCAGAGGAAAATGGGCTGGCAGCTAAGCATCCTCCTAGAACTGAGGGACCACCTATCTGAGGGCACATGAGAAGCATCCAGACTTTGCGGTGGTGGGGTTGAGTCATTTCTAGCAACATAGTAACTAAATTCCATCAACACCAAATCCTGGAAACCTTCAACTCCATCTAGCCCTCCCTGAGCATAAAAGGCTGGTGGTGTTTGGTGTTATCCACCCACAAGCCCACAGAAGGGACCTTTATTTTGGATTTGTTCGTTGGCAACCAAAGGGCATCCATGAACCCTAAAACTTACGCACTCTAAATGGATCTGCCACCCATCACATAAAGACAATGTGAAAGTTCTTTAATAGAATTAGTGTGCATACAGAGAGAGAGAAGAAAGTTCCTAAGAAGGGTTTTCCAATAAAACACCTCAAATTACCCTTCCCCTTGTAGGTCAGCCTGACGTGGGGCTGCTGAAAGTTTGCAGCAAGTCCAAGGCAACTTCTGGCAGGGAACCATAGGAGAGGGTGTTGTCACCAAATCCTTTCACTGTAGACTCAGTGCCTCCAAAGAACTATAATGCTCTGCTTCCTCTCCCCTCCATCTCCTCCTTTTCCTGCTCTCTTTATCCCCACGTTTTTTCTCCTGTGACATGTGGAGCCCAGTGACATGTCCCAGAAAGCTGGGACAAAAGGAGATACATCAAGATAAGGGCTGCCATGGTCAGCCTCCCCATGAGTCTCTCACCCATGTGTCACTTCCCAGTGTCTCCTTCCGTGTCTCCTTCCCAGCAGTACAAGGGTACAAGTGGAGCTGCAGAGCAACAGCCCTTCCTAGTCTTCCTGCCTTGTGTGTTATATAGTTTTGCCTGGCCTCTCACTTCTGCTCCCAAGTTCCCAATCTACAGGAGCTGCACATAAGTGAGGGTGGGGAATGTGGCACCTCCCCTTCATGGACGTGTGTCTGTAACAGATTTGCTGAGGTCCCCAGGAGACACTACCCCACTCTCCCAAGCCCCAGGTCAAGAGCATCACAGGTGAAGACAATGGCACCATTTGACACCTGGGAGAACTAGCACCCTAACTGCCTGGGGTCACAGCGCCAAGGGAGTCAGAACCAGGACCACCCCCCCGCAGCCCGTGCCCACCCTCTCTTTGGCCTCCTGATGGGACATCCTCTCTGTGACAACAGCACTGCCTGCTGTCACTCAAGGCTGGGCTGCCTTTATTTGTGGCAATCAGACAGACACATGGGGGTCCCTCTGAGGGCCATACTATAAGCACTTTGAGCTTCAGCCACTGTCACACATGGAGCCTCTGAGGAATCCAAGTGGACAGAGAGTGGTGGACAGAGAGTTGGGAGATCTGTACTCCATCATCACCTCTCCCAGCTTGGCACCTCATCCTTAGCTCTGCCCAGAGCCTGTCACATTGTAAGTCTCCCCATAGTGCTAGGTCTAAATTTCCTCATCGCAAAATGAACAAATGTGAGCCAATTTTGAATCCTTTAGCTCTGAATTCCAACTGATCTGTTTATCCCAATAAGGATACATCATATTTAACATTCAGAGTGTCTTCTGTTTCCCTAAAATAACAGCTTCTGCCAGTGTAGGGAACTCCAGAGCTATATTTAAGAACTGTTGCACTTCAGCTCTGAATCTATGCTTGCCTCTCTTCCGGTTCCTTTCAGCTCAGAAAACTGCCCAAGCCCAGCCTGACAGGCATCATCCCCTGGGCAGGGGCTACGACTGTTTATCACATGACTTCAGGGCTCCAACAGACATCACATCTGCAGAGCTCACCACTGAGTGATGCCACCAGAAACACCCTTTGAGACTTTCTTTTGAAGCTGGCTCAACTGGACCTGACTTTTCCAGGCTATAAGTGATCGACAGTTTGATAGATTTCTGATCTGGTAACTTCTAAGACTGGTATGGTAGCTTCTGAGAAGATCATCCAGTTCTCAGTGGAAAAGTTTGTACTTTGACTTGCATAAAATTAAAACCCAAAGGGTGGGAATCTAAGAGAGATGCTCTCTGCTTGGTGTTTTCTTTGAAAGTTGACTCAGAGCAGGGAGGAGAGAGGAGAAGGACCAAGGGGCTGGGGTCACCAAGTTCAACATTGCTCTGAGAAACATCCTGTACAATGCGTGGAATGACCACTCATCCTGGAAAGGCCCAGAGGCCATCTCTCCTCATGGTCCATCCTGCGGATTCATCATCTAGTATAGAAGCCTGCTCACTTGCTCTGAGCCAAAGGTCACAATGGCCACTGGACCTGCCCCAGCCCTTCTTGGTCTCAGTCTGGCAAATACCCTTGCTCAAATACTTATTTGGCAGTGATGACACTGCTTATTTGGCTCCCACCTGATAAGAGGCTAGGGGGTTGAGGGAAAGCCTGGAGAGCAGCCTTTAGTCTAAGCTGTCCAATAACCTTTTCCCGCCTAAGGCAAAAAAAGGCAGCTGAAACCATAGTTTTTTTTTTATTATTATTATTTAATTTTATTTATTTTGAAACCATAGTCTTTATCTCTGCCTGTGACCTCAGAAAAAATCTTCAAGGGCCTGCACACCTCCCAGCTCAATCTATTCAAGTGTGAAGAAAGGGATCAGCAAGCTATCTATGCTGACCACCTAGGTAGGGCATTAGTTTCTCTGGGGCCAGTGTGGGTCCCAAGGAGAAATTAAACAGAGCTCCCAAAAAATTACATGTGTTGGCTGAGTAAGAGTTCAATAAATATTGATTCATTGATTCACCGATTGACTGAATAAAAAGATGTGTGAGAGAATACAAAATCAATCTAGCATCAAATTTCTTACATTACTGATTTAAAGAAAATTTAAAGTTAACATCACTGCCACCTACTGGGACTTTGCATTCAGGAGGGCACAAACTGTTTCAGGACTCCTGGTGCACTGTCCCCAGATTCACAGGACATTCCCACAGATTCCACACAGGCCCCAGTACAGTGAACTCCAAATCCAAGCAGCCGCTGCCAGGTGACTTCACTGATGTCACAAAAGGCAGCTGGTCAGCTTTCCCAAACTCGCAGAGGGCCAGTGAGTAAGAAAGGAGTCCCAAAAGCTGGCCTGTGGCTGTGCCTGGCCAGGATTGAGGCAGGAAGCAGGGTCCCATTTGGGCCCAATTCCTCTCAGCAGATCTCAGAAGCTTCTACTGGGGAGGACAAGATGGCGCAGGTGGGTCTCCCTCTGCCCCTGCCTTCAGCGGGAGAGCCCAGCATCCAGGGCCTTCCCTTCTCCATCTTGCCCCCCGCAGCCTCAGACACTTGTTCAGATCCCTGAAGGCAGTGACGGCTGGTGTGGCACAATCCAACTGGACAGGGCACCGGGCCCAGTGACAACGACCAGACAGGAATGGCAATCAAGGACACAGATGTGAGGGCAGGGCAGAGCGCACTGCAGGGCTGGGGGAAGCCAGGGTTGAAGAACCATTCCCCCCAGGCAGGCTGGGGATCTCTGCTTCTTGGCTTCATGTGGACTTGAACTGGGGATGTCTGAATGCAACCAGCTGGGCCAGCCAGGCTCTAGGAGAAGGAAATCTGAGCTTCCAGGCTGGGTTGGCTGCTGCAGACCTGCACGTTCCTGCCTCCAGCTACTTGGGACCCCTGGACAGACCTACAGAGACATGGCTTTGAGGCTCATGTTGGCTGCATGGCCCAAACTCCAGGCTGCACTCAGCCTGTCCACGTGCCAACTGTCACTGCCTGGATGGGTCATACCACCCATGTCAGTGTAGGGAGCAGAGCGGGCAGAAGCATTGCTCTCTGGAAACTTCCGAGCCCACCCTCCTAACCCCTCCACCCTCCGCAGGCCCCCAGGATAATGGTCTGCCCCGTTGCCTGGCGCCGGTTTGCGTTGGAGACCCAATGCTCCTCAGAATTCCATAGGAGCAGGGATGTCTCCACTGGGCACTGGCTGCTCAGGGGCTCTGTGGAGTCAGTGAGTGCCTGCTGCCTACCCCCGACCACGGCTTCCCAGCAGCTGATGGAGCCACCATGGGTTGCTCTGCACCCTGTGTGAGAGGCCTTGACCCCAGTCTGGGGCTTCCCTGGCAGTTGCTGGTCTGTGTCACCCTGGTGGGTCTTCTCCTGAAGTGCAGTCTGCTGGCAGGAAGCTCAGGGAAGCTGTCCAGAGGAGGCCGGCCTCAGGGGGAAGCCTGCCCCAGGGTCCAGGACCAGAGCGGACACAGCATACCAGGCCAGAAAGATCCGGAGTCCCCTGCGGAGGAGGCCAGCGTGCCCCCTCTGTGACTTCTCTGCCTGGTCACCCTGAATAAGATCCCAGAGGTCTAGCCGGCCCAGCAAGACCCTGTTGCCCATGCCCAGAGAAGCCAGGCCCCCCCAGCCCGCACTTTCCAGGTGGCTGCAGGCTCTCTTCCTAGGCCAGAGGCAGAAGCCCTCAGGGCCTCCGTGACCACTGCCAAAGCTCAGCTGAAGGCCTCGCAGGACCAGATCACCAGCTGGAGAAAACCTTAGCAGCTGGAGTGGAGGAGAACCTGGGTCTGCAGCAAGGTCTGGAGGCACTGTCCCCCGAGAGGGAGGGATGGAGGCGTGCGTGCGCACCCTGTGGGAGCTGGGGCCCAGTGACAGCCCAGCCAGACACACCTGCACCAGGTGCTTCAGGCCACTCTGGCCTGGCCCACAACATCCTCAGCACCCTTGGGCTGCCTGACAAAGGCCTGTAGGGCAGGCAGGCACAGCCAGGCTCCTCCCAAGGACAGGTGGAGAGAAAGGCCACCGGCTCCCATTTCACAGGCTCTCTGTCCCAAGAAGATGTGGACCTGGTCCTCTGGGCTGCAGCCTCCCTCACGTGCTCTGCAGGAGGCAAGAAAGGGCAGCTCCCCACACTGGCTGAGGAAAGTTCCTGAACCTCACCTGGCAGCTCCAGAGCCTCAAGGCACAACAGGCCTCTGTAGTCAGACAACACCAAGCCCTGCGGGGACATCCACCCACTTGGACAAACTCTGCAGATGCTGCCCGAGTTCCACTGAGGCTTTGTGCACCAGCTGCTCAGCACCTCAGGGCACCAGCCAACCCACTGCCCGGCCATCCACACCCAGGATCCGGACACAGACAGATCGCTGGCCCTCTTGCCTCTACCACCAGGTGCATGAGACAAGGAGCTGGAGCTGGAGAGGACCAGCCTCTTCTACGGAACATCAGCACGTCCTCAGCAAGCTGAGCAGAGAGCAATGCCTGCCCTGTGCACCCACTCCATGGCCCAGCAGCTGAGGGAGGAGAATATGGACCTGAGACACTTCGTGGCCAACTTCCAGGCATCCTTGAGGGGCGTTCAAAGGGTGGCCTCTGCTACTGCTGCTGCTGCTACTTCTGCTGCTGCTCCCATAGCCCACAGCAGTCCAGAAACCCCTGTGAGCCCCTCCAGTCACCAGGCCCCCTAGCAAGGAGGAAGATCCCACAGGAAGGGCATCTTGAGGGTTAGGTTCAACCTTCCCAGCAGCCATACCTGAACACCCACAGCTGGACAAACACCCGTGCTGGGTCTTCTCCCTGCACGAGCACCTGCGGCTTCTCCTTCCAGCAGCCTCCACCTTGCCTTGATGTCTACAGCACTCACCATGACCATTTTCATGCCTCCCTGCATCTTTTCCCGTGCAGCACCATCTATTTCATTTTATTCACTTCCCAAATGTTCATCCCAATGATTTCATTTCATTTCCTTAATTTTCCCTCTTTCCCTTTCATTCCATCCCATCAATGATATAGCTATTCGATTTTCATTGCAATAAAACTTCCCTTTTTCAACCACCGTTGAAGTTTGACTTGATCCAAAAAAAAAAAAAAAAAAAGCTAGGATCGTTTCTTCCTTGAACTGAGGGCACTGACAAACTTGTGAAAGTCCCCAACATGGTGAAACTCAAGTCTTTTTGTTGACTTAAGTGCCCACCATTTCTCATTTGGACTGGCTTTCCTACCTGCACTGCCCTGGCACTGCTTCTGTTTGGTTGTAAATGGCAACATTTCTCCTTTCCTCAGGGCTCCTAGGTTTCCATGTTGGATAGACCACATCTGCTTGACCCCATCCTCTCTCAGTGGCCACTGAGGCCATCTCCATATGCCAGCCATGGTCAATACCGCAGGATGGACATTGCACAGCCTGTCCTGTTCTGAGTTTAGGCTTTCACGTTTGGGGCGAGATGCCCTCAAACAGAGTGCAAGTCTGGGTCACACCAAATTTCCCTTTTTTCCTTCCTCATGTAAACCCAGGTCACCTTCAGGATGGCTGCCCTGGAGAGGAATGTGAATCTAAACTCTGTTTGGTTGAATCTCAGCACTCAGAATTTTAACTCTGAAATTGAAAATAATAAAAGAGAAAAAACAAGCAAAAGCAAACTACGGGAAGTCTTGCTACTAAGGATGGTCCCCAACTTATAGGAGTTCGACTTAGGAGTGTCCATCTGCACAGTGGGGTGGGGGGAGCCTCCCATGGCTGATGGAGACTGCAGAAGGGGGCGCTCTCGCTAGGCCCAAGCCAGAGCCACGCTCAGCGTTTCTGACTTTTCTACAGTTTCCACTTTTGGTGGCTCCAGTAGGAAAGCCAGGAAGATATACTATTCTTTGGGATGCCCTGGCGTCCACAGGCCCCTGTGTCGTCAACGGGGAAACCGGACCCTGCGTTGAGAGGGGGCAGGAGGGCCTGCCAGGTCCAGGCCAGGGGGTGTGGGTGATGGCTCCCCTTGGCTCTGCTGAGTGTGCTGTGACATCACAAGCGGTGAACCCGTGGGACTTTGCCTTCCAGAGGGGAGATGCTGTTTCAGGACTCCGGGCACACTGTCCCCAGGCTCGCGGGACATTCCCACAGATTCCACACATGCCCCGGTACTGAGAACTCCAAATCCAAGCAGCCGCTGCCAGGTGACTACATTGATGTCACAAAAGCCAGCTGGTCAGCTTTCCCAAACTCACGGAGGGCAGTGGGTGAGGGGGGATGCTGGCCTGTGGCTGTGCCTGGCCAGGACTGAGGCAGGAAGCAGGGTCCCATTTGGGGCCAATTCCTCTCAGCAGATCTCAGAAGCTTCTACTGGGGAGGACAAGATGGCACAGGAGAGTCTCCCTCTGCCCCTGCCTTCAGGGGGAAAGCTCAGTGTCCAGGGCCTTCCCTTCTTGGTGTTGCCCCCCGCAGCCTCAGACATTCGTTCAGATCCTGATGGCAGTGACGGCTGGTGTGGCACAATCTGACTGGACAGGGCACCATGCCCAGTGACAATGGCCAGACAGGAATGGCAATCAAGGACACAGAGGCGAGAGCAGGGGAGACAGCACTGCAGGGCTGCAGGGAAGCCAGGATTGAAGAACCATTCCCCCCAGGCGGGTTGGGGATCCCTGCTTCTTGGCTTCGTGTGGACTTGAACTGCACTCAGCCTGTCCACGTGCCAGTTGTCACTTTCTGGATGGGCTGTACCCCCTGTGTCAGTGCAGGGAGCAGAGCAGGCAGAAGTGCTGCTCTCTGGAAGCTTCCGCGCCCTCCCGTTGCAGTCCCTTGCCCCGCCCCCTGCCCACTCACCCCCAGGCCCCCAGGATGATGGTCTGCCGCATTGCCATTCTGTGAATGCTCTGCCTCTTCCTGGTTGCGCTGAGTAATATCCCAGATGACTGACCAGTTATTTGACCTTCTTGCCGATGCCCAGACATGCAGACCCCCTGCCTTTCCTTCCCAGGCGGCTGCAGGCACCCCTTGTGAGCTAGATGCACACCCTCTAGGATGCAACAGTTTCAGTTTCTTGGAAAGAACTCTCTTCTGGTTCCAAAGGCTTTTTTATTATTATTATTACTGTGTCCTCAAGTGATGGCTAGAGGGACTGCTTGGAATTCTTTGCTTAAGCAAAGTAGTCCCATCAGGAAGTTTCCCTCACCTCCCAAAGGCCCCACCTCTTAATGCCATTTCACTATGAGCTGACATCTCAACATATGAGTTTCAGGTGCAACACAGACTTTCAAACGATATCACCTTTTCTGAAAAGAAATCCAGTAAATTGTATGAAAATGGAGTGGTACTGAGGGAAAAAAACCACGACCCCAAACACATGTAATGTTGGAAAAGACTTGGAGAAGCCAGATTTGATGTGCAGAGGGATGCTCCAGGGAAACTGTGAGTTTTTTGGTGGGGAATCAGAGTGAAGTAGAATGAGAACAAAGAAAAACCATGCCATGTAAAACAAGTGTTTTGGAGGATGCAGAGAAAAAGAAACTTTATTATGTTGTTTGTGGGTATGTAAACTGGTGGAACCATCAGGGAAAGCAATCTGGATTTTACCTGTCAAATCTAGAAATGTAAACACCATATGACCCAGCAATCCCATTCTTGAGCATATGTCCAAAGATTGTGAAACCATCAACAAAAAAGCTCCATATGTTCTACAAGAGTTCATAGCAGCACTATTTACAATAGCTAGTCATGGAAGTATTTTAAATGACCATCAACAGCAGTTTGAATCAAGGAGATATGGTATATCCATATCATGGAGCATTAGATAGTCTTACAGAAGGAAGGAAATTCTATAAGAAATTCCTTATAGAAGGAATTTGAGAGTTATGTGTAATAAAGTAAGCATGATAAAATCAAATAGTGGACATTTATATAGCAGAGAATTTGATCATGTAAAACACCTTCAAAAACCAGTGGACATCAATAAGCATCATGAAGTCTCTGGGGTTAAGAGGGAAGGAAGGAGGAAGGGACCAAGGGACACAAGATATGATGTGGGTGGGGAATTTCTCGATAGTACAAATAGAAGCACTATATAACTTCTAATCTGGTAGGGAGTGGAATAAGAAAAGCCTGAGCCATCTAAGAGATGGAAAGATAGGTGAACCAAATTTAAGAAGAAACAAAGAAAAAGTTTGAAACTTTCTTAGAGACACACAAAAAATAAATTAGTAAAAATACATTTTAAAATGTCAGCAGTTATATTCTGTGTAAATGAAGTGAATTCTCGCCTTAAAGACAAACATTACTGGAATGGATTTTTTTTTTTATGGATAGTGTGTAGTACCATTCCAGCTTCAATAAAGTATTGCTTGTTTCCTGAAAAAGTATTTTTTTAAGATTTTATTTATTTATTTATACATGCACTGGGTACAGTCAGAAGCGCGGGAGGGTGAGAGAATTCACCAGAGCCAGAGCGGGGAGCAGAGCAGGCAGAAGGACCGAAGCACACTGCTGAGGGGAGCAGCGGGCGGCAGGAGAGGTCTGCGCGCCATGTGAGATCCTCGCCCCGCAGCCGGGGATCAACCGGCGCTGCAGAGGCTGCGGGCAGCTTTGCAGCCCAGCGCTCAAGGGCTGCGCCACCAGGGGAGGCCCTGGATTTTTTTTTTAATTTCAAAAAAATCCCAATTGAATATTCCGTCAAAAGATATACCTAAATCTAACATATAAATTAATAGTCAGAAATATTGATACTGCATGGGTAGAAAATATTTACCAACTATATATGAACTAAGCATCAGACAAAATGGACAGTAATTCAAAAGTCAAGGGGAAAGATAAAGAGCAAAACTACATATGGTAAATGAGCACCAGAAAGATCAAGAAATTCCTTTTTTAAAAACCTACAAAATCTTAACTTGTGTATACCTAAAAATACTACTCTAAGACTATAAGGTAAAAAATGACAGGAATACAAGGATCATAAAATGACAAATCGACCCTCATAGTATTTTGCAGTCATGTAGAAACAGCCCCAAAAACAGCTAATGAAAATTGGAACAAATTATCATTTAGAGCTACAAAATTGACTGTTTTATTTACAGAATTGAATTCAGTAAGTTTGTTTGTGTAGGTGGCGTTGCGGATCATAACATTCTCGCAGATTGCATGACACCCTGTAGTAGCTAGGAATGTTGCATCCTTACCCGCCCTGGAGACACAGGCTTGTAGACAAGAATTTAGGAGGTGATCCAGGCAAAGTGGGGAATGCCAAACGTGAGACAGGGAGGGAGGGACCACAAAGCAATTCTTGTGTGTCCCCTGTGTTAACTGGGGCTTCATCGCATCAGGACCTTCAAGTTCCTGTATAGAATGTTATTTGTGTTATCTATCACAGAAACAAAGGGGAAGCATTTCTCCTCAGAGATTCTATATCCACCTTCAGTGAGCTGACTTATGTGTTGTGAACTTCCTTGTACCTCCACCTCTCACGGGTGAAAGTACCAAGCAGTGTCCCAGAAACCCCACCTTAGTTTCCAGGAATGCTCAGGCAGAAAGCAAGAGATACCCACTGAGATGGCAGATTCAGAAAGCCAGTTGCTTGGGCTGGAGGAAAAGGAGGAAAAGATGTTCAACAAGATGTAGAATGGAACATAGGAGTACCCCAATCAGGAATTTCTTGAAAGACTCTTCATTGTATTACTTTGCAAAATACATGATTTCTACCTTAGCAACACACACACACACACACACACACACACACACACACACTCCCTTGAACTATTACATGGGTCAATGTGATGGAATCCCTGACCCTCCAGGGGCTCCATGCACCTGACATTAAGAGATTCCAGAATCTCCCTATTTTCCAACTAAACTGCAACCCCTTTGCTCATGATTGAATGTAACTTTAGAAAGAGAAAAGAAGTGTAGGTGTTCTTTGGCAAAAAGGAGTGAGAGAATTCCTGAGCATTCAATCTGAGACTGAACAAGAATAATGAGACAACCGTTTAAACAAAGACATTTCAAAGATCAGCAAACAGGAGACAACCCTGGCTGGTGATCTGAAGGGTGAGTGGGAGTTCGGAAGAGGGTAGAAAAACATAGAACTACCTCTACATAAAAATGTTCCAGCTGGGGATGAATGTTAAAAAATATCTACATTAAAAAGAAAAATAATAAAAAATTTAAAATTAACAGGCAACTGTAAACCAGAGACATTCTGCAGGGCAGGGGAGGAAGAGCTCAAGGGACTGCGGCCATGGTGCACGGGTGAATTGGTGGTGGGAATTCTATGAAGACTACACCTGAGAGGAGAAAGCAAGCATTGTATAAAAATGAACAATGATGTGAAATATATATATATAAATAAATTATATTTAAAAATTTTAAATCTACATGACTGCCAATAGGTGGCACCAGTGTGTTATTTGACTGCCAATAGGTGGCACCAGTGTGTTATTTGTGATGTGATAGAAGGGAGAACAGGTATCCAGGGCAGGATGAACTTTTGATGGGGGTGTCCCGAAAAGTTAGAAAAATGCCATGGTTATTTACAGTTCCATCATGGCAGGTAACCTGTGTAGAAGCCTTTTATTGTGGAGGGGTGTTTCTATCAGAACAGCTTTTGGATCTGTAACTTGGACCTCAATGTCTTAAACATAGTTTACTTTCCTCAACTAGGTAACAGATATGGTAAAGAATATGACAAATGTGGGACATCAGTGCTTTCAGCTCTAGGGTAACATCTTGAACATTTAGCATGAGGGGAGCCCTGCAAGTGGAAGTCAGGCTACAGCTCATCAGTGACAACATAGGAAATTGGCACCTTTACTGAGGCAGCACATAGCTTTTCGAGAAATTACCCAGTGGCTCAAACTTGGCAACATCAGATGACTGGATGAAGGAGATGGCAACAAACACACAGATGTAATATTATTCAGTCATAAAACTCCTGCAATTTACAACATGGATGGCCTTGAGGACATTAAAGTAAGTGAATTAAATCAGAGAAAGACAAATAGTGTATCATCACCTCACTTTTATGTGGAATCTAAAACAAACTCATAAAATCAGAGAGTAGGTTGCCAGGGGCTGAATGATAGGAGAAGTGGAGAGATCTTGATCAAAGAGTACAAACTTTCAGTTACAAGATAAACAAGTTCCAGTGATGTAATGTATAGCATGCTGGCAATAGTTAACAATACTGTATTGTATCCCTGAAAGTTGCTAGCAGAACGTTAATGTTCTCACCATAATAAAAACAACCACCAGATGATAATTACATGAGCAGAAGGATGTGTTAGCTGACCTTATTGTCATAAACATGTTTATCTTAATAGCATCTATTAAGATTTATACACATATCAAATCATCACATTGTATACCTTAAATTTATATAATGATATGCACCAATTATATCTCAATAAATTTGGGGGAGAAAAGATAAAGGATAGATTTTGTATGCCACTTATTCTCAATTTGTTCAGAAATATAAATGAATACAGTGTATGTGTGCGTGTGTATAGACAAAGATGGAAGTGGACAACATTTGGCTTGGTGATTCTAGCTGAAAACAGATCTGCAACATTGTGCAAGCAAAATAAAATGGTTATTTGAAGCCATAGTTTTGGGGTAACTGAAGCATCTGCTAATCTGAAACATCAAAAACTTTAGTTTTGTCTTTCACATTATGTCTAATCCACCTAGCAGTGCTTTCCTATATAGTGTGAAATTCAAGTCCAATTTTGTTTCTCCCCATATGGTTGAATTGTCCCTATAATTTATCAAAAAGTCTAGGCAGTCCTTGCATCCTCAGTATGCACACATGTGTGTGGTGCCTGCTCTGTATTCTCATACATTGGTCTGTATTCTGATGCATTAGTCTAGCCATCTCCTGTAAGCCAATACTATAAAGGCTTCATTATTACAGGTTTATCAGCATATGACTAAGTGGGAGAGCAAGTCATTCACCCCCTTATTTTCAAGGGAGTTTTAGCTCTTCCTGCTCTGATGTTCTTATATATTTGAGAATCAGATTAGCCACTTAATTTCTCTGCAGCCTAGTTTCTTACCCTCTGTGAGCACTAAAAAAAACCCAAAAAAACAATATGGACATGATTTGTAGATCTCAGAGAATAGAGTTTTATTTTATGTAATTATTTTATTACTATATCAAAGGAGGTTGATTACCATATCTTTTACCTCTGTTGGTACTTCAATTTTTAAAAAAGAAAAAGAGAAAAAGAGACATCTTAAAAGTTTCATTACAAGAAGAATAAGTAACTACACATGGTGACAAATATTGATTAAATCTATTGTGATGTCAATTCAAAATGTATATAAATATTGAATCATTGTGTTGTATATTGGAAATTATATCTATGACTACATGTATAACTATTTTAACATGTTATATAAAGTAAATGTTATATTTCAATCATATCTCAATTTTTTAAAGTTGCTGTTTTGAAAAAAAGAAAGTACTAATAGAGTCAAGAAAAAAACACACAAAAAAGTTGTTGTTTTGAAATAATAATCCTCTATTCCTAGTTTCTAAAGATTTATAAAAAAGGAATAGGTATTTTTTGAATGTTTTTCAGCATCTATTATGATAAACAGTCTGAGAGGTTAATAAAATATATAAATAATTTTCTTTCATAAGATCAAATTTTCCTTGCATTCCTTGGATAGGCCGTCTAGCCCAAGATCATTTTCAGTACACTGATGAATTCTAAACATTGGTACTTTATTTAGGAATTTCACATTCCCATTAATGGAGATAGAGAGTTTTAAGGAAGGGGTTGGACTCTTTTTGTTGAGTTTTAGAATCAGGGTTATGTTACAGTTATGAATCTTTCCACCTCTTTTTACACCCAGGAACAACACATATGCTATAAAAATGAACTCTTCCTTTGTTGGGAGTCTGCTGCCCTAAATGTTGCTGGAGTTTTTGGAGAATACCTGTTTATTCTGCACACGGAGTTCCAGGACTTTAGAAATTCTGCAAATGGAGCTTCTTCCCAGAATTGACTCCTGTTCTCTGAGGACTTGCTAGCTTCTGCGGATGTTCCCTATGAACCAGGAAAACTTTTTCAGCAGTAACTTATTAATCTGTATAAGCAAAAACACAATTGCGTGCTATTTTCTTGTTCCTTTTTTCATGTCTTTAATAAAAGCTTGGGCTGAGAGAGTGAAAGGCAGCACTGCTCTTGATGGCACTCTCCCCAACCTCCCCTCATTGCAAATTCATTTACACTCTGAGTCTTCATTAATGGCAGAGAACTTCATTGGCTGTCCTGTCTGCAGCATTCCTTGAATAGTCAAGAATTCACATGTAACTCCATCTAAATGCAGAACCAATTTATAGTATAAAGTTTCATGACTTTCTTAGTCATCCATCTTTCCTATTTTATACTTATTCTGGATCAATGTTAGTAATATGTGGGGTTTTTTTGAAAATGTATCCATTTGTGGGAGTTTTAAAACAATTTATGTCCATTTCAATTGTGAATAATATTTTCTTTTACATTGAAAATGTCCTGTATTATTGGTTCTAGTCCCTTTCTCGTTTGCCTCTTCTGGTTTTCTCCATTTTCTTTATAATATTGCATAAAAATTTGTCCATTTTCATATACTTTTATGAAACCAGTTATGTATATTTCATTTTTATTGTTTTACATATCTACCTCTATTACTCTTTTTCCCTTTTTATTTGGGGGTGGCTCATTCAGTGACATTTCATAAATATCTTTTCACATAAATAAATATACCTTATTATCATTTTTAGTGACTGCATAATATTTTATTTTATGAGTGTGATGTGCAGAAGTTGCAAAGGTTGCTAGCTATCTCCCCTAAACTAGCTCCTGGTAAAATAAGGGAGAGACAAGGAAACAAGACTCTGATAACTGACCGAGAGGTACAAAATCGTGCAGAACAAGTATGGCCACTAGCTCAGAGCCTGATCTACTCTAAAGAGGAAAGAGAGAAGGATAACTTCTAGAGTTGTTAGCAAACACCTACTCTTTCGCCATTTAGCATCAGATATCAGCCATAAAACTCTTCTAGTCAGGATGAAAAAAAGGAGGTAAGCTTCATCATTTTCTCCTGTTAAAGAAAGGAATAAGTGACACTGATTTTTCACAATAGTATGGAACTCGCATAAAAGGGGAAAAAATGGGCCAAAGGAAGAAGTCTCTGTTTTCTCATCCAGATAGACAGGAGAAACAGGCCTGGCTGTGCAGATCTCTGGTGGAAGCTCTTTCAGGGAACAATTATCCATTCTCTGTGAACACTCTGCCTTGTTAATCAACTCCATGTTTCCTCTTCAGTAAGGTGTAAGCTCTCTTGACTCTAAACTCCAAAAAAGAAATTAAACACAACCTCTGCCCCACAATTTACAAACTAGCACAAGATCAGCACTGAATGAAAGGCATCAGACCCTCTGAGATCGAAAAGAGTTAATAGGAACCTTGGTCAGGTAATAAAACAGAAGCAGTGCCTTGAGAAACAAACACACCACACAAAGTTTATTCTTAAATAATAAGTGCCAAAGGAAAGAAAACATTCATGAAACCAAGACATGAAAGTGCAGCAACTGTTTAAATATGGCCCCATATATTTCAGAAGGGAAGGGCGAAGTATGGCTTTCTTTGTTCTTTCTGAGTTCTCATCTGCATAATCTACCAAGTGACACTCAGAGGAACACAAAATTATTGCCTAAATAATTGAAAATTGAAATGTCCAAAGCCAAGTTCAAGATAAAGATATGTCATCTATCTACAGAGGGTCTTCACTCTATATGAAGACATTTGATTCTCTGATAGGGAAATAATTCCCGATATTCAAATTTGGCATGAGGACATCAGACCTAATCTATTAATAAATAATCTACACAGTATATTAAACCAAATCTTACATATACCCTTTGAACTGTAACATCCTCCCTCCTTAAGTTCTACAAAAGAAAATCATAATTTTATGCCAAATTAACTGCTATATATGCCTTAGGGAAAGACATCCATTCTAAAATAAAATGGAATTTTTCCCTAAGCCATCCTTCCATCTTCTTAAAGCAATTGGGTTTGCATTTTATCCTGACACCACAAGAAAATCCTTCTGAATGTATTTGTCTTGTACAGCTTTTGTCTTTTGGAGAGAAAAAAAATGCTTGTGAGGATTGTTCACATTTCCCTCCTTTGAGGGCAGGGTCTGCAGA
This sequence comes from Talpa europaea, assembly GCF_964194135.1. Classification (NCBI taxonomy): domain Eukaryota; kingdom Metazoa; phylum Chordata; class Mammalia; order Eulipotyphla; family Talpidae; genus Talpa; species Talpa europaea. Next base: position 40,297,732 of record NC_140078.1, read on the forward strand.
CTTCATGATGCTCCCACCTTCTCTGACAGGAACCCCTCTAGCCCCTCGGAATCTGGGCATTCTGGGGCACCAGCATCCTGCTGCACTCTCTTGCTTTCCTGCTGTGTGGAGCTGGACAGATCCATGGCCACATCTTCCAGGTCATTCTCAGGGCTGGCTTCTCCTGAGCCTTTCTGGAGTCCTGCCTGACTTAAGCTAGATCCCTCTTTGAGGTGGTCAGAAGCCCAGAATCTTGCCAGATTTTCTTCACTTCCTGGTTTCCTTATCACCTCTGTGGATTTTTTATGCATCCCTTGCAAAAAAAAAAAAAAGAAATAAATATAAATTCTACCATTAAGTAAATTTTTTCACGTCAGTGTCTAAATCTCTAGATCCCACTAGACTTGCCCTTGCCAGTCTGTCTCCAGAGCCTCCAGGAGAACCACATAGGTAACTCCTCACATTAGGAGTTGAAAATTAGTGTCTACCAGCCAAGAGGCCTTGTTTGGATAACAGGGGGATCTTGAAAATTTATTTGTTGCCAACATGCTTTAATCAGGAGTTTGTGCATCAAAAATCAACTTCCAGTTCTCTGGAAGACAGAATGTCCTGAACAGATGCCAGACGGAACCAACCAAACCTGCTCATGTAAGTTCAGAGGGGTGGTCTGTGTTCCCTGCTCCAATTCTCTCAGTCTCTTCAATATTTGAAGGCAAAGTCAAGAACATAGTTACATTTGGTATGTTCCATCTCAGCCAAGTGTCATGTAGGGAGAAGTACAAAAAATTTTGCTGGGCAAGGCCCTCCTCTACCAACCTAAAATGCTGCCCCTAGCCCCCATTCTAATCTCCCACCCTGTCCCGGATGCCTTTTTATGACTCATTCCTCCACTGATCCCTGTCCATTGGTATCTGGTAGCCACAAACAGAAAAAAACCAGAATGCCCTGCCCCAAAGCTTGGACCTCATCAGCATGGATTCCTCTAGTATCAAAAATCTAGGCAACAGAAAAGCTAGCAGGCAAGTTGTTAATGACCCAACCAGGACCTGGAATCAGACCTCTTTACTCTGGTATGCGTGGGTTCATCATCTCCAGGTTTCATAGCTGTGCAATGTTCCGGGTCCTATTATCATTAGCACTCAATTACACGGCTTCCAAAAATTCTAATAGCACTCAATGCTTTGGAAACGTATTTCACATAGGAGAGTATGTCGTTACATTCTCCAAATCAAGGCCTGTGCAGACACATTTTCTATACAGTTTCAATGTAAAGTAAGGCCTATGACCTGACAGCCTGTGCTTTGTCATTACACTATTTAGAAATCAGATGTGATATTCTGCCCTGAATCGGAGTAATTTACCTTGCTTCCCCTTGCAAATGGCTACCCTACATGCTCCTCCTCCCTACCCCTACACACACACACAATTCCCAGCCTTCTGTTGCTGCTGCATGGTTCCGTCCTTACCCAGAAGCCAGGGTGCACAGGAGCCCACCACACCGCTCTCTGAGGACTTGAGAACAGAGTCGGGCGGCGGGATGCAGTGCCGGACCATGGCCCCATAGAGCCCGTACTCCGCCATCACGCTGCTGCCGCCCCAACGCTTCTCCCGTTTCCGCCACTTGGCCCTCCGATTTTGAAACCACACCTGGTTTGAGTCAGGAGAACATACAAGAGGAGACCCAGTGAACATGGACGCTTCAAGGTGATCCTGGTGATAGTTCTAGAAAGGGCTGACTAGCCATCCTCGGGGGGAGCTCCTAGGATTCAGACCGTGAGGGGCGGGGGCCATCATTCACTTAAAAGCCATGGGGATGTACTGTGGGGATAATGTGTGACTGGTCTCCACTGCGGTTTTCCTTAGACAGGAATAAAAAAGAAATAAATAAGAGGATTCGTTTCCACATTGTGTAAAGAAGTTAACTATAATGTTTCTGATTTTTCTTCTTGATTGGAAAGTATTCACTCCAGAAATGACCCCTTCTAAACTCATGTTGTCGGATTGCTGCTGATACTTCTCATGTAAAACATTATCTTACTAAATGACTAACAGAAGATTTTTAGATGTTTAAAAGGAGTAAGTTAGTGGCATATCTTCTGACCTGGGGAAATGTCCATGTCTTATTAGCAACAACATTATGTGGAATAACATGACACCTTTTTGTAAAAACAAACAATAAATACTGTGTATGTGTGTGTGCATCTGTGTGTGTGTGTTCAAAGTCAGATGTATATAACATGGAAATAATTTATGTAACAGAATAGGCACAACAGGTTATTTACACTGGTTTCTTTTAAGGCTTGCAGTGAAGGGATTTTTTTTAAGTATTAAAGTAACAACATTAAAGTAACAACATTTCAAGAATGCAACATTATAAATCAATATTTGTATATACTGCATTGTGTTCATCACTAAAAGCCTCATTCCATCCTATACTTCTTTTATTTCCATTGACATATCTTTATTTAGCTACTAGTTGCAGCACATTGTTCTGTGATGTTTAAAAATGATGCAATAAAAGGAAGGTGACAGGGGCTGTCTTCTTGGAATAAGCATAAAGAGTCTAGTAATATGGGATCTGCAGCTAGGTGGCCCTCAGTATGTAGAAAAGTATTACTGTTTGGGGACCCCTGTGGGTTGAGTCTGTCTACATAAGAATTACATGCTTTTCGTGGTATCATTGGGAAGGAGTTGTGGGATCCCAAGCACCTGAATTCGGTCTTCAGGGAGCTCAGTTTTTACAGCCAGCATTTCCCGGGCATACACGTCAGGGTAGTGGGCCTCACTGAACGCCTTCTCCAGCTCTTCCAGCTGGTGGGCCGTGAAAACAGTCCTGCAGAGAGATCCAACATGCGTGTGTGGGCCCATGTTCACAGGGAGCTGCCAGGCTTTCCTGCCTTGGAGGACCCCTGGCTTTCCAGACCCAAAAAGATCATCTAATGGCAACTGGACACCCACCTCTGATGGATTAGCCTCTGGAAAGTCCACAGGTTTGGTTCAAACAAAACAGAGTTCTGTAGTTTTTTTCCTCCTTAGTGAATTCCATCAATTCATTCTGTCAATTCATTTTAAAGGCCCACAAAGTTGTGTGCTTAAAATGCTACAAAGACTGTCTTGTACCCCTCTGAGAATAGCAGAAGTAGATTCCCAAATGACCAGTGTAGCTTCCTGCTGCCAACCAAGAGACCCCTGGACCTGTCATAACCCAAAACCATACACTTTCAGATGTGCCCTAAGGAAAGTTCAGGGAGGATAGTTAATCCTGTACCTGTGCCTCCGCTTCTTCCTCTTGCCCAGGGTGGGGGACACCTTCAAGTCACTCCTGTCTTCAGTCAGGCTATCCTCATCTGTCAGTACAAGGACAAAGCAAGGGCTTTAAGGATGGGACTATTTACTTTATTTTCTATCATTATCCTATTTTTTATAGATGAGGAAACAGAGGCAAGGAGAAAATAAGTAACTTTCCTAACATAACAGAGGTAGTAAATGGTCAAACTGGGGAATTCAAACCCAATACTGTGTGAAGCCAATGCTACTTGGTCACTAATTACATTTCTATATCCACTTGCAAATTCACCCTCTTCCTTCTGCCTCAACTACCTCATCTTAACCAGTACACCAACATTTCTCAAAGTGTGTGTTAGGGGTAAGGAGAAGTGTTAGATTGAGGTTTGTAACATCAGAATACTTATCAGAACTTCTCACATTACCAGTTTTGAAACTCTGGTAGCGGGTCCCAGAAACATATTCTTGAAGAATGTGCTCAGATGATGCACTTGAAAAAAATTTAACAACCCCATTCCACTACGCTGCATATTTTAATATCCATTAGATCAAAGATACAGGTGGAAAGGTGTCAGATTCAATGATAATAAGCAATTTGCCTCACAATATTTTAAAAATTAATAAAGACAAAAATATTAGTTTTATTTCTCTTTAAAGTCCATGTTTTTATTAGTAAATCAAACATAATTGAAATTTAATGCATCATATATGATGGAGGTACATAACAATGTACCATTATAATAAAATTAGTTTTACGTCTACATCAATTAGCTCACCAGAAAAATATGTGCTTTGACTATAATGCTACAATACTTTACAGTACTCTAATATACCCATCTGGTTCATAAGGTTCTTGAGCATGTGAAATGTGACCAATCTGAATTGAGATCTGCCACGAAGGTAAAATATCTCAAGAATTTAGAAGACTTAGTACACCCAAAATTAATGTAGTAATAATTTTATACTGATTATATGTAAAATTTTACCATTGTTATGTATTAAATTCAATAAAAATGTAGCATTTAAATTAAGTTCACCTATTTATTTTTTCTTTTTAACTTGTCTTTGGGAAATTTTCATTAAGCTCACAGAAATGTTCTCACAGACTAAAATTTAACTTCATTTTGCCATTTGTTTTGTAGGTGCTCAAAGAGGAGAGAACCCATTCTGTGAAGGTGGTTTCTGCATCTTTATTGAAACAACTGATACAGGGGTTCATTTTATCTTACATAGAGACTCATGAGATGGTCTTTTTAGAGCTGAGTGAAAGTTCACTTGTCAGCGGATCTGGCACACTTCTTTTTATCTGGAGATCCAACGTACTCTTTTTGCCTTGGCTGCCAGGGTGCTCAGCTTTGGTTCTACTACATAGTTCTCTCAATTCATGTTTTCTTGTATAAATCTCCCTTCTCTTCCCCCAGTCCCCAAACTTGGCCTTGCTCTTTTTGTTTCATTGTTTCCTTCTCTATTCCCATAATCAACCTCAACTCTTTGAGGAAATAAGTGGGCTACAAAGAAAACGTTAAGCAAAACTACAACGAAATTAGTGAAGTCACTCCCTTACTTGCATGTGTGGGGAGCTGTGGTGCTGAGCAGGGCGGAACTGGGACGCCCTTTTCAGCACCAAGAGAGTGGACAGCACCGGGGCTCCTGGCCCTTGGTGTTCAAGGAGGAGTCAATCATTCGATCAACTCTGCTAACCTTTGAGCACCGGCAGTGTACTAGGTTCTCTTTGCTGGTGAACAAGACAAGCCCAGACACAGATCTTTTCGACTTGTGCCATTCCCAGACCAAGATTAGGGTGGGCCCTGGGAAAATGCCCTCAGGAGACCACTAAGCCAGGTATGGAACCGGGTGGTGATGGTATCCGCTGTGCTGCACCGGCCAGATCTGGGAATATAGTCAGGAATTTAGAAAGAGGCAAGGGACAGAGGGCAAAGGTGAGAATATGCGTCCACCACTGAATCACCCTCTCGAGTTTTGACTTCCCTTAGACCTGGGGTGCTGAGGATGGGGGCGCAGTGGGACAACGGTTTGTTACCCCTGAATCGCTCCACGCCTGAGGGAACCCTCGTAGGAGCAGGACTGGCTGGCCTGGTTACCTGACGTCGAGATGCTCTCGCTGTGCTTCTGCCGGCGGAGAAGGGGCGGTGAGCGGCCTGAGACTTGCGAGGCAGAGGGTTCAGGCCCCCTGGGCGGCAGAAATGGCAGGTCTGCTAAGAGCAGGCAGGGAGCCCGAGCGACGGAGGGAGGCTGCGTCCCGAAGCCGCAGAAGAGACCGAACCCCAGTGGAAGGGCCCCTTGCGCCAGGCAGGAGCCGCCAAGCCCAGGTCCCGTACGAGGTGCGACCGCCGGGCCCTCGCAGTCGGATCCTGGCCCGGGGTCCGCAGGCGCGGGCAGCTCGGCCTCCAGGCCCAGCAGGTCAGTGATAGCAAAGCCCCGGGGGCGCTGGCCGGTGGCAGAAGCTCCCGGCACCAGCGCGGAACTCCTGGCGCGCCCGTCGGAAAGCGCGTCCCGACCCGTCATGGCTTAGAAAGGCTTGACCTTCCGTGGATCACCTTTGCGGAGGGGCGCAGCTCGAGGACGCTTTATAGAACTGGGCCCCCCGTCGGGCTCAGAAGGCCGGGAGGGCTCCAATCAGCGGGGCTCGGAGGCGTCAGCGCTTCGGACCCCGCGACGCGGGGACGCCGCCAGCTCCCCTCCCTAGGGTCGCCGCCCTCCCAGCTGCAGTCCCCGCAATCACCTCCTTCTCCTCTCCCCTCTCCAGCTGTCCCCCTGCCCAGTCCCTCCCCCGTCCTGGATGCCTGGGGGAAAGTAGGGAGGGGACAGCGTATCTGCTGTCTGCCGGTCCCTCCAAAAGCCGAAAGTCTTTCCCTTGCCTTGCCTTGCCTTCCACATTCTCTGAGTGGGGACACCCCTCGCAGCTGCCCTGGAGCCTCCCTGCCAGGACTCAGTCGTCCTTTAAGACCAAGACCAAGGCCTCATTTCCAGTCACACTCCCACCTACACAACCCCTCCAGCTTTCCAACCCCACCAGCCAGCTGAAAGGGGGGAATCTCCAAAGGGAAAGGAGTGGAAAGCGTTTCTTTAAGCCATGCTCACCCCACCTCCAGTAAATCCACCAGGGTCGCGTTGTAATGGCTGGGTATGGGGGCTGCCAAGACTCACACTAACAGGGACAATTACATGAAGCAGAGCGGCAAGCGAGTAGCTACCGGCCAAAAGGAACGTACAGAATTAGTAAAAAAAAAAAATAAAAATAAGAAAATAAGTACGGGAGGACCAGTGAAATTTGAATTGCAGATAAACAATGGATACTTTAGGGGGCTAAGCTAGGTGCAGGCATGCAGGTGAGTGGAGAGAGTAAACTGTAAAATTGGTGTGTGCTGGGACTCACCCTCTTCACAGAGGCTGACAAATTATTATGGGGTTTATGGTTATTCAAAAAAAACCTAACTTTCATGTCAAATTCCCATATTTGTTAAAGTTGGCACCAAACAGTGTGCGGGTAAACCAGCCTTGTCTCACACACTGAAAATGTGAGCCCACCTACCCCAAATCACTTGGAAGGGTGAGCACAACTTTCCCAAAGGTAGAAGTCGGGAAACCTCTGCAGCCCCACCTACTGAGCAGATGAAGAGAGGCGGCAACTCTGAGTCCAGGAGGCTCGCGGCGCTCCCTCCTTGCCTGCTGGAGCCTGAGCCAGCACCAGAGCCAAGCCATGAAAGTGGGTCTTCTGCGCGCCGAGCCTTCCAATGGGTCCTTAGCTAAACCTGTAGATTAAACGAGGGGTTTCCGATGAAGATAACTACAAGGGTCTGGGCATTAACTTTCCATTATTAAAAGAAGACCCAAATCTCCCTATGCAAGCTGTTCCCGGGATTAGCAAAACAATAACTTTCCTTTGAGATAATTATCCTTTGAATGGCTCAGGGTAGGGGTGGGAGGAGGGGTGGCTTTAGACTCAGGCATTGGTTTGTTGTTTTGTTTGTCTTGTTTTGTTTTGTTTTGTTTTGTTTTGAAGGGGAGAATTTCCCCCTAAATTTATCTCCAGGAATTTCCCACTAAATTTATCTCTGGGCTCAAGGGAAGGAATTGGGTGTACAGGACCTTGCTACTTTAACTCTTTGTTCGCAGGGTAGTCGTTTGTAAATCAGAGTTTGGGGCCACATTTAAGAAAGACGTTTCAGGGATCCATCTTTGCAGACGGAATTGGTGCAAGCAAGCTGGCAAACCGGCCCTTGGGTGGCTCACCTGAGATCACTCTACAGGTGGCTCCGGGGCTGGCAGGGTGGTGGGCACTGTACCAGCTATCTGAAGTGACAGAAACCCTCACCTGGGCTGTGGTCTTGGAGTCCCCCTCCCCTAGTCTCTGCCAAGGAATGTGAGGTCACCGAGACAGACCCAAGTGGATGGCAAGGGACCCAAAGGCACCAAAGGCCTGGTGCGAGAACTCCAACTTCAGTCATCCTACAGGGTGACCTTCACATGGTGCCAGGCGAACACCCATTTCCAACACCTTTGTAAAAACTTTACAAGACCCATTTTGTAGATGAGAGAAACCGAGGCTTATTAACCCGCTCACACTAGACACAGAGGGAAATCAGGAAAGTAAAGAAAGAAAGAGAGAGAGACCTGAGAAAAGGAGCCGGAGGGACTTCTAAAGGGACAAAGAGTTCAAGAAAAGTTGTCTTGTAAGAGGACACCTAATTCCTGCACAGGAGAATTCCCAAGGCCTCCTCAGGCCATAGCCACAGGGAGAGAGCCACGGGGAGTGCTGAACTCTGGGCGAGGAGGCTGCAGGAGCACATCTCCAAAGGTCACTTTCAGCTGCCCCCTCTCCTGTGAGAAGCTCCATCCTTCCTCCAACCCCTGCTGACCTGATGGGCACCGACATCTCCCTCCCTCCTCCCCCCACCCCACCACACCAACTGCTGTGGGGCATCTAGGATCCACACCAAGGAGTTGGGCAAAATGCTTAGTTCAGTGTCTGCAAAGGTGGGGGGCGCCCTTCTAGTCATCTAGGAGACTTGAAAGGAGACAGTGAATTAGTGCCCCACCCCCCAGCCCAGAGACCCTCTGCGTGTCCTCTGAAGATGCCCAGTATGGGTGGGTGCCTCCTCGCACACCAGCAGTGTGGCGCAAAGTTTCCTTCCAACTCTATCCAACCACATACAAATCTGACAGCCTCCAGGCCAGGACTCCAGCACCCCACCATGAGGTCTAAGATCCCTAAATCTGTTAAGGGGTCAAGATCTGTCTTCATCAGCCAGGATTAGTCAGGATTTAACTAATCAGTAAAGATTTCTTTGCTCATTATTTTTTGGGGAAGGTTTCCAGCCCTTCTCTAGGGCCAAACCACCAATGTGGGGTGCCCTCCATTTCCCTCAGCCCCCACCCCATCCTGACTGCCAGGCCTGGGCTCCACCCCAGTGGACCAATGTGGAGCAGCTTGGCAGAGCCTGTTTTATTCACTGTTCGGAGCCAACTAACTATGGCCGGGCTGGTAGTGAAATACAGATAAAATGGGATGCAAGGGGAGTGAATGTACGTGTGTGAGTAAAATGTGTGGCTGGTGCGTCTACACAAAGGAGTCCTCTGGCTGTGCTCCCCTTCTGACTTCATCCTGCCTTTCCTTTGAAGGTTATTGGAGGGCCTCCCTGGTGGCGCAAGGGGTTAAACACCACACTATGAAGCAATTGCAGCCTCTGTGGTATGAGTTCAATCTCTGGCTAGCCTGGGAACAACCCACGTGGCGCAGCAGACCTCTCCTGTCTTGCCCACTGCTCCCCTCAGCAGTGTACTTTGGTCAATCTGCCTGTTCTGTTCCCCACTCTGTCTCTGGTGAATCCTCTCACCCTCCCCCCTCTCCTGCATCTCTGGCCTGTACCCAGCTCTTGTATGCATAAATAAATAAATATTTTTAAAAAATAATAAATAAAGGTTGTTGGAGCAAAGACTGTTTTGCCCTGTCCAAACAATCGCTTTTCCTGAACAATTCGCCTGCTCAGCCTGAAGGACCCACTGGACTCTTCACTTGGAGGCTTTCTCTGGTCTCCAGAGTCCACTTTGTCCACTTATCAAATGTGTCAAGAACTGACACCCCCGGAGAAACCCTGGATCAAAGACTGTACAAAATACTGTGAAGGGGAAAATAAACCTCCCTCCAGTCCCTCAGGACTGGGGTGGACTAACTCAAGTATGCAGGCCACTGACTCTCAGGGCCAGGAGAACTGTGCTCCTTGCTACTTGGTGCTTATCTCTTCCCTTATTGCTTTCTTCCTAAGTGCTGCCCTTATCCCACCCAGACACCTCTTGGGTTCTTGCCTTGCACCCACAGATCACCAGTGCCCCTGTCAGGAGAACTACCCTTTACTGATAAAAGTCCTTCACCTGGGCCAGTCCACCCAAAACCTCACTCACACAGCCAACATTTCATCAATTGACACGAGGCATGAACAAGTGGGTCCCTTGCCTCCAGGGGGACAATTCTGCAGAGCCATTTCTGCTTCAAAGCCTCCATTCTGAGCTGGACAAGGCTCCTCTGAACCTAGGGCACTTTCTGGTTCAGCTCCTTTCCACCTTTCTGGCCTCCGTCTTCCCTGCCACCTCACCCCACAATAACTCTCATGCAAATCTAGGGGCCCATTTCCCACCTCATTTCCCTACTGCTCTGCTGTGTTCCCTGATAAACAACTTCTGGAATTCTTCACTCAGAGTCTACATCAAAGGAAACCCAGACAACATATTCCTTTACTGTGTTTCTTTTCTTTCTTTATTCTTCCCTCCTTCTCCCTCCCCTTTTCCCTTTCCCCTCCCCCTCCCCCTGCTCCTCGTTTTCCTCCTCCTCCTCCTCTCCTAGATGGCACCTGATTGTCCAAGGTAACTGGTGAGGGGAAAAAGTTACTTAATGCAGTTATGTCACTAAAGAACATTATGCTGCCCATCTTCCTGTAACAGGCAAAGGCTAGAGAGCACCATGCTGTAGGGGAGCAGGGAAATGCAGAGGCGTTTTCTATATCTTCTTTCCCTCTGCCTGGTTTTTCATTTTAACTCCTTGAAATTCAGTTTTTCCTGATTTCAAATAATCTCTCCTCTCATGGGTTCTCTGCTCCACTCTGACCACTTTCTAAGAGTCCGTATCTTCCAAGGTCGGTCCTGGGCCCCTTCATTTTCTGTCTACTCTCTCCTTCCCAGAAATCTGTCACTCCATGTCATGCTGTCTCCAAGAAAACTCAAAACTCTATGTAGTTTTGACTTCTCTCCCAATATCACATTTTTCTTTTCTTTTTAAAAGTTGTTTATTTATGCATACAGGAGCTGGGGTACAGGCCAGAGATGCAGGGAGTGAGAGGATTCACCAGAGACAGAGTGGGGAACAGAACAGGCAGACTGACTGAATTGCACTGCTGAGGGGAGCAGCGGGCGAGACAGGAGAGGTCTGCTATGCCATGTGGGTTGCTCCCTGGCCATCCAGGGATCGAACTCTTGCTGCAGAGGCTGGGGATTGCTTCATAGTGTGGTGTTTAACCCCTTGTGCCACCAGGGAGGCCCCACATTTTTCTTTTCAACCTTCATTTGGAACTCTTTACCCTCCCATCCAGGATGGACCAGAAACTTAAACACTCCCTAATAGAATTTTCTATCTTTCTTTCCCAAATTACTTTTTCTTGTCCGATGCCGAGTCTTGACACTGCCAATGAAGAGTCTTACTGTAAGTGTAAGTAATTGTTCTTGCACTAATAAACCAAAACCTTGACACATTCATGCAGCTTTTGAGAGTCTGTTTCCTTGGGGAAACTGTTTCAAACTGTGATAATGAAGATTCAGTGAGGTAGTATGTGAAAGAGTGCCTCGGAAATGCCAAAGTGCTGCTAGAACTTGGGCCATTTTTATTACTTCTCCCCCTAGTCCAGACTAGGGCTTGGCAAGTGAGCCACTTAACTCTGGAGTAAAATGTAAAGGTTCCCAAAAGCTCAGTAATCAAGATAAATACAATTTTAAAGCAACATATTTTAAAAATTCAAAATAATATCCCCCCAAATGAAGAAAATATAAAAATTGTAAATGAACACAGAGCCTGACCCTGCCTTGCACATCCATGTCATCTCCCTGATCCCTCTTCTTCATCAGTGTCACTGTCACCTTGGCCTCCTCCCTATCAGCAGATTCCATACAACCAGCTATGACACCCACAGGCTCTGTTCTTGTAACCTGCCTGTCCTGTGTCTTGTGTCTGTGACTGTGTTTTGTGTTTGGTGTCTGTGTCCTTGGCTCCCTCTGCCAAGACTATTTGGTAAACTCTCAACTGGTCCCCATGTCTGTCTTCCTTCATCACTCACTTTCTTTACATTCTTTTATGCAAGTTCTAGAAATAATAACCTATAGATCACTCTTGTCATGTATCTGTCAATCAGCACTGGTTTCATAATTAATTACTTACATTGGAAGGTGGTCAAGAGACTTAGAAGAGTTTGGAAGTATCATAAGCCTGGTCTGGAAAATAACTTCTTTCTCATCTGAGCCTTAGTTTCCCTTCAATAAAGTTAAAGGGACAGACTATGTGGCTTGCATGATCTTCTTGAGCCCCTGCCCAGTTCAGAGCCTGCATTCAGGGTACTTTGGCCTCAGTTCCACCACATCACAGCCACGGATTTCTCATACTGCCTGCCCTCTTTGAGCACCATGTTCCAGGCTGATGAAATGAGGAATATTTTTGTCTTTGTAATGAAATATCCAATCTAATTCTGGATAATTTCAACTGAGCTGTCAAACTCCTTTTCGAAAAAGACAAAAAACACTAGCAAATTGCCATTCCTCCTATAAACCAATAAAGCGAAAGCATACAACCTTTCTGCCAAGTAAGGATATAGTATTTCTCACAGAGGGAAAATAACAACAAAGATCTATGTTTGTTTATAAGCTCTAGAGGCTCTGGTGCACTTCAGTGGTGACCCAGATTAGTTCAAGTATGATAATCTCATGACTGGAGGAAATATTTTTTTAGGGAAAAAACAAAACAAAACAAACAAAAACCCCACTGTCCCTGGAAGCCTCTTCACCCTTTCTCCCACCCCCAACCTCTTCACCTCTGATAACCTCAGCTTGGTCATCTGTGTCCAGTAGTTTATAATATATGTGAAATCATGCAATATTTGTTGTTACCTTTCTGACTAACTTTGCTTTGTGTGATCACCTCAAGTTCCTCCCATTTTTCAGCAAATGGCAAAGTTTCCTCTTTCTCTATAGCTGAATAGTATTCCATTGTGCACTAAGCAAAAACAGAATACCAGCAAATTGCAATTCTGGTGAAATGATTCACCAGAGACAGTGGGGAGCAGAAGAGGTGGATCTATTGAAATACACTGCTCAGGGGAGCAGCAGATGAGACAGGAGAGGCCTGATACACCACATGGGTTAGCTCCCTGGCGGGGGATAAAACTCAAGCCATTGCAGTGATAGCCTGATAGCACTCAGACTTAACCCCTAGGCCACCAGAGAAGCCCTATTTTTTGTATTTAAGGAAGACACAGACCACTTTCCATAATGGCTGTACCAGATTACATTCCACCAACAAGGTATAAGGTTCCTCTTTTTCAAATCCTTGCCAACAGTCATTGTCAGACGTTATATGTCTCATGCTCCCCTTAAGCACCACTCTCTTTCCCTCATGTGAGTCCCACGGTGCAGTCACTTTCTGTCTGTCAAGAACTCCCAATCTCCAGCCTGGGATGTGCCCCTGTAGTCTAAGACCATATTGCCTATAGCCCCCAGGCTATCTGCCCCAGAGTCTCCCCAAAACACTGAGAAAGAGCATACCCAGCACTGAATGCAGCATCTTCCCCCTCAAGTCTGCATCTCCCAAGTCTTCTTCACCTCCTCTGTCAGTGAACCACAGTCCTGAGCATTGTGTTTGTCTCCGTACTCTTCCAGGCAGGTTTGCCTCCAGTTACAAAAACAACATGAACAAGAGGAGCAGCCTCCAGCTCCTGGCTTCTTACTATGGGCCACTTATCCAAATGATCACGCTTCATCATGACCAAAGATGTGTGGGAGACACTGCTATTGTGCACATCTTTCAGATAAAAAAAACAAGGACCCAGAAAGTTTAAATAATCACATAAATTACACAAGGACACCCCATTGTGAGGATCAGATTTGAACTCTGAACACTGTGGAGCTGAAGTCTGACTGTAGGTCACTAGTTACTTACTCTCAGCCCTCCCCAATCCTCTCAGTCACTGCTCCCTGTCCCTGGCACTTGCTAGATTGGAACCAATTTTTCAGTCTTGGCTTCCTCGGTATTCCAACAAGTTTTGGGGTACCCTAAAGAGGCAACCCCTACAAACAAAAAAAAAGGGTAGATATTTTCTCTTCCCACTCCCTGGTTATTACCTGGGATCTCCAGTGAGGACTAAGGCAGAGGTAGTAACTTGTGTCCAAGAGCTGTGGTGAGTGCTAGAAGTTACTGTGAACACACCACCCTCACCGCTGTTCCCTGGCATGATTTGACCATGTTCACAGATGCCTAGTCTGTTGCAGCCCTGCCCTTTCCCTCCAGCCCGAGAAAAGTATGCCATCCAGTAAGCTTCTTTTCTGAGTAAATTAGCTGGAAGTGGTTTCTGCGGTTTGCATCCAAGAACCCTGTTTAGGCACTGGGTTCCCTTCACCTTCTACATGCCCCTCTCCCACACCCACCAACCCATCTTTATTCTTCATCTCAGTGAGCTCTGTCAAGCAGTCCATCACTCTTGACTTCACATTCCTGACTCATCCCACTGCCACAGGACAATGCTCACTCTTAACTCCTTTGCCATCAACTAACAAAGCAATTGCACTACATCCTGTGCTTTTCAGAAATAATTTGGCCAAACCAGAAGGAAGTTGGATCAGGAAACTTCAATCCATTTCTCACCCCGATGCAAACACTAATTCCTGAATTCTCTTCCTTCATTGAATATTCTGATTACTATTTCAGTGCAACAAAATTATCCCAAAATATCTACTGCTGGATGCGTCATGTGTTTTCTTCCTGCCTCTTTATACAAAACTGCTTTGTTCACTGCTTTCAGCAAAGGTTTTGAAATGTGTGACACTGAGCATGTGATTTCATTTGTTAAGTTTTTGTTCACGAAGGCTGAGCTACTCTGCTCAGCTCCCTGTTAGCTCCCTCCAAAGCACCTGTCACAATTCTAAATATTCTTTTTCCCTTTGGTTTATTGTGCCTTACCTGACCCATACCAGATGCTATAGCTGGCCCAGCAGCCCACCCCAGGTCATTTGCAACATTACAGGTAGTTCCCAAATACACCAGTAGTTTCCCTCCTCAGGACCTGCAGCTCTGCCTTTTGAACTTCTCAGGCCCCGGGAGTGCGGGCCAGGCTCAGGGTCTGGGAGGTTATGTACTGCACCTCCAGCAACCCTCAAATGATTTTTTTTTTAATAGAGACATGTTTTATTTATTTATTTGTTTGTTTGTTTGTTTTTTGTTCATACATGCACTGGGTACAGTCAGAAGCACGGGAGGGTGAGAGAATTCACCAGAGCCAGAAAGGGGAGCAGAGCAGGCAGAAGGACCGAAGTACACTGCTGAGGGGAGCAGCGGGCGGCAGGAGAGGTCTGTGCGCCATCCCTCAAATGATGATTGGAAATTGGTGGTTCAGTCCGCCAGCATCTTTGCCAATCTGAGCTACAAGGCTAAGATGGGTTCTGCAAACTCACCCCAAGGGCACCATTAGGAGTGAGTCCAACAAACTCCATTCGTTATCCCAAACTTCCCTGGTCCTGCCCTTCTCCCTACCAGGGCTTACTGGGTTCACCTTCAAGATGAACTATTTCATACAATCCCCCTCTTGGGGTCTGCTCTGGGAGGACCAAAACCTAGGCAGTCAATCAGCTCCCCAACAACTGGCTGACCTGACAGCACAGTGTGTGTGGCACCCAGCACATGGCCAAGAATTGTGGGATGAGCAAATACACAGATGGGTGCAATGAATTGTATGCCTGTGGCCATGACTTTAGCTCCTTCCCATCCGCTCAGCACCCTTAGAGTCCCCTTCCGGATCCCGTGCCCACACTAAAGGCTGGGTCCAAGGAAAACGGACTGGCAGCCATCACCTCCACTATAATCCCAGCACTCAGGGACCAGCCCTTAGTACTGGCTCATCTCCTGGTGGGTGCGCTATGTGTTTTATTCCTGCCTCTTTATACAAAACTGCTTTGTTCACTGCTTTCAGCAAAGGTCTTGAAATGTGTGGCACTGAGCATGTGATTTCATTGTTAGGTTTTCACTCACAAAGGCTAAGAGAAGTAGCTTGGTCTTGGGTAGTTGTGAGGCCAGCCTTAGACTCTCTGCTCCAATAGCCTGAGAATGACTGTGGAATACTACTCATTCTAGCATACTTCCTCCAAACACACTAATTAACCAAACTCCTCAATTCAGCTAGAAAAATCCTCATTAAAGAGTAGAGAAGGAGCAAACAGAAAAGCAAACAGCCACATGCATGGCATCAGCCCTTCCTGCCCACAATAAAGATGCCTCAATTCACAGAGCAGCTCCCCAGAGAGAGGAAATGGCAAACAGTGACATCTTTTTCCTAAAGCTACAATAATAGGCAAGGCTCTTATCTGCCAAAGGATAAAAGTACTCAAAGTTGATTTCTGTTCTTGGTCCTTTTAAGATGGAGGAATTTTCATTACATACGTCACACATTGCTGGGAGTTCACTATGGTTTCCTCACTGAGGTCTCCTGTATTTCATTTGTTCTGATAATTATCAGATGTGATTTCTTCAATATTGCCACTCCTCCATTCCTTCTAGTCTCTCCTTGAACTCCAGTTATTCTTCAGCTGGACTTCTTCTATCTATCCTCCATGGCTCTTAAACCTCTCTTTCATAGTTTCCGTTTTCCTGTCTTTTTGCTACAACTCTAACTTAATATTACCTAATTCTCTTAAATCATGCATAAACTATTTTATAAATAATCATTTATGATTTTAAGTTCAGTGGCTATATTTTTTATTTTTATCTGATTTAAATATACTCATTTTAGAATCATATTGAAAATTTTTTTGAAGCATTTAAAGTTCAAATTCTGCCATTTGGTGTTTCTGCTGACTCATGCTCAGTCTTTTTTTCTTTTTTTTTAGGTTTTGTTTTCATTGACTTTTCTTTATAGAGCAGTTTTAGGTTCAGAGCAACTGAGTAGAAGGGACACAGATTTCTGGTAACCTCCTACCTACCTCCCACACCCACAAACTCCTTGCTATCAACATCCCCCACTGATGGGACACACGTTACAATCAGTGACCTACACTGGCACTCCATTATCAAAGAGTCTGTGGTGTACATGGGGATTCCCTCTTGCTGCTGTACATTCTATGGGTTTGGACAAATGTATAATGATTCATATCCACCATTATAATATCACACAGAGTAGTTTTATTGAAACTCATGTTCTGGCTATTCATTCTTCCTCAGTCCCCACACCCAACCCTTAGCATCATTAATTTTTTTCTACTGTCTCTGTTGTTGTCCCTTTTCCACAGTATCACACACTTGGTATCATACATGTATCCTTTTCAGGTTGACTATTTCACTTAGTAGCATGCATTTAAGTATCCTTCAAGCCTTTTCATGACCTGGTAGCTCATTTCCTTTTAGTGCAGCATAATATTCCATTTTATGGATGTACCGTAGTTTACTAACCTATTCACCTTCTTCTTGGACATCTTGATTGCTTCCAAGTGTTGGCAATTCTGAATAATGATACTATAACCATTTCTATGCAGGTTTTTATTTGGACATAAATTCTCAAATTTTTGGGTACCAAGAAATATGACTGCTTGGTACAGGTATGTGTAGTTTTATAACAGACCACCAAACTGCCTTCCCAGGTGACTGCACCATTTTTCATTCCCACCAACAATGAATGAATTCCTTTTGCTCCACATCTTCTGACAGGGGTCATGCTACTCATGTTGTCTGACAAAGGTCCAGGCATGGGGCAGATTCCTGAAAAGTCAGGAATATCAATTAGCTGACTCCTGCTAGAATCTTCTCATTTGTTTATGGCTGATTCTTCTGAATATGGCAATTGTTAAAATACGCATTTAAAAGTAAAACTGCAGGGCTTCCCCTGGTGGCGCAGTGGTTGAGCACCAAGCTGCGAAGCTGCCCACAGCCTCTGCAGTGCTGGTTCGATCCCCGGCCGCCAGCGAGGGTCCCACATGGTGCACGGACCTCTCCTGCCACCCGCTGCACCCCTCAGCAGTGCATTTTATCAGTCTGCTTGTGCTGTTCCCTGCTCTGGCTCTGGTGAATTCTCTCACCCTCCAGCGCTTCTGACTGTACTCGGTGCATGTATAAATAAACAAACAAACAAATAAATAAATAAGTAAATAAGTAAGTAAATAAATAAGTAAATAAGTAAGTACATAAATGTAAAACTGCAAATGCTGTTTGACCAAATACTAAATAAATAATTTGATGACAATGGCACTGAGTGATATAACAGTACCTTTTGAAACAATTAGTATTTTTCTGTTTGGAAGCAGTGATTTAAATTTTGGTCTTACATTAACAAGTGATATGTCACACTTGAAAACTTCTGGGAACAAAAGGCTGTAAACATTCCCTGGCCAAGTCTTTGAGACAGATTTGTGGTCTTTTAAGACAGAGACCGTCTGGAGAGTTTTAAATTTAGGGACAGCAGTTAAAGTTAGAAGATAGCAGTTAGAAATAGTTAAAGTTAATAGATAATTGAAGTTAGAAATAACAGTTAGTTGACAAGATAAATAAAGAAGCACTATCTGGAGAGGAGCTTTAAAGTTAGAGATAACAGTTGAGTGGCAGGCACAGGCCATGTTCCAAGTATGAGGGAATTCCTGATAAGCCCGGAGGTTCCTTAGCTGACTCCTGCTGGGTCTCTCCTGTTTGTTTAGGGCTAATTCCCCTGGATGTGACAATTGTCATGGCAGTTGTTAAAGTATGCACTCAAGAATAAGTCAACAACAATTTTGCGACTAATAGAGCGAATAACCATGGTAGCACAGACGGTGCACTTAGAAATAGTCAATGTTACAACTGATATGTCACATATTAACTATTCTGGGAACCAAAAGCTATAACCATATCCCGCCCTGCCTCCGATGAAATATTTGTAGTTCCTTGAAACAACAATCAGCAATCTTATAAAAAAAGGAATTTTTCCTTGATGGTAAAGTTAGATACGGAAACTGGGCTGACGAGATAAGTAGAGGAGTACTAGGTAGAAAAACTCTTTTGTTAGATTAGGAGAATTCCTCCCTTAATTGAGAGCTTGGGTTTGGGGAAAAGTCAGTGAGTCTTGCCACGCATTGACATCCTCCAGGTCCTTGGTTCCTTAATATTGAATCAATATCTTATTAAAACAGTATATTATTAGATGATAATTTCTATTTGAAAGCCTTCTGTTTTTGCCTTGATCATATGGTTATATGTTAGTCTTAAGTTTATAGGTTAGTTAGAAAAAATCCCTTTGTCTTCCTTCCCCCAGATAACTTCCTGTCCCTTAATCTCCTAGCCCTTAGTTAATCGTTCACCATGTAAACATAGAAATGTTAGTTTCAGTCACATAAGTTTTTGCTAGCAATAAGATGATTGGTTGTTTAAGATACATGACTATTCTAAGAACACTTTTGTTTAGCAACTGTGCCTTCTTTAAAGAATAATAAATGTCACAACCTGTGCAGGAGGGCAAATAGACCCTTCCTTGGCTGTTCTTGAGAAAGATGTAATGATTATTATCTTCTTGCTCTAATGCATATGCTTATGTACTCTCACTGTTTGCTTGAAATGTATAAATAAAGAGCTGCTGAGACCTTCAGCAGGAGGATACTTGCACCCTGATCAAGTGTCAGTGTCTCCTCATTCCCCTACCCCTGTCGCTTTTCCCTCAAGTCGCCGAAGCTGTCTTTTCCTGCAGGGACCCTGACATGACAGTTTGCTGGAGCTGGCTTCCGGCAATCTTCACTAATATTTGATGTCAAATTTGTAGATTTTGGTCATTCTAGTAGGTACATAGTGGTATCTCATTGTTTTATAAATTTTCTTTTCCCTAATGACACGAGAAAAATTTTGTATGTGTTTGTCAGCTACATCTTTGGTAAGCTGTTTAAACTTTGGTCCATTTCTTAAACAAATCGTTTGGTTTCTCACTGTTGACTTTTTGTTTGGTTTTTAATCTTTAATTTTGTTCACATAATATTTTACATTAATTGATTTACATATGTTAAATCATCTCTGCATCCATGGGATAAATCCTATTTGATCATGATGTATAACCCTTGAGTTTATGTTGAACTTGATTTGCTAGTATTTTATTGAATATCTTCACATTAATATTTATCAGAGATATTGGTCTATAGTTTTCTTTTTTTGTGTGCTGTCTTTATCTGGTTTTGGTATTAGGCTAATATAGGCATATAAATATGGGTGCTCTGATGATGACATACATCTGAGGAGCTGCGAATTTATTCCTCTGAAATATATGCAGTGATGTAAACCAATGTCACCTCAAAAAGTAATAAATAAAATTAGAAAATAATAAAATAAAATTTGAAAATGAAAATAAATTCACAAGATGAAACATAAAAAAAATAATATAGGCATATAAATATATTAGGGAAAAATTCCCTCTTCTTGGATTTTTTAAAATAATTTAGCAGAATGGCCATAAGTTCGTCATTAAAGGTTAAATAGAATCTTTTTCTCCACAACCTCGCCAACATTTGTTGTTGCTAGTCATTTTAATATGTGCCATTCTCACTGGTGTAAGATGGTATCTCATTGTAGTTTTGATTTGCATTTCCCTGATTACAAGTGATGTTGAACATTTTTTCATGTGCCTGTTGGCCATTTGCATTTCCTCTTTGGAGAAGTTTCTTTTCAGCTTTTCTGCCCATTTTTTGACTGGATTATTTTCTTTGTTTTTGTTCAGTCTCATCAGTTCTTTGTAGATTTTTGTGATCAGTCCTTTAGCATTAGAGTTATGTGCAAAAATTTTCTCCCAGTCGGTGGGGTTTCTCTTTGTTTTGGTTATTGTCTCTTTTGCTGTGCAGAAGCTCTTTAATTTGATGTAGCTGGTGGGAGTGCAAACTGGTCCAACCACTATGGAGAGCTGTGTGGAGATTTCTTGACCTACTAAACATAGAGCTTCCATATGATCCAGCAATTCCACTCTTAGGCATTTACCCAAATGACACAGAAACATTAATTCCAAAGGGCACCTGCACCCCTATGTTTATAGCAGCACTATTTACGACAGCTAAGCTATAGAAACAACCCAAATGCCCAAAAATAGATTGCTGCAGGGGGCCATGCTGCCCCAGCCAGATAAGACACTGGCAAGCAGCTAGGAAAAAGGGCTTCACACTGTGAGGCCAAAGATTTCCAAACAGCCTCAGACTGTGGGGCTGAAGATTCCTTGTGCCTCAAATCGTGGGGTTGAAGATTAATCTATAACCTAACTTCTCAGAAAGTACATTGGGCAATAAATTATACGTATAGAATACTGTAAGTAAATGGCACAAAGAAAATACCTGCTTAAAAATTAAACACTGTAAATTCGGCCTGCCTGACAATGGGAAAGAATTTGTTATACATAAACATGCCTGACAAGCAATCCAGGACAACGATTATAGTAAGTCCTTCTTTTGCTTTTTTTAGAAGTTTCTTAGGAAAGTTTTCAAATGAAGTTAATTGTGTTAAAAGTTTCTAGGTAGAAAATCCTTTTAGCTGATAACCAAAAAGCAGCTGGTCTTCAGCTGAAGGCCATGTGAATAAGAAGAATCTTTTGAAGCTTAGGCTTTAGCTGATAGGGGTGTACTGTACTGAAGGCTATCAACTGTCTCAGGTAATTGCCTAGCTAAAACAATGAGTTTTAGTGTAACGTTTAGTTTTTTTTATCTATTAACCTTGAAGTTTGCCTTCTTGCTGTGAGCACGTAGCAGCCATAAGTCTATGGGAAAAGAATGCACTGATTGTCTCTGCTTTGCTTCCATGCATATGATGATGTCATCTCACTGCTTCAAAAAATGAATAAAGACCTGCTGAGTCCCTCAGTAGAAGATACTTGCACCTCATCAAGTGTCAGTGTCTCCTCACTACCTCATCCTCTTCCCCTTAGCCCTTAAGTTTCGCTGACGTCGTCTCATCCTTTCAGGGACTCCTGACACGACATTTTGCCAAGGCTGGACTTCGGCAATAGATGACTGGATCAAGAAGATGTGGTACATATACACAATGGAATATTACTCAGCAATCAAAAAAGATAAACACATGCAGTTTGCAGCAACATAGATGGAGCTAGAAGGGACCATGCTCAGCGAAATAAGTCAGAAAGAAAAAGAAAAATACCGGATGGTCTCACTCATAGCAGGAATTTAGAAACCTAAATAAGGGACCAGGAAAAAGACTAATTAACACAAAGTAAAAATCAAAATCAGGGCCTCCCCGGTGGCACAGCGGTTGAGCGCTGGGTTGCAAAGCTGCCCACAGCCCCTGCAGCACCTTTTTGATCCCCAGCTGCTCCCTGGCCACCAGAGGAGGGTCCCACATGGCGCGCAGACCTCTCCTGCCGCCCACTGCTCTCCTCAGCAGTGTACTTCCATCCTTCTGCCTGCTCTGCTCCCTGCTCTGGCTCTGGTGAATTCTCTCACCCTCCCGCGCTTCGGACTGTACCCAGTGCTTGCATAAATAAATAAATAAATCTTTTTAAATAATAATAATAAAACGCTTCTAAAAAAATCAAAAGCAACAAGCAACTATAAACCACAGACACACTGGGGGGGGGCAGGGAGAGGAAGGACTAGGGTCAAAATAAGGGGGGGGTGCAATTGTACGGGGAATATAACCAAAATGAAAATGCATACATTGTGCAAAAATGAAAAATGATGTAAGAATTACATAAAATAAAATATTTTTTTTAAAAAAGGTTAGATAGAATCTGCTTGGGGAGAGATCTGGCCCTGGGCTTTTACTTTGGGGGAAATGTTTAAATATGATTTCCATTTCCATGATTATTGTTGGTTTATTCCACTTTTCTGATTCTTCCTGGTTTAATTTTAGTAGATAATATTGCTCTAGAAATTTGTCCATGTCTGCAAGATTATCCAATTTATTGTTGAATACTTACTCATAGTAATCTCTTAAGATCCTTAATAGTTCTATCCCACCTGTGGTCACTTCTCTTTCATTTATAATTTTGTTTATTAGTGCGTTCTCTCTTCTTTGTTAGTCTAGCTAGAAGAAGTTTATCGATTTTGTATTTCCTCTCAAAGAACAAACTTAGTTTCATTGATCTTTTGTGTGGGCTTTCTATTTCACTTATTCCCCCTCTTGTTTTTATTGTTTCCTTCCTTATACTAACAAAGTCTTGTTTTTCCCCCTTTTCAATTTGTTTT
The DNA here is from genome assembly GCF_964194135.1 of Talpa europaea. Taxonomy (NCBI): domain Eukaryota; kingdom Metazoa; phylum Chordata; class Mammalia; order Eulipotyphla; family Talpidae; genus Talpa; species Talpa europaea. Next base: position 40,320,439 of record NC_140078.1, read on the forward strand.
AGTTGTAGTATTGATTTATTTAAAATGTTTCCTGTTAATTAATGTAGACCTGTATTGCAATTATCTTCCCTCTTATGACTTTTTCTGCATCCCGTAAATTCTAATAGCTTGTATCCTTTGTTGTCAGTTTTTCAAGGTATTTTTTAATATCTGCTTTAAGTTCTTCTTTAATACAATAGCTATTAAGCAGTATATTGTTTTGTCTCCATGAATTTATGATTTATCCTGTGTTTTTGTTATAGTTCACTTTTTATAGCTTCATAGCATTGTGGCATGATCAGAAAGAGTATTTGGTAGTTTTTGTAGCTTTATTGATAATTGACTTGTGTCCCAACATATGGTCTATTCATGAAAATATTCCAGGTGCACTTGAAAAAATGTACTTGCAGCAGTTTGGGGGGAAGTGAATTATAGAGTTTCTTCATTTACTCTGTCTTGATCTGGCCCTAATTGTAAGTGTTCTTACTGTTGACTTTTAAGAGTTCTTTGTATATTTTAAATAACAGTCCTTTTTCAGATGTATCTTTTACAAATATTTTCTCCCAATCTGTAACTTGTCTTCTTATTCTCTTGACAGTGTTTTTCACAGAGAAGAACTTTTTAATTTTAATGAAGTCCTGCTTATCAATTTTTAACTTCATGGATCATACCTTTGTAGTTTAAAAGTCATTACCATACACTTGGTCATCTAGGTTTTATTCTACATTATTTTCTAAAAGTTTTAGTTTTATACATTTAGTTCTAGGATTCATTTTCAGCTAACTTTTACGAATTGTGTAAAGTCTGTGTCTAGATTCATTTTTCTGCATATCAATGTCCAGCTGTTCCAACACCATTTGTGGAAAAGACTATCTTTGTTCAATTGCATTGGTTTTTTACTCTTTTCTCAAAGGTCAGTTGAATATATAAATAAAGGTCTATTTTGTGTCTCTTTATTTTATCCCTTTGATCTGTTTGTCCATTGTTTTGCCCGTACCACATTGTTTTTTTGGTTTTTTTTGAGTTCATGGGGACTTTGTTTTTCTCTCTTTTTATTTAGTATTGATTCTTTTTTTTTTCAGGCTGCAATATTTTATTTTTTTAATTTTTTTAAATAATAAATTTTATTTTTATATTCCCCATACAATTGCAACCCCCCCATTCTGATCCCAATCCCTCCCCTCCCCCCCCAAAAAGTGTCTCTGTTTCATAGTTTTTTTGTTGATTCTGATTTTCACTTTCTTATAGTTATTCATTTTCCTGGTCCCTTATTTAAGTTTTCTAGATTCCTGCTATGAGTGAGACCATCCGGTATTTTTCTTTTTCTTTTTGGCTTATTTCGCTGAGCATGATCCCTTCCAGCACCATCCATGTTGCTGCAAATTGCATGTGTTTATCTTTTTTGAATGCTGAGTAATATTCCATGGTATATATGTATCACATCTTCTTGATCCAGTCATCTATTTTTGGGCATTTGGGTTGTTTCCAAAGCTTAGCTATTGTGAACAGTGCTGCTATAAACATAGGGGTGCAGGTGTTCTTTGGAATTGATGTTTCTGTGTCCTTTGGGTAAATACCTAGGAGTGGAATTGCTGGATCATATGGAAGCTCTATGTTTGGTAGGTCCAGAAATCTCCACACAGCTCTCCACAGTGGTTGGACCAGTTTGCACTCCCACCAACAGTGCAGAAGAGTTCCTTTTTCTCCACACCCTCGCCAACATTTGTTGTTGCTAGTTTTTTTAATATGTGCCATTCTCACTGGTGTAAGATGGTATCTCATGGTAGTTTTGATTTGCATTTCCCTGATGACAAGTGATGTTGAACATTTTTTCATATCCTGTTGGCCATTTGCATTTCCTCTTCAGAGAAGTTTCTTTTTAGCTCTTCTGCCCATTTTTTGACTGGATTATTTTCTTTGTTGTTGTTGAGTCTCATCAGCTCTTTGCAGATTTTTGTGATCAGTCCTTTATCATTAGTGTTGGGTGCAAAAATGTTCTCCCAGTTGGTGGGGTTTCTCTTTGTTTTTGTTATTGTCTCTTTTGCTGTGCAAAAGCTCTTTAATTTGATGTAGTCCCAGCTGTTTATCTTTGCCTTCACTATCACTGCTTTGGGTGATGTGTCTGTAAAGATGTCTTTGATATGCAAATCACGTAGTGTTTTGCCTATATTTCCTTCTATTTATTTTATGGTTTCAGGTCTTATGTCTAGTTCTTTAATCCATTTTGAGTTGATTTTTGTGTATGGTGTGAGGTAGTGGTCAAGCTTCATTCTTTTGCATGTAGCGACCCAGTTTTCCCAGCACCATTTATGGAACAAACTTTCTTTGCTCCAATGCATAGTCTTTGCTCCTTTGTCAAAGATTAGTTGACCATAAATCTGTGGGTTTATTTCTGGATTTTCTATTCGATTCCATTGGTCTGTATGTCTGTTCTTGTTCCAATACCATGCAGTTGTTTTTTTTTTTTTTTTGATAATTGACTTTTATTTATTAATTTATTTTTTTCCAATGCCAAATTTCTTTTTTTTTTTTTTTTATAAATTTTATTGTTATATTCCCCATACAATTGCAGCCCCCCATTCTGACCCCAATCCCTCCCCTCCCGCCCCCGCCCCCCTAAAAGTGTCTCTGGTTCATAGTTTTTTGTTGATTTTGATTTTCACTTTCTTATAGTTATTCATTTTCCTGGTCCCTTATTTAAGTTTTCTAGATTCCTGCTATGAGTGAGACCATCCGGTATTTTTCTTTTTCTTTTTGGCTTATTTCGCTGAGCATGATCCCTTCCAGCGCCATCCATGTTGCAGCAAATTGCATGTGTTTATCTTTTTTGAATGCTGAGTAATATTCCATGGTATATATGTACCACATCTTCTTGATCCAGTCATCTATTTTTGGGCATTTGGGTTGTTTCCAAAGCTTAGCTATTGTAAACAGTGCTGCTATAAACATAGGGGTGCAGGTGTTCTTTGGAATTGATGTTTCTGTGTCCTTTGGGTAAATACCTAGGAGTGGAATTGCTGGATCATATGGAAGCTCTATGTTTAGTAGGTCCAGAAATCTCCACACAGCTTTCCACAGTGGTTGGACCAGTTTGCACTCCCACCAACAGTGCAGAAGAGTTCCTTTTTCTCCACACCCTCGCCAACATTTGTTGTTGCTAGTTTTTTTAATATGTGCCATTCTCACTGGTGTAAGATGGTATCTCATGGTAGTTTTGATTTGCATTTCCCTGATGACAAGTGATGTTGAACATTTTTTCATATGCCTGTTGGCCATTTGCATTTCCTCTTCAGAGAAGTTTCTTTTAAGCTCTTCTGCCCATTTTTTGACTGGATTATTTTCTTTGTTGTTGTTGAGTCTCATCAGCTCTTTGCAGATTTTTGTGATCAGTCCTTTATCATTAGTGTTGGGTGCAAAAATGTTCTCCCAGTTGGTGGGGTTTCTCTTTGTTTTTGTTATTGTCTCTTTTGCTGTGCAAAAGCTCTTTAATTTGATATAGTCCCAGCTGTTTATCTTTGCCTTCACTATCACTGCTTTGGGTGATGTGTCTGTAAAGATGTCTTTGATGTGCAAATCACGTAGTGTTTTGCCTATATTTCCTTCTATTTATTTTATGGTTTCAGGTCTTATGTCTAGTTCTTTAATCCATTTTGAGTTGATTTTTGTGTATGGTGTGAGGTGGTGGTCAAGCTTCATTCTTTTGCATGTAGCGACCCAGTTTTCCCAGCACCATTTATTGAACAAACTTTCTTTGCTCCAATGCATAGTCTTTGCTCCTTTGTCAAAGATTAGTTGACCATAAATCTGTGGGTTTATTTCTGGATTTTCTATTCGATTCCATTGGTCTGTATGTCTGTTCTTGTTCCAATACCATGCAGTTTTGATGATTATGGCCTTGTAGTATAGTTTGAAGTCTGGGAGTCTGATGCCTCCATTCCCTTCTTTTTTTTTCAGGAGAGCTTTGGCTATTCGGGGTTTTTTGTGATTCCATATGAATTTCATCAATAATTGTTCTATTTCTTTGAAGAATGACATTGAAATTTTGATTGGAATAGCATTGAATCTGTATATTGCTTTTGGAAGGATGGCCATTTTAATAATGTTTATTCTTCCAATCCATGAGCAGGGGATGTCTCTCCATTTCTTTGTGTCTTCTTCTATTTCTTTTAACAGTGTTTTATAGTTTTCTTTGTATAGGTCCTTTACCTCTTTTGTTAGATTTATTCCCAAATATTTGATTTTTTTTGTTTCAATAACAAAAGGGATGGTCTTTTTGATTTCTTCTTCTTCAGATTTATTGTTTGTGTATAGGAAGGCTACTGACTTTTGCGTGTTGATTTTGTATCCTGCCACTTTACTGAACTGATTGATGAGTTGAATTAGCTTTTCTGTGGAGTTTTTGGGGTTCTCTATGTATAATATCATATCATCTGCAAATAGTGATAGTTTGACTTCTTCTTTTCCTATTTGGATTCCTTGGATGTCTTTCTCTTGTCTTATTGCCCTGGCTAGGACTTCCAGTATTATATTGAAAAGCAATGGTGAGAGTGGACATCCTTGTCTTGTTCCAGATCTTAATGGAATTGCTTTCAGCTTTTCACCATTGAGAATGATACTGGCTGTTGGCTTGTCATAGATGGCCTTTATGATGTTGAGGTATGTTCCTTGTATCCCAAGAATTTCAAGGGCTTTTATCATGAATGGGTGTTGCACTTTGTCGAAAGCTTTCTCAGCATCTATTGATATTATCATATGGTTTTTATATTTCTTTTTGTTGATGTGTTGGATAACGTTGATTGATTTTCGGATGTTAAACCATCCTTGTGCCCCTGGAATGAATCCAACTTGGTCGTGGTGAATTATCTTATGGATACATTGTTGGATTCTGATAGCTAAAATTTTATTGAGGATTTTTGCATCAGTGTTCATTAGGGAGATTGGCCTGTAGTTTTCCTTTTTTGTGTTGTCCTTGTTCGGTTTTGGTATTAGTGTAATGTTGGCTTCATAGAACGTGTTTGGTATTGTCCCTTCCTTCTCAATTTTTTGGAAGAGTTTGTGAAGGATAGGCACTAATTCGTCTCTGAATCTTTGGTAGAATTCATTTGTAAATCCATCAGGTCCTGGGCTTTTGTTTTTGGGGAGGTTTTTGATTACCATTTCAATTTCGCTAATTGTAATTGGTCTGTTTAGGTGTTCTATTTCTTCTTTATCTAGCTTTGGGTGATTGTAGAGTTGTAGGAATTTGTCCATCTCCTCTAGATTGTTAAACTTGTTTCCATATAACTGTTCATAGTAGTTACTGATTATTCTTTTGATTTCTGCTGTGTCCGTTGTGATTTCTCCTCTTTCATTGATGATCCTGTTTATTTGTGCTTTCTCCCTTTTTTCCTTTGTGAGCCTGGCTAGGGGTTTGTCTACTTTAGAGATTTTTTCAAAGAACCAGCTCTTGGTTTCATTGATCTTTTGGATTGTTTTTTTAGTTTCAATTTCATTTATTTCTGCTTTGGTTTTTATTATTTCTTTTCTTCTACTGGTTTTGGGGTTTTTTTGTTGTTCTTTTTCTAGATCTTTGAGCTTCGAGATTAGGTTGTTTCTTTGCGTTCTTTCTTGTTTCTTGCTGTGAGCTTCTATTGCTATATATTTTCCTCTTATTACTGCTTTTGCTGCATCCCATACATTTAGGATATTGGTGTCCTCCTTGTCGTTCAATTCAAAAAATTTTTTAATTTCTTCTTTGATCTCCTCATTAGTCCAATGGTCTTCCAGTAGTGTGGTTTTTAATCTCCATGAGGTAGGAAAGTTCCTTGCCTTCTTTTTATGGTTTATTTCTAGTTTGATGCCTTCATGGTCAGAAAAGATGGTTGATATGATTTCAATCTTGGTGTATCTGTTGATGTTTGTCTTGTGCCCCAGTATGTGATCGATCCTGGAGAATGATCCGTGTGCGCTTGAGAAAAATGTGTACTCCGTTTTTTTGGGGTTTAGTGTTCTATAGATGTCTGTTAAGCCCAATTGCTCTAGGTCCTTATTTAGAGCTTTGGTTTCTTTACTTATTTTTTGTCTTGTTGATCTATCCATTGTTGATAGTGGTGTGTTGAAGTCTCCCACTACGTATGTGTTTTCTCTGATGTCTGTTTTCAGAGAGGACAACAGTTGTCTGATATATTTTGGTGCTCCTTCGTTTGGTGAGTATATGTTAATGAGTGTTATTTCTTCTTGAAGTATTGTCCCCTTGATCATAATGTAGTGACCACTGGGGTCTCTTTTTATCTTTTTGAGTTTGAAATCTGTTTTATCTGATATAAGTATAGCTGTTCCTGCTTTCTTTTTTGGTCCATTTGCTTGTAGGATTGTTTTCCATCCTTTAACTTTGAGCCTATTTTTATCTTTTGTAGCTAAATGTGTTTCCTGGAGACAGCAAAAGGTTGGGTTTTGTTTCTTAATCCAGGCTGCAACTCTGTGTCTTTTTATTGAAGAGTTTAGTCCATTTACATTTAGAGTTAATATTGATATGTTAACATCTGTATTTGCCATTGTGTTTGTCTTTCCTTTGATTTTATTTATTTATTCTTTTAATAACTTTTTTTTTTTTTTGGGCCTTCTTTCATTGTTATTCGTCGCTCTGAGGTTCTGGCTTTAGGACTCCTTGTAGTATTTTTTGGAGTGGGGGTTTAGTTGCAATGAAATTCCGGAGTTTCTGTTTGTCTGGGAAGGTCCATATTCTTTCTTCAAAGAGGAAGGAGAGCTTTGCCGGATAGAGTATTCTTGGTTGGCATCTGTTTTCTTGGAGTCTGTTGACTATGTCCCTCCACTCTCTCCTTGCCCATAGTGTTTCTTCGGAGAAGTCTGATGTCAGCCTGATTGGTTTTCCTTTGAATGTTATCTGTTTCTTCCCTCTTGCCAGCTTCATTATTTTTTCCTTGTCCTGGATTCTTGGGAGCTTTACTATTATGTGTCTTGCTGTATTTTTCCTTTCGTCGTGGAAGTTTGGTGTTCTTCTTGCTTCTTGTATATCAATTTTCAGCTCCTTCTTCACATTTGGGAAGTTCTCTTCAATTATCTCTTTGAATATTTTCTCTGTTCCTACATCTCTCTCCTCTCCTTCTGGTATTCCTATAACTCTTATATTTCCTTTCCTCATGGAGTCAGATAGTTCCCGAAGTCTTTCTTCATTCTTTTTCCTTCGTACTTCTCTTTCCTTTTCTGTTTTGGTTCTTTTTATTTCTGTGTCTTCAAGATTACTTATTCGTTCTTCCATTTCATCTATTCTGCTTTCATTGCTTTTCCCAGAATTCTTTAGTTCTTCCATTAATTCTTTGATCTCCTGCATTTCTTTTACTTCCCTCTTTAGGGACTCAATTTCTTTCTTCTGACCATTGTTTTCCCTCTCTAGGGACTCAATTGCATTCTTCTGATCGTTGATTATTTTTCCCTTATCATTGTTTTCCTTTATGACTTCTGTCAGTTTTTTTTAATCACGGCAATTTTAAATTCTCTTTCTGGAAGGCTCAGAAATTCTTCCAAGTTATTGTCGTTGCAATCTGGGGGCTGGCTTTCTTTTTGTGGTGTGCTTTTTCTCTGGAGAGTTGCTAGGTTGCGTGTGGTTCTTCTCCTCCCTACTGTCTGTTTTCTAATTTGTCGTATGCGTTGGGACACTGTGTTGTTGGGACTTGCCGGCATCTTGGGTGGGCTTCTCTGTTCCCCTCTGGTTCTTCCAGGAGTCATCTGTCAGTTTCAAGCAGCCTTTACTGGAGAAAGGTCCCTGTTCTAAAATGCCGATGTGGGGACACACTCCCCTGTGCGCCTGGTCTGCCCCGGCGGTGGGTTCCTGCTCCCCTCTGGGCTTGGACTGCAGGCCAGAGGGGGTCTGGCGTGGGCGAACTTCCCCCGCTCACCTCTGGCTCCTGAGGAAGCCTTCTGCAGGTAGTCTTTACTGTAGAAATGTCCCTGTTCTAAAATGGTGATGTGGGACACACTCCCTGCGCTTCTGGTCTCAGGCACACTCTTCTGCGCGCCTGGTCTGCCCCGGCTGTGGGTGCTCGCTCTCCCTGTGGGCTCAGACTACTTGTTCAGAAGGGGCCCGGTGTGGGCTAACTCCCCAGCTGGCCACTAGCTCCTTCAGTAGCCTGTGCTGGGGTCAAGTCGCTAGGTGGCACCAGAGATCTCTCCTAGAGCCCTTGGGGAGCTGATTTTCCACCCCGTGGGACAGGGAGCAGAGTGGGGATGGTAGGGTACACCTCAACGGCTTTGGGGTGCTGTGTCTGCCTTGTGCCCCACCGTCGTGGGGAACCCACGCCCCTAATTTCGTGCCCCGGGTCTCAGTTCCAAAGCCCTCAGTTCCAGGACGCGGGCTGTAGCCCAGATCAGTGGCGCGGGAATGGCGCCTTTTGAATCCCGCTCCCCTGCCTGGGCACCTTGTTCCTGCTCACTCAGGGAGGGCCTCCGTCGTCTCCCCGCAAGCCTAGGTCGCAGGCGCAGGGCCCTGGGCAGCTGCAATCCGAGCGCCGCTTTCACGCAAGCTTACTGGGCGGCCGGGGCTGTGTGCTGGTGCTGGTCTCCTCCTGGTGGGCGGGGCTCTCTTTAATGGCGCCTGGAGCTCACCTCCGCGGCGGATCCTGCAGGGTTCGCCTCAGCTCCCGTTCACGGGGTGTGGTGGCTGAAATAGTTCCTTTCCACTCACAGTCCCACTTGCTGCATCCGTTTTTCTTGTTGGGCGTTTTGGTTTGTTGTTTCCCTGGTCTCTGCCGGTCGGAGAGTGCCGCCTCTGTGGGCGGGGGAGGGGAGCAGGGTTCTGCGCTTCCCTCCCTTCTCGTCCTCTTTTATGGCAACTTTCTTCTTCGGGCAGTTTGCTGGAGTCGTCCGTTTATCTTCCGTGTCCCAGTTCTCACTGGGACCTGCCGCTTTTCCTCCCTATTAACTTTTTTTAATGGGAGATCTTACTCGCAGCGTCTCCTCGCCGCCATGTTGCTCCGCCCCTCTCCTGTATATTGATTTTTATAACCTGTCACTTTGCCGTATTGGTTTATCGTTGCAATTATTTTTTCAGTGGAGAGTTTAGGTTATCATGTCATCTGCAAAGGATGCCTTTATTTCTTTCCCAACTTGCATGCATTCCTTTTATTTCCTTCTCTTTCCTAATTAATTTACCTAGGACTTAAAATACTGTGTTGAATAGTAGTAATGAAATTTGACATCCTTGTCTTATATCAGACCTTAGTGGAAAAGTTTTCAATTTTTTAGCTTTGAGAATGTTAGCTGTGGGTGTGTTATACGTTGCCTTTATTGCGTTGAGATATGTTCCGTTTATCCCCAGTTTTTCAAGTGTTTTCATTATAAAGGGATGTTGAATCTCATGAAAATGCTTTCTTAGCATCTATTGATATATATGTGGTTTTTATCTTTTTTTTTTTTTTTTTTGCTGATGTGGTGAATTTTGTTGATTGATTGTTGGATATTGAGCCATCCTTGTTTCTCTGCTATAAATCCCACTTGGTTATGATATATCATGCTTTTGATGCATTGTTGGATTCAGCTTGCTAAGACTTTGTTGAGAATTTTTGCGTCTCTGTTTATTAAGGAAATTGGCCTGTAGTTTTCATTTTTGTGTTGTCTTTATTTGACTTTAGTATTAGAGTAATATTGGTCTCATAATATATATTTGGAAGTATTCCCTCTTTGTCAATTTTTTGAAAGGAGTTTGAACAGGCTAGGTATTAGTTCATCTTTGAAGGTTTGGTATAAATCACTTGTGAAACTATCTGGCCCTGGATTTCTGTTTATTGGGAAAGTTTTTATTGCTATTTCAATTTCCTTGCTTATGATTGATTTATTCAGGTTTTTTATTTCTTCCCTATTCAGTCTTATATGACTACATAATATGAAGAATCTTTCCATCTCTTCTAGGTTGTTGACCTTAAAAACATACAAATGTGCAATGCCCTGTGAATCTCTTATTATCCTCTGAACTTCGGTTATGCCTGTTGTAACTTTTTTCTGAGCTCTTTTTTCTTTTTTTCTGAGTTCTTTCTTGTTTCTTGATATGGGCCTGTATTACTATACACTTTCCTCTTAGTACTGCTTTTGCTGTCTTCCATACTTTTTCTAGAAGGTTGTGTCTTCATTATAATTTGTTTCAAGGTATTTTTTTATTTCTTCTTTGATTTTCTCATTAAGTCAACATTCAGCAGTGTTTTGCTCAGTCTCCTTGTATTAGAGGTTTTTCCTGCTTTCTTTTTGTGGTTGATTCCTAATTTGATACCTTTATGGTCAGAGAAGATGCTTTGTATGATTTCAAACTTCATGCATTTGTTGATACTTGTCTTATGACCCAACATGTCATCAATCTTGGAGATGCCCCATGTGTGCTTGAGAAAAATGTGTATTTAGCTTTTGGGGGGTACAGTCCCCTATAAATGTATATTAAACCCATGTGGTCTAGTTCTCTGTTTAAGGTTATTATTTGTTTATTTATTTTCTGCTTGATGATCTGTCCATTAGTGAAAGCAGGATGTTGAAATCCCCCACCATGAGTGTTGTTTTTCCAATGAGGTTTTTTTTTTTTTTTTCAGATTTGATAGTAATTGCCTTATATATTTTGGTGCTTCTTCATTTGGTGAGTATACATTGATCAGTGATATGTCCTCCTGATGTATTTTTCCCTTAGTCATTATATGGTATTGATTCCTGTCTCTTGTTACTATTTTTAGCTGGAAATAAATTTTATCTGATGTAAGTATGACTGTCCTTGCTTTTGTGTTCCATTCACTTGTAGGGGTGTTTTCCAATTCTTTTATATAAACCTCTGTTTATCTTTGGAGCTTAGGTGTATTTCCTGGAGACAGCAGAAAATGTTTCCTAATCCATCCAGAACCTCTGTGCTTTTTAACTGGTGAGTTTAGTTTGTTTACATTGATATATGAAAATATGTTGCTGCCATTTTACCCTCAAATTTGTGGTTCTTTTTATTTCCTGGTTCAGTTCTTTGTGTGTATCCCTCTTTTTTGATTTAGAATTGAGAACTCCTTTCAACATTTCTTGGGTGGGGTCTCTAGTGTTTGCAAACTTCTTTAGCTTCTATTTTTCTGAAAAGGCCTTTATTTCTCTTGTCTCTCTGAAGGAGTCTTGTGGGATAGAATATTTTGACTAGCAGTTTTTATCTTTAAGTATTTTAATCATGTCATTTCAGTCTCTCCTTGCCTGTAGTTTCTTCAGAGAAATCTGATGTTAACCTGATCGAGTTTCCTTTATAGGTTATATACTTCTTGCCCATCAAGTTTCATCCATAATGTCACAAGTGGCAGAATTTGATTCTTTCTCATGATTGAATATCATTGAAATGTTTTATATATATATATATATATATATATATATAAAACATCTTGGTTCATCTACTGCTAGACACTTAAGTGTTTCCATATCTTAGTTATTCTAAATAATGCTGCAGTGAACATGGGGGCATAGATATCTCTTAGAGATTGTGATTTCAGTTCTTTTAGTTATGTACTCAGAAGTAGAATTGCTAGGGCTCCCTGGTGGTGCAGGGGTTAAGTCTCAGCATTGTGAAGCTATCTGCAGCCACTGCAGCATGAGTTGGATCCCTGGCCAGGGAGCTGATCCACGTGGTGCAGCAGACCTCTTCTGTTTCACCTGCTGCTCCTCTCAGCAGTGTATTTCAGTAGATCTGCCTGTTCTGCTCCCCGCTCTGTCTCTGGTGAATCCTCTTACCCCCAGACCTCTGGCTTGTACCCCAGTTCTTGTATGCATAAGTAAATAAAATAAATCTTTAAAAAAAAAGTAGAATTGCTGGATCATATGATAGTTCTATTTTTAATTTTTTGAGGACTCTCCATACTGTTTTCTATAGTCACTGTACAACTTACATTCCTGTCAACAGAGCACAAGATTTCCAACATTTGTTATCTCTTATCTTTTTGACAAAAGCCATCCTAGCAAATGAGAGGTAGCTGATTTGCATTTCCCTGATGGTGAGTGATGTTGGGCATCTTTTCTTCTGAGAAGTTATTTGACATCTCTATGAGCATCTTTGTTTCCTTGTCCATAGCTGTCCTTACCTGTAGACTTTCAGTTTCAGTTGGTAGCAAAGGTACTATTTATCCCCTACTGTCCTCTGTGCTCAATATGGTGTCCCAGGGCTATGGAGGATGGGCAAGGGAAGGGACGTAGATTCATCTCTAGAGAAGCCCAACAACTTACAAGGAAATGCAGGTTACTTGGTTACTTGACAAGCAGTAACACTGGTTTGAGGAAGAAAAGAACAGGCTGAGTAGATGAAGTGGGAGCCAGCAAGAGAGGCTTGGAGAATAGGAGGGGCCCTCCCCTCTGTGACTTGTAGTAATTAGACATGAACAGGGGACAGCTGTCATGGCTGCTCAAGGAGAAGTCAGGCTTGCCACCCTGGTATGACAATATGTTCTAGGCCTCATAATCACTTGAAAAATACCACTTTTGCAGAGGGTTCTTCCAGCATTTGTTGCAAATCCTTCTATTTTATTACAGAAATCCTAGGCAAATCCTTCAGTGAGGGGGACTTTCTATTAACATACAGCTGTTAAGTGAAAAATAAAGCAAATGAGAAAAACCAAGCCAGATTTCAGATAAGCACACTGACCCTGTGAACACAGCACCATGAGCCAGAATGTTCCAAATATACAGCAGTGAGTCTCATCTTGAGGAGAGGGCAAGCCTGAAGACTGTTCAGTCAGCCAGTTAACACACCTGGGGGAAGTTGGGTTTCGGGTGTTTGAGGGTACGGTGACTGTCAAGCTGGAATGGTTCTCCATGAAAGAATTCCTGGGAGCTCCATAGCAGGGGATCCAGATGGGCAGCAATTAACTATACTTCCATAGATTTAAAATATTTAACATTCATAAAAAAATACCCTAGAAGCATGCCTGTTCTACACCCCAGCCTCCTGAGTTACAGGAAAAGCTTGGAAAGGGTGAAGCTGTGTCTAGGCTGCGTATTTTGATGTCAAGGCAAAGGGGCAAAAGATGAACATTTTTACCTTTACTTTTTGAACCTTTACTTCTGATTGAGCAGCATTCTATACACTCTGTATAGAATGTATACATTCTATATACATTCTGTACATACAAAAGCTATATAGATATATATGTAATGTTTCTACAGATGAAAGAAGTTCCTATTTTATATATTGTTTAAACATTCATCTAGATTTATAAGAGAAATATTTTGTTGACTGTATCAGTAAAGGTACTGGAAGTGAATGAAATATAAAATATAAATAAAATGTTTTTTAAGTTGGGCACAAGTCTCCTGCAGTCACTCACTAGTCATTCTCTGTTCTTTCACTCAGTGGGGTGTGTGCTGTGAACATGTCCTCACTTACCACCATCAATAGGTTCTTGGAAACTGTGACTTTAATTGAAATGACATATAATGAAAGCAGGCCCTCAAATAATGTTCAATAGCATAGCAGTAATTGTTTCTTCTCAATGTTATAAGGAAACTGTGTTGAAGGAAATAACATTATTTGAACACCCACTGAGCTGTAAATAATGCATTTAGTAATAATCATTAACGCCTTTGCAGTAAGCCTGGATTAGAGTGCTCTCCTGCCAGCAGAACATACACTGTTTACATGTGCAGGATAAATGCATCTCTAATACATAATCTAGGAATTAATTCCCTGAATTTGAGAAAACCGGCTTCATTTGAGTAGGATTAAGTCCTCTCTCTTAAGCATGCAGAGGCTGTGCCAAATCTGTCAGAAACATAACTGTAAAGTCAATTGTTATCTCTGTGTGTGTATCTGTCTCTCCATCAATCTGTCCTGCATTTTATTTATAAACTCTTTAAGATAACAAGTAAATGGAAATAGATGGAATATGTTTTTTTCCAGAGCTGCCAGAAACATTTCTATAAGGAACTGTTTCCAATTCTGTCTCAGTTGCATAGTTTTTTTTCCTTAAACAAAGTACCTTTCACAGGTCTTAGTGGATGATGCTAATCTAGCTGCCTGTGAGTGAAAGAATAATCAGCACAACAGCAATCATTTGACAGGGATGAGTGAAGCCTTTTTGGTATTACTTTCTTGAAAAAGAAAAAAAAAAAGATTCTAATGACTGCATGAGAAATAACTGTATGTTTGGGAGTTTCTTTTTCTTTGTTTTAACAAATTGAAAGAGTCCCTGATTAGTTATCATTAGAGTGATGATCAACTGCAAATGGGAATTGGGGTGTGAATTCAGGAAGCGATTCAGATAATTGAGTGACTTTGCTATAAAGAAACTTCCCCAGCCCATTCACTTATTTCTGTAAACAGGCTATCTCCATGTGTCTTATACAAAAAATAAGAATAAAATAAAATGGATGCTATGAACTCTCTGGTTAGCAACACATAACATGTATACATATATATGAAGTAACCAAAAAAGGTTCTATTTCAACAAAAGATATATTTTCAAATAAGTTGCCAAAATTTTATGTTTGTAAAATGCATTGCTCAATTGTACATTAATAGTAGTTGTGACAATTCAGTTTGGGTGACATTTTAAAAAAATCATTTGATTGCAGGAAATTTAAAAACTTAAGTGATATACTTTTCATAAAGGAAAGTATTGACATGAAAGATTTTCAAGGACGTGCTACATATATGTATATGTATAGATATGCCCTTAAATTTCTGCTGTCTTTTTGTGGTTTGCTAATTCATTTTTTTTTTGTCACTGAATAATATTCTGTTGTAGGGATGTGTGATACTTGTCTATATATTGACTGATTAAAAGACTTAATTGGTTGTTTTAGTTTTGGCTATTATGAAAAACAGAAGTGGCTAAAAACATTCACATGCAGGTTTCTGTGAGGGCATAAATTATCTGTTCAATTGCCTAAATACCCACGAGCAAGATTGCTGGAGGGTATAGTAAGACTATGTTTTGCTTTCTCAGAAACTGACTTCCAAAGTGGCAGAAGCACTTTGCATTTCTACTAGCAATGTATGAGACTTCCTATTGTTCCACATTCTGGCCAGCAACACTGTTGTCAGTGTTCTGGATTTAAGTCACTCATCAGGACTGAAGTGCTATCTCATTGTTGTATTAACTTGCAGTTCCTTTATGACATATGATGTGGAACATCTTTTCATACACTGATTTGCCATCTGTGTACCTCTTTAGTGAGGTGTCGATTGAGAGTTTTTGTCCATTTTTAAATTGTGTTGCTTTCTTCCTTATTAAGTTTTAAGAGTTCTATTTATTTTGGCTACATGTCCTTAAAAGATATTATTTTTTCTTCAAGTCTGTGTCTTTTCATTCTATTTATGTGTCTTTCACAGAATGGACATTTTATTTTTAATAAAGTCTAACATTTTTTCCTTTCATGTTTCATGCTTTTTTTTTTTTTTTTTTTTTTTGCTATACTCTAAGCCTTTTTTCCTTTTTTTTAAAGATTTATTTATTTGTACAAGAACTAGGGTACAGGCCAGGAGCGTGGAAGGGTGAGAGGATTCACCAGAGACTGAGCGGGCAGCAGAACAGGCAGACAGACCGAAGACACTGCTGAGGGGAGCAGCAGGAGAGACAGAAGAGATCTGCCACGGCATGTGGATATCTCCCTGGCCGGCCAGGAATCGGGTTGAGCACAGTGCTGTGAAGCTGTCTGGAACCTCTGCAGTGCAGGTTGACAACGAATTTTCAGATATAATACCAAAGCCCTAACCCACTGCGCCACCGGGGAGGCCCTCATTGTTTCATGCTTTTGGCATCATATCTGAAAATTCATTGTCAAATGCAAAGTCACTTCAGTTTTCTCCTGTCTTATCTTTGGAAGTTTTAGTTCTGTGATCCGTCATGAGTTAATTTGTGGGTAAGATATAAGGTGCATGTCTCACCTTTTTTTCCGGGGGAGGGGGAAACTATGGACGTCTAATTGTTTCAGGACCATTCACTGAATATACTATACATTGTCCAGTGAATTGTCTTTGCCCTTTTGCAAAAATCAGGGACTATATAGGTCTGTTTGAGCTCTCCACTCTGATCTATTGATCTAATTGTTTGTTGTTTTATGACCACAACAATGTTTTGGTTATAACTTTAGAGTAAGTCTCAGAGTTGGGTATTGTCAGTTCCCCCACTTTGTAATATTACGTTGGCTATTCTAAGTCTTCCTCTTTCCAGACTAAGTTTAGAATCACATTGTTGACATCCACAAAATAACTTGTTGAAATGTAGATTGGAATAGTGTTGAATCTGTAGATTAAGTAGAAAAAAAAATTGTCATCATGCGTGAGAGGAGTATCTCTCCATTTGTTTAGATATTTGGTTTCTTTCCTCAGAGTTTTGTAGTTTTCCTCAATTAGATCCTGTACATATTTTGGGAGATTTATACCTAACTATTACAGCAAAGTGGAACTCAAGGGAATTATGAAGTAAAATAAGTCAGTTGGAGAAAAGCAAATAGATGATTTCACTATATGTAGAATATAAGGATACAAAGCAGATGCAAGGGAAAAACAAAATAAAAATCAAGCAATAGACTTTGGCAACAGAACTGGGATTGGAAAGAAGCTTGGACCTGTGAGCAATGTTGGAGGCAGTCCAGTAGATTTAAAGAAAAAAGAATAAAAGCATATATCTCCTCAGAAATAATGTAAACTATGAGACAAAGGAGAAACATCTTCAAAGTTCAGATATTAAAAAGGCTATTAATCTAGAATGTTTACATTTAAAAATCAAAACACATTTTACATAGTAAGAAAGATCATATGATCTTTTCAATATATGCATTGAAAGCATTTGATAAATCAAATATCCATTTCTGATAAATAAATCCTAGCAAACCATTGTTGAGAGATTAGAGGGAGTGATCTAAGAGAAAATTTTTTGGGGTGAGTGATGAAATTATGAATATTTTTATTACTTTTATTATGGTTATAGCTTGGTTGTACATAAATGTTAAAGCATATGAAATTGTGTACTTTGTATATAGTAAAGATTTACACCTAGGTATTTTAATTTTTTGGTTCTAATGAAAATGGCATTGCATCTTTAACTTTAAATTCTAATTGTTCATTGCTGGCATATAAAAGAAAATTACATAGGTCAGCAACTTGGATAGACAAAGAGGAGTATCAAGGATTACATGAATATAAAATTTTCTAAATTATTAATCGATATAACAGCTATTCAAAATAATGCACAAAGGAAGGAAAAAGTGGAAGACAAAAAAAATAAACAAGACCAACAAATAGAAAACAATAACAAATGTGGTAGATATTAACCCAACAATATCAATAATTACTTTGGATGTCAGTGACTTCAATACCTGAATCAAAAGACAAAGATTGTCAGAATTGGCCAAAAACACATCGATAGTTTACTTACAATTGAAATCTTTATATTTTTGAGACAACCAATTTTGCACTTCAGAAATAGCACCAAAAGTAAAAATTACAACATAAACATCGATATGAAATGGGTATAAAACAAAGTGGAAGTGGACAAGCAACTTTTCTTTTTAATTTATTAACACTAGCTTAAAGCTTGTTAAAGAAAGAACTCTCTCTCATGGAACATAGATGCAAATAATCTTCATCAAAATAATAGCAAGTTGACTCTAACAGTATATTAAAAAATTGTGTATCACAACCAAATGAATTTATCTCAGGTGTGTAAGAATAATGGTTCAATATTTGAAAATTGATTAATCCATCATATCAAGAAAAACCACACAGTCATATGAATACATGCAGGGAAAAATATTTAACAAAATCAAATAATTCATGATAAGAGCTCAAGAATAGGAATAGAGGAGAATTTTCTCAACTTGGTAAAAAATCATCTATAAAAACCCACAAATAAACCTACAGTTAACTTTATTTTTTTTTAAGATTTATTTTTATTTATGTATGCATATAAGAACTGGAGTGTAGACCAGAGCTGTGGGGACGGGGGGTGGTGAGAGGATTCACCACAGACAGAGTGGGAAACAGAACAGGTGAATCTGCTGAAATACGCTGCTGAGGGGAACAACTGGTGAGACAGGAGAATCCTGCTACACCATTTGTTAGCTCCCTGGTCAGGGATCGAACTCATGCAGCAATGGCTGGAAATTCCTTGATAGCACTGAGACTTTAACCACTGCACCACCAGGGAGACCCCTACAGTTAACATCATTCTTAATGGTGAGAAATTAGAAGTTTTCCTACTAAGGTGAGGACCAAGGTAAAGATGGCCCTCTCACCACTCCTTTTTCACATAATAGTGACAGGCCTTACTAGTGTAGTAAAGAATAAAGGTATATAAATAAGACAGTAGAAATAAAACTATCTTTGTTCACAGATGACATGATCATTTATGTAGGAAATTCAAAACTGTGTATGAAAACTATGTAGGAAAAACAAAACTCTTGGACTAATAAGCAATTATAGAAAGATTGAAGAAAACAAGGTTAATATACAAATACATTGCTTTCTTATATACTATTAATGAATAATTGGAATTTGAAATTAAGAACAAATACCACTTACAGGCCTCCCCGGTGGCACAGCGGTTGAGTGCTGGGTTGTGAAGCTGCCTGCAGCCTCTGCAGGGCCGGTTCATACCAGCAAGGGTCCCACATGGCATGCAGACATCTCCTGGTGCGCCTGCTGCTCCCCTCAGCAGGGTATTTCGTCAGTCTGCCTGTTCTGTTCCCCTCTCTGGCTCTGGTGAATTCTCTCACCCTCCCATGCTTCTGACTGTACCCCAGTGCTTGTATAAATAAATAAATCTTTGAAAAAAAAACAACAAATATCACTTACATACACAAAATAAAATACTAAGGCATAACTAATGATGTATATTATTTATATAAAGAAAACTGTAAAACTCTGATGTATGAAAGCAAAGCATTAAGTAAACGGAGATACTCCATGTTCATTGATCACAACACTTAATATTGCGAAGAGGTTAGTTCTCAACTTTATCTATAGATTCAATGCAATTTTGATCAAAATCCCAGTTTGATACTTTGTGGATATTGGCAAATTGATTCTAATGTTTTTATGGAGAGAGAGAAGACTCATACTAGTGAACACAGTTTGAAAAAGAAGAGCAGTTAGAGAACTGACACCACTGGACTTACAGACTTCATATGAAGCTACAGCAATCAAAACAATGTGGGAATACTAAGAGCAACATGGCGGCGAGGAGACGCTGCGAGTAAGATCTCCCATTAAAAAAAAGTTAATAGGGAGGAAAAGCGGCAGGTCCCAGTGAGAACTGGGACACGGAAGATAAACGGACGACTCCAGCAAACTGCCCGAAGAAGAAAGTTGCCATAAAAGAGGACTAGAAGGGAGGAAAGTGCAGAACCCTGCTCCCCTCCCCCACCCACAGAGTCAGCACTCTCCGACCAGCAGAGAGGAGGAAAACAACAAACTAAAACGACCAACAAGAACAAACTACGCAGCAAGCGGGACTGTGAGTGGAAAGGAACTATTGCAGCCACCACACCCCGTGAACGGGAGCTGTGGAGAACCCTGCAGGATTCGCCGCAGCGGTGAGCAAAGGGCTCTGGGCACCATTAGAGAAGAACAAAGACCCCGGGAGACACGCACACAGCCCGGGCTACCGGTAAGCTTGTGCGGAAAAGCGGCGCACTTGGCACGCTTGAAAAGCAAGAGCAGACCGGGATCACAGCTGCCCAGGTCCCCGTGCCTGCGACCTAGGCTTGCGGGGAGACTCGCGGAGGCCCTCACGGGGGTGAAAGTCCCTCACTGAATAAGCAGGAACCAGGCGCCCAGGCATGGGAGCGGGTGCAAAAGGCGCCATTCCCGCGCCACTGAACTGGGCTACAGCCCGCGTCCTGGACCTGAGGGCTTTGGAACTGAGACCCGGGGCACGAAATTCGGGGCGTGGGTTGTCCACGACGGTGGGACACAAGGCAGACACAGCACCCCAAAGCCGTTGACGTTTACCCTATCATTCCCGCTCTGTTCCCTGTCCCATGGGGTGGGGGGGGCGAAAAACAGCCCCCCCAAGGACTATAGGAGAGATCTCTGGCGCCACCTAGCGACCAGGAAAAAAAAAGTCACTAACACCCCATAGAACAGGGAAATTTCTTGACTGCTTGAAAAGGGCAGAAGGCTCCCGGAGGATACAGTGGCCAGCTGGGAAGTTAGCCCACCCAGGCCGCTTCCGACCAGCCGTCTGAGCCCACGGAGGGAACAGGCACCCACGGCCGGGCCAGACCGGGCGCGCAGAAGAGTGTGCCTGAGACCGGAAGCACAGGGACAGAGTCCCGCGTCGCCATTTTAGAACAGGGACATTTCTTCAGTAAAGACTGCCTGAAACCAGCAGAAAGCTCCCTCAGAAGCCAGAGATGGATCCTGGAGGAGCCAGAGGGGAGCGGAGAAGTTCACCCAAGATGCTGGCCAGTCCGAGCAACACAGTGTCCCAATGCATACGACAAATTAGAAAACAGACAGTAGGGAGTAGAAGAACCACACGCAACCTAACAGAATTTAAAATTGCTGTGATTAAAAAACTGACAGAAGTCATAAAGGAAAACAATGATATGAGAAAAATAATCAATGATCAGAAGAATGAAATTGAGTCCGTAAAGAGGGAAGCAAAAGAAACGCAGGAGAACAAAGAATTAATGGAGGAACTAAAGAACTCTGGGAAAAGCAATGAAAGCAGAATAGATAAAATGGAAGAACGAATAAGTACTCTTGAAGACACAGAAATAAAAAGAACCAAAACAGAAAGGAAAGAGAAGTACGAAGGAAAAAGAACGAAGAAAGACTTCGGGAACTACCTGACTCCATGAGGAAAGGAAATATAAGAGTTATAGGAATTCCAGAAGGAGAGGAGAGAGATGTAGGAACAGAGAAAATATTCCAGGAGATAATTGAAGAGAACTTCCCAAATGTGAAGAAGGAGCTGAAAATTGATATACAAGAAGCAAGAAGAACACCAAAATTCCATGACAAAAGGAAAAATACAGCAAGACACATAATAGTGACGCTCCCACGAATCCAGGACAAGGAAAAAATAATGAAGCTGACAAGAGGGAAGAAACAAATAACATTCAAAGGAAAACCAATCAGGCTGACATCAGACTTCTCTGAAGAAACACTACGGGCAAGGAGAGAGTGGAGGGACATAGTCAACAGACTCCAAGAAAACAGATGTCAACCAAGAATACTCTGCCCACAAAGCTTTCCTTCCTCTATGAAGAAAGAATAAGGACCTTCCCAGAGAAACAAACTATGGAACTTCATTACCAATAAACCCCCACTCCAAAAAATACTACAAGGAATCCTAAAGCCAGAACCTCAGAGGGACGAATAACAACGAAAGAAGACAAGCGAAAAAAAAGATATTAAAAGAATAAATAAATAAAATCAAAGGCAAGAAAAACACAATGGCAAATACAGATGCTAACATATCAATATTAACTCTAAATGTAAATGGACTAAACTCTTCAATAAAAAGACACAGAGTTGCAGCCTGGATTAAGAAACAAAACCCAACCTTTTGCTGTCTCCAGGAAACACATTTAGCTACAAAAGATAAAAATAGGCTCAAAGTTAAAGGATGGAAAACAATCCTACAAGCAAATGGACCAAAAAAGAAAGCAGGAACAGCTATACTTATATCAGATAAAACAGACTTCAAACTCAAAAAAATAAAAAGAGACCCCAATGGTCACTACATTATAATCAAGGGGACAATACTTCAAGAAGAAATAACACTCATTAACATATACTCACCAAACAAAGGAGCACCAAAATATATCAGACAACTGTTGTCCTCTCTGAAAACAGACATCAGAGAAAACACATACGTAGTGGGAGACTTCAACACACCACTATCAACAATGGATAGATCAACAAGACAAAAAATAAGTAAAGAAACCAAAGCTCTAAATAAGGACCTAGAGCAATTGGGCTTAACAGACATCTATAGAACACTAAACCCCAAAAAAACGGAGTACACATTTTTCTCAAGCGCACACGGAACATTCTCCAGGATCGATCACATACTGGGGCACAAGACAAACATCAACAGATACACCAAGATTGAAATCATATCAACCATCTTTTCTGACCATGAAGGCATCAAACTAGAAATAAACCATAAAAAGAAGGCAAGGAACGTTCCTACCTCATGGAGATTAAAAACCACACTACTGGAAGACCACTGGACTAATGAGGAGATCAAAGAAGAAATTAAAAAATTTTTTGAATTGAACGACAAGGAGGACACTAATATCCTAAATGTATGGGATGCAGCAAAAGCAGTAATAAGAGGAAAATATATAGCAATAGAAGCTCACATCAAGAAACAAGAAAGAACGCAAAGAAACAACCTAATCTCGAAGCTCAAAGATCTAGAAAAAGAACAACAAAAAAACCCCAAAACCAGTAGAAGAAAAGAAATAATAAAAACCAAAGCAGAAATAAATGAAATTGAAACTAAAAAAACAATCCAAAAGATCAATGAAACCAAGAGCTGGTTCTTTGAAAAAATCAATAAAATAGACAAACCCCTAGCCAGGCTCACAAAGGAAAAAAGGGAGAAAGCACAAATAAACAGGATCATCAATGAAAGAGGAGAAATCACAACGGACACAGCAGAAATCAAAAGAATAATCAGTAACTACTATGAACAGTTATATGGAAACAAGTTTAACAATCTAGAGGAGATGGACAAATTCCTACAACTCTACAATCACCCAAAGCTAGATAAAGAAGAAATAGAACACCTAAACAGACCAATTACAATTAGCGAAATTGAAATGGTAATCAAAAACCTCCCCAAAAACAAAAGCCCAGGACCTGATGGATTTACAAATGAATTCTACCAAACATTCAGAGACGAATTAGTGCCTATCCTTCACAAACTCTTCCAAAAAATTGAGAAGGAAGGGACAATACCAAACACGTTTTATGAAGCCAACATTACACTAATACCAAAACCGAACAAGGACAACACAAAAAAGGAAAACTACAGGCCAATCTCCCTAATGAACACTGATGCAAAAATCCTCAATAAAATTTTAGCTATCAGAATCCAACAATGTATACATAAGATAATTCACCACGACCAAGTAGGATTCATTCCAGGGACACAAGGATGGTTTAACATCCGAAAATCAATCAACGTTATCCAACACATCAACAAAAAGAAATATAAAAACCATATGATAATATCAACAGATGCTGAGAAAGCTTTCGACAAAGTGCAACACCCATTCATGATAAAAGCCCTTGAAATTCTTGGGATACAAGGAACGTACCTCAAAATCATAAAGGCCATCTATGACAAGCCAACAGCCAGTATCATTCTCAATGGTGAAAAGCTGAAAGCAATTCCATTAAGATCTGGAACAAGACAAGGATGTCCACTCTCACCACTGCTTTTCAATATAATACTGGAAGTCCTAGCCAGGGCAATAAAACAAGAGAAAGACATCCAAGGAATCCAAATAGGAAAAGAAGAAGTCAAACTATCACTATTTGCAGACGATATGATATTATACATAGAGAACCCCAAAAACTCCACAGAAAAACTAATTCAACTCATCAATCAGTTCAGTAAAGTGGCAGGATACAAAATCAACACGCAAAAGTCAGTAGCCTTCCTATACACAAACAATAAATCTGAAGAGGAAGAAATCAAAAAAACCATCCCTTTTGTTATTGAAACAAATAAAATCAAATATTTGGGAATAAATCGAACAAAAGAGGTAAAGAACCTATACAAAGAAAATTATAAAACACTGTTAAAAGAAATAGAAGAAGACACAAAGAAATGGAGAGACATCCCCTGCTCATGGATTGGAAGAATAAACATTATTAAAATGGCCATCCTTCCAAAAGCAATATACAGATTCAATGCTATTCCAATCAAAATTTCAATGTCATTCTTCAAAGAAATAGAACAAGTATTGATGAAATTCATATGGAATCACAAAAAACCCCGAATAGCCAAAGCTCTCCTGAAAAAAAAAGAAGGGAATGGAGGCATCACACTCCCAGACTTCAAACTCTACTACAAAGCCATAATCATCAAAACTGCATGGTATTGAGGGGGGCGGAGCAACATGGCGGCGAGGAGACGCTGCGAGTAAGATCTCCCATTAAAAAAAGTTAATAGGGAGGAAAAGCGGCAGGTCCCAGTGAGAACTGGGACATGGAAGATAAACGGACGACTCCAGCAAACTGCCCGAAGAAGAAAGTTGCCATAAAAGAGGACGAGAAGGGAGGGAAGCGCAGAACCCTGCTCCCCTCCCCCGCCCACAGAGGCGGCACTCTCCGACCGGCAGAGATGAGGGAAACAACAAACCAAAACGCCCAACAAGAAAAACGGATGCAGCAAGTGGGACTGTGAGTGGAAAGGAACTATTTCAGCCACCACACCCCGTGAATGGGAGCTGAGGAGAACCCTGCAGGATCCGCCGCGGAGGTGAGCTCCAGGCGCCATTAAAGAGAGCCCCGCCCACCAGGAGGAGACCAGCACCAGCACACAGCCCCGGCCGCCCAGTAAGCTTGCGTGAAAGCGGCGCTCGGATTGCAGCTGCCCAGGGCCCTGCGCCTG
The DNA here is from genome assembly GCF_964194135.1 of Talpa europaea. NCBI lineage: Eukaryota > Metazoa > Chordata > Mammalia > Eulipotyphla > Talpidae > Talpa > Talpa europaea. The sequence continues at coordinate 40,344,987 of NC_140078.1, forward strand.
CGACCTAGGCTTGCGGGGAGACGACGGAGGCCCTCCCTGAGTGAGCAGGAACAAGGTGCCCAGGCAGGGGAGCGGGATTCAAAAGGCGCCATTCCCGCGCCACTGATCTGGGCTACAGCCCGCGTCCTGGAACTGAGGGCTTTGGAACTGAGACCCGGGGCACGAAATTAGGGGCGTGGGTTCCCCACGACGGTGGGGCACAAGGCAGACACAGCACCCCAAAGCCGTTGAGGTGTACCCTACCATCCCCACTCTGCTCCCTGTCCCACGGGGTGGAAAATCAGCTCCCCAAGGGCTCTAGGAGAGATCTCTGGTGCCACCTAGCGACTTGACCCCAGCACAGGCTACTGAAGGAGCTAGTGGCCAGCTGGGGAGTTAGCCCACACCGGGCCCCTTCTGAACAAGTAGTCTGAGCCCACAGGGAGAGCGAGCACCCACAGCCGGGGCAGACCAGGCGCGCAGAAGAGTGTGCCTGAGACCAGAAGCGCAGGGAGTGTGTCCCACATCACCATTTTAGAACAGGGACATTTCTACAGTAAAGACTACCTGCAGAAGGCTTCCTCAGGAGCCAGAGGTGAGCGGGGGAAGTTCGCCCACGCCAGACCCCCTCTGGCCTGCAGTCCAAGCCCAGAGGGGAGCAGGAACCCACCGCCGGGGCAGACCAGGCGCACAGGGGAGTGTGTCCCCACATCGGCATTTTAGAACAGGGACCTTTCTCCAGTAAAGGCTGCTTGAAACTGACAGATGACTCCTGGAAGAACCAGAGGGGAACAGAGAAGCCCACCCAAGATGCCGGCAAGTCCCAACAACACAGTGTCCCAACGCATACGACAAATTAGAAAACAGACAGTAGGGAGGAGAAGAACCACACGCAACCTAGCAACTCTCCAGAGAAAAAGCACACCACAAAAAGAAAGCCAGCCCCCAGATTGCAACGACAATAACTTGGAAGAATTTCTGAGCCTTCCAGAAAGAGAATTTAAAATTGCCGTGATTAAAAAAAACTGACAGAAGTCATAAAGGAAAACAATGATAAGGGAAAAATAATCAACGATCAGAAGAATGCAATTGAGTCCCTAGAGAGGGAAAACAATGGTCAGAAGAAAGAAATTGAGTCCCTAAAGAGGGAAGTAAAAGAAATGCAGGAGATCAAAGAATTAATGGAAGAACTAAAGAATTCTGGGAAAAGCAATGAAAGCAGAATAGATGAAATGGAAGAACGAATAAGTAATCTTGAAGACACAGTAATAAAAAGAACCAAAACAGAAAAGGAAAGAGAAGTACGAAGGAAAAAGAATGAAGAAAGACTTCGGGAACTATCTGACTCCATGAGGAAAGGAAATATAAGAGTTATAGGAATACCAGAAGGAGAGGAGAGAGATGTAGGAACAGAGAAAATATTCAAAGAGATAATTGAAGAGAACTTCCCAAATGTGAAGAAGGAGCTGAAAATTGATATACAAGAAGCAAGAAGAACACCAAACTTCCACGACGAAAGGAAAAATACAGCAAGACACATAATAGTAAAGCTCCCAAGAATCCAGGACAAGGAAAAAATAATGAAGCTGGCAAGAGGGAAGAAACAGATAACATTCAAAGGAAAACCAATCAGGCTGACATCAGACTTCTCCGAAGAAACACTATGGGCAAGGAGAGAGTGGAGGGACATAGTCAACAGACTCCAAGAAAACAGATGCCAACCAAGAATACTCTATCCCGCAAAGCTCTCCTTCCTCTTTGAAGAAAGAATATGGACCTTCCCAGACAAACAGAAACTCCGGAATTTCATTGCAACTAAACCCCCACTCCAAAAAATACTACAAGGAGTCCTAAAGCCAGAACCTCAGAGCGACGAATAACAATGAAAGAAGGCCCAAAAAAAAAAAAAAAGTTATTAAAAGAATAAATAAATAAAATCAAAGGAAAGACAAACACAATGGCAAATACAGATGTTAACATATCAATATTAACTCTAAATGTAAATGGACTAAACTCTTCAATAAAAAGACACAGAGTTGCAGCCTGGATTAAGAAACAAAACCCAACCTTTTGCTGTCTCCAGGAAACACATTTAGCTACAAAAGATAAAAATAGGCTCAAAGTTAAAGGATGGAAAACAATCCTACAAGCAAATGGACCAAAAAAGAAAGCAGGAACAGCTATACTTATATCAGATAAAACAGATTTCAAACTCAAAAAGATAAAAAGAGACCCCAGTGGTCACTACATTATGATCAAGGGGACAATACTTCAAGAAGAAATAACACTCATTAACATATACTCACCAAACGAAGGAGCACCAAAATATATCAGACAACTGTTGTCCTCTCTGAAAACAGACATCAGAGAAAACACATACGTAGTGGGAGACTTCAACACACCACTATCAACAATGGATAGATCAACAAGACAAAAAATAAGTAAAGAAACCAAAGCTCTAAATAAGGACCTAGAGCAATTGGGCTTAACAGACATCTATAGAACACTAAACCCCAAAAAAACGGAGTACACATTTTTCTCAAGCGCACACGGATCATTCTCCAGGATCGATCACATACTGGGGCACAAGACAAACATCAACAGATACACCAAGATTGAAATCATATCAACCATCTTTTCTGACCATGAAGGCATCAAACTAGAAATAAACCATAAAAAGAAGGCAAGGAACTTTCCTACCTCATGGAGATTAAAAACCACACTACTGGAAGACCATTGGACTAATGAGGAGATCAAAGAAGAAATTAAAAAATTTTTTGAATTGAACGACAAGGAGGACACCAATATCCTAAATGTATGGGATGCAGCAAAAGCAGTAATAAGAGGAAAATATATAGCAATAGAAGCTCACAGCAAGAAACAAGAAAGAACGCAAAGAAACAACCTAATCTCGAAGCTCAAAGATCTAGAAAAAGAACAACAAAAAAACCCCAAAACCAGTAGAAGAAAAGAAATAATAAAAACCAAAGCAGAAATAAATGAAATTGAAACTAAAAAAACAATCCAAAAGATCAATGAAACCAAGAGCTGGTTCTTTGAAAAAATCTCTAAAGTAGACAAACCCCTAGCCAGGCTCACAAAGGAAAAAAGGGAGAAAGCACAAATAAACAGGATCATCAATGAAAGAGGAGAAATCACAACGGACACAGCAGAAATCAAAAGAATAATCAGTAACTACTATGAACAGTTATATGGAAACAAGTTTAACAATCTAGAGGAGATGGACAAATTCCTACAACTCTACAATCACCCAAAGCTAGATAAAGAAGAAATAGAACACCTAAACAGACCAATTACAATTAGCGAAATTGAAATGGTAATCAAAAACCTCCCCAAAAACAAAAGCCCAGGACCTGATGGATTTACAAATGAATTCTACCAAACATTCAGAGACGAATTAGTGCCTATCCTTCACAAACTCTTCCAAAAAATTGAGAAGGAAGGGACAATACCAAACACGTTCTATGAAGCCAACATTACACTAATACCAAAACCGAACAAGGACAACACAAAAAAGGAAAACTACAGGCCAATCTCCCTAATGAACACTGATGCAAAAATCCTCAATAAAATTTTAGCTATCAGAATCCAACAATGTATCCATAAGATAATTCACCACGACCAAGTTGGATTCATTCCAGGGGCACAAGGATGGTTTAACATCCGAAAATCAATCAACGTTATCCAACACATCAACAAAAAGAAATATAAAAACCATATGATAATATCAATAGATGCTGAGAAAGCTTTCGACAAAGTGCAACACCCATTCATGATAAAAGCCCTTGAAATTCTTGGGATACAAGGAACATACCTCAACATCATAAAGGCCATCTATGACAAGCCAACAGCCAGTATCATTCTCAATGGTGAAAAGCTGAAAGCAATTCCATTAAGATCTGGAACAAGACAAGGATGTCCACTCTCACCATTGCTTTTCAATATAATACTGGAAGTCCTAGCCAGGGCAATAAGACAAGAGAAAGACATCCAAGGAATCCAAATAGGAAAAGAAGAAGTCAAACTATCACTATTTGCAGACGATATGATATTATACATAGAGAACCCCAAAAACTCCACAGAAAAGCTAATTCAACTCATCAATCAGTTCAGTAAAGTGGCAGGATACAAAATCAACACGCAAAAGTCAGTAGCCTTCCTATACACAAACAATAAATCTGAAGAAGAAGAAATCAAAAAGACCATCCCTTTTGTTATTGAAACAAAAAAAATCAAATATTTGGGAATAAATCTAACAAAAGAGGTAAAGGACCTATACAAAGAAAACTATAAAACACTGTTAAAAGAAATAGAAGAAGACACAAAGAAATGGAGAGACATCCCCTGCTCATGGATTGGAAGAATAAACATTATTAAAATGGCCATCCTTCCAAAAGCAATATACAGATTCAATGCTATTCCAATCAAAATTTCAATGTCATTCTTCAAAGAAATAGAACAATTATTGATGAAATTCATATGGAATCACAAAAAACCCCGAATAGCCAAAGCTCTCCTGAAAAAAAAAAGAAGGGAATGGAGGCATCAGACTCCCAGACTTCAAACTATACTACAAGGCCATAATCATCAAAACTGCATGGTATTGGAACAAGAACAGACATACAGACCAATGGAATCGAATAGAAAATCCAGAAATAAACCCACAGATTTATGGTCAACTAATCTTTGACAAAGGAGCAAAGACTATGCATTGGAGCAAAGAAAGTTTGTTCAATAAATGGTGCTGGGAAAACTGGGTCGCTACATGCAAAAGAATGAAGCTTGACCACCACCTCACACCATACACAAAAATCAACTCAAAATGGATTAAAGAACTAGACATAAGACCTGAAACCATAAAATATATAGAAGGAAATATAGGTGAAACACTACGTGATTTGCACATCAAAGACATCTTTACAGACACATCACCCAAAGCAGTGATAGTGAAGGCAAAGATAAACAGCTGGGACTATATCAAATTAAAGAGCTTTTGCACAGCAAAAGAGACAATAACAAAAACAAAGAGAAACCCCACCAACTGGGAGAACATTTTTGCACCCAACACTAATGATAAAGGACTGATCACAAAAATCTGCAAAGAGCTGATGAGACTCAACAACAACAAAGAAAATAATCCAGTCAAAAAATGGGCAGAAGAGCTTAAAAGAAACTTCTCTGAAGAGGAAATGCAAATGGCCAACAGGCATATGAAAAAATGTTCAACATCACTTGTCATCAGGGAAATGCAAATCAAAACTACCATGAGATACCATCTTACACCAGTGAGAATGGCACATATTAAAAAAACTAGCAACAACAAATGTTGGCGAGGGTGTGGAGAAAAAGGAACTCTTCTGCACTGTTGGTCGGAGTGCAAACTGGTCCAACCACTGTGGAAAGCTGTGTGGAGATTTCTGGACCTACTAAACATAGAGCTTCCATATGACCCAGCAATTCCACTCCTAGGTATTTACCCAAAGGACAAAGAAACATCAATTCCAAAGAACACCTGCACCCCTATGTTTATAGCAGCACTGTTTACAATAGCTAAGCTTTGGAAACAACCCAAATGCCCAAAAATAGATGACTGGATCAAGAAGATGTGGTACATATATACCATGGAATATTACTCAGCATTCAAAAAAGATAAACACATGCAATTTGCAGCAACATGGATGGCGCTGGAAGGGATCATGCTCAGCGAAATAAGCCAAAAAGAAAAAGAAAAATACTGGATGGTCTCACTCATAGCAGGAATCTAGAAAACTTAAATAAGGGACCAGGAAAATGAATAACTATAAGAAAGTGAAAATCAAAATCAACAAAAAACTATGAACCAGAGACACTTTTACGGGGGCGGGGGCGGGAGGGGAGGGATTGGGATCAGAATGGGGGGCTGCAATTGTGTGGGGAATATAACAATAAAATTTATAAAAAAAAAATAAAAAATAAAAATAAAAATCAATATACAAAAGTCAGTTGCCTTCCTATGTGCAAACAATGTGCTGGAAGAGGAAGAAATTAAGAAAATGATCCCATTTATACTTATATCCCCCCAAAATTAAATACCTAAGAATGAACTAATGAAAAAGGTGAAGGACCTATACAAAGAAAACTATAAGACATTGTTAAAAGAAATAGAAAAGTACAAAGAAATACAAAGATATCCTTGCTCAGGGACTGGAAGAATTAACTTTGTCAAAATGGCCACCCCACCCAAAGCAATATACAGATTCAATGAAATCCCTAGTAATGTTTCAATGGTTTTCTTCAAAGAAATAGAACAAATGTTACTGAAATTGAAACAGAATCACTAAAGACTCTGAAAACACAAAATAACTTTAACATAAAAGAGGGAAAATGGCAGCATCACACTTCAGACTTCAGAATATACTACAAAGCTATAGTAGACAAAACAGTATGGTGGTGGACCAAAAACAGACACACAGCTCAATGGACTAAAATCAAGGGCTCATAAATAAACCCACAATCATATGGACCCTTAATCTACAACAAAAGAGCCAAGAATGTACACTGGAGCAAAGAAAGCCTCTTTCTTTTTTTTTAAGATTTATTTATTTATTTTTATTTATACAATAGCTGGGGTACAGACCAGAGGCATGGGAGGGTGAGAGGATTTGCCAGAGACAGAAGGAGGAGCAGAACAGTCAGACAGACCAAAAGCACTGCTGAGGGGAGCAGCAGGCGCGACAGGAGAGGTCTTCAGTGCCATGTGGGAATCTCCCTGGCAGGCCAGGAATGGAACCTGTGCTGCAGAGGCTGCAGATAGCTTCACAGCATTGTGCTCAACCCTCTGTGCCACCGGGGTAGCCCAAAAGCCTCTTTCAATAACTGATTTTGGAGAAACTGGACAGCTACATGCAAAAGAATGAAACTAGACCACTACTTCACACCATACACAAAAATCAACTCAAATGGATAAAAGAGTTGGATGTAAGATCTAAAACCATAGATACATAGAAGAAAACATAGGGAAAGCACTCCATGACATAGGTTTCAGAAATGTCTTTGTGGATTTTTCTGTAACAGCAAGGAAAACAAATAAGTGCTTCTCCCAAGAAGACATATGTCTTAAAATGTTCATCCGCGGCAATCCCACTGCCCACCTGTGACTATGCAAGTGCCTCTTTTCACCAGTTCTCTCCCTCTTCAGGGCAGCAGCCTTCCTGCCTGCCCGTGACCACCTGCAAGGCCACCCACCTGCAGCCATGCAGGCCTCTCTTAGCAACCTGCCCCTTCTGGGGCAGCTCTTCCTGCCCGCTGTGTCTATGCAAGTGTACTTTAACTTTCCTGACCCTTTTCCTAATAAACCTGCCCTTTAAATATAAAAATTAAATTAAATTAAATTAAAATGTTCATCATCACTCATTGTCAAGGAAATGCAAATCAAGATCCTAATGAGATGCCACCTCACACTTATGAGATTAGCCCATATTGAAAAGAGGATGCTGGTGAGGATGTGGAGCAAAAGAACGCTCTTATATTATTGATGGGAATGTAGACTTGTTCAGCACACAAGGAAAACAGTGTGGAGATTTGTCAAAATTTAAAAATGTATTTGCCATCTGACCCAGCAATTCCTCTCCTACGTATCTACCCAAAGAATACAATAACACTAATTCAAAGGGAAACATGCACTCCCATGTTCACTGCAGCACTATTTACAACAAAGTGTGGATACCACCTAAGCACCCAAATACAGATGAGCGGATCAGGAAGATGTGGTGTATATTTATTTGGGGGCTTAGGTTGTATCCACACTTTGTTGTAAATGATAGATGTATAGTAAATGATAGATGTATGTAAATAATAGATGTACAGTATTCCATACACACACACACAGGAATACTATACATCTATCATTAAAAAATATATAGATATAGATATTCTCTCAGTAGAGAGCAAAAAACCAGATTTCCATGAAAAAACTACCTATTTTTTCACTGTGGTTGAAAACTTTGATTTAATATACTTTGGGTCAGTCAAAACATTCCTGAAAACTACATGGAAACTGAGGGTTTCTAGTAAATGACATTCCCCTCAGATGAAAATCTGACAAACTTTCCCATACAAATCATTGTGCCCACACACTCCACGAACACATACACACCCCTGTGCTAAATAAAGGTCACAGTCAAGCTTCTACCATTTCATCATCAAGTGTCTACTGAGAGCTCAGCATTTTGTTGCGTCCCATAATTGAAAACCCTGGATTCAAATCCCAGCTTCAGTTCACATTGTAATAATATGAATTTTTAATTAATTGTTTAATTAATTAATTAAATTAATTAATTAAATGTCTGATTAGTCTATTGTTTTCCATTGTCTGTATTTTTGTCCTGAGCATTTAGCTAAATTTGACTGTTTGGGAGTTAAGTGACTAAATAAATACCCATTAATCTCAAATTATAAAGATTCATGGATCCCAAAGATAAGAAACACTGTTCCCTTCAGCCCCTTGGGTGTCTCCACATGACTGAATACCACAGTGTTACTGCCCACCCTATTTGCCTCACTTCCCCTCTGTTGAGATTTCCTAGTAGCATCAGAAATAACCATGACTGTTTTGTCCCAGCTCCATGGACCTCAGTGCCCCAAAGTTGAGCCTTGCAAGCTGCCTCCCCTCTAGGCTCCAGTTTCATGTTCGACTTGCATCTTCCACCTGCTACCACCATTGATCAGCCCCCTGAGCTTCACCATCAGCAGATGAGCAGCTATGCACATTAGGGAGGCTAGAAACATCACCTATCTCTTCTGGTTGGTTTTCTCCAAGTAGACCAGCCACTATCTTACTGATGTCTGCACTGTCTTAGCTTGGTAGCGCCCCCAGCCATGCCTGATGCTGGACATGTGCCCATGAAGCTTAGCAAAGAAAATTCAGAAGAAGCCAACCCTCCCTGTGACTTCATCCCTTGTCCTACCACCTGGGGTCCCTCATAGGTAATAACAGAGCACAAGTACCCAGCAGAAGCCCCAGAAAGTCCAGACAAGAGATGACCAAGAGAAATGAAATGGGGAAATCTGGGTTCCAGTCACCATCCAGCCCTTCTCTGGTCTTGCTGTGATGATCAGTAAAATGGAGATTAGGTCAGTTGGTACCGTGTATTTTATTTTCAGAAAAAGAATAAATGCATGTGATTCAAACTTAAAACCCCACAAGAATATACAGCGGCCATTTTCGTCCCTCCCAACCCACTTGTGCATGCTTCCAGAGGAAGTTCATGCATTACAATAAATTCATCATTTGCTTTATTTATATAAACCCAAGTCCCACACAATTCACCTCGCATTTTTCACTGGACAACACACCTTAGAAACCATCCTATGCAGGCTCACAAGTGCTATCTCATATCTCTATGTTAAGGCTGAGTGTCCTATTGGGTGGAGACTTACATAATTTTAGATAGTTTTTTGGAGTCCTCCCAGTTCTGCAAATCCAAGATCTCCATTCAAACCTGCCATTCAGCCTGGGCACACAGAAAGTTTACCACACGGAAAGTCACCTCTCCTCCCCCGGCAGTACTCTTCTGGGGAGGAAACCCTTCTATAAGCCAGCCCCCTCCTCTCATCGGACCTGAGACAATTACTGTACAGCCAGATGGCATCTTGGCAGCAAACCAGGGCTGCTTTGTTTCTGTGGCTGTGCTAGTGGACTAGGGCCAGAGGCTTCCATTACCAAATATGGAACACCCATGAGCTGACCCCATCATAACACTCTCAACCACATTCCCTAAAACTCCTGATCTGAAAGGCCTGTGCCTGCCTTTCCCAGAACTGATCTGGCCTCTTGTGTCAGGATAATGTTCCCATCAGGCCGGTTTGTCCCTTAGAAAAGAAAAGGGAAATTACATCATAAAGACAAAAGAAGTTGCCTCCTCCTTAGAACCCCTTGTCCGTCTACAGAATTATACTAGGATTGAACCACAAAATACCATGGCTGCAACAGTGCCCAGGGGAGGCGGCAGATCCTTTCTTACCTAGCACTTCAGCTCATCCTAGACAGCAGGTTTGAGAGGAGGAGGGGTTGGTCCTCACAAAGGACTGGCAAGAGAGGTGGGCAAAGGGTAAAGAGAAAAGAAAAAAGCAGACACCAAATAGAGATAAGTGAAGGCAGATATGGATGCTGACGGCAAGAATGCAGAGCTCCGAGAGAGCTGAAATCATCAGATGCTTGTGGATGGAGAGTAGTGGAATCGCCCCAGATATGAAAAATGATCAAATGGAAAGACTACTCTGAACAAAGAGAAAGATGGTACACTCTTTCTCTGATGCTGCAGTACAGATTACCCCACAACCTAATGCTCCCAAACAGCAATAGTCATTTACTATCGCTCATGGTTAGGAATTCACCCATAGTTCAGCCAGTGAGTCTGGTTCAGGGTCTCTCACACAGCAGCCCTCGGACTTCAGTCCCGGCAGCCATCCTCTGAAGGCTTGTGTCAGGGTAATATTCCCATCATGTTGGTTCGTCCCTTAGAAAAGAAAAAGGAAATTGTATTTTGACACAAGACTGGAGGACCCAATCCCAAGGCAGCCTGGCCTGTGGCTGTTGAGGCTGCTGGTGTTGTCAGGAGGCCCTTCTGCCCCTCCACGGGGCCTCTCCACAGAGCTGCTTGAGTGTCCTCCCGGTATGGTGGCTGGCCTCCCCAGCGAGGGATCCAACAGAGCAAATGGAAGTTATGACACCTTTTTAAATAATTTTTTTATCTTATATATATTTTACATCATTCTTCATTTTTGTACAATGTATGCTTTCTCCTCTCAGGCGTAGTCCCCATGAAATTCCCACCACCAATTCACCCATGCACCATCGCCGTAGTCCGTAGTCCATCACCATCACCATAGTCCCTTGCGTTATTCCCACCCCTGTTTTGATGCTTCTCCCTCCTTCTCCCCTACAGAATGTCTCTGGTCTATGGTTGCCTGTTGATTTTGATTTTTAAATTATTTTAATTACTTTTTTTTCCTGATGTCTTATTTGGTCCCTCTACATTCCTCCTATAAGTGAAAATATCCTATACTTTTCCTTTCTGGCTTATTTCATTGAGCATAATCCCTTCCAGCTCCATCAGGTTGCTGTGGATGGCATGAGCTTATCTTTTTTTTTTTTTTGATTGCTGAGTAGTATTCCATGGTGTATATGTACCACATCTTCTTGATCCAGTCATCTATTTTTGGGCATTTGGGTTGTTTCCATAGCTTAGCTCTTGTAAATAGTGCTGCAATAAACATAGGGGTGCACGTATCCTTTTGAATTAATGTTTTTGTATCCTTTGGGTAGATTCTTAGGAGTGGAATTCCTGGATCATATAGAATCCCCACTTTCAGTAGTTTGAAGAACCTCCACACAGCTTTCCACAGGGATTGGATCATTCTGTACTCCCACCAGCAACGGAAGAGAGTTCCTTTTTCTCCACATCCTCACCAACATTTGTTGTTGCCAGTTTTTTTTATACGTGCCATTCTCACTGGTGTCAGATGGTACTTCATTGTGGTTTTGATTTGCATTTCCCTGATTGCAAGTGATGTTGAACATTTTTTCATATGCCTGTTGGCCATTTGCATTGCCTCTTTGGAGACGTGTCTTTTTGACTGGATTGTTTACAATGCCTTTGATGACTGGCAATTGGAGGCCTGAGTCTATATGGGAAGGACTACACAGAGTGACTCCCCAGAGGTGAGGATTTTTGGCAGCCACAGAAAGAGACAAGATAGCTCACAGAAACATGAAATTGTGAGAGGCCATGTGAATTTCATGATATTCTGCAAACATTGATAGAAGAATGGGAGGGATGAAAAATTAGTAAGAAAAGATAAAAAGTGAGGTTCTTTTTACTTTCATTGGACTGTGGCACCCAAAACTTGTTTCCTTTTCTCACCCTCCTTGTTATTTTAAATGATTTAAAATGACAGCAGTAATGTATGCATATATCTTCATTACAAAAAAGGTGGCTTCTTTCCTTAAGCATCATGAGACAACCTCTGCTAGTTTCAAACTTTTTTGTGCCACTTCCTCACCTCTCTCAGCTCTCATGGAATTGAAAAGAGTTGGGTTTTCACTTTGAATTAGGCTTTGGCTTAAGAGAATGTTGTGACTGATTTGATCATCTAATAAGGTTGTTTCGCTTTCTTATGATTCATTTGTCCACTGGATGAGCACTTTTACTTTCCTTCAAGAACCTTTCCTTTGCATTTACAATTTGGCTAGGACTATCTTGACTTTCGACTTGCCTTTTTCATGAAGCTCAATTATTATTTCTACCTTTTAATTGAAAATAAGAGACATGTGCATCTTCTTTCATTGGAAACACAGAACATCTGTAGGGTTATTAAGTGGCCTAATTTCAATATTCTTGGGTCTCAGAAAATAAGGAAGCCTGGGGACATTTGTTTATTATAGGAGACTTGTCATTTGTGTTAAAGTGCTCTGCTTCCTTCTGCTCTTGATCTCTGTGAATTTTGAGAGATGTATACTAGAGAACTTACAATAGCATATTTTTAATTTCTCTTTGTATTTCCATCACTTCTTATTTTAGATATAAAAGTTACACCTTCATTTACCACCTGCTATATGTCAGACCTTGTAGTGAGTACTTTAACTATATTGTCTCATCTCATCCTCACAACACCCCAGGAGGAAGGCATTAGTATTCTTTATTCGCCAGGTGAGAAATGCAAGGTAAAGAGGAACTTTCGGTCATGTTTCCAGAGAGCATTAGAATTGAGATTTAGCCCTTAGACTTTGACTCCAAGATGTGAACTTTTAGCCCCTACAGGTACTGCTTCTCATTGAGACCTGTCATTATTTATACCACTAAGGATAGGAGCTACCAGTTACCATGACACAGAGCTTTCTATCCATGAGAATTTTTGTATCTATTGAGAGAGTTCTCTTAGACTTATTTATAAATTATTGTGTCATATATTTCTCTTGAGTGTATAATAAAGGAAGTGAAATAAATTGACTAAGGTTTTCTTAGGACTTGCTTTCTTTCAGCACCCAATGCTTCTGAATTACCCTTGGAGTCAAGAGGCCTCACCTTCTTTGTTTTTCCCCATCTCCGTGCCCCTCGATTCCCTCAAAAGCATGATTAATACATGATTCCTTTAAAAGTGCTTCTCTGCAAATATGAGGCAATCAGAGAGAGGCAAAAATGTGGAAAGAAGGGTAGAAATACAGAAAGGAGGGGGCCCAGTGGAACACGGTAAAGGATTATTGGGTGATTGGTGGTGGTCATGCATGGTATTAAAACAAACATTTGAAGAAGTTTAAACCAATAACCCCCAAAACATATAAAATGATGTAAACCAACTTTACCTTAATTGATATTATTTTTAAAAGAAGAAGAAGAAATGTAGGAAAAACTCGGGCTCCTGAATGGAAAACTATTGAAAAGAAAGCAATTTATCTTTTTTGATTGCTGAGTTATATTCCATTTTGTATATGTACCACATCTTCTTGATCCAGTCATCTATTTCTGGGCATTTGGATTGTCTCCATAGCTTACCCACTGTATATAGTGCTGTAATAAACATAGGGATGCAGGTGCCCTTTTGAATTAATGTTTCTGTGTCCTTTGGGTAAATACCTAGGAGTGGAATTGCTGGATCATGTGGAAGCTCCATCTTTAGCAGGTTGAGGAAACTCCACAGAGCTCTCCATAGTGGTTGGACCAGTTAGAGCTGGAAGGGATCATGCTCAGTGAAATAAGCCAGAAAGAAAAAGAAAAATACCAGATAGTCTCACTCTAGTAGGAATTTAGAAAACCTAAATAAGGGATCAGGAAATAAACTAATTATAATAAAGTAAAAATAAAAATCAACAAGCAACTATAAACCAGAGACACACTATGGGTGGAGGGAATAGTACAGGGACTGTAACCAAAATAAAAATGCATACATTGTGCAAAAATGAAAAATGATGTAAAAATATATATAAAATAAAAAAGAAAGCAATTTATCCATAATCAATATATAAATTCTAAACAATTCCAATAAAAATTCCAATGGATGATTCCTGTTGTCTCTGAGGTTTATGTCCAAGATTCTCATGGCCATTCATATTAATGCTGTGCTTTATTGATTTTATCAAAAAATGCCAACAGAAGTTCTTTAGATTATCACCTAGACTGTGCCTGTCCCACATGGCCCTTATATAACTCTCAGACTGAAGTGGCAGGAATAGTGTCATCCAAGGCCCTCAGGGGCAATGTGCCAGCCTATGGGTGCCTGGGCAGGGGCAGTGCCCAGCCAGCAACCACTGGGGACATCCAGTTATGACATATCATAATATCACAACTATTAGAAAACATGTCTCATGCACATATTTCAAGGCAATGCATGAAGATTTGTGATCGAGCCTCTGGTAACTTATACATGATCAGCATGAAATATGCTTCACTGCTTTCCGCCTTAAATTCCAAGAGGAAAGTATTACTTAAAAAAATGCATGAAAGTTTTATTGCAATTTTAGTATTCAGCGTAAATTTGATGTCTGTACCTGCACTGGATGCCTGAAACATGGGCATGGAGATTGAACTAAGAGCTAGCAGGTCTATTAGAAAAGTACACTTAGGATGACTTGAATGTGCATTCTGCTTTCCTAGGTCTCTTGCAGCTAGCCACACTACATCTGGGTCTGAAGAGTGGCTAAAGGCAGGACTATTTCAGGGGTGAGAAATAGCCCATTATCACCACAGGCAGAAAAGGAACCCAATTTGGTGTCTTGAGAGAATTAGGAATCACAGGTCTGCCCCGTTTTACTCTCACTCTTCCGCTGTGTGTTGGGGAGCAACTGCAGTGCAGGGTAATACAGAATTACTGTCATCAGCAGAGAGAAACATGAAAACCTTCACTCTTATTATCTGGGCCTTGGAGCAGCCATGTTTGGATGTATACACTGTTGGGACAGGATGGGAAGCTGCAGGGGGATGGCCTAAGGTCCCTTCAGCTTGCTAAAAGGATGACAGTGATTACACAGGACAGCGACAAGACCAAGGCATGCCACCAGGTAAGACGTGGCCACAGCAAATAGAGGCAGGACGTTGTCTGTTTCAGCTCATCATTACAGCCCCAGCGTGGATGCTGTGGCTGCCACTTACCTGTTATTAGCATTCCTTCTGACTTGATGAGCTGTGGAGGTGCCAGTTGGGCTGGGGTTCCTTCAGCAGGTCCACCAAACCTAGTTCTTTTAGTCAAAGAAACGGCTTGGGACTTGTATCTTTAGAGTTTCCCAAACCACTGTTTGATTTCTCCTCTCAGGTGTAGTCCCCATAAAATTCCCACGACCAAGTCACCCATGACCCATAGTCTCTTGTGTTCTTCCTGCCCCTGTTTTGATCTTTCTCCCTCCTCCTCCCTTACTGAATGTCTCCGATTTATAGCTTGCGTGCTAGTTTTGTCCTTTTTTCCCTCTGGTCCCTTGTTTGGTTCCCCTATATTCCTCCTATAAGTGACACCATTTGATATTTTTCTCTTTCCTTCTGACTTACATAATTCCTTCCAGCTTCATCCATGTTGCTGCAAAAAGTATGAGTTTATCTTTTTGCTTGCTGAATAGCATTCTATTGTGTGTGTGTGTGTGTGTGTGTGTGTATATGTATGTATCTTTTTTATCCAGTCATATGTTTTGGGGCATTTAAGTTGTTTCCATATCTTAGTTATTGTAAATAGTGCTGCAATGAACATACTGCTTTCTATTTTAAATCATTTGAGAGTCACACTGCAAGACACAGTCACTCCATCCCTCTCCAAAGCAAACGGTATATTTCCATTCAGTGATCACGAGTAATGAAGACTCCACAGTGCTGTGGATAAATCCTTCAAGTATTCATTAGCTCCAGCTTGGAAATTCTTCTTTGTGTCTGATCTAGTATCAGCCACATGGTCTGTCCAAGATAGAGGTGATTATGTGAAGGTTTGGCTTCAAGGAAGTCCCAAGAATGAATTTTAAAGAAGCAATTGTTTCATCATTTCATATCTTCCCACACACCAATACCAACAGAGATGACAGAGCACACCTCCCTCACCACAGAGATGTCAATAACAAACCAGAAAAATTTACTAAGCATGCACATCCCAAACAGCTTTCAAAGAAACACAAGAAAACAAACTCTACCTCAAGTACAGTAAAGCTAGAAAGCAAAAACTAACAAACACACATAAAATGTTTAAAAAAAAAAAAAGGCTGTCATAAGGAGGTTCCACCTGGGAATATATTTCAAAATTTCACCTGCATGTCCCCTAGGAAGCTACTGTGTGGAAGACTGATGTGCCATCTTTCAATGAACCCAATCATGAAGAAGACTGTGTCTAAGAATACTGGAATTCACTAAGTACATTTCACATATCAAAGAATGTTACACTCACAGTCAGCTGTAACAAAGCACCTGAGAACACCCAAGTGGAAAATGATATCTCTGTGGGTCACATGCTCATTAGGGGGAGTGCTAACCCAATGACCACCACTATTTAAATTGTTTTTGATTCTCTCTCTCTCTCCTCCCCCTTCCTCCCTCCCTCTCTCATTCCCCCTGCAGCCATATAATTTTTTTAGCACCACACTTTAACCAACTGAGCTCTCCAGCCCTACCTGCATACTTTTGTTAAAGAACAAAAGTCATATAATGTGACACCATTTTATAACCTTTTTTTAATATGATGCACTTAAGACTCAAAGAGACTGTCACTTGGCCAAGATCACACAGTATTTCCTTCTAACTTATTTTGCTTAGCATAATACCTTCCAGCTCCACCCATGTTGACACAAATGGCATGAGTTTATCTCTTTTGATCACTGAGTAGTATTCCATCATGTATCTATAGCACTTTTTTATCCATTTGTCTGTTTGGGGGTGTTGAGGTTTTTTCCATATTAGATGATTTCACTTATTTGTAGCATATAGAGAAACCAAACAAAAGGTCTGAAAAAAGAGACAAAACTTGCAAGCAACCATAGATCTGAGGCATCCGTCAGGGGGTTGGGGGTGTTAAAGCAGAGAAGGAAAGAGCACAAGAGACTGTGATGATGGATCACAGGTGCTTTGGTGGTGGGAGAACTACAGGGACTACACCTGGGGGGTGGGAAACCAAATACTCTACAAATGAACAACAATTAAAGAAAATAAATAAATACATTTAGAACTTTAAAAAAATCACACAGTGCTTAAGTATGAGGTACTCTAATAATAATTATGAGAACTGGCTTATAATAAGCAAACACTTAGATCTTATCGAAGAGACCTTCCCCATTTACCTGAAATAGGTAGATCGTACTCAAGAGTGGCCAACAAACTGTTAGAGAAAATTTAAGTCAATAGTTTTTTCATGAAGGTATATTGCTCACAACTTAACTTTTCCTATATGTTTCACAGGTAGAAAGAACAGTATGTAATACTTAACTAGTGTCCAGGCTATGGTTTTCTCCCAGGTTAAAGTTGAAACTGCCCACTGTCTTGGTCTGAGTAAAGAAGCACATTTTTTTTTTCCTTTTCTTTTTTTGTTTTTTTTCTTTTTCTTTTTTTTTCTTTTTCTTTCTGGCTTATTTCGCTGAGCATGATCCCTTCCAGCTCCATCCATGTTGCTGCAAATTGCATGTGTTGAAAAAAGAAAAATACCCGATGGTCTCACTCATAACAGGAATCTAAAAAACCTAAATATGGACCAGGAAAAAGAATAACTATAAGAAAGAAAAAAATCAAAATCAACAAACAACTATGAACCAGAGACACTCTTTGGGGGAGGGGCAAGGAGGGATTGGGGTCAAAATCGGGGTTGCAATTATATGGGGAATATAAAAATTTTAAAAAATGCACATTTTAGTTCCCAACAGAAACATGAGTAGTTTCTTTCTCCTCTAATGGATCTGAAACCAGTCCAGGTATGAGTCACCTAGGAACAAGCATGATTCCCTCTACTGCCAGCCTTCCTGCCTCCCAGAAACAGGGAAGGAGCTCAGAGGATTCTAGCTAAACTTAGATAAGGGACAAGGACTCCTGATAGCATCCTTGGTAAGGAAAGGAGGCACCATTGCTCCTGGGAAGAGTTCTCCCCTCTGGAGTTTAGCTTGAGGATGGCAGTTCCACCACCGTATTCCAACAACGCAAGTACAATGGCATGAGCCAAGGGAAATATTGCGGTATCTGTCATCCCCAAAGAAAGGATACAGTTCATTAGGTGTGGTCTAGGTTCCTACTGGAAGCCTTCAGGCCTCTGGGGCTTGACTGCCTGGTAAGTGCCAATCCTCCAACTGACATTATTAAAAACTAATATTTCAAACAAAAACTTGCACTTATGTCAGAGTGTTGAAAGACAAGTTTCATGAATTTGATTTTCATTAAGGCCTAAATTTCTCAAATAGTTTAGCCACAGTGGTAGTCAATGGTAGGAACTGTCACCAACTAACATTTGTATGGGGGAAAAAAATCCCCCAAATGAACTGGGTTAGGAAAACTTGCTAATAAGTCATCTGTAACATTGCCTATCCCTTACTTAGCCTTTTCGTTTTCCAAATACTTTTTCTTCCATAGGTCCTATGACATATGTGTGGATTTGAAGGCAAAGAAACTGTCCTCTACAGATTTCACCTGCATGGCAGGTCATATAATGTTTACTACAACTGTAAGGAAATTTGTTATAGGAAAGGAATCTTTCTAAAAGCATTTTTCCTGATCATTATTAAAGCATTAAATCCCCTCTTTTGGCTTAGAGATAAACAATGTCCTCATTACCAGAGCAAAGCACCTTGAGACTTGCATTTATTTCCCTGACGACATAATCCTCCTACCAATGAGTTATGCCACGTGTTAATATCAAGGAACAAAATCACAATCTGATTTGATTTTTTTTTTTTGAGTGAGAACTCAACAACATAATACCACTACATAATCATCAGATGCAAAATAAGCTGTTTATCTGATTTCACATACACTCACAATTGCATCTCACTCCTGAAATAACTATAATTGCTTTCTAAAATGATTCATTTTCTTTCTCGTTACAAAAGTCTGCATGCCTGCTAAAGGAAATATGGGAAAT
This sequence comes from Talpa europaea, assembly GCF_964194135.1. Classification (NCBI taxonomy): domain Eukaryota; kingdom Metazoa; phylum Chordata; class Mammalia; order Eulipotyphla; family Talpidae; genus Talpa; species Talpa europaea. The sequence goes on from NC_140078.1 coordinate 40,364,046, forward strand.
AAGAAAATTACAATCACCCTAAGCCTGCGATCCACAAATAAGCCCTGTTAACATTTTGGTGTACTTCATTTTAAAACTTTTTAATATATAACTTTACAACTCAATACTCTTGTAGAGACAAATTGTTGTACTGATTTTTTTTTCAATTTGCATTGTATAATTGTATACAGTTTTAACTGTCATCAAAAGTTTTCAAAATCTGGGAGGATATATACTAAGGTATTAACAGTGATTATCTTTGGGTAGTAAGAATATGATGTTTTAATTTTCTTTTTGTATTTATGTCTTAATTCTCTAATTTTCTATAATGCACATTTATTGTCCTAAAGAGAGAATTTCTAAATACAAAAAGATTATTTTAATATTTCATTTTAAAGATACACTCTAGTTTACTTAATCTTTTCCACAATGGTGTATACCTGGCCTTTCCAAGGGGCCCTACAATGTGTTTATGCAGGTGTTTTTCGAGTTTTGGTTTGTTTGTTTGTTTTTCTCTTTAAAATATGTAGCAGTGAAGTGCTGCAACCACAAGCATTTGATATCACACCAACTGGCAGGTCAAGTTGTGCTGAGAGGTGAGAGGCACTGGGTGTGGGGGGGTGCCTTGAGGGTGACTCACAATCAGTTCTGCTTGTAGCTAAGTCACTGCAACCATCCTGGTCTGGCTATTGCTTACAGGAATGCTCCTAATGCTACCCAATATGCAGGATTTAAGTGACTTCTGGGAAGACAGGAGTAGTGACAAAGGTTTTGGATGGCCTTGAATCCTACACAAATAATCTGGCAATTAAAGAGATAAACAAAAATACATAGGAAAACTTACAAAGTAGACAAGAGAGTACCCCAAGTTCTCCAAACCCAAGCAAGTAGGCCCACCACCACGGCCACCAAGCCTGCATGGTGCCAGCATCTGTGGGAGGAAGGAAGAAGGTAAAGGAAACTGGAGAAACCCAGAAAATAAAAGACTCATGAAAGAAAATCACCTGAGAATCGAGGGCCTAACTAGAAGGAACATAAGAACAAATAACACGATAGTCAACGCCTTGAGAGAAATAGGAGGAATTTTTTTTTAATTATAGGGAATAAAAAAGATTTTTCTAAAAGTGACAAGTAGGTAGAAAAACATTCAGCATATGGGTAACAGGAGTATCTAGAGAAACAAACTAAAGTCAAGGAATAGAACAAATCCTGAAATCTATAATAGCAGAAAACTTACCCTAAATTTAAAAATTACACTGCAGTGTGCAACTGAGAGAATCCACCTGAAAGACCAAAGCCAAGATAGTCTGGTAAAATTATTGAATGTTAACAACAAATAAATAATTTCTTTGGGCAGTTGGGCACAAAGAACATGAAAGTACATCAAATAATAGGGACAGAAAGTCAGATTACCATTAATGTTGACAGCAATGCTTGCTCCCAAAGGAAGTGGAATAATCTGATGTAGGAGCAAAGAAAGAAAATGTGAGCCCACAATTATATCCAGCAAAATTACTTGCAAATTAAGAGATCACAGCACAGGGCATCCCTGGTAGCCTAAGTTAAGTCTCAGTGCTTTCACCGCTATGGCCTGAGTTCGATCCCCAGCCAGGGAGCTGACCCACATGGCGCAGCAGACCTCTCCTGTCTCACCCGCTGCTCCCCTCAGCAGTGTATTTCAGTCGATCTGCCTGTTCTGCTCCCCACTCTGTCTCTAGTGAATCCTCTCACTCCCCTCCTCCACCTCTAGCCTGCACCCCAGTTCTTCAATAAATAAATAAATAAATAAATAAATAAATAAATAAATAAATAAATAAATAAATTTTAAAAGAGAGAGAAATCACAACACCTACTAGGGCTTTCCCTAGTACCTCGGGAGCATTTTAAGTCCACATTCAGAGGAAGTCTGGAAGCACTAGAGGTGCCCTCGTCAATGAGAGTGAGGAGCCCTGGCCTCAGTGAGATGACTGAATGCACTCAAGTGACAACCGGGAATCCATGTTAATTGGCTCTCACCTTCCCATCTCCACACTTCCCTGGCTGGTTTGGGGAACCAGGCAAAGACAGAGATACATCCTGAGTGAATGAGTGTAGAGTAATTGGTACTTGCTATCTGGTAAGTGCCACAGCACTGATGCAGCAGTCACATGTGGACCTGGGTGCCATTCACAAGCATTTGGGTGCAGTGACAGCCTGAGTGGTACTGTGCATGTGCACCCACATCAAGGCAGATGACCCTAAACTCCAAAGGCTGTCATGCAGTGTCAACCTGTGGCCAAGTGAAACTCTTCCCTGCAGGAGTCAGACTCTGGCCTCTTCCTCCAGCAGGATCTGAGTTTAACCTCCACCAGGAACCAGTAGCCGCTGGTGCAGGATGGGAAGGTGCCTTGGACTTGGCACGTCCTGGGACAGTCCAAAAGTCGAGGTTCCCAGACATCTTCCTTGGACCACATAGTGGGACTCTCACCCCACTCCCTGTGTTGTTCCTCTCAAACTATCTCCAATCCAACCCCACACACACACACCAGGAAAATCTGATCTTCAAATCAACAAAAGCAGTGCAGCTGTTGCAGAGAAGTTCACTTTGGGTGCAGCTCGGCCTCGGTGAGTTATGTAATTGTGGAGCAGCTGAGTGGTGATGTTGTTCTAGGAATGCTGCAAGAAGCTACTCTTGTTCCCACTGCTTCAAAATTGCCACTGCATATCTCAGATCCGAGGTGCTGGCTGAGCATCCCCCAGGTAGAATGTTGACTGGGGCCGCCCAGACTCTGAAAAGCCCACAGACTGTGGTCCCCCAGGGAAGAGCATGATCACTCATCTGGGTGTCTAAGTTCCATCCATATTTCCCCTCACAACTAACTGGGGGTGAGAAAATCTCTAGAATATCATGGGTGGTACACTGGGTGGCCTTGAGCGTCCAGCCAGGAGGCCAAGCCCCCCTTCAAGAGCATGTCCCCACCAGCACCGCCAACCACTATCATGTTTGTCCCACAGCCCCATCTCTCCACCCAAGCAGAGGCCCCAAAGACGTCTTTCTCTTAGGCCTCTGTCTTCTGAGCTCTGATGGCAAGGGCCATCTTCCCAGTTCTGTAATCCTTATCCCACCCACCTGCTTTTTCATCTCACTCATTTTTACAAGACACTTCTAAGGCCAAACATCTCCCTCAGCCACCCCCGTTTGGCTCTCAGCATTGCCCTGTGATATCTCATCCCCAGCACGGTTATGGGACTTTCAGGAGAACCTCCAGGTTCCACTGACTCCTTGTTTACAGCCCTCTGCTCAAAGCGTATCAGGCGTGGGAACAGGGGTGAGCTGCAGCCATGCCTCCCATCGCCTGGCTGCTGACCCCAGGGGAGGGGGAAGACCTGAGATGCCCCCAGGAACAATGGGTGAAAAGCCAAAGCAGAGCTGAACCCCAGAGGCAGAGAAGGAGAAGCAGCACAGTCTTGGGATAAACCACCCTGGGTTTGAGTCCATTTATAAATGAGTTGAGAACACAAGTTTTTTATTTTTTTTTATAAATTTTATTGTTATATTCCCCATACAATTGCAGCCCCCCCATTCTGACCCCAATCCCTCCCCTCCCGCCCCCACCCCCCTAAAAGTGTCTCTGGTTCATAGTTTTTTGTTGATTTTGATTTTCACTTTCTTATAGTTATTCATTTTCCTGGTCCCTTATTTAAGTTTTCTAGATTCCTGCTATGAGTGAGACCAGCCGGTATTTTTCTTTTTCTTTTTGGCTTATTTCGCTGAGCATGATCCCTTCCAGCGCCATCCATGTTGCTGCAAATTGCATGTGTTTATCTTTTTTGAATGCTGAGTAATATTCCATGGTATATATGTACCACATCTTCTTGATCCAGTCATCTATTTTTGGGCATTTGGGCTGTTTCCAAAGTTTAGCTATTGTAAACAGTGCTGCTATAAACATAGGTGTGCAGGTGCTCTTTGGAATGGATGTTTCTGTGTCCTTTGGGTAAATACCTAGGAGTGGAATTGCTGGATCATATGGAAGCTCTATGTTTAGTAGGTCAAGAAATCTCCACACAGATCTCCATAGTGGTTGGACCAGTTTGCACTCCCACCAACAGTGCAGGAGAGTTCCTTTTTCTCCACAACCTCGCCAACATTTGTTGTTGCTAGTTTTTTTAATATGTGCCATTCTCACTGGTGTAAGATGGTATCTCATGGTAGTTTTGATTTGCATTTCCCTGATTACAAGTGATGTTGAACATTTTTTCATATGCCTGTTAGCCATTTGCATTTCCTCTTCAGAGAAGTTTCTTTTTAGCTCTTCTGCCCATTTTTTGACTGGATTATTTTCTTTGTTGTTGTTGAGTCTCATCAGCTCTTTGCAGATTTTTGTGATCAGTCCTTTATCATTAGTGTTGGGTGCAAAAATGTTCTCCCAGTCGGTGGGGTTTCTCTTTGTTTTTGTTATTGTCTCTTTTGCTGTGCAGAAGCTCTTTAATTTGATGTAGTCCCAGCTGTTCATCTTTGCCTTCACTATCACTGCTTTGGGTGATGTATCTGTAAAGATGTCTTTGATATGCAAATCACATAGTGTTTCGCCTATATTTCCTTCTATTTATTTTATGGTTTCAGGTCTTATGTCTAGTTCTTTAATCCATTTTGAGTTGATTTTTGTGTATGGTGTGAGGTAGTGGTCAAGCTTCATTCTTTTGCATGTAGCAACCCAGTTTCCCCAGCACCATTTATTGAACAAACTTTCTTTGCTCCAATGCATAGTCTTTGCTCCTTTGTCAAAGATTAGTTGACCATAAATCTGTGGGTTTATTTATGGATTTTCTATTCGATTCCATTGGTCTGTATGTCTGTTCTTGTTCCAATACCATGCAGTTTTGAGGATTATGGCTTTGTAGTAGAGTTTGAAGTCTGGGAGTGTAATGCCTCCATTCCCTTCTTTTTTTTTCAGGAGAGCTTTGGCTATTCGGGGTTTTTTGTGATTCCATATGAATTTCATCAATAATTGTTCTATTTCTTTGAAGAATGACATTGAAATTTTGATTGGAGTAGCATTGAATCTGTATATTGCTTTTGGAAGGATGGCCATTTTAATAATGTTTATTCTTCCAATCCATGAGCAGGGGATGTCTCTCCATTTCTTTGTGTCTTCTTCTATTTCTTTTAACAGTGTTTTATAGTTTTCTTTGTATAGGTCCTTTACCTCTTTTGTTAGATTTATTCCCAAATATTTGATTTTTTTTGTTTCAATAACAAAAGGGATGGTTTTTTTGATTTCTTCTTCTTCAGATTTATTGTTTGTGTATAGGAAGGCTACTGACTTTTGCATGTTGATTTTGTATCCTGCCACTTTACTGAACTGATTGATGAGTTGAATTAGCTTTTCTGTGGAGTTTTTGGGGTTCTCTATGTATAATATCATATCGTCTGCAAATAGTGATAGTTTGACTTCTTCTTTTCCTATTTGGATTCCTTGGATGTCTTTCTCTTGTCTTATTGCCCTGGCTAGGACTTCCAGTATTATATTGAAAAGCAGTGGTGAGAGTGGACATCCTTGTCTTGAGAACACAAGTTTTTTAAAGCTTCATGTTTTAAAGTTTCCAGTCTTCAAAATGTGGGTAACAATATCAAATTCATAGGGGTGTTACAGGGGTGAAATGAGATAGGAACAAGCACACAGCATAAGGACAGGCCTGGGATAAACACTGGTAGCCAAGTTTGCTGTGGTCATCATCGTGAACCGTTGTTCACATCTCTGAAGTCTCTTATCCAGAAATCCAGCTTGTATCGAGGACCACTTGAAAAAGAAGAGCAAAATTTTAAATCAGCGTGATTCAAAGAATTTACTCCCAGCCAACAGTTGTTAATGGCAGGAAACCTTGGGATTTCTTTCAAAATAGGATTCTATATTGTCAGGCTTGAGTGGTTTCTGAGAGAAAAGGTCTAAATTGTTCCTCAAGTTCCTCCAAGAGCCCCTATATTTCGATTCCATGATTCTTCAAATCTCCCTAATTAAATTGTCTGGTAATCACACTCTCAGCCCTCTCCCCACCCCACCCGCCCCTGTCCTTTCTGGGCATAGCAGCCATTCCATGCGCATTCCAGACCGGGGACACCTTCCACAGCCTGTTTGCAGTTCACCGCCCCACAACAATATGCTGTGCAGACTGCCTGCCCTGCTCTGCAGCCACCCCCTTTGTCTGAAGGCCAACTGGTAAAGGGCAGTTGGAATGTCCTCTAAGCAGACAAAAGACCTGCTCAAGTGTGCGACTATTTGGGGGCAACCCCCACTCCCTCCGCGGGTGGTTGGGGTCTGTGCTACCCAGAGCCAGCTGCTGAGTCCTAGGAAAAGAATAGAGCGGGCATGTGGGCTGGACAAAAGCCCCAGGCCTTGTGCCCCTGGCCAGCCTGCCACGCTGAGTATCCTCAGCATATGGGTCCCCAGGGCCCTCCCTCGTTTAACAATCATGACTTCCCTCTTTGGGAGACAACAGTATTTAGAGATCTTAAATGGGCCGTGAGACTAAATTAAATTCCCAAGACAGCCAGAACCAAGATGCTAATTGGCTGGACTCATGGTTCTTCCCCTTCATGAAACAGATTGGCTCATTTTTTCAGGGTGTAATTATTAATTGAAGCCATGAATAGAAAGAGATGGGAAGAACCTGTCACCTCTGCCTGGTAAATGTTAAAGCTTTGTTATTCACAGGCACAGTAGAGAACTGAGGACCCTGGGGGTGGGCACAAGTTAGATCCTACGTGTACAAACTGTGCCGGGTTGTTGCTTTTTCTCTGTAAAACTCAGTGAAGAGGCTGTTTACAAGGAACTGTTACCGTCAGACAAGGGGAGGCGGGCTGTGGAAGATAAGGGCCACATTCTCTCCGTTCACAACAAACTCAGACTTTGGAGAGGTCACCAAAAGTTGTATATGTACAAGTTAACGCAAAACAGAGTCCTTCATGCCACTTTTAACATATATTCCATTACTAGACCATACCTTCGACTTTATAAATAAATATTTTAAATAAATTCAATAGTTGTCTTGTGAACAAGTGTATTAAAGGCATTTATTTGTTAAATGCAAATAACTGCAATATGCCTTTACTTTTTGTTTAGTCATTTTTACCCCAATATTTTGTTCTGGAAAATCTCAAATACACAGAAAAGCTGAAAATGAACCCCCATACATTCTGTAACTGCTAAAATTTTGCTTCCCTTGCCCTGTCACAAATGTGTCCCTCTGTCCACCTTTTAATTCACCATCTAACTAGCTGACATCAGGGCCCTTCCTTAAACACTTCACTAACCAAAAGTTAATGTGTTTATGGGCTTTTTAGGTAAAACACATATAATGTCAGGCCCTGCTCAAAAGTGGCCAGTCCCCAAGTTTGAACAAATAGGTACACTAGGAGCCTAACCCAATCAAGATGCATGACATTTCCATCATCCAAGCAAGTTCTCTGGCCCTGGAGGGGCCACTCCCACTCGGGCCACTCCCACTCAATCCACTCCCACTCTCCAACTTACCTCCATATCCAACCCAGAGACAACTATGAATTTTTTCTCTTAGAGTCGGAAGTCATTTTTGCTATTAGTTTCTTAACGAATCTGGAACCTAAAAATAATAAAAGTGGTCCAGACCTCTCTCAACTTCTGTGAGATTCAGAGAACCACCTCACTGTTCTTAAGAAAAAAAAAAAAAAAATCACCAAGTCATCATCAATGCATCCCTCCAGGTCTAAGAAAGCATGAGTGCAAATTCCAAAACTCCCACTGGTTTTAAACCCCTGGGTACATGGTACATTTTCTTTTCTACAAACAAGAACATCAAACCTGACTGATTTTACTGTTTTTATGAGCTTCTTCAGAATAGGAAATTGGGTGACCACAAGCTCTTTTTACAAGCCATAGAGTTCTTTGACTCTTTTTGGATCAGGAATACAACCCACCCACCCCCCAAAAAGGAATACAACCCCAAATAAATTAGGGAATTGAAATGAATTCCAAATGTTTTTAGGCAAAAATCACTGATGAATACTAAAACGGGTGAAAGTTTGAGGCATATGAGGATATTTATTTACATAGTCTCAAAGTCTTTGCTCAGAAATTTAGCTTCACAAGGAAATATAGCAACCTGAAAGTGGAGAAGGCAGGCAGATACCACCTTAGGCAGTGATGAAAGTCAACAAACTTGTGATCAGACAAAATAACATCATGAAACCTCTGACGGGAGGCAGAGAAAGGGCACACCCCACTGCAGGGGTATTCGTGATCAACACTCATGACCTGAATCTAATCATAAAGGATCATCAGAAGAACCAAACTGAGAGGCATTTTACAAAATAATTTACTCTTAAAAGGTCAGTGTCATAGAATAAAAGGCTGAGAATTCACTCCAGGTTAAAGGAGATGACAAGTTATTCCCACGCATGATCAAAGATTTCTTGTGCTATAAAGAACATTAAGGGAACAAATGGCAAAATCCAGTAAGATATATGTTCCCTGCTCTTATGATCAGGAAAAAGCAAATCAAAACCACAATGAGATACCACTTCACTCCAATGAGAATGACCCATATAAATAAACCAGAAACAACAAATGTTGGTGAGGGTGTGGAGAAAAAGAAACTCTTTTTTTTATATAATAAATTTTATTTTTATATTCCCCATACAATTGCAACCCCCCCATTCTGACCCCAGTCCCTCCCCTCCCGCCCCCCACGCCCCAAAAAGTGTCTCTGGTTCATAGTTTTTTGTTGATTTTGATTTTCACTTTCTTATAGTTATTCATTTTCCTGGTCCCTTCTTTAAGTTTTCTAGATTCCTGCTATGAGTGAGACCAGCCGGTATTTTTCTTTATCTTTTTGGCTTATTTCGCTGAGCATGATCCCTTCCAGTGCCATCCATGTTGCTGCAAATTGCATGTGTTTATCTTTTTTGAATGCTGAGTAATATTCCATGGTATATATGTACCACATCTTCTTGATCCAGTCATCTATTTTTGGGCATTTGGGCTGTTTCCAAAGTTTAGCTATTGTAAACAGTGCTGCTATAAACATAGGTGTGCAGGTGCTCTTTGGAATGGATGTTTCTGTGTCCTTTGGGTAAATACCTAGGAGTGGAATTGCTGGATCATATGGAAGCTCTATGTTTAGTAGGTCAAGAAATCTCCACACAGATCTCCATAGTGGTTGGACCAGTTTGCACTCCCACCAACAGTGCAGGAGAGTTCCTTTTTCTCCACAACCTCGCCAACATTTGTTGTTGCTAGTTTTTTTAATATGTGCCATTCTCACTGGTGTAAGATGGTATCTCATGGTAGTTTTGATTTGCATTTCCCTGATTACAAGTGATGTTGAACATTTTTTCATATGCCTGTTAGCCATTTGCATTTCCTCTTCAGAGAAGTTTCTTTTTAGCTCTTCTGCCCATTTTTTGACTGGATTATTTTCTTTGTTGTTGTTGAGTCTCATCAGCTCTTTGCAGATTTTTGTGATCAGTCCTTTATCATTAGTGTTGGGTGCAAAAATGTTCTCCCAGTCGGTGGGGTTTCTCTTTGTTTTTGTTATTGTCTCTTTTGCTGTGCAGAAGCTCTTTAATTTGATGTAGTCCCAGCTGTTCATCTTTGCCTTCACTATCACTGCTTTGGGTGATGTATCTGTAAAGATGTCTTTGATATGCAAATCACATAGTGTTTCGCCTATATTTCCTTCTATTTATTTTATGGTTTCAGGTCTTATGTCTAGTTCTTTAATCCATTTTGAGTTGATTTTTGTGTATGGTGTGAGGTAGTGGTCAAGCTTCATTCTTTTGCATGTAGCAACCCAGTTTCCCCAGCACCATTTATTGAACAAACTTTCTTTGCTCCAATGCATAGTCTTTGCTCCTTTGTCAAAGATTAGTTGACCATAAATCTGTGGGTTTATTTATGGATTTTCTATTCGATTCCATTGGTCTGTATGTCTGTTCTTGTTCCAATACCATGCAGTTTTGAGGATTATGGCTTTGTAGTAGAGTTTGAAGTCTGGGAGTGTGATGCCTCCATTCCCTTCTTTTTTTTTCAGGAGAGCTTTGGCTATTCGGGGTTTTTTGTGATTCCATATGAATTTCATCAATAATTGTTCTATTTCTTTGAAGAATGATGTTGAAATTTTGATTGGAGTAGCATTGAATCTGTATATTGCTTTTGGTAGGATGGCCATTTTAATAATGTTTATTCTTCCAATCCATGAGCAGGGGATGTCTCTCCATTTCTTTGTGTCTTCTTCTATTTCTTTTAACAGTGTTTTATAGTTTTCTTTGTATAGGTCCTTTACCTCTTTTGTTAGATTTATTCCCAAATATTTGATTTTATTTGTTTCAATAATAAAAGGGATGGTTTTTTGATTTCTTCTTCTTCAGATTCATTGTTTGTGTATAGGAAGGCTACTGACTTTTGCGTGTTGATTTTGTATCCTGCCATTTTACTGAACTGATTGATGAGTTGAATTAGTTTTTCTGTGGAGTTTTTGGGGTTCTCTATGTATATTATCATATCATCTGCAAATAGTGATAGTTTGACTTCTTCTTTTCCTATTTGGATTCCTTGGATGTCTTTCTCTTGTCTTATTGCTCTGGCTAGGACTTCCAGTATTATATTGAAAAGCAGTGGTGAGAGTGGACATCCTTGTCTTGTTCCAGATCTTAATGGAATTGCTTTCAGCTTTTCACCATTGAGAATGATACTGGCTGTTGGCTTGTCATAGATGGCCTTTATGATGTTGAGGTATGTTCCTTGTATCCCAAGAATTTCAAGGGCTTTTATCATGAATGGGTGTTGCACTTTGTTGAAAGCTTCTCAGCATCTATTGATATTATCATGTGGTTTTTATATTTCTTTTTGTTGATGTGTTGGATAACGTTGATTGATTTTCGGATGTTAAACCATCCTTGTGTCCCTGGAATGAATCCTACTTGGTCGTGGTGAATTATCTTATGAATACATTGTTGGATTCTGATAGCTAAAATTTTATTGAGGATTTTTGCATCAGTGTTCATTAGGGAGATTGGCCTGTAGTTTTCCTTTTTTGTGTTGTCCTTATTCGGTTTTGGTATTAGTGTAATGTTGGCTTCATAGAATGTGTTTGGTATTGTCTCTTCCTTCTCAATTTTTTGGAAGAGTTTGTGAAGGATAGGCACCAATTCATCTCTGAATGTTTGGTAGAATTCGTTTGTAAATCCATCAGGTCCTGGGCTTTTGTTTTTGGGGAGGTTTTTGATTACCATTTCAATTTCGCTGCTTGTAATTGGTCTGTTTAGGTGTTCTATTTCTTCTTTATCTAGCTTTGGGTGATTGTAGAATTGTAGGAATTTGTCCATCTCCTCTAGATTGTTGAACTTGTTTCCATACAACTCTTCATAGTAGTTACTGATTATGCTTATTATTTCTGCTGTGTCCGTTGTGATTCTCCTCTTTCATTTCTGATCCTGTTTATTTGTGCTTTCTCCCTTTTTTCCTTTGTGAGCCTGGCTAGGGGTTTGTCTATTTTATTGATTTTTTCGAAGAACCAGCTCTTGGTTTCATTAATCTGAAAAAGAAACTCTTATACACTGTTGGTGGGAACGTAGAATGGCCCAGTTCTTACGAAAAACAGTTTGGAAGCTACTCAAAAATATTAAAAATAGTTATACCATATGATCCAACAATCCCACTCCCTGCATTTATCCAAAGGATGCAAAAATACTCATTCCAAGGGACATATGCATTCCTACATTCATTGCAGCACTGTTTGCAATACCAAAATTATGGAGACTATTTCGTTGATCCCAATGACAAGAACTAGATTAAGGATGTTGTGGTCCGTCCACATGTTGGAATACTATTTAGGTACAAAAAAATGTATGAGCTACTTCCATTTGTTACAACATGGATGTAATTAAAAGGGATTATGCTAAGTGAAATACGCCAGGAGAAAGACAAATGCCAGATAATTTAACTCATATGTGGAATATAGATTAAAAAAAAAAAAAGAATCAACAAAACTAAACCAAAATAAAGTCAATAAATATGATTGCAGAATTGAAGTTACTAGAGGGGGAAGTAGAGATAGAACAAGTGGGGAGGGTGCCCAATGATATGCAATAAAGGCATACGGGTGCCCAGGGATGGATGTGGGGTGCTGAGGTATATCTGAGGAGGTATGAACCTATTCCTCTAAATAATATACAGTACTGTAAATCAGTTACCTCAAAAAATAAAGTGGAAAAAAAAAACTACAACAAACACCCATGTTGATTTGGAGACACCTATATCAAAGAGAAATAACTTAAATACATGGCCAGCCATGAGACTAGATAAAGGCCAGGCTGCCTCTCCACACTGACACTGCTTTTGTTTTACAGACCTTGGTTGATTCATATAACTAGTCAGCTGGGACTGATCTGTATATTTCCTCTTTTTTTTTCTCTTTTTGTCTCTTTTCCCAAAATTTCTTATGATTAGAATGCATCAAAAAAGAGTAAGCCTGTAAAACCCTAGACCCCACAACTTCAGCCCTAATGAAACAGGCTGCTAGGACCCCTGTGCTCACTTGTCCTCCCCACCCCCCACATCACTATGACCCAGGTGTGCTGTGTAACTTCCAGATCTGGTAAATAATAAACACCTATTCTTTTCAATGCTTCTTCATGTTTATTACTAAAGGGCATTGTACAATCATAAAAAACCTAAAGGGATAGTCTGGTCATAAAATCAAGAAGTTGTGACCAACAAAATCAGACATTTCTCTAAAGAAGATGTACAAATAGCAAACAAGCATGTGACAAAATGCTCAACATCATGAGACATGGGTGAAATGCAAATGAAAACCACAATGAGATGCCATTTCACTTCCATTGGGATGGCTAAAATGAAAAAAAGAAAAAAGATGAACTGTTGGTGAGGATGTAGAGAAATAGAAACTTTGTACATCACTACTGGGAATGTAAAATGGTGTTGCTGCTGTGAAAAACAGATGGTTAGTTCCTCAAAATGTTAATAAAAGAATTACGATCTGCCATTCCATTTCTGCATATAAACTCAAAAGAATTGAAAACACACAAATCAGTATTCACTCAGAATGAGCACGGCAGCACTATTCACAATAGTTAAAAGGTGGAAACAACCCAAATGTCCATCAACTGATAAATGAATAAACAAAATCCAAACAATGGAATATTGCTCAGACATAAAAAGAAATGAAGCAATGACACAGGCTACAATGTGGATGAACCTCAAACACATTATGCTACGCGAAAAAAGTCAGATCAGAAGGGCATACACTGGAAGTTCCCATTTATTGGAATATCCAGAATAAGCGAATTCAGAGACAAAAAGCAGGTTAATGATTGCCGAAGGCTGCAGGAGGGAGGAATGGAAAGTGATTGCTCTTGCTTTTCTTTTTGGACTAATGAAATGTTTTAAAACTAGCTAATAGTGATGGTTGCTTAACTCTGCAAATATACTAACAATCACTGAATTGAACATTTAATAAGGTGAATTTTATGGTTGGTGGATTACATATCAGTTGAGACTGTTATAAAATAACAAGGATCTTTTGTACACAACCACAAATGCAATTGTTAAAATTAGGATACATAGGAAAAATGAGAAAGCTCTATAAGAAATATCAGACTCAATTAGAAGAGGAAACATAAGGATAGTGAGTATTGAAGAAAGTAAAGAGAGAGAGAGAGAAAGGGAGCAGACTGTAGTCAAAGAAATAATAACTGAGAATTTCCCAAGCCTAAGGAATGAATTAGTATGGCTGTTGAAGAAGCATAGAGTTCACCCAAAATTTTAAATGCAAAAGGACAGACACCAAGACACATCATTGTTAAATTAACAAAAATCAAAGACAGAAAAAAAACTGGTATAGATTTTGTTTTTACACATTTTTGCACATAATGAAAGTGAAAACTCAGAGAAATTCAGTTCCATCTCACTGTCACAAAGCAAGTAAGGTGCAGAGGTAGGGCAAGAGCCCAGAGCTCACTTAAACACCACAGTGGTAGGAGAAGTGAGTGATTTGTACATTTGAGTCTTCTATTTCTGAAATTCTATCTTGTGCCCCAATCCAGAGACACTGAAAAGGAGACTAGGCTCAGGCAATTACACTGCAGTTTCCTATCAAATACACACATCCTCCAGGGCTCTCCACAAGCCAAGCCCACCAAGTATTTCAGGCCCAACAAGCTCCCTCTAGTGTGGCAACTCAGAGTGCTTGCCTAGAGCCAGAAAAGCTAAGAAAGGCAAGGAATAAGTTTGGGCAGGATTGTCTTTGTATATCAGTTTCCTGATCTGTAAAATGAAACTAATAATTGTCTCAGGAATTGATTAAAAGAGTATACGTATCGAAGTGAAGAGACTTAGCAGACAGGATCTGAACCAAGTGTTTAAAGTAGACGTCATTGCTGCAGACTGTGTGAACCCAGCAGAAGGCTCACCGAGGAGACCGAGGTTAAGCTGGGAGGCTTGCCCACGCCGGGCACCTTCTAGCCTGCAGTTCCAGCCCAGAGGGGAGCAGCACCCACCGCTGGGACAGACCGGGCTTGCAGGGGAGCGCGTTCCCGCATCGCCATTTTGCAGCAGGGACCTTTCTTGCTGGAGACTGTGTGAACCCAGCAGAAGGCTCACCAAGGAGACAGAGGTAAGCTGGGAGGCTTGCCCATGCCAGGCGCCTTCTAGCCTGCAGTTCCAGCCCAGAGGGGAGCAGCACCCACCACTGGGGCAGACCGGGCGTGCAGGGGAGCGCGTTCCCGCATCACCATTTTGCAGCAGACACCTTTCTCTGCTGGAGACTTGTGAACCCAGCAGAAGTTCCCCAGAGGAGCCAGTGGTGAGCTGGGAAGGTCGCCCAAGATGCCAGCCAGTACCAGCAACACAGTGTCACAAGGATTACGGCAAATTAGAAAACAGGCAGTAGGGAGTAGAAAAACCACATGCAACCCAGCAACTCCTCAGCAAAAAAGCACACCGCAAAAAGAAAACCATCTACCATATTGCAACGACAGTAACTTGGAAGAACTTCTGAGCCTTCGAGATAGAGAATTTAAAATTGCTGTGATTAAAAAACTGACAGAAGTCATAAAGGAAAACAATGATAAGGGGAAAATAATTAATGACCAGAAGAATGAAATTGAGTCCCTAAAGAGGGAAGTAAAAGAAATGCAGGAGATCAAAGAATTAATGGAGACGCTAAAGAACTCTGGGAAAAGCAATGAAAGCAGAATAGATGAAATGGAAGAACGAATAAGTACTCTTGAAGACACAGAAATAAAAAGAACTAAAAAAGAAAAGGAAGGAGAAGTACGAAGGAAAAAGACCAAAGAAAGACTTCGGGAACTATCTGACTCCATGAGGAAAGGAAATATAAGAGTTATAGGAATCCCAGAAGGAGAGGAGAGAGATGTAGGAACAGAGAAAATATTCATGGATATAATTGAAGAGAACTTCCCAAACGCGAAGAAGGATCTGAAAATTGATATACAAGAAGCAAGAAGAACACCAAACTTCCATGACGAAAGGAAAAATACAGCAAGACACATAATAGTAAAGCTCCCAAGAATCCAAGACAAGGAAAAAATAATGAAACTAACAAGAGGGAAGAAACAGATAACATTCAAAGGGAAACCAATCAGACTGACATCAGACTTCTCTGAAGAAACACTACGGGCAAGGAGAGAGTGGAGGGACATAGTCAACAGACTCCAAGAAAACAGATGCCAACCAAGAATACTCTATCCCACAAAGCTCTCCCTCTTCTTTGAAGAAAGAATAAGGACCTTCCCAGACAAACAGAAACTCTGGAATTTTATTACGACTAAACCCCCACTCCAAAAAATACTACAAGGAGTCCTAAAGCCAGAACCTCAGAGGGACGAATAACAACAAAAGAAGGCCATAGAAAGTTATTAAAAGAATAAATAAATAAAATCAAAGGAAAGACAAACACAATGGCAAATACAGATGCTAACATATCAATACTAACTCTAAATGTAAATGGACTAAACTCTCCAATAAAAAGACACAGAGTTGCAGGCTGGATTAAGAAACAAAACCCAACCTTTTGCTGTCTCCAGGAAACACATTTAGCTGCAAAAGATAAAAATAGACTCAAAGTTAAAGGATGGAAAACAATTCTACAAGCAAATGGACCAAAAAAGAAGGCAGGAACAGCTATACTCATATCAGATAAAACAGATTTCAAACTTAAAAAGATAAAAAGAGACCCCAGTGGTCATTACATTATGATCAAGGGGACAATACTTCAAGAAGAAATAACACTCATTAACATATATTCACCAAACGAAGGAGCACCAAAATATATCAGACAACTATTGGCATCTCTGAAAACAGACATCAGAGAAAACACATACGTAGTGGGAGACTTCAACACACCACTATCAACAATGGATAGATCAACAAGACAAAAAATAAGTAAAGACACTAAAGCTCTAAATAAGGATCTAGAGTGCTTGGGCTTAACAGACATATATAGAACACTAAACCCAAAAAAATCTGAGTATACATTTTTCTCAAGCGCACACGATCATTCTCTAGGATCGATCATATACTGGGGCACAAGACAAACATCAACAGATACAACAAGATTGAAATCATACCAACCATCTTTTCTGACCATGAAGGCATCAAACTAGAAATAAACCATAAAAAGAAGGCAAGGTACTCTCCTACCTCATGGAGATTGAAACCCACACTACTGGAAGTCCACTGGACTAACGAGGAGATAAAAGAAGAAATTAAAAAATTCTTTGAATTGAATGACAAGGAGGACACCAATTTCCTAAATGTATGGAATGCAGCAAAAGCAGTAATAAGAGGAAAATATATAGCAATAGATGCTCACATCAAGAAACAAGAAATAACTCAAAGAAACAACCTAATCTCAAAGCTCAAAGATCTAGAAAAAGAACAACAAAAAAACCCCAAAACCAGCAGAAGAAAAGAAATAATAAAAACCAAAGCAGAAATAAATGAAATCGAAACTAAAAAAACAATCCAAAAGATCAATGACACCAAGAGCTGGTTCTTCGAAAAAATCAATAAAATAGATAAACCCCTAGCCAGGCTCACAAGGGCAAAAAGGGAGAAAGCACAAATAAATAGGATAATAAATGAAAGAGGAGAAATCACAACAGACACAGCAGAAATCAAAAGAATAATTAATAACTACTATGAACAGTTATATGGAAACAAGTTCAACAATCTAGAGGAGATGGACAAATTCCTACAACTCTACAATCACCCAAAGCTAGATAAAGAAGAAATAGAACACCTAAACAGACCAATTACAATTAGCGAAATTGAAATGGTAATCAAAAACCTCCCCAAAAACAAAAGCCCAGGACCTGATGGATTTACAAATGAATTCTACCAAACATTCAGAGAAGAATTGGTGCCTATCCTTCACAAACTCTTCCAAAAAATTGAGAAGGAAGGTATAATACCTAACACGTTCTATGAAGCCAACATTACACTAATACCAAACCCAAACAAGGACAACACAAAAAAAGAAAACTATAGGCCAATCTCCCTAATGAACACTGATGCAAAAATCCTCAATAAAATTTTAGCTATCAGAATCCAACAGTGTATCCATAAGGTAATTCACCACGACCAAGTAGGATTCATTCCAGGGACACAAGGATGGTTTAACATCCGAAAATCAATCAACGTTATCCAACACATCAACAAAAAGAAATATAAAAACCACATGATAATATCAATAGATGCTGAGAAAGCTTTCGACAAAGTGCAACACCCATTCATGATAAAAGCCCTTGAAATTCTTGGGATACATGGAACGTACCTCAACATCATAAAGGCCATATATGACAAGCCAACAGCCAGTATCATTCTCAATGGTGAAAAGCTGAAAGCAATTCCATTAAGATCTGGAACAAGACAAGGATGCCCACTCTCACCACTGCTTTTCAATATAATACTGGAAGTCCTAGCCAGAGCAATAAGACAAGAGAAAGACATCCCAGGAATCCAAATAGGAAAAGAAGAAGTCAAACTATCACTCTTTGCAGATGATATGATAATATACATAGAGAACCCCAAAAACTCCACAGAAAAACTAATTCAACTCATCAATCAGTTCAGTAAAGTGGCAGGATACAAAATCAACACGCAAAAGTCAGTAGCCTTCCTATATACAAACAATAAATCTGAAGAAGAAGAAATAAAAAAAACCATCCCTTTTATTATTGAAACAAAAAAAAATAAAATATTTGGGAATAAATCTAACAAAAGAGGTAAAGGACCTATACAAAGAAAACTATAAAACACTGTTAAAAGAAATAGAAGAAGACACAAAGAAATGGAAAAACATCCCCTGCTCATGGATTGGGAGAATAAACATTATTAAAATGGCCATCCTACCAAAAGCAATATACAGATTCAACGCTATTCCAATCAAAATTTCAATGTCATTCTTCAAAGAAATAGAACAATTATTGATGAAATTCATATGGAATCACAAAAAACCCCGAATAGCCAAAGCTCTCCTGAAAAAAAAAGAAGGGAATGGAGGCATTACACTCCCAGACTTCAAACTCTACTACAAAGCCATAATCCTCAAAACTGCATGGTATTGGAACAAGAACAGACATACAGACCAATGGAATCGAATAGAAAATCCATAAATAAACCCACAGATTTATGGTCAACTAATCTTTGACAAAGGAGCAAAGACTATGCATTGGAGCAAAGAAAGTTTGTTCAATAAATGGTGCTGGGAAAACTGGGTTGCTACATGCAAAAGAATGAAGCTTGACCACTACCTCACACCATATACAAAAATCAACTCAAAATGGATTAAAGAACTAGACATAAGACCTGAAACCATAAAATAAATAGAATGAAATATAGGCGAAACACTACGTGATTTGCATATCAAAGACATCTTTACAGACACATCACCCAAAGCAGTGATAGTGAAGGCAAAGATAAACAGCTGGGACTACATCAAATTAAAGAGCTTCTGCACAGCAAAAGAGACAATAACAAAAACAAAGAGAAACCCCACCAACTGGGAAAAAATTTTTGCACCCAACACTAATGATAAAGGACTGATCACAAAAATCTGCAAAGAGCTGATGAGACTCAACAACAACAAAGAAAATAATCCAGTCAAATAATGGACAGAGGAGCTAAAAAGAAACTTCTCTGAAGAGGAAATGCAAATGGCCAACAGGCATATGAAAAAATGTTCAACATCACTTGCAATCAGGGAAATGCAAATCAAAACTACCATGAAATACCATCTTACACCAGTGAGAATGGCACATATTAAAAAAACTAGCAACAACAAATGTTGGCGAGGTTGTGGAGAAAAAGGAACTCTTCTGCACTGTTGGTGGGAGTGCAAACTGGTCCAACCACTATGGAGAGCTGTGTGGAGATTTCTGGACCTACTAAACATAGAGCTTCCACAGGATCCAGCAATTCCACTCCTAGGTATTTACCCAAAGAACACAGAAACATCGATTCCAAAGAACACCTGCACCCCTATGTTTATAGCAGCACTATTTACAATAGCTAAGCTTTGGAAACAGCCCAAATGCCCAAAAATAGATGACTGGATCAAGAAGATGTGGTACATATATACCATGGAATATTACTCAGCATTCAAAAAAGATAAACACATGCAATTTGCAGCAACGTGGATGGCGCTGGAAGGGATCATGCTCAGTGAAATAAGCCAAAAAGAAAAAGAAAAATATCGGATGGTCT
This sequence comes from Talpa europaea, assembly GCF_964194135.1. Taxonomy (NCBI): domain Eukaryota; kingdom Metazoa; phylum Chordata; class Mammalia; order Eulipotyphla; family Talpidae; genus Talpa; species Talpa europaea. The sequence continues at coordinate 40,383,791 of NC_140078.1, forward strand.
CACTCATAGCAGGAATCTAGAATACTTAAAGAAGGGACCAGGAAAATGAATAACTATAAGAAAGTGAAAATCAAAATCAACAAAAACTATGAACCAGAGACACTTTTGGGGGGTGGGGGGCGGGAGGGGAGGGATTGGGGTCAGAATGGGGGGATTGCAATTGTATGGGGAATATAAAAATAAAATTTATTAATTAAAAAAAATAAAGTAGACGTCAGCAATAATGAAACAGCAGGCACCTGATACAAGGTGCTGGGAGGGGCACCCCTCATCTGTGGCATCACTACAAACAGAACCTGAACTGAATAGTGAAGAAACAGAAGGTATTCTATAAAGCAACTGGCTTTTCAAAAATGGCCAGGTAGTGAAATACAGAGAAAAGCAGAGCAACTCTTCTAGATGGAAAAAGACTGGAAGAGACAGTCTGAAAGAGATAACAGACTGAAAGAGACTGTATCTTGGACCAGGAAGGAAGAAAGGGAAAAGCAGACTTTTGTTTGCTTTGTATTTGCTAAAAGGCACTATTGCCACCATCAGTGATACTTATAGTGTATGGATATGAGGGTTGCCTTGTATCAGTGTTAAGTTTCTCATTTGATGAGTGCACTGTGGCTCATCTGACAGTACAAGAATGTCTTAGCAAGAAGGCTAATTACAGCTATTAAACTAAGTACTTAGAGTTGTTCTACATAGTCTATTATATATAATTTACTTGCCTAACTGTTTAGCAGAGAGGTGTTTGATCTTTGAGGGCATTATGTTTTTATGACATTTATAAGGTCTAATATACTGGCATAAATTTTATTTGACAGGCATTGATTTAGATTTGAGTTTGCCAGTTACTGTGCCAAGTAGAGAGGCAGAAAGGAGTTCTATGTCCAGAACCTCGGAGTTTGTCTATTCTAGTGGGAGAGGTTTCAGGATGCCTTAAAGTGAAGAGAAAGAGGGCTACTGAGTACTGATTAGCAAGACAAGAATGACAAGGGAAAAAAAATAGTTGGTGGGAAAAAGTAGTGAGACCAAAAAGGCTCTGTTTAAAATTAATTTCTGGCATCCTTAAACAGAGTACCTCTCCTCATCAGTCAGTTGTGGTTACCTGGAAGGAGTTGTAACAGGGAGGGGACAACAGGGAATTGGAGTCAATGAGGGCTTGGTGCTCCACAGTCCGCAAAACATCATCGAGACCTCCATGTAAGACTTGTGCACTTTGCCACATGTCAAGTTTATTATAGCTCAATTTTTAGAGCTTTTTAAAAATGTATTCTCTCTGTATATGTTGATATACAGTCTTTGATGGGAGGGGGGAGTTTCAATAAAGGGGATATCTACACATCTGTGCTTACCAATCCCTGGACATCAACAGAATGAAATAGTAGAAATGAGTAAAGCATTTACAACAGGGGAGAAGAGAAGTGGATGGCATAGGCCTGGAGCTGGAAGCATATGTGGGAAAAGAAGCCAAAAAATTTTTAAAGTGAGGGGGAATCTAAAGCATGGAGAAAGTAAATGCTTCCATTTAAAGCACTTAGAGCTAACAGTTTTGACAGATGAGGTGTCTGCCAATGCATGATGTTAGAAGATTAGATGAGGAATCTGGATTGGGAACTGCTTTTAAATCTTGTTTTTCTCAGTAAACTAAACACAACTGAGCACCCTGTCAGACCTGTAGTTTAGTTTTATATCAGATTTTAAACTCAGCCAAGTGCCTATGAATTTATTAAAATTGGTAGGCATTTACATACACACAAATACAGATACATGTGGCCATGAGAGTTCAAGATACACATTAAACCTTGGAAGCCGAATTTTTGGACGAAACTCCTCCTCCACCACCACCACCACCTCCAGTTTCTGATAGTATGCTGCCACCTAGTGTCCTTCAACAAACTGACACCAAATGGAATAAATAAGGATGAGGCTGAGTCACTTTATTAAGATTGAAAAATATGTTAGGAATCAGTTTATACATATGCACATATGCTTATGTATGTGCAAAATGCCTTTGGAAAATACAAACAAGTTGTTAATATCAAGTTGCCTCCAAAAAGAGTAACTGGGTTGCTGGGGAAATTATCACTACATATTATTTTGTATCTTTTAAATTTTTAGCCATAAAATATACTAATAATTGAAAACATTCAGTAAGAATTTAAAAAGAAAAATATGTTTATCAAATTCTGCAGGTTTATTGACTGGGAGGCCACCTTCATTCATTGATTTGTATAATTTAATTACATATTAAATGTTTCCTATGTGCTGGGCACTATCTGGAGGAACAAGGGTAAAGAAACCAGAAAAATTCCTGCTCCCCCAGAGTATAGACCCCATGAGACTAGCCTTGAACAGCAAATATTGAGGATTGAAGAGCCTTGCGAACCTGGGCCCTAGGATGACTGACTGCGTGGAGCAGAATTCCAGCCTCAGGTGAATGCAATGGGGAACAATTGTCTTCTATATGCTTCAAATCTATGCAGGGTCTTTAGTTTTATCCTAATAAATATAAAACTTCAACAAAATCAGTCAGTTACTGGGAAGAATAATAAAATTTTTAAATTTTCGGGAAAGTTGATCAACAAAAAGAGAGGTTACAAATAAACTTTATTATGAGTAAAAGGGAGGCTATAACTGCAAATGCTAAGAATAGATAATGTGGCTGATTTCATGCTAATAAACTTTAAAACTTAGGTGAAATGGGCTAGAAATGGAATCACCAGTTTAAAAACATTTCACTTAAACAACAGGCATATTCCATCAAATATACAAGGAATAGAAAATTCAAAATAAACGCCAGATTAGAAGATTGAAAAGAGAAAATCAACAACAAAAAACGAAAAGTAAACCTACTGAGAGAAGATATTTATAACTCACGAACATGTGACCAAGGATTAATCAGTCAAAATATGTGAAGAACTCATTCAGCTCAGCAACAAAAAAACGAACACTTCAATTTAAAAAATAGGCAGGAGATCTGAATGGACACTAGTTCAAAGAAGACATAAAGCTGGCCAACAGGCATCAGCATCAATTATATTGATGCAAATCAAAACTACAATGAGATATCACTGTGAGGATGACTCTTTTCGAAAGGACAAGAAACACGAGTTAGCAAGAATGTGAAGAAAGGGGAACCCTTATGCACTATTGGGGGAAATGTAAATTGGTGCAGCCACTGCAGAAAATAGTATGAAGGCCCCTGCAATTAAAAATAGGACTACTATATGATCCAACAATTCCACTTTTTTAAAAATCTACCAATACTTGTTTATTGGTTTTTAAATTTAACAACCAATTAGAAATAATGTGTGGAGCATTTAACTACTGTTACCAAAAAGACTGGAGGATGACAGAGTCAGGGCTCAGGGCTTTGACAGGGGAGCTTCAAGAAGAACCTAAAGACACCTCCCATGGTGTACTGGGAAGGGAAGTTGTGATGCCAACACCCAGTGTTCGTGTGGAACAATTCCATTTTTTAGATATTTATCCAGATGTGAAAACACTAAGTCAAAAAATATATGCACCATTATGTTAATTAAAGCATTATTTATAATTGCCAAGACAGAGAGACAACCTAAGTACCCCAAAACAGATGAATGGATAAAGAAAATGTGTTGTATATACACAATGGAATATTGTTCAATCAAAAAAAAAATGAAACTTTGCCTTTTAGACAACATGAATCAACCTAGAGTATATTATGCTAAGTGAAATAAATTAGAGAAAGGAAAATAAAGAGCCAATGTGGAGTATTGAAAAAAAATAAGTAAAACAAACTCTTAGATATAGATTGATGGTTACCAGAAGAACAAGGAATTGGAAGACGCAAAAAGGGTAAAGGGGGCAATTATATGGTGATGGATAGAAACTAGACTTTTGGTTGTGATCACTTTGTAGTGAATACAGATGGTCAAATCATAATGCTGTATGCCTGAAACATGTTATAAAACAATGCTACCTCAATTTAAAAAATAGTATACCAGGCCTCCCTGGTGGCATAGCGGGTTGAGCGCAGCGCTGTGAAGCTGTCCGCAGCCTCTGCAGCACCGGTTCGATTCCCAGCCAGCCAGGGAGATACCCACATGGTGCGGCAGACCTCTCCTGTCTCCCCACTGCTCCCCTCAACAGTGTATTTCAGTCAGTCTGCCTGTTCTGTTGCCTGCTCTGTCTCTAGTGAATTCTCTCACCCTCCCGCGCCTCTGGACTATACCCTAGTTCTTGTATAAATAAATAAATCTTTAAAAAAATAGTATACCAATAATTATGGATGTGATAAGTGCTATGAAGGAAATAACATGAATGGTGAAAAAGTACAGATCGGGGGTAGGCTATTCTATATAAAATGGTTTGCAGAGATAACATTTGAGCTGAATCGTCAGTGAAAAAGAATGTATGTCTCAGTCTGTTTGGGCTGCTAGAACAAAAATACCATAAACTGGGTAGCTTATGGATACTTATTTTTCATTGTTCTGGAGGCTAGGAATTCCAAGATCTGGGCACCAGCAGATTGTATCTAGTGAGAGCTTACTTCTTCAGAAAACTGTCTTCGCACTGTAACCTTACATGCAGAAGGGACAAGGGATTTCTCTGGAGCCTCTTTTATAAGGGCACTAGTTCCATTTCTGTCCCAGAGGCCTCATCTCCTAATACCTCAACTTGAGGATTAGGGTTTCAATATATGAGTTTAAAGAAGACACAAACATTCAGACCACAGCAATTTACTAAGGAAGAGCTTCCAAGCAGTAAATGTAATAGCATATGCAAAAGCCCATGTCAGCAATACAGACAAATTCCAGAAGTATGGTGTAAGATATGTTGTGCGTTTGTTAACAGGGTGGTCCCCAGGAAAGGGGGAGGTTCCAGGTTTCCTGCCCCACCCAAAAGGAGGCTGGAGTTGATCAGGGAGAGAAGAAGCTGCAGAGGAGACTGAGGAAGGGAAGAAGCAGGATGGAGTGCCAGAAGGAGACCTGGAGGAGGCACAAGGAGCCAAGAGACACATGAAGAAACTACACTTGCCTTTTGGTCGTGGACTGGGTGAAACAGACGTGGGTGAGAGACCCTGGGGGAGGACAAAAATGGCAGGTTTTGCTTGATTTTGATTTTGCTCTTTTCCTCCCAGACTTGTCTGGTTGTTTCTGATCCTTTTCTGTGGGTCCCCACTGGAAGATGCTTTAGACTTGCAGACTTTGGGGCCTTGCTCTGGGCCAATCCTGCTTGGGTGGACTCTTACCCATGAGGGGATGGGTAACTTGGGGTGCTTGATTTAGAAACTATATTCTTTGCCTTTCCTGTATTATTTACTAATTGTATTAAAGTTCCTTTTCATTAAAGTCTCATATATTTTGTGTTGATGCTGCACATGGCAGAATCTATTTAGAGCAGGCGGGTTTGCGGGGTATGGGCTGCCCTCTCCCTGCCCTGTAACAGGCTGATGTAGACACTAGGGCACTAACAATTCCAACAACAGAAATTTCAAAATATTAGAATAAATGTAAAATAAAACTGTATATGAAGTAGATTTTTGTAACAATTGGAACAGTTAAGATCCACAGATCTGTCAAGACTCCACTCATGAAAAAGTGGGGAAACCCAATTCTTGTACACTGCTGTGGGCATGTAAGTTGTGCGATAACTTAGGGGCAATTTAGTATATATATTGAATATTTTTTTAAGGTGGGGGAGATATCCTTTATCATAGCAATTTCTCTTCTAAGAATTTTTCCTAGGGATATACCTACATGAGCACACAGAGATGTTCCTCAGGGTCCTGTACCAGTGCAAAATGGAACAAGAGGCCACATGGGCTAACTGCTGTGTAAACACCAAATCTCACTGGTTTGACCTGGTGAAGGAGGATAGTATCCCAGGGGCACTGGAGGCCACAGGGTGACCCAGTAGGGTGACATGCCCACTCTGCCCAGTCCCAGTCTATAGTCCATCTGGTTAGCAGCTACTTATTTGAGAATTGTCACCATCTTGATAATAACGTTAAGACCATTGATCAGGAGCCCACAGGCTCTCCCCAGCCAGGCCTTTAAGGAGCACACCCACTCCTCGTTGGCCAGACGCTGTCACATGAGCAGCCCAACATTAAGGGAAGCTGGTATGGGGGCTCTGGCTCTGGTGGGAAGGAGGGTACTTTAGGGGTCATCTGAGCATCTCCTACCACCAAGATCCTTGGGGCCCTCCGCCAACCTCTCCCAAGTCAGGAGCCTGTATTTTCTATACTGTATTGCCTTAAAAAAAAAAAAAAAAAAAAAAAAAGTAGACTTAGGTGAGGAGGTACTCAAGGAAAGATTTTTAATTCCACAGGCTAGTTAAGGTCAAAGTTGTGCATTGTGCTGGTAACTCCTGGGCCGGGCACAACAGACCCCGTGACGCCGCGCCGTGAGGAACTCCCATAAACTGGCCCAGGAGTTGCCTCTGGCTGGCCAGGGCCACACAGGCCGCTGGTAACCCGGCACCGCTACTGGGCCACCGCGGACAGCGGGGAGAGACCCCCGCGCCTGCGCAGTGGGCCCGCGACGCCCCGCCGCGACTCCGCGCCTGCGCGGTAAACTCGCGCCGCCCCGCCCGGCCGGTGTCTGGACGTGCACGTGGGCGGGGCCCAGGCTCGCGGGATCCCAGGGCCTGTTTCCCCCGCTGAGGCCGCCGTGAAGCCGGCGGAGCCCGGGCAGTGCGAGAAGGGAAAGGCGGCTTGGGTCGCTCGCCGGCCCGCTCCCCGGGGAACAACACCTAACAACGTGGGAGGGAGAGGGAGGCCTTGCGAGGTAAGCGGGGGGCGCGTGCGGGACCGGCGGGGTCTGCCGGGTCTGGGCGAACTGACTGCACGTGGGCCTCCCGCTTACCGCTGTGCTGTGCCCCTGGGGAGGGGCCTGCAGTGGGGAGAGTAGGTGCCCTCTGGGTGCAGACCCACGCGCGTGGCACCTCCTCCTTCTCGAGCGGTAGCGCCCAGGGGTGGTGTCAGGGTCACTTGCACCCAGTCTTTCCTCCTGCCGTTTCCTGACCCGCTCCTAGACCTCTCTGAGTCTCTGAACATGAGAATTATGTTCCTTGTTGTGGCAACTAGGTAGGTCTGAGAGCAGGAGTCTCTTCCTGTAGTCCTGATGCATTCATTCATTTAGCCAGATTTGGGGATCCAGCTGCTAGGCAGGCCCCTTCCCTCGCAGCCGCACAGACCAGTTGCAGAGCCCAAGGAGCAAGTTCAGACAGTAATTGAAAATGTGAGGACAGTGAGCAGGCACTGGAGTGATGACCAGGAGAACAGCTTGGGGAGTGGTCTGGGTAGTCTGCCAGAGCTGACCAATGAGCCACAAGTTCTCCTGGCTGCAGGAGAGAGGCCCTGAGGTGGACAGAGCTGGACACCATACTGGAGTCCATTAAACAGCCAGGAGGATGTGGAAAAGCTGGGAGGGATGGGCAGGGGACCGTGGAAGGAAGGGCAATTTTTATTTTAACTGCTGCTGGAAGTCACAGAATGGTTACAAGGGCTAAAGGAAAGCCTGAATTGCTCTGTAGACAGGGTGGCCATAGATAGTCCTCTATCCTGGGTCCCCACCCAGAGACATCAGTCAACAGGAAGTGATTGAGAACTTCCACACATCTGTATTAAGTATTATGTGTATTCAACCTACATCCTTCAAGATGCAAGGAGGTCCTAGCCCATAGCCCCCCAGTGACAGAATCTGAAACTTGTAGGAGTGGATAGTCATTGTAATTGCAAGGGTTCTCTGACCCTTTCTGAAAGAGTGATGATGGGTGGTGGGATTAGGGTTCGTTTGGGGGTTTTCCAGTTGTTGGTGTTACCAGTGTGTTAACAAGGTTCATGAAAAGTCTGGCAAGCATGATGGTACAAATCCAGAAACTGGTTTTAGTCCCCCTACTCCTGTCTTCAGAAGCATCCGTTGGTTAATATGGTATGTGTCTGTATCTCCTTTCTGCTACCTCCTATGAAAAACCAGAGAAATGGACAAGGACATAAAGAGGTCAGAAGAGTTTCCCTCCCACTTAGCCTATGAAAAGGAAACAACAGGTGGTGTTGACAGGGCTGATTGGCATATAGGTTTTTGCAGAAAGAAAAGAAAAGCCCTTTTAGCCCACCAGGAGAATAAGTAGTGGTATGCTTAGGTTTTGAATAGCTTTTAAGCGCATGTGGCAGTCATTTTATACTCATGACGCTTACGTACTTTGAAAGCCTTGAAGAAACTGACAACAAGCAGCAATCACCTGTCCACATCAGGTAGAGTTTGTAATCTCTGAGAACTGAACTGCTGTCCCCAGTTCCATAAAGAGGTCTGGAAGAGCTTCCCTTCCACTTCAGCCTGTGAAAAGGAAACAGCAGGTGGTGTTGACAGGGCTGACTAGAATATAGGTTTCTGCAGAAAGAAAGAAAAGTCCTTTTAGCCCACCAGGAGAGTAAGTAGTGGTATGCTAGTAGCTTAGGCTTGCTAGCCAGAAGCTGAGGCGGGCACCAACCTCTGCACTACTGCTCCATACCCAGGGTCTCTTCTCTGACCCCTCTCTCCCTCTGAGGAAGGCTGCACTTGGCAAGAGCCAGCCAGGAGCAAGGTTTGCTCAGCCTGTTTGGCCTTGTGCATCCGGCCCCCGGCCACTCCACCCACCTAGCTTACCTTCCTTGCAGCCTTGTTTTAGACTCTCTCCTTTAAAGAACAATACTAAAATTGAATTGTTTTCCTTGGTGAACCTCTGGGAGGGAGGGTCTGATTCACACATTTGTGTTATGGTATTAATAGTCCCCAAACAAACGTGATTTGTCTCTCTTCCAGTTGCCTTAACTCTAGAAGAACACCTTAATTCAATAGGGTGAAATGGAGTTCAGGTTTGGGCCTCAGGAACATAGAGGTTCCTGTGGTCCAGGCTGTTTCTGACTGTTCTCCCTCAATTTCATGTTGTCAGTGGACTCTGTCTTTATGAACTCTTTGGTGTGGAGCTTTAGTGATTATGTATATGTAATTCCCTGTGGGTGTTTTTTTTGGTTGTCTAGAATAGGGTCTGTATTAATAGGGAAAAGCAAGTGAAGAAGTATATTTGATTTAGACAGAAGCCAGAAACACTCATCTGTACCTCACCAGGTGCCAACTGTGTGATCCCAGGCAAGTCCATTTTCAGACTTTCCTTGGTACTGTCATATGGAAAAAAGTCATTGTATCTCAAATGGTTTAAGTGCCAGCCTTGTGGGCATCTAATAATAGCATTATTACATGTTAAAGGATATTTTTTAATGGGTAGGTAGATTTAATAAAGAGCAACCTTTACCCTGAAATTTAATATCCCACCTGTTAATCTAATCTTGTAGATCAAAGTTCTTTGACTAATATAGAATATAATAAAACTTGATTATATTAAAGGGTTTTATAAAACACTTCCCAGTTGTAAGACATTAGTATTACTTTTGTGTCCTCAGTATTCATCCTTGTAAATAGCTGCTTTAGAGCTTTCTCTATAAATATATTTTTTGTATTTAATGATCACTGAGCTGAGCAACAGGAAACTGTGGGAGGCAGTAATCCTAACGAAAAGAGGCCTATGAGACGGCCAGTTGTCAGCTGAGAACTGGCTGCCTAGGACAGGCATCCCCCAGGAGCATCGCAGCCTCTGCTCCGTACTTGAGTCTTTTCTCTGTCACTCATTTCTTCACTCCTGATCTCAACTAATATCCCCTTAATGCAGATAATTTCCTGGACCCCAACTCCACATGTGTCATCTCTCACCAGGGTCAGTTCCATCAGTTTGTGACTGATGTCCTACTGTCATTTCAAGCTTGACCAGAAACCCTGGTCACTACTTCCTGCCAAAGACCCTCTTCCCAAATGGCCTATTTCTGTTGGTGACCATCACTCAGTCCTGGAACATCAGTACCCCCATCTTTCCATGACCGCCTGAATCACTAAGTTGTCAGCTGGCCTCTTTCAGCGAGTGCTGGCTGAGCAACTGCTGGGCTCTTGTCTTATATTGAGGTTGGGAGATCTATGGTGAGAGGCCTGGTTCCTGATCCCTTAAAGGTACTATCTAACCAGAGGGAAGAAGGACACATAACTCCACATACAACTTATCTCAGGTGCAGAGCACCAAGGAGCCTGTGGGAGGAGCCTCTAAGTGCAGGGCTCAGAGCAGCAGTAAGCATCTTGGGTAGATTATAAAGGACCAAAGGAATACAATGCTAAACAAGCAACAACAAAAACAGATCATTTAAGGCAGAAGGAATCTCGATTAGGCATGTAAAATGACTGTCACCTTTGTTGAGAGGGTGAAAAGAGTTGTATCTTTAAAATGGTTTCAATTTGTTGAAAGAGGCAGCCTTTTCATTTTCCTTACACCACTGCCTTTAGCCCTGCATGCCCACAGAATTCATTTATGTTACCCGCTTAACCTCAGAGCCATTAAAGTATATTCTTCATTGTGATGAAATATGCATAATATAATTTTATTATTTCAGTCATTTTAACTATGCAGTTCAGTAGCATTAAGTAGATTCGCATTGTTGCAAACCCATCTCCAGAACTGGATCTCCTAAACTGAATCTTTGTACCCATTAAAGACAAGCTCTTTGTCCTTGCTCTCTGGCCATGGAACCATTCTGTTTTCTTTCTGTGAATTAATTATTAGAGTTACCTCATAAAAGTGGAATATTTGTCCTTGTGACTGGCTTATTTTGCTTAGCATAACAAGGTTGATCTATGTTGTAGTGTTTATCAGTTTCCTTCCTTTTTAAGGCTGAATCATAATCCTGTGTGTGTGTGTGTGAGAGAGAGAGAGAGAGAGAGAGTGTGTGTGTGTGTGTACACCACATTTCCTTTATCCATTCATCTGTTGATGACATTTGGGCTATTTCTACCTCTTGGCTCTAGGTGTGCAAATATCTCTTCAAGAGCCTGCTTTCAGTTCTTTCAGACATATACCCAGAACTAAGATTGCTGGATCAGTTGATAATTCCATTTTTAGTTTTTTGAGAAACATCCGTACTATTTTCCATTGCAGCATTTTGTAATCATGCAAGGGTTCTGATTTCTTCACATCCTTTCTGGGGTGTTTTTGTTGTCATTCTTGTTCTTGTTTGCTGGAACTACTGGGCCTAATGGGTGTGAAATTATATGACATTTTAGTTGTGTATGCCTGTAATGATTAGTAGTGTTGAGCATCTTTCCATACACCTATTGGCCATTCATCTGTCTTTGGAGGGATGTCTATTCAGGTTCTTTGCCATTTTTTGGACTGTTTTTTGAGTTTTGGGAGTTCTCTATACAGTCGGTGTTAATCCCTTATCAGATATGCAGTTTGCACATGTTTTTCCTATTCTGTGGGTTGCCTTTTTCCTGTCGTCAGTATCTTTTGATGTACAAAGGTTTTTAATTTTGATGTGGGTCCATTTTTCTTTTTTTTTTAACCTGTGCGTTTCATGTCTTATCTAAAAATCACTGCCAAATTCAATGTCATGAATTTATTTTCTTCTAAAAACATCCCCTTTTTTTCTTCTAGGAGGTCCATAGTTTTAGATTGTACATTTAGGTATTTAATCCGTTTTGAGTTAGCTTCTGTATATGGTGAAAGATAAGGATCCAACTCTATTGTTGAGTATGTTAATATTCAATTTTCCCATTTTTATTTGTTAGAGACTTTCCTTTCCCCAAAGGAAATGGTCTTGGCGCCCTTGTCTAATATCATTCGCCCATATAAATGAAGGTTTGTTTGGAGACTGTATTTTGTTCCATTGGTCTATGTGTCCATCTATATATCACTATCACAGTATGCTAATCACCTTAGCTTTGTAATGTGTTTTGAAATCGGGAACAATGAGACCTCCAACTTTGTTATTTTTCAAAATCATTTAGGGGTCCCTTCAGGTTCTTTATGAATTTTAGGAAATTTTTTTCTGTTTCTGCCCCAAACATGTTTGGGATTTTGATAGGGATTACACTGGACTTGTGGATCATTTTGGATAGTTTTGATGTCTTAACAATATTAAGTCTTCCAAATCATGAAAATGGGATCTCTTTTACTTATTTGACTCTTAATATTTTTCAGCAGCATTTTGCATTTTGTAGTGATCAAGGTTTAAGTCTTTCATGTCCTTGATTAATTAGTCTTCTAAAACAAGGTGTTGGGCCTCCCCTGTGGCGCAGCGGTTGAGAGCTGGGTTGCAATGCTGCCCGCAGCCTCTGCGGCACCGGTTCCATCCCCGGCTGCTCCCCGGCCACCAGGGGAGGGTCCCACATGGCGCGCAGACCTCTCCTGCCGCCCGCTGCTCCCCTCAGCAGTGTACTTCAGTCCTTCTGCCTGCTCTGCTCCCCGCTCTGGCTCTGGTGAATTCTCTCACCCTCCTGTGCTTCTGACTGTACCCAGTGCGTGTATAAACAAAACAAACAAACAAACAAATAAATAAATAAATAAAACATGCCTCTATTAAAAAAAATAAAATAAAATAAAACAAGGTGTTGATTTTATGTCCTATAACCTTGCTGAATTTATTTATTCTAACAGTTATTCCCCTACCCCGCACCTCCAGGGAATCTTTAGGGTTTTTCTACATATAAGACCATGTCATCTACAAACAAATAATTATATAAAATTATTAAAAAATTATAAAATAATAATTTTACTTCTTCCTTCCCACTTTGGATGCCATTTACTTCTTATTCTTTTCTAACTGATCTCACTGGAACTTCCAATACTATGTTGTATAGAAGTGGTGCAAATAGACATCCTTTTTTGTTCCCGATCATAGTAAAAGTTTTTTGTCTTTTACCATTGAGTGTGATGTTAGCTATTGGTTTTTCATATATGGTCGTTATTATATTTAAGTAGTTTCCTTCTATTCTTAGTTTGTTGGTTATTTTTATTATGAAAAGGTATTGTTTAACATTCTGTTAAATGTTTTTTCTGCATTGATTGAAATGATGTTAATGTGATATATTACCTTGATGGGTTTTTCATATGTTGAAGCATCCTTGCATTCCAGGAATAAATCACACTTGGTCATGGTATATAATATTTTACTATATTGGTCAATTCAGTTTGCTTCTATTTATTAGGAATTTTGCATCAGTAGTCATAAGGAATATTAATCTTTGTTTTCTTATATTGCCTTTGTCTGGGTTTGGTATTAGAGTGATTTAAGTACAAGGGCCACTGCATTCCATTTCTTCCCCCAGACAGCATTGAAGTTGGTGTGAAGATCACCGTAGAGTTGTCCCTGACCTTCTAGCCCTGGCCGCCACATTTCCTCCTCCCAAGACTGCAGTCACACTGACCTCCAGCTCTCCTGCCCATCACTACCCCTTGTTCTAAATGTCCTGTGTCCTCTTCCAAGCATATCACACAATTTGGTGTATCACCAGACAATGTCAGGAGGCAGCTTTCCTATGAGCAGCCCTGCCTTACAGATGAGACTGCCCCACCCCGTCAAGGGGTAGCTTACCACAGTCCTGAACTGCTTTAGCAGAGCCTAAATCCATGTCACCCTTTCATCCCATAGTTCCTTAGGGGAGGTGTGTCCACCGTTTCACATGACTGACAGAGAATAAGGGGTAGGCAGGCTAGTGGGTGGGCCTTTCCCCCAGGGTGGGGGGATCCTGAGAATCACCACCTCAACCTTTTCCTTTAAAACCTAAGGTTCCCACACAGTGCCTGGCAGTAGAAGCTGCCAATAAACTTGAACTAATGCTTTATTTGGGGTGTATTGAACCAAAAATAATGGTGTTGAATTAATTTATTTTGCTACTCAGGTAGAATATTTATAAGCTTTGAAAGCACATGGCATTATTTCCTCCTTGGCAAGAAAATGCCATGTGAATGAAAGGAGGCTTGTGTTGTGAAACTTCCAAGGAAACGAGTGATTTATCTCAGATTTGTCTGGGGCACTCTGTAGTTCCCCACGGATAAGATTTTAAACCTTTTGAAAGGTAAATTACCTACATGGGAGCTAAAGTGAGAATTGGAAGAAAGGATCAGATAAATGTTTCTGTTACCTTGAAAAGCGTGGGACACTTTTCCATGTGGCTTTTTTAAATAGCAGTTAGTCCAAAAGCCATTTATCTGGAGAAGCACTTAGAGGAAATGGATCTAGGCTGAGGTCTGTACCCCAGGTCACCACCCACAGGGCCCACATCCAAGGACAGGTTGTCTAGTTTTATAAATTTCAGTTCCCATTCTGTAAAGTGGAATCACACGCTCCAGAATCATTTTGAGGATCAAATGAATCTTTTGATTCGGGAGCGGGGGGGTGGGAGGCAGAATGCAGACCATTTTCTGGTTGAACATTTTGCCCTTGAACACAGAGATCTCTGACATGGCCCCAAACCTCGTTGCCTAATATCTTTTCCCTGGTTCTGCCTTTCTACCAACAGCTGTGGCGCAGGCCTCCACAGACAAAGAAATGAGAAAAATACCAAATAATGGAAACCTCAAGATGACAAAGGTGGCGTACCCTCTGGGGCTGTTCGTCTGCCTGTTCATCTACGTAGCCTACATCAAGTGGCACTGGGCATCTGCCACCCAGGCCTTCTTCAGCATCACTGAAGCAGCCACAGGGGCCCGAAGGGTCCCACAGACCCGCAGTCCTCCCGGGACAGCTGCACGTGGTCATGAGGTCTTCTATGGTATCATGTTTGACGCGGGGAGCACTGGTACCCGAGTCCACATCTTCCAGTTCTCTCGGCATCCTGGAGGTACCCAAATCAGAAAGCCATTCCCTGCACTACTTTGTTCTTTATGTCTCAGAGCAGAGCGCACAGGGTCACTTTCCCTAAAAGACAGTGTCTTCTCAGGGTAGGGGCTGGACCCCTGCCTTGGACTCACCTGGAAGCTCATCAGAAATTCAGTTTCCCAGAGATACTGATTCAGGGTGTGGCTTGTGGCAGGAATCAAAATCTCCCAGGAGTTCCAGATTGTCCTTACTCACAGTAGCATCTGTCCCCTACCTAAGGGTAGCTGGGGCCTTGCATGGTATTTGATGGTCTGTTCCCCTCCCAGCATTTACTGACAGTTCAGATGACTGGAACCATGACTTAAACCAAAGATCACATTGGGACCCCACAGGTAGTGGGAGCCAGGAATCTAGGAAAGTCAGATAAAATTCTGGCAAAGAACCAGAAGCAGATTGACCTGGAGTTGGCCAGTGGAACTGGAAGCAAGGGGGCGACAACAACAGTGAACTCAGCAGTAAGGAGGGAACTGGTGCCTGAACCCCATCATCTCTGCTTCCCAGTTCGGGGACAAGGGCTCCAGGAGGAGGCAGGGTAGGGTGGGAGTTGGTCATCTTCACCTCCCCTGGAAGCCCCCAGTCACAGTCTCTCTCCTTGCTCTGCTTCTCTCTTTTCCAACACTGTTTTCCTCCTCCATAACCTTCCCTGGGACCTCTTCTGCGCAGCATCCCTTAGCCGTCATTGCCTCAGAACACTCTTCCTTGCCTGTGTTCGGCTCCCGATAATATAAAACCCTCAATACTTTTTTTTTTTTTAAGACAGCTGTTCTTTAGAACCCTATAATATAGCCTCACATAAGCAAGGAAATGATTTTCATATTTGTAGTTTGGAATCTTCTACTGTACCATTCTGTTGTTGACTCACCAAGAGTTACTATGTTAAAATTAACATGGTAAGTGAGTACAGTTTTTTATAAGTAAAGTAGATCTCAAAGTTGTTTTTTTTTTTAGAAAAAAGAAGGTAAAGTTCTCACCAAAACATGAGATATAATAGGTTATAATATAATCTGATTCTTCAGCTGAACTACGGATTCTTCAGTTGAAAAATATATACTTACAGGACTAATGACTAACTCAATGAAAAAACTTAATAAGAGGTACTTAAAACCTCAAGTCTTATCTAAATAAAATATAAAATGCTTCCCCATTCTGCATATCTGTTAAAAGATACTTATCCATTATAAAATTTCAAGCAAATCAGGAAAGAACAAAGAAGGTGGCCACCCTATCTCACCAATTTAGACAGTGATGGGTTCCTGTCACTCTGGGGTTGTTCTTTTTCAGATGTCTGTCTTTAAAAAGTGTAGCTAGTCATGGTTGTGTACATTCATAGTTTACCTATTTTAAAATGTTTTCCCTTTAGAAACGCCCACCTTGACCCATGAAACCTTCAAAGCACTGAAGCCAGGTCTTTCTGCTTATGCTGATGATGTTGAAAAGGTAATGACTTTCTCTTAGGTTTATTTGTTCCATCAAATTTATCTTCTAACTGAAGTTTATTAAAGCCAGCTCCCTTTCTCTTGAATGCATAGGCCATCTTCACAGAGCAAGGCCTCTCTGATGGTGCTGACCTGGGCTCTTCTGCTGTGTAGGATGGTCAGATGGAGGAAATTGGTACAGCACCTGAGGCTGAAGGAGGACCATTCCCCCCACACCCACAAGCCCCAGCTTCTCAGACCCCTCCCCAACCAGTGTGCATGTCACCCACAATCTTGGCACCATTCAAAAATACAAACACTACAAACTTACAAAAAGTGTTACTTGAAATTTTAATTTTTTTGTTTCAGTTCCTCTGATTAAAGACAACAAAAATTGACTAAAACAAAAAAATAAAGTGTATTAAGCAAAATCTACAAAAAACAAGTAAGTGTAAAAACAATTCAAACTGTCAAATAATGACTTTTGTAAGTCTGTAGCATTAATACTTAAATCCTTAAAGCTTACAACTGCACTTAATTCAGATAGCTGTATTTCCGCTAAGGCACTCATGAAACTTACTAATATAGTTGTTAAGTTCCTTCTGGTTCTGCATGTCTTAAATCAAAAGCTAACATACACCTGAAACTAACAGATATGTCAGTTATACTCCAATTAGAAAACAAAAAGCAAATACGTGATTCTTGCCCACAGATGCATCCTGATCTCAATGTAATCACAGCCTTGCTTTCCTGTAGCTTGATTAAAGAAAAATCAAAATTAGTGATCCTAGAGTGACCATAAAGGTAGACCTGTTTATTAGAGATATCCTTAGAATAAACTGTTAGGATATTTTAAATCTTATTTGTTTGAGTAGGCAATACACAATCAAGTGGGACAAGTTTCACAGCCTCCCAGGGTGAACCGAGAAATCTGCCTCCCTCTCCAACCTTCTCCAGGAAGACCAGAGTCCTGGTTTCTTACATATCCTTCCAGAATGAGTTTATGTGTGCATGAGCAAATGCAACTGTATTCTTCTCCCTTCTTTACTTTCCATATGCATAGAGTGTATGCACTTTGCTTTTGTTGCTAAAAAGTATCACTTGGAAACCCATTTGCTATCAAGATGTGAAGAGCTTTCTTGATTTCCTGGGAGAATGGTATTGCATTGTATGGGTGCACATTGAATTTATAGAACCAGTCCCCTTCTGAAGTTTTTTTTTTTTTAAGATTTATTTATTTATTTATACAAGCACTGGGTACAGTCAGAAGCATGGGAGGGTGAGATAATTCACCAGAGCCAGAGCAGGGAGCAGAACAGGCAGACTGATGAAGTACACTGCTGAGAGGAGCAGCGGGCAGCAGGAGAGGTCTGCGCGCCATGTGGGACCCTCACCTGGTAGCTGGGGATCGAATTGGCGCTGCAGAGGCTGCGGGAAGCTTCACAACCCAGCACTCAACGGCTGTACCACCAGGGAGGCCCCTGGAGGTTATTCAGATAATGTTTGTCACCTTAGATGCACTTCCTTACCCACACATGCACAGGTGTTCTTGCAGGTGAATTCTTAGAATGGGATTTCCTAGTGAAAAGAATGTATGTTTCCCCTTGGACAGACATCACCAAACTGTCCCAGTGGCATTGTGCCTCTTGATATGCCCAGTGATACTTTGTCAAAGTTGTTTCCCTTCCCCAACCCTGCACTACCACAGGGCCTTATCCAACTTTTGAATCTTGAGTGTTCTGACGGGTAAAAAAGGCAGTTTTCATGAGGTTTTAGTGCTATAATGGACCCCAGAATTCATTCATGATATTCAGGGCAATTTCCACTCTTCTGAGGTCACTTGGTCAGGTTTGGCAATGGGGCTGGGAGGTGGTTCTAGTTGCTGGGTGGTATAGAACAGCGGGAGCCCCTCTGCATCCTCACCCACCTCACTCGGCTGCCAAGGGTATATCTTCTTGTGCACTTGCTCCACGCCCCAATGCCCACCTGTAACATTTGAGTTACTTTCCTGCTGATTTGGAAAGTTAGGAAAAAGTATAAATTAGTAAAACCAAAAGGGTGGGGGAGAATTTGTGGCCCTGCTTGACATGCTTTGCCCAATCTGACTTGACTTTTTCCTTGTTCACAGAGCACTCCAGGAATTCAGGAATTACTGGATGTTGCGAAACAAGACATTCCTTTTGACTTCTGGAAGGACACCCCATTAGTCCTCAAGGCCACAGCTGGTTTACGCCTGTTACCAGGAGAAAAAGCTCAGAAGTTACTGCAAAAGGTGATTTCCATTTCCCCCGAGGGCAGAGGGAAGGGGAAAGAAGGAGGGGAGGGGTGTGGCTTATGATAACTAAAAACAGCAAATATTCATCCAGTATCCAAGCAGTCAGACAGGATATGTAGACACTTCTTGGGGGAACCACATTGGAATTCTAACAGCATCACTTTTAGACGGAGGGATTATGAATGAATAATGTTTCTTCCAATGATATTGAAATGTTTTGTAGAATGAGACTGTTTTATAATAAGAACAACTTCATTTTGAAAATGCATTGTGCTTTTAAAGGGCTTCCTTCCACCCAAGGGCTTGCCATGTGTTAGAGAGCTTCTCTGGGAACTACCATCCTGGCTTAGTATGAGACTCAGATGTACCAATTGAAGAGAACCCTTGGCCTTCTTTCACCAGCTCTGGCTCTCCATTATAGGGTCTGTCCCCAGATCCCAGAGCACCCCTGCAGAGACTCTAGAATCTGTCTCTAATAATAGGCGCTTGCAGGGTTCTTATCAGACAAGTTAAGAGAACTATTCTAAGCACAAAGGTTCTTCTCCTCTTTACTGTTTCTACACTCTTTAGCTGCTAACTGATGGTGCATGACACATCTGTCAAGGTCCCTACCAAAAATGACCTTTACATGCTCACCTCAGATTTTAGGGATAAAGTGCAGTTGGAGTGTTGGGATACAAGTGCAAATACAGAGTACAAGTCTCTGTATTGAGACTTACTAAAAAATGGAGATGGAAACGTATCCATCTGTGCAGGGGTCAGGGCCAAGCTCTGCCATGTGCAGCTTCCCACCCACTTCATCCCCATCCTAAAGTAGAGCATGTTTGGGGGCCCAGCAGGCGCAGTGCATCCCACAGTTTTCCAGTCCAGAGCAAACTTAGGCTGGTCTCTCCCTGGCGGCATCCACCTGAGCTAGTTCAGGGAGTAGATTAACATGAAAACCCCCTGCTGAGGATTAGAGAAGTTTAAAGCAAAATGTGAGGTTGGCACTTACCAGCATCAACAGACACCTTCTCATGTTGTGTTGCTGCCTGCAAAAATTCTAGCATGACTGGGATCTAAGAGCTTAAATGCTAAAGGATAAAAACATGTCTGTCTCTACATTTAGGTGAAAGAAGTGTTTAAGGCATCGCCTTTCCTCGTGGGGGATGACTGTGTTTCCATCATGAATGGAACGGATGAAGGTAGAGTTGCCAGAAGCTCTGTGCATGGGCTGTGCGGCAAGGTGACAGGGCTGCTGCTAGTGCTTTTTCCTTGATGAGCACCATGGGTGCTCAGGGACCGAATGATGGGCCCTTCCAATTCACAATTTAACTGGTCTCAGAATATCTCAAAGACACAATCTCCTTTTGACCAACTTCAAACCTGTCTCAGATGTTTTTCAGAACAAATCACCCCACCTGCTGCCTTGTTTAGAGCAATGCTGTTGTGTTAACTCCAAGAAAGACCCTTAACAAGGTTCTTCACCCCTCATTTTAAATGTAACCTTAAGAGATGGTGGAGGGTAATGTTTGGTTCTCTTACCCGCCAAAGTTGATGATAACAGGAAGGAGAGATATGACTTTGGTAGTGTTCTGTTTTTTTAGTGTGGTGTCTGCTAGAAAAAAATAGTTCTAGAAAATGCTGGATGACTTCATAAGTAGCATTCATGTCTGTGGATGATCTGAGTGTCAAGGAAGCAGTGGTCCCTTCATGCTCCTGAAATATGAGAGCAATCATCTGAGTCACATGTGTTATGTTTGAAACTTCTCAAGTGCCTCAGACGCTCTTTGTCACCCTCTCTTGTAGGCGTTTCAGCGTGGATCACCATCAACTTCCTCACAGGTGCGTGCCCTTTCTCATAGAGATTGGCAATTCACAGATGCTGTTGTCAAGAGTAAGGGCATCATTTCTACCCTTCACAGTAACTCCTTGGCATTTCAAAATGTTGCTGGTGTTGGAATGATGGGAGTATCCATCTGGCTCATCAGGGTGAGCAGTGAATGTTAGGGAAGGGAGAGCTTCCTTGCTGCCTGGAGTGACAGTCACCCAGGAGCACCCAGCCCCTTCTTCCAGCGACATCCGCCAGTGCCCTGTCCTCTCACTCCTTAGAGAAGTCATGAATGAAACTAGTCTGGCCTTCAAATATTGAATGTGAACTGAGTGCTAGTCATCATGTGGTTGTATTCCTGTGCTTTGGGTAAAACAGGGAACAGAAACATCTGTTCTTGGAAACAGGCAGCAGGGAGATTTTTTTCCTTAGATTATTCTCTGTACATGTGGATTTTTGTCACTTTATTGTATTTATAGAAAAGAAGTGTATCTGACGTGTGTATGAAAAAAGAAGTTTCTTGGCAGAATTTGCCCATTGGGAGTAGGGGACCACATTAGGGGACAAATCAGGAGGGGGACATAGGAAATAGCAGAGAAGTCGGTAATGCCCTTCCTAGTAGGTGTGGTTGACCGGTATCTCTGCTCAAGGTCACTGTTGTTGTTCAGATTAAAACCACAGCTAGCAGAGCCTTTGTTCTTTTCTTTAAATATTTAGTGCATCCTTAAATGAGTATTTTTATACAGCTGCAGCTATACTTCTCTTTCCACTGAAGGACTTGGCTTCTAACCTCTCTTTGTTTTGCCTACTCTTCTCATCTTTTTATTGTGTGGTTTTTACTTTGCGCTCCAGGCAGTCTGAAAACCCCAGGAAGGAACAGTGTGGGCATGCTGGATTTGGGCGGAGGATCCACTCAAATCACCTTTCTTCCAAGAGTTGAGGTAACCCATCCCTGCCCACCTATCACAGTGCCTCCCACTCCAAGGCAACCTGCCTCATAGGGGGAGCTTATGGGGAGGCCCCACTGGCCTCTGAGTCAGTGAGGTCAGTTCGTTTCCTGAAGATCAGATTTATTCAGCTAATGCTTGTTTCTTTGATTTTAACTCTGCTTGGGAGGTGAGGAAATTTGTCTTCATGGTAGGGGGGCGGGGTGATAAATGACCTGGAACCCTTTGGAACAGAAAATATGAGGTGGGCCTGTAATTAGTCTGACTCACAGGGATGACAGAGCCTCAAACCTTCTCAGGACAGGGGCCTCCCTGGTGTCCTGGGGGTTAAGTCTCAGCCAGGAACTTACTCTGAGGCCTGAGTTCGATCCCCAGCCAGGATGCTAGCTCTCTCCTGTCTCACCCACTGCTCCCCTCAGCAGTGTATTTCAGTCAATCCACCTGTTCTATTCCCTGCTCTGTCTCTGGTGAATCCTCTCACCCCTGCACCTCTGGCCTACACCACAGTTCTTCTACTCAAAAATAAAAAAAGAAATTATAATTTAAGGAAAAATAAACCTCAGGACAGTTACTTAAGGAGATGAACATATTTTCAACAAGGAGTATCTGCTGCTTTTGAAAGAGTTCCCTCCTCACTCACCACTTTTTGTTAATTTTTCAGTTTTCAGCAGAAGAGCACTTAAATTTACTGGGGCATATTTGTCAAAATGGGTAAATGCTGCTCATGAGGAGGAAATCTTAGTTTCCATTCAGGATGGTTTTTTTCATGGCTTGTTCCATGCTCTTTCACAGCATGGGATTAAATGAAAAGTTCATTTAATTGAATACACCTGTGAATATAGCAGTTCTTTCAAATGAATTGAGCAAGTGAGGGACAATTTTCTAGAGGAGTCAACAGGAAAGAGTGTAACCCTCCTGTTCTTCCCCAGGGCACCCTTCAGACCTCCCCACCTGGCTACCTGGCATCACTCCAGATGTTTAACAGGACCTACAAGCTCTATTCCTACAGGTTTGTCAGTGGGAATCAGTGCGGGGAGAACTCAGCTAGCATCAGGTGGTCTCCCCCTTGCCTCTGGCTGCTGCTCATAGGGGACAGAGACCAGGCATTCAGTAGAGATGCCAGGTCCTCAAAACTCCCTGCTGTGGACCCACTTGGGGTAACCTTCTCTTCCTCACCCTCCATCTCCTCTTCCTATCCATTTCCCTCCTCTTCCCCCATATTTGTCCCCCTCCACCCACCCCACCCCCGCCCCACCATCTGCATCCTCCTCCCACCCATTGCTCCTTCCTCCCTTTTCCTCCTCCTTCCTTCATTTTCTAATTTACCTATCGTCCTTATTCTGCTCTGCTTTGGATGAGGTTTCCAAAATGTGGAAAAGCCCATGGATTGTGGAAGAATTTCCTGGGCCATGTGTTTGCTGTATGGTGCTTTCAGTAGATTCTTTCCATCAGGCATTGCGTAAGGATGAGGGTTCCCTGTTTCCTGCACTGTGCTGTCCGCAGCCCCTGGTCGAGCCATTATCAAGGAATAGGCCTTTGTTTGTTGAATTGACTAGCTGAATGCCCTCAACTCCACAAGGAAAGACTTCAAAAGAAGCAGAAGGAAACCTGCTAACTGCCCTGCCCAGGGCTCCTCCCTTCCCCACTTGTTTTGGATGCAGGCCAGATGAATGTACTGGCAGCATTATTGGGACAGCAGCCAGGACTTTTCCTGGCCGGCCAGCCGCTCACCCAGTATTTTCTTTCCACAGCTACCTGGGGCTCGGGTTGATGTCAGCTCGTCTGGCAATTCTAGGTGGCATAGAAGGGAAACCTGGTGAGTAGAATTTGGGGTGAGCACCCTCCTTGCTTAGCAGATGTGAAGAGGCTTCCGGGAGAGTGGCTGTTCCATCGTGGGGGAGGGACGCTTGCCCTCTCCTCTGTCATGGCAACTCACTGGCCTTCTGCTGTTGTGTGTGGAAGGGGGTGCCCCTGACCTTGTTGGTGGACACCCTGATGGGGATGGAGGATGTTTTACCTGTGTCTTAGACTTTTTTTAATAAGAAAAAGGTGCTACTGAAGTCACTTCTGAAACCTGAAGCTGGGCAATTTTAGGAACCCAAGAAACTGCAATCATCAGCTACATTTGGAGTCAACTTGTTTTTAAGGATTTAAAGAGAGAACCCAACTCTTCAGGATAGTCTGGCGGGAACACAAGGAGGTGGTTCTGGGCCTCTTGCTGTGGGGCTGAGGGAGCTTTTCTCTCATTCACAGTCAGTCTAATCTGTCTTCTCTTACTCTCTGAAAGAAATCATAAACATGAGCTTGGTCCTTCCTCCAGGCGTGGCATTTGATAGACATGAAGCCTATGTCTGGTTAGGTTATTAATAACCTAACCTATGTCTGGTTAGGTTATTAATGACACGTTTAGTTCTGAGCCTTCTCTGTGACTTCCTGGTAGACTGGCTGAGAAGAAGCCTGGCATTGGCCAACAGTATTGAAGAACTAGGAGATCTTAAGGGATAGCCTCATCCTGATTCTGGAGTGGGGAAGCACTGTCCAAGGATGGCATCAGCCTGTCTTTCCTGGTAGCATCATTCGGGGGCCCAAGGCTTCAACTTGTGCCTCTGCCGTAGATGTGTGTGTGAGCCACCTGTCTCCTCCACCTCACCCCTCCTTGAGGCCCTTCCCCTCAGCATCCTGCACTCTTCCCACCTCTGCCAGCCCAGCATACCACCTGCCTCTTCCAAAGGCCCTTCAGGCAGGATAGAATGTTCAGCTGAAACTAACTTGTCCACATACATCCTATTTCATTCATTTCTTTCAAATTCACTTTAACCTCATGATGATATTCGCTTCATGCAAACCAAAACACATTCATGTCTCAGAGACCCCTGTAACCCTTACTGGGGCAGCAGAACACCTTATTAGCTAATAAAAAGAAGGCAGGCTCCTGTGTTTGCCCTCCAGAGCTAACCTCAGGGTTCCATCAGCTCCCGTCCTCCCCCTACTCCCAGTAGGGAGGACTGCTAGCCTTCTCGGGCCATACAAAGTACCTAATTGGGACGTGGGGGTGGGGGCAGAGGGCATGCCACCAACCAAGAAGGGAGTGGAGTACCCCCTGCCCCAGAGGATATCTCCCTTTTGTGTACCCTTTGCACAGCAGTTTACCCAAAAAGAGTGAGTGATTGAGAAGAGCAGACAGCAAGTTGTTTACTATTGAGGTTCATGATTTCACTGACTTCAGAAGGTGGCACCTCTGTTGGGACCACTGGGGTCCAATTGTGGTGTCGATTGGGGTGCCTCAGCACTCCTCCACGTAGCTTCTCTTCCCACAGAGCAGCCTGCATTTGTCCCTGGTAGCTCAGGGGAAGGAGCACTGCCTGGAGTCATGACCTCCTGGCCTGAGCATTCATAGGTGAAAGCAGGTCCAGGCCAGAATCAAGGAGAGGGCAGGGGCCCACTTCTTGTGGGAGAACAGCATGCCTACTTGAGGTGGCATTGTGGGGCCAGCCTTGGAGACCAGCCATGAGGATTCTTTGCTACTGTGGGGCCCAGCTTTGGTGTTGTAGATCCACATGGATTCATGGTGTGGTGCACCTGGTGACCTGGACCTACCAGGTTACTCTGCAGCCTGAGCCATTTATAAAATCAGGTAATGCTGACTCTCCTCCTCTTAGGGTCATTGTGACAGTTGACTGAAAAATGCTCAGGCCAGTGCCTGGACACATGAGCTAAGAGTGGCCGTGTTTCCAGAGTAGAGAGGGTCTTGCTGCAGCGTCTGTGACAGAGAAAAGCTTTGCCTCCCTGGTTGACTTGGAACACTTCACCAGTTAGATCTCATGCGGCAAAAAAGAAGCATGTTCAATTTGCTGCAACATGGATGGCGCTGGAAGGGATCATGCTCAGCGAAATAAGCCAAAAAGAAAAAGAAAAATACCGGATGGTCTCACTCATAGCAGGAATCTAGAAAACTTAAATAAGGGACCAGGAAAATGAATAACTATAAGAAAGTGAAAATCAAAATCAACAAAAAACTATGAACCAGAGACACTTTTAGGGGGGCGGGGGCGGGAGGGGAGGGATTGGGGTCAGAATGGGGGGCTGCAATTGTATGGGGAATATAACAATAAAATTTATAAAAAAAAAAAAAAAAAAAAGAAAGTTAGTCAGCCATAAAAAAGAAAAAAAAAAAAAAAGAAGCATGTTGCCTTGAGCCTCTGACGCCTTCGTTACTATCCTGAAATACTCTCTGAACTGCAGGCCTGCCCCTCAGCAGAACCCGTGTGTCTCAGCTCCATGCATGCCATAATCCTCCAGTGGTAACATGCCTTTCTTTTTAATCTATTTACTTCAGCAAAGAATGGAAAGGAATTGGTCAGCCCTTGTTTGTCTCCCGGGTACAGAGGAGAGTGGGAACATGCTGAAATAACGTACAGAATTTCAGGACAGAAAGCAGGTACAGTAGATTTATTATTTACTGGTGATTCATAAGGCTTAAGAATGGCAGCTTGCCCTTACCCCAGTATTTTGCAAATACCTCAGAAGCAGGGAGACGATGTTCAAACCTCTTTTCTTTCCCAGACAGGCCTACAAAATGGAAAGAGAAGGAGCTCTGGGCACTTTGTCAGGGCTTTAGGGGGCCCTTGCCAGAGCACACTGGGAACTGCCAACTCCTGGAGGGTCTCTGCACACGGCCCCCTTGTCCATTGTCCAAGTTCTTTGTAAGAAAGCATTTGGCTGAATTGCCTAACTAGCCTCTAATGAGGGAGGATTTGAACATGCCACAGCTCTGAGACAAATGCCCAAATCCAGACTGTGCAGTAGCACCAAGGACCCATCTCTGGACATAGGAAGAGAGAGCGTCTCCTCTCAGGGAAGCACAGTGGGATTCCCTCAGGCTGCTGGCAAGGACAGAAGAGGAGAGGCGGCGAGGGCTCCCTTGGTTGTCACTGCACTGTGACAGGTCTCACCAGCCTGCCCCTCCCACCCCCTATGGTCTTTGTTGCTCTGTGCTCTTTTGGGTCTTTCTGAAGGACACATGGGCATGAGGTTTTTTTGCCTTCAGTGACAGCTATTTCTACTTATAACACTTCTAACACTAGATGCGGGGGGAGGGGGTTCTGCACACCAACCAATCCGATTCTCTTCCGACACAACTGTTCTCACACTAACTACCTGGATCTAGAGCAGACCCCACAAGTTAAAGGCCCTCCTCCACAAGATTCTCCGCAGCTTCAGCAGCTGCCAGTCTCAATCCTATACTTCTGATCAACTAAACTGTGGGCTCCCATACCCCCGCCCCCGATAATGTGCTAGAACAGCTCACAGAATGCCAGAAGACACTTGACTTACTGCGATAGGTTATTATAAAGGATACAACTCAAGATCAGCCAAATGGAAGAGAAGTATAGGAAAAGGTGTGGGAGGTGAGCAGAGTTTCCATGCCCTCCCAGGTGTGCTGCCTCCCTGCAACCCCACATGTTCACAGATCCAGAAGCTTCCCCAACCCTATTGTCTAGGGGTTTTTATGAAGGTTCCATTATGTAGGCATGGTTGAGTAAATCTTTGACCATTGGTGATTGGCTCACTCCCCTACACCTTCTTTGCCCAGGAAGGTAGGGGTAGAATTGAGAATTCCTCTAATTACATGATTGGTAACTGACAACCAGCCCCTATCCTGAAGCTTCGAGGAACCCACCAAGAGACACTTCATTAGCACAAACTCAGAGATGCTTGAGAAGAGTTACCATGAATAACATAACAAGAAGACTCTTCTCACCCTCATCACTCAAGATCACAAGGGTTTTAAAAGCTCAGTGTGCAGAACCAGGAACAAAAACAAACATATATATATATATATATATATATATATATATATATATTTTTTTTTTTTTTTAAGATTTATTTATTTATAGGAGAACTGGGGTACAGGCCAGATAAGCGGGAGGGTGAGAGGATTCACCAGACAGGGCGGGGAACAGAACAGGCAGACTCTTCTGATGTGGGGAGCAGCGGGCGAGATAGGAGAGGCCTGCCGCACCATGCGGGATTCTCGCCAGCCGCCTGGGATCGAACCTGCGCTACAGAGGATGCAGACAGCCCCACAGTGCGGCGCTCAACCGCCTGCACCACCAGGGAGGCCCAGTATATATTTCTTATTATGCAGTTACTGTGCAGTGATTCTGATTCAGTCAACCACTTGTGACATGCCATCTGGCAGAGCCTCCTGCAGTACTGGAGCAGAGCAGTCACAGTGCAGATCAGGTCCTTTCCCTCATGGGACTGACACTCCAGTGGGTGGAGCTGGGCAATGAAATGCAGGAGAAAGTGCTTTGAAGATAAATAAGTGGAAAAAAGGTACTGAGGGTGTAATTGTACCCTGGTGATATTTTATCGGAGTTTTTCAGAGAGCAGGCCTCGAGTGTGAGGACCCCAGACGGGCTCTTTCTCAGTTTTAGCTTTTGTCGAGAAAAGAATTCAACATGGAGACCGAAAGTGCAGAAAAGGAAGAGATTTATTCTTAGATAAGAGGAAGGACAGCAACGCTTTCCTACCAGAAGGGGATCCCAAGTGTGTGGCCACTCAGGTGACAAGAAGCAGGTGTTTATATGGGCAGGGTGAGCAAGGAGTTGGGGGTTGGCCATTGGGAATGTCCGCATGGTGTCTCTTGCTGATTAGCTGGGCCCTCAGTGATCTCCTAGGCTATTGAGGCCCACTGAGTTTTCCCACTTTACCCAGCTACCGCTGCAAAACCAGCTTTGGTCTGTTGCTGTTGTGTAGTTATGTTGGTGTTCTGGACATTCCATTTTTAATTGAATTGGGCTGGGGGTGGGGGTGTTGTTTCTCAGACTGATAAATGGACTTGGGGCACCCTGTTCCTAACTGGCTGCCTATATCCATTGAAGAACTTCCTTCTTCAATCTTTGAACCAAGACATGAAGAAATGGGGAATGAGCCATGTGGACCTAAGGCAGCATATGAGAAGGAGCAGCAGATACAAATACCTGAGGCAACTGCTGCTTCTAAAGAGCAAGAGGGGAGAGCCAGACTAGTCTGACAAGGGAGAGTACAGTTATGAGAGGGCTGCCTCATACCAGCCGTAAGTCTATGGAGAAACAAGTGGTGTCAGGCTCTGGCTCCTTGGAACCCAAGCACCTCTCCCAGTGTCTCACTTGCTGAGCTACTGCTGACCTGGCCAATGGCATAACCCTGTGGATCGCTTGGAGAACTGGCTCCCCACAGTTGCTGTTAGACAATGGAGCAGGTGTGCACTGTGGGCACATCCATGTCCATTAACCTCTGGTTATTGCCATTATCCTTCAAGCAGGGAGTTATGACCAACTTGCCAAACTGCCCATTGGGCTTGTTTCCTCATCTGTGACTTTCAGCCCCCAACTCTCAGGTGGCTCATGAGTCGGGGTAGGACATCACATGTTCAAAGCTCAACCAGGACTGGCAGAGGGCAAGTGCAGAATAAACAGTGCAAACTTGAACCCACTGACAGCTGCACAGGTCCATTCTCTCTGCGCTCATCTATGCGCTCAGAGTTTCTCTCCTTTGACCTGGACTGCCATGGATCTTAAAGGTTGCTAGTGATTGTGGACGTGTGTGGTGCTGGCGAGCACGTGAACTTGGAGTGGGATCTGCATAAGATCCCGGTCCTGCCTCATCCCAGGCAGGTCTTGTTCACATCACCGGGAAAAGGCCCCCAGGGCTGCGTGCCCAGATGCTCCAAGCCTGCTAACCCCCTGGCTTTGTGCCCTCCCTTTGCCAGCAGTGAACCTGCATGAGCTGTGTGCTGACAGAGTGTCAGAGGTCCTCCGAAATAAAGTGCACAGAACAGAAGAAGTGAAGAATGTGGATTTTTATGCATTTTCCTACTATTATGACCTGGCAGCAGCTGTTGGCCTTATAGGTAAGGAAGGCTCTGTTGGGCTTCAAGGAACCTTGGTTGTGAGTCCCTGACCCTTCTGGGCAGAGAGCCGTGGCAGAGCATGAGGAGGCATCCGCCACTGCTCAGACCCCTAGCAGTGTGTGCGTCTCCCCTGACTCTACACCATAGTGAGCTCACTCAGAGCAGAGATGAAACGAGGAGTCTGCCATGGCCGAGGGGTGATGAGACTCCTGAGAGGGTTGTGAAGTCATTTGTGTGGGTTGAGACCAAAATTATTTTAATGAAACATTAAGGATGGAGAAACAAGGGGTGTCAGGCTCTGGCTCCATGGAACCCAAGCGCCTCCCACAGTGTCTTGCTGAGCTACTGCCGACCTGGCCAGTGTGAAGGCCGCCGGTGAGTGGGTGCTCTGAGTGGGAGGGGACTTCTCTCACCCCGATTCAGGCTCCAGTTCCCTCTCTCTGGCACAAAGCAAGGTGCCTGGGGTGCCCCCCAGCAACTGGCCCTGCTGCTGCTTGGCCTACCAGGCTTAAGAGGTCTCCGCCAGCTCCCCAGAGCTAGAAAAGTGTGTCCCCACTGTGCTCTCCTAACCATGCTGCTAGTTGTGGACATCTATGTGCCCGCAGTCCCCCACACCCCCAATTGGCCCGGGCACCTGCTGTTCTGCCCTTTCAGGCTGGTTCCTGCCCAGCACCCTCTGGTCAATCCAGGGTGCCTCACTTTGTCTCAGGCTGCCTTTCCCCTCGGAGTTCAACATCATCTTGGGGTGACTCAGAATGCTGGGCTGAGATATTCTAACTCCTTGTTGGGATCATGCGTAACTGAAAGAAAGACTTGGGTCTGTTTTCAGCAATGGAACCCACCTTAGCATGGCATTTGCTGACTTAGCACACCCCCAAAGTCTCAGAAAAATTAGGAGATGTCCTTTTTCTTAGTACATTGAGCAGCTGCCTCATACCAGCCATAAGTCTATAGGACACCTTGGGGACCTTCTATTGAATATAGAGCTTTTGAGGTATGTTGATGAAACCAGTCGTCATTCTTGAGAGTTAGGGAACCCAGTACTTCATCCTTCCTCCCCTGGAATGACACAGAGGCCACATTCTTTGGGAGTATCCCAGGAAGCCTCTGCCCATTTGTTCTAAAACTCCACCGCCCACTCCTCACTTTTTTTTTTTTTAACAGAATTCTTTTTTTCACACTCAGGAAATTGAAAT
This sequence comes from Talpa europaea, assembly GCF_964194135.1. NCBI lineage: Eukaryota > Metazoa > Chordata > Mammalia > Eulipotyphla > Talpidae > Talpa > Talpa europaea. The sequence continues at coordinate 40,414,047 of NC_140078.1, forward strand.
CAAAATACTGTTGCTGAGTTCAGGTCTCACAACTTTGGGAAACTTTTTTTTTTTTCTCTGTCTCTGCCTTTATTATTTTTTTTTTAAGATTTATTTATTTATACAAGCACTGGGTACAGTCAGAAGCACGGGAGGGTGAGAGAATTCACCAGAGCCAGAGCGGGGAGCAGAGCAGGCAGAAGGACCGAAGTACACTGCTGAGGGGAGCAGCGGGCGGCAGGAGAGGTCTGCAGCGCCATGTGGGACCCTCACCGGTGGCCGGGGATTGAACTGGCGCTGCAGAGGCTGCAGGCAGCTTCACAGCCCAGCGCTCAACCATTGTGCCACCAGGGGAGGCCCTGCCTTTATTTTTTAACATAAAAGTGTGCTCACTCTGTGGGATCCAGGAATCCTGGTGAAATTTCTCTGTGAGGCCCCTGGCCCTATCGACGCCCCCAATGCTGTATGGCCCTGCATGAAACACCTGTCCACCCTGAGCCAAATCTCAGAACTCACGAGCAGCGTACAGGGGACACACTGCCCTGTGACAGCCAGGCGGAAGCCCCTCCAGACACACAGCTTGTGCCAACTCTCAGGCTCCCCAGGGGCTGGCCTTGGGCCTGCAGTGGCATTAAGTCTCCTACAGGCTGGGTTCTTGGTTTCTGTCCTCAGATGCAGAGAAGGGAGGCAGCCTTGTCGTCGGAGACTTTGAGATTGCTGCAAAGTACGGTGAGTGGTGGATGCTTTGGCAAGGTGAGAAAGACCAGGACAGTGTGTATTTCTCACAGAAGACCTCCCTCTTGGCCCCCTCCCCAAAAGGCTTTTTTTTTTTTTTTTTTTTTAACTTTCTTGCCACTCTGGCCTTATCCTATAACGCTAGATGTCTGTGACTCTTCGGTAGGAAAAAGTACTTGAGCAAAAAGTTCAGGTCCTTTCTGGGAGAAGTGCCCAGGGTCATGGTGGCAGAGATGTGGCCTCTGAGACTGTAGCTTCCACCCTTGACATCGAGGCCAGGGGCACCAGTCCTCTTAGTTCTGGCAGCCAGAGCACAATTAGCAGCGAGGACCTGGGTATATCTCTTGGGAAGACAACATTAAAAGGGCACAGCCTACAGAGCCTGGAGGGTGCACCCTGATATAGGCAGAGTTAGTCTGCACTCCACATACCATCAGCCCCGGGAGTGAACCACCCAGATCCTCATTAGGAAACTCTCACCCACAGTGTGTCGCACAGCAGAGACCCGGCCACAGAGCAACCCCTTTGTGTGCATGGATCTCACCTACATCAGCTTGCTGCTCCAAGAATTTGGCTTTCCTGGGAACAAAGTGCTAAAGGTAAGGACTCGCCTTCTGGGGAGTCCCACCCCCATGCCCTTTATGGCATAAAGGACCAGGACACTGCTTCTGGTCCTGAGTACCTTCAGCATTCGAAGTGGTCCCCTCTGTTCCTCCCTTTGTCTTTTCTAGCTGACTCGAAAAATCAACAATGTTGAGACCAGCTGGGCTCTGGGGGCCATTTTTCATTACATTGATTCCCTGAACAGACAGAAGAGTCCAGCCTCATAGTGGCCAAGCTGCCCCAGTCATCCTCACAGAAGCAGTTCTGTCTCCATGAGAACAGGCCCCTTTGGGAGTCCTTGACATGGAGGGAGGAGGCCATAGGCCCAGACCCTCTTCCCTGTGGCCTTGCAGACCTACCCCTGGACTGGCAGAGTGTTAGAAGCCAGTGCAGGCCCAATGCCTTCTCCTGCCTGCCTTGGCCCCAGATGGGCAGGGAACCAGAGAGGGCAGAGGACACACACTGAGGCTGGAGCGATGCACTGCCCCCCATCTGCACATTGGGCAGCTGTGATGTGCATCCCGTGACAGGAGTCTTTCTGTCTCCCCCCATGTGGTCCCTCCACCAAGTGCAGACCTCCCCCTTCTCCCCACGATCAGTGTGGTGATTGTACAGCTGTCCTGGCAGTTCTCAGGGTGAGCCAAGTGGGAACCACCGTGCCCTCTGGGACAGTAAGTCAGTGGAAGGCCGTGAACTCTGTTCTTGAATGTTTGTCTCCTCCTCGGGTATGGACATGTGAAGTCATCCAGAGGAGGAACTGCTGTAAACTATTTGTGACTGTGCTGTGTGAGTGACGTCTGTTGTGTGGTGCTGAGTGCTTGTGTAGCAGCCACGTTCTGAGCCCCAGTGAATGTATCGCTGTCCTGAGCCATTTGCAGCCCAGCAGTGTAGGAAGACATAACCCCTGGGGTCAACCAGGGCTGCAGTCCCAGAACCTGCCCCCGGTGCCTGGGGCCACAGCTGATCCACCGGCAGCTCCCCAGGACACAGAACCTCATCCTGCATCTGCAGGCTCTGTGAGTCATGGGCCATGTGCTCAGGTGTGGGCCCAAAGTCCACAATCGTCTCTGCAGTGAATGTACAGTACACAGAGTAAGCTAAGCCTCATGTGTTCCTCTCAAAATAAAGGGTTTACGAAGTTTCAGTTTCTCTGATTTCTATGTGAGCAACAGTGACATATGTCCGCCCACCCCACCTCGGGAAGCAACTTTACTGAAGTGGGTTGACAGAGGTGCTGATACAGCTACGTCCTGTTCGTGTATCTCATGGGCAACATCAAAAGGACACATGAGACCACTGTCGGCCCTCCTGATGTCTCTTGGCAAAAACTGGCCCTATGGAGACCCAGTGCTCTGGCAGAGACCCTCATTTTCCAGCTGTCAGAACAGAGATCCCATGGGAGAGGGAGAGATACCTCCTCTGGGACCATGACTCAAGCATGTGCCAGTAAGACTATGGTCACCCGCCCTTCTTGAGTGGTGCTGGCGAGCAAGCACTGAGCCCCAGGTTTCAGTGTTCACCTGCCAAGAAGATCTGACTTTAACCTGGGACAGTTGGAAGGGGGTCACATGCAAAGTCTGGGCAGGCCCCTGTCCTCAATACTCAGCACTTAGAACCACCCCCCCCCACCTCTCTCAGCACCTGACCAGGGGAGCTTGGGGTCTAGCCCTTGATATAGGTCCTCAGCAGGACCATCCTGTTGGTGGCCCATGTGCAGAAGAGGGCAGTGAAGAGAAAAGGAGGGGCAATGCTTGCTGCCTCTTCTCCATGGGCAGAGGAACAGAGGGAGCCAGTGTAAGCCCTCTTGATAGTGAAGAAGCACTATGACCACAGGACCCTCAGGGGTGTCCTTCTCTTAGGGTGTCCCAATCTGGTCTGAGGAATGACCTTTATTACCCAACTCCAGAAGACCGGGGGAGACACCTAGGATGCAGCCTCTGACAGATGATTCAGCTCTTCTTTACCCAATTGTTTCTCTAAAACTTAAATCTGGGGCAGAGGTCTCAAGGTCAGTGTGTCACATGTGCAGGAAAGGTACTGTGACAGTAGGAAGATACTGTGACAGCAGGTGTCACAGTAGGAAAGGTACTACCCCCCAAATAAAAAGCACCTGAGAACTGAAGCTAAGAAGCTTTCACTGGACAAGGGCATGAAAACCTTGCTTCTCCCTGACACATCTGCCCACCCCTGCCTCATCTGGGTTTCCCCAAGTCCCTTTTCCTTCTATAAAATCTAATCATTTAAATATTTAAAGAACTCCGGAGGCAAGGAATCAAAGATGCATGAAGGTAGAAGCAAAAATTGATTTGTTCCCTTTATAGGTTAGTGAGCTCACTTCTGAAAAAGTGTAAACAACTGGAAGTTTCTCAAAATGTCACCAAGTAAGTCATGGAACATTTTGGGGCCCAGCAAAATATGCAAGTCATTTCACTCAAGTAATAAAGTAGGTTCTTGTTTAAAAAAATAGCTGCAGTTGCACATCCCAACACATTGTAAAAGATGCAAACTAGGGATCCCATGCAAAATTTGTCCCTCCCATGTGCGTGCCCCACCTCAAAGAAGATGTGCATCTGTCAACTCAGGTCTTCATTGCATCCCCACACCAATGCTGCCTACAAGTCCACAGCTGCCTATAAGTCCACACACCCATTCTCAGAACAGCCATCCTGTCATGGCTCCAAGTTGCTTCGGTCCTGGGGTACTTGTGTCATTCCCAAGGCTAGATGCCAGAACCCAAGGCATCAAGTTCCCAATCCCACATCCATGTGTGTGACCCATCCTGATGTTGCCGGATCCAAGCCAGAACCATTTTAAATTGTGTCCATATCGCTAGATTTCCCTTTACTCCACTGCCCTCCCAGCACAGCTATGATCCCAGGATTTGCTCTACCACGTGACAGGTAAGAGGTGGCAGCTGGCGGTTCCCCATGCACTGATCTATGATCTAATTCATCCTGTAAGTCCTAATTCATCCTGTAAGTCCGAGAGTGCTTCCTCTTCTGTGAAATATCTGTACATATCCCCTGCCAAATTGTCGATAAGATTGTTGTCAATCTTGCTGATTTTAGATTTTTATATATTAAGAAAATTAGTCATTGTTATGTGTTTGCAAATTGCCCCATTTTATTATTGCCTTTTGACTTTATGGTGGTTTTGTTAATGCACAATTTTACCACTTTTATGTATTTAACTTTGACATTTTAATACAATTTTTTTTCCTGGGTATCAAGTTTTGTCACAATTAGAAAGGCTTCCTTGCTGAGATCATTTTAAAAGTTAGCAAGTTTTTTTTTTTTTTTATGGTTTTAGTTTTTACATTACTTCAAGAATTAGCAGTACCTGATTTTTTTTAAAGATTTATTTATTTATTTATACAAGCACTGGGTACAGTCAGAAGAGCGGGAGGGCAAGAGAATTCACCAGAGCCAGAGAGGGGAGCAGAACAGGCAGAAGGACCGAAGAACACTGCTGAGGGGAGCAGTGGGTGTGGCAGGAGAGGTCTGCATGCCATGTGGAACCCTCGCCAGGGGTCGAACTGGTGCTGCAGAGGCTGCGGGCAGCTTCGCAGCCCAGCGCTCAACCACTGCGCCACCGGGGAGGCCCAGCAGTACCTGATTTTGAATACTCTTGGGCACAATAAATCACTGGTGCAGAATGGAGTTGATTTTTAGAACCATTTCAGAGTCAGTGATAAGCAAGAATCATATTCACATTGGATATCACCATTTTTTAATAGACTAAAGGCTGGCTCTACAGCAATGAGGCAATCCCAAAGGGAACTACAGAAGTATGCAGTCGTAGCAACCGTTAACAGTTGAGTGTGCAATTTCTGGGAAAATTATTTTAAAGTGACTTGTCTGGAGGCCATTGATGTGAGGAATGTTTGAAGTTATTGGGCTGTTCATCCTCATAAAGTTAAAAAAAAAATTTCTCTTGCTCTACTCACCCCTCCACTCTTCTCTCAGTACTGCATTCTGACAACCAACATGTGGGTTTATGCCAAGCAATTCTGGGACACCACCCTGCCATCCTGCAGTTTAACTCAATTCTGACATTACCTGAAGGTGGGTCAGGTCCTGCAGGGTAAGAGCTCAGTCCCACAAGATTGCCCTCACTCCGGATGCCCATTGCAAGTCAGGTTGTCACTTGTGCTTCTGACCAACCTGCTGTTAATCAGAGCTTCCCACAACCCCGGCTCAGGTTTGTTCATTTGCTATAGGGGCTCACAAAACTCAAGAAAACAGTTTACTTCCTAATATTGCCTGTTTATTACAAATTAATAGTCATGTGGAAGAGACATGTTGGGCATGTCAAAGTGGGGCGCTTCCCTGCCCTATAGGCATGCCACCCTCCTGGCACCTCCATGTGTTCACTGACCTGGAAGCTCTCCAAAACCAGCTGTGCGGGGTTTCTATGGAGGCTTCATTACTTAGGCTTCACCACTTAAATGACTGGTCACTGGTGATTATGTCAATCTCCACTGCGGGATCCTGAAGTTCCAACCCTCTCATTACAATTGAATCTCCTGGCAACCAGCCCCCGCACGGCAGTTACTTAACAGATTCTTCAGAGATCACCTTGCTAACAAATGAATGTGTGGTTGAAAGAACTTCTTAGACCAAAGACCAAATATGGTTGGGCCACTGTGGGCACAAATATGTTTAGGCACCAAATGTCTTTGGGGCACTGCGAGCCAGGAAAGGGAGGGACAAAACATTTCTCATTATAAATCACAGTCCTGGAAAGAGAGGCTTTAGGGTGGCAGGAATTCAACAGCCATCTTCAATATTATAAGGATTATCATACCTTAACCTTGCCTGTGCTCCTCCAGAAGCCAGAGAGCTCAGATGTGTGGGAAGACATTTTCAGGTTCTATCTGTCTCACAAGGAAAGTTGCCCTGAAAAGAAGATGAACTCTTCAATCAAGTGCATCCCTCCTTGGTCAGCATTCAAGGGTGCTCCAGAAGGGGCCTGTGTGTGGGATGAGATTTCAGAATCAGGCACTTGCAAGATCTCTTCACACTGTGGTCCTTGGATTCACTCTGACAATTATTTTGAAAGTTCTAGCCAGGTAAACATGTGGAATATCCCTTAATTTTGAGTTAAAATAACAATGGTTTGTGTACATGGGGTGTATCTTGCATGTCAGGCATAGAACCCACTTGTTTTTTGCGTAGCCAACAATTTAATCATCACAACCACTCATGGACTGGGTGCTGAAACCAAGCAAACCCAGGGGGGATGATCAATTGGTAGATCCTCACCCACATGCTTATAACTGCAGACACAACCCCAAATGTTTTCCACATAGTGTGGAATAACAATAACAGGATTTATTTACACCAGGGGGAGGAAAGGGGAGAGCAAGAGAGGGTATTCACTGGCTAGCACCGGGTAGATGCCATTTGTACTACCCCAGGAGCATCCACTGAGCAGAGGCCTAGGTCCAAGCCAAAGCCATATACAGCAAGCTGGTGGCCTCTCCGCAGAGACCCTTCCTCACCAGCGGTTTAGCTGCCAGAAGCCTTAGCTCCTCCCTATTTCCCATCAGCCCCCATTTCCAGACTCCACCATCTTCCACCCACAGAGCACCACCCACTGGCTCAGAGATTGTGCCTCACTGTTCCTCTTACAGTGTTACTGTTCATCTCCACCCATCATCCAACAGAGAAGCTGGGCCTGAAAGAGTCAAATATCAGTGAGTGAGGAGATAAAGGCCCCAATTCAGTCCCAGGTCTGAAGGTTTCCAAACCCCAAACTAGGAAGCCACACTGAAATGAAACAAACCCAGGAGAACAGGAGTGACTGAGTTGATGGGTCCTCACAAGAGGGTTTACAACTGCAGGATGTGACTCAGAAACAAACGCATGGGGACAAACAATAACAAGATTTATTTACACAAGGAATGAAGAGGGAACTGGAGGAGAGGAGGGCAGGGAGGGAGGGAAAGGGTCATTGGAGAAAAGGGAGACTGAGAGATTACTGGCCAGCATTTGGTCAGATCCCATCTGTCCTACCCCAGACAGTGTCCACTAAGCAGAGACTGGTCCACTATGAAGCAAGGTCATGGGCACACAGGCAAGCTGGTGACTTCCCCACAGACACCCCTCTTCACCAGCAGTTTAACTACCAAAGTACTAGCCCATCCCTTTTTTTTCCCCATCAGGTCCTGCTCAGGGTGGAGTCTGGAAACCTCTACCTTCTACCACTGAAGGTGTGTTCGTGCACCATCCACTAGCTCAGAGGTTGCTCCTCACTGTACTTCTTCACAACATTACCTCCTAAAATTAAGTGTCTCCAGCTGAATTTTCCCTCATCCCATCAGGTCTTGTTGTGCAATTGTTTATCAAAAGCAGATCTCTCTGGCAAATAATTAGAGTAATAATGGGCTTTGCGATATTAAGAAAAATAGTTATACAGTCCAGAGGAATAGTTAGCTCCAGGTCTAACTGCCTCTAATTCTTACTTTTCCACATTATTGATTAGTGAGTAAAGGCTTATGTTTAAGAGCTTGAGTGCAGCCTTGTAAATCTTTGTGTCTGCTCATGATTTACATAGCTCAGAAGCAGACATCCCCTTATAAGGCATCTTGGCTCAAGAGCCTTTCTAAAGGTCAAAAGGACACCAGAGCCACTTTTCAGGGGGCAGTGGGATGGCTTTAAACATAACTTTCAAGGTGCAGGGTGCTCAGCAAACAATGCTGTGTCCACCAGGAAGATAGCTGATGATCAAATGAATTTACAAATAAAATACCAACTCTTGGAGGCTTGCAAGGACTTGTTCTAAAGCAATATGGAGAAATAGGAATGTTAGCCAGGGTTTTCAGCTTTCTGGAGATAGATTTCAAAGGATTTTTTTAATGACTCCATATATTGAAATATTATTTTACAGTAAAAATGGAGTAGTTACTTATACATGCTACATATGAATGACTGAAAGACCTTTGAAAACATTAGGCTAAGTGAAAGCTAGACACACAAAATCATATATTGCATAACTCCATCTATATGAAACGTCCAGAATAGGCAAATCCATGGAAACAGCAAGCAGATTGGCTCAGGGATAGGGGTCCGGGGAGGGGGTGGGGGGAGCTAGGGAGGGTAGGGGGAAAATTGGAAGTAATTGCTACTTGGCTTTGTAATAGGGCTTTTGGGTTATTGAGAAGGTTCTCAGATTATGGTAATATTCATAAATTAATCGAAAACCATTGAATTGTGCATTTTAAGTGGGTAACAATGGTATGCAAATTATATCCCAATAAAGCAGTTTAACAATTGAAGACTGGGGCCTCCCTGGTGGTGCAGCAGTTGAGCCCGCAGCCTCTGCAGCACCAGTTCGATCCCCGGACACCAGGAGAGCATCCCACATGGCGCGCAGACCTCTCCTGCCGCCCGCTGCTCCCCTCAGCAGTGTACTTCATCACTCTCCCTGTTCTACTCTCCGCTCTGGCTCTGGTGAATTCTCTCACCCTCCCACACTTCTGACTGTACCCAGTGCTTGTATAAATAAATAAATAAATCTTTAAAAAAAAAAAAAAAAAACAATTGAAGACTGGAATTCCAGGAAGGTAACAGCCTAAAAGGGTTTACCTTCAACAAGTTCCCTTCAAATTTATCCACATTACCATTTTGATCCCATCTGAATCAAATGATCCTATATTTTGTCAACCCTTAGAATTTTTTCTGTCTGGCATAGTCTCTTTTACAGCTGTGGGCTGGGAGAAGATGGCGTCCTTGTGGAGAGGTCTGGTCTGCTCCTTCCTGCAGGTATTTGACTCATGGTGAGGGCCCCTCAGCTGCCTGATGAATAATGAAAGGTTGTCTAAAAAGGAAGCAGGAGAACTGAAAACTGGAGAATGTGACAGACCTCTCCTCTTCACCCCCACCTCACTCACACAATCACACCATCCACCGAACCTCATAACCATACTTCCTTGTGAGGCCAACATCTTCCTGTTTTCTCAATGAGCATACCTGGCCAGGACTCCGCCCAAACCACACAGTGAGGGTCAAAGTTAGGCAGAGTAAACCAACTTGCAGCCACAAGCCCTCCTTCACTTCCCTCTTGGATGGGTTCTTCATGCTTGGCTCAGCGCTTCCGCTGGAATTCTTCAGCACAGACTCAATCTCAGAAGAACTGGGTGCTTCTTCCCCAAGGCCTAGATTTACAGCCTTCCCATTCCATGAAGGCTATCTAGCACTTTAGGTCTTCTTTTTTATATATTTTTTAAGATTGATTTATTTATGCATACAAGACCTGGGCTACAGGCCAGAGGTGTGGGGGGTGAGAGGATTCATCAGAGACAGAGTGGGGAACAGAACAGGCAGATCTACTGAAATACACTGCTGAGGGGAGCAGTGGGCAAGTCAGGAGAGGTCTGCTGCATTATGTGAATTGCTCCCTGGCCAGCCAGGGGATCGAACTCGTGCTGCAGAGGCTGCAGACAGCTTCCTAGGTTGCATCTTAACCCCTTGTGCCACCAGGGAGGCCCCACTTTAGGTCTTCTTGACTTTTACTTTTGACCTAGTGGATTTTTATGAAAAGATTTTTATTGAAAATTTTTACTTTTTAACATTTTGTTGAAAATACAGAGGTATTTTATATAGTGAATTGCACAGATCTTATGTAGTTCACACAATTTTAACAAATGCATGCAGCCCATACCCCGTATTCTTTCACTCCAGAAAATCACAGAGAATGTCCTGAAGCCTTGGCCAGCAACCACTGTCCTGATTTCCACAACATATTCTTTGCCTGTTCTGGAATTTATAAATGAAATCCTGCTGTATGTATTATTTTATGTCTGGCTGCTAGTTCAGCATTTTTGTGAGATGTACCCGTGTTGACATGTGTATCAATGGGGATTTCTGTTATTTCTATTTGCTCCACTTTGTTCCTGCATTTTCCTTTTTGTAATTACTGGGGTTCCAGTGTGGGCCTTTAATGATAAGGCTTCTGTGAACATTTTCATACAAGTTCTTTGTGGACATACATTTTTATTTCTCCTGAATGAACCACATGGCCCATGTAGGTTCAACTTTATAGGGACCTGCCAACCCACTTCCCATGTGACTGTATCCATGACCACTCCTGTTGGCAGTGTTCCACGTCCTCACCTACAGTGGGTATTGTCGGGCATTTTCTTGTTAACCATTCTAGAGATCATTTAAAATTATAAAAGTATTCCTAGCTCAAGGGCCACACAAAAACAGGCTAGGGCTGCGATGGGCTGAAGGCACAGTTGGCTGCCCCCCTCAAGGTAAATGAGGAGCAGCCCCTTTGCATCTCTAAGCCAGTAAGCCAGCAGGACCTTCCCAGAGCCCTACCTAGCTGCTCCTGTGGGGGCTTGGACATCGAGGAAAGGGCTACCTGAGATGAGTGTGAGGGATGCTTCACACTGAGGGAAATGCTGAAAAAGCAGAGGAGAGTGAGAGCCAGTCTGGGAAGGCTGCAGATGCAACTCCTCACAGCCCCCAAGCCCCACCATTCTGGGGTATTATCTCCTCAGCATTCCACCAGCCTTTCAGTGACCTCAGCTCTGACTGCTCCCTCTTCTGCCAGCTCCCATAGGAATCAGATGCCTCATATACCTGTTTGGATTAGTTCCCATCATCACTTGCTCAAGTTTCCCTTGGCTTAGCCCAAGGACCCACAAGAGACTGGCTGGGCCTGGCTTAGTACGTGTGACTGCTTGGGATCAAGGTCTATAAGGACAGTCCTGGGCTCAGCCCTTCATGGAAGGAGTATTCAATCTGCAACCTGTGTAGGATAACTCCGGGAAGCACCTGGAGACAGGGGACCCCATGAGGAAACTATCACAGGAATCCCAGCCAGAGCACCCAAAGCAACAGTTGAGTATGTAAAAAGGGGTAACCAGACCAACAGGGAACAGAACAGCTGGAGCCCTCAGACTTTCTCTTAGCATGACCAGCTGCTAGCACAGAAACCTTGAGTACTTGGGGGAGAAGTCAGGGCCCCGCAGGCCTGAGTGTCTCTGGCACCTGACCTGGGAGCAGGAAGAAAGTTATAGGCCTAAAGAAAAACAGGGAGCCCTATTGGATATGGGGGATGGCAGGAAACAGGATAAACCAGGAAGGAAGGTGGTAGAAGTCCGTGCCTAGGTCTACCAGGGTCCACTACATCCTCAGGTGCCCCCACATGGGGTAGATCCTGTGTGTGCACATGGTGAGCCTTTACACCACACACACCACCCTGCCATACAGAGTTTTCCTGAACTCATACTATGTGTGCCCACCAGTTGTCCCCCGCTTATGTTTCCACCACCACCTTTGGGCCTAATGCCTAGAGGTTTGCTGGCCTCGGTTTTGTGACTCACACAGAACCTGCTCTTGGGTGCAGACTTCTCTCATCACACTGAGCCACATCATCGTGGCAAGTCATTCCTTCCCGTGGTAGCAGCCTGTTCGACTGCGGGGATACACCAATGTCTTTAGCCACGCCATTGTCAATGGACTGGAAGCCTGCTTCCAGTTTGGGACTGTTTTGAACAGGGCTGTTAGGAAAAATTTTGTGTCTGCCTTTTAGCTGGCATAAACACTCACTTCTGTTCACATTTTCTTTGGAGCAGAACTGCTGGGTCAGAAATAAGTGTTGATTTAGTCTTCAGAAATACCACTAGTTTTTCAGAGCAATTGTAAAACCTGCAAGGATTCTTGCTGATGTAGCAGCTGCAGAGGCTGAGATGATATCGGCAAGGCAAGACTGAAACCGTGATCCAAGAGGGTCTGAGCACCAGAGGGGTTCTCCTGAGAGAGACTTGGGGCCATCCCACAAGCATATAAGTAAGAACCCGGTGACCCCACCTGTGGAAAGGAGGAGCAGGTGCTGAGGCAGAGAGGAGGGGTGCCAGCAGGAACATGGTGAGAAACATTGTTATCCAGGGGGAAGCTGACTTAAGGAATTTGTCCTGGAACAAGTCTCAGCACATACCAGTGAATAAATAGAAAGTGGAAAAAAAAATAGGAAGTGTTTAAGCTTGAATCTTAACTTTTTTTGTTGTTTTATTTTCATTGAGGTAATACAACACATTCACTTCTTCAGATGCATGTCACACACTTCTTCAGATGCATTCACTTCTTCAGATCATGCCCCCCACTAAAGTCCCAATAACTCTCCACCATAGTCCACGGCACCCTCCTCCACCCTGTGCCACCTAATCCCTCCCCCCTCTGGTAGCCTCAGTTCTGCTCTAAAGATCATTTCTTAGCTCCAATGATATAGAATAAGTTCACTATTGTAGTAATTGAATCTGGAAAAATATCCATCACTTCTTAATAAATGAACTTTAGAAAATGATCTCCCAAAAAGAAAAGAAAGAGATTATAGAGAATTAGCCTGTAACCTGTCAACTTGACTCTCTCAGACCTTCTTCCTACAGGTGAACAGGTGCACCTGACCCCTCAGCCTGAGACATCAGAACAGGCCTTTATCTTGAAGAGGCAGAGCTGAGCTCACTTTCTTATCCTTCCATTTTGTTGTTAAAATTGAAGATAAGAGAGTCCTCACCACAGCTGACCTGACACCTCCACCTGACTCCCCACCTCCAGTCTGAATCTACCTGTTGGTTGTATAGGGGAGTAAAATAAAAGCTTTTCTCTACTCATCTTAAGTACCCAATCTGAGGCCCTATAAAGTAGACTGGCCAAAGACAGATTAACAAGAGAAAGCAAACATGAGTTTGTCAGCATGTGCATCACACATGTATGCAGGAGTACCCAGATATAAGTGACTCAAAGGGATGGTTAGACATGGACTTTTAGATTATTTTAGGCCAAAACAGAGGTCTGGGGCTTCTAGAGAGGGGAAGCAAGTTATGGAAGGTGACCAGAAGTATGGTAAACCAAGGGAGTTTAGTTAGGTTTTACAGGCAGACTTAAGTTGGAAGAAGGAATGGAACTATCCATTATAAACATAAATTTCCTTTATAAAAGGAAAATGTGTGTCCTGTTTTTAGAGTTTTCCTGCTCCTGCTGTTTGTCAATAGCCTTTAGTTCAAAATAATCCATATGCCAAAGTATATGCAATAAAACAAGGACAGTTTGTCCTATAAATGGTGCTGGGAAAACTAGACCACCACAAGCAAAAGAATGAAACTAGACCACTACCTCACACCTTGCACAAAAACCAACTCAAAATGGATAAAAGAATTGAACATAAGACCTGAAACCATAAAATATATAGAAGAAAATAGAGGTATAGCACTACATGGCATACATCTCAGTAACATCTTTAAAGTCTCATCCCCCAAACTAAAGAAAGTGAAGGAAAAGATACACAGCTGGGATTACATCAAACTAAAAAGCTTCTGTACAGCAAAAGAGACATTAATAAAAATAAAGAGACACCCTACTGATTGGGGAAAAAGTTTTGCACTCCATACACTGATACGGGATTGATCACAAAGATACACAAAGAACTCACACGACTCAACCAAAGCAAAGTAAACAATCCAGTATAAAATGGGCAGGAGAGTTTAAAAGACACTTTTCCAAAGAAGAAATGCAAATGGCCAACAGGCATATGAAAAAATTTTCAACATCCCTCTTAATCAGGGAAATGCAAATCAAAACCACAATGAGATACCACCTTACACCAGTGAGAATGGCACATATTAAAATGATTAGCAACAACAAATGTTGGTGAGAATGTGGTGAAAAAGGAACTCTCCTGTACTGCTAGTGGGAATGCAAACTGGTCCAGCCACTGTGGAAAACTGTGTGGAGTTTCCTCAGTCTACTAAAAATGGAGCTACCAGATCACCCAGCAATTCCACTCCTAGGGGCCTACCCAAAGAACACAAAAACATTAATTCAAGATACCTGCACCACTATCTTTATTACAGCACTATTTATAATAGGTAAGGTTTGGAAACAGCCCAAAAATAGATGAATGGATCAAGAAGATGTGGTATATATATACAATGGAATACTATTCAGCAATCAATAAAGGTAAACTAATGTCATTCACAGCAACATGGATGAAACTAGAAGGGATTATGCTCAGTGAAATAAGAAGGAAAAAGAAAAATACAGGATGGTTTCACTTCTAGGAGGAATATAGGGAAACCAAAATAAGGAATCAGGGGGGAAAATAACAATTTAAAAAAACAAAAATAAACAAGCAATTATAAATCAGAGACATTCTGCCGGGGATAGGGAGAGAGAGGGATCAAAACTGGGGAGAGAAGAGCACAAGGGACTATGGTGATGGTGCTCGGGTGAATTGGTTGTGGGAATTCCATGGGGGCTACACTTGAGAAAAGAAAGCAAACATTGTATAAAAATCAACAATGATGTAAAATATATAAATAAATTATTAAAAAAATAAACAAAATCAATTAATGGTTGCCAGAAGGAAAGGGATATGGGGATGGGTAAATTCTCCGGAATGGAGAAGTGGTCATCTCAGTCACTTTCTGCTAAATAATTCTTGGATAGTTAGAAATGCTTTGAAGAAAAGCAGGTTGAATGGCTATTGATTGAAGTTGCTATTTGACTTGACACCGAACTGAGTGAATGAATCTGGGAGGATAGCAAGTGCAAAGCCCCTGAGGTGGGTATCTGCTTGGACAGTTCACAGCAGAGAAAGTCCCATTGGTCCCATTGAGAGCAACTGAGGGTTATCAGGAAATGCCACCACCCAAATTGCCTCTTTGGCATATGGATTATTTTTTTTTTCAGGATTTTTTTCCTTTTTATTGAAATGACATTGAATTATATCAAAAATTTCAGGCATACATCACTGAGAATCATGTGTATATACTACATTAAGGTCACACCCTGACTCACCCCAACTAGAGAACATGTTCCTGATGGGATTGTGGGGCATCTTGAGAACAAAGGACAAGGAAGAGGTTGGGAGTGGGTGGGGACATCTGACTGAACCTCACAGGAAGCTCAGAGCACAGGCTCAGAGCAAAGCAGGCTGGGTGCAGGGGACGACCTCATGTCCTTGGAACCATAGCCTTAAGCAGGTGCGTGAGACTGTGTCCACACCCCCTGATCTCAAGCTCACATGTGAGGAGGAGTGGAGGAGGCTGTGGCAATGTCTCTGTCACAGTGACCCAACTTGGAGGGGACGAGGGGGTTGTCCTCCCTGACCCATTTTAAAGGGCAAAGGGTCTGAGGGCCCATGATTTAAAGAACAAGGTTTCTCAGAAAGAAAGGGGGTGGTCCCTCAGAGAAGTGTCCTGGTGACACTTGAGGGCAGAGCATGCCCAGGAGAGAGCTGTCTCTTGTTCATAGCAACCTGGCATTTTCTCAGTGTAAACTAAGTTTCATTTCCTTAGTTGGCATTTTCAGAGTCCTCGCCACCCCAAACTAAGAAGACTGGATCCACCACGCGCTGGTGGCTGCCTTTCAAACGTGTACTCCCTGGGTCCCTTCAACTTTACCAAGCCTCGGCTGCTCTCCAGCACTCAGGACACTCCCGACTCGGGGCAGCGTACGGGGTACTGACACCCCTTCCATCCTAAAAGCCTGGAGGGCAGACTCCTTCCCCTAACTGCCCTCAGGCAGGGCAATGAGCGCCACAGCTGGCATCCTCGAGTCCTCTTGTGCAGACTCGTCGAAAAAGGGGAGACCCCGGCTTTTGAAGGGCCGTGAGTAGGTCTCATCAGCTTCTTTTGTATAAAACCGGACGCCGCTGGCCGGGTCCTGGGATCACAGCCACCCCGGAGTCTCGCCCCGAAGGCCCCGCCCCTCCCGGAGCTCGGCCCCGCCCCTCCCGGAGCTCGGCCCCGCCCCTCCCGGAGCTCGGCCCCGCCCCTCCCGGAGCTCGGCCCCGCCCCTCCCGGAGCTCGGCCCCGCCCCTCCCGGAGCTCGGCCCCGCCCCTCCCGGAGCTCGGCCCCCTGTGTCCGGGAGGCTCGGCTCGGCCCTCCCGCCGCAGTGCGCAGGCGCGGCCCCTGCCCGCGGGCGTCTCCGCCGTCCCCGGCGCCAGAGCGGCCGTAGCATCCTCGGTGTCCGCGTCTCCTCGCGCTCCGTCCTCTCCCTCCCCGGCCGGCGCGATGGCGAAGCCGCTCACGGACAGCGAGAAGCGGAAGCAGATTAGCGTGCGCGGGATCGCGGGGCTGGGCGACGTGGCCGAGGTGCGGAAGAGCTTCAACCGGCACCTGCACTTCACGCTGGTCAAGGACCGCAACGTGGCCACGCCCCGCGACTACTACTTCGCGCTGGCGCACACGGTGCGCGACCACCTGGTGGGCCGCTGGATCCGCACGCAGCAGCACTACTACGAGCGCGACCCCAAGGTGAGGCGGCCCGGGAGGCCGGGGGCCTGGCGCTCGCCCTGCACCACCCCGAAAAGGGGCGGCACTGGCGCCTGACCCTTCGGGCCCCGGGCCTCTGCGAGGTGACAGCGAAGCGATGCCCCTCTCTCCAGAGAGACGCGCGCGGGGCTGGTGCGCGCCGAAAGGATGTGGAGCAGAGGGAGCCGCCCCCTGCCCGCCCCTGCAGCCCCTGCAGCTCATGGGTGGTCCTTGCCCGGGCCTCTGGCCGGGGAGAATCGCCTCGGGTGGGGCCCCTTCCCCGCCTTCCCCGCCGCCTCCCTGTCGCGTTTCCCCGGGGGCAGCCTGTTGCACGGTCCGAACCCGGTACTTCCCGTCCCGCCCCCTGGGCGCAGAGTGGATTCGGGCTGTCGCTCACGGTCCCTTGCAGTCTGGGTTGCGGGGTGGGGGGCTTGGCCTTGGCCTCTCTTCAGGACCGAGCCCGCAGGACCCTTCCCCCACGATCCAGGTCTTGCAGGGATCCCCTGTCCCCACATCATTGAGCCCTGGAATCCTAGAGGAATTTTCTGACCTGTAACTAGCTGTATGCTTCTGTGATAGCTGCAGAGTCAGTGCTTCCTCCTCCCTCCACTCCCACGTCCCCCACCTTTTGTTTTTCTGCACCAGCAGTGTGGGAGAAAGGGGGGCTGGAATCAGGCCCAGGCAGTTTTATGTTTTGGAAGAGCTCAGTCTTCTGCAGGGAATTGTGGACCTTTTTTGGCCAGGCGGTGAACAGAAGAGAATCATTTAAGACGCTTGCGGAAGCAGGAGGGGTCAGAATGTCAGAGAAGGAGCCCACAAGAGATTCTTGGTTTTAACATTCTCACACCTTCCTTCCTTAAAAAATACGTTAAAAGTTCATGGGTGTTATTTAAGTAATTGTTACTTTTTATATTTTGCAAGAATGTGTGTTTATGGAAGAAAATACACAATAAACAAAAGCAAAGTAGCCATCTCATTTGCTCCAAATTGTAGATGTATGTCCTTTCAGATCTTTTATTCTTAAATAGAGGTACACATTTTATAGTTTTTCTGTTTTACTCATCACAATTACTACTTTTTCAACAACTTTCTAGGTCAGTGTATGTGCTTCTCTGACATCATTGGTAGTTCTCAATTTGATAGCTAATCATAGGCTTGGCCATGATAGATCACAGCCCCTCTGCTACCAGACTTTTGCTTTTTGACCTTCTCTCTGTCTTTCTTTCTCTTAATCATGGAGAATTTTGTCCTTTCTACTATACTAATTTAGAGTGAAGACTGGCAAGGAAAGAATTCTTTTGCAGGCCTGCAGCCAGTTTGCAAACATTTGATTTGTATACCCCTGGGCACCTGGGCAAAAAATACTTTGATAGTATTTTGGAGTATTTTTATGGGCTTTAAAAATTGTTTAGTAGTTACGGCAGCCCTGTCTTGCTCCTGTATTTCAATAAATCTGCCTGTTCTTTTCTCAAAAAAAAAAAAAGAAAGAAAGAAAGAAAGTTAGTAATTGCTAAGAGTGGGTTTCTCTTTTTTTCTAAAGTAGAAATGGAAAGGACAAATTTGTTAGAATACCAACTGAGCCTCTTCACAGTTCGTCAGAAAGAAGTGGCACCAAATGGATAAAACAGGTTATTACAACAAGGGCTCAGAATGATTTTGCCAGGGAAACTGGCCAAAAGACAGTGGGCCCCTTAGAATTTCCTACTGATGGTAGAACTAACTGATTCAGTTTTTTGTTCCTGGAGCTGACAACAAGGGTATGACTTTCAAGGTCAAGGACATTTCCCTGGAGCAGGGCCAGGAGATACCTCAACACCCTAGAGCTCCCTTTAGAGTCCTCTTGTATAATTAGATCCTAAAGAGGCCAGTGATGGACTCAGAGGTTATGGAGATGACCTTTCAAGAACAGAATTAATCCCCTTACAAAACAGGTTTGCCTAACCTCAGTAAGAGGGCTGAGTTTTGATTGTCTACTGTAGAGGCTACAGACAGATACCTTTCTCTGTTAAGGAAACCACCTGACCTGTAACCAGAGGGTTGTTTGTGTGCTAGTTTTAGATACAAAGGCCATTTAAAAATGGAAATTAGAATTGAAGTGCTTCAGCCTGGCTAATTCATTTTGAAAACAAGCCAGGCCTCCTCTTTGTCTACAAAAGTTGCGCATTTACTTATAATGGATCAGAAACAAACCCCACTTGGATCTGAGCCCCAGGAGAGATTGAATCCCAGTAAAATTCCTGCAGAGCTCCACCCCCAGCCTAGCAATGGCTCAAAACTGTGTATACTCCAGACTTGGGTAGCCTGATGCTCTGTAGTTAATAAATTAGAGGGCACTTGTTTCTTATTTTTGTCTTTTAAACAATTACACAAGTCCTTATGATTATTGATGGAAAAACTAGAACATGTAGATAAGCCAGAAGAAAAAATTTAACTGTGGTCTCACCTCCCAGTAATACGGTAAACACTATCCACATTGGTGGTTTACATCCTTTTTTCCCTATACTGAGAGAAACATTTGTTTTTATTACAGTGTAGTACAGAGCTACCTGTGGTTTCATGACTTGGGTTGTAGCAGAAACAATTCTATTCTGCTCGGAGGAAGATTTTTTTAAAAAGATTTATTTATTTATACAAGAATCAGGGTACAGGCCAGATGTGTGGGAGGGTGAGAAGATTCACCAGAGACAGAGTGGGGAACAGAACAGGCAGAATGACTAAATATACTGCTAAGAGAAGCAGCGGACGAGTCAGAAGAGGTCTGCTGCACCATGTGGGTATCTCCCTGGCTGGGGATCGAATCCATGCTGCAGTGGCTGCGGATAACTTCGTAGGTTGAGACTTAACCCCTTGTACCACCAGGGAGGCCCAGAGGAAGATTTTTCAAGCAAACTGCCTCGCAAATCAGCAAGTCAAAAAAAAAAAAAACTGACTAAAATTAAGAGTGGTTAGTTCTGAAGGCAGTTGAAGGATCCCCTGAAGTGATAGCAAGGTTGGAATCTGGGATGAAATGTCTCTGGACTCCAAAGTCAGGAAGGGAAAAGAACTTGGATAATGAGGGATGGCTTGGAGGAGTCCAGGCTCCCGTGGGGCTTTACCATTCAGCCAAGGTGACTCTGGCTTGGATGGATTTCTTAGCCTTTCTTGGCCTCAGTTTTTTAATCTTTAAAATGAGGTGGTTGCATTAGGTAATCCATTTGTCAGAGCCCTCAGCATTCTTAAAGTTATGGCTTTGTGTTTCCTATAAAATGTTTCCATTTTAAATTGACATCCACCTCATCCAAAAAGAATTTTAGATATGACACAAAAGACTCAAATTAATAGAAGACTCAGAGAAAGCTGGGGAGAGACAGTAAGAGTAGAAAAGCAGGTGAATTCAGCTACAAGGTCAGGACATAGAATGCAGATGTATATTGTGGTCAACCAAAGCAAATGGCAGACCATGCCAGATTATGGGAGTCATGGAATATCTTTTGTAGCTTCTAGAATGGGCAGGTGCTAGATTTCTTCCAGGGGTCTTAAAATAGATACTGTGCAGTGGGGACACTGAACTACCGCACCCTGCAGTGGATGGAGTAATCAGTTTGCTGTGGCTCCTGCTCATATGCTCATTGTATAAACCACAATGGTAGATTAAGGAAAAGCAGCTCTACCATGGGGCCCAATTGCTGTTAAGTACTTCTAGTAAGGTAATCATAATGAATGCAGTTATTCTTACAGAGTTTGGGAACTTGCTCTTGCACAGTATTCGAAGCCTTGGCTGCCCACAACTCCTACTTCTGATGTTTTTGTTTGTTTTAAAGATTTATTTATATACAAGAACTGGGGTACAGGCCAGAGGCACAGGAGAGTGAGGGAATTCACCAGAGACAGAGCAGGGAGCAGAACAGGCAAACAGACCAAAGGCACTGCTGAGGGGAGCAGTGGGCCAGGCAGGAGAGGTCTGCCGCGCCATGTGTGTTCCTCCCTGGCTGGCCGGGAAATGAACCTGCACTGCAGAGGCAGTGAACAGCTTCACAGGGCAGTGCTCAACCCGCTGCGCCACCAGGGAAACCCCCAAATATTTTGTTTTAATTAGCCATTGGTGGGACCCGCCACGGGATCTTTGTGACACACTGAGTTGTTCTGATGCCATTAATCTATGTGAAGTAGACCTTGTTTCCCAGGGGAAGGCTTTCCTGACAGCAGATAGCTCAAAGCTGTTTTCTCTGGCTAGAGGCTAAGGATGGTTTTTGTTGCTGATTATCCTGGCAGCTAGCCAAGTGGAAGATGAAGTTAAGTCATTTTATGAGATTGAGAAGCCCTTCAGCGTAGGTGCCATGACTTTTTTAGTGGATAGTCTGATCTCTCCTCCGACTGGCTGTTTTGGTTCATTTTCTGTGTTGTTTTGGCTGGGCCAAGGTGCCCAGATCAGTCCAGGTCAAATATTATTCTGGATGTTTCTGTGAGGGTGTTTCTAGAATGAGATGAACATTTGAATCAGTTATGCAGGAAACAAAAAGTGGGGTTTTGAGTGAAGCAGACATCCCTCCATAATTTGGGTGGGCCTAATCGATTGAAGGGGTTAATACAAAGAATTAGGCCCTCAACCCTCCCCAGCAGGAAGGGATCCTGCCAGCACACTGCCTTTGGACTCCAGATACAACTCCGAGTTCCTTCAGTCTCTGGCCTCAGATTTCGGCCCTGGACCTTCACAATCAAATGAGCCAACTCCTTAAAATAGAGCCCTATAGTTATGCTATCGATATTGTTTCTCTGGAGGACCCAAACAAATACTGTGGATGACTGCAAAGACCCATTTATCTTATGAAGTATTGTAACTAACCTCACTTCTGCCCTTTGAAAATAATTTTTGAAACTTTATTTTACATGATTTCAAATTTTAGAGTTAGAAGACTAATACAAAGAATTTCCTTCTTCACCCAGACTCCCCAAACATAAAACATCTTGACACGTTTGTTATATCCTTTTCTCTTGATACATAAATATATTTTTTCTCTGACCCATTGGAGGTAAGTTGCACACTTGATTCTCCTTTACTTCTGAAAATCTGGTTGTGGGCTTCTAAAGAATCAGGGAGACTCTTCTGTAGCTTCAGCCACATGGTTAAACCTGGAGGTTTGCTTTGACACGGTGCTGTCATCTCTGGATCTCACTCTGCTGCTCCTCTTATCCCATTTAGAAGAATTACAAATAAGAAAATTGAGAGAATGTACTATGTCTTTTTAGATTACACTTTTTTTTTTCATTAAACAGAACAAGACTTTAAGCCATTTAGAAACTCACACATTCTAAGGCATGAAGCAAATAAACAGCAGGGTTCCTAGGTTGCAGCAAAGTCCTTCACTTGACTACAGAAATTTAAAAAGGTAATTGGAAAATAGAAAAGTTTGCTCTATTATGTCTTTGACAGGATCTTTTGGAATAGGAATTATATGTTATTTTGGTTTAAATGAATCTTTTTCTCAGCCTTAAAACTTGTTTAAAAATGAAAGGTGGGGCCTTCCCTGGTGGCACAGCGGTTGAGCGCTGGGCTGCGAAGCTGCCTGCAGCCTCTGCAGTGCCAGTTTAATCCCCGGATCCCTGGCTGCCAGCGAGGGTCCCACATGGTGTGCAGACCTCTCCTGCCACGCCCGCTGCTCCCCTCAGCAGTATATTTCATCAAGTCTGCCTGTTCTGTTCCCCGCTCTGGCTCTGGTGAATTCTTTCAACCTCCCACACTTCTGACTGTACCCAGTACTTGTATAAATAAATAAATAAATCTTTAAAAAAAATGAAAGGTGAAAGTGGCTCTGTTTATAATGCTGACTAGTATGACACTGGCTATAAATACAGTTTGACATAGTCCAGATCACTGCATATAACTTGCTTAAACTTGGGCTTATCTCTCAGTGATGAGGCAATTTCCACGGTTGTTTGCTCTGGGATGGGAGTGAATGAATATTTTATAGAGCTGAATAGAAGGAAAAGAGAAAGGCAAAGGGTTGTAAAAATGTGATGAATGTAGAATAAATTTGTTTCCTGCATAACTGAGTGATCTCTAAGATCCCTGTAAGTTCTCATATTCTATAATTTTACTATTTTTTTTTCAAAGTTGACTTGGAGCTAACATGACCAATGTTCTAAACCAAGGTATTAGTATCTGAAGTGAAGTAGGAAATCTGTGATCCACACTGAGACAAAATCTGTCACCAATGGAAAGCCACGTTTTCCTGGCACTTAATTTTAAAAGAAAGAACTTGAGTATGACTCCCTAGGTTGGGAACTTAAGAAACATGGGAGATAATGCTTGGCATCCTTGTATAAACAACACGTTGTGGTCTTAGAAAGCTGTTCCTGATCTCTCTCTTGCTGGGCTACTATGAGGGCTATGGTTGACACATGGGAGGTGGCCCCACTGCTTTGTGGAGGCTGGGGAGCCTACCGGATCTAGCAGGTGGAATGCTTTATTCACCAACCTCTTTATTGAGCCAGAGTCCCCTGTGTCACATCAAGGCAGGCTATGTCCTACCCAACAGGGAGCCAGCTGTGAGTCATGGGCACCACGGTCTGCTTCGCCACTGACATGTGGCTGCCAGTGTGTTAAGATGTGGGGTGCTGACAGAATGTAATAGACAAGAGGAGCATTGCTGTGTTTCCCTGGGTATAGGATGACAAGTCTCTGGCCACATCTGCCTGGAGAATCAGTTTTTTTTTTTTCCCTTGGAGAAAGTGATTGCCCACATCTGTTTTATTGCCCTGTGTACTGGAAAGTTACTTTTCTTTTCTTGCAGGGCATTCAGACCCTTCTGTTAAACAGTCTCAATTAAAAACACTTTTAAGAGAAGGAAAAGAAATTGGAGGTCTCTGAAAGTTCAGTTTTATTTATCTTGGCTATGTAAAGGGCAAAAACAAACCCTCTACCTTTTGATAATAAACTCAGACTCTATAGGTAGAGTTATTAATACCTAAGATAAATATTTAGAAGTCTAATATGTGTAATATTTGTGTCGATCATATTTTCATCTCTTTGTGCAAAAGAGCTTCATTTATGCTTTTCTATGATGTTACCCATTAGTGTAGGCTTTGCATGTAATAACTAAATTTAATTCAAAAAGTAAAGGCTTGGACCTCTCTGAGGTGGTGCAGGCAGTTGAGTGCAGCGCTGTGAAGCTGTCCTCAGCCTCTACAGCGCCAGTTTGATCCCCTGCCACTGGCAAGGGTCCCACATGGTGCTGCAGCCTTCTCCTGTTGTGCCTGCTGCTCCCCTCAGCAGTGTATTTCGTCAGTCTGCCTGTTCTGTTCCCCGCTCTTTCTCTGGTGAATCCTCTCACCCTCCCCCGCATCTGGCCTGTACCCCAGTTCTTGTCTAAATAAATAAATAAATAAATAAATCTTTAAAAATAAATAAATAAATAATAAAGGCTTCCTCTGGGCTACTTAACACTTGTTACAGTTGCAATGCAAGAAAGGATCCTACAAGAAAGATTAACAGCTCAGTTCAATACCCCAGGCACTAGGCTGGTATAGAGAGGTCGAGGGGTTCCTGTGGTCAAGCTGAAGAAGGTGTGAGTCTCGTTCTCCCACCAGAGCACCCTGAACAGGGATGGCAGGCAGGAAGCCCATGGGACTAGAGGGGTGGAGAGAACAGGTAAGGTGTGGGATGGCCTTTGGCTGCCACAGCAGAGTTTGGGGCCACTAAGGAACTGGCCCTTTGCAGGTGAGAGCCCAGACTTCTACTCAGACAAAGCCAATGCCTTTAGGTATCTTTTTCCAGAACTGCCGCCCTGCTAATTAGGTTCTACACTCTCCCTGAAAATCTGACTTGTTGAGTGGCTGCCATTGCTTGAGTCCAAGCCTAGCACCTTGTTGGTCCCCCAAATGGATGTGGTGCCACAGGTAGGGGAGGGGCTCTGGGGACTTCATGTGCAGGGTTCAGGCATCTGTGCGTCTCCTTGATTGGTTGCTCCAGCCAGCGCCCTCTGTCTGGTAGTTTTCACTGTGAACCATCTTAAGAAAACTAGAGAAATTGGGGAAAACAAAACCATTTGAAGAAACTTTAAAAGTTCTTCAGTCACGCACTTAAGAAGAGACAAGCCACAAATCTAAGCCCAGTGCCCAACAGAGCCAGGTCTGCAGTGGTGCCTGGCTTGGAGCTGGCCCACCTCATTTTTTCTGAGACCCCAAATACCCTTCTTGCTCCTACCCACCCCCACCCCCTGACAGAAGGTTGCCCAGCATTATTGCAGAATAAAATAAACTGCTGAACCCTTGACATCTGTGTTCAACTTGTAAGGATGGGTCGAAGGTTATGCCATAGTGTTCATCCCTTAAAAAAAGCATCATTTTTTTTTTCATAGTGCTAGTTAAAGGTTAAGGAAGATCAGACTATAACAATTTAAAAAGTGCATACTTCTAGTTAAAGGCAGAATTAAACCATCTCAATCACATTCGTGACTTGCCAACGTTTTATAAAACCTTTAGGAAGAACCCCCAAAGTAAGTATGTGGGGAGACATGATCACTGATGTGTTGGACAATTGTGCTGGAATGTGATAGTGGAATGTGACAATTGTGCTGGAATGTGATAGTGAGCTCCTGGTGAGTGTGCTGTCACACTGGCCACCAGGCCCAAATGGAGGGTGGGGTGGTGCAGCGCCACGGAAACCCCGTATGATGATAAGTCCGTTCAAGTGTAGTGTAAATAATGTCCAAAATGATGACAAGTCAGGAGGGCACAATGGAGCGTGAGTGGCAGTGACAGCAGTGGCACTTGGCAAGGCTGTGCAGGTGCAGTCATTATACTGCTGTGTGATATAAAGGACACTGGAATCTGATAACAGTTTAGAAGCCATACATGCAGATGATCAGAAATGTTTAAAAAGGCTGTCAAAGATTAAGTCCGTATGCTTTTTTTTTCATGCATGTTCTTTCAATTTTGTAGATTTAAATATGTATAGAAATTTTGTACTTTTCAACCTCTTTATTCAGGGACACCACACAGATACTGTTTGTCTTCCACATGGATGTTTTTCTCTCCACTTCTTTTCAAGTTTGCCCCTAATTTGTTCACTTTCTAACAGGGTTTTTGTTTTCAGTTTTGCTCCTGTTTCACATTCAGTAGTGCCTTCATCTCTGTTCATTTTATCTCTTATTTGTTTGACTTCATGCTCGATTGGGACTGCTTGTTACCTTATCAGTGCTGCTGAGCTTCCTGGATGGTCTTATTGATTAATTCACCCCTGTGTGAATGCTGACTGTACTTTGCCCTCTGTGTTTCCTCTTCTGTTTTCCTGGCTTTTTTTTTGTTTTTTTTCCCAGAATGTAGACCTCTCCATATCTCAGAGTAGAGGGAATACTCCCTGAACCAGCTGTTTGCAGCTGGATATGGGCAAGGGCTAGTGTGTGCAGCCTGGAGGGAGCAACGCCTCCCTGGTTCCCAGAAGCTGTGCATATGTTGCTGTGAGTGTGAGCACATGAGAATGTTCTGTAGTGTGTACATGAATGTGTGAAGTGCTTTATCCTTTCCTTGGCTTCAGAAGGCAGAGAAAAGCCGAGAATAGCCACCTGTGTCCCCACCTGCACTTGGTATTGATATGGCACAAGGGCCAGTTTTCTTCTGCTTCCTGCAACTGGTCACTTCTGTTTTCTTATAATCAGTGTGTTTTAAGAAGTGGGCAGAGGCATTTTCTACCATCTTTTACAACTGGGGGTATATTATCTTTTATAGACCATTTATTTTACTGGTTATCAGTTATATGACTTGCAAATAGTTCTCCTATATAGTGGGTTGTCTTTTTTTGTTGTTGCTTTCTTAATGGTATCAACATTTTAAATTCTGATGAACTCCAATTTGTTGTTTTTTTTTTTTTTTTAAGATTTATTTATTTGTTTATACAAGCACTGGGTAAAGTCTGAAGTGCAGGGGGGTGAGAGAATTCACCAGAGCCAGAGCGGGGAACAGAACAGGCAGACTGACGAAATACACTGCTGAGGAGAGCGGTAGGTGAGAGAGTGAGAGGTCTGCTGTGCCATGTGGGACCCTCGCCAGCAGCCTCGCTCAACCGCTACGCCACCTTGGGAGGCCCTCCAATTTGTTATTTGTTGCCTTTCTCTAGAGGTCATGTTCAAAGAAACCATTTCTTAATCCTGTAGAGATTTCTTCTATGTTCTCTTCTAAGAGATTTATGTTTTGGTTCTTGTACTTGGGTCTTTGATTCATTTTGAGTTAATTTCTATATATGTTTTAAAGTAGTACATGTGGCTATTCAGTTATCCTAGCACTAGTTGTTGAAAGATTTTTCCCTGCTGAATTTTTTTGGCATCCTTGTTGAAAATCAATAGACTATAAATTTGAAGGTTTATTTCTCACTCTGTTTTATTCTTTTGCTCTGTGTGTCCATCCTTATGTCAGTACCACATAGTTTTGATGACTATAGTCTTGTAGTTAGGCTTGAATGTAGCGTGAGCCTTCCAATTTTGTTCTTTTTTCAGGATTAATTTGACCATTCCAAGATCCTTGCATTTGCTTCTGAATATTAGACTCACTGATAGCCAGCAAGGAAGCCAACTAGACTTTTGATGGAGGTTATATTGAATCTATGATCTATAGATCTATGCTGGGAATACTGCCATCTCAGCAATGTTATGCCTTCCAATCTGCTCATGTAAGATGTCATGGACCCCACTTTCTCAAGTCCCTGCCTGTGTATTTTGCAACTGGGAGTCCCTTGTACCAAGCTCACCCTGCTTTTTGGTTATGAGAAGAATCGTTTTAAGACTTCTGCAGTAAAATGGGAAGCAACTGTGAGAATGCTGCTGTAAAAATCCAGAGAGTGGCCACTGTTTCTCAAAATGTTTCTGGTTAACAACTGGTCAGAATTCTAAAGGCAGTGTAAAAAAAAGTACATGCGTGCAGGAAATGGACCCAGGCTCACAGCATAGTTGGGCAAGGACCACGTTTGCCTACGAGCAGGGCCCTGCACGGGCGCCCAGCTGCCCACCTTGAGCCAAGGAGAATGAGTCCAGGCCTTTTCCTTGCTGTATTCTGCAACCCATAGTGGAGTAGACTTTTAAAATTGTATCTTGGAGGTTTTAACCCACAGGAAAGATACAGCCACAGTGGGGTCAGCACCCTCCTCTGAGTCTGGTCATGCGCCTCACCACCTGCGTGTTTGCACACATACCACAGACATGCCCTTTTTAAGGCCTGGTTTTGCTTTTAACTTTGTATTTAGAAGTAGTATTAGATTTACACAAGGTTGCAAAGATAGTGGAGCATGCCCGTGTGTCCTTTGATCTGCTTTCCTGGTGAAGAGCCCTCAGTTTGGGTCACTCTGATGTTTTCTCATGATGAGTCTGGGGTTATGAATTTGGGGAAGAATATAACAGAGGTGAAGCCCCCCACTCACCATACCTGGGGATGCTAACTAACTTCCAACGAACTTGTGTTGTTCTCCATTAGAAGTGAAGTTACAATTTCCCTTTCAAGACCCTGTTTATTACATGTGTGGGGAATTGAGCTCTACCTCCTGGAGTGAAGGATATCAGTCAAGGATATCGGTGGTAGGCACCTGTTAAGACCACCCAGGTCATGAGTAATTGTTTTGGGGAAGGTACTGGGCACTGCAGATGTCTTGAGTCCTCACAGCTGTGCCCTCTGATCTGCCTTCAGTGGTGGTTACTACTATGATGTTCTCAGGGAGATTCTCCATTCCTCTCCTAACTTCTACATTTATCAATTGGGATTCTTTTATAAAGACTTTTTTTCAGGCCTCCCCAGTGGCACAGCAGTTGAGCGCTGGGTTGCAAAGCTGCCCACAGCCTCTGCAGCACCAGTTTCATCCCCGGCTGCTCCCTGGCCACCAGAGGAGGGTCCCACATGGCGCGCAAACCTCTCCTGCTACCCACTGCTCCCCTCAGCAGTGTACTTCAGTCCTTCTGCCTGCTCTGCTCCCCGCTCTGGCTCTGGTGACTTCTCTCATCCTCCCACGCTTCTGACTGTACCCAGTGCTTGTATAAATAAATTAATTAATTAAATAAATCTTAAAAAAAAAAAAAGACTCCCCCCCCCCCATTTATTTTCCCCAGGTCTTAATTTTGACAGCAGGAAGCAGCAGTGAGCCAGCCATCAGCACCTTCCTGGTCCTGCTGCTACCTCCAGTCGCCTGACAAATAGAGGGTTGTGAGGAGTACATGGTACTTAGAGCTTGGAGGTGTTTATACTTGCTCAGCACCCAGTGAGTGCTGGTGGGCCTCCTCTTCATTTACACAGAACTACCACAAATCTCAATCCCCAAAGGCCCCAAACTGGCAAAATCTGACTTCTGCTTGATGGAAAGGAAATGTGTGTCCCATCCAGTTGGGTTGACTGTGATGAGGGTGTCAGAAGCTGTTAACACTTGGAAATACTACCCCCAGTAGGGCTGTTTTGCCCTGGTTTAGGGACGTGAACAGGTCACCTGTTCAAGGGCACACGGCTGGAAGAAGCTGAGCCAAGCTTCAGTTGGACTCTGGTTTTAGAAGCCTATTACCCATTGCTGCCTTGGCCTCACCATCAGAGAAGCTTGTTTTATATCTCCTTCAGGACTCAGTACCTCAGTGAACAGGAGCTCTCCTTTAGAAAGTCCCCTGGTTGGGCTGCCCTTTGAAAATTGAGATTGGCCAAATCGTGGTGAAAGGGTTGAGTCCATTTGGGGAGTAGGGGGTTAATAAAAATAAAATCTCAGGTAGGTGCTCTTATGAATCCACTCATCTCTGTAACCTGCTTTGTGTGTGGCATGGGATGAGAAATCTCTGATGCTTTCTTTTGCTTCCCCAGCGCATCTATTATCTGTCCCTGGAATTCTACATGGGTCGTACGCTGCAGAATACGATGGTGAATCTGGGACTTCAGAACGCTTGTGATGAAGCAATTTACCAGGTATGGGGCCTTGGGGCTGGGCTGAGGTGCGGCCTCTCTTGGCACACTGAGATTTTGATCCAAGTCGCGCAGAAGTGAGCACCGCTGGTAAGATTTGCAGCTATCAGGGTTACTGGGAAATGTCTTATGCTAATGCTGGAGGGCGGGGTGAGGGAAGTGGGTTAGTGTTCCTCTCTCTCAAGGAGGAAAGTTCGAATTGGGTAGGAAGCAAGTAGTTCAAGGACTAGGTTACATTGTAATGCTAAGGTTTAAAGACTTCTGGAAACCATTGCACTCCTCATCCCAACCCCACAGCTGCAGCTTTAACACATGGCAGAAGTGGCTGGTATCATCCCTTTCTCCTTGCTTTTTTGAATTGGTCTCCTTACTCCACTCCTAAAATAATCTTTTGTGTTTATACTACCTATTAGTTATAAATTGCCCCTTTTCCCCCAATCAGACCGAAAGCACCTTACATAAGGATTCTTAAGAGTTCTCCTCTTGGAGGATAACTGTTCTCACAGTTCATTTATTTGCAGGTTCAAAGAAGAACTGGAACTGCTGTGTGTTTCTTTCTCTTTGTCCCCCTCCCTGGAGTCTGTCTTCCTTCCACACCTGGATGCTCAGTGTGGAATTTCTGGTGTGAACTTGCAACTCTTAGCACCTTTTACTGCCTTAGCTTTTGTTTGGTTTTGCTTTGCTGTGGGGAAGTGCTCTGGGGGCCTTGTTGTGGGTAGCACTGTGTGATCTCAGCATAAGAGGGGGGCTTGGTAAAGAATAAGTATCAGAGCAAGTATTCTCAGTGGACACAACAAAAAAATTACAACAAAAATTTGACTAGCAAATAGGAATTTTATGCTCAAAATTATCTAAAACGTTTGGGGTTATCTAGCACATGGTTGTCATTTGAGTTCCCTTCACTGAACTTGAATGTTGGAGCATGTCTGCAGGAACCAGAAGATACATGATATTTTAGATCATCAGTGGGGCATTTCATTTTTCAAAACATTTCCTTTTATACAATTCTTACAGAGAATAAAGATTTTTTTTAAGATTTATTTATTTATGCTGGGGTACAGGCCGGAGATGCAGGGGGTGAGAGGACTCACCAAAGACAGAGTGAGGACCAAAACAGGCAGACTGACTGAAATGCACTACAGAGGAGAGCAACAGGCAAGTCAGGAGAGGTCTGCTGCGCCAAGTGTGTTCCTCCCTGGCCAGCAGAGGCTGTTGATTGCTTTATAGTGTGGTGCTTAACCCCTTGCACCACCAGGGCGGCCCCAAGAATAAAGATTTTAGAGAATATTTATGCCATAAATATTCGGTATCTGTTTATAATTTTCATCACAATACAAAAAATGCGTTTATTACAGAAACTTATAAAATGTAGGTAAGCACATGTCCTATTAAACGTATTTTTCCCCTTAGAAGTAGCATTTCACTTCCTGTTTAATTAATCTTGTGTTTGAAAGGTGGCTGATGGTTCATCAACCACCTCAATCAACCGTGGTTGATTGAACCTTTAATTCCCTAGATACATATGCTGGACCCTTGGGGACTGGATGCTTCAAGTGGAAATCAAAGGATTATAGTGGCTTGGGTGGTCCCTCTCCCCTTCATAATATCAGGTTGAAAATAAGACAAGACACTTTCACAGCTGCATCAGACCATGGGTAGTAGGGGAGTGGTTATACTAAAAATTAGAACTTCAAAAGAATCACCTCTTTCCCAGTTGACCTATCAAGGACACATTTAAAGTTTTTCATTATAGAAAACCTTAATTATGTACAAAAATTGAGTGACTTTTCTAATGAATTCCTTCTCATGCTCATAACCTGGCTTCCCCTGTCATGGCCAGTCTGATTTGTCCTATACCTCTTCTACCATTCCCATATTATTTAAGCCAATATCAGAAAGCATAATATTTCAATGGGTACCTCTAAAAGATAAGGTGATGCCATTATGACCCCTAAAATATTCACAATAATTCTTTCATAACAGTTTTTCAGACAGTGTACAAATTCTATAATTGCCTTATAATTTGTTAGTAGTTGTTTAGAAGTTGCATTTGATTTATATGACTTGTAAGTCTCTCTGAGTCCATGACTTCTCCTCCTTTTTATTTTTCTGCCTTGCATTTTATTTGGATTTGTCCTGTGGGGTGTTGTCTATAGTTAATTTATTGAATCTCCAGCTGGTGTTTTACCTGCTGCTTTTTTCCAAGGATGTCACTGTTGCTGCTTCTACTTAGCATTCGGATGGCTCTAGTCAAGAAAATGAAATAAAAGGCATCCATATTTGAATGGGAGAAGGAAAACTCTCTCTATTTGAAGATGACATGATCTAGAAAAATCCTAAAGAACCCAGTAAAAATATATTAGGACAAATGAATGAGCTCAGCAAGGCTGCAGGATATAAATCAATATACAGAAACCAACTGTATTTTTTTTTTAATTTTTTTTTTATAGAGGCATGTTTTTATTTATTTGTTTGTTTGTTTGTTTGTTTTGTTTATACATGCACTGGGTACAGTCAGAAGCGCGGGAGGGTGAGAGAATTCACCAGAGCCAGAGCGGGGAGCAGAACAGGCAGAAGGACTGAAGTACACTGCTGAGGGGAGCAGCGGGCAGCAGGAGAGGTCTGCGCGCCATGTGGGACCCTCCTCCGGCGGCCAGGGAGCAGCCAGGGATCGAACTGGCGCCGCAGAGGCTGCGGGCAGCTTTGCAACCCAGCGCTCAACCGCTGCGCCACCAGGGAGGCCCGCCAACTGTATTTTTTATACCTGAAATGAGTAATCCAAAAATGAAATTTAAGAAACAGTCCGCTTACAATAGTATCAAAAAAAGAATAAAAGGCCTAGTAATTAATTTTCAAAGGAGGTGCAAATTATATTCTAAAAACTCAAAAAACATTGTTGAAAGAAATTAAAGAAGACCAAAAAATGGAAAGCCACCCATATTAATGACTTGGGAGACTCAGTGTTGTCAAGATGGAAGTACTATCCTAGTTGATCTTCATGTTCAGTGCAATTCCACAAGAATCTAGTAGATTTCCTTGCAGAGTAAATAGCTGATTCTAAAATCCAGATACAAATGCACAGACCAGAAAGAATGAAAATAAAAATGAAATAAAAATGAAAGTTTTTAAGGACTTACTGTCCCCAATTTCACAAAGCTATAGTCATCAGGAATGTGTGGTATACATGTAGGATGGATATATAGAGCAATGGAATAAAATTAATGACTCAGAAATGAACCCTCAGGCCTCCCTGGTGGCGCAGGCGGTTGAGCGCCACACTGTGAAGCTGTCCGCAGCCTTTGCAGCGCGGGTTCGATCCCGGGCTGGCCAGGGCGAGTCCTACATGGCGTGGCAGACCTCTCCTGTGTCACCGCTGCTCCCCTCAGCAGTATATTTCGTCAGTCTGCCTGTTCTGTTCCCCACTCTGTCTCTGGTGAGTCCTCTCACCCTCCTGTACCCCGGTTCTTGTATAAATAAATCTTTAAAAAAAAAAGAAAAAGAAATGAACCCTCACATTTATAGTCAGTTGTCTCTTTTCCAAATTAGAAAAAAGGGGGTAAAATACATAACATGTAATTTACAATCTTAACTGTTTTGAAGGGTGCAGTTTAGGATTAAGTACATTCACATTGTTGTACAGCCATCACCCCATCCATCTGTAGAACTCTTCTCATCTTCCAAAACTGAGCTTCTATATCCACAAACCCTAAGTCCCCATTTTCTACCTCCCCAGCCCTGACAACTGTTATTCTACTTCCTCTCTTTGAGAATTTGATACTGTAATTACCTCCTGTAAGTGAATTGGTACAATATGTATCTTGTGACCAGACTGATATCTTCAGGTTTCATCCATGGTTGTAGCATGTCAGAATTTCTTCCCTTTTTAAGGGTGAATAATATCCCATTGTATGTATGTATGAATATATACATATAATATACCACATGTTCTTTATCCATTCATCTATCAGTGGATACTTGGATTTCTTCCACTTTTTAGCGAGTGTGAATAATGCTAATATGAACATGTGTGTACTGATATCTTTTTGAAACCCTGCTTTTAATTCTTTTTGGTAGATATCTAGAAATAGAATTCTTGTATCATATGATTATTCTGTTTAACTTTTTGAGGAACCACCCCATTGTTTTCTATAGTGGCTGTACCATTTCACATTCCCACAAACAGTGCACAAGAGCTCCAGTTTCTCCACATCCTGGCCAACACTTTTTGTTTTCTGGGATTTTTAATAGCAGCTACTATAATGGGTGGAAGGCAGTATCTCATCATGGTTTGAATTTGCATTTCTATAATAATTACTGGCATTGAGCATCTTTTCATGTGCTTATTGGCCATTTACATAGGTATACTTCCTTTTATTTTGCTTCACTTTATTGTACTTCACTGATAATGCTTTTTTTTTTTTTTTACAAATTGAAGGCTCGTGGATCCCTGCATCGAGCAAGTCTATCAATGCCACTTTTCCAACAGTATGTGCTCATTTTGTCTCCATGTCACATTTAATTAAATATGTGTATTTTTAAAAGGTATAATGCTGTTGTGCACTTAACAGACTGAAGTATGTTACAAAGATAACTTTTATATGTATGGAAAACAAAAAAAATTGTATGCCTTACTGTATTACAACATTTGTTTCACTGTGGTGGTTTAAACTCAGCCTGCAGTATCTCTGAGGTATACCTGTGTATATTCATTTAGAGAAATTCCTATTCAAATCCTTTAACCATTTTTTTTTAATTGGGTTGTTTGGTTTTTGTTGTCATTGAGTTTTAGGAGTTCTCTATTCTTGATATTTGTATCTTAGCAGATTTGCACATATTTTCCCTTATCCTGTTGGTTTACTTTTCACTCTTGATAACATCCCTTGTGGCACAAAAGATTTTAATTTTCATGAAGTTTAGTGTATCTAGTTTTTCTTTGGTTGCCTGCATTTTTGGTGTCCTATATGCTCAATTGATTTTTTTTTTCAAAAGGACAGGGGTACCAAGACAGTTCAATGTTAAAATAATAGTCTTTTCAAGGAATGGTTAGATTTAATACATAAAGAATAAGTTGTTACATAAGACCAACAGATGGTGAATATTGACATGTGAATAAATAAATTTGGACCATACCTCAAACAACCTATAAAAATAAACTCAAAATAGATTAAAGATCTAAATGTAAGAGCTAAAACCATAAAGAACAAAGGTATATTACTCTATTACTGGAAGAATATATAGGAATGAATAGATTCTTTGAAATGATACCAAAAGCACAAGTTAATAAGAGAAAAAAATAGATGAATTTGACAAAATTAAAAACCTTTGTGCATCAAAGGATGTTACGAAGAAAGTGAAAAGACAATGGAGAAAGTATTTCTGATTAGGTCTCGTGTCCAAAACATATTGGGAGCTCTTAAAACTCAATAAGAAAAATACAGACAACCCAATTTAAAAATGAACAGAGAACTTGAATATACATTTCTTCAATGTATATTCAAGAAAGTACCAGTGGCCAATCAGTATGTGAAAAGATGTTCTGCCTCATTAGTCATCAAGGAATGCAAATAAAAATCACAATGAGATTCCACTTGCCTCCCTGTAGAACCACTGTCTTTACAAAGGCAAAGAACAAATGGATGTGGAGAAATGGGAATCCTCCTCAATTGATAAGGCCACTTTTGAAAATAGTCTGATAACTACTCAAAAAGTTAAGAATAGAATTACCATGAAATCTAGCAATTATGCTCCAAGGTTCATATCCAAGAAAAAAGAAGACATACAGGTACACAAAAAAGACTATACTTGAATGTTCATATCAGCGTTATTTGCAGTAGCCAAAAAGTAGAAACCCAAATGTGCATCAGCTGATAAATAATTATGGTACATCCATACAATGGAATATTATAACAGTGACAAAAAGGAATGACATACTGACACAGTATAATATGGTACAATATGGATGAACTTGAAAACATTATTTTAACTGAAAGAAGCCAGATACAAAGATCGCATTTTGTAATGTCTTGTATGTATTCCCATTTATATGAAATGTCCAGAATAGGAAAATTTTTAGAGACAGAGAGAAAATTGGCTGTCAGGGGCTGAGAGAAGAAATAGAGAATGATTGCTAATGCACCTCAGATTTCTTTTGGGGATAATAAAGTTCTGGAGTTAGATAATGATGAAGGCTGCACAACTTTGTATTTATGCTCAAAATCATTCAGTTGTTCACTTTAAAAGGGTGGATTTTATGGTATGTGAATTTTGTCTCAAAAAATTAAAAACAGCATATTAAGAGAAGACATGCTCTGAGGTGCTCCATTTCTCTGTCTTCATCTAAGAAGCCCACTTTAGCAAGGCTTTAGACTTTCTGTCATTAAGCTACTTTCTACCCCTCTTTTGAATGCTCTAAATTCAAGCAAAATTTGTCCTCCCTGAATGAAGCGTACCAGTAACATTCAAGGAAAAACATAAAGGAACAAACTGTTTTTCCCCATATCTACCGTACCGTCTTTATTTAGTGTGTTAGTCTCTGAGTTTAAGAAATGTTTTATTAGTAAGAGGTTCCATGATCTGATAAGTTTGGAAAAAGTTATAGTTAAACATGTTTCTTAAGTTTGAACTAATAATGCATTATTGAGTAAATCCTACCTCCCCCATATACCCAAAACATTTTTGGTGGGACACACTCGTAGAAATTGCTATGGAAAGATCAACATGGTGGGGAAGAAACACTTTGAGTAAGAACCAGGACACATAAGATAAACTGGCAACGCTGGCAATCTGCCTGAAGAGGAAAGTTACAATAACAGAGGATGAGAAGAGAGGAAAGCATGAGAACCCTGCTACCCTCCACAACCCACAAAGCCAGCACACTTCAACCAATAGAAAGGAGAAAAAAAAAACAACAAACTAAAGACCAAGCAGAATAACGCGGAAAGGAACTGCTGCAGGCATCACGCCTCATGACCTGGAACTGTGGGCACCAGGTAATCACAAACCCAGTGCCATCAGAGGAAGATAGGGACTCCACAGGCCCACCTGGAGCAGAGAAAGGGAGAGACTTGCAAATAAACAAAGCCCAGCCAGTAAGTTTGTGCAGATAAGCGTGCATGTGGAAAGTATATGTGGATCGCGGCTTCTCAGGTTCCTGTGCCTGTGACCTAGGACTGTGGAGAGATGCATAGGAGTGAATGACCTGCACTGGGTAATCAAAAACTCAGGCTCCCAGGCACGGGATCAGGGCGCAAAAGGTGCAATATCAGTGGGCACTGAACTGGACTACTGCCCACATTCCAGATCTGAGAGCTTCGAAACTGAGAACTGGGGCATGAAATTTGGGGCTCAGGATCACCAAAACGGCCGGGCACAGGATAGACATAGTACCCAGCACAGTTGAGGCACTCCACTTCAATCCCCCTCTCCATTCCAGGGAGACCTACAGGGAAAAAGCGGTCTGGAAGGATACTAGGAAAGGTCTCTGGTGCCACCTAGTGATCAGAACAAAATCACCAACTGAACAAAATCACCTGATAGTTGGAAGGCAGGGATTCTAAAACCACCCTCCTGCTCTGAGAAGGGGTGGGCCACACAAATGAGGGTGAGAAGGGCAACGTGGCTTGGAGCAAGACTACCGAAGGCCTCACGTGACAGCCCGCATTCTGGAACTGAGAGCCGGGCATGGGACTTGGAGTGTAGAACACGCCATAACAGCAGGCACAACACTGGATGACAGTCAGCATTTTGGATCAGAGAGCCCTGGAACTGAGAGCCAGGGCACATAATTCAAGGTATGGGATCCACACAGCTGTGGGACAGCAACAGGTGAACATGAGGCAGACACAGCACCCAGCATGAGCCATATCCCCTGTGTTGAGGTACTCCCCTCCCCCCCCTCCATACTCGAGACAAGTACTGGGAAAAAGCACAGGTCTGAAAGTACAGGTTCTAGTGATCAGAACAAAATCAACTACCTGATACTTGGAAGGCAGGGACTCCAAGACTTCCTTCTGGAACTGAGTAAATACAAAGGGAAGGAACCCCAAGGGACAGCGCCCAGCAACGCAGCTACAGCACATCAACACCCTGGTGGAGTTTTGGCCTAACAGTACTGGACTCGGTCTGGTAAACAGTTTCCAACATCCCTGAAGGACCATGCCAAAGAGATGCCCGCAATAACAGTGGCACAATGTCCCAATGCATAGAACTAATTAGAAAGCAAACAGCAGGGAGAAGCAAAAATATAAATACCAAGCAAGCTCTCAGGGGAAGGACACACCACAAAAAGAAATTCAGTCACCAGAACTCAACAATGACATGGAAGAACTTCTCTGCCTGCCAGATAGAGAATTTAAAATTGTCATGATTAAAAAACATGAAGAAGATGAAAAGGAAAAGAATGAAATAAGAAAAATAATTAATGAACTGAAGAATGAAACTGACTCCCTAAAGAAGGAAATGAAAGAAACGCAGGATATCAAAAGATCAATGGAGGAGATAAAGAACTCCGGGAAGAGCAGCAAAAACAGAATTGATGAAATGGAAGAAGAGATCAGTACCTTTGAAGATACAGAAATAAAAAGAACCAAAAAAGAAAAGGAGAAGTACAAAGGAAAAAGAATGAGGAAACTCTTTAGCAATTATCAGACACCATGAAGAAAGGAAATATAAGAGTTATAGGAAAAAGAAAAATACTGGATGGTCTCACTCATAGCAGAAATTTAGAAAACCTAAATAAGGGACCAGAAAAAAGACTAATTAATACAAAGTAAAAATAAAAATCAACAAGCAACTATAAGCCAGAGACACATCACGTGGGGGTTGGGGGGAGGGAAGGAGAGAGGAAGGACTAAGGTCAAAATAAGGGGGGGGGTGCAATTGTATGGGCAATATAATCAAAATGATAATGCATACATTGTGCAAAAATGAAAAATGATGTAAGAATTATGTATAATAAAATATTAATTTAAAAAAAGAGTTATAGAAACTCTGGAAGGTACGGACAGAGACAAAGGAGCTGAGAAATTATTCAAGGAGATAATCGAAGAGAACTTCCCAAGCATGAAAATGGAGACAAATATAGACATACAAGAAGCGAGAAGAGGGCCTCCCCTGGTGGCGCAGTGGGTTGAGTGCCGCGCTATGAAGCTGTCTGCAGCCTCTGCAGTGCCAGTTTGATCCCGTCCGGCCAGCGAGGGTCCCACATGGTGCGCTAGACCTCTCCTGTCATGCCCGCTGCTCCCCTCGGCAGTGTATTTCGTCAGTCTGCCTGTTCTGTTCCCCACTCTGTCTCTGGTGAATCCTCTCACCCTCCCGTGCATCTGGCCTCTACCCTGGTTCTTGAATAAATAAATAAATAAACAAACAAACAAACAAATAAATAAATAAATAAATGAATAAATGAATAAATGAATAAATAATTTTTTTAAAAAAAAGAGGAAGCGTGAAGAACACCAAATTATCACAAGGAAAAGAAAACTACAGCAAGACACATAATAGTAAAGCTCGCAAGAGTCCAAGTCAAGGAAAAAATAACCAAACTGGCAAGGGAAGAAACAGATAACCTATAAACAAAACCAATCAAGCTGACATCAGACCTCTCTGAAGAAACACTACAGGCATGAAGAGAATGGTGTATCATATTCAACAAACTTCAAGACAGCAAATGCCAACCACGAATGCCAATCCTGAAAAGCTCTCCTTCCTCTATGAAGAAAAAATAAGAACCTTCTCAGACAAACAGAAACTCCAGAAATTCATTACTACTAAATCCCCACTCCAAATAATTCTACAAGAAGTCCTAAAGCCAAACCCAGCAGAGGAATGAATAAGAAGAACAGAATAAAGCAAGGAATAAAATCACAAAAAGACAAACAAAATGGCAAATACAGATGCCAGCATATCAATATTAACTCTAAATGTAAATGGACTAAACTCATCAATAAAAACACACAGAGTAGCAGGCTGGATTAAAAAACAAAATCCAACCTTCTGCTGCTCTGGGAAACACATTTAACTACAAAAGATAAATGTAGACTGAAAGTAAAAGGCTGGAAAACAATCCTGCAAGCAATTGGACCAAAAAAGAAGTAAAAAACAACTATACTTATATCATATGAAATAGACTTCAAATTAAAAAAGGTAAAAAGAGACATACGCAGACACTACATTATGATCAAGGGGACAGTACATCAGGAAGATATAACACTCATCAAAATATACTCATCAAATGAAGGAGCACCAAAATATATTAGACAATTACTATCAGCTCTGAAAAAAGACATTAAAGAAAATGCGGATATAGTAGGATACTTCAACACCCCATTCACACCAATAGACAGATCAGCAAGACAAAAAATTAACAAAGACACTAGAGCCCTAAATAAAGACATAGAACTCTTGGGCTTAATAGACATCTATAGGACACTGCACCCAAAAAAAATCCAAGTACGCATTTTTCTCAAGTGCATGGATCATTCTTCAGAATTGATCACATGCTGGGCCACAAAACAAACATTAACAGATACATTAAGATCAAAATCATTCCTGCTATCTTCTCCAATCATAAAAGCATCAAACTAGAGATAAACCATGAAAAGACACCAAGGAACCCTCCCACTTCATGGAGATTAAAATCCACACTATGGGCCTCCCTGGTGGCACACGGGGTTAAGACGCAACCTATGAAGCTATCCACAGCCTCTGCAGCACGAGTTCGATCCCTGACTAGGGAGCTACCCACATGGCACAGCAGACTTCCCCTGTGTCACTCACTGCCCCCCTCAGCAGTGTATTTCAGTCAATCCACCTGTTCTGCTCCCCACTCTGTCTCTGGTGAATCCTCTCACCCCCCACACCTCTGGCCTGTACCCCAGTTCTTGTATGCATAAATAAATAAAACTTAAATAAAAATAAGTAAAATCCACATTACTGGAAGACCACTGGACTAAAAAGGAGATCAAAGAAGGAATTAAAAAATACTTTGAGTTGAATGACAACGAGGACACCAATTTCCACAATGTATGGGATGCAGCAAGCAGTACTAAGAGGAAAATATATAGCAATATAGGCTCACATCAGAAACAAGAAAGAACTCAAACAACCTAATCTCATATCTCAAAGAACTAGAAAAGAACAACAAAAAATCCCTAAAACCAGTAGAAGAAAGGAAATAATAAAAATCAAAGCAGAAATAAATTAAATAGAAATTTAAAAAATACCCAAAAGATCAATGAAACCAAAAGTTGGTTCTTTAAAAAATTAAACAAAATAGACAAACCTCTAGCCAGGCTCACAAAGAAAAAAATGGGAGAAAACATATAAATAAGATTATAAACAAAAGAGGAGAAATCACAACAGACTCCATTGAAATCAAAGAATAATCCGAGATTACTATGAACACTTATATGCAAAAAAAATGAACAATCTACAAGAGATGGACAAATTCCTAGAATGATATAATAATCCAAAGCTAGATAAAGAAGAAATAGAACACATAAACAGACCAATTACAAGCAGCAAAATTGAAGCAGTAATCAAAACACTCCCCAAAAACAAAAGCCCAGGCCCACATGGTTTCACAAATGAATTCTACCAAACATTCAGACATCAGCTAGTGCCTATCCTACACAAACTCTTTCCAAAAATTGAAAAAGAAGGAATACTACCAAACACGTTCTACGAAGCCAACATTACACTAATACCAAAACCAAACAAAGACAACACACACAAAAAAAATTACAGACCACTCTTCCTAATGAACACGGATGCAAAAATCCTCAACAAAAACCTTGCCAACAGAATCCAACAATGCATCAAAGGGATAATACAATACAATCAAGTGGAGTTTATTCCAGGGGCACAAGGATGGTTCAACATAGGAAAATCAATCAGTGTAATCCAACACATCAACAAAAAGAAAAATAAAAACCCTCTGATCATATCAATAGATGCTGAGAAAGCAGTTGACAGAGTCCAACATCCATTCATGATGAAAGCCCTTGAAATTCTCAGGATAGAAGGAACATACCTTAATATGATAAAAATCATATATGACAAACCCACAGCCAGTATTATTCTCAATGGCAAAAGCTGAAGGCCTTTCCTTTAAGATCAGAAACAAGACAAAGATGTCCTCTCTCATCACTGCTCTTCAATATAATACAGAGGTCCTAGCCAGAGCAATAAGACAAGAGAAAGACATATAAGAAATCCAAATAGGGAAAGAAGAAGTAAAACTATCACTATTTGCAGATGATATGATAATATACGTAGAGAACCCTAAAAACTCCACAGAAAAACTAATCAAAATAATCAACCAGTTTAGCAAAAGTAGCAGGATACAAAATCAACACACAAAAATCAGAAGTCTTCCTATACACAATCAGTCTGAAGAAGAAATCAAGAAAACCATCCCTTTTATAGATAATTGAAACAAAAAAAAATTCAAATACTTGGGAATAAACCTAACAAAAGAGGTGAGGGACCTCTACAAAGAAAATTATAAAACAGTTAAAGGAAATAGAAGAAGACACAAAGCAACGGAAAGATATCCCTGCTCATAGATTGAAAGAATTAACATATTAAAATGACCATCCTACCAAAAGCAATTTACAGATTCAATGCTATTCCAATAAAAATGTCAATGACATTCTTCAAAGAAATAGAACAAATGCTGATGAAATTCATATGGAACCACAAAAAAACCACGAATAGCTAAAGCCCTACCGACAAAAACAAAGGAGAATGGAGCTATCACACTGCCAAACTTCGTATTATATTACAAAGCCATAATGATTAAAAGTGTGGTACTGGAACAAAAACAGACACACAGACCAATGGAACTGAAGAAAAAGCCCAGAAATAAAGCCACATATATATGGACAGCTAACCTTTGACAAAGGAGCAAAGAATATGCAATGGGACATGGACAGTTTGTTCAATAAATGGTGCTGGGAATACTGGACCACCACATGCAAAAGAATAAAACTAGACTACTACCTCTCACCATGAACAAAAATCAACTCAAAATGAATAAAAGACCTGGGCTTAAGACCTGAAACCATAAAATATATAGAAGAAAATATAGGTAAAAACTACAAGACATATATCTCAGTAAAAAAATATAAAAAAAATAAAAACCACTGCTCAAGATAATTATTGTGAGCAATTTGTTGTATTTCATATCCTAAAACTAGATTGATGGAGCAATTATCCATATGCCATAATCAAGAGACTTAAAATCTGCATTATGGAACAGTTTTAAATAAGGTGGAGTGGATTCTGTTGCTTTTTCTGTGACTTTAACATATCGTGTATATTTCACAAGATTGGTTGAATGCAATTGGAATGCCACAGGTATGGTGCTTTCAGGATTTGGTTTGAAAAAATGTCATAAATATTATTAAACCGTGTAAAATTAAAGAATTACTAAAACCATTGATTTCATTTTCAGGATACATATTATAATCTGTCCACCATAATAAGTAAGTTAGTAACCTGGTAATAATATTTTTGGCTGTTAAACCAAGTCTCATTTTGATTGTTGACTCTTAAATAGTTTGGCAAATTTTGAAATACCTGGGAAATTTTTATTTTTGTGCATTGATTT
The DNA here is from genome assembly GCF_964194135.1 of Talpa europaea. Classification (NCBI taxonomy): domain Eukaryota; kingdom Metazoa; phylum Chordata; class Mammalia; order Eulipotyphla; family Talpidae; genus Talpa; species Talpa europaea. The sequence continues at coordinate 40,457,133 of NC_140078.1, forward strand.
AAACCAACACCATATTTTAACATTTTAGACTTTTAAATCTAAAAAAGAAAAATTCTAACCTTTGATATAAGATCATCAGATTTAAATCATTTTCCTCCTGTTGCTTGAAGGAAACTATTAAGTATTATTAAAATGTTACCTCTACTGTCATTCACAGCTGGGGCTGGACTTGGAAGAACTGGAAGAAATAGAAGAGGATGCTGGCCTTGGGAACGGAGGCCTGGGGAGGCTGGCAGGTAACTGTATCCACTGGGACTGGGTCTTTCCTGGCTGGGCCCTTGTCAGTGGTCACCTGGAGAGGCGAAGGTCCACTGCGCTTCTAGCTCTAGTCTGTCAGGGCAAATTTGCCTCAGAATACATGGGAGAGTGTGTTCCCCAAATCAAAATCTTTGTCACCAGTGGGAAAATAATGCAGAATTTATGTTCTCGTTCACATACTTCATAATTATCATGAAAGTCAGGTGCCAGTGTTGGGTAACTGGTGCTGGAGGGGTTTCCAGTGTGCCAACCACTGAAAGAAAGAGAGATGAACACACACACACACACACACACACATACACATACAGAATATCGCCCCTTACAACAAGCTGCTCCTGCTTTCTTAACAGTAATCAGATTGCCCTGAAATAACAGAACCATTTCTTCATGGGATAATTGTCATTGTCCCCTGGACCATCCTGAAAGCATATCCAGTTTTTGTCTTTTTTTTTTCCCTGTTTAAATTATTTTTACCAGCTTTTTGGGGACAAGGGGTCTGGGTGGAAGTGGAGATAGCATGTTGAGATTTGGTTGCGTTGTGTGCCGAAGGCTCTCAGGCAGTGCTTCTGGAGCAGAAGTAAGCTTTGTGCTGCACTGTACAGCGAGGGTGGCCCACTCTGAGTCATGGCTCTTGGGAAGTTGTCATTTTGTAAAGGGAGCACACATCCTAAAATTGATCTGAGGTGTATATGTGTGTGTTTTCAAATTTTAAATTCTTCAACAAGTGTAAGTGCAACATGTTTCCCTCAAACAATATAGCACATGAATCCACACACAAAAAACACTTGGCAAGACCTGTCCCCCCACCTCCCTGGAGTATCCTGTATGTTATGCTCCCACACTCAGAGATCTGCTCTTGTTTTCGAGGGTGACATTGGACTAGACACTGAGCTGAGGATGGATACCTTGTATGCCACCAGCCCAAGACTCAGTTCACTCTGTGGCCTTCACCCCAGTGGCATTTTCTCAATCATGAGTGTCTTCCTACTTTCCCTTTTCTAGTCAGTAAAAGCAGAAGCTGTTTTTGCAGCTTGTTGAAGCCCCAGGTCCCTGAGTCCTCTTCACCCACTAGCTGCCTAAGCTCACCCTTCATCCAAGCCTCTGAAAGTGACCAGTGTCTCCTTCCCTGCCCTCCACCATCTGTTCCCATTCAGGGCATTCCCGGCCTTCCCAGTCTGGCTCCTGCTGGAATCCCCGTCACCTTTTTTGCCACTTCTGCAATGGCCTTCCTGTGATTGGGGTGACAGTTCCTCCTCCTCTGTTATGCGCACCCCCCTCACTGTGCAGACCCAGCATCCCCCAGCCTTCTGTAGCTTGACAAGCCCTGTGTCCTGCCTGTGAGAGTGATTTCCTCCAGAAAAGAGCAGGTCTTACATCTTACTTAGGTCATCTTATCCCACCCCCTCAGCAAAGGTCTAACATACTTTAATAGTTGTTTAGACATTTTTTCCTTTTTTAATAAGGCTGCCTTCTGGATCTTTATTCAAAACATTTGTTTTCATTTTTTGATGATATTTTGGTGCTTCTGTCCCCTTTTGGGAAACTGGGGGCAGGATGCCATTCAGTGGTGGCAGAGAGTGAAACATACATCACCAGCCCCTCTTCTCTGCCTTCTTCACTAGCTCGTGGGGAGAGATTTTGTGATGTTCCCTCCTCCCCTTCCAGCTTGGATTTTATGTGCAGAGAGGTACAGGACTTGTAGCCTGAGTGAAAGTCTTAAAAAGAAGGTTGATAGAACGTTTTCGTTTAAAGACATGCTGAGTTCCTCAGTGTTCTCTGTGGGAGTCTTTCCTCCCACCTCCAAATAGCCACCATGTTGGTGTCTTAAAGCTGAAGAGGGTTCTGGGGGAGTTGGGCTTTCCTTTCATGAAACCTGACACTGAGGGGAGTTGCCACTGTCTGACTGGAGGCCAGGGACCCAGCACCTACTTGGCTTGGTTCCAGTGGGCTTTGTCATTGATGCCAAGAAGTTCTTTGTGTTTGGACTTTCCAGCCTGCTTCCTTGACTCGATGGCCACCTTGGGTCTTGCAGCCTATGGCTATGGAATCCGCTATGAGTTTGGGATTTTCAACCAGAAGATTGTCAGCGGCTGGCAGGTGAGTGAGACTTGGCTCCTATACTTGTTTATTCATTCCCATTCATGCAAGAAAATACACAGTTGGGATTTTTATTCTTTAAACTCTTTAGAGAGACAGCATGCCAGTCGAAAGCAAAGCAGTGGAGGGCATCCATGCAGCGACCTGAGCTCCCTACTCTTGTCCTGGTTCTATAAGGCCTGGAAGAGCTGTCTCCTTGCAGATGATTTCTGGGTGGTGACCTTGTGGGGTGGGGCCTGGCACCCAGCTGGGCCTGATGGGATGTGTGTGTGTGTGCATGTGCCAAGGCTGCACGCATATCAAAGGTGGCCCTCTTCAGTTCCTAGCAGAGGGACAGCTGGAGCAATTAGAAAAACAGTTGGACTTTGTTCCCACCTCCTGCCTTCACTCCCTGACACAAATGAGCAACAGTATTTGGTGGGGTTAGAGACCAGACTACTAAGCAAAGTGTCCTCTAGGAAGATCAGGCTCCACCTAAGCAGCAGGCAGTTCTGCAAGGTGGCCAGAGATGTGTGGGGGAAGCACGGTCTCACTGTCCTACCCAGGCAAGGTGGCCATCTCCCCTCATTTGGCCCTTCAGATGGAAGACATAACCATCTGCTGGAAGGGAATATAGTTTATGTAATATAATTTGGAGCCAGAAAGTCACAGATAGAGCAGAGCCAGACTGGGATCAAAGGTTTGTAACATGAAAGAAGCACAGCCCAAATGAACAACCGGTTAGGGGCCGTGTGATGGGAATGCTCCGTGCTCGAGAGGGTTCAGTCACACAGGCACATGCAGTTGTCACAGCTCATCAGTGCCATTCTTAAGGTTTACACATTTCACTGTACCTGTAGCAACCTAAAAGATAAATACATAATAGACTGTACTTAGTGACACACATACTTAAATGTCCAGTGGAAGAGTGTCTTCAACTTTGAAAAGCAACAGAACATTAGGGACAAAGGGATGAACCTGTACTACATCAAGCACAGCGAATGTTAACAGTTAAAGAATCTAGGTGGCAGGGATGTGGGAGTGATGTCAATTCTTTTAACATTTCCATATGTTTGAAAATGCTCATAACAAAATGTTAGTAAAGAAAAATAATGGCTAAACATAAAAGAAAACTTAAAACAGATTTCTGTCATTGCTTAATTTATAGAAATGCTGTCTCCAACCTTGAAGGGAGAAATGTGTCTCCTCCTAGCACTTTCGATAATTTCATTAACAATTCTGAGTTTTTTTCCGGTGCCCCAGTCCCTGTGCGTGGTGGCCCACTCTGACTCTCCCGGTTGAGGTTGCGTGTGTGTTTGTAAGGCAGACTCTGCAGCTCTTTCCTGCCTCTCTGGGTTACGGTTATCAGCAGGAAAGCTTTTGGTGGTGTGTTTGTCTGAAAATGGACATTTCTTTCTTTCCTGTGTCTCTTGGCATCTTGCATTGCAGTGTAAAGACAACCCTACAATGACAGATGAGTTTTCAAGTGAACCTGTCAGTGAGAGTGGCTTTAGCTGAGTTTTGCATAGCAGAATTAAATGTGCACATAATTGGACAGCAGCATCATTACAAACGGGCCACAGGTCAGACTGCCTGGCATGTTGGCTTCATGGGCAGGAAGAAGGCGTTTCATATTTGGGAAGGTGCTGTTTCTGCAGGTGACTCCTGAAATTACCCTGTGAGAGATAGCCAGGTGCTGGTATTGGAGAATTTCACTAATGTGTAAGGACACGCCAGCAGGAGGTGAAAGCTGGCACTGGTTACGTGAAGACTATCTATCTATCACCAGAAACAGAAGTCTTGCCAGTATGATGAAGAGGGGCATATTGAAGATATGGAAGCAGTCATCTCAGCCATGTCACCTTCCTAAATCATAACCCAAATGCTCTTGCTGGTGACTTTTTATTTCTGCAGAAAACTATTAAAAAAAAAAAAAGTCCCGGGCCTCCCTGGTGGCGCAGCGGTTGAGCGCTGGGTTGCGAAACTGCGCGCGGCCTCTGCGGCGCCGGTTCGATCCCCGGCTGCTCCCCGGCCACCAGAGGAGGGTCCCACATGGCGCGCAGACCTCTCCTGCCGCCCGCTGCTCCCCTCAGCAGTGTACTTCGGTCCTTCTGCCTGCTCTGCTCCCCGCTCTGGCTCTGGTGAATTCTCTCACCCTCCCTCCCGCACTTCTGACTGTACCCAGTGCATGTATAAACAAAACAAACAAACCAGCAAAACAAATAAATAAAAGCATGCCTCTATTAAAAAAAAAAAAAAAAAAAAAGTCCCTCAAAATAATATGCATAGGGTTGCTTGTTAAATTTAAAGAAAAAAAGACTTGACCTCATTGAAATTTTAATTTATTTTCATGATTCTTTATTCACTGCCCTCCTGAATTAATTTATTCTGTTGTTTCTAAGCAGTATAAATTCTACAGGGTGGTGGGGAAAATAACCCTACAATGCTTCTATTCAAAGGATGAGTTTGTGAGACAGTTTTTAGTGTTATTTTGGAAGTGGTTTTGCATTGCATGCTCACTGATTTTGCAGATTCAACATACTCACTGATTTTGCATACCCCTGGGTGCAGTCTGAAATAATAAGCTGCCTTGGGGAGGCCTAGCAGCAAGGTGAGCCAAGGCTCTCCAGCCCCCTCCGGTGCATGGTGTCATTTCAAAGCAATGGGCTTCCTGTGATTCTTTTCTTTTTAAAATAACAACTTTATATAGATATCAAGTGTTTTTTTAATATATTCAGAGAGCCAAGCATCCCGCATCACTGTCTCTTTCCAGAACATGTTCATCATCCTCAGAAGAAACCCAGCACGACTGTCAGTCACACCCAGAGCCTGACAACTATCTCCTTATGTTCTGTGTATGGCTTTGGTTGTTCTAGATGTTTTGCTGAACTGGAATCATATCATATGTAGCATCTTTGACTTAGCATCCTGTTCTCATGGCCCAGCCACCTCGTAGTGTTAGGACTTCTTTCCTTATTATTACTGAATTCAGCTGATTCTTGATGTCTTTTTACTTTGATGCATTTTTCTAACTTTAGTATGCATTTGTTTCTTTAGTAGTCTGTTGATTTTTAAGCTTGGCTTTGATTGGAATTGGAAGTTTTTGTGTTGTAACTAGCCTACAGTTTTATTTCCGTGCTGGGCCACATCCTCGGGACTGCGTGGTCAGTGCAGAGCAGGGCCCAGGGTTGGCCCTGGAGCAGGACTGTCCCTCCCTCTGAGAACTCCCCTCTTTTCTTTTTTTTTTTTCTTTTTTTTTTTTAAGTTTTGGATTTTTTTTTCTCTTTTATAGAGGCATGTTTTATTTATTTATTTATTTGTTCGTTTGTTTTGTTTATACATGCACTGCGTACAGTCAGAAGCGCGGGAGGGTGAGAGAATTCACCAGAGCCAGAGCAGGGAGCAGAGCAGGCAGAAGGACCAAAGTACACTGCTGAGGGGAGCAGCGGGTGGCAGGAGAGGTCTGCGCGCCATGTGGGACCCTCCTCCGGTGGCCGGGGAGCAGCCAGGGATCGAACCGGCGCTGCAGAGGCTGCGGGCAGCTTCGGAACCCAGCGCTCAACCGCTGCGCCACCGGGGAGGCCCTGAGAACTCCCCTCTTTGCCGGTCCTTACAGGTGGAGGAGGCTGACGACTGGCTGCGCTACGGGAACCCCTGGGAGAAGGCCCGGCCTGAGTACATGCTCCCAGTGCACTTCTATGGAAGAGTTCAGCACACCCCTGAGGGGGTGCAGTGGCTGGACACGCAGGTACCTGCTGGCTGGCCTCAGGGTGGGTCTGAGTACGTGGCCACCTGTGTCCTCCGTGTGGTATGGGCTTCCTCTCAAGCGCGGGAAACTTGCTGTTTCTGTGGAGGACTCAACTCCAGATATAAACTTGGGAGGCTTTATTTTGCTCTGATACCCAATTCCTTAGACTTTGCCAAGAACTTCCTAGACAGTGGACATTGCAGGACATTAAGCCTACTCTGTAGTTGCACATGGGGGTTGAGACCGGCAAGTGTTTAATGGCAATAGGGCAGTGTTGTGATGGGACCAGGGCATTGACCGCCTGGGGAGATCACCAGCACCTCCTAGCATTGCCATTTCCCTGAGCTATCAGAGCCCTGGGCGTGGGTGGATGTCCATCAACAGCCAGGCCTGATGGGGGCCCAGGGCAGGAAAAAGGATACAGTGCTAGCCACAGGGACACAAAGGCACATGGTCCGGTCTGGGCTCAGAGACACAGAGAGCATACATCTCAGTAGCTTGGGGGGGTGGGGACCTGGCAGGAGGACCTCATGAGAGGGGGTACTTGGAGTGAGTAAGAGTCAGTTGTCTGGTGATGTGGGTAGCATCAGCACAGAAAGGTGAGACAGTCGCAGGCAGGCAAAAGCAAGTTGTCCTGATTTCCTGCAACATCTGTTTTTAATAGGGTCCTCTGTGCAAGAACTGGCTGCAGCCATGTCATGGAGTCCTAAAATGTCATAATAAATTATATTTAGATTAAAAATTCTGAGAAGGGAATTTGAATTTCTAAATGTGTGTTGTAGAAAATGAAGCTATTGTAGAAAATGAAGATGAGGAGGCCCAGAGATCCCTGGGGAATCCCAGGCAGGGTAGGATGCAGAACTTACCCCTGAGAGTGGGCCATGGAGAGGGGAGGAGAGATTTGGGGTGCTTTGGCAAAAGCAAAGCTGATACTTTTAGACAAATGGGAATCAGGAGGATATGGCAAGCTCTGGGTGAAGAGCAGGTCCTGTCATTTCCGTCTAAGCAGAATGAGCCAGCTGCTTTGATTTTGCTGAAGGTTAGAGGTCAAGGCATGCAACACAAGGAGCCTTGCTACAGATGGGAAGTGGAGGTCGGGAGTAGGTGTCCACTGTTGGGAGACAGGTATTGGTCCTGAGATTGCCTGGAGTGGAGTGAGAAGAGAGATGGCATGAGGGCAGATGGTGTGCACTGGGAGGAAAGGCTGTTCAGGGAACAAGAGCTGGGGGAACTGAGTACATGTCGGGATTGCAGGAGGTAAAGCTAGAAGACAAATGCGACCCAGGATACTGATGAAAGGCATACCTGTGAGGCTGTCACAGGTGTCCCCAGCTCAGGAAGTCAGCAAGCAGGGGCTGTGGGTGCAGGTGTGTGGCAGGGTGGGAGGGGTTGGGTTACTACATGGCACAGGGGACTGTGGTGAAGGGCAGGTTGGGTGTGTTTGGGGCAGGAGAAGAGCTGGTAGACCATCAGCAGGGAGGTGAAACTGTTTCCTGCAAGGTTGGAGCTGTCCCACCTGGTGGGTCAAGACAGTCTCTGACCGGATCAAGTGGCCAGCACCGTGGGTCTGGCTGACTCAGTCTTAACGTCTCTTTTCTCGGCCAGGTGGTGTTGGCCATGCCCTATGACACCCCAGTGCCAGGCTACAAGAACAACACTGTCAACACCATGAGGCTGTGGTCTGCCAAAGCGCCCAATGACTTCAAACTCCAGGACTGTGCGTTCTCCCTGTCCTGTTGGGTGGCTTATGCCCAATCTCCCTTCTCCCCACTCAGCTCTTGTCCTGTCTCTGCGCTTGGCTAGAGTCCATGTGCTCCCCTGGCCACACCCCTCTAGCTGCAAGAGGGCAAAGGACAGGTTCCTTGTGAGCACTGGGGCTCCCCATGGAGGGTCACCAGCAGAGCGAGGTCCTGTAGGACCTCTGCACCCTCATGAAAGAGTGAGGGGCCCTCACAAGAATGGGAAACATTATGGCTGCCAGTCCAGATCTGGGGTGGGTGAAGCAGGGCACTTCAGCAGCAGGGGGTGGGGGGAATCTGTTCAGCAATACTTGTCCTTAGACTCTCGGGAAAGTGGTACGGAGCCACGGGGTAGGCCCGGGGCATCCAGAGCACCCTGGGTCTGACCTCCCCTTCTCTGCTCTCAGTCAATGTGGGTGGCTATGTGGAGGCAGTGCTGGACAGAAACCTGGCCGAGAATATCTCCAGAGTCCTGTATCCAAATGACAATGTGAGTAGCCCGTTTGTCAGTCTGTCTGCGCCATACCTCTTGCAAGTGTGGGAATGGAAAATGGAAGGCAGATTCTCTGGAAGGACCTGTAGTTTGTCAGCCTTGCAGTTGTCAGGCAAGGCACATGCATGGCCACCTCTGGCCCTGGTGTTGCTCCTGGGGTGTGAAGACAGGCTGTCACCCTGCTGAAGTCTAGTGAGTCAAGTGTGCCTGTTAGTGTCTCCCTTTGCCCCTCCCTGGAGGGTTTTTGAGGAGGTTCTACACTACCCTGTTAAGATCTATCTGCTTGGAGCACACCTGCTGTAGAGCATACCCACTCAAAGCACCTGCTTCAAGCCAAGCACATAATTGCACAGTCGCCCCCAAAGGCAGGTCTTAGCTGACTCCACACAAGTCCACATGCAAGGCCATGTGCTAGGATTCAGGAACACAGTCGACCTCAGGTCCATTCAATCTCTGCTCTTCTCACACCTGATGCCACTTGCCCAAGAATTGAATGCCCCATTCCCTGCCCTGAGATTTTTAAGCAAATTCTAAAGCTGCAGGTGCAAAGCATTTTGAGGCTCACTTTGGAGGTTGCATTTCTGTGTGGCTCTGGTGCTTGGCTTCTTGCAGTTAAGGAACTAGACCTTCCTACCCCGTATCCCCACACAGGACAGTGTAACCCCATACTGACTGCCCTTGCATACCCTCCCTGTTGGGAGGGCACACGCAGGTAGCACCCATAGGCAAGGATGGTGGGGCCGAAGCATCAGCACCATGCTGGATGCCGGGCTCTCATTCCTTTCACTGCCGCCCTCTTGTATCCCGGAAGTCCTCAGGGCAGGCCTGAGTCGGGTGGAGTAGAGCTGGCCCCAGTGTTGACTGCCTGTTGTCTGCAGTTCTTCGAGGGAAAGGAGCTCCGCCTGAAGCAGGAGTACTTTGTGGTGGCTGCCACGCTCCAGGACATCATTCGGCGCTTTAAGTCCTCTAAGTTTGGCTGTCGGGATCCAGTGAGAACCTGTTTTGAGACATTCCCAGACAAGGTATGTTTGCAACAAGGGATAAAGCTCAGTGTGGAAGGACAGGGTGTTCTAGACTCGATTTCTTCCTCTGAAAGTGGGCATGGGTGGAACTGGGCAGGACAACAGTGTGCCCTGCCATCAGTGGCCAGGCCTTTTCTCTCTGCCCAAGGCCATACTGGACCTTGTAGGAATCGAGGCAGCAGGGGACACTGTAAAGGTTCCCATGGCAAAGCCTGACACATTTAGTGCGCTCTGTGCAGTAACACCTGCTCAGCACATACCTGCTGTAGAACACACCTGTTCAGAGCACCCCTGGCTGCAGAGCCATGGCTCCCTGTGGTCCCTCTGGACCTCTTGCCACTCTCTGTTCTTTGGTGGTTTCCCTGCTGGACCTAATGTCTCTGCAGTGCTGTGTGCTCCCTGCTGTCGGCCTTTTAGATCAGGCCCCCAAGGGTGGTTGACAAGAACTCCAGGTCTATGCAAGGCGAGGGTGTGGGGGTGGCCTGTGTTGCCTGCACAGGCAAGGGGATTGAAGGGATCCTCTCTGTAAACTGCAGGTTGCCATCCAACTGAACGACACCCACCCAGCCCTCGCCATCCCTGAGCTCATGCGGATTCTGGTGGATGTGGAGAAGGTAGACTGGGACAAGGTAAGCACTGAGGATCAGGGCACAGGGCACAGTGTCAGTGGCCCCCACAGACTTGACATGGGGTGGCAGTGTTCCTCTGCCCGAGTCTGTCCCAGGAACAGTCACAAGCTCTGAGCCAGTCTGGCATGTGGAGGAAGGCCTCTGGCCTGTGGCTGGGGGAGAATGGAGGAGTCTCCTTGAGAATTCAGGGACCTTGGCTGGAGGATACCCCACGGACCAGGACACACTGAGTGGGGGAAGTAGTGCAAGGGTACAGAAAAATGACTTCCTGCAAGACAAGACAAGGATTCTTACCCTTCGAGTTTCTCATATATTTTTTTTCATTTTAGAAATCAAGGCCAAGAAATCAGAAGTATCAAATACTGTGTTTACATATGTATAGTTTTTTTCGCATATGTCAACTTACTATGGTCCTAGATTCTGTAGTGTAGTGGAGTTTTCTTGATCTGGTCTAATTAAGTCAATATATGAAGTTATAAAACAAATTGGCTCCATTTTGTAATACCCAGAGTTTATCTGGGTGGACCTGGGGGCCCCATTCTGGGTTCCTGGCCACTATGTTGTGGAGGGTAGATATCGCAGTTTACCAGCATCTTCTGGGCTATGGTTAAGTCAGTTTAATGTAAATGAAAAACAAATGCTCAGCACTGCTTGTTTTTATTGTTATTATTATTATTTTTATTTTTACATATATTTCTTACATCATTTTTCATTTTTGCACAATGTGTGCATTTTCATCTTGGTTATATTCCCCATACAATTGCAACCCCCTTATTTTGACCCCAATCCCTCCTCTCCCCACCCCCTGTAGTGTGTCTCTGGTTTATAGTTGCTTGTTGATTTTGATTTTTTCTTTATTATAGTTATTCTTTTTCCTGGTCCCTTATATAGGTTTTCTAAACTCCTGCTATCAGTGAGACCATCCGGTATTTTTCTTTTTCTTTCTCATTTATTTCGCTGAGCATGATCCCTTCCAGCTCCATCCATGTTGCTGCAAATTGCATGAGTTTATCTTTTTTGATTGCTGAGTAATATTCCATTGTGTATATGTACCACATCTTCTTGATCCAGTCATCTATTTTTGGGCATTTGGGTTGTTTCCAAAGCTTAGCTATTGTAAACAGTGCTGCTATAAACATAGGGGTGCAGGTGCTCTTTTGAATTAATGTTTCTGTGTCCTTTGGGTAAATACCTAGGAGTGGAATTGCTGGATCATGTGGAAGCTCCATCTTTAGCAGGTTGAGGAATCTCCACACAGCTTTCCCAGTGGCTGGACCAGTTTGCACTCCCACCAGCAGTGCAGGAGAGTTTCTTTTTCTCCATATCCTCGCCAACATTTGTTGTTGCTAGTTTTTTAATATGCGCCGTTCTCGCTGGTGTAAGATGGTATCTCATTGTAGTTTTGATTTGCATTTCCCTGATTACAGGGGATGTTGAACATTTTTTCATATGCCTGTTGGCCATTTGCATTTCCTCTTTGGAGAAGTTTCTTTTTAGTTCTTCTGCCCATTTTTTGACTGGAGTATTTTCTTTGTTTTTGTTGAGTCTAATCAGCTCTTTGTAGATTTTTGTGATCAGTCCTTTATCATTAGTGTTGTGTGCAAAAATTTTTTCCCAGTCGGTGGGGTTTCTCTTTGTTTTGATTATTGTCTTTTTTGCTGTGCAGAAGCTCTTTAAACATCCATCAGTATGTGTGCTGTATTAGCTATGCAGCTTACTGGGCCCGTTCTGGGATCAGAACTTCTGCCTTCATCCTAGACTTTCCCATTGCCTACGCATCTGGCAAGAGAGCTGCATATTTCTAAATGAAACACACTGATTGTTCTGGAATGTTCTAGGCCTGGGAAATCACAAAGAAGACCTGTGCATACACCAACCACACTGTGCTGCCAGAGGCCTTGGAACGCTGGCCTGTGTCCATGTTTGAGAATCTGCTGCCACGGCACCTGGAGATCATCTACGCTATCAACCAGATGCACCTGGATGTGAGCCTGGCCGGCTGTGGGGGAGCAGAATGGCAGCACCCACTATGCCCACCCTTGCTGCTGTGATAGGGGGCAGGGATTGGGAGGCCACACCATACTGACCAGCCCTCCCCTATCATCCTGCTCTTGTGTGGCCTGGGACAGAGGCTTTATCTCCTGAATGGCAGAGCCTCGGTCCAGCAGAGGACTTTGGGGGCTGGAGGCTGTCATTTGGCAGAGCTGTTGGCTAGTCTCTCTCCATTGTCTCCCCTAAAACACGCGTGCATGCACATGCACACACATACATACACACACCTCTACTATGTTGCATACAAGCTTTCCAAAAGCATTCCTTTCCCCAAGAGAGTTTAGGTGTGTCTGGTTCATGAATGCCAGAGACTTTCACTTGGGAGATTTGGAAACAAAGCACCCTGTGTCTTTCCTCTGTTATCCACAGAGGAAAATTATATGAAAACTGGGGGAACTTAGAATGCAGTTATGATTATAGTTTGCTTTTTAGCTTTTTGGTACAAAGTAGCTGTTCCCACTGGTCAAAATAAGTTAATAATGAAGGCCCCACCCCAACCCCTAGCCCACAGGGACAGCATCACCAGCTTTTCCCTGTAAGTCAAGTGGCTGGTCCTCCTCTCTTCCTCCCATGGAACAGCTCTGCAGGATCCTCAGGCCCATTCAGGCCTCCTAGGCCAGGCAGTGTAGAAGCTTCCCCTGCAGGTGGGGCCCTGGGGGTGTGACAGGGCTGGGGTGTAGCAGCCCCAGGATTTCCTCAGGGGAAGCGTAACTTCCCTGTGGAGCTCCAGCCCACATAGGACTTCCTGCCCCTGCTCACTGATCTGTCTTTGCAACAGCACGTGGCAGCCTTGTTCCCTGGGGACGTGGACCGGCTGAGGAGGATGTCTGTGATTGAGGAAGGGGACTGCAAGCGGATCAACATGGCCCACCTGTGTGTGATTGGTTCCCACGCTGTCAACGGTGTGGCCCGGATTCACTCAGAGATCGTGAAGCATTCCGTGTGAGTGGGTGGTGTTAGCCCTGAGCTGCGTCACCTTCTTTCTGACCACAGACCTGTCTCTGGGGACCATTGGTCACCGCATGCAGCAGCTGAGTTGGCATATACTGCCCCATAGCACCCCTCCACTCCCAGTGGACAGTGACTGAGCTGCCTGGGGCACACCATCCAGAGGCTCTGCTCCTGGCCATCTGCTACCGGCTGAGTGTCTCAAGCATCCCACCGGGTGACCAGTGTGCTGGGCCTGGACAGGGTGGAGGTTCAGGTTGAACTTCCTGCCTCCTGTCATCTCTCAGTGCGATGTGACCTCAGAGTTTCTGCCTTGCTCCCCCCTCTCTCCTGTGAGCCCCAAGGGCCCTCTGTCCATATGGAAGGTCCTGTGTCTCCAGTGCCAACTAAGGGCTTTGTATGTTCCCACAGCAAACATGTCACCTGGTGTTTCTCTACTTTACATATGAGGAAACAGCCCCAGTTTCTTGAGCTCTGAAGCCCGTAACTCTCCACTGTCATAACTTAGACACACAGACCACTCTGGAAACAGGCAGGCTCCACTTTTGAGTGGTCACAGCTAGCACAGACTACGTGGCCAGCGTGGGGCACTGTGATGAAAGCGGGTCCATCTGTTCACGACTTCTCACCAGCAGTGGTGCTGACGCTCTGTGTTCTTGAGAAAACCAAGCTTCGCGGTCTCCCTTTGAAGGTCCTTATGTTTTCTTGCTCGCCTTATATAAAGTACCACATTCACAAGAGCTGTCTGTCTTCTGTTTTTAGCTTTAAGGATTTTTATGAACTGGAGCCAGAGAAGTTCCAGAATAAGACAAATGGCATCACACCCCGACGCTGGCTGCTCCTGTGCAATCCTGGGCTGGCCGACACCATCGTGGAGGTGAGAACTGTCATCCGAGGCCATGGGGAGCCGGTGTGGTCAGGCCGTCACCAGTGGTCTTTTATGGGCCGGCCACACCTCTGGGACATGAATGGGTGGGTGGTTACTGACCTATTCATGTGCTTGCTTGGGAAGGAGGAGAACCAATACTCTTAGATGCTGGGGGCTATTGTGGCCAGGCTGAGGGCCCATTGTGGGGACATGCTTTCAGGGAACACCTCTGGCTGATGGGCTCTGGGCAGCTCCGCTACTGCCCATGAAGTCCTTAGAGTGACGTGCACAACTCGTGCAGTGGGGAAGGCTTTGCTAAGAAAGGGGCAAGGCCAGATCTGCTGGGTGAGTGGGAGGAGCTGGCCGCAGCACTCAGGTGTGGCTAGTTTCAGGTCCAAGACCCTGTGCTGGGGAACCAGCTCACCAGCTGGAAGGTCAGAGCAGTGTAGTGCTGGGCAAGGCAAGGAGAGTGAGGAGGGTCTGAGGAAACATCTGGCCAAGGTATTCAGAGGCCAGGAGTTCTCCTGATCCTAAATTAGCAATGAGAACCCTTATAGGATACTTGTTGAAACTTTTTCCTTGGAACAGACCCTCTCTGCAGTGTGGAGAAGGAAGGAGAAGGCCCAGGGCAGGGCAATGTGGTGGGGCAGGGGCTCAAAGGCACTGTTTTGTTTGTGGTCGTGAGTGGTGCAGAGCCTCGGGGATGAGTGGGAGATGGGGCTGGGGCAGCAAAGAAGGCCAGAGCCTGGCTGAGCCTGGCTTACTTGTGGTGGGTGGTTGAGCTCACCAGGACTTGGACAACTGCAGAGTGACTGGGAGTGAACCAGGTCTGACAGAGGAAGCGGGGGGGTCCGCTCTGCTAGGCTTATAAACATCCACTGTGGAGGGTGTTTCCTAACAGGCCTGGGCTGAGCTTCCAATTGAAAACAGAGAGGTGAGCAGAGGCATGGTGATGGGTCTGCCCAGGGCAGAAATCATGTGTCCCTTCGTGATTCTCCAGAAAATAGGGGAAGGTTTCATGACTGACCTGAGCCAACTGAAGAAGCTGCTGCCATTGGTCAATGACGATGCCTTCATCAGGGATGTGGCCAAGGTCAAGCAGGTGGGCTACATGCAGCCATGTGGGGTGGCATCCTGGCCTACATGTTCTGGGTGTTGAGGTCCAGGGGCCTCCGAAATCCATCCTCTCCATTCAGCAATTCAGATGTGCACCCCTGTGACCCTAGGCAACATAGCAGGTGGGCAGTGGGCTAGTGCAAGTCCACAGATAGCCTCAAGCCTGCTTCTCTGAAGTCCTGTAGGAAGAGCTGGTCCAGAGGGAAGTGCTCGGGAGGCAGAGCCAAGTCCTTGCACCTCTACACATGGCCTGTGGTTCAGCTGCATCTCAGCCTCTCCCTCTCCAGCCAGCCTCACAACTAGACAGACTAGCTCACATTTCCAGCCAAATAGATAGCAGATCTTGCTCCCTTACCTGCCTCTCCCCGCTCAGAGCCATGGAGCCCAGAAATAGTACTTGTCTTCCCAGACGGGCCTCATTTCACACCATGCTCACTGGATTCCTTTTAGTCTTACTTTTTTTTTTCTTTTGTCCTTTGCTTCTCTCCACATGGACTCTTTGTCTCATTTTCCATTTATTTCTGCTACTCAGTGCAGATCGACTCCAGGATCTTGCTTTCCATCATCCTCACTCCCCAGCCCTGGGCTAGAGGTCCACACATTCCTCCCGGGGTAGCAGTACCCTCCCACATGTCCCTTCTGTAGCATATCTGACAGGACAGTGAAATCTCTGACCCTCGGGGACTTTGTTCTTGTGAACCAGTCTACTTTCCTTTCCCTTTATTCTCCCCAGGAAAACAAGCTGAAGTTCTCTGCCTTCCTGGAGAAGGAGTACAAGGTGAAAATCAATCCCTCGTCCATGTTTGACGTGCACGTGAAGAGGATCCATGAGTACAAGCGGCAGCTGCTGAACTGCCTGCACATTGTCACCTTGTACAACCGTGAGTGGCCAGCCTCCAGACCTTGACCCACAGCTAGGCCCAGGACTTGCTCACTGAGCGCTCCTCCTCCACCCGAGCCTTTTCCTCACATAGCTGCGTGGGGAGGAGGGGTGTGTGCACTTTTAAGCAATAGTCTTACGTTTTCCCTGTGCTCGGTGTCAGAGCGGTTACCCCGGTAGGTGGTGATGCTGCCTCCAGTCTGAGTGCACATGGGCCTGAACTCCGGGGAACAGGTGGACAGCTAGGCCCCTCAGAAGGGCCCATGGGGTGCAGAAACTTAGCTGCTTTCATGTGGCCAGCACAGGGTCTTGGTGGGGGCCTCTGAGGGACTCAAAGGCCGGATTGGTTATCTTGATTAGATTTGCCTTAAGTTATTTAAATAGACTTTACTTGTTAGAGGCATTTACAGTCCACTGATTAAAAAAATCAAATGGACTATGTATGAATAATTGCATGTACCTCCAATGGTTTAAGCAACATTTAGTGATGAGAGGAAACAAAGACCCCCCCCGAAAGTAAATGCGAAATATTGTATATAGGCTTATAAATAATAAAACCTTAGGGGAAAATTTGGGTTTTAAATTATTGGACTATAATAAAGTGAATATTAATTTTGAAAACCAAAGGAACCATAAAATACTCTTTTTAAGATACAACGCTCCTCTTGAGAGCATCAGTTCTCCTGTTAACAATAGGTCAGACTCAGCCGGGTGGAGGAATCTGTCACTCGGGAGGCATTTAAGTCATAGGACCGACACTGGCTTTGTCTGATGCTTCTTAAGTGACCCTTGGGAGAAGGCCCCATGCATGCCCTCCTCTGTGTATGGCCTTCAAGGTGCTGCATCATGCAGGCGACTTTCCTAGAGGGAAACAGTGGTTCATTGAGACCTGTGGTTTGTTTCTTTGCCATTATTTTCTTTTGCAAGTTGAGATTTTCTGTCTTTTCTTTGTCATCTCCCCCAAGGGTCCCGGTCCCATTTGTGAATGCAATGAAAGTCTCTAGGCACCCCCTCCCTCTGCATCCAGTCCCACCTACGTGGCAACTCAAGTCTTCCCACCTGCCCTCTTCTGCCAGACGGTTAGCTTTCGCAGCGCCCCGCAATGGCAGCTGTCCTAGCCAGCACTGAGGAGCCTGTGTTGTGTCCAAGCCCATGCGGACGCTGTTTCTTTGTGTTCAGTGGGCACACCGTCATCACTCTTGTCTTTGTCCCCGGCGTTCGTCTGTCTCCATCTGTGTTGGACACGCTCAGTGCTCAGCACCAGCCCCTTAGCAAAGTTCACAACATTCACTTGTGTAAATGGAGCTCCTAGGTTCTTCCTGCAGGTTTGGAACAACTTATGGCCTTGCAGCACAAAGCTGAAGGTGACATTCTCAGCTTCCCTTTCTATCCTTGAATAGTTCTTATCCCCGCACTCTGATGCCCAGCACGTGGGGTGTCTGGGCCTCATGAGCATTCTCTGAGCCAGCACTAGGTGTGCTGGGCTACATCAGGGGCAACCAATGTGGCCAGTTTTCCCGTCTGGGCTGTTTGACTTTGTCAGTTGGCATCTTGTATTATTCTACAAGTTGTCTTGAAGTAGACTCTAAAACATCTGCTTGGTGCCATTGTTGGGTTTTCTTTCAGGGCTCCGGGAGGTGTGGTGTAGGTTTCTTCTGCGCACCCACCTTGTCTGTTGCTGTCTCTCTGAACATTTCCCAAAGATCTTTCCTTTTTGTTCTATGCTGTCTGCTTGTCTTGCTTCTCTCCTCTGTGTGCTGCGTTGCTTCTCAAATCTCCATGCTCTCTGGGCTTCTGGAACCAGGCTGCCCTTTGGGTAGTGGTCCTGCCTTTTCTCTCCCATGCCTCATCCCCCATGTTCCAGTTTTCTCATCCTTTCCCCAAGGTTCTACCTTTTGACACTGTGGCCTCCTTTCCAAGTTAATGGGAACCACAGGTTGCAGATTCTCGCAGGGAAGATGTTTTCCTTGTCTGCAGCGAGGCCGGTATCCACTTTTTTTTTTTTTTTTTTTGGTGGGACCCTCGCCGGCGACCGGGGAATGAACTAGCGCTACAGAGGCTGTGGGCAGTCTCGCAGCCCAGAGTTCAACCACTGCTCCACCAGGGGAGGCCCCGGTATCCACTTCTGTGGCTCCTATCCAAGAGAGCTGTATGACCCAGAACTTCATGGGCCCCAGGGGCTGCAGGCTTCCCCAGTGTGGCCCCAGTGTGGCTGCCTATTCAAGCCCAAATTGGTGCACAAGGCCACTAGCCCTGATGCCCTGGCTTCTGCCCTCTGGGCCTCTGTCCGCAGGATGCCGGAGCCCTCCTGAGGTTTCTCTGTAGAGGAGGTGCTGACGAGGTTGGTCTGCCTGGCTCTGGGCTCCTTCCCAGGACATTAGGCCCGGACTCCCCCAGACAGCCCCTCAGCTTCCCCCCACCATTCCCTAACCCCTTGCCCTGGCCTCCTGCCTGGCTTTAACCACCCACCACCTGACACAGCTTGTGCAGTGATCTGGACTTTATGGGTTTTTCCTCCTTCCTAGTTTTGGTGAAAATGCAGTTTGTGTTTTTGATTTTTCTTGTTTTCCATGTTTTTCTGTCTGATTTCTGAGATCAGGCCCATCCAGAGTGGTATGGCCATAGATAATTCTGATTTCGGGAAGGAGGAAAGTTCAGAACTATGGAACAGCCATATTCTTTCTATAACCTGGGGTCAGATGTGGAAGATCACCCACAATTCTTAGTAGCTGGTTCCAGGCCCAGGTGAATTCTGTCAAGGCTGCCTCTCACTGCTGTGTTGACACCTCTCCTAGCATACATTCTGAAATCTGAAAACCATTGTCCCAGCCAGGATACACTCAGTTTGCTGCAACTTAAGGTGCTTTGGGAGGGACGTCTGACCTCTGATTATAGTGAGAAAGTGCAGGGACTTGGGGGGGTCTTGCCTGACACACCTCGAGGGGTGAGAATACCATTACCATGATCCCAAAGTCATCTCTTTTTCATGAGACCATCACTTGCAAGAGTCTTAATGCTGGTTACCAGACCCTAGAACAGGCACATGTTTTGGGCTGTTCTGAAACCATAGGTACAGCTTTTCTTGTGAACTTGTAGGAAGACTCGGCTCTAGGCTGGCCTGTCTTATCAACCTGGGTCACATGTGCAGGGCTAGGGACCTCAACCCCATCTGTAAGTGGGAGCTCCTGGTGGGTCTGCAGGGGCCCAGTGGCTGTGCTCTGCCTCCTGTGTGTGGGCTGATCTCAGGACACTGAGTACCATGGTGTTTCCCAGGGCAGAGTGTATATGGCTCTGGTTGCCCCACTTGACTCTCTTTCTTTTGTCCTGCAGGAATAAAGAAGGATCCAGCCAAGGCCTTTGTGCCGAGGACTGTCATGATCGGAGGCAAGGTGAGGGGGCATCCTCTGCTCCTTGCTTGACATTTGGCCAGTATGAACAAACCTGCACAGTTTTGGCACAAGGGAGCCAGCTTCCCATGGACTGGACAATATATGTAGCCCAGTGCCACCAGACACCAACTGAGCCCTCTGTGCTTGTGAACTGAGTCGGGGTTCTCTTTTCCTCAGCTCTGTAATGGGGGAGAATGGGCAGTCCCTGTGGGCTCACTGGCCCCTCTAGTCCATGGTAGTGCCTTTTCTCTATATAACCACCACCATTTTTTTCCTGTGCTGGCCATGGCCCCAAGGCTCAGTCCCACCTGCTCCCCAGCATTCATGTGCCAAAAGGACACTGGACCCTGGCTATTTTGTCAACCAGATGTGTGTCCAGTCTGGGTGTAGCCAGATGTGCATCTGCTCCAAGCTCAGCCTGACTGCACTTCGATTTACCCAGGCTTGTGCTATTGGACATGCTGTCCTGCAGTCCCAGTGTGTTGACACTGAACAACGTCAGGTCCCCTTGTTGTGCTCTGCATTCCCAGGCTGGTGGCACACCCCGCCACCACCACATTTCCACTTTCCCTGGGTGACATCAGAGAACATGAGGAGCACTGGGGCACAGCTTTTTTATGGGGTGTCCTCATGGCGGGGCCTGTGTGCTGGTAGGTACTGGTGCATGTCCTTGACCGGCAGGCTCTGTCCTCTCCTCTAGCTCAGATACACATGAGGGTGAGCAGAAGAGCACAGCTGCAGGCCCACCAAAGCCAGAGCAACACAAGCCACTTTGTTGGTCTCTGCCCACTCCCCAGCCCTGCCACTTCTGAAGTTAGAAACGGTCAGTGTGCATTTCTTAGAGATGTGGACTACCAACACATTTTTAAAATGCTAAAAATTTCAAGCTAGAGAATAGTAAGAGTGGTAGATTATCCAAATACCTACCCCTCAGCTCTGATGAGCCACTTCAAAGTATATTATAGACATGATATTGCGTCACCCCTGAGTACTGTATCATATGTCTTCACAACGATGCTTTCCTCCAAAATCACAAAGTACATGTGTTTAGACACCACCACACAGTGCCATCATCACCCCTACAATACTTGACAAGAGTTCCTTCAGGCCATTAGATATCAGCTGGAGCTTCATGCCCAGTTTCTTATTAAAGTTACAAATATCTCAGGAAGTGTGTTAGACTGGGACCCAGTGAGGCCACATGGCAATTGGTTCTGTGTTTTAAATCTCGTAATATAAGGTTTTACTTGTGTGTTTCCCTCTTCTTTTGTCTCGCAACTCATTTTTCATAGAAATTGGGTTGCTTGTCCTCTCTAGGCTTCATCTGGACTTCCTGACTGCATCCTTCTGGTATGTTCCAGAAGTTCCTTAGGTCCCTATACTGCCTGTTAGTTGGTTGTCAGTTCTGCAAGTTCTAGTTCCTTTTAGCTTCTCATTTCTGAAAAGCAGAGGAGAATCAAAACAAGCTAAATCCCACATGTGGTGTACATGGGGTGGCTGCCAGTCGATGGCGAGGCCTTGGACCCAGTGGGGTGGGCTCTGCTGTCACACATCTGTCTGTAAGATCACGTGCAGGACACAGGGACACCACAACCTCAGCCTTTTTGACAGCCACCACCCTGACACCAGCAGAGAGGGACCTCGCGGGGCTGGCAACCAGGCTCTGATGACCTGGTTGCCAGTAAAAGTGAGGTACCCCCCAAGGGCCCGGCCGTGCCCCAACTAGGCATATTCCCTTCCTGTCCAGGCAGCTCCAGGTTACCACATGGCCAAGATGATCATCAAGCTGGTCACATCCATCAGCGACGTGGTCAACCATGATCCAATCGTGGGCGACAGGCTCAAAGTGATCTTCCTGGAGAACTACCGAGTGTCCTTGGCCGAGAAAGGTAGTCCTGAGCGGTCACATAAGCAGAAACCTGCCCCTTCCTGGCAGTGCTGGGCAGGGCCACTTATTTTCAGGAGCATTAACTTTGCGCTGGACACAAAGGCTCCTGCGGCCAACGAGGCTTTGAAGAAGCTCTCCGCCTGTATCAGTGGGGGGACTCTCTCAGGCCTTGGGCAACCTCTGTGCCTCTATTTTCTTGCTCCTGCCTATGACCTCATTGTCCCTCTCCTTCCACTCTCCTCTGCCCCTCACCTTCGCCTTTCTGCTTCTGGGCTTTCTAGCTGGCAGGATGTGCCCTGCCTGGTGCAGCTTCCATGCAGCTTCTCCTCCTCTCCCCCTCCCAGCTAGATACCTCTGCCCATCGCCTGCTCACTCTCAAGGGCATTGCCTACTTTTCATCTGGGCCAGCACCTGTCCTTTCTGTCCTTTCTGAGGCAGCTCAGGGCCTGACTTCCTGTGCCTACTCTGTGGAGTTTAGTCTAGGATCACTGACGTTCCAGAACAAATGTCCTTTGCCACCTGAGGAGCTTCTCCTCAGGAGTCTCCTCATGGGCCCTCTGTCTCAGGTTGCCCTGGACTAAGAAGGGGAGTGTTACAGGTAGGGTGGGCAGTGCTTAGCCTACCACAGGGCAAGGGAACTACTAGCTCATCCTGGAATCAGTGGGAGGGAGATCTGGAAGCACCTTCAAGGACTGGAAGGGGGCATGGTGTTCCCACCACATCCCTGTGGTGACACCCTCTTGTGATCCGTCCCCCACAGTGATCCCCGCCGCTGACTTGTCACAGCAGATCTCCACCGCAGGCACGGAGGCCTCGGGCACAGGCAACATGAAGTTCATGCTCAATGGAGCCCTCACCATCGGCACCATGGACGGTGCCAATGTGGAGATGGCCGAGGAGGCTGGGGCCGAGAACCTCTTCATCTTTGGCCTGCGGGTAGAGGACGTTGAAGCCCTGGACCGCAAAGGGTGTGTGTCCCGGGCACTGCCCAGAGCCCTAGGGAGGGCTGTGGGGGTTGGGGCAGGTATGCCACATCTGTCTACTTCCCAGGCCCAGAGTGCTGTCCCAGGGATCCGCATGGACAGGAGCTGGCTGCTCTGCATTTTGACTCCTCAGCCCAGGGGTTCCTAAGCATCAAAGGCCCTGGTGTCTGTGGCGGGAGCCCTCGGGGACAGGGCTCTGAGTGCACTTCGCTAATTTGGGGGGTTTTGGCTCACCGATTGACAAGGTTCCCTGGCCTGTCTCTATACAGTGACCTTTTTGTTTGGAGTAACTTTAGATTTGTAGAAAAGTTGCAGACAGCGCAGAGCTCCATGTGCCCTTCTGAGTCTCCTGTGGCTTATATATTACTGAAGAAGTATAGTGCATTGTCAAAACCAGTAGGTGTATGTTGTTACTTACCAAAGGCAATCCTTTACTCAGATTTCCCCATGAACAGCCTTTTTTGTCCCAGGTTCCTGTTCAGGGGTTCCCAGTGTTTAAACCTCAGCATTCAGTCTCCTCTGGTATGTTTCTCAGCCTCTCAGTGTTTTTCAAGGCCTTAGAGACTCCTGAGTGCCAGCCCCAGCCTAGTTCTGAGCAATAATGGAAGACAGCGTTGCCTAATTGCCAAAAAACTCTCAGGAGAGTTGGTGAAGTCTCAGCACCAATCCACAGAAATTCCAGTTGTCATCAAAACATCAGAACTGCGTCCCTGTCAGTCTGAGCATAAACCCCTCCCTCTGACGTTCCATTTTCTGCCTGCCCCTCACTCAGGCCTTTCTGCCCCCATATCCCTGTCTTGGAACACAGCATCTGCCACCTGCCGCCCTCCGCCAGACTCCCTGATGGGCCCATTCGTCTCCTCCATCTCCTGTGCCTGTTCACATACATTTTTCTCCTCCGCCCAGAACCGGGAGAGCAGGGCAGCTGGCGCTGCTAAGAGTTCTGCCCAGAGTCCTGCGGCGCAACTTCTTGAGCAGCCGCTGCAGCGGTGTACAGTGAAGCGTGCATGGGACTGTGTGTCCTGAGCAGCCATATTTCTGTACAGCAGAAGGAACAGGAGGCCACCCTGCTGGGCCCAGGAATGCCCTGCAGACCTCAAGGACATGGGCGTGGGGGCAGTCCTGGGTGGCCCTCTCACAGCCCAATCTCCCGCAGGTACAATGCCAGGGAGTACTACGAGCGCCTGCCTGAGCTGAGGCAGGCCATGGACCAGATCAGCAGTGGCTTCTTCTCCCCCAAGGAGCCTGATTGCTTCAAGGACGTCGTCAACATGCTGCTGTACCATGACAGGTGGGGCCAGCCTCCCCTTTGTCCCTGGTGCCTCCCCACCAATCAGACAATTGGGTCCTCCTGGTAGGCTGAAAAAAAGTGTAGGTTTTGGTGGGGGAGGAGTAGGGGGGTCTTGCTGAGGTTTCCTCCAGGGAAGAACCTCAGACGCCCACCCCGAGAGGCTCTGCTGTACCCCGGGCCCAAGCTGGCTGTGGGTGCCTATTGTGCCTGGTGTGCTGCAGGGACTCTGGTGGTGGCGATGGCTGCCTGTGCAGCTCTAGACCCCCCAGTGCCAGTCCACAGCTGGACGAGTGTGGCCAGAAGGGGGTGGTGTCCCATGGGGCTGGGTGGAGGTGCTCCCTCGACTCCCCAGGAGAAATAGGGTTCCTGTTATGGCAAATGTCAACCCAGAGTGACATGAAGTGGTTACAGTGGAGTGACCTGTGATAAATGACAGTGTAGTGTTCATTGCAGTACATGTAACACGTGCTTCTAAGTCATCTGTGGCTATAGACTGGCTGATTTATAACACTAAGTGTGTAACAGTAAGTCTGCCAATTTTCAGTGTCATGAAGGTTCTTTGCTCCACCCTGTTGGTAAAGGTTGAACCTGGCAAGAATTAAGCCCTCTCTCACTTGCACTTGCCTTTGGGTTAGTTTTGTCTGTTGCTTTTTTTTTTTAAAGATTTATTTATTTATCTATACTAGCACTGGGTACAGTCAGAAGTGCGGGAGGGTGAGAGAATTCACCGGAGCCAGAGCAGGGAGCAGAACAGGCAGACTGACGAAATACACTGCTGAGGGGAGCAGCGGGCGGCAGGAGAGGTCTGTGCTCCATGTGGGACCCTCACCCGGTGGCCGGGGGTTGAACCGGCGCTGCAGAGGGTATGGGCAGCCTCACAACCCACCATTGTCTGTTGCTTTTTGATGAGAGGTATCAGTTGGGCTCATCAGACCAGCTCATAAACACACACATACACACACACGCACCCCACACTCCCCACACACACATGACCTGGGACTGGAAACTTGGCCCTAAGATCTGTGATTGAGGAAAGGATTTTACTGGCTTTATGAATTGTTTCTGAGCCGGTTAGAAATGAAACTGCATTTCTCTACTCCTATCTCTTCATAAAACTTTTATTTTTGTTCGGAACATCAGGAAAATGCAAATAACCTTTTCCTGTGTCACCAGATCTCAGCGCAGTTAGACTTGAGAATAGACTAAAGAGAATCAATAGCTGAATGAAGCCACCATTTGCCCACCATGCCCCTTTGCCTGGGAGGGGAAATTGGCAGGAAATCTCAGCCCATGTAGCTCAAACCCACTTACATGAGGAGGTTATGCTGTAAAGGCAATGTTTAGATAACATTGGATTAAAATAAGATTTTTCCAGAAGTGTCCCCAAGGTAGATGTGCTGGTCGTGGAGCAGCCCGTGGGGTCTGGTGGGTACTTCCTTGACTCACCACCCAGCATGAGGCCCGGCCTCCTCTCTCCCATTTCAGGTTCAAGGTGTTTGCGGATTATGAAGCCTACATGGAGTGCCAGGCCCAGGTGGACCAACTGTACAGGGTAAGATTCTTGGGCCCTAGAACTGATAGGTTCAAGGTGTTTGCGGATTATGAAGCCTACATGGAGTGCCAGGCCCAGGTGGACCAACTGTACAGGGTAAGATTCTTGGGCCCTAGAACTGATAGGGGTGGCCCCCAGTTAGGGAACAGTGGGTGCATCTGTGTCATACCATCTTGAGCCATTCCCAGGAGATCATAGTTCAGCTGGTGTGACCCAGAGCAGGGTGGCTGGGACTCCAGGCTCTCCTGCCATCCTGTGTTTCTTATCATTATCCACCGGGCACTCAGCTGTCCATCTGCTCTCCCCTACCCAGCCTGGTACCCTGTGGCCCCCTTGGATGCTGCTATCCACACTGGCACAAGGTGGGGTCTCCCCTACAGCCACTGAGCTGCCCCAGCAAGGTGCAAGGGAGCAGGAGAGGTGCCCGCCTGAGGCTCTGTGCTGTGGCCCCGAGGTGGAGACGGGCTGCTCCAGCTTGCAGTCTGACTGCCCTGTGGCCCTGGGGTGTGTGTGGTCTGCACAGGACGTAGGTGTTGCTGACCTGTATGGGTGTGACCAGGCCTCAGGTGGGTGTGGAGTGCAAGGGTGCAAGACCCAGATGAGGGACAGGCCTGGCAAGCAGTGAAGATCTTTGTGTGCACAGAAAGCACATGTTTGAAATGAGAATGTGAACAATTTCTTGGAAAAGGCAAAGACTTCAACATCAGGTAGAGCAAGGACTCAGACGTGTCAGGAGAGGAGTCTCTAAGGCAGCATGTTAGGGCAGCTCTCCCTCCCGTCCATGGTGCAGGCATGAGCGCTTGCCCCCGGGGTTCCATGTGGAGTATGTGCCCGTCTGTACCAGGCAGCCCAGGGGCACTGGTGTCCCTGCCTTGGTGTAGCCCACAGGGAGTGGACCCAGATCCCAAACTTGAAAGGTGGAAGAGAATGTTCCTTGGTACTTGATTCCTTCCTTTTCTGGGATTTTCCAGGTGTCCCATCCACCGAGGATGGCAGTAGAGGTGATGGTGGTGGGCAAAGTTGTTGGATTAAGTGATTTATTTCCCTAAACTAGGGTAGTCCTCTGATTATGGCCAGCCTCATCACCTGCCTTGGGGGACACTCCTGGAAAGAACTGGAAAATCAGGATACTCTGAGAGGAGCCGTCATCGCCCTTAATTTGGGCTAGCTTCAGAAGAGTGTACCTTTGGGGATGACCTCCTGGTGCTGTTTACAGTCTGGGTGCAGCTGCCAGGCCCTGCAGGAAGCTCTGGTGGAAGGAGGCTGCTCAGCCATTTCCCCTGGGCACTGGATCCACCTGGTGGCATCTGTCTTTACCATGTGGTACGCCCTAGTAGGATTTTGAGGCCAGAGCTTTTCCTGGGCTCTCTGCCCTTATAGTCATTTGGTACTTTTTCTGGTCAAGGGGTCCCCCTTTTCAGTGAGCTATTAATTGCAACTCCCTCTTCTTCCATCTGGTTTCCCTGGAGTCTCAGAATCATCTGGGAAAGCCCTAAAATTCTGGAAGCTCAGGCTCTCTGTGCATCTCCTCCTCTGCAGAACCCCACCCAGTGGACCAAGAAGGTCATCAGAAACATTGCCTGCTCAGGCAAGTTCTCCAGTGACCGGACCATCACGGAGTACGCTCGGGACATCTGGGGTGTGGAGCCCTCTGACCTGCAGATCCCACCGCCCAACCTCCCCAAGGATTAGGTGTCCTAGTGTTGTGACCAGCAGGCTTTGGTTTCCTTGTCAACTCTGCACCCCATGCCAATTTTAAGCACTGTGCGCACAACCAGTGGTTCCTGCTACTTTTTTAGGGCTATGTTCCTGGGAGGGCATGGCAGTCATGGTGGTGGCTTTGTGTATGCCTTGTCAGTCCTGGCGGGTGCATTTCTATCTCACACGTAGACACACACACACACACACACACACACACACACACACACACACACACCCAGGGTGCATTTCTATCTCACGTGTAGACACACACACACCCCTGCTTTCCTTCCCACCATTGTAACAACATGGTCTGGAAAAAGGACCCAGTGGGTCCATAAGTGAGCCCCCTTTCCACTCTGCCTCGACAGTGCACTGGTGCCAGGAAGGGCACAGTCAGCCCTTCTCAGGTGCCCACAGGAAACCAGCGAGCAGATTGGGTCCTTTACCAGGGGTTGTTGGAGACATCAGGGAAGATCCCTTCTAGAAGCCATCTGCCTTGCCTGCTGGGTCTTTGCAGCATGGGGACCCTGCGTCATCCCCAGCTTCTATTTACTCTCAGAACCAGACTGCGGAGGATTTGATCACATGCACACTTCAGAGCCACTGGGGTCTGTAGGCGAGGGACATGTTCTGGGGCAGTGGTGGTGCCCTGGCACCCTACACTGCCCTGTGCCTTATGCCACGTGACCATCACTGTCACCAGTTACTGTTACTGCCTCCTGTGAGAACTGATTAAACCTTCTTGCCTGTGCATGGTTGACTTGGCCTCTGCTCCACTCTTTACTGAGGGCAATTCAGATCCTGGGGTGCCTCAGTACCTTTGTAAGGCTGCGCTAAATAATAGCCCTTTGTTCTGGGAGTGAGGAAAGTTCTCTCATCCCAACTGCTTTTGGAACTTGAAGCCATATGCTTCTGAACTCTTCTATAGAATTGTCAAAGCAGCCATTTGGCAAACTCTCGGGAATTTCTGGTGTGACCTGGTGGCTCCTTTTTGCACCTGCCTCCTGCCACCATCTGTGGGTGGGTGGTAAGTCGTCCTGGTAAGTGGAATATTCTGGGAACCAAAACATTCCCTCCTGAGTTGTACCTCTGCTGTTTTAGTTAAAAACTCAGGAAGGACATGAGCTCAGGACTTAGAACCTTAAAACTGCATGAACTGTGGTTTACAGCTGTGCCCACATTTCCAGTTGGCTTTTCAAGGGCTGGTCCTGACCACAGATTTGTTTTGTAACCTTCAAAGTGTCATTTAAGCTTAGCCACTTGGACCAAGGTAAAGAGCTAAAATGCCACCAGGTGTTGGTACTAGATCAAATTAACTGACATTGACACCCTGCAGAGGTGACCCAGCGCCCCCTTTTAGTGTTTCCTATCTTCAGTCTGCCTTGTCACACACGCACAACAGCTTGTATTTTAACTTTATATCCTCAGTGCCAAAAGGCTCTGAGGCAGCTCATAGATACAAAAGTTTAAAAACACAAGAAAGAAGACATGAGTGTAGGTAGGAAGGCAGATCTGAGACTGCAGTCCCCGTCCCATCTACCTTGGTGCTGGGCTCGACTGGGGAAAGTTCCACAGCCCGAGGGGCCTACGGAGGCCCGTGTCAGGAGACCAGAAGTGCTTACTCCTCCAACCTGCGAAACCTTTGTCCCAGCGCCACAAGGGGACTGTAGCTCTTGGGGGGACAGCCCCATGCACGCTTGGGTTCTGAGAGCTTACTTAGCCAGGTCGGAAGACTCTGCCCTTCCCCTAGTGAGGGGGAGGTGAGATAAAAGCAGGATTGTTAGCACCTACTAATGTCAGGTGGGAGCAACAGAACTGCAGGCCAATTTGACAGAAAGTCAAACACGAGCCACCACGAGTGAGTGAGGCAGCGCTCACAGGCAGGACCTGCACTCCAGCGGCCTAAGTATTTTCATGAGAAGTCAGGCTTGTCTCAGATCAATGGGTGAAAACCAACGGCCTATCCACTGACAAAGCAACAGCCTTATGCTCAGCGTGAGGTTAGAAGGGTCACCTATGTAGGCCTGTATTTCAGGAAAATGCTGGCTGCCCTATGTGGAGAAGCAGTGCCCACTGTAAACATGCCTCCACCCAAGGCCAGACCCCTCCCTACAGGGACCTGCATGTCTGGGCAGGAGGAGGAAAGACCCCATGCTCCTTGGCCTGGTAGAGCCGCCCTCCCCTCACATGGCTGGGCTGGGAGGCACAGCTGTAGAGTGACTGAGTAAACAACACAGACCACCACCAGGATTTTATTCTTAAATAAATGCTCAGTCTAAGGCCAGGTTAGGCAGATGGGTGAGATGCAGAGGAAGTGCAGACTCTGGGCGTCTCCCTGCTGTGAGCAAGCAGGGCTGTGCAGGGAGGCAGGATGGCCAGGAAGGGTAAGCAGGTGCTTCAGGTGGGAGGAGGACGATCAAACCACTAGAGTCCATTCTGTGGGTGTCAGGAAGAGACAGAAAGAAACCAGATCTTCCCACATTCTCACAGGTTGTGCCAGAAAGCTCACGTTGTCCTGAGACCCAAGGCCTCCTGCTCTGGGCGCTCCATGCTCAGTTCAGGAAGTACAGGATTGACCAGCTCGTGGCCAGCCTGATCTGTTACTAAGTCTTCCCAACAAGAGCTCAGGTTGAATGGCAGCAAAAGGGAGAGAGGGCCATACGTCCGACACCCAAGTTTTCCACAAAGATCCATGCTCCCAGGCACTGTGGTGCCACAGGTCTGCTGGGGCCTCCTCCATCTGCCCTGACTGGTATCCAGGCCACTCTCCAGGGGCATTGCAGTGGCCCCCTCCAGGCTCCGGGGTGCTGGGCTGGCCAGAGATGAGGGATGAAGGGCAGAGGTCTTCATGCTCTTTCAGGCAGCAAGACTCAGTGCTGGCGCTCAGGTTCCGACTTCCCCAGGAATTCCCTAGACCAGGACGGGACACATGTGAGCTGAATCCCTTGAGCATGAACTAAAAGGAGTCCTCAAAGGAGCCTGCAGGAAACCCCCTGTGAGTTCCCCAGCAGGACATTAATGGCATCAATGGAAATTCGTAGGAATAAAGACAAGTTCGAGTTACCTACTACACTTTGTTCTAAACTTAAGCGCTACACTCATCTAAATTTCCTGTAATATATTCCTTTTATAATAGAGAAAAGTTATAAACCCTGAGTGAACCCATACTCTTTCAGTTCACTGTGCCCTCTCAGCAACCCACATCCATGTGGCAGGTACTGCAAACTGCAAAATGAAATGCAGCTTTGCCTCCCGCCTTTCAGGGCCAGCTAGGGGAAAGCTGAGGTTTAAACTAGAAATACTCATGAAAGACACCACACTGAGGGCCACTCTGAGCAACCCCTGTGGGGTCAGCTGCCCCAGGAAGGCGAACTCTCCCCATCCCAACCTTAGCATCCAGCAGAAGGGGACAGTCAGGAAGTAGTGGATGGTGCCAGTGCCCTTGAGAAGAGGCAGGGAGAACAGGCAGTGCATGCCTGAGTCATGGGACTTGTCCTGGCACAAGAGCCTAGATCCTAAGGCAAAGCCAGCCCGGTCCATTTTAATCATTGCACCGTGCCACTACTCTCATGTGGGCGCTGCAGTAGGGCCGTGGCCCTCTGGGCTACTCCATGCCTGGTTCAGGATTCCACTCAACACAGTGTGGCCAGTACAGCCTCCTTCAAGAATGGCTGGGGACCAAAAAGCTTTTGAGAAGCTAGCCCAGGTCAGAGTTCCCCGTGTGCCATGTGCACAGCAACCTGATGGATGTGTGGAGGGGACCAAAGCATGACCGGAGCAGCAGGCCACATGTGGCTCCTGTGCGCATGCTCTTGGACTGGGCACACCCCTGTGTGGGCTTCTGTGTGCACCTGCATGGCCTGTGCCACAGGGATATCACCACCCTGTCTGATCATGTAGACAGTCCAGGAGGGAGAGACAATAAACCCTCTCAAGCCCTCGATGGAAATGAAACACTCCTGAGTTACTATGGCTCTTGGCCCCACTGAGACCCCCAAGAGCATTAGTGACTATGACTGCTGTATGTCTGGCCTGAACCGTCCCTGCCCAGGATGTCATCTGTGATAAGAAAATGCCTCACCTCAGTATCCGTGGAAGCTCAGGGCTCTTGTAGATGTACTTGTGCCTGTAGCCAAGGTCTGAGTGAAAGGGGATAAACTGAACTTTGAAGTCTCGAAAGCTTCGAGATGGTGCAGCAATATTGTAGAGCTAAGGAGAGGGAGAGATGGGGTCAGTACCCAGACA
This sequence comes from Talpa europaea, assembly GCF_964194135.1. NCBI lineage: Eukaryota > Metazoa > Chordata > Mammalia > Eulipotyphla > Talpidae > Talpa > Talpa europaea. The sequence goes on from NC_140078.1 coordinate 40,488,011, forward strand.
CTGTGAAGGCTCAAGGCCTGTGGGTTACCTGTCTTTCCCCTCCACAAAGACTGCTCAGTGGCCTCTTGAAGAGCAGCCCAGCACCATGCACCACAACCCCCAACACACACAAATCCACACGCGGTGCCACTGCCCTACAACCTACGACAGCCAGGAGCAAAAGATGCTGGATGGAGCAAGGCCCAGACTCAGGCTCTGCCTGCCATTCAAGTCCCTCTCTGTGTTCTCAGGCTTGTCTCCATCTGGGAGCCCCCTGAAGTGGGATGTGAGACTGGGCAGCTGGGACTGGTGTGTGCCTCAAACAGGGCCAGGAGGAGTTCCGAGGTCAAGGACAGTCAAAATGCTGACTCATTATCATTCTGCTTCCGGCCACCCAACCCTGGGGAGGGTGGGGAGTGGGGGTGCTAGGTGCTTGGGCCTGCTGAGGCCTGTTCTGAGACTGAAGCAAAATGCCTCAGGGTTGACCCCTCTAGGTTGACCTTGTCCCTGGCCTTTTACTATCCCACTCTCACCTACCTCTGGGCAACAAAAGCAGAGCAAGTGTGGAAGCCCCAGGACAACACAATACTCCTGACATCAATCCAGTCTCAAGCACAAGAGAAAAGATGGGAGGTTTCTGTGTCACTCCTAACTACAGGAACCTCTGTGTTGGGGCTGGGGAGACCCTCGTAACCTCCAGTCAGTAACTGGGAGGCCTCCCAACTGAGTCTCCTCTATCTAGCTTCCATCAGACAGGACCCCTGAATGGGGACCTGGGAGCCATTTGCTTATTTGTCATATTTCCTCTTGTAGAAAGCAACAGCTCTTCCCGAACCCACCTGAGTCCCTGTTCCCTCCCCCCAACACACACAACTCCAAACACACCATCTCTGCCCTTCTCTTCCTCACAAGGGACACCTGCTAGCAGCAGAACACACCTCATATCTGTCTGTAGCCTGCCTGGCCTGAATCTGGGTCTGCTCCCAGCCTGTCCCGTACACCCACCTTTCTGCCAAGCTGAAAGGGCACAACAGGGTCGTCCTCAGCGTGCAGGATGAGCAGGGAGCAGGAGATGTGCTTCACACTGTGGAGGGAGAGGGGACTAGACTAAGGCCCAGGAGAGGGCTGGGTTTCCTGCCCCCCTGGCTCTGCCCATGGCAGGGACCTGCTGTAGGGAGTCCTTCACCCTGTTGCTTATTAACAGCTAGTTTTTGACCAGAGAACTGAAAGTTCATTTCTTAGATGTTTCTATCAACACCTATTCTGGATGAATAGGTGTCAACCAAATCTAAAGATCAATTCATTCACCAAATCTGGCCCCTGCATAGTTTCTAGAAATTGTAATTTTTTTTCCAGTAGACTTGTTCTTTAAAAGTTACAAAATGATACTTAGAAACTGAACAATTCAAATGGGCCAAGAAACTTAACTGCAAATGACTGAAAAATCTATTAGTAAAATAGCCAATAGCCTCTAATTTACCTTTAGTGTTAATGACATTTAAAGTCACTCCAGCTCTGAATGTCTACAAGTAAGTTAACATTTCAGTAGCTTCACTAGATCCAAATTCCTTCAGCAAACCATGTAACAAAGGAGAGGCTATGGACTGGCCACCGTACTGAGGTCTCACACGGAGCTGGAGAACACAGCATCCACCCATCCTGGCAACTCTATACTGATCTTGGGTTCCAAAAGGGCTGCATGGGGGGAAGCCTGGTACATGATAGAGCATTCCTGCCCCACAGATGCCCAGCTTGTCCACAGCCTGCTTCTGCTAGTGGTGCACAAGAACATACTCACTCTACTTTCGGGGAACAGCATTTCTGTATGCAAGTCATACCTTCGCACATTAGAATACCCATTTTTTCAGAATTTCCACCATAGTTAAGTGTGTCTTGGGCCTTCCTGGTGGCCTAGGGGTTGAGTCTCAGCGCTGTCACTGCTATGGCCTGAGTTTGATCCCCAGCCCAGGAAATAACCCACATGGTGCAGCAGACCTCTCCTGTCTCGCCCACTGCTCCGCTCTGCAGTGTATTTCAGTAAAATCCACCTGTTATGCTCCCTACTCTGTCTCTGGTGAATCCTCTCACCCCTGAACCTCTGGCCTACACCCTCGTTCTTCTATGCAAAAATAAATAAAATTTAAAAAAAACATAATTAGCGTGTCCTTAGCTTTACATTTTCTGGAAGAGGCCCAGCTCACATGCTATCACCTTAGCAAGTACTTGGCAACAGACCTGCCCACCCAGACAAGGGCTCCTGACTTCCAGTGGGTAAGGCACTTCCCCAACTCTCAGTTGTGGGGACAAGGCCAAAAGCAGCTCCAGGGGGCCCAGTATTCACTGTTGGCTTGTTTATAAAAGGAATTCAGTTTACTCAGCTAATTCTGTTTCTAGTATTATTTATAAACAAGCAGGTTTTTGCTTACAGTGCTTAAATTTTAGTTCCATTTTAATTTCAAAATAAAACATAATCTTGAGAGAGAAAAATACTTTTTCATATTGTTTCAAAGTGTAGCTATTAAAATGTTAACTAAATATTTAAATAAGGATTTTTTCTTTTTTTAATAAAAATATCACAAAGGCATTAATAGAATGTGAACACTGTTCAAAGAGTCCTATATTGAACTTTTGGAAATATTTTTAAAATACACTTTACAATATCCTTACACAACCAACAAATCAAATGTCTATGAGAGAGCCACATTTTTACTAATAGTCCCTATTATTGTTTTAATACCTGTCCAGGAGTTCTGGTTTTGACAGCCTATTTTCAAATGAAAACACCTTTACAGATAGAAAGAAACATGTCGTCTTTCCAACTCTTTTCTGTCAGAAAAGGCTTTGACCTTCCTTTTGTACAGATCTGGTAGTGAGAGAAAAACCCTAAATATTCTGACCCCTCTCCCGGCACCCCCATTTGGTTAATGAGACTGAGGCAGCTTATCCTGGGGGTCCTCAGGGCTTTCCTAAATTGAAAAATCAGGTACTCTACCACAGTACTCACTTTTCATCATTTGCAAATTTAATTCCACTGCTTGTAATGGGGTCCAGGAAGAACCAGTCAAACCCAGGGAAGTACCTATATATCTGAAGGTGACATGGGAACAAGGTATCAGTTAAAACCCCTTAAGAAAGGTCAAGGCCCAAGGTTCAGACAGACACTACCCAGTACCCAGGGGTGGTCCCTGCTTCCCAGCAGGCTAAGCTGTGGCCCCACAAGAGCTATGTGGGATGCCCCAATATCCAACCACAGACTCCAGCTTGAGAAGCCCTCAGACTGGCCATGGCAAGGACTGCCCACAAAGGGGGCTCCCACACCTCAGAGCAGCCGTTAGGATAGGCTCGAGAGCAGACTTCCCACAGACACCAGGGCCAGTCAGGGTGCAGGGGCAGGAGGAGGACAAGGAATAGAGGAGGCCTTTCTGGGTCAAGCCTATAAAAGAAGGAACCAAGGCCTCCATCCCAGCCAGTGAGGGAGCAACTCACTCTGGAGTCCCCACTGGACTTTCCCTTGGGCATCACCCTGAGACATGTTGGGGAGAGTCTGGCTGCCACGCACCAAACATGTGGACAGAGGGGGCTGGGGAAGCAGCCAAGGCAGCAGTCCTTGGCCTAAGCTTAGCCCCAAGGGGCAAAGATGCCAAGCAGATAACCATGCCACAGGGCAAGGCCTCCATGGGTCCTGCTGCCCTCTGATGACCCAGCTGTGAACCAACTTGCTATCTGGCTGGAGGATACGAACCTCTGCAGCAGCTTTATAGTTAGGTCAGTGCCCCGAACCAAATAAGGATTACTTTTTAATAAAACCTGTATTCATTAGATTATTTAAATACTTTAATTATTTTTAATGTTATACTTATTTACTTACAATTTTTTATATTCTTACAGTAATTGTTTTAATAAGATCTGTACTTGCCACTGAGAATGGATGACTCTTAGCTTCTTCACGGATATTAGTGAATGGTGATTCTAATATAAGGGCATCTGGAGGTGTCTCTAGAGAATAAAAAACAAAGAACAAAGATAACTGTGAGACAGGCAAGAAGCCATGAGAAAATACATACTCTTTGACCCCATACTCTAAGATCCATGGGAAGGGGCAGCCCCCTCACCACCCCAAATAGGACAGTGGACCTAGAATGTCCACCAGCTGGCCCTGTCCCTCAGGCCCTTTCACAAGGTTGGCCACACACACACGGGGGGGGGAGGGGGAACTCTTGGGTGGCCTTTGGGTTACTCCTGAGAACAACATCTGCTGAAGCTGCTCATCTAGCCCTGAAGACGCTCCACTGACAGCTGGACTCCAAGGGGATGAAGGTTTGGGTCAGGTGAGATTCTGCCCAGGCTCCGGCCTCAGTGCCCAGCTTGAGGGGCTCTGAGAGGAAATCAGTGCTGTCACCTTGCTTGTTATCCATCAGCACCTGCTTGATTAGAACTCAAAGCAAGGCTGGAACACTGGGCGCCCACACACCCTGCCCCACCTATAGGACCCAGGACACACACCAATGCTCACAAGCCCACACTAGCCCTACCTCTCTCACAGAGGCGCCGCACCAGATTTGTTGCTACTCTGGGAAGACAGAAAAAAACAATTCAGTTGAATTATGACAGAAGTTGTTTTATTTTTTTTTTAACTTTTTAATTTTATTATATTGTTGTTCATTTTTGTACAATATTTGATTTCTCCCCTCAGGTGTAGTCCCCATAAATCTACCACCACATCACCCATGAACCATCACCATAGTCCCTTGTGTTCTCCCTCATTTCAACCCCTCTTTCCTCCCCTCCCCTGCTGTATGCCTCAGATCTGTAGTTTGCCTGCACGTTCTTTTCTTTTCTTTTTTTTTTTGACACTTTGTTCAGTTTCCCTAAATTCCTCCTATAAGTGAAACTATCCAATATTTTTCTTTATCCTTCTGACTTATTTCATAGAGCATAATCACTGACAGAAGTTGTTTTGGATGAAACTGTTCTAACATTGGAACATGCCCAAGAAGTCATGGAATCTGTGAATGATATATGGGGTTTGGGGGAGTGGTGTAGAAGAAACAAAATGTCCCAGAACTATGGCGGGGCAGCTACCATCAGCTAACCCCTCTGACATGGATGGCGATGACAGTCACCATCCATGCGTCTGTCCTGCTCCCTCACCTGGGTCAGCCTCCTTTTGGCTATATAGCACCATCAGCTGACAGGATGCTGTGGTCTGCCTGCATAGTTCCAGGCCACAGCCAGCATTCGAAGTCTGCAGGCCAGGGGCCCTTGATTTCCTAGGTGAACAGGTCCCATGCAGAAAGCCACAGCAGGATGGCCTGGACCCCCCCCACCCCACCTCTGAGGATATACAGCTCACTCTCCCCATAGGGGAGACCCTACCTCAGACACTCCGCAGCCTGCAGGCCCAGCCTAAGTGCAGCATTTTGTTTCAGGTGAGGAGCAAGAATCACAAAAGGGGCCACAGCCACTGTGCCCAAAGGAAGGCAAGAGAAAAAGGGATGGATGCTGAAGTTCTTGGGGCTCTGGTCACTGACAACAACAGCTTCCTTTAGAAACACCCTGAACCTGACATCAGCAGGAGCAATTAAAGTTGCCACCATAGACCATCAAAGTGCTTCCTGTCTTGGAAAATGTAGGAGGCACCTATGTGCCTCCTCACGTTGTCTGGTAAGCCAGGTGTAAGCTGAGTGATTAAGTTGTTTACAAACATCCCTAATTTATGTTATCAAAGCCTCGATTTGATGGCTAGCACAAATCCCAAAGCCTGGGACCCAAGCCCCATTCCATTCTGCTCTGAAGACATCTCCGCAGGGTGCAATCTCAGGCTGCGGTGAGTTGCCTGTCCTCCCCGCAGAGGGAGTGGCCCGCTATGATTGCTGATGTGTCTTGAGCACTTCTTGGGTTATAGGATTCAAGTAGCTCAAACCTTTCGTGGTTTCTTGTAGCACTTCATCCCCTGCCTCAACAGGATTTCTGGGACTAATAGATCCACAGACCACTCAGGCACCCTCAAGGGAGCCCAGGTTGGAAAGTTGCCTCACAAAGACCTGCTCACACAATGGCCACCTCACGCTGGAAATTCTTACCCAGTGCCGAGGGAATGGCCCCAAATATATACAGGATTGTCTCCACTTCTTGCTTTGATCCAATCAAAAACATGGAGTGCATCATATGTCATGCCCCGCTCTGATGGTGTTCCTATTGAGTCGCCCCAACCTGGGAGAGAGAAGCAGGAAGAAGTCAAATGCAGCTCACAGAACTTCTTGAGGGGGCCAGACCCTCTCTTCTTTCTCAATAGGCATGAAGATCCAGCTCAGCATGGGGTAATGAAAGTCTCTGCCATCACCATCCTCAGTTTCCTGCACAAGGTATCCTGAATAGCTGACTCCTACTTCTCCCACCAATTCTTCAGTTATATCTCATGAGCCTGAACAGCTGTCCATGAACCCCTGTCCAAGTCCAAAGATCAGCTGTGCAGACAGGGGTAGTCACACATTCAGACCTCTGAGAACAGTGACAAGACATCAAACTCCCTAACACTTAGGACTTGCTGGAAGCCAGCCTGGGATGAGGAACTGACAGGCCAGCCCAGTGTAACTCCAGTCTATCAGGAAGGAGCGGAGCACCCATGGCAGTAAATCCTGCTGCCATGGGGTACTCTGAGCCCATGTCTAATTCCATGGCCCAGCTGTGGCCCATCATTAGACAGGCATGGGAGCCAGGAGGCTCTGGGGAAAAGAAGTAGGCAGAGATTTCAGGCTCAACACAACTCTGACCCAAAAAGGGAAGTGGCTCCTAAAGAGGAAATCCAACAATTTATCTTCCCAAACTATGTCTCCCCCAAGAGTCTTTCTCTAAAAAGGTCAAGTGCAATTGTCATTTCTAGCAGCTCAGCAGTGAGTCATCATCAAATGATCTGAAGCACCACAGGTTCAGGAGCAGGTACTGCTGCATAGGCAAACCTCACAGAGCTAGTAGCAGGCCACTCCTGGGCACTCCAGATGCCACTCCAGGGAAGGGACTGCATGAGAGATAACACCAAAGCGGCTCAGGGTCCCAGTGGGAGGCAGGGACTCAGGGACAGGAAGAGATAGAGACTGGAACACAGCCACAGAGGGGCAGGGAGATAAATGGAGTTTGTCTCTTACGAGTCTTAGAAGTACAGAGACTCAGTAAGAACTGAAAAGAGGAAATGTTCTAGGGGATTTTATTTCTTGTTAGAAGCACAGGGTGATAAACACAGATGAAGGCCACTCCTTCTCACTATGCTGAGGTCTCTAGAGTGTAGCAGACACAAAAAACCTTCTTTATCATGGAAAAAAGTATGAACTACCTACCTTCCAGATTCTCAGTACAGTTTTCTCTACTCAGAACTTTCATTCTGACAGAACATTCTTCCTTCCTGTGGTAGGAAGATTAATAACCTTCAAAGACATCTGTGTCCTACTCCCTAGACCGTGTGAATATACTGCTACATGGCAAGAAAAAATTAGGTTGCAGAAGGAACAGAGATTGCTGATAAGCTAACCTAGAGTTGGTAGACTATCCTGGTTTCTTAGCCTGGGTGCAAAGTTATCACAAAGGCCATTATAAGTGAAGGTGAAAAACAAGGTCAGAATTAGAGTGATGCTGACTCAAAGGGCCTAGAACTGAGGAAAGAGGGAGGCCTCTGGAAGCTGCAAAAAGGCAAGGAACCGATTCTCCTATAGAGGCTCTTAAAGGAGTCACTCTTGTCAATACTTGGATTTGGTGGCTAAAGAATTTGGCTTCTGACCTCCAGAAATACAAGATATTAAACTTGTGTTGCTTTAAGACATTAAGTTTGTGCTAATTTGCTACAGCAGCAAGAGGAAGCTAACACAATGCCCATACCCTCATCTTCAGAGCAAGTGCATGGAGAAGCACATTCAAAAGAACACTCACCTCTATAGTCAAAGGTGACCACATGGTAACCAAGGGCGCTCAACACCTGTAAAGTAAAAGATACACATCTAGGCAACAAGTCCATGCATTTCAGACTCAGGGCAACTTGCCTCTGACTAAACCCATCCTGCTTCCTGTTATGGTGCCCCGCATGGGAAGTTAATTAAGACTGTCAAACATGCTGTCCCATCTCCAGCTGGATCTTATATAACCCAAATGTCAACTGCTGCTATAAGACACTGATACCCCTCATCCTCAGGAATGTGGAAAGGAGGCCTCCCAGGTGTGAAACATACTGCTGTACCCCAGAGTACTCAATCACATTTGTGGGGCTCAAAGACATTCTCCTGCAGCTTCCAGAAGCTCTGATCATTACCCAGAGACTCAGGAGGAAGGATTCCACAGTGTGGAGACAGCATCTGGGGACCTTTACTGCAAAAGTATTCCTCAAACTGTAAACTTTTGTTGAATTTCTTTTTTTTGATCCCTCTAGATTAAGTAATCTCTCATTAGATCACTATTCATACTCTCTACCTAAGACCTTACTGTCTAGAGCCATATTGGAGCTGGTGGTCACCAACCAAAGTTAACGCCCCAGAGGTATGCTGCCTTCTCTTTGGGAGAAGTTCCCAGTGCTTGCTGCCAGCCACCAGCTCCTGCAGAGCCACATCTGTTCCAGGTGCAGGCTATTTCTATAAACAGAAGTCTTAAAGGGGGACTGACAGCTGTCAGGGCCCCCCCCCCTTCTCTGACCTGATCCAACTCACTCAAGGCACAAACCCTCCAATGGCCCAGAATAGTCCACCCAATATATGGTGGACAGAATAGCCCCATGCTGAGCAGATGTTTCAATATATCTGTTGTGTCCACTGTGCCCTGAGAGCAAACGCAGACATGTTTCTGAGGGGAGGGTGATGGAGAGAGGCGAGGTAGGCCTTGGGACACTGGTGTCAACTGCACATTTCAGGCTCTGAGACCCAAACACTCTGATGAAGACGTCAACCACACAAAGGGAAGGTCTGCGTGTCTGCCGGCAGCCTCTCTTTTCCCAGGGAGACCCAATGATGCTTCCACAAAGCTAGTCCAGAGAGGTAAGAAACTGTTGTGCTGGCAAAACTCCGGAGCCACAACTCAACAGAGAAGTATACAGTAGCTCCCTGATTACTTATTCCAAATGAGTAATACAACATTTAAGAATAATTTCAAAGATCTTTTATGTAATTTGTCAATCTCTGGCATATCATCCACAAATTCATTCATTCTGATTATGTAAACTTCCCCTAGGGGAAGTGTTATGGAACCACGATCAAGCCTTCTACAAAAGGCAGTGTTGGAATGAGCAATGATGATTCCCTCCCAAAATCTTTAGGGGACACCCTTCTGTTCAAGACTCCTGGAAAGAACACACAGGCAACATTCTGTCCTATGTCCTCTATGTGGGCCCTGCGGAACCCATCACACAAGTGTGGTCTCTGCTCTGCCTGCCACACACATGCCAGCACCGCTCTGCCCACCACCCACGCACTCTGCTCCCTGGGTGCCGAACTCACTGACCTTGTAAAGCTCCACCCGGTGGTCGCCTCCTCTAGAGCACCAATGAGAAGGAAACAAAAACGACGTTAGTGGGTCCTTTCAACCAGGCAGGTACCAGGGTCATTATGGGAGCGCCTGGGCCCTTAGTGACCTCCAACTAGGGAGGTTCGACCTCACCCTTAGGATAGCTGAAGTGTCCCCAGCTTGCCTCTGGTAGAATGATGCCAAGTGAGGGCCAGTCTTATCATTTTGGGGACATTTCTCGTTATCTTACTTTTATTTTAATTAGTTAATGCACACCTACAGTACAAATACCAGAAAACATGAAGGATGAACAGCAAGCCCTACCCACTGCTGCCTCAATCTGGCCCCTCCCTCAGCTTCCCAGGGTCCAGGGACTACCTGTATGGACATAAGGAAGGACCTTCTTTACCTGTGCAAACCTCCACACCTATGGGGAGCTGCCACAGGCACTCCCTGCCTCTCATGTTTCACTCAATAAATGACATCAACATTCAGTACATTCAGTACACTCAGTACACTCTTCTGCGGCAGGTCTCTGTCCTTATCCCAAGGCCAGTCGGTCCCTTCCCAACATAAATCCTGCTGCCATGAGAAAGCCTGCACAGACGCCCTTTCACATTTGCCTTTTTCGGGGCGGGGGGGCTTATTTCTCACCAGGAGTGTGAGCGACAGTGTTTTTCCCAGCCCCACACAACAGGCTGGGGTGTTAGTCCTTGTCACTGAGGGGAGAGGCCTGCACACATCTGAACTGTGTCACATGTCTAGACTTCTCTGTCTGAGGACCATCTAGCCCTTCCTCCCACATCAGTCCAGTTGTTGGTCAGCTGTTAGCCCAAACACCAGAGCGGGGCAGACTTCCCCTATTCAGGCTTCTCAGCTGTTCTCCTTTTTGTAATAAGCATTTTGACCATTTTGTCAAATGTGAGTGCACACATGCATGTGTGGGGGAGTGTGGTTGGAAAAGTGATATACTGCAGAAACAAGAACACAAAGGAATGAGTTTCAAGCCCAGAGGGAAATACTATAAAATATTTTCCACTGCTTTAGAAGAATTCATGGTAGCCCTTCTCCAAATTTTCAAAATTCCCTACCTTGAGCAAAAAGGGAAATTTAGAGCATAACAATATGTGGCAGCAGCCCAGGGATCTGAATCTCGGGAGCAAGGGAAGCCACAACTCTTCTAGACCACAGTCTGGTCAGAGAACTGGGGTGAGGCTGCAGACTGGCCAGAGAGCAGGGGTGAGGCAACAAGCATGCTGGTTAGGGAGCAGGGGTAGGACTACAGCCTAGTCAGAGAGCAGCGGCAAAGAGCAGTCTGGTCAGAGTGCAGGAGTGGGGCCACAGGGTAGTCAGGGCAGGGGTGAAACTCTAGACTGGTCAGACAGCAGGGATGAAGCTAAAATCTGGTCAGAGAGCAGAGGTGAGGCCATGAGAGATGGTGCATACTGGCAGGTAAAGATAGAAAAGCAGGAGTTTCAGGGGTGACCAGAGAGCTACAAGTCCATTTCTGTGGGAGCAACAAATGTTCCAAAGTGACAATATTCCTTCAAGTCTGAACTTGCAGGCAGATGATGTCTTTTCTACTAAGATTTTTGGCACAGTTTAACTGAACTTTACTCAGAGTAAACAACAAAATTTCTCATGTATAGAAAGATGCTATGAGAGCTATTTGCCGTTACTTGCTCTATGAAAAGCAGAAGAGAAACCTGCTGTAGCTTGTCCCAAATAAAGGCAGCAAGTTACAAGGCATAAGCAAGATTCAGCAGCTGAGCACTCTGTCCTCTTGGCTCAGAACCTCTCCTCGTGGCCAAGCTTCCTGGACTTCCTGTTATGCCCTCCGTGCAGCTCTTCTGCCCAGATACCCACTGAGCCCAATTTCCCCTCCAGAAAGGTCTGTGCATTGTTCTCTTTGCTGGTTATTCCTACAAAATGACAATCCCCCCTCAAAGTCCACTACCATGGCCAAGGTGCCATCCTGACCCCAGCCCCATGGTGATCCTGCCCCATGCCAGCTCCTTGCTGGCTTTCTCAAGAGACTAACAGAAGTTGCAGCAATAGTGACCCTCCAGGGTTTTCTGGCAATGCTTTGTTCAGAAAATGCACCACCTCCCCTCACTCTGTCAGCTCTAACAAAGTGATCATGTAGGGTGAAGGAGCTGTCTTTATACCAAGGATGGTAGCTCCACTCCAGCTCGTCCGAAGGACATGCAATTAGACCCACTCATGAAAAGCATCTGGGAAGGCAGCACTGGCTTACATCTTAGATTCCAGGGCTTACAGCTGGCAGCAGAGAGCTAACTCATTACCCTACCAGACTGTAGTAGATGAGTTTGCCCATGCCTGCTCACTAGAGCCTCCCAGCTGGCCTCCTTCTGCCCTGGGCCATGCATCCTTCCATGTCACCTACCCTTTCTTGGCACTCTCTCGCCCTTGCCAGAAAGTATGTCCCCTCCTCTAACTGGGCATGCCTGCCAGTGCAAGCACCTCTGTGGCAAAGAGCCAATCTGTCTGCAATGCTCAGGCTGGGATGACAGATGCTGCTATGAACAGGAGCGCCTCTCCTTAGGGCATGCTCTGCCCTCAAGTGTCACTAGGACCCCTTCTCTGAGGGACCACCCCTTCCTTCCTGAGAAACCCTGTCCTTTAAATTAACGGGCCCTCAGCCCCTTTGCCCCTTAAATTAAATTGGGTCAGGGAGGACAACCCCCTGCCCTCCAAGTTGGTTATCCGGGTCACTGTGACAGACATTGCCTACTGCCTCCTCCATTCCTCCTCACATGTGAGCTTCAGATCAGGGGGTGCGGACACAGTCTCCTGCATCTGCTTAAGGCTATGGTTCCAAGGACACGAGGTCGTCCCCTTCACCCAGGCTGCTTTGCTCTGAGCTTCCTGTGAGGTTCAGTTAGACCCCCCCTTCCCTACACTCTACCTTGTCCTTTGTCCTCAGGATGCCCCAGGACCCCACCAGGAGCATGTTCCCTCTCGGCAGTGGGTCAGTAAACTCGACTGGACCAAGATACTCCCTCACATCTCAAGTGAGTCTGCAGGGAAGACTCGCCAAGGGTGTTCCCTTCCTCACCTGGTGCCTGCATTCCCATGCAGGTACAGGATGATAGGGTGGCTGGAAGCCAAGGCATCCTCGTACCACATCTGGTCCTTCCCTTGGGCATTCTTCCACCAGACAGTGGGGACAGTGTGCCTAGAAACAGAGCAGGGAGAGCAGCACAATCAGATACAATGACCACAAATGGAAAGATTCTACAACTCAAGTCACACCTGGGCAGACAGCAGATTGGGTGGCCAGGGAGGCAAACAAACTATCTTTGTCACAGAATCACTAACTATGGACGACACCACCCCTCCCCCGCCCCCCCCCCTTTTGCCCCCCTCGTCGCCCCCATTAGGGACAGGTCTGACAGTGTAAGCAGGAATGTCTCCTGACTTGCAAATGGACCTCTTCTGGGCCACAGAAACTGGGACTGGTAGCAGTGACCAGGGCAGAAGCGACAGATGTTGTTCCCATAGAACTGCAAGCTCTGAGGTAGGATACCATCTGGACAGGTCACCAGATTCACCTGGGCCTAGCACAAAATGAGCATTTAATAAATATTAGCTGAGTAATATCATTTCCCCTTATGTTTTGAAGCTGCACATAGCTCAATTCACAAAGTATTTAAGAGAATACCAGACTGTCATGTCCCAATGCAGCAACACTGACCTTTCTAAGCTGAGCTAGAAGCATAGCTATCCTTAAAGTGCTGTTTCTAATGCCCAGCACATTCACCAATGGAGCACTCATTTCTGCAGGCAAATGCAGATTTGTGGAGGGAGCTGACAGGGAAGGCAGCTCATCCACACCTGGCTGGCCACAAGGACTCTTGGTCTATCTGGCCAAATCCTCTGTCAGTCAGATTCTCCAGCTAATCTTAACTCAGGCCAAATCAAATACTGTTAACTGCCAAGGAAGGTCTGATTTAATAAGGCTTATCTGTAAAACTTACCCAAATTTAGTTGAAAGAAATTTAAAAATATTAAATAACCAGTATCCTATTTCCTAGTTCTTAATGTCAGCAACTTATTTCTAATGTCTCTAACCCATTCCAGAGAATCACACTCTGGGTGGATCAGACCCCTGCAATGACCACTCTCCTACATTATAAGACAAGATGAATTACAATAACCAGCCTACCCCAAACTCAGGGATACTGACAAAAGCCTAGGAAGCTCCAGGGGGATGGACCCTATTCCTGAGTTCCCTTCTCCCCTGTCAGGTGAGAACTTATGTCACAGACAGGTAGTTAAGAAGGAGGTAATGCCAGTCATGCCCTTGGGCTTCCTTCGTGTGGGTACTAAGGATAAGATACTGCTGGTAAAAGGGGCCTGCTGCCACCCAAGGGTGCCACAACAGCACAAGGTACAGACATGGCAGGCAGCTGGCACCACTAGCACACAGTGTGGCTGTCACTTCCTGGAGACCCTCCATTGTTGCCAAACAATTTTCTTGGGTAACTCCTATGAGAGTTTTCAGCCTAAGTATCAGCAGCACTAATATCCCTCCCTCAGAAGGACTGGAGAAGTCCAGACTAAACTCCTCTCCCACCCTCACCAAGTCTTCAAAGAATAGACCCCCATTAGCACCCAGCAGGAGACTCAAGCAATTCCCACCAAATAGCTCTGAGCTTTGAGCAAAACACATCAAGCTCCTGCTGAAGATGGAAAAGCAAAGTGACAGCCACACACACATTGACCAAATTAGAAATTAACAAAAGACTAATCCTAGCATCAATGCCTAAGAACAAAAATCTCCCTTCTCATTTTGTTCTTCATCCAGGCACGTTATTAGAAATGCCTGAACATCCTCACAACTCACTGGGAAGCTACTCACAACACTTCATTTAGAAACTTCTCACGTACGCAGCAGTTTTCTGAGACAGCAAACACTTTATGGCTACTGAAAAGAGAAACCCAACTAGATAGAGGGGCAATGACTCAAAGCTGCTTCTGAGAGAAGAGAAAATACCATAGAAAGTTTCACTCAGATGTTCAGAAACACCCAATTTGCCACAAAAAAAAAAAAAAAAAATTAAGACATATTCCAAAGAGACACAAAGTCATGGAGCTTAAATGCAAAGCTAAAAAGGTAAATAGCAAACACCACTATTCCCAAATGATGCCTGTCAATAAACATCACTTATTTTCTAGCGTTGTTGCTTTCATAGAAATAAGGTTCTCCAGAAAATAATCTGGTTCACAAAGACTTCACTGTCTGAAAACCTTAAAGTTTGGTGCCATCTCACTGTGCTCCACTAGGATCAAATTTAGCTGAGATCTTCCTTTGGAAACAAAGTAGGACAGATAAAAATGAACAAGTGAAATGCCTGAGACACAGACATTGCTGTCAAGGGTAACAGGGGCCCACTAGGCAGAATGTCCTCCTGCTACCACACAGCTGGCACTCACCAGACTCCAATGGTTACGTCTTCCTCTGGCTGGAGGTAGTAGTTACAGGTGTGATTCAAACCTTGATCCTGCGGTTTTTTCAAGTCGATGAAATAGGGAACCCTCACTGAGGGGAACCAAGAGACAGAAATCGGGATTAGTGAGTGTGGATGGTCATACACATCCACATCTACACATATGCTCGCACAAAAACATACATGCACACAGCAGAGCCGAGAAGAAACTCTCAAAAAGTGCCAATACGTTCCAGTTCATCATTGCTATGAGCCAGGCCTTCTAGGCCCAGGTGAGGTGGGAGAGGCTGTGCTGGCACACTGCCCCAACAGAACCTCCAGCAAGGGTAAGGTCCGAGTAGAGACAGCACCTCCTAAAAGGTGTTTAAGGTGTGAAAAGATGCTAGTGAGAGAGAAAGTATCCTTGAGAGGCCTGAGAACTAGTGAGGGTAGCGATCAGGAGGCTAGCCAGGTTAATGGAAGCAGCCAGGGTGCTAGTGGCAGGAACAATGGGAAAGGTGACAGACAGACATGGGTTTTGGAGTTGGAGGGTGCCACAGGACCAAAGGAATGTGGATATGAGCCAGTTAAATGGGATTCTGAAGTTTCTAGTGTTGTCACTTAAGAGCTGAATGTGAGATGTGGGTGCAAGGAATGGATGAATTCACAGAACCCCTCCAGAGTTGAGTGAAGTCAAGTGAAACAATATAACTCAGCCCTAAATTTAACAAGAAATCTGCCAATAGGGCAATTACTGAATAAACTGGTGCACCCACATTTTGAAAAATCCTGAGGCCATTAGAGAGCCAAGAAGATCCATGGACCTGGAGGAATTATAGGTTGTCAACACAGTGAATTACAGATAGGTGACAAGGCAGGGAACAAGCATAAGATTACCCTGTGTTGTACAATCCCATTTTGTTATTGTAAAAACAAGTAAAATGACATTCAACATCAACATCACCACCACCACCCATGTGTGGCTCAGAAAGACACACATGTATGTGGGTTTGAACAGCGGGGTGCGGGGGGAGGAGGCGGGGGTTGATGATTACTTTTTCCCATCTACATCACTGTACTCTTAGTGCTTGTGTTGGACACACTTTTATAAAAATATATATTTGCTTAAAAACTAGGAAATGTTTTTAAAATATCCAAAACCTTGAGGTGGAATTTACCCACTTTATAAAATGGCAGCTCCTAAAGGGGACACTGACAAAGAACTGATCCCATCTTCTATAAAAGCCACACACCTGTTTCGGGTTTTCTTTGGTGAAGAATGGTTTCATTAAATAACCTCATACATCCACATGGCATGAAATGAAAGCCCAGTGTGTTCATCTCCCACTGCGGTCTTCTTCCTGAGCCACAAGCATCGACCTCCCACCCAGGGGATTGACTCCATTTGTTCCTCCACAAGAGGAACAGCCCCCTCCACACCAGCCCCCAATCCCAAGCATCTAGCTTTCACATCCTTAAATGTAACCAGGGCTCAGTGAACATATGCTGAAGAAATGAAATACCTGGTGCATGAAGACATGGGATGTACACATCCCCCCCCACCCTCCCCCGCCCAGAAATCGTCTAAGAGGTGAGAACATTCAGGAAGACAAACAAATCCTCCTACCACAGTGGCTGTTCATATCTCCAGCTACTTAAACCAGTTCTTCCCCAAGAAGCCACCTGAAGTTTTGAAACTTTAAGAATCATTTTCTTCAAAAGAAAAGTGGCAATAAAAGGAGGTGGCATCACATTTTCTGCTGTTCCCACCAATTTGGCATTGCACTAACTGCCCTCCTTGCAGAGCCTCTTGGAACTCACACACCATCCCAAAGGCTGGTATACTGCCTCTTCAGAGCTCTTGTGAAGTCATAGCTCCTGTGACAGGACTAGGACTTGTACCCAGGCAGCCTGACTCCATAACCCATACTCTTGACAAATCAGACATGAAGGGAGAAAGGTAAACTGGTTCTAATTCCAACAGACCCTGAATGTCCCTATTACAGAATTATGTCCTCAAAAAAAAAAAAAAAAAATACACTGAGGTCCTAACCCCCGTCACCTTATTTGGAAATAGTCTTTACTGAGTTGATCAAGCTTAAGTGAAGTCATTAAGGTGGGCCTTCATTCAAAATGACTGGTCTCCTCATCAAAAGGGAACACTAGAACAGAAACAGGACAGCGGAACACAACGTGAAGATGCTGTGATAAGACGTGACAACAGAGGCAGTGACTGGAGTGGTATGACAACAAGCAAGGAAAACCAGAGATTGCTGGCCACCACTAGGGGCTGGGAAGAGGCAAGAAAGGGGTCTCAGAGGGAGCACAACCCTGCTGGAAATTTCAGATTTCCATCCTCCAGAAGTGGGAAAGAATGCATCTTTGTTATCCTAAGTCACCCAGTTGGTGTTTTGGCTGCCCTGGGAATGAATGCAGCTATACACTATGAAGTTCTAATTTTTACCCTGGCAACAGGCCATAGGTTTCTGAAAGGACCTCCTTTCACGTGCTATTTCAGACACAGATGCCTACTGCTACAACCTCCATCCTGTGGCTGTTCACACTGCAGAAAGTGAAGGCTGCAGCTTGGTGTGCCAGCTCACAACTCTCTGAATACCCACACCCCATGCCCTTTGTTAACCCCACACTCAGATCTATCAATTCTGCTTCTGAGGCTGAAATTACTGGCTCCCAGATACCATACCAAACAAAAAGTGGGTTGAGGGCACTTGGTTTCTGCTGCCTCAGCTTCCGGGCCTCAGATGGTTATGTGCAGACAGAGGTGGCCAAGCTGCTTACAAATTACCTCAGCGTTCCCTATTGACTTAAAAGTGTTTTATGAAGATAAGCAGCTAATTCAAAAACTTACGAGGTCGAGAAATCTAGGAACTGAAAAACCAGATTCTAACTGAGGATTGCATCATCTCATGAAGCTTGGCTTCCAATTCACTTTTATTTATTTATTTATTTATTTATTTATTTTTAAAGATTTATTTATTTATTTACTTATTTATTTATATAAGAACCAGGGTTCAGGTCAGATGCGTGGGAGGGTGAGAGGATTCACCAGAGACAGAACAGGCAGACCGATGAAATACACTGCTGAGGGGAGCAGCAGGTGAGACAGAAGAGGCCTGCCATGCCAAGTGGGACCCTCGCCGGCTGGCTGGGATCGAACTGGTGCTGCAGAGGCTATGGACAGCTTCACAGCACTGCGCTCAACTGCCTGCGCCACCAGAGGAGACCCTCCAATTCACTTTTATTTCTGTTTTTGGAACAGTGAAAAGGAGGCAGTGAATATGCCAAATCGAGAACCCGCTGGAGGCCCCTCCAACTAGTGGGAGGGTCCTGGTTAGTCCTGGGGGTCAGAGAGCCCCAGAGAGCAGTAGCCAGAGGAGCCACTGGCCACCACTGATGTGAGAAGAAATGATACAAAGCCAAGGAATGGGGTCAAAGGCTGGCTTGAGGCTCACTCCTCTTGGCCAGTAACAGGTGGGTACTAGAGCTATCTGATCTCCTGTGTGGTCATGTGTTTTGGCTCTGGTAACTCTTATACTGTCAGAAGTTCACCTTCTTAAGCCCCTGCTTTATCCACAGGGCTGAAGGCAGGTTGTAGGGGTAGGAGCCCAAGAGTGATCCAGCTCCTTACTGCTCCCTTTGACAAGTTCTGTTTCAATCAGCACTTGACTGGGACACCCTGGCAACTCAACTCAAGGGCACCCTGTCCACAGGCCAATGAGGATCATTGAGCTACAAGACTCAGGCTTCTGGCTGCTTTTTCCCCAGTTTTTCATTATCTGCTCTCTGGCCAGCAACAACAAATATCAGTGGGCATGATTTAGAAAGAATCCTGCACAAATGGTACTCAATAAATAACAGTGAATCAATAAATGGGACTGAATAAATGGGAAACAATGCACTCATCATCCATTTTATAGCTAATCTGGAAAATACCTGATAGGTGAGAGGCTGAAATACCTTAGAACCTTTGGACTACCTGAGGATTCTAAATATGCAATAACACCTCATCCCAGGCACTGAGCAAAGCACACTCTAACACTGCTGGAAGAGACATGTCGCCACCAAAAAGAAGGGGTAGGAGGGCTCTCTGGGTTTTATCACCTCCAACTCCATGATTACATAGCCCCCCCCTTTTTTTTTGCTCATGAATTTGTTTTTATTTTTATTTTTTAAAGATTTATTTATTTATTTATTTATATAAGCACTGGGTACAGTCAGAAGCATGGGAGGGTGAGAGGATTCACCAGAGCCAGAGCAGGGAGCAGAACAGGCAGATGTACTGAAATACACTGCTGAGGGGAGCAGCAGGCACAGCAGGAAAAGGTCTGCGCGCCATGTGGGACTCTCGCCGGTGGCCAGGGATCGAACCGGCACTGTGGAGGCTGAGGGCAGCTTCACAGCCCAGCACTCTACTGCTGCGCCACCAGGGGAGGCCCTGTTTTTATTTTTTTTAAACAATATTTGCTTCCCCTCACCCCCTCAAGTTGAGTCCCAATAGAATTTCCTCTCCCAAGGCACCCGTGCACCATCACCCCCTTCTTCCATAACAGTAAAAGAGGTGAAGGGCCTCCCCGGTGGCGCAGTGGTTGAGTGCTGGGTTGCGAAGCTGCCCGCAGCCTCTGCAGCACCGGTTCGATCCCCGGCTGCTCCCCGGCCACCGGAGGAGGGTCCCGCATGGCGCGCAGACCTCTCCTGCTGCCCGCTGCTCCCCTCAGCAGTGTACTTCGGTCCTTCTGCCTGCTCTGCTCCCTGCTCTGGCTCTGGTGAATTCTCTCACCCTCCCGCGCTTCTGACTGTACCCAGTGCTTGTATAAATACATAAATAAATCTTTAAAAAAAAAAAAAAACAGTAAAAGAGGTGAAAAAAGAAAGTTCTCAGTGACTGCTAAAGGGAGGTAAAAAGAGGAGGTCTAAGAGCTATTGTTCCGGGTATTTGGCTAGTCTTTTGCTTTTTTTTTTTTTAATATTTATTTATTTATGCATACAAGAACTGGGGTACAGGCCAGAGGTGTGGGGGGTGAGAGGATTCACCAGAGACAGAGTGGGGAAGAAAACAGACAGATCAACTAAAATACACTGTTGAGGGGAGAAGCAGGCGAATCAGGAGAGGTCTGCCATGTGGGTAGCTCCCTGGCTGGCTGAGGATTGAACTTGTGCTGCAGTGGCTGCGGACAGCTTCACAGGTTGTGTCTTAACCCCTTGTGCCACCAGGGAGGCCCTGGTCTTTTGCTTTAGAAGCAAATATATAACTCACATATCAAACCTGTTTCCAAAAGAGGCCCAAGGCAATGTGCAGAGAAAAGTGGTTCTGTACGTGTTCTAAATAGAAAGGCAGAATTACTGTTGAGAATATATCTAGACTTCAAGATCACAAAATGCTGTACATTACCCCAACATTGCCAGGATGAAATTCAGACTTTTGAATGTATTGAAAAGCATATATATTTATGTTTATGTGTACAGACTCGGACAAAAAGACCAGCGGGAAATAGACCACACTAACAATGATTTCCTCAGAACAATTTCCACTTTCTTCTTCATGGCATCCAGAGTCTTACAGTTAGCCTTTTGTTTTCAGACAGAATGGTCCTCTCTTTTTTGCTTTTGAAAATATATTTGAAGGAAAATAATGCCTTATATCATATGAGCTATGCTTATTCTGAAACTTATTTATAATTTTTTTCAAATACATTTGCTATTCACTTAAGAATAATTTAATGGTTTTTTGTGACCCAAATATTGCTAATTTCCTTTAATGTCCAAATGGAAAACCACAGGCTCATGATTCACATCTTGAGGAGACAATAACAAAGCAACTACACAACATGCAGGTGTTCCAAAAGCATAAGGTGAAATTGCCCAGTCAGGGGGCCTCTCTGGTGGCGCAAGGGGTTAAGATGCAACCTATGAAGCTACCCACAGCCATTGCAGCACGAGTTTGATCCCCGGCCAGGGAGCTACCCACATGGTGCAGCAGACCTTTCCGGACTCGCCCTGCTGCTCCCCTCTGCAGTGTATTTCAGTCAACCTGCCTGTTCTGTTTCCCACCCTGTCTCTGGTGAATCCTCTCACCCCCTACACCTCTGGCCTGTACCCCAGTTCTTGTATGAATAAATAAATAAATCTTTAAAAAGAGAAATTGCCCAGTCAGTACAAGAGATGCTAGAGACCCCCATGACCTCCACAGACAACTGACTAAAAAAATGTTCTTTTTAAGGAACTCTTCTGCACTGTTGGTGGGAGTGCAAACTGGTCCAACCACTATGGAGAGCTGTGTGGAGATTTCTGGACCTACTAAACATAGAACTTCCATATGATCCAGCAATTCCACTCCTAGGTATTTACCCAAAGGACACAGAAACATCCATTCCAAAGAACACCTGCACCCCTATGTTTATAGCAGCACTATTTACAATAGCTAAGCTTTGGAAACAGCCCAAATGCCCAAAAATAGACGACTGGATCAAGAAGATGTGGTACATATATACCATGGAATATTACCCAGCATTCAAAAAAGACAAACACATGCAATTTGCAGCAACATGGATGGCACTGGAAGGGATCATGCTCAGCGAAATAAGCCAGAAAGAAAAAGAAAAATACCGGATGGTCTCACTCATAGCAGGAATCTAGAAAACTTAAATAAGGGACCAGGAAAATGAATAACTATAAGAAAGTGAAAATCAAAATCAACAAAAATCTATGAACCAGAGACACTTTGGGGGGGGGGAATGGAGAGAGGTGAGGGATTGGGGTCAAAATGGGGGGGTTGAAATTGTATGGGGAATATAAAAATAAAATTTATTATAAAAAAAAAAGAAAAAAAATGTTCTTTTTAGTAGCAGACTAAAAACACTATGGCAGACTACCCTGCTTCTGCGCAGTAGACACAGGAAGGAAAAGAGTTAAGGACAGGCATCTCCTTGGATGCCCAGGGTGGTCCCACTGCTCAAGCCTAGATTTCTCATCTGCACCACAGGGGCTGGAGTGGGAAAACTCAATGTTTGCTCCTGTGGAAAACCCTGCATTTCATTAGGAATCCTGTAGGCTGTGTCTAAAGTAGCCTGAAATAATTGATCTGAAAAAAAAAAAAAATTCAATTCCAGTATTTGCTGGGACCCCACTATGTGACAGGTCCCAGAAAATGACAATCACATGCTGCTGCAGAGGCACCTGCCTAGATTCCTGGAGGTCTGCAAAGTTAGGAAAGTTGCACATGGTCTGCTCTAAGGTCTGCCACTGGGTAGCTGTCTGCTTATATGTAAACTCAATCTCTGCTGTTCTGGACTGATTAAGGACATATAGTGGACATTAAAGTCAGAAAAATAAAACTCCTTTGATTTTAGTATGTTAGCTCTGCTTAAGTCTGTGCTTTTCACAGTGAAAAAACTTAAAATTTCTAGAATGTCAGCTGTGTTTCTGTTAGAAAAATCAAATGCCTCTTACTTAGCATATATACTATGTATTTTATAGTTATCTTCAGACACCCAAATAAAAAACATACTTTAGATTTATTTACTATTAAATAGTAACCTTACCATTTCTGTTCTTCCTCCTACTATTCCTCCTTAGAACAGATACTCCATTTTAGTCAGTTGTTTCTGAGTTCCTGAATGGAATCTATTGAAGACTTAACATGCAAACTCAGACACCCAGATGCCTGCAGAGCCTGTGATACTACAGGCCATGGGTCTTAAGCCCTGGGATGTGCCTGCCCTAGCAGTGCCACCAACCCCATGCAGAGTCCACATGGACCTTCTCAACTCCCCTGTTTGTCCTCTCCCTGGTCCTCAGGGTCCTCATCCTACCACCTTTCTACCAGCTCTCCTGGGGCCTCCAAAAGCAGTGGTCACAGCTTCCCACATGCCTCTAGCTTCCAAACCCACTCTTTGCAAACCATCATAGCCACAGTGCATGCACAGGGCCCACCTTACTTGGCTCCAATGCTACCATGTAGATCTGAAGCCATCATTTATGGAGTACCTGTTGAGTGTAATGCTCTATCCTCAGAACTCTCATCTGCAGAGATGATCCCCTCCTAGTCTCACAGAGTAGGTGTAAAATGATGTTCCCTGAAATGCTGATTCCCAGCAGCCACATGCTTTCTGTCTCCTAAGTTTGATGCTTTTGCACCTTTCTCCTCCCAAATGCCCGAAAGTAAATTTATAACATGAAAAAAGAAAACAACTTTGAAACACATGAGGTCCAAGTTAACTCAAAGAGATTACACCTATAAAACCACCATACAGGGCCTCCCTGGTTACGCAAAGGGTTAAGCCTGCACTATGAGGCAATCTGCAGCCTCTGCAGCACAAGTTTGCTCCTCAGCTGGCCAGGGAGCAACCCACATGGCGCAGCAGACCTCTCCTGACTTGCCCACTATTCCCTTCAGCAGTGTATTTCAGTCAATCTGCCTGTTCTGCTCCCCACTCTGTCTCTGGTGAATCCTCTCACCCCCATCATCTCTGGCCTGTACCCCAGCTCTTGTATGCAAAAACAAATAAATCTTTAAAAAAAAAAAAACCCACCATACAACCCACAGAAATCAAACTACATTAGGGCTTAAGAGAAAAAATATCTTATTTTTTTTTTTTTTAAAAAGAGTCCTAATTATTTAAAAAGCGAGGTGGGGAGAGAATCATATTTTTCAGGGGTTTGAACTTTTCCGAAGATCATGGGGTCGGTGGCACTACTAGGGCAGGCACATCCCAGGGCTCCAGACCCAAGGACTGTATTAGCACTGGCTCTGCAGTCATCTCAGTGTCTGAGTTTGCATGTTAAGTCTTTAATTGCTTCCATTCAGGAACTCAGAAACAACTGACTAAATTTTAAATTTTAGATTGCACAAGTGACAATGCAGCTCCAACACATCAACTTCAGGAAACCCTCAATGTGATCAACATTTTTATCTACCTCAGTTACAGAAAGATTCCCAGGCATGTAGTGGTTACCAGTGCACACACAACTGTAGTCCCTGGACAGCCTCACCCTCTTTATAAACACCCTTTAATTGGGAAGGGACACAGGGAACTTACTGCGTAATTGAAAATAAACTCTTACTAAAATTAAAGGAAAAATGGATATATAGCACTTACCAAAATTCAAGAAAATCAGTTTGGCCTGTATCCCAGGACATAGTTTGATGAGAAATGGAATGGCAATGTACAACCCCAAAACAAAAAGAAGTATCTTCCTCAGTCGGAACCACAGGCCCTTTCGCCTGCAAGAGAAAAGCAATTTACAGGTCAAAGGCAGGAGGTACAACTTTGTTATAGTTTATTAACAGCATTATCAAAATAACTAATCAAGACTTATATGTTACCTATTCCCACAAGAATAATGCAAGTAAGAAGTCTCACACCCGCTTTTGTTAAAAGAATTATTCTGACAGTCCTAATTTGAGCTTAGAATTCTGCTAGGGGGTGGGCGTATAAATTTCCCCCCTGAAAGTCAGAAAAACTGTCCTGATGATTTCCTGTATTCACCCTGGGATCAGAACACAGGACAGACATATGCTCAGAAAGGGCCCAACCTGCCATCAGATCATAGTTGCAACCTCATCTCAGAAGAGCAGAATCTTTGGTATCCTATCACTTCCTGCAAGCCGGCCCAGGTGTGGGCTGCCCATGAACTTCTTGTAGGAAGCATGGATAACAACAGAAACTGCCCGACCAGGTCCTTGGAGGGAACAGGGGGTTGAGAACACAACTGTGGCTATCACAGCCCGCCCTCACTGCAGTCCTTGCATTTCTGCCCACACCCCCTCTGTCACCACCTGATGAGGTACCTCAGGTCAAATGGTCATACAGGGTCTCAAGACCCTCTTCCAGCCTCTAACCAGCTCTATAAGTTGCTCATCCTATTCCCAATCCCCTTTCAAAAATGTTCCTTGCTCAGAGATTCTCAAACTTCTTGGACTAAGGGGCCTGTCTACAACTGAAAAATTGAAGATCCCAAAGAGTTTCTGTTTATATGTACCTAGCACTCTTCAGACAGTGGGTAGCAAAGGGTGGGGTCTGCATTCATGCTGGGTTCTTAGCTGTGGAGAAGGCACAAAGTTGGGAGAAAGGTACCTGGTACAGGTGATCTGACCTAGTCTGGGTGACCAGGGAAACACTGTTAGGAACACAGGAGTTAACTAGACAATATGAGGAAATAGTTTAAAACACAAATTCCAGGGCCTCCCCAGTGGTGCAGTGAGTTGAGCACAGCTCTGTGAAGCTGTCTGCAGTCTCTGCGGAGTGGGTTCCATTTCCCAGCTGGCCAGGGAGATACCCACACGGCAGGGCAGACCTCTCTTGTCTTGCCCACTGCTCCCCTCAGCAGTGTTTTCAGTCCATCTGCCTGTTCTGCTTCCTGCTCTGTCTCTGATGAGTTCTCTCACCCTCCCAAGCCTCTGGTCTGTACCTCAGTTCTTGTATAAATAACATAAATCTTTAAAAAATAAAATAAAATGACAAAATCCACACACAAGCTACCCTTTTACTGAGGAAAAGTGAACTATATTGTGGTTAAAGGAACAATATTGTGGTTAAGGCAGCAATTCTGAGGTGAGATGAGTTGGTCCAATATTCTATTTATTAGCTGTGCAATCTTAGGCAAGTTACTTAACATCTCTGAGCCTTGGTTTCCTCCCTGCATTGTGGGGATAAAAACAGTACCTACTTTGTGGAGGTCATAGAATTATTACCCACAATAATGCACATAAAATGCATTAGGTCCTAGCACTAGGTTCACAAAGTTGCCATGACCATCTTTATATTCTTGATAGAGAAAGGAGCAGTCTAGACATTGAACAGCCACCAAAAGTAGAAGACTGGGTATTATGTGAGAGGTTCCAAGAGATCTAGAAGGATTCATAACTTTATTCTGAGGAAATAAGCCACAATCAATGCATGACCACCAATGCCTGATACAAAGCTTGTGCCTGGGTACTACTTCAGCCACCCTTGGCCACACCTGTATCTCTCCTATACTTTGTTCACATACCCTTTCAGAGCTTGCAAAATCTTTGCCCTATTGGAAGCTTTCAATTCTATGCCTTAAGAGAAAGCAAAGTATATGTCCCCACAAAGACTTGCTCAGAAATGTTCATGTCAGCTTTACTCACAGCATGCAAACAAAGAAACAATGCACATGTCCTTCAGCAGGTGAAGGGATAAATAAACCAAGGTTTGTACTTAGAGAGGAAAGCAACACAGTAATAAAAGAGAGTCACCTACTGATACACACAACCACATGGATGAATCTTAAAATAACTCTGCAGAGTGACTGAAGTGGGAAAGAAGGCCAAGTCACCAGCTGACTTTTGTTTTGATACATGAGTACACCTACAAACTATCCCTATATTAGCAAAATTAGTATTTTCTGTGCTATTTCAATGTGATGCTTCCTCTATATAGACTGTGGCTTTTCATCTTTTTTATATTTTGGGAAGTTTACATACAATGGAAGTCATCTCTTATAAAGTTACAAGAATTTACCAAGAAGGAACACCCCCCAAAAAAGACTACAAATAATTTTTAGGGAAAAACAATCATTTTCCTCATTTCTTCTTAAGTACTTATTACTTAACTTCTTATAACAATTTTGTTAACAGTCTCAGAAATTACCCTAGTTGAAATCTTTACTTATTAGTGATAGTATTGCTATTAATAGTTGTCCCTTACTGAAAGTATTCATTGTTCTCGATTACTATTAAGAATGAACATTTCCTACCCAGCTGAGGGAAAGTGTCACCTCTGTGTTGTGCCTGCACACACCTTGTGATTAATCATGGGTGATCACCTTTCTCCACACTTCACATGTCCATGTGCATAGGCACAGCTTTTGCCATAGCCTGTACAGTGATTCAACATGCTTTCCTTTTCAGGTTACTCATATTATATCAGTTCCTAAAAAGATAACCAGAATCACCTGCCAAGGGAACTGTAAAAATAAATTTAACAAATGGACTCTTATGCAACCCAGCAATTGTATTTTTTAGGCATTTATTCCAGAGAAATGAAGACTTATTTTCACATGAGAACTTGTGCGTGGATAGCATTTCTATTCACTGTTGCCCCACACTGGAAACAACCTGTTATCTTTCAACAGGGAAGTAAGATAAACTATGGTTCATGCATACCATGGAACACACTCAGCAAGAAAAAGGAATGAGCTACTGCTCATAAACAACTGGGATAAAACTGGGAATAAAGCTGAGGGAAAAGTCAACCAAACCCAAAAGATTCTATAACATGTGAACCCATTTATATAAGATTCTTGAAATGATAAAATTATAGAGATTGACACCAGATTGGTGGTTGCCTGAATTTAGGGATGGATGGAGAAGATGGGAGTGGCTCTAAAGGGGTAATGCAAGGGAAGCTGGTGGTGGTGTTACAAATGAGTTCCTTGATGTGACTGTGATTTCACAAAGCTATTCATGTGAAGAGATTCACAGCATTACAGATAAATACACACTCACATAATGCACATATGACCGCATTTAAACTGATAAAATCTGAATAGCTCTATGGATTGCAGCAAATGTCAATTTCCTGGAGTTGTTTTGTACTATAGTTGGGTAAGATTTGGGGGGGGGGAGGGGATGTGAGCACAGGAATTCCCTTTATATTTCTGTGCAATGTCCTATGAATCTATAATTATTTCAAAATAAAATCGGGAAAGAACAAAATAAAACAATGCAGAGTGTTGGAAAGCAATTCGATCACTATATCAAAAAAACGAAGTAAATAAAATCTGACCAAGTTGCTGAACTTCATACGTTATCTCAATGTCCAAGTAAATATAAGTCCCATTTTCACAAGCAGGAAAACCAAGTCCCAAGGAGCTGAGTAACTTGCCTGAGGCCACAAACCAGGATGACAAGCATAGCACACTGAGTAGGCACAACCAAGCAGACCTCTGCTCCCATGATCCTGTGGGTCTCCTCACCTCTTCATACAGGCCTCTCTAGAAAGGTACCTCAAACCAGAAGCAAAAGGCCCACAGTACCTACCCAACAAATAATCTGGTATTTTCTCTGAAATGATGACAGACCTTGACATTTTTTCGTAGTGAACTTCTAAACAAATTATTCAAGGAATGTATAATATGTGTAATTTTTTCTTCCTGCTGCCTCGTAGAGGGTAGTTTCCTAGTTAAACTGGTTAGGAAGAATATGAGGTGGAGGCTGAAGGAACTGAGACAAGTATCTGAGAGGCAATTGATGGAGTAGAGAAAGGTGCCTGGAAAAGCCAAAAGGCTTGGATAAGGACGCCCAGAGTCCACAGTGGAAATAGGGAGGCTGTAGGTGACATTCATTAGATTCCAGTGTGGTATTAGTCAAAGAACAGACAAATCAATGAAACAATAGAAAATCCACAAATAGATCATATAAATATGGTCGACTAATCTTTGACAACAGCACAAAGGTAATACCAAGCAAAGACACTCTGTTCAACAGAAGATACCAGACCTAGATATCCAAATGCAAAAAAAAAAAAATGAATCGAGACACATACCTGCACTCTTCATTAACACTAACTCAAAATGGATCATAGAGGTAAATACAAACTATAAAACTTCTAGAAGGCAACAGGAGAAAATCTAGATTAGTGATGACTTCTCAGATACAACACCAAAGACAAGATCCATAAAACAAATAACTGATAAACTAGACTTCATTAAAATTAAAAAGTTGTGCGCTACAAAAGACAATTCAAGAGGACAAGAAGACATTGCTGGGAGAAAAATCTGCAAGAGGCACATCTCATAAAGGATTGTTAACCATAATATACAAAGGACTCTTGAAAATCAACAATGAAAAAAGGAATAATCCTTTCACAAAAGACGTTATTTAGATGGAAAGTAAGGATATGAAAAGATGGCCCACATCATAAGTCATTAGGGAAACACAAATTAAAACAATAATGAAGTATTGTTTTAATTTAACGTACCTATCAGAATGGCCAAAACCAAAAATACTTTTATCAAATGCTGGTTAGGATCATTCATTGCTGGTGGGAATACAAAATAATAGAGGGCACTTTAGAAGACAGTTTGGCAGTTTCTATTAAAAGTAAACATGCAGGGCCTCCCCAGTGGTGCAGCGGTTGAGCGCTGGGCTGCGAAGCTGCCAGTTCGATCCCTGGCCACCGTTGAGGGTACCACATGGCGCACAGACCTCTCCTGCTGCGCCCGCTGCTCCCCTCAGCAGTGTGTTTCATCAGTCTTCCTGTTCTGTTCCCCGCTCTGGCTCTGGTTAATTCTCTCACCTTCCCACGCTTCTGACTGTACCCGGTGCTTATATAAATAAATAAATAATCTTTAAAAAAATAAAAATAAACATGCAATGTAGTACTTATGTTCCCTGGAATTTACCCAAATAAGTGGAAAACATAAGTCCGTACAAAACCTTTTACATGTATATTTGTAAAAGCTTCATTCATAATTGCCAAAACAGAAACAGTAAATATACTTCGGTAGATAAATGAATAAACAAACTGTGATATATATCAGAGAATAAGAAATTGTTGAGCAGTGAAATGAAATGTGCTCTCTAGATATTTCAGACAGGGAGGAAAAATATTACCTATGGGAACATAATGTGAAGTCAATTTGAAAAGGTTTTATACTATATTACTACAACTATAACAACCTGGAAAAGACATACATGTTATTAAAAAAATAGCATAAAAAGCATTAGTCCTAATATTGAGCAGGTAACCTTAAACTTGTTCATCTCCCCAAAATGAAATCAAATTTAAAAAATACATAAAGTGGTCCAGACCTAGAACCAAGTTTTATATAAGCTAATGTGTGTATGCCTTTTATATAATGTGTGTATGCCTTTTATAATGTGTGTATGCCTTTTATATAAGCTAATGTGTGTATATAAGCTAATTACTGTGTATGCCTAATTCAGCTAAAATTTTAGAATAAAAGCTGTAAGATTTCTATTTCCATCTGTATGTTTATGTGTGAATGTACATATAGTATTATTTGATATTTCCCCATCTCCAAATGCTATTACCAAGTTAATGTATACAATCCCTTAGAAGTGCTATTCCAAGTAGCTTAGAAATAGTTCAAATATAAATTAAATATTCCTACAAGTCTGAAAAGCATAGGAACTACCCCAATTTTTAAGTTCATGTCTATAAATAAGAGCAGTTTGGTATTATCAGTTTAATCAAAATGTGTGTCTTCTGGGTTATCAGCATTATGTACGAGCATCTATCATTATTTCACATGGATTTATTAGTCAAATAATCTTACATCTACTAGGTGTTTCAGATTAAGGTGCAAGCAAATTTGCAATATAATCAATTGTTTGATAACCATTACTTCATGTTTATAAAGCACAGCAATAAAATAACACACACACCAGCACTAGCATGTGTGCACGTATACACACACACACACAATTTTTTTGTTGTGATTTTTTTGTTATTTGCTTAATGAGCTATAAAAATAGTTAGCAGGTAAAAAACTTGATGGTGGCTAGCTTTGCTTAACATCTTATGAAATCATGAACAATCCAAGCATATTGTTAAGAACATGTAGGAGTTGAGGTAAGTAAAATAAAAATTTTATGCACAAATTTTTCAACATTAATTATGTTTCATAGTATATCTGCCTAGAAATATAAAAATTAGGAAATGGTGTAAAAATAATTTGCTGATCTGATATAAAATATTGGTATATGACATGCAAATTAACTATTATCTATATCCTAGTATCCTCAGTAAGCACAGATTATTAATGGTCATAAATTATAAACAATCTATTAATCTACTAAAAATATATCAATCTACTACAACTGATAAGAGTAAAGGGAAACAACTTTACATGCATGGTAAGTACGCAAGCAACATAAGTTATGTAAGGGGAAAAGGGAGTAAATTCTGTCCCAAGATAAACCTAGTTCCAGAATGAGAAAAGAAGATAGACTAGGATAAAATCTGAGTACATACAGAAAGTTGTAAAATATTTTGTGAAAAGGGAATTTTATTTTGCATGGTCAAAGTTAGGCTAAGATTAGATGGATTATTTCACAAGTTTGTTTTTTAATTAAATTCAGTTTTAATAGTACCCAAGTGCAAAATTAGAGTTTGCATTTCTCATAATTTTTTTAAAGATTTATTTATTTATGCATACAAGAGCTGGGGTACAGGCCAGAGATGCGGGGGCTGAGAGGATTCACCAGAGACAGAACAGGCAGATTGACTGAAGTACACTGCTGAGGGGAGCAGTGGGTGAGTCAGGAGAGGTCTGCTTCGCCAGGTGGGTTGCTCCCTGGCCGGCCAGGGATTGAACTCATGCTGCAGAGGCTGCAGATTGCTTCATAGTGTGGTGCTTAATCCCTTGCACCACCAAGGAGGCCCTGCATTTCTCAGTGTTAAAATAAAAATTTTCTTAGGCTCTAAAGTCTTCTCTTAATAAGAAATTGTTAAAAGTTTTTTTTTCACATTTTAAGTGATCTGTTTAAGAACAAAAATTCTTTGCCTTACCACAATACTGTCTGTGCTTTATGTTAAACTTTATTGTGCCTTTGACCATTGAACAGAACCAACTATTCTCACTTTTAAAAGACCTAAGGTTAGGGCCTCCCTGGTGGCTCAAAGGGCTGAGCATGGCACTGTGAAGGTATCCACAGCCACTGCAGCACAAGTTGGATCCCAGCCTGCCAGGGAGCTACCCACGTGGTGTAGCAGACCTCTCCTGTAGCTCCCGCTGCTCCCCTCAGCACTGTATTTCAGTCAATCTGCCTGTTCTGCACCAACCCCCTACACCTCTGGCCTGTAACCCAGCTCTTGCATGCATAAATAAATCTTCAAAAATAATAAAAAATAAAAAAATGAAAGACCTAAGGATGGTTATTTTAGGACTTAAGGAATGTTACCATCATATCACCTCCTATAATTACTTTTGACTTATTATTGTCACTTTGTTAGTAAGTAACCACATACTGTTTCATAGTAATCCATGGTCCTATTTAGCCAAATGTCAAACCTTTTTACATTTTGACAACTTGTGCTATTTATTTTCCCAAAATCAAATCCTAAAAGAAAAATCTTGATCTCAATCTGACTTTGAGATTTCCCAGAAGACCCCTGGGAAACATTAGTTTGTTCCTTACCTTGTAAAAAGAGAGATGTTAAAATAATTAGGTTTCTTTGATGTGTTGGGTTGTATGAAGCATTCTCTAATAAGAAGAAATCCTGAACCTCCCCTAGGTTATATTCAAAAGCAAATATAATATAAATATTTCAGAAATTATATAAAGTTCCTAGAAATCTGTCAATGCCTTTGTCATTCATGATATGTCTTGGTATAATGTCTGTAATAATTCTGGTTAAGATTTAAAATGCTGTAAGCAATAGAAATAACCAAATTTCCTAGTCAGTACATTAGTTTTATAATAAACTCTCATCAGATCTTTAACCATGGCCATTTTAAGTCTTTTATGATCATCCATAGATAATCTTTGTTTCAGACTGATTTTTCTCTAGAAGTGTCCGCAGTCAGCTATAGGCCTGAGTATTTCATCTTCAACAAAAAGGAGCTGTCTCAGAGACCCAAGGGAAGGGCTATGCTGCATATTCCATGGCAGACTCTCTTGATGGCATTGCTTTAATAACTTTGAAACCATACTATGGGACTGAGTAAGGATTTCCAAAACTCCAGTTGAGAAGTTGATGTGTTCATATAAACTATTAATCCCAAGATCAAGCAAAACATTGATTAATTACATGGAACTGAATGAAATGATGAAGAATAATTATAATCTTGTATAGTTTTTATTTGAAATATTGCCTGATGCCTTAATGATCTATTTTTTTAATATAATGAAGTCTTTTCTTATTTATAATTTGTACCAAGTCAAACTATAGTTTTGTAAATAGAAGTGAAATATTTGCCTTTTCCTCTTTACCTGATTCCTGCAGAATTGTTGACTATTTTTATTTTCCTAGCAATGTCGTTATTTGCCTAAGTTCAGTAAGAATCTGTCCTCCTTGTATCAGGACATAATTGGAACAGTGATTATATAACCAAGGCTTTGACCAAGGAATGTCATGTTTGAGAATGATGTATAGAATTGTATATTATCAGATTGCTTTAAGGAACTAAGGTTGCCTTTATGGAGCCAATGCTTACAAAGTCCTCTTGGAAACACAGGCTGATAACTGACTTACAAAGCTCCCAGCCATACTTAATTACAGAGTACTTCTCACAGGCCCAATGTTAGGGGAATATAGGGGAACCAAATAAGACATCAGTGTAAAAAAATAATAATAAAAGTACAAAACACAACAAAGCAAAACCAGACAATTATAAACCAGAGACATCCTGCAGGGGAGGAGGAGGGAAAGGGATTGGAGGGAGGGAGGAACACAGGGGACTGAGATGATGGTGCATGGGTGCCTTGGGGAAGGAAATTCTATGGGGACTCAATCTGAGGGGGTGGGGAGAAGCAAATATTGTCTTAAAAAATATAAAAAATGATAAATGTTAAAATAAAAAAAGTTAAAAAAAAAAAGATCTATCACACAAAGATGATGCTTCCTTTGTCTTTATGAGGCAGACGGCAGGACCCCATTTTAGAGCACATACCCATTTGTTTGGGTTCTCTGGGGGCCCCTCGGTCCCACGCTAACACCAAGAACTGTGAGATATTTAGGGGACTTCAAGAAGAGAGGAATTCAGGCCTCCCCTGGTGGCACAGGTGATTGAGAGCTGTGCTGTGAAGCTCCAGAGCCTCTGCAGCGCTGGTTCAATCCCAGCCGGCCAGTGAGGGTCCCACATGGCGCAGCAGACCTTTCCTGTCGTGCCCGCTGCTCTGCTCAGCAGTGTATTTCGTCAGTCTGCCTGTTCTGTTCCCCGCTCTGTCTCTGGTGAGTCCTTTCACCCTCCTGTGCATCTGGCCTGTACCCCAGTTCTTATATAAATAAATAAATAAATCTTTAAAAAAAAAAAAAAAGAAAAAAGGAATTCATCTAAATCTTGAGATACTATAGTTCTTGGCTTGGCTTCTGAGCTTCAAGAGGCTCTTAAAAGTTTGAGATTCCTTATAAAAAGTTGTAGTAAAGCCAACTTAAATTGTGGTCAATTAGTATTGTTGCTGACCAAAGTAAATAATCAGGCCAAATCTAACGAGAACAGACTTATTTTGTAAAGAAAAATCATCCCAATTGATTATATTTGCTCAAAGCAGGAGCTGACTAGAGAGAAATTTTGTTTGAATAGAAAGTTATAATAGGGGCCTCCCTGGTGGTTCAAGGGGTTAAATGTCAGCAGTATGAAACAATCCACAGCCACTACAGCACAAGTTCCATCCCTAGCCAGGGAGGTGACCAACATAGCACAGCAGACCTCTCCGCCTGGCCCGCTGCTCCCCTCAGCAGTGTATTTCAATCAGTTTGCCTGTTCTGTTCCCCACTCTGTCTCTGGTGAATACTCTCACCAACCCCCCCCGCACACACACACACACACACACACACACACACACACACACACACACACACTACTCCCCTGCACCTCTGGTCTATATCCCAGCTCTTGTATGCATAAATAATTTTTTTTTAGAAGAGTTATAATACACCCTTATGGATTATCAGATTCAATTCTGTTCATTATCAGAAGTTTTATTATTTATAAATTGGACTGGAGCCTGTCATCTTGTAGATTTTTATCAAGTTCTCAAATCTTCTAGTTTCCTCCAATATCTGAGTAATATTTCTAACTCTTCCTCCCACTCTCCTGATGTGGGGTAACTTAGAACTAAGATCTGACTGCCCAGATTCCCAGACTCTTGCTTGTCTAGCAGCTTCCTCATTCTGGAGGGAGCTGAAAAAGTCATGCAAGGTGAAGCTGGTGGGTTTGATGTAAAGTTCAAAGAACATATAGATCAGACATGGCTCACTATCACCAGAGACATTCAAACTGCAAACCAAGAAATTCAACACATTGCCACAGCCATCCTCACAATACCATCTCAAAAAAATGCTTCAAACTCAACATTTAAAAAATCTTGACTGACAACTCTTTGAATTCAGAAACTGTATTTATAACCTGATCCAACCATTAATCTTTCTTCACTGATTTTAATCTATATTTTTCTTTCCCTTTACAGATCTTTTACCTCCAATTTCTAAATCAAGTCTTCTTTCTGAAGCAATCATCCCAGTTCCTTATTTGCAAAACTTCTGGGAAGTTGAATGGGGGAGACAGAGGGACTGATATCCCACCAGAAATAGTATAAAGATTGTTTCAAAGTGAAAACATCTTAGCTCTGACTGATGCAGAAAAGATATATCTGAAATTCTCTTATCCCACAAGAGCTACAGAACAATTACCTGACACAATCACCTCTCTGGGGAGGTTTCCAGCCAAGGGAGGTAAGTGACTTTGGGCACCAGGACATTCCAAAATAAGTTGTGTAAACAAGCATTCTCTGAATCTTCTATCCTATAAGCCCCTAATCCCACCCCTCCTCTGCATTAAACTGGTATATTAGCCTTTCTCTGTAGCTTTTCAGGGGGCTACATTCTCTATAGATAATTCCCATGTGCATAATCAACTTTTTTCCTATTACTATGTCTATTGGCAACTAATTCACAGGCCCCAACTATTTAGATATAAGTTGGTAGGAGATTTCCCTTCCCAACAGAGGCATCTTCAGGTATGGCCATCTTTCTTCTCTAACACCCTGAACTCCTTCCAGCATGGACCCTTTCTTTCATCTTTGTCTCTATGGCACCTAACTCAATGCCATACCTACAGTTTTATTCAACGAATCCTTCATCAAAGAATTATTGAGATATGATCATTAATGCAAACAAAATATCAGAACTACCTTCAAGGTTTTTTTTAAGATTTATTTATTTATACATACAAGAGCTGGGGTACAGGCTAGAGATGAAGGGGGTGAGAGAATTTACCAGAGACAGAGTGGGGAGCAGAACAAACTGAAATACACTGCTGAGGGGAGCAGCGGGCGAGACAGGTGAGGTCTGCTTCGCCATGTGGGTTGCTCCCTGGCCGGCCAGGCATCGAACTCATGCTGCAGAGGCTGTGGATTGCCTCACAGTGCTGAGCTTAACCCCTTGTGCCACCAGGGAGGCCCACCACCATCAACTTTTCTAGGCCCCCATTGCACTTAAAGAAATTCACATTTTTTTCTATTTCACTGTTTGTGTCTCCAACCAAGCAACTGCACTGAAAGTTACTCTGGTGATTTCACTGTGTATTAGAATCTTCAAGAAAGTTTATAAACTACTAATGCCTAGGGACCTGCCTCGGAAATTTTAGTTTTATTTATTTTTTTTTTAGAAATTTTAGTTTTATTGGCTTAAATGTGACCTAATCATTAGGCTCTATACCACATTTTTACTGCATTTTTTTAAAGATTTATTTATTTATGCATACAAGAACTGGGGTACAGGCGAGAGGTGTGGGGGGTGAGAGAATTCACCAGAGACAGAGTGGGAAACAGAAAAGGCAGACTGATAAAATACACTGCTGAGAGGAGCAGCGGGCGAGTCAGGAGAGGTCTGCTGTGCCATGTGGGTGGCCCCCTGGCTGGGATCAAACTCATGCTGCAGTGGCTGCAGATAGCTTCTTGGGTTGTGTCTTAACCCCTTGCACCACCCAGCTACATTTTTTTTAACTACCTAAAAATAAATAAATAAATAAATAAACCCTGCCTACTGGATCTAAGTGTCAAACCCACAATCAACTACCCCACTTGCTTACTGAAGAGTCTACCTATACTACACCTCTTAAGCTCGGGATAAAGTTTTCTCAAAGAGAGTATTTTATTCATTGTACATATTTATATATAAGATTTCTCAGAATTAACTTTAATTGTAACAGAAATCTCTATAAAAGGGGGAGATTTCCAGTTCCCTGCCCCAGCTAATGAGGAGCAGAGCTGAGCGGCCAGGTAAGGTATAGAACACTTGGAAAGACACAGGATAGAGGCACAAGGAGTAGAGAGACATGTGAAGGAGGGCACGCTTATTCCTCACCAGAAACTTGGGGGACATGAAAGAAATATATGGAGTCAATACAATACATGTGGAGACACTTGAAAGAGTCATGTAAGGAGGCTGACAATGGCAACCTTTATCTTGTTTTGTACTTTAATTTTACCCCTTTCATCCCTGGCTTGCCTGGCCCTTTCTGCCCCTTTCCTATGGTTCCCACCAGAAGGTGCCTTTGACTTGTGGCAAACTTTTGGGCCTCAGTGGCCCCATTTTGGGCCATCCCTGTCTGGCTGAGCATTTACCAAAGAGGGGATGGGTGACTTTGAGTGTTTCATGGGGAAACTATTCCCTCTTCCCTCTCTATGCACAATCTCTTTCCCTTCTCTTCTTCGCCCTCTTTGCACAATCATTCTATTAAAGTTCTTTCTCACTAAGAGTATGTATTGTCTTTATACAATGGATGGCAGAATTCCCTTAAAGCATGCAAGTTTGGGGGTCCCAGGGTACCCTTCAGTATGCCCCCTAACATAATTACAACATAAAGCCTTCAAAATTGGTGATTTTAAATTAGAAGCTCTATCACCCTGTAGTTCCCGGATATCCAAGTATACAGGACAAATTCAAAGATTATGTAGATGAAAGTGAGCTGGCTTAAAAACTGAATCTATAATTAAGTAACATAAAATTAACCAAAACAAATCAGAAACGTCACATGTTTTTAATGCTTTTCCCAAATTGTAGAGCTATAGAAGTCTCATCTTCTTTCTGGCAAACAGGTGCCACATTTAATACAACTTTAAACAAATGCCTGCAAATGAGAACAAAGAACTCAAAGTATAAAGTTAAAGATACTTTTATCAGCAAAACAGGCAACTTAACTCTCTAGTTGCTCCACAAAATAACTCACTCAAAACACATACTTAAGATTTGGTAACTCCTATATGCACATTCAGAAATACACAAAGGGTCCAGATGGGAACACAGCCAAACCAAAGCCATCTTCTGTCCCATCCACCTTCTGTACAGGCAACATGGCCATGGGTCCATTTGAGCAGGAGTAGGAATGAGTTCCCATCCCTGGTAATCAGACCCAGAATTCCTTCTGGAGAATAACTGTAATCCCATGAATGATGAGGAAATAAGCAGGTGCTAAGGTGTGGCGAAATCAAATCTGGGCATAGAGATTGTAGACTGCCTGCCCAGCCACTGGCTATTCATCTCAGGACTCCACACCCACCTCACCCTCCATGGTCTTTCCAGCTCTCTGCAGACCAAATATGGATTGTGCTCTATCAATACTTCACAAAAGAATGATAGCCTGTGATCATTATTGCACCTCCACCCACATTTCAGTGTTTCAGTTTCCCCTCCCCCGGAGTTTGAACAAGGAGGGGTACTTGAGGCCTGACTCATTCTCACTGGTCTCTGTATCAACCTCCAAGGGTCAAAGAATTTAGGGACAAAGGGAGCCATCCTGGAATGGCCAAATGAACCCTTAATCTCAAAAGACAGGAACTGAAGGTATTAAAGACTCTTATTTCAAGATTTAATCGACCTTTACAGCAAATAAACAAAAATCCTGCCCTTAATAAATCAAATGAGTTTAAAGAAATAGGAATCACATTTGGCACAACAATCAGAATTTGACCCAAAAGGGTGTTAGTTCACAACTACAAGGAGAAGCTGTCCCAGAAACAGGAAAGGAGCAAGTCTGGCGAGAGTCTGGAGTAGGAGGGGGAAGGAAAAGGCTGCAGTGCATCTGTGGGCTCATATTGCCCACAGGAGGAACACCCACCTGCCCTCAGCTCTGGTGCGAAAACAGGTCCTTCCTCTAAAATTCACATTTATGGCTCAAAGCTTTTAAGTATTCTGGCTTTGTAGCATCAATTACTAGGCCATTTGCTTCCTGTTATATCTAAACCATGTGGGAAAAAATTGAGGTTTGGCTAGGAGTACACTGCCCACATGGCACTCAATACACCCATCTTTTTTGATGTCCAAGATGACCACTCTTTCAGGTCAGACCATTAACAGACACTTGGGATCCCATGTGGCCTGGGGGATTTGGCAACATCAATAGAAATCCAGCAAGTCAAACTACTGAGTTTGGTCCTAAGCAATACAGGATTGTACTGTCAGAAAAATACAGGATTGTACTGTCAGAAAAAAATTAATCAAGGCTTATATTAGAAAAAAAGTGTTCTTATCTGGTTTGCTCAGCTTTTGTCTTCCCTTCCATTCCCACATAAAGATAGTGTTTGGACTCCCTCTGGCATTTCAGAATGAGGTCTGTCCATTCTCTTAACTGCTTTCTCTTTCATCTCTCTTTCTTCTCTGTTCTTCCTAAACGATACTCTAACATAATTAAACTTTTTCAAAAAGATTTATTTATTTATTTATTATTTATACAAGCACTGGGTACAGTCAGAAGCGCAGGAGGGTGAGAGAATTCACCAGAGCAGGGAGCAGAACAGGCAGAAGGACTGAAGTACACTGCTGAGGGGAGCAGCGGGCGGCAGGAGAGGTCTGTGCACCATGTGGGACCCTCCTCCGGTGGCCGGGGAGCAGCCGGGGATTGAACCGGCGCTGTAGAGGCTGTGGGCAGCTTTGCAACCCAGCACTCAACCGCTGCACCACCAGGGAGGCCCATAATTAAACTATTTTTAACAATGGAGACATTACATTTTTCTAAGAGGTTCGAGCTATCAAAGATTTTGTATTTGATGTTCAACATCACTTGTAATCAGGGAAATGCAAATCAAAACTACCATGAGATACCATCTTACACCAGTGAGAATGGCACATATTAAAAAAACTAGCAACAACAAATGTTGGCGAGGTTGTGGAGAAAAAGGAACTCTCCTGCACTGTTGGTGGGAGTGCAAACTGGTCCAACCACTATGGAGAGCTGTGTGGGGATTTCTGGACCTACTAAACATAGAGCTTCCATATGATCCAGCAATTCCACTCCTAGGTATTTACCCAAAGGACACAGAAACATCCATTCCAAAGAACACCTGCACCCCTATGTTTATAGCAGCACTATTTACAATAGCTAAGCTTTGGAAACAGCCCAAATGCCCAAAAATAGATGACTGGATCAAGAAGATGTGGTAAATATATACCATGGAATATTACTCAGCATTCAAAAAAGATAAACACATGCAATTTGCTGCAACATGGATGGCGCTGGAAGGGATCAAGCTCAGCGAAATAAGCCAAAAAGAAAAAGAAAAATACCAGATGGTCTCACTCATAGCAAGAATCTAGAAAACTTAAATAAGGGACCAGGAAAATGAATAACTATAAGAAAGTGAAAATCAAAATCAACAAAAAACTATGAACCAGAGACACTTTTTGGGGGGTGGGGGCCGGGAGGGGAGGGATTGGGGTCAGAATGGGGCATTTGCAATTGTATGGGGGAATATAAAAATAAAATTTATTATTTTAAAAAAAAAAGATTTTGTATTTGGAAAAAGATGCAAGAAAAATAAAGGCCTCAGTCATCAAACATGATTACATCTTCTACTAAGCTACCACTGGATTTTCAGAGTATTACACTGAACCAACGGTATTATGAAGTGAATACTGTTTTATATGCTACCAACCTTCAGGCTGGAAAACATTTAATGCAGGATGTCAAGACTAGCATATTCATTCTCCGCTATTGCCCATCAAAAGGAAGCTGAGAGGAAACAAAGGCTTTAAAGCAGCTCTGGGCCTCCCTGGTGGTGCAAGGGGTTAAGCATCAGCACTATGAAGCTATCTGCAGCCACTGCAGCACGAGTTCAAACCCCCGTCAGGGAGGTGACCCACATGGCGCAGCAGACCTCTCCTACATTGCCTGCTGCTCCCCTCAGCAGTGGATTTCAGTAGATCTGCCTGTTCTGCTCCCCACTCTGTCTCTGGTGAACCCTCCCCGCCACCCCCACATCTCTGGCCTGTACCCCAGATCTTGAATGCATAAATAAATAAATCTTACAAAAAATAAAAAAGCAGATCCAATTTTAAGGGCAATATTAAAAAAAGAGAAGGAAGGGAATGGGCGAGGAGGGGAGGAGAGGGGAGGGGAGGGAAGAAAGAAGCTGAGAAGTTCATAATGGTCATAGAGAAATGTTGTGTCTCTGAGTTCAAGCTAAGAAGGCTTCCTGTTGGATAGCTGTCATTTCTTCATTTTTATTTTTACTATTTCCGGCTAAAAGAACAAAATGTTTTCAGTGAACTAATTTTAAAAAGTATTATTTTTAAAAAGATCTTTCATTGCACGTCATCATATGAAAGTTGTCATTTATACTCTAAGAAGACTATCTTCATTTCCCCTACTTGGGCCTGTGAAATGAGGGCAATAATTTAAAGTATAGGTGAGCAGATAGAGTACACCCATTCCTGAGACAGAAGTAAAATCTAGAAACAAAAGAAGTCCCCAAAATGCGCTTTATTGAGGAACACTGCAGTGACTTGGCTTGTTTATAAAAATGTGGTTCCCACAGTTGAAGCTGAAAAAGAAAGGTATACCTTAAGTTATATAGAACCTTCCAGTCAAATAGCATCTTGGAAAACTGAAGAGTAAGGGCAGACCTCCACAGTAACTTTTTCCTGCAGGACAGCTTCTGTCCCCAGCATGAAAACTGCTGAAGTTTTGTTAGTGAGCAGACTGAAGATTACCTGGGACCACCAAACTTGCACACTCTAAATGGGTTCTGCCATCTACTATATAAATACAAAGTGTATTCTTAGTGTGTAAGATCTTTACTAGAAGAGAATTTTTAATAGTGTTAGTGTGCACAGAGACAGAAGGACAACTGTTTCCCAATAAGACACCCCAAATTACCCATTCCCCTCAAACAGCATTGGCCCAAAGAGGGCCACTGAGACCTAAAAGGATGCCACATGTCTACGGCATCTTCAGGAGAGAAGCCACAGGAAAGGGGCAGAAAGGACCAGCAAGTCTGGGCCAAAAGGAGTGAAATCAAAGTACAAATCAAGGCAAGAGCTGCCACTGTCAGCCTCCCATCAGGTGAGAACGTACGTCTTTTCCAACTCTTTAAATGTCTCAACTCCATGTGTCTCCTTCCTTCCATGTCTCCTAAGTCTCTGCTCCATGTCCAAAGCAGAGAAGCAAGCGCAACTTCTTCTTCACATGTCTCTCTGCTCCACATGTCTCTTCTTATCTACTTCAAGTTTTCTTCCAAGTCCTCTCCTTCCCACTTAGTTTCCCTCTTCCTTAGATGGGCAAGGAATAAGGAACCTCCCCTTTTTTACGGAGATTATTCCCTGCAACAGTTTCACCTTCCAAGGGCCATCAGGCTTCCCTTAAACTGCCAAATATCAATAAATGCTCAGTCTTTACAGGATTCTCTACTCAACTCAGCCTTTCTTCTTCTAGACAGTAGCTTCTCTACACTCTGTTCTGACACATGAAGGTTTAAAATTATTGGGAAACCCCTTCTTGGGGGTAGGAGGTATGACCTCAATCAGAGCACGCCCTGCTAAGGCAGACACACTCAACCCCCAACATCAGGAACTGAGCCTTTCACGAGCCCACCTAGTGAGTCTTAGGGAAAGTTAGGATTCATCAGGCAGCTTCAGGGACAGTGCAAGCAGGACCTTCAGGAGAGCTACACAAGCTTCTGAGATAAGGACAGAGAAATCCAGGAGGGCTAATGAAGGCAGTAAATTTTTAAGGCTAATAGGGAGAGTAAATTTTAAGAGACCTTGGACAGGGCAGTGAAATAAAGACTAAGATAATAGCTGTAAACCTGGACACAGCTGCCCAGGGAAGTACAGCCACAAAGTGAAGAGCCAATCACAAGAGGGTGATGAGATTTTAGAATAGAGAAAAAAGGTTTAAATATGCCCTAGACACAGCAGGAACTTTGCTGATACTCAGACAAGCAAGTGAAAAGAGGCAAATTTGTTATGAGAAAGAAAAAGTTTATTAGGGAGAAAAGGAACAGAAATAAAATGGGACTCCCAGGCTGGTGGAACCAGGCAAGGGAGGGGCAAGGAAGCCAAAAGGGCCTGGGGTCAAAATAAGGGGGTTGTAATTGTATGGGGAATATAAAAATAAAATTTAAATTAAAAAAATAATAAAACAAAAGGGCCAGGGTCTTGCTCTTTAGCAGCATCCTGCATTATGTAGCCTGCTTCACGACTCCCGTTTGTCAGTGTGGTATTGTTTGATGCAACAAATAATCAACCAGTTCAGTAAAGTAGCAAGATACAAAATCAACACTCAAAAATCAGTAACCTTCCTATACACAATCA
Organism: Talpa europaea; assembly: GCF_964194135.1. NCBI lineage: Eukaryota > Metazoa > Chordata > Mammalia > Eulipotyphla > Talpidae > Talpa > Talpa europaea. Next base: position 40,531,185 of record NC_140078.1, read on the forward strand.
ATCTGAAGAAGAAATCAAGAAAACCAGCCCTTTTATAATTGAAACAAAAAAAAAATCAAATACTTGGGAATAAACCTAACAAAAGAGGTGAAAGACCTATACAAAGAAAATTATAAAACTTGTTAAAAGAAACTGAAGAAGCCACAAAGAAATGGAAAGACATCCCCTGATCATGGATTGGAAGAATTAACATTATTAAAATGGCCATCGTCGGGCCTCTCCGGTGGCACAGTGGTTAAGCGCCGCGCCGCGGATCTGTCCGCAGACTCTGCAGTGCGGGTTCGATTCCCCGCTTGCTGGAGAGAACCCCACATGGTGCAGCGGACCGCTCCTGCCTCGCCAGCTGCTCCCCTCAACAGTGTCCTCGCTCTGTCTGCCTGTTCTGCTCCCTGCTCTAGCTCTGGTGAGTTCTCTTGCCCTCCCATGCTTCTGGCCTAAGCCCCAGTTCTTGTATAAAATAAATAAATCTTAAAAAAAAAAAATGGCCATCCTCCAAAAAGCAATACACAGATTCAATGCTATTCCAATAAAAATCTCAATGACATTCTTCAAAGAAATAGAACAAATACTGAAGAAATTCATATGGAACCACAAAAAACCACAAATAGCCAAAGCCCTCCTGATAAAAACAAAGGAGAAAGGAGGTATCACACTTCCAAACTTCAAGCTATATTACAAAGCCATAATAAATAAAACAGTTTGGTATTGGAACAAAAACAGACACACAGACCCATGGAACTGAATAGAGAACCCAGAAAAAAAGCCATACTTATATGAACAACTAATCTTTGACAAAGGAGCAAAGACTACACAATGGAACATGGACAGTTTGTTCAATAAACGGTGCTGGGAAAACTGGACCTCCACATGCAAAAAAAATGAAACTAGACTGCTACTTCTCACCATGCACAAAAATCAACTCAAAATGTATAAAAGAACTGGACACAAGACCTGAAACCATATAATAAATAGAAGAAAATGTAGGTAAAACACTACAAGACATACATCTCAGAAATATCTTTAAAGACTCATCTCCCAAAGCAGTGATAGTGAAGGCAAAGATAAACACCTGGGATTACATCAAACTGAAAAGCTTCTGTACAACAGAAGAGACATTAACTAAAACAGAGAGACACCCCACTGACTGGAAAAAAATCTTTGCACTCCATTCAACTGATAAGGGACTTATCACAAAGATATACAAAGAACTCACAGAACTCACAGGGCTCAACAAAAACAAAACAAACAATCCAGTCAAGAAATGGGAGAACTTAAAAGACATCTCTCCAAAGAGGAAATGCAAATGGCCAATAGGCATATGAAAAAATGTTCAACATCCCTTATAATCAGGGAAATGCAAATCAAAAGCACACTGAGATACCACCCTACACCAGTAAGAATGGCACATATCAAAAAAACAAGCAACAACAAATGTTGACAAGGATGTGGTGAAAAAGGAACTCTCCTATACTGCTGGTGGGAGTGCAAACTATTCCAACCCCTATGGAAAACTGTCTGGAGGTTCCTCAGTCTACTAAAAACAGAGCTACCATACAACCCAGCAATTCCACTCCTAGGGATCTACCCAAAGGACACAAAAACATTGATTCAAAAGAACACCTGTACACCTATGTTTATTGCAGCCCTATTTACAATAGGTAAAACCTAGAAACAACCCAAATGCCCAAAAAAAAAATGACTGGATCAAGAAGATGTGGTATATATACACAATGGAATATTATTCAGCAATCATAAAAGATAAATTCATGCCATTTGCAGCAACGTGGCTGGAGCTAGAAGGAATTATGCTCAGTGAAATAAGCCAGAAGGAAAAAGAAAAATATCGGATGGTTTCACTTATAACAGGAATATAGGGGAACCAAATAATACATCAGTGTATTAAAAAAAAAAAGTACAAAACACAACAAAGCAAAAACAGACAATTATAAATCAGAGACATCCTGCAGGGGAGGAGGAGGGAAAGGGATTGGAGGGAGGGAGGGAGGAGCACAGGGGACTGTGGTGATGGTGCATATGTGCCTTGGGGAAGGAAATTCTATGGGGACTCAATCTGAGGGGGTTGGTGGAAGCAAATATTGTTTAAAAATAAAATAAATAAATAATAAAGCTATGGTGGGCCCACCAGTTCTGCTGAAGAGCTGGTGGCATCAAAGCACAGCTCACCAGTTGTCTCTGGTTCTCTGCCATTCTGGGCCTATAGCAGGTTGGTATCCCTCCTCCTTTAAAGTGAGGGGCAGCCAAGTAACTTACTTTGGCTAAGGAAACATTAGAAGAAGCAGTGTGGAAGAAGGTTCTGGTGGCATTTTCAGGGGAGACCAAGGACAAGAAAGAGGAAGAGTATGTGGACCAGTTCTGGATCCCTGACGCTCAATGGGAGTACTGTGAGGGCATTCAGATTTGATCAACAATGCGCAGGCTGAAAAGGACTGAGTTCCAGATCTGTACAACCAGCCATCTTGGCTTCTACACAGAGTTTGACAGGTAACTCAAAATTAACAAGTCAAAAATAAAATTTTGGATTTTTCACCCTCTCCTCCCCCAAATATGCTTTTCCTCCGTGCCCAAGGCTACATCAGAGTCCAGGGGTTAATCCTAATACTACTTCTTCCCCTTCCCTACTTCCAAAACGTACCAAGTCTCCAAAGTCTATTTCAAATCCATCTGACCCTAGTCACCTAAACTGTAGCCTCTCCAGCCTAGACCATGTCACATCCAGACAAGTAGTCCCAAATTTTTATGATTATGTATTTGATTGGTAACTGTTTTTGGAGCATGCCCCAAATATATATGTATGTATAAAATTTTACACTTGTAGAATTTGTCTGCATGTATATGTTAGTTAATTTCTGAATGACTATAATTCAAAGTCCCAATATTTCCTTCCCATATCCCAGTGACTGTGTCTCATATACCTCCAGGGCACCACTTTGTTTTATGTGCAGAAGAACTGGGGTATAGGCCAGAGGTGCCAGGGATGAGAGGATTCACCAGAGACAGAGCGTGGAGCAGAAAAGGAAGATTTACTGAAATACACTGCTGAGGGGATCTGCTGGCCAGACAGGAGAGGTCTGCTGCACCATGTCGGTTAGCTCCCAGGCCAGGGATCAACCTTGGGCTGTAGTGGTAACAGTGCTGAGATTTAATCCCCAGGCTACCTGGGAGGTCCCAGGCCACGACTTTGGAAACTAATACCTCGACATTCTGGAAAGGCCTAAATGGAATGGCCTACAATACCTGCCTTCCTCCACTGATATTCCCTACTTTATAGCCAGAGAGAACTTTCTCAGATGCAAATTTGCGCATGTCACTGCAACCACCTTCACCTTTGTGGCCACAGCCACAGCTTCCCCCACCTCCCTTTAAACCTGGCAAGAGCATATAAATCAAGTCAAGGCCTGTGGGTCAGAATGATATGGACCTCTGACCTTCCAGCTCTTTTCAGTTTCTGAAATGGGCTAGTAAGTCTGTTCAGTCCTGTGCTGCTTCCTGCTTCCCCTCCACCCCCAAGCCTCAGTTTCACACCGCAAGCCAGTTTCACATCCCTTCCTTCCATTCTAAGCAGTAATCCCATTGTAACCTTATAATCATGAAGGAAATTACCCTGTTGACATTTTATAAACAACTTATATTTATATTTTATTCTATAAGTACATTATTTCATATCATTATTTCATATACATTATTTCTCCTTGTTCAAGGACTTTTTTTTTAATTACAAGAAATTTCAATTTTTTTAATGTATTCTTATTGTATTAGTCTTTATCTTCATGCTTTCTTCCTCTATGGGTAAATATTCTTCTCTGTCTTTGCAACTTGATAAACTCCTTTTTCCTGTAGGGCTTTATACTACATTTTAATTCATCTGGAAAGTATTCTGGCAAAGATTAGGGTTCTGAGTTTGGTTCCTAAAGAGCTATTCAATAGTTTGAATCTAAAATGCCACCTTGAACACATTAAATTTTATGCTCAAGATGACAGATTTAATTGTTCCCTCCTAAAACCCCACTATAATTGTAACAGGAAAGGGGGAACTTGCAGGTTTTCAGGTTTTCTGCCCTACCTAAAAGGAGGGTGGAGCTGAGCAGGGAGGAGATTCTTCTCCTGGGGAGGAGACAGAAGGAAGGAAGCAGGATGGAGAGCCAGAAGGAGACCTGGAGGAGGCACATAGAGCAGAGAGACAATGTGAAGAAATTGCGCTTGCCTTTTGGTAGTGGACTGGTAGAAACAGATGTGGGTGAGACCCATGGGGAGGTGACAATGGTGGTTTTTGTCTTGATTTTGATTTTTGTCTCTTTCTCCCAGACTTGTCTGGTTGTTTCTGCTCCTTTTCTGTGGGCTTGTGGCAAGCTTTAAGGCCTTGCTCTGGGCCAATCCTGTTTGGGTGGACTTTTACCCACGAGGGGACGGGTAACTTTGGGTACTTGATTTAGAAACTATATTCTTTGCCTTTCCTGTATTGTTTACTAATTGTATTAAAGTTCCTTTTCATTAAAGTCTCATATGTTTTGTGTTGATGTAGTGGATGGCAGCAACTATTTAGAGCAGGCAGGTTTGTGGGGGCTGGGGTGCCCCCTCCTTGCCCTGTAACATAATGTCAATATTTTTTTTAGAAAGTATAAAACCAGAGAGACACCAATATTTTGAAAGCTGGAATGCAGGAAATCTGGAAATTTTGTTGACTTAGGAAGGCCGAAGGCAGTGTGCAATAGTTAGGGGAGATAAGACACATGAACAAGTGCCTGTGGAGGGGCTCAGGCTGGGATCCAATTTGGAAAACACTAATCTCACAGATCAGAGTGAGGCCACTGCCTCATTTTACAAAAAAAAAAAAAAAAAAAAAAAAAAAACCCCGAAGGTTTATTCTCTGTAAGTGGTAAACAGAGAAGGTGTCTGGACTATGAAAGCCAGATACACCAGAAACAGAATACACAAAAGTTTTATAAAAGAATATAAGAATCCCCAGCCTTTTTCCTCAGCTCCCAAAAAACTAGAAGCTGGAACAGGACCTAAGGAGGTTCAGGAAAAAAATTCAAGGTGATCTCCCCCTGTGACTATCCTGCTGAATTGAATGCCCAGTCCTGGTCAAGAAGAAAGTTTACCATTTGTAATCGTGGGAAGTCTGTGTTCCCAAGACCCACTGACAATCTTGTATCCTGACTTCCCTAAAGGGAAAATGAGGCGAGCTTGTTACAGGGCAGCCCCGATATAAAACGGGTTGCCTGACTGTAGGGGGACTTGATATACTCCACTGCAGGCACACACAAAAGGTTAATAAAAGATTTATTCACAAGGGAAGGAGGAAATGTACAACTGAGGGAGAAAAGTGGGAGATAAAGTCTAAATGCGTCCTACCCGATCCACCGACCTGGAATCCCAAATGGCACTCTGAGAGCTGGTGGAGAGCCAAGAGGCATGAAGTCAAGAAGAGAACGCGCCAGACCCCAAGGCCCACGTGTCTGGTTTTTATACCAAACCTGGCTGCTTAATTCCACCCTCAGGTCCCAGCAACCTTCCCTTTGGTGGTGATGGGATTTGTCTTTCCCAATGTCTTGATGGCTTTGGTCTGGAGTGGGGGTGGAGTCCACTAAGCCTATATGGAATTAGCTCAGGACATCCTTTCCCCCTGACAATTTGATCCTGGGCAGAACTGTTAGTGAGACAGAATTGAGGATATCTTGTAATGGGGGTAAGAATAGAAAAACTCCAAAGGAGACACCACAAGATCAGGAACCTGTCTCAGGAGGTGGGAGCAGAAGGGATTACCATAGCCATTGATCCAGCTGTAGAAACTATCAGACTACTGTAGGGAGTGTCAGGAGCACAGACCTGAAGGTGAAGATATGGAGATTTAAGGGAAGAACAAACCATGAAAAGTCTTGTTTCTTCCCTTGAATTTCCACTCATTTAACAAATATTTATCAAGCACCTACTATGTACCAGGAATAAATTAAATGATTGATGTTTCATTATAATGTTGTTGAGATAGATGTCTTTAAGGTTTAATTTTAAATGCAATAAATGACACACATCTCAATGAAACACCACAATACTGAAAGGGAACCGCTAAGCAAATAAATCTTTCCAGCTTCCTGCTGTAGGGTCTTAGGCCTGGTACAGTTAATAATCCAATGCAATTGTAATTAACAAATTTGTTTACGTAATAAATCTTTCCTTAGAGAGCTTTCAAAATTTCAGCTTATCTAGACAAAGTTACATTTTTAACAAGGTCGGGCAGCTGGACAAGCTGGTCTATCTCTCCAAGGCCATCACCCAATGCCTGCATCCTTCCCCCTTTTGCCAGGCCCCCTTGTCTAGGAACTTTGCAGCAAATGGTTATGCCTGCTAAAAACCAATGTTATCAGTGTAAGATAGTTGTGTATAAAAGAAACCCTTGTCTTTAAATAGTTGCTTAGACCTTTTGGGGCTACCCAGATCTGGGACCTCATGCATGAGTAATAAAGCTTCTCCTGACCTCACCATTCCTGAAGTACTACTTGTTCTTCCTCTGCCTGGGTAAAAGGTTAGAATTTATTTCTATAACAATATAAAGGTATGAAAAGTAGCTTTAGAAAAACCAAACAGAAGCATCTGCATTTCCCAAACACTTAAGAGCTTTGGGCCCAGCCCTCCCCTTCCCTGGGCTGAAAAGAGTCCCTTGCTGGCCAGGAAACAAGAGCAAACCAGAATGCACCAGGACCATTTTGTCCAGTAATGAGATCAAGGTCTCCTGACATTCTACTGACTAGCTCTCAAAATCATCCCCTTCCACTTTCATTTTAACAAATGAGGCCATATTCTGGGAATTTATCTTCAGATATAAAGGGCTCCAGAGCTATTTTATGACATTTCCTATCATCAAAATATGTGGCATTAAGTTAGATGACATGTAAACAATGAAGTTCCATCTTTACTTATCTTACTAACAAATAATAAGAACACTGACAATACTAAAATATAAGTATGAGCTAATTAGTACTCTCCCGCTGCCAGTGGGACCTGCTTTCTAAGGGAGCCATTCCACTCTGAAAGACTGACCTTGTGGAACTGACCTTCCCACAGTGTGGGGAAGACTCTGCCCAAACACTCTGCAGGCTAGACTGTGAAAGGAAAGGGAAATGTGCTCACAACAGTCAACAGGGCTGAATTTTTTACTTTTTCATACTTTCATGCTCTCCCTGGTAACAGATAAAGGTATAAAATTTGCAGGTAACAAAAAAAGGCTTTAAAGAAGAAATAAAAATCACCACAAATCACATGATCTTAAACAAGTCATTGTTTATTACACTAGCATAGTACATTTGTAAAAAAGATTTATTTATGCATAAAAGAGATGGGGTGTACACCAGAAGTGGGGGGGGGAATGAGAGGATTCACCAGAGTGGGGAGCAGGAGACAGAGTGGAGAGCTACACAGGTGGACTGAAATACACTGCTGAAGAGAGCAGTGGGAGAGACAGGAGAAGTCTGTTGCACCATATGGGTCAGCTCCCCTGGCCGAGTTTCAAACTGCTGATAGCTTCATAGTCTTGAGCCTTAACTAACCCTGTGTCACCAAGAAGGCCCCACATATTTTTTTTTAAGATTCATTTATTTTTATTTCTTAAAGTTAGGATCTGGAGGTAGCTAGCAGATTGCCAAAAGTCTGCACTCCCCTTTTCCAAGGGCAGATGGTAAGTAGCTGCCCAGTTGAACAATTCTAGCCTTCCTGGAAAGTAGTTGGGAACATGTGAGCAGAGCTTACCAACACAGATTGAATCAGACAACATGCAACTGGTTTTCAGTGCTGATTTAGCAAAGCAGCTAGTATCATCCTAACTGAAAGAGGATTATTCTCTACCTGCTCATTTTGATTTTAGCTTACCAATCTTTTTTAAAAGGCCGTATGTTTACCTAGTTCAAAAAATAAAACAAAATTGGCAATAGGACTGCATGCATCCTGTCCCCCTCATGCCCAGATAACCATTTTTACGAGCTACTTATTTTTTCTCCTAGTGTTTCCTAATGCAAATGCATGTACAAACACTCATTCCATCCCTTTTCTCACATAAAAGGTGGCAAACTAAACATTGCAGATTGCTTTATATCTTGATTTTTCTCTCTCAACAATACATCCAGGCAATTTCTCTACATTGATTCCCAGCACATTGTTAAGAACATGTAGGAGTTGAGGTAAGTAAAATAAAAATTTTATGCACAGATTTTTCAACAATAATTATGTTTCATAGTATATCTGCCTAAAAATATAAAAATTAGGAAATGGTGTAAACATATAATTTGCTGATCTGCTATAAAATATTGGTATATGATATGCAAATTAACTATTATCTATATCCTAGTTTCCTCAGTAAGCACAGATTATTATTAATAGTCACAAATTATAAACAATCTTTAATCTACTAAAAATATATCAATCTACTACAACTGATAAGAGTAAAGGGAAACAATTTCACATGCATGATAAGTACGCAAGCAACATAGGTTATGTAAGGGGAAAAGGGAGTAAATTTTGTCCCAAGATAAACCTAGTTCCAGAATGAGAAAAGGAGATAGAATGGGATAAAATCTGAGTACATACAGAAAGTTGTAAAATATTTTGTGAAAAAGGAATTTTATTTTGCATGGTCAAAGTTAGGCTAAGATTAGATGGATTATTTCACAAGTTTGCTTTTTAATTAAATTCAGTTTAAATAGTACCCAAGTGTAAAATTAGAGTTTGCATTTCTCACTATTAAAATAAAAATTTTCTTGGGCTCTAAAGTCTTCTCTTAAAAAGAAATTGTTAAAAGTTTTTTTTTTTTTCTCACATTTTAAGTGATCTGTTTAGGAACAAAAATTCTTGCCTTACCACAATACCACTATACTTTCTGTGCTTTATGTTAAACTTTATTGTGCCTTTGACCACTGAACAGAACCAATGATTCTCACTTTTAAAAGACCTAAGGTTTGGGTCTCCCTGGTGGCACAAGGGGTTGAGCACAGCACCGTGAAGCTAACCACAGCCTCTGCAGCACAAGTTGGATCCCGGCCTGCCAGGGAGCTACCCACTTGGCACAGCAGACCTCTTCTGTCTCGCCTACTGCTCCCCTCAGCACTGTATTTCAGTCAGTCTACCTATTCTGCTCCCCACTCTGCCTCTGGTGAATCCTCTCACCCATACCACCCCCCCGGACCATGCACCTCTGGCCTACACCCCAGCTCCTGTATGCATAGATAAATTTAAAAAATTACACATTTTTACATAATTCAAAAATTGGGGGGTGTATTACAATGAATAGGCTATGTCATGCTACAGAAACAAACTGCCACCAAATCCAGCATAAAGAATAACAATTCATTTTTTGCTCTGACTCTATGGCCAGCACAGCTTATTCCAGTTTCCATTCATCATAGTCACTCAGGAACCTGTCCTGCAGAAGCTCCATCACTGTGTGATGTTGCTGTCTGTACAAATGGTTTTAGGAAAAGCTGCATGGAGAACTACAAACCTGCCACAGAATGCTTCTAACTAGAGTCACATGTCACTTCCTCAGATGGCAAGGTCACATCTCACTTCAAATGACAAAGTCTTGAACTAGAAATTGGAAGATGGTAATGATGTGCCTGTAGGTGGAAGAGGTATGTGTGTGCAGTGTTGGAGAATGGATAGTGAGCTACATCTCAATTTCACCCTGGAAAAACTGGCTCTTTAAAGGATTCCTAAGTAAATTTTTTAACAAAGTAGTGGACCTCATCTCTTTAATTTTCCTATCTGGGAGGCCTGAGCTTTGGGGGATTTTATTTTATCCCCCAAAGAAGCACACACTAGCACAGCATGCAATTCCTTCTTAAACTGATCACAATCAACCTGGACACATTCACCCCTCTGAGTTCAAGTCCCTCAAGTTGATAAATTGAGTGTCCCCATGATTCACAATGACTTATCAGGAAGCAAAGTGAGAGCTGGCCTCCAGTGAGCTTTCCTCAGAGTATTGGCTTTCTCATACTTGCCTGATATTTTCAAGCTATAATATTTACTTCTTCTAACAGTTTCAGGATGTGTAAGAGAGACAGCCCTAACAGAGGTAGGACAGCCTAGTGGTTAGAGCACGGGTCCTGGGGCCTGCCTAGCTTTGCCTCTGAAAGCTGTGTCACCCTGAGCAAGCTACTGAGCTACCTGTGCCTTAATTTTTCATCTGTGAAATGAGATAATGGTACCTACCCCATGAGGTAGTGTAAGCATTTGAAAGTTAATATATGTGAAATGCCTAAAAGAATGATTATCAGGGGGCCTCCCTGGTGGTGCAGGCAGTTGGGTACAGCGCTGTGAAGCTGTCTGCAACCTCTGCAGTGCTGGTTCCATCCCCGCCGGCCTCGGAGCAACCCACATGGCAAGCAGACCTCTCCTGTCTCGCCCGCTGCTCCCCTCAGCAGTGTATTCCGTCAGTCTGCTGTTCTGTTCCCCGCTCTGTCTGATGAATCCTCTCACCCTCCTGCGCATCTGGCCTATACCCTGGTTATTGTATAAAAAGTAAAATAAATCTTTAAAAAAAAAAAAGAATGATTATCAGATATAAAGCACTCAATGTTACTTTTATTAATTCTTCCTGTGCCTACTTCTAATAGCTTTCCCTTTTTCTTTTTGATTGTGCTACCTCTATCATTCTCCATTTTCCTTCCCTGCCAGCATCAGAAAACACCAACTTGCCAGATGCTATTTTGAAAAGCACTGGGGAATCCAGGAAGCACAGGGATAAGGGTTAATTAGGAAGATTGCTCTATGTTCAGCAAACACAGCCATCCTATTCTAGAGGGACCACAAACAGACAAGACCTTGAATGGTAGCTTTGGCTCTTACATGAAGCTCCCTCAGGCACATGGGCATTGAGGTGTGTTGGGCACCTGCACAGCACCCTGCCTCAGATTTCATCATGACCTGCCAACATATGCCCAGTTACATCCTGGAGGCAGCAGAGGGCCCAATGTATAGGAAGGCCTGATTTTTTTTTTAAGATTTATTTATTTATGCATACAAGAGCTGGGGGACAGGCCAGAGGCTGTGGGGGGAGGGGGAGGAATGGTGAGAGGATTCACCGGAGACAGAGTGGGGAATAGAACAGGTAGACTGACCGAAGTACACTGCTGAAGGGAGCAGTGGGCAAGTCAGGAGAAGTCTACTGCGCCATGTGAGTTGCTCACTGGCCAGCCGGGGGATCGAACTCGTGTTGCAGAGGCTGCAGAAGGCTTCATAGGCTGTGTCTTAACCCCCTGTGCCACCAGGGAGGAGGAAGGCTTGATTTTTAAAGAAATCAAAAAGTCCATTATATAATGCTTAATGGCCACCTTGACTGCTTCATGTTAATCCTATTCTCTCTCTGGAAGTGCTTCCCACAAAAGAACTGGTTCCTAGATTTTCACTTCATGACTAGTAGAATTTTCCACAAATTGAACACTTTAATAGTGTTGACAAGTTTTAGATTTTATCAAGTAAGTATTTCAAAAACTAAACTGATGAGAACATTTTAACACCAAAAAACATAAAGGACATTGCCTTAGAATTCAAACATTTATATAAATTTACTTTTACTAGAGATTTTCCACACTGTCCATTTTTTCCATTTCCCTTCCAGATATAAAAATTTAACCCAAACTGCCATGGACCCCAAGGCAGTATTTGGGATTTCCACCCCTCAGAAATGTCACTATGGGCTTCCTCCCTCCCCTCTCTCCTACCTTCCTCCTAGCATAGTTCCGATTTCTGTTTACTTTGAGGCCATAGAAGGATCTGGCTTCAAGACAAAACTGGCTCCAGAAACCACCAAATCCAACGCAGGGGCTCTTGGTCCTGTATTCTCCTTTTGTTTATGGCAGAAGTATTGGATATAGGCAAGAAGACAAATGGCTGGTTCTCATTCCCTGAAGGAGGACAGTGTAACTTTTTAAGTGTCCTGTATGGGGTTTTGTTCTTAGCCCAGGTCCTGGATTCTCAAAGATCTATGAGATAGATGAATACTTGGTAGGAAGGAAGGTATACCCTGAAGTAAACCAATGCATTTATTTTCTATTTTATCAACAGTACTAGTATAAACTTTTTTTTAAAGTTATTTATTTATACATACAAGAACTGGGGTACAGGCCAGTGTTCTGGGGTAGGGGGGAGAGGATTCACCGGAGACAGAGTGGGGAACAGAATAGGCAGACTAACCAAAATACACTGCTGAGGGGAGTAGCAGGCGAGTCAGGAGAGGTCTGCTGCACCATGTGAGTTACCTTCCTGGCCAGATATCGAACTCACTTTGCAGTCGCTGCAGACAGCTTCATAGGTTGCTTCTTAACCCCTTGTGCCACCAGGGAGGCCCTAAAACTTTCTTTATTCCAAACAAAAACATGGCCATCTCACTGAATGGATAAATAAAATGTGATATATGCATACAATGGGATGCATGAAAAAGTTTGGGATGATGAGAGGGCGGAGCAACATGGCGGAGAGGAGACGCTGCAAGTAAGATCTCCCATTTAAAAAAGTTAATAGGGAGGAAAAGCAGCAGGTCCAGTGAGAACTGGGACACGGAAGATAAACGGATGACTCCAGCAAACTACCCGAAGAAAAAAGTTGCCATAAAAGAGGACTAGAGGGGAGGAAAGCGCAGAACCCTGCTCCCCTCCCCCACCAACAAGAACAAACTACGCAGCAAGCGGGATTGTGAGAGGAAAGGAACTATTTCAGCCACCACACCCCGTGAACGGGAGCTGCGGAGAACCCTGCAGGATTCCCCGCGGAGGTGAGCTCCAGGCGCCATTAAACAGAGACCCCGCCCCCCAGGAGGAGGCCAGGACCAGCACACAGCCCCGGGCCACCCGGTAAGCTTGAGTGGAAAAGCAGCGCGCTGGAAAAGCAAACAGGGATCGGGATCACGCAGAAAAGTGGCGGGCTGGAAAAGCAAACGCAGATCGGGATAGGGATCGCGTGGAAAAGCAGCACGGTTGAAAAGCAAACGCGGATTGGGATCGCGGCTGCCCAGGTCCCCGCGCCTGCGACCTAGGCTTGCAGGGAGACACGCGCGAAGACCCTCACTGAGGTGAAAGTCCCTCACTGAGTATCCAGGAACCAGGCACCCAGGCACGGGAGCAGGGTGCAAAAGACGCCATTCTGTGGACACTGAACTGGGCTACAGCCCGCGTCCTGGACCTGAGGGCTTTGGAACTGAGATCCGGGGCACAAAAATCGGGGCGTGGGTTCTCCACCACGGTGGGGCACAAGGCAGACACAGCACCCCAAACCCGTAGAGGTTTACCCTACCATTCCCGCTCTGTTTCCTGTCCCACGGGGTGAAAAAAAAAAAAAAAAACAGCTCCCCAAGGGCTCTAGGAGAGATCTCTGGCGCCACCAGGCAACTTGAAACCAGCAGAGGCTCCTGGAGGAGCCAGTGGCCAGCTGGGAAGTTAGCCCACGCCGGGCCCCTGCCGACCAGTAGTCTGAGACCACAGGGGGAGCGAGTACCCAAAGCCGGGGCAGACCAGGCGTGCAGAAAAGTGTGCCTGAGACTGGACACACAGGGAGTGTGTCCCGCATCGCCATTTAAGAACAGGGACATTTCTTCAGTAAAGACTGCCTGCAGAAGGCTCCCTCAGGAGCCAGAGGTGAGCCGGGGAAGTTCGCCCACACCAGAACACCTCTGGCCTGCAGTCCAAGCCCAGAGGGGGAGAGGGAACCCACCACCGGGGCAGACGAGGAGCACAGGGGAGTGTGTCCCCACATCGGCATTTTAGAACAGGGACCTTTCTTCAGTAAAGACTGCATGAAACTAACAGATGGCTCCCGGAGGAGCCAGAGGGGAGCAGAGAAGCTCACCCAAGATGCCGGCCAGTCCCAGCAAAACAGTGTCCCAACGCATATGGTAAATTAGAAAACAGACAGTAGGGAGTAGAAGAACCACATGCAACATAGCAACTCCTCAGGGAAGAAGCACACCACAAAAAGAAAACCAGCCCCCAGATTGCAACGACAGTAACTTGGAAGAACTTCTGAGCCTTCCAGAAAGAGAATTTAAAATTACCATGATTAAAAAAATGACAGAACTCATAAAGGAAAACAATGATAAGGGAAAAATAATCAACGATCAAAAGAATGAAATTGAGTCCCTAAAGAGGGAAGTAAAAGAAATGCAGGAGATCAAAGAATTAATGGAAGAAAAAAGAATTCTGGGTAAAGCAATGAAAGCAGAATAGATGAAATGGAAGAACGAATAAGTTCTCTTGAAGACACAGAAATAAAAAGAACCAAAACAGAAAAGGAAACAGAAGTACGAAGGAAAAAGAATGAAGAAAGACTTCGGGAACTATCTGACACCATGAGGAAAGGAAATATAAGAGTTATAGGAATACCAGAAGGAGAGGAGAGAGATGTAGGAACAGAGGAAATATTCCAGGAGATAATTGAAGAGAACTTCCCAAATGTGAAGAAGGAGCTGAAAATTGATATACAAGAAGCAAGAAGAACACCAAACTTCCATGACAAAAGGAAAAATACAGCAAGACACATAATAGTGACGCTCCCACGAATCCAGGACAAGGAAAAAATAATGAAGCTGACAAGAGGGAAGAAACAAATAACATTCAAAGGAAAACCAATCAGGCTGACATCAGACTTCTCTGAAGAAACACTACGGGCAAGGAGAGAGTGGAAGGACATAGTCAACAGACTCCAAGAAAACAGATGTCAACCAAGAATACTCTATCCGCAAAGCTTTCCTTCCTCTATGAAGAAAGAATAAGGACCTTCCCAGACAAACAAACTATGGAACTTCATTACCAATAAACCCCCACTCCAAAAAATACTACAAGGAATCCTAAAGCCAGAACCTCAGAGGGACGAATAACAACGAAAGAAGACAAGGGAAAAAAAAGATATTAAAAGAATAAATAAAATCAAAGGAAAGACAAACACAATGGCAAATACAGATGCTAACATATCAATATTAACCCTAAATGTAAATGGACTAAACTCTTCAATAAAAAGACACAGAGTTACAGCCTGGATTAAGAAACAAAACCCAACCTTTTGCTGTCTCCAGGAAACACATTTAGCTACAAAAGATAAAAATAGATTCAAAGTTAAAGGATGGAAAACAATCCTACAAGCGAATGGACCAAAAAAGAAAGCAGGAACAGCTATACTTATATCAGATAAAACAGATTTCAAACTCAAAAAAATAAAAAGGGATCCCAACGGTCACTACATTATGATCAAAGGGACAATACTTCAAGAAGAAATAACACTAATTAACATATACTCACCAAACGAAGGACCACCAAAATATATCAGACAACTGTTGTCATCTCTGAAAACAGACATCAGAGAAAACACATATGTAGTGGGAGACTTCAACACACCACTATCAACAATGGATAGATCAACAAGACAAAAAATAAGTAAAGAAACCAAAGCTCTAAATAAGGACCTAGAGCATTTGGGCTTAACAGACATCTATAGAACACTAAACCCCCAAAAAACGGAGTACACATTTTTCTCAAGCGCACACGGATCATTCTCCAGGATCGATCACATACTGGGGCACAAACAAACATCAACAGATACACCAAGATTGAAATCATACCAAACATCTTTTCTGACCATGAAGGCATCAAGCTAGAAATAAACCATAAAAAGAAGGCAAGGAACTTTCCCACCTCATGGAGACTAAAAACCACACTACTGGAAGACCACTGGACTCATGAGGAGATCAAAGAGGAAATTTAAAAATTCTTTGAATTGAATGACAAGGAGGACACCAATATCCTAAATGTATGGGACGCAGCAAAAGCAGTAATAAGAGGAAAATATATAGCAATAGAAGCTTACATCAAGAAATAAGAAAGAACTCAAAGAATCAACCTAATCACGAAGCTCAAAGATCTAGAAAAAGAACAACAAAAAAACCACAAAACCAGTAGAAGAAAAGAAATAATAAAAACCAAAGAAGAAATAAATGAAATTGAAACTAAAAAAACAATCCAAAAGATTAATGAAACCAAGAGCTGGTTCTTCGAAAAAATCAATAAAATAGACAAACCCCTAGCCAGGCTCACAAAGGAAAAAAGGGAGAAAGCACAAATAAACAGATCAGAAATGAAAGGAGAAATCACAACGGACACAGCACAAATAAAAAGAATAATCAGTAACTACTATGAAGAGTTGTATGGAAACAAGTTCAACAATCTAGAGGAGATGGACAAATTCCTACAATTCTACAATCACCCAAAGCTAGATAAAGAAGAAATAGAACACCTAAACAGACCAATTACAAGCAGCGAAATTGAAATGGTAATCAAAAACCTCCCCAAAAACAAAAGCCCAGGACCTGATGGATTTACAAACGAATTCTACCAAACATTCAGAGATGAATTGGTGCCTATCCTTCACAAACTCTTCCCAAAAATTGAGAAGGAAGAGACAATACCAAACACGTTCTATGAAGCCAACATTACACTAATACCAAAACCGAATAAGGAAAACACAAAAAAGGAAAACTACAGGCCAATCTCCCTAATGAAAACTGATGCAAAAATCCTCAACAAAATTTTAGCTATCAGAATCCAACAATGTATCCATAAGATAATTCACCACGACCAAGTAGGATTCATTCCAGGGACACAAGGATGGTTTAACATCCGAAAATCAATCAACGTTATCCAACACATCAACAAAAAGAAATATAAAAACCATATGATAATAGCAATAGATGCTGAGAAAGCTTTCAACAAAGTGCAACACCCATTCATGATAAAAGCCCTTGAAATTCTTGGGATACAAGGAACATACCTCAACATCATAAAGGCCATCTATGAGAAGCCAACAGCCAGTATCATTCTGAATGGTGAAAAGCTGAAAGCAATTCCATTAAGATCTGGAACAAGACAAGGATGTCCACTCTCACCACTGCTTTTCAATATAATACTGGAAGTCCTAGCCAGAGCAATAAGACAAGAGAAAGACATCCAAGGAATCCAAATAGGAAAAGAAGAAGTCAAACTATCACTATTTGCAGATGATATGATAATATATATAGAGAACCCGAAAAACTCCACAGAAAAACTAATTCAACTCATCAATCAGTTCAGTAAAGTGGCAGGATACAAAATCAACACGCAAAAGTCAGTAGCCTTCCTATACACAAACAATAAATCTGAAGAAGAAGAAATAAAAAAAAACCATCCCTTTTATTATTGAAACAAAAAAAATAAAATATTTGGGAATAAATCTAACAAAAGAGGTAAAGGACCTATACAAAGAAAACTATAAAACACTGTTAAAAGAAATAGAAGAAGACACAAAGAAATGGAAAGACATCCCCTGCTCATGGATTGGAAGAATCAACATTATTAAAATGGCCATCCTACCAAAAGCAATATACAGATTCAATGCTATTCCAATCAAAATTTCAATGTCATTCTTCAAAGAAATAGAACAATTATTGATGAAATTCATATGGAATCACAAAAAACCCCGAATTGCCAAAGCTCTCCTGAAAAAGAAAGAAGGGAATGGAGGCATCACACTCCCAGACTTCAAACTTTACTACAAAGCCATAATCATCAAAACTGCATGGTATTGGAACAAGAACAGACATACAGACCAATGGAATCGAATAGAAAATCCATAAATAAACCCACAGATTTATGGTCAACTAATCTTTGACAAAGGAGCAAAGACTATGCATTGGAGCAAAGAAAGTTTGTTCAATAAATGGTGCTGGGAAAACTGGGTTGCTACACGCAAAAGAATGAAGCTTGACCACTACCTCACACCATACACAAAAATCAACTCAAAATGGATTAAAGAACTAGACATAAGACCTGAAACCATAAAATAAATAGAAGGAAATATAGGCGAAACACTACGTGATTTGCACATCAAAGACATCTTTACAGACACATCACCCAAAGCAGTGATAGTGAAGGCAAAGATAAACAGCTGGGACTACATCAAATTAAAGAGCTTCAGCACAGCAAAAGAGACAATAACAAAAACAAGAGAAACCCCACTGACTGGGAGAACATTTTTGCACCCAACGCTAATGATAAAGGACTGGTCACAAAAATCTGCAAAGAGCTGATGAGACTCAACAACAACAAAGAAAATAATCCAGTCAAAAAATGGACAGAAGTGCTAAAATAAAATTCTCTGAAGAGTAAATGCAAATGGTCAACAGGCATATGAAAAAATGTTCAACATCACTTGTAATCAGGGAAATGCAAATCAAAACTACCATGAGATACCATCTTACACCAGTGAGAATGGCACATATTAAAAAAACTAGCAACAACAGATGTTGGCGAGGTTGTGGAGAAAAAGGAACTCTCCTGCACTGTTGGTGGGAGTGCAAACTGGTCCAAACACTATGGAGAGCTGTGTGGAGATTTCTTGACCTACTAAACATAGAGCTTCCATATGATCCAGCAATTCCACTCCTAGGTATTTACCCAAAGGACACAGAAACATCCATTCCAAAGAGCACCTGCACACCTTTGTTTATAGCAGCACTGTTTACAATAGCTAAGCTTTGGAAACAGCCCAAATACCCAAAAATAGATGACTGGATCAAGAAGATGTGGTACATATATACCATGGAATATTACTCAGCATTCAAAAAAGATAAACATATGCAATTTGCAGCAACATGGATGGCACTGGAAGGGATCATGCTCAGTGAAATAAGCCAAAAAGAAAAAGAAAAGTACCGGATGGTCTCACTCATAGCAGGAATCTAGAAAACTTAAATAAGGGACCAGGAAAATGAATAACTATAAGAAAGTGAAAATGAAAATCAACAAAAAACTATGAACCAGAGACACTTTTTGGGGGGTGGGGGGCGGGAGGGGAGGGATTGGGGTCAGAATGCGGGGGTTGCAATTGTATGGGCAATATAAAAATAAAATTTATTATAAAAAAAAGTTTGGGATGATGAAAAAGTTCTAGAGATGAATAATAATGACAGCTGCACAACTTGTGGATGTGCTTAATGTCATGGAATCATATACTTAAAATGGTTAAAATGGAGAATTTTGTTAATTTTGTCACAATTTAAAGTTGCTTCAAAAGATTAGTGTATTTGGAAAATGATTAAAGATTCTTTTTCACTTAGCTTGTTCATTCAAAGCAGCATTCTGTTTGTCTCGCTCTGGAACAACATACAAGAAACATTATAAATCTTAAACGAACCCCCCCTACCAACTAGAACAAGAAACAACCTTTCCTTGAATGCTATTTTCATAGCAAAAAGCATCTGAAAAGGTTCTGAAACCCACAGCAATACAGTGCAAAAATACTAGGATGCACAAAAACACTAGGATACATAAAAATACATACCTAGAAACATAGGAAATTTAATACCTAAAAATAATACAAATGTGAACACAAATTAACATGTAAAATAGGTGTCTCCTGAAAACTTCTCAAGTAGCAGAAAAAAGTAAATGGAGTAGGGTATTCTACTTATAAAATGCTGATAAGATCTTATTGAAGGGCCTCTCTGGTGGCTTGAGGGGTTAAGATGCAGCACTATGAAGCTATCCGTAGCCACTGCAACAGGAGTTTGATCCTGTTTGCCAGGGAGGTGACCCACATGGCGCAGCAGACCTCTCCTGTCTTGCCTGCTGCTCCCCTCAGCAGTGTATTTCAGTCAGTCTGTCTGTTCTGTTCCCCATTGTCTCTGGTGAATCCTCTCATGCACCCCCAACCCCACCTCTGGCCTACACCCCAGTTCTTGTATACATAAATAAATTAAAATCTTTTAAAAAAAGAAGATCTTATTGAAATCTTAGTACAACTGAGTAAAGTAATAAGCAGAGTGAGGGAAACTAAGCTCATAGCTACTAAGTAACTTGTTCAAGGCATGCCTCAGCTGGGGGATGAGCTGAGATCTGATCTAAGTCTGAACTATTTTTTCCATTTCCCAAATCCTCACTGGGAATGAATGAAACCATGCCAGAAATCCAGGAAAAATTGACAATTTACAACGATACTTGACTCTCAGTTCCCCTGGGTTTTCTTCATGTTTCAAATCACTTGACTCCGGGCCTCCCCGGTGGCGCAGCGGTTGAGCACTGGGTTGCGAAGCTGCGCACAGCCTCTGCAGCGCCGGTTCGATCCCCGGCTGCTCCCCGGCCACCGGAGGAGGGTCCCGCATGGCGCGCAGACCTCTCCTGCCGCCCGCTGCTCCCCTCAGCAGTGTACTTCGGTCCTTCTGCCTGCTCTGCACCCCGCTCTGGCTCTGGTGAATTCTCTCGCCCTCCCGCGCTTCTGACTATACCCAGTGCTTGTATAAACAAAACAAACAAATAAATAAAACATGCCTCTATTAAATAAATAAATAAATAAATAAAAATCACTTGACTCCACTCAAAATCCCAAAGGTTAGTGACACAGTAGTGGCAAAAACATGGATAAGAATGACAGCTGGGAAAATGCTCATGCAAAAGCAGTTAGGTGTATTTTGTTTTTAAAACAGGTATAATGAGGTACAACAGTATATATTTTGATGTTTTAACACATGTAAACACTTGTGAAGTTGTCACCATGATCAAGGTAGTGAACACATCCATCACCCTGAAAATTTCTCCTACCCTCCCTGGTCCCCACGCTGTATCTCCAAGTAAGGTCAGATCTACTCTCTGTCACTACTCATTAGATTGAACTTGCTAGTTTTGTGCAAATAATCCCCTTTGACTGGTTTCTTTCATTTAGCCTAATTATTTTCAGATTCACTTAGCTCACTGCTGCATGTAGTTCTTTTTTTAGAGCAGTTTTAGGTTTATAGCAAACAGCCGAAGGTATAGAGATTGTGTTCTCCTGCCCCTTGCACATTTACAATCTCCCCTATTATCAGTATGCCTCACCAGATTGCTATATTTGCTTCACGATATTATAGTTTCAGAGTCATTTCATTGTCCAAAATATCCTGTGCTTCGAGTTCATTTCTTTTGATTACTGAGTAATAAACCATTTGTTTTTATATTCACCTGTTGATGGACATTTGGGTTGTTTTCAGCTTTTGTCTATTACAAATTAAAGCTGCTGTTAATGTTGATTTTTGGCTTCCTATTTTATTTCTGCTTTAATATTTAATATATGCTTTCTTCTGTTTACTCTGGGTTTACATTGTTCTTATACATATAGTTTCTTAACATGGAAGCTGAAGTCATCGATTCTAGACCTTTCTTCCTCTCTATTACTACAGGCAGGTAGTGCTATATATTCCCCAAGGATGCTTACAAAAAGTAGATATGTTTTCATTTTCAGCCAGTTCAAACTACTTTCTAATTTCCTGTTTAATCTCTTCCTTGACCCATGGGTATTCACAAATGTTTTGGTTATTCAGTTTGCAAAATTTTTGGATTTTTTTCTGAGATCTTTGTATAATTGGGTTCTAATTCAATTCCATGTAGTCAGAGAATGGAATTTGTGTGACTTAAATGCTTTTAAAGTTATTGAGATTCATTTTATGGCCCAGCATATAGTCTATCTGATAAATGTTCCAAGTGCACTTGAAAACTGGAATCTGTTGTTGGGGAGGGAGAACTGTCAATCAAGTTGTGAGTGAATAGTATTGGTCAAGTTCATATGATCCAGCAATTCCACTCCTAGGTATCTGTCCCAAAGGAACAGAAACATCAATTCCAAAGAGCACCTGCACCCCTATGTTTATAGCAGCACTATTTACAATAGTTAAGATTTGGAAACAACCCAAATGCCCCAAAATAGATGACTGGATCAAGAAGATGTGGTACATATACACCATGGAATATTACTCAGCATTCAAAAAAAAAAGATAAACACATGCAATTTGCAGCAACATTGATGATGCTGGAAGGGATCATGCTCAGTGAAATAAGGCAGAAAGAAAAAGAAAAATACCGGATGGTCTCACTCATAGCAGGAATCTAGAAAACTTAAATAAGGGACCAGGAAAAAGAATAACTATAAGAAAGAAAAATATCAAAATCAACAAATAACTATGAACAAGAGACACTCTATGGAGGGTGGGAGGCGGGGAAAGGTGGGCTTGGAGTAAAAATAACGGGGCTGTAATTGTATGGGGAATATAAAAATAAAATTTAAATTGAAAAAAAATAGTATTGGTCAAGTTGATTACATCCTTGCCCCTTTTCTGCCTCCTCAGTTATTGAAATTTCTGACTAATAATTGTGGATTTATCCATTTTCCTTGCACTTCTATTTTAGTTTTACATTGTTGTTTATATATTTTGAAGCTCTGTCAATCATGTATGTAAACATTTAGGATTATCAGATCTTCTGCATTATCATTTTGTCATATGAAACTAACTTCATTAGCTCTGGCAATATCCTTTGCTCTGAAATCTCCTTTGTCTGGTTTTAATATAGCCATCCCAGGTACCTCTGATTAGTGTTAGCATGGTGTATCTATATATATTTTTTCATTCTTTTACTTTAAACCTTTTGGTGTTATATTTTAAAAACCTTCTGTTGGTAAGCATGATAGGGTGGGCTGCCTTTTAATACAATCTGACAATCAGTGTCTTTTAATTAGATGTTTAGACATCTTGCATTTGTTTTCCATTTATGTCATCTGTTCTTTGTTTCCCCTTTTCTGCCTTTCTTTGGATTAATAAAGCATTTTTTAATGATCCCATTTTATTTTCTCTGTTGGAGTGCTATTACCTCTGTTATTTTACTAACTGCTCTAAGGTTCATAGTATCCATTTTTATCATACTGCACATCAAAGTGAAATAAGAACCTTTTAATAGTGTTCTTCCATTTCTTCCCTCTTGGCCTATATGCATTTGTCATGCATATTTTATATATGCTACAGACCTCAAAACACTGGGTTATTTTCTAAATAATTATCAAAGACATCTAAATGATAATAAAATTATATTTTCTTACATATTTATTATTTCCAATGTTCTTTATTCATTTGTATAGATTCAGACTTTGATCAGGTATAAAATTTTTTCTGCCTAAAGGATATGTTTTAATATTTCTGAGTGTAGGTCTAACACTGAGTTCTTTCAGCTTTTTAAGTTTGTAAAATTTTTTTTTTAAGATTTATTGATTGATTGATTGATTGATACATACATGCATACAAGCACTGGGTACAGTCAGAAGCACGGGAGGGTGAGCGAATTCACCAGAGCCAGAGCGGGGAGCAGAGCAGGCAGAAGGACCGAAGTACACTGCTGAGGGGAGCAGCGGGCGGCAGGAGAGGTCTGCGCGCCATGTGGGACCCTCCTCCGGTGGCCAGGGAGCAGCAGGGGATCGAACCGGCGCTGCAGAGGCTGCGGGCAGCTTCGCAACCCAGCGCTCAACCGCTGCGCCACCGGGGAGGCCCTAAGTTTGTAAAATTCTTTATCCTATCTTTGTTTTTCAACAAACTGAAGAAAATTTTCATGTGGTAATGAATTCTACGAGGAAAGTGATTTTGTTTTTCAGAGCTTTAAAGGTGATGCGCCAATGTCTTCTTGCTTGATATTTCTTTTGCTGACAATAAATCTGCTGTTGCCAGTCTCCTTGTTCTTTTATACATAACATGTCCTTTTTTTCTTGGCTGCTTTAAAGATTTTTCTCTTTATTACTGGTTTTGAGAAATTTGATTATGATGTTCCTTGGCTTAGTTTTCTTCATGTTTCTTTGGGGGGGAAGGATAATGCATTGCATTTTTTAGAGAGTTTATAGTTTTCATCAAGCTTGGAAGGTTTCTAGCCATTATTTCTTCAACTATGTTTTTTCTCTCCCTTTGCCCTGATTCTCTGGAGACTCAAATTACCCATACATTAGCTGCTTGAAATTACTCCACAGTTCAATGTTACTTCTGAAAAATCATTTGATTATTTTTCTGTATGTCATGTTGAACAGTTTAATCTTTTCTTCTGCAGCATCTAATCTGCCATTTATGCCCATCAGTGCATCTTTTACTTCACATATTATAGTTTCCATCTTTAGAAATGTGATTTGGGTAATTTTTACATCTACCATGACTCTACTTAGCTTTGTGAACACACAACATACTGTTGTAGTAACTGTTTTAAAGTTCTTCCTTACTTGTGTTATAATATCTGTGTCAGTTGTGGGTTGGGTTCTGGTGATTAGTCTCCTCATTAATGGTGACATTTTCCTGCCTCCTTGCAAGCCTTGCATTATCGTGTTCTTCTCACCCATACTCATATGTTGAACTCCTCAGGCCCCAGGAATCTCAGAATATGGACTGTATTTCAAGATATGGTCTTTGAAGAGATAATTACATTAAAATTGGTCATTGGAGTCGGCCCTAATCTAATAAGACAAGTGTCCTTGTAAGAAAAAATCTGACACAGACACATACAGAGGGAAGACTGTGTGAGGACACAGGGAAACAACATTCACCTACATGCCAAAGAGAGGAGCCCTAAAAGAAAGCAACCAGGAGATCTTGGTTTCAAACACCTAGTCTTCAGAACTGTGAAAAAATTAACTAACTTCTGTTGCTTAAGTCATTTTCCCTCTTTGCTATGGCAGCCTGAGCAAATTAACAGAACCAGGAATTTTTAATTGGATGCCAGACACTGTGATTTATACTTTTTGGGTGCTGGATATTTTCATATTCTTACAAATATTACTGGATCTTGTTCTAGGTACAGTGAAATACTTGGAAAAGACCAATTCTTTTGAATCTTGCTTTTATGATTTGTCTGGTGGATCTCAAAGCAGTGCTCAATCTAGGGTTAATTATTTCCTGTTACTGAGCATGACATTCCCAAGTGTTCTACCCAACATTGCACAAATTATGGTCTTGCTGGGAACAGGGACTGTTTCATCTAGACCTTTCTAGAAGTTTATTCCCCCTCTTGACAGTCTTGTCATACCAATGTGCTAAGCAGTGCTCTGCTGAATACTTGAGGTAGGTAACCTGCAGTTCTTCAGGTCCCTCTCTGTACCTGTTTTCTCTCTGGCCCTTTGCCCTATAATCTGTAAGCACACTGGTCTCCCTAGATCCTCAGCACCATATTCACATCTCAGGAGCCCACCAGTACCCAGGTGAGTTTCACCTCTCTGTAGGGTAGCAACTCTCTCAAGGCAGTAAGCTGCGGTCATTGTAGGGCTCACCTGTTTACCAGCTCCTGGAGGTCTCTTTATCACCTCGTGTTCAGAGTTTTGAAAACGTTTGCTTCATGAACTTTGTCTATTTCTGTTCTTTCAGTCATTTCAGGGTAAATTCAGTTCCTTTTACTTCATCTTGGTGAAAGCTGAAGTTCTGTATTGCTTTTTAAATGTGTTTATATTTGGCTTACATCAATTCTGCCATTTCTATAACTACTAAAATTGTTAGGGAAGAGTTTCTGGTCTTATCACATTGTATGAATAGATACATTCCATAAGATATAGGTATACAATGTTATAGTATAAAATATATCCACCCCTGTGCCTGTTCCATTTTATTCTCTCAGAATGAACATAGGAATAAAGTCAGGATTCATTCCTAAGACTAATTTGTTGGATTAAATTCTTAGTTTTTAGATGGAAATCTTAACAACAATCTTCAAAGTCTTGTTTGAACACAGTGTTGAGAGTAATTTTACTCACAGAATTGAAAACCTTGAAACCTTAATAAAATGCACAAGAGCAATCTATAAATGTCTCTTTGTTCCCACAGAAGAAAACAAAAAAGCATGAGGATGTTGTGGCAAAGTTGAACAGCTGGATGTCCTACTGTAATGAAAAGGCTTTATTATCCTGGTGGACACAAGAATGTTTTACCACTGACCACTGACTATTTTCAAGTCTTTAAACACCTACCTTGCTGTTTTTCTCTTTAAAGAATTTTAATATCCCTTGAAAGTTTTCTGTGTGTTTACTACTATCTAGTCTGTCTTTCTCTTTCATGAGACTATAGGCTCCAGGAGGTTACTCTTGTGCAACTTTTTATCTACATCCCCTGGCACACAGCAGACCTTCAACAACTATTAGATGAATCAAAGGACAAACATATATGTGCTTTGCCACAGTGTTAATAGTAATCATCAAGAGGAGGTCCACTTTCTCAATGATGTTGAGGCAAGGAAGGCATTGTTATTTCTTTCAATTTTTCATTAAGAAATCTTTATTACTTTTATAATCAGAAAAAATTACAACGAGAACAGAAGGAGAGAGAGAAGGTCCCTCAGGGGTTGCCTTTCACCATGGCATTCGCCACCCTCATGGCGGCTTCTCACTAGGAGATGCCTTCTTTAGTCCCTGCAGAATCTCCCTTGCACTTTCTCTTGAGGCCCTGGGGAGATAGTGGCAGGCTCCCAGCTAGCCCATATTGGTATAACAGTTCCTTTCTTCTGGAACCCTAAGCCAAATATCAAATGTCCTAGAACGACAGTCTTCTTAATTGCCTTCCTGTAAGTTCTGTCATGACATGCCTTGTTATAGTGTACTGTGTCCCCAAACTCAGAGTTTCTTATATCTACAGGCAGCCCTGTAAGCAAGAGATGCACTGTGCGTTACATCTTGTCAAAGAAATGAGACCCTAAAACATGCAATACTCTAAAGACAAATCAGCACCAAAAAATGTGAGCGCAACAAAGGATGAATGTGAATCCAGACTCACCATCTCCAGTCATCCTTGCATTTTGTCTCTACTATAGTCATCATTAAAACAGCTAAATTTAAGAGTTGACAGCTGCCATGCATAAAAACCAAAAAGATCATGGACTCCCTAGAGATAGGTACTATCTTTTTCCATCTTTGCATCCCCAGCACCTAGCACAGCATGTGACCAGCGACAGGAGCTCACTAACTATTTGAGGATTATAAGCTATGGGTACTTGACCCTGACATGGCTACCTTCAAGTAGGAACATAATATTCCAGGATCCAGAATGCACAGGTCAAGGACGAAAGGGAAAGGAGTATCTGCTGTATGCATTATTATGAAGAAGAAAAAAAAAAATACTTGGAAGGTAAAAATCCCATATCTTTTTTTAGGGAACTGAATGATTGCACCAAAATGACTGCCTTCAACTTGGAACACTCTTTCCTTCCCATTATAAACTGTTCAGTCAATACATCTAAACCTTGCCTGGAGATCCCACAAGTCTGAAAAGAATGAAAAATTTGAACTTTCTTTTCTTTACCCTAAAATTGAGGGCAATTTCTTTCAATTTTCAATAACAAACCCTAAATTCTAGCATTCCTGACATTTGCTTATATTCCTTCACTGACACCACTTCCTTGCCTTCATCTTTGCAAAATGAAGAGTCTGAACCTTCTGAAATTACTCAAATTGGTACCAATCTACCCACTCCTTTTACCTTCTCAGCACGTCTCTAGACCTAGCAAAGACAGCACATAGCATTAAGGCAACTAAAGCCCACAAGTAACTTCTCAAGATAAATTCTATTTAGAAACTTGGCTATTTACATATTAGCAAAACCTAAAAGGGAAGAATTCTACATTGGTCCCACATAATCATTCTATCTTGACTTCAGTTCATGCTGTTCTCTTCCCACCTCCACCTCAAACCTAGCTCTAACCCAGCCCATGCTGGGATGTGTGCAGAGCCCTCCCGGTGCTCAGAAGAACAGAACAGGAAGGCTCTGGACTGCTCAGAGCCCACGCGGCGTCCTGAACAGACGAAATGATTGCCCACTCTGGTCATCCATTTGCGATGTTACACATCAGAAGGAAAGAAGAGTCACTGTTATACAACGTGACTATTCCTGTTAATGAGTTTGGCAAATATAGTAAGAAACATCTGATTAGGTCAAATACAGAACCCCAAGACTGGATCTAGGAGGAGAATGAACGAGAAAAATCTTCAGCATCTCCACTGCCCTACCCCCTTGACAGATAACCTTGCTCTTATTTCACAGAAAAAAACAGAACTAGAAGAGAACCTCCAGAACTCCCTACATAAAATCTAAGTACTCACTGTGTGTTCCCAGCACTGCAGGCCCCGCTTCCTGCCTGGGATGCTCCACTTAGCCTTGGGAAACTAAGTTCCAGTGCGTCTAAGAAAACCACAGACACTCCTCCACCAGCCCATAACACACTAGTCTTCTTTCCCCAAATGTTTTATGCCTTGAGTACGGCAAGGAACCCTAACAGCACTGACCGGGAAACTCCTCCCACTCCAGCTACCCCTCACTTTATTCCCTTTAATAGCAAAACTCCTTAAAAAGCTATCTGCATTTCTTCTCTCCACATTACCCTGGAGCCACTCCATCAGCCTCTTCCCCTAACCACTCCAATTAGCCAGCTGCTCTTGTGAACCGCTGATTCTCAAATCAGCAAACCCAAAGACAGATCACACTGTCATCTGCAGCAGGCTTTACATGGCTGCCTCCACCCCGTCCTCCCAATCTTCTCCCAACTCACTCCTTTGAGGTCTCCTTGGCTTGAGAATCTCTCCTCCTCAGCGCCTAACCACTGAGGACACAAGGCCTACCTCTCTGACAGTACTTTCCACCAACCCTGCCATGACTCCCAACACCATTTGCAGGATAAGGGTCAGATGTCAGTACTTTCTCGCCTGATGTCCAACTCCTCCTACCGGCTCCACTTGCATGGTTAAAAAAAAAAAAAAAGATCTATTTTTATTTATTTATGCATTCAAGAACTAGGGTGTATACCATAGGTGTGGGGGCGGGGGGTGGGAAGAGGATTCACCAGAGACAGAGTGGGGAGCAGAACAGGCAGATCTACTGAAATACATCACTGAAGGGAGCAGCAGACGAGACAGGAGAGGTCTGCTGCACCATGTGGGTCAGCTCCCTAGCAGGGGATGGAACACATGCTGCAGTGGCTGGCAATAGCTTGACAGCGCTAAGAATTTAATCCCTGCACCACCAAGGAGGTTCCCTCTTGCATATTTAGTAGGTACCTTGATATGGCCCTAACCTAATTCACGCCCTCAAAGCACTTACTCTTCCCATAATTGCCCACCTCAGCACAAGACAGTGCCATTCTTCTGGATGCCCAGAGGAAAACAGGAGAGTCCTCTTTGACTCTCCTCACTCTTATACATTCTGTCAGCAAATTTTGTTGACATCTACTTCAAAACAGATCCAGGTAAAAAAACAAACAAGGATGTAAAATAATGATACATCATTAATTAAAAAAAAACCCAGATCCAACACAGCACTTCTCACTTCCACAGCTATGACAGTCTTAGCCCCCATTATCTGCTGCCTACAGAACTCCTAATGATTCCTCTGCTGCCCCCACCCTCCAGTCTATCCTTATGCAATAGTCAGAGTGACACGACAACACACATCACATCAAGCCATTACTCTAAAAACAGCCAGTGCCTTCCATTCAAACATCCCCTATGAGAAAGACCTCCTGCCTGCCACCCAAACTGTGCAAACACCATAGCAGTTCCTTACTTGCCCTATTTTTCCCCAAAGCAGCGTGCACTTAATTCATTTGTTATTTCCTCCCCCACAGATTATAAAGGCCCCAAGATGTGACCCACATCCATTCCTGCAACCTCAGCACTTAGAAGAGTTATTGTATATAACAGGTACTCCGTTACTACTAAATGAACAACTAAAAAAACTGTTGAAGGATCAAACAGTATAGTTATAAGTTTTCTATTACCACCAACTGTGTTCATTCATCCTGATGACATGTGTATGCACGACAACTGGCTAAGAAGAGGAGCAAATTCTTCTTGACCTATGTTAACAGCTTTCCCAATATGGAAGATATTTTTATCCCTGCATCACAGATGAAAAACAGACTCAAAAAGTTTAATAACTTGCCTCAAGATACAATTCCTGAAAACATACTATGTAAATTTTCCTCTAAAATATCAAATATTACAATGGGGACCAAACTTAGCTTCTGCTAACTGAACATTTCAGTCAAGGCTTCCTGGCTAATGTTCTTCCCTGTGTCAACCCCTCTGTCCTCACTGCCATGCGGTCGCTGGCCCTCAGTTGAGAATGAGACAAATGACTTAGCCACTCTCTAAGTTCCCTGGCAAAGTGCTAACCCATAGACACCAGAGTTCTGTGGCACATCCCTGAGTGTTGACTTAATTTGTCGGTTTTCAAGATCATATTATACTCAAATTTTTCCTGTAGACTGCATTTTGGAAAGAGAAGTTATCTAATGGAAGGGACAGAAGGGTCACAAGTTTGGAAAAGTACCCTGTTCTCCAGGACTGATAACAGACTCATTTCTATAGCTCTTTCCATGGCTACCACCATGATAGTTTTCAGGAAGTTTCAATCTAACTAAAAACATCTCCCACACTTGAGCAGTATCTTCCCAACTTTACTGTAGAAGAAAGACAGTCCCTTGAGAAGGTAACTACATGCTGACTAAAAGCAAGTGGGGAGCAAGCAGAAACAGAAGTCTTGCCACAGACAGAGACACCAGTGAAGTGCCAAATCCCAGGGTCCTGCAACCAGGGCTGCAGTGTGGCCTTGATAAGATAAACCACAACCAGGAAGAGATGGATCCAGCCAGGGGCTAGGCACCATAAAGCTACCCCCTTGCTTGTCACAGTCCAAGTACACACTGTACTCTGGGAGAGTAACAAGAAAGAGGGGTGGAAAAAAAGCAGACTTTGACGAAAAAGCTAGCTCAGAACGTGCTCTCATCTTGTCACTGCGTGAAGAAAGAATGAAGAGGTATCACATAGAATTGCTTATAGGGTGAACTTAAGAGTTACCGTCAGGAAGGCTGATGTTAAAAAACACAGATGTTAACCTCAGCCACCCCCCTTTCTGGGTCATGGTGAAGTCATTAGCAGCCCTGGATGAAGCCATTCCTTCAAGTGAGACTGTGAAGAAAATGAAAAAGGCACTTGACTTGGGGGAAAAAAAATACCTTAAAGAACACAAAAGGCCCTCAAAATCCTTTATTTGCTGAGAACATACCAGTCATTGTGCAAAACAAAACTGTTACCTACTCTTTCCTCCCATGAAGCGTGGGGTCTACATACAAGTTAGATGGTTACAAGTGACCATTTAATCTAGAAATTTTAAAAAACCTTCAAAAATTGTTGTTTTTATCTAAATTAATTGCCAAATTTTAAAAAGAGATGGCACACAGAGCACTACTGTTCTGCAGAGAGTGGAGGATCCTCCCACCCTGGAACCACATTCCTGCCAGCAGGATAGGGTGTAGTAGCTGCTGCCCCCTTCAGATGGAACACGTTCTCTCCATTCTCCACAGTCCTCAGTGTCATCCTGGTCTCCAAGAATTAACAAACAATTTTCTTTGGAAAAAAAATATTTTTCTTTTTAAAAAATTCACTTTAATGTATATCTTAGATATATAAACATATATATGTATACATATACGTATATGTTAGGTAACAAAATAAGGAAATAACCAAGGCTACATAGGAAAAAGTTAGATACTGGTCCCAGGAAGAACAAATCCAAGAAACTATAATAGTGATCAAAGAACTAACTATATTCTAATAAAAAGCACCATGTTTAGGGCCTCACTGGTGGCACAGGGGTGAAAGACAGAGCTGTCAAGCTATGGGCAGCCAGTGAGCTGCCCACATGGTGCAGCAGGCCTCTCCTGTCTTGTCCGCCGCTCCCCTCCGCAGTGTACTTCTGTCAATCTGCCTGTTCTGTTTCCCACTCTGTCTCTGGTGAATCCTCTCACTCCCCACATCTCTGGCCTGTACCCCAGCTCTTGTATGCCTAAATAAATTGGCCTGTACCCCAGCTCTTGTATGCCTAAATAAATTGGCCTGTACCCCAGCTCTTGTATGCCTAAATAAATATTTTAAAAAAAAAAAAAAACAGCAAAAGAAAGAATATGTACTATAAGGAAGTATCCTATTTTCAACAAAAAAGATAAAGTAACTAGGAATAAACAAGAAATGTACAAGATTTTAAAACAAGCCATTTCTGAAACAACTGGAGAAACTGTTTATGTAGATTAAATATTAAGTAGTATTAAATAGGTCATTGCTAATTTTGAAAAATAGTAAAAATATTGGGATTACATATAACATGTATTTCAAAAATTTCTTACTTGTTCAAGATATATTGTGAAATATTTATGAATGAAATCTTTTAGAGGGGAAGGGAAATAGATGATTCAAAATCAGAAAACAGAAAGCAGCACAGTGATGGACACATGGAGGTTCATCATCTTGTCTTCTCTCCTTTTATATGTTTTAAATGTGCACAAAAGAAAGATAAAAGAAATGTCTGGGAAGACCCAAACCATGAAAGACTGTGAAAAACTTAAGTAATGCCAAAGATACATAACAGGTTTAGAAAACACGCCCAAAAAGCCACCTATCCTAAACCTACAAATGCTAACTAAGACTACAAATCAGACATGGTCTTTTTTTCATCAATCAAGTAGTAATAAGGGGGAAGAAGGCATAACTGCTAGAGGATCAATTACTACAAATTGGAGGACACTTTGGCTTTACCTTTCGAAGTTATAAACACACACCCATTGGCCCAGCAATTCCACATCTAGGAATTTATCCTAGACATTCATTGAGCAAATATCTTTCTACCATTCACTATGTGCCAGGAACTGGAAATAGAGAGGTGGTGAAAACAATGTTCTTGCTCTCATAGCACTTCCATTCTAGTGGGGAAGGAGATAACTCATAAAGCAAGTCAAACCCGACCATTACAAGGTCAGGTAAGGGATAAGCATATGAAATAAAAATTATAAGGGGGACCTCCCTCGTGGCACAAGGGGTTAAGTCTCAGCACTATGAAGCTATCCGCAGCCACTGCAGCCATGAGCTGGAACCCTGGCCAGGTTGCTAACCCAGGACACAGCAGAGCCACTACTCCCCTCAGCAGTGTATTTCAGTAGATCCGCCTGTTCTGCTTCCCACACTGTCTCTGGTGAATTCTCATCCCTCCCCTCCACACACACACCTCTGGCCTACACCCCAGCTCTTATATGCATAAATAAATAAATCTTTAAAAAGAAAGAAAGTGACAGTTGAGCAGGGGCAAGATTGACGAAAAGAGCAAAGCAGGAGAATGCTCAGAGGAACAATCCAGGCAACAGACCAGCAGATAACACACACAAATCTGACCTTTCCAACCTCTGCTTTTCTTTTTATTCCCCTAGCAGACTTTTATTTATCCAAAGGATATGAGCACCACTTGGATGTCTCTATTTCCTGATTAAAAACTAAAAATTAATCAGATCCCCTCAACACAGTTCACCTTAAAAAAAAAAAAAAAGGATTTATTCATTCATGCATACAAGAACTGGGGTACAGGCCAAGGGTGTGGGGGGTGAGAGGATTCACCAGAGACAGAGTGGGGAACAGAACAGGCAGACTGACTGTGCATATAACAATCTGATTTTTACAAAGGAAAAATTTCCCAACCTAAGTATTATGCCAAGTCTCTTAATAAAACTGCATTAAAGCCAATCAAAAAATTTTAATATAGATAAACCATACCACAGGATAAAAGGTTAATTTCACAAAAGATAATGATCAGTTGTGCTTTATACAAAAATAAAAACATTGTCAGTCCCTGCCCTTCTGGTGGGATTGGGAACCACTACAGTTTAATTTCATGACCTTTTAAGCAAAGAAGTTGAAATTTTGATGGGACTATTTGAATATTGTCATTTAAATTTTTATTTACCTAAATAGCCACATTTATAATTTCATGGCCTTTTAGGCAATGAAGCTAATAATTATCTGGAGGTATTATCTGGATAAATAGTTTACACTGAAAGGCTAGCATCAATGACTCTGCCACAACACCTGAAAACATTACATACCAATTTTTTCAACCACCATGAAATGTCACAACTTCAAAACTGCCAGGAAGATATGTTCCACGAACAGTCAAATAAATAAGGAACTAGCATATGGGGGGAGAAATTTGTCCCTGTGAAATATG
Source organism: Talpa europaea (assembly GCF_964194135.1). Classification (NCBI taxonomy): domain Eukaryota; kingdom Metazoa; phylum Chordata; class Mammalia; order Eulipotyphla; family Talpidae; genus Talpa; species Talpa europaea. The sequence goes on from NC_140078.1 coordinate 40,565,056, forward strand.
CTCCTATCTCAATTTTGAAATCAGCTTTACATAAACGCATTCATTTTCTACCCAAAAGCAGAAAGCAAATAATCAAAGGACTTCTCACGGAGATTCCCAGGATGACAACTCAAGTGGACAGATTTCAAGCACCACGAGTCACCTGCGCAGAGAACGTCAGGTTTCTCATCAACATCTGAGGAAGCGATGCAGCCATCCCTTCCCGTGGACCAGCAGACCTTTTAACCTTCTCGAAAAGGTTCTGCAGTTCTGAGCGGAGAATGCCACTTCTGACAAGCGGCGACCCGCGAAGAATTCCGAAGTGAGAAACCAGATATCTGTAAGCTTTCGCACAGGCCAAGCCACTTACCACCAGCGCTCGGTTTCGAGTCCAATACAGAGAAGGAGATCGAGGGGACCTCAACGTTCTCAGGGTCCGGCGCCCGCTCTCTGGCATCTCACCTCTAAAGGACCGGGCGTCCGGAGGCCTCTTCCCCAGGGACGCCCCCTCCACACCCCCTACTCCACGGCTCCCGGCGGCGATTTCCTCGCCGCTCCAAAACCCCCGGAGAGACGCTCTTCTGAAGGGCTCCCCAGTAGCCCCCCTGTGAAAGGGTAAGGGTGTGGGGTCGGGTTCCGAGCGCGGGGTGAACGGGTTGGGGGGAAGGGGCAGGAGGCGGTGAGGACGCGGAGGTCCAGAAGGACACCACGGGGATGAGCGGGCAGAACCCCGCGGCGGGCACGGCGGGGAGGGGCTCGCCCTGCCTGCGGGCCGCACTGGCGGGCCAGGGGCGAGGCAGGCGTCTGGAGAAGGTCGGAAGAGGTCAAGCCGGGGATGGAGGGCAGGTGTGGGGCGCTCAGCAGGCGAGTAACTCACGGAGGGAGTAAGAGGGTTTAGGGACAGCGCGGGGGCCGCACCTGCCCGCCAGGTAAGGGTCCCCCCCCCAACCCTGCGCCGCGCCTCACCTGCCCAGCGCCCGCTTCATGCCCGCGTCGGCGGCGCAGCGCGGCTCCGCCGGTCCCTTGCCCGCCAGGCGCAGATTCTGCTTCAGGCGGCAGTCGGCGTCCAGCGCCGCGGCGGCCGAGCCGGAGGAGGACGAGCCCGAGGCGGCGCAGCGCTCATGCTCCAAAGCGACGGGCTCGGTCCGCTTCCTCATCCCGCGGCCAACACGGCCGGCAGCCGACGGCGCCTGCTGGCCTTGCCCACCCGCCCTCGCCTCTGTCGCCGCGGCTCGGAGCTGCCGCCGCGGAGCTCACCCCAGCTTCACATCCCAGCCCCAGGCCTCCGCGCTCGGCTGGAGCTACTGACCGGCGCCGGGGGCCCGGTCGGCCGCGCCGGCCAATCAGCGCCGGGCTCAGGCTGACCCCGCCCCCCCGGGCTTCCTCCTCCCTGGTTCCCCAGGGGGTGCGCCCAGCATCCCCGGCGCCGACCCGCGGCCATCTTGGAGGAGGGCGAGTGAAGCCCAGACGCGCGTTCTTGGCCGGGCAGGGCGAACTGGCCAAGTCTCGCTGCTCTTGGGATCGAGGGTCTGTGTTGATGGTGGGGGTGGCCATCACCTAGGTGGTCAGCGGCGTGGGCCAAAGCACGCAGATCCGTGCCCCACAATAAGGACGGACGCAAGGCAGAAAGGGGCTAGCCAACGAGCTACAGCCGGAGCTGAAAGCTTGTTCCCTGCGCATCCCCCCCAGGCTTCCTGACTTTCCCCTAACACTGGAATCTCGATTTGGATAAGGCCCCGGAAATGATCTTATAAAAGGTTTATAAGGACAAAAGGGAAAACATAACAAATTACAGTTCTCTTTTTTTACTTTAAAAAGATGCTTTCGGGTAGTTTATTTTGAAACACAAATGCATAGATGTTTTTACTTTGGGGGTGAACATATGTAAATTGAGCTGCTTAAATACTTCTTAAAAACCTGTAGTAGATTCTAGATTTTTATAAAGCAATCAAAATTATTTGATGGGGGAAGAATAGTTTTCAGAGATAAATTCACCCTTGTGAAACATTAAGTACTGATTCAATCCATCCCATTAAAAGAGAAAAAAGAGTAGTTTCACAAATTGGGTTTTATAGCTTTGACTTTCTTGAATGTGGTGTTTTGTTTTTATGATCTAAAATCAAGAGATTTGCTTACTTATTTAAAGTAATTTTTAATTTCAACATTTGTGTCAGGAAAACAGGAATTTGTAATTTAGGATAAAATATAAGTACCTTTAAAAATACAGTGGTTCATTATATTACTACAGCTTTGTAATATTTCAAAGCTGCAAAAGAATTTCATTCACCATATTACTAAATAGAACACCCAACATTTATATTTCTGTGGGTATCTCCAAATAACACTTTTAAAAATTTTTTTTGCTTGTTGATGCATTTTATTTTAGAATTACAAAAGCACTTTGCATTAGTTTTCTGCAAATTCCTGTGAAAAAAACTTGATAGTGTCCAAAGTCAGAAATTGCCAAACAGAAACCAATGAAGCACCAAAGTAGTAATTAGTGAAATTTGTGCACACATCCAGAAGACAATTTGCAAACAAAATGGAGTGAGACTGAGGAATATATTGCTATACAGCAGCTTCTACAGACAAAAAGTTGCACTATGTATTTTTCACAGTAATTGGTTATAATATTGTGTGTTTTAAATAATGGAAAAATTTGTCAGTAGCTACCTCACATCAACGTTAGAAAACAATTCAAGTTTTCCTTATAGTTTCAATGGCATAAACAAATAATGAGGTGAAGTTAGTTTCACGTAATAACCTTGTTTAGGTTTTGTTTGTTTTGATGAGAAAATATGTTATTGAGCAAATGAATATAATAAAGCTTCCAGCAGAACTTCCAGCCCAGGTGCAATGAACATTCCAATGCAGGCATAATTAACAAGTTTGCTTACTTACAGCTCCTTGCCTTTCAAGATTCATGGCCAGGGTCAGAGCACTCTTATCTACAAGGTCAGGCAGCCAACCAGCTGGTCTGTCTCTCCAAGGCCATCCCCAAATGCCTGCATCTTGTCCCTCTTGCCTTACCCCCTTGTCTGGACTTTGCCACAAATGGTTGTGCCTGCTGAAAAATGATGTTATCAATGTAACAGATATGGACACAGTTTTGTATAAAAGGAACCCTTGGCCTTTAAAAGGGTGCTCAGGTCTTATGGGCCTACCCAGGTCTGGGACCTCAAGCATGAATAATAAAGCTTCTCCTGACCTCACCATTCCTGAAGTACTGCTGTTCTTCCTCTGCCTGGGTAAAAGGCTAGAATTTATTTCCACAACATTCTGACTGTTTTAACTGCTCAGGGAGTTTTCGAGACTGCTTTCCGTATTTATTAACAGAAATATATTAGAGAGTAAAATAGAGAGAAAGAAGATGCCTATGTTCCAGGTGTTAAAAAAATAAACATACTATCTTCGCTATTTCTTGTGACTATGTAATTAGTTTTTAAAACAAAGATAAAATACACACAGAAAAAAAAAAGCCAAAATCTTCAGATCATATTATATAATACTCCAAGAAGCATCCATGAACTATAGGAAGAAAAATATCAAATTGCAAAATCTTTCAGGGAGTTCATTATTTGTGGGACAGAATACAGAAACAAACCCTAAGTTTTTCCTCTAAATGTGGAAGTATGGATATGAGATCTGTTATTCAAGTGATAAGATGAAACTTCTCCCAATTCATAGTTCAGAAAAATACCAGTTTGTTGAGTGTTTATTCTATCTAGTGCAGTGCAGGTGCCAAAGTAGAGTTGGATTCACCAGTATCCTTATTTTGGGGATGATGAAGTCATAGTGTTTCTGGGAAAAGATTCATTATAGACACCATTGCTTTTTATTTCTACCTGCCAATAATACCTGCCAGAATCAAATCCCACAAAACACAGGACAGCAGGAAAAAATTGAAATTCTTGAGTCTGAGAGAAGTTTGCTTTTGTCTTTCCTAATGTCACAGTTTTTCCACCTTCTGAAAAAAGTTTGGGGTGTGCAATTTCAATATCTAGTGTCCAGATTGACAAATAATCTCACCATTTTCCATAGGCTGCAATACTGTTCAAGAAACGCAATACATTTTTGTTGTTGAATTCATATGAAAACAGTGTTAGAGTGCTTGGGTTTTCATACCTGTTGTAGATACTTTCAGTGTTTGTGAATAAATCCAGTTCAGACTGTGCCCATTATCTCAATAAAAGCTTTCTCCGTGTATGTGTACTGAGAATTCTACTTTGTTTTCATTCAGTTTTTTTTCAACTCGAGTAATTGTAGTTTATTTTCCTCTTTCTAAGGAAATTCTTACTTTGTTCAATATCAGAATATAATTCATTCTTCTGATTCCCTACCTTCAAAGTCAAGTGACTTGACTTTTAAATTGGCATTTCATGCCTCTTTTCAAAGTCTTCAGCCTGCTTCCTCAGGACTCAGTGTAACTTTTGAACTTCCTTCCTGTGACTATCTGCAGTGGGTTCAGTGGGCATTAGTGCTGATCCTGGTGGTGGGAGGAAACCCTGTTCTGGGAGCAGAGTGTTCCAGGTCCTCTCAGAAATGGCCAAGACCTGATTATGCTTCTCATACAGGGGTTTCTCTTCCTGCATTTGTTCCCTTTCATGGGAAGATGATTATCAATGTCAGTCATGTGACATAATTGTGTGTTCCTCTTGATGTTCCTGTCAGAGGTGTGGTGGGGGCAGAAGGGAAAGGGTAAGACATCCTCTAGATCGTCCCAGCACTGGTGAATGCAGGAGCCACAGGAATTGTGGCCACATTCGAGTCACTGGGTCTCTCAGTAAACCAGGCAAAATAGGCAGTGTCTCTGCTCGGAGCTGTGCTAGGAAAGCAGCTAAGGTCATTGTCAGGGTGATGGCCATCTCAGAAACTCCACTAGAAAGGTCTGGTTCTCCAACAGCTGTTGGTTCCTCTGTCCTTACTCTCTTTCCTTACCAGCAGATCCTAGGAAGCCACTGTTCCTTCCTGTACTTCTTTATTCTCTTCAGTTCCAGAGAAAGGTACCATGAGGATCCACCAAGCAGACATGTCCCTGGAACATCTTTTGCCTTTGGTATCACTCAAATTGTAGCACAGCTATGGAGTCCTATTGGCCAAGAGAGTGTCATAACCCTTATTACCAAGTAGTTCCTGTGCTGCTTACCTCCATTGGTTGCTCCGAATGTGATTTTGGAATTTATTTTTTTTATGCATACAAGAGCTGGGGTACAGGCCAGAGATACAGGGGGTGAGAGGATTCACCAGAGACAGAGCAGGAAGCAGAACAGGTAGACTGACTGAAACACACTGCTGAGGGGAGCAGCAGGCGAGACAGGAAAGGTCTGCTTCGCCATGTGGGTTGCTTCCTAGCAGGCCAGGGATCAAAATCATGCTGCAGAGGCTGAGGATTGCTTCATAGTGCAGTGCTTAAACCTTTGTGCCACCAGGGAGGTCCTGATTTCGGAATTTAAAGGGTGAGTTCTTTAAAGTGTTATAATAGCACTTATTAGAAAATGGGAATCCAGAAACTAATGTATAAAAAAGATTTTGACCCTATCACTCACAAGATCATCTTTAGTAGAAAAACAAGGAAGGAAGGGCTGTAGAGAAGAGAGAAATGTTGAGTATTGAGTTTCTCTGAATGGCCATATAGTTCTCAACTATTGATCCACACTGAATTTCTGAGTGGTATTAGCCAAGCTTTATTTGTATTCTAGTCTACAAACAATAATCCTTTAGACCTCAAGATCCTCTGCCCAGTGGTTTACTCACCCTCTCCAATATCCTACAGCATCTAAATTTACTACTTTCAAATATTGGTTCTATTTTCTTTTTTCTTTAAAGATTTATTTATTTATTTATACAAGCACTGGGTACAGTGAGAAGCGCGGGAGGGTGAGAGAATTCACCAGAGCCAGAATGGGGAACAGAAGAGGCAGACCGATAAAATACACTGCTGAGGGGAGCAGCGGCTGTGGCAGGAGAGGTCTGTGGTGCCTTGTGGGACCCTTGCCCGTGGCCGGGGATCAAACCAGCATTGCAGAGGTTGCGGGCAGCTTCGCAGCCCAGCACTCAACCACTGCGCCACCAGGGGAGGCCCCTCAAATATTGGTGCTTAACCCTTATCCCCAACTTCATCCATAACCTTCCCTACCTCAAGAATGGCAATGTCATCCTTGCATTTTCTCAGGTTAAAACCCTGGGATCATCCTTGCTTTCTCTTAAACTACTGCAAGTCTCTCACCAAGCCTTGTCAGCATGCTCTTTAAATTCAACCCAGGAGCCAACCACTTCTCTCTAGTCCACTATTTACAACGTGGACCAAAATGCCATCTCCCTCAATTACATTATTTTAATAGCTGAAGTGGTCTCCATCTTTGACCTACTTGTCTACTTTGCTCAAAGGTCTTTTGAAAATCTAAGCCCAGTATGCTCAAAAAACACTTTAATAGGTCCTAATCTCATTCAAAATAAAAGCAAAAGCTTACGAAAGGAACTACAGGGCCCTACCTGACATGGTTCCTAGTCCTAACTCTGATCTCAACCACCTTCTCTCTCATCCTGCACCTGCATCATTGCTTCTTTGCTGATGCAATGGCCCTGGGGAGGGGTGGCATGTGTGCCTTTCACCCACACCCCTCCTTGGAGTCTTTACACTTGCATTCCTGATGCCTGCTGGACCGGAAATCTCCATAGTCACAAAACCTACTCTCTTCCCTCTTGAGGTCTGCACCTTCTCTGACACTGACTCAAACCCTGTCACCCTCACTCTGTTCCCCTTGCTTGGGTTAGTCATCTTAGCATTTTTCACAAGATATTGGTCATCAGTATATCTGTATCTGTGCATTGCTCTTTTTCCACACAGGAATGTGGACTCTAACAGCAAGGACTTTGTTCACTGTTTTATCTTCAGTATCTCCAACAATGCCCAATGTGTGATAGGTTCTTGATAAATATTTGCTGAAGGAAGGACTGAATTATCACAATACCTCAGAAGTGGTGATGGAATCTTAGAGTAGAAAATTGAGGATAGAAGTTATCGTAAGGTCAAAATCTAGTGGTGGGGGTAGGGATCATTAAACCAGCTATGGAAGTTTCCAGGAATCAGATGCAGGGTCAGAAAGGATTATCAGTATTTGCAGAAACCAATCCAACCCAACCTGACCTGACCTCAAAGCAATAAAATTACACCAAGGAAATGAATCCTCCCAAAGAACACTATATAAGTCTACCCCTTGTTCTGGCAAAATGCAGGTCTTGCCCCATGACTGCCCACCTGCATCTATGCAGGCATCTCTTTTTCCTAATAATCTACCCTTTGAAAATGTAGCCTTTACTTGTTTTTGTCTATGCAAATATCTTTTGCCTTAATAAACTCACTGAGTGCCACTGAATGGGAAACTCGCAGAAATCTTTCTCAGAAGGAACCCAAAAAACCACTATGGAACCCCAACAGTGGGTATTATTTTTGCCCATTGTACAGAGAAGGAAATGAATCAGGAATATTAAGGGACTTTGCCTCTGCTCTGGATTATGAAAGTTTTATGGCAAAGGAAGGTTGTGGCTGCTGTTGATCTTTGGATTACAATCCTACAGCATGGTCCACTATTGAACTGTGCATTTAATAATACATTTTAATAACAAATGAAATATTTAACATAAAATCTTTGGTAATAAAATTTAGCTAAATTAAAAAAAGTGAAAACCCTATATTTTCCCAAATATAAAATTTATTAATTAATGCCTCAAAAGAAAATATAACATGGTGAAATATTTAAAGGACACCACTATTCACCAAGGATTTATGATTTACCAATTACATATACTATGGCTTAAAAAAAAATGAAAATTTTGGGGACTCCCTGGTGGTGCAAGGGGTTAAGACTCTGGCTATGAAGCTATCCGCAGCCACTGAAGCACGAGTTCGATCCCTGGCTGGCCAGGGAGGAGTCCCAGATGGTGCAGCCGACCTCTCCTGACTCATCCATTGCTCGCCTCAGCAGTGTATTTCAGTTGATCTGCCTGTTCTGTTCCCCACTCTGTCTCTGGTAAATCCTTGCACCCCCGCCCCTTGCACTTCTGGCCTGTACCCCAGCTCTTGTATGCATAAATAAATAAATCTTTAAAAAAATGAAATTTTGAAACAATTTATAAACTCAATATACCAAAGACTGTATACATCTCTATATTGCACTTTTTTATGTACAAGAATAAAACAGGAAGTCTAGTGCATTGCATATACTAAGAACAGCACAAATTTGTTACAATTTAACTTAACACAGAAGTTGATGTATTAAAGATGTAGAAACCTAACAAATGCATGTAGAGAATTCTCAGGCTGTATTAACAAACTAAGGATATCACTATTTACCTCACTTCTTGAAAAGTTTTAGACTGGTTGTTTATTAATAACATTTAGCTCAATTATTCCTTACTGCAAAGCTGAAAAGGAAATGTCAGTCAATATAAGAATAGTATTCAGAAGTCATTCTCATGACCATTTCTCAGATCACACATTGACTGTATCTATATTTGCAAAAGAGGAACACAACTTCTCAAGCAGCTAGAGTAAATCTAAACAATATCTTAAAAAACATTGCTTTTTACAAAAATAGCCAAATAAAAGAAATTGTTTCTACAGCAGTGATTTCTACTTTTGATTCTCTATTGTTGTGAAAATTTCCATAATCATGTGAAATTCACATAGGAATATGTGAATTTGTTTTATTAGGGCATTCCCCATGTAGGCCAGTGTTCTCAAATGACTTTAAAATCAAAGGTGGTAATGTATAGTTGAAAGTGGAAAGCTTAGGGGCCTCCCTGGTGGCGCAAGCTGTTAAGCACTGCACTACAAAGCAATCCCCGCCTCTGCAGCACCAGTTCTATCCCCGGCTGGCCAAGAGCAACACACATAGTGAGGCAGACCTCTCCTGTCTCGCCCGCTGCTCCCCTCAGCAGTGTGTTTCAGTCAGTCTGCCTGTTCTGTGCCCCACTCTGTCTCTGGTGAATCCTCTCACCCCCTGCATCTCTGGCCTGTACCCCAGCTCTTGTATAAATAAATCTTTAAAAAAGATAAATAAATAAATAAATCTTAAAAAAAAAGAAAGTGGAAATCTTAAATGCAGAGACTGTCACTTTACGAGCTGTGTGACAAGTTATCTAACTTCTCTGTTTCATCATCAGTACCAGGAATCTTTTTATTTTTTGTTTGTTATTACCATGAATGTTAACCACCTTTAGGAGCAATAATGATAATTAAATGAAACAAATATCACAGTCCATACCACACAGGAGATACCCAATGAAAGCTGATTGCCCTTTATTATCAAACAAACAAAAAAACCCACATTGCAACATTAAACAAAATTAAATGCTGCATCAAAACATAATGCACACCAAGTTTCTGGGCCTTCTCCAGGGTGTCTCAGCTTTGAAAATGAATAAAATGGAAAAAGGAAGTCAGGGCATGCATTTACCCTGAGCTATACTCCTGCAGCTGCCTGGTTAGCCGCCTGGGAACTCAAAAGTCCACTCGAGCTGAACTTGGTCAGAGCAGCATAGTTCCTGAGGAAGAGTAAGGTGCTAATTAAACTGAAGAAAATAAAGAAGGTGAGAACATTTCACCGGACACAGAGGATACACACCTTGAAGAAACTACAGAAAGCCAACAAAATGGTGAAGAAGGCATGTCTACTCCTGAGGACAAGGAGAGCGGGCAGGAGCAGGTGGACAGTATGGCAGAGGAAGGGACCAGTGATAACACTGGCTTGGAGATAACAATGTGACAGTGGAGGAGCCACCAATACATCCCATTCCAAAAAGTGAGAAAAAAAAAATAAATGGAACCCTGTTTTATGTGTTTGAAGTATTTTGTAAAATGAAGCAATGACTTTTGTGTTCTAATGGTGTTATGTGGTTTGTGTATTAATGTTTTTCTTGTCCATATCACACAACCAAAGGCTTTTGGATCATTCAGCAACATAAACTAAATGACATAGTCACCTTTAATGCTATAGAATCTACTCTTTTCGAATGCTTCCTACAACTAACTTGGTTGGGTGCTTACCAAAGCCATAGCTGAAACCTTCCCAGTCCCAGCAACGGCTTCCTGAAAGCTCCCCTTCCTGTTTACTTCCACAAAGAGTATATCTTGAAAACATAATCATATATGAGTATGTATTTGTACACTTACCCTTTAATTTTCATCAATGTTAGATACCAAGAGCTGTGTGTACCTGGAACTACACTTGGATTGTATTGTTCCAGAAATAATCTCCACAGTTAGTCACTAGTTTATGAAGTCATCACAGTGAACATACACATACACATTCTCTGTGCTGCTTTTATTAGAATTATTATTGGGTATGTTCTGGTAAATTCATCCTTATTGTACAGGAACAAAATTCCTTTTTTTAATATTAATTTTTTACATCATTGTTCATTTTTAAACAATATTTGCTTCCCCCCACCCCCTCAGGTGTAGTCCCTATAGAGTTTCCTTTGACTATGCACCCGTGCACCATCACCTCAGACCCCTGTGCTCCTCCCTCCCTCCCTCAGATCTCTCTCCCTCCTCCTCCCCTGCAGTATGTCTCTGAATTATAATTGTCCGTTTTTGCTTTGTTGTGTTTGGTACTGTTATTTTTTTTTACATTGATGTCTTATTTGGTTCCCCTATATTCCTGCTATAAGTGAAACCATCCGATATTTTTCTTTTCACTTCTGGCTTATTTCACTGAACATAATTTCTTCTAGCTCCATCCATGTTGCTGCGAATGGCATGAGTTTATCTTTTTTGATTGCTGAATAATATTCCATTGTGTATATGTACCACATCTTCTTGATCCTGTCCTCTATTTTTGGGCATTTGGGTTGCCTCCAGGTTTTACCTATTGTAAATAGTGCTGCAATAAACATAGGTGTACAGGTGTTCTTTTGAATCAATGTAAAAAATTCCGTTTTTTAACCAAGTTTTTCAAAGACAGAATAGATGACAGAGTTTAAGGGATAAAATATCCTTGCAATGGACTAGACAACTTCAAAACAGCCCATTCCAGAAGATAAAACAGCTGGGATTTATGCTTATCCACTTGAAATTCTTTTACATTTTTCAAAACATTCAAAACCTCAAGGCTCAGGATTCCTTAGTTCAGAGACTACCTTTATGATAAACTCTTACTTGGAGACTAGAAGCAAGAGAGTATGTGACACATATGCTTCCCAAAATTAGAATAGATTTTCATTGAATAGAGGCATATGTCATGGTATGTTTCTTAAAGTTGCAAGTGTAATAAAAAAAGGAAAAAAAAAAAAAGAAGAAAGAAAGAGCGCAACCAGCCAAAGACTGTCACCATGACCCGCCTTCCCTTCCCTAGACAGCGGGGCCTCCCCAGGGAGAGACCGCCCCCTCCCCGCCCTCCTGTGGTGCGGCCGCCCCGTAAGTCAAGTGTCCCTTCACCGCCGCCGTAGGCCGCGAGGCTCACAGCGCGTTCCTATTGGCTGGGCGCGTTTGGCGCCAAAGCGCGGAGCCGGGGGCGAGAACCTGAGCTGTGAGGCGAGAGCCATTAGAGCCCAGAGGCCGGCGACCGTTTGGCTTGAGAGCGGGCGGTTGACAAAACCGCGGGACCGGGGTGTTTCCACCATGTTCTGCGAAAAGGCCATGGAGCTGATCCGCGAGCTGCACCGCGCGCCCGAAGGGCAGCTGCCCGCCTTTAATGTAAGGGGGCGGGCGCGGCGCGGGCGGGGGAGGCGCCTGGGCGGGTCGTGGGCGCGGTCGAGGGCGCTTGGAGGCGGGGCCTGGCTCGGCCGCCCGCCTGGGGCTCTTCCTCGTGTGTTCGCTGCAGAGTTTGCTTTTCACTTGCTTGGGATACAAAGTTGGGATCCAAAGTTTTGGAGCTGGGCGAGACAAAGTATGGGAAAATAAAAAAAAAGTCATTCATGTTTGTATCTGCCAGTGATTTGGTGCATTCCCTTATCTTTTCCGTGAATTTTTTTCTCATGTACAGCTCTGTTCTTTTGTTCAATCATTTGTTGGTTGCCTGATCGTCTAGCATTTGTTGCACACTCAGGCAGCGAGGGGTGGTGATTCAAAGATAGGCCCATGGAGCCAGACTGGGATTCTGGTCCGTCTTAAATTATAGTTTATTTATATTTTTACTATTTAAGTTTATTCCTGTTGACCCTGATGAGATCATTTACAATGTTATCATTCTGACAGATACTGCAATAATAGTCTAATTAGGTGCTACTGAACCCAAATTGTGTTAGAACACTTCCCTAACTGTTCTTCTCTGCCTTCATAACCTCCACAATCCCTGTGGAATACTTTAAGGGCTACACTACTAGAACACAATGAGCATGAAGTTATTGGCAATAAGATTTAAAATGAATGTACTCATTTATGCATTAATTTATCCTAAGTGATCAAAACAATAACAGCCAGAATCCAGATACATTCTTTGTCTTACCCCATTACTTGTTTTATTGCTTGCTCATGAATAGAATGAATTAACTATTTAAACTAGGTATTTGCAAAACCCTGCATCTTTACATTTTTTTTTACTAGTTCATGTTTCTCTAGTTATGTCCCCATACATAACTTTGTTCAGCTCTTTTTTTTTTTAAAGATTTATTTATTTTATTTATACAAGCACAGGGTACAGTCAGAAGCGAGGGAGGGTGAGAGAATTCACCAGAGCCAGAGCCAGAGCCAGGAGCAGAGAGGCAGAAGGACCAAAGTACACTGCTGAGGGGAGGGAGCAGCGGGCGGCAGGAGAGGTCTGCGCACCGTGTGGGACCCTCCTCCAGTGGCCAGGGAGCAGCCGGGGATCGAACCAGCGCCGCAGAGGCTGCGGGCAGCAACTTTGCAACCCAGAGCTCAACCGCTGCACCAGGGGGGAGGCCCCACCTCTTTTTTTTTAAAATCATGTTTTTTTTTTTTAACCACTATCCCCAACCATTTGACCTGCCCTTCTCCCTCCTTCTTAACCTCAGATGCCATACTTTGTTTATTAATGTCTGCTATTTTTTACAAGTGTTTTGCATTGTTGAGTCATCTACTATGTAGATGCCATTATTTGTGTTTGCCATTCTGACTTGCTTTATTATACATAATTCCCTTGAACTTCCATTTTATGGTAAATGGGCAACATTTCATCTTTTCTTATGACTAATATTCTGTTGTATAGACATTCCACATCTTCATCCAGTTGTTCATCTGTGAGCACTTAATGTTTCTATGCTTTAGCTTTTATGTAGAATGCTGCAATAAACGTTGTACAGCATATAATTTTCAGTTGATAGTTTCATGTTCTTCTGATAGATCACTAAGAGAAGGATTGTTGGTTTACAGTATTTCCATTTTTTGTTTTTTTAAGTTAAATGCAGATTGCTTTTCAAAATGGCTACACCAGGTTATATTAGCATCAAGGGTATAATAGGGCTCTTCTTTCTCTGCATCCTCTCCAACAGTTTTTGCTAGGGATTTTTTTTAACATGTATTATTCTCATAAGTATGAGATGATATCTCATTGTGGTTTTGACCTGCATCTCTCCTACTAAAACAATGATGAAAATTGCCATGTCTGTTGACCTTGAAAAAATTTTGGCTTATCTTGGATATTAACCCCTTTTAAATCTACTTATATTTTGCTGTGTAAATGCTTTCTGATTTGAGGTAATCAAAATTGTTTAATTTTGCTTTTATTTCCTTTGCTTAGGGCTTAAGTCTTCAAAAACATCTTTATCATTGATGTCATGAAACTTATTGCCAATGTTTTCTACTAGATATTTTGTTTTTTCATATCTAAGTATTTAATCCATTTTGAATTTATTTTTATGCATGGAATAAGAGAGCAATGCAACTTCATTCTTTTACATATGGCTGTTCAGTTTTCCCAGGACCATTTGTTATGGAGAATCCTTTCCTCATCTGATTGTGGCTCCTTTATGACTTAAGCAATGATATATGCTTGTGGATTTATTTCAGGACTATTGATTCAGTTCCATTGATCCATGTGTCTATTTTAATATTACATTGTTTTAAATACTGTTGCTATTTAGAATAGTTTGAAGTCAGGTGATGTGATCCTTTTTCTCAGCATTGCTTTAGATATTTGAAACCTATTATGATTCCATATAAACTTTACTATTTTTTGTTCAGTTTTTTAAAAGAATATTGTTGATATTTTAATGGAGATTTCTTTTTTTTTTTTAAAGATTTTACTGACTTATTTTTGCATAGAAGAACTGGGGTGTTGGCCAGAGGTACGGTGTGGGGGATGGTGAGAGGATTCACCAGAGACAGACTGGGGAACAGAGCAGGCGAATTGACTGGAATACACTGCTGAGGGGAGCAGTGGGCAAGTCAGGAGAGGTCTGTTGCACCATGTGGGTCACCTCCCTGACAGGGGATTGAACTTGGTGGTGCAGTGGCAGCAGATAGCTTTATGGTGCTGCATCTTAACTCCTTGCACCACCCGGGAGCCCCCTTTTTTACATTTTATTTATTTAATTAATTTATTTATTTTAAAGATTCATTTATTTTTATACAAGAACCAGGGTACAGGCCAGATGTGCGGGAGGGTGAGAGGTTTCACCAGAGACAGAGTGGGGGAACAGAACAGGCAGACTGACGAAATACACTGCTGAGGGGAGCAGCGGGCGAGACAGGAGAGGTCTACTTTGCCATGTGGGATTCTAGCTGACCAGCCAGGATTGAATCTGTGCTGCAGAGGCTGCGGACAGTTTCACAGTGCAGCACCCAACTGCCTGCGCCACCAGGGAGGCCCCTTTTTTACATTTTAAAGGGACAGATTTTTTATTAGGAAAAGGAGAAAGACAGAGAGGCACCTGCATAGTCACAGGTGGGCAGTGTTGGGAAGAGAGCTGCTCTTTTACATTTTTTCCAGCTATATGTGCGGGAACTTGGGGGAGATTAATTATCTTGCCCATGGTAAAGCTATGATTTAAACCCTAATGGTGTGACTCCAGACCTGCTCTCTAAATTCTATACTTGACTACTTCCCCAATAGTAGGGCAACTACTGTGTAGATACCAGGGAACATTCTACTGGGAGAGGAAAAGGAAAACAGGTAATAGGTTGCAACAAACTGATACCATACTTTTCTTTTGTGTGCTTACAGATCTAATCATTGTATAAGAGTTTTAGCTACTCCATAAAATAATACTAGCTGATAAAAGAAATATTTAACTGAATTCTAATAAATCAGATTTTCCCATGATCTCTTTTTTACCAGCTGATGAAAGGGAAGAAAGAAGTCATACTACATTTTTCATCAGGAATTGTATCTTTTCTTATATTTGAGCAGGCTTATTTTGTAATTATGCCAGTAGTGCCAAAGCATTTTTGCTGATGTGTATTTTTGGTCCTAAAAATAGAATTGAAAAATATATGGATCAATTATCTTTTGTTTGTTGACAGTCCTATTGTAAAACACTTAGGAATTTCAGAACTTTTAATGCTTTTATCCTTACAAAGGAAAACTTAAAAATTTATTCCAAAGTAGACAGTTGAAAAACTCCTTGACCTTTCTATTGTTATAGAACAAGCCAAAACATTGTTCTTTTTTTTTTTTGTAGTAACATTTAAGAACCATTTTTAGCAAATTATTTACATACTTTGGTCATGCCTTATTGTTTTTGTGGGGCTATTGATTTTTTTATCATTAATTTATTGAGGTATAATTTATATAGAATGAAATACACGTTTTTGAGTATTGGCAATTACATACATCCTTTTAACCAGAACCCTCATCAAGATTTCTGTCATTCCGAAAGGCTCCCTTTTCCCCTTTGTAGTTACCTTCAGCCTTAAGTAATTATGGTTTTACTTTTGGTGACTTCTGATTGTATTTGTTTTTTTTTTTAAAGATTTATTTTATTTATTCGTGCATACAAAAGCTGGGGTGTAGACCAGAGGTGCGGGGGTGTGAGAGTATTCACTGGAGACTGAGTGGGGAGCAGAACAAGCGGATTGACTGAAATACACTGCTGAGGGGAGACAGGAGAGGTCTGCTGCGCCATGTTGGTAGCTCCCTGCCCGGGGATTGAATTCGTGCTGCAGTGGCTGCCAATAGCTTCTTAGTGCACGACTTAACCCCTTGAGTCACCAGGGAGGCCCTATATTTGTCTTTTTTACATATTTCTGGCTTCAGAGTGCCAGGAGTTGCAAACGTTTCTGTGAAGGATCAGTTGATATCATAGAGCAGGCACTTGTTGATCTCGACCTCTTTGGAGATGATCCTTCCATCACTCTGCTGATTGTTTACATTGTCAGTATGCATTCCTTTTTTTTTTTTGTGGTAAAATGCAGCACAATTTGTCCACATCATATTCACATTGTTATGCAGCCATCATCCCATTTCCCAACTTTTTCATCACTCCAGACAGAAGCTCTGTAACCACTCACCAGTAACTCCCCACTCCTCTTTGATCTTAATAACTGCCATCTGTTTTCTCTATGAATTTGCCTATTCTAAATATTTAAGATAAGTAGATAAGTGGAATCATACTGTATTTTTCCTTTTGTGCCTGACTTCATTCATTTAGCATGTTTTCAGGGTTCATCTACATTGTATCATGTATCCATACTGATTTCTTTTTTATGGCCAATAATATCTACGTTGAGTTGATAGACCATTTTGGTTTATCCACTCCTTAGTTGATGGACATTTGGGTTGTTTCAAGTTTTTCGCCATTATGAGTAATGCTACTGTGAACATTTGTATACAAGTTTCTGTATGAACATACAGTTTCAGTTTCTCTTGGGTATATACCTAGAGTGGAATTGCTGGGTAATACAGTAATTCTATGTTTAATCTTTTAAAGAACCATCAGACTGTATTCCACAGGGCTGTACCTCTTTACATCCCTATCTGCAATAGATGCGGGTTCCAATTTCTCCCCATCCTTGCCAACACTTATTACAATCATCCTAGTAGGTCTAAAAACACTTGACTTTGGTAAATAGATAAATGTAAGATAAACGTAACAAATAGAATATTGCTACAGACTTGTTGGGAAATTAATAAATGTATTAATATCATATGTTCTAGGAGGATGGGCTCAGGCAAGTTCTGGAGGAGATGAAAGCTTTATATGAACAAAACCAGTCTGATGTGTAAGTTTGATGAGATTGATATTTTAAAACAATTTTATAAGTAAGATATCAAAATCAGATACTTTTTATCAGTTTTTAAATGTGTGTTGTGTTTTATGTTTTTTTTTTTAAGATTTATTTTATTTTATGCATACAAGAGCCAGGGCACAGGCCAGAGGTGTGGAGGTGAGAGGACTCACCAGAGACAGAGCGGGGAACAGAACAGGCAGATTGACCGAAGTACACTGCTGAGAGGAGCAGTGGGTGAGTCAGGAGGGGTCTGCTGCGCCCTGTGGGTTGCTCCTGGCTGGCTGGGGGATCGAACTCATGCTGCAAAGGCTGCGGATAGCTCATAGGTTGTGTCTTAACCCCTTGTGCCACCAGGAAGGCCCTGTGTTGTTTTAAATTCCCAGCCTGATCATACTCTAATTATACAAATGATAACAGAACTGGTGAAATGTGTGTTGATAATTGCATAAGGGATTCAAATAGCGCCTGGCACAAGCTAAATACTCAGTAAATGTATGTTGCTTGACTATAAGGCCTTAAAAGGAGTTAGGGTAGACTTAAAAGAGACGAGTCATGAGCAAATAAAAGCCTTAAGTGAAAAGCCATTTCATTAGTGGATGCCTTTGCCCTGAAGAAGAATGGGAAGTTTGTATACTTTTCAGAAGGGACATGATTCACCATAGCTTGGAGTTTACTGAAAACTAGTGCTACCAAAGGATACAGCTTGGTAAGTAAGAGGACTCTAGCTTTGTAGAATATTTAGACCTGAGCATGGTAGTTGGCACAATGCAAATTTGGGTTGTATGGCAAGCTTCATCATTCCTATGATGTGGTGAAGAGTAAGACACAAAAGAATACCAACTACTAGATCAAAGGTGAGGTGTTTAGATTTGCAACATGAGGAATGACCTTGTTAGATAGAATGTTTCGGTCAGTTACTTGACTGTAGAAGTCAGTAGCATGCTGATAAGATTTGTCGAGCACAGAAAACAATAGGAGCATTTTGCCAAATGTTTAAGGATAGATACAGAAAAATCTTTACGCATGAAATTAGGACTGAACCACAACAGGTTTGCTGTAATGTAAGGCAAATAAATGTAAAGTTCTGAACTCAATTTCCCAAGCCATTTATTCATTCATTCATTTAAGAAATGTGTACTAAACATTTGCCTGTAAGTGGCTCTAGTAAAGAACATAGTCAAGACTTCTGCCCCTATTGGCCTTCAGTCTCATGTGAAAGACAGATAACTAAATACCATTACACCAAATTGGGATACTTGCTATGAAGGGAAGCAGCAGAGTGCTAGGAGAGAGAATGGGAGACTAGTGGATTTATGATATAATTAGACTGAGGAATTAGGAAGAGTCCTTGCAGTTGAGTCTGAAGAAAAAACAGATTTTAGCCAGAGAGTAAGTATGGGCAGAGCATTCTTGTGGGAGGGAGCATCATGGGCATAGGAGGGTGAGGTGCTGAGGAAACTGACACTGACAAAACTGGTGTGGCTGAAATTCAGTGACCTGGAAGGATGGCCCAGATGGTAGCACATTTGTGTTTAAAAGAGCACCCTGGCTGCTGCATGGATAGTGGACAGGGGCTGAGAGAAGAGGGAGACGTACTGGTCATTCAGGTGACTGGAGAGTTGACCAGAACTTGGTAAAAAGTGAACAGGTTGAACACCCATTTTGGAGGTGGCCCAATAGGACTTGATCCAGTAAGGCCTATTGGTGTCTGGATTTTACCATTTGCACATTCATGATCCCAAATTCTGTGCCTCATCCTCCCAATTTCTTTTTGGGGCGACAGTAACTACTACCAGTTTCTAGTTATAAATTATTTTTCAAAATAATTGTTTATTAAAATCACTTGTGTAATTGTTTAAGAGTGTAAATGTGTGTCCTTTTAAGGATATCCTTATGTACTTATTAAGTACTCTGATGTTAGGTTGTGTGTATTTTATTTGTAGTATTATTTTTAGTCCAAGCACATTATAAACAATGGGGAGAATAAATCTGACTTAATAGAATCTCAGGAATGCATAAAATAAGATTTAGAAGACACAATAGAAGGAGAAATATATTTTGCCTCTTTTTTCATTGTCTGGTATTGAGTCAAGGAACTTTATGTATTCACCTGGTTCCTTTTAAAACTATAAAGTAGGGCCCACCCTGGTGGTGCAAGAGGTTAAGCATTGCACTGAGGCAATCTGTAGACTCTGCAGCATGAGTTCGATCCCCAGCCTGCCAGGGAGCAACCCACATGGCACAGCAGACCTCTCCTGTCTCACCCGCTGCTCCCCTCAGCAGTGAATTTCAGTCAGTCTGCCTGTTCTGTTCCCCACTCTGTCTCTGATGAGTCCTCTCACCCGCCCAACCCCATCTCTGGCCTATACCCCAGCTCTTGTATGCATAAATAAATAAATCTTAAAAAAAAATAAAACTACAAAGTGGATTCTTACTCATTTCATATATCTTATTTTGTTTTGTTTTTCCATTTTTTTTATTGTGAAATTCACGTAACTTAAAATTCTGCCATCTTAACCATTCTTAAGTGCAGTTGAATATTATTGAACACATTCATAATAGTGTTCGGCTGTCACCACCTTCCGTCTTCATAATTTTCCACTTGTAATACTGAAACAGTATGCATTCTAGTTTTAAAACATACTTGTCTAATACCTAATATATTTCATAGGGAAAACCAAAAATTTTTCCTGTCAGTGTGAAGAACACTGAAGTAGAATGTATACGCATAAACGATGATCAAAAAATATTTGTTAGGGGCCTCCCAGGTGGCGCGGCGGTTGAGCGCTGGGTTGCGAAGCTGCCCGCGGCCTCCGTGGCGCCGGTTCGATCCCCGGCTGCTTCCCGGCCACAGGAGGAGGGTCCCACATGGCGCGCGGACCTCTCCTGCCGCCCGCTGCTCCCCTCAGCAGTGTACTTCGGTCCTTCTGCCTGCTCTGCTCCCCACTCTGGCTCTGGTGAATTCTCTCACCCTCCCGCACTTCTGACTGTACCCAGTGCATGTATAAACAAAAAAACAAACAAACAAACAAAAATAAATAAATAAAAACATGCCTCTATAAAAAAAAAAAAAACTTATTAAAAAAAAAAAAAAAAAATATTTGTTGGATGAGTGAAGGACCATTTTGACCACATTTTAATTCTTACAATGATGGTTTGGAAGTTCTATGAGAGGAGTGTATATAGACGGGTTTGTCTTTTATCCCACTATGATAAAGGAATTCCTAAAGGTGATTGAACACAATCTTTGTCTTTTGGAAATAGGAAAATTAATCTATATGCAAAAATGCAAAATACCATGTGGTTAAATGAAAACCTGAGAATATTATCTTAAGCATGCTACTCAGTTTTGGCTTTTGACTCTCATATCTTAGAATATTTAATAAAAGCCTTATGTAGAGGTAGGTACTATTTGCCTAGGTTCATTATCAGTCATAAATGGTAAAAACAAACATGTCAGTTGACTTTGAAAACTTTGCTTGTACTGAATATACAAATTTGTTGTTTTCTTCTCTAAATGTTCTTAATAGGAATGAGGCGAAGTCAGGTGGACGAAGTGATTTGATACCAACTATCAAATTTCGACATTGTTCATTGTTAAGAAATCGACGTTGCGCTGTAGCATACCTGTAAGCTTCTCCATTTTCTCAGTTGGGTGGCAGGGAAGGTTTTCCTAATTAACCATTTCGGATGGATAAGAAATGCTTAGATTTGTTTTTCTTTGTAAGCATTCTAAATTCATCTCTTTTTCAAATTAAAAATTCTAAAATTATGAAATTATAGTAACCATATAGCTAGGAAAAATAACATTACTAATTCCCATAGAGTCATCACATAGTCATCACAAACATTTTTATGTTTGTGTCATCTTGCTTTGTCAATGCTACACTGTTGTAGCACATTATAACATTTACTGCTGAATACTTTCATGTACACACCTCTAAGAATTAAGGACCTTTTTACGTATTTTCTCATATGACCACTGTACCATTGTCCTACCAAGAGAAGTGAACTAGACTTCGTGGTATCCATCCCAGTCCATATTCATGTTTTCCCCACTGTCCCAAAGATGTGTTGTTTTTTTAAATTAATTTATTTATTTTCACATCATTGTTAATTTTTGTACAATATTTGATTTTGTACAATATTTGATTTGATTTGTAATCCCCATAAAACTCCCACCACTACATCCCCCGTGAGCCAGCATCCTTGTGCTCTTCCCTCCTGTTTTGATCCCTCTCCCTTCTGCTCCCCTGCTGTACGTCTTGGATTTATAATTTGCCTTCTAGTTTTATCTTTTTTCCCTCTGATCCCTTGTTCAGTTTCCCTATATTTCTCCTATAAGTGAAATCATCCAATATTTTTCTTTCTCCTTCTGACTTATTTCACTGAGCATAATCCCTTCCAGCTCCATCCATGTTGCTGCTAATGGCATAAGTTCATCTTTTTTGATTGCTGAATAGCATCCTATTGTGTGTGTGTATGTGTATATATATACCACATCCCAAAGATATATTTTTACAGTTGCTTTTGTTTTTTGCCTCAGGAACCTAATAATCGACATTTTACATTTGGATTACCGAGCCTTGAGTCTCTTCTGATCAAGGCAACTTCTAATATCCCTTTTATTATACTGTCTAATACCTTCTTAATGTCCTAGGTATGACCGATTGCTTCGGATTAGAGCACTCAGATGGGAATATGGCAGCGTTTTACCAAATGCTTTACGATTTCACATGTCTGCTGAAGAAGTAAGTTAGTATTGTTCTTCAGGTTCATTTGAATTTGAAAAGTGCTGAGGTTCTGGCATTATTCTATAATAGTATTTACTGATATTTCTCTGTTTTTAAACATGTTTTTCAGAAAATTTTCTCCTGTATTAATCTAGTATACACTATGGTGAGAGTGGTAGGAGTAATTCTAAATGCTGTATGGAAAACTATTATTACTTAACAAAATAGAGTCCCACAATGTTACTTACTAGTGATTCATTATTAGGATTAAAAAACTAGAATTAATATTTCAATTAAATATTTATGCACAATGAGAATATTTGTAAGAAAATTCTTGATTTGTGCAATCATTGAGGCATAGAGCTAGCCTAATGTTTAAGGACATAGGATTTAGAATCAAGCTAACGTGGGTACAGAACTTGCCTCTGTCACCATCTAATCTTGGAAAGTAACTTCTTTATGCCTAAATTCTCTCATTTACAAAGTAAGTATTGTAGTACTTACATATACAGTGTAGCAGTGACTCTTACCTTGTGTTAGATTAAACTTAACAGGTTACGACTGAGACTGCCACGTCAGACACCCACCACAAGTTCAGGAATTTTCAGGAACTCCTGCTCTGATCAGCTGACTACAAATTAGACAGTTTCCAAACTTTGAGGTTTGATTCACTTGTTATTAGTCTCATACAGAGAGGAGAGGGGAACTAGAGGGAGCTCATCTCATGGCCTGTGAGTCAATCAGGCATTCCTGTGTAAGAATCTCAGTAAATATCCTGAACACAAACACAGTGGTTTGTGTACACTGTTACATAGCTGGGTACCTGGATGGTCCTGATCCCACAGGGGGAGGACACCAGAAGCTTTATGTGTAGGACCCTCCCAGACCTCATCCTATGTGTCTCTTCCTTTGGTTTGTTCTTACTTGTATCCTTTTCACTATAGTAAAGCTATCATTGTCAGTAAAGTGCTTCCCTGAGTACTGTGAGTCATTTTTGAGAACTATTGAATCTGGGGCACTCTTTGTGTATGTTTCAATGTAGTCTTTTAGGAATTATATTGCTTTATCTTTCCCACAGAGATCTATAGTACTGGATTGATTTTTTGTATATAATATAGAAATCAAGTTGCATTTCAAATATGGATTTTGAGATGACCCAGCATCATTTGTTGAAAGGATCTTCCTTTCCCCACTGCTCCGTGTGGTACCACTTTTGTCATAAATTGATTGTCAGTGTATCTGGATTCTTAATGGGCAACTTTTTCTTTTGTTTCTCTTCTTATCTATGCTTGTCAGTCCCATACTGTTTTAAATTATTATATATTATTGTATATTTAAAATATTGTATATTATAATAAGTCTTGAGCATGTATTCTCATCTTACTCTTTATTAAGAGTATCTCAACTACTTTTGGCCCTTTGCATTTCCATGTAAATTTTATACTCTATTTGTCAAATTTCATCTAAAAAAAATTAAGATTTTGATTGAGGTTTAATTGAATCTGCAAATTACTTTACAGTATTATAATACTGAACCATCCAATTCATTACTGTGGCATAGCCTTCCATGTATTTAGATCTTTTATTTTCCTCAACAATTTTAAAACAACAGATTTGCTGAGATACAATCCACATAGCATAATTACTCCTTTAAAGGTACACAATTTAGTGTTTTTTAGTATAGAGTTCTAGCATCATTTTTAGTGTAAGAGTTCAGAGTTGCACATTTTATTCTAGAACAGTCTCATTACCCATAAAAGAAACCCTGTAATCTTCAGTTGCTCCATATTCTCTCTCCTCTTCCCAATCCTTGAAAGTTACATTTCCTGCCCTTATATTTTCCTATTATGGATTTTTCATGTAAATAGATCATGCAATGTATGGCCTGTTGTGTCTTTCATTTAGCACATTTTCGGGCTTCATTCATATGTAACATGTAGCAAAACTTCATTCCAATTTATGGCTGAATAATATTCCATTGTATGGACAAACATTCATTCATTTGGTGAATATTTGGGTATTATTCTCAATCATGTTTTATAATTGGAGGAGATCATAATTTTAAAATTTGAGGAGATCATAATTCTAAAATGGTGTCTCTTTCCTGGTTTTGTTTCTGTTGGCCTGTTTCTTACATCTGTGACTAAGCATAGTAGGATATTAAGAACAGAGATTATGTTCGCTTTGTTGAATGATCCATCTTAAATCCCAGACCAGTGCCTAGTTCATAGCAGGCAGTCAATAATACTGGTAGTTTAAATGAATGAATGGTCATATTAATGATCCATGTGGTGATGTGTGCTAATTTTGAAAGTATGTATATATAATTTCTGCAAGTTTGTATTCTTACAACTTCTTCCAATGACCATTTTTATATTTGCAGATGGAGTGGTTCAATCATTACAAAAAGTCTCTTGCTACATATATGAGGTCATTGGGAGGATGTGAAGGTTTAGATATTACACAGGATATGAAACCTCCAAAAAGCCTATATATTGAAGTAAGTGTAAATGAACTTTTTTAAATGAGCTTTTCTTTAATGTGTAGATTGTACTGCCTTTGTTTAAGAAGGCATTATATTAATAAATATTAGCTCATATCAAAAATCAGAGGAATTTAAACCAAAATCAAAAATGTTCTCTATAGGGGGAAAATGGGAATGTGGTAGAAGAACTAACATTTTCTGAATGGACCCATTTTAATAGTTTTGACTTTAGAACCATGTAAGTTGTTTTACATATTATTAAAATTAAATCTTAATAGAAAGCCAACTCTCAAATTTTGAAACAAAATGAAGCAAATGAATCTTTTTCAAGTTGGTGGATTAGTCCAAAAGGAATCATAATAAACACATAAATTTATTATTATATTCCTGGGGGCATATTCTAAGGATGACAAGACTTACAAAGAAATCTTCACTTGTATTTGGTAATCATAGTTTTGGTAATAGTGTTATTACTGTTGTTTCAAAATATATATTGAAGAACAGAACAAAAGAAAAATGGAGTAGGATTTTTGCCATTTTCAAGATTCTCAAAAAGGAGAAAAGAGATTAAAAAATTAAAATGAAAAAGGTAAGTGAAAATCCTATATTCCCAAATGAAATGTCAGTGTGGACTCGCTGAATCATCTTTTTTAAAAAAATTTTTTCTTAGCACTTTTCTACTGAAAAGGTCTAGAAACAATGACTAACCAGTAGCCATGAGCATCTAAACTCTGAAGTCTACATGCTTATTTTCCACTAAGGAAAACTCTGTCTTCCTGATTTGAATCCTCACTGGCCAAACAAGGGACAATTTGAGCATGAAAATAAATAACTGTAGTGAATTGAATGACATCACCTAATTAGATGTATGAATGCATAACAATACCAAACAACAGCAATAACAGTTTACAAAATAAAGCCTCATTGGCTGCCTTTGAAGAGTATGAGAGATGCAGCTCACTTTTACAACTGGTAAATACAAGAATGGAATCAAGCACCTTTCTGCCTGTATTGTATAGACTTTGTCTAAGGATGCCAAAATGTTTACAATGGAAATTTCCATGTTGTTTTTTTCTCAAAGATTTAGTTATTTATGCATGCAAGAACTGGGGTACAGGCCAGAGCTGCTGGGGGTGAGAGGATTCACCAGAGACAGAGTGGGGAACAGAATAGACAGTCTGACTGAAATATACTGCTGAGGGGAACAGCAGGCAAGACAGGAGAGATCTGCTGCGCCATGTGGGTCAGCTCTCTGGCCGGGATTGAACTCGTGCTGCAGTGGCTGTGGGTAGCTTTATAGTGCTGAAACTTAACCCCTTGTGCCACCAGGGAGGCCTGGAAATTTCTGTTTTTGTAGAAGAATTCCAGCTATAAACGCAGCAGGGATAAAAGTACTACTTTAATGCCATTTTGTAATTCTCATATATTGAGATAAAGAGTTAACGGATGTTTGTTTTTTTTTTAAAGATTACTTATACTTTACTGAACTGGGTTACAGGCCAGATGTGTGGGAGGGTGAGAGGATTCACCAGAGACTGAGCGGGGAACAGAACAGGCAGAATGACGAAATACACTGCTGAGGGTAGCAGTGGGTGAGACAGGAGAGGTCTGCTCGCCATGTGGATTGCTCCAAGGCTGATGGGGTTCGAACTGGCACTGCAGAGGCTGCGGACAGCTTCATGGTGCGGTGCTCAACCGCCTGCGCCACCAGGGAGGTCCAACAGAGATGTTAATAAGGATATGGATTGGTCTAGACGACAGCCAGACCCCGTGATCAATCTTAACATCCAAACAGGGACAGCCAGACATTTTGTCTCTGTAAGATCTTGCAATAGGAAGTACATAATATAAACTAATCTGATCCAACTCCTAGACCTAACTTACAGTTTAACAGAAAATTTAGAAACAGGGGAACATGTTAAATGGCTCCAGGAGAATCCATAACAAAATATAGTTTATGGGAAACTACCAAACACAAATTACCCAATTTCTTTAACAAATAAATTACAAAGGGGAAGAGAGGTGAAAAGGGAAGAGACCTTATAGATTTAAAGAGACTTAGACACATATCCGAAACATATAATGTGTAGCTCTTTTTGGATTCTGATTTGAACATAGTGACTTAAAAAAAAATTATGAGCACATATACTAAAATTGGAATAATGCACAGAAGATTAGCATCACCCCTGTGCGTGGATGACATGGAAATTTGTGATGCATTCCAAATTTTTATTAGTGATTATCAGAAGAGAATGGGGAAGTGGGAGAGTAAATCAGATAAAGGGTCTGCTGTGTGATGAAGGATGGAATTGGACTTTTTAGTGGTGAACTGAATATAGTATATATAGAGATGCTGATTTGTAATGATATATCCAATGTTACTTCAATTAAAAACATAAATAAGGGCCTCCCTGGTGCGCAGGCGGTTTAGCGCCCCACTGTGAAGCTGTCCGCAGCCTCTGCAGCGCAGGTTCGATCCCAGCCAGCCAGGGAGAAACCCACATGGCGCAGCAGACCTCTCCTGTCTCGCCCACTGTTCCCCTCAGCAGTGTATTTTGTCATTCTGCCTGTTCTGTTCCCCGCTCTGTCTCTGGTGAATCCTCTCACCCTCCCACACACCTGGCCTGTACCCAGTTCTTATATAAATAAATAATTTTTTTAAAATAAATAAATAAAATTATTTAAGTGATAAAATAAGTAAAAACACACAAGAGAAATGGGGAAATATGTATGCCAACTCGATATTTCCTGATAAAAATTATTAAGATGTGATAATAGTATTGAGATTTTTTTTAAGAAGAATTTTATTTTGTAGAAATGGATACTAAAATATAGATGAAATGATTTCTAGCATTTGCTACAAAATCCAGAAGTGGGTGAGGAAACAAGATAGGTCACGTGTTGATAATTGTTGCATGGAGTTTCATTATATTAATACTCTTACTTTTGAATATGCTTAAGATTTTCTATAGTAAAAATCTATTTAAAGTAAAATGATGGTAGGGATTTTTCTAAAATAGTATTTGTCAAAGTAGATTCTGGATGAAATTATCTAGGAAAAGTGGAGGATTGAAATTTGGTGCTGGAGTTGCCTAATACCAACTCTAGTACTCAGAAGAAACTAGTTTGAATTGTCATAAAGGTGGGAAATGACTTCCTGGTTTCCTGTGGCAGCACTTGGAGCTGTAGCCAGGTCTGTAACCTTTTCTCTAGGGACATTTTAGAATTATCCCTCTTTGTAGTTTTCACAAGAGGTTATAGACTAAGAACTGTCCTGACTCTAGGGACATTTTAGAATTATCCCTCTTTGTAGTTTTCAGACGAGGTTATAGACTAAAAACTGTCCTGACTCTTATAACATGAATCTGTGTTTGCTCTTTTGTGGTTTATTTCTCGGTATTCCTGGGAAAATATCTGCGTATCGGAGGTAGTTAGAAGAAACACTTTATTTTTTTTTTTTTTAATAAATTTTATTGTTATATTCCCCATACAATTGCAGCCCCCCATTCTGACCCCAATCCCTCCCCTCCCGCCCCCGCCCCCCTAAAAGTGTCTCTGGTTCATAGTTTTTTGTTGATTTTGATTTTCACTTTCTTATAGTTATTCATTTTCCTGGTCCCTTATTTAAGTTTTCTAGATTCCTGCTATGAGTGAGACCATCCGGTATTTTTCTTTTTCTTTTTGGCTTATTTCGCTGAGCATGATCCCTTCCAGCGCCATCCATGTTGCAGCAAATTGCATGTGTTTATCTTTTTTGAATGCTGAGTAATATTCCATGGTATATATGTACCACATCTTCTTGATCCAGTCATCTATTTTTGGGCATTTGGGTTGTTTCCAAAGCTTAGCTATTGTAAACAGTGCTGCTATAAACATAGGGGTGCAGGTGTTCTTTGGAATTGATGTTTCTGTGTCCTTTGGGTAAATACCTAGGAGTGGAATTGCTGGATCATATGGAAGCTCTATGTTTAGTAGGTCCAGAAATCTCCACACAGCTTTCCACAGTGGTTGGACCAGTTTGCACTCCCACCAACAGTGCAGAAGAGTTCCTTTTTCTCCACACCCTCGCCAACATTTGTTGTTGCTAGTTTTTTTAATATGTGCCATTCTCACTGGTGTAAGATGGTATCTCATGGTAGTTTTGATTTGCATTTCCCTGATGACAAGTGATGTTGAACATTTTTTCATATGCCTGTTGGCCATTTGCATTTCCTCTTCAGAGAAGTTTCTTTTAAGCTCTTCTGCCCATTTTTTGACTGGATTATTTTCTTTGTTGTTGTTGAGTCTCATCAGCTCTTTGCAGATTTTTGTGATCAGTCCTTTATCATTAGTGTTGGGTGCAAAAATGTTCTCCCAGTTGGTGGGGTTTCTCTTTGTTTTTGTTATTGTCTCTTTTGCTGTGCAAAAGCTCTTTAATTTGATATAGTCCCAGCTGTTTATCTTTGCCTTCACTATCACTGCTT
Organism: Talpa europaea; assembly: GCF_964194135.1. NCBI lineage: Eukaryota > Metazoa > Chordata > Mammalia > Eulipotyphla > Talpidae > Talpa > Talpa europaea. The sequence continues at coordinate 40,593,847 of NC_140078.1, forward strand.
TGGGTGATGTGTCTGTAAAGATGTCTTTGATGTGCAAATCACGTAGTGTTTCGCCTATATTTCCTTCTATATATTTTATGGTTTCAGGTCTTATGTCTAGTTCTTTAATCCATTTTGAGTTGATTTTTGTGTATGGTGTGAGGTGGTGGTCAAGCTTCATTCTTTTGCATGTAGCGACCCAGTTTTCCCAGCACCATTTATTGAACAAACTTTCTTTGCTCCAATGCATAGTCTTTGCTCCTTTGTCAAAGATTAGTTGACCATCAATCTGTGGGTTTATTTCTGGATTTTCTATTCGATTCCATTGGTCTGTATGTCTGTTCTTGTTCCAATACCATGCAGTTTTGATGATTATGGCTTTGTAGTATAGTTTGAAGTCTGGGAGTGTGATGCCTCCATTCCCTTCTTTTTTTTTCAGGAGAGCTTTGGCTATTCGGGGTTTTTTTGTGATTCCATATGAATTTCATCAATAATTGTTCTATTTCTTTGAAGAATGACATTGAAATTTTGATTGGAATTGCATTGAATCTGTATATTGCTTTTGGAAGGATGGCCATTTTAATAATGTTTATTCTTCCAATCCATGAGCAGGGGATGTCTCTCCATTTCTTTGTGTCTTCTTCTATTTCTTTTAACAGTGTTTTATAGTTTTCTTTGTATAGGTCCTTTACCTCTTTTGTTACATTTATTCCCAAATATTTGATTTTTTTTGTTTCAATAACAAAAGGGATGGTCTTTTTGATTTCTTCTTCTTCAGATTTATTGTTTGTGTATAGGAAGGCTACTGACTTTTGCGTGTTGATTTTGTATCCTGCCACTTTACTGAACTGATTGATGAGTTGAATTAGCTTTTCTGTGGAGTTTTTGGGGTTCTCTATATATAATATCATATCGTCTGCAAATATAGAAGAAACACTTTAAACCGAAATTTTATAGACTTATCTATGCCGTGTTCTCGGGTATTGATGTTTATGAGAGGGATCTGTGAGCGGCAGGTTAGAATAGATATAAAACATTCACTTTTGTCGATGTATATGTCAACTGCTTCACTTTTCAGTATTTGCAGAGAGAATCCAGTAATGTCTCCCCTGACCAGCTTTTCAGTTTCCCTTGCTGTCAGTGCTAACATGCATGTTTGAAGATTTTGCCATTCCTTTTCCTCCCCATCCAAACAGGACAGTCAGAGCCACCAGACTATCATAGGAAGAGTACTAGCCTAAGTATACAGAGAAATGGAAAACAGGAAAGTGTGTATTTCTACTGTGTGGTATTTAAATAATTCCTGTTCACTTTGTGGTCACTATAGACAAAAAAATAATTTAGAGATCACTTTTTCCTTTCAGGTGCGGTGTCTGAAAGACTATGGAGAATTTGAAGTTGATGATGGTACTTCAGTTCTATTAAAAAAGAATAGCCAGGTATTTCTTGTCTTAAGATACTTTAAATCTTTTAAGAGTACTAAATGATAGAAATGTTGGAATTATTAGCAAAATAAATATCACACCTTATGATGATCATTTGTATTTTAGGCTTCATGTGTTACATATAAGACACCCTGTCTTGTACTTTTGCTAAATATAAAGATGAAGCAAATGTACATAGTAAGACAAGGCTTATTAATTTCTATGGATATTGCTTCTGTTTATCATTGAACATTTTCCAGGAAAATTATCACAATGAACCTTTATTTTAGTTAAAGTGAGCTTATTCTAATTAAAGGGCTGTGAAATTGTTGTATTTAGTGCCTTTCCTTGAATTTTAATTTATTTAAAAGGTACAGAACACTCATTTTCAGCTGTATTCTGTTAGCAGGCAGACTGGGGGGACCCCTAACTTGCATGCTCTAATGGGGTCTGGCCATACATGTTCACAAAAACAAAGCCAACTTAGTGTGAAAAAATTTTAATAGTGACATGGCTTATAAGTCCCCAAATCAGGGTTATTGGTACTTATCACACCAGTCTTACTTTTGTCAATTTAGCTCTCTCTAGCCTCCCATCTTTTAGTACTATTTCTAAATCCTCAAGGTGGGAGGCTCCTTTTTACTTCTGGGACTTCATATATGTTGTTTCCTGTGCATTGAATATTCTCACCAATCCCTCAATTTAAACTCTTGAATTTTGTCTTAAACATTATTTATTAAAAGTCTTTCCTAGTGATTTGAGTCAGGTTGAGTTGCTACTCTTAATAGTTTCCTAATGTTCTATACCTTCATCTGTTGCAGTATCTGTCAGAGCTCATCTATGTTTCCCTTAAACTGTAGGGGTGAGCCATGTCTCTTTTATAGCTCTTTTTCTAGCAACTGAGATTTATTTGTGCTTAATGGAAGTTAACTGAATGAATAAGTAATGTTTGTATGAATAAAAAAAGAATTTAAGTAGTATTAGTGTGCATGGAGAGAGAAGAAAAGATAATAGTTTCCCAATAAAATACTTAAACGGCACTGTCAAGCTATTGCCAGCCACTGCAGCACAAGTTCAGTCCCCTGGCTGGCCGACGAACAACCCATGTGGTGCAGCAGACCTCTTTTGACTCTCCTGCTACTCCCCTCAGCAGGGTATTTCAGTAGATCTGCCTGTTCTGCTCCCCACTCTCTCTGGTGAATCCTCTCACCCCCTGTACCTCTGGCTTACACCACAGTTCTTATATGCATAAACAAATAAATCTTTGGGGAAAAAAAAAAAAGAACACTCAAATTTACCTAACCCGTCATGGGTTAATGCCCAGCCAAACAGGGCTGGACATGAGAAGGACTTCTGACACCCAAAAACCTGCCACAAGTCTAAGGTACCCTCTGTCAGGGAACCATAGAAAAGGGGCCAAAGGGGTCAGGCTAGTTTGGGAGGAAAGGAGCAAAATCAAAGTACAAATCAATATGAAGGCTGCTATTGTCAGCCTCCCCATGTGCATCTCACCCAGCAGTCTTTTCCAAGTGTCTCTACATATCTTTACTCCAAGTGTCTCTCTTCCTGTGTCTCTCCTGGTATCTCTTGTGAACCCACCTGCTTTCCATGTTATGTATCTAACCTGTCTGTTCAGCTCCGTCCCTCGTTAGGTGGGGCAGGGAACATGGTACCTCCCCTTTTTATGGAGATGCCTCTGTTACACTTCACCTTTTAACCTGTATACATAACAATTTAATAGAGAAAGACTGAAATTGTGAAGTTATAACTTCAAACTTTTTCTCACAAAGAATTGCAATATTGGGCCTCTCCGGTGGCGCAGCAGTTGAGCACTGGGCTGCGAAGCTACCCGCAGCCTCTGCAGCGCCAGTTCGATCCCTAGTCGCCGGCGAGGGTCCCACATGGCGCGCAGACCTCTCCTGCCGCCCGCTGCTCCCCTCAGCAGTGTATTTCGTCCATCTGCCTGTTCTGTTCCCTGCTCTGGCTCTGGTGAATTCTCTCACCCTCCTGCGCTTCTGACTATACCCAGCGCTTAAATAAATAAATAAATAAATAAATAAATAAATAAATAAATAAATCTTAAAAAAAGAATTGCAATATTTCTCTAAAGTCTTCAAGTTCTCATTACATAAAGTCATATTGGCTAAATTAATTTTTATCTTATGTCAATTTTCTGTGGCCCCATTAGTGTAAAAGTGACCTAATACAACCACCTCTTTCTTTGCCTCCTCATGTTATCAACCAGTTAGTGCCTAATGACCATAAGTCATCAAGTTGACTTTGTTTATGCCGTGGAGCAAAAGAATGTCTTAGGTCATGTAATTCATGGATTTATTTCACTAAGCTAGGGTGAGTTGATCGCTTATTTTACTTGTACCCTTGGATCTTTAAATTGTTTCCTAAAACAAAAGTTGAATATATTAAAGACAGATTGTCAGGGAACCCTAAAGTCTTTGGTTGTTAAGGCAAGTTTCCCTCCCAAATGCCCTTTCTGAAGTAGGATACCAATAAATAGAAATCAAATGATGAATTAATGCTCTCATAAAAATCTGTGTTTCTGGAAGACCCAGCATGAAGTTGTGGTTCACAAGAACAAAGCTATCCTTCTAAAGCAATATACAAGAAAATGTCACTTCTTCTCAAACATAGACCTGTGGGTGGATTTCTTCCTCAGCCTTCATGGCTGATCTTTCCAGTCATGTACTGAGACACTGATTACTCAGCTGTCATTGCCTGGGGCAGTCAGGAACCCCTGAACCACTCTTCCCTCTGATCCTCTGCTGGATGATTGTTTTCTGTGGACCATACAAAAGTCTTCCTCTTAATGGTATATTTAACTTTGTCTCTCAGATCACCCTGCCATCAATTATAAATGGAAAAGTTTTTTAAAAGACAGTCATCTGCAGACAATCATCTTCATTTTAGAAGTGGTCAGACATTTTAAAGACATGAGTTTTTCTATGCAGTCAACGGAGTAGCTCATCCACATGATGAAGATTAATAGGAAAACATTTTCTTGCTATAAATGACAACATGTTTCTATTTGTCTAGAAATCAGAATAGTCCCTCTTTTTAGTAGACACTGGAATAATTTGTGTTACATGGGCAACTCAGTATGTTAGTGGTGTTTTTTCTTGTTTACATTTTTTTAAAGATTTATTTATTCATGCATATAAGAACCAGGGTACAGGGCAGATGCGCAGGAGGGTGAGAGGATTCACCAGAGACGGAGTGGGGAACAGAACAGGCAGACTGACTGAAATACACTGCTGAGGGGAGCAGCTGGCGAGACAGGAGAGGTCTGCAGCGACATGTGGGATTCTAGCTGGCCAGCCGGGATCGAACCAGTGCTGCAGAGGCTGTGGGCAGCTTCACAGCTCTGCGCTCAATAGCCTGCACCGCCAGGGGAGGCCTTGTTTACATTTTTATTCCTAAACCTTAGAATTTCAGTTAACTTTAAACAATAGCACTTGGTCTGTGTATGTCCATGCCTGGTTTGGAGGACTTTTTTTTTGCTACTGGATTTCTTAAGGCCTTTGAGTTTATGAGGAAGGACCATTATATGCATAGTGCTGCTGAAGTTATCCTTTGCTATTTTGCTCCTACAGTTATTTTCTAAGCTATCTGCTCTGTGTGCTTCTTAATGTACTTTTTTTCTGTTTACCGAAGTGTATCTGTCTTCCTTGAAATTTCTTTTGTCACTTGTGAACCAAAGTCTTTCTGCTTTGCTTCCTGCACCTCCTCATTCCAGAGTTTTGTAACTATTCACTTCTGTGTTAAGCCCTCTCTGTATTTTGAGAGGGATCAGATAAAGTGAACTCTTCATTCTAAAAAGGAGAACTTTGTACACACACAGCCACTGGGTACCAGCAGTTCACATGCTCTGTGAACAGCATGCATGCCTTAGGTTATGAATACTCTTAATTCTTAAAATGTGCAGGAGAAGTGTTGTTGCCATTGTTGTTATTAGAAGAATAAATGTATAGACTCATATCCTAGAAAATGTTTACTAGAGAAGGTGCTCCTTTCTTTAGTTTTCCTCAATAACTGCTGCATTAGTGTCATTTGATACCTCTAAATCACTCACCGGGTTTTCTGTGCATAAATTCAAAAATGGAAACACTGAGTTTAATTTAATTTAAGCAAACTAGAATTTCTTTATAAAAATCAGAATTTAGTACAGCTCCAAGTAGCATCCATTTCAGTTGATTAAAACAGCAAATATACTTAAGTTTAGCTTTTAACTACTTAGCTGTTGAAGTTTAAAAAATATGTAATCAGTTGCTTTGTTTACATGCAAATTTGAGTATTTTATTCACATCACTTATAATATTAAAGTTCATTATATAATAAAACAATTCTATAAGCTAATATATTTTATTGCAATTTCCTGTTGAAGGAATATTCTTTCCTGAATGTTCCCCACAAAATTTTGACACCAATAATAGGTTTCTTGTCAAAACACAACAATTGTTGCACTCTGCCCTTAAGTCAGGAGAAATTCATAAGAAGTTCCAGTCACCCTCCTGTTATTTTCTGCAATTTCCATTCCTCTATTTCTTCTAGTGTGTACTCATCTTGATGTCTTCCATGTGGGTGAGGAAGCTGTTCCATAAATTCTTAAGAATACTTTGTGATTTAACCTCACCTGGGAAAAGATGCAATGGAGGATTTTTGGTAGCATACTATATAAATAGCTAGTTTTACAATTACTGCTGGATTCTGAGTAGCTGTTACTTGTTTAAACCTCCCTGGGTAGCCAGTATGAGAGGAGCAGATTATTTGTTCCCATTTGTTTTTAAAAAATGCAACCTGTCTAGTGTTCATTATGGCAACATGATCCTCACAGTCACTTAGTCAATGTACACAGGTTTATGCAATCCTTGAAGTTTAATTGATGCCATAGCAGCAAACTTGCCAATGGGGGCTGCATTTTCCCTTCTAAGAGATACCAAATTCAAATAAAAATGGCCTATTGCTGGGTTGTTTTAGAAAGCTCAACTTACTTCTCATCTGCAGAATTGCCCTTCTTTTTCCAAGATAATCAGCTGCTTTTAATGATATCGACAGTAATTTTAAAATCTTTTCATCATTTCTCTCTCTTATTTTCCTTACCTCTTGCCCCTCAGCACTTTCTACCTCGATGGAAATGTGAGCAGTTGATTAGACAAGGAGTCCTGGAGCATGTCCTGTCGTGACCTCATACCAGATAGTGCCAGGCTTCACCTGGAGGGCAAGGCTGAACCAGCCACCGAAACTTCTACACTTCTCTCTCCACCCTCTTGTGTCCCATCCCTCATTGGTTGTGAAAGTTACAGACTTCCTTAAGGTAACCAGGAGTACCTGGAAAGGAACATGGTTTGTTTTCTTATTTTACAGGATTCATCCTTTTTTGTAATAAGCTATTCCTGTAATCATAATATTGCTGCATTACTACAACATGAATTTTGTCTAATGAAAATAAACTTTTATTGCATTTAAATCTTTTTTTAAACAATGAAGAAGTTTCATTTGGCTGAAGATAGATTCCATTGCATCTGTAGTGTGCTTTGTGTGAGCCAGGGAACTGAATTTCTGAACACATTTTCAAATGATTTGGGAAGGTGGGAATAATAGGTTCTAAACATTTTTAGTGTGTTTAATGTTTAATGACATACTTTATCTTTTGGCTATTTGGGAAGGAATACAGGAAGGGCACAGTGGATTTTGCCCATTTTTTTTTCTTTTAAGAGTTATTTTTATTTATGCATACAAGAACTGGGGTGCAGGCCAGAGGTGCGGGAGGGTGAGAGGATTCACCAGAGACAGAGTGGGGAGCAGAACAGGCAGATCTACTGAATACTGAAATACACTGCTGAGGGGAGCAGCAGGTGAGATGAGAGATCTCCTGTGCCATGTGGGTAGCTCCATGGCCGGGGATCGAACTCATGATACAGAGGCTGCTGGATAAGTTGATAATGCTGACTTTCTTTCTTTTTTTCTTTTTTTGGCCTTGTTGGAAGGCATTTTTTTTTTAATTTTTTAATTTTTTAATTTTTTTCACATCATTGTTCATTTTTAAACAATATTTGCTTCCCCCCACCCCCTCAGGTGTAGTCCCCATGGAATTTCCTTCCCCAGTGCACCCATGCACCATCACCTCAGTCCCCTGTTCTCCTCCCTCCCTCCCTTTGATCCCTCTCCCTCCTTCTCCCCTGCAGTATGTCTCTGATTTATAATTGTCTGTTTTTGCTTTGTTGTGTTTTGTACTGTTACTATTTTTTTACACTGATGTTTTATTTGGTTCCCCTTATTCCTGCTGTAAGTGAAACAGTGCGATATTTTTCTTTTTCCTTCTGCCTTATTTCACTGAATTTAATTCCTTCTAGCTCCATCCACATTGGTGCGAATGGCATGAGTTTATCTTTTTGATTGATGAATAATATTCCATTGTATATATATACACCACATCTTCTTGATCCAGTTATCTATTTTTGGGCATTTGGGTTGTTTCCAGGTTTTACCTATTGTAAATAGTGCTGCAATTAACATAGGTGTACTTTTAAATCAATGTTTTTGTGTCCTTTGGGTAGATCCCTAGGAGTGGAATTGCTGGGTTATATGGTAGCTCCATGTTTAGTAGACTGAGGAACCTCCATACAGCTTTCCAAAGTGGTTGGACCAGTTTGCAGTCCCACCAGCAATGTAGGAGAGTTCCTTTTTTGCCACAAACATTTAGTTTTGCTAATTTTTTGATATGTGCCATTCTTTCTGGTGTAAGGTGGTATCTCAGTGTGGTTTTGATTTGCATTTCCATGATTATAAGGGATGTTGAACATTTTTTCATATGCCTATTGGCCATTTGCATTTCCTCTTTGGAGAAATGTATTTAAGTTCTTCTGCCGATTTCTTGACTGGATTTTTTACTTTGTTTTTGTTGAGTCATGTGAGTTCTTTGTGTATCTTTGTGATCAGTCCTGTATTAGTTGACTGGAGTGCAAAAATATTTTCCCAATCAGTGGGGTGTCTCTCTGTTTTGGTTAATGTCTGTTCTGCTGTACAGAAACTTTTCAGTTTGATGTAATCCCAGGTGTTTATCTTTTCCTTGACTTTCTTTGCTTTGGGTGATGAGTCTTTAAAGATGTTACTGAAATGTATGCTTTGTAGTGTTTTGCCTGTATTTTCTTCTATATATTTTATGGTTTCAGGTCTTTATGTCCAGGTCTTTTATCCATTTTGAGTTGATTTTTGTGCGTGGTGAGAGGTAGTGGTCTAGTTTCACTTTTTTGCATGTGGTGGTCCAGTTTTCCCAGCACCATTTATTGAACAAATTGTTCATGTTCCATTGCATATTCTTTGCTCCTTTGACAAAGATTAGCTGTCCATATAAGTGTGATTTTATTTGGCTTTCTATTTGGTTCCATTGATCTGTGTGTCTGCTTTTGTTCCAATACCAAACTGTTTTAATTATTATGGCTTTATAGTATAGCTTGAAGTTTGGAAGTGTAATACCTCCTTTCTCTTTTGTTTTCACCAGTAGGGCTTTGATGGCACTGACTTTAAACCCTGCACCACCAGGGAAGCCCAGATTCTGCCCATTTCTGTCAGTGGTGGCTGCTCTGGCTTGGTCTACACACCTGCTTGTTGAGTGCAACAGTACTGTGTACCTCCTTGGAAAAGGAACTGAAATTGGGGCTAGAGAAGGAACTTGATGCACTTTTCCCAGATTCCCTTTGACCACAGTCATGTGAAGAGCTAGTTGAGTGGAGGGTCAATCTGTTCTCTGATGAACTGAGAATGGTAAGAGCTGGAAAGGCAGTGACCTCGTCTGGTGGTCAGTGGCCTTTCCCCACCAGTCCCTGCCATGACTAGCCCAGATCAGCACAGGACCTGGCACATGCTGTATGTGCAGCTTTGTTTTTATACAGGAGAACTTTTGACCAAAGTTATGCTCAAGAAATCAAGTTAAAGAGACTTGACTAAGATGAAGATCTGTATATTTTCATAATTGACCTACTCAGGTCAATAAGCTGCCCTTTGCAGTTGGTTTTTTTTTTTTTTTTTTTTTGGTTGAAAATAGTCTCTCCCCTCATACTCAGATCGTATTTTCATCTAAATCTCTGCTGGGCCTCCCTGGTGGCTTGTTAAGCACAGCATTATGAAGGTATCTGCAGCCTCTGCAGCACAAATTTGATCCCCGGCCTGCCATGGAACAACCCACATAGCGCAGCAGACCTCTCCTGTCTCGAGCACTGCTCCCTTCAGCAGTGTACTTCAGTCAATCTGCCTGTTCTGTTCCCTGCTCTGTCTCTGATGAATCCTCTCACCCCCCACACCTCTGGCCTGTACCCCAGTTCTTGTATGAATAAATAAATCTTTAAAAAAAAAATCTCTGCTGATAAACACTAGGAAAATTTCCCAAAGTGAAGGGATAGATGATGCTGCTCTCCAGCTGTTGGGTCTGTGATTACTTTGTCCCTCCTCTTCTACTTTTAGAGAACTTAGGATGGTGCACACAGATGGGCCCTCGAGTCCATGGGAGTCTGCTGTGCTGTAAACAGATTTGAGGACATCATGTCCCTAAACCAGCAGTGTTCCTGAACTTAAATTATGCAAAATAATTTTGTGTTAAAGCCTCAAAACAATAAAATATACTTATTTGAGTTGAATGTATGCTAGTTGAAAATTTGAAATTTTTGAAGTTTTACCAGTTAATATTAACTGGCTCTCTATAGAAATGTGGTTAAACATGTATCATTTTTTTCTAATGGTAAGATAATATAAAAAGTAAAAAAATACATAATGTAGACAATGAAAATAAGCTGCCCTTCACTGCTAACAGTGTGCTCACATGTAAAGTACAATCCCATTTCTTTTTAAATATTTTCCAATTCTCTTCTAATTTTATTCCTTACATTAATCGACTTTCTTTTCCATTTTTAACTGCTTTGGCTGATATATGTAAGAAAGGTGCAAACTATAATAATTTGTCCATGTTCTAAAATATGTATATATAAACTCATTTATTTTTCACATTGATTTTGTTGTCTAGAAATTTCAGAAAAATGTCTACTACTGTTGGTAATAGTTGGCAGTTTATCTTTGTCCTGACTTGATTGGAATGCCACTGTCTTCTGTCTCAATTTTTCTATTCCACATTTCCCCAGGAAAAATACCAAAACTTGTGGCTTTCCCTAGTGCAACTTTAAACCTCAAAATGAATTCAATACTATGATTACAGAACAGTGGTTAATAACAAATAAGATTCTTACAGAGGAACTTTTGGAATCTCAGTGATGATCATGTGTTTTCTTACTTAACTCTCTAATGTTATGAATTATATAAATAGAATTTTACTCTTGAACCATTGTGTATTCCCTGGGCTACACTGTCTTTGGCCATGTGTGTTAATCATTCAGTGAACTGCAAGATTGATTTGCTATTATTTTAATGGGGAATTTAGCAACTGTGAGTGATGCTGGCTTTATAATATTTTGAAAGAAGAGAATGTGAGTGCTTGTGTGTCTGTGCTCTTTTAGTCTTACCAGTTATCTGTTCGTCTGAAACAAGCAATCCAAAACTTAATGTCTTTAACGGCACCATTTAATTAACCCTCATGATCCTGTGGTTTGACTGGGCCCACCTGGGCAAGTCTGCAGATCTTGCTTGGGGTCTCTGATGAAGTTGCATTCAGGCATTTACTTGGCAGGGAGGACTTGAGCTGTCCCTGCTCTCTCAGGACTCTTGGATTTTAAGAAGGTGAAAGAGGGTATTGCTAGTTCTCTGAAAGATGAGGCCTGGTACAAGACTGGCACCCTCTGCTTCTCTCTTCAGTTAAGTACAGCCACAGGCTGTTCAGGTTCTTTAAAGGGACTCTGAACCACACATGGAGACCTTCATGTGTGGCCACCACAGCCAGATTTGGTGCTTGTTCCCTTATCTATTTTATAGAAATGTAACTTTGAAATAGCTTTAATGCATACAAAGCCATCTGTGTATCTATATATCTTGTGGGGTGAGAGATGTTGATGTTAGATTAAATTTTTTGTTTTCTTTAGTTTTAGGTCAAGCTTTTTACTTTCTCTGGAGTAAATTTTAGTGTTTCTGAACATTTGATCATTCCTAAATTATGTAGCTGTTTTACCTTTTTGGTCTTAGTCATGTAACTTTAAAAACCTGTAATGATGATGTATCAGTATTTTGGAATGTTGAAGAGGGAGATGCAAATTTCAGATGGTTTATTTTCAAAATTGGTAGTAGTTAGGATGAGTTGAATATCTCATTTTTTTTTTGTAACTACAAAAAAACCCCAATATATTCACATGTTCCAAAAGATATGTGTATAATAAAGTATACAACAAAACTCACTTCACTTCTGTCCTTATCCGTCCTGTTCCCATATTCACTAGTGAACCACTTTTATTAATTTTATGGGCTTATTTTAAGTCTCTTCACATGAATAAAAGAAAGTGTGAATATAAATTCTTGTTTTCTGCTTTCATAAAGGTTACAAATCATTAAAGGGAATCTTCATTCTTTCCTAAGCACTACTCTTCTTATGGCTGTGTTATGGACTGAATTGTGTTCCTCCAAAATTCATACACAAGTTGAAGCTCTAACCAATACTTCAGAATATGACTGTTTGTAGAGATATGGCCTTCAAAGAGGTAATTAAGGTAAAATGAAGTCTTAGTAGGACTAGTGTTCTTATAAGAGGAGGCAGTTTGGGAATGGACAGATGTGGCTAAGGGTGTAAACTTGTAACTGGCAGTAATAAGCCCTTAGAAAACTAATGCACAGTATAGTGAATATAGATGATATTGTACTATCATCCCACTTTAAGAGTAGGACTTAATTATCCCATCTAATAAAGACAAAGGGTAATTATGTGATAAAGGTGCTAGTTCTCGCTACAGTGGTGATCATTATATATAAATTTTCCAGTTAACATATATACATGGAATTTTCATAAAATTGTGTCAAATACAGCTAAATTGAAGACCACTTCCCTAGTAATGGACACTTGAATTGTTTCCACATTTTTGCTGTTATTGTCAGAGCTAATACATCACTGTGCACACATCATTTCACACATAGAAGCTTAATCTGTCAGACAGTTATATTTGATGGCTCTTCTGGAAGGGATCATGCTCAGTGAAATAAGCCAGAAAGAAAAAGAAAAATACTGGATCGTCCCACTCATAGCAGGAATTTAGAAAACCTGAATAAGGGACCGGGAAAAATACTAATTATAATGAAGTAAAAATCAAAATCAACAAGCAACTATAAACCAGAGATGCACTAAGGCAGGGGCTGGGGGGAGGGGGGAGAAGGGAGTAGGATCAAAACAAGGGGGGTGGGAATTGTATGGCAACTATAACCAAGATGAAAATGTATACATTGTGCAAAAATGAAAAATGATGTAAAAAATATATAAAATTAAATTTAAAAAATATTTGATGGCTCTTGCCAAAATATGTAATAATTGCAATTATTGTATAGAAGTCTTTTATGAACATATATTTCCATTTGGGCAAACAACTAGGTACAAAACGACTTGATCATATTGTAGGCGAATGACTTTTTTTTTTTTTTAAATTTTTATTTATTTATACAAGCACTGGGTACAGTCAGAAGCACGGGAGGGTGAGAGAATTCACCAGAGCCAGAGTGGGGAGCAGAGCAGGCAGAAGGGCTGAAGTACACTGCTGAGGGGAGCAGCGGGCAGCAGAAGAGGTCTGCGTGCCATGTGGGACCCTCCTCTGGTGGCCGGGGAGCAGCCGGGGATCGAACCGGCGCTGCAGAGGCTGCGGGCAGCTTTGCAACCCAGCGCTCAACCGCTGCGCCACCGGGGAAGCCCTAGGCGAATGACTTTTTAAGAAAAAAAATTGCCAAGCAGTATTCTAAGGTGGTTGTGGATTTTGTATTCACAGCAGCAATGTATGATTTCAGTTTTTCTGCATCGCAGCCAATACTTGGTATGGTTAGCCTTTTTTTTTTTTTTTTAAAGATTTATCCACTTATGCATACAAGAGCTGGGGTACAGGCCAGAGATGCAGGGGGTGAGAGGATTCACCAGAGACAGAGCGGGGCACAGAACAGGCAGATTAACTGAAATACACTGCTAGGGGAGCAGCGGGCGAGACAGGGGAGGTCTGCCTCGCCATGTGGGTTGCTCCCTGGCCGGCTGGGGATCGAACTTGTGCTACAGAGGCTGCGGATTCTTTCGTAGTGCGGTGCTTAACCCATTGTGCCACAGGGGAGGCCCTGGTTAGCCTTTTTAATTATTGTAATGGGTATGTAGTGCTATCTTGTGGTTTTAATATGCATTTCCGTAACAACTAGTGATATTAAGTATCTTTACACGTGATTTGGACTTTGCAATTTGTGTATCTTTTTTGTTGAATTGATCCAAATCTTTGCCCATTAAAAAAAAAAAAGTTATTGTTTTCTTATTGAGCTTACACTATAGTGTGGCCTATTAAGTGTCTGATAGTGTTATATCTAAAATATCAATGGTATTTTAATTTAAAAATACTTTATTGTTTAACATGCTAACTATCACCTGAACCTCAGTGAGACATAATCTTTTGCTGGAGGGTCTTGTCTCAGTGTTGATGGCTACTGACTGATAAGGTGGTGGTTGCTGAAGTTTGGGGTAGATGTAGCTACTTCTTAGCATAAGCTAGCAATGTAGTTTACCACATTCATTTATTCCTTTCACAAGTTATGTCCAAGCCACGAGATGCTGTTTGATAGCATTTTATCCTCAGTGGAGCTTTCAAGGTTGGAATCAGTCCTCTCAAGTCATGCTGTTCAACTAAACTTTCGCAATATTTCAAATCCCTTATTGTCATTTCAGCATTGTTCACCACATCTTCATCTAGAGTAGATTCTATATAAGATAATGCTTTCTTTGCTTATCCCTAAGAAGCAACTCCTCATCTATTTAAATGTTAAGAGATTGCAGGGCATCCCTGGTGGCGCAAGGGGTTAAGCACCACACTATGAAGCTATCTGCAGCCACTGCAGCACGAGTGGCTGGTGAATCCTCTCACCCCCTGCATTTTTGGCCTGTACCCCAGCTCTTATATGCATAAATAAATAAATCTTTAAAAAACAAAAGAGAGATTGCAGCAATCCAGTTATAGTTTCAGGTTCCACTTCTAGTTCTCTTGCTATTTCTTTATAGTCCCTACATGGAAATCTTGAACCACTTATTGATGAAATTTGGAATCAACTTCTAAACTCTTGTTAATATTGACCTTTTCCCATGAATGGTAAAAATCATGTGTTCTTAATGACATCTAGAATAGTGAATCCTTTTCAGAAGATTTTAAATTTACTTTGTCCATATCAGTAGAGGGATGTCTTCGTATAGCATAGTTACAGCTTTTTAAAATGTATTTCTTAAAAAAAGGATTGAAAGTCAAATTTACTCCTGATCCATGGGCTGCAGAATAAATGAAAATAACATTGATCTTTGTACATCTCTATCAGATCTCTTGGGTAAACAGGTATATTGTAAACAAGTAATAATAATATTTTGAAAGTTACTGAGCGATAGGCCTCAACAGTGGGCTTAAAATATTCAGTAAACTGGGCCTCCCTGGTGGCACAGGCGGTTGAGCGCAGCGCTGTGAAGCTGTCTGCAGCTTCTGCAGTTCTGGTTTTATCCCCACCAGCCGCAGAGATACCCCACATGGTGGGACAGACCTCTCCTGTCTTGCCTACTGCCCCCCTCAGCAGTGTATTTCAGTCAGTCTGCATGTTCTGTTGCCCGCTCTGCCTCTGGTGAATCCTCTCACCCTTCCACACATCTGACCTGTACCCCAGTTCTTGTATAAATAAATAAATCTTTAAAAAAAATTTCAGTAAACCATATATACACAAATATCCTGTCATCCAGGCTTTGTTGTTCCATTTATAGAGCACAAGCACAGTAGATTTAGCATAATTCTTTTTTTTAATATTTTATATAATTCTTACATCATTTTTAATCTTTGCATAATGTATGCATTTTCATTTTGGTTATATTCCCGATATAATTGCACCCCCCGTTATATTGACTCTAGTCCTTCTTCTCCCGCCCCTCTCTCCCCGCCCCCCGTAGTGTGTCTCTGGTTTATAGTTGCTTGTTGATTTTGATTTTTACTTTGTATTGATTAGTCTTTTTCCTGGTCTCTTATTTAGGTTTTCTAAATTCCTGCTATGAGTGAGACCATCCGGTATTTGTCTTTTTCTTTCTGACTTATTTCACTGAGCATGATCCCTTCTAGTTCCATCCATGTTGCTGCAAACTGCATGTGTTTATCTTTTTTGATTGCTGAGTAATATTCCATTGTGTATACGTACAACATCTTCTTGATCCAGTCATCTATTTTTGGACATATGGGTTGTTTCCATAGCTTAGCTATTGTAAATAGTGCTGCTATCAACATAGGCATGCAGGTGCCCTTTGGAATTAATGTTTCTGTGTCCTTTGGGTAAATACCTAGGAGTGGAACTGCTGGATCATATGGAAGCTCTATGTTTAGTAGGTCAAGAAATCTCCACACAGCTCTCCATAGTGGTTGGACCAGTTTGCACTCCCACCAGCAGTGCAGGAGAGTTCCTTTTTCTCCACAACCTCGCCATCATTTATTGTTGCTAGTTTTTTTAATAGGTGCCATTCTCACTTGCTGCACCTCCCCCTGCAGTGACCTTCAGGGCTAATGGCTGTTGCCATGGTCCCTGAGGTCCGGCGTGGGCAAGGAACCATGCGCGCAGGGGGAGAACAGCAAACTCCCTAAAGCTTAGATAGGCCGGATGCCTGTTAAGAGATAATGACCACCAGAAGCCGCCACGAAGATTGTTAAAAGGAATACTGTACACACGAAACCTTATCTCGCTTTCTCAAGGCTCACAAACTTTATTCTGCTACAACTGTCTTTCTAAAATCTTTCCTTTTTCTGGTCATTGATTGCTGATTAAAAAACATATGTAATCTAATAACTAGGCTAATTCAAATGAAACATTACTAAACTCTGTAATAATAGAATTGTTAGTTTTATGATTTCTCTGTTGTGTCCTTGGCTTTGTTAGCTTTGATCTTAATGAAAAAATATTACTTTGTGAAAAGTATATTCACCTATGCTAATTAATAAATAAGTTAGTGGTAGTGAGTAGTTATTAAAACAAAAAGTAATTACATAGAACAAAAGAAAAATTATTAGCCTGACTACTTAAGAAAATGACTAGGTCCAGATGTAATTTCGGACATACATCACTGCCCTGTCAATGATAAGCTAAACCTATGAGCCAGCTGGTTTAATTCACTGATAACCGATCCTATGCCTTTAGAAAAACATATATATACTGACCACTGACTCAAATAAAGTTGCACTCAGATTTTCACTCTCTTGAAGTGTGTCTGTGTGTCATTTATTCGCCGACTCCCTGACCACCCCACGCAATCAACCCTGAGACGGCCTCATCATCCACTGCTGTGCTGGTCCGCGGCACTCACTGGTGTAAGATGGTATCTCATTGTAGTTTTGATTTGCATTTCCCTGATTACAAGTGATGTTGAACATTTTTTCATATTCCTGTTGGCCATTTGCATTTCCTCTTTGGAGAAGTTTCTTTTTAGCTCTTCTGCCCATTTTTGGACTGGATTACTTTGTTTTTGTTGATGAATGAACAGCTCTCTGCAGATTTTTGTGATCAGTCCTTTATCATTAGTGTTGTGTGCAAAAATTTTCTCTCAGTTGGTGGAGTTTCTCTTTGTTTTGGTTATTGTCTCTTTTGTTGTGCAGAAGCTCTTTAATTTGATGTAGTCCCAGCTGTTTATCTTTGCCTTCACTGTCACTGCTTTGGGTGATGTTTCTGTAAAGATGTCTTTGAGGTGCATGTCATGTAGTGTTTTGCCTATATTTTCTTCTATGTATTTTATGGTTTCAGGTCTTATGTCTAGTTCTTTAATCCATTTTGAGTTGGTTTTTGTGCATGGTGTGAGGATTTAGCATAATTCTTAAGGGCCCTAGGATTTTTGGAATGGCAAGTGAGCATTGACTTCAACTTGAAATCACCAGCTGCATTTGTCCCTAAGAAGAGTCAACCTGACCTTTGATACTCTGAAGCCAGGCATTGACTTTGCTTTTTTAAAAAAATTAAATGGATTTATTTAAATATATATTTTACATTGTTGCTCATTTTTGTATAATGTTTGATTTTTCCTTTCAGTGTAATCCCCATAAAATTCCCATCACCAAGCACCTGTGAACCATCATCATAGTCTCTTGTGCTTTTCCGTCCCGTTTTGAAAAATCCCTCTCCCTCCCCCTCCCCTACTGTATGTCTCCAAATATAGTTTGCCTGCTAGTTTTGTCTCTTTTTTTCCTTTCCCTACCATTTGTTTGGTTTCCCTATATACCTCCTATAAGTGAAATCATCTGACATTTTTCTTTTTTCCTTCTGACTTATTTCACTGACCATAATCCCTTCCAGCTCCATCCATGTTGCTATGAATAGCATGAGATTATCTATTTTGATTGCCAAGTAGTATTCCATTTTGCATGTATACTACATCTTCTTGATCCAGTCATCTGTTTTTGGACATTTAGGTTGTTTCCATATCTTAGCTATTGTAAATAGTGCTGGAATGAACAGAGGAGTCAGGTTTCATTTTGATTTACTGATTTTGTGTCCTTTGGGTGGTTTCCTAGGAGTGGAATTGCTGGGTCATATGGAAGATCTGTTTTTAGCAATTTAAGGGTCTTCCACACAGCCTTCCATAGTGCTTGGACCAGTTTGCATTCCCATTAGCAGTGTAAAAGTGTTCCTTTTTCTCCACATCCTTGCCAGCATTTGTTGTTAGTTTTTTTCTAATGTGGGCCATTCTTACTGGTGTAAGTTGATATCTCATTGTGGTTTTGATTTGCATTTCCTGAGCATAAGTTATATCTTGATATATATTATAACATTAGCATTTTTTCATGTGCCTGTTTGCTATCTACATTTCCTCTTTGGAGAGGTATCTTTTTAACTCTTCTGCCCACTTTTTGACTGAATTCTTTATTTTGTTTTTGTTGAGTTGTGTAAGTTGTAGATCTTTGATACCAGGCCTTATGGAGTGCAAATATTTTCTCCCAATCTATAGGGTATCTCTCTGTCTTGTGTGTGTGTTTTGTTTTTAAAGATTATTTACGCACACAAGAACTGGGGTACAGGCCAGAGATGCAGGGGGTGAGTGGATTTACCAGAGACAAGAGTGAGGAGCAAAACAAGCAGAATGAGTGAAATACACTGCTGAGGGGAGCTTCGGGCGAGTCAGGAGAGGTCTGCTGCGCCATGTTGATATCTCCCTGGCTGGGGTTGAACTGATGCTACAGTGGCTGTGGACAGCTTCACAGGTTGCGTCTTAACCCCTTGGGCCACCAGGGACGACCCAAGCTTATTCTTGAATGGCCATTTATCTTTGCCATTTTATCTAAGTTGTTTAATTTACTGGCATAATGGTCACAATATTGCCTTACTATGCTTTCGTATCTGTAAATTCTGTGTGATGTTACTTCTCTTATTCCTGCTATTGGTAATTTTCCCTTTCTTTTATCCTGTTCATTCTAGGCTAGAGCTTTTCAATTTTATTAATCTTAAAGAAATAGCCTTTGATTGCATTGACTTTCTCTATTTTTCTTTTGTACTTCAGGGTTCAACAAACTTTTGGTTTTGTAGACTGCATTCTCTTCGGACCCTATGGTAGGACACAAGCATGGATAGTGCATAAAGAATGGGTATGGCTGTTGCGCCAATCAAACTATATACAAAAACAGGCCATGGGATGGGTATAGCCATAGTGTGCCACACCCTGACCTCCTAGTCCTGCTGTGACCTTCATTATTTCCTTTCTTTTGCTTACTTTGCATTTAATTTGCTATTTGAGTTATTGAAGTTGGAAAGACTTTTCTTTTCAATACAGTTATTTAGTGCTATGAATTTCTCCATAATTAATGCTTTAACTCCAACTCCAAACATTTTTTTCATTTTCATTCATTTCAGAATAAATTCTATTAGTAGCTTCTCCTCTGGCTTCTTGTGAAATGTTATTTAGCAATGTGTAATTCATTTTCCAAATATTTGGAGTTTCCAGATATTAGTCTGGTCTTAATCTCTAATTTATACTGTAGTCAGAGAAAATACTTTATATAACTTGAATCCTTTTGATTTTTTTGAGAATTGTTTCAAGGTCCAGAAGATGATCATAGTAATTGATAAATGTTCCAGGTGCATTTCTGCTGTTGGGTATTGGGTTCTGTAAATGTCCATTGGTTGGGGCCTTCCTGGTGGCGCAAGGGGTTAAGATGCAGCACTATGAAGTTATCTGCAGTCACTGCAGCATGAGTTTGATCCCCGGCCAGGGAGGTGACCCACATAGCACAGCAGACCTTTCCTGTCTCGCCCGCTGCTCCCCTCAGCAGTGTATTTCAGTAGATCTACCTGTTCTGCTCCCCACTCAGTCCCTGGTGAATCTTCTCGCCCCTCCCCCACCTTTACCCCCCCCTCCCCTCGCATCTCTGACCTGCATTCTAGCTCTTGTATGCATATAAATCTTTAAAACAGTATGTCCATTGGTTGATAATGTTGTCCAGGTCCATTAGATCCTGTCTCTTTGTTTCTCCAATACTAGGCAGAGGCCCAAAGTGAATGAATAAGCATAAAGTGTACCTTTTGGTACAAATACATACATACACCCATGTAACCCAACCAATACCGAGAATTAGTATTTTAATAACTGGCAGATCTAGGCCCCATTCATTGCTCTTACAGAGTTTTTAAATACTCTTATTTACTTAGCTAACTGTGCCTGTACCTAAGAATTGTTCAATTCTGGGATAAGTGGTTGATTTGGGGAGGAAACATTTTATTTTTATTGAGAATATGACATTAATCAGTTAATTTAAAAGAACCAACTTTATGTTGAGTCTTCTGTCCAAGAACTGACCTTTCCACCACCTATTCCATCCTTTTGTGTCTTTCTGTAGTGCTTTAAGGTTTCTCTTATATAAGCATATATAGAAAACACAGACAAGACAGGAAGACAATGCACCAACTTCAGGATGGTGATTAGCTCCAAGAAGAAGAAGGAGTGTAATAGAACAATACAAACATCTAAAATGTTATAGCAGGATTTTTTTTAATACATCTAATTGATGGACACATGTTACTTATAAGGCTTTTTCTGTATTTTGAAATATTTTATAATTAAGAAAATTTAAAACAAACTTAGGAGTTAAATCAGTTTTAATAGAAAAGAATTTATTGTAAATAGTGACAACCTCACAGTATTTTTTTCTGATAAATCACCATAATTTATATATATTTTGTATATAAAACTATATTTTTAAAAAACATATATTACAGTGTCCAGTGTGATGACATTTCAGTGACAATCGCTTTTGCATAAATTCCATCATCCCTGAGTCCACAGATCTAAAATAAGCACTGTCATGGTGGAGTAAACCCTGAAGAAGGAGCTTCCCCTCCCTTATTCTTTATTGCCAGGTTGACAATCACAGCAAGTAAAGCCTTTTGAGAATGTTTCTACAGTTTTACCATCAAAAAAGCAAATGATTTAAGCCCAAAACAGTAACAGTGAAATGGTAACACTGTATAAAACCCTGACTGTACCTTTTAATAACTTTGTAGTCCTGGTCAAAGTACAATCTTCAAATTTTATTTTACCATTTCTTTTAGTTGTTCCTTGCTGAGAGTCCCCTTCACCTGCCTCTCAGATAAGTATCAAAATTAGGAATTTCACCTAGGGAAGTTACCAGGACTGAAAATAAAAATGAAATTTTTTCCAACATGCCCATTTTCTCAGTATCTGGCACATGGTAGACATTCATTAAATGCTTGTGGGGTGAACAAATAGCCACAACCCTCTCTGTCTGGGTTCAGGGGTCAATGCGTCACTGGAAACGAAGGCCTCACAGTTGCTTAATCGGCAAGAATTCCAGGAGAACAAGCCGTCTTCACACAGAGAGGGATGCTACAGAGATCTTACTGACTAGTTTGTTGAGAGCTCTAACTTTGCCTTCTAAGATGTGGGTTTTTTTCTCAGCACTGCGCTGCTTCTCTTCAGTGACCTGAAGTGCTTTCATCAGGTGAGCATTTTCCACGTAGAGCTCCTTGAGCAACAAATCAGACTTGGTGTTCTTTTCAAACTAGAAAGAGGAGAAAGTTACACTTTGCTGGGAATCTAGAGAAGAAAAGTTGCATGACTAGCCTGCTGTTTTTCATCTTTATTTGCTCCAGCATAATTTTGAGGTTCTTAAGGATCTGATACAAATATTAGATGTGATGACAAATTTTTGTTACTCTGGAATGATAGAGAAAATTGGGAATGTGATAACCACATGGTGGAGAAAATCTGTCAACTTTGTGGGGCTAGATTTTACCAAGAAATGAAGGTATAAAAAAGCCAAGATTCATAGTCCTTGAAACAAAGAAATTGTCAAGTGTGCCAGAGCCCCTGGTTTACCCAGTGTTCTGCAGGCCCATCTTATCACCCACGACACACTCAAGCACTGCATCCATCCTCCCAGCCTGGGGATGTGAGCTTGTCGGCCTGCACACACCAGCGGCAGGGGCTTCAGTGACGGAGATGAAGGCCACTCTATTTAGGAATCCTTAGTAACAGACAAAGACACAAGGGTCCAGGCCCGGGATTTCCTAAGTCAGCACTGAATTCATTCTTTGGACAAGCAATACTACACAGCCCCATATGCCAGACACTGGCTAGCAAGGGCCATGCTCTTAGGTAAAAAGACCGGGAAAAAACATGCAACCTGTCCAGTGCAAAAGTGCTAAGAGAAAACCCAACAGGGGTAGACAGTTGAGGCATCCTACTTTGCTTGGAGTGTACATTTGAGCAGAGAGCCACATAAAGCACAGGGGTGAGTCTCAAGGGTGAACAATTCCAGGCAGAGGGAGGAGCAAGTACAAAGCAGCAGAGGAGGCCTGTGGCTGCAGGAGCACACAGCTTAGAGGGAGGCGGCTGAGGGAGTCAGAGCTGCCATGTGGGCAGCAGTGCAGAAAGGGAGGGGAACTAGAACCTTCAGAAACTTGGACTCTGGGAAAACTCCACCTTTCACTGAGGGACAAGGGAAGACAGGAGAGTTCTGAGTGGGAGAGATACTGCCCTCAATGGTGTTTGAAAGGGATAGCCTCTGCTCCTTGTGCTAAGAATAGATCAAAGGAAGAAAACAGGACACAGGATGCAAAAGATGTAGGTGGGGGTGGGGGGAAGAGGTGACTAGAGTCTTATTCTGAAGGTGGAGCTGATGGATTAGTGGGAGGCAGGAGTTAAGGGGAGAACAAGGGAGAGAGTAGAGACTCCTCTTCAATGATACTTTCATAAGAAGCAGAGCACAGGGAGAAGCAGGTCTTTGTAAGGCCTGTGGTCAGGTGGCAGCAAGAGTGGATGCAGGTCAGGTAACACCCACATGGCTATGCAGAAAGTGAGGGGTGGGACCCTAGATTTCTCTGATCTTCCAGTGAAACAAGCAGCAAATCTAGGCTGAGAGGAGAGGGAGGAAGTACTGAAAGTCAGGGCAAAAATCCACCAGACTAAGGGGTGTCAGGAAGCAAGAGTGTGGAGGCACTATAGCTGGAACTCACTACCCAGGGGCAAGAATGCCAGGGCCCCAGGATTTAACCACAATAGAGATTTTCCAAGAAAAGGCAACTGTGAGTGTGTGTGAGTGACTAGAGGTGGAGGGTCCTGTTTTGGACTTTGCTTTCTATACTAGCCCAGGGTATTTTTTCCCCCAGAGTGATTTCATTAAAAATATTGATCATATCATGTTCTTACTCAAAATCTTCCAATGGCTTCTAATTGCAATTGAAACAAAACAACAACAAAAAACTCCTGACCTTGAAGAGGTCTTGCCTACCTGTTCCAGCCCATCACTCTATACCAGCTACAAGGACATCCTCAGTTCTAATAGTCTAAGGACACTTGTCAGCATTGCTTCCACTGCCTGGGACACTCCTCCCCTCGGGTTCCCACAGGCCCCTCAGCACATGTGGATGTGTGTGGGTGCCCTTTTAGTGCTGTCCCCATGATTGGCAGTACTGTCAGCATTTGCTACAATGCAAGGACAGTCCCACCCAATAAGCAATTCCCTCTTCTAGAATGCCAGCCTGGCTTTGGGTGTGGAACACAGCCAGACCTGCCCACGACCAGGTCATTAGGTTGTCCATTTTTGGACATCTGTCCATTTTTTTTTTCAGAAGTTTAACAATGAAAAGAATCAATAGAAAGCTGATTTTACCAAATATCTCCCCTATTGTACATTTGTATAATGTGTTTATTTCCTTTTGGGAATTGTCTTTTTTGAAGTGTTCACATAACCTTAGGAAGGACATTCACTTGCTCGTTTTGTGTGTTCATCTGTCATGTGGCAGATGTTTACCACTCTACAGAGGCCTTGAAGGTAGACCCTGAGGTCAGTCCTCAAAAAAATAAATGGACATTCAGAGTCTCAAAGTGAGGTTTAGACAGAACCCAGATTCACTGGCTGCCAATGAATGTGGGTTCTGTGACTTCTGTGACAAGACACTCTCCCCCTGATCAGCAACTTGAATACCCCCAAAAGGAAAAGGCTGAGTGAGTGTGTGCTGCAGCGAGAGCCCCTCACCTGCTTCTTCAGCTCGCCTACTTTTTCCTGTAGGAGCATTTCCACATTCTTCAAAATCATCTCCACCTCTTCTACCCGCTCTTCTGTGGCTTTAAGCTGCTTTTCATGTTCTTCCTGCCACAGGGACCGATACTTTACATAAGAATCACAAGGCTTGTTTAAGGAGGAAATTAGCTAGAATGTAGAAACCTGTAGTAACTGAAGGTAACCTTTCACCCCTAAATAGTACTAGTCACAAATGTTCTCTCAGATGCCACAAAGCTGTCATTTCTCTTTGTAGTTCAAGGAGAACTGGCAGACCACTTCATTCTAGGAGTCCTAAATGACTCCAAAGTGAGTTTCCCCGGGCATTACGGAGTACTTCCAAAGGATATCTGTTATATGTCTTGGTTTTGTTGAAAACTTACTGTCGCTTAACTTGATCTCTCTAGCTAAAACCTTTTGCATAATGCCAGTTAGTTATTCTTTGTTAGAATTATGCTTATAAATCTCAAATTTTACTCACCTTCCCAGTCTGGCTCCAATTTCTTCCTCTTGAAGACACCCTATCCCACTTCCTCATGAATTTTGCAGTGAATTTCAGGAGCGAGTTTTGTCTCAGCCTTTTAAAAGTAAACACTGACTTGCCACAGACTACTCGAGCACTTAAAGTACTAACTTACTGAATCCTCACAATAATATTTTGTTTTTGTTTTTTTTTTTTTTAAAGATTTTTTATTTATTTATTTATTTATTTATACAAGCACTGGGTACAGTCAGAAGCGTGGGAGGGTGAGAGAATTCACCAGAGCCAGAGCGGGGAGCAGAGCAGGCAGAAGGACCGAAGTACACTGCTGAGGGGAGCAGCGGGCGGCAGGAGAGGTCTGCGCGCCATGTGGGACCCTCCTCCGGTGGCATGGGAGCAGCCGGGGATCGAACCGGCGTTGCAGAGGCTGCGGGCAGCTTCGCAACCCAGCGCTCAACCGCTGCGCCACCGGGGAGGCCCAATAATATTTTGTTTTGAGGTAGGTACCCCTATATCTGAATTTTATACGTGAGGAAGCTGAAGCACAGAGAGGTAAAGTAACTGGCCCAAGGTCACCCAGCTGGGAGGTAATGGGACCAGGATCCCAGTCTGTGTCCATGCTGAGCCACTGTATCCTGCTGCTCAGACAGTGACTTTTTCCTTTTTCTAGATCTCTGAATGCCTAGCCCAGTGCCTGGCACACTGGCCTCTGCTATCTTCCCGACCTCATGGTCCACCACCTTCCTTTCCCTCCTGCTGCTCCTTGCTGTCCTGACGCCGAGATTTCACGCCGGCTCTATGGGAGGATCGGCAGACTGCACTGCAATCTAATTCTTTTGAAACGATAATCTGTGCAGGCTGTGAGTTGTAATTTTCTCTTATAAGTGGAGGGTTTACACTCAGGAGGCCCAGGCTCACTGTGAATGTTGGGGGTTGTGGAGTGAGGGGCAGCAACTGTTTTTCAATCACGGAGGATGGCACAGAGCTCCCCGGAGTTACGCTGCACAGCCATTCCTGAACTGGACATGACATGGGCAATTCTTTATTCAGCAATTGGGAAGTAAGGTCAAAACATGATTTAAATCACACTGACTCTGGAGGTTTCATCAAGAATACAGACTCCTTGGCACTGCATCTGCCCTCAAACACCCCACAGATGTGGAAGGGAGTGTTTTCATCAGGAGTGACAGGGCAGGTTGAAGTCAATGCACCATCGGAGAGAGGCTGGTGAGAGAGGCTGCAAACCCCCATCCTAGGTTCCAACAGTCAACAATCCCCACATCTCTGGGTTATAGCAGACAACTGCTATAACCATGGCTGTTCTCTTGGCTGGGTGCCACCCTGAGAAGGAAAGAGCTAGAAGAACCAGAGCTAAGCTATCTCCCCAAATGTGGCCTCTTCCCAGTTGTCCCGCTTTAGAGGTCACTGCAGTCACCCCAGCTGGGGCTGAGCCTGTCCCAGGTGCTGACTCAGAGAGCAGAGCATCTGTCCATTCTAGGAGGCACTCTGCTCCAACCTGGCTCCTTGCCACACTTCTGCTGTCACCTTCTGTGGCCACCCCTCCACTCTGAACCCTCTGTGGTGGCCACTGTCTACCCAGGGGAGGGCTGTGCACCATGGAACAGAATTCTTCCTGGGTGCCATCCATCTCTCTCTTAGTGAAAGCAAGCTGAGCTAGAGGTTGGCCAAGTCCCAAGACCCATGCTTCACTGTCACGGAGTGGGTAACTTTCACAAGGGTGCTTGGGTCACCCACAGCCAGGAAATGAGGGGCTTCGGTTCCAGGCACTGGGGCACTGCTAAGTGCAAGCTTCTCAGGCAGCCATTGGCTCTTCCTGCCAACCAAGCAGGTTTATTCTTTGCTCTCTTGCCACTGCCCCCACCCCCGTCATGACTGTGTCCCCTCGAATCCAGGCTGGATGACAGAATGAGGTGAGAGTGACACTCAAACTCCCAGGCATAGTCCTGAGAAGCTGGCAGTCTGCTCCTCCTAGGGTGCTTGCCGACTGCCCCCCTCAGGGCCTTGATGCCACCCCATGAGAACTCCACACTACTCAGGCAGGTGTGGGGATGACAGTACCACTGGGCCCCCAGTCCCATTCACGTGTCAGCCTGCAAGCGAGCCCTCAAAGAGGCTCCCTGCCCCCAAGTCATGTCTTCAGGTGGCCCCAGCCCTGACTGTTTTGACACCAAGTAAGAAGGGCCCAGTCATGCCATTCAGCCAACAGATCATGAAAGATAATAGCAAAGGGTGCTCTAGGCCACCAAGTCTTGGAGTTATTTGCTACTGCCATAAAGACCCATGCAGGGGTTCTCCAAATGCCTGTGACTCAGGGCTATGCCGGTCCACACCCTGCTTTCTGAGCTCCTGTGAAGTCCCTGAGAGGGACCTACCAGGGCCCCACCTGAGGAGCTCACTGCTTACACCTACCTGTTTGACCTGCTTGGCCGTCACCTTCTGGGCGTTCCTCCTTGGAGCCACCCAGGGATGCACCCACAACAGCAACTTCCTTCCCACACAGCCCACCCTCACAGACACCCAGAGCTTCCTAATTACCCTTGATCTTGTCTAGTTCCTCACACAAACTTCCATCGGTGTGGTTCTGGGGGTCCTTCTCTAAGTCACAGCCCAACAGGACTGCTTTTGTATGTCTCTTCTGCCTGGGCCACAGCTGGGTGCTGGGCCTGGTCCCTGCAGCTCCTGTGCTTGTACTGACAGGCTTTTTCGGCTGGATCTGACCCCTCAGCCCCAAAGGTTCAAGCTGGCAAGGTTCCTTTCAAACTTAAAGGTTCCTTTCAAACTTAAAGATGGAGAGGGGCACCCCCAATATACAGAGGCACATCTAGGAAGACACTTGCTTGCAGGGGAAGGCTGCAAATCCCCTGGAGACTTGGACAGCACAGCAGTTGGCCCTGTGTCCAGTGCCCAGGCTGACTCCTTGGGCACCCGGAAAGTGACTTCTTACATTGGGACACCAGGGCCAAGTTCAGCTATGGGGCCAACAGTTGGTCAGGGAAATAGACACAAAGAGGCTCAACAGTGGGAGGTGTGTAGATTAGAGACCCCTTCCCCACCACATTGAGGCCACCTCACCCATCCCCCTCTTTCCTCCCTGTAGGCCTCTGACCCTTTGAGTGCTGTGTCTGAGTTCACCCTGGGTACTCAGCCCTGAGGGCACCTCCCCGACACATACCTGCCACACAGTCTTGAGCATTAACCCCCTCCAGTATCAGGGCACCCTGAGGTCCCTGCTTAGCCTGCCCTGCTCACATTGGTTTGTCCCTTACCATGAGCTCCCTACCCCTGTCTCTGAATCTCTCCAGCCTGAGGTGGGGACTGGATAAAAGCAGGAACAGGAAACATGAGAGGTCACAGGGCTTCATTGTGCGCATATAAATAGGTATCAAAGGGAACAAAGAGACTACTCTGCCCCATGGCCTTGGATCTGACATCTCTTCCCCTCCTCAGAAGTCACTCAGTGCTTTCCCTTGGCTCTCCTGTCCCAAGGGCACACCCAAAAGAACTGCCTGCTGACAGACATTCTCTCCTGAGTAAACAAAGGCATACCTCTGCACATGGTTTGCTTAAGATCAACCCAATTCCTGACTAGGTGTGACCAGTCCTGGCTATTACATACCTGGCTATGCTCTCAGGTCAGCCTGTTAACCTCTCTGGGGTGGGCCTGTTAACCTCTGTCAGCTTTAAAATGTGGGACTTTCTGGTGGTGCAGGTGGTTGAGCACTGCACTGTGAAGCTGTCCGGGGCCTCTGCAGCATGGCCAGCCGGCAAGCATTCCACATGGCGAAGCAGAGCTCTCCTGTCTCGCCTGCTGCTCCCCTCAGCAGTGTATTTCAGTCAGTCGGCCTGTTCTGCTCCCTGCTCTGTCTCTGGTGAATCCTCTCACCCTCCCGCGCGTCTGGCCTGTACCCCAGCTCTTATATAAAAATAAATAAATCTTTAAAAAAAAAAAGTAAATTGCACTGACTTTCCTCCCAGGCCAGGGCCCAGCCTCTGGCCATCATGCATACCCACCTGGTCTTGGCTTTCTTCAAGGATCTTTCTCAGCTGTGACTGTGACCACTTTAGACTCTGACATTCCTGATTCACCTGTTCAAGTTCAAGTTCAAGTTTTTGGATTTGGTCACCCTGTTTTAAAAAAAAAAATTAGTTTCACAAATATAAAATATATCTCAGCAGCCTGATATGTTTAATGCAGAAACTTCAGAAATTACAGGAAAGCAAAAATTATAAAACTTAAATGATCCACGACCCTAGCAGCTCAAGGACATTCCCGACACCGTGGGGTAGTCTCAGCCTTTCCCTGACATGAGGATTCCTCTTGGCTGGACTCACCCACTCTGTGTGCTCAGCTCATATCACGACTTGAGTATTTCCCCATGACATTAAATATTATTTAAAAACATGTTTTTTTAATGGTGACATCATAATTTACTGACTCATTAATACTGTTGATAATTCATGCTGATTTCAATTCGGTTTTACTCTTATAAATATCACAGCAATGAAAATACTTCCAGCTCATCCTTTCCACAATGGTCTGATAAAATTCCCATCATAATTACGAAGCCAGAGCACACGGGCATTCTTAAGACTCTTGATATATATTTTACCAAACTGTCACTGTACCAATTAATCTACCATCACCAGGATTTTATTCCTTTTTGCTACTTTCTAGATACCAGGAATTTGCAAAGACTGCTTAAAGTCACTTGTTTCCAGGGCTTCCTGTGAAATCCTCACTTTACCTGCAGGTGCCTTCTTGATCTGCTTTTGGTTCCTTGATGCCCCTACCACACCTCCCCCTCCGCTAAGCCCCCACCTCTCAGAGGCCAAGAGATTGTCCTGCCACTCACCTGCAGCTGCTCCTGGTGCCCTTTCTCTTCCAGTCTCTGTGTTAGCAGCTGAATGGTGACTTGATTCTGCTCATTTTGAGCCTGGTGTACAGAGGCCTCCTCTCCCAACTGAAGGACCCTGTGGCTGAGCTGGGACAATTCATCCCTGCATTTCTGACTCTACAGCAAAAAGAGTCAAAAAAAAAGATGAAAAGCTTATGTTTTTGAACATGCACTGGTCATGCACACTTGCCCCTCTTTTCCAGGTGGGTGATAACAATGATTTTTTGTTTCTGAGGGTTTGATAAGCAAAAAAAGGCACCCTGAAGTTGTTTCAACTTAGAGTAACTCAAGCTTAACAAGTCCATATATTTTTCTCATCACGGTTTCTTATTTTCTTTGCAAATTGTCACAGAACTGGGTGAAGAGGTGTTTCCACCATAGCAAAAGCTCACAGCAATCATGGCTGGTATAGAGTTCTCGTGTTTATTACATTTATTGTGAAAATTAACATTGCTTTTTGATATCAATACACATTTAGCTTGTCCTCTGAGGATAGTCTTGATTTCATTAACTACCAGAAACAAAATCTTCCTTCAACAACTGGGATGAACAAAATAGCTGATATTCTTCTGTTCGTCTTTAGTATTAAAAGGTTTTGTTTGGAAATGATTACAGACTTACGGGGCAGTTGCAAGACTGTTGCAGGGAATATGCAACTTTTACCCAGACCCTAGCTGATGCATCTCCCTCTGCTGTGGTTGGTGCTTGCGCGCACATGCCTGCAAGGGGCTTTGCTGAGTCCCAGGCCGCAATATGTGGTTCCTCAAGAGAGGCTGCAGAATTTCTGACATCAGGATGTGACCCTCGGTGTACCACACACGTTCTGGTTGGGTCAACTGGGCCAACAGCGACTTTGGAGCACATGTGCTGACCAGGGTCAGGCAGAGCCTTTACTTGTCACATACTCTGGCCTTCTCAGATCAGTGGCAGTGGCTTTTACCACACTGACATTTTTGACAAATATAGCCCATCACTCTCGCTCCCTTTAACAGTGATTCACTAGGTGTTCCCTGCACCGTAAGTCTGCAATCATTTCCAAACAAAACCTTTTAATACTAAAGATGAACAGAAGAATATCAGCTATTTTGTTCATCCCAGTTGTTGAAGGAAGATTTTGTTTCTGGTAGTTAATGACTATCCTCAGAGGACAAGCTAAATGTGTATTGATATCAAAAAGCAATGTTAATTTTCACAATAAATGTAATAAACACGAGAACTCTATTCCTGGGATTAGACTAAGGTGATGAGCTGCAGCAGATCACGCCTCAGGGACTGCTTTGCCCACTAAGAGCACCATGTTGGGAGATGCCACCACCGCTGTAATTTCTAACTTGCAATCATCTGGGCTTTATTGCAAAAGTCAATTTGAGATGTTAGTAGTCGTCTCCTGGGCACATTTTAAAACAAATGGGTATTTGTGCTAAAAGTTTATTCTGAATCTGATCAAGCCTTTGGGCTTAATTTCCAGTTTATAAGGAAAACAATGCACAGAGGACCAGGCTGAATAACACTGTCAGGAAACAGCTGGATAGATCCAGAAGGTGGGGTGACCTAGGACACCATCACCAGGTCTCTTTATAAAGCCAGTCATGGTGGGGGGAAATCCATGTTCTAGATGAAAAGGACATTTCGCAGCAGGCCCTATATTTGAAAGGTCTTCTCAACAGCATCTTCCATCTCACGTCACCTTTGTGCAGTGAGATCTGGACACTCGCCCACCAAGAGGAGATTCGTCCCTCCTTGTGGCTCTGCAGGGACTTGGTGGGGGTGAAATAGGGTGACTGCCTAGATGAGGTCAGAGGCTGGCACCTTCCAGGGGGTCCTTAAGATCAGAGGTCATGTCCTGTCTGATTCCTAACCCCCAGCCTCCGAGCACAAGGAAGTCACTGTTTTATGCCAGTAAGTTTGAAACGACATCAATAATTCAATGTAATACATCAATCTTAGCCGGAACCTAGGTTCAACAATTGATCACATAAGACATTTTTGAATAATTAGGGAAATGTGAATATGTTCTGAATAGTGGATAATAATAGGTAGTTAAAATTACATTTCTTAGGTATGAGCAGTACTGTGGTTAGAAGAAGCATTCATTCGTAGGAGATGCCTGCTGAAATATTTTAGGAGTCTCCTATCTATAACTTATCTTCAAATGATTCAGAACATATGCACACCCACACACACAAATATTGACAGACATAAACAAATAACTTAGTACAGATGGCAATGTTAAAAATGCAAATCAGGTTGTGGTATGTGGGTGATCAGTGCACTTTTCAGTGTGCTTAAAGTTTTCCATGGTAAAGACCTGGGGGAAAGAAAACAAATGGCTACCTCTAAGCCATGACAAATGTGTCCTGGAGTGAAGCTGGCAAGAGGAGCAGTGAGGCCCAATCTGGGCCCAGAGAGGGCCAGATGGCTCATTTACATAAAAAGCTGGTCCTCAGACAAACGGAGTCTGAACTTTTCATCTCCATGGAAATGAACACCCGGGTTTGGGAGCCAAGACAAGCCAGCAGTCTCTAGGCAAAAACCTCTCAGCGGTCCTGTGAGGGAAGGGAGAGCACTGCCTTGGAGACCCAGGAACTGAGCAGAGAAGTGAAAGGTGGCATAAACACTTCTACAGCGAGTTCAGCAAGGTGGCAGGATGCAGAAACCCCCTGCAGGAACATGCAGAACCCCCCTGTCATTCTATGCACTATCAGTGAACATGCAGAAACCTCAATCAAAGACATAATACTCTTTCTGGTTCCTGGTCTGGCTTATGAAGTGCTTGGAAGTCATCACTCCCATTCTGCCAACAAGAAAAAAAGCTGAGTCACCTGAAAATCCATTGAGAACTGAGGTCACAGGGCAAATCAAGGCTCTGAAAATTGGAGAGCGAGCCAAAGAGAATCCCAGCTGGCCAAGAGCACACAGCTGGTGCCTGCAACGGAAAGGGAAGC
Source organism: Talpa europaea (assembly GCF_964194135.1). NCBI lineage: Eukaryota > Metazoa > Chordata > Mammalia > Eulipotyphla > Talpidae > Talpa > Talpa europaea. Next base: position 40,626,277 of record NC_140078.1, read on the forward strand.
CTGGGCTGTGAGGGCCAATGCAGGAGCTGAATTGGACCGGCTGCACTTAAAGCACCCTGGCAGTCAGTCTTCCTGAGTCCGTCTCATCGGGTTCTCCTAATACTCGAAGTTCTCATCATTTATTTATTAGTTTTTTAGATTTATTTATGCATATAAGAACTGAGGTACAGGCCAGTTACCTGTATGGTACAAGTGTGTGTGTGTGTGTGTGTGTGTGTGTGTGAGAGAGAGAGAGAGAGAGAGAGAGAGAGAGAGACAGAGAGATAGAAAGAGGATTCACCAGAAACAGAGGGGGGAACAGAACAGGCAGACACTGAAATACACTGCTGAGGGGAGCAGCGGGCGAGACAGGAGACTTCTGCTACACTATGTGGGTAGCTTCCTGACTGGCGTGGATCCAACTCATGCTGCAGAGGCTGCTGATAGCTTCATAGTGCTGTGCTTAATCCCTTGTGCCACCAGGGAGGCCCCCAGTTCTTGTAGTTTAAATCAGAGAAGAACCCCCTCATTTCCAGTCCCCAAGGCAATACTATCCTCTTCCCTTACAGTCAGAAGGTGGAAAAGGGAATGCTATGGCCTGAATTCCAGATTCACAAGATGAAGACCTCCCCTCAGGTGAGGGGGTTTTTAGCAGGCAATTACAGTTAAATGAGGCGCCAGGATGGAGTCCTAATCTGATAGGTGGCCTTATAAGGAGAAAATGAAGAGCAACACCTCTCTCCCAAAGCAAGCCACCTTGGTGGGGAGGAGGGGTTGGAAGAGGGCTGGCAAGGGACAGGGGCTGGGGGTGGGTGGGCGTGGGGAGTGGGGAAGGGGGGCTGCTAGCTGAAAAGAGCGCCTCTACCAGGAGTCAAATCACAAACACTTCTATGTTGGACTTGGCGCCAAACTGTGAGGAATAAAACTCTGTCGTTCAAGCCCCAAGCTGTGGTGTTGTGCCTGGCAGCCTGAGCAGGTAAGGCAGGGATGGCTTTGAAGTGAGGGGGAGCACCAGGGTAAATACTTTAGCTGAGCACAACCAACACAAGAGAAGGGGACAACGCTAGTCTCTCTGGCCTTTCTGTCTTGGTACACATCTAGGGGAATGGCTAAAAGAAAATACAGTGACAACACCCAATGCCTGCAGGGTGCTGTATCAGGCTAGGAAAAAATGGATTGGGCACACACTCCTGGTGGGGATGTGAACTGTTCCAGCCTCTCTGGATGAGTTTTGCAGCTTCTTATATAACAAAACATGTAACTACCATACAGCTCAGCAATGGCACTTTTGGACATTAACCCTGGTGAAACTCAAGTTCATACAAAAACTTTCACAGGAATGTTCATAGCAGATGTATTTATATTAGCTAAAAACTGGAATCAGTTCAGATGTCCTTTAAAAGGTGAACAAAAGGTGTGACGCCAGTACCACAGAATAACATTCAGCATGAAAAGAAGCTAAGGGTTGATATAGCAACACTTGGGTGAATGTCCAGGAAATTCCGACAGGTAAGAAAAGTCAATCCGAAAGGTTACATTCTATATGATTCCTTTTATAGAACAGTTTGAAATGACACAATTTTAGAAATGAAGGGCAGCTTAGTGGCTGACAAGGTTTGGGCTGGGAGTAGGTGGGCAGAAGAAGGGGGGTATGATTATAAAAAAGCAACATGAAAATTGAAATTGTTTGGTGGTGGTTGAATATATGAACCAACATGGGCAAGCTATGGAACTTCATATACATATTTAACATGGGGAAATCTAAACTAGGTCCATGGATTTTATTAATGTCCACAGCTTTGTTATACGTGTTAGGTTATAGGCTGATTTATGGCCTCCCCCCCCCCCACAAGTCATATGTTTATTTGAAGCCCTAACCTCTAATACCTCAGAATCTAACTGTATTTGGAGATAGGGTCTTTAAAGGGATAAAAAGAGGTCATGAGCGAACGCTAATCCACTATGACTGGTGTCCTAATAAGAAGAGTTTAGGACCCAGATGTGTGCAGAGGAAATCCCAGGTGAAGACAGAGCACAGGGCAGCGACACACTAAGGAGAGAGGCCTCGGAAGGAACTGACTCTGCCTATGCCTTGATCTCCTGGTTGCCAACACTGAGGAATAAATGTCTAAATGTCTCTTGTTTACGTCTTTCAGTCAAAGGCATTCTGTTATAGTGGCCTGTGTAGACTACTACAGATATTATTCTATAGTTTTGAAAAATGTTAAATTGAGGAAAACTGGACAAAGTAAATATATAAAGGACTGTGATTATCAATAACAATTTCAATTAAAAATAAAATGTAATATATCCCAGCTTTGGCGTTTGATCCTTAATACTTCAGTCTAAAAGTCATTATGTGAGGCCAAGTATGAAGATATCTATGCCTGGGGATGGGGGAGGCGGGGGGAACAGTGTGGGTGTCAGTGCAGAGACATAGTGGGAAGGGCAGTTATACCTGGGGTAAAGGGAAACTGATCCCATAATAAGCAAATATACTGAAGAAGATGGAAACCAGGCTTCTAACAGTTAGAGGTACAAATACAGAAAGGGAGAAACTAGAATTATGCCTGTCATGTTGGGTGGAGAAATGACTGACTCCAGGACTGGACAAGGCAAGTTATCAGTTGAACCTGGAACATCTTGGGATACCAGAAAGTAAGGGAGTGCTTCAAGAGTGATCAGGGCCTGCCCAAAGGGTGCAGAAAGCACATTGAAGGGGTTCTTATTGGCAAAATCTGGGAGCATCAAATAAGTACTGATGGTAACATAACTCAATGAATAAAACAGCAATCTGTGATTGTAAAATAATGCTATAAATGAGGAAATGGACAGGAGAAAATTCTTCCTTCTACTAGAACCAATTAATAAATATAATGAATTTTAAAAATGATGGGCTTAGTCACCAATTAGCCACTGCCATAGTAATAATCAACTCCACCAAGAAACACAATATGCTAAATTAAGTGAATGAGAGTTTGATGAAGAACAAGACAGTTATCAGAATGTCAAAGTAACTTCCCATAAAATACTCATTAGTTATAAAGGGAAAAGTAACTTAACTGTGAGAACGCCACCTAGCCAAGAATCAACCTTACAAGTAATGGGTCAAATCATGGCATCCCCAGGCCGGATGAAATGAGAACATAGCATCATTTCTTGATCTTCCTGCCAAAGACACATCATCTAAATCTAACAAGGAAACATCACACAAACCAAGTTAAAGTACTTCCCAAAGAATAATCACTTTTGATCTTCAAAGTGCCTCGGTCCTAGACATCAAGAAAAGACTGATTGAAGGAGATTAAATGCCATGATTCTGATACTGAATATGGTAATGCCCTGATTTTGGGGGTGGGGTGGGGGGCTGATGGGTCAGCAACTCACTCTCATATCTCAAAAAAATTCTGTCCTTCAAGTAATGAGAAAAGGAAGTGGCGCTAGCTTCATGCCAGGTGTCTATACTTAACCTGTTTCTTGAGTTCTTCCACTGCAGAGCAGGCCTTTTCCTTGTCTCTCTTTAAAACATCAATTTCCAGCCTGTTGAAGAAGCAAAATTTACAATATCACTCTGATCAAGCAGTTTGTCTTTTCTCAGTCATGGGCTATCACAATAGCAGCAGCTTGGATCTGAGCCTGAGCCACACAGACTCTCACGCCTGTTCCTGGCAGCCTGCAGCCACTGCTGTCAAGTTCTCTACCACTGTCGCTGCCGCTGCTGCCACTGACCATGATAGTCCTAGTCCCATCCTGCTCATGGAACCAGAGGAAACGCTCTCCGTGACATTCCTCAATTGCACGCATTAATATTTTTCAGCACAAAGCACAACTATTCACACCCAACAGTAAAGACCAAAATGGCCTTAAATCCTCCGAGATCTATTGTCGCAGGAGTCCTGTCAACAAACATTGGGAACAAAGAGTTTCCAGAGGGAGAAATTTTTAGATTCCAGAATTCCTGTAATGTAACAGCAATAATTTGTTAGCTGCTTGCTCTAGATACTATATTTTAATCACTATGGCAATTCTATCAAATCAGTACCATATTTTCAGCATTTTACAGTTGAGCTCATCTGGGCTCATCTTCGTATTTGGGGTGGATATAGAGAGAGGATGAGGCCACAGTAGTGAAAACAGAAATACTGTGTATTCCTTCATCCTCCCCATCACACCTTCTATTCCCAGCACACACTCTCTCTCCTGCCATGGTGCTTACTCACCCCTGTTCCTCTCCCTCTGGCTCTCATGGACAGGCAGGTGGGTATACCCCAGGTCCCCTTCTGCCTCAGTCCTCAGGTCTCCACACCCCTCCCTCTTTTATCCACACTTCCCACCACTGACATCAACAGAACAGTAGTGAAACTTGGAGAAAAGCGCAGCAGAAACTCATTAGGACGTAAACTGATTCCTCTTGCCCAAGAAAGTCTCAGAAGCGCCGCTTAATCCAGAAAAAGTGCTGCATCTCCCACCCCAAACATAACATGGGCTATTTCTTCAGGGGTGAGAAGTGCTTGCAGATGGGCTTCAGAGACCAGCAGCCTGTGCTGAAGTGGGCACTGCGGTGTTGGCTGTACCAGTTTGCAAACACTCTTATAATGCTGAGGCCGAGAGCCCGGGGATGGATGTGGCTGTCACATCTGGAAGGAGATCTGAGCCTTTCCATGCCAGTCAAGGAGAGTCAGAGGTCAGCACCGCTCTCCCAATTAAGGACTTCTAGAATACAGGGCTAATGTGTAAACACTCCCCCACTTCTTATAGCAATACCATCTATGCTTATTTCATAAAGAGCAAAGTGTGTTGCAGACCTAGTCTGGGTGGTACCACTGAGTACGGGCCTCACCTCTGTGTATTGTTCATCCTTTCTGCAGCTTCAAGGTCTTGCTGAATCCTCCCCAGCTCATTTTTCAACAACGTGTTTTCTTCAGAAAGTCTCTCAAACTCTGTTCTGCATGAAAGATTGATAAAGAAGTATGGGAGATCAGGAGCTATCTACCTTGGCGTTCCACAGATATCTGGAGCTGAGGTCAAAGCAATCTTGTGGTCTCCATCTCTCTTCCCTAGATGATGATGCAGGGCACAGAACACAAAGCTTTCTTAACTTCTAAAACAGTCACACTGGTGACATACATCTGAGGAGGTGTGAACTTATTCCCCTAAATCACATGCAGTGTTGAAAATCAATGTTACCTCAACTTATTTATTTTGCATAGAAGAACTGGGGTACAGGCCAGAGGTGCAGGGGATGAGAGGAATTACCAGAGACAGAGTAGGGAGCAGAACAGGCAGATTTACTGAAATACACTGCTGAGGGGAGCAGCAAGGGGATGACAGGAGTGGTCTGCTGCTGCCATCTTGGTTAGCTCCCTGGCAGGGGGTGGAACTCATACTGCAGTGGCTAGTGATAGATTGATAGTGCTAAGACTTAAACCCTGCACCACCAGGGAAGCCCTTATTACCTCAATTAAAAAAAAACAACTCATTTCCCAAGTGGAAATCAGCAAGTTTCATCAAAAACTTGGATGAAAATGGCTTAAATGTTAGTTTAAGACTCAGACAAATGAGTTTCTGGCAGAATGGCACTAAGTCACCCATATTTTACTGATTTGGACAATCAGATTAAGTAGAGGTAATTTGTTGACAAAGAGTTCCCACATGCTGTATCTAGAACAGAGTTATAGTTTTATTGTGAACTATTGTCTATTTTCATCTTGTGTATTTTTCTTTTCCTTCTTATAAAACATAAGCTATACTTCATCTTCTAATTTCAAACATGTATCTTAATTGTTCTAAGTGAATTTAAATATAATCATTTTGTATAATAAATAAGATGGTCACACCTCAACAATTCACTAATGTATTCAGCACTTGGTTCTGTTCACTTTCTGTGGACAGTTGACCTGTCCTGCAGGTATGGGTGTGCCTGTAGCTGACACCAATGTATGATGCTGGGTTAGCTCTCAGGTTACTGCAAGGACATTCACCCCAGCAGAACTGAAAAACACAAGGAATCAGAGGGCAAAATGCACAAACAACTGCTTCACCACCCTATGCTCCAAAGAGAAACTAAGGAAGACTGCCACATCAGTTTATGAAAAGAACTCATGTGAGGTGGATCCTTAATGGGAAAAATACAGTATGAACAGCTACTAAACAAATGAAGTCAGCCTGGAGTTGCTTGTACTTTCTGGAAATTCCTACAGAGTCTCTGCTTAGTTAACACCATCAGTGAGTGACAGATGAGCAATTTACCAATAAAGATCACTCATGAGGCAGCTTTGAATCCATAACTGCTGCCCAGAGAATTTATCTGTAATACACACTGGTCTGGTTGACACTTATTCCCCCCAATAGGTCTCTATCTGGAATCAGCTTCTGATTTTTTTCAATCTAAAAACACTCAGAGTCAGGCACATAATCTCATTTATGTTTTCTTTATATAGTATACTTATAGTATCAGTAAAGTAACTCTTTCATAAGCATAAATATGACTTAATTTTATTTCACAAGAAACTAAAGACAAATAAAAATAAAAGTCATGGGAATTATAAAATCAGTGAAAGGTTTCCAGCAGGAGAATGAAACACATGTCTGTGTTTGGAAACTCTTATTCTGGCTCCAGGATGGAAAACAAATTGAGTGAAGGCAAGGGTGTGTGTGTGTGCATGTGCGTGTGTGTGTGTGTGTGTGTATAGTTCTATTTCCAGTTCAGAGAAGCTGAAGGTTGCCCTACCCCACCCCCAGTGGGGTGCCCTACCCCACCCCCATATTCACTGAGAACTAGCACCTTGTAAAGCTTATCATACAATACGTGATTGTCCTCACGGAAGTAATGGAAACCTCCATGGCCCCCAAATAAGAGAAAAACCTGGAAGCTGAAAACAAAGCTGTGAGCATTAAGCAACACAAAGATAGGGTTACCCTGGGCAATAACTCACAGTACTGCCATCAACAGTGAGAAGAGACTGTACTGTGGACATGGGCATTACACCAGTACTCTGGAGGGAGGTTAAAATGGTCCCAGATTAACAGGTTTCTAATTTTCTACACATGCATTACACTTCCTTTCTGCAGAGAGCATGCTCTAGTATGGTTCCTAGGACTCCCAAAGATCAACACTACATAAACATGAGCTCACAAGATCACCAAGACATACCTGAAAAAAAGCCACTCATGACAGTCAGCAGAAGCAAAAAACAAAAGTATTAAGATCCTGTAGGAATCTTAGATATGATTTCCAGACACGAGCTTTAGATAAATATTATGAAATATTTACATAAATAAAAGATGGGAATTAAAAAATGAACCAGCAATAAGAAACTATCAAAAATGATCAGACAGGGCCAAATAGAATTTTTAGGGAAAAAAAAATGTCAGTGTCAAAATAAAAATCACTGAGTGGGTTACATAGCAGATTAGACACAGCTGAAGAAAGAATCACTGACTGGGAAAACAGATGTGAAAAGGGTCCATATAATATGATATGGAAAAGAAGATGGGAAATCTGAAAGGGATGCTGAGAAATGCAAGAAAAATGAAAAGATCTAATAACATTGTTACTTCTAAGTTGAGAGGATGGTTAAAGGAGAGGTAATGTTACAAGGATAATGGCTAAGAGTTTTTCATAAGACACAAATCTACACACTCAAGGGGCACAATTTTTCTAAATAGGATAAATAAAAAGAAAACCACATCTATGGTCTACAACCCAATCATCCCATTCTTTTTTTTTTTTAAAGCTTTTTTTTTTTTTAATTTTCTAGAGGCATGTCTTATTTATTTATTTATTATTTGTTTGTTTGTTTATACATGCACTGGGTACAGTCAGAAGCGCGGGAGGGTGAGAGAATTCACCAGAGCCAGAGCTGGGAGCAGAGCAGGCAGAAGGACCGAAGTACACTGCTGAGGGGAGCAGCGGGCGGCAGGAGAGGTCTGCTCGCCATGTGGGACCCTCCTCCGGTGGCCGGGGAGCAGCCAGGGATCGAACCGGCTGCAGAGGGTGCAGGCAGCTTCGCAACCCAGCGCTCAACCGCTGCGCCACCAGGGAGGCCCCCAATCATCCCATTCTTAAGCATATCCCAACATAAATGCCTCAAGAACTTTCTTAGAGCTACTATTTATGATAGCTAAAAAGTAGAAACTACTCAAATGTCCATCCACAATGAATGCATGAATGAACTGGGAGCACACTACAGAGCACCCCACAGTAATACTGATGACTGAACTATAACAACGAACAACAATATGGATGACTCACAAACATGAGTCAAGAAAGCCAGACACAGAGCGTATACACTGCATGATTCTTTTATATAAAGTAGAAAACCCAGCAAAATTAACCTATGTTGTTAGAAGTCAGAATAATGGTTCTCCCTAAGGGGCTTAAGGAGTGCTATTTCTTATTCTGGGTGCTAGTAAAAGGTGTGTTCAAATTGTTGAAGTTCTTCTAATTGTACATGCACAAATATTTTTCCAACACTTCAGTGAAAAATTAAAAAGTATACATATATGGGCCTCCCCTGGTGGTGCAGTGGTTGAGCGCTGGGCTGCAAAGCTGCCTGCAGCCTCTGCAGCGCCGGTTTGATCCCCGGCCACTGGCGAGGGTCCCACATGGCGACCCTCCAAACAGCTTTCCATAGTGGCCGGACCAGTTTAAATTCCATGTGAGAAAAAGAATTATTAATAATAAAAAAAGAATTTCTAAAGGATTTATTAAGAAAGATAGAAAATGTTCCTCTAAGGAAAACGTTTTATTGGATACAAGGAATAATAAGGAGCTACCTAAAGGGATAAGCTGAGGAGGATGCAATATCATCAGATAGTAATTGCACCTAAAATGTTTCAGCTGAATGTAATCATAGGGAAATCAGGCACCCAAACTGCAGACCATTTTGCGAAATATCTGGCCTTGAGTCTTCAAAAAAGCCAAGGTTCGAACTCCTAGAAACAACACAATTATCAAAACTGACTCATGAAGAAGTAGAAAAACTGAATAGTCCTGTGGATTGCCTCAGCAATTGAATACTTCACAACAAAGATAAGCCCAGAGCAAATGGTTTCCCTGAGTCAATCATTTCTACACCTTCCCTTAGCTTTTATCACACATGTATATGGTTTGCATGGGAGAGCCTAAGTTTCGTCATCTATAAAATTTGGTAGTGTATCTCTCCCCCATACCGGTAATAGGGGACTATGGAGGATGGGAAGGGCACCACACCTCATATAGGAATCTGCACACACACACACACACACACACACCCAGCATAGGCTGCACCACATATGGTATGACTAATGACCTGTTTTCTTTAAAACTCTTGCATTAAACTGACATTCCTGGCCCAATGAAGCCTGAAGGAGTGCTGGACATGGACACCATCAGATATTAAGCAGGCTCAGAAGGCCAGGATGTAGCAGTGCCACGATAATGGTGAGGCTGATACCAAGTTTTGGGGACTGAACATGACAATTAAAAAAACATCAACTGTGTGATGGGCTGGTAGCTTATGACTGTCTTTGTTTAACTTGACATAAAAAGGCCAGCTTGAGACAGGATGGCAGAATGGTTTCTTCAGGGAGTTATGTCTGCTGTTCTTTCAGATCGCTGGCCAGTTTCTGAATAAACTGCTTCTTATAGATTCAATTCCTGTCTCTGTTTGTTGGCCCTCTGTAGTGACAGGCAGCACCCCAACCCACCAATTCTGTTATCACTGGGACAAGCACAAAACCTCCCCCATGAGACTAAAAGCCCCTAACAACTGCTCTGCTCCCAGCTGCAACCCCCAGCTCACTGGCACACTCAGAAGGTACCCAGTAAACACTGTCAAGTGAGGGAAGACCCCTCTGAGACTTGAGTTGAGACTTCAGTTGTGGGGCCTGCAGACCAGGAGAAGCAGAGAGAGGACAAGGGCAACGTTCCAGGACAGGGGTCAGTGGGAGGTAGGTCACTCTGGCTGGGGTAAGAATTTGGATAGTAGAAGTCTGGACACCTGTGTGTGTCCATGGAGAAGCAGCCAAGAAGGATACAATTGAACACTTCACGACAAAGAAAAGCCAGGAGCAAGTGGTTTCTCTGAAGTCTACCAAATATTATGGAACAACCCCCATGCTGGGGCTGAGACCAGCCTGGTCGTGGGGGGGTCACTATGGGATCAATCACCTGGATCATAACAACATAATGACATGTTCACCTCTAGTTTACCACACCCTTTTTTGAGGTCAGGCACTATTTCTGCTTCATGGATGAGGAATTTAGAAATCAGGCCATCATAGACAGGTTCTGCATCACCCAGGGATACCCACATAAGAGGCAGGAGAATAAGGCAAAGTCTGGATAGTGATAAACAGCCCCTTTAGCATAGTCAGCTCTGGTAGGAGCTCTTGCTGAAGGGTACCCAGGGGCTATCAGCTAGGCAAATATTTTCTTTCTTTTTTTCTTTTTTGTGTAGAAGAATTGGGGTACAGGCCAGAGGTGCAAGGGGTGAGACAATTCACCAGAGGCAGAGCGGGGAGCAGAACAGGCAGAATGACTAAGATACACTGCTGAGGAGAGCAGCGGGCAAGTCAGGAGAAGTCTGCTGCACCATGTGGGTAGCTCCCTGGCTGGGGATTGAACTCGTGCGGCAGAGGCTGTGGACAGCTTCATAGGTTGCATCTTAACCCCTTGGGTCACCAGGGAGACTCCTATTTTATTTATTAACTTGGGTCATGCACTGACATTTATTCTTTCTGCTTTATCATAAATAGCACAATTTTGTTTTCAAAAAAGCAACTTGACCATAGCCACTGGAGATGGAATGCAGGTCTCACCACAGGCCTATGAACACACTCTGGGACAGACCTGTGTCTTCTGTGAGCCAGTATCACCCACATGGACAAGTGACATGATGCCTCACAAAGACTCCCTGTCCACAGGGAATGGGTCAAGGGACAGTTGGAGGAGCACTGGCATGTGACATGCAAGTGTCCCCAACACCTCACCTGAGAAGGTGTGAGAGGAGCCCCCAAGGCAAAGCTCTAAGACTCTGGAGAAGTCTCTAGAATTCTGGGCTTCTGAGATGCCATGTGCACCAGCCTTAGTCTCCAGAGAGCTGGGAGGAGGCAGGCCTGCTGCACACTTGGGCGCCCTTTGCATCCTCAGAGATTGACACCTCCAGGCTGCCCCCACCTCATTTTCCCTCTAAGATAACAGAAAGGTCCTTTACACAAACACCCCAACAGCACAGACACTGTAGTTCATGCATAGTGCCTGGCATACATACAGGCGCGGAGAAGTAGGTCCCACTCAGTCACCAGAAAGAGGCCTCAACAACCCAATGGAAGTGGGGCCTCCATGGAATATCTTCATCTTGTGAGAACAGCAAGAACTTCCTACCTCAGGATAAGGGCAGGAGACACCAGAGCCAGTTGAGCTGCTCAGATAGGTCCATCTCTCCCCCATCCCTGGGTGCCTGGTGACTTTGAGTCAGGGCTGGGCTTAAGACCTAAGGGTCATGTAATACCCACAGCAGCAACTGTGAGCCTGGGGTGGAGCCAGTAGTGGGAGAGCTGAGAGAGTCTGGCTTTGCACTCTAAGAATGGGGGAACACCAAACCTGTTGTTCTCTCTCGAATCTGCTTCTTTCTCAAGAGCTCGAACGATATCTTCCAGCTGCAGAAGTTTGGTTTTCATGTCATTCCTGTCTCTCTCCAGTACCGCTTTGCACTCTTCTTCCCTCCAGGCGTTGAGCTGTTCCTGCCCAGCTGTCCTGGGGTCAGCGAGCCTTGGGCTGGAGAGTGTGGAGCCCCTTCTGGTGGTCTCGTGCCACAGCCCCTGGTGCAGGGTGCTCTCTCCCAGCACCTGGTTGCCCTCAGGGGCCAACTCCCCACTCTGGAGAACAACCTGGTGCCTTTCAGCCTGCCTTGCTGGGTTCAGCCCGGGCTCCACCTTCTGTGGCTGAGAAGGCATGGCATCACCTAAGAGCATCTCCTGGGCTTCAGGCTGGCTCAGGTTGTCTGGGCTGCCAGCACAAGGCTCCAGTTCCTCCAAAACCACTCTTTTATGCACTCCAGGTGGGTGCACTTGTGACCTCTCTTTAGGATCAGAAGCCACCTGCTTGGCCTCAAGCATACTCTGACTGTTTTCCCTGAGGTTAGGGCTTTCAGAGGGTCCGTTGGATGCCAGGGCATCGCTGCACCCAGCTTGCCCACAACCAGGTCCATTGCTGGATTCCCACTGGGCCAAGAGGTGCTCCCTCCTGCCTGCATGGAGTGTCACAGGGCCATTTATACTCTCTTGCTCAGCATCCACCACCACTGTCCTATCATTCAAGAGGGCCTGTAGCCTCTGTGCTTCCCAGGTGAGCCTTTCTACTTGCTCCTTCCAGTCAAGTTCTAACTTCTCCTTCTCAAGGGCAAAGACCTTGCAAAGCTGTGCCTGCTCTTCACTCATCAGCTCCTGTAGCCTTAGCTGCTGCTGTTCACAGCGAGTGAAGATCTCCTTCTCCCTCTCTTCCCTTTGCCCCCTCTCCAGGTCCAGCTGCTCCGTCACTGCTCTCACTTGCAGCAGGTGTCTCCGCAGCAACTCTTCTTTCTCTCGCTGATGTTGTAGAGACACATTTTTACAGTGGGCAGATTGCTGGGCTTCCATCCACAAGAGCTTTCGGTTCAGCTCAACTTCTGCCTCTTTCCTATAGAAACAGAAGGCAACACAGACACCGCGGTCTGCAGCCCCAAACCCCAACCCATGCCTTAGGTTGGAGAAGGTGGTGTGGGCCTTTCTTGTTCTGGCTGTGGGACTCCTCTCTGCTCGGCTTGCCTGATCTATCCTTTCTCACCACGCGCGCGCTCCCAGGCTTCCATCCATGCCCTTGGTCCCTGCACAGGGGATCTGCCCTCAAGGAGGTTAGGTACTACCTATGAAAGCCAGCACAAAAGTCACTCACGCATGTGACTATTTAAATGTAAACTGATTATAATTAAATAGAACTAAAACCCAGCCTCTAAGTTATAGAGGCCACATATCAATGCTCAGCAACAACATGTGGCTGGCACCTGCTGTAATGGACAAAGCAGATGCAGAAAACAGCCCTCGCTGCAGAAGGCTGTAAGGACAGCTCTGGTCTGAGTCAAATTACCCTTGAAAACCCTGTACATTGCTGGAATCAGGGTGCTGGCCTTAGCAGTCCCAGAAAGATGAAGTTGCAGTTGCCATGAGGGATGGATGTGGAGCCCAGGCTTGGGACAGCATGTTCTTTGCTCCTGACCAGCGCAGGCTTGAGCAAGGAACACACTGTGGATGCATATCCCTCCCCACTGAGGAGTCAGGAGCTGGAATAGTGGGGCTTGCTAGAGACTAGATGCCTGGGGCACCAGAAGGCTCAGGGGGACAGGAGAGGTCAGCCTTCACCTAGCCTTCTGCAGGCCCAGGGGAGTGTGGAGGGAGCTTTGTCTTATCCCTTATACAGCTCTAGGGTTTAAGAGAAAAAACTTAAAGCTCAGGGGATGGACTCAACTTAAAAATAGTTTCTTAATCTATGCTCTAGAGTGTTACAGTCAGTTTCTGCAAGCTCCTGGGTCACCTGCTGGTGTCAGCCTGGAGTGGAGGGGAGGGCAGGAGGCATGGGTTCAGACTGCGGGTTTCAGTCTTTCCCAGTACATTCACGTGCTCACACTACCCCCAGAGGGCACAGCCCCCATGGGAAGGTGACTGGGGTCTGCTCTGGCAGGGTCACATCCACTTAGCTCCAGCATTATAACCCAACCAAAGTGAAGCACCCTAGATGAGGAGCACAGGTTTGCAGTGACCTGGGGCTGTGCTCTCCTGGCTGGTGAGCCCTTTGTCCACTAAGAAAAAATCCTTCTCATGGGAAAGGGAGGTGCTGACAGGGAGGAGAGTGGCATCTGCAGTAACTAGTTACTAAGTCATACCCGCTGGACAAAGAAAGGGCACATGGGTATTTCTCATATAACTAGGATGCCATTAGACACAAAACATCATAGATTGGTTTTCAAAAAAAGCCCTTTCTTTCCTTATTCATTTTAGCCTTTTCAAGAACCTCACTAATTCAAATTAATCATTTTCCCATTTTTTAGGGATTGAGGTCTTTAATCCATCTCTCCGCCCCATCCCACCCCATCCTGGGAAATCAGGATAATGGACAGTGAAGAACACGCTGCCCTATGCTACCAAGTGAGTGAGACAAATGTAAAGAACACGAGTTCTACAAAGCAAGCTGCTTCATGGCCTAAGCTCTACTTACTATCCATGTTTAGTTTAGAGTAAAAATTGCTTCACAAGGACTTATTCTTCCAGGGCTCATCCACCACCACCCAAGTATCATGACAGGGCAGGCTGCCTAGATCCAATTCAAATTTTGGTTCTTGCCCAGAAACCCTAGGTGTGAGTTCCCAAAAGAAAACGCCATCCGGACCTGATCTGCAGCAGCTCACTGTGATGCTTCTGCTGCAGCTGCTCCTCCAGTTGCTCCTTCTCGCGAGCCAGCCTCCGGGCCAGGCCAGACAGTGCCTGGGTGCAGCGCTGCTCCATCTCTGCCTTCTGTAGCTCCAGCTTCCTCTCCAGCTCGGGGTCTAGGGCCCTGCTCTGGAGCTGCTCTTGCAGGTCTTGGATGACCTCCTGAGCTTTCTGGTAGAGCATCTCCACATCTGCTTTCTGATCCTCCAGCACACGGACCTCCAGCCTGAAAGCTTGCTCCATTTCTTTCCTTTCCTTCACAAAGTCCCTCTTCATCACCTCCAGTTCCCTTTCATAGTAATTCACCTGAGAAGAGGAAGGTAAGCGTCTTCAGCCAGGAGGGCCCCAACCCACTTACCTGATGACATAACATGGAATAGGAAGCTGCCAGACACAAGCTTCAAAGAGCAAGCAGCCTATACCCAAAGAGGTGTAGAAGCCTATGAAAGCACAGTCATACTGATGATGGCAGAGGCTCCTCAAGGGCCCAGAGTGGCCATGTGCTTAGCTGTACCCCTTAATGTCACAACAGCCCCATGAGGCTGACTTGGCGGGGGGAAGGGTTGAGAGGCATGCCAGGACAGGTGCCTGCTCCTGGGAGCATGAAGCTGGCAGAGATTGACAATGCTGAGAGAATTGGGGAGCCTTCCCAAGGCCAGTGGGTGACTCTGGGCACTTGGGAGGCCCCAGTGGGCAAGGCTGAGGCTGCGGCTTCCAGCTAACACACGCAGGGAGCCTACAGCATGACTGCACGTCATGTCACCTTGCTGCTGCTCAGACCAAGACACCTGACACCTGCTGACAAGTCATGGACACTGGCCCTTACACACCACAATCTAATAGCAAGTTCATGCAAGAGGATGGATTTGGCTGGGTGGGCCTGGCCAGGAAGTCACTGAGTACCCTACAAAGGGCAAATATCATGGTCACTTCAGTTTATAACAAAGCTGGGAGCCATGTGCGTCCCCACTGCAGGGCCACCAGGGAGATCTGGCCTCAGCATGATTCTTTTTTTTTACAATTTAAATTTATTTATTTATTTCTCACAGCATTCATTTTTGAATAATATTTGATTTCTCCCCTCCGATGTAATCCCCATGAAATTCCCACCACTAAATCACCCATGAATTGTCACCAAAGTGTCTTATCTTAGCATGATTCTTGTGACACTCTGGATGCATACAATCCTGTTGGGGGAGACCCTGCGCAGTGAGCAGATGTGCCTTGACCTGAGTCCCTGAGGCATGTGAAAACACATGCATCTCGGAGGAAAACATCTGAGTGACAGGACCTGGTGTTGAGAGCTGGGAAAGTGACCTGTGTGGAGTCAGGCCTCTACATCTCCACAATCTGAGAATAACAAAAATAATGAGCAGACTTCCCAGGCTCTAGCTAGGGGGAGATAAGATTATGTGTGTGAGAACTAACCATCTGGTACCCTACTGTCTGAAGTAAACAGATAATAGTAAGAAAGTAGAATAATCATTCATATGTGTTATCAGTATATGGTATGCTTTGATGTTACACCTGCTGCAATTAAAATAGTATATAATGAGCGCTAAGACAATAAAGATTTACTGCATGCTGGACATGACAGTCCTCCATGTCTGATTTCCCTCACCATTGCGTCCCAGGTCCAGGACTCACTAGAAGTCCACAAGTGGCGCCCGAACAGGGACTTGAAAGGTAATCCTTCCTTCCTCTTCTGGGGAAGGTGTCTGGAGGCCTTCAGGATGGTCCAGCGTTTGACTTACCGCCATAGGCTCTCAACACCAGGTCCTGTCACTCAGAAGTTTTCCTCCGAGATGCATGTGTTTTCACATGCCTTAGGGACTCAGGTCAAGGCCCTTCTGCTCACTGAGCGGGGTCTCTCCCAACACAATCCCATTCTTTCCCCATGACTACATATTCCTATGGCCAAAGAGGAGGTGAGGCAGGATGTCAAATTTATACTTCCTTACAAACTGCCCCTGCTACCCCTGACTAGGGCAGATGTGTGGGTACAGACAGGTCAGCACAGCTGAGCAAATGTTTCTGGGTGCGGAAAGTCTCCCCGGTCTCTCTGCAGCCTCCCCCACTTCCTCTGACCTTGGTCTCCAGCTGGATCTTGAGGTCGTGGTAATGCTCCTTCACCTGCTCCATCATTATTTCCATTTCTATACTCACTGGAGCAGAATCACCAGAGAACAAGATGGTGCCTGCAAACAAAGGTCATTTCTGTTTATGTCCTGCCAAGGATGCCATGGGGCCCGCTCCATCCTCCCCCAACTGTCTGACATCTAAGGAGATACCCTCAGAGTTTCAAAAATGGGGCTATTTATCCTGTTCTCAAAGTTGGACCTCTTTGGAAATCAGTATTTCGAGTCTTTGCCAGAAAACAGATAACCTGGTACATTTATTGCATCCAAATCCTGTTCCCTAACAATAGCAGGTACACAGAAGAGCTGGGGAGATTTTGGATGGAGTCTGGCTCTGGGGCAACATGTGCTCTGTGATGCTTCCCCTTTCCTTGGAAGCCCTACTTAACTTATTACATCATAAATGTGATGTTGAAATCCGACAGAGGTTTCAACATCAGGTTGAAAGGGTCATCGGAAAGGGGCTGTGAGTGACACTTGTTCCAGAAGATTCTTCTCACCACAATGTCAGATGTTCAGTTAGTTTATTTTGATGAGGCCATGTCGAGTCACAAGTACCACCAACACTCCCAGAGACACCACGGATTCCCAACATTGCTTGTGGTGGGGGCCTGCCAGAGGGTTGACTTAGGATGTGGCTTGTGGCCAATGCTAGGGTCTCATCTGTGCTGCTCTAGGGGCCAGGAGTGCAGAGAAGACATAGCCTCTCACTCACATCTCCTCCCACTTCCCAAATTATTTTCTATGAAAAAAGGTGAAAGGAACAGGAACATAGGGCCCAAGAGAACTCAGGATAAGCACCCTAAGAGAAAAAACATCCAGTTGCCCTGGCAACCAGCAGCTGGCACCTGGATCTGGCCGTGTGGGCCCAGAAGAACAGGCACCTACCAGGACTGGCTCCAGGGGACACACAGTCCCGCTCATACATAGGTACCACACAATCTGCCTTGACTCTGCTGGCATAAATGCCCTCCAGAAGCACAGACCCTCTCCTCCTTGGAAAGGTCTAATTGAACTTCTGTGGTCAGGGGGAGGGGGCAAAGAGGAAGAGAAAATTGGCTGGGAGTTAGCTTTGGTTTTTATCAGTGCCAGCATGAAGCGTGGGGTTGCCGTCTCAAGTCACAGTCCCAGGCCTTCTGGACAAGGACGATCTTGGTATAGGACCCCAGCCCTACTGCCCCCTGGATTACAGGGCTGGGGTTCTTGACAAGGGTCACAATGTCTGTGCAGCTCAGTTTCCTCCCGGGACACAAGGTGGTAGCAATCACCTCCTTCCCAGAGACCATGCTGCAGAAAGAACTGGTCTCATATCACTCTCACCTAGAGATTTAAAAACATCCAACGGCTGGCCACACCCCAACAGCTCCTGGGTGAGGGTGGTCAGGTGGGGGATCTCAGGAGCCCTCATGTTGCACTAATGCAGTCACAAGTGAGGTCCCTTCAGGGCTGAGGAAGCTGTGTGCCCCATGCATGATAGCCCCATGAACAGAAACTTGGTCTTAGGAAGTAGCTTTAGGATATGGAACTCCAAGTGCTCTCCAGGTTGGAGATGGAAGAGGATGTTCCCCAACATGCTGTGACTTTGTGATATGTGACCAACAGATGTTCCCAGGGATTCCCCACCAGGAGCGCTGTGTGCAGCGCCATATGCATCATGTGAACCCACAGATGCCCACCTGTACAATTGCCAGGAAGGGTAGCAACCAGCTAACCTCACCCTGTCCTGTGGAATCAGAGCTCCCCATTCTGATCTGGGGGTTTCTTGGTGCATGGCGCTCACCCCAAAACTCATAGGTTGAGTTAGGAAACATGAGGACCTGTCCTATGGGGTTCCTCCCACAGGGCCATCCCCCTGCCCCACTCAGACCCCAGTGCACATCATCCAGGGCAGCAAATGTTGAGGGATGAGACCTCCATGACAATGGCAAGTCCAGGATGCATTTTACAGGTTAGTACATCCTCTCCTTGCTGAGCTGTCAGGTGAGCTCCCTCCTCTCCAGATGACTGTCATCTGTGTCCAGCCAGTGGTGATGGTGCATCCTGGGGCATCTCCCACACCTTCCCGGAGGTTATGGCAAGGTCATCCTAACCTTCATCATTTTTACCCAAATGATTAAGCCCTCTAGCCCCTATACCTCCCTGGGGCTCTCTGGGAGTTGTGTAAACCCTTGGCTACGGTTCCTGGGGTCCTTCTGCAGGTGGCATCCTGGGAACCTGATGAGCTGTGTGGCAGGCCCACCACCTTCCCAGGACCGGGTTCCTACCTGCTGGACTGAGCCCAGGAAGCAGCTGTCCCTCCGGCTGTGTGCGGGAGTGACTTCGGGGACTTGGGGGCAACCGTGCCCGCAGGCCTTCCAGGGCAGCCTGTAGCTCGTCATTGTGGTCCTGCAGGTCCTGTGGGGGCAGAGCAGACACCCTCTCCAGCTACACAGCCACTGGCCTATGGAGCAGTGTGCCACAGGGACAGGGCCCCTGAGTGCCCCTGTGGCTAAGCCTGCTGCAGGGCAGACAGGGTTCCGGTGCCTACTCAAACTGCATTCAAAGTTCCTGACCACAGGTGAGCAGAACAAAAGCAGGTTGTCTTCTTTCCTATGTCCAGCATCACTTTCTGTCACTGATATACGGGAGGGGCTAAATAAAGAGTGGAGTGGAAATGCAGGAGAAATGAAGAAAGAGAGAAACATCAACTACACCTGAATACTTGTTTAAAATGGGTGATGCTGGTCACTTGTAATCAGGGAAATGAAAATCAAAACTACAATGAAATCCATCTTTAATATGTGAGAATGGCACATATTAAAAAAACTAGCAACGACAAATGTTGGCGAGGATGTGGAGAAAAAGGAACTCTCCTGCACTGTTGGTGGGAGTGCAAACTGGTCCAACCACTATGGAGAGCTGTGTGGAGATTTCTGGACCTACTAAACATAGAGCTTCCATATGATCCAGCAATTCCACTCCTAGGTATTTACCCAAAGGACACAGAAACATCCATTCCAAAGAACACCTGCACCCCTATGTTTATAGCAGCACTGTTTACAATAGCTAAGCTTTGGAAACAACCCAAATGCCCAAAAATAGATGACTGGTCAAGAAGATGTGGTACATATACACAATGGAATATTACTCAGCAATCAAAAAAGATAAACACATGCAGCTTGCAGCAACATGGATGGAGCTAGAAGGGATCATGCTCAGTGAAATAAGTCAGAAAGAAAAAGACAAACACCAGATGGTCTCACTCATAGCAGGAATTTAGAAAACCTAAATAAGGGACCAGGAAAAAGATGAATTATAATAAAGTCAAAATCAAAATCAATAAGCAACTATAAACCAGAGACACACTATGGGAGGAGGGTGGGAAGGAGGGATTAGGGTCACAACAAGGGGGTGGGAATTGTATGGGGAATATAACCAAGATAAAAATGCATACATTGTGCAAAAAATGAAAAATGATGTAAAATAAATATATTAAAAAAAATAAAACTAGTCATGCTAGTTTTATTAAAAAAAATAAAACTAGAGGATGCTGGATGCCTAATATCAAAAGCCATAAAGCACGGAGGAGCATGTAAAGAAGAAAGGATGGGGGCCAGGGGAGCATGCCTGTGAGGGGCTGGGGCGGGGGGCTGCGGTGGTGGCAGGGAGAGCTTAAGAGGGTCTGTGGTTTTGGGACATGTATAAGTTTGTTCACACTTTAATGAAGTACATTTGAACAGCACACCCCATCACCTGATCTTGAAAGAGCAGAAAGGACATGGTTTACAGCAAACTTCCCCAGATGGTTTCACAACCAGCACACACGTCGGTGCACACCGCTGAGATCACTCATTTCTGCAGTTAGCAATCCCCTCCTGAACCTGTGAAGCTTGTGACTCCGGCCTAGAGAACAACAACCTATACTGGGGTTCTCCTCTGCAATACTCCTTGTAGGGGAAGCTCAAACTAGCCACAGCCACAGGAAGGCCCTGGGACCCCAGGCCATTGCACATCCACGAGGTCCCATCTAACTGATTTCTGAATCCGATTTGAGTTTTTTTTTTTTAAAGATTTATTTATCTATACATACAAGAATTGGGTGGGGTACAGGCAAGAAGTGTGGAGGTGTGTGTGAGAGGATTCACCAGAGAGAGTGGGGAAAAGAACAGGAGGACTGACTGTAATACACTGCTAAGGGGAGCAGCTGGCAAGACAGGAGAGGTCTATTGCACCCCTATTTGAGTTTTGTCTCCAGGCAGCTCTCATAATCTTCCTGAAGCATCTTCTCTGGAGGAAGGAGCCTCTCATAGAGGTTGTAGGCTGTGAGGCAGGACAGGCAGATTATGAGGGTCATTGGACCTGCTCAGAAGCCCCTGGGCAAGTATGGGATTGCCCTCACAGGGGAGCAGCCAGCCCTGAGAAGCACAGGGCAGAGATAGCAATGTTGCAAGTTGAGGGCCAGCGAGTGCACTTGGCCTCACCTGGCCTGCTGCCACCATTTCCTTAGGCCTGCCACGTC
The DNA here is from genome assembly GCF_964194135.1 of Talpa europaea. Taxonomy (NCBI): domain Eukaryota; kingdom Metazoa; phylum Chordata; class Mammalia; order Eulipotyphla; family Talpidae; genus Talpa; species Talpa europaea. The sequence continues at coordinate 40,647,337 of NC_140078.1, forward strand.
CAGGACACCAACACTCGCCCAGTCTCTGTCACACCAGGTGTGGTCAGTCTGAATCGAGATACCAGTTTTCAGAGACTTACTCTAAAAAGCATGTAAAATATCTCATTAAAATCTTATATTGTGTTTTGAAGTAACATTGTGGATATAATGGATTCAATAAAATGTTATTAAAATGAATGTGACCTATTTCTTCTTAGATATTTAATGCCTTCCCTTCCTTCCTGAAAATAACTTGTATGTCACATGTGTGACTTGTATTCTTTTTACTGGACAGCCCTTTGCACTTCTTCTGAAACCCCAGTTAGGTATTTTGGGGTCAGATATATTTCCTGAAAATTCAGGATATTTGGTTTCCTTGGTGACATGCTGGACACAGACTTCTCAGGACCACCAAGGAGCTCAGCTCATTCTAACCAATTAGGGCGACATGTGTAAACAAGTACTTAGCAGAGCTGGGAGCCAGGGTCTGTCTGCTTTCACATGGACCCCACCACATCTATTTGGGGTGCCAGTGAATAATTAGGGTGGCTACATGGCACCACTGGCACTAGCCAGGGAAAAGGCGACTAGTCCATCGACCATATTGGCAGCAAAGTCTGAGGACTCTAGACCAGTTAGGCTGGTCTAGAAGCAAGCTCATGAGGGAAAGCAGGGGAGGGTGGATTCAGCAGCAGCACTGGAAAGTGTCTGGGGAAAGGCAGGGGTGTAGGTGTGGGGGAGGGAGTCTGCAGGCTGGTGCGGATGGCAGGTAGAGCCTGAACAAGCACACACAGAGAGCTAAAAAATTGTACAGAGATGGGCAGCAGTGGTGAGGATGTCAGTTAGGGGCTGGTGTGTGTCTCAGTCCATTCTGGCTGCTATAACAAAATGCCAGTGAATCGGGTCTAAAAAAATTGAAATTTTAGTTCTCACAGTTCTCAAGGTGCAGGCAGATTTAGTGCCTTCTAAGAGTGTCCCAGTCCAGAGCTAGCTGTCTTTTCCTATGTCCTCACATGGAGGAAGAGAAGGGGGAACTCTCTGAGGTCCCTTTTATAAAGGCACTAACCCCATCCTTTTTTTTCACTTACCCAGTAAAACTTAGGATTTTAATTTTTAAGTCTTTTTTTTTCCCCAGAGGAAACATGGCTCTTTTTTATTAAGCCCAAAATATTAAACTTAAATTTTGAAAATACTGAGCTGGTTTCTATAATATTTTAATGTAGCATAGTTATTTATTTTTTAACTGATATTTTCTTATTTTATTTTATATATTTTTTATATCATTTTTCATTTTTGCACAATGCATGCATTTTCATCTTGGTTATAGTCCCCATATAATTCCCACCCCCTCTGTTTTGCTCCTATTCTCTTCTTCCCACACAAATGCCCAAAAATAGATGAATAGATGACTGGATCAAGAAGATGTGGTATACATACACAATGGAATAGTACTCAGCAATCAAAAAAGGTAAACTTATGCAATTTGCAGCAACATGGATGGAGCTGGAAGGGATCATGCTCAGCAAAACAACCCAGAAAGAAAAGACAAATACCAGATGGTCTCACTCATAGCAGGAATTGTTAAGTCTTTTTTCCAAAGCAAAATAATGCAATACATACCAGAACACCTAATTAACAAAATTAACAAATCATAGTAATTTTGTTATATAAATTAATCCATTAATTATAGGCTAGCAATGTTTCACATAGTGGAGCTTAACTGGTCTTTCAATCCCTTCAGTCTTTGATGGTGGACTTGACTTTGATGGCAGAAGCTTTTAGGTTTAGGCCCCACCAGCTACCATTCTCCAGCAGGAACCACAGTGCCAGATCTCCACAGCCCTGGTCCTTATGATTTTTTCACAGAGGGAGCAAGTAGTGTGCCTAGCATTTGGATGATTTCAGTTTTCTTCACCACTTTCCATACTGGTTCCCATATTTATGACAATCCTGACCTCCTTGGAGCATTTGAATGTCACTGCAAACTATTATTAATGGGTCTGAGCCCAGAGTCACTAGTTAACCCCAATCTGGAGGCTCCACCCTCAAGACCTAATCACACCAAAGGTGCCACCTCCTAATACCAACACTTGATATTAGGCTTCATGGGGAGGGGGCCCTGACATTCAGTCTTTAACTGTGGAAATGCTGAAAGGGGAAAATCTGCATTTGGGGTTCACACTAGGGACACGCTACTCCACTACAGTATCCACCCAAGGCAACAGCAAAAGCATGAAACCACAGAGGATCTCCAAGGAGGACCCAATGAACATTTCTTGCTCTTTCCAAAGGCAGTCTGGCCAAGTAAACTGACACTGACAGTTGAAAGAAAGAACAGCACAGTTTCCTTGCTACACATAGTCTGGGTACAAGGACATGCCAAGCAGTGTCTGTGGAACGACTGGGAGGAGCTCAGAGAGGAGGTCTCTTTTTCCTCTGGACCCTGATGATCTAGAATGTATGGAATTACTGGTCATACAAAACAAGTAAACATGGTGGTGATATGTCAATAGGACAGAAAACAGGTAGTAGGCACTCTCACTGGCCAAATATCATACAATTTGAGCACAAAATAATTAGCCACAGTAATGAATTACAAACCATTAAGAAAAATTGGGAACTAATTAGCCCATGCCAATGACAGATAGAAAGACGGATGTAGAGATATAGGACTTTTCTGGCTTACAGCGGAATACCAAGGGATAACCAACAGGTTTGGAGGGGTGCTGGAGTTGGAAAATCATCATTTCTGCAACCATCATGTTAAAGATTAGAGCAAGCAAGAATCAGCGATAGATACTAAGTCCAGGGAAAATTTTGATGATGAGAAGGATGTTTGCATGGTCTTAAAGCACTTCCCACTAACTGCTTATTAGTTACAAGTAAGAGAAAAAAACCAATTCCTTGACCAGGTAATCACATCGCCCATGCTATTTGTGTTCTAGCTGAGAATGAATACTCTTACTTTAAAAGAAACATCAGAGAAATACAAAAAGAGAACATTTCTATTAAAAAGGGGAGGGGAAGGCTGTGTTCTTCAAAAACATCAATGTTAAAGACAGAGCAAGGCTGTGGGAATGTGCTACAAGCTGAATGTGGCATTACTCTCAAATTCATATTCTGAATCCTAATGTCCAATGTGACGGCACTTGAAGGAGGGACCTTTGGGAGGTGATGAGTGGTCTTATATAAGAGTTCCCAGAGGGTTCCCTTGCCCTTTCTGCCACGTGGGGACACAGGGTAAGAAGGCCTACTCTCTGCACCCAGAAAGTAGGGCCTCATCAGACACCCTGAACATGAACTTTCAGCTTCCAGAACTGTGAAAAATAAATTTCTGTTGTTTATAAATGCCCCAGCGTGTGGTATTTTTGTCACAAGAGTCTGAATTAAGACAGAATGTTTCAGATTAAAGGACAGTAAATAAGGGCCTCTCTGGTGGCTTAAGGGATTAAGACGCAACCTATGAAGCTGTCTGCAGCCTCTGCAGCATGAGTTCAATCCCCCGGCTGGCCAGGGAGCAACCCATGTGGTGCAGCAGACCTCTCCTGGCTTGCCCGCTACTCCCCTCAGCAGTGTATTTCAGTCAGTCTGCCTGTTCTGCTCCCCACTCTGTCTCTGGTGAACCTCTCATCCCCCGCACCTCTGGTCTGTACACTAGTTCTTGTATGCATAAATAAATAACTCTTTAAAAAAATAAAATAAAGGACAGTTTCATTGGCTAGCTAACAAAACTGAAACACTACTCCTTTGCACATTTTCCTGCTGTAGTTGATTTCAAGCGATCAAGGACTTAACAAATTTCCTAAACATTTAACAATCTACCGTGGTGTGCACTGTGGTGAGGTGAGGGGGATCACCCTAGGTAATGCCCACTGATACATTCAAGGGTGGAGAGCCACGATGCAAATGACTTACCCTCAGACGATTCAGAAATTAACTGTACACATGTACACACACTCACACACACACACAGTGAGCGAGTGTGCAACCACAGAGCAACAGGGCAAAGTGTAAAGAGCAGTGATTCCAGGGAAAAGGGGACCAGTGGTACCCTGCACTATTTTTACTTTGGCAACTTTATGTTGGAAAACATTTTCAAATACAATTTTTTTCATGCTCCAAATTTTTTTTGGAAACAGTCAAAAAATATCCAATAAAGGGGGCGTGAAAATTTCTAAATAAATCAGCACTAAAATGTTAAACATTTCTGCTGATATTTCAAAAAATAAAATTGAAGAACCAAAGGGGACATGAGTTGAGCTCAGTAACAGAATCATGCTAAAGGAAACAGGGGTTTATACATGTGTGAAAATCCCACGTGCTACAGTAATGTGGTTATTTGTAAGTGCCGTCACTGCACAACAAGCTTAGAGGGAAGAAAACGCAGCACAGAAGTGTAATTCCAGGCAGAAAGTTACCGGGCACATTCTACACGACGGTCCCCAACCCTGACCCAACACACACCGGGTGGGTTCAGGAGGAGGGTGCAGCTGACCACACACAGGGTTCGGATCCGGAGTGGGAGGAAAGAGCAGAGGTCACAGCGCACTCCAGAACAGCGAGGGCTCACCTGTATCCTCTGGGGTGCCAGAGCATCATGAAGTAGGAACAAAGTCAGCTCTTTAGTGTGAAGGGAAATCACTAAGAAGTAAATTGACACACTCTTAACACCAATAATGCTTTATCTGTTGGAGTCCTCAGGAATTTTCAGAGTGTAGGGGGTGACACCACTGACACCATCCGCCTCCCCCACCCTACTCTGCACCTCAGTGTCAGCCACTGAAAGGAGTAACATCGTAGGCTGGGGCCAGGAACTTTAAACACTCAACATCAGACAACGCAATGAAGCCCTACATAGTGCCTGGAAAGCCAGAGGGGCCCTGCAGAACTGAGGCTGTTTAGCGACCTGGTCCACTGTGACAGGACCACCTGTGTGGGTCTGGGCAAGGACACTGAGCTGACAAGCCCTGTTTCCTCTCTGAACACTAGGCTCCATCAGCTCTGCCTGCCTGCTCAGAGAATGATGCTCCTGTTGTCCCAGGCCAGACTACCCTTCCCATGGAGGCCAAGAGTATGGGCCAGCAGAGACACCAAGCAGAAAAGAGAGGGACACAGCCTGAATTTCAACAATTGACCGACCCAGACAGATGCTGAAGACCCCATCTCACGTGCTCCAGCACCCCCTTCTTACTAGGCAGGGAGAGGCAGAGCAGCCCCCCAGCACAGGCGAACTCTGGGGGCCCAAGCCTTGAGATTGGACCCTCCTGGTACTACCACCCTCGCTACAGGGTGGCTGGGGCTGCAGGGAAGGGTTTCCTGAGGCTTCTGTGCATCAAATACTAAAAGGGCAGTCCAACCCAAGACAAAGGAAATGTGCCAGTTCAGTATGACAGGAGGGTTGGTTGGCAGGACACATACCCGGCACTTGAGCTCGTATTCCTTTAGAATCTTCGAGAACCGCTCCTCTTGGGCCAGGAGCTCCATGTTCTGTGGCTCCAGCTGAAAGACCCACACGGGAACATGACAGACCTCAGCACACATGCTGTCACCTCCTCACACTGATTCAGCACCTCCAGGTTCACTAGCTCGCCCTTCCTCTCTACCGCCCTTCCCTTTGTTTGAATTGTCTGTCTCGGGGCAGAAGGACGTTCTGAGTTTATGGAAGGTGGCCAAGGAACCACTTGGCGACTGTGGTGCATCCCTGCCTCCGCCCTCTGGGATTCCCCTGCCCAGCCCTGCCCTGTGCAACAGAGTGTTCTCCACCTCCCTCCGAGGAGTTGGGCAGAGCCAGTGAATTCATCATGGGCACTGAGCTCTAACTGCTCTTCTGTGCTCTACAACCTCCTTCCCGCCAACCCCAAACCTTTCACTGGGTCTGTCAGATGGTATTGACTGAGACCGTGTCACTAACAGGCCAGCAGCTGGCATGTGTGTGTGCGTGTGTGGGGTCTGACCAGGGAGTATCCCTGCACTATTAGGAAGGAGTGAGTGGTGGGGAAAGGGACAGTCATACTAATCTTTTTTCCAGTCTAGAATTTCAGTAGAAAAAAACCTAAATCCAGTCACCTGTATATTTGTTCTCAAGACACTGACACTTTTCACTGAACACCTATAGGCTCCTCTCTAAAGACAGAAAATCAGCAAAAGAACTTGCCTTATCCTTCAACACAAACTCCAGATCTTTCTGCAATTTCAGGACCAGCTTCTCTGATTCTGAGAGTTTTTCCACAACTTCGATAATCTCCTTCTGTAATCGACTGTTTTCCTGCAACATGCAGACCAATAGCTTGTCAGGTTCTGGGAACAAGAACCTGACATTCTTGTCAGCATGCTTGTCCCCACTCCAAGCAAGAGGCTGGTTCTCAGAAACACTCAGATTTTCAGGATGAAAGAAAACTCCTTACAGTGCAAAGCATCTGGTGCTCACTGCCTGGGCACCTTGCAGAGGGAGTGTGCTGCTGCTTGACCCACAGCCCAGAGACAATCCCGCTGCCTCTGTTTCTCCTGCCCCCATGATACCATGTTGGACACTCACTAAAGACCAGAAAACCTCTGCTCTGGGCTATGTATGCCAGGTCAAGCAGAGCACACTTTAGGTTTTAGTCCACACCCATGCTCTGCCTTAGTGGGTACAGCAGAATTGGTTGTTGCCTCTGTCCCTCCCTGATCACACCTTACAAGACCCAGATCAGAGAGAGCCCTGAGGATCCCTACCCGTCAGGCCACCCCTCCACGGCTAGAGAGAAGGGAGGGGCACTGCCTCTCCAGGAAAGGCCAGGATTCTTTCTCCTTTTGCTGAAAATATGCCATCTCCATGGCTGTGGCAAATATTCCTTAGTTTGAAATCCTAGTCATTTCCCTATCACTGAAACAGAAGCATCTTTGGGCCTTTGGGAGTTCAGTTGTCCACAAGAGTAAGAGCACGAAGCCTCAGGCATCTCTGCTTCTGTCTCTTCCCTCCCCGTCCACCAGCCCCACACCTACCTTCATGACCAGGGTCAGCTTCTCCCGAAGGCCAGCTTCTTCCACCCTCAGGCGCTCCAGATCTGTCTCCAGTGTGGCCCTCTGCCTGCGGGCCTGCTCCCAGAACAGCTCACGTTCCACTTCCACCTCTGACCGCAGGAGGCTCAGTCTTTCTCTGTACCCCTGTTCCAGGTGTCTGTAAGGCACACGCATCCTTGGAATGGACTCTCCCACCTGTGGCACCTGGCCACATCCTCTTGTATCAACTGTTCAGCTCGACAGATAGGGCCACCAATCATGGGCTGGTGGTGTCCCCATCCAGACAATGGGAGCTGGTGGGTCCCTGGAGCCAGTAATATACATCTTGGGGGCTATCTCTCTGAAGCCCCTGTGCCTCTCAACTTCCATGCCACAGGAACCACCAAATGCCTTTACTAAAATGTGCACAAAAGTGGGCCTCCCCAGTGGCACAGCAGGTTGAACGTTGCACTGTGAAGCTGTCCGCAGCCTCTGCAGTGCAGGTTCGATCCCAGCCGGCCGGCAAGAATCCCTCATGGCACGGCAGACCTCTCCTGCCTCGCCCACTGCTCCCATCAGCAGTGTATTTCGTCAGTTTGCCTATTCTGTTCCCCGCTCTGTCTCTGGTGAATCCTCTCACTCTCCTGCGCATCTGGCCTGTACCCTGGTTCTTGTATAAATAAATCTTAAAAAAAAAGTGCATAAAAGCATGCCTCTCTCAGACAGGAAACAGGCAACTAAATCCTGTGGATGTTAAAACTAAAAACATTCAGAGAAAAAGAAGCACTTTCCCCTCAAATTCTGCATTAATTTTTTGCAAAGCCATTTCCATCAACTGGAAAAAAGAAGCCAAATCTTAATTTTATCATTGCAATAGTTGCTTGACAGGACCTCTCAAACCCCATCTATCTAGACTGAATAGTAAAATTTTTACTTTGGCAGAAGGCTTAGCTGTGTTTATTATATACAAGAGAACTCCAGAGCCTCCTCCACTGATAGTCTGGATTCTCAATCTTGTCTCAACTTTAAAGAAAGCACCCAAAGGGGAAGGAGGGCAACTATTACATAGGGAAAAACAGAAAGATAAATTTGGCTAATTTAACACTCCACAAACATTGGGATACATATTTGATCCTATCACTCCACCCTTTGAAAATGTTTGAAATATACAACAAGAGGGAAATGGTTGAATAAAACATGGCAGAAAAAACAACAACAAAAATGGCAGAGCCATGTAACTGGATGTTCTGAGGCCATCAGAGGAATATATAATAAAATACTATTTTGTAAATAATGATGTGCATGGGAAAAAGGAGAAAAACACATATAAAAATATCAGAAGTGATAATCCTTAGGATTAAGATTACTGCTTTTGGGCCTCCCCTGGTGGCATAGCGGTTGAGCGCTGGGCTGCGAAGGTGCCCACAGCCTCTGCAGTGCCAGTTGGATCCCCGGCCGCTGGGCGAGGGTCCCACATGATGCGCAGACCTCTCTGCCGCCCACTGCTCCTCTCAGTAGCGTACTTCAGTCCTTCTGCCTGTTCTGCTCTCCGCTCTGGCTCTGGTGAATTCTCTCACCCTCCTGCACTTCTGACTGTACCCAGTGCTTGTATAAATAAATAAATAAATAAATCTTTTAAAAATTAAAATAATTAAAAAAAAAGATTACTGCTTTTATTTTTCTTTTTACTTGTGTTTTCTAAATTTTCTACAATGAACACACATCATTTACTACTTTTGCAATAACAAAGATCTAATGTAACAATAAAAGTTATTTCTAAAAACCTGATGGTGCCCTTTTGCTCCTGAGACAAAACCCAAATGCCCCACAGAGCCCTCTCATGTCCCTCAGCCAGATTCTCAGGCCAACATCACACCTTTGAGTTTGTGATTCTTTGACCCCAGGAAAGACAGATCACAAAATTCTCCCCTGATAGTTGGGAGGGGATCAAGTCGAGCATGTCACAATTGAAGCCAAGCAGTTAGCTTCTCCATCTGATTGTCTAAAATCAATTTAGTTTTTAATGCAATTGGTTGAAAAGGGGCTTTTTTCCATGAACAACACTAAGCTAGGGGCAGGGTAAAAGCAGGGGAAGTTAGCACTGGGAGGACAGGAATGCTGGAGGCCCTTGCAGACCTCTCACCTCTCCTGGAGTCTTGGTTAGGCAGCAACTGCAGGTCTCAGAGGCACCATCAGCACCACTGGATCTGTTCAGGACAGATCCTAACACTGCAGAGTCAGCCTTGAGACTGAGGCCCTTGGCTAAAAGACACTTGAGGAGATAGGGAGGGACAGTGAGAGAGCAAATGTGCTGTTGGTTTCCTTCAGGATTCTTCCAGTTCTTATTTTTTTTTAAACATTCATATGGAGCCACAAAAAATCTTGAATAGCCGAAGTTCCCCTGACTAAAACAAAGGAGATGGAAGTATCACACTCCAAGACTTCAAACTATACTACAAAGCCATAATAATAAAACCAGTGTGGTACTGGAACAAAAAAAGACACACAGACCAATGGAACTGAATAGGAAGCCCAGAAATAAAGCTGCACATAAATGGACACCTAATATTTGACAGAGAAGCAAAGAATTTGCAATGGAACATGGACAATTTGCTGGGAAAACTGGACCACCACATACAAAAGAATGAAACTAGACCACTACCTTACACTATGCACAAAAATCAACTCAAAATGGATAAGAGATCTGAATGTAAGATATGAAACCATAAAATATATAGAAAAAAATATAGGCAAAACACTACAAGACATACATCTCAGTAACATCTTTAAAGACTCATCCTCCAAAGCAAAAAAAGTGATGAAAAAGATAAAGAGCTGGGATTACATCCAACTAAATAGCTTCTGTACAGCAAAAAAGACATTAACCAAAACAAAGAGACACCCTAATGATTGGGAGAAAATTATGCACTCCATACAACTGATAAGAGACTGATCACAAAGATATACAAAGAACTCACACGACTCAACAAAAACAAAGTAAACAATCCAGTCAAGAAATGGGCAGAAGAACTAAAAAGACACTTCTCTAAAGTGGAAATGCAAATAGCCAACAGGCATATGAAAAAATATTCAATGTTTTCTCCCTCTTAATCAGGGAAATGCAAATCAAAATCACAATGAGACATCACCTAACACTAGTAAGAATGGCACATATCAAACAAACTAACAACAACAAATGTTGATGAGGATGTGGTGAAAAAGGAACTCTCCTGCACTGCTGGTGCGAATGCAAACTGGTCCAACCACTATGGAGAGCTGTCTGGAGGTTCCTCCAACTACTGCAAATGGAGCTAACATATGACACAGCAATTCCATTCTTAGGGATCTATCCAAAGGACACAAAAACACTATTTCAAAAGAACACCTGTACCCCTCTGTTTATTGAAGTACTATTTATAATAGGTAAGACTTGGAAACAACCCAAATGACCCAAAATAGATGACTGGATCAAGATGTGATACATATACACAATGGAATACTATTCAGCAATCAATAAAGATAAACTAATGTCATTTGCAGCCAACATGGATGGAGCCAGAAGGGATTATGCTCAGTGAAATAAGTCAGATGGAAAAAGAAAAATATTGGATGGTTTCACTTATAGGAGGAATATAAGGGAACCAAATAAGGCATTAGGGAAAAAATAACAATAAAAAACATAACAAAACAAAATAAAAATAAACAGACAACTATACATTCTGCGGTGGGGGGGGTGTAGGGGAGAGGGATCAAAACGAGAGAGGGAAGAGCACAAGGGACTATGGTGATGGTGCACAGGTGAACTGGTGGTGGAAATTCTATGGGGACTATACCTGAGTAAAGAAAGCAAACATTGTATGTAAATGAGCAATGATGTAAAATATATATAAATAAATTAAAAAATAACATCAATGTTCATTTTTGTACAATGTTTGATTTCTTCCCTCAGGTGTAGTCCCCATAAAATTCCCACCACCACTTCACCTGTGAACTGTCACCATAGTCTCTTGTGCTCTCCCTTCCCCTCCCCTGCTGAACAGCTCCAATTTGTGGTTTGCCTGCTAGTTTTATCTTTTTTTTTCTGAACCCTTGTTTGGTTCCCCTGTATTCCTCCTGTAAGTGAAATAATCCAATATTTTTCTTTTTCCTTCTGGCTTACTTCACTGAACAAAATCCCTTCTAGCTCCATCCATGCTCCAGCCCCTAATTTGTTCTTTAATATTTATTTATTTGTTTGTTTGTTTATTTATTTATTTATACAAGCACTGGGTACAGTCAGAAGCTGGGAGGGTAAGAGAACTCACCAGAGCCAGAGCGGGGAACAGAACAGGCAGACTGACAAAGTGCACTACTGAGGGGAGCAGCGGGTGGCAGGAGAGGTCTGCGCCCCATGTGCGACCCTCACCCGGGGGCAGGGGATCGAACTGGCGCTGCAGAGGCTGTGGGCAGCTTCTCAACCCAACGCTCAACTGCTGCGCCACTGGGGAGGCCCTGTTTTTTTAATTTTAACAATGGACTTTATTTAACCAATATATCCAAAGTATCATTTCAAAATGTAATCAATATAAAATAATCAGTGATGAGATAGTTTATATTCTGTTTCTGGTACTCTATTTTACACTTTGTTTTTTTATTTATATATATTTTACATCATTGTTCATTTTCAAACAATGTTTGCTTCCCCCTACCCCCCAGGTGTAGTTCCCATAGAATTTCCTTCACCAATGCTCCCTTGCACCATCTCCTCAGTTCCCTTTGCTCCTCCCTCCCTCCCTCTGATCCCTCTTCTGCCTCCTCCCCTGCAGGATGTCTCTGGTTTATAATTGTCTGCTGTTTTTGTTGTGTTGTGTTTTTCATTGTTATTGTTTTGTTCCCCTGATGTCTTATTTGGTTCTCCTATATTCCTCCTATAAGTGAAACCATCTGATATTTTTCTTTTTCCTTCTGACTTATTTCACTGAGCATAATTCCTTCTAGCTCCATCCACGTTGCTGTGAAAGCCATGAATTTATCTTCTTCTATTGCTGAATAAAATTCCATTGTGTTTATGTACCACATCTTTTTGATCCAGTCATCTATCTTTGGGCACTTGGGTTGTTTCCAGGTTTTACCTACTGTAAATAGTGCTGCAATAAACACAGGGGTACGGGTGTTCTTTTGAATCAATGTTTTTGTTTCCTTTGGGTAGATCCCTAGTAGCAGAATTGCTGGATTATATGTTAGCTCCATTTTTAGTAGACTGAGGAGCCTCCAGATAGCTTTCCATAGTATTGGACCAGTTTGCACTCCCACCAGCAGTGTAGGAAAGTTCTTTTTTCACCACATCTTTGCCAACAACACCCTACTGATTGGGAAAAAATCTTGGCATTCCATAAAACTGTTAAAGGACTAATCACAAAGATATTCAAAGAATTCACATGATCCAAAAAGTACAAAGTAACAATCCAATCAAGAAATGGGCTGAAGAACTTAAAAGACATTTCTCCAAAGAGGAAATGTAAATGGCTAATAGACATATGAAAAAATGTTCAATATCCCTTATAATCAGGGAAATGCACATCAAAACCACAATGAGGTACCAACTTACACCAGTAAGAACAGCACATATCAAAAAAAAAACAGGCCCTAATTTTTAATCATAGTTTCACTCTGGAAACCCACGCCGACTTCATGACTGGTTCTGCAAGTCAGGAAAGTAAGGAGAATATCAGATTTGCAAAGTTAATCAATCCTCTGTGGCCGAGAGTCCACCGTGAGAAGTTTATAGCTCTTCCTGGTAACCTGTCAGAGAGAAGTGAAGTGCGAAAGCTCATGGATAACTCTTGGGTGTTCAAGAGTATCAGCTGAACAGACTTTCAACTGCTGATTTTTAACTAAGCACAACTTTGTGATAAGCATGCACATGTTCTACACAGAGGGGAGGGGACTCGCCACATCCACTGGCCAGAACTCAAGTCCTGGCTCTCCACACATGGGCTTTTTGGCCTCACAGACACCTCCTTATAGTAAGACTTCATTTATTATCTCAGGTTTGACTGGGAATTTTTTTTAAAGATTTTTAAGAACTGGGATGTAGGCCAGAGGTGCAGGGTGTGAGAGGATTCACCAGAGACAGAGTGGGGAACAGAACAGGCAGATCTATTGAAACACACTGCTGAGGGGAACAGCATTGAAGACAGGAGAGGTTTTCTGTGCCATGTGGGGCACCTCCCTGGCCGGGGATTGAACTCATGTAGCAGTGGCTGGCGATAGCTTGATAGAGCTGAGACTTTAACCTCTGTGCCACCAGGGAGGCCCAGTGACTGGGAATATTTTTTAAAGTTTGATGAAAGGACACAATTTTTAGCTTTCTTGAATTTTCAGCTTTACTATGATCTACAAGAGACCTGCAGTGCATGGCCAATTTGCTCTCACATGCTCATACTTATACACACTCTCATGCCCGCCTCTTGCTGCCCACTGGTACCATCTCTCCATACTCCTCCTCCATGAGCCACAAAGATTAGTGAAAAGTCCAACTGGTGACCTAACCAGCTGCTTTGGGTATTTCCCAGCTGCCCCCAGAAGCAAAAAGGGGATTCAGCCTTTGGGAACTGGAGGTGTATGGACTTGGATGTGAGGACCTGCTCTACTCAGATCCGCTCCTGCATAGAATGTGACACATGGGAAGGCAGTGGCCACAATGGGACAGTATGTCCTGCTTCTGAAGCCTGACTCCACAGGCAACGGCAAAGCAGGAGCCCCAGGCAAACCAGCTACATCCATGGGCTCTTCCAATTCCTACTCCTCTGGCCTCCCTGCCCTGTGAGCCACAAGACCACAAGAGAATGGCTTCCTAGTCATGACCAGACCATCCCCACACACATGGGGCAAGTCTCTCTCAGGGTCATGCTGGGAGCCTGCACATATAGCATAAGGTGGGAGGCAGAAGTGCCTATGAATCCTTGAGACTGTCCATCCAGACATTCAGGGCACTGGGGGCTTTATGTATGTCACACTGTGCTACCCACAAACCTTGCTGACAGAAATATATTGCCTTCAAATGCTACAATCACACGCAATGTGGGAGACACAGGTGCAGAGGCACAGGAACAAGGAGTCTGCTGACTAAGCAGACAAGGGGGCGAGGCCACTCACATCACCTGAGTTGTTGCCTCTCTGGCCCCTGGTTTCACCAAGGCACACATGGCTGACCCACACCAGCCATACAATGGCTTTGCAACTCAGCCCTGAGTTGAATACTGACACACTGACTGTGTCCCTCTGTGTAGACAATGGGTTATCCCATTTTAAAGAAGAGGAGCTGTAGGGACCACCCAGGATGACAGCAAGGTATCAACATAGCAAGGACTCTGGATCCTTAGTGTCCATCTTGGGTGAACCCTTCCATCCCCTGGTGGAGCCATGAAGGGGTGGGGGCTGATAAGACCTCTGTACCCCATGAGTAAAGGAGAAAGGGAGGGGGCCAGCAGCCCCTGTGTGCCCCACCATGAGCATAAGAGCTGAGTGGAGCAGACTGGCTTCTCCACCATACACACACCCTTCGCTGTCCTTGAGGGGACACTTCTGGGTGACAAAAACTTTGAAAAGGTGAGCCATCAGCCCCCAGGACAGGCTGTCCCCCGCTGTGCAGTGAAGCAGTTCCTCTCTCTTTGCCCCAGACTGGGAAACCTGCGACTGGAATTACCCATACATTTTAGGTAATAAACCAGAAGGCGGTTTGTTGCTCTTGAGTCAAGAGTCTTTCTTGCCCAAGAGTCTTTTCCTTTGGTCTCCATCCAACAGCAGAGCAGATAACCAGGCAGGGGTCTGTGCAGCCCACGTGGGAGGCGATGCCTGTGGTCAGGTGTTGAGCTCAGGGCTTCCACCATATTCAGCTCCTTCCTGCTCGCCATTTTCTGGCTCTTGCTCCAATGTCCCTGACTCAGTAAACACAGGCATATACAGAAGACTTGGCTGGAGTGGACCCCACGTAATAAAGGAAGCAGTGTGAGGGCAGCAGAGAATTCTCTCTGCAGCACACAGCCCACAGGGCCACACCTATGGCACCATGTTCCCAATCATAAAGAGCAAAACTGCTTTTTAAAATGTACCCCTTTTCTCTCAAAGGACTCCCCACATGTATAGCTTCTAGATTGGTTCAGGTGAAGTAGGAGGGCTCGGCCCACCGGGTCAAGCCCCTGGCTCAGCGGGCACAGCCACAGGGGCTGGGAGTCGCTGGCTGCTGAGCAGGGGATGTACCACCTACTTGATCTTCTGCTCTGTGAGCTGCTCCAGGGCGGTGTGGCAGTCATCCATCTCTTTCACAAACTCCAGGTTCCTCTTCTCGGCTTTCTCCAGATCCTGCCGTGCCTTGTCTCGCTCCCTCGCCATCTGCTCCACTTGTCCCCTGACAGGGGAAGGAGACAGGGTCAAACGGGGATGCCTGCAGGCCCAGGGGGCCCTTGACTATGGGAAAGATGAAGACATTCTTGTAAAGGCATTAAGTAGCCAGCGCTGGCTTCAGCCCTCACTGCCACCACCAACCACCTCCTGCGGTGGCTAGTAAGTGACTGTGCCTACTTCACAGATGCATACGCTGAGCAGGGGGCTGACTCTTGCCAAGGGAAGTTTCTAGGTGCCTGAGTCCAGAGTGTGCCACATCTTCAGATGGCCTCAGACAGGTGGGAATCTATCTGTGTACCCTCTTGTCTCTGGTGGGCCTCAGACTCTAGGAATCCCCAGCATCCAATCTGGAAATGGGTATTATGAAGGAGAGAAGGCTGACTACCCATTGTCCTGCCTGTGCAGAGTCTGGCACCTGAATGGGCATGTGATTCATGCAGCACAGAAGGCAATCAATGGGTGTGTGTGTGTGTGTGTGTGTGTTGCCCTGACTCCACTTGGCCTTCCTAGGTTCTGTTCAAATTATGATTCTGGGGGCTGTTTCTCCCCCACCCCCTGGAGGAGCATGAGCCTCTCTTCCCACTCTCTCCCCCACCCCCCCACCCCTGGCAGTCTTTCTCTGATCCCATTTGCAGACCTGCCCAAGGTCAGCAGTCTCAACCTAATCATCAGATGCAAAGTCCTCAGGACTGAGACTGTTTTGCCAATCTTTTCAGTGGTTTCATAACATCAATAAAAACAAAACAAAAACAACTTTAATGCCAATCTGAGCAGATGGGTGGCTGAAATAGTTAAATCCAAGCCAAGACCAATTAAAATGGAATGTACTTTTGGCCCAACTGCTTCTCTGTACTCAGTGATACATCTTCTTCTCTCCTGCTGGCTGGCCCAAGTCCAGGAGCGCTTGGCTGAACTGGAGTATTCCCACCTCTGCCCATGAGCTCCAGTGGCAGCAGGTTGGGTTTCCCATTCAAATCCCATTCTTTGGAAGCTTGCTAAAAGGGGCTGAGGGAGAATAAACTTCTAAGCTGCTCAGTAGGTGTGAGGGCAAGTTGGTGACCCTAGAACTCTGTGGCCAGAAAAACCTGAGCTGCAGCAATTGATCAGTCCTCTGGCTTGTAGGCTCAAACCACATACGTGAACCAACCTGCAGTACAGGGGCCTAACCCTGCTCTCCCAGTCCACCTGTCCCTGTTCTCCTATGAGCCAATGGCCAGTGGGCAGGAAAGGGGGTACAGAGCCCTCACCCCAAGATTGGAGATTTGGGGTGGATAAGGCAGGGTATCCCCCGAGGCTCCCCTCCAGCCACACCCCACAGAGACCCAGTACATCTGGGCACTTACTGACGGAAGCTCAGCTCCTGGCGGTAGCAGGCCAAGGCTGCCTGCTGAGTGGAACCAGTGACCATCATGAGCTCGTTCTCAAGAGCCCAGGTCAGCTCCAAGAGGTTCACCTTCTCATCCACACTAAAGTCGAGGCTCTGGAAATAGTAAACCCCACAGGGCAGGGCAGGATGAGTAATGCTCCAGACACTTCCTGCATCCCTAAGGATGATCCCGACCCAGATCCATGCTGTCCCACAAGCAAAACCTGCCATGTCTGTCTGCAAAGTCAGCCTCTTGGGCATGCCCCTTCCTCGCCCAAGTAAGCTGGTGCCTCCCTCTCCTGCCCTCTCAGTGCTGGGGTGCCCATTCCTGTTGATGCTGAGGACCCTCAGTCTCTGTCAACACTGAGGTCCTTCCTGTAAATACTGGAGTTGCCCCAGCCTGTCAACATCCAGTTTCTCCCATTCCTGTGAGTAATGAGTTTTCTTCTCTCGCCATCCCTCCCCCCAGTCCATACCTGACAATATTGGGGTTTCCCTATCCCTCTCCCTGCCTCAGGGATGGGTGTGACCCAGGCTGGAAAGAAGCTCTTCCCTGGACAAAGTGACTGACACAGAAGAGGGCTTGCCACTTCATAGGGAGTGCTAGGAAGTTGGAGAGAGAGGCCTTTCCCCTGCAATCCTCTGTGCAGACTCTGTAGGTCTCAGGGGACTGTCTGGGACCTGAGCTGAGGCAATACCACCAAGAAGCAGGCAGAGGAGGTGCAAGAGCCGAACACGTCCCTGGAGTATCACGACCCCAGTGCCTGATATCTTCTGCCCCCAGATACTCACTTGGCTGAGTCCCTAATCTCTTTCTCCTGCTTAAGTCATTCTGAATTGGTGTTTGCCATTTCAGACTAAAAGCATCCTAATCATATGAAACAAATGCATGGATGGGTGGTTTGCTGGTGGAAAATAATCTGCTAAACAGAGAAGCCACAGCCAAAACATTCCAGAAAGTGGAAAACTCTTTCCCCTCAGGACTTCAAAAAACAGGAATAGCACAATTTATGTTATGTGTATTATACCTCCATAATAATAATAACTAAAGGAATGAAGAACAGGCGCACACCCTCTGATCAAATCACCAATGTTGACCTAACACGTTGGCCACAGTTATTTTTCACTTTCTAAGTGTTGCATGTTCTTCACTCCTCCTTCCTTCTAGAACATTGCATGCAAGCCCAGAGGCAAGCACCACATCTGGGAAAGAGCTATGACATTCCCAGCTCACATGTAGCAATGAACGTGCTTCCATTTTTTAACTTATAAAGTACAAACTTGAGGGTCCACTGCTCCCTACTCCCCAAAGTGCCACCGAAGAGAAATGACATTAAGGGTGAAGCACGAGGAACATTCAGGAAGCTCAAGCTGTTCTGCTTAAGGCAAGTAACCCAGCAACAGAATCACTCAGTGTCACCAAATGGGGTGCAGAGTGACAGACAGATCATAGTAGCTTCCAGATCAAGAAGAAAGGAGCCATCAACAACTTCCTGGCATGGCAGTTAGTTTCCAAGATGGCCCAGAACTCTCTCCTCCCCAAATTCACACTGTGTACCTCCCTCCCTCCCATCTAATAGGGTCGAGGATGACAGTGAGGAGAAACAGTATGTGACTTCTAGTCCAGAACATGGGGACAATGGGCCCCACCTTGGGGGCCCTTGTTCATGCTCAGCTCTGCTTTGGGAAACCAGCTGCCATGCTGTGAGGATCCTCAAGCTGCCCTGGGAGAGGCCTGTGTGTGGGGAGCAGATGCCTCCTGATCACCCAGAGGATCCACCTGCCATCCTGCAAGCAGACACTCAGCCCCTAAAGGTCAGGATTTCAGAGAGCTCCTGTGCTGCTGGCTCTTCAATGCAGACCCTGGGCTAGAAGCACCCACCTAGGGCAGCTCCCAAATTCCTGACCCACAGATACTGAGATAGATCTGTTGTGTTTTAAGGCACAACTAGTAGTAATTTGTTGAGGAGAAACATTGTTTTCTCTGTGTTTTTATTTATCTTTCTAAGTTAAAATTTTGATACTATAACAGTAAAAACTAATAGAGTGATTCCAACTGGCCTTCACTCTCTATACAGAGCACACATTAGTCTGGGGGGCTCTGCCCAGCCTCTTTGGGCAGATGGCCCCCCAGATACCTGCCAGCCCCCATGCTGGATGTTCCCAAACCTGCAAGACTTCAGTGCCATTCTGGATCCCCTCTTGGGCCCACAGGGCAATAAGCTGCTCAGGAAAGGCAAAGCCAGAGCCATCATCAAGACTGCAGAAGAGGCGCAGGCCCGAGCACAGGGACACGAGGGACGACGTGGTCACCGTGGGGCAACTCCCCTCCTCCAGGACCTGTGTGTGGATGGGGAGACATGTGAGCAGAGCCTCTAAGACTGTCTCTACAGGTCTTTACACATTTCTGACCTGCCCAGGTTGTTCTTGGCCCTCGGCTGCCTCATTGAGTCCTGCTAAGAAAAACCCCCAAGCTCATGTCCTAACACTATTTGTCCAAGGTCGCAGGGCTCTGTAGGTGATGGGGGTGGGGATATGAACACCCCACTGATGCCCAGACTGAACTCTCCAAGGACCCTGGGCACCTGCTCTTGTTCCATTCATCTGAGGCTTCCTATAGGAGACTCCCAGCACTGCTGGCCTGACCCGGCTGAACACTCACTTAATGGGAGACAACGAGGGTCACATTTTATCATCTCTCCCCAAATAGTAGCAATGAGGATCTGGCCTCAAAAGGCAGCATCTGAGGAGCGTGCTAGTGGCCAAGAAAGCTGGTCTGTGAAGAGACCCAAGGTGGATTAAAATGAAGCAAAAATCACACGTCTCTTCAGGACTCAGAAATACACAGCTCAGGTGTGACAGTCTTGGGGAGTTTTAAGGTGAAGGCATAAAACAATCCTCTCAGCCAGAAAGCTGACCTGTGAGATTCAGGTGCTAGACAACTCCACAGAGCAAGATTATTTTCCTTGCCAAGTTCTCTGCCTCAGGAGGGACTGCTCACAAGCACTTGCGGTCATGTTCACAGGAATAAGGAGCAGAAACCCTTCCTTTAGAATCCAAGCCTCCCACCTACTGTCCTCCAGCCATTCCTCCAGGCTCCACAGTCTCCTTGCTTGGAGCCCATCCCACTGTTAGGAACAGTTCTCCCCAATGCTTCCATGGCCAGTCGCCAGCGCAGGACACTGCTCAGACACGCCCCTGGCCCAGTCCACCCCGTGACCTCAGCACTCCCTTCCTTGGCAGTGCTCACTGCAGTGTGCCATCTGCCTGTCCTGTGGATGCCAGCTCCCAAGGCAGTGACCATTTCTTCATCTGTTCTCAGCTTTACCCCTCCCTCTGGGTGAATAGTCACAGTGCTCCCTAAGCTGTTTGGGGCGCTGTCCAGTCTCACAGAGTAGGTGTTGCACCCCATACACAGAAGGGAAGTGGGCTGTGCATGAATGTGACCTTGGTCACCCACGGTCAGGCTACTGGACACTGTGACCTTCCCACCCTCTTCCTCTCTGAGGACTGTGAGTTTGAGCACAGGGCTGCCATGCTGGCCCCCTGTGCTGCCAGGGCCCCAGCTTCTCTGGCAGAAGGACATTCTAAGGCACACCTCCAGGCCATGCCAGCAGAGTCCACAGTGCAGGGTGAGATACCTTGCACCTTGCATTTCTGTAAGGACACTAAGTTGGCTTTCACTCCTTGGGATGTCTGTCTCTGACCAGAGGGTGCACACACACACCAGGAGGGCCCCGAAGCATGAGGGGAGGTAGGTTCCACCTGGCCTGTTTCCCGCACCCCATGGTTCAGGCCCTGCTCTAGCTGTGCCTCTGGGTACAGGAACAGGCAGCTCTACCCAAGAGCTGGCATCATCCCTCTCTCGCTGTGAATGTGACCCAGTGGGTCGCTGACCTTATGTGGCCTGTACCTTTACCATGCTCCTTGCTTTTTCTTTGATTGCCCTCAGACTTTAATTTTTATTTTTTTAAAATTTAATAATTTATTTTCTTACATCACTGTTCATTTTTGGACAATATTTTATTTCTCCCCTCAGGTGTAGTCCCCATAGTTCTCCCACCACCACTGCCCCTTGATCCATTATCACAGTTTCTTGTGCTCTTCCCTCCCGTTTTTTCCCCTCTCCTCCCCCCTCCCCTGCTGCGTGGCTCAGATCTATGGTCTGCTTGCAAGTTCTATATTTTCCCTAACTGTGTGTCCAGTTTCTTTATATTCTACATATTGGATGAAACCACCCAATTTTTATCTTTTTCCTTCTGATAATCCCTTCCAGCTCCATCCACGTTGCTGCGAATGTCATGAGCTTATCTTTTTTATCACTGAGTGTTCTTGGTCTTTAGATTCAGAAATCTGGTTGTCAGATGTACCCAGCCTGACAGAGAACACCTTAACAGTCCTGCACCACTGCCCACCAAATAGCACATCAGTCACATCAGCAAGAAGCAGTGGCAAGGTTTCCCACAGCAATGCACCTGTGGCCAGAGAGGAGGTTTTACCGTCCTGGGACTGAGGAAAATCAAGTGCTACGCCAACAGTCACTGACTAAAACCACAATTTAAGTAACGGCCTAAACTTACTCTCCCCCAACTGCAGAGACCTGGTATTTGTACAAGATATGCAATTCAGGACTCTGGGACAGGGGGAGCACGGGTTAAGGAACCTTGGGGTGGGGGTAAGTGCTCGGGAAAGTATGACGTCTTCAGCGACAATGCTCTGTGCACCAACACAGGAGAAGGAGGGGGAATATTCTGATTATCCCACAATGAGACATACCCAGGAAGTGCCAGGTCCACACAGTGTGCTATCTTAGGATCTTCATAAACCCCTATGACTGTTTCATAGTTTCTGAGCCTGAGGATCAGAGAAGTTAGTAATTCACCCAGTGAGACACAGCAAGAAGAATCAGCCTCAAGGTATCTGGTCCTACAGTCTAAGTCACAGGCACCTGCCCTCCCATGTATGCGTACATGCCTGACCGACACCCCGTAGGTCACTGTGGGGCACCACAGAGCGGTCAGGTCTGTGAATGATGTTGAAGTCTAGAAAATGACAGCAGTTACTTCAGTGTATCAAAATTCCATTGTCCCATTTTACCTGATAATGAGACCAGGGTCTGCTTGCTTTAACAGGAGTAGAAAATTCTGGAAGTGAAGTAGGCCCATGATTGAACAGGCCCAGCTGGAATTCCTCAAGACTCACTCTGCCATCTCCATCTTGATCCAGTTTGTTAAACAGGTCTTCCAGTTCCTAAACAAAGACCACCATACCTCCCCTCAGAGGTCCCACCTGCCAGCAGCTACAGCCAGCAACCACTGCCACTCATACCCGCCCTCCTCCTTCCTCTTTGTCTCCCTCCCTCCCCCAACACCCCAAAACAGGACAGTGTACTTGTCTTTGTCTAAACTCTAAATATCTGGGCCAACCTTGTTGAAATTTCCCAAGGCCATCCCTATTTCTGGCTTGTGAAATCCACACACCCTGGTAAGTTTCCAATCTGCTGTGAGTGGGCATCATCCAAATTTCCTCAAATATTCACTCAGTATCCACCAAGCCAGGCACTTGCTAGATGGTGGTGGGAAGATGTGGACATGGAGCATGACTCCATGCTAGCCAGGACAGCAAGGAGGGCCTGCCCCATCACCACTGCCCACCTCCCACCCACCACTCTTTAAGAAAAGGAGGAGGGGTGAATATAGCTGTTGGGGAGCAGAACAGGCTCTGGGGGCACGTTTTTTACGCTGGATGGTAGAATTGGGCCAGGCAGGAAGGGGAAATGTGCATTCCAGGTAGAAGAAAGATGAGGAGTTAAGGTGCTTAGAAGTGCCAGGGAGAGAGCAATGGGAGTCAGATAAGGGCCTTCGAAAATGCAGACTTCAGCAGAAGCACTGGGGGACAGCAAAGAACATTAGATCATAAGGTGAGGCTACTGAATCAGTGTCTGAGGGAGAAGGGATTTTTCTAGGCCTAATACCGAGCAAAGAACCAGTGCAAAGGGCCCATCTTCTTACCTCTTTCTCAAGTCCCTGGAGTCCGATGCTCTGGCAGACCAGAGCCAGCTCCTGCTCAGTGAGGTGGCCGCTACTGCCAACACCCAGCTCTTCCCAGATGCCCCGGACCTGGCTCTCGGGGGTGTCACAAAGAGGGCTGCATGACTTCCTGGGGCTTGCAAAGACCTCAGAACCCCAGGTTGGCAGCTGGCCTACAGGGAGGGTTGACAGGTAAATCATGTGGTACAGGAAGAAGTATAGCAATACTGATAATTGACTCAAGACACCAAAAAAGTAGATAGCACTAAACATGAGACCAGATTTTACCTTGTGCTTCAAATAACTCATTCTGAGGCTCTTTAGCACTTTCAGCTTCTTCATCCGACTTGAGACTCTGGGGAAAAACATAAAGAGAAGGGTGTGAATTCCCCAGAGGATGCTACAGTAAAGGGAGCACCAGAGCAAAAAGAATAGTATGTTTGGGGTTTAGGTAGGGCAACTGGAGGGAGCCACCAACAGCTTGGCAAGTAAAACCCACTGCAGAGCAGCCCTGAGGCCACGCCCCCAGGCACCAATTCCTCTCATCTGCAAGTGCTAGAGCCGGACAGAGCGTGGTTTGTTCTACGCACATGGGGCTCCAGAACATAAGCCAGAATTCATTAGTAGTTCATAGTGAAAACACTATCAAGCTCTTGTAACTCATAGGGGGAAAATGCTCCCCAATCCAGCACCTCATGGCGCTGGCCCACATCTGCTCTGGAGAACGGAGGCCCTGAGCTGTAGGGAATGCCAATCACAGGTCGCCACCTTGACAGGACTTAAATGTCCTCAGGTCTCTGCACCCTGTCCCTTATCACGTGTATCAGTTCAGTCGTCAGAGAAAGAGTGTCTCTGTCCAGCAGCTCTGGTGATAGCACCCAGCAGACTACCAAGCAACCCCTGACTCAGGCAAAAAACTCCTTATTTTTGTGACTAAGTAAGGTGACCATAAAGTCAGTCTATTTCTGACAGGTACTATACACCCCACGACTGGTTTTAGAATGAGGGTCAGGTTGACCAAAACTCATCACTCCTTGGAGCTGACACTCACCTAGAGTGGGAATCTGGTAGCAGGCAGTGTGCCCCAAATGCATTCAGGCCACTGCTAACTCTAAAAGCAGCTTCCTCATGCTCTAGCCTAGGGATCAAAGATGATTTTAAGATGTAGAATGGCACTACAGAGATGAGGCATTCCCTCACCCTTCCATCTCTGTGAGTCAAATTTTAAAAAGAATAAAAAAGTGATTGTTCGGGATTTGTTGGTGTTGCCCAGGTGTAGATTATGCCTGAGCGAAGAAACTCTTAATATATATGTTTGTCCTTCTGTTGGCCTTATAAATATTGAAAATATTAACAAATTTCTGGAACCCCACAGTACATCTTAGTACAGATAAAATGCCCTGTACCCACATCTGTCAAAGTGGGGGATTCTCGAAAATAGTCTAAGGAGTCCATGATTAGCTTGAAAGCAGTGGATCTGTCCCTTGTAGACCCAAAGGCCACATGGCTTTGATAGTCCATCTCCTGGTTCAGGAGTCTGGAGGGCTATCATGTACTCCCAAGGCCCAGGAGGACATCTGACATACACAAGGGTATAGGTATGCCATTTTGGTCTACCCTAAGTGTTGAAGCAGGTGGACTGTGGGTTTAGAACATCCAAATATCTAACCTGTGGCTACTCTGAAATCACCTTCCTTTCTCTATTCTCAGCTGATTGCTTTCTTTCAGTGCTAGGAAAAGGTGATGGTGAGCAGAGAGAAAGAGAAGCAAATGACCTGTCTGAAGTAGCAGGCTCTGGGGCCAGAATTACCCTGCACACAATCAGGCTCTTTAGAATGAAACGTCATTTGCCAAAGTATACCTGTGCTCCTGGTGACTTGAGACACCCAGGAATGACATCTCCCCACCATAGTCATGGTTCATCTCCTATGAGCAGTGCTACATTTCCTCAGGACTGGGCACCTGGGTGGAGTTGGGGGTCTTACCTACCTCCACACTTTCCAGGGATGCAGAGCGTCGGAGCTGGTTCTTCAGATGAGCCCTGGATGGCTGTTCTGGGAAACTCTTGGCCCCAGTCACAGGGTCACAAGCCTCAGGTCGACTCCGGCGACCATACCACTTAGAGCCACACATGTACTTTGGTGGGACAGCATGAGAAGCAGCTGAAAAGAAAATGGAAGTCTGATGGGGACCCATTAGAACAGCCTTGGGGCCACACAAGCTGCCACACATCTTTGTTCAGATGGGAGTGGGGCTCTTGGGAACACACACCTTCATGTGCACATGAAGCATCTGGAAGAATATAGGGGATAGTTAACAGGGGTAATTAAAAAACGCACAGAGGAGATGAGAAGTCAGACTGGAGAAGGGATGTTCCACTCTCTCTATGTTATCAAAATGGGCTGGTGGAACAATGATAACATTTCTAAGTAGAAGTGACATCTCCAGTGAAAAAGCTACCTGGCTTTGGTAAGTCAGGAGCTGGAAGGAGTTTTAGATGGAGTTCCATTCAGGGTAATGGAGATTGTGAGGTGACAGTTGGAAGGTAATGACAGATAGTACTTCTATGCTTAAACCCCACTCCCACCAACAGACATATCAGAGAGATAAAAAATAAACAAGGATACAATAGCCATAAATAAATACTTAGATCACATGGGCCTAACAGGCATCTATAGGAAACTACCCCCTACCGCCCCCCCCAAAAAAACCTGAAAACACATTTTTTTTCAAGTGCACATGGATCATTCTCCAGGACAGACCATGCATGTACTGGGACACAAGACAAACATGAACAAATACAAGAAGATCTAAACCATACCAAATATCTTCTATGACCATAAAGGCATGAAACTAGAAATAAACGATGACAAGAAAGCAAGCAGCCCCTCTACCACATGGAAAATGAAGAACAAGCTACTGAAAGACTACTGCATTAATGAGGAAATCAAAGAAGAAATTTAAAAATATATTGAGAAAATGACAATGAGGACACAACTTTCCAGAATGTGTGGGACACAGCAAAAGCAGTAATAAGAGTAAACTATACAGTCCCACATCAAGAAACAAGAAAGAACCCCAAAAAACAACCTAATCTCCTATCTTGGAAAACTAGAAAAAGAACAACAAAAAACCCAATTGAAGAAAGGAAAAAATAAAAATACAAGTAGAAACAAATGAAATAGAAATAAAAAAGACAATCCAAAATATCAGTGAAACCAAAGCTGGTTCTTTGAAAAAAATAAAAAATAAACAAAATAGACAGGCCTCTAGCCAGGCCCACAAAGAAAAAAAGGGAGGAAATTCAAATAGATAGGATCATAAACAAAAGAGGAGAAAATACAACATAGCAAAAATCAAGAGGATAATCAGAGATTACTATGAACATTGACACGCAAACAAGTTCAACAATTTAGAAGAGATGGGAAAATTCTTAGAACTATACAAACACCCAAAATTGAATAAAGAAGAATTAAAACCTAAACAAACCAACTACAAACAGCAAAACTGAAAGAGTAATCAAAACTCTCCCCCCAAAACAAAAGCCCAGCACCAGATGGTTTCAAAAATGAGTTCTACCAAATATTCAAAGATGAACTGGTGCCTAGTCTACAAAAACTCTCAAAAAGATGGAGAGAGAAGGAATACTACTAAATACATTTTATGAAGCCAACATTACACTAATATCAAAACCAAAGACAGCACAAAAAAAGAAAACTACAGACCAATCTCCCTAACGAACACAGACGCAAAAATCTTCAATAAAATCTTTGTAAACCAAATCCAACAATGCATCAAAAGGATAATACACCATGAACAAGTGGGATTTACTCTAGGGACACAAGGATGGTTTGATACCCAAAATACAATTAATGTAATCCATTACATCAACAAAAAGAAAAATAAAAACCAGGGCCTCCCTGGTGGCACAAGGGGTTAAGACGCAGCCTATGATGCTAGCTGCAGCCACTGCAGCACGAGTTTGATCCCCAGCCAGGGAGATACCCACATGGTGTAGCAGACCTCTCCTGACTCACTCGCTACTCCCCTCAGCAGTGTATTTCAGTGGATCTGCCTGTTCTGTTCCCCACTCTGTCTCTGATGAATCCTCTCACCCCCCACACCTCTGGCCTGTACCCCAGTTCTTGTATGAATAAATAAATAAATCTTTAAAAAAAAAGAAAAAGAAAAACCATATGATCATATCAATAGATGATTCATTTATGATGAAACTCCTCGAAATTCTCAGGATAGAAGGGACGTACTTTAACATAATAATGGCCATACATGACAAACCCACAGCCAGTATCATTCTCAATGGTGAAAAACTGAAAGCCTTCCCGTTAAAATCTGTAAGAAGACAAGGATGTCCACTCTCACCACTGCTTTTCAATACAATATTGGAAGTTCTAGCCAGAGCAATTAGGCAAGAGAAAGAAATAAAAGGAATTCAAATAGAGAAAGAAGAAGTGAAACTATCATTATTTGAACATGATATGATAATATATAGAGAACTCTAAAAACTCCACAGAAAAACTAACTAAAACAATAAACCAGTTTAGTAAAGTAGCAAGGTTTAAAAATCAACACACAAAATCAGTAGCCTTCTTATATGCAAACAAACTGGCTGAAGAAGAAGAAATCAAGAAAACCATCCCAATTACTATTGTACCAAAGAAAACTTTAATACCTTGGGATAAACCTAACAAAGGAGGCGAAAGAACTATACAAAAAAATTACAAAACACTGATGAAAGAAAAAGAAGACAGGGGCCTCCCTGGTGGCCTAGGGGTTAAGTCTCAGTGCTATCACCTCCATGGCCTAAGTTCGATCCCCATCCAGGGAGCTAACCCACATATGGCACAGCAAACCTCTCCTGTCTTGCCTGCTGCTCCCCTTAGAAGTGTATTTTGTTAATCCCCCTGTTCTGCTCTCCACTCTGTTTCTGATGAATCCTCTCACCCCTGAACCTCTGGCCTACACCCCAGGTCTTCTTTTTTTTTTAAGATTTATTTATTATTTATATAAGAACTGGGGTATAGGCCAGATGCACAGAGGGGTGAGAGGATTCACCAGAGACAGAGCAGGGAACAGAACAGGCAGACTGATGAAATATACTGCTTAGGGGAGCAGCGGGAGAGACAGGACAGGTCTGCTGTGCCATGTGGAATTCTCACCAGCCGGCAGGATCAAACCTGAGCTGCGGAGGCTGCAGACAGTTTCACAGTGCGGCGCTCAACCACCTGCGCCACCAGGGAGACCCCACCCCAGGTCTTCTATGCATAAATAAATAAATCTTAAAAAAAGAAATAGAAGACACAAAGAAATGAAAAGACATTCCCTGCTTTTTGAGTGTTAGAATTAACATTATCAAAATGGCCATCCTACCCAAAACAATTTACAGATTCAATGTTATTCCGTAAAAATCTCAAAGACATTCTTTTTTTCAAAAAAAGATTTATTTATTTATGCATACAAGAACTGGGGTATAGGCCAGAGGTGTAGGGAGTGAGAGGACCCACCAGAGACAAAGTGGGGAATAGAACAGGCAGGCTAACTGAAATACATTGCTGAGGGAAGCAGCAGAGGAGTCAGGAGAGGTCCGCTGCACCATGTGTGTCACCTCCCTGGCCGGGGCTCAAACTCATGCTGCAGTGGCTGCGGACAGTTTATAGTGCTGCATCTTAACCCCTTGCACCATCAGGGAGGCCCCCTAAAAGACATTCTTCAAAGAAATAGAACAAATATTGCTGAAATTCATATGGAGTCACAAAAAACTTCAAATAGCCAAAGAGCTCCTGACTAAAAAGGGGTAGAACAAAGGTATTACACTCCTAGACTTCAAACTGTACTACAAAGCCATAATAAAACAACATGGTACTGGAATGAAAACAGACACACAGAATAGTGGAATCAAATTGAAAACCCAGAAGTAAAGCCACAGGTATGGTCAACCAATCTATGACAAAGGACAAAGAATGTACACTGGAACAAGGATAGTCTCTTCAATAAATGGTGCTGGGAAAACTGGACAGCTACATGCAAAAGAATGTAGCATTTATCTCATGCCATACAAAAAACCAACTCAAAATGGACAAAAGACTTAAATCTAAGTCCTGAAACCATAAAATACATAGAAGAAAACATAATGAAACACTCCATGACATACACCTCAGAAACATCTTTGAGGACCATCCCCAGAAGCAAAGAAAATGAAGGAAAAGCTAAACAGCTGGGGCTACCTCAAATGAAAAAGCTTCTATACAGCAAAAGAGACAATAACCAAAATGAAGAGACATCCTCACAAATGAGAAAAATATTTTCACACCATACAACTGATAAGGGACTGATATCAAAGATCTACAAAGAGCTCACACAACTCAACAAAAACAAAGCAAACAACCCAGCAAAAAAACCGACAGAAGAACTAAAAAGACACTTCTCCAAAAAGGAAATGCAAATAGCCAACAGATATATGAAAAAATGCTCAACATCACTTACAATCAGGGAAATACAAATCAAAATCACAATAAGATATACCACCTCACACCTGTGAGAATGGCCCGTAGTAAAAAAACTGGCAATAACAAGTTCTGGTGAGGCTATGGAGAAAAAGGAAACTTCTTACAATGCCATTAGGAATGCAAACTGGTCCAACCACTATGGAAAGCTGGTGGTGGTTCCTCAACTTACTAAAATGTATCTGAATTATGACCCAGTGATTTCAATCCTAGGATTCTACCCAAAGGACACAAAAACATTAATTCAAAAGGAAACTTGCATGCCTATGTTTACTGCAGCACTACTTACAATAGCTAAGACATGGAAACAACCTAAATGCGCACAGAGGAATGGATCAAGAAGATGCGGTATAGAAGGGGTGGATCAACATGGCAGCAAGGAAACGCTGCAAGATCTCCCATTTTAAAAAAGTTAATAGGGAGGAAAAGCGGCAGGTCCCAGTGAGAACTGGGACACGGAAGATAAACGGATGACTCCAGCAAACTACTTGAAGAAGAAAGTTGCCACAAAACAGGACTAGAAGGGAGGAAAGCTCAGAACCCTGCTACCCTCCCCCACCCACAAAGTCAGCACTCTCCGACCAGCAGGAAGGAGGAAAAAACAAAAAAAGTAAAACAACCAATAAGAACAAACTATGCATCAAGCGGGACTGTGAGTGGAAAAGAACTATTTCAGCCACCACACCCCGTGAACTGGAGCTGTGGAGAACCCTGCAGGATTCGCTGTGGAGGTGAGCGAATGGCTCCAGGCGCCATTAGAGAAAAACAAAGATTCTCAGAGACCTACACACAGCCCCAGGCCAGCTGGTAACATTGTGTGGGAAAGCTGCGCGCTTGAAAAGCAAATGCGGATGGCGGCTGCCCAGGTCCCAGCGCCTGCGACCTAGGCTTGCAGGGAGATGCGCGGGGGGGGGGGGGGGGGCCCTCACTGAGGTGAATGTCCCTCCCTGAGTAATCGGAAACCAGGCGCCCGGACACGGAAGCGTGGTACAAAAGGTAACATTTTTGCAGACACTGAACTGAGCTACAGCCCGCGTCCTGGACCTGAGGGCTTTGGAACTGAGACCCAGGGCACGAAATTCGAAATTCGGGGCATGGGTTCCCCACAATGGTGGGGTACAAGACAGACACAGCACCTCAAAGCCGTTGAAGCTTTCCCCACCACTCCCACTCTGTTCTCCTGTCCCACAGGGTAAAAAAAAAGCTCCCCAGGAAAACTAGGAGAGATCTCTGGCGCCACCTAACGATCAGAAAAAAAATCACCAGTAAAGACTACTTGAAACCCGCAGAAGGCTCCCAGAGAAGCCAGTGGTGAGCTGGGAAGTTCGCCCACGGCAGGCCCCTTCTGACCAGCAGTCCGAGCCCAGAGGGGGAGCGGGCACCCACGGCTGGGGCAGACCAAGCACGTGGAAGAATGTGCCTGTCTCCGAATCGCCATTTTAGAATAGGGATCTTTCTTCAGTAAAGACTGCTTGAAACCGGTAGAAGGCTCCCAGAGGAGACAGAGGTGAGCTGGAAAGTTCGCCCAGGCCAGGCCCCTTCTGGCCAGCAGTCCAAACCCAGAGGGGGAGTGGACACCCAAGGCCGGGGCAGACCAGGCACGCAGGGGAGTACGTACCCGCATCGCCATTTTAGAACAGGGGCCTCTCTTCAATAAAGACAGCTTGAAAACGGCAGAAGGCTACCAGAAGAGCCAGAGGTGAGCTGGGAAGTTTGCCCACACCAGGCCCCTTCTGGCCAGCAATCTGAGCCCAGAGAGGGAGTGGGCACCCACGGCCAGGGCAGATCCAGTGTGCAGAAGAGTGTGCCTGTCTCCAAATTGCCATTTTAGAATAGGGGCCTTTCTTCAATTAAGACTGCTTGAAACCGGCAGAAGGCTCCCAGAGGAGCCAGAGGTGAGCTGGGAAGTTTGCCCACACCAGGCCCCTTCAGGCCAGCAGTCCGAACCCAGAGGGGGAGCGGGCATCCAAGGCAGGGGCAGACCGGGCACGCGGAAGAGTGTGTCTGTCACCAATGGAATCGAATAGAAAATCCAGAAATAAACCCACAGATTTATGGTTAACTAATCTTTGACAAAGGAGCAAAGACTATGCATTGGAGCAAAGAAAGTTTGTTCAATAAACGGTGCTGGGAAAACTGGGTCGCTACATGCAAAAGAATGAAGCTTAACCACTACCTCACACCATACACAAAAACCAACTCAAAATGGATTACAGAACTAGACATAAGACCTGAAACCATAAAATACATAGAAGGGAATATTGGCGAAACACTACGTGATTTGCACATCAAAGACATCTTTACAGATACATCACCCAAAGCAGTGATAGTGAAGGCAAAGATAAACAGCTGGGACTACATCAAATTAAAGAGCTTCTGCACAGCAAAAGAGACAATAACAAAAACAAAGAGAAACCCCACCGACTGGGAGAACATTTTTGCACACAACACTAATGATAAAGGATTGATCACAAAAATCTGCAAAGAGCTGATGAGACTCAACAACAACAAAGAAAATAATCCAGTCAAAAAATGGGCAGAAGAGCTAAAAAGAAACTTCTCTGAAGAGGAAATGCAAATGGCCAACAGGCATATGAAATAATGTTCAACATCACTTGTAATCAGGGAAATGCAAATCAAAACTACCATGAGATACCATCTTACACCAGTGAGAATGGCACATATTAAAAAAACTAGCAACAACAAATGTTGGCGAGGGTGTGGAGAAAAAGGAACTCTCCTGCACTGTTGGTGGGAGTGCAAACTGGTCTAACCACTATGGAGAGCTGTGTG
This sequence comes from Talpa europaea, assembly GCF_964194135.1. NCBI lineage: Eukaryota > Metazoa > Chordata > Mammalia > Eulipotyphla > Talpidae > Talpa > Talpa europaea. The sequence goes on from NC_140078.1 coordinate 40,679,391, forward strand.
GAGATTTCTTGACCTACTAAACATAGAGCTTCCATATGATCCAGCAATTCCACTCCAGGTATTTACCCAAAGGACACAGAAACATCAATTCCAAAGAGCACCTGCACCCCTATGTTTATAGCAGCACTGTTTACAATAGCTAAGCTTTGGAAACAACCCAAATGCCCAAAAATAGATGACTGGATCAAGAAGATGTGGTACATATACACCATGGAATATTACTCAGCATTCAAAAAAGATAAAGACATGCCATTTGCAGCAACATGGATGGAGCTGGAAGGGATCATGCTCAGCAAAATAAGCCAGAAAGAAAAAGAAAAATACTGGATGGCCTCACTCACAGAAGGAATCTAGAAAACTTAAATAAGGGACCAGGAAAATGAATAACTATAAGAAAGTGAAAATCAAAATCAACAAAAAACTATGAACCAGAGACACTCTAAGGGGGTGGGGGGGCAGGGAGTTGAGGGATTGGGGTCAAAATAAGGGGGTTGCAATTGTATGGGGAATATAAAAATAAAATTTATTTTTTAAAAAAAGAAAAGTCAAATACATCAGAATATTATTAAGGAAATTTAAAGAAAATATTTTAAAAATTGCCTTAAAAAAAATAAAAGAGTGTGCCTGTGTCCAAAGTGCTATTTTAGAACAGGGACCTTTCTTCAATAAAGACTGCTTGAATCTGGCAGAAGGCCCCCGTGGAGCCAGAGGGAGAAGGTTCCCTGCACAGTCAGAGGTGCGCTAAAGGCCCCCACAAGCCCGGTTCCACCTTGCAGGAAGTCGGAGCCCAGAGGAGGATCCAGAGATATGGAACCCAGAGTGCAATCCAGCTGCCCCACCTGCAGGGAAGTCTGTGGGACTTCAAGACTCACATTTGTAACTAAACACAGAAGGAGGAGAGATTCTGTGACAGTGGACCATTAACATATCAAAGTACCACTGCCTCACTAGACTTCTGGCATAATAGTTTTTGACTCGTTTGGACTGCCAGTTTCTGAAACTCCTGAAAGAACACACCAAAAAGATGCCAGCCAGTACCAGCGGCACAGTGTCCCAACGCATAAAGCAAATTAGAAGACAGGCAGCAGGGAAAAGAAAAACTAAAAGCAAAGTAGCAACACTGCAGAAAAAAGACACCACAAAAAAAATAAAACTACCCAGCAGCTTGCAACTACGGTGACTTGGAAGAACTTCTGAGCCTTCCAGAAAAAGAATTTAAAATTGCTGTGATGGAAAAAATGATAGAAGTCATAAAGGAAAAACAACGATCAGAAGAATGAAATTGTGTCCCTAAAGAGGGAAGCCATTAAGGAAAACAATGCTCAGAAGAATGAAATTGAGTCCCTAAAGAGGGAAGTAAAAGAAATGCAGGAGATCAAAGAATTAATGGATATGCTAAAGAATTCTGGGAAAAGCAATGAAAGCAGAATAGATGAAATGGAAGAACAAATAAGTACTCTTGAAGACACAGAAATAAAAAGAACGAAAACAGAAAAGGAAAGAGAAGTATGAAGGAAAAAGAGAAAGAAAGACTTCGGGAAATATATGACTCCATGAGGAAAGGAAATATAAGAGTTATAGGAATCCCAGAAGGAGAGGAGAGAGATGTAGGAACAAAGAAAATATTCAAGGAAATAATTGAAGAGAACTTCCCAAACATGAAGAAGGAGCTGAAAATTGATATACAAGAAGCAAGAAGAACACCAAACTTCCATGATGAAAGGAAAAACACAGCAAGACACATAATAGTAAAGCTCCCAAGAATCCAAGACAAGGAAAAAATAATGAAGCTGACAAGAGGGAAGAAACAGATAACATTCAAAGGAAATCCAATCAGACTGACATCAGACTTCTCCAAAGAAACACTATGGGCAAGGAGAGAGTGGAGGGACATAGTCAACAGACTCCAAGAAAACAGATGCCAACCAAGAATAGTCTATCCCGCAAAGCTCTCCTTCCTCTATGAAGAAAGAATAAGGACCTTCCCAGACAAAGAGAAACTCCGGAATTTCATTACGACTAAACCTCCACTCCAAAAAAACCTTCAAGGGGTCCTAAAGGCAGAACCTCAGAGGGATGAATAACAATGAAAGAAGGCCAAAAAAAAAAGTTATTAAAAGAATAAATTAATAAAAGCAAAGGAAAGACAAACACAATGGCAAATACAGATGCTAACATATCAATATTAACTCTAAATGTAAATGGACTAAACTCTTCAATAAAAAGACGCAGAGTTGCAGGTTGGATCAAGAAACAAAACCCAACATTTTGCTGTCTCCTGGAAACACATTTAGCTACAAAAGATAAAAATAGACTCAAAGTTAAAGGATGGAAAACAATCTTACAAGCAAATGGACCAAAAAAGAAAGCAGGAACAGCTATACTTATATCAGATAAAACAGATTTCAAACTCAAAAAGGTAAAAAGAGACCCCAATGGAACCTACATTATGATCAAGGGGACTATATTTCAAGAAGAAATAACACTCATTAACATATATTCACCAAACGAAGGAGCACCAAAATATATCAGACAACTATTATCATCTTTGAAAACAGACATCAGAGAAAACACATACATAGTGGGAGACTTCAACACACCACTATCAACAATGGATAGGTAAACGAGACAAAAAACAAGTAAAGACACTAAAACTCTAAATAAGGATCTAGAGCACTCAGCTTAACAGACATCTATAGAACACTAAACCCCAAAAAATCTGAGTACACATTTTTCTTAAGTGCACACGGATCATTCTCCAGGATCGATCACATACTGGGACCCAAGACAAACATCAACAGATTCACCAAGATTGAAATCATACCAACCATCTTTTCTGACCATGAAGGCACCAAACTACAAATAAACCATAAAAAGAAAGCAAGGAAATCTCCTACCTCATGGAGATTGAAAACCACACTACTGGAAGACCACTGGACTAATGAGGAAATGAAAGAAGAAATTAAAAAATTCTTTGAAGTGAATGACAAGAAGGATACCAATTTCCTAAATGTATGGGATGCAGCAAAAGCAGTAATAAAAGGAATATATATAGCGATAGAGGCTCACATCAAGAAACAAGAAAGAACTCAAAGAAACAACCTATTCTCGAAGCTCAAAGATCTAGAAAAATAACAACAAAAAAAACCCAAAACCAGTAGGAGAAAAGAAATAATAAAAACCAATGCAGAAATAAATGAAATTGAAACTAAAAAAAAATCCAAAAGATCAATGAAACCAAGAGCTGGTTCTTGGAAAAAATCAATAAAATAGACAAACCCCTAGCCAGGCTCACAAAGGGAAAAAGGGAGAAAGCACAAATAAACAGGATCATAAGTGAAAGATGAGAAATCACAACGGACACAGCAGAAATCAAAAGAATAACCAGAAACTACTATGAACAGTTATATGCAAACAAGTTCAACAATCTAGAAGAGATGCACAAATTCCTACAACTCAACAATCACCCAAAGCTAGATAACAAAGAAATAGAACACCTAAACAGACCAATTACAAGCAGTGAAATTGAAATGGTAATCAAAAACCTCCCCAAAAACAAAAGCCCAGGACCTAATGGATTTATAAATGAATTCTACTAAAAGTTCAGAAACGAATTAGTGCCTATCCTTCATAAACTCTTCCAAAAAATTGAGAGGAAGGGATAGTACCAAACACGTTCTATGAAGCCAACATTACACTTATACCAAAACCGAACAAGGACAACACAAAATAGAAAACTACAGGCCAATCTCCCTAATGAACACTGATGCAAAAATCCTCAATAAAATTTTAGCTATCAGAATCCAACAATGTATCCTTAAGATAATTCACCACGACCCAGTAGGATTCATTCCAGGGGCACAAGGATGGTTCAACATCCGAAAATCAATCAATGCTATCCAACACATCAACAAAAAGAAATATGAAAAACACAATAATATTAATAGATTCTGAGAAATGTTTTGATAAAGTACAACACCCATTCATGATAAAAGCCCTTGAAATTCTTGGGATACAAGGAACATACCTCAACATCATAAAGGCCATATATGACAAGCCAACAGCCAGTATCATTCTCAGTGGTGAAAAGCTGAAAGCATTCCCATTAAGATCTGGGACAAGACAAGGATGTCCACTCTCACCACTGCTTTTCAATATAATACTGTAAGTCCAAGCCAGAGCAATAAGACAAGAGAAAGACATCCAAGGAATCCAAATAGGAAAAGAAGAAGTCAAACTATCACTATTTGCATATGATATGATAATATACATAGAGAACCCTAAAAACTCCACAGAAAAATTAATTCAACTCATCAATCAGTTCAGTAAAGTGGCAGGATACAAAATCAACATGCAAAAATCGGTAGCCTTCCTATACACCAACAATAAATCTGAAGAAGAAATAAAAAAAAAAAATCCCTTTTACTATCAAAACAAAAAAAATCAATCTAATAAATCTAACAAAAGAGGTAAGGGACCTATACAAAGAAAACTATAAAATACTCTTTAAAGAAATAGAAGAAGACACAAAGAAATGGAAAGATATTCCCTGCTCATGGATTGGAAGAATAAACATTATTAAAATGGCCATCATACCAAAAGCAATACAGATTCAATGCTATTCCAATAAAAATTTCAATGTCATTCTTCAAAGAAATAGAACAATTATTGATGAAATTCATATGAAACCACAAAAAACCCTGAATAGCCAAAGCTCTCCTGAAAAAGAAAGAAGGGAATGGAGGCATCACACTCCCAGACTTCAAACTTTACTACAAAGCCATAATCATCAAAACTGCATGGTACTGGAACAAGAACAGACACACAGACCAATGGAATCGAATAGAAAATCCAGAAATAAACCCACAGATTGATGGTCAACTAATCTTTGACAAAGGAGCAAAGAATATGCATTGGAGCAAAGAAAGTTTGTTCAATAAATGGTGCTAGGAAAACTGGGTTGCTACATGCAAAAGAATGAAGCTTGACTACTACCTAACACCATGCACAAAAACCAACTCAAAATGGATTAAAGAACTAGACATAAGACCTGAAACCATAAAATACATAGAAGGAAATATAGGCGAAACACTACGTGATTTGCACATCAAAGACATCTTTACAGACACATCACCCAAAGCAGTGATAGTGAAGGCAAAGATAAACAGCTGGGACTACATCAAATTAAAGAGCTTCTGCACAGCAAAAGAGACAATAACAAAAACAAAGAGAAACCCTACCGACTGGGAGAACATTTTTGCACACAACACTAATGATAAAGGATTGATCACAAAAATCTGCAAAGAGCTGATGAGACTCAACAACAACAAAGAAAATAATCCAGTCAAAAAATGGGCAGAAGAGCTAAAAAGAAACTTCTCTGAAGAGGAAATGCAAATGGCCAACAGGCATATGAAATAATGTTCAACATCACTTGTAATCAGGGAAATGCAAATCAAAACTACCATGAGATACCATCTTACACCAGTGAGAATGGCACATATTAAAAAAACTAGCAACAACAAATGTTGGCGAGGGTGTGGAGAAAAAGGAACTCTCCTGCACTGTTGGTGGGAGTGCAAACTGGTCCAACCACTATGGAGAGCTGCGTGGAGATTTCTTGACCTACTAAACATAGAGCTTCCATATGATCCAGCAATTCCACTCCTAGGTATTTACCCAAAAGACACAGAAACATCAATTCCAAAGAACACATGCACCCCTATGTTTATAGCAGCACTGTTTACAATAGCTAAGCTTTGGAAACAACCCAAATGCCCAAAAATAGATGACTGGATCAAGAAGATGTGGTACATATACACCATGGAATATTACTCAGCATTCAAAAAAGATAAACACATGCAATTTGCAGCAACATGGAAGGCGCTGGAAGGAATCATGCTCAGCAAAATAAGCCAGAAAGAAAAAGAAAAATACCGGATGGTCTCATTCATAGCAGGAATCTAGAAAACTTAAATAAGAGACCAGGAAAAAGAATAACTATAAGAAAGAAAATATCGAAATCAACAAATAACTATGAACAAGAGACACTCTATGGGGGGTGGGGGGCAGGGAAAGGAGTGCTTGGGGTAAAAATAAGGGGGTTGTAATTGGATAGGGAATATAAAATAAAATTTCAATAAAAAAAGAAGATGCGGTATATATGCATAATGGTACTATATTCAGCAATTAAAGAAGATAAACTCATGCTATTCGCAGCAAGATGGATGGAGCTAGAAGGAATTATGCTCAGTGAAATAAGTCAGAAGGAAAAAGAAAATATCAGTTGGTTTCACTTATAGGAGGAATATAGGGCCATCGAACAAAGGGTAAAAAAATAAGACAAAACTTGCAGGCAAACTATAGCTCTAAGGCATACAGCTGGGGAATGGTGAAGGAGAGGGATCAAAACCGGAGGAAACAGCACAAGGGACTATGATGACAGTTCACAGGTGCTGTGGTGGTGGTAGATTTTTGGGGACTATACCTGATGGGAGAAATCAAATATTGTACAAAAAAGAACAACACTGTAAGAAAATTAAAGTTTAATCAATAAAAAAATAAGTAAAATAAAATGCAGTACCTAGAGTTAACAATACTATATTTTGCACTTATAATTTATGAAAAGAGTTGATCTCATGTGAGTGTTCTCAGCACACGTGTGCATGCATACACACACACGCACACACACATGGCAAAATGAGACTCGTGGTTGATGGGTATTTTTTTTTAAGATTTATTTATACAAGCACTGTGTACAATCAGAAGTGCGGGAGGGTGAGAGAATTCACCAGAGCCAGAGCGGGGAACAGAATAGGCAGACTGAGGAAGTACACTGCTGAGGGGAGTAGCGGGCAGCAGGAGAGGTCTGTCGCACCATGTGGGACCCTCACCCGGCGGCTGGGGATCGAACCGGTGCTGCAGAGGCTGTGGGCAGCTTCATAACCCAGCACTCAACCGCTGTGCCACTGGGGAGGCCCCTGGGTATTTTTTTTTTAAAGATTTATTTTATTTATTTATAAAAGCATTGGGTACAGTCAAAAGCATGGGAGGGTGAGAGATTCACCAGAGCCAGAGAGGAGACCAGAACAGGCAGACTGACGAAGTACACTGCTGAGGGGAGCAGCTGGCAGCAGGAGAGTCTGCGCGCCATGTAGGACCCTTGCCCGGAAGCCGGGGATATAACCGGTGCTGCAGAAGCTGCAGCTTTGCAACCCAGCACTCAACCACCACTGCAACCACCGGGGAGGCCCTCAATGGGTATTTTATGTTGACTGTGGTGATAGTTTCATGGATCTTTGCATATATTCAAATTCATCAAATTATTTGCTATTTTGCATATCTATTATACTTAAAGCTTTAAAAACAAACAACATCTATTTTGATCTGTTGGATGTGTTCTCAATTCCTCCAGACATCTGGTCTGCAGTGCTGAATCAAGTCTCCTCCTTTGATGGTCCCAAGTCACTCCCCATTTATTTGGAGTGTGGAGCAAAGAAACTAGGTGATGTTTGGATTTGGGAGTGTGACACGCCTAAAATGAAACAGTTCTCAGTTTTCCTGGCCTGCCTTACCTTTTAGATTCCATGCCTTTCTCTCCAACTGGGGTGTTCTGGTTGTGTCTCTCTAAATATATGTCCTGTCCTGGCTGCTGTCCCAGTTGCTCTCCTGACTTTTCCTGTAACCTGGATTCTGCTAGGAATCAGCAGGGAGATACTTAGGTCTGCTTCAGATTGGTGGTACCCTACATGCTCTGCCAAGTTCAGAGGTCTAGAGAACACCTATCGGTACTGTGCTTTTAACTTGTGAAATCTTCAACTCCCCCACATTCATTTTATCTATTAGCATCCTATGCTGTAAACATAGTGATTACTACTATTTGACATTTCTGATACTGAGATTTGTAGTAAGAATTATATATTTTGTCATCATTCCATTTCTAAACACTGAGATCCCTAAAACTCTTGGAATTTCCCAAGTGATAAAAGCAAGTGCATCTACATTTATGTTAATGAGCCTAGAAAGTTACTAGGTCACCGGTTGCCAGGGAAACTAATCATAACTTGGAGGGGGGCTAGATATTTTTTCAATCACCACTGTCTAATGATGTAATCAGCTGTGTTTACATAATGACGCTGCCATAAAAACCCAAATGACAGAATTTGGAGAGTTTCCAGGTTGATGAACACGTGGAGGTGCTGGAGGGTGGCACACTTGAAAAGTGTATGGCAACTCCATGTCCCTTCTCACATGCCTTGTCCTATATATTTCTTCCATCTGGCTGTTCCTGAGTTAGGGCCCTTTATAGTAAATTCACAGTCTAGTAAGTAATGTGTTTTCCTGAGTTCTGTGAACCATTCTAGGAAATTCATTGAACCTGAGGGGGTCTTGGGAAACTGCCATTTATAGTTGGTCACTTGGCTGCATAGGTAGCTACTATGCATAGTAGCACCTTGTAGTACTCTACTGTCTGAGTAGGGACAGTCTTGTGGAACTGAGCCCTTAAACTGAGACTTGATACATCTGATCTCTGGGTAGACAGTGTCAGAAACTAAGTTAAATTTGGAGTGATGTCATAGAATTGCTTGATATGGGGTAAATTTCCACACATTTGGTGGCAGAAGTGCCAGTCATATTTAGAGTATCTTATATAATAAAGGAAAATTGAGTTTTTGCTTTGCAACACTATTTGACAAACAGGGAAACAAAAAGAGGAAAAGAAACAAAGGTCATTTTCCAGGCCCAATAGCTGGGTACTGACAGGTAGTTCTCAGACTTACTGGGTCTTCAATCAGAATCTCATTCCAGAACGTAAAAGATAATGAAAGGAACTAGAGGTGAGGGGAGGAAATCCTCTTACCTGATTCCAAAGAACTGCTGTCTTCATCCAAGGGGTCACTACCAGCACTTGATGACAATACTGCCACAAAACCTTCTTTAAACTCCTCAAAGTTAACCTGGGTACATTTAAGGAAAGAGATCAATGTTCCTTTCCATAGATCACACAATGCATTAGTGTCTTTTTTTTTTTTCAGATGGAAATATCTTATTACTCCCTTTTGCACTGAGAAAAATTATTTCATTTATTTCAAATATTTACTTAGGATTTTTTTTAATAGCTTCTCTCTCTCTCTCTCTTTTTAAAGTTTATGCATACAAGAGCTGGGATACAGGCCAGAGTGCAGGGGTGAGAGGATTCATCAGAGATAGAGTGGGGAATAGAACACAGGGGGATTGACTGAAATACACTGCTGAGAAGAGCATCAGGTGAGTCAGGAGAGGTCTGCTGTGCCATGTGGGTAGCTCCCTGGCCAGGGATCAAACTCATGCTGCAGTGACTGCAGATAGCTTCATAGGTTGCGTCTTAACCCCTTGTGCCATGAGGGAGGCCCCAGGATTTTTTAAATAGGAAAGTATAATAAGTGGTGTCTGATCTGCTGTTAATTTGTTTTTAATTTTGGTCTTTACACTTTCGATTGTAAAGTTTTATTAGGTTCTTTGCTCAGATTTGTTATGTCACTTTTTAGATCCCCTCTTTCCTTGTAGATATTTTCAAGGTTTTTTAAAAATCTCTCCCTAACATAATAACCACTGTTGTTCTGTAATTTGTGACTAGTAATTCCAATACTCACATCTTTGAGGGTCTACTTCTATTACCTGTTCTTTTTCCAAGATCTTGCTTACCACATCTTGTTTGTGTGCCTAATTATCTTTACTGTATGTTGGTTACTGTATTTAACTATTATTTAGGAATAATTTCAAACTGTGGACAATGGTACTTTCCTTGACAAGACTTTTGCTCTGTCAGATGTCTGAGGGTACCACCCATACAGAACACCCACACAGGACAAAACCTGAGGTTAACTAGGTTGCTAAGGGGCACAAACCCAGAGAGCAAAAGCATCATACCCGTTTCTTTGCAATTTAGCTTTACCTTTAAATGGTAAAGCCGCCCTTCAGTTTAAGGCCACTTAGCAGATTAGTACCTTGGGTGAACCTGGATTTTGAGACATATTTCCTTGGCCCTCTAAGGCTGCTAAGACCACAAATCAACTTCATAGTTGCTAATTTAAGACCAAAAACCACTTTCAGGGAAAACAATATGTTTTGTGCTTAACTTGACCTCTCTGGGTATGTGAATTATCACAAATTTTTAGCCTAGTAATTTCTGGCTGACTGGTTTGCTCTTTGCTTTCAGAATATTTGTTTTTACTGATTTGTTCCCTTGTCAGAAGGTTTGACTGAGCTTGCTAACTTCCACTACCAGAATGTGGGGCTTCCAGATTCTTTTTAAAGACTGCATAAAATTTCATAAAATGGATCTACAAGAATTCTTTTAGTCAATCTCATATTGAAAAGGTTATTTCCAATCTTTTGCTGTTTGTTTTTTTTTTTTGAACTTTATTTATTTATTTATTTATTTTTATAAATAATAAATTTTATTTTTATATTCCCCATACAATTGCAGCCCCCCCCATTCTGACCCCAATCCCTCCCCTCCCGCCCCCGCCCCCCTAAAAGTGTCTCTGGTTCATAGTTTTTTGTTGATTTTGATTTACACTTTCTTATAGTTAATCATTTTCCTGGTCCCTTATTTAAGTTTTCTAGATTCCTGCTATGAGTGAGACCATCCGGTATTTTTCTTTTTCTTTCTGGCTTATTTCGCTGAGCATGATCCCTTCCAGCGCCATCCATGTTGCTGCAAATTGCATGTGTTTATCTTTTTTGAATGCTGAGTAATATTCCATGGTATATATGTACCACATCTTCTTGATCCAGTCATCTATTTTTGGGCATTTGGGTTGTTTCCAAAGCTTAGCTATTGTAAACAGTGCTGCTATAAACATAGGGGTGCAGGTGTTCTTTGGAATTGATGTTTCTGTGTCCTTTGGGTAAATACCTAGGAGTGGAATTGCTGGATCATATGGAAGCTCTATGTTTAGTAGGTCCAGAAATCTCCACACAGCTCTCCACAGTGGTTGGACCAGTTTGCACTCCCACCAACAGTGCAGAAGAGTTCCTTTTTCTCCACACCCTCGCCAACATTTGTTGTTGCTAGTTTTTTTAATATGTGCCATTCTCACTGGTGTAAGATGGTATCTCATGGTAGTTTTGATTTGCATTTCCCTGATGACAAGTGATGTTGAACATTTTTTCATATGCCTGTTGGCCATTTGCATTTCCTCTTCAGAGAAGTTTCCTTTTAGCTCTTCTGCCCATTTTTTGACTGGATTATTTTCTTTGTTGTTGTTGAGTCTCATCAGCTCTTTGCAGATTTTTGTGATCAGTCCTTTATCATTAGTGTTGGGTGCAAAAATGTTCTCCCAGTTGGTGGGGTTTCTCTTTGTTTTTGTTATTGTCTCTTTTGCTGTGCAGAAGCTCTTTAATTTGATGTAGTCCCAGCTGCTTATCTTTGCCTTCACTATCACTGCTTTGGGTGATGTGTCTGTAAAGATGTCTTTGATGTGCAAATCACGTAGTGTTTCGCCTATATTTCCTTCTATATATTTTGTGGTTTCAGGTCTTATGTCAAGTTCTTTAATCCATTTTGAGTTGATTTTTGTGTATGGTGTGAGGTAGTGGTCAAGCTTCATTCTTTTGCATGTAGCGACCCAGTTTTCCCAGCACCATTTATTGAACAAACTTTCTTTGCTCCAATGCATAGTCTTTGCTCCTTTGTCAAAGATTAGTTGACCATAAATCTGTGGGTTTATTTCTGGATTTTCTATTCGATTCCATTGGTCTGTATGTCTGTTCTTGTTCCAATACCATGCAGTTTTGATGATTATGGCTTTGTAGTAGAGTTTGAAGTCTGGGAGTGTGATGCCTCCATTTCCTTCTTTTTTTTCAGGAGAGCTTTGGCTATTCGGGGTTTTTGGTGATTCCATATGAATTTCATCAATAATTGTTCTATTTCTTTGAAGAATGACATTGAAATTTTGATTGGAATAGCATTGAATCGGTATATTGCTTTTGGTAGGATGGCCATTTTAATAATGTTTATTCTTCCAATCCATGAGCAGGGGATGTCTTTCCATTTCTTTGTGTCTTCTTCTATTTCTTTTAACAGTGTTTTATAATTTTCTTTGTATAGGTCCTTTACCTCTTTTGTTAGATTTATTCCCAAATATTTGATTTTTTTTGTTTCGATAATAAAAGGGATGTTTTTTTTTTATTTCTTATTCTTCAGATTTATTGTTTGTGTATGGGAAGGCTACTGACTTTTGCGTGTTGATTTTGTATCCTGCCACTTTACTGAATTGATTGATAAGTTGAATTAGTTTTTCTGTGGAGTTTTTGGGGTTCTCTATGTATATTATCATATCATCTGCAAATAGTGATAGTTTGACTTCTTCTTTTCCTATTTGGATTCCTTGGATGTCTTTCTCTTGTCTTATTGCTCTGGCTAGGACTTCCAGTATTATATTGAAAAGCAGTGGTGAGAGTGGACATCCTTGTCTTGTTCCAGATCTTAATGGAATTGCTTTCAGCTTTTCACCATTGAGGATGATATTGGCTGTTGGCTTGTCATAGATGTCCTTTATGATGTTGAGGTATGTTCCTTGTATCCCAAGAATTTCAAGGGCTTTTATCATGAATGGGTGTTGCACTTTGTCAAAAGCTTTCTCAGCATCTATTGATATTATCGTATGGTTTTTATATTTCTTTTTGTTGATGTGTTGGATAACGTTGATTGATTTTCTGATGTTAAACTATCCTTGTGTCCCTGGAATGAATCCTACTTGGTCCTGGTGAATTATCTTATGGATACATTGTTGGATTCTGATAGTTAAAATTTTATTGAGGATTTTTGCATCAGTGTTCATTAGGGAGATTGGCCTGTAGTTTTCCTTTTTTGTGTTGTCCTTATTCGGTTTTGGTATTAGTGTAATGTTGGCTTCATAGAACGTGTTTGGTATTGTCCCTTCCTTCTCAATTTTTTGGAAGAGTTTGTGAAGGATAGGCACTAATTCGTCTCTGAATCTTTGGTAGAATTCATTTGTAAATCCATCAGGTCCTGGGCTTTTGTTTTTGGGAAGGTTTTTGATTACCATTTCAATTTCGCTGCTTGTAATTGGTCTGTTTAGGTGTTCTATTTCTTCTTGATCTAGCTTTGGGTGATTGTAGAGTTGTAGGAATTTGTCCATCTCCTCTAGATTGTTGAACTTGTTTCCATATAACTGTTCATAGTAGTTACTGATTATTCTTTTGAAGCTGCTGTGTCCGTTGTGATTTCTCCTCTTTCATTTATGATCCTGTTTATTTGTGCTTTCTCCCTTTTTTCCTTTGTGAGCCTGGCTAGGGGTTTGTCTATTTTATTGAGTTTTTCAAAGAACCAGCTCTTGGTTTCATTGATCTTTTGGATTGTTTTTTTAGTTTCAATTTCATTTATTTCTGCATTGGTTTTTATTATTTCTTTTCTTCTACTGGTTTTGGGGTTTTTTTGTTGTTCTTTTTCTAGATCTCTGAGCTTCGAGATTAGGTTGTTTCTTTGAGTTCTTTCTTGTTTTTTGATGTGAGCTTCTATTGCTATATATTTTCCTCTTATTACTGCTTTTGCTGCATCCCATACATTTAGGATATTAGTGTCCTCCTTGTCATTCAATTCAAAGAATTTTTTAATTTCTTCTTTGATCTCCTCATTAGTCCAGTGGTCTTCCAGTAGTGTGGGTTTCAATCTCCATGAGGTAGGAGAGTTCCTTGTCTTCTTTTTATGGTTTATTTGTAGTTTGATGCCTTCATGGTCAGAAAAGATGGTTGGTATGATTTCAATCTTGGTGTATCTGTTGATGTTTGTCTTGTGCCCCAGTATGTGATTGATCCTGGAGAATGATCCATGTGCGCTTGAGAAAAATGTGTACTCCGTTTTTTTTTGGGTTTAGTGTTCTATAGATGTCTGTTAAGCCCAAATGCTCTAGGTCCTTATTTAGAGCTTTAGTTTCTTTACTTATTTTTTGTCTTGTTGATCTATCCATTGTTGATAGTGGTGTGTTGAAGTCTCCCAGTACGTATGTGTTTTCTCTGATGTCTGTTTTCAGAGAGGACAACAGTTGTCTGATATATTTTGGTGCTCCTTCGTTTGGTGAGTATATGTTAATGAGTGTTATTTCTTCTTGAAGTATTGTCCCCTTGATCATAATGTAGTGACTACTGGGGTCTCTTTTTATTTTTTGAGTTTGAAGTCTGTTTTATCTGATATAAGTATAGCTGTTCCTGCTTTCTTTTTTGGTCCATTTGCTTGTAGGATTGTTTTCCATCCTTTAACTTTAAGCCTATTTTTATCTTTTGTAGCTAAATGTGTTTCCTGGAGACAGCAAAAGGTTGGGTTTTGTTTCTTAATCCAGGCTGCAACTCTGTGTCTTTTTATTGAAGAGTTTAGTCCATTTACATTTAGAGTTAATAATGATATGTTAGCATCTATATTTGCCATTGTGATTTTCTTTCCTTTCATTTTATTTATTTATTCTTTTAATAACTTTTTTTTTTGGCCTTCTTTCATTGTTATTCGTCCCTCTGAGGTTCTGGCTTTAGGACTCCTTGTAGTATTTTTTGGAGTGGGGGTTCAGTTGTAGTGAAATTCCGGAGTTTGTGTTTGTCTGGGAAGGTCCATATTCTTTCTTCAAAGAGGAAGGAGAGCTTTGCGGGATAGAGTATTCTTGGTTGGCATCTCTTTTCTTGGAGTCTGTTGACTATGTCCCTCCACTCTCTCCTTGCCCGTAGTGTTTCTTCGGAGAAGTCTGATGTCAGCCTGATTGGCTTTCCTTTGAATGTTATCTGTTTCTTCCCTCTTGCCAGCTTCATTATTTTTTCCTTGTCCTGGATTCTTGGGAGCTTTACTATTATGTGTCTTGCTGTATTTTTCCTTTCGTCGTGGAAGTTTGGTGTTCTTCTTGCTTCTTGTATATCAATTTTCAGCTCCTTCTTCACATTTGGGAAGTTCTCTTCAATTATCTCTTTGAATATTTTCTCAGTTCCTACATCTCTCTCCTCTCCTTCTGGTATTCCTATAACTCTTATATTTCCTTTCCTCATGGAGTCAGATGGTTCCCGAAGTCTTTCTTCATTCTTTTTCCTTCGTACTTCTCTTTCCTTTTCTGTTTTGGTTCTTTTTATTTCTGTGTCTTCAAGATTACTTATTCGTTCTTCCATTTCATCTATTCTGCTTTCATTGCTTTTCCCAGAATTCTTTAGTTCTTCCATTAATTCTTTGATCTCCTGCATTTCTTTTACTTCCCTCTTTAGGGACTCAATTTCATTCTTCTGACCATTGTTTTCCCTCTCTAGGGACTCGATTGCATTCTTCTGATCGTTGATTATTTTTCCCTTATCATTGTTTTCCTTTATGACTTCTGTCAGTTTTTTAATCACGGCAATTTTAAATTCTTTTTCTGGAAGGCTCAGAAGTTCTTCCAAGTTACTGTCGTTGCAATCTGGGGGCTGGTTTTCTTTTTGTGGTGTGCTTTTTCCCTGGGTAGTTGCAAGGTTGCGTGTGGTTCTTCTACTCCCTACTGTCTGTTTTCTAATTTGCCGTATGCGTTGGGACAGTGTGTTGTTGGGACTGGCCGGCATCTTGGGCGAGCTTCTCTGCAACCCTCTGGTTCCTCCTGGAGCCATATGTCAGTTTCAAGCAGTCTTTACTGGAGAAAGGTCCCTGTTGTAAAATGCCGATGTGAGGACACACTCCCCTGTGCGCCTGGTCTGCCCCGGCGGTGGGTTCCTGCTCCCCCTCTGGGCTTGGACTGCAGGCCAGTGGGGGTCTGGCGTGGGCGGACTTCCCCCGCTCACCTCTGGCTCCTGAGGAAGCCTTCTTTACTGAAGAAATGTAGTCTTTACTGAAGAAATGTCCCTGTTCTAAAATGGTGATGTGGGACACACTCCCTGCGTGTCCGGTCTCAGGCACACTCTTCTGCGCGCCTGGTCTGCCCCGGCTGTGGGTGCTCGCTCCCCCTGTTGGCTCAGACTACTGGTCGGAAGGGGCCAGGCCTGGGCTAACTCCCCAGCCACTGGCTCCTCCAGGAGCCTCTGCTGGCTTCAAGTCGCTAGGTGGCGCCAGAGATCTCTCCTAGAGCCCTTGGGGAGCTGATTTTCCACCCTGTGGGACTGGGAACAGAGCAGGAATGGTAGGGTAAACCTCAACGGCTTTGGGGTGCTGTGTCTGCCTTGTGCCCCACCGTCGTGGGGAACCCACGCCCCTAATTTCGTGCCCCGGGTCTCAGTTCCAAAGCTCTCAGTTCCAGGACGCGGGCTGTAGCTCAGTTCAGTGGCGCGGGAATGGCGCCTTTTGAATCCGGCTCCCGTGCCTGGGCGCCTGGTTCCTGCTCACTCAGGGAGGGCCTCCGCGTGTCTCCCCGCAAGCCTAGGTTGCAGGCGCGGGGACCTGCGCTTGCTTTTCAACCGCACTGCTTTTCCGCGTGATCCCGATTCTGGTCTGCGCTGCTTTTCTGCGCAATCCCGATCCCGATCCGCGTCTGGTTTTCCAGCGCGCCGCTTTTCTGCGCAAGCTTACCGGGTGGCCTGGGGCTGTGTGCTGGTGCTGGCCTCCTCCTGGGGGGTGGGGTCTCCCTTTAATGGCGCCTGGAGTGCACAGCCGCGGTGGATCCTGCAGGATTCTCCACAGCTCCCGTTCACAGGATGTGGTGGCTGAAATAGTTCCTTTCCACTCACAGTCCCGCTTGCTGCGTAGTTTGTTCTTGTTGGTCCTTTTAGTTTGTTGTTTTCCTCCTCTCTGCTGGTCGGAGAGTGCTGACTCTGTGGGCGGGGGAGGGGAGCAGGGTTTTGCGCTTCCCTCCCTTCTAGTCCTCTTTTATGGCCACTTTCTTCTTCGGGTAGTTAGCTGGAGTCACCCGTTTATCTTCCGTGTCCCAGTTCTCACTGGGACCTGCCGCTTTTCCTCCCTATTAACTTTTTTTAATGGGAGATCTTACTCGCAGCGTCTCCTTGCCGCCATGTTGCTCCGCCCCTCTTTTGCTGTTTGAATCAATGTTAGAATAAGTAACTTGCACATATTTCATTTGACACTGAGACAGAAATTATATTTCTTCCATCTCTGTATCCCTCTCACCTGGATGTTGGCTAGCATATAAATAAGTTGCTCAAAGTACTTGTTAAATACATGAATACACAATTAAATGGTAATTTTGCTTGATCTAATCTTAGATTGCTCTGAAATACTAATCCACTGACCTCACAATCAAACTGTAGTGGGATCTGATGGCCACATTTGGCATCATTTTGATTGTGCTTGTATGTTCTGTTTTGTCCTCCTCCTTCAAGGCTCACAATAGAAAGGGAAGAGCAAGTCCACAGCATTCAGGAGCTTGACCTGATAAAACTATCATTTCTGATGTTGAGCTCATTCAGTCAAAATAAAGGGGCTAGACATGTGATCAAGAATCACTTTCAACTTTAAATTCATTTTCAGTTTTTTAAAATTAACAAGATATAATCATGAGAGTAATAAGTCTACCCCTTGACTTACTGAATGGGGGCAAGCAGGGGTGTTTGCTGGTACTGAGGACAGAGAGGGTCACCTAGTAAACTTAGAGTCAGAACAGGCGCAACCTCTGGGTTCATTGTGCTGGCTCCAGCCTGCAGCTCTTTCAGCTGGTTCCCACGTCTGCTCCTCTCCCGCTCCTGCCTGGGCCCTGGCCACAGCTGAGCCAATGCTACCTAGGGTAGGACAAATGGTATCTGGCCACATGCCGGCCAATAAATTTTCTTTTCCTACTCTTTCCCTATTCTCTCATTTCCTCACTCCCTGTGTAAATAAACACTGTTTCTGTTTCTGCTTTTGGGTTACATCCTGCATTCTGAATTGCATGCGTGATGACTCATTCCTAGTACCCCAGGTTTGCCCCATTTCAAAGGTAAGATTCTCACCAAAGGTAAAGAAACAAGAAGATATAAAATGGTCATGAAGATCCCTCACAACTCATGGGAATTTTAGGCCACATTAATTTTCTGGTTTAATAAATTTTCTTTAACAGGAAATAGGAATTAAAAACAAATCTACCCTCATTGCATTAAAAAATATTTTTACTTCAAATATAATATTGTGTCTTCATTTCTATATTTGGATCGCTATGCAATGACTAATATTTATATGGTGTCACACATACTAGTTACTACAATGAAAGTGGATACATGCTCTTCAAACAGAAAAGCCAATCTACTCTCCTGAATAAAGGATTTCTCTTGATTTTCTTTGTAACTTTCTGTAGTTCCCATCATTTGGCTTCTGGTATAGAAAATGGGGACAATTTTCTATGTATTTCTGGCTTGTCTCTGGCTTCCCCTAATACCTGTACATAATGTACCCACTAAATGTGGCCTAGTGATCTTTGCCTTGTCTGTGGGGCCAAAGCAGGAAAGCAGTGAAAGCTCTGAACAGAAATACTACACCACGCCAATCGTCACAGGGGGAGCTGTGCAGTGATGGGGTAGAGGGAGACAAGTGCAGGGCACCCTAGAGACATCAGTGGGTTTGGGTGCAGCTCCTGAAATGCTACAGACAGACACGAATTACTGCAGTTGAGATTTGAGCACTAATGAAAGCAAATATTTCATTCATCCAATGCCAACTTGCTTTTGGGGGAACAGAAAATCACGGCATTAAGAGAAAATGAAGCTGGGGCAGACAGAAGGACAGATGGATGCATGGGTACATGTGTGTATACACGTGCGCACGCGCGCGCGCACGCGCAGACACACACACACACACACACACACACACACACACACACACACACACACACACACACGGTTCTGCCAAAAGCCAGTGTTAATCAGTAAAGGCCAGGTTCCTACCATGGCTTGTAGGTAGGTGTCTGTCTCTCTAACATTAATGTGTTAGTGTTAGAGAAACTTCCACCTGCATGTGACATGGGGGAAATTAGAAACCGCAAACAACCCAGGCTGGCTTTTCTCTTTGCTGACATGCCAATACTGATTTTTTTTTCCTGTCATGATTTGATGTTTCTAAATCTTACACCATTTCTGTCCATACTGAGCATAAAGTATGAAAAAGCTTGGGAATAATGTGGTTTGTTCGATTAGTGGAGCCTTTGATATGAATCTGAAAAGATATTCTTTTGGTTTTGTATTTTTCAAACTGTCAAAAATAATCAAGAAAACCACATCACCTGTCTAAACTATTGAAATTTGAATAACTAATAACCTTTTCACAATCATGCCTTTGGTTCATATGTCCCACATACAATCCCCAGTGTATCAGAGGGATCCTGGATGGTTTAAAGTACAGTTCTTACAAGGGGGTATATAGCACAGCTAGTCCTCAAATGCTGTCATTTCATCCAACATTGTTGAATTATATTGCTGATAAGAAAAAAGAAGCCCTGATTAACACTGAAGATCCTATCAAGGATGCTAAGTGGAGAGCTCCTAAGCCCTGCTGATGGACTTCAGCCACAGGGGGCCCCAGTGCTATGGGGAACAGAAGGCTAAATCACCTGCTCCTCTCCCTAGGCCAGAGCTAGGGTTTTTTCTTTAATTCTGGAAGCATCAATTTACAGGCTGGAGTTTTTTCTTATTCATAATGAGAACAGTTTTATTGAATTCTGTGAAAAAAAATTGCCCTTCCTTCAAAGTTAAGATAGCAGTGGAATAATAGGTACTGTCTGTAGCACTAACGGCAAGCATCTGGGCACACGTAAGTAGACAGAAGGTAATTTTTAGTGTTTCTGTTAGGGAAGCATGTTTTGATCTAGTTTCTTCATCACTGTTCTAGATGACTTTGAATTTCCTAGAGAAAGGAACTGAGCTCTTATTTTCTATCTGGCCCAGATGAAATAACAGGACACAACCTTGAACACAAGTATCCTGTGTTCCTGAAACAGTAGTGTGCAACTGTTTTGTCCTGCTGCTATGCCAACTTCAAGTTGTGTAGTGTTGTAAGACACTTTGTTCTTCAGGTACTTTGAAGCTGCCTGACTCCTAATGGTTCACCAGTGGTGTGAGGTGTCCACACATCCAGGCCTGTGTTTTTGTGAACCCACCCATAGCAATTCTTCCCCATTGCCAGACAAATCACTCAAACATCTGGAAAAAAGAAAAAAAATTTCTGAAAGTTACCATAGTAAAAAAAGTAATCTGAAGGAAACTATCATGTAGGAATGCTATGAAAGAAAATCCCACATTCATCTTTTGATAACTGTCCTTTGACAAGTATCTTTAGTTAATTGGCATATTTCTCTTTTTTTTACCTAAAAAATGTTTTTATTTATTTATTTATTTTCTCCCACCTGGTGGAAATGGGTTCTTTTTTTATATATATAATAAATTTTATTTTTATATTCCCCATACAATTGCAACCCCCTTATTTTGACCCCAATCCCTCCCCTCCTGCCCCCTACCCCCCATAGAGTGTCTCTGGTTCATAGTTTTTGTTGATTTTGATTTTCACTTTCTTATAGTTATTCATTTTCCTGGTCCCTTATTTAAGTTTTCTAGATTCCTGCTATGAGTGGGACCATCGGTATTTTTCTTTTTCTTTCTGGCTTATTTCGCTGAGCATGATCCCTTCCAGCGCCATCCATGTTGCTGCAAATGGCATGTCTTTATCTTTTTTGAATGCTGAGTAATATTCCATGGTGTATATGTACCACATCTTCTTGATCCAGTCATCTATTTTTGGGCATTTGGGTTGTTTCCAAAGCTTAGCTATTGTAAATAGTGCTGCTGTAAACATAGGGAATATACAGGCGAAACACTATGTGATATTCACATCAAAGACATCTTTACAGACACATCACCCAAAGCAGTGATAGTGAAGGCAAAGATAAACAGCTGGGACTACATCAAATTAAAGAGCTTCTGCACAGCAAAAGAGACAATAACAAAAATAAAGAGAAACCCCACCAACTGGGAGAACATTTTTGCACAAAACACTAATTGGCATATTTCAAATGCCCATGGCCAACTATAGTGTTCTGCTATTCTTTAGGAGAAAGAAGTCAAATACTCACCCTGGCAAAGTGATCATCTCCGAGAAGTGTTTGCAGAAGGAGGGGCAGCTGCTTTTCCAGATGCAGCTTAAAGCAGAGTTGGGTCAGCTCTTCCCGATCCAGAAAGCCAGTCCCAGTGGTGTCACAGCTGCTGTACACCTCTCTGAGCTTTGACACATAGTGGTTCTCTTCTTCTTCGTCCATCCCATAGCAGGCTGCACATGCCCGATGAGAGAAAACAAAACAATGACATATTTATTGGGACACCCCACACATCCTTCCACAGTTTTGATTAGTCTAGGCAGTGCAACACAGCACCAGGCAGGAGCTGGGCATGTTGGAAAGGCATCAGGGGTTAAGTGAGGTTAGAGGAATGGTCTCCATTTTTGCAGGAGAGGCCAGAAACATACTATGTCAGGGAGCCAGTCACCATTCAAAATTAGTTCAAACAAAGAACCAAATTTCTTTGTTCTGTTAAAAATGGTTACAGAATAATCAGAAAAAGGAAATTAAGTATAAAGATATCTAAAAGGATCCAAATTTTCACAACCTAAAAAATAATATTTTGGCAAATATACATTCTAATTTTTCTCTCTATACATACATGTATGGCTTTTTCCTTATAAGAACTAAATAAATAAATACTGAAATAAGTAGACATAATTTTACTAGGTTGAACTGTTAGGCAGTGAGAGCAGGGAGGGCAATGCCTAAAGAAAATTAAAGGTGAACATACTCAGGACTCCAGCAAAAACTTGCCAGAGCTGATAAAATCTGGAAAGAGCCAAGAAATGCCCAAAGGTGCAAAGGCAGTTTCCTCACCCAAACCTACAGGCTGGTAGATGAAGCCTGAGGGGAGCAGGAAGTGCCCAAGGAGGGAAGGCAGATGCTGGCCCCAACCTGGATCTGGGACTGACAAAACTACATCATGGGAGCCCAGTACAAGGGGGAGTGACTTAGAAACTCCTGCTTGGACCAATAAACCAACACCCCAGGAGTGCCTGGGCAGTAAACCCCAGGAAAGGAAGGAGTGAGCAGCCTACTGCACCCCATTAAAGCCAGGAGTCCCCTGCCTTTCCTAGACTCTGCTCCCCCCACCCCCGACCTCTTTCTGGATGTACTATTTCTAAATAAATTTTGTTTTTCTTTGCCTAGATGTAACTTTGAATTCTTTCATGGCCATAGTCAAGGACTGAGGAACCCCAAACCTGGAAACATCTAAGAATCCCAAAACCCAGAAACATAACTACTAATAAGAAAAAATGGAAATTCTAAAAAAATAAGAGAGGATGTAACACAAATCATGGAAGAAAATCATATGGTTAACCATCAAAAACCACTCAAAACAAAGACATACTATTTGTGAATAGCAAATTATCAAGAATTAAAAACTTTCAGTGCTAAGACTGTTGTGAGAAGGGGAGTCTTGCACATTTCTGGAGGAAGTGGCAAATATAAATGTTTCTGGAGGTATTCTATTTAAACAAACTTTAGAATATTTTTTATCCCCAGCATATTAAATAATTTTGAAGGTCATATTTCAAAAGAATGGCAAGTAAGTGTAGTTGATAAAATACCAATGTGTGATAAAAACTATTTAGAATTACAACAGTTAATATACTTGCTGATCACTTTACATTTTCATTTATGCCTCATCGCAGTTCTATTGCTACAGACCTCAAGGGGTTTCTTCCTTGGTGTGTTTGCACCAAGAAATCAACCAAGTCCACTGACCGTGGTAAGGAGAGTTTATTACTTAAGTCAAGTAAGGAGACAGGGAGATAGTTCTCAAAGCTCTGTCTCCCCAACTTCTGGTGAGACCACAGCATAAAAGACAACTGGCAGTTGCTTGGTTGAGGGGGCTGCACTAGGCGGGTAAAGACCATTCACATGGCAGGAACATGCTGCTAGTGGGCAAGGGGAAATGGCAGCACTTGGAACTCTGGTCCCTTGCTAATGAATTTTTTAAAAAAGATTTATTTATTTATGCATACAAGAGCTGGAGTGCAGGCCAGAGATGCGGGGGGTGAGAGGATTCACCAGAGACAGAGCGGGGAGCAAAACAGGCAGATGTGCTGAAACACACTGAAGAGGGAGGGGAGCAGCGGGCGAACAGGAGAGGTCTGCTACACCATGTGGGCGAGGACTGAACTGCTGTAGCAGCTGCGGACAGCTTCACAGTGCAGCGTATTAACCCACTGCACCACCAGGGAGGTCCCCATCTTGCTAATGGATGTTAATAGGCCAGGTTGTTAGCTGGCTTCTGACTGTATATGACCCCTGGGCACAGGAAACTTGCCTGAGTTTCTGAAAATTTGAGCAGGAAACTTGCCTGAGTTTCTGAAAAACAACAAAAAAAAACTTAAGAATTTCCAGTATTGATTTCCTTTTGACCAATGGGTAACACTAACAAGAAACTTTCAGGGGGCCGGGGGGGAGGGAATGTATTCAAAAAAATGAAGGGGAGGGCCTCCCCGGTGGCGCAGCGGTTGAGTGCTGGGTTGCGAAGCTGCCCGCAGCCTCTGCGGCGCCGGTTCGATCCCCGGCTGCTCCCCGGCCACCGGAGGAGGGTCCCGCATGGCGCGCAGACCTCTCCTGCCGCCCGCTGCTCCCCTCAGCAGTGTACTTCGGTTCTTCTGCCTGCTCTGCTCCCTGCTCTGGCTCTGGTGAATTCTCTCACCCTCCCGGGCTTCTGACTGTACCCAGTGCTTGTGTAAATAAATAAATAAATCTTTAAAAAAAAAAAAAAATGAAGGGGAAAAAAAGGAAAAGTAAAAAAGTAGTAAGAGATTATTTTGTGACTTTACACATCCATATACCTATTTTATATATTTTTATATCTTTCAAAAATGTTATAAAAAGTAAAGATTTTATAATTGGGAAAAAATAGATGAAAAACATTAAGTTCTTAAATTAGTCAGAATGAACCATAACAAAATTGGTAATATTTGACCATTTTAACCAACAAAAATGGTAATTTCACATGGTTTGGCTTTTATACAGACACAGAACTTAATGGGCAATTATGAAAAAAGAAAATAGAAGTAAACAAATATGAAAAATCAATCAAGCTCATCATTAATCAAATAATTCACAAGTGTAAAATAATATAACATCTTTGCTCAAGAAGGCACAACACAAAAGTGCCAACTCAACAGATGTAATTACATTTTTTAACTTTTATTTTTAATTGAAATATAATTGATATGTAACATTATATTGGTTTCAAGTTCATTTTTATAAATTGTGATCTATAGAAAAATATATTTGGTCCTCTGAGAGATAAATATTTCTTATACATATTGATCTTCATCCACAGCTCCTGGCTCATCCCAAAACCTTGGCATTTCCTAAATGCTAAGGGTGTCAAAGATGTCTCATTTCATAAATGAGATGCAATTTTGGGGAAAGCACCTAAAGATGGGGGACTGGTTGCCAAGGAAAACAACATGCATAGAGGGCAGGATTTTAGTCCTGCGTCCTGATTTCCAGTGAGGGGAGAGGGACTGGAGGTTGAATCCAACTGTATGGACAATAAGTTAGTCGTGTCCATGTAATGAAACCTTCATGAAACCCAAGAGGAAAGGGCTTCAGAGAGCATCTGGTTGGTGAGCATGCAGAGATTTAGGTGTGAACAAGACACCTTTAACACCCTCAGCACTTAGGAAATGGCAAGGTTTTGGGGACCCAGGAGCTAGGAACCTCGGATGAAGATCAAATATGCATATGATGAGATGGCCAAAATGGGGAAATAGTGTGACAGGATGGGTCACAGGAGCTTTTCTCCACACTTTGTTTTTTGGGGTTTCTTTTTTTAAGATTTATTTATTTATTTATGCATACAAGAACTGGGGTAGAGGCCAGAGGTGTGGTGGGTGAGAGGATTCACCAGAGAGAGAGTGGGGAACAGAACAGGCAGGCTGACTGAAATACACTGTTGAGTGGAACAGCGGGCGAGACAGGAGAGGTCTGTTGTGCCATGTGGGTAGCTTCCTGGCCAGCCTGGCCAGCCTGGCATCAAACTCCTGCTGCAGAGGCTGAGGACTGCTTCATAGTGCTGTGCTTAACCCCTTGTGCCACCAGGGAAGTCCTCCCCACACTTTGTACTATGTATCTCTTCCATTTGGCTGTTCCTGAATAATGTCCTTTCCACTAAATCCATAATCTGGTGAGTAAACAGGTTTCCTAAATTCTATTATCATTACAGCAAATTAATCAAACCTAGGAGAGGGTCCTGGGAACTTCTGATTTACAGTCAGTTGGGAACACAGTTAACAGCCGGGGCTTGCTACTAGTCTTTGAAGTGGAGGGCAGTCTTGGGATACTGAGCCCTGAACCTGTGGAATCTCACACAATCTCCAGGTAAATAATGTCAGAATTGAGTTGAATTTTCTGACACACTGCTGTTGTCTGAGAATTGCTTGATGCATTAGAATTGGGCCCAGGAATCCAATGCATAGTTGTACAATATTTGTTGTTTCTCTTTATTGCAAAATGACCACCACAATAATTCTAGATAATATCTTTCACCACACCATTCCAATTTTTCTCTTGTGATGTGAAGCTGTGAGATTTACTCTCTTAACAACTTTCAAATATATAATTGTGAACATAATGTAAAATGTTCAGGGAAGGACCCCTCCCAGATCTAACAGACAAGAGAGCAAAGTCATCTGCATAGACTGGAAGTCTGTGAAACAACTATGCAAAATCTGCTGCCTATGGATAAAGCTAGATTTTTTCACTCCCACTAATGACCAAGGTGCTGGATAAAGAGTAACAATTAAACAATAGGTATCCAATCTCTGCACCTCCACAGTGTACTCTATACAAAGGAAGAGATGAAATCCTACCTTGTGTTCCTCTATGCATAGATTCGTATCAAATATCTATAGGTCACAATTTAGAACCAGAAGTCTCTCACTCCCTGGTCAAGAATAATTACATTTTTAATATCAGTGACACACTGTTGGAGTAAAGTCTGTTGGACTGCTTCCCAGGTTCCAATCCTCACTTTAATGTAACAGACTCACTGAGTCACTGAGATTTGTTCTAGTTAACACAATGCAACATTATTAATTGTAGTCACCATGCTATAAATTACACCCCTTAAAAATAATAGTAAAATAAATTACATCCCTAGGACTTATTATTTTATCACTGGAAATGTGTATCTTTCAACCACTTTCACCAATTTCACATCCTATCCCCAACCCCCACCTCTGACAACCATCACCCTATTCTCTATATCTATGAGTTCAATTTGGGGGGCTTTTTTGTTTTCTTGCTTGTGTTTTAGATCTCACATACAAGTTACAACATATTATATTTTCTTTTCATCTGACTATTTCACTTAACTTAATAATATCCTCAAAGTTCACCTATATTGTTATAAATGGTAGGATTTCCTTCTTCTTTATGGCTGAATAACATTCCATTATAGAAAGAGAGCTAGAACTACAGTTGACCCTTCAACAACTCAGAGATAAGGGGTGCCAACCCTCACGCAGTAAAAAATCTGAGTATAACTTATAACTCCCCCAAAACTTAACTACTTAACTGATAACACCAACCATTGAGTAACATATTTTGCATGGTATAGTATCATATACTGTATTCTTATAATAAAATTAAGTCAAAGAAAATCACAAGAGAAAATAAGTACAGTACTGTATTTATTTATTGACACTGTATGTTTGTTGTCTGCTTACTAGAGAATTTATATGTAAGTGGAGCTATGTAGTTCAAACCCAGGTTGCTAAAGAGTCATATCTCTCTCTCTCTCTCTCTCTCTCTTTCCCTCTCTCTCTCTCTTCCCCTCCCCGCCCCCATGCCTCTATCTATCTATCTATCTATCTATCTATCTATCTATCTATCTATCTATCTATCTATCTTTCTATCACATTTTCTTTATTCATTCATCCAACAATGGACACTTAGGTTGTTTACAAATCTTGGCTAATGATAAATAATGTTGTAATGACTATGGGGTGCAGATTTGTTTTTCAAGTTAATGTTTTCATTTCCCTTAGATAAATATCAAAACTGGAATTGCTAGATCATTTGGTAGTTCTGTTTTTACATTTTGAGGAACCCCCCACTGTTTTTCTCATAGTGACTGTACCAATTTACAATTCCACCAACAGCACACAAGGATTATATTTTCTTCATATTCTTGCCAACATGTATTTTTATTTTTGATGATAGTCATTCAAGCAGGCATGAGGGAATAGCTCATTTTAATAGGTCTGAGTTAATATCTCATTGTGGTTTTGAGTTGAATTTCCCTGATGATTGGTGATGTTGAATGCTGAGCACCTGTTGTCCACCTGTGTGTCTTCCTTGGAAAAATATCTATTGTGATCCTCTGCCCCATTTTTAACTAGACTATTTTCTGTTATTGAGTTGTATGAGCTCTTTATATATTTTTGGATACTCACCCCTTATTGGACATGTGAGCTGAAATACTATCTCCTGTTCATTAGATTGTCTTTTCATTTTGTTAATGGTTTCATTTGCTGTGTAGAAACTTTTTAGTTTGATGTGGTCCCACTTGTTTATTTGTGGTTTTGTTGCTTTTATTTTTGGTGTTAAATTAAAAAATCACCACCAAGACCAATGTCAAGGTGCTTTCCAGGTTGGTTCTAGGAGTTTTATGGTTCCAGGTCTTACATTCCAGTCTTTAATCCAAGAAGTTAATATTTGTGTATGGTGTTAGGTAATGGTCTGGTTTCATTCTTTTGCAAGTGTCTGTCCAAGTTTCCCAACATCATTTGTTAAAGAGACTGTTATTTCCCTTTTATATATTCTTGACTCCTCAGTAATAAGCTAATTGACCATATGTGCCATGTGTTTATTCCTGGGCTCTCTATTTTGTTCCATTTATCTGTGTGTCTCTTTTTATGCCAACATCATACACTTGGATTAGTATAGCTATGTAATGTCATTCGAAACCGGGAAGCATAATGCTTACAGCTGCGTTATTCTTTTTCAGGATTGCTTTGGCTATTTCAGGGTCTGTTGTGGTTCTACACAAATTTCTATTTCTGTGAAAAATGCCATTGGAATTTTGATAGGGATTACATTGAACCTGAAGACTGTTCTGGGTTGTATGGACATTTTAATAACATTAATTATTCCAATCTATGAGCATGAACCATCTTTCCATTTATTTATGTATTCAATTTTTTCAAGAAGGCCTTACAGTTTTCAATGTACAGGTCTCTTGTTTCTTTGATTAAACTTATCTTCAGTATTTTATTCTTTTTGATGCAGTTATAAATGGGATTGTTATTTCATTTCTTTTTGATATTTTGTTCTTCTTGAGGTGCAAAAATATTGCTTACCTTCTTTGTTTCTTGATGTAGACAGTGAACTTCCTTTGTTGAAAGGATGTCAGTATTTTTTCCCCAAATTAAGCTTACTGAGGTAAAGTAAAAACATCTTTGTACCTGTTCAGGGGGTGATAGGTTCGAACCTCTACAAATGTGTATATATATATATATATATATATATATATATATATATATATTATGTTTGAAATTTTCTTTTTTTAATTTTAACATTTATCATTTTTTACATTTTTTAGACAATATTTTCTTCTCCCCCATTCCCTCAGATTGAGTCCCCTTAGAATTTCCTTCCCCAAGGCACACATGCACCATCACCACAGTCCCCTGTGCTCCTCCCTCCCTCCCTCTCACCCCTCTCCCTCCTCCTCCCCTGCAGCATGTCTCTGGTTTATAATTGTCTGTTTTTGTTTTGTATTGCTATTATTTTTTTTTACACTGATGTCTTATTCGGTTCCCCTATATTCCTGTTATAAGTGAAACCATCCGATATTTTTCTTTTTCCTTCTGGCTTATTTCACTGAGCATAATTCCTTCTATCTCTATCCACGTTGCTGCAAATGGCATGAGTTTATCTTTTTTGATTGCTGAATAATATTCCATTGTGTATATATACCACATCTTCTTGATCCAGTCATCTATTTTTGGGCATTTGGGTTGTTTCCAGGCTTTACCTATTGTAAATAGTGCTGCAATAAACATAGGTGAACAGGTGTTCTTTTGAATCACTGTTTTTGTGTCGTTTGGGTAGATTCCTAGTAGTAGAATTGCCGGATCGTATGCTAGCTCCATTTTTAGTAGGCTGAGGAACCTCCATGCAGCTTTCCACAGTGGTTGGACAGTTTGCACTCCCATCAGCAATGTAGGAGAGTTCCTTTTTCACCGCATCCTAGCCAGCATACAAATGTATGTGCCCCTCCCCCCATACTCCAGTTGCCTTAGTTTTGCAGTCAGATGTTGAGTTTATTATTGGTTTGGTTTTGACTGATCCTTTGTTATGTCACTCTATATTCTACTTGTAAGTCACACCAGAAAGGCTGTCATTTTTAAAGTGGATGCTACTGTTGTCTGCCATCACCCACAAGGGACAGGGAGGTCTGTGTCAGCATGAGGACTGCATGAAGGATTGAAATCTGCTTCACACCAACCCCAAATGGAAAATCTATGTCCATGTCATGTTATTCATGAAATCAACAGACTGAATGACAATACAAAATTGACACTGAAAAAAATCATCCTAAGAATATTTCACTGTGACCTTAAATGAAAACCTCACCTGACTGACTAATTAGACGCCTGTTATCAGCTGTAAAATCAGCTGTGCCTGCTCAGCAGATGAACAAATCGGTTCCTGGTCTCAGAGTTCATGTAGGAGTAAAATGATAAGGAACCTGTTCAGCCATCTGGGTGAGCCTGTCCACCTACTCATCAAATTGTGCATTCTCTTCGCAGACAGGAGTACACAGCAGAAGGGTAAAGAGTGGTGAAGCCACGACCCTCTGGCCCTCTCTAGGTCTGTCTTGAGACGGTAACTGCCAAAACATCAAGAAGGAAAATGGACAGATAAAAGAAAAATTTCCATCTCCTCAACTGGGAGATTAGCTGAGGAGGAGTGAGCCTGCAGTACCCTTGTTTTGGCACAAACTGGTGGACTAGACCCTGCTCCCACAAGACTGAGTGCAGTGCCCTCTAATGCCCATGGGGCATCACTGCAAAGGAAACCTGACTTCACATAATGGTAAAAGACTCAGGTTCTGAAAGTAGGGCCCCCCACCCTACCCCTGGGGGATTGTCCCAGGAGCACAGTGAAGGTATGAATACCCAGGTCACCACTGTCCACAATGAGGTGCCACCATGGTGTTCCCCACATGCCACACTAGGACATAGCCACTAAAGACCCTCTTTTGAGAAGGGGTGTCTTCCTGGAATGAAGCAAACATCAGTAATGGGGACATAATGAGCACAAACCAAGGCATGAAGGCTGGGAGGAAAAACATGAAAATATGCACTGTCTATATCCTCAGACCGTCCAGATGCCATCAAAGACCCAAGTCCAGGAGAGAGTGACCCTCGGTCTTCACAAGCTCCTCACCCCTCTGTTCTCTTGGCTACAGGGGAAAAGGTGCACTGGAAGGGTTCTGCCAGCACTGCCTGTGTTTCCTCCTACCTTGGTGCAGGCTTCCTGTGCACTCTTGCCAAATGCTTCAAATGCCAGCAAGGTTACGATTTACATTTTTACGACCAACATTCCATTTAAGCAAAGCAATACACAATGCTGAGCACTTATTCTCAGGGCTGCAGCTCCCAGGACTGACTGATACAGGCCTCGGCTGGGGTGTAGCCAGCAAGGGAGGAGTGGGGAGTGGTACTTCAGGCATTGCACCCAGAGGTGGGGCATTCCTCCAGGGGCCAGTAAACTCAGGAATCTTCCCAATATCTGGACTGTCACAGAGGAATGATCTGGGGAAAAAATCAAGGCTCCCAAAAGCTTTAAGTTCTCCAACAGAACCTGCTGGACACATGGCACACCTGCCTGAATTCTAACACAAAATTCTGGAATTGAGTAGAACCCAAGTGTGGGGGCTGGAGGTTAAAGGGCACTTGGACGTGCCTCCTATGCACAATGACTAGATGCCCACTTGAAAGAACTTGCTGGTTTGCCCACTGTCCTCATGCAGATGTCCCCCCACACTGACTGCCATCGTTTTGGTCACACCTAGTTTTGTCCAACTCCACACCATCAAGTTCCAGGAGACTCCTCTCCTTTTCCTCACTCCCAGCAATCTCAGACTCAGGCAAGCAGGTGCTCCACCTCCTGGCCACTGATCCAGGTATAAGGCAGTGGGTCATCCAGGCACAACATTTTCACAATTTGAGCAACACAATTTTTCAATCACAATTTGCTAATACACTCCCTAATCCCCTCTCCCTCCAAGGCAGTGTCCAGCTGTGTTTCCAAACAATGGGGTAAAGGAGGCACTGCCTCTGTGCATGTACAGCCTATGGAACCCACTCTCCTCTGGTGCCAGATGGGGTATGGGTGGGTCTCCCTGTAGTCTCTGAAATACCTGATAAACCCTAATGGTGTGACATTTAGACACAGAAGCCAGGAAGGTTTGTTAAAACTCCAAGGCTCCAAGCCAAGACCATCTTCATCTAGAAAACTTGGCCGAGGTTCAGGTCCACATACTACCTCCATCTCAGAGGAGTGAAGCTGATTTAAGTGGCTTCCCCAGGATTCAGGTGTCCCAGAAATGGGACAAGAAACCAAAAACTCTGAACACCACAGAATTGCGGAAGGTCTTCAAAGTGGTGGAAAAGCCTGAGTGGGGGCTCAGAATTCGGACATTCACACATACTCTATTCACTGGAATCTGAAGGCAATGATTTGAAGGCAGGGTGAAGGTAGTTGCTGGACAGGGGAGGGGAGAAAAGTTGGAACTTAACCTAAGATCCATACATGCTTGAGAGCACAGAAAATAATTTCCGCAGAGATAAAGGGAAACCATGTAAGCCATGAAACAAAATAGATGGCTGAATAAGAGGAATGATTAGAAATCAAGGGAGATTTCTCGGACACTGATATATTAGAGTTGCAATAAAAAAGGTCAATGGGAAGATAAAGCTAAGGAAATTTTCTCTAACATTTATCTAAACAACAAAGAGATAAATGAGAGGGGAAAGATAAGGAAATTTAAAAATCAATACCATACAATAAAAAGAAAAGTGTAGTACTGGCAGAAAGACAGACACACAGACCAATAGAACACAATAGAGAGTCCAGAAATAAATCTTCACATATATGCCAAATGATTTTCGATAAGAGTGCCAAGACCACAGAATGAGAAGACAGTCTCTTTAATAAATTATGCTGGGAAAATTGGATATCCACATGCAAAAGAATGATGTTCTACTTTAAAATATATATATGTGTATGTATATATATTTCTAGTCATTCCTCTTATTCAGAGATCTATTCTGTTTCATGGCTTACATGGTTCCCCTTTATCTCTGTGGAAATTAGTTTCTGTGCTCTCAAGCATGTGCGGAGATATATTTATTTATTTATTTATTTATTTATTTAGTAGAAGAACTGGGGTGTAGGCCAGAGGTGCAGGCAGTGAGAGGATTCACCAGAGACAGAGTGAGGAACAGGACAGGCAGATTAACTGAAATACACTGCTAAAGGGAGCAGCAGGCAAGAAAGGAGAGGTCTGCTGTGCCATAAGTGGGTTAGCTCCCTGGCCGGGGATCAAACACAGACCGTAGTGGTGATAGTGCTGAGACTTAACCCCTCAGCCACCAGGGTGGCCTTGAAGTTCTATCTTTGTTGGGGAGAAAGGATGTCCTGAGCAAATTCACAAACACAGGTTTCATGGACCCCACCCCCAACCCAGACCAAAGAGATCCAAGGCACCAAGGACTACAAATCCCATAATGTCATCACTACCCAATGGAGGATTGCTGGGAACTGAGGGTGGAGTTAAGGAGCCGGGCTTGGTATATAACCAGACATGTGGGCCTTAGGGGTCCTTGGTGTTTTGCCAGCTTTCAGCTTTCGCAGCTCAGCGGAACCGATAGGACACATTCACCAATTTATCTCTTTCTCCCTGACTTATTCCTTTCTTTATTTCCCTTTTTTGTAAATAAACCCTTAATTAACCTTTTTCTGTGCACCTGCAGTTGAGTCTCTTTTTAAGTCCCTTTTAAGTGCACGGGTGAGAACTCATAGTCAGGCCACCCCATTTTACATTGGGGTTGGCCTGTAACACCTTTACCTTATACCATATACAAAAATTAACTGACAATGGATTGAAGATCTGAAATAAGACCCAAAACCATAAACCTCATAGAAGAAAACATAAGAGAAACTTCATGATTTGTTAATGATTTCATGGATATGACACCAAAAGCACGGGAAGCCAAAGCAAAAATAGAAAAATGGTACCATAGCTAACTCAAGAACTATGTACATCAAAGAAAATGGGCAACAGAGTGAAAAGGCAATAGAGTGGTAGAAAATAATCACAAATCATATATTTTATAAGAGGTTAACAACCAAAACATATAAAGACCTATAATTCAAAAACAATAAACAAGTAACCCAATTTAAAAATGAGCGAAGGGCCTCCCCGGTGACGCAGTGTGGGTTGAGCGCAACGCTGTGAGGCTGTCTGTAGCCTCTGCAGTGGGGGAGTGATTCCCAGCTGGCCAGGGAGATTCCCACATGGCATGGCAGACCTCTACTGTTGCACCCGCTGCTTCCCTCAGCAGTGTATTTCAGTCATCTGCCTGTTCTGCTCCCTACTGTCTCTGGTGAATCCTCTCACCCTCCCGTGCCTCTGGCCTGTACCCCAGCTCTTGTATGAAAATAAATAAATCTTTTTTAAAAAAAGGAGTGAAGGACTTGAATAGTCATTTCTCCAAAGAAGAAATAAAAATGGCCACAGCACATGAAAAAAATGTTCAACATTTAATCATTAAAGAAACAAATCAAAAGCATAATTAGGTATCACCTTGCGCCCAATGGCCACTGTAACAAAATAAATTAATTGAACAGAAAAGAACAAGTGTTAGTGAAGAGGTGGAGAAATTAGAGCCCTCCTGCATTCTTGGCAGGAATGTAAAATAGTGCGACCACTATGGAAATCAAGGAGGGTCCTCAAAAAACTATAAATAGAGGGCCTCCCGGGTGGCGCAGCGGTTGAGTGCTGGGTTGCGAAGCTGCCTGCAGCCTCTGCGGCGCCGGTTCGATCCCCGGCTGCTCCCCGGCCACCACAGGAGGGTCCCACATGGCGCGCAGACCTCTCCTGCCGCCCGCTGCTCCCCTCAGCAGTGTACTTCGGTCCTTCTGCCTGCTCTGCTTCTGGCTCTGGCTCTGGTGAATTCTCTCACCCTCCCGTGCTTCTGACTGTACCCAGTGCATGTATAAACAAAACAAACAAACAAAATAAATAAATAAATGAAACATGCCATTTCTGGGTATATGTACAAAAAAATTGAAAGCAGGGTCTCAAAGACAGAGTTGTATACCTGTGTTCATTGCAGCATTAGTCACAATAGCCAATAGGTGCAAGCAAACCAAATGTCCCCTGACGAAGGAATAAAGAGAATGTGGTATATACATACAAAGTAATATTATTCAGCACTAAAAAAGAAGGAAACCTGTCACATGTTAAAACATGGATGGACTTTGAAGAAAATTCAAAATAACAGGGACCAGTTTGGAGCTTGTGAAAAATGTAAGTACATTAAAAGTAAATAACAAAGAAGAAAATAATGACCTTAAAAAAGCCAAATTTGGCACAAGAATGTAAATGTAACTCGCCCACATGCACACTGGCTGACAGGAACCCCATGGTTGTGTCCTCTTAGAACACAACTGTGGGCATATGCAAGGGGAGCAGGCTCTGGGGAATAAAATGTAACAGTGGTGTGCTTCAGGTCAGAAGAGGAACCTCAGGAAATTGCCATGTGTGACCCGAATAGCATTTTGCAGGCTTCTGTAAGTGCCTGTTACTGTCATTTTTGCTGCTTCACTTCCTCCTTCTCATAATCTGACCCCCAGGTCACCCCCCACCATAGTGAAGTCCTGGTTCAGCGGTTGGGGCTATCCGAGCAAGTGTGCCCTGACCCGAGTCGCTCGAGGCTGGCCTGCCTTCAGGTGAGCTCTGCAATATCAGCTGAGCATGGCCCTGTCAGGTCCAAACAGAGAAAAGGTCAGGGAGGGGATGCCTGTGACCTTCCTACCACCTCAGACCACTGTCCTCTAAGTGGATGATGGTCTGATGGCTAAGCTAAGGGATCTTTGTGTTTTCATTTAATTTCTTCCTCTGAGAGAAGTAGCTAAAAGTTGTGGGGCAACCCTGCACCCAGTTTTTGCTCTGGCCTTGTGTTCTGAAAAGGTCTGGCTCTAAAAGCTCAGGCAGCCCCCCAGAGGAGCAGGTATGTTGGTCTGGGTTTGACTAACAGCTGCAATCTGATTTCCTGATCATAGAGTCCTATCTCTTTTTAAATTGCTACAGGGCATATTTTTTATTTTCTCCACATAATGAATTACTTTTTGTTTGAAAAAGTAATTTTTGCTTTCTGAGTTCCTTCAGTTTGTACAAGCTTCTCTGGACCTGGAGTGGACAGTGAAGAGCATTCAGGCATCTCCACAGGACAGTCGTGGTTCCTGGATCTGTGATCTTTGTGGCCATGTACATGGAGGAACTTGTAGGGTCAGGCAAATGCTATGAATCCATGCTGCAGCTCAGACACTCAGAACACAGATCCTGCTGCTGTGTGTCCCTTCACCCCTTTGTGCGGGTCTTCACCATTTGATCAAATGACTAGAGCTTTGCCTTTTAGTGTCTGGCCCAGTTCTTGATGTTATTGAAACTGACACTGAAATGGATTGGGCCAGGGGTCCTTCCTTAAGGAAGTACTGAAGTTATAATCTGAATCAGGAGCCTCCAACAGTGGACCCCTCCTGTCTACTACAGCTACCGCCTCACAGGGCTAGGGGTGCAGAGAGGCTCTCTGTTCCTGCTGTCAAGGCAAACAGAGAGGACCAGTGATTTTGTTCGAACATTTGAAAGCATTAGAACCTTCCTGACCCATGTAAAGACAGCAGTAAAAGAACCAAGACATTTGCAATGCAATCTTCACGACTAAGGTACTGACCCTCTTCCCCACCACTTGCTTCAAGACAGAAGGTCCCAACCTGGTTTGGCTCTGCGCAAGTCATAACTTCTGTCAAATTGGGTCTAAAATACCTCCTTTGCTGGGCTGCTAGGAGGACAGCTATAGAAAAATGCCAGGTAATGGATTCACAGAAACTGTTTGTTATCCTTCGTGTTCATTATAAAACCACCACTAATAACCATAATTACTGTTCCTGCACACAGGTCTCAGGCTATATAGTCTTCACTCCACTCAAATCCTATTTCTAGAAATGCTTCACTGCAAAGCTGCCACCCACCCCCGCCCCCCTGCTTGTGCACAAGCTATCAGCCTAAATTATAGAACACAAAGTGAGAAAGACAGGCTGCCTAAAGCTGCCCCCAACCCAGCGGGAATCTTCTGTTGAGACTCCCCAGGCCTGTGCATTGTCTGCCTCTGGTTCTTGCTCCTGGGTACCCCCACCCCACCCCAGAGCCTACTCACATGCTGAAGTGCAGGCCTCACAGCAAAGTGGTTGTTATAAATAATAAACACTACTCAGCTCAGGCCTGGGCAGTTCAAGGGCCTCTTCGGTTTCTTCTTCATTCAAACTGAATTATTTAATTCTCAGGATTTTGCATATGCATAAACTGTTTGCACATCAAAACTACCTGAACAGCTGTCTGGCATTCAGCAGCTCACTCTAGAACTGAAGGTGATATTCCAAATAAAGAGGAGTACTGGTTTCGGTTTTTTATAGTTTTTTATTTTTTTAAATTTAAATGAGTAGAATCTTGATAAAACTAATGCTAAAAAGCTTAAAATATGGGCATAAACCTTACTACCAAGTGAAGCAAAACTCTGTTTCACCCTGGGGAGAAAAACCTGCCTGGAAACAGAGATACTGGCTCAGAGACAGAAGTTGGAGGCAGCTCTCTGCAGGATGGTGCAGCCCTCTGGAGGCCTACTGAGAAGGTGTTGGTTTGCATTTAATTGATGCACAGTGACGCAGTAATTTAATCTGTGCCAACAGCTCACTGAGTATTGAGGATAGAGAAGACAACAGTGGTCTTTCAGAAGCAGTTAGCTGTGTCAATCTTTGCGTACCCTCATATGGAAAAGAATTCCAAACAAGGTCTGCAGTAAAACCTCCTCACCCAGAAGAATAGGACCTAGGGCAGCCATGCCAGATTAGTTTTCTTTATCTGGAAAGATGTTTACAACACTGATAAAATATTGAAGTCAATCCTTGGGTTCCAACAAAGCAGACCTCAGTGCCACTTTAAATAGCATTAGAGCTAGTAATCAACCTTCACATGTTAGCAGCTTTGAGCTTTTATGACTAATTTCTGTATTAACTATTTTCAAATGTTATTTATTCACTTTGCCTATGTAAGTCCCTAAGTATCTCAGTAATAATGCTTCAAAAGCTATCTTTTTTTTAAATCAAAGGCCTTTCTAGTCGTAACAACAGAAGTAGAAGCTGATACCTCACTTAATATGCAATTATTACAGAGTTTGCTTTTCCTATGCAGCAGATATTCTGACTAAAAACTGTAAGGATATCAAATTCTAAAAAGTCTAGAAAGCTACTCTTCTTTTTTTTTTTTAAAAAAAAAGATTTATTTATGCATATAAGAACTGGGGTAGAGGCCAGAGGTGTGGGGGAGGGGTGAGAGGATTCACCAGAGACAGAGCGGGGAACAGAACAGGCAGAGTGACTGAAATACACTGCTGAGGGGAGTAGTGGGCAAGACAGGAGAGGTCTGCTGGGCCATGTGGGTAGCTCCCTGGCGGGGGCATGGAACTCATGCTGCAGTGGCTGTGGATAGCTTCCTAGGTTGTGAATAGCTTCATAGTGCTGTGCTTAACCCCTTGTGCACCAAAGAGGCCCGAAAGCTACTTTTCTGTGGTACCTAAAGAAGACCTTGTTATGGCAGACTGTTGTCAGTCTCCAGTTTGAACATGCTCCATTTCTTGCTCTGTGATTTTGGACAAGGAAAGTATTTCAACACTGTGCATCAGAACCTCACTAAGGTATTGTGAAAATTAAAGGAATAGTTGTTAAGCATGTGATCATGTTATTGTTAAGCATGTTCAAGTGATAAGCACAGTGAGCAGTGTCACATGATAAGTACTGATATGATAAGATGACACTGGCATCTCTACTATGATACTGGCAGACATGCCCAGCCTGCACACACACACCTATAATCACTTACAAACTAGGTAGGTGTTCACAGGTTTCAAACAACTTTATTAAAGAAATCTTGTAAATTCCTATTTTTGTTAATATTGGGTAGTCAGAAAAGTCATGAAATATTTTTTCTATGTTTTTCAAGCAAAAATGCATCATGACTTTTCCAACAACCCAATATAGGCACAACAGGTTTTTGAATAATGGATATTCAATGTTGCTTTGTTATAACTTTAATGAAAAAAAAAAAAGAAAACAATCCTGGTCAATTTTGAGCAAAACAAAGTTATTCCAGGACCTGCTTTATTTATATGTTTTATTGCTAAAAGTTGCAATTACAAAAGTTCCCATAGGCAACATTAAGTGAAGACTTACTGTACCAAAAAAAATTTTTTTTAAAGATTTATTTATGGACTTCCCCATGGCACAGCGGTTGAGCACTGGGCTGCAAAGCTGCTCGCAGCCTCTGCAGCACCGGTTTGATCCCCAGCCGCAGGCGAGGGTCCCACATGGCGTGCGGACCTCTCCTGCTGCACCCGCTGCTCCCCTCAGCAGTGTATTTCGTCGGTCTGCCTGTTCTGCTCTCCACTCTGGCTCTGGTGAATTCTCTCACCCTCCTGTGCTTCTGACTGTACCCAGTGCTTGTATAAATAAATCTTTTTTTTTAAAGATTTATTTATTCATGCATACTAGAACTGGGGTACAGGCCAGATGTGCGGGAGGGTGAGAGGATTCACCAGAGACAGAGCAGGGAACAGAACAGGCAGACTGACTGAAATACACTGTTGAGGGGAGCAGTGAGCAAGACAGGAGAGTTCTGCCACACCATGTGGATATCTCTGCAGCCAGCCGGGATCGAACCTGCACTGCAGAGACTGCAGATAGTCTCACAGCACTGTGCTCAACTGCCTGCACCACCAGGGAGGCCCCCCAAAAGGTTTTTAAACTGAAAGTTGTATGTATTTAAGATGTACAACATAATGATTTGATATACATACACAGAGTGAAATGATTATTATAGTCAAGTTAATTAATTTACCTCCTTCTCAATGGTTACTTATTTTTGTGACATGAGCACCTGGAATCTACTCACAGCAAGTTTCCACTATTCAAAAGAGCTTTATTAACTATAGTCACCATGGTCTATATTACAGCTCTAGACGTACTCATCTTACATAACAACAGTTCTGTACCAATATCTTCACATTTTCTAAAGATTTTTTATAGCCACACATACTTATATTTGTGCTAGAAATATATACATAGACTCAAAATTTATGTTTCTGTCCATGTGGTTATGAAATATCCAGGTAGTCAGTTATATAAATTTAGTTGTATACACACAAGGCTATCCATTTATGTCTCTACAAATACAAAACAAGTACATATGCTCTCTCTTTATATATATATATGCATATACACATGTATCATTATTCTTATGCAAATATAGAAAGACTAATTCAGCATTAATGTCAACTCTAACTTAAATTTTATCATAAACAATAGTTTGTTTATGTATTAAAACAGCAAAAAACAATGTAAAAGAAGTGACAGAAAAGGAAAACCACATTTTTTGAATTCCCTTTGTAGGAGCTGCCTGGGTTAATTTAGATCATGAGTGTAAGACAGAAACAAAAACAAAAACAAACAAAAAAGAAGTAGCAAAGTCATGCAAAATTGCACGGAATTCTCTAGAAATCAGTCTTCCTACCAAAGTAAACACTGGCCAGAAAGAATAATTGGAATCAATCATTTCAAAACTCCAAAACCACATCAGATACTTGGAGTAATGTGACTGATTAAAGTAGAGGCTCCGAGGCAGCACTCCCACGCCCACCTGTGACTACGCAGGTGCCTCTACACCAACTCTCTCCCTCTGCAGGGCAGCAGCCTTCTGTTTGCCTGTGACCGTCAAGGCTGCCCACCTGCAACCATGCAGGCCTCTCTCAGCAAACCTGTCCCTTTGGGGGCAGCTCTTCCTGCCCGCTTGTGTCTATACAAGTTTTCTTTATTCCTCCACCCTTTTCCCTAATAAACCTACTCTTAAAATGTATATATAAAAAAAATAAAGTAGAGGCTTCTGATGTTTGTAAGAGTGGTATGTAGAGGGAACTACCATCTCCAATTCTTCAACCATTCTAGAGCTTTGACAGCAGCCCGAGTTCCTGGTGCCAAAGTGGAGAGCGGGTGCCCTTTTGCCCCTAAAGTCTGGACTTGTGTGTAAGTTTTGGTAAGTCTGGTGATCCCCTTAGGGACTAGAGCAAGTGCTGGCCTCGGTGCCTGCCTTCTCAAAGAGCAGCAGCTCCTTGCAGAGGCATCCGTGGAGATTTCTAAAGACAGAAAGGTGGTTGTTCTTATTTTTTTTAGGTCACTGACTGACTGTAGACATATGGAAGAGAAAGTGAACTCACCACACAGAACAAAGAATATACACATTAAAAAAAAAAAACTTGAAAAAAAAATCACAAATACACCTGCAGTCCTTTACTAATAAAAGTCTACAATACTTGAGTTGGAAAATCAGAATTGCAGTTACCACAGTAACTTTGAGAATGTCTGTATCTGAGAATGTCTAATATCTAATACTGAGAATGTCTATATCTCAATAAAAACTCACAAAGCACACAAAGAAACAGGATATTATATATGACTTATTTACAGAGACTAAACTTGGACAGAAATCACCTTTGAGAAAGCCTAGGTAATAGAATTACCAAAGACATTAAATCAACTGTGTTAAAAATGCTCAGTGAGTTAAAGAGAATCACAACAAAGAATGAAGGAAATCAAGAAAAAAACACGAACAAAACGAGAATACCAACAAGGAGCGAGAAATTACAAAAGAATCAAATTCTAAAACTAAAAAGCACAATAATGAAAACAAAAAATCATTAGAAAGGCTCAATTGTATATTTAGGCTGGCAGAAGGCTCACTGAACTTGAAATAAGACAATTATCAAGTCTGAGAAGCAGAATAAAAAAGAATAAAGAAAAATGAACAATTTTGTGTAATAGCATGTGTCAATCATACACACCATAGAAGTACAAGAAGGAAAAGTGAAAAGGGCAGAAAAAATACTAGAAAGAAATAATGACCCCAAACTTCCTAAATTTGTTTAAAGACATGCATATAAAGATCCATGAAGATAGCAAAATCCAATCACTGTACAAAGTACTCGAAAGAAAAGGCTGAGGAGTGAAATGTTTATAGAGGTTTTGAGAAACTCTGACTTACTCCTTGTACTTGGAAGGTAACACACATGCAGAGGGCTGTTAAAATGCTCAGGAAAGACCAGAAAAAGCCCCGTACTGTCACTTCTGAGTGGCCAACAGCATGTGCACAAGCAGGGAGTGAAGGCTAAGGCAGAGCTGTAAGCTACCTGGATTAGAACTATAGGTATGCTCCAACAGAAACACAGAGCACTGCAGCAAAGACTGTGAGAGAGGCTGGTTCCAGGTATTCAAAGGAAATCTCTGTCCAATGACTAACCAAGAAGAATTTTTAATAGTTACATACAATGTATGATTTTACAAAATAAGTTCAGAAAAGACACTAAAACAAAAATTACTACAAAATCATCCAAAAGTCCTGGACACAGGGAGAATTTAATTTCTAGGGCTGCTGCATTATATTATTTGAAATGTCCAGTTTTCAACAAAAATTTATATGACATATAAAGAAATAATTAACAAAGATAAAAGCAGTCAATAGAAACTGTCCCTGAGAAAGTACAGACATTGGAATTACTACACAAAGCTTTTCCATCAGAGCTAAGGTTCAGTGCTAAAGGAAGCTACATTTAAAGAACCAAAGGAAAGTATGAGCGCACTGTCTCACCAAATAGAAAATATTGATGCAGAGAAAAAAACTTACAGGAACTAAATAGAAACTTGGATTTAAAAGTATAATAACTGATATTTTAAAAATTGCCAAAGGGTTCAACTGAAGATTTGAACAGACAGAAAAAAAATTTAAAAAAGCAAACCTGGAGACACATTAGTGGAGAAATTCCAATCTGAGAAAAGGAATGAAAAACAACTACAAAAGGAACAGAGACTAAATGCTATTCCAATCAAAATTTCAATGTCATTCTTCAAAGAAATAGAACAATTATTGATGAAATTCATATGGAATCACAAAAAACCCCGAATAGCCAAAGCTCTCCTGAAAAAAAAGAAGGAAATGGAGGCATCACACTCCCAGACTTCAAACTCTACTACAAAGCCATAATCATCAAAACTGCATGGTATTGGAACAAGAACAGACATACAGACCAATGGAATCGAATAGAAAATCCAGAAATAAACCCACAGATTTATGGTCAACTAATCTTTGACAAAGGAGCAAAGACTATGCATTGGAGCAAAGAAAGTTTGTTCAATAAATGGTGCTGGGAAAACTGGGTCGCTACATGCAAAAGAATGAAGCTTGACCACTACCTCACACCATACACAAAAATCAACTCAAAATGGATTAAAGAACTTGACATAAGACCTGAAACCACAAAATATATAGAAGGAAATATAGGCGAAACACTACGTGATTTGCACATCAAAGACATCTTTACAGACACATCACCCAAAGCAGTCATAGTGAAGGCAAAGATAAGCAGCTGGGACTACATCAAATTAAAGAGCTTCTGCACAGCAAAAGAGACAATAACAAAAACAAAGAGAAACCCCACCAACTGGGAGAACATTTTTGCACCCAACACTAATGATAAAGGACTGATCACAAAAATCTGCAAAGAGCTGATGAGACTCAACAACAACAAAGAAAATAATCCAGTCAAAAAATGGGCAGAAGAGCTAAAAGGAAACTTCTCTGAAGAGGAAATGCAAATGGCCAACAGGCATATGAAAAAATGTTCAACATCACTTGTCATCAGGGAAATGCAAATCAAAACTACCATGAGATACCATCTTACACCAGTGAGAATGGCACATATTAAAAAAACTAGCAACAACAAATGTTGGCGAGGGTGTGGAGAAAAAGGAACTCTTCTGCACTGTTGGTGGGAGTGCAAACTGGTCCAACCACTGTGGAGAGCTGTGTGGAGATTTCTGGACCTACTAAACATAGAGCTTCCATATGATCCAGCAATTCCACTCCAGGTATTTACCCAAAGGACACAGAAACATCAATTCCAAAGAACACCTGCACCCCTATGTTTATAGCAGCACTGTTTACAATAGCTAAGCTTTGGAAACAACCCAAATGCCCAAAAATAGATGACTGGATCAAGAAGATGTGGTACATATATACCATGGAATATTACTCAGCATTCAAAAAAGATAAACACATGCAATTTGCAGCAACATGGATGGCGCTGGAAGGGATCATGCTCAGCGAAATAAGCCAGAAAGAAAAAGAAAAATACCGGATGGTCTCACTCATAGCAGGAATCTAGAAAACTGAAATAAGGGACCAGGAAAATGATTAACTATAAGAAAGTGAAAATCAAAATCAACAAAAAACTATGAACCAGAGACACTTTTAGGGGGGCGGGGGCAGGAGGGGAGGGATTGGGGTCAGAATGGGGGGGGGCTGCAATTGTATGGGGAATATAAAAATAAAATTTATTATTTATAAAAAAAAAAAAAGATAAAGTAAAGGAGATACAATGCCAAAGGCAGAATTCATGAAAAAAATAATACATTGGGGGGGCCTCCCTGGTAGTGCAAGGGGTTAAGTCTCAGCACTAGGAAGCTATCAGGAGCCATTGCAACATGAGTCTAACCCACATGGCGCAGCAGACCTCTCCTGTCTCACCCACTGCTCCCCTCAGCAGTGTATTTCAGTCAGTCGGCCTGTTCTGCTCCCCACTCTGTCTCTGGTGAATCTTCTCACCCTCCATACCTCTGGCCTGTACCCCAGCTCTTGTATGCATAAACAAATAAAATAAATCTTTTAAAAAATAAATAATATATTGTTGTTCATATAAATTAAGGACTTCTGTTCTGAAAAACACTTAACAGAAAGAAAAGACAAGTCACAGAATGGGAGAAAACATCTGCAAAAAACGTGTCCAATATAAAGGAGTGCCATCCAAAATAACAAAGAGCTCTTAAAACTTAACAAGAAAAAAAAATAATGAGAAAAAAAGATCTGAACAGACCTCTCACAAAAGAATATATCAAATGGCGACTCAGCATATGAAAAGTTGCTCAACATTATATGCCATTAGAGAATTACAAATAAAACAAGGTATCATCACAAGTCTAGTAGAATGGCCTGCAGCTAGAACCAAATGCCAACAAATCAAATGCTGACGGGAATAATGGACTCTCTTTTGTTGCTGATGGGGATGAAAATGGTCCAGCTACTTTGGAAAACAGTTTGGTAATTTATTTCAAAAGCAAACATACTCTAACAAAAAAATGACTCATCAATCATGCTGCTTGGTGTTAACTCAAATGAGTTAAAACATGTCTACACAAAACCCTGCAGGTGGATATTTATAACACATTTATTCATAATTGCCAAAACTTGGAAGCAGCCAAGATGTCCCTCAGTGATTAATGGATAAATGTGATACACTGTATATTTTGTTCCCCTGAGAGTCATATGCTAAAATCTTAACCCCAATCCGATGGTATTAAGATTTGGAGCTGCTGGGCCACAATTAAGTCATGAAGGTAGACCCTCACAAATGGGATTAATGCCCTTATAAGAGAAACTCCCAGAAAGCGATCTCTCCCCTTCATCCATGTGAGCACACAGCAAGAAGAAGGCCATCTGTGAGCCAGGAAGCAGGCATCACCAGATGCTGAATCTATTGGT
Organism: Talpa europaea; assembly: GCF_964194135.1. Taxonomy (NCBI): domain Eukaryota; kingdom Metazoa; phylum Chordata; class Mammalia; order Eulipotyphla; family Talpidae; genus Talpa; species Talpa europaea. Next base: position 40,724,331 of record NC_140078.1, read on the forward strand.
GCTTTAAACTGGCACTTCTCAGCACCCAGGACTGTGACAAATAAATGCTATTGTTTAACAAGAGACTGTGGTAACAGTTCACAGGTGTCTTGGTGGTGGTAATTTTATGGGGATTACACCTGGGAGGAGAAGTTGATACAGGACAGCAAAGAGGCACTAAAACTGCCCAAGGATACTGCCCAAATAGTTCACTGGTCACCATCTGAGTTATTCACCTGTGCGTACAATTGGAAGACTTCTCAAGTTCAGAGAACAACAATAATGGGTATTATTGTTAACAAACAAGGGAAAAGCAAAGATTTACTGAGGCCAAAAATGGCTGTTTACCTCACCCAAAGTAGTGTCCAGTGTTTTAAACTCCTAAACACAAAGGCGTCCAAGATGGCATCTTCTGGGCCTCCCCGGTGGCGCAGCGGTTGAGCGCTGGGTTGCGAAGCTGCCCGCAGCCTCTGCGGCGCCGGTTCGATCCCCGGCTGCTTCCCGGCCACCGGAGGAGGGTCCCACATGGCGCGCAGACCTCTCCTGCCGCCCGCTGCTCCCCTCAGCAGTGTACTTCGGTCCTTCTGCCTGCTCTGCTCCCTGCTCTGGCTCTGGTGAATTCTCTCACCCTCCCGCGCTTCTGACTGTACCCAGTGCATGTATAAACAAAACAAACAAACAAACAAATAAAGAAAGAAAAACATGCCTCTATAAAAAAAAAAAAAAAAAAAAAAAAGATGGCATCTTCTCACCACTGAGGACATGGAGCACTTGGCAGGCAGACTATAGGCCGGGTTCCAACTCACGAAGACAACAGAAGACACAAGGGGATATGCCCCAGCACAGCACCAGACAAGCAACACTCAAAACAGCAGCTGCAGCAGCTGAACATGACATCCTTTGCCCCTAACAGAACAACCAGACAAATGGCCACATTCATTCAGCTCAGCAAGGCCCCTGGCTCTGGGTCTTCACCTTTGGTGCCAGGCTATAACAGCAAAACCAGGAACAGTTTCAGTTGTTCAGCTACCTACAAAGCCTCCGAAATTTTCCTCTCTGAGGATGGCTGCTAGAAGTCTCTCCACATTCTTCAGAGGCCCACAACAGCCTTCTGGAAGATCGGCATGGTAGGGGGCAAAAATCGCTGAGTCCTGAATCCCTGAAGATCTGAAAACGCTGAAATTCCCCACGGTGAATGCTCAGGGCTGCTTCTACAGTCCCTTATATTTCTTTTCTTTCTTTTTTTTTTTTTAAAGATTTATTTATTTATGCAAACAAGAACTGGAGTCTCCCTGGTGGCACAAGGGGTTAAGACACAACCTACAAAGCTGTCCATAGCCACTGCAGCTCAAGTTCGATCCCCAACCAGGGAGATACCCACATGGTGCAGCAGACCTCTCCTGTCTCTCCTGCTGCTCTCTCAGCAGTGTATTTCAGTCAATCTCCCTGTTCTACTCCCTGCTCCACCTCTGGTGAATCCTCTCACCCCCCCCACACACACCTCTGGCCTGTACCCCAGTTCTTGTATATAGTCTCTTATATTTCTTATCAGAGTCTCCACCCCACTGATACTTTGTTCACTTTTCCCCTGGGGCTATCCATCCTCATCAGCACCCCCCTACAAGGGGGCACCACCTATAACAGTCTTTGGTTTCAGCCACCGGTTACAAAATCAAACATTGTACAAAAATGAATAAATGTAAAAAAAATATATATAAATAATAAAAAAAAGCTGTTTAAGCTAGCCAGTCTATATGATATTTTTATTATAGCCACTCCCAGGGCTGCAGTCCTCAGTCCCCTCAGCTGCTGTCGGTAAGATCCCAGCCTAGATAAGCCCCCAGTCTGCCACTCCATCTCCCCTTGAATGTACATACTGCCCCATTTTATGAGTATGTGATAGATTAATCTGAAATTAACCCCTGTGGATGGACGCGTAATTGTTTCTCATCTTTTAATACTATAAACAGTGCTGTAATGCACTACTGTTAGTGATAAATTTGTAGAAGTAGAATCACTAGGTCGCAAGTCTTTTTCCAGTTTTGACAGATCTTGCCAACTTGTCTTCCACAAAAGTTACACCAATTGACAGTCCAAGAGCAATGTAGGAGATTACCTGTTTCTCCACTCCTGAGAGTATAACATATTATCAAACTTAAGTTTCTTTTTCCAACATGAAAGGGAAAAGTGTATCTTTCTGTAAATTTCATTGACAAATAGCTTTGTGAAGGAATAACTAATTACTCAATAATTGTATAAATTCTAGAGAATCTGGTGGAACACAATAGATAATAAAAGAAATGTTCTTTGCTTGCAAGTCTGAAATCAGATATGGCTGATGGAATGAATGTGTGACCTCACTAAATAACACAAACTGAAGGGCCTCCCCTGGTGGCGCAGCGGTTGAGCGCTGGGCTGTGAGGCTGCCCGCGGCCTCTGCAGTGCTGGTTCCCGGCTGCCAGCAAGGGTCCCACAAAAAAAAAAAAAAAAAAAAGAACACAAACTGAACACCCAGGCAGGGCAGTGTGGTCTGATGGAAAGATCAAGCATGTCAGCCTGACTGAATTACTAGCTTGTTGGTCCTCAGTTTCCACCTCTATAAAATGAGGCCATTAAAACAGATGATTTAAAAGATTCCTTTCACTCTGGAAATTCTATATTGATAAGAAAATAGAAAAAATTCACTTTAAAAGTGACTACAGTATTCTTAACACACAACTTGTGTCAGGCAGTCCAACAGCGCATCACCATGGCAAAGTGCATTCTCCATCCCAACACTTGGAGCAGGGGTGTGAGTGGTGCCCTGTGCCTGGAAGTACAGTTCAATCACTCTTCTACCGAGCCCAGACCTAAGGATTCTCAGACAGTCCCCAGGTGGCCACCACTGGGAAATGCTGCCATGAAAGATATAAGAAGAAACCACCTTACGCAGAATTGGGAACAAAATCTCATTCATCTAACACACAGCATCCTTACCTCTGTTCACTGACCAGCCAGTTGGCCATGATTTGACATATGGAATGCAAGTGGACAGATAGCAATGAAATTGGGGCATTAGAACCAATGGGTTAAAAGTAAATCAATTTCAGACCATAAACTATGATGCACAGGAAGGTATCTTTTATTAGTTTTACTCTTCATCTACTATTTCCAACTTACAATGAATGTAATGAATTAACTTTCAAAGAAATAACAACATGTGGACAGACTTAAAAGCAGATTATTGCCTAACTAGACCTTCCTGAAAGGCTGCTTTAGCATACAATTTGGATTAGTTAGTATAAAGTGGAATTTTGGGAAACTTAAGATGCCACCTTCAATTCCAGGGACCAGGTCTTTGCTTCAGGAACTTGGGCCCTTAAAAAAAGTTTCTCTGCTGCGAATCAAACACACCAGAATCTTTCTTTTCTACACTAGAATTCCTAAATTCAGCCTTCTCCATGTCAATGGCAATATTAAATAGCACATGCAGGAAATAAAAAGCAACACAAAGGTTTTCCTTCTGAAGGAACCAAGGTGAGTACAGTAGAAGGACATTGCTAAAACAGATTTCAGATTCCTGACCATTCCCAAATATCTTTCATTCATGGATATTTAACGGAGGTGATGAGTAACAGAACTCATTATCTCAAGAAATATAAACTTGAATTTTTAACACTGAGCAGGTCTGATAGCCAAGACCCACCTGACCTGCTTTCCTCTCATGGGTGCTTATAGAAAGTTTTATGAATGATTTTTCTTTGCCTATAAACCCCAATCTGAGGATGCTACAAATACCAGTTAAAATGGGGTGCCAGAGAGCAGCTACATCTATCATCCCATTTTGCAGATGAAGAAACTTATATACTACACACAAGCATATAAACAGAAAGATTTTCTCAGCAGGCTGAAAGTACAGATGGAGCAGACATGGGTGTGAGATATCTTATCAAGGTTTTATCTTGCACTGCTCTCATTGAGATGGCTATTTTTCCATGCATCTATTGGCCTTCTGGATATTCTGTGTCGTGAATTGTCTGTTTAGAAGTGCTTCCCATTTATTAATTAGGATATTTGTTTTTCCATTGCTGAATTCTCTAAGTTTTTTTAATAGCTCTTGGATATTAACCCTTCCTCACTGGTATAATGTGTGAATTTTTTCTCCCATTCATAAGGTATCTTTTTAATCTACTTAAATTTTCTTTTGCTGTGTGAAATCTTTTTAATTAGAACCAACTGTTTATTTTTGCTTTTATTTCCCTTGCCATAAAGGTCACCTCCAGAGATATCTTTATCATTGATGTTATGGAAAATTATTGCCAATATTTCCTTCATTACATTTCATTGTTATAAAGGGATTTATAACAGCAGGGATTATATCTAGACCTTTAACATTTCTGTGTGTGGGGTTAGAGACATGATCCAACTTCATTCTTTTACATGTGGCCTTCCAATTATCCCAGAACAACTTATTAAAGAGTCTCTCCTCTCCCTATTTTACAGTTATAGCTGCTTTATCAGAAATTGAGTACACACACACACGGATTTATTCTTGTTCCACTGACCCATGTGTCTATTATGGCAATACCACACTGCTTTTAGTATTGTTGCTTTATAGAATAGTTTGAAGTCAGGTAATATATACCTCTATTTCTCCCCTTTTCTCTTAGGATTGCTTTAACTATCCCAAAGCCTTTTATGGTTCCATATAAATATCAACATTTTTTATTCAATTTTGTTCAAGAATGGACTGTATTAGATTTATGTGTAGCATTAACTAGGACAGTCACTTTGATTCTATTGATTCTCTACATCCATGAGCATGTGATGTCTTTCATTTCATGGCATTAACTCCTTTAATAACATCTTGTAGTTCTCACTGTATAAGTCCTTCAACTTCTTGGTTAATTCCAAGGTATTTGATTCTTTTAGAAATTATTGTGACCACAATTATTTTCTTAATTTATTTTTCTTCTCGATTATTGTATATATATAAAAGTGCTACAAATTTTTATGTTGATTTTGTAACTTGCTGTTTTGTTGTTTTACTCTATTGTTTCTAGTGGATTTTAAGTGGAGTATTTAGTGTTTTCTATATATAACATCATGTCATCTGCAAGTAGTGCTAGTTTCACTTATTTTCTGATTTAGATTCCCTTTATCTCTCTTGCCTGAATGCTGTAGCTAAAACCTCTGCTGCTATATTAAACAGAAGTGGTGACAATGGGCATTCTTGTTTTGTTCATTATCTTAAAGTGAAAGCTTTCAGCTTTTTATTATTAAGTATTATATTGACTATAGAATTCTCATGCATGTTCTTTATTACATTAAGTAGGTTCCTTCTATTCCCAACTTGTTTATAGTTTTCATCATCAACAGGTGCTGAAACTTACCAAATGATTTCTCTACATCTATTGATATTAACAGATGATTTTGATCTGTACTTTTGTTGGTGTAATGTATTACATGGATTGATTATATGATAAAACACATGTATAATTATCCTTGCATCCCTGGCATAAATCCCAAATGGTATTTGATGAATAATCCTTGTGATAACCTATAGAATTCAATTTGCTAGTATTTTGTTTAAGATTTTGGCATCAATGTTCATCAGGGATTATTGATTTTATTTGATAGTTGTATTGGGCTGTCTTTATCTGGTTTTGGTATTAAGGGAATTCTGGCATCATAAAATCTAATAGGAAGCATTTTCTCTTCTTGGATTTGTAGAAATACTTTGAGAGGGATGGGTATAAGTTCCTCTTTAAAGGTTTGATAAAAATTTGTAAAGCCACCTGATCCTGAGCTTTTGTTTTAGGGAAGATTAATTTAATTTAATTTAATTTAATTTTTTATTTAAATTTTATATTTATATTCCCTGTACAATTACAAAACCCTTATTGTTACCCCAAGCCCTCCTTTCCCCACCACCCACCCAACATAGAGTGTCTCTGGTTCATAGTTGTTTGTTGATTTTGATATTTTCTTTCTTATAGTTATTCTTTTTCCCGGTCCCTTATTTAAATTTTCTAGATTCCTGCTATGAGTGAGACCATCCATTATTTTAATTTTTCTTTCTGGCTTATTTTGCAGAGCATGATCCCTTCCAGCTCCATCCATGTTGCTGCAAAAATTCCATGGTGTATATGTACCACATCTTCTTGATCCAGTCATCTATTTTTGGGCATTTGGGTTGTTTCCAAAGCTTAGCTATTGTAAATATGCTGCTATAAACATAGGGGTGCAGGTGTTCTTTGGAATTGATGTATCTTTGTCCTTTGGGTAAATACTTAGGCGTGGAATTGCTGGATCATATGGAAGCTCTATGTTTAGTAGGTCAAGAAATCTCCACACAGCTCTCCATAGTGGTTGGACCAGTTTGCACTCCCACCAACAGTGCAGGAGAGTTCCTTTTACTCCACAACCTCACCAACATTTGTTGTTGCTAGTTTTTTTAATATGTGCCATTCTCACTGGTGTAAGATGGTATCTCATGGTAGTTTTGATTTGCATTTCCCTGATTACAAGTGACGTTGAACATTTTTTCATATGCCTGTTGGCCATTTGCATTTCCTCTTCAGAGAAGTTTCTTTTTAGCTCTTCTGCCCATTTTTTGACCGGATTATTTTCTTTGTTTTTGTTGAATTTCATCAGCTCTTTGTAGATTTTTGTGATCAGTCCTTTATCATTAGTGTTGGGTGCAAAATGTTCTCCCAGTCGGTGGAGTTTCTCTTTGTTTTTGTTATTTTCTCTTTTGCTGTGCAGAAGCTCTTTAATTTGATGTAGTCCCAGCTGTTTATCTTTGCCTTCACTATCACTGCTTTGGGTGATGTGCCTGTAAAGATGTCTTTGAGGTGCAAATCACGTAGTGTTTCGCCTATATTTCCTTCTATATATTTTATGGTTTCAGGTCTTATGTCTAGTTCTTTAATCCATTTTGAGTTGATTTTCGTGTATGGTGTGAGGTAGTGGTCAAGCTTCATTCTTTTGCATGTAGCAACCCAGTTTTCCCAACACCATTTATTGAACAAACTTTCTTTGCTCCAATGCATAGTCATTGCTCCTTTGTCAAAGATTAGTTGACCGTAGATCTGTGGGTTTATTTCTGGATTTTCTATTCGATTCCATTGGTCTGTATGTCTGTTCTTGTGCCAATACCATGCAGTTTGGATGATTATGGCTTTGTAGTATAGTTTGAAGTCTGGGAGTGTGATGCCTCCATTCCCTTCTTTTTTTTTCAGGAGAGCTTTGGCTATTCGGGGTTTTTTGTGATTCCATATGAATTTCATCAATAATTGTTCTATTTCTTTGAAGAATGACATTGAAATTTTGATTGGAATAGCATTGAATCTGTATATTGCTTTTGGTAGGATGGCCATTTTAATAATGTTGATTCTTCCAATCCATGAGCAGGGGATGTCTTTCCATTTCTTTGTGTCTTCTTCTATTTCTTTTAACAGTGTTTTATAGTTTTCTTTGTATATGTCCTTTACCTCTTTTGTTAGATTTATTCCCAAATATTTGATTTTTTTTTGTTTCGATAATAAAAGGGATGTTTTTTTTTATTTCTTCTTCTTCAGATTTATTGTTTGTGTATAGGAAGGCTACTGACTTTTGCGTGTTGATTTTGTATCCTGCCACTTTACTGAACTTGATAAGTTGAATTAGTTTTTCTGTGGAGCTTTTGGGGTTCTCTACGTATATTATCATATCATCTGCAAATAGTGATAGTTTGACTTCTTTTCCTATTTGGATTCCTTGGATGTCTTTCTCTTGTCTTATTGCTCTGGCTAGGACTTCCAATATTATATTGAAAAGCAGTGGTGAGAGTGGACATCCTTGTCTTGTTCCAGATCTTAATGGAAATGCTTTCAGCTTTTCACCATTGAGAATGTTACTGGCTGTTGGCTTGTCATATATGGCCTTTATGATGTTGAGGTATGTTCCCTGTATCCCAAGAATTTCAAGGGCTTTTATCATGAATGGGTGTTGCACTTTGTCGAAAGCTTTCTCGGCATCTATTGATATTATCATATGGTTTTTATATTTCTTTTTGTTGATGTGTTGGATAACGATTGATTTTCGGATGTTGAACCATCCCTGTGTCCCTGGAATGAATCCTACTTGGTCGTGGTGAATTATCTTATGGATACATTGTTGGATTCTGATAGCTAAAATTTTAATGAGGACTTTTGCATCAGTGTTCATTAGCGATATTGGCCTGTAGTTTTTCTTTGTTCAGGTTTGGTATTAGTGTAATGTTGGTTTCATAGAACATGTTTGGTATTATTCCTTCCTTCTCAGTTTTTTGGAAGAGTTTGTGAAGGATAGGCACTAATTCATTTGGTAGAATTCATTTGTAAATCCATCAGGTCCTGGGCTTTTGTTTTTGAGAGGGTTTTTGATTACCATTTCAATTTCACTGTTTGTAAATGGTCTGTTTAGGTGTTCTATTTCTTCTTGATCTAGCTTTGGGTGATTGTAGAGTTGTAGGAATTTGTGCATCTCTTCTAGATTGTTAAACTTGTTTGCTTATAACTGTTCATAGTAGTTTCTGATTATTCTTTTGATTTCTGCTGTGTCCGTTGTGATTTCTCATCTTTCATTTGTGATCCTGTTTATTTGTGCTTTCTCCCTTTTTCCCTTTGTGAGCGTGGCTAGGGGTTTGCCTATTTTATTTATTTTTTTGAAGAACCAGCTCTTGGTTTCATTGATCTTTTGGATTGTTTTTTTAGTTTCGATTTCATTTATTTTTGCTTTGGTTTTTATTATTTCTTTTCTTCTACTGGTTTTGGGGTATTTTTGTTGTTCTTTTTCTAGTTCTTTGAGCTTTGAGATTAGGTTGTTTTTTTGAGTTCTTCTTTGTTTCTTGATGTGAGCCTCTATTGCTATATATTTTCCTTTTATTACTGCTTTTGCTGCATCCCATAAATTTAGGAAATTGGTGTCCTCCTTGTCATTCAATTCAGAGAATTTTTTAATTTCTTCTTTGATCTCCTCATTAGTCCAGTGGTCTTCCAGTAGTGTGGGTTTCAATCTCCATGAGGTAGGAGAGTTCCTTGTCTTCTTTTTATGGTTTATTTGTAGTTTGATGCCTTCATGGTCAGAAAAGATGGTTGGTATGATTTCAATCTTGGTGTATCTGTTGATGTTTGTCTTGTGTCCCAGTATGTGATCGATCTTGGAGAATGATCCGTGTGTGCTTGAGAAAAATGTGTACTCAGATTTTTTTGGGTTTAGTGTTCTATAGATGTCTGTTAAGCCCAAGCACTCTAGATCCTTATTTAGAGCTTTAGTGTCTTTGCTTATTTTTTGTCTCATTGATCTATCCCTGTTGATAGTGGTATGTTGAAATCTCCAACAACGTATGTGTTTTCTCTGATGTCTGTTTTCAAAGGTGACAATAGTTTTCTGATATATTTTGCTGTTCCTTCGTTTGGTGAGTATATTTTAATGAGTTATTTCTTTGTGAAGTATTGACCCCTTGATCATAATGTAGTGGCCGTTGGGGTCTCTTTTTACCTTTCTGAGTTGGGAATCTGTTTTATCTTATATAAGTATAGCTGTTCCTGCTTTCTTTTTTGGTCCATTTGCTTGTAGGATTGTTTTCCATCCTTTTACTTTGAGTCTATTTTTATCTTTTGTAGCTAAATGTGTTTCCTGGAGACAGCAAAAGGCTGGGTTTTGTTTCTTGATCTAGCCTGCGACTCTGTGTCTTTTTATTGAAGAGTTTAGTCCATTTACATTTAGAGTTAATATTGACATGTTAGCATCTCTATTTTCCATTGTGTTTGTCTTTCCTTTGATTTTATTTATTTATTCTTTTAATAACTTTTTTTTTTTGGCCTTCTTTCATTGTATTCGTCCCTCTGAGGTTCTAGCTTTAGGACTCCTTGTAGTATTAGGGAACATTAATTTTAAAGCTGTTTAAATATCCATGCTTGTGAACAGTTTTTTCAACTCTTTGTTCCTTCCTGGTTTAGTCCTGGGAAACCACATTGTTTTAGAATACATCTTCTTCAAAGTTATTACATTTATTTACATATAATTGTTGATAGTAATCTCTTGATCCTTTGTATTTCCATGCAATCAGTGTAACATTTTTATTTCTGCTTCTGTTCATTAATATTTTCCCTTCTTTATTAGCCAAGCTAGAGATTTATTGATTTTGTTTATATTCATTAAGAATCAACTACTGGTTTCACTGATCTTTTCTACAGTCATTTTAATCACTATTACATTTATTTCTGTTAATTTTTATTATTTCCTCCCTCCTACAAACTATAAGTGTTTTGTTAGATCTCCTTCTTCAAGTTGTTGCAGGAGTAATATTAGGTTGTTTACTTGGAATTTTTCTTGCTTCTTAATATGGGTCAGTACTGCAATTATCTTTCCCCGTAAGACTCTTTTTGCTGCATTCTATAAATTCTAATAACTTTATCCTCATTTTTTTTATCCTCAAGGTATTTTTTATTTTTGTTTTAATTTATTCTTTTATCTAGCAGCTATTAGGCAGCATACAATTTAGTCTCCATGTATTCTGAGTTTCTTCTGTTTTTTTTTTTTTTTAGTTGATTTCTAGTTTTATGGCATTGTAGTCAGAAAGAGTACTTGGTATATTTTCAATCTTTGTAGTCTAATTTATATTTGACTTGTGTCCTAACCTATATTCCAGTCTTAAAATTCTATGTGCACTTGAAAAAAATGTGCATGCAATGGCTAGTAGGTAAAGTGTTTTGTAGATACCCGTAAGCCTAATTGGTCTAGCTCCTCATTTTTTTTCCTAAAGATTTATTTATTTATTTATACAATCACTGGGTACAGTCAGAAGCACGGGAGGGTGAGAGTATTCACCAGAGCCAGAGGGTAAGGCAGAGCAGGCAGACTGACGAAGTACACTGCTGAGGGGAGCAGCGGGTGGCAGGAGAGGTCTGTGCACCATGTGGGACCATCACCTGGTGGCCGGGAATCAAACCAGCACTGCAGAGGCTGCTGGCAGCTTCACAACACAACGCTCAACCGCTGCACCACCGGGGAGGCCCCCGAGCTCCTCATTTAAGGCTGTTGTTTCCTTATTTAATCTCTGTTTTGTTGATCTATTCACAGTTTTAAATAGAGTATTAAAATCCCCTAGTATTATTGTGTTGTTCTCAATATCTTTAGTTCTGTTACTACATGTCTTATGTAACTGTTGTATCATTTGGTACATATATATTTATGACTCATTTCTTTTTCTTGTATTGGGTTCTTAATCATAATGTAATGCTGTCTCTCCCTTAATACCTTTTTTATCTGGAAGTTCATTTTAATTGGCATAAATACAGCTGTTCTTGACTCTTTATAATTGCCGTTTGCTTGTAGATTTGAATTCCATCCTTTAAGTCTATGCTTGTATTTCTTGGTAAAGTAGGTTTCCTGTAAACTACTGAAGTCTGGACTTTGTTTTGAAAACCATTTAATCACTCTATAATTTTTACTTTGTTAATTCATGCCATTGTTATTTTTTATATCTTCCTTTTATATTTTGCTTAGGATCAATTTCCACTGTCTCATGTGTTACTGCTATTGATTTTTCCTTGAAGGTTCTGCTGAGGTTAGTATGGATGGTCTGGTCTCAAACTCATTTGGAAGCATCATTGTTACTCTTCCTCCTTCATAATATTTGACTTAGGTGACTGTAACCTCTATGTTTCTTGTGTAGACTATCACAGCCTAAGGCTATGATAGTCACCTCTATGAGGAGTCACAGGTGAGCTCTCTTGGCTCTTCCCCCCAGTTTGGGTTCCAGCTGGTCTCTATTGAGAATCTCAGTTTTAGGACACTTATCCTCACTCTGCACCCCTGCTGCTGTAATTCTTGAATTGTGCATGCTTTTGTCCTAGACACCAACTCTGTGCACCTCCTTATCTAGCAAAATGCTGGGCCTTCAAAGTTCCCAATGTGGTATTTACACCTGGGCTAACAGCTTCAGAGGGGCTCCATATGATAGACTTCCCTCCCTTCCATGAGTTGTACTATTCTGGTTTCACCACAAACACAGTTCAATTAAAGTTTTTCTTAATCCATCCCACCAGTCTGTCACTCTAATGCTGTAGTCATCTGTTTATCTTTCAGGGGTTATTAACTTTGTATTGCTGCAACTTTGTTGTAACTATATGAAGGAGACAAATCTGGCATCTTCAATGTGCTGCCAGCTTGCCAAACTCCCCCATGATGAGTATTATATATAAAACAATGTATGAGCTCCAGCAACTGAGGCTCCTCCACAAGCTCCAGTGTTTTGCTAACCGAAAGAAGAATGTGCAAGCCACATGGAGCCCATGCTGGATAAACACAGTCATATATCACTTAGCCTTAGCAAAGTCTACAAAGTCTGACACTGTCCAAAAGAGGGGGAAAACATCAAGACATTTAAGAAAACATCTAAAAACAAATCATATTTTAACAGCATTCTTCATGGACAAAAAGGGGAATAAAAGTGACCCAGTTACCCTGATTAAACTCAAAAAAATGCTATGGGCTTATCCTTAATAGTCTTCTAAAAACCCCAAAATCTCTTGAGAAAGCTGTAATATTTGAGCATGTTAAAATACCCTGCATGTAAAGAACATTAATATTTGGAAATAATATCTTCCAGGTTCAAGTTTAGAATTTCCAAAAGGTTCTAAAGCTAAACAGACTATATAATTTTGGGAAAAAAAAAAAAAAAAGCTTACAAAGTAAAGAGGTTAAGATACTGTTAGGGACTGAATATTTGTGTTCCTCCAAACTGGTATGTTAAGCCCTAGCCCCAGTATGACAATAATTTGAAGATGGGACCTCTAAGGAAATAATTAAGGTGAAATCCAATAGGAGTAATAACCGTAACCAGAGTACACACTCTGTCTCCTCCTGCACACAAGAATGGAGCCACGTGAGCACATGGAAAACAGGCGGCTATAAAACACCTGGATCTTGGATATTGGCTCTTCAGAAAGATGAGTGTAGGGTAAGTAAAGTATCAGGCTTTTTTGCCCTCCTGCTGTTAGGAATGATGATGGATCCCTGCAGCCCTGAATGCATGCCTCATGGTGGGCACCTGGAGTGGGGTGTGGGCATATGTAGGTGGGTTCACCTGGGCTGAGACTGGGCTTATAAGGGCAGCGGTCGCCAGCAGAGTGAAAAGAAAAGAATGAGAGTGAAAGAGTGCTAAAGGAACAAAAGCACCAAACAGCAGCGCGAACAAGAGCGAAAGGATCAGAGAAGCGAAGGCCACGAGAGAAGGCCCGAGAGCCCAGAGAGAGAGAAGACTTCCTAGGAGCTGGGAGGCCTGCCAGCCTCCCAACCCCCCCTGCCTGCTGTGTACCTGATAAATCCCAACAAAAGCCCGCAAAAAAGCCACCCAGGGCTCCAGGACTCCTCCTTTACCCCGTCTGCTAGGATCACAGGGATCCTGCCCTGCCCTTCCTACAATGAGAAAGTGAACTTCTGTTGTTTAAGTCACCCAGTTTGTGGCACTTTATTACAGTAGCCCAAGCTGGCTAATACAGATTGAATAATTTCTCAGAATGTATATTTCATTTTTATGTATGGAATAAAGTTAAAGATTTTATTGCAGGGCCTCCTCCCGGTGGTGCAGCGGTTGAGTGCTGGGCTGCGAAGCTGCCCACAGCCTCTGCAGCGCCCGTTCGATCCCTGGCAGCCACCAAGGATCCCACTGGCACACAGACCTCTCCTGCCACACCCGCTGCTCCCCTCAGCAGTGTATTTCATGGGTCTGCCTGCTCTGTTCCCTGCTCTGTCTCTGGTGAATTCTCTCACCCTCCCCCGCTTCTGACTGTACCCAGTGCTTGTATAAAAATAAATAAATCTTTTTTTAAAAAAAAAAGATTTCATTGCAAAAGATTTATGCAACAAACATTTCTTAAGCTCCCAGTGTGTGCCATGTTTCAGATGCTGTTTTCTTGAAATAAAAGCTCTAGTAGCTCAGATTTTGCTGCCATGATTCCAAGGCAGAAAAAGATATAAATGAGAAGAGCAGTGAAAATGCAAGTTAACTTAATAGAGGATGCGATGTGCAGACAATGCTGCCAAGAGTGGGAGAATCCAGCTTCCCCAAAGAAGGGGAACTTGGGCCGGTGCAAGACTTGTCCCTCTGGTCTCACCCAGAGACATCCACTTTGCTCAGCATCTGAGAGAGACTGATATGGGTTTGAGAATGTAGCTAATCAAGAGGAAAACTGATGTGTGTGTGAACTGGTACAGATACGTCACTTAATTCAGCTGAACCATTATTTTTAGAAATCCATGAAGATATAAAGATCTTTTGAAAACTATGAGATGAACAGAAATTGCTAATCGTTACAAGTATCTCTGAAAATAAGACAAAGCTGTACTCATAAGAATTTTAGGTATTTTCCCTTATTTGTGAAATGTGTGCTTTTTATACCTGTGAGTCTTTTGGGACTGAGTTCCAGGATGGGTGAGGCATAACATTGTTGGTCCAATATCTTCTGGCAGGCTGCAGAGTGTGTACACTGGAGCAGGCTGAGGTGGCAATCTAGTGTGGAGGGAGTGGGGACAGTGCCAAACACTCCTCAGTGCTGCTGTGACAGAACATCATGCGATACTGCCACTCCCTGTGCATGGTAAATGCCCATGAACACAGAGGGTTGAGTGCAACGCTGTGAAGCTGTCCGCAGCCTCTGCAGCACGTTTGATTCCCGGCTGGCCAGGGAGAGACCTACATGGTGCAGCAGACCCCTCCTTTCTCACTCACTACTCTCCTCTGCATTGTATTTCAGTCAATCTGCCTGTTTGCAACCCACTCTGTTTCTGGTGAATTCTCTCACCCTCCCACACCTCTGACCTGTACCTCAGTTCTTTGATAAATAAATAAATCTTAAAAAATAAAGATTTGAGGGCCTCCCCGGTGGCGCAGCAGTTGAGCGCTGGGTTGCGAAGCTGCCCGCAGCCTCTGCAGCGCCGGTTCGATCCCCAGCCACTGGGTGAGGGTCCCACATGATGCGCAGACCTCTCCTGCCGCCCGCTTCTCCCCTCAGCAGTGTACTTCGTCAGTCTGCCTGCTCTGCTCTTCGCTCTGACTCTGGTGAGTTCTCTTGCCCTCCCGCCCTTCTGACTGTGCTTGTATAAATAAATAAATCTTTAAAAAAGAAAAAAAGACTTGAAGAGGGTATTTAAACAGTTACCAATAGTTCCATTTATCTCTAGTCTTCACCTCCTCCTAACTGAAAGTTTTTACAAATCTTAGATCGCATTTTGACACATTCTTTAAGCCAAATATCCTGTGAACTAAGAGGGAGGTGGGGAAACCTGGGTGTAAATCTTTGATTTAAAAAAAAAAAAAGCCCTTTTTCAGGAGTCCTAATGGTAGCAGCACACTTTCCGCCTCTGGGCTCCAAGTCCCACCCCTGGAACAGTTCTTCTGGCACCACTGCCCCACGTCCACCCAGACCCACTCGCGCAATGGACATCTGCAAGGCTGCTCTCCACAGGGCCCTTGCAGCTGGCAGGCTGCTGCTGTACTGCCCTGTCTGCCCAGGGCTTTCCAACTCCCTCCCACTCCTTTCACCTAGCTTCTTTCCGACTCTGTCACCCACGCTGGGATTTGGCAGCTGTCACTTTCTGTTCCTTAAAACTCCTAAGATGGCCCACATGGTCTTATCACTAAGCCACTGTATGGCATCTGTCAAAGTATCTTTATTTTTGGCCCAGGCTTATGGAGAGATCAGAGGAGGCCAAACCTCATGATCTGCTACCATCAGGACTCCTGAAGCACCTTCAGGCTTAAAATTCTATTCCCAGCACAATTCCTCTGCATTCTGCTCAGAAGTTCTTTTTACCTGTCTCATCAGCTTTGGGTTCCTTAAGAGTCTGGCGGGCAAGGACCAAGGGTAAATAGGCAGCCTGGTCCTAGAGGCACCTCAGGATAATGTGAGCCTAGGAAGCAATGGTTGTACAAAGCTTGGGGTCACATTTTGATACCCAGAACCATCCAGAATAGGAACTTTTTTTTTTTTTTTGTCTCTCTTTCTGGCCTCTGCTCACTTTGTGTCTGGTCTCTAGTGGATTCTTGATCAATGTCTGATGAGACTCACTTTCTCTATCCCTAGTTTGTATTGGGAAAAAAAGTGATATAAGCATTTTCTTTAATATCCACAAAAATTGGCAGAACTCATGCGTCATTAGAGCAAATTAATTATATAACTGGAGATCCTGGATCATAATGTCCAGGGCTAAACAAGTCCCCCTACTATTAGCTGGGAGCTCCAGAATGAACATTGCTATTCAACTTGATTTTGTTGTTCTAGCCAGCCAATTTCACCAGTCCTAAGCAGATTGAATTTTTTTTTGAAAATGTCTCTACATGGGAAGTCAAGTTAAGTCTGCAGGTAAAGGACTCTGTCGGTAAGGACTTCTTGCCTCCTAATTCAAGGACCTTCCCAGGGCATGCTGGGCCCTGACGGCAAGGGTGGGCAGACAAGCTGCTGTGTTATGTGATGAATAATTACATTAATTAGCATAAAAGCTGATAATAGGAAGGTAGACTTGGTGGTGAGTAATAGATTTCAGGATGGCAGACTCTGTTGGGAGATGGCTGTCACTCACGGACATGCATTTGAAGGTCAAACAAGGCTCTAGCTAAAGGCATGCTATTGCACAGCTCTCTGAAAATATGCGTCTAAGAGGGGGAAAACTTTTGGAGCCAAAGACAGAAATCTAGTGGATCAGAAATTAATTTGAAGCTCAGAGGATAGTGAAAAAGAACATATAAAAGTACGACACAACACACATACAAATGTATGTAGAGAGAGAGAAAGAGAAGGCATTTGATTCTCTTTTCCAAACATTTGGCTTATATCGTACTTGCTTAAAGAATAAGGAAACCTGTTTCAACAGATGTACAGAAAAGAATGGGAGCTCTTTCCCTTAGGCCCTTTCTCATTTTCTCCTTTCCTACTCAAGTTAAAAATCTACTAAAAGAAATAGAATACATAATCCTCTGGGTTTTTAAGGCCAGCTGCACCTATATCAAACACTGAGGTGGATTCCAGGGTCTTTGTTCCAGCCAAGCTGGCACAGCAGACACATCCCCTCACTATGGGTCAGAACCATGGAGAGTCCTTGAGAACACTGAGTTTGGCAAAGGCCTTCAGATTGGAACAAACTCAGCAAAGCCTAGAAATGCCCCTTGGGGAGCTGAAGGCTCTGATTAAGGGGAAGAAGCCTGCCTGGACAGATCCATGTTCCAGATGCAGCGAGGAGTAAGAAACCAGAGAGGGAAGAAGCAGGTTATAGAAAAAGGAGACACAAGAGGAATTCAAACGAGCTATCTGGTCTGTTCTCACCATTGTGATGACAAGTTTAGAGTAGCCCACTTCATCTCCATGGCAGTGTGACCCCATTAACAGAGATGGCAGGTCTGGCTATGTAGATGAGTGACTTAGCTTCTGAAGAGAGTACACCCTGATCCAGCCACTCTCCCTGTGGGGTCACAGGTCACCCCCACACCAACTCATCCTCTTCTGTAGGTGGGACACTGGGTCCAGAGACCATGCTCGAAGGTTGGCCTAGAACTTGCTCTTTTTCCATGACCCCACTATCCGCCAACCTTGTATCTTAACTAGCCTCAGAGGCACTTTTGAAAATCAGTATGTGATCAAAGGAATGTTGGAGAAACAGCATTTGAACAGAGCCACAGTGATGAGGGCAGGCAACACACAGGGAAACTGCCACTGGTGTCCCATTTTCTCTGCGCCTCTAGCCAATGTTTTATGGGCAACATCTGGAAAGCCGCTTTCTCATTTACCTTACTGTTAAAGGCAGTATTGAGGAAAAAAAAATCATTTTCATGGCAAAGATACTTTCCGCCAAAGTTCTGTTAGGCAGTTAAAGTGGAGACTGGTGCCTGGAATTAATCAAAGGCTGGGCTACCCCCAGGGCGCCAGAGGGAACAGCAGTTCTGGGCTGATGAAAACCTGTAAAAAGAAAAGAACCACACCCCTTCCTTATAAATAAACCTTGGCTGTTGTTGCACTCTAAGTCAGGTCTTACAATTCTAAGTCAGGTCTTGCACATGACATGAGTGCAGACTCATGAACTATGACATTTGCCGATCTTTGCATGGTGGGTTTCAAAAGGACTTTAGAAAGCAGACTGAGAAATATTTGGGGGGACAGAAATAATTTTAGACCATCTTGGCCCTTTGTTCTGAAGGTGCATTGTTTAACTTCTTCGGGACAGGAGTTACTTGTTCTCCCTAGGGTCTTCTCTGCATGGCAAGCGTGTGAGTACAAACTGGTGGAGTGCATCTTTACATATGCAGATTGGTCACCTTTTTAGGGAGGCCCTTCCAGTCCACCCTACTTAAAATTGCTAGCTGACTCCCTTGCCCTCTCCTGCTTTACTTCTCTCATACCACTTATCACCATCTAAAATAAAACTGGTATATTTATTGCATTTGTCTACCCCCACTAAAACAAAAGCTTTTGTCTGTGTTGTTGTTGAGTATCCCAAGGACCTAGCATGGTTCTGGGAGAAAGTGACTGCCAAGTAAATATTTGCTGCATGAATGGGTACTGTTCTACAACTTGCTTTGCTTCCTTTGAAAAGTAAGCTGTCCCTGACATCCTCCCAAGGCATTCATAGATACAGCAGGCACCCCTCCCTTTTTACTACTCCCTGTAGTAAAGCTTCCTGTAGCTTGATCCAGATCTGATCCCCCAGCTAAGCGGAACATGGTATTACCTGTGGGAGATTTGACAGGAGTGAGCATGTTCTGGGTCTGGGTCCAGGGTGGAGGAACACAGAAGAGCCTCTGATGTGGCTTTGCTCACATGACCCAGGTTCTGTGGGTGCAGTTGCCTCATGCATGGCCCCTGCCTCTTAGGTCTCCTGCAGGTCATTACATGGTAATCACTTTTATTCAAAGAAGTCTTATGAGTCTCTTGAGACAGAGCCTGGGAGGTAATTGCTGAAAAGTAACAGTATTACAAAACATGTAAATACCTAGAGAATATCATAAAGCCAAAGCAGCAAAACAACTCCACGGGAAAAGCAGAAGATGCAAGCTTGTGTCTTGTCTCTGCTGCTTGGTAATAGGAAATGAACACAGTTTTCCAGGTGTCTGATGCTGTGTGTATGAAATGGGGGCACACATCATCTCTGTGTTTTACTGTGAATGTTGCATTGAATCAAAGGATGGCTGCTTTGTTCACTTTTATTTTTTTTCTATTTTTCCCTCTCATAGGCCTACTTGGATAGACATACAATTCATGTTTCATACAGTGTGAGTGTCAGATGAGCAGAGAATGGTTTTCAGGAAGGCTAATGAAGAGGCTAATCATCTCCACCAGAAGAATCCACAAACGCTGGAACCTGAAGGAATGGTGCCAATGGCAGAGCCTAACTGGGACCCCAATAATGGGGAAAATGGAAAGACTAGAACACCATAAGAGGTGCTTATTAGCAGGACTAAGGAAGGCAATGTCTAAAGAATTTTGGTAAGATATAGGAGCTTCAATACAAGACTAATGAGAATCTCTCTGAATCCCTTCAAAGTGTAACAGGGTGGTCCCCTGTAACAAAAGGATTATTCAAGTTTACCATACTTAAACACACATGAATCCAGATGCTCTGAAAATGCTCAGTTGATTAGTACAATATTCACTGGGCCATGTACTCTGGATATAAGAAGGAAATTAACCAAGGTAGAAGTCACCATAAGGATGATCCCTTCCCACTTTGTGGATAAGCCTGTAGAATTTACAATGGAGGAGAAGAGAGGGGGCATACGCCTGCAATCATTTTCGTAGAGTGAGAAAACAGAACAGGGCTTATGAGGAAGAGAAAGGATATGGAAGAGAAAGCAGAAGTGACCCTTTAAGCAAGAATCACTGTGTTTACTGCAAGTAAAAGGGACACTGGAAGGAGAGGTGTGCCATATTGGAAGGGGAGAGAGAGAGAGAGAGAGAGAATGAGAGCAAAGAAAGGAAAGGAAACAGATGACAAAATAGAATGAGAATGCAGACAAGTGTTGCAGGGTAGAATTCAAGCAGAGTAGAGGGAATGAAGAAGCAAGGAGGGAGAAAAGGAAACAAATGGCACGAGAAAAAAAGTGCAGGGAGGCCCAGGAGCTTCACTCTATCTGAAAAAACCTATTATGATAACCCCCTTGGAGCCCTGGGTGACTCAGTGGGGGGGCCTATTTGTTTGTTTTAGTAGATACTGGAGCAAACTCTGGTTTTGAGTTCTATATTAGCTCAGGCTAGCAAGAGGACTGAACAGTTGCAGAAATTATAAAGAGGCCACAAAAGAAAGCCTTCCCACAACTTCTGGAATTCCAATTTGGTCATATAAACCTTCCTATACATGAGGGAATGTCTAATCCCCCCTCCTTGGTCAAGACCTCTCAAGTAAACTTAACTTACAGGTTATTTGTTTATGCCGAGATCACAGGCTGCACCTACAAGTCACCCCAGAACATGCCATGTGATTCCAAGGTACTCACTCAGGGTGCTCCACCAAAAGGTGAAGTCCTACCCCAGAAATCTACAAAAGGGGAAGAAAGGTGGTTTGAGCTAATGCAGAAACTGTAAGAATAGAATTAGTGAAGGGAGCAGAGCACCAAGGGGAAAGCAATATCCTCTAATAGATGAGGCTCAGCAGGGAATCCAACCAGTTTCTCCAATCTGGTTCTGTTAGTTCCCCTGCAATAGTCTGATTTTATCAGTAAAGAAACCTCACACAAATGAGTACTGTTTTGTTCAAGACTTGAGGGCCATTAATGAGTATCCAGGATATACATCTGACCATGTCAAATCTTTACACCCTGTTAACTGCCATACCTGGGGTTTTCAGCATTGTACTTGAAGGATGCCTTTTTCTGCATCCCAGGGGATGCCCTGAATTAGCTAGTCATTACCTTTGAGTGACAGGAATTGACTCCAACAGCTAGACTGTGACTTAAGAACTCCTCAACTATTTTTGGGAAATACTTGCCAGGAATCTAAGAAAATTCCAAATTCAACAGGGCATCCTCCTACAATACATGGATAATTTATTAATTGCCAGTCTTAACTCTGAATTTTGCGTGGAGAATACCATATCGGTTTTGAACCATTCGATAGAATGTGACTACAAGGTGTCACTCAAGAAGGCTCAGATGTAAACAAAAGGTGACATACTTGAGATATGAGATTAAGAAAGGCAAATGAAATCTTGTGACTGAGAAAAAACAGCTGATTTCAGTTCTTAAAGTCCCTGGCAATTGAAGGCTACTACATGGTTTTTGGGGAATGGATGGGTTTTGCAGAAACTAGAGCCCCAGCTTTGGGCTAATAACAAAACCTCTGTGTGAAGCCCTCAAATGCCCTGACTCTAAAACTTTGTTGAATGTCAACAGGCCTTTGATGAAATAAAGGGACATCAGCACCAGTGTAAGGGATACCAGGCCCTAGGAAGCCCCAGCATGAGTCAGAGAGTCAGGATGGATGTGCTAATCCAATTATCAGGACAAGAAATGCAGCCTATGTCATACCTGTCCAAGTAACTGGACCACACTACTAAGGGATGGCTTCCCTGTTTCTGACTGCTGCCACTCATGGCCTTCTGCATGAAACAGAAATTTTTTTTAGGTTAGCCCATCACTGTATATGTATCACACATGGTTTTGACATGATTAGAACAGAAGGGTGAACTTTGGTTGACTGCTGGATGCATGGGGAAATATCAAGCAGCTCAATTAGATAACCCCAACGTACAGTTGTGACTCACTAGCTTTTTATATCTAGCTAAATTGCTCCCAATCAATGCAGAGAACCTTGACGATGGAATCTTAACCCACCACTGTTTAGAAACTGTTGAGACAGTGTATGCTAGCTGGCCAGATTTGTCTGATTAGGTCCTGTCAATCTCTGATGAATTTTTTTTACAAATGGGACCAGTTTTATGTAACAGAACCATCAATACAACGACATGTCAACACAACACAGAGAACAAGTCCTTCTCAACAGGGACATCAGCACTGTAAGCCAAATTGATAGCCCTGACTCAAGCCCCAGAACTCTCTCAAGTAAGAGGGTGAACATACATATGGATTCCAAGTATGCCTTCATGGTTCTGCATTCATTTGGTGCCATGTGGGAAGAAAGGAAATGCTTTACAGCCAGCAACAAACACACATAGCACCCACTAGAGATCCCGGCCTTATTGAAAGCAATAGCTTTGCCATCAACCACAGTGGTGATGCATTGTCCTGACAACAAAAGAAATGGATCTGAAACCACAGAAGGCAGCAGAGAGGCTGACTATGAGGCTAAGGCCACTGCTACTCGGCTCTCCAAAGGGTACTCATCTCTGTCATGAATTTATGTAAATTTGTCCCTAAATACACTGACCAGGATGAGGAAAGGGATTGTGAATGAGGATTTACTAACTTGAACCACAGCTCCACTTGGAGAATGAATTCACATGATGACACTCTTCCCAGAGGCCCCGTTCTAACCAATGTTGAAACATTTACATTCCACTATAGGAAAGATGCCTTGCTAGAGGACACATAGTCCAATGGCCCCTCTTTACAGAGAGTGCCTAAATGGATCACCCAAGGTTGCCATTTCTGCACCAAAGATAACCCTAGGCCTGACTCACACCCTTAAACTACTGAGATTCAGTGTCAGGGCATGTGCCATTTTGAAGATTGATAGGCAGATTTCACCCAAAAGATAAGAACCATTGGAAAGCATAAATATCTTTTGGTCTTTGTAAGCACCTTCTCAGGATGGGTGAAAGCATTTCCACCAGGACAGTAAAAGCTTCAGAGGTTGCCAAACAATTGCTGAAGGAGATAATTTCTCACTTCACAACTCTATTCAGAATGACAAGAGTCTTATGTTTGTTTCATAAGTCACTCAGAAAGAAAGTAATGTCTTACAGGTTACTTGGAAGCTACACACTTACCAGAGACCATAATCTATAGGACCTACTAAGGAGATGAATCACACTCTGTTATGCCATAATTTTGGCATATTCCGGAAATATGCCAAGAAACCAATCAGCACTGGGATCAGGTACTGTCCATCATGCTCATTTGGATAAGTGAGGCTCTTAGCAGTGGACTACATTTAAGCCCCTGTGAAATTGTCCTTTGAATACCATCCCAGCCTTCAATATTGACAACTGCATCAGACATAGAACAAGAATTTAGAAACAAACAGTATGTACAACATATCCAGGAAATTTTACCTGTAACTCATAACTTTGCTCTCTCTAGGATTTCTATGTCTCAAGACAAACCATTTCAGATCTGGTGATCAGGTCTTACTTAAGACCTGGCAGAGTACAGATGCTCAAGCTCAGCTATCAGGAAAATGGTCTGGTCTTTATAATGTTTGCTAACTACCACTCACACTCTTTGAAACTTGGAAGGCATAAAATCTGGGATGCAACATTCCAATTGAAGAACGTCCTGGAAGGCAAATGACCTAGAGACCAAAACACACTGTTTTTGTGAACCTGTCAAAGATCTGAGATATCTGTTTTAGACAAAAACTTACCGTTTTTTCTTTTTCAGGTTCTGTTGCTATACCCCAGGATTGACTTTCTAATGAACACTGGAAACCCTGAGATGCTTAGTAAGGCTCTGAGCCTTCCTTGGAATCCACTGGAACTAAACTCTTTTATCCTTCCAAAGTCTAAGGTATGTAGGATGGCATCTGAAGCCACGTGAGCTCTGCTGTTACTACTCCCCCGCTTTTAGAATTTGATTCTGACTCAAGAAAAGAATTTGGTTTTGATTTTGGCATTTATTTTTTTCCAATTTTATTTTTGTGAATTTTTTTTTAATATGGACTCAACTATGTTTGATTTTTTTCTGTTATCTCTTTGCAGACTGCTCATGCAGGTACAAGTATGGTTCAGGTGAACAAACAGCCTGGATGCTAAAACATAAATAAAACTGTCTTTCCACCAAACAGAGATGAAAAGAATTCAGCCTTAGAAAAATAGGGTTTGCCCTTGTAAAAATAAAAAAAAAAAAAACAGAGAAATCTCTCTGTCTGCAAATATGAATAAAAGTGCAGTTTCATAGGCTATTCCACATGGGTTAAATAAAAAGCAAGAGAACTGTCTGTGTCCATATGCTGTATGCCTTCCCCTTTGTGTCTAATTATTGTGGCCACCAGAGGATAAAAATCTATAATATAAAGACCATGCCTATAGAAATTTTGAACTCTGAAATATTAATATATTAGCAACTGGTCCAGATGCCTCCCAAAGGAAAGCATCTTTTATGGCCACACTCCAGCATTCAGACCACAGAAGTGACAAAAATTGAAAGTGAGGAATTATAAGGGAAACAGTGAGAAGGACCATCTCTGAGGCGGTGGATGATGCCCATAGCCAATTTGATGGTAAAAAGTGGAACTTTCCAGACTCCATCCAACTCCCTGATTAGGAGGCTGCTGGGAACTGGGGGTAGAGCAGAGTCACAATGTGGACCTTAAATAGACTGAACAAGAGTGTGTGGTTTCTTTTTGTTTGCTTCTCACTGCAACCTGGTCTCTGCTCAGTAGACACTCTGATAGAACATATGTTCTGGTAGAAGTGGTAGAACTGGCAGGAAAGTTCATGTGTTCGTCAGATGACCAATCCTCCCTCCAGGAGGTGCAAAGGTTAGAAGAGGCCCTTCTTCATCTACTCAGTTGTCACTCTGGTAGAATATATGTTCTACCAGCATTTGGTCACATATCAATCAACAAATTTTCTTTCTCTTTCTCTCCTATTTCTCATTCCCTATGTAAAACTTCTTTTGGGTCTTGTCCTATATTCTTAAGCACAAATCAGGACTGACAAATCAGGTCATTAGCATTTTCCCCAGGTTTGTTCAGCAATTCATCCACTGTGGCAGCACTATGTTGAATCCATGCTCCATCTGACTATCCACACTAAGGTAGGGGACAGAGCTATGGAACAGGGTCCACTTTCCAAGTCTGCCACTTTTGTTGCATCAGATTTTTCCATGTTAAATAGATTTTTTTCTCTCTGTAGTCACCTTGCAACTGAGTTCTGTCCAAAAATCCAGTGCTAGTGTTGGCATTTGACTTATGAATGCATAGCACCAAGCTATGGTGGTGGAAGAGGGGCAGTGATGGAGGAGAGGCAGAAAGGAAAGGGTATGATTGGGGAGGGGTGATGGCAGAAGGAGCTGGGAAAGGGGCAGTGGTGGCTGAGACCTGCCAAACCCTGAGCATCAAAACACAGTAGTCACAAAATGCCTATGTGCATTATAGGGATTTTGGTCTGGCAAAAACACTATCACATTAAATAAATGTAATGATTTTGTAGTTTTAGTGTTACTTAAAATTTGGATGCAGACTTCTATAATAAATATGAAATGTATTCTACAAACTAAGTGTGTGAAAAATGGCAGTTTTTTAAAGGTTAAATCAAACCCAAATTCTGGATCCCATCCACTGGAAGGGCAGGAATGTTCATGTGTTCATCAGATGACCAGTCCTCCCTCCAGGAGGTACAAAGTTAGAAGAGGCCCTTCTTCATCTACTCAGTTGTCACTGATCTGTTTTATGATAGTCTCTTGTTTTCCTTTAATGCATTTCAGCATAGGCTAGTTAGATTCAGCTGCAAGCCATGTGCAAGCAGTATTCTAACCAGGACAGGTTGGGTTGGGCTGTCAGCTTGTTTCTAACAGGAACCCATTCTCTGAAGCCAGATGCTATAAACATTTCTGTTAAAATGGGCTTCAGAAATGGGTTGCTTACTGGTAAAATTAGCAGTTATTGATTAGCTAATTATTTTATAATGGAACTCTCACTAGCAAGATTGAATTTCTAGACATGCCAATTTAATCTAAAGACCCCTTCAATTGCTTCCTTTCTTAGTAACACTTTTGTACAAAAAAAATATGAAAGCTTGGATTCCATGTCAGCTACAAAATTGACTACATATATAGTTTTTGCCTCATGGTTATTAAATATTTAATTAATGTCTGTATAATGGACAGAATTTGGTCTGAGGTAACCCTTCATAATAATCAGAAAGGTTAAAATGAGACAGAGTGACTTACTCTCACTAATTTCTCAGTAAGGTAGCTAAAGGAACCTTAGCAAAAGGAACCTAAAATTAGCTAATGAGTAAATTGTGTTAATCAGTAGGCTGCTATAAACATTGTCCTCATATATATCTGTGCCAAAATGGGCACGGTATGTTTGCTGAGTCAAGGTCTGAGACCTGGCGTCTCTGGATATTCTATCAGTCATTAACTGGGCACCACCCCAACCCCCAGCCTCCCACAGAGCCTATACTCCTCGAAATCGCTAAAGAGGTGGACTGAGAACCTCTCCTTCCTCAGGAGCCTACAGACTTGTCCCCTTCCTAGTCTTTCCTGTGGAGTTTAATGCCACCTTTTATGGTACTCAATGTCTCCTCTCCCTAATGTCACCCCTAAGGAACTCAGAGTCCTAAAAGAAAAGGCAGATAGGTTGCAAAGCAACAACTTTGCTAGAAGCAGTTCTCAATGTATGAAAATGTAGCGCATAGGTACAAGAACCTACATAGTGGTATGGTATCTGTGTTCCAGTTGAAGTGGCACATGTTATTTCTAAGTAGATAGAGAAGAGTTAAATATGAATATCATAATTCTGAAATAACTATACATGGGTAAAGATACACAGGAAAAAATGTTAAAATAGATTGATCAAAATGGAATACTAAGAAATGTCCAAGTAATCTAGGAAAGGGAATGAGAAATGAAAACATAGAGACAAAGAGAAAACAAATAATAAACTGAGAGGCAGCCCTATATTCAAACTTTTTAATAGTTATACCAAATGTAAGTGATCTAAGCATACTGATTAAAAAGAGAGACTACTAGATTGAATTAAAGAAAAAAGACACTAAATATATGCTACCTACAAGTAATTCACTTCAAATATAAGTAGAATGGGGAAAATAAATCCTGCAAAAATACCTTATTTTTAAATGTAGAGTGGCTATATTAATACTGGAAGAAATAAGACTTTGGAGTAAGAAAATTACCAAAAAGGAGTATTTAATAATGACTTTAAGAATTCCTTTCCTCCTGGAAAAATTTCTCCTGGCCCCCTGGCACCCCTGCCGGCCGTGTACCTGGTCACTGCTCTACATGTAACAGCTCAATAAAAGCCTGAGAAACACATTGAGGGCTCCAGGACTTCTCCTTTTACCCGGTCTGCTCGGATCCTAGAAAATCTGCACTGTAGCCATCCTGCCACAACACCTGTTAAAATGGTTTTTCTCAAAAAGACAAGAGATAACAAGCATTGAGGAGGATGTGAAGAAAAAGGAAGCCTTGTGGGAATGTAAATCAGTGCTATCATTATGAAAATAGCACATAGAATTACCACTTCTGTGTGCTTATCTGAAGAAACAAAAACACTAACTCAAAAAGATACCTGCAGGCCTCCCAGGTGGCGCAGCGGGTTGAGCACAGTGCTGTGAAGCTGTTCACAGCCTCTGCAGCATGGGTTTGATTCCCAGCCAGCCAGGGAGACACCCACATGGCGTAGCAGACCTCTCCTGTCACACCCGCTGCTCCCCTCAGCTGTATTTTCAGTCTGTCTGCCTGTTCTGCTCCCTGCTCTGTCTCTGGTGAATTCTCTCACCCTCTGGCCTGTACCCCAGTTCTTGTATAAATAAATAAATCTTTAAAAAGATATCTGCACTACCACATTCTTTGCAGCATTATTTATAATAGCCAAGAACACATGGAAACAACCTAAGTGTCCATCCATGGATAAATGGATAAAAAAAAGTGTGTAATATTCAGTGATAAAAAGGAAGGAAATCTTACCACTTGCAAAAACATGGATGAAACTTAAGGGTATTCTTGTAAGTGAAGTAAATTGCACAGAGAAAGACACATATATGATTTCATCTATATATAGAATCTAAAGAAAAAAGGGAAGTAAATGAATCTGAAAATACAAAACAGGGCCTCCCTGGTGGTGTAAGAGGTTGTGGCACAGATGGTTTAGTGCAGTAAAGTTGTCCGCAGCCTCTGCAGTATGGGTTCAGTCCCAGCCGGCCAGTGAGAATCCCACATGTGGGGCAGACCTCTCCTGTCTCGCCCCACTGCTCCCCTCAGCAGTGTATTTCAGCCAGTCTGCCTGTTCTGTTCCCCACTTTGTCTCTGGTGAATCTTCTCACCTCTAGCATATCTGGCCTATACTCCAGTTCTTGTATGCATGAATAAATAAATCTTAAAAAAAAAAAAAGATGCAACCTATGAAGCAATCCACAGCCTCTGCAGCATGAGTTCGATTCTAGGCAGGGAGATACCCTCATGGCCCAGCAGACCTCTCCTGACTCACCCACTGCTCCCCTCAGCAGTGTGATTTCAGTCAGTCTGCCTGTTCTGTTCCCCATTCTGTCTCTGGTGAATCCTCTCACCCCCACACCTCTGGCCTGTACCCCAGTTCTTCTATGTATAAATAAATAAATCTTTTAAAAAAATAAAAATACAAATACAAAACAGTGAATGAGCTCTATGAAAATAGACTGATGTATGTCAAAGGCCTGTGGTGAGCAAAATGTATAAATGGGCCAAAAGGTACAAACTTCCAGTTATAAAATAAATAGGATCTGTGCATGTAATGTATAGCATGGTGGGTATAGTTAAAAATACTCTAGTGCATATTTGAAAGTTGCGAGAAGAGTAGATCTTACAAATTCTCATCACAATAAAAGGTATTTGTTATTATGTGTGGTAATAAATGTGAAGGAGACTTATTGTGGTGATCATTTCACAATATACAAAAATATCATTACATTCACCTGAAACGAATATAAATCAATTATATCTCAATTTTTTTAATAAAAGGAAAAATGATGAAGGATTCATATTGCTTAAATTTAAGACTTATTTTAAAGTAATCAAGACAGTGTAGTATTGGTGAAAGAATAAGCACATTTACATACATCAGTTGAATCAAATGCAGAATCAGATTCAAAATAGGCCACTGGAGTTTTAACTAAGTTGCAAAAGCAATTCAATAGATTATGAATCATCTCTGCAAAAAAAAATGATGTTGGAACAAAGATCCATAAGCGAACAAAAGAAAAAACCTAAATTTCACATCTTTTACAAATATTAACTCAAAATTTACCAACAATCTAAATATAAAACAAAGTAACACTTTTATGTCTTAGAAGAAAACATGGGGAAAATTCTTATGATCTGGTGTTAGATGAGTTCTTAAATAAGACACAAAAAGTAAAATCCACACAAGACACATCAATAAATTGGATTAGCCAATATGTAAACATTTTGCTATATAAAAGATAGTACAAAGTGAATGAAAATGCATACCACAGACTGTGAGAAAAACTTGGCAAACTACACAGCCAACAGAAGACTTGAATAGAAATATATAAAGATATATACAGGTGCCATCCCGACTTGCCATTTTAGATCAGGGACCTTTTGTGTGCCTGCAACACACCTAGACTGCGTGGAGCTGGAAAAGGGCTGTGCCCACAGCCAGAGGTGAGCTGAAAAGCCCCCACAAGCCAGTCCCCATCTGGCCGGAGCCCAGAGGGGGATCGAGTCAGCACTGAGGCAGACCCCGGGCAGAAGGAAGTGCCCTCCTGACTCCCCATCTTAGATCTGGGACTTTTGGCATGTTCACAACATACCTAGACTGTGTGGAGCTGAGAAAGGGCTGCGCCCACAGCCAGAGGTAAGCTGAAAAGCCCCCACAAGCCCTGCCCCATCTGGCCACCAGTTAGAGCCCTGAGGGGGATCCAGGGATTTGGAGCCCAGTGGGCAATTCTGCCACCACAGGGTAGACTGTGGGACCATAAGACCCTCCTTGAAATGAAACAAATACAGAAGGAGGAGATTCTCTGTGATAGTGGCCACTAACATATTCATAGTACTACTGCCTACCGTATTTAGACATAACAGTTTTTGGCTCCATTGGACCACTGGTTTCCGACATCCCAGAAAGAGCACAACAAAAAGATGCCAGCCAGTACCACCAATACAGTGTCCCAATGCATAGGACAAATTAGAAAACAAGCAGCAGGGAGAAGAAAAACTACAAGCAACCAAGCAAGTCCTCAGGAAAAAGACACACCACAAAAAAAAACTACCCACCAGATTGCAACAACAGTGACTTGGAAGAACTTCTGAGCCTTCCAGAAAGAGAATTTAAAAACTGCTGTGATTAAAAAACTGACAGAAGTCATTAAGGAAAACAATGATCAGAAGAATGAAATTGAGTCCCTAAAGAGGGAAGTGAAGGAAATGCAGATCAAAGGATTAATGGAAGAGCTAAAGAACTCTGGGAAAAGAAGTGATAACAGAATAGATGAAATGGAATAACAAATAAGCACTCTGGAAGACACAGAAATAAAAAGAACCAAAAACAGAAAAGGAAAGAGAAGTACGAATGAAAAAGACTAAAGAAAGACTTTGGGAACTATCTGACTCCATAAGGAAAGGAAATATGAGTTATAGGAATCCCAGAAGGAGAGGAGAGAGACCTAGGAACAGAGAAAATATTCAAGGAAATAATTGAAGAGAACTTCCCAAACGTGAAGAAGGAGCTGAAAACAGACATACAAGAAGTAAGAAGCACACCAAAATTCCATGATCAAAGGAAAAATACAGCAAGACACATAATAGTAAAGCTCCCAAGAATCCAAGACAAGGAAAAAAATAATGAAGCTGACAAGAGGGAAGAAACAGATAACATTCAAAGGAAAACCAATCAGACTTCTCTGAAGAAACACTACGGGCAAGGAGAGAGTAGAGGGACATAATCAACAAACTTCAAGACAACAAATGCCAACCAAGAATACACCATCCTGCAAGTAATTCCTTCATGAAGAAAGAATAAGGACCTTCCCACACAAACAGAAACTCTGGCATTTCATTACGACTAAAACCCCACTCCAAAAAATACTTCAAGGAGACCTAAAGCCAGAACCAACAGAGGGATGAATAACAAGGAAACAAGGCCAAAAAAAAAAAAGTTATTAAAAGAATAAATAAAATCAGAGGAAAGACAAACAATGGCAAATACAGACGCTAACATATCAATATTGACTCTAAATGTAAATTGACTAAACTCTTCAATAAAAAGACAAAGAGTTGCAGCCTGGATTAAGAAACAAAACCCAACCTTTTGCTGTCTTCAGGAAACACATTTAACTACAAAAGATAAAAATAGACTCAAACTTAAAGGATGGAAAACAATCCTACAACCAAAAAAGAAGGCAAGCACAGCCAGACTTACATCAGATAAAAGAGACTTCAAACTCAAAAAGGTAAAAAGACACCCAACACTCACTACATTATGATCAAGGGGACAATACTGCAAGAAGAAATAACACTCAGTAACACTCTTTCACCAAATGAAGGAGCATCAAAATATATCAGACAACTATTATCATCTCTGAAAACAGACATCAGAGAAAACACATATGTAGTAGGAGACTTCAACACACCACTATCAACAATGGATAGATCAATGAGACAAAAAATAAGCAAGGACACTAAAGCTCTAAAGAAGGATTTAGAGCTCATGGGCTTACCAGACACCTAGAACACTAAACCCCCAAAAATCTGAGTACACATTTTTCTCAAGTGCACATGGATCATTCTCCAGGATTGATCACATACTGGACATAAGACAAATATCAACAGATACACCAAGATTGAAATCATACCAACCATCTTCTCTGACCATGAAGGCACAAAACTAGAAATAAACCACAAAAAGAAAGCAAGAAAATCTCCTAACTCATGGAGATTGAAACCCGCACTACTGGAAGACCACTGGACTAATGAGGAGATCAAAGAAGAAATTAAAAAAATACTTTGAGTTGAATGACAAGGAGGATACCAATTTCCTAAATGTATGGGACGCAGCAATAGCAGTAATAAGAGGAAAATATATAGCAATAGAGGCTCACATCAAGAAACAAGAAAGAACTCAAAGAAACAACCTAATTTCAAAGCTCAAAGAACTAGAAAAAGAACAACAACAAAAAAAACCGAAAACCAGTAGAAGAAAAGAAATAATAAAAATCAAAGCAGAAATAAATGAAATCAAAACTAAAAAACAATCCAAAAGATCAATGAAACCAAAAACTGGTCCTTCGAAAAAATAAATAAAATAGACAAAACCCTAGCCAGGCTCACACAGGAAAAATGGGAGAAAGCACAAATAAATAGGATCACAAATGAAAGATGAGAAATCACAACAGACACAGCAGAAATCAAAAGAATGATCAGATACTACTATGAACAGTTATATGCAAATAAGTTCAACAATCTAGAAGAGATGCACAAATTCCTACAACTCTACAATCATCCAAAGCTAGATAAAGAAGAAATAGAACACCTAAACAGAACAAATACAAGCAGCAGAATTGAAATGGAAATCAAAAACCTCCCCAAAAACAAAAGCCCAGGACCTGATGGATTTACAA
Source organism: Talpa europaea (assembly GCF_964194135.1). Taxonomy (NCBI): domain Eukaryota; kingdom Metazoa; phylum Chordata; class Mammalia; order Eulipotyphla; family Talpidae; genus Talpa; species Talpa europaea. The sequence continues at coordinate 40,756,788 of NC_140078.1, forward strand.
ATGAATTCTACCAAAGATTCAGAGCCGAATTAGTGCCTATCCTTCACCAACTCTTCCAAAAAATTGAGAAGGAAGGGACAATACCAAACACATTCTATGAAGACAACATTACACTAATACCAAAACCGAACAAGGACAACACAAAAAAAGAAAACTACAGGCCAATCTCTCTAATGAACACAGATGCAAAAATCCTCAATAAAATTTTAGCTATCAGAATCCAACAATGTATCCATAAGATAATTCACCACAACCAAGTAGGATTTATTCCAGGGACACAAGGATGGTTCAACATCTGAAAATCAATCAGTGTAATCCAATACATCAACAAAAAGAAATATGAAAACCATATGATAATATCAATAGATGCTGAGAAAGCTTTCTACAAAGTACAACACCCATTTATGATAAAGGCCCTTGAAATTCTCGGGATACAAGGAACACACTTCAACATCATAAAGGCCATATATGACAAGCCAACAGCCAGTATCATTCTCAATGGTGAAAAGCTGAAAGCATTTCCATTAAGATCTGGAACAAGACAAGGATGTCCACTCTCACCACTGCTTTTCAATATAATACTGGAAGTCCTAGCCAGAGCAATAAGACAAGAGAAAGACATACAAGGAATCCAGATAGGCAAGGAAGAAGTCAAACTATCACTATTTGTTGATGATATGATAATATACATAGAGAACCCCAAAAACTCCACAGAAAAACTAATTCAACTAATCAATCAGTTCAGTAAAGTGGCAGGATAAAAAATCAGTGCACAAAAATCAGTAGTCTTCCTATACACAAACAAAAAATCTAAAGAAGAAGAAATCAAGAAAACCATTCCTTTTATTATTGAAACCAAAAAAATCAGACTTGGGAATAAACCTAACAAAAGAGGTAAAGGACCTATACAAAGAAAACTATAAAACACTGTTAGAAGAAATAGAAGTAGACACAAAGAAATGGAAAGACATCCCCTGCTCATGGATTGGAATAATTAACATTATCAAAATGGCCATCCTACGAAAAGCAATCTACAGATTCAATGCTATTCCAATTAAAATTTCAATGTCATTCTTCAAAGAAATAGAAAAAATATTGATGAAATTTATATGGAGCCACCAAAAACCCCAAATAGCCAAAACCTTCCTGAATAAAAAAAGAAGGGAATGGAGGCATCACTCGCCCAGATTTCAAACTATACTACAAAGCCATAATCATCAAAACTGCATGGTATTGGAACAAGAACAGACAAATGGACCAATGGAACCGAATAGAAAACCCAGAATTAAACCCACAGATTGATGGTCAACTAATCTTTGACAAAGGAGCAAAGAATATGCATTGGAGCAAACAAAGTTTGTTCAATAAATGGTGCTGGGAAAACTGGGTCGCTACACGCAAAAGAATGAAGCTTGACTACTACCTCACACCATACACAAAAATCAACTCAAAATGGATTGAAGAACTAGACATAAGACCTGAAACCATAAAATACAGAGAAGGAAATATAGGCAAAACACTACATGACATGCACCTCAAAGACATCTTTACAGACACATCACCCAAAGCAGTGATAGTGAAGGCAAAGATAAACAGCTGGGACTACATCAAATTAAAGAGCTTCTGCACAGCAAAAGAGACAATAACAAAAACAAAGAGAAACCCCACCGACTGGGAGAACATTTTTGCACACAACACTAATGATAAAGGACTGATCACAAAAATCTACAATGAGCTGATGAGACTCAACAACAACAAAGAAAATAATCCAGTCAAAAAATGGGCAAAAGAGCTAAAAAAGAAACTTCTAAAGAGGAAATGCAAATGGTCAACAGGCATATGAAAAAATGTTCAACATCACTTGTACTCAGGGAAATGCAAATGAAAACTACAATGAGATACCATCTTACACCCGTGAGAATGGCACATATTAAAAGAACTAGCAACAACAAATGTTGGTGAGGTTGTGGAGAAAAAGGAACTCTCCTGCATTGCTGATGGGAGTGCAAACTGGTCCAACCACTATGGAGAGCTGTGTGGAGATTTCTGGACCTACTAAACATAGAGCTTCCATATGATCCAGCAATTCCACTCCTAAGTATTTACCCAAATGACACAAAAACATTAAATCCAATGGGCACCTGCACCCTTATGTTTATAGCAGCACTGTTTACAATAGCTAAGCTTTGGAAACAACCCAAATGCCCAAAAATAGATGACTGGATCAAGAAGATGTGGTACATATACACAATGGAATATTACTTAGCAATCAAAAAAGATAAACACATGCAATTTGCAGCAACATGGATGGAGCTAGAAGGGATCATGCTCAGCGAAATAAGTCAGAAAGAAAAAGAAAAGTACTGGATAGTCTAACTTATAGCAGGAATTTAGAAAACTTAAACAAGGGACCAGGAAAAAGACTAATGAAATACAAAGTAAAAATCAAAATCAACAAGCAACTATAAACCAGAGACACACTACGGGGGGGTGGGGGTGGGGGCGGATTAAGGTAGAAATAAGGGGGGGGTGCAATTGTATGGGGAATATAACCAAAATGAAAATGCAAACATTGTGCAAAAATGAAAAATGATGTAAAAATTATATAAAATAAAATATTAAAATATATATACAGTCCTTCATATATTAGTAAATATATCTATAATTAAGCATTCTATAAACATTAAAAACTGAAAAGTTAAAATACAGAGCAATTTAAAAATAAAACTTGCAAAGCATCAGAACAGCCACACTTTCAAAGATTTTATATGGATGTCAAATAAGCACATGAAAAAATATTTCAACACTATTCAACATTGGGGTGTGCAAACTAAAACTGCAATGAGATAATACTACTGTATATTTACTAGAACTAAAATTAAAATCTTTAAGAACTTCTTATAACACAAGATGGCAAGAATAACAAGTAAAACTCTCATACACTGATGATGGAAATGTAAAATAGTACAGCCACTCTAGAAAGAAAGCAATTCCTTACTAAACATAGACACACCATATAACCCACTAATCCACGTCTCAGTATTTACTCTCCGAGAAATGAAAACCTATTTGCACAAAACCTGTATACAAATGCTTACAACAGCTATATTCACAATCAACAAAAAACTGGAACAATCCCAATGTTCCTCAAAGGCTGAATCACTGCAAGTATTGTGGTACATCCTTACTTGGAATGTTACTACTCATCAATAAAAAGGAAAAAGCTTTAAAAACACACAATATAGATAAATTCTGAGAAAAGAAGTCAGGTTGGAAAGGTGACATGCTATTTGAATCTACTGTGTGACACTGTTGAAAAGATAAACTATAGGGTGAGAGAACAGGTGGGCAGGGGTTAGGATTATATAGTGCTGTGGCAGTGCAGGACAAGGTCTGTGGCAAGGTAGAGGACAAGTCACTGTCCATGGGCTTTCGCCTGTGCACATGACTGAAAGACCACTCAGGCTCAAAGAACAGCAGTGGGGTTTATTTAAAAATGGGAAACAGGGGCCTCCCCGGTGGCGCAGCGGTTGAGCGCTGGGTTGCGAAGCTGCCCGCAGCCTCTGCGGCGCCGGTTCGATCCCCGGCTGCTCCCCAGCCACCGGAGGAGGGTCCCACATGGCGCGCAGACCTCTCCTGCCGCCCGCTGCTCCCCTCAGCAGTGTCCTTCGGTCCTTCTGCCTGCTCTGCTCCCCGCTCTGGCTCTGGTGAATTCTCTCACCCTCCCGCGCTTCTGACTGTACCCAGTGCATGTATAAAACAAAAACAAACAAACAAATAAATAAATAAACAAACATGCCTCTATTAAAAAAAAAAATGGGAAACAAAGAGATTCTAGGGCCACAGTGGCTGCCTATTTCATCCCAGTATCCACAGTGTCCAGAAGTCCCAAGGTCCCAGAAGTCTCAGAGAAGGAGATGCCTACAGGCAGCATGCTCTGGCAGTGGGTGGGAACTCGCTCTGATGCTACTGCTTTTAGAGTGCCATACTGAGTACAACCTGCAAGAAACCACCACTGCCACACAGCCTCCAGCCACTGGCGGCTGGGGCAAAGCCGGTCATGCCCCATGGCTTGTGCTGCAGGATTCCAGTTTCAGGACTACAAAGGACAGTAGAAGTGTTTTCTGGATGGTAGAACTGCTTTGTATTCTCACTCTATTGTTACACAAATCTGTATTTATGTAAAATCTCTTAGAACTGTACATACACATGCATATAAGTGACTTTTAGTGTATTTTTCTCTAAAAAAGGGAGGTCATCTTCCAGAATCTTCTGCCTTTAGCCCTGTAATATAAGCCCCTGCTAGAGACAAAGGAACACTAAGGTCTGCCTGCAGTAGTAGAAGGGGAAAAACAGAATAAAATACATATTAAATTTCAGTAAGTTATCCTGCTGCTGCTGCATAAATACTAAGGTTTTTATACCTAGTTATAAACAAAATAATTTCAGTTCACCTCCGAAGGTAGTGATTACTAACTTCCTAAAGGTTTTTTGTTTTGCCCCAGCTGAGAAGCCATTGTTGGGGTGCTGATGTATGAAGTCCAGTCCCCTCTCACCCCGCAGCATCCTATACCTGTCTCAGGGATCCCATGAGGGGATCCCTCCCCCTTATATGATAGTAGGTGGGTCACCTCTTGAGGGAGGTCACTGAGAGGAGATACATTCTGAAAGACAAAGGAGCACTGACGACCAGTAGCCTAGATTTCTCTCTGAATAAAAGGCAGGCAGAGCAGACACTTTCCTGCACGCTCCTGAATATCTGACAATTCAACCTGAGCGTGAACCCCTATACCCCTTTCATTAGGAAGTGTTATTATTGGTCATACAAATACACAGAGCTCCATTAGTTAGCTGAGTGGAGCATGTGATTCTCTAGAAAAGCTAGAAATTCCAGAAAATAATTTACATATGCACTAACTTCTTTTTCTTTTCTGAAATGTTTGACATCCTGGGCAAGTGGAAACATTGACAACTGTCCTTAAAAGGTTCAAGTTCTTTGTTATGGTTAGTGTCTCTTCTGCTGTACAGAAGCTTTTTAGTTTGATGTAATCCCAGTTGTTTATATTTTCCTTCACTTTCTTTGCTTTGGGGGTTCATGGGTGAACCATGGGTGAGTATTTTATGGGGAATACTCAATGATGAAAAGATACATATTTTTAAAAAATTATAAAAAACAAAAAACCCAAAATCTTCTTTGTAAAAGGCAACAATGATACCAGTTCATCACTCATGAATTAAATGAATAAAGTGTTTTTATACTTGTCTGATTAAAAAAAAAAAAAAGGTTCACGTTCTTGTGGAAGCTCTTTGGTCTGACTTCCAAGTACAGAGCAGGACAGTGGAAGAAGGTCAATGCTTCTCTTGCTCCGGGTAGAAAATGCTGCAGGGTCACCCAGGAAAAAAAAGCTGATTACCTACAGGCATGACCTTGCTTTTTCATTGTAAAAGATAAGCAAATGTTTAATAGGCACAGTCTAAAGAAACAAAAGAACTTAAGAGTTTTCACAGCAGGCACATGGCAGATGATTCCATCTACCTGGCACTTGGCATCAATGGCCAAGAGTGAGCTGAGCTCATCAGACCCCATAGAGAGATGGGGAAGTTCTGAACAGAGACCCCCGGGGCACACTCATCCCACCAGCACCATGAAGAATTAGTGGCTAGTCATTAGGACAGAAGGGCGGAGTACACACTTTTATTCAAAGAGAAAGAAAACAGGGAACTTTAAATTCTTCATAGAATGCTATTTATAATTCCCTTACTGCTCAGGAAAAACAAAATAAAAGCCTAATAAAAGGGAAACACCTCACTATACCACAGAATATATTTTCAAAAGCAATGAAAATTGGCCAGCTCATAAGCTGCATCAACAGAGAAATGCTCTCCATTAAAGAAATACTGAAATGAGTAGAACAAAGCAGGTTAGCGCGCTGGACTCAACATAAAACACAAACGTGCACACAGGAGGAAATGAGACAGAACCTGGAGGGTCATGACAAATTCCTGGGGAATATATGCTTTTTTTTTAAGTTACCTAAGTTTATAATTTTAGAGGCGTTTGCATATTTTGCCATTCTAGTTTTCTTTTGTGGGGCAATTATTAAATTAAAAAAAAATTTTAAGTGACCTTAAAGTTTAAGGGAGAATAATTTAAAGAGCCCAAGAGATTTTCTTATCACTCCACTCCAAATCATAAAGGTTCTGGGGTTTATTCTCTGTGGATTAGAGATGTGTCTCTGCCCCTGACCCACCAAGAAGGGTGCTTCCTTTTGTAATCTTTTGATACTCCAAAATTAGTATTTCTTGGGCACTCATCCTGTACTGGGCACATTCCTAAGCACTGGGAAGTATGGTTGGGTAAGAGGCACTGTTATTACTTCTTTGTTAAAGATAAGGAAAAAGAGGCACAGAGAGGTTAAGTAATTTGCCCAAAGTCACAGAGCTGGTAAGTGTACTCATACTGAGGCCTAACTCCAGACCTGGAACTATCAACCTTTACATCCTGCTTCATAACTACTAAAGCATGCAGACATACAGAGTAGTTTTAATTTTAAAAAAAAGTTTTTCCATGAATAAGAATAGGAATCTGAAATCCAAAAATATATGAGAAAATCTCTTCTAGCTGTAAACGAAACCATAAATCCCAAATGTTGTACAAAAATTTTATTTATTAGTAAACCTCATTATAAGAAAAGAATGTTAATTTGACTAGTCCCCCAAATTAAAAAGCAACATAATCAACCAAACAGTCCTGCTCTCTAGCCAGTTCTATTCATTGTTATAAAACAGTGAGACATTTTTCCCATAGAAAGGATGTAACCTTTTATGTTTCATGTTGGCTATAAAGAAAATAAAGAGAATAAAATAACATAGCTTACAAAACCTATTTAGAAAACTGTGAAAACAACTCACTCCCTTCTCATTACTATCCTAACTTCTATCTGAAATTTCAGCATTAAATTAGGAGCCTTACAGCACATCACACAAACCCCGTTGATGGCTGCACATATTTGAAAGTGCAGAGAATACAACAGGGGACTGAATATTTTGGGTTTCCACTTCTAAAGAACAAGCCTGCCGTGAAGGTCAGTGTCAACAACAATTCAATGGCCTGAAAAAGCAGATTTAGAACTGCCAAGAACTAATCATCTTAATTGTAGATAAAATTCAGCAGTGTGAGAAACCAGGCCAGGGGGGAATTAGGCTTTCCCTATCACTTGAAGTTCATGCCAAATAAAACAAACTAAACTAAAATGTTACCATCCATCCTGGCCTGGTATAGTTTCCCCTGAGTCAAATGGGATCACAGAGTACTAAAGAGATTGAGCATCCAAGCTGTAGAGTTTAAGTTCTTGAACTCTTGATGCACTGCAGCCCCAAAGTTTCCAAACTGGAGTGGCTGTGGCCCAGGGGAGTCCTACCCCAGTTCCCCCAGGAAGCATCCGACTACCGTGATATAGAACAAGACTACCGTGATATAGAACATGTCCGACCCTGGTGGTCCCTGCAAACATCCCACCCCAGCCTGACTCATCCAGGAAGCAGTACAGGAAAGAAATCAGGGAGGAGCGAGTCTCCTTCTTTCTGCCAGGCTCTGTCTTCCATCAGCCCATGAGCTCCAAGAGCTGTTTGCTTAACCGGCATCAACTACTTGAATGGTTCTAGTATCCAAGACTTTGTAAAAACCTATCCTATATTAAAGTCACGAAATTTCAGGGTTTTGTGGTACCTTAAGTTAAGCATTATCCATATCTTAACTGACTTGGGGAAAAATATTCTCACTTGACAAATGGGAAACAGACATTTGGAGCCCAAAGACACCTAAGGAAATAGATATCAGTAAAACTAGCATCAGTACTCACATCTCACCCCCCTTTATGTACACCTTATTCACACCTTATGAACCACTCCTTACGCTCCTCCTCAGGTCATTCTGGAACCATCACTTGCTAAAAATCAGTTTCCACTCCAAGATCATAAACAGAGGAAGAGCAGTTTGGGGTGGTCCAGGGAAGACAGAAGTCTGGTGTGGAGTATGTTGAGTTTGAAGAATCTGTGAGGCAAGGAGGTGGAAATGAGCAAAGGAGGCTGGATGCTAACTTTTCAGAAACATCAGAAAGTACATGTGAACAGGAGGAGCTGAAAAACTTTCATACCTGAAGCTACTAGAAAATATACTTTTCCCTAATTCTTCAGACAAGAGCTATACTTCATCAGATACAAGCAACCACTGGATCTAAGACAACCAACTAAGAAAGAAAAAAAACTTCTTTGAAATTGACACACAAAACTTGCTTTGAAATTGCTAAAACAGCACTTATCTTAAATGCACTCCCAGTTCAGCTGTTTTAAGGTGCAAAAAAAACAAAGGCGCATCTTAGAATAGATGAAATACCATAAGCTTTTTTATTGATAGGAGGTTTTTAGATTGCAGTGAATACAGGGTGGACTCTTGCTCTTTGCAACATTTTATTCTGATATCTTTCAAATTATGGAAAAGTTGCAAGACTGGTACAAAGAAGTCTCAAGTACCCTTTACCCAACCAGCTTCACCAACTCATCTGTTTACCCCATTCATCATGCCCACATTATCATTTTTTCTCCCTCTCTCTCCTTCCTCCTATTTCAGATTAAGATTCAGACTTTGTGCCTTTTTATCCCTAAATACTTCAATCTGTATTTATTAAACTTCAACTCAAGGACATGGTCATAGTATAATAACCAAACAAAGGAAATCTGCCATTGAAAACAATACTGTTGCCTAATCCACAAATTACACTCAAATACTGTCCACTGTCCCATAAAGTCCTTTGTAATACTTGGATCCCTTCCAGTGTCCAATCAAGGGTCTTGATTTTAAATTTTGTTTCTTGATTTAAAATTTTTTAAGAATATAACGCTTGTTATTTTTGTGGGATGTCACAGAAGTGGAGTTTGCTGTCTTCAATGCAATTCAGGTTATGGCAACAACACTTGCCTCTCAATGCCTCTTATCAGTGATATCTCTTTACTGGTGACATTAACTTTGATCACTTAGTAAAGATGGGGTGTGCAGCAGGGCTGTCACCTTTTATGATACTTTAAATTATGAGAATTTCACACAGTAAAAGCTACAAATATCAAAGTCTTATTTTACGTGTGCAGTTTGAAATGAGAATTCAGAATATATTAAGAACTGCTTACTTACAGAGCCACACAGCAGTGATGTGAATTACTGACTATTTTCCTATTTTTGCACAGAGCAGGGCCTGGAAAGCTTGAATTACACAGGACCCCTGCAAATGTTCTATTAGAAGCAGTTTTCCTGGGCCTCCCCTGGTGGCGCAGTGGTTGAGCGCTGGGATGCGAAGGGGCCCGCAGCCTCTGCAGCACTGGTTCGATCCCTGGTCGCCGGTGAGGGTCCCACATGGCTCAACAGACCTCTCTTACCGCGCCCGCTGCTCCCCTCAGCAGTGTATTTCATCGTCTGCCTGTTCTGCTCCCCACTCTGGCTCTGGTGAATTCTCTCACCCTCCCGCGCTTCTGACTATGCCCAGTGCTTGTATAAATAAATAAATAAAATCTTTAAAAAAAAAAACAAAAGAAGCAGTTTTCTGAGTGCTATCAGCAGTGAGAACAGACCATTACAGACCATTAATATAGACTATAGGGTTCAGAAACTGGAAATCTCTGTTTTCTGGCTGAGTCGGGGGCTAAACACCCACTTCCTTTTGTTTAGGTCCTTGGAGAGGGCCTAAGGTTACCTTGAGGAAGCTTGACTACAAAACCAAGCTCATCTGAACCCAGGGAGCTACTGGAGGAGCTGCAGGGCCCTTAGGAATCAGTTTTCCTGGGCAGAAGGTGTCACCCTCCCTTATCAGGGGGACAATGAGCTTGTTCCCCATCCACCTGTGGACAAGCACCCCATGTGTGCAGGAAAGAGTCTCCTCTGCTCAAGGTTCTGTCCTCTCCCCCAAGCTGGGAACCAGGAGCGGGTGCTCACTTCCATTGGGGGTTTCTACTTCTGTGAACACAGCAGGAAGCCAGAGGCACCTCCCCGCCAGGGTACCAAGAACTGTCCCTGGGGTGTGTGTCTAAGTCTCCAGTGAGCAGGCTGCCTTGTTGATTTGTAAGTAATTTTCAACTGTGTAGGAAATTCCTGTTCCCTTGAAACTAAACTCCAAATCAGTAAATGTTCCCCTGTATCACTTGATGCTGATTTATGGTCAGAGGCTGTCAAAGACCCCTATGTGAATAGTGCCCACCCTAACTGATAAACATCTACAAATGGACAATTCTTCACTGAGACTTTAAAAACCTAGAGATTACAAAGAATCATTTCCCTTCAGATCTTTAACAGTAACTATAAATGATGACCATTTGGAGAAACTCCCACACGCCAATCTCTTAATCTGTTAAACAATACAGATCCCAAAATAAGGTCATTGGCTAAAATGTGTCACATCACAAAAAGATTTCCCAGGTTCTTTCTTTTTTTTTTTTAAAGATTTATTTATTTATATAATAATATAAATTGGGGAACAGGCCAGAGGCACAGGAAGGTGAGAGAATTCACCAGAGACAGCAGGAAAGAGAACAGACTGATCGAAAATACTGCTGAGGGGAGCAGCAGGTAAGACAGGAGAGGTCTGCCGCACCATGTGGGTATCTCCCTGGTGGGACAGGAATCAAACCCACGCTGCAGAGGCTGCAGACAGCTTCACAGTGCTTCAACCCGCTGCGCCACCGGGGAGGCTCAAGATTTCCCAGTTATTTTGAAATACAAAATAACTGTCAATGTACAACAGTTGGCGGGATACCAATGCTTCTCAAGCTTGAGTGCGGTGGAATTGCCTAGAGTGCTTTGGTTTATTTGAGACACAAAGGGTTTGAACTCAAAAGACTAAGCACTAGTCTTTGAAAAATGTGTATTATCCCTGGGTAGTGAGAACAACCCAGGGTTGACAGAGACAACATTGCGGCCACACAGCACCAGATGCATGTTCCAAAAGGGTAAAAATACAGAAAATGGGGCCGGCCCAGTGGCACAGCGGTTGAGCGCTGGGCTGTGAAGTTGCCTGCAGACTCTGCAGCGTCGATTCGATCCCCAGCCACCGGCGAGGGTCCCACATGGCACGCAGACCTCTCCTGCCATGCCTGCTGTTCCCCTCAGCAGTGCACTTCGTCGTCTGCCTGTTCTGCTCCCCGCTCTGGCTCTGGTGAATTCTCCCGCCCTCCATGCTTCTGACTGTTCCCAGTGCTTGCATAAATAAATAAATAAATCTTTAAAAAAATACAGAAAATTCCGTAAGACTCCACAGTCCTACAGTTCACAGACAGAATCCTTTGTGGAGAACTCTCATCTGCAAGCTCAAGGTTATCCCAAAGAAGAGGGAAGGAATGTCTTCTGCTACCACCACCCTCCAAATAGCTTCAGGTAGAGTCTGACCTAAAGTTTTGGCCTCCTGCTTGTGATTAACCAAATCTCTGGCCTTGAGCCTGAATCCCTAATTTGTACTTGAAGCCAAGGACTATGCTTACGCCCAAATCTAGAGTCTAGTTATGGCCACTCCCACTCTACCTTTTAAAAAATGACCAAGGAATCAGACCGCAAATGGCTGTCATGCTGGAACGTTCTTCCAGAAGCAAAGGTGCCATCTCGTACTGAGGAGCCATTCCAGACCCCTCCCCACCACTGAGACTTCTAGTTCAGGGATAAGATGAGAACACCATTTTTGCCTCCTTTTTTTCTAGCCCTCCCTTGAACCAGGGAAGGAGAGAGAGAGATGTAACAGCCACCTCTTCATGTAAGATTCAAAGGGTTAAGTGCACAAGGTAGAAAGAGGTCAGAAGGACCGCTCATATGCCCCAAGAACCATCTTAAAAAAAAACAAACACCCACTAATCAGGATCTGATGTCACTCACCATAAAAGGGCAGGGTCTGAATACTTTGAATACTTATGGTTAGGACTTTGCAACTCTTTTATTACTCTATTTTCCATGACCAAATGTTCACAAGGATGCAGAACAAAGGACACACTAATACTAAGGATTTACAACATGCTGTCAAATGACTGTTTTGATTCATCCACCTCTGAGCAGCCCTGCAAACCACAATTTATTGGATAAATGGGAGTTAGAGAAAGTTTTCCATCAATGTTTATATACACTATGCAATTAAAAAGTGTTAAATTCCAAACTTTTCCTCTGAAAAAATGTTCTTTCTAATTTGATATTGATGGTGTTAAATGAAGTTCAGGTTGTTTGGAGAAGGCTAAGTTTCTCATACTACAGAAACTATCACCCTCTAATTTTTATCGAATTTGACCTATATATAAACACACACATCCCATTTAGCAAATAATTAAATCACCAAGAGATGATGTCTAAATCAAACAGAAAAGGGACAGGACAGTGGCAGACTTTTCTTCACATTTTTCTTTTAATACAGATGCTTGCATACAGTTCAAAAACTACAAAGCTGCTTAGTGCTCTGTTTAACAGACCAGTTTTAACTATTTTTTTTTAAAATTTTCTTTTATAAGTATGCCAAGTTCAATGTGAAAATCACAGCAAAGGGCTCTAAAGAGAAATTCAACTGTCACTCATAGTCCCTAATTTTTTAAAAAAGATTTATTTATTTATACATACAAGAACTGAGGCGTAGAACAGAGGTGGGGGTGTGTGAGAGAGGATTCACCAGAGAGACTGGGGAGCAGAACAGGCAGATCTACTGAGATACACTGCTGAGGGGCGCAGCAGCTGAGACAGGAGGGGTCTGCTATGCCATGTGGGTTGCCTCCTGGGGCCAGGATACCTTGACAGAGCTGTGTCTTTAACCCCTGCGAGTCCCTCATTCTTACTGACAGTGTGGCTGGTGGGACCTCGAGCCTTTAGGCCCTCCAGCTTCAGAATTGCCCGTGGGCCTCCTCCCTGTTCCAGAATCTGACCTAAGTCTCCCAAAGTAGGAAAAAAAACAAGCCACCCTTTCCTAACTTGCCTCCTGTTCAAATACATGGTGCTACAGAGCTTATAACAACACAGCATTAATACAAGTGTGAGGCACCATTTATGAGTGTGAAACTCCCAAAGAGACTGGACACACTCGTACATGGATTTGTAACTAAGCACACTGATGGGAGGAAAGGACGATTCTTCAAAAACAACTAGTAAAACAGATAACACTGGCAATAAACTTCCGTCCCAGTCCCGCAAACTATTTCCGTCCCATGCAAACTATTTTCCAAGTGTAAACCAGTATTTCAAAAGAAGCTAGTAGTAACAATGATTTTCTCCATAGTCGGACGCAAACTTAATTACAGGAGCTGTCTGCAGAATAATCTGACGGCTCAGAGGAATGGGGTCCTCGCATTTTGCAGATGACAGGCAAAGCTGCAGGGACTCGGCGGCCCGGGTTGGGCAGCCACAGCACCAGGCCGCCGGGGCTGCGCGCCGGGACAGGAATGCTAGCTGCAGACAGCCACGGCCGCCGGGGTTCTCGCCCTACGGTTCAACCTCAGCATTACAACCGAAAACCCCGACCAGATCCTGATGGCACAGCAGGAGTTTAACCCACTCTAGCAAGGGGGCTGGAAAACTGCAAACTCTGGTCCAAGGATCGTCACCACTTCAGAAACGGTAACTATTGTAGAACCGGTTTTTAAACGCTTGGTCAAGCAGTTGGGCTCCCACGGACACCTTAAAGCAACCCCTCCTACCCCCCCTCGCCACCCCCCCCCCCCCGCCACCCACACACACAGTCCCGCAGAGTGACGGGAAACGTCGGGCACCGCAGCAGACCTAACGAGACTGTGGCTCCCATCCCCGGGCTAAGGATGGACGCGCCCAGGAGCAGGTTCCGGGGCGGCCGCGGAGTTCTCAGCCCACGACCCCACTTTGCTTAGAGTCTGGGGGCCTCGGCTAATTTGCCCCTCAACTGCCGATCCCCAGGCGCGCGCGCACAACACACACACACACACACACACGCACACACACATGCACACACAGCCTCGCTGCTCCGCGGCTCCATCAGCAGGGCTAGCGGCCGGCACGTGCGGCCGAGGGGTGGGTCCCGCAGGCGCCACTGGCCCGGCTCACCTGGTCACGGGGCGCCTCGGGTCTCCGCCTGCGCACGGAGCCGGGGACGCAGCCGAAGGTGCGCTGGGCGGGCTCGCCGCTCCCACTCCGAGTCTCGCGGGCCGCTCTTTGTGTCTGGAGGCCTCCAAGCTGCGCTCCTCCCCGTCTCCAGGCGCCGCCCCCTGGTACTCCCCGCGCCGCGCGGGGCGCAGCGGACCCCACGGGGCGGGCACCGAAGATGGGGGCGGGGCGGGAGGAGGGGCGGGGCTGGGTGTGGACGGAGGGTCGGGGCGGAGCTCCAAAGCCCCGGTGTCTTTGGAAAGCTCAGGTGTTCAGGCAGGGAACCCAGAGCTGACCTCGCCTATCCACGTCAAAGGCTTGTCCTCTGCGTGGGATCTGGTTTTTCACAGATGCTGATGTAACATTCTCTTCTGGAAACAACCCGAGGAGGCACGCCAGGCAATGTTAATATTACAGATTCACAGCTGGGAACACGGAGAGACTTAAAAATTTTGGTGACTTTCCATTATATATTCAATCATAAATAATCGTTGGGCACCGCTAGTACCAGGCATTGTCTTAGGGCCTGAGAATACAGTAGTGACAAAGGAAAAGGCGGGTGAGGGAGGGAACCCCTGCCCCGGTGGAGTTTACACCCCATAAGAAAATTTAAAAACTTAAATGAAATATACAAAAATATTAGATACTTATAAATACTAGAGAGAGGCAACGTAAGAAAGAGGGTTAAGGAGTATAGAAGGTTAGCCAGAAGTTCAGCGGGATGATGAGTTTATAAAGCAGGAAGGTAAGAAAGGAGACAAACGTCTTCTGGTGAGGCTCTGAAACTGCCGAGTGACTTTCAGTGTGGCTGGGAAGAGAGAACCTGGAGAAGTGGGAACAGAAAGGAGTGCGTCACAAAGGGATGTATGGTCTTGGTAGCCTTTTAAGGAAATGGCTCCCATCTAAGGGTCTAACGGGGAACTTGTGGCCTGACTTAAAATCATTCTGCCACTGATGAGAGTGATGAGGGAAGAGCAGGAAAAGGCAGGAGAACAGAAAACATTAAGAAGTAAGTGCAATAATTAGGTTGAGAGGTGGACCAGGGTGGAGATGGTGAAAATTCAGATTTGATATGTGTAGTATTTAGGGATTCCAAAAAACAAGATGTCCCTCTAAATTGGAGGTGGGAAAGAGGGAGAGAGAAATATGACTCCAAGGTTTTGGCCTGATCAACCACAGTTACTAATTACTAATTCATTTGTGCTGGGTTATTTCTTCATTTTAATCCTCACAACAATCCCAGGCCATACTTGCACCATCATCATTTATTTAGCAGAGGAAAATGAAGTTCACACAGTTCGATAACATGCTGAAGTTCTTACCATTTTCAGGTGCCAAGTCTGATCCCAGAACTGGCACTCAGGCTGGTTGGTGGGTGCTGAGGCAAGACCCAGGGCTGCACCCTCCATTCCCCTGCACATTCATGTTGCCCCCAGACAAACGGAGGGCATCTGGGCTTCCTCAATCTGACCCCACCCTCCAACAACACAGGCAGATAAACTGGGAGTGAAGTCCTCCACCTTCCCTGGGAATTAAGGGATGGAGTGGAAGGACCCCACTCTGAAGCCAGGGAAAGAAAGGGCTCTTGAGACCCCTCTAGTCAAGACTGGAAAGAGGATGCCACAGACACTGGTGAGAGCAAGCAAGGAGTCAGCATTTATTCAGTGACTGACTACAAGAAAGAAAGCTCTGGGGAGCTCTCTCTGGGCATGAGAGACTTGACAAGGTGCAGGGACTATGAAGCTATATAGGTTTTAGGAATGGGGTTTGAGAACAAGGGAATTAAACTATTCACTGAGAAAGCAACGATGTGTATTTGGCTAAAGTCCATCTATTTTTGCCAGTTGTGGGCACCAATCAGCAGCAGCTCAGTGATCGTGCAGGGCACGTGACCACAGCCAAGGTGAACATCTCATGGAGGCTTTGTGCCCACAGCTCCAGTTTGAACCGGTCTGGTCTCAAGGTCTGAAACTATTTTCTCCTGGATCTGCAACTCCCTTTTTTCCCATAGCTGCCAATTTGATAAGCTGCAGAAAGCTAGCTCAGAAATAGTAAAATCAAAACAAAGAAAACAAAAAAACAACTGAACTAAGGAAATTTAGGGCATCAGGTTTTTTAACCTCTTGTTTACCAGTCTTCAGGAATAGCAAAATTTTGTCCTTGTCCTGGGACCCTTCCTGTCTCAATGCCACTGAATTCTTTAGATCAATTTGCATTTCTCTCTCAAACTGAGCCATCCCATCGCCATACTCTTGACACTGTTGGCCACCCTAGACTTCACAGGCTGCTCTCCATTCTCCTTAAGCATCCCATTCTCACGCATCACCCTGGTTCTCCTCCTCCTGCACCTCCCCAGCTGCAGTGATCCCAAATCAACAGGTTTATCTTCATTTTCTTTGCAGCTCCAGGGCACCAGGCAGCTGTACCCTGGCCCCTCTGATAGTTCCTTCTCAAAGGGGCGTCTCCTTGCCCCTTCCCGAAGTGCTGGCATTCACAAAGTTCTTAGACGTGGGTCTCTGCTCCCTTTGCCAGGTCTGGGGGGTTCTGTCTGAAGTCACAGCCTCCAGCTAATGCAGACTCCTCAGTCTGTCTAGTCCTGCTCTCATTCCGGTTCTCTTTCTCTCCTACTATTAACGCCCAAGTGTCCAACTGCTATCTAGATAATTGACTTCTATGTCCCATAAACAGTTCAGACTCACGTCTTGTTGGGTTTGGGGGGTTCCTGGATTAGGAGTTCCTTGGTTTTTGATTATGGTGAGAAGACTTCACTGGCATGTCTTTGGCAGAAGCAAAAGCTAAGATTATTTAGTGACAGAGTAAAAGGACACCCAGGGAGAGATCTGGGCAGGCAGAATCCTTGCTAAGAACAACTGGTAGCTCTGGCCTTAAATGGGGGTGAGGAGGCTGCTCCCATCTAGGGCGCATTGCACAGGCGCCCCTGGAGTGTTGGTTTATCAGTCTGAGCAGCAGTTTCTAAGTCACTCTGTAATGTGGTGGGTTTACTCACCCACGCCAATAGCTGCTGCCAGTGAGCAGTCCCTGACTCAGGTGCCAGCCTGGTTAAATGGGCCAATCAGGAGGTATTGAGGAGGGTGGGGGACCCTAGAAGTGGATATAAGGTAGCACAGGAGAGATCCCCTGGATCAAAAGATGCTGATCTCCATTCTAGGCTCATTGCACTCTGTACCTCACCTCAGAAAAGAAGAAAAAGAAGGAAGAAGCTTTGGTGGCTGACCATTGTGCACAAAAGCTAAAAAGTTCTGCAGGTAACTGGGTGGTGAATCTGCCACCGGTCTAGTGTTTTTGTGTGTGTGTTTTGTTTTATTTTTTTTTTTTTTTTACAAGAGCTGGGGTACAGGCCAGTGGCACAGGAGGGTGGGTGGGTGAGAGGATTCACCAGAGACAGAGCGGGAAGCAGAACAAGCAGATGACCGAAATACACTGTTGAGAGGAGCAGCAGGCGCAACAGGAGAGGTCTGCCATGCCATGTAGGAAGCTCCCTGGCCAGCTGGGAATCGAACCAGTGCTGCAGAGGCTGTGGACAGCTTCACAGAGCTGCGCTCAACCAGCTGCACCACCGGGAGGCCCCCTGCCTCCAGTCTTGTTATTGTTATTGCTTGGAGAGAGCCCCAAAGGTGTCTGGCTGAGCTGTTGTGGGTGTGGGCCAGAGGCTCATGAAGAGCTGTTTATATTCAGCATTGCCTCCAGTGTTGGTGCTTTCCATTGTTCCATTGTTCAGTGCTGTTCATCCTGACCTTTAGATTGTTAGTGCCAGCTGCTGCAGTGTAGTCTCAGCAGCCTGGCCTGTGAGCACCGCTGGTTGCCGTGTGCTCCAGGGCCTCGTTGGTGTGAAGGCACCATCTTGGTTGAGTGGCTTTTTGCTTGGGAATTCTAGACACTGTGGACACTATCTAGGGTGAGATAGCCTGCCACTTTGGCCTGAGTAACTCTTTGTTTTCCCTCTTTGTTAAATAAATCCCATTGTTGTTGTTCCCTGAGCCTGAGTGGTCTTGCAATTGTGCATGTGGGGTAAGAATTTAGTGACCTGTCTTCTGTTGGGCACCGTCCTTGGTGGCTATCGGACACCTATAGCCCTGCTTCAATTCTCCCTTCTACTGTGCTGTGCTCCCAAGGTGTAGTTTTATCAGCTGGTTGGGACTGGGGAGACCATTAGGCCCGAGTTGTGATGGTGTCAACCGTTTCTGCCCTTCCCTTAGGAGGGTGAGAGCTTTTAGGGTATTTTCCAGATATTGCTTGTTGGTTTAAAAGAATTGCCTTATTGTCAAGAAACTGGCCAGTTTTGAGGAATTGCCCCACTCTGGGTGCTTCTTGCTTTCCTCAGGCTTTATGGCCTGGCTGTGCATTGGGGTGGGTAGACTGCCTTTCTCCCCTCTGGGCATTTTTTTGGTTCTCCCTGGGCTAAATCAGCTCTGGCAAGTTTTTCCTGGGGTCCTGGGTATAGTTGGCTGTTTAATTTCTTTAGGCATCACCATCCTTGCCCTAAGTGTCTAACAGTCTCAAACTGAAATATCTTTCCCCTAAAACATTCTTCTGTGGAATCCCCATCTTGGTGAAGGTTTCATTCAGCCCTTCAATCTCAATCTTTTCCTCATGTTTACTCAGTAGCTGGGTTGTATAGATTTCCATTCTCTCTCCCTTCCTCTCTCTCTTACTGCAGCCACACCACCCCCCAACCCCAGTGGTAGGCTCTCCAGATCCCTGAAATGCTTCCATAAGAGGCTTGTTTGTGCACTAAAGATACCACCTCCCTGTGGTAACAAGGCGTGCTTCTCAAGTGTAAATCTGTCTTGCTCCTCTTCTGCCTAAAGCATTCAAAGGTCCCCCGTGACATTGTTTAGTGGGCCCTTCCTTCCAGACCTGGCCCTGCCACTTTTCTGGCCTCCCATCACTGTTACTTATTTATGTGGCCCTCAGGTTGAGGTACTTCCCAGAATTCTTGGAAAGGGGCACAGACCATGATTCCCCTTGCTCCAAGGCTTTGCAAGCAGCCCCCAGTTACCTCTCTTCCAGCTTTCAGCACTCAACATTGAATCATGTCTCCAACGTTGCCCCCTTTCTCCTGTCCTCCAGCATGCCCACATTACTTCAATCAGTGCTTGTAGCACTCTTCATAATTTCTTTACCAATTTGCTCTTCTTCATGGGCAAATTTGAGTCTTTTGAGTCTTCATGGGCAAAGACTATCTTCTCTTTGCCTCCATCACCCCTGTACTAGAATCCAGCAAGTATTATTTGCATGGAGTGGGTTACGCTGATGCCTTCTCCCTCTTTGAACTCTGAGAGGTGCTCTTCACCCTTTCTCAGCCGATGCTCCCCCTCATATGGAAAGCAAAGCCTTATTAGCATAGAATACATCAAAATGATATGAGCCACATGGCATCTAGCATGAGGACATTATAGGGACACTGTAGGGACTCTACTTTGAAGGATATGGGGAATCTGGGGCAGTGTCTGGTGGCAGGTGAAACCAACAGGATGAAGGGAAGCTCCAGTGGTAAATGGATTAGGAAAAGGAGGGGGCAGGGACCAAGGAAAAGTGAAACTTCCTAGGGCCTCCCAGTCAAAAACTCCACATTGTGCCTGAGCTGTGGGCCCTTGACCTGCTCTGAGCAAGGCCAGGGCCCTCCTACCATGCCTGTGCCCATGACCCTCGGCAGCCTGTGGGGGCCAGTGGGGCAGGCACACCCTGCAGGGGTGGTGCAGCTTCGGGAGGCAGAGCCATGGCCCTGATGACTCCAGTGTATAAGTTGCCAGGGGTATGTGCTGGAATGAGCAACATCTTTTCTATAATGTTTCTTACTCTTTTTAAATTTTTTTAATTTTATATATTTTTTACATCTATTTTCATTTTTGTACAATGTATGCATTATCATCTTGGTTATAGTCCCCGTACAATTCCTACCACCCTTGTTTTGATCCTACTCCCTTCTACTCCCTGTAGCGTGTCTCTGGTTTAGAGTTGCCTGTTGATTTTGATTTTTACTTTATTGTAATTAGTCTTTTTCCTGATACCTTATTTGGGTCTTCTAAATTCCTGCTATGAGTGAGACCATCCGGAATTTTTCTTTTTCTTTCTGGCTTATTTCAATGAGCATGATTCCTTCCAGCTTCATCCATGTTGCTGCAAATGGCATAATGTTTCTTACTCTTTACCTTGATTTTCACTCACCAGTTAGAGAATGATCTGGTATCAGAAGATGTGAGTCATGGTGCCATTGGCTGACTGCTGGGTCACTTGGTCTTTTAACCTCAGTTTAAAGAGAACCTTAGTTTCCTCTCTGCAAAATGGAGGTTTTAAAAATACTGAATGCACAAGGATGTACTGAGTTTAAATGAACTAATGTTGTTCTCATCTGAGGGGGCTATGGAGACCAGGATTTCTTCCCCTTGGCTAAGCAAAAGCTGTCAGTGCCTTGAACAGTACCCCAGAGATTCTGATCCTATTTTCTCAGGAACAAAATCTTTGAGTTGTTCTTGACTCTCTCTCTTATACACTACAATCAAGACTTCATCACATTCAGATGGCTTTCATTTTAAAAATTTATTCATTTTGAATTAGCATTATATTTATTGAAACTTGAAAAGGTAGTGTTGATGGTTTCCATGTACCTCTCCCCAAATACCAACATCTTAGGTAAACATGGAATAGATATTAGAACCAGGAATTTAATATCAGTGCACTGCCATTAACTAAAGACCGTTTTTATTTTCACCAGTTTTCCATACTGTCCTTTTTGATTTTTTCTTGTTCCAGGACCCTATCCAGAATCCCACCATTGCTTTTCTACCCCATGCTACTATCATCTCTAGCCTGTGAGATATCCTCCTAGCCATTCTCTTTTCTACTTTTGTTTTTCCTCTCTTCATCCCATGATATTTAAGCTTTGTTGTTTTTTAGCTATTTGTTAGTTTTGTGATGATATAATTTTGGTCTTCAGTTTTTTCCCTTAGGCCTGCAGTTTTCCTTTCATCTCATACTGTTGTGTCGAGCCCTTGTTTATGAACTAACATTATGTACTTCTTAAGATATGTAAAGTAAGAAGTTCTAGTTGGGACTTTCTTTTTGTTCCTTGAGCTATACTTTCTTCTTGCTTCAGGTCCTTGTATTTTACATTGTTGTTTCCCCTTTTCCTTTGGGGAAGGAGAGAGGAACCACAGTGTTTTTGCATGGGCTCCATTGTGTTCTTGCACAAATAACCCCCTTCTAAGCCCCTTTCTGCCTTGGCATGGTGTGGATGACTTTTTGATTTCCAACCTACTGTAACTGACATCAGTTGGATTTCCTTGATGAGCTCAATGTTTGAAGGTTGAAGGCTGGGTTGTGTGTGTGTGTGTGTGTGTGTGTGTGTGTGTGTGTGTGTGTATACACGGCTTACCTATAGCCTGGATTTAAAAGAAAAACCAACAGCAATAGTAATTGAAGCTGGGAAAATCCTGTTGGGTAGTTTGTAAGTCTTATCCGATAGGAAACACTTACCAGTCTCTGGTCACCTCTAGTTTCTCTGTATTTGGTAGGGTAAGAAGGGGTCTGGTAGGCAGAGGGCACGGCTAGATGAAGATGGGAAGGATAAGAGGTGAACTGAGTGGGCATATTCTTGTTAAAATACATAGGATCTGTGCTCACATAGGAGTTTTGAGGACTGTCTTGTATTATTTCTCTACTGTATCCCTTCACCTAGAAAAGAATGATTCTGTCCCCGTGGGGAAAGGGAGAATTTAAATCTATCTACCAAATCAACAATTTTCACTTTGCACTTTTCACACTTTTCTCCCCTGTAGGCATTTCCAATCTCTCACTTAGAAGGTAAATGGAAAAGTTGAAGACAATCACTTGTGTTGATTCTGTCCATGTTGGAGCTAACTCCAAGTATATTTGCCAAGATACAGTCTTTATTCTGAGTGACAAAGTGCCCAGGTAAATATGTGATACCCCAAAGAGAAAGAAAATGAGTAACTGTGTCAACTAGAAGTCTTTATTTAACACATTATATAAGAATATTGGGGTCTCATTTTATTTGAAGCCTCTCAGCAATTAAACTCAATTTCCCTCAGTTGATTAAAGCAACCTGCTGAGTATTCCCCCGCTTGTCTGCTGCTGTCCTGGACCAACTGCACAGCTGAGCCCCTTTTCTCAAATGTGGCAATCATTACCCCCACTTTCCAAACATGAGAAGTGTTCTGCACACTTTAGGTCTTAGAACTCAAGACACCAGCAGTAAACTCAACTGAAAAAAGAAAAAAAAAAACAAAAAACAGGCAGGAAGCAACCAGACCTAATGTTTTAGCTGAGAAAGTAGCCAAAGTAGGCAGATATGACTGGCATGTGAAGTGATAGAATTTAGTTGCAAACTGAACAGTGGAGTGAGAGGCAAGGAGAAATTAGAATCAGATGCCTGTAAGGGATCTTGCTTAGGTGGAAGGTGCGTTGTTGCCCGAAAGTTAAGTGCTCACCATGATTGCCAATGCAACACTGAGTTGTAATCGTCTTATAAACCAAGCAGTGTGTAAAATTAACCAGAGATGGTAGACTCCAGTGCCTTTATTTAGAAACGCAGCTTACCTATAGCCTGGATTTAAAAGAAAAACCAACAGCTATAGTAACTGAAGCTGGGAAAATCCTGTTGGGTAGTTTGTAAGTCTTATCCTATAGGAAACACATACCAGACTCTGGTCACCTCTAGCTTCTCTGTTTGGAGAGACTAATGATGCAAGAGAAAGCAGCATGATCTGTTCAGGTCGCAGGAGATCAGCCATGGCCTTGAAATGTGTGAAAGAGACCCCTGGCTCTGGAATTCTGAACACTACTCATGACATAAGAGGTGCCTTAGTAGGTTAAATCCATAGCTCTGCCCCCAAATGTTTCTCCTCTTGCCTCTCTACGTACTGTGACAAAATAACCTGAATATTCCCCTAAGCCTGTTTTAATCACAAACTCCTTTCCTCATGGCCTTTAATAACGCCATATTTACTCAACGTGGAGCCCAGATTCACCGTCCTCATGCATGGTCCTTCCCAGGCCTCCAGGCCAACTTTCCAACTTTACTTACCATTTGCCTTGAGAACCCCTGGCTCCAGCAAAGCAGTGTTCTGGCTGCCACTGAACTGGTCTGTGGCACACCATGTCTTTGACACCTCATGACTCTTCTCCATCTATTTGAGTCTATCTGTTGCTCAAAGTGACTCAACTCTGATCACTTCTGACAAGACATCCACAGCACCTGCTATGTCACCATGGAGTAAGTTGTCCTATTCTGCACTCATCTGGTGTCCTGCTCTGTCACTCAAGTCGTGTGTTACTATCTGAAGTGCCTCCAGTAGCTGCTTTCTAGAGTCTCAACCACATTGTAAATTCCCACAGTCACACTTGATTTTCACATGCTTACACCGCCCCCCCCCAACACCTAGTAGAAGGCTTGGTAAACAGTAAGGGTCATTATTTTTTATGAATTTTAGTGTTGATTTTGCTTCTGGGAATGGTTTCAATTAATGGGGATGGGAAAAACATAATTTTTCTTTGTAATCTATACATCTGAAAATCCCAAGTAACTTATCATGAAATTGCCAGCTATAAATTCCAATGTCATATAGGAAGCTGAGACATGCCAGCAAATTCTGAGATAATTGTGCTTTGACAAATGGCCCCAAGATACTGCATTTGTTTTATAGTGTTGTTTATTCATGTTCATTTCCCAGAGTCAGTTTAAATTTAAAAAGTAACACATAACCTCACAGGAAACTTTATCCTTTAAAGGAAACATTTGCCTTATTCAAGATTCTTAGAACACTCCCTGGGGAGTCATGGCTAAGTATTAACCTCAGAACATTTGGGAAATATTCATTTGTGGATGTTGTTTCATTACCCTCTGATAGCCATGATAACCCGCATATACCCAGTTTAATTCAATCTAAATATACCTGACCCTTTCAACAAAGTTTTCCTTCTTTTCCTTTTAATAAGAATTTGTAGTACATGTACTTCTCACCCAGTTAACATTAAGATTTCACATAAGACAGTACAGTGATGAGAATCATAAAATTAACTATGATTGATAAGACTGTTAGCTACATTCCAAACTTGATTAGGATTTCAGCAGTGTTTTGACTAAATCCTTTTTCTCTTCCAATACCCCATTCAGAATCCCACATGACACTTAATAATCATGTCTCCTTAGTGTCCTTGGATCTTTGATAGTTTCCCAGGCTTTCCTTGTTTTTTTTTTTTTTAAATATTTATTTATTTATATAAGAACTGGGGTACAGGCCAGATGTGCCGGAGGGTGAGAGGATTCACCAGAGACAGAGTGGGGAGCAGAACAGGCAGACTGACTGAAATACACTGCTGAGGGGAGCAACAGGCGAGTCAGGAGAGGTCTGCCGTGCCATGTGGGTTCTCCCTGGCCAGCCTGGATTGAACCCGCGTCGCAGAGGCTGTGGACAGCTTCACAGTGCGGTGCTCAACTGCCTACGCCACCAGGGAGGCCCTGTGGTTTTTCGTTTTGTTTTGTTTTTTAATGATTTTGACATTTATGAAAAGCACTGGTAGGGTGTTTCATAGAATGTGGTTTTGCCTGTGTTTTCTCATAGTTTTATGAGCTTTGGGAAAGAACATGAAGATGTGAAATACCTTTCTTATAGCATCACATCAGTAGATACTGGGCAGCACCTGACCCTACTGGTGACGTGAATCTTGATCATTTGTTCAGACGCTGAATGCCACGTCTCTCTACTGAAGTTTCAATTTTCCCTTTCCATGCTCTTGTCTCTAGAAGCACGTTACTAAGTCCAGCTTACACTCCAGAAGGAGAGAATTAAATTCCACCTCCTGGAGGGGGAATATATTTATATAAGTTATTTAGAATTACTTATAAGGGAGTATCTGTCTCTTCCTTCCTCTCTCTCTCTCTCTCTCTCTCTCTCTCTCTCTCTCACTCTCTCTCTCTCTCTCCAAGAAGGCAATTTATTTTCACAGAAAATTATTTCAGGAGTCCTGTTCATAGATGGTGACAAGAGTAACCCCCCTTCCTGAGGGTCCTATCAGGGCATGGGGGTGACATCCTCAATCTGCCCTATTTTCATTCCTGAGCAGGCAAGGGCTCTGAGGGCTAATGGTGCTGCAGGTTCAGGAGTCTTGGTCCAGTTTCCTCCTGTGCCTGGAGTTCGACGTGGAAGGCAGTGATGCCGAGTTCCTGGCACCTCTGGGCCACATCCTGGGTGGCCAACGTGGCAGCATATAGTGAGGATTCATGTCGGTCAGCCTTCACCTTCACCCCACCAGTTACACGGCAGATGGTTTCCTTGCCAGAAAGATCAGTGAATGGTCAAAAATGTCACTGAAGGATGCAAAAACATGGCATACACTAAATACATTTTCTCCGTCAGGTGCCTGAGGTCCAAGGCTAATGACCTGTTCTTTCTTTTCCTTCTCCTTGCAAGGTGCCATTTCTGTGTGGCTTCTCCAGACTGCCACCAGGGAGAGTTAAATCAGTTATTTACATCAGCACGGACTCATGTATATTTATTTTATACTTTTGTTATATTCCAAAGTATGCTATTTATGTCACTGCTTAAATTTTTCTAGCTTTGGCCATAGAGAGCTCTTTGAGATTGCGTTCTGTGTTCCGTTTACTCGTATTCCTCCAAGGCCCCCATTCTTTTGCTTTGGAAGCATTTCCTTAGCGTCCAGTACTGTAAACTGCTCCGGGCTCATCTTATACTTTCCTTGCCTCAGGCCTACTATCAACCATGTCTCCAAAGAACGCTGGTTCCTTTTATTGGAGAATGGTATTTAGAAATCAAGAACTAGGTGAAGGTGTGTTCTATTGTGGGAGACCCCACTGTTTCCAGGCATGTTCAATGCACAGCTTCGAGAACTGTATGTAGGTATACATATATGCACACATAGTCACAACTGTCAGTATTTAACTAGCTACCCCACCTAGCTACTTACCCCTTAAACTGAACATGAGTTCAAACAAATGTTTTCAACTTAAATCCCACACCACAAAGCTTTATTCTAGCTTGTTTCTTTTGTAACCTCTTTCTTTGATGGTAAGAAAGTCGCACCCACTATCTGCCATTTTTTTATTCATTTGTTCAACTCCAGTGTAGATGTAAAATCCTTTCATGATTGCTAACCCTGACCCTGTGAGAAACAAATTTACATACTAGAATACAGCATTTATGAACAGTTCTCTAGACTTACAGTTTTCAGTCAAAATACTAGTTTTTTCTGGTTATTTATATCATCTCTTTTTACTCTTGCCCCTTCAGTGAAATTACATTATACATTTGTAGTACTGTTAGATTAATTTGTCACATCCTGCTTTCCATATTGGGTCTTTAACATCTGGGTTGATAATATTTAAATTTGCATGTAACATTCATGCTGTATGAGATTGTCAAATGTGCCATCATATATCCATTAACAAGTGCCATACATAACAGCACATCACCCTAAATGCTCCTCTGTGGGTCCCCTTTGTGGGTAATTGCTCCCCTTCCCCGCAGTCCCTAGCAATCATTGACTTTTTTCAGGTCCATTTTCCTGTGTGATAAACAACCCCAAGCCCAGAGAAATCTATATCCAGGTTCTGTTTAAAGAAATTGACACAAGGGCCCTCCCTGGTGGCACAAGGGGTTAAACACCGCGCAGCCTCTGTAACACGAGTTCGATGCCCAGACAGCCAGGGAGCTACCCACATGGTGCAGCAGACCTCTCTTTTCTCTCTCCTGCTGCTCCCCTCAGCAGTGTATTTCAGTCATTCTGCCTGTTCTGTTCCCCACTCTGTCTCTGGTGAATGCTCTCACCACCTGCACTCTGGCCTGTACCCCAGTTCTTGATGCATAAATAGATTAAAAAAAAATGAATTGATAAAAGACATCTGTGCAGTCTCTATATAGAACCTTCCATTTTACTCACTTTCCTGACTGTCTCCTTTCCAGTCTAGAGACACAGTTGACCAGCTTGGATCCCACTATTCTCACAGCCTCCACCTTGGGAAACATGTCTTTCGGTGGCACAGGTTGTACTTGTCCTGGGTACATCTTTATTCTTTATGAAGAATTTGTTTCCAGATTTTTTGAGCTACTTAACCCATTTCACAAATATTACAGTATTGAGAAAATGGAGTTGGAGTGGAGGCAACTTAGTGTATTTCTTTGGCAAGAGCTACTATACCTTGTCAGCCCCATCTTCTGAGTGTTAGAGGAACTACACCCTTGACTTCAGACCTATAGAGTGGAATCCAGTGGAACAATTCAAAGAAGAGAAGTTGACATGCATTTTCTGCAGAAATCATGCAAGTTCAAGGGATCTACGTTGAAAGAATTGGGGGCAGTGGAGGGCAGGGGCTAGGTGTAATTCACTTCTCATTGATGGTAGGGCAAGGCTATGGGAGAGAGGCCACGTGGAACCATTTAGAGTTCTCAGAGAACTGCCTGGAAGACAAAGGGCGCCCCATTGGTGAGTCAGTGATGCAGAGGCCTGCCACACAGTTGGGGCCACAGAGCAGCCGTCTGGAGAGTGGACCAGAAGCAGCAGCTGGAGGGGCACCCTTCTAAGAGCCCCTGTAAATGCCCACAGGTCTTAAAGGGTGAAAATCGGTTGGGCCTGTAAACTGTGTATCTAATTCATGAGAGTAGAGGCTCCCTGTCCAACCTACCATCCTGTGCCCCAGCTTGCAAGGAGCCAAGTATGGAAGTCAGCCCACTCCATCTCTATAGAGAGGCTTGTGAGAGCAAAGTCTGGGGGAGAAGGTGTCAGGCAGGGTACTGGCCACTCTGGTCCAGAGAGTGAAGTGTGGTTTAATCTGTTGGGCTGGACCCTTTACATTATCTAAATCAAGATTGTGTCTGTGACTTAAAAGTATCATAGGACCATTTCCTAGCAATGAGCAGAGAAGCTTGGCATTTTCACATAGTCTTTGTCCATTGACAGGAGAAAGCTTCCCCTTCCTGAGATGCCAAAGAGCAGTCAGTAAGTGACAGAAAGTTTCATTTTGATTACGTCCCATTGTGGTTCTTGTTCAGCACACTGGTTATATGCATTTCTTATTAAGTTCTTCTGGTTTTTATATCTGTCTAGTATTCTGAACCTGATCCTTACATTTTGTTTATCCTGCAACAGTATCCAACACTTCACTGAGGAGTTAACTCTTGCTGGGGACAAGCACAGTGGTGAATGCACTGGGGCGGGGTGGGGATCCTGCACAAATCACTTCACCAGTTTTATGTGCACCAAGTATATCAATTGCTTTTTCTTTTTTTCTTTTTTTCTTTTTTTGTGAGTGGATGGTGCAGAGCCCAGGAGGAGAGTCTAGAAGTTTCACTTTTTTTTTTTTTTAGTATGAAATTTTTTAAATTTATTTTGAGATATCACTTTTTTTTTTCTTTGAGATATGTACTTTTTTTTACATAATAAATTTTATTTTTATATTCCCCATTCAAGTGCTTTTTCTTTGGCTCCATGTTGTTTATCATTTTTAGAGGGAGGTGTCAACCCACTGAATTCCCACAAATTTTCCTCACTGCAGGAGTTAAACAAAGTAGAGCTGTTTTCAGAAGAGTGCTATCTTTTATTTCACTGACATCTACTGGATACTCAGTGTAGTACATTCTTTGTGGTTTCCAAACTGCATCTTAACGTTGTCTTATGTTCTTTATTAAGAGCACATGTCTCAAACTTGGGAGATGTAAAAAAAATTAAATGCACATCTTTAATTATTAAGAACTTGGCAAGTGTAAAATGGGTCATATATACCAACTAACAAATCATCATAAAATTTAACTTTTAGATCATTATAAATTGTACAATTTAGGGGTATTAAGTACATTAACAATGCTATGAAACCATAATCACTACCTAGTTCCAGAGCATTTCTACCATAAAGAAACTTTGTACCCAGTAAGCAGGCACTCTTCATTCCCTCATTTCAATAAAATTGATAAACATAATAGTTTCTTCAAACTATTTTATCTTCTATTAGGGGAAACAACTATATTGCCACATATGTGAAGACTGGTTAAAATCTATGATTTTATTCCACCTAAATTTTTTTTAAAAGATTTATTTATTTATACAAGAACCAGGGTACAGGCCAGATGTTGGGGGGTGAGAGGATTCATCAGAGAAAGAGTAGGAAGAAGAACAGGTAGATCCACTGAAATACACTTATGAGGGGAGCAGTGGGCGCGACAGGAGAGGTCTGCCGTGCCATGTGGGACCCTCGCTGGCAGACCAGGGTCGAACTGGTGCTGCAGAGGCTGTGGACAGTGTCACAGCATAGCACTCAACCGCCTGCACCACCATGGGAGGGCCCCACCTGAATTTTTTTTAAAGATTTATTTCTACATACAAGAACTGGGCTACAGGCCAGATATTGGGGGGTGAGAGGATTCACCAGAGACAGAATGGGGAGCAGAACAGGCAGATTGACTGAAATACACTGCTGAGGGGGAGCAGTGGGCGAGACAGGAGAGGTCTGCTGCGCCATGTGGGTCACCTCCCTGGCCAGTGATCAAACTCGTGCTGCGTGGCTGAGGGTCTTCTTAGTGCTGTGTCTTAATCCCTTGCACCACCAGGGAGGCCCCTATTCCACCTAAATTTTTGTCCAACTGCCAAGAATGTGTAATTTTTAAGAAAATATAATCAACACATCTTGGTCACAGGGATTTTAATGACAGTAAATTGTCTTGGAAATGGATTATAGGAACAGAGTTGTCAATCAGAATAAATGTCTATGTCCAAGCAATGTTGAAAATTCAGGAACAAAGGACAAAAAGGAGAAATACCATCATGATGAGAGTGAAGCCAAATAATGTCATCTATAATGACTAGGAAAAGAACTAAAGTGATTTTAAGAAAAAAGTTGCATATATAATTCAAAACAAAACTAAAAGAAAAAAAAAAGCTACAGGCAAGCTTTCAGTCGCCAGCTCACCTGAGCAGTTTCTCAAGCTGTGGGTGGTGACTGTGTGACACAGGATTGGGTTTATATACCTTGAGCAACAATGAACACAAAAGCAAAGAACAGTTTCTATATTTAGTTGATAGAAGGAAAATACAGCTAATGCGTTTCTAACTCGAAACCAACTAAAACACTAGCAAAAGAATTTACACATACATATGAACCAAAAGGCAGGTGTCAGAAACAAAACTTTGGAAGATGGAAAGCACGTGGACATAGTGGCGAAGAATTTTAGTAGAAAGTTAAATCAAGACCAGCAATGGGGAAAGCTAAGAAATGGGGAGATGTGCAGCAAATGCAGACTCTTCCAAAGATGCAGGCACTACCACCACGAGGAAACTTTAGTTGTGGAGAAAGCAGAACTGAATAAAGGATGGGGTAAAAGGTGTTAAGAACACAAATGGATCTGTAGGTCACTGCCCCCAATCCAAACTGAAGTTCTCACTTCAGAGAAGTTGAGATGCTTCTCTGGAGAACAATAAAAGAGAGGTTTGAGACTGGGGAACACCACACACAAGTACAACTAGAACCAGAAATTAAGTGACCATATACATCCAACATACACTTCTTCCCATTCATCTTCAAGGTGCTATGTCAGAAATCTGCCTGGAAGCAGAACAAGACCAAGGTTTTTCTCCTGGATAACAAATGAACCAAGGGAGTAAAACTTATGCACGAATAATGGAAGGTTATTGAGCATTTGAGGAGAGGTTTTAATGTGGACAATTAAACCCTAACAAACAGATTAGAGCAAATTGGAATAAATAGTGGATTCTGCAATAACATAAAACTTTTGAGAGATAATATTCCACTCAGGAGACAAAACCAGAATGTTATTAAAAAGGAATTTAGAAAACCAAAAACAGTTATTGGAAATTTAAAAAAATATATGATGTTAAGCAAAGGGTGGGGGATGGGGGAAATCTACAGGATTAGAAGATGAAGCCTCTCCAAAAGTATGGAAAATACCAAAGATGGAAAAATAGGAGAGAGGGAGCACGTCAAATTAAGAAATACACAGAACACATACACTAGAAAATTCAACATAAAAGGCAAAAGGAAACCACTAGAATGGTGCTATACACCAAGAAGAAAGCAACTGGTCAAGTTGGAGAAGTGGTAGGGCTCCAAACTGGAAATAACCTTCCCCTCAAAGTAAACCCATAGGCAGAGTCAGAGAAACCAAATGGTTATCATAAAAACCCAGCAAGATTGTTAGTGAATGACCATGCCCATTCTGAAGATACATGTTCCTAACTAAAATGACTTAGTTTCATTACTTTGTTTCAGTTTCCTAAAACTGAAGTGGAGGAATAAAAAATTTAATTCTACCTACTCATACATAGCATTGAACTTTAGGGGGACTGGGTCCCTGGCCAAGGGATAATTAAACTTTTTGTCATTCACCCTTTTACTTGTGTACCACAAATTAATGGTACTTGTTCAAAAGTGGGTATAATTCCTGATTAGAAAAGGATGGAATGAAAAATGAGCATGCAGTTTTATGAAACTTGTAAATATGTAACATGTACATATGAATATTCATTGACTAACACGTCAACTGTCGACTATAAATGTGTTTAATGGGCCATGATGGAAAATATTTATGTGGATTGCTAAAAAGCTTAAAGTGCTAAACTAAATACCTCTCTAACTATAAGCTCTCTCCTTCAATTCCAGCTGTAACCTGGGCACTGCCAGATCTAAGATGTTCATGAACCAGTGAGTAAACATATTATGGAATCAGAAGGCTTCATCTTGGTGTTAGTATTCCAGGTGCGATATCTTCTTGTGTCTACTCTGGGCCTTCCTCTGTGTTTGGGAGAGCCTCTGGACAATTGTCCAATTCTCTGGACAACTGAGAATTTATGGTTTTGTATGAGCATATGACTAGGAAAAAAATAAAGCTGACAAAAGTTACATAACTTTTTAATTTTAAGGATTATTTTAAAACAAAAACATAATAAAATCATAGGTCTATTCCAAGATTTCTAAGTATCTCCTGTAACATTCTACTCAGAAGGTAGAAAACCGGAAGTTCTTCCCTAAGGAAGGGTCCAAAAGGAATGTAATATTGCATTACTGCCTTGTACGTAAACTGTGAAGGAAACTCAATTATTTCATTTTCTCTCCCCAAGATCATTTTTGCTCACTAACATCCTAGGAGCATTCTCGTTGAGATCTGCCACTATGATTTATGGATGAACCATCTTTTCTATTCTCTAGTTCACATTGTGAATGCAATGTTGTCTTACATCCATCCTGTGGGACAGATAAAAGGACAAGCCCTCACCATCAATCTACTGTAGAAATCATGCATATAATTATTTTCTGGCAAGATCATCCAACTTAACAATTTTTAAATAGCTAATATATAAGTGAGGTCACATGAGCATCATACCTGCAACATACCCTATCCACAAATGTTCAGCTTTATAGCAAGAGCATCGTGGGACAGTCAAGGGCAAACTCACATCTTTAAAAATCAACAAAGTAAAAACAACAGGGCATCAAGACAATGGCAGAGAACTCTGTTCTTGGTAGACAGGCAATAACTGTAAGAAATAGGCTTACAGATAGGCATAATTTGGAATCTAAGTATCATAATTTAGGGTAATTGGAGTCATAGCTATACATATAGTTTCTTATTCAAAGGTTAATCCAAATGATTGTTTTCTCCTTATTCATTTTACTCCAAGTTTGGTTAATGAAATCATATTTCATCCTTATGATCTAGAGAGTATTTTATAATTGCCAAGAGGTCTTGCTATGGAGTCATTAATTGATAAGTCAAAGTGAAAACTGGACACAGAAATTTGCAAAATATTTCCCCAAATTTTAGATAGGGAACTTAATAGCCAAATATTAAAATGGCTCTCTGAAAATGGTCCAGAGACTTAGTATACTAAGCATGTGACTTAGTACTTATTTCATATTAATGAGATCTAATGGCTCCTACAAATCTCTACTACTGTATGTTCTACAATGCCTTTTTGAAAAAAAAATTTTCAAGCCAGAACATAAAACCTGTATTTGTGCATCCATGTGTAATTTATCCTGCGTGATATTTTCATGGATCCAAGATACCAAAAGATGTCACTGATTAACAAATAATATATTTCCTTAAGTCTTCTGGATTATACTACTAAAAGTAACTTTTATTAAAATGTACAATGCATTTTCAAGTATAAATACTCGTCAATGGTTGGCTGGCCGGCCATTATATCATAAGCAAAATTATTCCTAAAACTGAATCATATGGAATGTTTTAACTTTTTAAACTCAAACCCTGTAATCTGACCCTGAAATTTGTAATCGTGCCCTTTCATGTACTTTACGTGGACACACTTGCTTTGCAATCTATAGTTTGTAAGAGAGCAGGTAACTCTAGCACAGAAGAGATTATATAATGTGGCACAGGCGAGGACTTTAGCGGCACGATTCCATTTTTATTTATCCATACTGTTGCTTTCAGTCCTGCATTGAGGCCTCCTTGTATATCGGTTTCCAGTGTGTCACCAACCATCACACAATCTATAGGCTGTACTCCAAGGAGATCACAGCAGTAATAAAATATGGAAGGTGCTGGCTTCTCCTCTTTCTGCTCTCCACCCACAACAATAGCGTCAAAATAGGACTGACAGGCACAAGCCTCAATTTTCTCTCTCTGGGTCTGTCTGTCTCCATTTGTTAATAAAAGTAGGCGGACTTCCTTTCGAAGTTCTGTGAGCATGGCTTTGACATCTTCTGCTAGTGTCATATGCTGCAAACGTGTATTTTTCCACAGGAAATAACATTCTTCAGCCAACTTTCGGTTGGTTGCACCGCCCTTTGTTTCTTGGATTGCTTCTTCCCAATGTGAAGTCCTTATATCAGTAATGCATGTACTGGAAGGATGGAAACATTCCTTGCTGAGTTTAACTTGAACTTTGTCGCAGATGATTTCAGCCTCTTCTTTGTAAAGGTATTTTGATTTCAAGAGCTTTATCACCTAAAGGAAAATAACTTCATTAATACACATTTGTCTGTAATAGTCTTGCCCTGAGAAGCTTTAATTTAGAAGCCCAGAGCAGAGATTCCACCTTCATTCCTGTCTGAAGGCAGCTCTATTACTACACTACTGGTGGTGGAAATTGGTCTTACTTTTAAAGATCACCAAAACCAAGCTCTCCCAGCCTCTATATACAACTCATTCATATTTTTTTTCCAATTTCTATTCTGAAAAGAGTCTTCACATACAGCTAAAAAAACCCTTCATTTGGCATTTTAGTCCTTTACTTTTTATTCTGGTCCTGAAGACATGAAAATAAAACCTCTACTTGCATTTTAGAGTAAAACATTTTAAATTTCAAACAATCATTATTTAAATTATTCCCAGAGGTAACTCAGTTCATCTAACCTTTTGTCATCTGAATCCATTTTATGTTTTAAAGTCCTGAATCGACCACCATGTGAAATAGGACCCAATTCTGTACTTGTAAAGTGCCCAGTCACCCTCTTTGTTCTGCTGGTTATGCATTCCTCATCAGAAGTAAGCCCTCCCTCTCATCCCTGCCGTGACCCTTTTATCTCAGCTTTCATTACATTAGGTTCTTCTCCATTTGGCTCACCTTCTGACATTTACTAAGACTCTAAAGTGACAGATATTAATGTTCAATGATGAGTATGCATTATTTCTAATGCTCCTACAACTCTTCAAGGAAGTTCCTTTTTTATTTTTTTTAATATTTTATTTTATATAATTCTTACATCATTTTTCATCTTTGTACAATGTATGCATTTTCATTTTGGTTATATTCCCCATACAACTGCACCCCCCCCCCCCCTTATTTTGACTCTAGCTCTTCCTCTCCCCACCCCTCCCTACCTCCCCCCCACACCCCCACAGTGTGTCTCTGGTTTATAGTTGCTTGTTGATTTTGATTATTACTTTGCATTGATCAATTAGTCTTTTTCCTGGTCTCTTATTTAGGTTTTCTAAATTCCTGCTATGAGTGAGACCATTCGGTATTTTTCTTTTCCTTTCTGACTTATTTTCGCTGAGCATGATCCCTTCTAGCTCCATCCAATTCTTTTTTTAAATGAGAAAGCTCAGACCTGTAAAGCTGGGATCTGAATTCACACCTGCCTCCTTCCAAAGGCCGCACGCTTGCTTTTACTGTGCTGTACTGAGCACTGGACACTGGGGCTCTTGTCCTTATGGCACTATCTGGAGAGGGAAATAAACAGGTACGGAGACACTACAAATGCTGGGTTCCCAAGACAGTCATATAAATGAGTGTGGAAATCAAATGGAAGGAGCAAGTTATTCCACAGGTTACTTGGGAAGGTTTGGCAGAAGTAACATTTAAACCCATGGGCTTGGGCCTCCCCGGTGGCGCAGCGGTTGAGCGCTGGGTTGCGAAGCTGCCCGCGGCCTCTGCGGCGCCGGTTCGATCCCCGGCTGCTCCCCGGCCACCGGAGGAGGGTCCCACATGGCGCGCAGACCTCTCCTGCCGCCCGCTGTTCCCCTCAGCAGTGTACTTCAGTCCTTCTGCCTGCTCTGCTCCCCGCTCTGGCTCTGGTGAATTCTCTCACCCTCCCGCGCTTCTGACTGTACCCAGTGCTTGTATAAACAAAACAAACAAACAAATAAATAAAACATGCCTCTATTAAAAAAAAAAAAAAGAAAAAAAAAATAAACCCATGGGCTTATTACCAAGCACATGAGATGGGTTTGGGAAGAGGACCAAATCTTCCTGGACAGAAGCAACAGAAGGAACAAAGGCACAGAGTTCTGAATTTTGTGAACTGCCTGAGAAAGGCAAGAAGCTGAGTTCAGATGAAACAATGCATGCGAGGGAAGATGTTTAGAGATGAGGCCGAAGAGGTTGTTTGGAACCAGTTTGTAAAGGGTGTTGAACCCCAAGCTATAGCAAATGCGACCCAAATGTCCCAGGCACACACTACTCCTACATGTGCCAATGTGGCTTCACATTGCAGGTACTTGTGCTTCTCTGCCCGGGACCTTTATTTGGCCACAGGGTAGCTCCTGCCCCCAAGCTAGGGCCTATGTATTGCCCTGGAAGCAGCTTTAAACAAACAAGGGGCAAAAAATAGGGACGAATCTCACAGCTTTCTTAACCCCAGGGAGGGACTTATTTGGCACACTGTCTTTCAGCACATCTTGACTGTTCACACCAAGTTACCTGCCTGTTAAAGCAGTCTGTATTAGATTATTTTATTGTTTTACTTGTCTCCCCCTACAGTGCTGCCTGGCATCAATTCCTAAATAAACTATCTGCTCCTGAAGTCGCTGTTGTAGGGACATGGGAGAAAGTCAACCATGCCAAGGCAATTTTGGATGTTTGAGGATGAATGCAATACACATGACTGGGACTAAAAACTTGAGACATATTCTCCACTCAGCATGTAAGAATCACTTACACAGAAGGTAAAGGGAAAAATTTGTAGGCTATTTGTGCTAATCAGAAAATGTAATCATTAAGAGACATCTCATTAGACCTAGAAAAGTATACCAGCCCTAAGATTATGAGTTGAAGGCAAAACTCTGGAAAATTTTCCTGTATAAAGCTAAATTTCAATCACAAATCAAGCCTTTTCAATCACCATGATGATGTCACCATCTTTTTTGAAATGTCAACTGACTTACTTGTATGCTGATTGAAAATCACTCTAAAGTTTGGGCAACCCTATTGCTACACAAAGGGCACAAGCCAGTAAGACTCCACAGTGCTTGATCATAAATAGGAGTTGGCTCATAGTTAGCATAAAGTGACATCAGTAAGATCCAATTTCCTGTTACTGCAATTGGCAATTCATTAAGCACATTCTCTGGGCTTTGTAAAAGCAGAATTGGTTCACCTTAAAGGCAGATTCTTATAAAGGCATGGCATACTACTCTGGTTGCAAAACTTCTTTCCATTACATCCTCTGAATTAACCTCCTATTTTGTCACACAGCAACCACTTACATATTCATTTGTGATAACAGGAAGCATTTTAATAATATTAATATCTTTGGGGGTGAAAAGTTTATTAGTCATTCACATACTAACACAAATAACACCTAAGGTGAATTAGTATGCACTGTTAGTATAAATTCTCCTAACACAAGCACTGAGAGAAAGGGAGTTTTGAGTGAATTCGGAGTGGAGGAAAAATACATCCAACTTGGAAGGTATGATGACAATTTATGCAAGGATAAGGCAGGTTTAAAATGGATTTGAGTAGAATGGGCCTGCCAGGTACTAATAAGTATGAAGGGGTACCAAGATAGTGTGAGAAGGGAGATCAGTTTGTAGACAAAGATTTCCCTCACTATCAGAAACTAAAAAAGGTTTCTGTGAAACCTTTCATAAGTTGAAATGTATAAAAGGGAAGAAGCAATTACTGTAATTTATATGGAAACATTTTTGAGTACCCTCAGATTCCAGAAAAACCTATCAAATCATATAAAATGCCACATAAAACCTAAAATAATGCTAACATATAATAAAAGCAGGAATATGATATGATAAATACAGTCTACAAAGGAAAAGGAGCTTGGTTGGGGCCACATTCACTGCTCAGAGTGTGCTAAAAAACAACCTTGAACATTAATTTCAGCTTTTTGGCTATTGCCAAAAAAAAAAAAAAAAACAACTCTTTAGATTTCTTTAGCTAGCAAAAACAGGTACTAATATAGGTCTTTTGTAAAAGCAAAGCAGTGTAATACGTTTAAACTTTGAAAATGGTGGGATACCTGTAATATAAACTCAAACTTTATCTACTCAAAACTCCAAGGCTGTATGTAGCTCAATATACACAAAAAGGAAACTTTTCTACCCACTGCTCTCTGAACCCAGAATTAAGTTAATATCAGTACTTGTTTAACTGTGATTAGGAAGATTCTCTCAAGGTCAGAATGGGAATCAGAGAATATAACAATTTTTAAGATAAGAGGTAGCTGAATTCCAAATAAAACTTTAAAAATACTTGCTTAAAAACATGACTGGCGACATACAAACAACTCAAACTCCACTCCTGTTATTTTCAGTCTTTGCTCAAACATCATTTACTCAGTTCTACCCAATCTGACCAATCTATTGTATTTGAAACTGTAACTAGCTTCCCCCTCCACTTTTTATAATACTTATTAAAGCTGATGTAGTCAGTATGTGAATCCTTGCCCCGTCCAAGGCAACATTTTTTCCCATTTCATAAATCATTCAGAGAAATTTATGAAAGCTGGCATGTTACTTCTGAACAGACCAACCCCGGGTGGGATTATATTCATTCATGAGAAAGTGTTCCTTGCTAGTGAAAAGCTCACACTTCAATTCTGCTTATAGGGTATTTAAAAAGGACATGGTAACAGAACCAAGTCTGGAGACCTGGATTTTCATCTATCCTACTTTCAATCAGCATTTGCCATATGTCCAGCAAAGATGAGTAAGTCAGTTCCTTTTTAAGAAGCTCATAGTTGTGGGCATCCGAGTTGCAAAAGTTAATTGTAATTATCTTTTGACATGTACATTAAGAGACATCTGAACAAATTATGGTGCTGGTAAAGAAGGGTGTAAAGACCAGGGAGAAATTCAATCTGAATTTTGTTTTGGCAATTTCACTGAGGTGGGAACGTGGAGCATTAACTCCATGTGATAAACCTTGAGACAAGACCACAGCAGCAGTCTAGTGAGGTAAGTTCAGTTTAACTAGAGCAGGGGAGATCATTTTCTCCTTAAAGCCGAAGGGAGAAGAAAGAAAAGGGTGAATCAGAGGCTTGGAGATCATGGAAAAGTTCTAAAAAGGCACAC
This sequence comes from Talpa europaea, assembly GCF_964194135.1. NCBI lineage: Eukaryota > Metazoa > Chordata > Mammalia > Eulipotyphla > Talpidae > Talpa > Talpa europaea. The sequence goes on from NC_140078.1 coordinate 40,795,686, forward strand.
ATGTAGGTACAGAAAGGAGACGATGTTGCTGCGTGAAGCCTCGAGAAAGGAATGCCCCGTGTAGCTCGAACTTTTGCTGAGTGTCACCTCAAAAATCTACAACAGGGAGATCAGAGAGGAGTTCACACGGAGAAAATTCTCTGGAGTCAGCACTTGCAAGCAGCACTTGCAAGCAAGCACCACTTGCCAGGTATGTAGCTTCCTTAAAGAGCCATCGAAACCCATGCAGTGAGTGATGACCCTCCCTCGAGGTCAACTACTTAGAGCTGGACGCAAGCACTCATCTCGCTGTTCCAAACCTGTGGTCAAAAAGCCAGCTGTCTTGTGGCATGGCGTGGCTGTCTCTCTTTGTGGGGCTACTCTGCCATCGTGGCAGACTGAATGTGCTCCTTCCGGGTCTCGGAGGGCTGGACCCGACTTCGTGAACCAGCCTCCCAGAGCCTCAGTGCAGAAGGAAGGCGGCGTCTCCAAGCCGGTAACCCCTAACCCACCGCTCCTGGCTCCTTCCCATAAGGGGGACAGTATCAAAAGACACTAGGCCCGCGCCTCCGGGGCTCCCCGGAAAGATCGGCCCCAGGCGAGGCGTCGGCAGCGCCGGGAGCGGAAGGCGGGAAGGTGGGGGTGAGGGGCGGCCAGGGGACGGGAAAGCGAGCGGTGCGGGCCGCGGCGCCGGCGGAGCGTAGGGCTGCGGAAGCCAGGACGTTACCTCCAGCATGCCTTTCCTACTCGCCCCGGCCGTGTCGATGAGCGTGTTGTCCAAGTCAAAGAAAACGGCCCGCACCCGGCTCAGCCCCATAGTGCCGACCTCTGGCGGAAGGCAGCAGCTCCGCACGCCAGCTCGCCGCCTCCATCTGCGCAAGCGTGATGTCGCGCCTTGACGTCACCTGATCCTTCCGCGCCGTTCCGCGGAAGTCCCGCGAGATGTGTCGGTACTGGCGAGCCCGAGAAGCGGAGGTCGCGCGAGATCTGGAATGGAGGCCCTTAGGGTGTGGGATGCTTAGCTTGTAGATAGGGTGACTGGTTATCTGAGCCGTTAGAGGAACAATGATTATTAGTAGTGCGTTTTCCAAACGTGTACCCTCTTCCTGCTTATCTGTGTTATCATTTTGTCCTCCTTAATCGAGGAGGACGTTCCAACTGCCATGGGGAGTTTGCGCCCTATCGCGCTAGCGGGGAGCGGCTGAGGCCTCTGAAATGTCTCCGTTTTTTGCTTGTCCTAAAATAGGTGGGGAGTGTGACTGTATCTGGTGCCCAAAGTCCACGGATACGGGACAGGGTAGCAGGACACCAGAGAGGTATAAAGTTGTGATAGCTTGTGATAGTTACAAATGACCAGCCTCTTAGCTGGTAGGCATTAACAAATTTGTCTTTCCCCTATTTCCTGACAGGTTTGTAACAAGATTAACAGTTTGTCTTTTCCCCATTTGTTGCAATTTCCCCTTGTTTGATAGATTTATCTTTATGACCCAGTCTCCCAGATGAGTATTCCTGCATTTCAAGGAAGAGAAAGTTAAATATCAGCTATTGAAGAAAAACAGGCTGGCTTCCACTCATCTCTGTCAACCCCTTCCCGCCTCCACTTTGCAGACCCTAGCCCATCTCCACTTCTTTTTCCCTTTGTAAAACTTCCCCCACCCATGCTGCCAAAGAACGGGATGGTTGTCTTTCAGACATGAGTCTGCTGCCCTCCTCATTTGTCAACAAATTAAACCTCTTTCCATTGCCTCAAACTCTGTTTCCTTTTATTGGCTGAGGGAAACTGAAGTTAGTGTTTGGTATCACCTGTGCTTTAAAATTTTCTTTAATTGCTTATTGTGCTCGTGGTATTTTCCAATGTCGGAAAGCTGTTATAGAGCAGCCCCGATATTGAAAGGGTTCCTGGCTGTGGGTCCTCACCCACGCGCTTTAAAGGGACTTATGAATACTCTACTACAGACACACACAAAAGGTTAATAAAAGGTTTATTTACAAGAGAAAAGGAAATAAGGAAAATGTACAACTCAGGGAGAAAATAGGGAAATAAAGTCATTAATGCGGCCTTCCCGATCCGACGACCTGGAAACCCAAGGTCACTCTCAGAGCTGGCCAGACGCTGCAAGCTGGCGGAGAGCCAAAATGGGGGGACCCCCCCCAAAGCCCACGTGTCTGCCTTTTATATCCACCTGGCTGCTTAATCCCACCCTCAGGTCCCAGCTACCTTCCCTTTGGTGGTGATGGGATTTGGAGTTTCCAGTGTCTTTGGCTTTGGCTTGGGGTGGGGGTGGAGTCCACAAAGCCTGTATGGAATTTAGCTTTAGGACATCCTTTTCCCCCTAACAAAACTTCCACCTATTTCTTAATGTATTTACACTAGTGAGGAGATACTTATGTTAGAATTAGAGCCAGCACCAGCACCAGCACAGTTTTGAAAGCTGTAACCTGAATTTTCTTGAGTCCTTGTTTGATGACTGTGTTTGAAGGTTTAGGGCTCTGTAGTGTCTACCTGATATTTTGCCCACATTGACTTTTTCTAAAACCTTAAGTTTCTGAGTCCCTAGATATCTTCCGTAGGGACCAAAGGGAGGCTGCCACAGGGTGAGTCTAAGTGGCATGCTGATAAGGTTGAAATGAAAGAAATCAAAACAAGATCCTTGGATGATACTTTGCTTGATTATCGCCTGAAAGAAAAGGAAATCTCGTGTTCTGAAATGTGGGAGACAGCCTTTTAGCCTTATCACTCTATTCTAAGGCTTGCAAGGTCTGTTTCAGTGTGTAGGTAGAGAACCTGCATAGGTCCTTCTTCAAATTTCAAAGTCCTTTTTTGTTTCTCCCTCCTAAATTTATTGGCCCCCTTTTAAAGACTGTATAACTAACTGGAGTGCTATGGGCTCACCTTTGCAGGTAATGTTTGCGTGTCTCTTTCTGTTAGGGGGAAATGATGTCCTGAGTTAATCCCATACAGGCTTTGTGGACCCCACCCCCACTCCAGACTAAAGCCATCAAGACATTGGGAAAGACAAATCCCATCACCACCAAGGGAGGGTGGCTGGGACCTGAGGGTGGAGTTGGGTAGCCAGGTTGGATATAAAAACCAAACATGTGGGCCTTGGGCTCTCTCTGGCTCGCAATCGCTCGCTTCCTGGCTTCACCGCTCCTGGCTGACGGCCAACTCTGAGAGCGCCATTTTGGGATTCCTGATCGGCGGATCGGGTAGGACTCATTTAAAACTTTGTCTCCCATTTTTCTCCCAGAGCTGTACATTTCCTCATTTCCCCTTCCCTTGTAAATAAACCTTTTATTAACCTTTCACGTGTGCCTGCAGTAGAGCATTGATAAGTCCTTTTAAGCACGCACGCGGGTGAGGACCCACAGTCAGGCACCCCATTTTGTATCGGGGTTGCTCTACAACAGTTTGGCGCCCAGCGTGGTTTCCAAGTTACACCCGCGGTTGACCAGCCCAAAGTAACATTCCTTGCGTTGGTCACCATAAGCACACTAGTTCTGCAGGACTTGTGAAAAGTCTGCTTTTTCCCTGTGCGTACAGCCCTTGTGGGTGCGTTTTTGACTCAAATATGGCCTCAACCATGAGCCTATACAATTTCATCCCTAGCCTGAGTTCTTTCAGTTTCCTTCTGGCCTTGAATTTGAGTAGCCTTCTTCCATTAAATATCACTACCAGTTTCATTAATATAAATAATTTGATGAAGCCTGGTGTATGGCACGTGATTTTACTATTGTATACATACATGGGTGGTTTACAAGCCATCCCTTTACAGTCCGTGCTTCTGGGTGGTTTTTTGGTAATATGTGTAAGCGCAATTTGCTACATTATTGTTTCTGTGAGAGGTAGATGTTCTACTTCACATACTGAGAATGTGCAACAACACATTCAGGCTTTTAACTTGGCCATACAACAACAAAATCAGGCCTTTGATTTAACTATTAAGTGCATGAGGGATGAGAACCGTAACATCTTTGAGTCAGTTTATGAAAGCATACAAGATCAAGCCTTTAAAAGTATGCAGGACAGGATAGAGGCCGCCCTTCATAAATTGGATATGGCGGAGGCTCGGCTTATGGCACAGAGAAAGGATAGACCTTCCCCTTTCCATGAGGACTGCCAGCGAGCAGAGTTAGAAGAGGAGGAGCATCATATTTTAAATACTTTAAATACATCAGGACAAAATCCTCTTCCACGTGACAAGGCCCCTCCCGTGCAGACCCCTGAGGCTGCACAGCCTCCACTGCCCTCTGGGGAGGAAACTAAAATGGCGTCTCCTCCCCACACTAGATTGGGCACCCACTTTGGCAGGAAGGATCACCCTGAGGCAGGACAGTTTCCCCTTCGCCAGATGCCAATGGGTGGCTTAAATGAACATGGGAGACCTGCTGGGTACTTTTGGTCGCACCATCCGTTCAGTACTGCGGACCTCCTAAATTGGAGGAGCTCTGTTCCCTCGTACCGGCAGGCTCCTCAGAGGATGGCGAACTTGTTTGCCTCTATCCTGTTTGCCTCTATCTTCGTCTCCCACCGCCCTAACTGGGCAGATATACAGTCCCATGCTGCATACTTTATTAACGCTGGATGAGCAGGGGATGGTATTCAGGAAAGCCAGGGAGGAGGCTGACCGTCTCCACCAACAGGATAGGCAGTCCCCAGAGCCAGAGGTTGTTGTCCCAGAGAGAGATCCTGGATGGGACCCTAACAATGGAGGAACGGCGATGTTGGATCTGTATAAAAAATGTTTATTGGTAGGACTGAAGCAGGGGATCCCCAAACAAAAAAAACTTTAACAAAATATTGCAACTCGAGCAAGGAGCTAATGAGGATCCGTCAGAGTTCCTTGAGAGGATTATTCAAACTTACACTAACCACACAGATATAAACCCAGATGCCCCAGAAAATGCTCGTCTGATTGTTAGGGGGAAAAGGATGTCCCAAAGCAAATTCCATATAGGCTTTGTGGACTCCACCCCCACCCCAGGTCAAAGCCAAAGACACTGGGAACTCCAAATCCCATCACCACCAAAGGGAAGGTGGCTGGGACCTGAGGGTGGGGTTAAGCAGCCAGGTGGATACAAAAGGCAGACACGTGGGCTTTGGCGGTCTCTTCATTTTGGCTCTCCGCCAGCTCACAGCGGTCCGGCCAGCTTTGAGTGTGACTTTGGGTTTCCAGGTCGTCGGATCGGGTAGGACGCATTAAAGACTTTATTTCCCTATTTTCTCCCTGAGTTGTACATTTTCCTTATTTTTTTTTCTCTTGTAAATAAACCTTTTATTAACCCTTTTGCGTGTCTGTAGTAGAGTATTCATAAGTCCCTTTAAAGCGCGCAGGTGAGGACCCACAGCCAGGAACCCGTTTAATATCGGGGTTGCTCTATAACATGATCACTATGGCTTTCATTACCCTTAGTGCCCCAGACATAAAGAAAAAGTTAGCTAAGGTGGACAGCGTCACTGAGATGAGTCCGTCCCAGGTAGTGGACCTGGCATTCAGGGTTTATAATAATAGAGAGGACAGGAGACCGAAACCTGCGACTGTTTTCTTACAAAGAGAACACAGAACAGGGTTTCAGGGAAACAATAATGGACAGAGACGTGAACCCCTAGGAAGAGATCAGTGTGCTTTCTGTAGGGAAGAGGGACATTGGAAGTACAGTTGTCCCAGGTTACAGGGAAGCAGCAGACGCAATAATTATAGAAGGCAGGATAGAAGACAGAGAACCCCAAGATATGATGATTCACGTAGGGGTTACAGGAGGGAATATAGAAGGAGTACACAGAACCAGGAACCAAGGAGAGAGGAAAGAAGACAAATGTTAGCACAGAGTGGAGGCTCAGATGATGACAGGGAATACAGACAGAGAAGGAATCGAGAGCCCAGCACAGAGGACAGGAGACAAATGACAGCACAGGGTAGAGCCTCAGGTGAAGATAGGAGGGAATACAGACAGAGTAGAAGGAATCTAGAGCCAAGAGCAGAGGAGAGGAGACAAATGATAGTTCATGGAGAAAGTTCAGATGCAGAATAGGGGTGCCCGGGGTCTCCACTAGATCTAGAGAAGCCCATTAGAATAACCCTCTCAGAGCCCCGGGTAACACTCGCTGTGGGGGATCATCTCATTGATTTCTTGGTGGACACTGGAGCGACATACTCAGTTTTGAATTCAAAATTAACTAAAATGAGCAAAGAGACTGCAGCAGTCACTGGGATTACAGGAAGGCCACAACAAAAAGCCTTCCTGCAACCTTTGGAGTGCCGGCTAGGCACCACACAGCTCCAGCATAGCTTCCTATACATGGAAGAGTGTCCAATCCTTCTACTTGGTCACAGTCTTTTAAGTAAGCTCAATGCACGAATTATATTCTCATCAAAACATCAGAGGCTTCACCTACAGTTACCTCCAAAGCATGCTCTGCGGTTCCAGATGTTGCTTACTCAAGATGTTCCACCGAAAGGTGAAATTTTACCTCCAGAAATTGTTGAAAGAGTAAGTAAATTGGTATGGGCTGATGGAACCCCAGGATGTGCGAAAAATGCTGAGCCTGTAAAGATAGAAGTGATAGAGGGGAGCAGAACCCTGAGGAGGAAGCAATATCCCTTAAAGGAGGAGGCCTTGAGGGAAATTGAGCCAGTATTGAAAAGCTTCCTTCAATCTGGACTTAATCGGCCCTGCTGCTCACCGTATAACACTCCGATTCTGCCAGTGAAGAAACCCATACAGGCGAGTACCGTTTTGTCCAAGATTTAAGGGCCATTAATGACATTGTTCGGGATTTACATCCCACCGTGCCTAATCCCTACACCTTATTAACTGCCATACCTGGTGACTTTGGGTGGTTTTCGGTATTAGACCTGAAAGATGCCTTTTTCTGTATCCCAATAGATGTCCAGGACCAACCGCTTTTTGCCTTCGAGTGGCAAGACCCTAAGTCCAAGAGCACTCTCCAGTACTGCTGGACTGTGCTTCCACAGGGGTTTAAGAACTCCCCAACTATTTTTGGGGAAATACTGGCCAGGGATCTCAGGAAGGTTCAATTAAACCAGGGCATCTTGCTGCAATACGTAGATGATTTATTGATTGCAAGTCCAGACTACAAATCTTGTCTGGAAAATACCATAGTGGTACTGAACCACCTGGCAGAATGTGGCTATAAGGTGTCACCTCAAAAGGCACAGATCTGTAAAACAAACGGTGACGTATTTGGGGTTTGAAATTAGGAAAGGCAGACGGAGCTTGATGACAGAAAGGAAACAAGTAATTTCAGCCCTTGAAGTCCCCAGCAACCGGCGACAGTTGCGCGGATTTTTGGGTATGGCTGGGTTTTGCAGGATTTGGATTCCTAACTTTGGATTAATAGCAAAACCCTTGTAAATAGCAAAACCCTTGTAAATAACAAAACCCACAGTCAGGCACCCCGTTTTGTATCGGGGTTGCTCTACAACAGTTCTAGTGTTCTGTTTTTTGCTAATCTATTACTTTCCAGGCTGTGAACCCACAAGGGTAGAAGGAGATTAGTGTCCAACACTTCTAACTGGATGGTTTGTGGTTATCTCAAGAATTTGAGGGAACTACACAGTCTTCAAAGAGGCAATGACGACAATTTTTGGAAAATACCAAAAGGGACAGTAACAACTGCACTCTTAACAGCAAGTGCTTTTTTGGGAGAAGCTTTCAGAAGACTGCCTTTTGAAGCTTCTTAACTTCAAGCTTGATTCCGTTGCTTATTTTCTTTGCCATCATGACTTTTTAATGTTCAAAATCTGTCATCTTGTGACTGGATCAAGAAGATGTGGTATATATTCACAATAGAGTATTATTCAGCAATCAAAAAAGATAAACTCATGCCATTCGCAGCAATATGGATGGAGTTAGAAGGAATTATGCTCAGTGAAATAAGCCAGAAGGGAAAAGAAAAATGTTGGATGGTTTCACTGATAGCAGGAATATAGGGGAACCAAATAAGACATCAGTGTAAAAAAATAATAACAGTACAAAACACAACACAGCAAAAACAGACAATTATAAACCAGAGACATCCTGCAGGGCGGAGGAGGGAGAGGGGTGAAAGGGAGGAAGGGAGGAGCACAGGGGACTGAGGTGATGGTGCATGTGTGCCTTGGGGAAGGAAATTCTCTGGGGACTCAATGGGGTGGGGGGAGGAAATATTGTCTAAAAAATGATAAATGTTAAAATAAAAAAAGCTAAATTAAAAACAACAAAAAAAATCTGTCATCTTGGCTTTCCTTTCTTTCTTTTTTTTTTGTGGGACCCTCGCCAGCGGCGGTTCCCCGCTGGTGCTGCAGAGCCTGGCGGGCAGCCTCGCAGCCCAGCGCTCAACCACTGCGCCACCAGGGGAAGCCCTTGGCTTTCTTTTCTGTGACTTCAATCTTCTTGGTCCATCTTGTGGCCACCCATTTTTTTTTTATTAATATCTGCCTCTTGCCAGGCCTGTCGGACCTATTTTTGGCCGGCAATGCGTGGGAACTTGAGGATAAAGTGTTTCCTTACTGTGTGCAAGGTCCATCAACAAAAGCCCTATTCTGAGCAATAGCATCTGCAATCAGTATAAAGGCCAAAGGAGACATAGACCACATTGCCAGCCTCCATGAAGCGCCAGAACACCATCTTGTTGGTGTTTAGTGAGTACTTTTTTTAATGGTTAAAACAAGGGAAAAAAATCAAAGGAAGGATATTTATTACACGTGAAAAGTATATGAAATTCAAATTCCAGTGCCCATAAATAGTTTTATCAGGACACAGCTATACTCATTCATTTATGTATTATCTTTTGCCCTACAACGGCCAAGTTTTGAATAGTTACAGTGAGACCTTATGGCCTGCAAAGTTTAAGATATTTACAATTTGTCACTTCATAGAAAAAATTGCCCAACTCTGAGATACATGATTAACAGCTGGGTTGCTGATGTTTAATACAGATTGATTGATTGATTGATTGCTGCTGTTTTTATTTAAAAGGAGAGCAGGCACCTTGTGGGGAATACCCTACCTATAATTTGACCTGGGATCCAGGGGACAGGGACTCTGGGACCCTGGCCCTCAGCCCTTCTGTCTCTGAAGCCTATACAGGGACTCCCCCTGCCTTGGCTTCTCTTTGAACCTGTGAGAGAGACTGTAGAAGAGCTGGAAGGATAGGACAAGTTTGTTGTCTAGATGGGGTAGGTGATGAGGTAGGGGTTGCAACTGGTGTCCACGGTACCCACAGTGAAGATGTTCATCTTGACAGGGTCTCTCAACACGTTTCAAAGACATTGTTGAGTGTGTAAAGGAAGATGATGAGATTCAGCAGACTAGCCCTGTGATTCAAGAGAAGGGGTTGTTGGTCTGCAGGCCACAATTCAGGTAGCAGTTATAAGTGTACTCACCACATTCCTAGCCTGAGTTCTCAATCAGGTGTGTGAACTGGCAGTTGTGGCCAAGGAATAAGATGATGCCCTTACAATAGGCCACATGGGTGATGAAGTTCAAGGCCAGCTACAGATGTGTGGCCATCTGTTCCAGGTTGATGTTGATATCCTGGTTTATGTGGTTACCAAAGATGACTGTTCCATAAACCTGTGCCAATACCTCACTTTGTGTCTCATTTGCACCAGGGCATCAAAAAGAATTCTCACAGAGAACAGTGAGAAGAAGAATGTTGAAGAATTCTGAGTGCTTGAGAATGGTGTCAATGATCATTGCTGACCATGGGCTCACTGACCACAGAGGCTCCCAGGCATCCTGCTGTTACTAGGACAGCCTAGGATCTAGGGCTTACCCTCTAGAGGATTTCCAGATAGAAAAATACTGGGCCAGACCCTTGCAGGGCAGGGGCAGGCTAAGTGCCATGTGCAATTTTCTTATCTTTATATTAATAAACGTTTTTCTTCTGCATTGGCAGCTACAGTTTGTTTTGGAGCAGATCACAGTTGACCTCTCTTTGTGACTGTCAAAAATGTGTATCCATTCCTCATAAAAGTAACTGTATGTTTACCTTGGTCATGTGCAAGGGCTAGTATGTCAACTTTAGTCATTTAGATTAGCAGTGGGAATTATGAGCACATTAACTGGAGTTAGATGCTTTTTTTTTTTGTTTCCTGAAATGTTGTTACTACATCCTCATGGCTCCCAGAGGCTGTGGGCCAAGACAGCTTTGTGGGGCTGACACATGCTGATCTCAGGCTGCTGTCTACAGGTCTTCCTCCTCTCCTGACCCCATCAAGGCGGGTTCTGGCCATGGCTCCCTGGAGCTAATGGGCCTACCAGCCTGCCCTGACTTGAGTGCAGGCTGGGCAGGGCTTTCCCCTCTTTTATATATGGCTCTGGGATTAAAAAATGGAGCAATCAGGTGTGAGCTAAATGGACCAGTTAGGTTCAAGCCCATTTCAATAGTTGATTATTTGGATTGAAAAAAGGAAAATGAGCTCATTGGTGCTAAATGGCCTAATCAAATGCTTAAGATTGAAAATGGTCCAATCAGGTAGGGTGGAGGACCCTAAGGAGATATAAGGCAGACAAAGAGCTAGCTTGAGTCAGTACGTAGCCAACCTCCAAAGAGATAAGGATTCATTGGACCACCTTAGAAAAAAATCAGCAGCTGGCCTTTAAAGAGGAAGCATTCATCAGATCACCTTCAAAGAAGAAGGTATCTGCTCCTAGCCTCTGAAGGGAGAGACACATCTAGCCGTTGACTTCAGTGGAATTCACTAGACCTTTGTAGACTTCATAGGCTTCTAAACCTCCACACCTCTGTAGACTTTCATGGGATCTCAGCCACTGCCCCTGGCTCTGGACTTGCCTCAGACATCTTTCAGGCTCCGCCCAGCAACTGGAAGAATTGATCACAATCTCTGGTTCTCTGGCACCACCTCCTGGTGACTGTTGAATCTGTCACTGTCTGATACAGCATCCAGCTCAGCCTTCAGACTGCTTCTGTGGACTGTTGCATGCACCTCCTCTTCCATAAGCAGCCTTTGTTTGGGACTTCTACACACTGAAGACAATATCTGAGGTAAGATAGCTGGCCACTAGTGCTAACAACTGTAGGACACAACGTAAAAGCAGACACAGTCAGAAAAACAAAAACAGGATTTATTTACACAGGAATGAGTAAAAGGGAAGGAGGGAGGGAGGGAGTGAGGGAAGGAGAAGAGAAAGGAAGGGAGGTGGTGAGGGAGGGAAGGAGAGAGAAAGAATTTACTGTCTTCTACATGGCCAGAAGCCACGCATAGTAGTAAAGCTTCCAAGATCCAAGAAAAGAAAAAATAATGAAACTGATGAGCGGGAAGAAGAAATAGTCTATAAAATAATATAGATTAGGCTAAATTTGGACTTTTCTGAAGAAATACTACAGGTGAGAAGAGAATGGATTGACATATTCAAAACAATCTAAGACAAAAAATACCAGCCAAGAATACTTTCTCAAAATGCCTAAAAAACAAACAAACAGGAGAGGGCGGAGCAACATGGCGGAGAGGAGACGCTGCGAGTAAGATCTCCCATTAAAAAAAGTTAATGGGAGGAAAAGCGACAGGTCCCAGTGAGAACTGGGACACGGAAGATAAACGGGTGACTCCAGCAAACTACCCAAAGAAGAAAGTGGCCATAAAAGAGGACTAGAAGGGAGGAAAATGCAGAACCCTGCTCCCCTCCCCCACCCACAGAGTCGGCACTCTCCAACCAGCAGAGAGGAGGAAAACAACAAACTAAAACGACCAACAAGAACAAACTACGCAGCAAGCGGGACTGTGAGTGGAAAGGAACTATTGCAGCCACCACACCCCGTGCGGAGAACCCTGCAGGATTGGCCGCAGAGGTGAGCTCCAGGCGCCATTAAACAGAGACCCCGCCCCCCAGGAGGAGGCCAGGACCAGCACACAGCCCCGGGCCGCCTGGTAAGTTTGCGCGGAAAAGCTGCGGGCTGGAAAAGCAAACACAGATCGGGATCAGGATAACGCGGAAAAGAAGCACGGTTGAAAAGCAAACGTGGATTGGGATCGCGGCTGCCCAGGTCCCCGCGCCTGCGACCTAGGCTTGCAGGGAGACGCGCGCGAAGACCCTCACTGAGGTGAAAGTCCCTCACTGAGTATCCAGGAACCAGGCACCCAGGCACGGGAGCGGGGTGCAAAAGACGCCATTCTGTGGACACTGAACTGGGCTACAGCCCGCGTTCTGGACCTGAGAGCTTTGGAACTGAGATCTGGGGCACAAAATTCGGGGCGTGGGTTCTCCACGACGGTGGGGCACAAGGCAGACACAGCACCCCAAAGCCGTTGAGGTTTACCCTACCATTCCTGCTCTGTTTCCTGTCCCACGGGGTGAAAAAAAAAAAAAAAAAACAGCTCCCCAAGGGCTCTAGGAGAGATCTCTGGCGCCACCTAGCGACTTGAAACCAGCAGAGGCTCCTGGAGGAGCCAGTGGCCAGCTGGGAAGTTAGCCCACGCCGGGCCCCTGCCGACCAGTAGTCTGAGCCCACAGGGGGAGCGAGTACCCAAAGCCAGGGCAGACCAGGTGCGCATAAGAGTGTGCCTGAGACTGGACATGCAGGGAGTGTGTCCCGCATCACCATTTTAGAACAGGGACATTTCTTCAGTAAAGACTGCCTGCAGAAGGCTCCCACAGGAGCCAGAGGTGAGCCAGGGAAGTTCGCCCACACCAGAACACCTCTGGCCTGCAGTCCAAGCCCAGAGGGGGAGAGGGAACCCACCGGTGGGGCAGACAGGAGTACAGGGGAGTGTGTCCCCACATCGGCATTTTAGAACAGGGACCTTTCTTCAGTAAAGACTGCTTGAAACTGACGGATGGCTCCCGGAGGAGCCAGAGGGGAGCAGAGAAGCTCACCCAAGATGCCGGCCAGTCCCAGCAACACAGTGTCCCAACGCATACGGCAAATTAGAAAACAGACAGTAGGGAGTAGAAGAACCACATGCAACATAGCAACTCCTCAGGGAAGACGCACACCACAAAAAGAAAACCAGCCCCCAGATTGCAACGACAGTAACTTGGAAGAACTTCTGAGCCTTCCAGAAAGAGAATTTAAAATTGCCATGATTAAAAAAATGACAGAACTCATAAAGGAAAACAATGATAATGGAAAAATAATCAACGATCAGAAGAATGAAATTGAGTCCCTAAAGAGGGAAATAAAAGAAATGCAGGAGATCAAAGAATTAATGGAAGAACTAAAGAATTCTGGGAAAAGCAATGAAAGCAGAATAGATGAAATGGAAGAACGAATAAGTTCTCTTGAAGACACAGAAATAAAAAGAACCAAAACAGAAAAGGAAAGAGAAGTACGAAGGAAAAAGAACGAAGAAAGACTTTGGGAACTATCTGACACCCTGAGGAAAGGAAATATAAGAGTTATAGGAATACCAGAAGGAGAGGAGAGAGATGTAGGAACAGAGAAAATATTCCAGGAGATAATTGAAGAGAACTTCCCAAATGTGAAGAAGGAGCTGAAAATTGATATACAAGAAGCAAGAAGAACACCAAACTTCCATGACGAAAGGAAAAATACAGCAAGAAAAAAAAATACAGCAAGACACATAATAGTGAAGCTCCCAAGAATCCAGGACAAGGAAAAAATAATGAAGCTGACAAGAGGGAAGAAACAAATAACATTCAAAGGAAACCCAATCAGGCTGACATCGGACTTCTCTGAAGAAACACTACGGGCAAGGAGAGAATGGAAGGACATAGTCAACAGACTCCAAGAAAACAGATGTCAACCAAGAATACTCTATCCTGCAAAACTTTCCTTCCTCTATGAAGAAAGAATAAGGACCTTCCCAGACAAACAGAAACTATGGAACTTCATTACCAATAAACCCGCACTCCAAAAAATACTACAAGAAATCCTAAAGCCAGAACCTCAGAGGGACGAATAACAACAAAAGAAGGCAAGGGAAAAAAAAAGATATTAAAAGAATAAATAAAATCAAAGGAAAGACAAACACAATGGCAAATACAGATGCTAACATATCAATATTAACCCTAAATGTAAATGGACTAAACTCTTCAATAAAAAGACACAGAGTTGCAGCCTGGATTAAGAAACAAAACCCAACCTTTTACTGTCTCCAGGAAACACATTTAGCTACAAAAGATAAAAATAGACTCAAAGTTAAAGGATGGAAAACAATCCTACAAGCAAATGGACCAAAAAAGAAAGCAGGAACAGCTATCCTTATATCAGATAAAACAGATTTCAAACTCAAAAAAATAAAAAGGGATCCCAATAGTCACTACATTATGATCAAAGGGACAATACTTCAAGAAGAAATAACACTAACATATACTCACCAAACGAAGGAGCACCAAAATATATCAGACAACTGTTGTCATCTCTGAAAACAGACATCAGAGAAAACACATATGTAGTGGGAGACTTCAACACACCACTATCAACAATGGATAGATCAACAAGACAAAAAATAAGTAAAGAAACTAAAGCTCTAAATAAGGACCTAGAGCATTTGGGCTTAACAGACATCTATAGAACACTAAACCCCAAAAAACGGAGTACACATTTTTCTCAAGCGCACACTGATCATTCTCCAGGATCGATCACATACTGGGGCACAAGACAAACATCAACAGATACACCAAGATTGAAATCATACCAACCATCTTTTCTGACCATGAAGGCATCAAGCTAGAAATAAACCATAAAAAGAAGGCAAGGAACTTTCCTACCTCACGGAGACTAAAAACCACACTACTGGAAGACCACTGAACTAATGAGGAGATCAAAGAGGAAATTAAAAAATTCTTTGAATTGAATGACAAGGAGGACACCAATATCCTAAATATATGGGACGCAGCAAAAGCAGTAATAAGAAGAAAGTATATAGCAATAGAAGCTCACATCAAGAAACAAGAAAGAACTCAAAGAAACAACCTAATCTCGAAGCTCAAAGATCTAGAAAAAGAACAACAAAAAAACCCCAAAACCAGTAGAAGAAAAGAAATAATAAAAACCAATGCAGAAATAAATGAAATTGAAACTAAAAAAACAATCCAAAAGATTAATAAAACCAAGAGCTGGTTCTTCGAAAAAATCAATAAAATAGACAAACCCCTAGCCAGGCTCACAAAGGAAAAAAGGGAGAAAGCACAAATAAACAAGATCAGAAATGAAAGAGGAGAAATCACAACGGACAGAGCAGAAATAAAAAGAATAATCAGTAACTACTATGAAGAGTTGTATGGAAACAAGTTCAACAATCTAGAGGAGATGGACAAATTCCTACAACTCTACAATCACGCAAAGCTAGATAAAGAAGAAATAGAACACCTAAACAGACCAATTAAAATTAGCGAAATTGAAATGGTAATCAAAGTCCTCCCCAAAAACAAAAGCCTAGGACCTGATGGATTTACAAATGAATTCTACCAAACATTCAGAGATGAATTGGTGCCTATCCTTCACAAACTGTTCCAAAAAATTGAGAAGGAAGAGACAATACCAAACATGTTCTATGAAGCCAACATTACACTAATACCAAAACCGAACAAGGACAACACAAAAAAGGAAAACTACAGGCCAATCTCCCTAATGAACACTGATGCAAAAATCCTCAATAAAATTTTAACTATCAGAATCCAATAATGTATCCATAAGATAATTCACCACGACCAAGTAGGATTCATTCCAGGGACACAAGGATGGTTTAACATCTGAAAATCAATCAACGTTATCCAACACATCAACAAAAAGAAATATAAAAACCATATGATAATATCAATAGATGCTGAGAAAGCTTTCGACAAAGTGCAACACCCATTCATGATAAAAGCCCTTGAAATTCTTGGGATACAAGGAACATACCTCAACATCATAAAGGCCATCTCTGAGAAGCCAACAGCCAGTATCATTCTCAATGGTGAAAAGCTGAAAGCAATTCCATTAAGATCTGGAACAAGACAAGGATGTCCACTCTCACCACTGCTTTTCAATATAATACTGGAAGTCCTAGCCAGAGCAATAGACAAGAGAAAGACATCCAAGGAATCCAAATAGGAAAAGAAGAAGTCAAACTATCACTATTTGCAGATGATATGATAATATACATAGAGAACCCCAAAAACTCCACAGAAAAACTAATTCAACTCATCAATCAGTTCAGTAAAGTGGCAGGATATAAAATCAACACACAAAAGTCAGTAGCCTTCCTATACACAAACAATAAATCTGAAGAAGAAGAAATCAAAAAAACTATCCCTTTTATTTTTGAAACAAAAAAAATCAAATATTTGGGAATAAATCTAACAAAAGAGGTAAAGGACCTATACAAAGAAAACTATAAAACACTGTTAAAAGAAATAGAAGAAGACACAAAGAAATGGAGAGACATCCCCTGCTCATGGATTGGAAGAATAAACATTATTAAAATGGCCATCCTACCAAAAGCATTATACAGATTCAACGCTATTCCAATAAAAATTTCAATGTCATTCTTCAAAGAAATAGAACAATTATTGATGAAATTCATATGGAATCACAAAAAACCCCGAATTGCCAAAGCTCTCCTGAAAAGGAAAGAATGGAATGGAGGCATCACACTCCCAGACTTCAAACTATACTACAAAGCCATAATCATCAAAACTGCATGGTATTGGAACAAGAACAGACATACAGACCAATAGAATCGAATAGAAAATCCAGAAATAAACCCACAGATTGATGGTCAACTAATCTTTGACAAAGGAGCAAAGACTATGCATTGGAGCAAAGAAAGTTTGTTCAATAAATGGTGCTGGGAAAACTGGGTTGCTACATGCAAAAGAATGAAGCTTGACCACTACCTCACACCATACACAAAAATCAACTCAAAATGGATTAAAGAACTAGACATAAGACCTGAAACCATAAAATATATAGAAGGAAATATAGGCGAAACACTACGTGATTTGCACATCAAAGACATCTTTACAGACACATCACCCAAAGCAGTGATAGTGAAGGCAAAGATAAACAGCTGGGACTACATCAAATTAAAGAGCTTCTGCACAGCAAAAGAGACAATAACAAAAACAAAGAGAAACCCCACCAACTGGGAGAACATTTTTGCACCCAACACTAATGATAAAGGACTGATCACAAAAATCTGCAAAGAGCTGATGAGACTCAACAACAACAAAGAAAATAATCCAGTCAAAACTTGGGCAGAAGAGCTAAAAAGAAACTTCTCTGAAGAGGAAATGTAAATGGCCAACAAGCATATGAAAAAATGTTCAACATCACTCGTCATCAGGGAAATGCAAATCAAAACTACCATGAGATACCATCTTACACCAGTGAGAATGGCACATATTAAAAAAACTAGCAACAACAAATGTTGGTGAGGTTGTGGAGAAAAAGGAACTCTCCTGCACTGTTGGTGGGAGTGCAAACTGGTCCAGCCACTATGGAGAGCTGTGTGGAGATTTCTTGACCTACTAAACATAGAGCTTCCATATGATCCAGCAATTCCACTCCTAGGTATTTACCCAAAGGACACGGAAACATCAATTCCAAAGAGCACCTGCACCCCTATGTTTATAGCAGCACTGTTTACAATAGCTAAGCTTTGGAAACAGCCCAAATGCCCAAAAATAGATGACTGGATCAAGAAGATGTGGTACATATATACCATGGAATATTACTCAGCATTCAAAAAAGATAAATACATGCAATTTGCAGCAACATGGATGGCACTGGAAGGGATCATGCTCAGTGAAATAAGCCGAAAAGAAAAAGAAAAATACCAGATGGTCTCACTCATAGCAGGAATCTAGAAAACTTAAATAAGGGACCAGGAAAATGAATAACTATAAGAAAGTGAAAATCAAAATCAACAAAAAACTATGAACCAGAGGCACTTTTTGGTGGGTGGGCTGCGGGAGGGGAGGGATTGGGGTCAGAATGGGGGGGGTTGCAATTGTATGGGGAATATATAAATAAAATTTAGTATAAAAAAAAGAAAATAAATAAATAAATAAATTGTATCCATCCTACAAAAACAAACAAACAAACAAACAAACAAAAACAGAAGCACAGGATCTGGAGGTTTCATATGCAATTTTTATTAAACTAATGCATATCTTGCCCAAACTCTTTAAAAAAAATTAAGGAGGAATACTTCTAAATACATTTCATGCAGCACAACATCACACAAATACCAAAATAAAATAAACTCGACAGAAAAAAAAGGAAAACTACATGCCAATCTACATGCTAATGAGAATAAATACTAAAATCCTCAATAAAATCTTAAACCAAATCCAACAATGCATATAAAAGAGTATACACTATGACCAGCTGAAATTTATTCCAGGGACACAAGGATGGTTCAACACCCATTAATCAATCAATGTAATTCACCATATCAACAAAAAGAAAGATAAAAGTTATATAATCATTCAATGTAATTCACCACATCAACAAAAAGAAATATAAAAGTTATATCATCATGTCAATAGATGCTGGGAAAGCATTTGATAAAGTTCAAAATCCATTTGTGATGAAAACCCTCAAAGAACTTAGGATAAAAGAAATATATCTTAACATAATGAAAGCCATATATGGCAAAGTCATAGGTAGTCTCATTTTTAGTGGTGAAAAACTGAAAACCTTTCTAGAAATAGAAAGAGCATAGTAAAAACAGGGTGTAAAAGATAAAAAATGGTATACCTGTATAGGGCCCTTACCTTTATGGAGTTTGCCAAAGAGCAAGTTCCTCTGGGTGAGTCTAGGGTATTGTTATACATTGCAGCAGACTTAAACACAGTATACTTAGGCTACACTAAATTTATACAAGAATATTTTTCTTTCCTCAACAATAAATTAACCACAACTTTCTTTAATGTTTTTACTTTATATACTTTTTAATTTTAAAAAGTTTTGACTCTTGTAATAACACTTAGCTTAAAACATAAATAGTGAACAGTCATAAAAATATTTAGAAAAAGACCACCTGTACCCCTATGCTTATTGCAGCACTGTTTACAATAGGGAAAACCTGGAAACAACCCAAATGCCCAAAAATAGATGACTGGATCAAGAAGATGTGGTATATATACACAATGGAATATTATTCATCAATCAAAAATATAAACTCATGCCATTTGCAGCAATGTGGATGGAGGTAGAAGGAATTATGCTCAGTGAAATAAGCCAGAAGGAAGAAGAAAAATATTGCAAGGTTTCACTTATAGCAGGAATACAGGGGAGCCAAATAAGTCATTAGTGTAAAAAAATAATAACAGTACCAAACACAACAAAGCAAAAACAGACAATTATAAATCAGAGACATCCTGCAGGAGAGGCGGAGGGAGAGGGATCAGAGGGAGGAAGGGAGGAGCACAGGGGACTGAGGTGATGGTGCACAGGTGCATTGGTGAAGGAAACTCTATGGGGACTACACCTGAGGAGGTGGGGGAAAGCAAATATTGTTTAAAAATGAACAATGATGTGAAAAAATTAAAAAATAATTAATAAAAAATTAAAAAAGTATTTACTATACTGTATTATCCTATAAGTTTTTTTTCTTTTTTTTTACTCTTTAAACTTTTTTTTTGTTAAAAACTAAGACATTTTACCCAAAGGACACAGAAACATTAATTCTGAAGGACACCTTCACCCCTATATTTATAGCAGCACTATTTACAACAGCTAAGCTATGGAAACAACCCAAATGCCCAAAAATAAATGACTGGATCAAGAAGATGTGGTGCATACACACAATGAAATATTACTCAGCAATCAAAAAAAGATAAACTCATGCCATTTGCAGCAACATGGATGGAGCTGGAAGGGATCATGCTCAGCTAAATAAGCTAGAAAGAAAAAGGAAAATACCGGATGGTCTCACTCATAGCAGGATTTAGAAAACCTAAATAAGGGACCAGGAAAAAGACTATAAGAAAGTAAAAATCAAAATGAACAAGCAACTATAAACCAGAGATACACTACGGGGATTGGAGGAGGAGAGATTAGTGTCAAAATAAAGGGGGTGGGAATTGTATGGGATCTATAACCAAGATGAAAATGCATACATTGTGCAAAAATGAAAAATGTTGTAAAAAATAAAAATATATATTTAAAAAAAAGGAAGAGAAGAACACAAGGGACTATGGTAATGGCTCATAGGTGATTTGGTGGTGGGAAATTTATGGGGAATACATCATGATGTAAAAGATATAAAGAAAAAATTATATATATAAAAATAACACTGGGGGAAGAGCAGCAGTAGCCAGGCAGTGCATCTTTGCAAAGGGTCTGCTGCAGCACACCCCCACACTGCTGCCATGGTGTCCAAGAGGAAGCTAAGCTCTGCCAAGAGGGCAGCCAAGGGGGAACCCAAGAAGAGACGGGGGAGGTTGTCAGCTGAACCTGCTCTCCCAAAAGTGGAAACGAAGCCCAAAAACTCCACGGAAATGATATATCTTCAGCCAAAAAAGTACAAGCAAATGGGAGGAGGAGAGCAAAAGGGGAAGATGGCTGAAGTGGCTAACTTAGAGCTAGGTAAGACAGAGAAAAGGAGAGGCTACAACCCAGGAGATCCGGCCTCTGAGAGAAGTCAAGTCTGTTAATATCTCAGACCATGTCTTCTCAATGCTCCCTTCTTGTGCAATCCAGGGAAATATTTTTATCAACTGTTTTGTAAATACAAGTTTTTTGTAGCTATGGAAACATTTTTAAGAATTAGGGAAGCCTACCTTATCCCTTTTTTTTAAGTATAAATGCTTTTATAAAAAAATCATTTGCTTGTTTATATTTGATATAACCAGAAAATAGTGGGATTATTGAATATGGGATTCTTTGATTGTTATAGGTGTCTGTTTAACTTTCCACAGATGGGGGTAGTTTTATTTCCTGTTGCATGAAGCATACTAAATGGTAATTTGCAGTCACAGTTGTGCATTTAACGTTTTGAACTTTTAAAATTCTATTCCCACATTTTGGCTTTATTTTCTAAGATTGTTTCCTAAAGAAAACCACAACTTGATCTTGGCTCTTCTGTCAGAATTTCCTTCACTCTGTGACATCTTGGGTTGTGGTATTCCAGTTTTTAGTTATTTTGTTTTTATGTGCTGTGAAATATTGAAAGTTTGAGTATGTGGTGCATATGACACTAAATTGTGAAGTAGAGAGGCTTACAATGTGATGGCTTACAGGCATTTGAGAATATAGGTACTTAATATCCAATTAAGGAAAATTTGCCTCCAGATTTTAAGCTGCAAAGTCTCTGAAATAACTATTTGAAAAGAATCAAAATGACATGACTTTTTAGATTTTTGGTACATGAAGAATAGTGCACAATTGGAAATGTCTGTGTACTGATCCTCAAAACAATAAAATCTTCTGAAAGAATGTCTTGAAGTACACAAAAAATAAATAAAAAATAACACTATACTCCTTCACAGATAGTGTAAGTAATTTATAACAGTATTGCCAACTCCCTAGCCTGCACCTTATAACATTACTGCCAATCTTTTCACTAATTCATGAGCCATGAAGACATTGTTGCTACTGTTATTTTGAGAAGTTACATATATATATTTATTTATTTATTTATTTATTTTTATTTTTATTTATTTTTTTTAATAAATTTTATTGTTATATTCCCCATACAATTGCAGCCCCCCATTCTGACCCCAATCCCTCCCCTCCCGCCCCCGACCCCTAAAAGTGTCTCTGGTTCATAGTTTTTTGTTGATTTTGATTTTCACTTTCTTATAGTTATTCATTTTCCTGGTCCCTTATTTAAGTTTTCTAGATTCCTGCTATGAGTGAGACCATCTGGTATTTTTCTTTTTCTTTTTGGCTTATTTCGCTGAGCATGATCCCTTCCAGCGCCATCCATGTTGCAGCAAATTGCATGTGTTTATCTTTTTTGAATGCTGAGTAATATTCCATGGTATATATGTACCACATCTTCTTGATCCAGTCATCTATTTTTGGGCATTTGGGTTGTTTCCAAAGCTTAGCTATTGTAAACAGTGCTGCTATAAACATAGGGGTGCAGGTGTTCTTTGGAATTGATGTTTCTGTGTCCTTTGGGTAAATACCTAGGAGTGGAATTGCTGGATCATATGGAAGCTCTATGTTTAGTAGGTCCAGAAATCTCCACACAGCTTTCCACAGTGGTTGGACCAGTTTGCACTCCCACCAACAGTGCAGAAGAGTTCCTTTTTCTCCACACCCTCGCCAACATTTGTTGTTGCTAGTTTTTTTAATATGTGCCATTCTCACTGGTGTGAGATGGTATCTCATGGTAGTTTTGATTTGCATTTCCCTGATGACAAGTGATGTTGAACATTTTTTCATATGCCTGTTGGCCATTTGCATTTCCTCTTCAGAGAAGTTTCTTTTAAGCTCTTCTGCCCATTTTTTGACTGGATTATTTTCTTTGTTGTTGTTGAGTCTCATCAGCTCTTTGCAGATTTTTGTGATCAGTCCTTTATCATTAGTGTTGGGTGCAAAAATGTTCTCCCAGTTGGTGGGGTTTCTCTTTGTTTTTGTTATTGTCTCTTTTGCTGTGCAGAAGCTCTTTAATTTGATGTAGTCCCAGCTGTTTATCTTTGCCTTCACTATCACTGCTTTGGGTGATGTGTCTGTAAAGATGTCTTTGATGTGCGGATCACGTAGTGTTTCGCCTATATTTCCTTCTATATATTTTATGGTTTCAGGTCTTATGTCTAGTTCTTTAATCCATTTTGAGTTGATTTTTGTGTATGGTGTGAGGTGGTGGTCAAGCTTCATTCTTTTGCATGTAGCGACCCAGTTTTCCCAGCACCATTTATTGAACAAACTTTCTTTGCTCCAATGCATAGTCTTTGCTCCTTTGTCAAAGATTAGTTGACCATCAATCTGTGGGTTTATTTCTGGATTTTCTGTTCGATTCCATTGGTCTGTATGTCTGTTCTTGTTCCAATACCATGCAGTTTTGATGATTATGGCTTTGTAGTATAGTTTGAAGTCTGGGAGTCTGATGCCTCCATTCCCTTCTTTTTTTTCAGGAGAGCTTTGGCTATTCGGGGTTTTTTGTGATTCCATATGAATTTCATCAATAATTGTTCTATTTCTTTGAAGAATGACATTGAAATTTTGATTGGAATAGCATTGAATCTGTATATTGCTTTTGGAAGGATGGCCATTTTAATAATGTTTATTCTTCCAATCCATGAGCAGGGGATGTCTCTCCATTTCTTTGTGTCTTCTTCTATTTCTTTTAACAGTGTTTTATAGTTTTCTTTGTATAGGTCCTTTACCTCTTTTGTTAGATTTATTCCCAAATATTTGATTTTTTTTGTTTCAATAACAAAAGGGATGGTCTTTTTGATTTCTTCTTCTTCAGATTTATTGTTTGTGTATAGGAAGGCTACTGACTTTTGCGTGTTGATTTTGTATCCTGCCACTTTACTGAACTGATTGATGAGTTGAATTAGCTTTTCTGTGGAGTTTTTGGGGTTCTCTATGTATAATATCATATCGTCTGCAAATAGTGATAGTTTGACTTCTTCTTTTCCTATTTGGATTCCTTGGATGTCTTTCTCTTGTCTTATTGCCCTGGCTAGGACTTCCAGTATTATATTGAAAAGCAATGGTGAGAGTGGACATCCTTGTCTTGTTCCAGATCTTAATGGAATTGCTTTCAGCTTTTCACCATTGAGAATGATACTGGCTGTTGGCTTCTCAGAGATGGCCTTTATGATGTTGAGGTATGTTCCTTGTATTCCAAGAATTTCAAGGGCTTTTATCATGAATGGGTGTTGCACTTTGTCGAAAGCTTTCTCAGCATCTATTGATATTATCATATGGTTTTTATATTTCTTTTTGTTGATGTGTTGGATAACGTTGATTGATTTTCGGATGTTAAACCATCCTTGTGCCCCTGGAATGAATCCAACTTGGTCGTGGTGAATTATCTTATGGATACATTGTTGGATTCTGATAGCTAAAATTTTATTGAGGATTTTTGCATCAGTGTTCATTAGGGAGATTGGCCTGTAGTTTTCCTTTTTTGTGTTGTCCTTGTTCGGTTTTGGTATTAGTGTAATGTTGGCTTCATAAAACGTGTTTGGTATTGTCCCTTCCTTCTCAATTTTTTGGAAGAGTTTGTGAAGGATAGGCACTAATTCGTCTCTGAATCTTTGGTAGAATTCATTTGTAAATCCATCAGGTCCTGGGCTTTTGTTTTTGGGGAGGTTTTTGATTACCATTTCAATTTCGCTAATTGTAATTGGTCTGTTTAGGTGTTCTATTTCTTCTTTATCTAGCTTTGGGTGATTGTAGAGTTGTAGGAATTTGTCCATCTCCTCTAGATTGTTAAACTTGTTTCCATATAACTGTTCATAGTAGTTACTGATTATTCTTTTGATTTCTGCTGTGTCCATTGTGATTTCTCCTCTTTCATTGATGATCCTGTTTATTTGTGCTTTCTCCCTTTTTTCCTTTGTGAGCCTGGCTAGGGTTTGTCTATTTTATTGATTTTTTCAAAGAACCAGCTCTTGGTTTCATTGATCTTTGGATTGTTTTTTTAGTTTCAATTTCATTAATTTCTGCTTTGGTTTTTATTATTTCTTTTCTTCTACTGGTTTTGGGGTTTTTTTGTTGTTCTTTTTCTAGATCTTTGAGCTTCGAGATTAGGTTGTTTCTTTGCGTTCTTTCTTGTTTCTTGATGTGAGCTCCTATTGCTATATATTTTCCTCTTATTACTGCTTTTGCTGCATCCCATACATTTAGGATATTGGTGTCCTCCTTGTCGTTCAATTCAAAAAATTTTTTAATTTCTTCTTTGATCTCCTCATTAGTCCAATGGTCTTCCAGTAGTGTGGTTTTTAATCTCCATGAGGTAGGAAAGTTCCTTGCCTTCTTTTTATGGTTTATTTCTAGTTTGATGCCTTCATGGTCAGAAAAGATGGTTGATATGATTTCAATCTTGGTGTATCTGTTGATGTTTGTCTTGTGCCCCAGTATGTGATCGATCCTGGAGAATGATCCGTGTGCGCTTGAGAAAAATGTGTACTCTGTTTTTTTGGGGTTTAGTGTTCTATAGATGTCTGTTAAGCCCAATTGCTCTAGGTCTTTATTTAGTGCTTTGGTTTCTTTACTTATTTTTTGTCTTGTTGATCTATCCATTGTTGATAGTGGTGTGTTGAAGTCTCCCACTACGTATGTGTTTTCTCTGATGTCTGTTTTCAGAGAGGACAACAGTTGTCTGATATATTTTGGTGCTCCTTCGTTTGGTGAGTATATGTTAATGAGTGTTATTTCTTCTTGAAGTATTGTCCCCTTGATCATAATGTAGTGACCATTGGGGTCTCTTTTTATCTTTTTGAGTTTGAAATCTGTTTTATCTGATATAAGTATAGCTGTTCCTGCTTTCTTTTTTGGTCCATTTGCTTGTAGGATTGTTTTCCATCCTTTAACTTTGAGCCTATTTTTATCTTTTGTAGCTAAATGTGTTTCCTGGAGACAGCAAAAGGTTGGGTTTTGTTTCTTAATCCAGGCTGCAACTCTTTGTCTTTTTATTGAAGAGTTTAGTCCATTTACATTTAGAGTTAATATTGATATGTTAACATCTGTATTTGCCATTGTGTTTGTCTTTCCTTTGATTTTATTTATTTATTCTTTCAATAACTTTTTTTTTTTTTTGGCCTTCTTTCATTGTTATTCGTCGCTCTGAGGTTCTGGCTTTAGGACTCCTTGTAGTATTTTTTGGAGTGGGGGTTTAGTTGCAATGAAATTCCGGAGTTTCTGTTTGTCTGGGAAGGTCCATATTCTTTCTTCAAAGAGGAAGGAGAGCTTTGCGGGATAGAGTATTCTTGGTTGGCATCTGTTTTCTTGGAGTCTGTTGACTATGTCCCTCCACTCTCTCCTTGCCCATAGTGTTTCTTCGGAGAAGTCTGATGTCAGCCTGATTGGTTTTCCTTTGAATGTTATCTGTTTCTTCCCTCTTGCCAGCTTCATTATTTTTTCCTTGTCCTGGATTCTTGGGAGCTTTACTATTATGTGTCTTGCTGTATTTTTTCTTTCGTCGTGGAAGTTTGGTGTTCTTCTTGCTTCTTGTATATCAATTTTCAGCTCCTTCTTCACATTTGGGAAGTTCTCTTCAATTATCTCTTTGAATATTTTCTCTGTTCCTACATCTCTCTCCTCTCCTTCTGGTATTCCTATAACTCTTATATTTCCTTTCCTCATGGAGTCAGATAGTTCCCGAAGTCTTTCTTCGTTGTTTTTCCTTCGTACTTCTCTTTCCTTTTCTGTTTTGGTTCTTTTTATTTCTGTGTCTTCAAGATTACTTATTCGTTCTTCCATTTCATCTATTCTGCTTTCATTGCTTTTCCCAGAATTCTTTAGTTCTTCCATTAATTCTTTGATCTCCTGCATTTCTTTTACTTCCCTCTTTAGGGACTCAATTTCTTTCTTCTGACCATTGTTTTCCCTCTCTAGGGACTCAATTGCATTCTTCTGATCGTTGATTATTTTTCCCTTATCATTGTTTTCCTTTATGACTTCTGTCAGTTTTTTAATCACGGCAATTTTAAATTCTTTTTCTGGAAGGCTCAGAAATTCTTCCAAGTTATTGTCGTTGCAATCTGGGGGCTGGCTTTCTTTTTGTGGTGTGCTTTTTCTCTGGAGAGTTGCTAGGTTGCGTGTGGTTCTTCTCCTCCCTACTGTCTGTTTTCTAATTTGCCGTATGCGTTGGGACACTGTGTTGTTGGGACTGGCCGGCATCTTGGGTGGGCTTCTCTGTTCCCCTCTGGTTCTTCCAGGAGTCATCTGTCAGTTTCAAGCAGCCTTTACTGGAGAAAGGTCCCTGTTCTAAAATGCCGATGTGGGGACACACTCCCCTGTGCGCCTGGTCTGCCCCGGCGGTGGGTTCCTGCTCCCCTCTGGGCTTGGACTGCAGGCCAGAGGGGGTGTGGCGTGGGCGAACTTCCCCCGCTCACCTCTGGCTCCTGAGGAAGCCTTCTGCAGGTAGTCTTTACTGAAGAAATATCCCTGTTCTAAAATGGTGATGTGGGACACACTCCCTGCGCTTCTGGTCTCAGGCACACTCTTCTGCGCGCCTGGTCTGCCCCGGCTGTGGGTGCTCGCTCTCCCTGTGGGCTCAGACTACTTGTTCGGAAGGGGCCCGGTGTGGGCTAACTCTCCAGCTGGCCACTAGCTCCTTCAGTAGCCTGTGCTGGGGTCAAGTTGCTAGGTGGCGCCAGAGATCTCTCCTAGAGCCCTTGGGGAGCTGATTTTCCACCCCGTGGGACAGGGAGCAGAGCGGGGATGGTAGGGTACACCTCCACGGCTTTGGGGTGCTGTGTCTGCCTTGTGCCCCACCGTCGTGGGGAACCCACGCCCCTAATTTCGTGCCCCGGGTCTCAGTTCCAAAGCCCTCAGTTCCAGGACGCGGGCTGTAGCCCAGATCAGTGGCGCGGGAATGGCGCCTTTTGAATCCCGCTCCCCTGCCTGGGCACCTTGTTCCTGCTCACTCAGGGAGGGCCTCCGCCGTCTCCCTGCAAGCCTAGGTAGCAGGCGCGGGGACCTGGGCAGCTGCAATCCGAGCGCCGCTTTCGCGCAAGCTTACCGGGCAGCCGGGGCTGTGTGCCGGTGCTGGTCTCCTCCTGGGGGCGGGGCTCTCTTTAATGGCGCCTGGAGCTCACCTCCGCGGCGGATCCTGCAGGGTTCGCCTCAGCTCCCGTTCACGGGGTGTGGTGGCTGAAATAGTTCCTTTCCACTCACAGTCCCACTTGCTGTGTCCGTTTTTCTTGTTGGCCGTTTTGGTTTGTTGTTTCCCTCCTCTCTGCCGGTCGGAGAGTGCTGACTTTGTGGGCGGGGGAGGGGAGCAGGGTTCTGCGCTTCCCTTCCTTCTCGTCCTCTTTTATGGCAACTTTCTTCTTTGGGCAGTTTGCTGGAGTCGTCCGTTTATCTTCCGTGTCCCAGTTCTCACTGGGACCTGCCGCTTTTCCTCCCTATTAACTTTTTTTAATGGGAGATCTTACTCGCAGCGTCTCCTCGCTGCCATGTTGCTCCGCCCCCTCTACATATATATATTTAAACCTTCATTAATGTAGACCCTTTCTTTATGTAGACACGATATTCTATTTTTCTATTTTATTCTCTTTTTTTTTTGAAGAAGTTCTTTCAATGTCTCTTGCAACTCAGCTCAACTGCCAAAAATTTCTCTTGTTTTAATTGTTTAAGAAAGTGTTTGTTGTTCTTTACTTTGCAATGACAGTTTCATAGGATACAGAATTCTAGATTAGTGGCTTTTTCTTTTAATACTTTACATGTTTTACTTCTCTCTCTTATCACTTGCATGGTTTCTGAAGAAAGGCCCATCTTGTAATTTTTGTTGAATGTTAGACATGATTTATTGGGCAACAGAAACTGAAGCAATTAGGCCTTTGATATGAGGTTTATTTCACTTGACTTGGAGTTAGGCTGTGATCAAGATTTATAATGGCTGTACATGCCAGGGGCTTCAGTTACTCTAGTGTCATTGTTTCGTCTCCCCGATTTCATGTTTCCTTAAAAGTTCCTTCTTAGGGGCCTCCCTATGAAGCTGTCAGCAGCCTCTGCAGGGTAGGTTCGATCACCCACCAGGGAGCATTCCACACGGTGCAGCAGACCTCTCCTGGCTCCCCTGCTGCTCCTCTCAGCAATGTGCTCTGGTCTCTGGTCGGTCTTCCTGTTCTGTTCCCCACTCTCTTTCTGGTGAATTCTCTCAACCCCCCCCCGACCCCTGTACCCGCACCTCTGGCCTGTACCTCAGCTGTTTTATGCATAAATTAATGAATCTTTAAAAAGAATTCCTTCTTAAATAGAGTCTCTGTCTTGCAATTGTTTCAATTACAATTTACTGTTATCATAATGGGCACTTTTGATATGATAGTAAGGTAGCAGTGAGGATGTTTTACAATCTTAGGATTAAATCTCATTTTTTTGGAAATGTGTCTAAATTCTTGGGCTGGGACTGTCTTAAGTATTACTTGTGTTTATTTCAGCAGCACTTATAAGATAAGAACAATGCAAAAAAGATTAGCATGGGCTCTGCGCAATGATGATATACAAATTCATGAAGTCTTCCATAATTTACAAAAAAGTGTTTCTTTGTCTCCTCCTACACATACCTCCTTAGTGAGATAAAGATTGCTAGAGGATAGAGGAGTTATCTAACAAGAATTTGGCAAGGTAGTTCCCTTGAGAAAAGGTGCCTCTTGAGTATAATGAATCCTGGGCAGTTTTCAGAATGGTTACTTCTCCTTTGGGCATATTTAAAATGGTCACATTTTCCCTTCTCTTTCTTGATGTATGAGACTTTTTTCCTCCCATCCTCACCATCAGAGTGTGGAGGAATTTCTGAAGTTGAAACTCAAGAAAGTGCAATAGTTCCCCTAAGACTTGGCCCTCAGGAGGTCTTTTCTCCCTTTTCCATTTTTCCATTCCAAGGAGATAAGGATGGCTGGGGACAGAGTATACAGAATCCTGCAGGTTGTAGGGCCTGGTGCAGGAGGTCAGGTAAAGGTGGAAGATTCCAGCTCATGTTGAATCCCTATTCATTCTTTCTTGGGGCAAGTACTAAAAAGGGCTTACAGTTATGAATTTGCATCTTCAGAACCTGTTTGTCTAGGACTTCAAAACCACTCCTTAGAAATGTAATCTTTGAGAAGGAAAGGGCCAGGGTCTCCTAGTCTCTCCATGAGGGCCAAGAACCTCCAATAAACACAGTTGGTCTAGTCACATTTGCACTGACCAACTCTGAACTTTATCACTCCTGTGGCTCTACTGAGCCCCTTCCTCCAGCATTCAACCTTTAAAATGCCCAAATGACTTCTGCACAATTTGGAATGGATTTTAGCTCTCACCTATTGTCTGCAGTTACTGAATAAATCTGTTTTCACCACTTCAACTCATATCGGCTGTGTTTCTCTTTGACATGGCCCTTCTCCACAAGGAGACCAGAACCTTATCATAAGGCTTCCTAGATTGCATAATCATTATACTAGTCAGTTCTCAACAGAAACTATTAGTATCTGTTTCTATATAGATATATCTCTATATAGAGAGAGACATAGGTACATGGATATATAGATACATAGCTCTATGAGGAGAATTAGTATCTG
This sequence comes from Talpa europaea, assembly GCF_964194135.1. Classification (NCBI taxonomy): domain Eukaryota; kingdom Metazoa; phylum Chordata; class Mammalia; order Eulipotyphla; family Talpidae; genus Talpa; species Talpa europaea. The sequence goes on from NC_140078.1 coordinate 40,825,779, forward strand.
AATTTGCTTATATGATATTGGGGGCCCAAATATCCCACAATATGCTCCTGCAAGCTGGGAACCAGGAAGCCAGAGGTATAGTTCAGTCTAAATCCGAAGCCCCAAGAACCAGGAGAATCAACGGTGTCACTCCCAGTCTAAGGCTAAGCACTGAGAACCAGGGTACTACTAGTGTAAATCCTGGAGACCAAAGACCAGAGCAAGGAACACTGATGTCCAAGGGCAGAAAATGGATGTCCCAGCTCAATAAGAGAGAGGGAATCCACCTTTCCTTCATCTTTTGGTTCTATTCAGGCCCGCAATGGGTTAGATGATATCCATCCAAATTGGTAAGGGTAACTTCTTCACTCAGTCTTTGAAATCAAATGCTAACCTCATCCAGAAACACCCTCACAAACACCCCCTGGAAGTGTTTTACGAGCTATTGGGCATCCCATGGATTCTCAGGTTGACAGGTGAAATTAACCATCATGGTCATCAACTGCTTGTTAAGGTTGAGCAAGCAATTTTCAGTTTCTCAGTGTCCATCTGCAGTGTTGAATGCAGGTCAGCAGTGACCAGTCAGCTCTGGACTATGTTGGCATATTTCCTCCATATTTTCAAATATCTATGTCATCATACAAGCCACAGCTTTTCCCTCCTCCAGGACATATCCCCAGACCATTTGTGAATTCTTAGCAGCAAGCATCTACCTGTTCCCTAACTGTGGGTCTCCTCTTCTTTCCATGCAAGGGGTGAACCAGTCCCCAAATCCCTATTTTACTATCAATTTCCTTAGGCTAGTCTTGGTACTACTTGTATCAGTGAAGATTCTCTGAAGATGGAATTGAATATGCAAGGATTTTATTTGTGGTGTGATTTTTTTTAAAAGATTTATTTATTTATTTATACAAGAACTGGGGCACAGGCCAGATTTGTGGGAGGGTGAGAGGATTCACCAGAGATAGAGCTGGGAACAGAACAGGCAGACTGACGAAATACACTGCTGAGGGGAGCAGCGGGCATGACAGGAAAGGTCTGCTGTGCCATGTGGGACCCTTGCTGGCTGGCTGGAATGGAACTGGTGCTGCAGAGGCCTGCAGACAGCTTTACAGCGTTGTGTTCAACCACCTGTGCTACCAGGGGAGGCCCTGTGGTGTGATTTTGTGTGAGAGAATGGGGAGGGAGTCGAGGCAAACTGGATCTTGTGGGAACACCCTAGATTTCCATGCAGGCCAGAGTAAAATGTCTGCTCCTTATGCCTGCTCTGTAGGCACTGGCTCAGAGAAGCCTATGGGAAACAATCTGGGCACAAATACAATGGGAAGACCTGGTGAGTCAGAAAAAGACCATATTTTCACAAGAGCCTGAGTAATTTCCCCTCTTCTGCTGTCATCTCTGTCCCCCAAATCTTATTCTCTTTTCTCAGACTCTCCAATCAATATTTAAGACCAACTGGGACTTAGTTTTCTTTTATTGATTGATTGATTGATATTTTTCTTACATTTTTATTCATTTTTTGGTGCAATAAATGAATAAATCCCCATACATCTCCCACCACCACATAACTCATGAACTTCACCACATTTCCTTATGCTCTTCCTTCCCCTGTTTTGATTCCTCTCCCATCTCTTCTCTTGCTGTATGCCTTAAATCTACAGTTTGCCTGTAAGTTTTGTCTATTTTTTTGACCCTTAATTGGGTTTCCCTATATCCCACCTATGAGTGAAACCATAAGCGATATTTTTCTTTTTCCTTCTGACTTACTTCACTGAGCATAATCCCTTCCAGCTCCATCCATGTTGCTGCGAATGGCATAAGTTTATCTTTAAATGCCGAATAGTATTCCATTGTGTATATATACTGCACCCTCTTGATCCATTCATTTGTTTTTGGGCATTTAGGTTGTTTCCATACCTTACCTATTGTGAATAGTGTTGTTATGAACATAGGCATATACTTTTCTTTTTGAATTAATGTTTTTGTGTTCTTTGGGTAGACTCGTAAGAGTGGAATCACTGGGTCATATGGTAGATCCATTTTTAGTAAACTGAGGGCCCTTCACGCAGCTTTCAATAGCAGTTGGACAAGTTTGCATTCCCACCAGCGGTGTAAGAGGGCTCTTTTTCTTCATTTCCTCGCCAGCATTTGTTGTTGCCAGTTTCTTTGATATGCGTCATTCTCACCATTGTGAGGTGGTATCTCATTGTGGTTTTGATTTGCATTTCCCTGTTTACAGGTGATACTGTACATTGGAACTTGCTTTTCATCACGAATGGGGAAACAGGACAACTTCATTCTCACTAATCCTCCATTCCCCACTGCCTGCATTGTAACTGTGAATGCGGTCACTACCTCAGTGACAACTTTGTAAAGAAGCAATGTTTCTTGTATTAAAGGCCAGAACACCACAGATAAATACTGATGGGGAAATGCAATCATTGTTTGAATGTCCCTTTATGACTTAAGGAAGTGCCTTATTTTCCTACTCCTTCCCACTCTGAGAGAGAGAAAAAAAAGCATTTATTGCATCCATACATTTGTAGTGCCAGGCAGAGCCATGAAACTTCTTCAGAAATTGGATGGGAAGGTGACGCATGGTGACCAAATTATTTTTCCTGTGTGTGTTCACTTCTGACTAAAGCCTTGACCATATCCTCCACCCAGAAAGTGCTTTTTTCCTAAGTGTCCATAGGCTTGATTATAGCTAGGGTCTATTTCATGTTCCTGTTGGGGAATAACTAGGGGCTCTTGGATTCTTCTGAGAAATCATTCTATAGAATCTCCATTCAGCAGCTCTCGACAAGCTTAATAAGGAAAAAAGGCACATAGTGGGCAGCAGTCTTTTGAGCAAAAGCTGCACTTTAAAAAGGAAAGGGGGTGACCTTATATATTGCTCTTTGGTGGAGTTTCTCTTTGTTCTTGGTGGGATTTCTTCTCACTTCTGGTTCCTGGCCTTGTGAAACTTCCAACTTACTGATACCGGAATTGTCAGGCCTAGTCTCCCAGCCAGGAATGGATTCCAGGCTGCAGGGCAGCTCTGAGCCCCAGCCGCTAGACCCCCCAAAGGTTGGTGTCTCTTGAAGCCCCAGCAGGAACTTCGCAGACGCTCAGGCAAGCAAGCGAGAAGTGCAGGTTTGTTTAGAAGAAAAAGTTTATTGAGGAGAAAAAGAACAGAAATAAAGTGGGACTCCCAGGCCAGGGACCCAGGCCTGGGAGGGGCAAGGAAGCAAAGTGGAGTCGTGTCTCAGGGAATATATACTTTCTTTCCCTCATTATTCTAAAGCTCCACCAGTCTCTTTGTGATTGGTCAGTTTTTGGCTGTCTCACTTAATTTGCTACTGAGTGGGAGATCTTCACATTCCTTATCTAACAGGTCTGTCTTTCCCATTTGTTACATTTTTATCTTTATGGTCTAGCCCTCCCGGTGAGCATCTTTACACTTTATTTTATCATCTGAAGAAAACCAGGACCATCCTTAACAAGATTATCTGTGGTGCTAGGATGTTTGTTTTTCCCAGTGGAATTGGTTTCGTTTCCTTGCTTGTCCTTATCTCTGAAGCCTCCCTAAATTCTTCAGAGGTCCCCTCCTGCACTGTCCCTAAAACTGCTTAATAACCCTAGCTTGCCCTGTCTCATTACCTTTTCTGTTCTCAGCTTCCATCAACTTTTCTCCCCCTTCCCCCACCCACCTCACACTGTCCAATGCCAAATCATGTGAGAAGTTGAAGGGGGTGTAGATTTTCCATCACTGCTTCAGGCTGGGACAGGGCATAGAGCTGTCCCTGCCTAAGGGACCTGGGATACAGTCTCTCTGATGCTAACCCTGAACTGGCTGCTGGTTGATCATTTCTGCTGGTTCTGGAAGGAGATGAAGGCAGGGTCCAAGGATTGGGGTGTTTGGGCTATTTATTGTCCCTGTTGGAGGAGTAGGTGGAGTTTAACAGTCTTTATTTTATGAACAAACTTTGTTCGGGTTGTGGTCTTTGTTCAGGACCTGATGTAGGTCCTGAATGGGTTTTTATTTCTTTTTTTCCTTTTTTTTTTTTTTTAAAGATTTATTTATTTATTTATGCAGGAACCCAGGTACAGTCCAGTTGCGCAGGAGGGTGAGAGGATTCACCAGAGACAGAGTGGGGAACAGAACAGGCAGACTGACTGAAATACATTGCTGAGGGGAGCAGTGGGAGAGACAGGAGTGGTCTGCTGCGCCATGTGGGATTCTCCCCAGCTGGCTGGGATCGAACCCGAGCTGCAGAGGCTGCGGACAGCTTCACAGCGCTGCGCTCAACTGCCTATGCCACCAGAGGAAGCCCTCTTCTTTTTTTTTTTTTTTTTAAGTTTTATTTTATTTATATAAGAGCCAGGGTACAGGCCAGAGACGCAGGAGGGTGAGAGGATCCACCAGAGACAGAGCAAGGAACAGAACAGGCAGACGAACTGAAAACACTGCTGAGGGGAGAGGTGGGTGAGTCAGGAGAGGTCTGCAATGCCATGTGGGAATCTCCCTGGCCAGGGATCGAACTCATGCTGCAGAGGCTGTGGACAGCTTCACAGTGCTGTGCTCAACCCGTTGTGTCACCGGGGAGGCCCCCTGAATGGGTTTTGATCAATTTTATTTATCAAGACCATTGGGCCACACCAGTCTTTGTCAAGTAAGACAGGGACGTTTTACAACAACAGTGCCCAGAGGGCAAGTGAAATAAAGGGTCTAAACAAGTAGGGCTTTGGTCGCCTTACTCTGGAATGTGAACAGATGTTTTTTTCAGAACTACTGGATGGTGGGTGCTGGGATGCAGCCTGCAGCCTCAGTGTTAAATTCCTATTGTACCTCACTCTGAGTACACATACAATTTCTTTTCTCAGTGTGTGCTATGGTGTGCTGTTCAGTAAAACCTTGTCCACATTTCCTGCACAAAAGGTGCTATAAAGGCTTATTGTAGTAGGAATTGTCATGAAATTTTTGCCCACACTCTTGGCTTTTACTAGGGTTTTTCTCCTGAATGTCTTCTCTTGTGCATAATGAAGTTTGACTTATTGATATAGTCTCACCCACACTTCTGCATACAAAGGACTTCTCCACTGAGTGTGTGCCCCACTAGTATTTCACAGGGCTTGATGTCCAGACAAATCCTATGCATACTTACTACAAACAAGAAGGCACTATTTCAATATTAAGTATACTCATTTACTCTTTATCTTGTTAAAGTTTAATTTCAAAATATTTAGGTTACTGAATAGAAGCCTTATGAGCCAAAAAAAGGTATCTCTAAACTGAAGAATCTGTGCTTGGACATGATCTTCACAGAGTATTTCCACTGGTGGAAAATGAAGGATGACTTTTGGAAAAGGCTTGTTTCTTCTCTCTTTTGGTTCTCTGCTATATCACTCTGGTAGCTTTGCCCAGAAAATTGTTGCTACTGTTGCTTCCCACCTAAAATTGCCAGGATCCCTTGGCTGCAATTATCTTTACATATACCTGAGATAATCAAATCACTGTACTCCCAAAGCCCATATGCAACTGTGGTAGACAGGCAATAACCTGGACAAGTACACACACACATACCTCAGACATATGATACCAGAAAGTAAATGCTATGAAGAAACTATTTCAAGCAATGCAGGTGGAGGCTGGTTTTGGGTAGGCTCTGAGTATGGGTGGGTTGTTACATTTCTAAGTTCTCCCAGCGAATTATCTGATCATTCAGAGAATGTTGCTTTACGTTTGCTAATTTTGTAAAGTTATAGGGTGACTTAGAGCAGCCTTATTTCAATGTGACCTGTATAAATCTCAGTTCTCCTACTTGCATTGAAGTAACATTATCATTCTTTAAGTACCCAATTTGAGTGAAATAAAATCTTAATATGTACTCATTTTTTGGTATGAGAATTATGTTTTCACAAGTTGAACACTGACCTTCAACATTCAATCTCTAAGAAGTCGGTGGCAGACAAGAAATTCTCTTTTTAATACTCACTAACAGAGTGCTCCCCACTCGTCTCTGATCAATCCTCTCACCCCCTATACCTCTGGACTATATACCAGCTCTTGTATGCATAAATAAAAAAATAAATCTTTTGAAAAATAAAAGTCCAATGAGTTTTATGTTACACACACTTCTTTTTATGTTTATTTGCTTACATTGTTGGTCATTTTGGTACAATATTTGATTTCTTCCCCTAGTCCCCATAGTTCTCCCACCACCTTAGCATCCATGAACCATCACCATAGGCCCTTTTGCTCTTCCCACCCCCGTTTACACTCCTCTCCTCCTCCAGACCCTGTATGCCTCAGATCTATGGTCAGTTTGAAAATTTTGTCTTTTTCCTGATCTTTTGCTCAATTTCCCTATATCCCTCCTATAGGTGAAACTATCCGATATTTATCTTTGTCCTTCTGACTTATTTCACTGAGCATAATCCCTTCTAGCTCCTTTCATGTTGCAGCAAATGACATGAGTTTATGTTTTTTTGGTCACTGAAAGTATCCCATTGTGTATATATACCACATCTTCTTGATCCATTTACCTGTTTCGGGGCATTTAGACTGTTTCCATATCTTAGCTATTGTAAATAGTGCTGCAATAAACATAGGAGTGCAGTTTTCCTTTTGAATTAGTGTTTCTGTGTCCTTGGGTAGATTTGTAGGTGTGGAATCACTGGATCATATGACAGATACATGGTTAGTGTTTTGAGTCCCCTCCACACAACTGTTCAGAGCAGTTGTACTAGTGTGCACTCCCACCAGAAGTGTAAGAGGGTTTCTTTTTCTCTACTCCTCACCAATGTTTGCTGTTTTCCAGTTTTTTTTTTTTTAATATGGACCATTCTCACTGATGCCATTAATATGGCATCTCATTGTGGTTTTGACTTTAGGCATGCACTTCTAACCTGAGCCATTGCTATCACTTCAAAAAGTTCCTTCATGCCGTCTCCACTCATTTCCTGCTTTCCATCCACCACAGCCAATCACTGCTCAGATTTTCTTCAATATACATTAACTTAGCTATTCTAGAACCTCAAGTAAACCTCAAGATAATATATTTTGTCAAATATTAGGAGATTGTTGATTTGTTTGTAGTTACTTTTGTCCTTTTCTTGACCGGCCCTGCAGCTGGGTCATGACTGTTGGACTAGAGGCCAGAAGGGCTGGAATCACCTCCTAAGGTCTAGGTCCTGAAATTCCAATTGCCCTGAGGAGCAAGGACAGTGGTGACTGGGGTAAAGGCAGGAATTGAGAGCACAAACAAACCTGGGCCCCGAGGGTACTGGGAAGGGAGGTCAGCAGGGACTGTGGATCACGTAGACCCAGACTCAGGCTCAGGCAAGCAGAGTTGTTACCAGTTGACTCCAGAGACTAACTGGAGGCCGGCTAGCAGGGTATCTCTCTGGTTGTGCCAGGGCAGTGGTTTGGGGGTCTTCGGGATCCACCAGGAACTGGTCCTCTGCCTGGCTCCTTTCTCTTCTGACTGATCTTCTGGCTGGTCCCAGGTGGCCTGAATCTTTTCTTTGACAATGGCCCCAGGGGACCCACACCATAGAGGCCTGGGAGAAGGCAGCACTAGGATAAAGGGGAAAACTTGGGCTTAGGGAGAACTAAGCAGGGGCGGTGGCAGGAACTAGAGCTCAGGTGGACATGGAAGCAGTTGATCTTGGAGTGAACCATCCCATTGTCTGGAAAGGGAGGAAGATATCTCATAGAGGGGGTCAGACGTTGTTAAACCCCAAACTACAAGGTGTTCATGACAGAGTACCATTTACATTGGTCTCCAGCTAAGTCTTGGATTGTGATTTCCAAAAGACAGATCCACTGCCTCTTGCTTATTGCTTGGGCCCTGGCTAGTTCATGTCTGATCTTTAGTCCCCACCATGACTTCTTGGCCATGCAGAATTCCTGGTTGGAAAGTCTCCTGGCCAAAGTCTAGGAAGTGACCTGGACTAAAAGTGTGTATATAAGACTAGGTCTCAAATGTTCTGTGTAGATTCCAGGCCCCCATTGGCAGGATATACTCTGATTCCAATCCCATATCCCAACACCCCACACTCATATGCTCCTTGGTTGGGAACCCCTGACACTTAGCTGAGTCCCCTACTTACTGATCAGTGCCAGTTCTTGGGTCTCAGGTCATGAAACAGGTTCAAGTCCAGTCACAAACTACTAAACAGGTAGGGACAATGCCAGAACATACCCTACCCTCCAACCCCCCACCTCATCCCCACCCCCTATACTTCTACACCCCTCAACCCGACCAAATGTACAGGCCTTTTTGGCTCATCCCATGGTATGTCTTTGGCGGGTATCAGGACAGTGGGGATGGAGAGGCTTTTGGGTTACCCAGCCAGAGGTGCTTTGACTGGCTGCCACCTGACCTAAGAGGAGACCTTAGCCAAGACTCTGTCTACAGGTCAGGCATATTATCTTCTTGTCCTGGGGGCAGGTCCACTGGACCATGCAGGCATAGTAGGCTTCTCAGAACGTCACTGTATATTTTTAAAGGAACATTTCAATTTGGCGCGAGCCACTCTGGTCCTGAACCATAGTGTTACCCCACTTGCCCTCACCCTGTCTGAACTCTTCTAATCAGCCCCTAGAAAGAGGAGACCTAATACCTAACTGAGCCAAGCACTTCCTAACCATAGCCTAGCATCTCCTGGCTTATCAGAGAGAAAACATGGACAGTTTGTTCAAGAAATGGTGCTGGGAAAACTGGACCACCATAAACAAAAGAATGAAACTAGACCACTACCTCTCACCGTGCACAAGGATCAACTCAAAATGTATAAAAGACCTGGACATAAGACCTGAAACCATAAAACATATAGAAGAAAATATAAACACTACAAGACATACATCTCAGTAACATCTTTAAAGACTCATCACTAAAAGCAAAGAAATTCAAGGAAAAGATAAACACCTGGGATTACATCAAAACAATGTGTTTTTTTTTTCTTTTAGCAAACAATACCCTCCTGTGTCTAATATGTGATTGTATATCTTCTCACTACTTTCATGAAGTATTTAGAAAATATGCTAAAATTCAGTTTGTCTTGGAACTTTGTGGAGACAGGAAATTACTCTCAATATTATAGAAAGTCCAAACCAAAATGATCCTTTGAGATGTTCTGGTGCCCAGGTTTTGATCTTAAGTGTGAACCAGAATCACTTGGATTTTTAAAAATACTAATGGTTGAGTCCAACCCCTAGATTTTCAGATCTTATTGTTCAGGATATACCCTGAACCCTGGAATTTTTAATTATTTATTTTTTATAAATCTTTTCTTTTTTTAAAGATTTATTTATTTATACAAGATTTATTTATTTATTTATACAGTCAGAAGCGCAGGAGGGTGAGAGAATTCACCAGAGCCAGAGCGGGGAGCAGAACAGGCAGACTGATGAAGTACACTGCTGAGGGGAGCAGCAGGCCCGGCAGGAGAGGTCTGCGCACCATGTGGGACCCTCGCTGGCAGCCAGGGATCAAACCGGCTCTGCAGAGGCTGCAGGCAGCTTTGCAGTCCAGTGCTCAACTGCTGCACCACCGGAGAGGCCCAACCCTGCAATTTTTAAACCTTCTTGGGTATGTATCATTTTATTTGAATAATATGACATTCTTCCTCAAGCTATTTTTTTAAGGTTTATTTATTTATGCATACAAGAGCTGGGGTACAGGCCAGAGGTGCTGGTGGTGAGAGGATGCACCAGAGACAGAGTGGGGAACAGAACAGAACAGACCGACTGACTGAGGGGAGCAGCAGGTGAGACAGGAGAAGTCTGCGCTCTGTGGGTCACCTCTCCAGCGGGGTCAATCTCGCGCTGCAGTGGCTGCAGATAGCTTCATAGTGCTGACGCTTAACCCCTTGTGCCACCAGGAAGGCCCCCCTCAAGCTAATATTTGGGAAACCTTCAAATTGCATTAAGAGTAAAACAAAATTGCACTCCTTCCTCTGGTCTCCTGTTCATGGACAGATGACCTTTGGACACAATGGCTTTGAAGAATTCACTTAAATGATTCATTGTCACGTGTATCCATTTTAACACATTTATAACAATCAAAAGAAATACTGCAGATACATTAAAATCCTATGCCCTTTTTTCCCTCCCACAAGACATTTCTTTTTAGCTGGTGATATTTGCACCATTCAGACATTCTCAAATAAGCTTATGTGCAGTGAAAGCCCTCCTGTTTCCTCCTCGACCACACTGTCCCCTCCACTGGAGAAACCAGCCTTTTCAATCTCTCCATGTCATTTAGGAGATATGTCATGCTCTGTCTTCACACTGGTGCTTAGTCTGGCCAGATTTCTCATGCAAGACTGCTTGTTTTCATTGTTATACTCCAAGAATACGTATTTCTTTAGAAAACATTTTTAATGAAGGAGCTCCTTGCCAGTGGCTAAAAATTAGTCAACTGCAGAAGGACTAACTATGCAAAACAAGATGCCCAGCCCTACCCCCAAACCCCTTCTTCTAAGGAAACCACTTTTTTTTTTTTTTAAAAAAAGGCTTTCCATACACTGTCTTTTTTTTTTTTTTTAAAGATTTATTTATTTATGCATACAAGAGCTGGCGTACAGGCCAGAGATGCAGGGGGTGAGAGGATTCACCAGACAGAGTGGGGTACAGAACAGGCAGACTGACTGAAATACACTGCTGAGGGGAGCAGTGGGTGAGACAGGAGGGGTCTGCTGTGCCATGTGGGTTGCTCCCTGGCTGGCCAGGGATCGAACTCGCGCTGCAGAGGCTATGGATTGCCTCGTAGCGCAGTGCTTAACCCCTTGCGCCACTAGGGAGGCCCCAGGAAACCACTTTTAATGCTTCTGGAGGCTCTTCCAGTTCTTACTACTGAAATGCCAGGAGACCCCCATGGGGTGTGAAGTATCACCTTAGAATTTAACCACTGACTTCCTCCTGAGAAGATGAACACTTCCCGGCAGTACACACTGCTCCCTGTCTCCCTGCACAGATGGAGGCAGGGCCATGGGGAATGGTTGTTTGCATTAAAGGGTCTTGTTTGAAAGTTTAAAAAGATAGGGACAGGATAATTATTTTCTAGTCATTTAGTTGCTGAGGTTGATTAGAATGTTGAATGAAAGGTAGCCTACTTTAAATTGTTTAATCTGTGAAAATGTTATGGAAGCAAATTAGCTCTCCTTCTGCTTCCATAAATGAACAAATAGATGGTGGCTGGGTGTGGGGTCACTCACCGAAATCTTAGCAGATTCTTTTCTTCTGTACAATTTGAGAGATGACTCTCTCAGTTACTCCCTGAAGGCAGATTTACATCATGGGCTTTTGCCTTGTGGTAAATAGGTAGCCTTAGAGATCCAAGTCTGTTATGACAGTCTTAGGCCATTTCTATTCTTTATTATTATTATTTTTTTTTACATGATTGTTCATTTTTGTAAAATGTTTGCTTTCTCCACTCAGGTGTAGTCCCCATAAAATTCCTACCACCTGTGCACCATTGCCATAGTTCCTTGTGCTCTTCCCTCCCCTGTTTTGAACCCTCTCCCTCTCCTTCCCCTGCAGAATGTCTCTGATTTATAGTTGCCTGCTAGTTTTGTTTATTTATTAATTATTATTATTATTACTATTTTTTTTCCTGATTCCTTATTGGGTTCCTCTATATTTTTTCTATATGTGAAACTATCTGATATTTCTTTTTTTCCTTCTGACTTATTTCACTGAGCATAATCCCTTCTGGCTCCATCAATGTGAATGGCATGAGTTTATCTTTTTTGATTGCTGAGTTGTATTCCATTGCATATATATACCATATCTTCTTGATCAGTTATCTATTTTTGGGCATGTAGGTTGCTTCCATACCTAACCTATTGTTAATAGTGCTGCGATAAACATAGAGGTGCAGGTAGTCTTTCTTTTTTAATTTGTTTTTTTTTTTTACATCATTGTTCATTTTTAAACAATGTTTGCTTCCCCCCACCTCAGATATAGTCCCCATAAAATTTCCTTCATCAATGCACTGGTGCACCATCACCACAGCCCTCTTTGCTACTCCCTTGCTCTTTCTGATCCCTTTCCCTCCTCCACCTCTGCAGGATGTCTCTGATTTATAATGGTCTGTTTTTGTTTTGTTGTGTTTTGTATTGTTATTATTTTTTTTACCCTGATGTCTTATTTGGTTTCCCGATGTTCCTGCTGTAACCAAAATCATCCAATATTTTTCATTTTCCTTCTGACTTATTTCACTGAGCATAATCCCTTCCAGCTCCATCCATGTTGCTGCGAATGGCATGAGTTTATGTTTTTTGATCACTGAAAGTATTCCATTGTGTATATATACCACATTTTCTTGATCCAGTCATCTATTTTTGGACATTTGGGTTGTTTCCAAGTTTTACCTATTATAAACAGTTTTGCAATAAACATAGGGGTAAAAGTGATCTTTTGAATCAATGTTATTGTGTCCTTTGGGTAGCTCCCTAAGAGTGGAATTGCTGGGTCATATGTTAACTCCATTTTTAGTATTCTGAGGAAACTCCATACAGCTTTCCATAGTGGTTGGACAAGTTTTCACTCCTACCAGCAATGTAGGAGAGTTCTTTTTTCACCACATCCTCACCAACATTTGCTGTTGCTAATTTTTTTGATATGTGCCATTCTTACTGGTGTAAGGTGGTATCTCAGGGTGGTTTTGATTTGCATTTCCCTGATTATAAGGGTTGTCGAGCATTTTTTCATATGCCTATTGGCCATTTGCATTTCCTCTTTGGAGAAATGTCTTTTAAGCTCTTCTGCCCATTTCTTGACTGGATTGTTTACTTTGCTTTTCTTGAGTCATTTGAGTTCTTTGTATATCTTTGTGATTAGTCCCTTATCAATTGTATGGAGTGCAAAATTTTTTTCCCAATCAGTGGGGTGTCTCTTTGTTTTGGTTAATGTCTCTTTTGCTGTACAGAAGCTTTTCAGTTTGATCTAATCCCAGGTGTTTATCTTTTCCTTGACTTTCTTTGTTTTTGATGATGAGTGTTTAAAGATGTTACTGAGATGTATGTCTTGTAGTGTTTTACCTATATTTTCTTCTATATATTATATGGTTTCAGGCCCTATGTCCAGGTCTTTTATACATTTTGAGTTGATTTTTGTGTATGGTGAGAGGTAGTGGTCTAGTTTCATTCTTTTGCATGTGGTGGTCCAGTTTTTCCAGCACAATTTATTAAACAAACTGTCCTTGTTCCATTGCATATTCTTTGCTCCTTTGTCTAAGATTAGTTGTCCATACATGTGTGGCTTTATTTCTGGGCTTTGTATTTGGTTCCATTGGTCTGTGTGTCTCTTCCCCCCTTACCATACTGCTTTAACTAATATGGCTTTGCAGTATAGTTTGAAGTTTGGAAGTGTGATTATGTAGGTAGTCTTTTGAATTAATGTTTTTGTGTAGATTGCTATGAGCAGAATTGCTGGGTCATATGGTAGCTCCATTTTTAGTAGTTTGAGGATCCTTTTTCTCCACATCCTGGCCAACATTTATTGTTGACAGTTATATTAATATGTGCCATTCTCATTGGTATAATATGGTATCTCATTTTGTTTTGATTTGCATGTCCCTGATTATAAATGATGTTGAGCATTTTTTCATATACCATTGGCCATTTCAATTTCTTCTTTGGCAAGTGCCTTTTTAGCTCATCTGCCTATATTTTGACTGGATTGTTTACTTTGTTGAGTCACGTGAGCTCTTTGCAAACCTTTGTAATCAGTCTTTTATCACTTGTATGGAGTGCAAATTTTTCTCCCAATCATTATGGTGTCTCTTTGTTTTGGTTAATGTCTCTATTGCTCACAGAAGCTTTTAAGTTTGATATAATCCCAGCTGTTTACCTTTCCTTCACTTTCTTTTCTTTGAGGAATGTGTCTTTAAAATTGTTACTAGATGTATACCATGTAGTATTTTGCTGATATTTTCTTCTATGTATTTTATGATTTCAGGTCTTCTGTTCAATTCTTTTTTTCCATTTTGAGTTGTTTTTTGTGTGGATGGTATGAGGTAGTAGTCTAGTTACATTCTTTTGCATGTTGTGGTCCAGTTTTCCCAGCACCATGTGTTGAACAAACTGTCTTTGTTTCATTGCATATTCTTTCCTCTTTTGTCAAAGATTACTTGTCCATGTACGTGTGGCTTTATTTCTGTGCTCTCTATTCAGTTGCATTGGTCTGTGTGGCTGTTTTATTTATTATGACTTTGTAGTATAGTTCAAAGTCTAGGAATGTGATACCCATATTCTCCTTTTTGGTCAGGGGAGCTCTGGCTATTCAAAGTTTTTTTGTGATATGGTATGAAATTCAGCAATTTTTGTTTTATTTCCTTGAAGAATGTCATTAAGATTTTTATCAGAATTGTGTTGAATCAGTAAATAGCTTTCAGTAGGATGGCTATATTGATAATGTTAATTATTCCAGTCCATGAGTAGGGGATTTCTTTCCATTTCTTTGTATCTTCTATTTCTATTAACAATGTTTTATAATTTTCTTTGTATAGGTCACTCACTTCCTTTGTCAGTTTTATTCCCAGGTATTTGATTTTTTTGTTTCAATTGTAAATGGTGTGGTTTTCTTATTTTCTTATTTTTCAGATTGTATATAGGAAAACTACTGATTTTTGTGTGTTGATTTTCTATCCTCCTAGTTATCTAAACTGGTTTATTATTTTAATTACTTTTCCTGTGAAGTTTTAGGTTTTCTATGTGTGTAATCATATCAGCTGCAAATAGTGATAGCTTTACTTCTATTTTCCCTATTTGGATTCCTTGTATGTCTTTCTCTTTTCTTATGCTCTGGCTAGGACTTCCAGTATGATATTGAAAAGCAGTTGTGAGAGTGGACATCCTTGTCTTGTTCCAGATCTTAAGGGAAAGGCTTTTAGCTTTTCACTATTGAGAATAATATTGGCTGTGAGTTTGCCACATATGGCTTTTATTATGTTAAGGTATATTACTTCTACCTTGAGAATTTTGAGGGCCTTCATCATAAATGGATGTTGAACTTCTCAGCATCTATTGATAATGATATGGTTTTTATTTTTTTTTTGTTGATGTGTTAGATTACATGAATTGATTTTCAGATGTTAAACCATGCTTGTGCTCCTGGAATAACTCCCACTTGGTCATGGTGTATTATCCTTTTGATGCATTGTTGGATTCTGTTGGCAAGGATTTTATTGAGGATTTTTGCATCACTATTCATTAGGGAGAGTGGCCTGTAGTTTTCTTCTTTGTCTTTGGTTTTAGAATTAGTGTAATGTTTGCTTCATAGAATGTATTTGGTAAGATTCCTTCTTTTTCAATTTTTTAATCGATTTTGTGTAGGATAGGCACTAATTCATTTCTGAATGTTTGGTGGAATTTATTTGTGAAACCATCTGGTCCTTGGCTCTTGTTTTGTGAGAGGGTTTTGATTACTGTTTCAATTTCACTGCTTGTAATTCGTCTGTTTGGATGTCCTATTTCTTCTTTATCTAGCTTTGGATGATTGTATAGTTCTAGGAATTTGTTCATCTCTTCTAGATTGTTGAATGTTTGCATATAAATGTTCATAATAATCTCTGATTATTCTTTTGATTTCTGCTGTGTCTGTTGTAATTTCTCTTTTGTTTATGATCTATTTATTAGTGTTTTCTCTCATTTTTTCTTTGTAATCCATATGTTTCTTTATTCATTCAACAAACACCAGGAAGAACCAAGTGCCCATAATTCCAAGACAAGGAGGATTCAGTTTCTTCCTGAATTCAGGATTTGCTTGTGAAATGAGAACATTCTGTAGCCAGAGAGAGCTGATGGTTGCTACACATTGTGAATGGGCTAAATATCACTCAATTGCTGGCTTTCAAATGGCTACTTTTACATTCTGTACATTTCTCCACAATAAAAAGGAGGGACAATGAGGAAAGATTAAAAAAAAACAAACCCACCTTTATTCTGCAATAGCTCCCATGTGGGGGAGAGAAATGTGAAATCCAGATTGAAGTGGGGGGGAGGGGCAAACCCAGATGATCTCTTTTTACCTTCCTGAGTCAATTTGAGCTTTGGTTGGTCATGAACAGGCATCAGGAGTCATGGTCTAACCATCTAGAGCCTCACGATCTTGGGAGAATGTGCCCAGGTGCCTCAACACTAAATTGGTGAAGATGGAAGTGAGGGGTTCAAGCAGTTCCCAAACCTGTGCATCTACCCATACACGCATCCAGTCACTGCCTAGTAGGTCCTCCCAGTAGGCTCTGGGGATAAAAGATTCCCACTGACCAACAAGGATCCCTCTGGCCCTACCCTAAAGAGCTAGAGGCTTCTCTCTAGTGTAGGTGGTGTGAAGGAACAGCCAGCAAATCCCTAACAACTAGCAAAGGAGACTATGTTAGCAAGCAAGAAGGACACTGAAGAAACTGTGACAGAGAGTGATTGGGGGGAAGAGCCCACTTTTGCATCTGGTTAGGGAAGGCTTCCTTGATGAGGTAGAATGTTAGAAGAGACTGGATGATGAAGAACCAGCCATGCAGTGGACATCTTGGGGAAGAGAAGTTCAAGCAGTGGGAAAAGTCAGAGATGGTGTCCTGGGAAAGGAAGACTAATTTGGGGTTGAGGCTCCAAAAATCTGCTCATTTAGACAGGAAGCAGATCAAAATGGCCTCCATAAGATCACAGAGAAAAGGACAAGAAAGTACTGGAAGGATATTTGTTAGTTATTAGATGAGTCCTTATTGTTTTTATGTTTGTATTTCTTAAGACAAAAACACTTGAGGTTCAGTATGAAGTGACTGTTTCGAGTTTCTAAGTGCCCATAGTAAACCAAACAATTCTGTATGTAAGTAAAACTTCAATGGTGGTTGACAAAATTTGAATTTTATTGAAATTCAAGTAGAATAGTTTGATCATTTATGGGCTGGAATGGGAGGAAAAGAGGGAAAATTAAGAGTGAACTGAATGAAATATTAGGAATTAACTTTTGGTAAATAAATGAAATCAATGACACTATATAAGAAAACAACTAGGTTGACATGAAAATCTTGGCTCTGAGCCAAGGTGGCATGAAGGCAATTTGGAGGTGGGCTGGGAGGAGGAGCCACAGCTTTCATCTCCAGGGAGAAGACCACCATGGGTGTTTGTCCTACCTGCTGGTGTTCGGGTCTAGGTGCTGGGAAGGTTGAGCTGAACCATCGAGAGCCCATTCCTGTGTGATATTCCTACTTTCAGGGGGAGGGGCTGGTGACTTGGGGTGCCCAGGGGGTTTCTGGACCTCTGCAGGCTGTAGGAGGAGCAGAAGCAGCAGCAGAGGCCACCCTTTCGACGCACCACAAGGACACATGTGGCATCTCCTTCCTCAGCTGCTGGGCCATGGTCTGGGTACACAGGGCGGCCATCTCTCTTTGCTGGGCTTGCTGTTGGTAGGACATGCAGCTGTACTGGTAGAAGAACATGGTCCTTGCCAGCTCCAGCTCCTTGTCGCGTGCCATCTGGCAGTAAAGGCAAGAAGGCCAGTGGTCTGCCTGCATGTCCAGAGCCTGGGTGTGGATGGCCGGGCAGTGGGTTGGCTGGTGCCCTGAGGTGCTGAGCAGCTGGTGCACAAAGCCTCCATGGAACTCGGGAAGCATCTGCAGAGTCAGCTGAAGCCAATGGATGTACCTGTGGAGCTTGGTGTTGTCTGACTACAGAGAAGCCTGTTGTGACCTGAGGCTCTGGAGCTGCCCAGTCAGGATCAGGAATTATTGCTCAGCCAGTGTGGGGAGCAGCCCTTTCTTGTCTCCTGCTGACCTCATGAGGGAGGTTGCAGCCCAGAGGACCAGGTCCACATCTTCTTGGGACAGAGAGCCTGGGAGATGGGCACTAGCAGCCTCTCTGTCCGCCTGGCCTTGGGAGGAGCCCGGAAGCGCCCACTTGTCCTGCAGGCCTTCGTCAGGCAGCCCTAAGGTACTGAGGACACTGTGGGTCAAAGTGAACAACTGGCTCTGAGCACCTGGCCCGGGCGTGCTTGGCAGGGGTGCCACTGGGACCCCAGCTCCCACAGGGAGTGCACACGCTGTCTCCACCCCTCCCTCTGTGGGATAGCACCTCCAGACCTTGCTGCAGACCCAGGTTATCCTCCACACCAGCCTTGAGGGTCTTCTCAAGCTAAAGCAACTCATCCTGTGAGGCCTTCAGCTGGGCTTTGGCAGCAGTCATGCGAGCCCCAAGGGCTCTGCTACCTCTGTCAGGGTGTGCATCTGGCCCAGGAGGCAAGACTGCAGGCACCTGGGATGCTAAGGCTGGGGGGGGTCTGGCCTCTTGGGTTTCAGCAAGGAGGACTTCCTTGGCCTGTCAGTCGTTTGGCCTCTTGATCAGGGCTACAGAGCAGTCACAGAGTGGGAGGGCTAGCCTCCTCAGGGGATTCTAGGGCTTCCTGACCCAATGTGCTGTGTGTGCTCTGGTCCTGAACTCTGGATCAGGCTTCCCTCTGAGACTGGCCTCCCCTGGACAGCTTTCCTGAGCTTCCTGCCAGCAGACTGCACTTCAGAAGACCCACGATTGTGACACAGACCAGTAACTGCCGGGGAAACCCCAAGACTGGGATCAAGGCCTCCCACACAGGGTGCAGGACAGCCCATGGGGGCTCCAGAGCCTGCCAGGAAGCTGGAGGACTGGAGAGGGGCAGGCAGCAGGCATTCACTGGCTCCATGGGGCCCCAGGACTCTGCCTGAGCAGCCAGTGCCCTGGGGAGGCACCCCTGAGTGTCTGGAATCCTGAGGAGCACTGGATCTCCAACACAAAGTGGCGCCAGGCAACGGGGCAGACCATTATCCTGGGGGCCTGTGGGTGATGGCGGGGGGCTTGGAAGCTTTCAGAGAGTAGTGCTTGTGCCCACGCTGCTCCCTGCATTGACATGTGTGGTACAACCCATCCAGCAAGTGACAGTTGGCACGTGGACAGGCTGAGTTCAGTGTGGAGTTCAGGCCATACGGGAAACTGAGCCTCAAATCCATGTCTCTGCAGGTCCATGCCGGGTTCCCAGGGGGCTGGAGACAGGAGCGTGCAGGTCTGCAGCCCGCAGACCCTGCGTGGAATCTCTCACTTCTCTCAGAGCCCCGCTGTCCCAGCTGGTTGGATTCAAGCATCCCCAATTCAAGTTCATTGGCAGTCGAGAAGCAGGGATCCCCTGCCTGGGGAAATGGTTCTACAACCCAGGCCTCCCAGCCCCCTGCAGTGCAGTCTCCCCTGCCCTCCCCCCGGGGTCCTTGTCTGCTTCACTTCTACCCATTGTCCCTGGGCCCGGTGTCCTGTCCCCGGTGCCCTGTCCTGGCTGATTGTGCTACAACCGCTGTCACTAGCAACAGGGGCCTCCAAGAATGCTTGAGGATCCAGGGAGCAAGAAGAAGGGAAGGCCCTGGACGCTGCGCTCTCCCGGTGAAGGCAGGGGCAGTGGGAGGCGTGACCTGCGCCATCTTGGCCTCCCCAGTGGTGGCTTCTGAGAACCGCTGAGAGCAACCGGGGCAAAAATGGGACCATTTTTCCTGCCTCAATCCTGGGCTGAGCACAACCAAAGTCCCGCCTTTGGGACACTTTTCTTACTCACTGCCCCTCTTTGTTTGGGAAAGGTGGCCAGCTGGCTCTTGTGACGTCAGCCTGGGGAGATGAGTCTCGTGTGGGTCGCTGCCGCACCACCAGGCCGCGCTGAGGCCCAAGCCCCTGGGAAGGGCCCACAAACTGAGCTGCACACACTTCTCTGTGGTGATCAGCTAGGTTCCTCTCGGAGTGGCTGGGGAGTGCAGAAGGGAAGAAAATAAAGAGGGAATGAAAAAATTAAAAAAAGAACAAGAATGATAAGGAAATAAGATGAAAAGTGAGAGTAGACAAGAAAGAGGATAAGAGAAAGAAGAGGAAGGAAAGGAAGCAGAAAGAATAATAGTATTGGTTAAGGGGAGACAACGCAAATAGAAAAACAACTAAAACAGAAAAAAATGAAGGAAAAGAAGAAAGGTGTGGGGAGAATTGCAATCTGGACTGCTGGCTCCCTATGTGCTAGTGCTTGCTGTTGCAGTCTGGGCCCTTGGTGGGGGAGGTAAGGCTGAGTGGGCTAGTCTCCCCAGGGGCTGCTATCTCCTTTCACAGGTATCTCAGGGGAAAGCAAACCAACCACGAAATGGAAAAAAAAATAGGGGGAGGGGAGTGATAGAGTAAAGGGACCACAAATAAAAGAAAAAAAAAAAGAAAGAAAAGGTAGAAATGATGAAATTTGTGCCTTAGGGCTTTGTCCCCTCTAGGAGTCGTGGCCTGTGGGTGGCACTGGGAGATTGAGTTTTATGCATCTCTGAGTTCAGCTATTCAAGTCCCTCCTGGATGTGTCTCAGAGGAGGGAAGAGAGAGAGAGAGAGAGAGAGAGAGAGAGAGAGAGAGAGAGAGAGAGAGAGAACTCTAGAACACTTTTTAGTTCAGGTTCTCTCCCTCCTGGGGTGCACGCTGCAGGCACTGGGGTCAGTTTCTCACCTGTGGGGTGTCCAGAATTCTCTGATGATCTCTAGTGCAGCAGGGAGCACCTAGAGTCCGGGGTTTGGGTCCAGCTGGGGTCCAGCAGCCTCCAAGGCTTGGTGTGGCTGGAGCTGCACGCTGCCTGGGCCCTGTTGGTAGCTGGGCAGATGTGAAGGCTCCTGAGGTTTCCTTCAACCAGAGGGCTTGGGGTATAGAGAGGCCTCTGATATTGGGCCTGGCACTGCGAGGCTCCGGCTGTGGTCCTAATCGTGGTTGGGTGCAGCGGGCTGATGGACTGCACTTCCTGCTGTAGCTGTGAGCAGTTAAGTGTCCAATGCAGGGCACCACAACCTGGAGATTCTGGTTGGAATGTGAGGTTTTTGAGTGTTGTGGCTCTACCTCTGTTGTAAACAGGCACTGGTGGCTGGTGTTTTAGTTCTGATCATTAGGTGGCGCCAGAGGGCTGAGTGAAATGCACCTCCCAGCAAGCTTCAAGCCTGAATTTCCTCCCTACCTGGAGAAGATTGGGGGAAAAAAAAAAGGATCCTGCCTAAGGAGTTGGTAGCATTCTGTGGCCCTGATTGTCCACCTGTGAGTATCCAGGGGCCCCAGATGTAGTAGGGTG
The DNA here is from genome assembly GCF_964194135.1 of Talpa europaea. NCBI lineage: Eukaryota > Metazoa > Chordata > Mammalia > Eulipotyphla > Talpidae > Talpa > Talpa europaea. The sequence goes on from NC_140078.1 coordinate 40,846,834, forward strand.
GTGTAATGTGGGTTCCCAGCTGGGTTACAGTCAGAGATGTATGATGCTGGCTGGTTTTGTGGGCTTTGTGTCAGGGATCAGCCAGATCAGCCTTGAGCATGTGGATCCTGAGTATCTCCTTTGTTGTGTCCCCTTTCCATCTTTTGTGTCCTGGTGAGTTGCTGGTGTCCTGTAGATGGCTTGAAGCTTCTGGTTTTGCTAATAGCTCGTTATCAGTCCTTACTTTTAATAATTAATTATTACATATTTTACATCGTTGTTCATGATTTGCAGCACTATTTATACTAGGAAAGACTTGGAAACAACCCAAATACCCACAAGTGAATGACTGGATCAAGAAGATGTGGTATAGATGCACAATGGAATACTATTCAGCAATCAAAAAAAACAAACTCATGCCATTTGCAGCAACATGGATGGAGCTGGAAGGGATTATGGTCAGTGAAATAAGTACAATGTTTGCTTTCTTTTCTCAGGTGTAGTCCCCATAGAATTTCCACCAGCAGTTCACCCGAGCACCATCACCACAGTGCCCTGTGCTCTTCCGGCCCTCTTTTGAACCCTCTCCCTCCCACTGCCCTGCAGAATGTCACTGATTTATAATTATCTGTTTATTTTTGTTTTGTTTTGTTATGTTTTTTAATGTTATTATTTTTTCCACTAAAGCCTTATTTGTTCCCCTATATTCCTCCTACAAGTGAAAACACCTGATATTTTTCTTTTTCCATCTGACTTATTTCACTGAGCATAATCTCTGCTAGCTCCATCCATGTTGCTGCAAATGGCATGTGTTTATTTTTTGATTGCTGAGTAGTATTCCATTGTGTATCTATATCACAGCTTCTTGATCCTTTTGTGGGCATTTGGGTTGTTTCCAAGACTTACCTAGTATAAATAGTGCTGCAATAAACAATAGGGTGCAGGTATTCTTTTGAATTAATGTTTTTGTGTCCTTTGGGTATATCCGTAGTAGTGGAATTGCTGGATCATATGTTAACTCCATTTTTTTTAAATAATAAATTTTATTTTTATATTCCCCATACAATTGCAGCCCCCCCATTCTGACCTCAATCCCTCCTCTCCCGCCCCCGCCCCCTAAAAGTGTCTCTGGTTCATAGTTTTTTGTTGATTTTGATTTTCACTTTCTTATAGTTATTCATTTTCCTGGTCCCTTATTTAAGTTTTCTAGATTCCTGCTATGAGTGAGACCATCTGGTATTTTTCTTTTTCTTTTCAGCTTATTTCACTGAGCATGATCCCTTCCAGTGCCATCCATGATGCTGCAAATTGCATGTGTTTATCTTTTTTGAATGCTGAGTAATATTCCATGGTATATATGTACCACATCTTCTTGATCCAGTCATCTATTTTTGGGCATTTGGGTTGTTTCCAAAGCTTAGCTATTGTAAACAGTGCTGCTATAAACATAGGGGTGCAGGTGTTCTTTGGAATTGATGTTTCTGTGTCCTTTGGGTAAATACCTAGGAGTGGAATTGCTGGATCATATGGAAGCTCTATGTTTAGTAGGTCCAGAAATCTCCACACAGCTCTCCACAGTGGTTGGACCAGTTTGCACTCCCACCAACAGTGCAGAAGAGTTCCTTTTTCTCCACACCCTCGCCAACATTTGTTGTTGCTAGTTTTTTTAATATGTGCCATTCTCACTGGTGTAAGATGGTATCTCATGGTAGTTTTGATTTGCATTTCCCTGATGACAAGGGATGTTGAACAGTTTTTCATATGCCTGTTGGCCATTTGCATTTCCTCTTCAGAGAAGTTTCTTTTTAGCTCTTCTGCCCATTTTTTGACTGGATTATTTTCTTTGTTGTTGTTGAGTCTCATCAGCTCTTTGCAGATTTTTGTGATCAGTCCTTTATCATTAGTGTTGGGTGCAAAAATGTTCTCCCAGTTGGTGGGGTTTCTCTTTGTTTTTGTTATTGTCTCTTTTGCTGTGCAGAAGCTCTTTAATTTGATGTAGTCCCAGCTGTTTATCTTTGCCTTCACTATCACTGCTTTGGGTGATGTGTCTGTAAAGATGTCTTTGATATGCAAATCACGTAGTGTTTCGCCTATATTTCCTTCTATATATTTTATGGTTTCAGGTCTTATGTCTAGTTCTTTAATCCATTTTGAGTTGATTTTTGTGTATGGTGTGAGGTAGTGGTCAAGCTTCATTCTTTTGCATGTAGCAACCCAGTTTTCCCAGCACCATTTATTGAACAAACTTTCTTTGCTCCAATGCATAGTCTTTGCTCCTTTGTCAAAGATTAGTTGACCATCAATCTGTGGGTTTATTTATGGATTTTCTATTCGATTCCATTGGTCTGTATGTCTGTTCTTGTTCCAATACCATGCAGTTTTGATGATTATGGCTTTGTAGTATAGTTTGAAGTCTGGGAGTGTGATGCCTCCATTCCCTTCTTTTTTTTTCAGGATAGCTTTGGCTATTCGGGGTTTTTGGTGATTCCATATGAATTTCATCAATAATTGTTCTATTTCTTTGAAGAATGACATTGAAATTTTGATTGGAATAGCATTGAATCTGTATATTGCTTTTGGAAGGATGGCCATTTTAATAATGTTTATTCTTCCAATCCATGAGCAGGGGATGTCTTTCCATTTCTTTGTGTCTTCTTCTATTTCTTTTAACAGTGTTTTATAGTGTTAACTCCATTTTAAGTATTCTGAGGAGTCTCCACACAGCTTTCCATAGTGGTTGGACCAGTTTGCACTCCCACCAGCAGTGTAGTAGAGTTCCTTTTTTCACTACATCCTTGCCAACATTTGCTGTTGCTAGTTTTTTTTTTTTAATATGTGCCATTCTTACTGGTGTAAGGCCATATCTCATTGTGGTTTTGATTTGCATTTCTCTGATAATGAGGGATGTTAAACATTTTTCCGTATGCCTGTTGGTCATATGCTATTCCTTTTTGGAGAAGTGTCTTTTAAGTTCTTCTGACCACTTTTTGACAGGATTGCTTACTTTGTTTTGTTGAGTTGTTTGAGTTCTTTGTATATCTTTGTGATCAGTCCCTTATCAGTTATACGGAGTGCAAAAATTTACCCAGTCTGTAGGGTGTCACCTAATTTTGGTTAATGTCTCTTTTGCTGTACAGAAGATTTTCAGTTTGGTATAATTCCAGTTGTTTATCTTTTCCTTGAATTTCTTTGCTTTGGGTGATGAGTATTCAAAGATGTTACTGAGATGTATATCTTGTAGTGTTTTACCATTATTTTCTTCTATATATTTTATGGTTTCAGTTCTTATGTCCAGCTCTTCTATCATTTTGAGTTGATTTTTGTGCATGGTGTAAGGTAGTGGTCTAGTTTCATTCTTTTGTTTATGGTGATCCAGTTGTTCCAGCACCATTTATTAATCAAACTGTCCTTGTTCCATTGCAATTTTTTTTGCTCCTTTGTCAAAGATTAGTGGTCCATATATGTATGGCTTTATTTCTGGGCTTTCTTTCAGTTCCATTGGTCTGTATGTCTGTTTTTGTTCCAATATACAATGTTTTTAATTATTATGGCTTTATAGTATAGTTTGAAGTCTGGGAAAGTGATAGCTCTAATCCCTTACTTTTTAGTCAGGAGAGCTCTGGCAATTTGGTTTTTTTGTGGCTCCATATGAATTTCATCAATATATTTCTATTTCTTTGAAGAATGTCAGAGATTTTTTTAAATTTTATTTTTATATTACCCATACAATTGCAACCCCCTTATTTTGAACCCAATCCCTCCTTTCCCCTCCCCCCATCCCCCCATAGAGTGTCTCTGGTTCATAGTTGTTTGTTGATTTTGATATTTTCTTTCTTATAGTTATTCTTTTTCCTGGTCCTTCATTTAAGTTTTCTAGATTCCTGCTATGAGTGACACCATCCGGTATTTTTCTTTTTCTTTCTGGCTTATTTTGCTGAGCATGATCCCTTCCAGCTCCATCCATGTTGCTGCAAATTGAATGTGTTTATCTTTTTTGAATGCTGAGTAATATTCCTTGGTGTATATGTACCACATCTTGATCCAGTCATCTATTTTTGGGCATTTGGGTTGTTTCCAAAGCTTAGCTATTGTAAACAGTGCTGCTATAAACATAGGGGTGCAGGTGTTTTTTGGAATTGATGTTTCTATGTCCTTTGGGTAAATACCTAGGAGTGGAATTGCTGGATCATATGGAAGCTCTATGTTTAGTAGGTCGAGAAATCTCCACACAGCTTTCCATAGTGGTTGGACCAGTTTGCATACCTACCAACAGTGCAGGAGAGTTCCTTTTTCTCCACAACCTCGCCACATTTGTTGTTGCTAGTTTTTTTAATATGTGCCATTCTCACTGGTGTGAGATGGTATCTCATTGTAGTTTTGATTCGCATTTCCCTGATTACAAGTGATGTTGAACATTTTTTCATGTCTATTGGCCATTTGCATTTCCTCTTCAGAGAAGTTTCTTTTTAGCTCTTCTGCCCATTTTTTGACTGGATTATTTTCTTTGTTGTTGTTGAGTCTCATCAGCTCTTTGTAGATTTTTGTGATCAGGCTTTATCATCAGTGTTGTGTGCAAAAATGTTCTCCCAGTTGGTGGGGTTTCTCTTTGTTTTTGTTATTGTCTCTTTTTCTGTGCAGAAGCACTTTAATTTGATGTAGTCCCAGCTGTTTATCTTTGCCTTCACTATCACTGCTTTGGGTGATGTGTCTGTAAAGATGTCTTTGATGTGTTTCGTCTATATTTCCTTCCATGTATTTTATGGTTTCAGGTCTTATGTCTAGTTCTTTAATCCATTTTGAGTTGGTTTTTGTGCATGGTGTTAGGTAGTAGTCAAGCTTCATTCTTTCGCATATTGCGACCCAGTTTTCCCAGGGCCATTTATTGAGCAAACTTTCTTTGCTCCAATGCATAGTCTTTGCTCCTTTGTCAAAGATTAGTTGACCATAAATCTGTGGGTTTATTTCTGGATTTTCTATTCGATTCCATTGGTCTGTGTGTCTGTTCTTGTTCCAATACCATGCAGTTTTGATGATTATGGCTTTGTAGTATAGTTAGAAGTCTGGGAGGGTATGCCTCCATTCCCTTCTTTTTTTTTTCAGGAGAGATTTGGCTATTCAGGGTTTTTGGTGATTCCATATGAATTTCATCAATAATTGTTCAATTTCTTTGATGAATGACATTGAAATTTTTATTGGAATAGCATTGAATTTGTATATTGCTTTTGGAAGGATGGCCATTTTAATAATGTTTATTCTTCCAATCCATGAGCAGGGGATGTCTTTCCATTTCTTTGTGTCTTCTTCTATTTCTTTTAACAGTGTTTTATAGTTTTCTTTGTATAGGTCCTTTACCTCTTTTGTTAGATTTATTCCAAAGTATTTGATTTTTTTTGTTTTGATAATAAAAGGGATGGATTTTTTTTATTTCTTCTTCAGATTTATTTTTTGTGTGTAGGAAGGCTACCGATTTTTGCATGTTGATTTTGTATCCTGCCACTTTACTGAACTGATTGATGAGTTGAATTAGTTTTTCTGTGGAGTTTTTGGGGTTCTCTATGTATATTATCATATCATCCACAAATAGTGATAGTTTGACTTCTTCCTTGCCTATCTGGATTCCTTGTATGTCTTTCTCTTGTCTTATTGCTCTGGCTAGGACTTCCAGTATTATATTGAAAAGCAGTGGTGAGAGTGGACATCCTTGTCTTGTTCCAGATCTTAATGGAAATGCTTTCAGCTTTTCACCATTGAGAATGATACTGGCTGTTGGCTTGTTAGATGGCCTTTGTGATGTTGAGGTATGTTCCTTGTATCCCAAGAATTTCAAGGGCTTTTATCATGAATGGGTGTTGCACTTTGTCAAAAGATTTCTCGGCATCTCTTGATATTATCATATGGTTTTAATATTTCTTTTTGTTGATATGTTGGATAACGTTGATTGATTTTTGGATGTTGAACCATCCTTATGTCCCTGGAATGAATCCTACTTGGTCATGGTAAATTATCTTATGGATACATTGTTGGATTCTGATAGCTAAAATTTTGTTGAGGATTTTTGCATCAGTGTTCATTAGTGAGATTGACCTATAGTTTTCTTTTTTTGTGTTGTCCTTGTTCAGTTTTGGTATTAGTGTAATGTTGGCTTCATAGAACGTGTTTGGTATTATCCCTTCCTTCTCAATTTTTGGAAGTGTTTGTGAAGGATAGGCACTAATTCATTTCTGAACGTTTGGTAGAATTCATTTGTAAATCCATCAGTTCCTGGGCTTTTGTTTTTGGGAAAGTTTTTGATTACCATTTCAATTTCACTGCTGTAATTGGTCTGTTTAGGTGTTCTATTTCTTCTTTATGTAGCTTTGGGTAATTGTAGAGCTTTAGGAATTTGTCCATCTCCTCTAAATTGTTGAACTTGTTTCCATATAACTGTTCATAGTAGTTACTGATTATTCTTTTGATTTCTGCTGTGTCCGTTGTGATTTTTCCTCTTTCATTTGTGATCCTGTTTATTTGTGCTTTCTTCCTTTTTTCCTTTGTGAGCCTGGCTTGGGGTTTGTCTATTTTATTTATTTTTTCAAAGAACCAGCTCTTGGTTCATTGATCTTTTGGATTGTTTTTCTTTAGTTTCAATTTCATTTATTTCTGCTTTGGTTTTTATTATTTCTTTTCTTCTACTGGTTTTGGGGTATTTTTGTTGTTCTTTTTCTAGATCTTTGAGCTTTGAGATTAGGTTGTTTCTTTGAGTTCTTTCTTGTTTCTTGATGCGAGCCTCTATTGCTATATATTTTCCTCAATACTGCTTTTGCTGCATCCCATGCATTTAGGAAATTGGTGTCCTCCTTGTCATTCAATTCAAAGAATTTTTAATTTCTTCTTTGATCTCATTTGTCCAGTGGTCTTCCAGTAGTGTGGGTTTCAATCTCCTTGAGGTAGGAGAGTTTCTTGCTTTCTTTTTATGGTTTATTTTTAGTTTGATGCCTTCATGGTCAGAAAAGGTGGTTGGTATGATTTCAATCTTGGTGTATCTGTTGATGTTTGTCTTGTGTCCCAGTATGTGATCAATCCTGGAGAATGATCCATGTGCGCTTGAGAAAAATGTGTACTCAGATTTTTTTGGGTTTAGTGTTCTATTGATGTCTGTTAAGCCCAAGAGCTCTAGATCCTTATTTAGAGCTTTAATGTCTTTGCTTATTTTTTGTCTCATTGATCTATCCATTGTTGATAGTGGTGTGTTGAAGTCTCCTACTATGTATGCGTTTTCTCTGATGTCTGTTTTCAGAGATGACAACAGTTGTCTGATATATTTTGGTGCTCCTTCGTTTGGTGAGTATATGTTAATGAGTGTTATTTCTTCTTGAAGTATTGTCCCCTTGATCATAATGTAGTGATCATTGGGGTCTCTTTTTATCTTTTTTAGTTTGAAATCTGTTTTATCTGATATAAGTATAGCTGTTCCTGCTTTCTTTTTTGGTCCCTTTGCTTGTAGGATTGTTTTCCATTAACTTTGAGTCTATTTTTATCTTTTGTAGCTAACGTGTTTCCTGGAGACAGCAAAAGGTTGGGTTTTGTTTCTTAATCCAGGCTGCAACTCTGTGTCTTTTTATTGAAGAGTTTAGTCCATTTACATTTAGAGTTAATATTGATATGTTAGCATCTCTCTTTGCCATTGTGTTTGTCTTTCCTTTGATTTTATTTATTTATTCTTTAAATAACTTTTTTTTTTTGGCCTTCTTCTGTTGTTATTCGTCCCTCTGATGTTCTGGCGTTAGGACTCCTTGAAGTATTTTTTGGAGAGGGGGTTTAGTCATAATGAAATTCCAGAGTTTCTGTTTGTCTGGGAAGGTCCTTATTCTTTCTTCATAGAGGAAGGAGAGCTTTGCAGGATAGAGTACTCTTGGTTGGCATCTGTTGTCTTGAAGTCTGTTGACTATGTCCCTCTACTCTCTCCTTGTCCATAGTGTTTCTTCGGAGAAGTCTGATGTCAGTCTGATTGGTTTTCCTTGCATGTTATCTGTTTCTTCTCTCTTGTCAACTTCATTATTTTTTCCTTGTCTTGGATTCTTGGGAGCTTTACTATTATGTGTCTTGCTGTATTTTTCCTTTCATCATGGAAGTTTGGTGTTCTTCTTGCTTCTTGTATATCAGTTTTCAGCTCCTTCATGTTTGGGAAGTTCTCTTCAATTATTTCCTTGAATATTTTCTCTGTTCCTAGGTCTCTCTCCTCTCCTTCTTGGATTCCTATAACTCTTATATTTCCTTTCCTCATCCACTCAGATAGTTCCCGAAGTCTTTCTTCAGTCTTTTTCATTCGTACTTCTCTTTCCTTTTCTGTTTTGGTTCTTTTTATTTCTGTGTTCGAGAGTGCTTATTCGTTCTTCCATTTCCTCTATTCTGTTATCACTGCTTTTCCCAGCATTCTTTAGCTCTTCCATTAATTCTTTGATCTCCTGCATTTTCTTCATTTCCCTCTTTAGGGACTCAATTTCATTCTTCTGAGCATTGTTTTCCTTAATGACTTCCATAATTTTTTTCATCATGTCAATTTTAAATTCTTTATCTGGAAGGCTCAGAAGTTCTTCCAAGTCACCGTTGTTGCAAGCTGGTGTGTTGTTTTATTTTTGTGGTTTGTCTTTTTCCTGAGAAGTTGCTATGTTGCTTACAGTTTTTCTTTTCCCTGCTGCCTGTCTTCTAATTTGCCTTATGCATTGGGACACTGTGCCACTGGTACTGCCGGCACCTTTTTGGTGTGTTCTTTTGGGAGTTTCAGAAACTGGCATTCCAAACGAGTCAAATACTGTTATGCCAGGAGTCTAGTGAGGCAGTGGTACTTTGAGTATGTTAATGGTCACTGTCACAGAATATTTCCTCCTTCTGTGTTTAGTTACAAAGGTGCGTCTTGAAGTCCCACAGACTTCCCTGGAGGTGGGGCAGCTGGATTGCATTCTGGGTTCCAAATCTCTGGATCCCTCTCTGGTTTCCAACTTCCTGCCAGGTGGGACCAGGCTTGTGGGGGCCTTCAGCTCACCTCTGACTGCACAGGGAACCTTCTCCCTCTAGCTCCAGGGAGAGCCCACTGCAGGTTTCAAGCAGTCTTTATTGAAGAAAGGTCCCTATTCTAAAATGGTGATTCGGAGACTGGCGCACTGGTAGACCCGGCGTGCCATGTCTACCCTGGCCCTGGGTGCCCGCTCCCCTTCTGGGTTCAGACTGCTGGCCAGAAGAGGCCTGGCTTGGGCAAACTTCCCAGCTCACCACTGACTCCTCTGGGAGCCTTCTGCTGGTTTCAAGCTGTCTTTACTGAAGAAAGGTCCCTATTCTAAAATGGCAATTGGGAGACTCTTCCGCCCGCCCAGTCTGCCCCGGTCCTAGGTGCCCACTCCCCCTCTGGGCTCTGTCATTGAGATTTTTATTGGAATAGCATTGAATCTATAAATTGCTTTTGGTAGGATGGCCATTTTAATGATATTCTTTCATTCCATGAGCAGGGGATGTCTTGCCAAATCTTTGGGTATTCTTCTATTTCTTTTAACAGTGTTTTATAATTTTCTGGAGGTCCTTTGCCTCTTTTGCTAGGTTTATTCCCAAATATTTGACTTTTTTTGTTTCAATTATAAAAGGGATGGTTTTCTTGATTTTTTTCTTCTTCAGAATGATTGTATATAGGAAGGCTACTGATTTTTGTGTGTTGATTTTGTGTCCTGCTACTTTACTAAAAGTGTTGATTATTTTGACTAGTTTTTCTGTGGAGTTTTTAGGGTTCTCTATGTGTATTATCATATCATCTGCAGAGAGTGATAATTTTACTTCTTTTCCTTTTTGGATTTCTTGTATGTCTTTCTTTTGTCTTATTGCTCTGGCTAAGACTTCCAGTATTATATTGAAAAGCAGTGGCGAGAGTAGACATCCTTGTCTTGTTCCTGATCTTAAAGGAATGGCTTTCAGCTTTTCACCATTGAGAATAATTATGGCTGTGGGTTTGTTGTAAATGGCTGTTATCATGTTAAGGCATGTTCCTTCTATCCTGAGAATTCAAGGGCCTCCAACATAAATGGATGTTGAACTTTGTCGAATGCTTTCTCAGCATCTATTGATATTGATGTGGTTTTTCTCTTTCTTTTTGTTGGATTGATTTTTGGATGATGAACCATCCTTATGCCCCTGCAATAAATCCCACTTGATGGTGGTGTATTAACCTTTTGATATATTGTTGGATTCTGTTGATGAGGATTTTGTTGAGGATTTTCATCAGTGTTCATTAGGGAAACTGGCCTGTAGTTTTCTTTTTTGTGGTCTTTTTTTGGTTTTGGTATTAGTGTAATGTTAGCTTTATTGAACATATTTGGTAGTATTCTTTCTTTTTCAATTCATTTCTGAATGTTTGGTAAAATTCATTTGTGAAACCATCTGATCGTGGGTTTTTTTGGGGGGAGGGTTTTGATTACTGTTTCAATTTCACTGCTTATAATTGGTATATTTAGGTGTTCTATTTCTTCTTTATTTAGCTTTGAAAGTTTCTATAGTTCTAGGAATTTGTCCATATCCTCTAGATTGTTGAATGTTTACATATGAATATTCATAGTAATCTCTGATTATTCTTTTTATTTCTGCTGTGTCTATTGTAATTTCTTTTTCATGACCAGAGTTGGCTCAATAATTACTCCAACTGAAGCAAGCAGGGGATATTACCATATATCCTATATCCCAGGTATTGGTTACCTGTTGTTGTGGTGGTGGAACAGAGGTACCCCAGAGAGAGAGGGTACAGTTCAATCTAAAACTTTAAAGGTTTTTAGAGTTAAGGGAGGACTAGTGTTTCATAAGAGGACACATTTTGGACTCTGGAGCCAGATAAGACTCACTTAGGTCTCCCCAATAAGGAAGGGCAGAGAACATTCCTTGAACCCCTAATTCCTGGAATCAGAACCATTTTGAGAAGGCTGGATGACAGAAATATTGTTGATCCTCCTAATTAGTAACCACTTTCAGGGACCTCTGTGGCCAGCAAAGTTGCACTCATCTATACCAACCAACTCATGGCGAGGGCATTATCCTGAATCCTATATGCCATTAATCAGCCACCATATTGCTGTGGATAGGGCCACCCCAGACTGAGAGAAGTTGTTTTACTCTTCCTCAGAATGGATTCAAAATCAAGGATTGAACTAAGCGGATAGGAGACACATTTGGTTATCTCTGTGTATTCCCATACAAACAAGACAAGGGATAATTCCATGAACCATAAATGCAATGCAAATGCCACAATGCTATAGCCAGGGTTATGCCAGATAGACAGAGTTGATTTTCATCCTGCTCATAAGGGATTTGAATTAGGCATGATTAGGGGGCATATTTGGGGTCTTTTGGGGCCAGCAAAGGTTAGTTTCCCTCTCCCGATCCCCACCCCAAAGTAGGCAGGAGACATTCCATGATCCTTAAATCCCAGGTAGTGAGAGGTTTGCGATACCCCAGACAGACAATATCCATTTTAATCCTACTCATGAGTGTTTCAGAATTTAGGTTGTGCCTAGGATTTTATAGTGGAATCATTTGGGACCTCTGGTGGCAGAAACACTCAGGTTCCCATGCTGAACCTTATCAGGGGTCATTACCATGAACCTACATCACCAATATCAACTGCCATATTGGTCAGGTCAAGGACGCCCTGCATAGAATCTGTTTCAATCCTCCCCATAGGGAATTCCGAGTAGAAATAGAATGTATAAATGGGCACATCCAGGGACTTCTGGGACCAGGGAAGACTCAGCTCCTCCCTGCTAACCAGAGCAAGGGACATTACTATAAAACCTAAATCACACTTATTAGCTGCTATTTGGGGTAGACTAAGGTGGCACCAGATGGAATCCCTTTCATTTCTTCTCAGAAGGGATTCATAATTATGTAGGATTGGGATTTCATAAAGGACATATTCATGAACCTGTCCCCTGTTGCTGAACCAAAGCAGGAAACAACCTAACTGTCTGCCAGTAGATGAGGAAGTAAAGGTGTTGCACATTTATGCAATTTCTGATGGCTATACATTAGCCTGCAGAGAGAAGAAAATCCTGCCGTTTACAAGGATGTGGATAGACCCTGAGGTATGCTAAGTGAAATATGCCAGAGAAAGACATGTAATGCATATCACTTACATGTAGTATCTGAAGAAACTAAAACACTGAGTGTAGAATATTGGTTACTGAGAAGTTAATGTTTCAGGAAACAAACTCACAACAAGTAAAGAATTAACTTCTGGGGATTTTATGCACAAAATACTGATATAGTCAACATTATTATATAATATTTCCAGTTGGTCTTAAATATTCTCATCACAAAAAAGAACTTATAATTATGTGACATGATAAAAGTGTAGCTAATGATTATGGTAATTATGTTGAAAATATATAAATTTATCAAATCAACAGGTTGTACACCTTGAAGTTATAAAATGTCATATATCACCAGATACAAAAAAAAAATTTATTTAAAATGTTTTTCTTTGTCTTATTTTTCATTGTTTATTTTGAATCTGTTGATTAAATGCAGAAATGAGTAGCACAACCATGATAGGAGATATAAAATTACTCTTCAAGTAATATTTAAATGAGTTTTTAGAAATTGAGGAAGCATTTGCTTACATACTTTAGGTACTTTGGAAGTGAAGGATACCCCTACTCAGGTACAGACACTAAGTGACCTAGAGTCAACCACCATAGTCTATTGTGCTCCCCTCTCTCTTTGTTTTTTATCCTTTTCCCACCATCTTTCCATGTGGATGCTTCAGTTCTATAGTCAGTTTCAAGGGTTGGTCTTAATGCTTATTTATTTTTCCTGATTCTTTGTTTCTCTAGATTCCACATTTCAATGACACTACCTGGTATTTATCTTTGTCCTTCCATCTTATTTCACTTAGCATAATATATTCCAGCTCCATGTTGCCACAAATAGCACAAGGTTATTGATCACTGAGTAGTATTCCATTGTGTTTATATATCACATCTGTTTGATCCACTCATCTGTTTTGGGTTACATAGATTGTTTCCAAGTCTCGGCTATTGTAAAGAGTCCTGATATAAGCATAGGAGTCCAGGTTTTCTTTTGAATTAGTGTTTTTGTGTTCTTTGGATAGATACCTAGTTCTTTGGAATTGCTATGTACTATGGAAGGTCCACTTCTAGACTTCTGAGGATTCCCCTCGCTGCTTTCCACAGGGGCAGGGGCAGTCTACATTTGCACCAACAGCGGGAGAGTGTTCCTTTTTCCCCACCCTCCCCAGCATTTCTTTCTTTCTTTCTTTTTAATATGGGCCATTCTCACAGGTGTGAGGTGATATCTCATTGTGGTTTTGGTTTACATTTCCCTGATGATAAGTAATGATGAACATTTTTGTCATATGCTTGTTGGTCATCTGCATGTCTTCTTGAAGAAGGGCTTATTTAGCTCTTCTGATCATTTTTTGATTGGGTTTTGTTTTTGTTGAGTTCAAGTGCTCTTTGTACATCTTCAATATTAATCCCTTGTCAAATGTATGGAGTGCTACTATTTTCTCCCATTCAGTAGGTGTCTCTTCATTGTGATATGATCTCTTTCACAGAGCAGAAGCTTTTCAGTTTGATGTAGTCCCAAATTGTTTGTATTCTCTTTTGTTTTCATTGTTGCTGGGGAATGAATCCACAATGACATATCTAAACCTTATATCATGGAGCATCTTATCTATGTTCTCCTCTATTTGTTTCAGGGTTTCAGATCTTACATACTAGTCTTTTTCCCTTTTGAGTAGATTTTTGTGTATGGTGCAAAATAGTGGTCTAGTTTCATGCTTTTGCATGTGACTGTTCAATGTTTCCAAATCATTTATTGAAGATTTCATTCTTCTAGTGTATATTCTTCATTCCTTTGTCATAAATATTAGTTGTCCATATATGTGTGAGCTTATTTCTGGAATCTCAATTCCTTTCCATGGTCTGTGTTACCTTTCCAGTACCATCTTGTTTTTAATTACTATGGCTTTATAACACAGTTTGATGTCCAGAAAGGTAATATTCCCATTTCTCCCCTTTTTAGTCAGAGAGCTTTGACTATCCAGGATTTTTTGTGATTCTATATGAATTTCAGCAATACATGTCCCGTTTCTTTGAAGAATGCCATAGAAATTTTTATTGGGATTGTGTTAAATCTGTAAATTGCTTTGGGTAGGATGACAATTTTGACAATGTTGATTCTTCCATTTCATTCTGTCTTCTATATTTTTAACAATGTTTTATAGTTTTCCTTTTACAGCTCATTCACCTTCTTCTTTTTTTCTTTAAAGATTTATTTATTTATTTATTTATACAAGCACTGGGTACAGTCAGAAGTGTGGGAGGGTGAGAGAATTCACCAGAGCCAGAGCGGGGAACAGAACAGGCAGACTCACTAAATACGCTGAGGGGAGCAGTGGGCATGGCAGGAGAGGACTGCGTGCCATGTGGGACCCTCGCTGGTGGCTGGGGCGGCGCTGCAGAGGCTGTGGGCAACTTCGCAGCCCAGCACTCAACTGCCGCACTACCAGGGGAGGCCCTCATTCACCTTCTTTATTAGGTTTACTTCCATGTATTTTTTTTTTTTTGATGTAATTGTCAATGAATGGCTTTCTTAATTTCTAACGCATTGTTTTTATGTAGCAAGGCAACTGATTTTTGCATGTTAATTTGTAATCTGTCACTGGGCTGAACTGGTTTCTTATTTTAAATGGTTTTTCCAGGGAGATGTCAGTTTTCTGATTGTATATTATAACTCCATCTGCAATAGTGATAGCTTTACTTCTATACAAATTTGGACTCCTTTAACACATTTCCCTTGCCTGTTTTGTCTAGCTAGGACTCTAATAGTATGTTGAATAGCAGTGTTGAGAGTGGACAGACATCCTTGTCTTATAGAAGAAATTAGTGTAAAGGATTTCAGTTTTTTACCATTGAGAATGCTAGATGTGGGTTTGTCACATATGGCTTTTATTATTTTAAGATGCTACGTTATCCTCAATGTTTCAAGGGTTTTCATCACAAATGGATGCTGAATTTTATGATGCTTTCTCAGCATCTATTGATATGATCATTTGGTTTTTAGCTTCCTTCTTGTTGATGTGGTGAATTACGTTGATTGACTTCTGGATGTTGAGCCATCCTTGCCTCCCCTCTGTAAAGTACACTTAATCATGCTGTACAATCTTGTAATGATTTGTTGGATTCAGTTTGCTAGTATTTTATTGAGGATTTTTGGATCTATACTCATTAGGCAGATTGGTCTGTATTTTCCTTTGTGTTATCATTGCTTGATTTAGATTAGCATAATGTTGGCCTCATAAATTATGTTTGGACATCTTACTTATTTCTCATTGTTTTTGAAAGAGCTTGAACAGGATAGCTATTATTTCTTTTTGAACATTTGGTAGAACTCACTTGCGAAGCCATCTGGTCCTGGAATTTTTTTTTTTGGGAGAGTTTTGATTATTCTTTCAATTTCCTTGTATGTTATTGGTATTGAGTTTTCTACTTCTTCCTTATTCAGTCTTGGATGATTGTATAATTATAATAATTTGTCCATCTCAGCTAGGCTGTTGAATTTGCTAGCATATAAATGTTCATAATACTCCTTCATTATCCCTTGAATTTCTACAGTGGGTATTATAACTTTTCCTCTTTGTTTTTGATCCTATTTATTTGAGTTATCTCCCCCCATGTTTTTCCTAGTGAGCCTAGCTAGAGGTTTGTCTATTTTGCTTATTTTTAAAGAACAAGCTTTTGGTTTCATTGATCTTTTGCACTATTTTACTTTTTCTGTTTCATATATTTCTGCTTTAATTTTTGCTATTTCATCTACTGACTTTTGGGTTTTTTGCTTTTCTTTTTCTAATTCCTCAAGATAAAAGACATACTTGTTTATTTGGGCTTTTTCTTATTTCTTGATGTGGGCCTGTAGTGTTATATACTTCCTCTTAGTAGGGCTTTTGTGTGCTACTCTCCTTCCTCTTGCTCCTTCCCTTCATTGGCCACCAACCTTAGTTTGAGGTATCTGTTGGTAAATCCTGAGACCTTATTGACAGGATGGGGAATCTGGATCTTCCTATGAGCCAATGTTATTTTTAAAAATGATTGCTTTTGAGGGAGAGGGTCATCTCAAACTCTCTCTTCTATCATGTTTTGGTGGAGTCCACTCAAAAATCCTGCATTATTTTAGGACAGTATGCTGGATATTCACATGATGAAAACCTGTTTAAAGTTATCTATAGTACAGGTTTAACATGCTTTACATGTTAACACAATGTCGTCTTTGAACCATCTAAAATGCACTTAAGTTTGTAAGAAAAAAATATAAGAAAAAGTTATAATTATTTTGTTGTAGCTACTAAAACTTTGATCATCTCATATCACTAACAGTAATATCACTTATAAACATTTAGGGCATACAACACACCTGGTTTAATCTTGTTTGTTGTTTTTCCCATTCATGGTTCTTCTCCATTCAAGTGTAACTACTTGAAACTTTCATTGACTAAACTAGTATTTATATATAATGTTTACATATACAATACATATTATATTATGATAATTTTAATTTCTTTGTATGTAATTCGATTATTATGCTGTTTAAAATTATGTGTATGGGAAGTTGCATTTGGTTCTGGTAGTTTTTGCCAGGCAAGTGTTTTAGAGTTTTTGAATGATATGTCTTAGTAAAAAAAGAAACATCCACTCCTCCAAGATTGTTTTAATATCTCCTATGGATTTGCCAGTGTTTTGATGACCTTTTTTCACATTTGATTTTGGAGGAAGTTCTTGTTTACCTTTGGTGTGATGTCTGCCCTTCTCCGACTCCATGTTCCCTGGGCAGCACTAAGTGACACCAGTACCATGAACTCCAAATTCATCTGTGCCCTGACTGATTTGAAAGGCAAGCTCTACATAGACTACATGTGCTTGTCATTATAATATAAGACTATGAAGACTACATGTGATAACTAATGTGTCCAGCAGAGTAATGGGCATTTACACTTGAACATACCCATTTCATTGCACATGAAAACAGGGATACTTACAAATCAGAACACATGGAATAAAAGGATAAATATATTAAATTCATCTGATACTTATGCATGTGGGGCACAGATACCCCTGGCATGTGTGTCCTACACGGGGGTCTCATTTCTTTTACCAGGTCATTGGTTGGGTTAGAAGTAGGTTCTGATGCAACTATAACCAACTGGTCTGAGGATAGCTGCTGAGATGGTAGATTCCTCAGGATGAAGGAGAGATGAAGGGCAGGGACTTTCCCATTTGTGTCTGGAGAAGGCATCTCCCTGATTCAGGTCTCAGCAGACATTGGAGGGCCAAGCTGGGAGGCATCCTGAGAAAACACAGACCAGGAGTCAAGAAGAAGGGAGCTTGTGGGAACGTGGGTCTCCTCTGGAGACTTCCCTAACACCAAACTCCTTGATAGAAGGCTGATGAATGACCTTACTGTTTAAGTCTTGCCTATGGATTTTCTGTTACTCGCCACTAAACTTTACTCCTAACATTCCAGCTTCCCCAAGATACCAAAAAACCTAGAATGTTTTCTTCTTGCACATCGAACTGACCCTACTCTATTCTTGAAGTCACTGTTTTTCAGTTTAGAACAAGGTGAAAAGGAATGTTTCAAAATTCAATAGTCCCAAATAAAATTCTAAAATCTCAGGGTGACATTGGTACTCCAAACTTGTGTTAGCATCTCCTGGCTTATCAGTGCAAAAACTACATTTTTTTCTTTCCTTTTAGCAAACAATACCCTCCTGTTCCTAATATGCTGTTGGGTTTTTTCTCACTGCTTTCACGAGTTATTTAGAAAATTGGTTAAGACTCATGTTAGTGTCTTAGAACTTGCTTTGTGCCAACAGGAAATTACTCTCAGTATTATAGAAAGTCCAAACCAAAAGCACCCTTTGAGATACTCACTTGGGGGATTTTTTTTTTAAATACTAGAGGTTGGGCCCCACCCCTAGATTTTCTGATCTTATTGTTCAAGATGTACCTGAACCCTGGAATTGTTAAAAGCCTCTTGAGTATGTATCATTTTATTTGAATACTATGATATTCTTCCTCAAGCTATTATTTGTGAGGGGAGAGGAATGTGAAATCAAGATAGAATTGGGGGACTCACTCGGATCATCTCTTCTTACCTTTCTGAGTCATCCTGAGCTTCAGTTAGTCATGAACAAGCATGTGGAGTCATGGTCTGACCACCTAGAGCCTCCTGATCTTGGGAGAACGTATCCAGGTGCCTCAACTCTAAACTCGGGTAAAGATGGAGTGAGGAGGTCAAGCAGTTCCCCAAACCTGTGCATCCACCTGTCCATGCATCCAGTGGCCATCTAGTTAGGCCCTTTCAGTGGTTCTGTCCAGCATGCTGGAGATAAAGGTTTCCCACTGACCAAAAAGGAAACCCCTGCCCTACCCTGAAGAGCTGCAGGCTGCTCTCCAGTGCAGCTGCTGTGAAGGAACAGACAACAAATACCTAAACAAAAAGACCATATTAGTCAGATAGAAGGGCACTGCAGAAACTGTGACAGAGAGTGACTGGGGGAAGGCGTCGATTTTTGCAGATATGGTCAAGGAAGACATCCTTGAGGGGGTGGCATGTTAGAAGGGACTGGAGGATGAAGAACCAGACATGTGGACAACTTGGGGAAGAGAATTTTAAACAGTGGGAAAAGCCAGAACTGGTGTCCTGGGAAAGGAAGAGGAAGCTGGATGATTTTCCACAATACAACCCATGTAGATGGGAACCAGATCAAAGTGGCCACCCTTGGCACAAAGAGAAGGCAGGGGAGGGCACTGGCAGGATTTTTGCTCTTTATTATATGTGTCCTTATTGTTGTGTTTGTATATCTAATAAGGAAATGAAAACACTTGAGATTCAATATGAAGTGATTTCAGAAGTTTTGCTCACAGTGCACAGAAGAAATTACCCATACATTTTAGGCTGTATCCAAGTAAACCTCAATGGTGGTTGAGGAAAGTGAAATTTCATTGAACTCAAAATCTAATATTATTTACTTGTATCAGAAGGAATGAAAGGAAAATAGGGAAAATTAAAAATGAAATGAAATACTAGAAGTTAATATTGGTAACTAAATGAAATGAAATATTTGACACTATATAAGAAAAGAATTAGGTGGGCAGAAAAACATCAGTGTGAGTCTTTGTGGAATCAAGGAAATGTTGGGCAGGCTAGAAAGAAAAACCGCAGGTGCATTTGCAGAAAACATGGGAGAGGTCTTTGTCCAGCTTGAGGGTGTTTCGATCTGGCTGCTGGGAAGGTTGAACTGAGCCCTCAAGATCCCCTTAGAGTGGATTCTTCCCCTAGAGTAGGTTCAATCTCCTTTCTCAGCTACTGGAACAGCCTCTGGGTGCAAAGATGGTAATGCCTCTTGGCTCTGTTTGCTGTTGCTTTGACACAATGAAGTTCTGATAGAAAAGGGAGTCCTCATTAGCTCCAGCTACTTGTCGCTTGCCATCTTGTGTGGTAAAGCATGGGGCCCTGAATTGACTGCGTGTCAGGATGCTTGGTGTGGGTGGCTGGGTGGCAGTTTGTCATGCTTCCCCTGCAGTCTGCACCTGTGTATCACGTACGAGTCCTTGTGACTTTGGATTATGGAGGGGACACGCTTTGTCAGCTACAGGGTGCACTTAATCGAGGGCAGTCCCAAAAGCAGGTCTGGATGGAAGCAAGAAACAGGTCGATTTTTGCTCAATTCCGCTCAGCTGTTTTCAAAAGCTGCTACTGTGGTGACCAAGATGGTACAGGTTATGTCGTCCTCTGGCCCTGCCTTCAGCAGAAGAACACAGTGTCCAGGGACTTTCCTTCTTCTCTTGTCTGCGGGAGCCTCAAGTACTCTTTCAGAAAACTGGAGGAAGTGACAGCAGTTTGTGGCATGATCGGACAGCACAGGACAGAAGGCCCAGGATAATGATCTGCCTAGTTTCCTGGAGCCCGTTTGTGTTGGAGACCCAGTGTTACTCAGGATTCCACATGAGCAGGGGTGTCTCCCCAGTGCACTGGCTGCTCAGGCAGAGTCCCGGGGCCCTATGGAGGCAGTAAGTGCCTGCTGCCTGATCCCCACAGCTTCCTGGCAGCTGCTGGAGCCACCATGGGCTGCCTTGCACCTTGTGTGGGAGGACTTGACACGAGTCTGGGGCTTCCCTGGCAGTTGCTGGTCTGTGTTGCCCTGGCGAATCTTCTGATGTGCCGTCTGCTGGCAGGAAGCTCAAGCAGGCTGCCCAGAGGAGGCCGGTCTCAGGAAGAAGCCTGTCCAAGGGTTCAGGACACAGCGTACCGGGCCAAGAAGGCCTGGAGTCCCCTGCAAAGAAGGCCAGACTGCCTGCTCTGCCACCGCTCTGCCTGGTTGCCCTGAACAAGACACCAAAGGACTGGCCAGCTCAGAAAAACCCTGTTGCTGAAGCCCAGTGAGGCCAGAACCCCCAGCCTTGGCTTCCTGGGTGGCTTCAGGCTTGCCTCCTGGGCCGGATGGACACCCTGGAGGACTCAGCAGAAGCCCTTGGGGCCAGTGTGACTGCTGTCAAGGCCTGGCTGAAGACCTTGCAGGACCATGTGCGCCAGTTGGAGAAGACCCTCGTGGCTGGTGTAGAGGAGAACCTGGGTCTGCAGCAAGGTCTGGAGGTGCTATCCCTCGAGAGGAAGGGGTGGAGGCAGCGCATGCGCACCCTGTGGGAGCTGGGGCCCCAGTGGCAGCCCTGCCAGGCACACCTGCAACAGGTGCTCAGGGCCAGAGGAAGCCAGCTGCTTGCTCTGGCCACATCATTCTCAGCATCCTAGGGCTGCCTGACGAAGGCCTGCAGAACAAGTGGGCACTTCTGGGCTCGTCCCAAGACCATGTGGACAGAGAGGCTGGGGGTGCCCATCTCCCAGGCTCTCTGTCCCAAGATGTGGACTTGGTCTTCTGGCCTGCAGCCTCCCTCATGGGCTCCGCAGGAGGCAAGAAAGGGTTGCTCCCCACAATGGCTGAGCAATAGCTCCTGACCCTGACTGGGTGGCTCCAGAGCCTCAGGGCACAGCAGGCCTCTCTGCAGTGAGACAACGCCAAGCTCCACAGGGACATCCATTGGCTTCAGCTGACCCTGCAGATGCTGCCGGAGTTCCACTGAGGCTTTGTGCACCAGCTGCTCAGCACCTCAGGGCATCAGCCAGCCCCCTGCCCGGCCATCCACACCCAGGTTCCGGACACACAGACCACTGGCCCTCTTGCCTTTACTGCCAGATGGCACACTACAAGGAGCTGGAGCTAGAGAGGACCACTCTTTTCTACTGGAACATCAGCACATCTTACCAATAGCAAGCTAAGCAGAGAGTGATGGCCTCCCTGAGCACCCAGACCATGGCCCAGGAGCTGAGGGAGGAGAATACCCACCTGAGGCACATCGTGGCCAACACCCAGGCGTCCTTGAGGGGCGTCCAAAGGGCAGCCTGTGCTACTGCTGCTGCTCCTTCCACTGCCTGCAGCAGTACAGAAACCCCAAGGAAGCCCCTAGTCACCAGCCCACCCTGGGAAAGAGGAGGATCCTGCAGGAAGGGCATCTTGAGGGTTCGGTTCAACCTTCCCGGCAGCCACAACTGAACACCCACAAGCTGGACAAACATCCGTGCAGGGTCTTCTCCCTGCAGGAGCATCAGCAGCTTCTCCTTCCAGTAGTCTCCACCTTGCCTTGATGCCCTGAAGGCTCACACTGACAATTTTCATGCCTCCCGACTTGTTTTTCTATACACTGTCACTTATTATGTTTCATGTAGTCACCAAAAGTTCATCCCTAGCACTTCATTTTGTTTCATTCACAATTTTCCCTCTTTTCCTCTCATTTAATCCCAGCAATAACTATTCGGTTTGGATTTCAATAAAATTTCCCTTTTGTCAACTACCATGGAAGTTTGACGTGGATATGTGATAAAATGTTCAGGTCACATCCTCTGTGAACTGAGGGGGCATAGAACCTTGAAAAAGTCACTTCTTGTTGAACCTCATGTGTTTTTATTGTCTTATTAGCCAATGTCCAGTAGTTGTTCTTTTGACTGGCTTTTCCACCTACAATTCCCTTGCACTGCTTCTACTTTTTCTGCAAGTGGGAACATTTCACCTTTCCTCACAGCTCATACGTTTCCATGACGGATATATCACATCTGCTTGACCCAGTCCTCTATCAGTGGCCGCTTAGGGCATTTTCATGTCCCAGCCATCGTCAGTACTGCGGGATGAGCATTGCAGAGTGTGTCATTTTCTGAGTTCAAGCTTTCCCATTTGGGGCTAGATGGCCCTTTGTGGGGGTCTGGGCCACACAATATTTTCCTTTTCAGCTTCTTCAGGTAAACCCAGATCACTTTCAAGATGGCACCCCAGAGAGGAATTTGAATTTCAACTGCTTTTGGCTAAATCTCACACTTCAATTTTATCTCTAAAATTGAAAGGAAACCAAATTAAAAAGCAAATACAAAAAGTAAAGGTATTCTTGCTGCTGAGTATGGGCCCCAATTTACAGAAGTTGGACTTAGGAGTGTTGCTGGTCACGGTGCACTCAGCCTGTCCATGTGCCGACTGTCACTTCCTAGATGGGTCATACCACCTGTATCAATGCAGGGAGCAGAGTGGGCTGAACACTGCTCTCTGGAAGCTTCTGAGTTCCTCACTATCCCAGCAGGCCCCAGGATGATGGTCTGCCCCATTGCCTGGCACAGGTTTTCTTTGGAGACTTATCACTCCCTAGGATTCTGGATGCTCAGGGTTGTTTCACAGGGCACTGGCTGCTCAGGCAGAGTCCCAGGGCCCTATTGAGCCAGTAAGTGCCTGCTTTGTTTTAGTCATTGACATCACCAAACACATCATATTTATATTTGCTAAGCATTGCTTTCACTTTGTGATCCTTTGTTTGTAAAATTAAGTTTGGACTGAATATGATCCTAACTATGATGGCTTCCTCCCAAATTCCTACCATCCTTCCTTATTCCTCATCCCCTGCATTCAGGTACAGTTCAAATTATACCTTTATCCAACTATTTTAGAACTAGCCTACCTGACAAAGTTGGCTTGCAATAGTTATTCATTGATATATTGAACGATTGCAGAGGCTCATCTCTGAATCACTGAAGCACTCACAGTGTATGTGCAACACAATTTTGCCCATAAATGCAGATGTTTTAATAGCTCAGTTTTTCCAAAGCTTAAGCATTACAAAAACTCTTTAAAATAAGTTATCTCTTGGCGTGGGCCATGCTACTCATGCTGTCTGACAAGGTGCAGGCATGGGAGAAATTTCTGAAAAGTCAGAAAACTCCATAGCTGGCTCCTGCTACTTCCTTTCATTTGTTTGTGGCAGTTATTGAAACCATGGAAATTTTCTATAAGCTTTATAATAACACAATGAGTGTTGGCAACAATGCCAGTTTCCGTAATGCACACTTCAGTAGTTTGAGAAATGTACCTTCCAACATGACTGATAATGAAACGATTCCCAATAATTCTCCATGTCCTCCAATTTGTAAATCAGTTACCATGAGCAACATTGAGAAGGCCTGAGAGAAGACCCTGAGCTTACAAATAGCCTTCCTCTTACTGACTCTTCATGCAATGGCCCTCTGTGCATACCACCTGGGTGTCTTTTCTATAATAACACCAGTCAGATTGCATTCAGATAAACCGTAACAAAATAACTTTAATTAGGTTATCTCCTTAAAAGTCTTTTATTAAAATACAGTCACATTTTGAGGTAGTTAGGATTTCAACATATGAAATGGGGGAGGACACATCAGCCCATAATATTTCATCCACCGACCCTCCCAAAATTCATGTCCTTTCACATGCAAATATACTCCTTCCCATTCCAACAGGTTCCCTGAAACCCCTATGTGTGTTTGTGAAATGTTCATAAAGTATCCTTTCATTTTCAGCTTTTCTTGTAAGGTAGGTAGATCATCTAATAATGAATTTTCTCAGTTTTTGTTTATCTAGTAACAGATAAATCTTTGCCTTTTTTAATGATAAATTTGCTGGTTATCGAATTCTTGGTTCGCATGTTTTTTTTTCCCCCTTAAAGTGTTGTGAATAAACTGGCCTCCACAGTTTCTGCAGAGAAGTTAACTGTTAGTTATATACAAAATCTATCTATCTATCTATCTATCTGTCTATCTATCTGACAAGTTACTTTTGTCTTCAAGATTGTCTTTGGTTTTAAGAGTTTGACCATATGTCTAGGTATGGATCTTTGAATTGATCCTACTTTGTTTTTGCAGAGCTTATTTAATGTATAGATTAATGTTTTCTATGAAGTTTGGGGAATTTAATCCCTTTATTTCTTCAAATACTTTTCTCTCTCATTCTCCTCCCAGGACTCCTATTATCTTATATGGTGTGCCTGGCAAAGCCCCATATGTCTCTGAGTCTTTGTTCATTTACCTTATTTTATTTTCTTGCTGTTCCTCAGACTGGATATTTGCAATTTACCAGCTTTATGTTTGGTAATTCTTTCTTCTGCTTGATCAAATTTGCTGTTGACTTCTCGTGAATTTTTCATTTCAATTATTGTACGTTTTAACTCCAGACTTTCTACTTGCTTCTTTTTTTTTTAAAAATAATTTCTGCCTATTTCTTGATATTCTCTGCTTCATGAAATATTCTCTCACTTTCCTTTAGTTCTTGAAACTTGATTTCCTTTTATTCTTTGACCATATTTAAATTAGCTGTTTCAAAGTCTTTGGTAAGTCCAAAGTCTGGGTTTTTATAGAAAGTGTCTAATTATGTGATTATTCCCTCCTCTCCCATGTATACTTTGTTGTTTTCTTGCATATCTCTTTATATTTTACTGTACCTTTAAAATATATAAGACTGCCACTCTAGAAATCAGATTCTCCCCCTTCCCACTGAGACACTCAAGTATTATAGACTGTGACCCACAGCAGAAAGGAGCTACCAGAATACACAGCTAGCTGTGGAATGAAAGAAGAGGCGGTATAGGAGACGATATTTACCCCTCAAACTGAGTTGGGGTACTAACACCCAAAACTTCCCTCACACCTCACTTTACACTAAGGTAGACTAAGAAGAAAAACAGCAAAACTAAATTCCCAGCACCCCAACTACACACACACACACACACACACACACACATACAGAGTAAATAAGGCAACACACATGCCTAGGAAGTAAGGAACATCTGAACACTTACAGGAAATCAAAATGGGAAGGATAGACTTCCTGGGACAGGATACAGAAATAGAAGACCTATCAGACAAAGACTTCTAAACAACAATATTCAAAATGATAAAGGGGATACTAGAAGGTCAGTCAAAGGCAGTTAGGCAAGTGCAAGATCTTAGAAGGAGACCCTAGAAGAAAGAGTTATTCAGCAAAGAGATTCAATATATAAAAAGAACACAAGAAGAAACTCTGAACGAAATGCAGACAAATGTAAAGATCACATCAAGTTTATAGCTATAGCACAACATTAAAAAAATGAAAAATTGAAGCGAACAATCTATCCCTGAAAGTAAAGGAAACAGAAAAAGGAGAACAAAAGTATCCAAAAACCAGTAGAAGGAAAGAAATAACAAAAACTTAGGCATAAATAAATAAAATGGAAAACAAAAATTCAAACAACCAGTGAAATCAAGAGCTGATTCTTTGAAAAAATGAACAAAATTTATACACCATTAAAACTTGAGGGCCTCCCCGATGGCGCAGCGGTTGAGCGCTGGGTTGAGAAGCTGCCCCCAGCCTCTGTGGCGCCCAGCTGCTCCCCAGCCACCGGAGGAGGGTCCCACATGGCACTCAGACCTCTCCTGCCGCCCGCTGCTCCCCTCAGCAGTGTACTTCTGTCCTGCCTGTTCTGCTCCCCACTCTGGCTCTGGTGAATTCTCTCACCCTCCCGTGCTTCTGACTGTACCCAGTGCTTGTACAAATAAATAAATAAATAAATAAATAAATGAATAAATCTTTAAAAAAAAAAAAAAAACCTTGACTACACCCTCACACCATGCACAAAAACCAACTCAAAATACATTAAAGAACTAGACATAAGGCATGAAACCATAAAATGCATAGAAGAAAATATAGGCGAAACACTACATGACATGCACCTCAAAGACATCTTTACAGACATATCACCCAAAGCAGTGATAATGAAGGCAAAGATAAACAGCTGGGACTACATCAAATTAAAGAGCTTCTGCACAGCAAAAGAGACAATAACAAAAACAAAGAGAAACCCCACCGACTGGGAGAACATTTTGGCACACAATACTAATGATAAGGGACTGATCACAAAAATCTGCAAAGAGCTGATGAGGCTCAACAACAACAAAGAAAATAATCCAGTCAAAAAATGGGCAGAAGAAGAAATGCAAATGGCCAACAGGCACATGAAAAAATGTTCAACATCACTTGTAATCAGGGAAATGCAAATCAAAACTACAATGAGATACCATCTCACACCAGTGAGAATGGCACTTATTAAAAAAACTAGCAACAACTAATATTGGCAAGGATGTGGAGAAAAAGGAACTCTCCTGCACTGCTGGTGGGAGTGCAAACTGGTTCAACCACTATGGAGGGCTGTGTGGAGATTCCTCAATCTACTAAAGATAGAGCTTCCTTATGATCCAGCAATTCCCCTGCTAGGTATTTACCCAAAGGACACAGAAACATTAATTTCAAAGAGCACCTGCACCCCTAAGCTTATAGCAGCACTATTTTCAATAGCTAAGCTTTGGAAACAACCCGAATGCCCAAAAATAGATGACTGGATCAAGAAGATGTGGTTCATATATTACCATGGAATATTACTCAGCATTCAAAAAAGATAAATGCAATTTGCAGCAACATGGATGGAGCTGGAAGGGATCATGCTCAGCGAAATAAGCCAGAAAGAAAAAGAAAAATACTGGATGGTCTCATTCATAGCAGGAATCTAGAAAACCTAAATAAGGGACCAGGAAAAAGAATAACTCTAAGAAAGAAAAATCAAAATCAACAAATAACTATGAAACAGAGACACACTATGGAGGGGGGTAGGAAAAGGAGGGTTTGGGGTCAAAATAAGGGGATTGCAATTGTATGGGGAATATAAAAATAAAGTTAAAAAAAGTAAAAAAAAAAAAAACCTACTGCTCAACCCTGATAACAGGTTGAGCTCAACCCTCAACCTGATAACAGGTATAATAATTTGTCAATACCATTCTTTCTCAATAAAACTTGCTTCTTTGTTAAAAAAAATTATACACCATTAGCTAAGTTTATAAAAGAAAAGAAGAAAGAAAACCCAGACTAATAGAATCAGAAAAATAAGAGGTGAAATTGCAACAGATAATGCAGAAATAATTTGGATCCTAAGAACCTATTACAAAAATCTTTATTCAAACAATTGGACAGCTTGAAAGAAATTGATGTTTTTAAACTCATGCAACATCCCAAGATTGAAACATGATAAAACACACAGCTGGAACATTCCAATCACAGGTGCTGATGTTGAAATAGTAATAAAAATTCTCCCCACACCTGACCTCCAAAGATAAATATATAGGATCAAGTTAAAGGTTTGGAAAATAATCCTACAAATGAATGGAACTCAAGGGAAAGCAGGAACAGTTACACTTATGTTAGGCAAAAGTTATTTCAGTAAAAAAGATAAAAATAGACAGGGATCAACACTCGATAATGATTAAGAGAACAACATTAGGAAGACATAGCAATAATCAACATATACTCACCAAGCAAATGATCACCAAAAAATATTAGGCAGCTGCTTTCAACTCAGAAAACAAACATTGGAAAAAGCACATTTGTGTTGAAGACTTCAGCGTCCCGTTCTCACACAGCAACAGAACAAAAATATGAACAGGGACATAAGAGGTTTAAACAAAAATTAGACCATATATACCTAATGGACATCTATAAGAGCCTGCCCCTCCCCCCCCCCCAAAAAAAAAAACCAAAAAACCACAATACTATTTTCTCAATTGCCCATGGGACATTCTCCAAGATTGACCACATATTGGGTCAAAAGCAAAACACCAACAAATACATGAAGATTGAATTCATACCAAGTATCTTTTTGGACATAAAGTTATGAAACTTGAAATTAACTCTAGAAAGAAAGCACAGAAAACCTCTAATACATGAACTAAAACACTACTGAAAGACAACTGTATCAATGAGGAAATCAAAAGAAAAATAAAACAAATCTAGAAATACAAATGATAGTGAAGATACAACCTCCTGAAACATATGGGCCACAACATAAGCCCTACCAACCTGGAAGCATATAACAACACAGGCCCACATAAGAAACATGAATGAGCCCAAGTAAATGAGTGTGTTTCATCTTAAGAAACTAGAAAAAGAAGGCAAAAAAGTCCAAAAGCCAATAGAAGAAAGGAAAAACAAAAATTGAAGCAGAAATAAATGAAATAGAATAAAAAACATGTTCCAAAAGATCAATGAAAAATTCTTTGAGAAAATAAACAAAATAGGCAAACCTCTAGCCAGTTTCACTAAGTATCTGTATCTAAGTAGGGGTACCCTACACTTCCAAATACTTAAAGTTATATAAGCAAATGCTTCCTCAATTTTTTAAAACTCATTGGATTTTACTTCAAAGGTATCTTCATACCTCTTATCCCTGTTGTACTACTCATTTCTGTATTTAATCGACAGATTCAAATAAATTATGAAAACTAATAGAAAAACATTTTAAATAAATAATTTGTATCTGATGATATATTAACATATGACATTTTATAACTTTAAGCTGTACAACTCGTTGATTTGATATATTTACATATTACAACAGGATTACCACAATAGGTAGCTTCACTTCTATCATGTCACATAATTATAAGTTCTTTTTTGTGATGAGAATATTTAAGACCAACTGGAAATATTATATAATATTGCTGATTTACTCCTTATGCTGTGCATAAAATCCCCAGAACTTTATTCTGTTTGTTTGTTTCCTGAAACAATAACTTCTCATTTACCCCTCACCACAGCCTCTGGTGACCAATATTCTACTCTCCATATTTTAGTTTTAGATACTACATGTAAAGATATACACTACATGTCTTTCTCTGACATATTTCACTTAGCATACCTCAGGGTCTATCCACCTCCTTGTAAATGGCAGGATTTTCTTCTCTCTGCAGGCTAATGTATAGCCATCAGAAATTGCATAAATGTGCAACACCTTTACTCCCTCATCCACTGGCAGACAGTTAGGTTGTTTCCTGCTTTGGTTCAGCAACAGGGGACAGGTTCATGAATATGTCCTTTATGAAATCCCAATCCTACATAATTATGAATCCCTTCTGAGAAGAAATGAAAGGGATTCCATCTGGTGCCACCTTAGTCCACCCCAAATAGCAGCTAATAAGTGTGATTTAGGTTTTATAGTAATGTCCCTTGCTCTGGTTAGCAGGGAGGAGCCGAGTCTTCCCTGGTCCCAGAAGTCCCTGGATGTGCCCATTTATACATTCTATTTCTACTCGGAATCCCCAATGGGGAGGATTGAAACAGATTCTATGCAGGGCGTCCTTGACCTGACCAATATGGCAGTTGATATTGGTGATGTAGGTTCGTGGAAACGTCCCCTGATTAGGTTCAGCATGGGAACCCGAGCATTCCAAGTGATTCCACTATAAAATCCTAGGCACAACCTAAGTTCTGAGATACTTATGAGTGATATTGAAATGGATATTGTCTGTCTGGGGTATCCCAGACCTTACCTTTGGGGGACCCACCACCTGGGATTTAAGGTTCATGGAAATGTTTCCTGCCCACTTTGGGGTGGGAATGGGGAGAGGGAGACTAGCCTTTGCTGGCCCCAAAAGACCCCAAATTGCCCCCTTATGCCTAATTCAATGTGATATTTCAAATCCCTTATGCGCAATATGAAAATCAACTCTGTCTGTCTGGCATAACCCTAACTATAGCATTATGGCATTTACATTGCATTTATGGTTCATGGATTTATCCCTTGTCTTGTTTGTGTGGGGGTACATGATAGAGACTTTCCTGGTCCCAGAGGTAACCAAATGTGTCTCCTACTTACTATTTCAGTCCTAGATTTTGAATCCATTCTGAGGAAGAGTAAAACAACTTCTCTCAGTCTGGGGTGTCCCTATCCACAGCAATATGGTGGCTGATTCATGGCATATAGGATTCAGGATAATGCCCTTGCCATGAATAGGTTGTATAGCTGAGTGACACTTTGCTGACCTCAGAGGTCCCTGAAAGTGGTTGCTTGTAAGGAGGATCGAAACTAATTCTGTCATCCAGCCTTCCCAAAGTGGCTCTGATTCTAGGGATTCAGGGTTCATAGGGGTGCTCTCTGCCCTTCTTTGTTGGGGAGAGTGGAGTGAATCTTCTCTGGCTACAGGGTACCCAAATGTGTCTCCTTATGAAACGCTAGCCCTCCCTTAACTCTAAAAATCTTATGAAGAAGATTGACATGTACTCTCTCTGTTTGGGATATCTCTGTTCCCCCACATACACCAACAAGTAGCCAATATCTGGGATATAGGATGTATGATAATGTCCCCTGCTTTGGTTCAGCTGGGAGAAATTATTGGCCAACTCTGGTCACAGAAGACCCCATAGAAGTTATAAAAATCCTTAAAATACCTTAAGATCTGAATTCCGAATGAGGAGAATTGAAATGTATTCGGTCTCTTAGTGTTAAACATAGCCACCCCAATATGGTTGCTGACATCCTAGTTATAGGTTTCCTGGTAATGTCCCCTATTCTGATTCTGTGGAGGAGAGGCTAACTGAGTCTTCCCTGGCCCCTGATAGCTCTGACTATAACCCTTTATCATGTCTAGTTCAGTCTTCTATACCAAATGTGAGGACGATTGGAATGGATTCTGTCTCTCTGGAGAGTTCCAATATGGTTTCTGATACCTGTGCTTTAGGATTCACAGAAATGTCTTGCATCCCACTTTGGCAGGGAGTAGCTAAGTGAAACTTTGCTGGCCCAAGAGTTTCCCAAATGTGTACCCTTATAAAATTCTATTCCTTCCCTAAATTCTGAATCCTCCATGAGGAGATAAAGCAAATTCCATCTGTCCAATGGAATCTCAGCTGCTTCAACATGAAGACTAATAACCAGGACTCATAGTAATATGTATTCAGTGGTATGGCTCAAGGGGGCCTGAAGCTTCCCAGACCCCAGAGGTCCCCAGAGCTGTCCTAGATTCTGAGTAACTTATGAGAAATATTGAAATACACCTGCTGTGTGGAGTACCCCAGTTCTCCCAATGTAGAGATAAGTTAGATGTAGAATTCATGGAAATAGCCCCTTCTCTTATTCCCAGGGGGAATATGACTGAACCTTCACTGGCCCCAAAGTTCCCTAAATATCTCACTTATAAAATTCTACTCCCGTTCATGTTCTGAGTTCCTTATAAGGATTGAAGTGGATTCTGTTTGCATTATCCTTCACCCTCCCATAACGGTGGCCTATACTCATGATTTAAAGTTTAAGGTAATGTCCCCAGCCCTGGTTCAGTAGGGGGAGTCTGATTGAGCCTTCCCTGAACTCTGAGGTTCCTGAATATGTTCACTACAAAGCCATAATCCTAAATCCTCTGAAATCCCTTATAAAGGACAACTGAAATGGATTCTGTTTTTGCTATCCCAGGGTCTCCTGATATGGCCACCTAGATGACATCATCAACATGGTGGTGTAGAGACCCAAGGATCAACTTTTCACATTACAAAATAATAATAATAATAAAGACTGATAACGAGCTCTTAGCAAAACCCAGATGCTTCGAGCCATCTATAGGACACCAACAACTCACCAGGACCCAAAATATGGAAAGGGGACACTAGAAAGGAGGGACCCAGGATCCAAGGGCTCCCAGCTGATCTGGGCTGATCCTGGCTGACCCCTGCTGATCCCTGATGCAAAGACCACCAAAAAAGGCCAGCATCATATAGCCCGGACTAGAACGGAGCTTGGAAGCCCCATTACCCCACCCTACTACATCTGGGACCCCTAGACACCCACAGGTGGACAACCAAGGCCACAGCAAGGTCACCAACTCCATAGGCCAGAACTTTTTTTTTCCTCTTTCCCAGGTTGGGAGGAAACTCAGGTATAAAATCTTGCTGGGAGGCATATTTCACTCAGCCCTCTGGCGCCACCTAATGATCAGAACTAAAACACCAGCCACCAGTGCCTGTTTACAACAGAGGTAGAGCCACAACACTCAAAAACCTCACATTCCAACCAGAATCTCCAGGTTGTGGTGTCCTGCATTGGACACTTAGCTGCTCACAGCTACAGCAGGAAGTGCAGTCCATCAGCCCGCTGCACCCAACCACGATTAGGACCACAGCCGGAGCCTCGCAGTGCCAGGCCCAATATCAGAGGCCTCTCTATACCCCAAGCCCTCTGGTTGAAGGAAACCTCAGGAGCCTTCACATCTGCCCAGCTACCAACAGGGCCCAGGCAGCGTGCAGCTCCAGCCACACCAAGCCTTGGAGGCTGCTGGACCCCAGCTGGACCCAAACCCCGGACTCTAGGTGCTCCCCGCTGCACTAGAGATCATCAGAGAATTCTGGACACCCCACAGGTGAGAAACTGTGACCCCAGCGCCTGCAGCCTGCACCCCAGGAGGGAGAGAACCTGAACTAAAAAGTGTTCTAGAGTTCCTCTCTCTCTCTCTCTCTCTCTCTCTCTCTCTCTCTCTCTCTCTCTCTCTCTCTCTCTCTCTCTCTCTCTCTCTTCTGAGACACATCCAGGAGGGACTTGAATAGCTGAACTCAGAGGTGCATAAAACTCAATCTCCCAGTGCCACCCACTGGCTACGACTCCTAGAGGGGACAGAGCCCTAAGGCACAAATTCCATTATTTCTACCTTTTCTTTTTTTCTTTTATTGTGGTCCCTTTACTCGCTCTATCACTACCCCCCCCTTTTTTTTTTCCATTTCGTGCTTGGTTTTCTTTCCCTTGCGCTACCCGCGAAAGGAGATAGCAGCCCCTGGGGAGACTAGCCCACTCAGCCTTACCTCCCCCACCAAGGGCCCAGACTGCAACAGCAAGCACTAGCGCATAGGGAGCCAAGCAGTCCAGATTGCAATTCTTCCCACACCTTTCTTCTTTTCCTTCATTTTTTCCTGCTTCTATTATTTTTCTATTTTTCTTTTGTCTCCCTGCTGTCAATACTATTGTTCTTTATTTTTCATTTCCTTTCCTTTTCTCCCATCTCTCTCCTCTTCTTTTTCTTCTGACTCTTTCTTGTCTACTCTCCCTTGTTTCTTTTTTATTTCCTTGTCATTCGTCTATTTTTACTTATTTTTTTCTCCCTTCTGTGTGCCTGAGCCACACCTGGAGGAAACTAGCTGTTCAACAGAGAAATACATCCTGCTCAGCCTGCAGGCCCCTCCCAGTGGATTGGGCCTCAGCTGGTGCCTGGTGGTACAGCAGTGCCCCACATGAGACTCTTGAGTACTAAGGCTGAGAGCTGGATCCCATTTTACACTATCAGGGCTGGAAAGGGAGGGGCTCCTGGGGCAAATCACAGCTCAAAACAAATCTGCCACTATAGAGTATGCCAAGGTGGGAGCTACTGGAAGACCACCCAGTATTCCCTGATGACCAGCAGGAAAGCTTGGAAGAGACACCACTGACATAAACCACTTGGCAGATGTGCACACTGGTGGGAACTACAGGAACCCCCAACTCCCAATTGAGGTAGCCCCCAATACTCTGGGAAGAGCAACCAGAGTTCCCACCTGTCTTTGGCAGTGGTCCAGTTGAAGAGAGCGGAAGGGAAGCTGCAAGAGTCCATACCCCTACCTCTATCCACAGTCAGAGCATCCCAGGCACTGGGCTGTGGCAACCACACCATGGCAGAAAAACTCAGAAGTCTTGCTCTCCAGCACCACGGTACAGTGGCTACGAATAGAGGAAAGCCAAAGGCAAACATATGAGAAGAAAGATTTTTTTGTAGCAAAATGAAACAGGAAAGTAGGCCTGTGGCAACAGATGGACATAAATTGGAACCAAGAACATGCAGTGGAGGGTAGGGGAGACAGCACTGCAGGGGTTTAGGGAAACTGGGATTGGAGAACCATTTTCCCAGGCTGGGGATCCCTACTTCCTGGCTTCCAGTGGACTTGAATTGGGGATTCCTGAATCCAACCAGCTGGGACATCTGGGCTGTGAGAGAAGGAAGTGGGAGATTCAAGGTGGGGCCTGGGGCTACAGAACAGCACCCTCATGTCTCCAGCCCCCAGTGGCCCCTGGAAGGACCTGCATGGACACAGCTTTGAGACACAAGTTTGATGCATGGTCCAAACTCCAGGCTGCACTCAGCCTGTCCACAGCCAACTGTCATTTCCTGGATGGGCCTGTGTCAGTGCAGGGAGCAGAGTGGGCAGAAGCACTGTTCTCTGGAAGCTTCTGAGCAACCCCCCTTATCCCCCACAGGCCCCCAGAATAATGGTCTGCCCGGTTGCCTGGCGCTGGTTGGGGTTGTAGACCCAGTGCTCCTCAGGATTCTGGATGCTCAGGGGTGTCTCCCCAGGGCACTGGCTGCTCAGGCAGAGTCCTGGGGCCCTATGGAGCCAGTGACTGCCTCCTGCCTGCCCCCCACCCACTAGCTTCCTGGCAGCTGCTGGAGGTGCCGTGGGCTGCTCTGCACGTTTGTGGGGAGACCTTGACCCCAGTCTGGGGCTTCCCTGGCAAATGCTAGTCTGTCGCCCTGGTGGGTCTTCTCCTGAAGTGCAGTCTGCTGGCAGGAAGCTCAGGCAAGCTGTCCAGAGGAGGCCAGGACCAGATCAGACACAGCACACTGGGCCAGGAAGGCCCGGAGTCCCCTGTGGAGGAGGCCAGCCCGCCTGCTTTGCAACTGCTTTGCCTGGTCGCCCTGAACAAGATGCCGGACTGGCCATCTCAGAATGACCCCATTGCCAAAGTCCAGAGAGGCCAGACCTCCCAGCTCCGGCTTTCCAGCTGACTGCAAGTGCACCTCCTGGGCCAGAGGCACACCCTGGCCAAAGCAGCAAAAGCCCTCGGGGCCCACTACTGCTGCCAAGGCCTAGCTGAAGGCCTTCTAGGACCAGGTGCGCCAGCTGAAGACCCTCGTGGCTGGTGTGGAGGAGAACCTGGGTCTGCAGCAAGGTCTGGGGGCGCTGTCCCACAGAGGGAGGGGTGGAGACAGCGTGTGTGTCCTGTGGGAGCTAGGGCCCTAGTGGCACCCCCACCCAGCACGCCTGGGCCAGGTGCTCAGAGCCAGCTGCTCACTCTGACCCACAGGGTCCTCAGCAACCTAGGGTTGCCCGATGAAGGCCTGCAGGACAAGTGGGTACTTCCGGGCACCTCCCAAGGCCAGGCGGACAGAGAGGCCGTGGGCACCCATCTCCCGGGTTCTCTGTCCCAAGAAGATGTGGACCTGGTCCTCTGGGTTGCAGCCTCCCTCACAAGGTCAGCAAGAGGCAAGAAAGGGCTGCACTCCACTGGCTGAGGAAAGCTTCTGACCCTGACCCAGCAATTCCAGAGTCTCATGGTGCAGCCGGCCTCTCTGTAATCATACAACTTCAAACTCCACAGGGACATCCATCTGCTTCAGCTGACCCTGCAGATGCTGCCAGAGTTCCATGGAGGCTTTGTGCACCAGCTGCTCAGCACCTCAGAGCAGATCAAACCTATGGCCCAGCTGGCAGACCAGTTACCCACGTTGTTACCTGTATATCAGCCTTTTGGTCATGCCCAGCAGGGGCTATCAGAGCCACCCAATGCATGCGGGAGCTTTTACTGTCCGAGGGCATACACAATCCATAATTTGTCCTGCTCCATCCAGGTGGGGCTGGCAATCAAATGTTGCCCTGCTGCCCAAACCCAGGCTTCAGCAAAATGTCTGATGTCAGTATTTGCAATTGGATGGGAGCAGTGCCTCCATGCAGCAAAGCTTATACAGGAGCCAGGCTGCCTTTCCTGCTCCTTTTGTTTACTGTCCACAGCACATCCCACAGGTGGCAACACCTGGCCAGCGCAAGTTGTTGTAGCTGTGTGATCCATGCAGCCTTGGGATCGTAGGGTACATGGAATTTCCATTCAACACCCATGTCCTTGGACCATGTTGTGCTTGGGCACCTGTAAAATGGGTTCCTTGGTCACTCTCCACAAGAGTAGATGCCCATAGGAAGCACAAAACTAACTTTTTGTCTGTGTGTGGAGCAGGATAAGCTACTAATTGTCAGGAGCCGCCTGGAGCATGCGCCGTGTTGCGCAACACATGTGCCATTAATTAGTTTTTGCTTTACCGTTTCACCTGCTGAGAAACCACAGGTGTTTCCTATTAATCAAATAAGACTGGGAAGTATGATGGGAGGAGCTACCAGGATATAAGAAGAGAACCACGAGAAGGTCGAGAGATTATTATTGCAAGAGGTTACCGCGAGAGGAGCAGAGAGTACCCGAGCCCGCGGACTGGTCAACGAGGTTCTCGAGGGGAGAGCAGCGACCTGAAGAACAGGGGTACACCACGGAGGGAGACACGTACACTCTTCGTTCAGCTATCGCAGGTCTCTTTTACTTTCGGTTTCGGCGGGGCTTTATAGCTGGGGACCGGAAGCGGAAGTAGCAGGCCAACAGTGCCTAGCCAATGATTAAACACATAACCTTATTTGGTGCGCCAGAGGCCGTCATGCGCACTGGGCCAAAAGAAGCACAGCTAATCCCGGAAGAGCACATGCCCTTATTTGGTGCGCCGGAGGTCGTCATGCGCACTGGGCCGAAAGGAGCACAGCCAATCACGGAAGGGGGAAGTATCCTGATGCCACGAGATAAGGCGCCAACAGATCCCCCTTTTCTCTTTATTAGTGAGGAGGAATGTGCCTGTCTTAGGTTGTGAATTGCAGGGACGAGCCTTACCCGTCATCACCCGACGGTCCTAGATGGAAAGGGAGTGCGGGCTGTCTTAGGTTGGTCTTGTCCTGCATTCCATTTTACCCGTCATTGGCTATCCATTCCAGCATCCTCAAGGGGGCCCAGCCAGGAAGCTGGATAATGACTGAAGTTAAAAGGCTGCCAAAGGTCAGGACGGTGGGACTCCCATAGCATGTAGGCTGTGCTACCTACTGGCCAGGCGCAGATGGCGACCGGAGATCCGTATATGCGCCCCCGCTTTCCAGCATTTCCAGGCGGTGATAGTGCACCTGGATAGGTCTCACCTGAAGGGACTGTATTTGTTGCCTTACAAACCCAACAATTTTGTTTAAAACACAAGGACCTATAGCAAGTAACAATAAAAGAGATAACAGGGGGGACCCAACAGGGGAAGCAAATACAGCAAGAGTCCATTAAGGCCAGTCCATAAGGGGTTGGTTGCAAGTTCCTGGAAACGGAGATGGCCAAACCGGAGGCACCCGTGGCCAGGGCAGAGGTAATGCCTTGCAGTTGCAGGGTGAATCCAAGGAAGAAGACGCGGATGCGAGAGAGGCGGGTGGTCCGAGGCCGGCTAAGACACAGGCGACAGGGTACTGTTGAAGAACCAGGAGAATCCAGGTGGCCACAGGTATCTTGAAAAGGAAACAAAAAGAGACGCCTCAGAGGGACTCAGCCACCCTGGGCGGAAGGGGTTGACGGGGCGCCTCGGCGGTGTCCGGAAGTTTTGTAGTGGCGCTGGGTGGCGCAGGTACAGTGCGAACCAAGCGCTCTGGGAGCCAGCGAGGAGAGTCAGCGCCGTGGGGGAAGACACAAACCACTCCACGAGCCCAAATCAAAACAGGGTCTGGACCATTCCAAGAGCCGGTAAGTGGGTCCTTCCATTTGACCAATGCAAACTGAGTGGAGGTGGAGGAGTGCCAAAAGCGGTCGGCTGTACTTTTACCAGCATCATCCAGGCAGAGGAAATTTAAAATAAACAAGGCATGACACAGGACATTGCGGGGCGCCAACTGGGAGGGGTACCAGGAAGATTGGCGGATTTTGTGAATAACGGTTTTGAGTGTCTGGTGGGCTCTTTCAACGATGCCCTGTCCCTGGGGATTATATGGTATGCCAGTAGTATGAATAATGGAAAGGGTGGCACAGAATTCAGAAAATGCCTTGGAAGTGTAGCCCGGTCCATTATCAGTCTTAAGGGCCTTAGGCACGCCTAAAACAGAGAAGGCATAAAGGAGATGGGAGATAACATGTTTGGTGGCCTCCCCAGCATGGGGAGAAGCCACCAAAAATCCACTGAAGGTATCAATGGAAACATGGACATACTTGAGATTACCAAACTCAGAAACATGGGTGACGTCCATTTGCCAGAGGTCTCGAGGGGCCAAACCACGAGGGTTGACACCCAAGTGAGGGACAGGAAGGGAAGTAGCACACGTTGGGCAGGAGCGAACAATGTGCCTGGCTTGGTCTCGGGTGAGACGGAACAACACACGCAGGGACCGGGCATCGAGATGATGGAGGTCATGGGCTTGTTGGGCCTGGGTGACCGAAAGAACGTGAATTGTCTGAGTGGCCGCATCGGCCAAGTTGTTTCTGTGTGTCAAGGGTCCTGGAAGACCCGAATGGGCCTGAAGATGGCCAAGGAAGAAAGGAGTGGTGCGGTTCCGGATGGCCGCCTGGCACTGCTGAAAAAGGGTCGCAGCCATGGAGGATGTTTTGATAAATGGGGCGGTTTCAAGTAGGGGGACCGACTGGGCGATGTAAGCACTATCCGACTATCCGTATATAAATTAAGAGGTTGATGGGCAAAGGAAGAAAGAACAGTGATCACCGCCTCAAGCTCTACAAGCTGGGCCGAGGAATGAGGGGTTTTGTCTTTCAAAAACCTTACAATTATCAATAAACTCAGCCTTCCAAAGGAGGTGATCGCCCCCAGAAAGGGTGGCCTTTGCCAGGGAGTACCAATCCGACGGAGTGAGAGAGGATTGGGCTAAGGTGTCCAAAATAGTGAGGGTGAAGGGCGCCGTGGCTCCATAAAGGGACACCGCCTCTTTTAGTTCTTTAACGTTGCGGAAATTATGAGGCTCATGATGACGTTGAACAACGCCCTGGGCGTTGGTGGTTTCAACCACCAGAAAGAGATGTAATGGAGCAGAACACGAAGGAGGAGGGAGGGACGGAGAGGGCGGCTGAGTGGGAGGAGTCAAAGAAAAAGGCGGCAAGGCAACAAGGGAGGAAGAAGGAGGGCAAAATGGCAGCAAGGCGGGAACAGAAGAAGGACAAAATGGCGGCGGATTAACTTGTGGGGGAGGAGCAGAAGGGCCATCAGCAGACACGGGGAAGGCCGCACACAATTTATCAAAATGGTTAACAAGAGTATTAATTTGGTTTCCCAAGGTCTCAAGCGTTTGTATTAAAACAGGCTTTTTTACGGGGTCCTTGGCAATAGAGGTGGGGGGCCGATAGCAGCCCTCTTGTTCTGCCAACTCGTCCCAGTCCACCTCGGAAGCTAGAGGAGACCCATGGCGGGGTCGCGGCAGAGAAGGGTAGAGGCTTTTGCATGGGGGAAGTGTATTTGGAAGGGGCTCCTTTACGGGGGTGCTGGCAGTTTGGGGGGCACCATCTGGCACTGGGGGCACATTATTTTGGGGATTAGTCTCATCACAAGGGTTGGGGACCCCTGTCACATGTTTTGGGGGCGAAATTTCTTTATCCTCACTATGGGATGAAATTAGGTCCTCACCGCAAGCCCCGGAAGGGGGAGCCTCAGCTACACTGGAGGGGGCACTTTTAAGGATATTTTCAGTATGGGAGATAGCATGTTGTAAGCCAGGATCAGTTTTTCGCTTAGCCAACAGATCATTAATAAGATTCCAATATGAAAAGGCCGTTACGGGAACCTTTTCAGGCCCAAAAACTCGGTAAAACTCATTGAG
Organism: Talpa europaea; assembly: GCF_964194135.1. Classification (NCBI taxonomy): domain Eukaryota; kingdom Metazoa; phylum Chordata; class Mammalia; order Eulipotyphla; family Talpidae; genus Talpa; species Talpa europaea. The sequence goes on from NC_140078.1 coordinate 40,886,708, forward strand.
AGCATCTCCCACTCTCTGCCAGCGTTTTTCATCAATAGTTCCTTCTTTAGGGAACCACGGGCATGTTTCTTGTACAAAATCAAAGAATAAAAAGAGGTCCTTGGACTTAACCCTAACTCCGCGTGTCCTAAGAGCTTCCTTGAGCTGGGAAACATAAAGCTGGTGCTCACTAAGTGCCTGTCCCATTTTTAAACAAATCAAACGCCAAAACTTACCTAATGACTGTCCCGCTGGGTGGGTCGGGGCCTGAGTAACTCGCGCCGCGCGCCGCGTCTGGGTCTACTGGAAATCTCTCGTACCTCGAGCCCCACGTTGGGCACCACCTGCCCGAGTCTGCGGACTGGTCAATGAGGTTCTCGAGGGGAGAGCAGCGACCTGAAGAACAGGGGTACACCACGGAGGGAGACACGTACACTCTTCGTTCAGCTATCGCAGGTCTCTTTTACTTTCAGTTTCTGCGGGGCTTTATAGCTGGGGACCGGAAGTGGAAGAAGCAGGCCAACAGTGCCTAGCCTATGATTAAACACAAAACCTTATTTGGTGCGCCGGAGGCCGTCATGCGCACTGGGCCAAAAGAAGCACAGCTAATCCCGGAAGGGCACGTGCCCTTATTTGGTGCGCCGGAGGTCGTCATGCGCACTGGGCCGAAAGGAGCACAGCCAGTCATGGAAGGGGGAAGTATCCTGATGCCACGAGGTAAGGCGCCAACAAGAGAGAAGGTCAGGGAAGGTAGAAAGACAGGGAAAAGTAAAAGAAAGGTAAAGGAAAAATAAAGAAGCAAACGCTAGCATCAAGTTGTCTCAAGCCCCTTATTTCAATCCTCAGCCCTTCTCTTTTCGTGCCTACAAATCCCGCGGGTCGGGACAACTAATAAAATGGCAATCACACACTCATGTCCATCAGAGCAGGGTAGTGGTCCAATGATGTCAATGTGCCAATATGTCAAGGGCAACTGCCCTCCCAACACCTGGCCTGTGGAAGCAAAATTTCTGCAGGGATGAGCCCTGAACATGCTACATATTGTTCACAGACAGTCTGAATCTCCTCTATAGTCGTAGGTAGATGCCAGGCGTGCACAGTGGCCCACATAGTCTTGGCCCTGCATGGAGGAAGCGTCTGTGCAGCCATTGTGCAATGTCCTGCTCTGGAGCTGCTTCAAGCCTCTGCACCTGGGCTAGGGTAATGTTACCTGGTGAGGTCAACAGGGCATGCCCTGTGACATCATAAAAGGTTACCTGTTCTGATGTCCTAGGTCTCATAGATCTTTCCAGAGAACTAGCCCCACAGTGGCCCATGCATCATGAATGGTCCAGTCATTTAAGTTCCACATGAAGAGCCACAGTGTCAGTCTAAGGTACACAACCAACTGTTAGTACAGATCGTCAACAGGGAAGGCTCATGGGCCACCACCATCCATACTGCTCATAGTTCAACCCATTGGCTGCTCTGTCCTGTCCCTGTTTCAAACCAAATTGTGTCTGTTTCCGGGTGCACAGATACAACTGTCCATGATGCTGGCTGACCCCGGCTCGAGCTGTACATGTATCAGGCCTCTGCTGGGATCGGTGCCTGTCCCTCATTGTAAGGACTAGCCTTAGGCTCAGCTTTCACACAGGCGTCTGAAGTTGGTTCCATGCTGACATGTCACGGGACCGAGGACCTCCTGCAACTCCACCTGTAAGGGACTAGTTGACTGAGTGCAGTTCTGTTGCATGTATGCTCCCCACTTCACCCAAGTGGGCATCTGAGCAGTACCAGTGTGGGGCCTTGTTGCTCACTCCTGTACCCACCATACTATCAAGTAGGTGGTCCCCACTGGAATAGGAACTGTGGGGGTTATGTTTTCAGTAGCTAGTAAAGCTGCAAACACTGCAGCTAGCTGCTTTTCAACCAAGGAATACCTAGTCTCTTCCCCTTTCCAGAATTTTACTTAAAGTACCCAAGCATTGGAAACAACCAAGATAACCTTGGTAGGTGAATGGTTAAATAAACCAATCTATTCCATACCATGAGAAGGACTATTTTATACACAGCAACTTGAGTGGCTCTCCAGGGAGTTATGCTGAGGGAAAAGGCCAATCTTCAAAGGTCATATATTGTGCATTTCCATTTATATAGCAGTCTCAAAATGTCACAATTACAGAGATTATGTTAGACTCATAATGCTGTCATCACAAATTGCAAAAAAAATGTTGACTTAAAAAAACAGAAATTTATTCCCTCATAGTATTGGAGACCAGAGTCTGAAAGCCAGGTGTCAGCAGAATTGGCTCCTTCTGAAAGCTCTGAGGAAGAATCTTTTCTGTGCCTCTCTCTTAGCTTCTGGTGGCTACCAGCAAGCCTTGGTATTCTTTGGCTCTAGATGCCTCCAATCTGTCTCCATCTTTACATTGCCTTCTTCTCTATGTGTGTGTCTCATTTAAATGGTACTATTCTATTTTTTTATTGAGGTAACATTGGTAAGGAGCACCATATATGATTTAGATGTGTAAGTTCACATCTCTTCAGATGTATGTTACCACATATCTGTGGGTCTTTGTAGGTAGAATTTAAATATATAATAGCAAAATGCACAAGTCTTCATTTTAAAAGCCCAATGAGTTTTATGTATGCACACACTTCTTTAAAGTTTATTTTCTTACATTGTTCATTTTTGGACAATATTTGATTTCTCCACTCAGGTACAGTTCCCATAGTTCTCCCACCACCATAGTACCCATGAACCATCACCATAGGCCCTTATGCTCTTCCCTTCCCCTGTTTATGCTCCTCCATACCCACCACCAAACCCCATATGCCACAGATCTATGGTCAGTGTTTTTGTCTTTTTTCTGATCTTTTGTTCGATTTCCACATATAAGTGAAACCATCCGATATTTTTCTTTTTCCTTCTGACTTATTTCACTGAGCAAAATCCCATTAAGTTCCATCCATGTTGCTGTAAATGGCATGAGTTTACCTTTTTGATTGCTGAGTAATATTCCAAATGTTGTATATATACCACATTTGCTAGATCCGTTCACCTGTTTAGGGCATTTAGGCTGTTTCCATATCTTAGCTAGCATAAATAGTGCTGAAATAAACATAGGGGTGCAGGATTCCTTTCAAATTAAAGTTTTTGTGTCAAATTAAAGTTTTTGGAATTGCTGGGATATGGTAGCTTCATTTTTAGTAGTTTGAGGAACTTCCACGCAGGTTTCCATATTGGCTGGCCCAGTTAATTGCCACCAGCAATGTGAGAGAGGTCTTTTTTCTCTACATCCTCGCCAGCATTTATTGTTTCCATTTTTTAAATTATTTATTTATTTTCAAAAAAGATTTATTTATTTATTTATTTATTTATTTATTTATTTATTTAAGTGCTGGGTACAGTCAGAAGCACGAGAGGGTGAGAGAATTCACCAGAGCTGGAGTGGTGACCAGAACAGGCAGACGGATGAAATACACTGCTGAGGGGAGCAGCGGGCCAGGTCTGCGTGCCATGTGGGACCCTTGCCGGTGGCTGGGGATCGAACCGGTGCTGTAGAGGCTGTGGGCAGCTTCGCAGCCCAGCGCTTAACTGCTGCACCACCCGGGGAGGCCCTCCAGTTTTTTAAATATGGCCCATTCTCACCAGTGCTAGGGGGTATCTTATTGTGGTTTTGACTTTAGGCATGCATTTCTAACCTGAACCATTGCTATTATTTCCTAAAGTTCCTTCATGCCATCTCCATTCAGTTCCTGCATTCCATCCACCACAGCCAACTACTGCTCTGATTTTCTTCAATATACATTAAATTTGCTTGTTCTAGAACCTCAAATAAATGGAATCAGACAATATATTTTGTCAAATAGTAGGATATTGTTGATTTTTTGTAGTTATTTTTGTCTTTTTCTTGACCGGCCCTGCAGCTGGGTCATGACTACTGGACTAGAGGCCAGAAGGGCTGGAATCACCTCCTAAGGTCTAGGTCCTGAATTTCCAATTGTGCTGAGGAGCAAGGACAGTGGTGACTGGGGTAAAGGCAGGAATTGAGTGCACAAACAAACCTGGGCCCTGAGGGTACTGGGAAGGGAGGTCAGCAGGGACTGTGGATCACATAGACCCAGACTCAGGCTCAGGCAAGCAGAGCTGTTACCAGTTGACTCCAGAGACTAACTGGAGGCTGGCTAGCAGGGTATCTTTCTGGCTTGTCCCAGGGCAGTGGCTTGGGGGTCTTCTGGACCCACCAGATATTGGTCCCCTGGCTAGCTCCTTCCTCTTTTGGTTGGTCTCAGGTGGTCTGAATCTTTTCTTCGACAATGGCTCCAGGGGACCTAGACCATAGAGACCTGGGGAAAGACAGGACTAGGATAAAGTGGAAAACTTGGGCTCAGGGAGAACTAAGCATTGGCGGTGGCAAGAACTAGAGCTCAGGTGGACATGGAAGCAGTTGATCTTAGAGTGAACCAACACATTGTCTGCAGCAATGGGAAGGGAAGAGGATGTCTGGGATAGGGGGTCAGAGGGCGTTAAACCCCAAACTACAAGGTGTTCATGGACAGAATACCATTCACATTGGTCTCCAGCTAAGCCTCATTTTGTAATTTCCAAAAGACAGATGCACTGCCTCTTGCCCATTCCTTGGGACCTGGCTAGTCCATGACTTAGTCCCCACCAGGTCTTCTTGGCTATGCAGAATTCCTGTTTGGAAAGTCTCCTGGCCAAAGTCTTATATACTCATGGACTAAAAGTGTGTATATAAGATTAGGTCTCAAACGTTCTGTCTAGATCCCAGGCCCATATTGGTAGAAAACACCCTGATTCCGGTCCAATATCCCAACACCCCACACTCATATGCTCCTTGGTTGTGAAGCCCTGACAATTAGCTGAGTCCCCTACTTACTGATCAGTGCCAGTTCTGGGGTCTCAGGTCATGAAACAGGTTCAAGTCCAGTCACAAACTACTAAGCAGGTAGGGACAATGCCAGAACATACTCTACCCTCCCATCCCCGCACTTCATCCTCACCCCCTCTACCTCTACACCCCTCAACCAGGCCTTCTTGGCTCATCCCATGGTATCTCTCTAGCTGGTATCAGGACATTGGGGATGGAGAGCTTTTGGGTCACCCAACCGGAGGTGCTTTGACTGACTGCCACCTGACCTAAAGGGAGACCTTAGCCAAGTCTCTGTGCATGTCTTCTTGTCCTGGGGGCAGGTCCACTGGACCATGCATGCATAGTGGGCTTCTCAGAACATCACTGTATATTTGATTTTTTTTTAAGATTTATTTATACAAGAACTGGGGTACAAGCCAGAAGCGCAGGAGAGTGAGAGGATTTACCAGAGACAAAGCAGGGAGCAGAACAGGCAGACGGACAGAAGACACTGCTGAGGGAAACAGTGGGTGAGACAGGAGAGGTCTGTGGCACCATGTGGGTATCTCCCTGGCCAGCCTGGAATCTAACCCACACTGCAGAGGCTGCGGACAGCTTCACAGTGCTGCGGTCAACCCTCTGTGCCACGGGGGAGGCGCACTTCACTGTATATTTTAAAGGCACATTTCAGTTTGGGGTGAGTACTCTGGTCCTGAAACAAGTTGTTACCCCACTTACAGAAGTCCTCCCGGTCTGGACTCTCCCTATTGGCCCCTAGAAAGGGAAGGTCTGATACTTAAATTGCCAAACTTTTTCCTGATATGGCCAGTTTTTAGGGACTCTGGCTAGGAGGCAGCCCTAGGCACAGGCTAAGTCTCCCAGGCAAGCAGAAGGTTTTGCCATTGCCCAAACACTTTCACACTCCCACATACTTCCCACTCCCTTCTGCCCCCCAGATCACCTGCACTTGTCTTCAAGAATCCCTCCAGGGTATCAATTTAGCTCATAATGGCACATAGGGTTCAAGGAGACTTCTGAGTTCACAAATGAAAGGTCCTTCTGCCCGCTCTCACCTGGTCTCATGTGTTCCAAACTTTCCCTTGGCAATGACCTCACGGGAAGTGCATGATGCTGACCTTGGAAAAGACAGTGCAAGAATGGCTGAATATACTAGTCAAAAGATGTAGAATTGATTTCAACAAAATCCAACCTTCTGCTATTTACAAGGAATCCATCTTACCAACAAACACAGACTTAGATTTAAAAGTTGAAGACAGTCTTACAAGCAAATAATAACCCCAAAAGTCTCAGGAACAACATACCTATATCAGATAAAATAGACCTGTACTTAAAAATGTAATAAGAGACAGAGAGGGACACATTATTTATTATGGGCCTCCTGTAATAAGAAAAGATTATACTCATAAACATATGTACACTGAATAATTGAATTACTGAGATACATAAGACAATAACAGAGATAAAGAGAGATGTTAACACCAACACAATAATACTAGTGAGTTTTAAAATCCTGTGTACAACTATGGACAGATCAATAAGACATAATAACAAGGAAATAATAGCCTTAGGTGATGAACTAGCTAAAATAGGTTTAAAAGACAGATATAAAAACCTCTACCCAAAAACCACTGCATACACATTCTTTTTCAAGTGTACATGGACCATTTTCAAGAATAGATCATATGTTGGAACTCATGTCAATTGAAATAAACTGAGAAAAAAATAGGAAAAGCCATGAGTATGTAGAGACCAAACAATATTGTTTAATAATTATTAGATAAAAGAGGAAATTAAAATAAAAAAGATACCTTGAGATGAATGAAAATGAGGATACAAATAGCCAGAATTTTTTTTTATTTTATATATTTCTTACATCATTTTTTATTTTTGCATAATGTATGCATTTTCATCTTGGTTATAGTCCCCATAAAATTCCCATCCCCCCTTATTTTCATCTTATTCCCTCCACCCCATATTGTGTCTCTGATTTATAGTTGCTTGTTGATTTTGATTTTTACTTTATTATAATTAGTCTTTTTCCTGGTCCCTTATTTAGGTTTTCTAAATTCCTGCTATGAGTGAGACCATCCGGTATTTTTCTTTTTCTTTCTGGTTTATTTTGCTGAGCATAATCCCTTCCATCCATGTTGCTGCAAATGGCATGAGTTTATCTTTTTTGATTGCTCAGTAATATTCCATTGTGTATATGTACCACATCTTGTTGATCCAGTCATCTATTTTGGGGCATTTGGGTTGTTTCCATGGCTTACCTAGTGTAAATAGTGCTGCAATAAATAGAAGGGTGCAGATGCCCTTTGGAATTAATGTTTCTGTGTCCTTTGGGTAAATACTCAGGAGTGGGATTGCTGGATTATAAGGCAGCTCCATCGTTAGCAGGTTGAGGAATCTCCATACAGCTTTCCATAGTGGTTGGACTAGTTTGCGCTCCCACCAACAGTGCAGGAGAGTTCCTTTTTCTCCACATCCTCACCAACATTTGTTGTTGCTTGTTTTTTTAATGTGTGCCATTCTCACTGGTGTAATATGGTATCTCATTTTAGTTTTGATTTGCATTTCCCTCATTAGAAGTGATGTTGAACATTTTTTCATATGCCCATTGGCTATTTGCATTTCCTCTTTGGAGAAGTTTCTTTTTAGCTCTTTTGCCCATTTTTTGACTGGATTATTTTCTTCATTTTTGTTGAGTCTCATCAGCTCTTTGTAGATTTTTGTGATCAGTCCTTTATCATTAGTGTTGTGTGCAAAAATTTTCTCCCAGTTGGTGGGGTGTCTCTTTGTTTTGGTTACTGTCTCTTTTGCTGTATAGAAGCTCTTTAATTTGATTAAAGAGCTGTTTATCTTTCCTTTCACTGTCACTTCCTTGGATGATGTGTCTTTAAAGATGTTTTTGAGGTGTATGTCATGTAGTGTTTTACCTATATTTCCTTCTATATATTTTATGGTTTCAGGTCTTATGTCTAGTTCTTTAATCCATTTTGAGTTGGTTTTTGTGCATGGTATGAGGTAGTCGTCACGCTTCATTCTTTCTCAGCACCATTTATTGAACAAACTTTCTTTGCTCCATTGCATATTCTTTTCTCCTTTGTCAAAGATTAGTTTACTGTAAATCTGTGGGTTTATGTCTGGATTTTCTATTCAGTTCCATTGATCCGTGTGTCTGTTCTTGTTCCAGTACCATGTAGGTTTGATTATTATGGCTTTGTAGTATAGTTTGAAGTCTGGGCATATGAGGCCTCTCTTCCCTTCATTTTTTTTTTCAGGAGAGCTTTGGCTATTCATGGGTTTTGGTGGCTCCATATGAATTTCATCAATATTTGCTCTATTTCTTTGTAGAATGCCATTGAAATTTTTGTTGGAATAGCATTGAATCTGTAAATTGCTTTTGGTAGGATGGCCATTTTGATAATGTTAATTCTTCTAATCCATGAGCAGAGGATGTCTTTCCATTGCCTTGTGTCTTCTTCTATTTCTTTTTTTTTTTAAGATTGATTTATTTATTTATGCAATCACTGGGTACAGTCAGAAGCGTGGGAGGGAGAGAGAATTCACCAGAGCCAGATTAGGGATCATAACAGGCAGACCGATGAAATACACTGCTAAGGGGAGCAGCAGGTGTGGTAGGAGAGGTCTGTTGTGCCATGTGGGACCCTCGCCAGTGGCCAGGGATTGAACCGGTGCTGTAGAGGCTGTGGGCAGTTTCGCAGCCCAGTGCTCAACTGCTGCACCACCAGGGAGGCCCTTCTTGTATTTCTATTAACAGTGTTTTATTGTAATCTTTGTATAGGTCCTTTACATCTTTTGTTAGATTTATTCTCAAGTATTTGATTTTTTTGTTTGTTTCTATAATAAAAGGGATGGTTTTCTTCTTCAGATTTATTGTTTGTGTATAGGAACATTACTGGTTTTTGTATGTTGATTTTGTATCCTGCTCAAGTAGCCAGAAATTACATGATGAAGCAAAAATGATCATAAGAGGGAAGATAATTATAATACAGGCTCACATTAAGAAACAAGGTAAGTCCCAAATGAACAACCTAAGATTGCACCTAAAGCAACCTGAAAAAGAGGAACAAACCAGACCCAAAGTTAGTAGAAAGAGGGGTACAGTCAGTATAAGAGCAGAAATAAATGAAATAGAAATCAATAACAGTATACAAAAATATCAGTGAAAGTAAGAATTGGTTCTTCAAGAAGATAAACAAAAATACACATTTCTAGATGGATTAACAAAGAAAAGAGGGAGTGGAAATATTAATCAACAGAATCAGCAGTCAAAGAGAAATGATCACAGATGGTATAAACATACAGAGGCTCAAAAGAGGTTATTATGAATAGCTATATGCTAATAAATTTGATAACCTTGAAGAAATGAACACATTTTATAGAACTAAGATTTGAACAAACCAACTCCATGCATGGAAATACCATTAAAAATAATCTTCCCCAAAAGAAAATCCCAGTACCAGATGTCTTTTCAAACAAACTTCATCAAACTTTTAATGAACTTATGCCCATCCTACTCAATTATTTCTATATATACACTCCACAAAGACTAACCAGGAATAAACACTATGCATTGAACAAACAGATCACAAACATGGAACTTGTAAAGAATTAAAAAGTAAAGAACTCTACAAAATTTTTCTCAAAACAAAATCCATGGCCAGATAGCTTTACAAATGTATTTTATCAAACCATTAAAATATAAATTATGCCCATTTTGCTCAAATTGTTTTTATTTATTTATTTTAAAGGTTCATTTATTTATTTATTTATTTATACAAGCACTGGTTACAGTCGGAAGCGCAGAGGGTGAGAGAATTCATCAGAGCTAGAGAGGGGAACAGAACAGGCAGAGTGATGAAATACCCTGCTGAGGGGAGCAGCAGGCCAGCAGGAGAGGTCTGCACGCCATGTGGGACCCTCGCCACCTGGCGGCCAGGGATGGAACCGGCGGGCAGCTTTGCAGCCCAGCGCTCAACCGCTGCGCCACCAGGGGAGGCCCCAAAAAGATAAACACATGCAATTTGCAGCAACATGGATGGCGCTGGAAGGGATCATGCTATGTGAAATAAGCCAGAAAGAAAAAGAAAAATACCGGATGGTCTCACTCATAGCAGGAATCTAGAAAACTTAAATAAGGAAAATGAATAACTATAAGATAATGAATAACTATAAGAAAGTAAAAATCAAAATCAACAAAAAACTATGAACCAGAGACACTTTTTGGGGGGTGGGGGCAGGAGGGGAGGGATTGGGGTCAGAATGGGGGGGTTGCAATTGTATGGGGAATATAAACATAAAATTTATTATTTAAAAAAAAAATCACAAGAAGGTGTTGTCCCTAATGCACTCTATGATGCTGATATTACCTCATAACCGAAACTAGATAAAGACAACACAAGGTAATAAAATCATAGACCAATTTCCCAAATAAAGATTGATGCCAATATCTTCAGAAAGCAAGTAAAATTCAAAGAATATCTTAAGAATTATATATCGTGATCAGGTGAGATTTATTCTAGAGATGAAAGGATGGTTTAAAATATGAAAATCAATCAATGTAATATAACTTATCAACAAAAGTAGAGATAAAAATCACATGACAACAGAAGATGATGGATGGACAGGATCCTTGAGTTGTTGCTTCCCCCAGGAATATCAAGAATAAGCATAGAAGGAGAACAGCTACATCTTGAGCAGAACTTAGAATCAATGCCTTAGCAAGGAGGAGAGCAAGAAACCACTGTAATGGGAAAGAAAAACTGAGAAACAGTAAGTCAGGGAATGTGCCAGTTCACCAGGAGGGATACCAGCCATTACCCTAACAGTCCTCCAGGCTCTCCCATGATGGCTTTGGAAATAGAACGAATATTTACTGTGAGAGCTCAGTGTGTTTGACAGTTCAACAAAGGGCACCCAGGTGGCTAGGGACAGCTTTGGCAGTGGTTAGAGTCACACAGATAATCACGTGTGCTCTCTGGACTCACAGGATTGTCTGTGCCTGCCCTGGGAAGTTAGGAAACCACCTACACCACTCCCCAATGTGTATGTTTTCCTACCTGTGCCTACAAGGAAATTGCAAGAGGCCACAGAGAATTCAGTCTGCCTATCCACCTTTTCAGGGTCAATGTGGGGAGGCCACCAAAGGGCTGATTTGGAAACATAGCTACTCTTGTGCCTGCCTTGCCTTATAGTAGGAGAGAATGCAGCACAGACCATGGGGTATGGAAAGACTGAAATCAGCCTCCCTATGTTGGCCCACTGGGCCTGCACCCTAAGTGTGTAGTTAGAACTACAGATTACTACAGGAATTAGCCTATGAACAAAGGTCTTCCTAGTTGCAGGTGTCAGGATGGGGAGTCAGGAGTGGCACCTGCCTCCTGGCCAATGAGATCTCTTGGGCTTCCCCTGAATCTTCCAATCTGCTACTGCTAGAGTGTACAAAATTCCAGGGGAGAAGGTCTGATACATCAAAATGGCAGACAAAAAATGCCACACATGGCACCTTGAGACCTCAACAGAGTATGTCATCACAAGAAGGGAACAAGTTTCCAGAGTCTAAGCACTAAGGCATGGAAGATCTCATCATTGATCAGACAGAATTCAAAATTGTCATGATAAAGAAATTCAAAGATATGGAAGAAAATTCAGCAAATACAGAAAAAAGAATGATTTGAGAAATATAATTCATGAACAGAAATTAGAAATTGAAGATTTAAACAAGAAAATAAGGAAGTTGAAGAATGCAAAAAGATCAATAGAGGAGCTAAGCACTTCTGCAGAAAGCAATGGAAACATACTAAACCAAATGGAGGACTTAATTAGTGACACTGAATATAATATACACAAAGGAACCAAGTGGAAGAAGAAAGAGATGTATAGAAGAAAAAAATGAAGAAACACTGAGACATATGTGACTCAATTAAGAAAGGCAACATAAGGATAGCGGGTACGCCAGAAGGGGAAGAGAGAAAGAAGGTAACAGAGAGTTTATTCAATGAAACACTAGGAGGAAACTCCCTAAATTTGGGGACAGAGTTTAATATAAAAATTCACCAATTTAAAAGAATACTTGTTCATCTAAATGTAATGAGACCTATATAAAGACACATAGTCATGAACATACTAAGAATTCAAGACAAAGAAGGAATGTGGAAGGTGGTTGGGTGGCAAAAGTAGATAAAATGTATAGGAGGGCCTCCCCTGGTGGCGCAGCGTTTGAGCGCTGGGCTGCGAGGCTGCCTGCAGCTTCTGCAGTGCTGGTTCGTTCCCCGGCCACCGGCGAGGGTCCCACACACACACAAAAAATGTATAGGAAATCAATAAGAATGACATCAAACTTCTTGGAGAAATCTCTATGGGCAAGGAGAAAATGATATATTCAAAATTCTCCATGATAAAAATAGCCTGTTAAGAATATCCTGCCAGGGCCTCCCTGGTGGTGCAAGGGGTTAAGCACCCCACTATGAAGCAATCCACAGACTCTGTAGCACAAGTTCAATCTCCAGCTGGCCAGGGAGAAACCCACATGGTGCAGCAGACCTCTCCTGACTCGCCCACTGCTCCCCTCAGCAGTGTACCTGGTCAATCTGCCTGTTCTGTTCCTTACTGTCTCCGGTGAATCCTCTTACCTCCATCCCCGTCCCCGATCCCAGCTCTTGTATGCATAAATAAATCTTTAAAAAAAAGAATATCCTGTGAGGCTCTTTTTTCATATACAAGGGAGAAATAAAGCTCTTCTCAACCAAACAAAAGCTGAAAGAGTTTGCAACGCTATATCTTCCCTACAACAAATAGTGAAGGGGGCTCTACTATCTAAATTGAAAAAAGTGACAAGAAATAAGACAGGGAAATAAGGGATGATGGTAGGGGAGAAGGAAGCTTTTCTGTAAGATACATGATGGTGTATCTATGGCATTTTGGCAAAAAATATAAGGAGGAGGAAGAGAGAGAGAATGGACAAGCAGATTTGGTCTCTGGAGGCATTGGGCAGGGTCAGGGACTCCCAGTGACACATTTGGGGGAACTTTGTAATTAGACAAGTCTCAGTCAGTATCTACCCCCAAACCCCCAGACACACTGAACCAGTGCAGAGGATATTTCCATGAACTTTAAATCTCCAGTATTGACTGCCATATTGGGATGGCCAGGGATACCCCCATTCAGAGAAAACCCACAACAACAGTTATCCATGACAGTAAGTCTGGCCAAGTTAAAGAACCGGGTTACAGCTTGAGTATTAACAGCTCTTTTCTCTTAGTAGTGTTGCAGCTCTTGCTCTCTAGACTGAGTATTACAGCAGACGCACCACAGTTTAATTGAGGTCCTCAAGACCGCAGTTTAGTGAATGCAGACTAAAGGAGCATTTGAGGTGCGTTCTGAGGGAAGCATGGTTATACAGGCACGGTTATCTGCCTGCTTTACAGAAATGAGGTTTTAGTCAATACAGTTCTGGTTGATGCAAAGTTTGTCAGCAGTGACAGGTAGAATTTCAGTCGTGGTTTGCGCTTGTCTGTGCACTTATCCCTACGTGTGGATGTGTGGATGCCTCTGCACATGTGCCAACATGCCTGGGCTCTTGAACCTGCCTGGGACCTGACCCTCAACTACATCCCAGCTGTGTTTGGTTATTCATCAGACTCAGGATGGCTCCATCTTCATTTTTCTCTTTTTAATCAGGTAGGACGTGGATTGAATAAGGTACACACTTGAGGACCTTGGGGAATAGGGAATGCTGAGTTGTCCCAACCCGCAGGATTCGGAGGCACGAAAAGAGAAGGGCTGAGGATTGAAATGAGGGGCTTGAGACGACTTGCCGCTAGCGGTTGCTTCTTTATTTTTCCTTTTTCCTTTTCCTACTTTTAGATGTTTTTTCTTTTCCCTGTCCTACTACCTTCCCTGGCCTTCTCTGTGCTCCTCTCTCAGTATCCTCTCTCAAAGTCTTTATGCAGTATCCTTTCCGCAGTCTCCTTCTCGAGGTCTCCTCGCCTCATCCTCTACGCAGTCTCTGCAGTCTCTCTCCTTATCCTCCACGCAGTCTCCGAAGTCTCTCTCCGCTCTCTCCCGTGGTTCCCTTCTTATACCCTCCTAGCTCCTCCCATAGTACCTCCCAGTCCCACGTGATTTACCGGAAACGCAGTGGTTTCTCCAAAGGCGAAACAGGAATCAAAACCTAACTTACCCGCGCATGCGCAACACGGCGCATGCACCAGGCGGCTCAGGACACTGAGTTAGTCTCCTACTCTTGAAATAGGACAGGGGAGGGCCTCCCCTGGTGGCGCAGCGGTTGAGTGCTAGGCTGCGAAGCTGCCCGCAGCCTCTGCAGCACCGGCTTGATCCTGGCCACAGGCGAGGGTCCCACATGGCCCTCAGACCTCTCCTGCCGCCCACTGCTCCCCTCAGCAGTGTACTTCGTCAGTCTGCCTGTTCTGTTCCCTGCTCTGGCTCTGGTGAATTCTGTCACCCTCCTGCACTTCTGACTGTACCCAGTGCTTGTATAAATAAACAAATAAATATTTTTTTTAAAAAAAGAAATAGGGCAGGGGATATTATCATGAATACTAACTCCCAGATATCAGCCGTCATATTGTGAGGACCAAATATACTGCAGGCAGACAGTCTCAGTTTCAAACCTCCTCATAAGGCATTTATAAATTAGGGTAGGACTAGGATTTTTTTTAAAGATTTATTTATTTATGTATACAAGAACTGGGGTACAGGTCAGAATCAGAACCAGGGACATTACCAGGAACCCTATAATTAGAGTGTCAGCAACCATATTGGGGTGGCTATATTAACCACTAAGAGACAGAATAGCTTTCAATTCTCCTTATAAGGGATTCAGATTTTAAAGTGTTTAAGGGATTTTATAACTTCTATGGGGCTTCTGTGATCAGGGAAGGCACAATAATTTCTACCAAAGGGAACAAAAGCAGAGGACATTATCATACATTCTATATCCCAGGTATTGGCCAGAAATACCCCAAACAGAGAGAGCACATTTCAATCTTTCTCATAAGGATTTTAGATTTAAGGGAGGACTACTATTTCATTAGGGGACATATTTGGGGGTGTTCTCTGTTTTGACTTGATTTTTGTGTGTGGTGTGAAATAGTGGTCTAATTTCATTCTTTTGCATGACAGTCCAACGTTCCCAAAACCATTTATTGAAAAAGCTTTCCTTGTTCCAGAGCATATTCTTCATTTTTTTGTCATAGATATTAGTTGTGCATATATGTGTGGGTTTATTTTTGGGCTCTCAATTCTATTACATTGGCCTGTATGTCTGTTACTGTTCCAGTACCATCCTATTTTAATGTTATGGCTTTATGGTATAATTTGAAGGTTAGACATGTAATACTATTATTTCTCCACTTTTTAGTCAGGAAAGCTTTGACTATCCAGAATCTTTTACAAATCCATAAGAATTTCAGCAAAATCTGTCCCATTCTTTGAAGAATGCCATGGAAATTTTTATTGGGATTGCATTGAATCTGTAAATTGCTTTGGGTACGATGGCAATTTTGACAATGTTAATTCTTCAAATCCATGAGTTGGGAATATATTTCCATTTCTTTGTGTCTTCTATTTTTCTTAACTATGCTTTATAAGTTGCCTGTATAGCTTCCTCACCTTCTTTGTTAAATTTACTCCCAGGTATTTATTTATTTGTTTTGGTGTGATTGTAAATGGATGGCTTTCTTAATTTCTTCTTCTAACTCAATATTTGTATATAGCAAGGCAACTGATTTTTGTCCATTGATTTGTAGCCTGCCACAGTGCTGAACTGATTGATTGTTTTAAATAGTTTAACCATGGGGCCTCCCCAGTGGCGCAGCGGTTGAGCGCTGGGTTGCGAAGCTGCCTGCAGCCTCTGCAGCCGGTTCGATCCCCGGCTGCTCCCCGGCCACCGGAGGAGGGTCCCGCATGGCGCGCAGACCTCTCCTGCCGCCCGCTGCTCCCCTCAGCAGTGTACTTCGGTCCTTCTGCCTGCTCTGCTCCCCGCTCTGCCTCTGGTGAATTCTCTCACCCTCCCGCGCTTCTGACTGTGCCCAGTGCATGTATAAACCAAACAAACAAACAAATAATAAATAAATAAGACATGCCTCTAGAAAATTAAAAAAAAAAAAAAATAGTTTAACCATGGAGTTTTTATTTTTCTCTCTGTATATTATCACACCATCTGCAAATAGTGATAACTTTACTTCTTTCCCAATTTGGATTCCTTTAATATATTTCTCTTGCCTGGTTTCTCTAGCTAGGACTTCTAAGCCTATGTGGAATAGCAGTGTTGAGAGTGGACATCCATGTCTTATAGCAGAAATTAGTGTAAAGGATTTCAGTTTTTTACCATTGAGAATGATGCTAGTAGTGGGTTTGTCACATATGATTTTATTATTTTAAAATGCTACTTTTTCCTTATTTTTTAAGGGTTTTCATCACAAATGGATGTTGAATCTTATGATGCTTTCTCAACACTTGCTTGTGAGGTCATCTGGTCCTGGACTTTTATTTTTTGGAATATTGGATTATTGTTTCAATTCTTTTTTTTTTTTTAAGATTTATTTATTTATTTATTTATTTATTTATTTATTTATTTATTTATTTATTTATACAAGAACCAGGATACAGGCCAGCTGCGCGGGAGGGTGAGAAGATTCACCAGAGACAGAGCGGGGAACAGAACAGGCAGACTGGCAAAATACACTGCTGAGGGGAGCAGCGGGCAAGACAGGAGAGGTCTGCTGCGCCATGTGGGACCCTCGCCAGCTGATCGGGATCGAACCGGCACTGCAGAGGCTGTGGACAGCTTCACATGGCAGTGCTCAACCACCTGCGCCACCAGGGGAGGCCCTTGTTTCAATTCTTGCATTGTTTTGTATTGCATTGTTTTCTACTTCTTCCCTATTCGGTCTTGAATGATTGTGTAATTCTAATAATCTGCCCATCTCATCTAGGTTGTTGAACTTATCAATATATAAGCGTTCACAATAATCTCTTTTTATCCCCTGAATGTTTGCAGTGTGTGTTTTAACTTTTGTTTTTGACCTATTTACCTGGGTTTTCTCCCTTTTTTTCTGAGTGAACCTAGCTAAAGTTTTGTATTTATTTTTCGAAAGAACCAGCTTTTGCTTTTATTGAATTTTTGGACTGTCTTTTTTGATTTCTAGTTCATTTATTTCTGCTCTAATTTTTTTTTATTTTCTTTCTTCTACTGGCTTTCGGATTTTTGTTGTTGTTGTTGTTCATTTTTAGTGCCTCTTGATGAAAGACATAGTTGTTTATTTGGACTCATTCTTGTATCTTGATGTGAGCCTGTATTGTTATATACTTCCTTCTTAGTGGGCATTTGTTGTGGCCCATATGTCCCACAAGTTTGCATCTCATTGTCATTTGTATTTTGAGATTTTTTAAATTTTTCTTTGATTTCCTTATTGATGTAGTGGTCTTTCATTACTGTTTGTTCATGTATTAGAGGTTTTCTGTACTTTCTTTTTGTAATTACTTTCTACTTTAATATCTTTATGTCCAAGAAGATACTTGGTATGACTTCAATCTTTTTGAATTTGTTGGTATTTCTCTTTTCACCAAATATGTGGTCAATCTTGGAGAATGTCCCGTGGGCACTTGAGAAAAATAATATTCTGCTTACTGTGGGGTGCAGAGTCTTATAGATGTCCATTAGGCACATATAGTCTAATTCTTTGTTTAAAGGTGTTACATCCTGTGTTCATTTTTGTCTTGTTGCTTTGTCCATTGATGAGAAATAATTCCGTGGAAAGTCACATGTATATGTAGTGCTGTATGCATTTTTTGGCTTTTTATATGTGCAGGAAAGACATGCAAAATCACTAAATGTTCTCCTTTCAGTGGCTTTGAAGGCCTGCATGAATAGGGTGTAATGTCTATACAGAGTTGCCTAGCTTGGTATTGAAATCATGCCCCAATACAAACATAGAACCCTGTGACAAACAATGGGAGATTTATTTGTTTTAAGAGTCTGAGAAAAACTCTGTCTGATTGTTAGCTGGCAATTAAGCTAATTGAGCAGAGATTTCAGTGGCTACTCATTGGAGAGAAAACAGACATTATATAACCATTCCAAAAGATGCCTGAACTGAAGACTACAATAAGCAGAAACAACAACAAATCCTGGGGGAGAGGGAGAATCTCATTTCTAGAGTTCAAATTTTTATATTTTTTTATACAGTTTTAAGTAAAATATTAGGAGATATGCAAGAAAATAATAAAGTATACACTGGAGGGGAAATAATCCCATAATTAGATACTTTCTCTAAGAAGCCCAGATTTTGGATTTACCAGACAAATACTTTGAAACAGCTACTTTGAATATGTTCAGAGAGGGGCCTCCCTGATGCTTCAAGGGGTTAAGTCTCAGCGCTATGAAGTTATCAGCAGCCATTACAGAACAAGCTCAATCCTTGGTCAGGATGTTAACCCATATGGTAAAGCTGACTTCTCCTGTCTCACCTGCTGCTCTCCTCAGCAGTGTACTTCAGTAGATCCACCTGCTGTGCTCCCCACTCTGTGTCTGGTGAATCCTCTTACCCTCCTGTACTTCTGGCCTATATCTCAGCTCTTGTTTGCACATGTAAATAAAATCTAAAAAAAAAAATGTTCAAAGAATAAAAGGAAACCACGTCTAAAGAACTAAAGGAAAGTGTGAGAATAATATCTCACCAAGTAGAGAACATCAAGAAATAGGTAGAGATTATAAAAACAGAACAAAGTAGAAAGTCTGGAGTTAAAATGTACAGTAATTGAAGTGAAAAATTCACAAGAGATTCAACAGCAAATTTGATCAAACAGAGGAAAGAATTTCTGAATATAAAGCTAGATCAGTTGCAAGTATCCAGTCTGAGGAACAGAAAAAAAAAAAAGATAACTGAACACAGACACAGATACCTATGGGGCATTGACAGACATACCAAAGTAAGATAGTAGGAGTACTGGCAGGAGAAAAGAGAGAAAGGGACAGAAAAATATTTGAAGAAATAAAGGCATTACATTCCCAAAATTTGATGGAAAACATTAATCTATACATCTAATAAGCTCTACAAATACAAAGTAGGATAATTTCAAAGATCCATACCTAGATATATGATAAAACTGTTTAAACATAAGACAATCTTGAAGAAAAGATAGAAGTGATTTGTCTCATATATATATAGAGAGATTCTTGATAAAATTAACAGTTAACTTTTCTACAGAAACTGTGGAGGCTAGTTTAATTATAGCATTGAGAGGGAAAAAATATGTGTGAACCAAGAATTCTATATCCAGCAAGTTTACCCATTAAAAAAAAAGCAAAGGTAATACTAAGACATTAACAGATAAACAAAAACTGAGAAAATTAATTATTATATGATCTACCTACCTTACAAGAAATACTGAAAATGAAAGGATACTTTATGGACATTTCACAAACACACATAGAATTTGCAGGGAAGCTGTTGGAATGGGAGTTAGTGTACTTGGCATGTGAGAGTACATGAATTTGGGGAGGGCCAGTAGATGAGTTGTGGCCACTGAATTATGTCCTGCCCCCATTCATATGCTGAAATCCTAACTACCTCAAATTATGACTGTATTTGGATATAGGACTTTTAAAGAGGTGACCTAATTAAAGTTAAGCTATTATGGTGGTTCTGAATGCAATCTGACTCGTGTCCTTATAGTAAAGACACCAAGGCGGTATGCACAGAAGGCCACTGCGTGAAGAGGCAGTAAGAGGAAAGCTATTTGTGAGGCAAGGGCAGAAACCTTGGAGGAAACCAAGCTTGTCCACATGCTTAACCTTGAACTTCTAATCTTCAGAAGTATGAGGAACTTAGGGTGTGTTGTTTAATCACTCAGACTGTACCATTTTGTTATGGTGGCGTGGGCTGATTAAACAGTGAGTTACCTGGAAACAAAATGCAGGAGACACAGAAAGTATAATTCAATTTATTCAAAAAACTGGAGACCAATTTTAATGGAAGAAGAGGAGAACTGATATTATAGAATAACTATTAGATTCTGTCATCATCCCTGTATGATTCTGCAGGCTGAGATTACCTTTTTTTAAAGTGTCTATGTAATGCTGAAGCTTGAGAAACACTGAATTAGAAAAATATCTATAGTTATGGGCAAAATTGTGTTGCACCTACTCTGAGTGCTTCAGTGATTCAGAGATGAGCATCTGCAATTATTCAATTGTTCAACGAATAACTGTCAGGCCAACTGTGTCAGGTAGGCTAGATCTAAAGTAATTGGATAAAGGTGAAAAATGAACTGTACTTGAAGGGGCATCAATGGATGATGGAAATTTGGTAAGAAGACATTCCAGGTAGCCCTTCATAGTTAGGGTTATATTCAGTCCAAGCATAATATTGCAGACTAAGGATCACAAAATGAAAGCCATCCATAATATCTGTAAATATGTTTGGTAAGTTCATTGTTTTAAAAATAATTGAATCGACTGTTGGGAATACACTTAGTTTTTAATTTGGTCATAATCCCAGTTTTCCTTATTTCCCTATCCTGCACTATTTACTTCTTAGACACTGATTCATGCTTGGACGATTAAGACATTTGTGTTAGCTCTTCCTGGCATGCACTGTATAACATAAGAGTGTAACAGACAATGATAAAGGCTGCCTGCATCAACCCAGAGGGGTTTTTTTTTTTTTTTTTTTTTTTTTTTTTACTGTTTTTCTGTTCTTTTTGCCATTATGATAGAGGCTTTTTCCTGAAATGATATGATCTTGTCAGGAGAGTTTGCTTGAAAATGAAATAATGTTTCTGTCAGCGTAGGGAGTTTTCTAAATTATATGGGAGAGATAAAAAGAGAGAAAATAGCATTAAGGAACTGAAGGAACAGAGCAGATATAAACAAGGAACTACCAAACTACAGCAAGCACCAAGGAAAACTGGATTAAATGTATACAGCTCATCAGTAACAATTATTGCAGACTTGGTTTTGAAAGTCAGGGGGATTTCTAGAGGATGACGGAAAGAGAGATTATGAGTGGACTTACGATTTTAATAGCACAACTTTTAGTGGATTTTTTAAGATGGATTTTACTTGATAGATTGTTTCTAATTTTCTGATAACCAAAACTTTCCCAATACTTTAAACTTTGATTCAGAGTAATTATGTCGATATTACACTAAAATTGCAAAATTTAGGAAAGAGGTACCTCTAGGAGGGAGTTTAACAGGATTTTAAGACTCACATTTAAACACATGCTCCATCTCCTAACCACCTTTCTTTCTTTTACTTCTCTAACATACTCTTCCTTCTTTAAATGTTTATCCAGTGCTAATTGTCTTGGATGTTGCATCAAGTTTCAGTGCTATAAAAGTGAATGTAACATATACGTACATTCAAAGTGATTACAAGTCAGTTTTTTTTTTTTGAAAGATTTATTTATTTATACATACAAGAACAGGTACAGGCCAGACACATGGGAGGGTGAGAGGATTCACTGGAAACAGAGCTGGGAACAGAAGAGGTAGACTGACGAAATACACTGCTGAGGGGAGCAGCGGGCAAGACAGGAGAGGTCTACAGCACCATGTGGGATTTTCGCTAGCCGGCCAGGATCGAACCCGCGCTGCAGAGGCTGCGGACAGCTTCACAGTGCAGCGCTCAACCGCCTGCGCCACCAGGGAGGCCCTACAAGTCAGTTTTGAGGCAGAAAACAGAGATGTGTCAATATCAAATTATTTGAGCTATGAAAGAGAGAAAGGCAGCTACTGAACAGTATGTCTTATTCACTGAAACATCATAGGAGACCTCATCTGACTAAAATATACAATATAGACTCTGCTATGGGCGTTAGGGACAGAGGCTGCTGCCATGAATCATCAGTGCAATGCATTCAGGGAGTGATCCCCAGCAGCAGGGGTGTGGCATGTTCTGGTCTAGTGCTCAGAGAGAACAGCTTTCTGGTCATATGAAATATATTTGAGGACTTTGGTGCCAAACATGAATCAAGGGACAGTCATTCAGAAAGTAAAACTAAAGTCCAAATGCACTTAGAATTATTACTTTTTGAGGAAGGTTCTCAGTAACAATCAGAGTCAAAGAAAAGGATGGTTTTCATTTTCCTTTCTAATTAGTTATATCAAGAAGATTTAAAACTATTCTCAAATACTGAAACAAAGTAAGACACTAACAAGTCTAGAAGTTTGGTTTTTTTATTGGGAGTACTTCCCTATATTACAGAATACATGTCCATGAAAGGGGGAGAAGCATCACAACACAGTGACTGGGGGCCATTTTCCCCACTGCCACTTATATGCACCTGTCTTAGACTACAATTCCCAGCATGCCATGAACCAGACTTTCTCAATGGGGACAGCTGGGAAGGCGGAGGAGCAAAGTGGATATATATTCAAGGGGAAATGAAGGAAAGAGAGAGATGTGGAGGGAAGAGACTTTGAGGAGAGATATATGCAGGAGAGACACATGGGTGAGACACGACACACATGGGTGAGAAACATGGAGAGGTTGCTTCTAGGACTTAAGCATTTTGACAGAAGTAATGGCAGCCATTATGTTAACCTCAGGTAGATTATATAGTACAGTTGCAATTTCAGGTCTCGCCTATCCCAGCTCTCTGGTATCTGCCTAGTCTCTTTCTTGCAGTTCCCCTCAAGAAGGTACCTTAGCCTTATGGCAAACTTTTGGGCTTCAGTCACCCACTTCAGTCCAGACTGTTTGCTGGGCATTTACTATGTGGGCATGGATATTTTCAGAGTTCGATTGAAAATCTGTTATTTGAAATTTTTTTTTCTTCTCTCTCTCTTTATACACCAATTTAAGATCTTTCACATTCTCTGCTTTCTTTGCCTTTGTGTGTGTGATGACCAGACTCTTCGGACATGCAAAATGGGTTTTTTCCACTAACAATTTGGGGGCCCTTAGTCACACTGTTACATCTGCATTAAGACAATGAAGTCATTGAGAACTCTGCAACCATAGAAATACTGCTTTTAAAGGAATGGTTCCAATAGGGTAAAAAGTGTGTATGGGTTTTGGGGTCAGAGAAAGCTCAGTCTAGTTTCACCTTCTACTATGTGACAGGTTTGGGAGGTTGCTTTTTGTCTAGTAAGTGGTATTATAACTGTGCAACTCAGTGACCCCAAACTATTCAGGGGTACATGCTGTAAAAGAGTTTAGCCACCTGCAAATACAAAGGAAAAAAAAGTAGGCTTTTAATGTGAAAGATCTTTAATTAATGTGCATAGAGAGAGAACAGAAAAAAGGATATTTCCAACAAAACACAGAAAAATTACCTGTTCCTTCTTGGACAATTACCCGGCCAAATAGGCACCATCTAAGTGTGGAGACTGAAGCCCAAAATCTTGCCACAAGTTTAAGACATCCTCTGGATGGGAACCACAAGAAAGGGAATAGTTAGGCAGGTCCTAGATGCTGAGACAGGAGAGAATCGAAATTCAAACTGTACCATATAATCTACCTTGAGATCAAGATAACAGCTGTCATTGTCTCTGCCAAGGACTGCCTAGGAGCAGACTCTCCGCGTGTCACTCTCCCGTATTTCTCTCTTCAAGAGTCTCTCTTCAAGTGTGTCTATCCCAGGTATCTCCCCATTCTCCTTCTTTTCACTTCAATTTATATATTCACCTGGCCAGCTGCCCCCACATTTAGCATGGCATGCTGGGAATTGTGGTCCAAGGTGGCTGCATATAAGTGGGGGTGGGGAAAATACCACCTATTCATTGTGCTACAGTGCTTCTCCCCTTTTCTTTCTTTCTCTCATTTTCAAAAAATATATATTTATTTCTTTTCATGGGTCATCTTTCTATAGTTATTGTTCCCCTTAGGTGCGGCCCTCCCACCAATAAGCCACCTACCTACCGCCATCCAATTCCCCCATGTCTCCCTCTCCTGCTCCAATCACTCCACTCCTCCCTTGCTGCAAGACGAGGATTGATGATTGGCCCGTGGGCCTTGCCTTTTTCCTGGAACCTTGTCCTTTTCCTGTGTGAGGACCTGGGCTGCTGGACCACTACAGACCAGGCTGCTCTTATACCCAGGAGCAACTGTGAGGCAGGTAGCAAGGCAGAGACGTTCAGGATCCTCTTGTAGGGCAGGTGGGTGAAGTGGTTCTCCAGTCTCCTTGATTTTGGAGCTTCCTGTGGTACAGGAGACTGTCCATTTTTTCCAGAGCAGTGAGGTCTCTGGTGACTGGCATCAGATGCTGTGTCTGAGTCTTATAATTCTGGCATTGGGGACCCTGCTCCCCACCAATGTCAGTGGAGAAATTCCTCAGTGGGGACAGTCTCCAGTAGTTGGTTGGTCCAGCTCTTCTTGTCTCCTTTCGTGGTTTCCAGTCCCACCCTGGGTCCCCAGTCACATCTCTGATGTTTTCCTCCCTTCGTTGAAAAGAAGAAAGCCTCACTCATGTTGCATGCATCTGTGGATCAGGAGTTTGGCTCCCCAGCCCCGGGAGATATTGTAGGTGGAGGTCATGTGATAGGTCTCCACACGGTCCTCTCTCATGGATCCAACTGAGCTCTGTTTGGGTCTACCCCAGGGAATAACTGTGTCCAGGGATTTGAGTTGTCCCTTTTATCTCCTGAAAGTCTGCAGCAGGACTGCCTGAATTTCAGGTGTCTTAAACCAATCTGATTGAAGTGGGGGTCAGAATGGATGGGGGCTCCCCTAACCTCTGCCCCTGCCCACATGGAAGCAGAGGCCACCTCTCCCAGCCCGAGACCCCTAGAGCCCGAGATCCTGAGACCCTGAGAACTCGTGGCACAGGGCTCACCCTTCCCCCACCCCTGCCTTTGGGCCTACGCTGAAGCAGGGGTGTGCTGGGGCCCCCTGTCCTGAGACCCAGGCCACATTGGGTGCCTGGCTTGTACCTCTGACTTGAGTGAACACTCCTCCCCTTTTCATGGGACTACATTCTGTAACAGTAGTAGTCACCTGTGAAGAAGGCATAATGTTACCTACTTTCCAAAGATGAGTGATTAAATTCTTTATTGATTTCAAAGGATACTTATAGCTCAGTATATGACCAACTATTGCACATTTCCTCCCTTGTTCCCAGTGTAATAAATTGTGCTGCTTCAATAGCATTTTTTCAAAAGCCATAAGTAAAATCTTTGCCTACCTATTGTTGAGACTTTATTTTTCACTTAACAATTCTGATTATTAAAATCTTAGAAGCACCAACTACTAAATAGTTATTTCAAGCTTCTCCACTCCTGACTCAGTCTTTTCAGTTTTCATCCACTAATTTTCTTGCATCACCTACATCAGGGAGGAAAATCTTTTCCTCTACTTTTTAAGTTTATTAACTGAGGGCTTGCAAATTAATCCCACAACAGACAGGTTAACAGGAGGGAAAAGTTTTTTCATATGCATGCAGGGTTAACAAAGGAAGTAGCTAACTCACTAGGCTTACATGTCTAACTCAGAAGCAGAATGTGACTAAAGGACTTTATCAGAAGTCTTCTATGAGAAGAACAAATATGTTTCTTTAGGAAAGAAAACAGATTTTTAGGAGATAAAAAAGTTTGTGATAACTTTTGTTTAGTAAGTTTATGTGATCTTTCTGTCTTTTTCATGGCAATAGGACTTTCCCAGAGAGGGAATTTATGACAGGTTTATGATCAACCTTCTTCTTAAGAGTAGACCTGTTGCAAAGAGAGACTTTATGGTAGTCTCATTTTCCAGAAGTTGTTGCTTTTAGTGATATATTGGAAACCCTTTGAAGACTTCTTTCTGCATTGAATCCAAATGTGTTCAGTTAAAAATAACTTCAGGGCCTCCCTAGCGGCACAGGGTTAAGTCTCAGCGTTATCAAGCTATCACCAGTGACTGTGGCATGAATTCATTCCCCGGCCAGGGAGCTGACCCACATGGCACAGCAGACCTCTCCTGTCTCACCCTCTGCTCCCCTCAGCAGTATATTTCAGTAGATCTGCCTGTTCTGCTCCCTGCTTTGTCTCTGGTGAATCCCCTCACCCCCTGCACCTCTGGCCTTCACCCCAGTTCTTGTATGCATAAATAAATAACAAGAAATCTTTCAAATAAATAAATAAACCTCACACCAACTCTGGGGTTCTGAGCAGGTTTCCATAGACCAATAGATAACACTCCTCCTTTTCCCATTTCCAAAATCATTACGTCAGGTGCATACTAATGTTCTCACACAGTTGATGAGTAGGACCACAGGTGCTCACCCTCACATGGACTTCAGAAATTTGGCTACCTACTCTCATCACTATCCCATGCATTAAAGTTACATACCTACCAAGTTTTCAATGTCTGTTTATCCTTGCTGGGAAAGAACAGAGTTCTTAAGAAATTTTCTTCATTTTAAATCTTAAAGACATAAATTGAGGGTCCATGGTTTATTTAATGCTTAACTAGAAGAATACATCACCATTATCACATACTCAAATATCAATTTTCAGACTTCTGAAAACCATCATTGTTCATAATGAAAAGCATTAGAGTTGATTGTTCACTATTGGCTTACAAAGATCACAGCAGGAATTATGTGACAACGCCCTTAGCCTTTACTGACATTAGCTAGGATGTTGCTTAAATTAGAGGTGAAAAAAATTCATGTGTTATACTGGCAGGAGGTATGAAATAGGACATACTTAATTGGAAATATCCTCAGAGGCTAATTTTCACTGGTATACAAATCTCAGAAATTACTATTTCTGACTCAAGTTTTTCATGCAGTGTTAGAGAGTTTTAAGAACACACTTCAAATTATCAAGCCTCATTCAAAGAGAAACCTATTGCGCGATTATGCATGACTAAGTACATGCTCCTTCAACACCACCCTCATCTAAATTGCTCACAAATCTCTGCAAAGCTGCAACAAGAAAATGGATAGAAATACAGGTATTTAAAATTTAACCTATGCGACTTGGGAACTCAAAACATTTGAGAAAAAGTTTTGGCTGTCAATTAAAAAGAAAACCTAAAGTTTAAAAATTTATTTTTTTAATTTAAATTTAATTTAATTTAATTTTTTAAAGATTTATTTTTATTTATACAAGAACCGTGGTACAGGCCAGACATGCAGGAGGGTGAGAGGATTCACCAGAGACAGAGCAGGGAGTAGAACAGGCAGATGGATCAAAGACACTGCTGAGGGTAGCAGCAGGAAAGATAGAAGTCTGCCGCGCCCTGTGGGTGTCTCCCTGGTCGGCTGGGAATCGAAATGGCTCTGCAGAGGCTGCAGACAGCTTCACAGCACTGCACTCAACCCGCTGCACCACCAGGGAGGCCGTGTTGTTTTTTTTTTTTAAAGATTTATTTATTTATGCATACAAGAGCTGGAGTACAGGCCAGAGGTGCAGGAGGGTGAGAGGATTCACCAGAGACAGAGTGGGGAACAGAACAGGCAGACGGACTGAAAACACTAGCGGGTGAGACAGGAGAGATCTGCCTTGCCCTGTGGGTTGCTCCCTGGCCAGCCGGGGATTGAACTTGTGCTGCAGAGGCTGAGGATTGCTTCATAGCGCGGTGCTTAACCCCTTGCACCACCAGGGAGGCCCCCAAATTTATTTTTTATATTAGTATGATTTAGTTATTTATATATATTTTACATCATTGTTCATTTTGTACAATGTTTGCTTTCTCCTCTCAGGTGTAGTCCCCAAGGAATACCCACCACCAATTCATCTGTGCACCATCACCTTGTCCCTTGTGGTCTTCCCTCTCCTATTTTGATACCTCTCCTTCCCCCTCCCCTGCAGAATGTCTCTGATTTATAGTTGCCTGTTAATTTTGTTTTATTGTTATTATTTTTTCCCCTGATCCCTTATTGGCTTCCCCTATATTCCTCCTATAAGTGAAACCGTCCGATATTTTCCTTTTTCCTTCTGATTTATTTCACTGAGCATAATCCCTTCTAGCTCCATCCATGTTGCTGTGAATGGCATTAGTTTATCTTTTTGATTGCTGAATAGTATTCCATTGTGTATATATACCATGTCTTCTTGATCCAGTCTTCTATTTTTGGGCAATTGGGTTGTTTCTATCTCTTACCTACTGTAAATAGTGCTGAAATAAACATAGGGGTGCAGGTATCCTTTTGGATTAATGTTTTTGTGTCCTTTGGGTTGATCCTTAGCAGTGGAATTGCAGGGTCATATGGTAGCTCCATTTTTAGTAGTTTGAGAAACCTCCATACAGCTTTTCATAGTGGTCGGACCAGTTTGCACTCCTACCAGCAGTGTAGAGGGTTCCTTTTTCTGCACATCCTTGCCAACATTTGTTGTTGCTAGTTGTTTTTTTTTTTCCTGAATACAGGAGGATTTTTATTTTTTCATGTAATGATGTAAAACACAAATGCTGGCTTGACAAATATTCACATATAACATCTCACATTAAAAACTCAACAGACTGGGGAATCCAGAGGAACTGTTGTATCACTCTATGGAGCATACTGTGTTAGTATTCCAAAAGTTTATTCCAATCCATTCCTTCTTTTATACTCTAAAACATCTTCATTATGCTGCTTGATGAGATAGAATCACATAAAGGCCGAGGTGCCCAAAGTCAGGCCAACTTTCAGCCAGTCGGGTTGGTTGTGTGGCGAGTCCCGCACTAGAACTTAGCCCACGCGGCGGAAACGCTCGGGAGCCTGGCCGGGGTCAGCAGCCGGGAGCAGCAGCGCAGCCAAGAGGGCGCCGCCATGTTGCCAGGTCGGCTGCCGGCTTGTTGCTAGTTTTTTTAATATGTGCTATTCTCACTGGTGTAAGGTGGTATCTCATTGTGGTTTTGATTTGCATTTCCCTGATCATAAGGGATGTTGAAGATTTTTTTATGTACTTATTGACCATTTGCATTTCCTCTTTGGATAAGTGTCTTTTTAGCTCTTCTGCCCATTTTTTGACTGGATTGTTTACTTTGTTTTTGTTGAGTCATGTGAATTCTTGGTAGATCTTTGTGATCAATCCCTTATCAGTTGTATGGAATGCCAAGATTTTCTCCCAATCAGTACGGTGTCTCATTCTTTTGGTTAATGTCTCTTTTGCTGTACAGAAGCTTTTTAGTTTGATGTAATCCCAGGTGAAATTCCTTGAATTTCTTTGCTTTGGGTGCTTTATCTTTAAAGATGTTACTGAGATAATGTCATGTAGTGTTTTAATTATATTTTCTTTTATATATTTTATGGTTTCAGGTCTTATGTTCAATTATTTTATCCATTTTGAGCTGATTTTTGTGCATGGTGTGAGGTAGTAGTCTAATTTCATTCTTTTGCATGTGGTGGTCCAGTTTCCCCAGCACCATTTATTGAACAAACTGTCCTTGTTCCGTTGCATACCTTTTTCTCCTTTGTCAAAGATTAGTTGTCCATATATGTGTGGCCTTATTTCTGGGGTTTCTACTTGATTCCATTGTTCTGCATACCTGCTTTTGTTCTGGTACCAGACTGTTTTAATTATTATGGCTTTGCAATATAATTTGAAGTCTGGGAGTGTGATAGGTCCATTCATCTTTTTAGTCAGGAGAACTTTGGCTATTTGAGGTTTTATGTGGTTCCATATGAATTTCATCAATATTTGTTTTATCTCTGAAGAATGTCATTGAGATTTTTATTGGAATAGCAGTGAATTTGTAAATTGCTTTTAGTAGGATGGCCATTTTAATAATGTTAATTCATCCAACCCATGAGCAGGGAATAACTATCCATTTCTTTGTGTCTTCTTCCATTTCTATTAAAAATGTTTTATAATTTTCTTTGTATAGGTCACCCACCTCTTGATTAAGTTTATTTCTAGGTATTTGATTTTTTTTTTTGTTTGTTTGTTTCAGTTGTAATGGGATGGTTTTCTCAATTTCGTCTTCAGACTGATTGTTTGCATATAGGGAGGCTACTGATTTTTGTGTGTTAATTTTGTGTTCTGGTACTTTACTAAATTGGTTTATTATTTTAATTAGTTTTTCTGTGGAGTTTTTAGGGTTCTCTATGTATATTATCATATTGTCTGCAAATAGTGATATTATAACTTCTTTTTTCCCTATTTGAATTGCTTGTGTGTCTTTCTCTTGTCTTATTGCTCTGGCTAGGACTTCCAGTATTATATTGAAAAGCAGTTGCAATAGTGGACATGCTTGTCTTGTTCCTGATGTTAAAGGAAAGGCTTTTAGCTTCTCACCATTGAGAATAATATTGGCTGTGGATTTGTCATATATGGCTTTTATCATGTTAAGGTATATTCCTTCTATCCTTAGAATTTTGAGAGCCTTCATCATAAACTGATGTTGAACTTTGTCGAATGCTTTCTCAGCATCTATTAATATGATCATATGTTTTTTTCTTTCTTTTTGTTGATGTGTCAGGTTACATTAATTGATTTTTGGATGTTGTACCATATTTGGTAGCTTTATAATAAATCCCACTTGGTCGTAGTGTATTAGCTTATTGATGCATTGTTGGACTTTGTTGCCAAGGATTTTATTGAGGATTTTTGCATCAGTGTTCATTAGGGAGATTGGCCTGTACTTTTCCTTCTTTTGTGTTGTCTTTATTTGGTTTGGTATTAGTGTAATGTTGGCTTTATACAACATATTTGGTAGTATTTCTTTCTCAATTTTTTGAAACAGTTTGTGTAAGATACGCTCTAGTTTATTTCTGAACATTTGGTAGAATTCATTTGTGAAGCCATCTGATCCTGGGCTTTTGTTTTTGGGGAGGGTTTCGATTACTGTTTCAATTTCACTGCTTATAATTGGTCTGTTTAGGTGTTCCATTTCTTCTTTATCTAGCTTTGGATGATTGTATCATTCTAGGAATTTGTCCATCTCCTCTAGATAGTTAAACTTGTTTGCATATAAATATTCATAGTAATCTCTAATTATTCTTTTGATTTCTACTTAGTCTGATGTAATTTATCCTCTTTCATTTATGATCCTATTTATTTTTGTCATCCCTGTTTTTTCTTCATGAGCCCAGAAAGATGTTTGTCTATTTTGTTATTTTTTTCAAACAACCAACTTTGGGTTTCACTGATCTTTTGGATTGTTTTTTTAAATTTCTATTTCATTTATTTCTGCTTTGATTCTTATTATTTCCTTTCTTCTACTGTTCTTGTTGTTGTTCTTTTTCTGAGATGGGAGATTAGGAATTCTTTGAATTCTTTCTGGTTTCTTGATGTGCTCCTGTATTGCTATATTCTTTCCTCTTATTACTGCTTTTCTGTGTCCCACACATTCTGAAAAATTGTGTTCTCGTTGTTTGTCTAAAAGTAT
Source organism: Talpa europaea (assembly GCF_964194135.1). Lineage (NCBI taxonomy): Eukaryota > Metazoa > Chordata > Mammalia > Eulipotyphla > Talpidae > Talpa > Talpa europaea. The sequence continues at coordinate 40,917,857 of NC_140078.1, forward strand.
TTTTGAATTTCTTCTTTGATCTCCTCTTTAGTCGTATGGTCTTCCAGTAGTGTGGGTTTCAATTTCCATACAGTGGGAGGGTTCCTTGCTTTCTTTTCATGGTTTATTTCTAGTTTGATGCCTTTATGATCACAGAAGATAGTTTGTATGTTTTTGATCTTAATGTATCTATTGATGTTTGTCTTGTGACCCAATATGTGATTGATTCTGGAGAATTATCCATGTGCACTTGAGAAAAATGTGTACTTGCATTTTTTGGGGTGACTGTTAAGCCCATAAGGTCTAGGTATTTATTTAGGGCTCTAGCGTCCTTGTTTATTTTTTGTCTCATTGATCCGTCCATTGGTGTGAGTGAGATGTTGAAGTTTCCTACTAAATATATGTTTTCTCTAATGTGTGTTTTCAGAGCTGATAGTAATTGTCTAATATATTTTGGTACTCCTTCATTTGGTGAGTATATGTTGATGAGTGTTATATCTTCCTGATGTATTTTCCCCTTACACGTAATGTAGTGTCCATCTGTGTATCTTTTTATCTTTTTTGGTTTGAAGTCTATTTCATCTGATATAAGTAGAGCTGTTCCTGCCTTCCTTTTTGGTCCATTTTCTTTTTTTAAAAAAGATATATTTATTCACGCATGTAAGAACTGGGTGTAGGCCAGAGGTGCAGGAGGGTGAGAGGATTCACCAGAGACAGAGTGGGGAACAGAACACGCAAACCGACTGAAATACACTGCTGAGGGGAAGAGTGGGCAAGACAGGGGAGGTCTGCTGCACCTCCCCTGTGGGTATCTCTGCAGCCAACCGGAATCGAACCTGCAGTGCAGATGCTGTGGACAGGTTCACAGCTCTGTGCTCAACCGCCTGTGCCACCAGGCAGTTTTCTTGTCGGATTGTTTTTCCAACCTTTTGCTTTCAGTCTGTGTTTTTCTTTTGTAGTTAAATGTGTTTCCTAGAGACAGCAGCAGAAGCTTGGATTTTGTTTTTTGATCCAGATTTCTACTCTGTGTCTTTTTATTGATGAGTTTAGTCCATTTACATTAAGGTTACTCTTGATGCATTGGCATGTATTTGCCATTTTGTTTGTCTTTTTGTGATTTTATTCCTTGTCTTATTCTGTTTTTCTTACTCATTTCTCTTTTGGTTTTGGCATTAGGACTCCTTGTAGTACTTTTTGTAGTGGGGATTTAATTGTATCTGGAGGTTCCATTAGTCTGAAAAGGCCCGTATTTTTCCCTCATAGAGGAAGGAGAGCTTTGCTGGGTAAAATATTCTTTGCTGGCATTTGTCGACATGGAGCTTGTTGAATATGTCACTCCATTCTCTTCTTGTCTGTAGTGTTTGTTTGGAGAAGTCTGATGTCAGCCTGATTGGTTTTCTTTTATAGGTTATCTGTTTCTTCCCCTCATCAGCTTCATTATTTTTTCCTTGTCTTGGACTTTTGGAAGCTTTACTATTATGTGTCTTGCTGTAGTTTTCCTTCCATTGTGGTAAGTTGGTGTTCTTCTAGCTTCCTGTATGTCTGTTTTCATCTCCTTCTTCATGCTTGGGAAGTTCTCTTTGATTTTCTCCTTGAATAGTTTCTTGTTTCCTTTGTCTCTCTCCTCATCTTCTGGGATTCCTATAATGCTTATATTTCCTTTCCTCATGGTGTCAGATAGTTCTTGAAGTGTTTCTTCATTCTTTTATCTTTGTACTTCTCTTTCCTTTTCATTTTTGGTTGTTTTGATATCTGTATCTTCGAGAGCACTGATTCATTCTTTCATTTCATCAATTCTGTTTCCATTGCTTTTCCCAGAATTCCTTATCTCCTCCATTAATCTTTTAATATCTTGCATTTCCTTCATTTTCTTCTTTAAAGACTCAATTTCATTCTTCAGTTCATTAATTATATTTCTCATATCAATCTTTTCCTTTTCATCTTCTTTATGTTTTTTAATCATGGTGATTCTAAATTCTCTATCTGGCAGGTACAGAAGTTCTTCCATGTCATTATTGTTGAGTTCTGGGGGTTGATTTTTTGCTGTGTTCTTCCCCAGAGAGCTGCTTAGTTATTTGTATTTTTCCTTCTTCCTGTTTTTTGTCTTCTAGTTTGTTCTATGCATTGGGCCTTGGTACTGGTGGGCATCTCGTTGGGGTGCTCCTTCTGGGACATTGGAAGTGGGTGACCAAACTTAGTCTGGCACTGTTACACCAGACTCTACAAGGATAGTGATGCATGGATGGGTTGATGGGTGTTGTCCCTGAAGATCACTGAGTCTCTCTATGCTGTTGCTCTCTTCCCCTACATGCCCATCTTAGTTTTTGTTTGGTGAGCCCTCCTTCTGTCTTTATTCAGTTCCAGAAGGAGATCATGGGGTTGCAGGCCTCCAACATCCTGCTGGCAGGCCCACTCTTTCCTGGGATCCACAGTTCACCTTGATGGCAGAACCCTCCCTCTCTTTCACTCAGTTCCGAAAGGGGGGCATGGGCTTCCAGGAGCTTGTGCAGGCCCATGCTTTCCTGCTTACCTTTGTTTGTGGAGCCCTCCCTCTCATTACTCAGTTCCAGAAGGGGATTGCTCAGTTTCTGGTTTACAAAAACCCAGGCGGCAGGCTCATACTTTCCTGGGGCCCACAGTTCATCTTGATGGTGGAGCCATTAAGGTGATAGTTTTGAGTAATAATATTTTTCCATTTAATTAAAAGGAAATAATTTGTGTGCAGTTAAGTGAAAGTCCAAACAAAAGTGAACCTGAAAGTACTAGGTATATTAATTACTTTCATAATATTCCTGATTCAGATTCTATCTGAAGAGTACAGAAATTCAGCTTGCTTAATCCTTTAATTAAGAATTTATTATAAAAGGAAAAATTCTGATGTGTGAAAGTATAAAATAGTACTCACCAGAAATGCAGCTTTAAAGAGATAGTTAAAGAAAGCCATTTCTGCTGCATCTATGACATTTCTTACAGATTAAACTGTGAAAGGTAATGAAACTTAAGTCTTTTTTTTCAAAGAGTTATTTATTTATTTTTGCATACAAGAATTTGGGTGTAGACCAGAGGTGCAGGGGGGAGAGGATTCACCAGAGAAAGTGGGGAGCAGAACAGGTGGATTGACTGAAATACACTGCTAAGGGGAGCAGTAGGAGAGGCAGGAGAGGTCTGCTGTGCCATGTGGGTTGCTCCCTGGCCGGCTGGGGATTGAACTAGTGTGGCAGTGACTGGCGATAGCTTGATAGCCCTGTCTTAACCTCTGTGCCACCAGGGAGGCCCTGAAACTTAAATCTTAAGCAATTTTATACTTTAAAAAAACAAGTGGGTCTCATAAAATATATTATCAGTTGGTAAATCAAGGTTAAAAAATATTGAATGTAAAATAACATTAAATGATATGTTTTAAATAACTAAATACCATCCCAGTTTGATAGTGCAAGGTGAATCAGTTTTGTGGCTAGATTGTCTTAAATTAGACATTACACCTAAAGTGAAAAGAAGAAAGTCATGCATATTAATCAATTGTACATATTGGAAGGAGGGTTCAGGCTTGTAAAAACTAAACTCTATAATTTATTCTCCTCTCCTTGATGACTTTTTAAAAAATATTTTTTCTTAACATTAAAGAAAAATACTGAAAGGTTAAAGAAAGTCTCTCAAGGGTGGTACAAGAAAACAGTAAAATCTGGTTAAACCAATGAAAATTAAACCTTTCACAACCCATTACATCCCTATTGCCTGTCAAAAGGAATATATGAGGAAAGTTATCAAGATTTATATCTTAATGGGTTATCAGCTTTCATTTCAATTATTAAAAAGATTTGTCATTCTTTTTTAAAATTAATGATTTGTCATTCTTAGTTCAAAGTGAGGTCCTCCCTGGTGGTGCAAGCAGTTAAGTTGCAGCACTATGAAGCTATCCACAGCCACTGCAGCACAGCACAAGTTCGATCCCTGGCCAGTTAGGGAGCAACCTACATGGTGCAGCAGACCTCTCCTATCTCACCTGCTGCTCCCCTCAGCAGTGTATTTCAGTCAATCCACCTGTTCTACTCCCATTCTGTCTCTGGTGAATTCTTTCACCAAGCTGCCCTCTGCCCCCGCACCTCTGGCCTGTACCCCAGCTCTTGTATCCATAAATAAATAAATCTTTAAAAAAAAAAACCCACAGTGGTAGTACACCCACAGAACACGGTATAGTTTACAAATAAAGAACAAAAATTTTACAAAATTATTTGCAGCAAGAATTACTAATGTTTAAAGAATAAAAGGAGTGGGGCCTCCCCTGGTGGCACAGATGCAGATCCCCAGCTGCTAGTGAGCGTCCCACATGGCACGCAGACCTCTCCTGCCGCACCTGCTGCTCCCCTCAGTAATGTATTTTGTCAGTCTGCCTGTTCTGTTTCCCGCTCTGGCTCTGGTGAATTCTCTCACCCTCCCGTGCTTCTGACTGTACCCAGTGCTTGTATAAATAAATAAATAAATCTTTAAAAAAATAAAGAAAGAATAAAAGGAGTGTAAAAACTTTTTCAAATTTATAATTGCAAGGTTGATTCATACTATAAAAAGTTAAAAGGTAAGTACATGTACCACCATGGAGTGGCTTAAGTGAAAGGCCCTAGAAACAGGATTGAAGCATAATCTCTTTGGTTTGCAAATTTGTGCTGTTAATGTCTTTATTAAAAAAAAAAAAACTTTTTAGTGGTGTAAGGTGATATATCACTGTGTTTTTAATTTGCATTTTCCATATTGTGAGGGATGTTGAACATTTTTTCCATGTGCTTATTGACCATTTGCATTTCCCCTTTGGAGAAGTGTCTTTTAAGTTCTGCCCATTTTTTGACCAGATTGTTTACTTTGTTCTTGCTGAGTCATTTGAGTTCTTTATATATCTTTGTGATCAATCCCTTATCAGTTGTATGAAATGCAAAAGTAAGAATGCCACATATTAAAAAGAAAAACTAGCAACAACAAATGTTGGCAAGCATGTGGTAAAAAAGGAACTCACCTACATTGTTGGTGGGAATGCAAACTGGCCCAACCACTATGTAAAGCTGTGACCCAGCAATTCCACTATGAGAGATATATCCAAAGGACACAAAAACATTAATTCAAAAGGACACCTACACCCCTATGTTTATTGTAGCACTATTTACAATAGACAAGCTATGGAAACAATCCAAATGTCCAAAAATAGATGACTGGATAAAGAAGATGTGGTCTATATACACAATGGAATACTATTCAGCAATCAAAATAGATAAACTAATGCCATTCACAGCAACATGGGTGGAGCTAGGTGGGATTATGCTCAGTGAAATAAGTCAGAAGAAAAAAGAAAAATATTGGATGGTTTCACTTATAGGAGGAATATAGGGGAACCAAATAAGGCATTAGGGAAAAAAATAATAATAAAACTCATAACAAAACGAAAATAAACAGACAAGTATAAATCAGAAACATTCAAGTATAAATCAGAGACATTCTGTAGGAGAGGGGAGGAGAAGGGAGAGAGATCGAAAGGAGGGAGGGAAGAGCATAAGGGACTATGGTGGTAGAAATTATATGGGGACTACACATGAGGAAAAAAAGAAAACATGGTAAAAATGAAAAAAGATGAAAATAAGTATATAAATAAAAATAAATAAATAAAAACTTTTTAGTATTCTTATCAATTTTTGATCCTAACTGGCTTAATCCACACACATACTTCTGCCCTCCCCACCTTTCATCATGCACACAATTTGGAGGGCTTTTAAGAAGACCTTTTCTACCCTGTCCATAAAGGCATTCCTCATTTTTATTCTTTTTTTAAAGATGCATTTATTTATTTATTTATTTATTTATCTATCTATCTATCTATCTATTTATACAAGCACTGGGTACAGTCAGAAGCGTGGGAGGGTGAGAGGATTCATCAGAGCCAGAGCGGGGAACAGAACAGGCAGACTGATGAAATACACTGCTGAGGGGAGCAGCGGGGTGCAACAGGAGAGGTCTGTGCACCATGTGGGACCCTCGCCGGTGGCCGGGGATCGAACCGGCGCTGCAGAGGCTGCGGGCTTCGCAGCCCAGCGCTCAACCAGGGGAGGCCCCTCATTTTTATTCTTAAGCTGTCTTTGTGAGTTTGTAACTTTGTTTACCTGAATGAGTCACACCTTTCCTGCAACTTAGACTAGGGCTCCTTAAATCTGATTTCTGTTATACTTCAGGCAATGTCCTGTAGAGTATTGTGCTGGACATTTTTCCTGGAGGATTTTGTAATTTTATTTTTATGACAACAGGTTAAGTGTTTCTATTCCCATTATCCTCTCCACCTTCAGATTTAGCCAGAGTCCAGCGATTTCTCTCTGCTCCTTGCTATTACAAGTCACTCATGTCATACTTGGATTGTTGCCTCAGGTTCCTCCCTGTAGGGTAAGGTAAAATGTATCAGACTTTTCTGCCCTCCCGCCTTTAGGATAGACGACGGAACCCTGTGGCCCCAAATGCATGCCTGATGGCGGGCACCTGGAATAGGGTGTGGGCATATGTAGATGGAATTCACCTGGGCTGAGACTGGGCTTTTAGGGGTGGTGTCGCGGGGACACCAGCAGAAGCCGAGAAAGAAGCAGAGAAGCAGGAGCAGAGAAGCCGAGAGAAAAGCAGAGCCATCAGAAGAGCAGAGAGAATGTGAGAGAAGGCTGGAGAGCCCAGAGTGAAGACTTGTTTGGGGCTGGGAGGCCTGCCAGCCTCCTGGTCCCCCAGCACCCTTACCTGCCATGTACCCGGTAAATCCCAATAAAAGCCTAAAAAGCCACTAAGGGCTCTAGGACTCCTCCTTTACCTGGTCTGCTGCATCAGAAAACCTGCCCAGTGCCCTTCCTGCCACTACACAGAGAAAACGCCGGAGAGCCCAGATAGAGTGAAGACTTGCTGGAGGCTGGGAGGCCTGCCAGCCTCCTGGCCCCCCAGCACCCCTGCCTGCTGTATGCCTGGTAAATCCCAATACAAGCCTGCAAAAGGCACAGAGGGCTCGAGGACTCTGACTCCTCCTTTACCCAGCCTGCTGGATCAGAAAACCTGCTCCGTGTCATTCCTGCCCCTACACTCCCTCTGCTCCAATTTCTGCCTTTCCTTACTTCCCTACTCTACCGGTCTGGTTCCTACATAGCAGTGTGGTAATCACAGCAGTGTGGTAATCCTTTCAAAGCCTGGGCTACAACATGTCACTCTTCAGTTCAAACCCCTGACATGATATCTTCTTTCTGAACAAAATTCAAAATCCTTACAATGAACTACGAATTTGGGCACTCATTTCTTTCCTCTTTGATCTCGAGTCTTACAACCCACAGAGAGCTGCGCAGGGCCTGTAGTGGCAGGAGGGCACTAGGCCAGGATCTTTCAGGCTTTTACTGTCATTTTACCAGGTACACGGCAGGCAGAGGTACTGAGGGGCCAGGAGGCTGGCAAGGGCTTCTAGCCCCTGGTGAATCTTCACTCTTCCTGGGCTCCTTGGCGTTCTTGTGGCCGCTGCTTCTCTGCTGGTTCTGTTCTGCTGCTGTTCTATTCCTCTTTCTCCCTTACTCTTCTGGTTTTCTTCTTCTGGTGTTCCAGTGATGCCACCCTTACAAGCCAGTCTCAGCCCAGGTGAATCCCACCTACGCATGCCTATACCCTACTCCAGGGGCCTGCCATCAGGCATGCATTCAGGATCCATTATCAATCCTAATGGCGGAAGGGCAGAAAAGCCTGACAATCATTTACCCTAGACGGCCCCACCCCAGATCCAATGAGAATTCCTCAGGCCCCATTGCTTCTGACGAACAATCCTTTGTCCCCTCCTGACCCTTTTTTTTTTTTAAAGATTTTATTTATACATACAAGAACTGGGCAAGAGTTGTCGGGAACAGAACAGGCAGATCCACTGAAATACACTGCTGAGGGGAAGCAGTGGGCTTCCTAGGTTGTGTCTTAACCCCTTATACCACCAGGGAGGCCCTGTCCCCTCCTGACCTTTAGGTCTCTGTTCCTGGCATTTGCCACAGAGTCCTGGACTCTGGTCTCCCCAGTAGGTGTTGATAAATATTTGCTGAATAAATTCATTCACAAAGACTCTAGAACTGAAGAGTGACATGTTCTAGAGTGGGGAGCAGAACAGGCGGATATACTGAAATACACTGCTGAAGGGAGTAGCCCGCGGGCAAGACAGTCTGCTGTGCCCTGTTGGTCAGCTCCCTGGGGGCGGGGGAGGTGTTGGGAGGATCAAACTCAGGCCACAGTGGCTGGCGGTAGCTTGACAGTGCTAAGACTCCCTGTGCTACCATGGATGCCTCACTCATAGCTGTCTTACATTACAAAGCTGTGGTTTAGTTCTTTACAAATTAACTTCTTCCCTTAAAAGAGTAAGATGATCTAATGGTAAACACAATTGGGCCTTGCACAATGCAGAGGTGGTGGTGGAGTAGTGATTGGGCTGTCAACCTCTACACAGTTGAAAATCCCTTGGGCCCCCAGCAAATCTCCATGTGCTCTTTCCTCGAGTTTCTCTGGTGTCATCTCGTGGTCTCTTCCTCTCGTAGCAGTTCTCCACTGCCCTTATAGCTCAGGTGTGCCCACTAATGCATGTGTTCCCCCCTCTCCATACTCCAGGTGTCCACCATCAGGCATGTGTACCCCGAACCCACGTTCCCAAGCACCTACTGCGCTAGCACAAGCAAGGCCACAGGTGATAGCTACAGAGGCCAGCGACTTCAAAGTTTCACCCAATCTGCATTTATCCTAGAAGGGTCAACTGTATTTACTGGAAAGAAAAAAATTAGTATATAAGTAAGTGAACCCTCGCAGTTCAAACTCATGTTATTCAGGAACCTGCTGTGGTAAGTCAAGTTGCTAAAGTCCCAAAGACCCTTGGAAGGTGCGTCAGATGGTGCTTTACTGTGACCATAAAGGTCACACGCATTTTTTTCCCTGTTTTAGTTGCAAGTTCTCCTTCTAACAGGTGTTAAATAACAAGAATCTGACAGTTAATTTTAAAGATCTAATGGACTCTATAAAATCATTCATGAATCGGGCAGGATCCCATCTAGCAAGTGCAAAGATGCTACAAATCAAAATGGAAGGTTTTTATGAAGGTGTGACAAGGTCATTAGCAAAAGGAAAGGATTACTTCATGCAAAGTCACCTTCCATTACAAATAGCAGGGTGTCTTATCTTGCAGACTGCCTCGCTAATGCTGACTAGGGAACTCCTAATTGATTAACTTTAACTTCCGTTTTAGGGAGAAGCTGAAACCTCTCCCAAACCTTGCAATTAGATTAGGTCTTGGTGGGTGAGGCACAAATGACTGCATTTTGAGCCTGTTTCTTTCTTTAACAGATATAGTCTGGCGGGGATGTTTTCCAGTCATCAGAGCAGCTCATGCATTGAAAGCTAGAGAGTGTTTGCTACTCTCCTCAGGTGACATCTATTTCCATGACCCCCTCTCTACCTCTAGTTAGGAGTAGGGTCAAGTCCTTTAAGCTCCTCTGTTTTCCTCTATTCCTGGTATCTGCATTAAACACTCATAGTTATGCAAATTACCACCTCTGTCTCTCCTAAATCCCAGGTCTAATGTTCTCGTCCACCTCTGCATACTGAGCCAGGTGTGTGGGACATCTTACAAGTTCAACAAATGCTGGTTGAACAACTGCATGAATAAGATGGGACCTGAGTTACGCTGTGAAAAAAATATGGTCGTCGCGAGGTAGTGGGGGCAAAATAACGGTTCAGCAGAAGCAAAGGGCACTACAAACTCTGCTGCAGGAGGTGGATTTCCAAGTGCGGCCGATTGCCAGGACAGGAAGATGCTGGCACGAAAGCACGACATTTAAGTGCAAGCTTTGATGCGGGGAGTCTGCCTCCGTTGTCCTTTGGCCGCCCTACCCATGGCATGTGAGGGGTGCACCTGCACGCGGCTCGCCAGAATCGGAGGGGCTGTGAAGAAGTGGTGGGAAATGCTGCGAGACCCAGTCTTGCGCTGGCTCATCCACAGCCACCTGCCTCCGGAAAGAGCCTCGCCCCGCGGAGACTTCGCTTCTTTTCAAAACCGTGCTGGGTCCATTCACCCCGAGAGGACGGTGTCCGGGGGCGGGGACCCGGCAGCTCCCGCCTTTCGCTGGGCCCCGGACCCTTCCCGAGGCTGCGGGCCCCCCGCCCACTCCCCCAGGCCCCGGGGCCGCCGGCGCGCACTGGCCGGCGCGTCGGGAGCGCGCGGGCTGGGCGGAGCGCGGGGCGGAGCGGCGAGGGTGCGCGTCCCGGCTCCCGCCCGCGCCCCCAACGCCGGCCCAGCGGGGCTGAACCCCCGCCCGCCTTCCTCCGGGCGGAGCCGCTGACCAGCGCCGCGACCCGAGGCCGGCGCCGCGGAGGACCGGGAAGGATGGGCCGCCTGCCCGGGAGCCTGGCGGCGCTGCTGCTCGGGCTCTTGGCGGAGGTAGGGGCCGCGCCGGGGCGCCTCCCGGACCCGTCCAGGAGCGCGAACAATGCCGGGGGCTGGCGGGGCGCGGTCCCGAGGCGCCCTCGGAAAACTGCCCGGGGCATCCCGAAAGGTCGAGGGGCCGGAGCCGCCGCCTCGCGGCCTGGGGGTGTCCCGGTGCTGGAAGGTGTGGGCACCCCGGTGACAGGGAGGCGCCGGCCCTTCCCTTCTCATTCCCCCCTTCCTGACCCCCCCTCCCGGGGCTGCGTCTCTCGCTCCGTGCGCGCGTGTGGAGGACTCAGGGGTGACCTACATGCGCTCCGGGGGTTGCGCGCCCCCTTCCCCTTCCCCGCGGAGGGTCGGGCGCCGGGGTGGATGGTCGGGGGGAGGGTCCCCCGGAGCGGCGCAGGCGCAGAGTGCGGGGCTGTGAGGGGCTGGCGGGAGGGTCTCGGGGCGAGCGCTCGCGTTGGAGTGGTGGGAAAATGTCCCCGGGATACCAAGGAAATAGCCGGCGTGAGCGGGAGGAAGCAGCCCTGCTGGGGGGAGTGTAACGCAGAGGTGGCAGGCGGACTCCGCGGGGAGCCTGAGTGGTGGGTGTGATTTGCCGAAGCCGAGGAGGGCACTTGTTGACGCGACTGAGGGTGGAAGCGCGGGTAGCCTTAGGCTTCTGGGGACCCGGGCTGCCCCTGGCCGGACAGTGGCACCCTCTCGAGAGGGCCACCCCCGCCCCTTTTGCTGGCTGTGAGCTAGTGGGTATCTCAAGTGTAGAGGCTTGTTCAGCTCCCCATTTAGCTTCATCATTTTGAAAGAAAAGTGCATTAAGTTAGTGAAATCAAAGCAAATGGGCACGGCGTACTATACGTCTCTATGTCCCTGTTTTAGAGGGTTGTAATACTTTATTATTGGGTGTTAATGCTGGAAATAACTGCTTGGCTTTATCCATTTATTAAAAAATAAGTATTACAAAATGTTGGGAAAGCAAGGTTGATGGAAAAGTTTCTAGTGCCAGGCTCTGCCATCACAGACTTGATATTGTGTTCTTCATACGCCTCTAGTGCTGGTTTGTTTTCCTGCCGTGCCCTCATCCTTGCCATTCTTTCCATTGGTTCAGAATTTGAAAACCTGAAGAATCCCATCCCTTGGGTGGGTGACTGACAGAACGAGGGAGAAGTGAATCTGAGTCTTCGGCTTAAAAACAAGTTATCAGAACCCTCCTTCGGTTCAAAAAAAAAAAATTCCCATAATGAAATTCCGTAGCATTCTGTCGATTCATCCTCTTCTTGGTCACTAGTCTATGTGCTGCTGTGCCCTCTTACTTAAGCTGGACTGCTGCAGGGACTCAGTTCTTCCAAAATAGCTGTTCTCTTGCATAGAATTTATGATCTTAATAGACAGTTCAAATCATGTCGGAAATGTTGAAACAGTCTTAAAGGCAGAACTGTGACAAAACCTAAATGAATAAACTGATGCTTTCAGAGGGTTGAATATCTTGATTGGTAATTTTTGTTCTCAACAGGATGGTGTGTGTAGCCCACTTTTACACAGTTGTCCCAATCTCCTATTTTGCCTGTGGTGGAGAGATATCTTTCTGGGGAATTAAGGAGATAGATATCTTTAGAATTCATCACATGGGATTTTATACATAAGATAGATCTGAAATGTTTTCATATTAAGTTGGTTGATCAGAATTTCATCTAAAATTGGTTACTAGAACACCTTTTGAACTCCTGAGTCACTTACATAGATATGCAGTTATAGTTGCTGAGTATGTGAGAAGCAGGGGGTTCTCTTTAAGTCCTGGGCATAAAAAAAATTGAGGAAGATATTTGATGGTTTTTGACAACCAGCTGCAATGTGGGATGTTGGTCTTGGTTTCTTTGTTTTCCAGCTTGAGCTGGTTTCATTGTAGTTTGTAGTTAGTTGATCATAATCCACCTATAATTAAGGGGTCCTCTTAGAGGCAATTATTCCTTTCCTGAGAGCCAGCACCTCCTAGCATCCCTGGGATTTTATGCTAGCAAGAAGTCCTTGTAGGGTGGGGATGTAACATAAGGGTTTACCTCTCCCACTCACATCCCTTTATAGATATTTGCTTAACCTGTGTTGACGGAAATAAGAGTCTCAATGATAGTTAGACAAAAAAAAAAAAATTATTAGGTAATCGTATTGAAAATTCAAATCCGGAAGCAGTACCATAGATTTTACTCTGAGAACTGTTTAAACAATGACAAGTTCGTCATACAGCACGTCATTGACATAAAAAAAAATGTAAATTCCTGTGTGTGGTGGGGAGGCTTAATGCTTTCTATTTCCTGAGTTATCTTGACCTAAAGACATGTTGATATTATCAACTCAAGAGAAAGGGAAATCCTGGGGTTTAATTCATGATTTCTAAAGAATGCACTGTGGAGAAGAAAATGCTGGGTTGGGTACCCATTGCTTAAATCATCTTTGTAGGGCTCCTTGTTCTGTAGTAGGGGTTGAAAGGCTGGTTAACTTGCCGGTGGCAGATTTTTGAATAGCTGCTTCACAGAAAAGGAACTGGGCCTCTGATTGCACGTCTGTTTGGATGGCTTTGCTCTCCTGCCTCTTAGGTCAGAGGTGGGGGTTGTTCCCTGAACAGTTACAGTCTTCACACCGTTAAGCCATAAAGAATGCATGTTTTTTTACTTAGCAAACGTTTATAGAATGCTTACCCTGTGTCAGGCATTGTTCTGAACACTTTACAAATATTAACTCATTAATCCTCTTAGCAATGACTTTTATTCCCATTTTTATTTCAACTGGGAAATATTAAAGATCTTGCCCACAGTCTCCCTGCTGTTAGGTGCCAGGGGCTTGAGATTGTAGCAGACAATTTGGCCCTACCTTCCTATGCTGTGCTGCGGCAGAAACAGAAACAGGAAGAGAATTTATACATGCTGTGTCCTGAGGTCAGCGGTCGACTTGGAACTGAAACTGGTAAGGTAGCCAGCTACCTTCCAGGAATTCAGTCACCCTTCCTTAGGGTACCATGTAATTTTAGCATCCAAACTCTGACACTTTGGAGGGTGAAATAGGGTCTTTCTGTAACTACTTGCACAGCAGCATCAACAAATTTGGCCCAGCACACTCTGGGTGCACTAAAACCCAGGTGGGATTTCAAGAAGGAACAGGCTGCTGGCAGCACCATCCCTTCCCTGGGAGACTTTTGGGAGTTTGTTACTGAAGTGACCTTTGGTTCTTTTAACTTCGGAGTGTTCTGTGACTTGCATGTGAACCCTCCTTCCTTACCCCCCTACCAAACCCCACCAGCTGCTAAGGTCCTAGGCCCTGATGTGGCACAGAATAGGGGCATTCCAAAAGCTCTTTGGGCTCAGGTGAGGCCTTGCAAACAAAACAGTATCTGAAGAAGAGCAAAGGTACAAAACATCTCCTAGCTGCCCTGGAGAAGTGAGTCTCCCTGGGCCATAGAAGTACCTTAGAAACTGAAAGAGAAAGAGATTTCAAACTTGATTGTGCTTTAGTTGAACCTGGGGAGTAATTAAGCCTTGAGCATAGACCTCCCCTGGGCTTTCATCAGTGTGTTGTTTTCTAGATATTGTCACTGCTTTCTCTTTCTAGAGGTCAGGTTGTTGACACTTTGGTAATATATGTATTAGTAGTTGTTGTAATGGTCTGTCCTCTGTGAAATGAGCCCAGAATTGTGTAATATACCAATTAGTATAAGATTCCCCAGTAGAAGTGCTATGGGCTCATTGAAGATTCGAATCGATTCTGTACTGGGCTATTTTATTGAGGAGATTGATATCAGGATCTTTCTGATCCTCCCCTGTATCTAGGAACTGGAAATCTTTAAGCAAGACTGCCCTGTGTTTTAGAGTTGTTCTGGTGAAAGATCAGCCCTTCTTCTGAAGGGGTTTCTCTTGTAGAGAAGGTAGGAAAGTGAACATTACCTTTTGAAACTAAGGAAAATAAGGGATTGCTGAGTGTTTTTCTGCAGTCCTGTGAATTCTGATGCTTGGGAGCTTTGATATTAGAACCAAATTTATGTTAGAGTGTTTTTTTATCTCTTGCCAAATGTTTTTCCTGTTCTGGAATTCCAACAAATGTGGCAGCCCTGGGATGCCAATTTTCTGAAATAAACCTTTTCAACCCTCCCACTCTTTAGAGTTGTTGGAATCTGAGCAACATGTAATTTGAATGAAAAAGAAGACTGTAGGGAGCTCTTTGTCTCTGAAGTGCCAGGGGAGGCTTGTGCTGATGGATGAGCAGGAGCAGGGACAATGAACCTAGTGCTGAGGCCCCCTCTGAAGTAAAGATACCTCCAGGTGTGGAGCAGGGCCAGGGGCCACAGACAAAAGTCTCTGGTGCATAATAGGACAGTCTTGGTGTGGCACTGGGATTCAGTGGCATGATGGTGGTGAGTTTATTTATTTTTTTTAATTTTCCCTAATTATATGCCCCCACCTCCAGTTTCTCTTGATCTTATTGTTCCTGTCCTTGTCCTTTGGGCATCAATTGGGTCATTATTTTTAACTTGACTGCCGGCTTCTTTTGTCCCTGTCATAGACTTTGTTAGATACTGCATCTTTGTGAGATGTGCAAGATCATCTTGCTGTTCATTTGTGTGCTATTTGTGTGTCTTCTCCTAAGATCCTGAGATTGATTATGGAGCTGCTGGTGCAGGGTGGGCTGGGATGCTGGGTTACTGCTTTAGAAGGAGTGAGTTCTTTGGTGAATCCATTTTGTCTCGAAGCCCTTGGTCCCTATCTCTTTCCCACTGGGACCTACTTGGACAGTAAGCACACTCTGTTCCATAGAGGTGGACTGACTAGCACCCAGACATCCTTGTTTGGTCCTTCACATTATGCAAACAAGATCATACCCTTCAGTTCAGAGCTTCACATTGAGCTTTCAGTGACACTTAAGTCTTAACATGTGCTGCTGGAGACCCACAAATCTCCACCACAGTTGTCGAGTTGTTTATTACGGTTTTAAAAACCTCAGTTGAGGACTATATAAGGTTTATATAATGATTCCAATTACATTTCTTATTTCATCTCATCTTAAGCCTGCCAACATCTGGCTGAATATAATTTTTTAAAATCCAGCATTCTCTATGGTTTTGTGCCATATGCAGGTTTGGCTTTCATACCATTGTCAGGGGAGTGGATGCTCGGGGATTCGCCTGTGTACGCTAGTTGAAGAATAACAGCCACCACATCAAACGTGAGGGCAAGCAAGTATGGATTTATTGAGGCAAGAGGAAAGAACTCCTGACAGCAGGAGGGGGCCGGAGGGAGGATACCTGTTTACTCCAGCCCTGTCTATGACTGTATACTGTCAGACTTCCTGTTGTCCAATGTGCCAGACTATTGATTAGGCACTGGGTGGTTGGGAAGTTTCATGGTGGTTATTTTTCTGTTCCCTAATTATTCTATAGTGGGATCTTACTCTAGGTGATGGCTAGCTTAGCAACATTTTAGTAAAACTCTTCTGTTTTCTGGGAGCTGTTTCATTCCTTCTGTTCCTATATTGTTGAAAATCACTGTCCCCAGTCTCAGTCTTTCCTGTTCCCCAAATTCTCCTGGTCTCATTTCCTCTCACCATTATTATCTTTATCTATTTGATTAATGAGAATCTTTAACAGAGTCAAGTGAAAGAGCCCCATCTGGGTTGAAATAGATAATTGAGACTTTGACCTGAAGAATAGTAGTGTCCCTAATTTTAAAAAGTCAAACTTAAGATTTACTTATGAATATGTTTTGAAGTGTTTGATCACTTGCTGATGGTGAAGAAAGCCCCAGCAGATGAGGGTCTAGTATTTAAGAAGTAAGATTGAGTAAGACATCTCAGTTTGGGTTATTTGCACGCATGCTGCACAACAATGGAGCCTCATTCAAGGCCATTGTGTCTAGTGATTAGGAAGTTTCATCTTCACTTGTTGGGGTTAGGGAGTCAAGTGGTCAGTGAAACAGGTAGATAATTATTTATATATGTGTGTATACGTACACACACATATGAGGGGGGAGAGAGGAAAGGGAAGGAGATAGAGAGGGAGAGGAGATAATATATGTCAGGAAGCACAGTTGCACATGTCCAGGTTCTTGACATGAGAGCAATATCCTCAGAGCAGTACAGAGAGGTAGTGTCTTATAAATTAAGTTTGAAATTGATCAATTGCCTGCTTGAATCATAGGGGATAGCTGGATTGTAGTTAAAATCTTACGTTCAAATGGTGTTTTAGTCCATTTGTGATCCTGTAGCAAAATACCACTTACAGGTTAGCTTGTAAACTGCAAAAAAATTATTTCTTACTGTTCTGGGGCCTCAGAAGTCACAGATGAAGGTACCAGCCTGGTTGACTTCTGGTGAGGCTGCTTCCTGCTTCATAGCTAACAAGGAATCTCCATGGGGTCTCTTTTATAAGAGTATTAATCCTACTCATGAGGATTCTGACCTCCTGATCTGATCACCACAAAGACCCCTATCTCCTAATACCATCACCATGGGGGTTAGGATTTCAACATGTAAATTTTGAGGGGACAGGAGAACATTCAGGCCATAGCAGATGGTGACCTGCCCATATGTTATAGAACCCTAACTCTTTGTGTATTGGCTAGGAGTCTTTGAGTAAATAAATTAAGCTCTCATTGTTATACTTGTAAAAAGAGAAATTTATACTTATAAAAAGAGTTGTTATACTTGTAAAAAGAGAAATTTCTTAGTGTTGAGGGAGGCATCTGGGGACCCCCACCCCACATTAAATTTAATTCACAGGCTGTGGACACTGTCAGCTGTTTCTCAGCAAGGTCCCTGTCAAAATGAAACTGCACATTTGCAAAGCAGGAGGTCTTCAAATACCCTTTTGCTTAAATGTGTGCTTGCTTACCTTCTTAGTATATCTATGCCTAGATTAAGAAGAAACTTGGTCATTAGTAACCGAAACAAGGGAAAGGAAGATTGTGACTACTGTCATCCTTGGTTTTTTCCCTGAGTAAAGCAATAAAGAGGTTCAAACTACCCTGCTCTCTCCTTTGCATGCTGTTTGGATGGTTGAGCAGAAGACAGCAGCAACATAGCAACATCTTGCCTTTAACTTGGGAGTAAAAATGAGCCAAACCTTTTAACTCTTTAGTTGACCTGAGTCACTTGGTGTTTTGTGATTTGTGGCAAAGTTGTCAAAAGAGTCAAAATATGGCTTTATGGAGAGAGTGGAGACACAGCCTAAGCTCTTGGGTTGAGGGAGAATGGGGGTATGAATGTGTGGAGTCTTGAGATTTCCTCATTCCTCATTCCTTTAGTTGTGTGGAGAAGAAACCAGAGGAGTGGAAGGGTGTAGAAGCTCCCATAGCAAAATACCACTTACAGGTATACCCTAGGGCAGTGGGGCAGGTTCCTACAGTCTAAGGGCTCTCTGTGGGATCACTTCCTTAAGAAAAAACCTCTAAGATGTTGCTCTGTTAAGATTAAGTTCCAAGCAATTTGGCATGCCTTAAAGTCTTTTCCAGAATTCTGCTTTCATTTGTTCTTTTTCCCTATTTCTTGACACTTTCCTCCTGATCACTTTTTCTAGCTCAGAGATTGTCAAAGTTTTGTTTATATTGCTGTAACAACACTGTTGTGCTCCTAAGATAGAATTTTGCAGTGAATCACTGTAGCCCCTGTAATCTGTGAGCAGCTGCTCCTGGTTGCTTAATTTCCTTGTGGATGAACAGCTTCACCCTTAAAAAAGTGAACCAAGGAATATGTATTCTACCTGTCAAATCCTGCCATTGCAAAATTTCCCTTCTTCCCTGTCCAGCAGAATGAAATTGACACTCCATCTTCCATAGAAATGTAATGAAGGTCAGTGAGAAATTGTTGCTTTAACAACACCTTTGTACTCCTAAGATAGAATTTTGCTTTAAATCACTAAACTTGTTTGCTTTAAAAAAAGCAACCAGGACCTGAGATTGCAAAACCTCATAACCCTTATCCTAGAAGCATGATGCCAACAAGAAAACCAGATGGCCCAATAGTTAAGATACCATCAAAATAGAACTTGCTAACTCACATCCCACAGGCTCCTCCTCCCTCACCACTCCCCCCACCTTGCTGCTGACCCCTTAAAACCCTCTTAGTCAGCCTGAGAAGAGGAGATGGTCTTTGCATGCCTTCCCCTCAAGGACCTGATTCTTGAAAAAACCTGATCTCTTCCCACCAACCTTTGTCTCTAGTGTATAAATAATGGTTTTCCAGCAACGAGCAACTGGATGTTGGCTCTGGTAACATTTGTATACTATCTTATGGAATTTCCAAAAGCTTTATACCCCTTCACATAGTTTTTTATTGAAATACAATCTTTTTTAATGATAGATTTTAAATGATCAATAAGTTTGATCCAGAAAGATCAGTGGATTTGATTTCTCTAGTATTGTGAAAATTGATTATTGAAAATCAAATTATGGCATCAGTCTTTATTCTGTGCACTCTAATACCATTAGCAACTTGATGCCAACTTTTATTCTTTTATTTTTTAAGTGTCTTTTTGAAGATTTATTTATGCATACAAGAACTGGGGTACAGGCCAGAGGTGTAGGGGGGTGAGAGGATTCACCAAAGAAAGAGTGGGGAACAGAACAGGCAGATTGACTGAAACACACTGCTGAGGGGAGCAGCGGGTGAGTCAGGAGAGGTCTGCTGCACCATGTGGGTAGCTCCCTGGCCAGGGATCGAACTCGTGCTGCAGAGGCTGCAGATAACTTCATAGGTTGCTTATTAACCCCTTGCGCCACCAGGGAGGCCCCCACTTATTATTCCTTTAAACTGTGCAAATAAACTCATCCCTAACATTTGGAACCTTAACAGTGTTGGGATTTGGTGAGTGAGATTCTTTGGTTCCCTCTGAGAAGGAGTCTGGGAGAGATTCTTGTTCAGCATCACATGGTGAGTTTATTAAGGCATGGCAAATTTATCAAGGAAATAGGTGTTTGTACAGCCACAAACAGGCAAAAGTTGCATTTTTGAAAGGGCAGGTTTATTAGGAAGAGACACCTGTGTAGACACAGGGAGGCAGTTTTAGGACAAAAATCTGTTTTCTCAGAGCAAGGGGTTCTTTGGGGAGATTCATTCCATTGTGGAATTTAATCACTTTGGGGTTGGATTGTTTTTCTTTGATGACAGATAATCCATTCGGACACCACCTCTGATTCCTGGAAACGTCTATAGCTGGTTTAGCCATCCTTACCCCTACCTTTGGTTTTTGATCTTGTGAAAATTTCTATCCTAAATTTTCTACTCTAAGTTTCCATCAACAGCACCCTCTTTTCTCTTTGAATTTCTACTTCCTGCATGGAAATTTATTCTAATGATACATATATATATACACACACATATATATCTGCTTTAATCTGTTTCTGATCTCTTGCCACTTTTTGTAACAAAAATAACATGTGAATTAATTTTTAAAACATTTTCTTTGATAATTATTCAAAAATTTCTAGTAGATTGAATTATAACTCCATATACATTTCATTGAAACAATGTAAATATATATATTAAAAGATTTATTTATTTATACAAGAAGGGGGGAGTACAGCCCAGAGGTGTGGGAGGGTGAGAGAATTCATCAGAGACAGAGCGGGGAGCAGAACAAGCAGACTGACGGAAACACACTGCTGATGGGGAGCAGCGGGCGAGACAGGAGAGGTCTGCCGCTCCATGTGGGTCTCTCCCTGACTGGAATCAAACCCGTGCTGCAGAGGCTGCAGACAGCTTCACAGCGCTGTGCTCAACCTGATGCACCACCGGGGAGGCCCAATAATGTAAATATATTAAAAACCAAATATTACTAAACATAAACAGAAAAAAATGACTGGAAATAAAGTTCTGAATGAGAGAAATGAGAATTTTTTTTTTCAATTAGACATGTATCACTGCTGGAAATGAAGGATGTTTCATATTAAACTTTGTGTAATGTGCCCAAACCTGATAGTAATGTGTATGCCATTTTTCAACTTAACTAAAATTTTCAAACCATCTAAAATATAAGATTTGTGTTCTTTCTCTCCTCCACCAAACTTTGGCTAACTGAATTATCTTCAGGACTGGGCTAGTACTTTAGCCTTCTGTGTCTGTGTTCACCAAGCCACATTCAGCAGATTCTTGCTAAATCACCGACCCTCCCCCCTTGATTGACATCTGATCATTTTGTCCTGCCTCCAGCAAGGATTCTATTGTTAGATTCCTTTAGCAAGAATGCCCCTATCCTTGATGTCGCCTCTAGTCATTTTCCATCCATTGACCCCTCACTCTATTTCTTGGCTGTAAATCCCCAAATGTATTTATATTTGGAGTAGAGCTCTATCACTTTCTCAACCCAATTAACATTCTTTCAATCTATTCAGTGGGATCTAAAATGAGATTCCAGGGCTTCCCCGGTGGCACAGCGGTTGAGCGCTGGGTTGCGAAGCTGCCCGCAGCCTCTTCAGCGCCGGTTCAATCCCCGGCTGCTCCCCTGCCACCGGAGGAGGGTCCCACATGGCGCGCAGACCTCTCCTGCCGCCCACTGCTCCCCTCAGCAGTGTCCTTTAGTCCTTCTGCCTGCTCTGCTCCCTGCTCTGACTCTGGTGAATTCTCTCACCCTCCCGTGCTTCTGACTATACCCAGTGCTTGCATAAATGAATGAATGAATGAATGAATGAATAAAAAAAGAATTGCTATAAAATGAGATTCCACAAGTAATAATGGAATCCTTACTGTTTTTAACAAGTAGTAGAATAATTTCTCTTTACCAGTGTTGGTACCCTGGACAGTATTCAGTTCTAGACCAGCTTGACCTGGTAAGATTAACAATGGTTGGGGGCTGTGCCTTGCTTTGTAAAGGGGGAGTAGGGTGATTGTGAAAAGAAACCTAATTACAACCATTTGACCAATATCTTGATCAGGTTCTGTGTTCTCCTGCAAGTCGGTTTTAGGAGGAGTACCTGGGGGAGCTGACATCTGGAAACTGATTTCTTTGACACTGTGGGAGAGGGCCCCTTGGTCTTCGGTACCCCAGCCACTTCCCTGCTCTTCTGAGCCCTGACTGCTCATTAGAATTACCTGCATTTGGTGCCCAAAAATAGATGACTGGATCAAGAAGATGTGGTATATATACACAATGGAATATTATTCAGCAATCAAAAAAGATAAACTCATGCTATTCACAGCAACATGGATGGAGCTCGAAGGAATTATGCTCAGTGAAATAAGCCAGAAGGGAAAGAAAAATGTCAGATGGTTTCACTTATAGCAGGAATATAGGGGAACCAAATAAGACATCAGTGTAAAAAATAATAACAGTGCAAAACACAACAAAGCAAAAATGGACAATTATAAGTCAGCGACATCCTGCAGGGGAGGAGGAGGGAGAAGGATCAGAGGGAGGGAGGGAGGAGCACAGGGGACTGAGGAGATGGTGCACGGGTGCATTGGGGAAGGAAACTCTATGGACCTATACCTGAGGGGGTGGGGGAAGCAAATATTGTTTAAAAATGAACAATGATGTAAAAAAAAAAAATTACCTGCATTTGGAACAAAGTCCAGATCAGTTGTGCTCAAATGGCTGGGTGTGGGCCTCAGATCTAATCTTTAGCAGATGCCCAGTGCTCTGGGGAGGGGAGGCCCTGCCCTCACCACTAAACTGCTTGCTTAGGCTCCTGATGGGCCATACTTTGTCCTCTTGTTTCCCTCTCTCTCTGCTTTGCCATTTGACTCCTATAGTGTCCTGTTTGTTTTATATTATTGTTGTGTTATTGTACAGCCACGTGTCCTGATTTGCATCTTGGCAGTGCAGGGACAGAGGGATGTGAAGGTGACTACTGCTGGGACTGGTGCTGTGGGCATGGCACTGTGTCAATAGTAAGATTTCTTGGGCGTTAATGGTAAGATGACTGCTTTAGGGTGATTGTTGGAGTGTTTTGTGAGAAGAGGGCTGTGAATTGGGGAATGAAGATGGCATGGTGGTAGAAAAATTGGAGGTACATGGGAGTAAGTTGAGGGCATGGGGCATAAATATAATTAATATAATTAGTCTGTTCTCGTTACTTAGTGGGTTGTTGGACTTAGAGGAGGCAGAGGTGGGAGTATGGATGGGCGGTGGAGGACTACACAGCACAGGCCATGGTCTCGTGGTTTCTGTTCAGGCAGAACCCAGCTGCTGGGAGGCTAAACAGGGATGCATTTCCAGCTTAGCAGGATGCCCCCACTGATTGAAGCAGTCTGTCACCTGTGCAGTTGTGCACATGTAAAAACATATTAGCAGGCATGAAATTTTCTCATCATTATTTGTATGAGTTTATGATTAGTTCTCTGGGGAAAGTTTAAAGTAGACATTAAAAATAATAGAAGGATTTTCCTGTATGCCTCTATTTATGGAAAACTTATTAGATTGTGTATTGATTAGAATATCTTTCCTGAGTAATGGGAAACCCAATTCAAGTAATGTGTACTTTGAGGAAATTTATTATCTCTTGTGGTAAGAAATCCTGATGTTGGGCTTCAGGGTTGATTCATTTGTGGCTTGATGCCATCCCCACGTGCTTTCCACTTTTCCATTCTGCTGTTCTTAGGGGTTGGTCCCATCTTTGTGGTTGCATTGTGGTTCCAGCAATTCCTCATGATCTGCAAGTAAACGGACCTCCAACATGTCTTTCTTAGGACAAATGTGTATTTTGTTCCATTGTGACCTAGCAGTGCTATTTGACTTCCCTGTCCTCCCTGCCATATTTGCCAATGGGAAACTACTTTTGCATGGGGATGATGTGTAGTGGGGAGTCCTTAAGGATTAGCATTTCAAATTGAAAAATCATGTGATTCACATATAGAAACCTATCTTGTTAGCTTGTGGAACTTTTTTATTTATATATATTTTATATCATTGCTCATTTTTAAACAGTGTTTGCTTTCTTTTCTCAGGTGTAGTCCCCATAGAATATCCACCACCAATACACCCGTGCACCATCACCACAGTTCCTTGTGCTCCTCCCTCCCTCCCTCTGAACATTCTCCCTCCTCCTCCCCTGCAGGATGGCTCTGGTTTATAATTGTCTTTTTGTTTTTGTTTTGTTTTGTATTATTATTATTTTTCCCCTGATGCCTTATTTGGTTCTCCTTTATTCCTCTTATAAGTGAAACCATCCAGTATTTGTCATTTTCCTTCTGACTTATTTCACTGAGCAGAATCCCTTCTAGCTTTGTGGACCTTTTGAAAGTACCTTTTGGGGAACATCTTATACTTAAGCACTTTTTACATTCTAACATTATTTCACTTCTCTAAGTTCTCTGATGTAAAAGATGATGATGGTGAGATAACTAGCACTTTCAGTATATTACTAAATGCGCTAAGCACTGCTTTGAAGTTCTTTGATACTTTCTTTTTTTTTGATTTTTTTTTCAGTTTTATTGAGGTATACTTCACAGGTAAAAGTTGTCTTTTTAGGGTGTATAATGTGATATTTTGAGGAAAAAAATAGAGGGGGGGAGATATGATTACCACAGTCAAGCTAATTAACAGACTGTTACCTCACAAAATTACTGTGTGTGTGTGTGTGTGTGTGGTGAGAACACTTTAAAGCTACCCTTATAACAAATCTCAAGTTTAGAAATTTTTTTATTAACTATAGTTACCATGCTATGCATAAGATACTCACAATTGATCTTTTTGTGCTAGCCTTATTCATTATAGTATGTCCTGCATAGTAGCTGCATAGTATGTCCTCCTGGTTCATCCATGTTGTCAAAATGCAGCATTTCCTTTTTTTTTTTTAAGATTTTATTTATTTATGCAGACAAGAACTGGGGTCTAAACCAGATATGTGGGGGGTGAGAGGATTCACCAGAGATAGCATGGAGAGCAGAACAGGCGGATCTACTGAAATACACAGCTGAGGAGAGCAGCTGGTGAGACAGGAGAGGCTTGCTGCACCATGTGGGTTAATGCCTGTCTGGGGATTAGACTCAGGCCACGGGCTGACTGGCAATAGCTTGATAGCACTGAGACTTTAACCCCTGCTCCATCAGGGAGGCCCAGCACTTCCTTTTTAAAGACTGTTTTTTAAATATATATATATACGTATATATGTATATACACACACATATATATATATACTGTGTATAGTATATTTATACACCTGTATTGTGTGTGTACATTTGTATATATATGCCCACATTTTCTTTATCCATTTACCCATCAATGGATACTTATTTTTTTTCTCGGTTATTGTGAAGCTTTTGTGAATAGTGCTGCAGTGAGCACAGGATTCAGATATCTTTTCAGGATAGTGATTTTATTTGTATCCAAGCTAGGAATGCTGAATCATAGGGTAATTGCATTTGTATTTATTTAATAACAAATAATATTTAATATTTATTTAATATGTCATTTAATAAGTAAAATTATTTAATAAATGAATAATTTTTATTATTTATTTTTTTCACAATATAGGATTTCTCCCAACAGGTACAGTCACCACAGTTTTCCCAACACCACTGTGCCCACAGTCCTTCATCACGCCACTTAACTCATTTATTTTTTTGAGGCCCTTCCATACTGTTTTTATAATGGCCATGCCAATTTATATTCCCACCAATGGTGTGTAAGGATTTCCTTTTCTTTACATCCTCGCCAACACTTTTTATCTCATGTTTTAGATAACAGCCATTCTGACAGATGTGAAGTGATATCTCATTGTGGTTAGATTTACAGTTCACTGATGATTAGTGATATTGAGCCTCATTTCATGGATCTATTGACCATTTGTATGTCTTTGGAAAAATGTCTACTTAGGTACTTTGGCTATTTTTTAAATAGGGTTATTCCTTTTTTTTTTTTTTGGCTCAAGTTGTACGAATTCCTTATTTTTGGATTTTAATTTCTTATCTGATATTTGCCTTATAAATATTCTTTACTCTCCAGTGGGTTGCTTTTTCATTTTGTTGATTGTTTCCTTTGCTGTGAAGAACTTTTTCATGTAGGTGTAGTCCATTTGTTGATTTTTGCTTTGTTATCTGTGCTTTGGGTATCATATTAAAGAAAAAAATTTGCCAAGAAGCTTCCCTCTATATTTTCTTCTAACCATTTTAAAGTTTCAGGTTGTAAAATTTAAGTCTAAACTTGGAGAGGTTTTGATCTGTTTGAATTTTTTGAGACTTCTGTTGTGCATTTACTTGTGCTCTATCTTATATTGATAGACTATTCCATGTGTACTCGAGGTAAATGTGCATTCTTCTAGTCTTGGTGTATATATCTGTTAAGTCCATTTGGTCTATGGCATTATTCAGTTCTGCTTTTCCTCACTGATATTCTCTCTGGGTGACCTAGAGGGTGTTGAGGTCTCCTACTCTTACTGTATTGCTGTCTGTTTCTACCTTCAAATCTGTCAGTGTTTATATATTTAAATACTTTCATGTATGTTTATCATTGTTATGTTATTTCTGTTGAATTGACCCTTTTATCATTGTATAATGACCTTCATTATCCCTTTTGACAGTTTCTGGCTTAAAATTTATTTGGCCTAATCTGAATATAGTCATACCCATTGTTTTTTTTTTTTTTTTGGTCACCATGTGCATGGAGTATCTTATTCCACCCCTTTACTTTGAGCCTCTTTGTGCCTTTAAAGCTTAAGTGATTCTTTACAGGCATCACATAGTTCAATCTTGTTTTGCAACACTCAGTTTTTTGACTGGAGTATTTACTTTTAAAGTCATTATTGATAAATAAATCCATTTTGGTTTTTTCTTTTTTTTCTTTTTGTAGTTCCTTTCTTCCTGTCTTCCTTTGTGATTTGGTGATTTTTTTTTGTAGTGGCATGCTTTGAATTTTTTCTCATCCTTTGTGTATCTACTGTTGTGTTTTGCTTTGTAGTTACTAGGAGCCTCACATAAACCATTTTATAACGATCTATTTTTAAGCCATAAATTTATCTTTAGTTGCACACAAAAATTCTATACTTTTAACTCTTCTGGGCACACATTTTATGCTATTTAGGCATCATTCTTTTCATATTGGTTGTCCAGTAACACATTTTTGTAGTTACTTTAAATATTTTTTGTGTTTAACTTTAATACTAGAATTTAGTTATTTATCCACTTGTATTACTACTCATCTGAATTTGAAAACATTTATTTTTACCAGTGAGTTTTATACTTTCATATGTTTTCATATTACTAATTGGTGTCCTTTCATTTCAATTTGAAGAACTTCTGTGAGCAAGTCCAGTGGTCATGAACTCCCTCCGCTTTTGTCTGTCTTCAAAAGTCTTTATCTTAACTTTGTTTCAGAAGGACAAGGCTTAAACATACTGAACTTAGTATTCTTAATTGGCAGTTTTTTCCTTTCAGCACTTCAAATATATCATCTCATTCTCATGGCTTGTGGTGTTTTTGCTGAGAAAACTGCTTATAGCCTTATGGGTATTTGACAAGTCTTTTTTATATTTTTTCTTTCACTGCCTTTAAATTTTTCTCTTAGTCTTTTGACTTTTTTGACTGGAGTTTATTTCCATTGGGGTGTGGAAGGCTTGCATATGGCTTAGTTAGTAAGCAGCTGGATTCTCTCAACTTCTTTTTTAGTATTTCACTGTTTTGATACAAAAGAAGCCAATGCTTCTGTTTGCTGCAATCTGTGTGGTCTACTGGTGGGTGGGTTGGGTGGGGTGCTGGGGTGATCTTACATGTCTAGAGCGTTTGGAGGCTTGTTGGCTGGTGGTGGCCATTTAAGACAGAAGCCCAGAGTTGATTTTGCTTGACTGGCCATTAGGCTGATTGCTGAAGGCTTCCTTGACCAGGTCACAGGTGGTCATGCCACTGGCAGCCTGGGGAGATTATGAGTACTCTGAGGATTCTACAACCATGAATTGAGAAGTGAACTTTCTGAAGAAGCAGCTTCCCCACCGGTGACCAAGATGGTAGGGAATGGTTTTCCCAGGGAAATAGACACTTCTGCAGGAACGGTTGCCTGGAGTGGAACCCAGGTGGTGCTGATAGTAGTCATGGGTACCCATGATTGAGTTGCTTGGGGATGGAGTCCTGCTGGTCTCTGTACTCTTGCTTGTGGACTGGTAGATGCCTTGGCCTTAACTCTGTGTCAGCCTGGGCATGTCATCACAGGTGGTGGGGATGAGGGTGCTTGATCATGAAGCCAATTTTCGGAGGATACTGCAGGAGGCTGATTCAACCCAAATGTGTGTCTTTGACTTTTGATAATCTAATTATGATATGTCTTGGTATCTTCTTCTTTGGGTTGATTCTGTTTGGGACTTCTGAGCTTGAGGGGATGGGATGGCTGTACCCTTGCCAAGATTTGGGAGACTTTCTGTATCTTTAAATAAGTGTTCGGTCGCTTTCTCTCTTTTCTCCTCAGAGCCATATAATGCATATACTGATTAACTTGATGTTGTCCCATAAATCCTGTAGACTTTCTTCATTCTTTTTCTTTCTTTTTTTTCTCTCTGATCAGATCATTTGAGTGACCTGTATTTGAGTTCACAGATACTTTTCTGTTACTCAAGTGAGTGTGTTGAGACATTTTTTTTTAAAATTCTGTGTCAGATAATGCATAGACTTCCATTTTTTTTTGGGGGGGGTTTGGTTACTAGGGCTTTATCAGCTTCTTTTTGTGTCAGGTTTGCCTGGTTCTTCATGATCATGTAATTTTGCATTGAGATCTCTGCATTTGAAGGAGCAGTCTTCTTCCTGTCTCTATGGGCTAGGTTCAGTTGGTAAAGACCTGCTGATGTGCCCTGCCTCTAGGATTACATTTGAGAAGGGCTGGAGTCCATAGGTGGCAAGCCTGTTACCAGGGACTCAGGTGGTTGTGGGTGCTGTTGATTGACTGGTAGAAAGGACTGCCTCTGGGGCTGTGACTAAGAAGATTGGAGTCTGGTGATGTAGTCATTTCTGGATTTGTAGCTGGTGTGCCTATTCCCAGGAACATGGATGGATGTCACCTAGGTGGGCAGGACTGCCTCTGGGACCAAGGGTGAGTAGGGATGGAATAGGGTCACAGCACTTTTATCAGGATCTACAGTTAGGACCAAGATTGGCATACCTGGCATGCAGAGGTAGATCGATGTTGTGCCCACCTGCTCCTTGGGTGGGCAGTGTTACCCTTGGGCCATCGTAGATCAGTCCTGGAACTAAGTCACAGGGCCAATTCAGGATCCATACTGGGTTTTAAATGAGCAGATGCTACCAGTGAGAAAGATTGGTGTTAGGGGGTCCCTGTGTTGGCAGGAGTGGCTTTAGACTGCTTTAGAGTGGGAGTGGGGCAAGGTCACAGGGCCACTTCAGATTTGAGATTGGCAGACCCATTAGCCAGGTCTCTTGGTAGTTGGGACTGGTTGCAGGCTCACAGTCAGATAGGGTTGGAGCCAAGTCTATAGTGCAGACAGGGCTACTTTTCTCCAGTAGCTGTGGCATGGGCCTGCTAAATGACTCTTCTTGGTCTTAGGCTTCACTGAGGTTTTGCAACTTCATACCTGGATTCCAAAGCCTGTAAGAAGTTCTCACTGGATTGTTCATGTGCTATGCTTTCTGCTTGTTGAAGACTGAGATTCAGTTGTGTTACCCTTCAAGAGATGTTTTTATTATAAATAAGGCATATCATAAATTATAAATCAAAAATGGGAAGATGGGATTTTAGTTTATGATATCCAGAGCAAATAAACAAGATTAAAAAAACCCTGAAGGTGGCTCAGGATTCAGTGTGCCCCTGCAGGGTTGTTCTTATGGCCTTTGAGTCCAGATGGGAATCATCATCTTTCTCTAGGCTGATCTCCCACCCCTCACTCCTGCCTTGCTAGGTGGGCTGCTGTCGAGGGCCCACCAGTGCTCCCAGCCCATCTGGGATTAGGTGCTTGGCAGGCTATGGAGTGGATGACTCTAGAAACAGCCTACAAGGTTGCTGGATGTGCTTCATAAATGTGTCTGTCTGGTTCCTCTATGGCATATGGGGAGGTTCCTGGCACACAAGCCCATTGTCTTCATTGTTATGAACAAATTATTAGGAAGGGAAAATCTACTGGGAAACATCTTAGAACACATATACAAGAAAAGAAACAAGTGGATTTAAATGTATAACATATTTCAGTTATTCATTAATTTATATTTATTTGTTCTGTTTTATTTTTATTAATGGAGTTAATTGAAGAAACTTTAGTAAAGCAGTTTTTATAGCAGTAGGAATATAGTCTTTGAAAGGCCTTTGTAAATAGAAATTCTTTCAGTGAAATTTCACTTTTTTGGTAACACCTCAAGGGATTATATTCTCAACAAAAGGTATACTGCTTATGTAGGATAGTTGAGTGGAAACTACCACTGTTTTGTTAATGAGGGTGAGCAGAGAGGAAAGGAGGCACCCACACCTAAAGAGCTTTTATAGTTTGAAGCTTATGGAAAGGGCCATTTAGAACCATACACTGAACCAGAATGGTTCTACCAAGAAGTGGCGCCTGGGGGGTGCTGGGCATTGTTCCGGTTGTATACCTTACACTCCCCTAGCAAACCTCCCACTTTACAGATGTGCACACTGAGGCTGAAAGCTAAGTGATACATCTGAATTCATATGGCAGTAAAAAGAAGTGTATGAGTTGTTCTTTCTTTCCAATCTTTATGTGTTGGGAAATTGAGGCACTAAAGCCTAGTGATTGTTGCATGGAGGGCTGGTGTTTGAGCTAGGGAGGCAGCACGGTGCTGCAGCTGGTTGTCAGCACGGAGCTCCTCAGCCCTTCCAGCCTCCCTTCCCAGCTTCTACATTTCCTTTGTTCTTTCTCCTCTAGCTACCACTTCTTCAAAGTCTATAGTCAGACTGAAAAATTTTAAGAGACTTTTAAAAAGTGTCACTTAAGTTTCAGAAGGATTTTTCTTTGGTCTTAGAAGTTTGTTTTAATTTGGAGACAGCACCTCTTTAGGAGGATAACCTTTCCACTATTTTCCCCTTCCTAGCACACAGCAGAACAGTCTATCTTCATTGGCTCCTCATTCCCCTCATCTTCCAGACTCCTGTCTGCTCCCAATAGGCAGAAGTCTCCTAGACTTAATGGGGAATTCCTCCTCTTATTC
The DNA here is from genome assembly GCF_964194135.1 of Talpa europaea. Taxonomy (NCBI): domain Eukaryota; kingdom Metazoa; phylum Chordata; class Mammalia; order Eulipotyphla; family Talpidae; genus Talpa; species Talpa europaea. The sequence goes on from NC_140078.1 coordinate 40,948,332, forward strand.
TGTGATAGATCCAGGGAATCTCAGCCATGTCTAAATCCCTTTTTTTCTAAGGATTTATTTATTTATTTTATGTATAGAAGAACTGGGGTATAGGCCAGAGGTATGGGGATTGAGAGGATTCACCAGAGACAGAGTTGGGAACAGAACAGGCAGATGTACTGAAATACACTCCTGAAGGGGGCAGCAGGTAAGACCGGAGAGGTCTGCTGTGTCATGTGGGTTGCTCCCTGGCTGGGGATTGAACTTAGGCTGTAGAGGTGATAGTGCTGAGACTTAACCCTTAGGCCACCAGGAAGGCCCCTAAATCTTAATGATAGAATTTATGGCAATGTCTCAAATCTGTAGACTAGCACAGGAATTCCCTGCTGAACTCTAGCCCTGTTGATCCAATTGTCTAATAGAAATCTTTGCCTGGTGTCCCTGACAACTCTCAGAGAGAGTATTCACCTTTCTCCAAATGCCCCCCTGTTGATTTCTGTCCCCTTCAGTACCTCTTACCACACAGGGTACTACTCTAGGAACCTCAGACCATTCCAGAACCTCTTCTCTGCAACCTCTGCAGTCCCCAAGTCTTGTTGGTTCTTTCTTCATCAGGTTTCTAGAATGTACGAGAGGTACCTCTATTTTCTCTGCATTGCTCAGGGCAGTCATTCTGCCCCAAACATAGCATCCTCCTTTGGCCTGTGTGAACTTTTGGTTCCCTGATATAACTTCTCTCTTTTCTACTTGAAATCTTTTATTGGGGCTAAAATTTCAGCCAGCTTTAGCTTAGTTCACAGCCATTAGTCCCTGAGATGGAATGTGGTGGAACTGTTATGTCCCACGTCTTCCTGACCCCATGCTCTTGCCCTAACCAGGCTTCATGTCTGATGGTGAGAGGGCAGACACTTTTACAAGTTTCAGAGCCTGTCTTGTCAGTGGTGAGAGTTGAGGAGGAGTGTCTTTCTATGGGTAGTTCTCTCTGCCTCTCTTCTTTACAGGATCACAGTGCATTTGCATTCTGGAAATCACAAAGGCTGGGAGTCAAGGAGATCCAAGATGATAAATTTCAAACAGGGTAAATAGCAGGCAGGATTGCCAAAATGTGCCTGTCACAGCACAGACCTTCTAAATGGCACCTCAAGTGGGGAGTGTGCAGCCTGTGTTGCTGAAAGGGTGGAAGCCCTGCCATGAGGCTCCAGGGTCTGGAAGGAGAGGATGCTGGGCTGCTGGGAAGAGTATGAATGTGTGTGTACAGGTGTGTGTGTGTGTGTGTGTGTGTGTGTGTGTGTGTGTGTAGAGGGGAGCACAGTAAAACCAGTGGAATCAAAGATTGAGGGTGACATAAGTAGCCGTGTGTGGGGTCAAGTTGTTGGGGTTGAGGACTGTGCATGGGGCTTCTGGTAGAGTTGATGGGGGGATATCTATTTCTGATCCCCCTTTTTGTCTCATTGGTTTCTTTATGGGAAATACTTAAACTAAAACTAAAATTGCTAGTCCTAGGTCTATAATCTGTTTGTTGCAACAGATGAATTGGTGTTTACAGTCTTAGAGTCTATATCTAGTTAAACATTCTAGTCTTATTTTTGCTCTCTTTGGAAGCACTTTCCTTATGAAGTTTTTCACTAGTGAGAAGTCCATCAGTCTGCCCTGATTCCTCTTCCCAAATGGTAGGAAAGTAGAAATGAAAACATATCCCTATTAAATTCTGCTGGTGGTGGAACTATCACTAGGGACTACATTAAAAACTGTTCTTCAAGCTCCCTCTTTTGAAAAAGAAAATTCTTGAATCCTAAATTGTGAAATAGTATAACAGATGAACACTGCTTCATGGTGGTGAACTTATATATTGGGAATGAGGATATGAGATATAATTAACTTCTGTATCTGTACTGTTACTCCCTGGATGTTTCCAAGTTTAATTTATTTTAGAAAGATTGACAGTCATAATTATGTTGTCAAGCATTTGTCATTTTTGCTGTAGCAACAACGTTAAAACCCAGGCAAATGCTGCAGCCTGACTTTGATTAGAGTATTGCAAGGATCAGAACTTGCTTTACGCTTTGCTAAAGCGTGAGCCTCTGTCAGCAATCTGCATTCAGTAGCATGTATAATTTTTTCACTGGTTCACACATATGATCTAGCAAATCTTGCGTCTTGTCTCCATGGTGTTGTCACCTTCCCCAGCTTAGGCAGATGGTGACTCAGGCACTGGGAGGTCTCTTGGGAGACAGGGCTTCTGACTGCCTTGTTTCTTTCTCTAAGTGAATGCTTTGTCAGTGACCTGGTAGCTGAGACTCCTGCCTCAGAGGAGGTTGGACCCCATGACCTAGGTTTCCCCCCAGTTATTGGAAGTGGCATAATGTGATTGGGTAAGGCCAGCTTTAGAGTCAGACAAACCAGACTTTTAAACTGCCACATTTTCTTTTTGGACAGCTCTGTAGCTTTCTTGGACTTTATCTCTAACCTGGAAAATCATTTTGCCTTGCAGAAGATGTGTGAGTTAGCCATCCTGAGTGAGTGTGGAAGGCAGCCATTAACCAATTTTGAATAAAAGGAGGCAGCTGTCCTTAATCTGTGTCATTTACTTTCTGATTGGGACAGCCATTCAGTTTAAGATGGGAATGAGAAAATATTTGCCACCCGGTTCCTAGGGATACTGTGAAGAGAACAGCCTTGTTAAACAACTTAAGCTTCTTGGGAGGAGAGGTATTTATTTTGTACAGAGATTTTAGTATTATCTTACTTGTATTCCTTGTCTCATTGCAGTTTCTAAATCCAAAAGATAACTGTATTTGTCTACCTCGTCTAGTCGGTGATGGTCTACTTTACCCAAGCAATGCCTGTTAAGAACTAGAAGACCCATCTCTACTGTAGGGGCACCCCACTTCCTTTCTTCCCGTTTCTTTGCTTGTTAACCCTACTCCCAGTGCTGCCCCCTACCTCTCCATCCTTTGTCTTGTGCTTTAGCATTCATTTTTCTCCTTGGTGTGTTTCTGTTTGCCCTCCTACTGTATGCAGAGGGTCAGGCCCTTTTCTTCTGCCTAACTGCCCCCCTCAACCCTTGTAGGAGAATGGAATAAGACCTCCCTTCTTCCTCTGTGTTTGTGCATTTAGACATTCACTTGGGTGCGAAAATTGAACTTTGAGATAGCTTTGGGGAGTGCTCAGGATCTGAGCAGTGCCATTTCAGCTCTGTAGATTTTCACTTGTGCAGCTGTACAGAAGGTTGTGCTTACTGTAAATGTGGGGTTCTCATGTTCCATTTCCTCATATCTAGGGCAGTACTTGGATCGAAATGAAAACCCCCGTTGACTCTAGAGTGATTAAACCGCAGCAGACATGGCAGGTTCAGTCTCTGTAAAACCTGCTGATCTCACAGGCAGCCATGGGCTGCAGTGCTTTGTTGAGAGGTGTCTGGAAGAGGCTCTGTGATGGATTAGTTGGCTCTGGGTGAGAAGTGGGGCTTGCATGTTTCTTGTAGGTAATTCGTCAGCCAAATCAGAGCTGCCTCCTTGCTTTTGGCCGTGATGTTCCCTCTTCTGGGAAAGGCCTTTCTCCCTGGATTTCTGTTCTTATTTCAGCATGACCTGCTCAAGAAGCCCATCCTGATTCCCCAAGCCAAAGTCGTCTCCAAATTTTCTTAAAACATTATTTTTAATGAAAATAAAATGAATCCATTCTAGTTGTGGAATAATTGAGATGGAGAGGAATTGCACAAAAAAAGAATAACATGGCACACATCTTTATGACGCCAGGACAGCAGCCTTTCACACTGCTTCCCTTCTGGGCTTCTCCTTGGCGTTCTTCCTGCAGTGCTCATACATGTATTGATGTTTGCATTCTCCAGTCGTGAACATATTATTCCATGAAACATTACCCACAAACATTCTAGTGTCTGTATGATAGTTTATAATACGGCTCTTGATTAAAAAGCCATAAAAACTCATCAGCTGTCATGTTGACTGGTGAGCTGGTGAGCTAATTCCCCACTTTCCTAAGTTAGAATCCTAACTAAGCATCTTCATGCATTTTTGATTTTTTTAAAAAAAGCATAGATTTCTAGAAATGGAACAGCCAGACAGGGGTTTATTGACAGATTTTAAGGCATCTGACATGTCTTACCAGACTGACTTTCAGAAAGTGGAAGCAAAATTTATACTCCTTCTAGCATCTGTGTGTGGGGTCAAGTTGTTGTGACTACAGGTTTGAATAGTTTACTTTTGTCTGTTTGGACAAAAATATGTTTTCTCCATGTTATGATACAGAGTCTCAGCCCCTGCTAACTTGCATTGTGTGGCTGTTGATAGATTTTCTCCTTCATAGAGAGGCTGATATCCCACCCATTCAGGCTTTCTCTTCCGCTGGGCCTTTGGTTCTGATGGCTGAGTTATGTGATGCTGGAAAGTGGGATTCTGCTAGGAGGTCTCGGACTGATGTGAATGATATGCTGCGGCTCTGCCCTCCCTTATTCTGGGGGTAATTGCTGCTATTCCATGATCAGGCCCTCGGCCTGGCCGTGTGGTCTCAGGCGCTTGAGCTCTGGAAGGGTGGGGGCTGGGGTTGTTTTCCTGGTCAGTGCTCTCAGTCCTGGGATGACCTTGCAGGAGTGGGATGGGAATGAGCCTTTTCTTGATTGGAGAGCACCATTTTTTCCTTCAAAAGGAGGAGGAATGCAAGCTTTTAAATATAGGGAGCTTTTTAAAAGGGGGGACTTCTTATAGACTATTTCCACACTCTGTTGTATGGAAAGAAGGCAAAGTGTTCTTCATGCAGTTGGATGTGTCTCTATTTAGAACATAATGTTTAGACAAAGGAAGTAGATAAAACCTGTGATCACCAGCAGATGCTTCCTCCCTTTGTGCTTGTTTCTAGGATGGGTGTCTGCTGGGGTAGCCCTGCCCCTCACAGTGATGTAGAGAGCTGGCCTACGTGGTGCAAATCCCACTTCTGAGGACAAGACAGTCTGCAGCTAATACTCTCAAACTGGGGTGATAGGGATGTGCTGGGAGAAAGAGATACCTTGCATAAAACTGACTGACCTGCCCAGACCCTGCATTCAACCTGAGTTTTTAGGGGACAAAGGTGACCTTTTAATGAATAACTGAAAACATTAACTTAGAGCACTATCTCATGGAATAGAGTGCAATGTATGTAAATAAAATAGAATATTAGAGATGGAATTTAAAGATAAAGTTTGATATCAGGGCGTCCCTGGTGGCGCAAGGGGTTAAGCACCACACTGTGAAGCAATCCAGAGCCTCTGCAGCATGAGTTTGATCCCTGGCGGCCAGGGAGCAACCCACATGGCTCAGCAGACTCTCCTGCCTCGTCCGCTGCTCCCCCCAGCAGTGTATTTCACTCAGTCTGCCTGTTCTGTTCCCCACTCTGTATCTGGTGAGTCCTCTCACCCCCTGCACCTCTGGCCTGTGCCCCAGCTCTTGTATGCATAAAATAAATAAATCTTTAAAAAAATAAAGTTTGATATCAATAGAATTTTGAATTCCACCTAGTATGATTTAAGACCACATTTCCATTCACTCGCTCCCCTTCCCAGAACCTGTGGTCCTGTTGTTGGGTGCTGTTAGGGCTATTTTGGTGGATAAGTATGAGAGACACTGCCCAGGGGATGAAGCAGTGACTGAAATTACTGCTGTGCTTTCCTGGAAGTTCTGTGTGCAGGGGAAGGCGAATGCAGCTAGATGCCCACGAAGACCCAGGAGTGTGTGCAGCCTGCCAGCTTCCCTGGAGGGAGGGTGGAAGGGAGGGTAGTAAACAGAGGTGTCATTTGTGAAAGAGGGTGGGGGGCAGGGGAGGCGCAACTCAGGTCTTGCTGGTCATTGACGGGCTATGGGTTTTTCATAAAAAGGTAGAAAACTAAACTTTTCTCTAAACTTTCCTTATCCTGACACTGTTGTGGGCCAAACAGAACGCTGTGGGTGGCTAGGTGGAGATGGCTGTTCTCAACTCAGCTTCCCTTAAGGGCTTGAGTGATTGGCCCACTTAGTTCTATGTGTAGAGAGGTCTTTGTAAAGGTATTTTCCTGCTGTTTCTCCAGTTTACATGACTCTTGAACTCTCAAGGAGCTGGCAAGATTTATTGGTACATAGATGCTGAAGTTTAAGTTATAGATCCCCATACTTAAATGTCAGAGGTGAAGGGGATTTCACTATAAAGTTGGCCAAAATGTCCTGCCCAGTCTCAGTGTCTGTGTGACAGCCTGATCAGTCACCTGCCCTCTGTGCTTGCATTCCTTCTCACTTAAGGGGGTGACCTCGGTCTTGCAAGGAGTCTATTAGCTAAAATCCCTGAAGTCTGTTTCTCTTCAGTTTCAGAGATGGACAGGCTTCACCTGGATTTTAGTAGATGTTGGGTGGGATATGCAATAATCTCTGTCCCACTACCTCTTACTGGGGTTGCACTTGCTGCCCCACATCTGTGCTATTCACCTGGGGCTGCTGACATCAAGCAGAGGAATCACAGCTGGCGCAGTGTGGGGAGGAGAGCCCACTTTTTCACTTCTCTCAGCTCACAGGCTGAGTGGTTCCTATGACTCTTTCATCCACAAGCTCAAGGCTGCCTTCTCTCCATGTGTCTGGGAGCAGATCCGGGCAGTGACTTGTATTGAGTGGCTCCTCAGTGCTCCTGGATACAGACCACGGTCCTCTTACTGCCGGCTGTGACCTGGGCCCTCATCATTCCTGCTCAGCCTCTCATCACACCCACCTCCATTCAGGTTTTTGTTGTTGTTGATTTGCTTTTGACATGATATGTTTGAAGTTTTTAAATATTATCTTTTAATTACAGGATAATTTTAGATTTATAGAAAAGTTGCAGAAGTATTAGAGTTTCTGTAGACCCAATTTCCACTCTGTCACAACACCTCCTGCCACACTGCTTTTGCTAAAAAAGAAAGCGAACTTGGTATCTTACTAGTAATTAAACTTCAGTCTTTGAGTTCCACCAATTTTCCCGTCATTGTCCTTTTTTTTCTCCTCTAGGAGCCAATTTAGGATACCATATTAGTTTAGGCTTGATACAGTTTTTCCAAAATTTCTTGCCTCCTTTCCCTTTTTATTTAAGTGTTATTTTTGTGTTACCACTCTCAGCATGATGAAATTTTTGGGAACAATCATTTTATTCACTAGGCTAATTTTTAAACACATGAGTTTTATTTTAATTTAATTTTATATATTTTTTACATCATTTTTCATTTTTGCACAATGTATGCATTGTCATCTTGGTTATAGTCCCCACACAATTCCCACCCGCCCCCCCACCCCCCGCAGTGTGTCTCTGGTTTATAGTTGCTTGTTGCTTGTTGATTTTGATTTTTACTTTTATTATGATTAGCCTTTTTCCTTGTCCCTTATTTTGGTTTTCTAAATTCCTGCTTTGAGTGAGACCCTCCGGTATTTTTCTTTTTCTTTCTGGCCTATTTTGCTGAGCGTGATCCCTTCCAGCTCCAGCCATGTTGCTGCAAATAGCATGAGTTATCTTTTTTGATTGCTGAGTAATATTCCATGGTGTATATGTACCACATCTTCTTGATCCAGTCATCTATTTTTGGGCATTTGGGTTGTTTCCAAAGCTTAGCTATTGTAAATAGTGCTGCTATAAACATAGGGGTGCAGGTGCCCTTTTGAATTAATGTTTCTGTGTCCTTTGGGTAAATACCTAGGAATGGAATTGCTGGATCATATGGAAGCTCCATCTTTAGCAGATTGAGGAATCTCCACACAGCTCTTCATAGTGGTTGGACCAGTTTGCACTCCCACCAACAGTGCAGGAGAGTTCCTTTTTCTCCACATCCTTTCCAACATTTGTTGTTGCTAGTTTTTTTAATATATGCCATTCTCACTGGAAACACATGAGCTTTAAACCAAAGGGAGTGGGAGCTTCTCTGGAGCTTTTGAAACAGAGTAAGAGCAGGTTTTGTCTAGGCAAGTGACCCACCTGGAACTTTGTCAGTGTGTGGCTGGTGTGACCCACAGGTTGGGTCTAGAGCTGGCAGGTGAGCTCAGTGGGTCAGTGCATCTCGCTTTGCCCAGGCCTGACTTGTCTTGGTTGTGTTCTACTTTATTTGGGGTGGGGGGACTTCAGGAGCAGCTTCCCCAGACAATGCATTTTTCCACCTGGCCACACCAGAGGCTGGAATGACTCTTGGGGAAGCCCTCCTGATGAGAGGGCTTCTTATCTTGTACCTTCTCCTTTGGTAGAAGTGATCACCGGTAATATTGCCTGCAGGTGACTTTTGCTCTATGCAACAGCTGATAAAATTATTTTAAGTAATTTTTTAGTGTTGGGGGAAGAATATATTCTTCTAAGTTGGAAAGCTTATTATCAGAGCTTAAAACTAAAAGTAACAATTTCCTCATACCTCTGCTGTAATGGTCGGCTTTACAAAAGTTAACAGCTTTCAATCTTTTAAACTAGCTCTTTTACTATTTTCCTCCAAATACTAAACACGTAATACTTTCAGCTCTTTATTCAACAGTGTTAGACATTATCAGTTCAGTTTCTCTTCCTCTATCCTCTCAGTATGCTTAGTTATGTCAGTGTAAATACAAACATGCACACACATAAATAACTTGGTTAAATCCTTATTAATATCCTCATTATTATGACTTTAAATTTTATTAACTGTTGGCCCATGTAGAATATTAATATTTCAGCTGTAGCACAACTTTTTTTTTAGTTCAAAATGGCCTTATGTTTTTATTGCCTTAGTTACTTTGCATAAACTCAAAACAATTTTTCCAGTGTTCAATGTCAGATCATGTCTGTCAATCCCACTGTCCCCTGTGGGAGGTATAGGGTGTTCCTTCCTGGAGCCCTCTACTCTTCCATGTTCTCCTTGGAAAGATCCACAGGAAAATTTCCATTAAATTCCAGTATCAGAAAGATGACTCTTCTCTTCAGAAAGACAGTCTCTTCTCTGGATTTTCCCCTTCTGGTGGCTCCTGCAATGTGGCTGATCATGTTTCTTCTCTCTGTGTTGGCTTCTGACAGCCAAGGCCATGTCTCCCCACCAGCCCTGCTGGCCCAAACCACCCACATGCTATTTTGTATAGTTATTTTATTCTGTTTCATCATATTTTCCTCTCCTTGTTTCCTTTTCAGTCAGTCAGTATCATCTTTAAAAAAATATATTTTATAAATTAATATACAGTCAAATGTGCTGGATTTTCTTTTTTTTTTTTTTAGGGAAATTTTAAATTTATTTAGCAATATATTCTACCATACCACCCTCTCACAGTAGATTACAGAAAGTTTTCTTATTTTTTTGAAAAGTTTTCTTGAGATATAAATCACATAATACTCTTTGCTCATTTAAAGTATATAGTTCACTTAGTATATATAAGTATACAGTTCATCTTAGTATATTCACAGGGTGATATAACCCTCACCATGATGTAATTTTAGAATAGTTTTTACTTCCTAAAAGAAGCCCCACACACGGAAAAAAAAAGAAACTCTGTACACTGTTGGTGAGTATGTAGACTGGTCCAGCTTCTATGAAAAACAGTATGGAGGTTTCTCAAAATACTAAAAAGAGATCTGTATGATTCAGCAATTCTGTTTTTTTTTTTTTTTTTTTTTTTTAGTTTAAACTTATTTTTTTTAAAGATTTATTTATTTATACAAGAACTGGGATACAGGCCAGAGATATGAGAGTTGAGAGTATTCACCAGAGACAGAGTGGGGAACAGAACAGGCAGATTGACTGAAGTACACTGCTGAGGGGAGTAGCAGGCAAGTCAGGAGAGGTCTGCTGCGCCATATGGGTAGCTCCCTGGCTGGGGATCGAACTCATGCTGCAGTGGCTGCAGATAGCTTCATGGGTTGCGCCACCAGGAGGCCCGATTCAGCAATTCTGTTCCTAGGTTTGTACCCAAAGAATACAAAAACACTAATTCCAAGAGCCACAGGCACCCTATGTTCATTGCAGCCATATTTACAACAGCCAAGCTATAGAAACAACCTAAGTGCTCCATAGCCGATGAGTGGATTAAGAAGGTGTGAGATATATATACACAATAGACTACTACTCAGCTATAAAAGACAACATGAAATCTTGCCATTGGTGGTAACATGATGGAATTAGAGGGGATTAGCCTAAGGGAAACAAGTGAGAAGGAGAGATGATTTCATTCACGTGGACTATGAAAAAACAAAACAAAGGAACAGACAAAACTGAACCAAAACAAGTCCAAAGAATAGCCCTACAGAATTGAGACTTCCAGATGTGGAAGGAAGTGGTGACTGAGGAGGGAGGGTGTCCAGTGGACTATGGTGAAGGATTATAGGTGCTTCGATGGTGGATGTAGTGTGGTAACAGCCATCTGAAGAGCAGTGAACCTGTACTCCTAAATCATATACAGTATTATTAACCAACATTACCTCAATCAAAAATACTACAATTAAAAAAACTTCACACCCTTAGCAGTCACTCCCTATTCTGTGCCACCTCATTTCCTACCCTGAGCAACTACTAATCTCCTTTCTGGCTCTATAAATTTACACATGTATAAATAGAATCTTTGACTTGTGGTCTTTTGTAACTGGACTTTATTTTAGTCATAGCACATATCAGTACTTATTTTTATCGATTAATAATAGGTTAGTGTATATATCTGTTTGTCAGTTGATGAATGTTTGACTTGTTCCCACTTTTTGGCTGTTACATTTAATGCTGGTACGAACACTTTTGTGCAAGTTTGTATGTGGTTGTTTCTTTTAATTTCTCTCGAGTATGTACATAGGCCTGAAATTGCTTAGTTCTATGCCAACTCTGTTTAACCTTCAGAGGACCGCAGACTATTTTTCAAAGCACCTGCACAATTTTATCTTCTCACAGCAGTGTATGAGGATTTGTTTCTCCACATCCTTGTCAACACTTGTTATTGTCTTTTTAATCACAGCCATCCTAGTGAGTGTGAAGTAGTCTTTTATCAAAATTCCCTATTGTCTAATTGATCTTTTCTGTGCTTATAGGCTAGCTGTATTTCTTCTCTGGAGAAATGTCTGTTCAAATCCTTCACTCATTTAAAAATATAACATCTCTATTAGCATGTTATTCACATACATGCAGTTCACTGATTTGAAGTGTACAGTTTGCTGGTTGTTAATACACTCTCAGATGTGCAAGTATTACCATAATGAGTTTTAGAATATTTTCATCACCCCAAAAAGAAACCCTGTAGTCATTCCTTTGTCCGTTTCTAATGGGCTCTCATTATTTTATTGAGGTATGAGACTTTATACAAGTCCCTTATTAAGTATTTGATTGGAAAATATTTTTCCCCCTTACATGGGTTCCCTTTTTACTTTCTTGTTGGTATTGCTTGTAGCAGTAAAGTCAAAACTTTTATGTAGTCCAGTTTATTATTTTTCCTTTGGTGCTTTCGTAAGCCTCTGTTTTGGAATCTAAAGCATAAAAATAAGATAGCACTGTGTAACAGTGGCATCAACTCTGCCCTAGTGCATCTTTTTTTTAATAATATTGTATTTTTAAAGATTATTTATTTATACAAGCACTGGGTATAGTCAGAAGTGTGGGAGGGTGAGAGAATTCACCAGAGCAGGGAACAGAACAGGCACACTGATGAAATACACTGCTGAGGGGAGCAGCGGGCGAGACAGGAGAGGTCTGTCGTGCCATGTGGGACCCTCGCTGGTGGCTGGGGATCGAGCCGGCGCTGCAGAGGCTGCGGGCAGCTTCGCAGCCCAATGCTCAACCGCTGCGCCACCAGGGGAGACCCTACCCTAGTGCATCTTGACAGGGAATTCTATAGTAACTTTTTGATATTGCTGCCTAGTGGAGGCAAAATTCTAGTGCTGCTACCAGAGAGTCTTGGTGACTGGAGGGTGATTTGCCTTTAGTTAGTCTTCCTGAATATGTATTCTTGAAAATCTCTGCTTCAGGTAAACTTTAGACTGGACTGCAATTTGAACCACAAATAAAGTGGATCCTCATAACAAATGATCACCAAGATGGTGTTACTGCTTCTTCAGAGCCCTTCATTCAGGTTCCCTCAGCAAGCAGTGCTGGGCCAGCACGTGGACAGAATGGGAGTTCATTCACTTGATGAGCTAAACAGAAATTGTTGGTTAGTGAGGGAATTTAGTCCACATTCACACCATTATTTCTGTGGGAAAATGGGTCCTAAATTCTAAATCATCAGTTTATATTTTATTACACTTTAATTGTCAATTTAGAAATATGGTCTATTTCTAAGTTGGGATATGGCTGCATTAATTCATTATTGTTTTTTCCAGTAGGTTTTTCATCACATGGGAGGACTGTGTGTGTGTGCGTGCATACGCGCGTGCCCATGCTCGGGTGCACACAGGTACAGCTTTATGTGAAATATGCATCATGAGTGATATACCATGTGATATACCATGAGCGATATATCCATTTGTCCCAGTTTTCGTCTGTATACTTAGTTTAGCCTCCATTTATTGAGCCTGGTTTTGGCCATCACTGTCCCAGGAAAAGTGGCTGGAAGGCACCGGGACTTCTGTCCTCCAGCTTCTCAGCCAAGGCAGATGTATGTATGGCCTGTGGCTCGAGGAAGAGCTGATTATCCCATTGTGAATTATTCAGAACCTTTGTTTCTTTCAGCCTCATGTTTGGCTCTTTCACAGCTCCTTCGTTTTATTTTAAAGACTGGCAGAAAGAGACCAGTAGGGATAAACTGAATTCAATTTGTAGCTTTGTAATAATGGGGCAAATACCAGTTTACATGGCATTCTGAAAACATCTGGAGATTTCTTCTATGTTGATCTTAGTCTTTATTTTCATGGCTAATTGATTTGGCAGTTTTAATGAATGCATGCATGCATGTTTTTAAAAAAAGGTATGAAATAGAATGAGGGCCTCCCTCCCCATTACCTTCACAACCCTACACCTGCTCTACACAGGTAGCTGCTGTTAACATTTCTTTTGCAACCCTCTGAGGTTTTTTTCCTTCTAAATTATGTATTCTAGTCCTGTGTACTCTGTTAAAGTACACAGATGGGATCATATTACACACAGTGTTCTGCATCTTGATTTTTCTTTCTCCTAAGAGATATTTCTTGGATACACTTCCAGGTCGGCACAAACCCACTACGTTCCCTTAGAATTCCACAGTATGCTTTATGTGAGTGATCATGACTGTTGTGATGGATGTTTAGGTAGTTTCTAGCTTTTCTAGCTTTTTTGCTGTTACACACGATGCCCTATCAACTCTGGCAAGTGCCTGTCTTATGCTCTTTTGCAAGCTTGTATTGATGGCTTATTATATTTGTCATTAAACCACAAAGATCACAGTTTACAGTGATTATGTGCTGGGCTATGGGTTCTGAGGCATTTGAGCATAGAGTGATTCATTGTGTGATTTGGGTGCATGATCACATTTTGAGAAGATACTTGAGCATTCAGTTAGAAAAGACTGAAACGTACTCTCCATTTCAGGGTGTTGGACTTACACGTCGGCCGCCTTTTTGTAATGTGGAGGCACATGGTTTCCCAAGCTGGACCCTCATTTCCTCCTCCTCGGCTTGTGGGGAGACCAAAGGAGAGAAATGAGACAAATGAAAAATGTGGGCCCTGACTCATCCAGACTCTGCCCTCCACTTGGCACAGCATTTAGCACTTACTCAGTGGATTAGGGAGAATGAACTTTTGTGGGCAGTTCGGAGATTTTTGTTTCAATGGTCTGGAGTAGTTGCAGTGGGAAGAAGTGGGAGCTGTGAGAAGGTGATTGCTTCTTAATGTTCTGGGAAAAGGGCCAGCCCCACTTTCCCTGCTTTTATACATTTGGCTCATGAATGCCTGTCATGTCCTCAGGTTGAGGCTATTGTCTACATTTAATGTGAAGGTAGTAGCAGAGTTGGAATTGAAATCAAGACTTAGTGTTTTATTGGTGGTGGTTCTGTGACTGGTTTCATTTGTGTGACCCAGTCAATAACTGGCCCATTGGGGGGCCCCTTCTGTATGTGTTTGTTGTCTGTTCTGGCACAAATATGATATGAATACAGGACATTCTCAAATGTTCAGGTGGTTAGTTGACTGATGGTTGGATCTGGCCCAAAGTTTGGGCTTCAGTTCTTGGAAAGAAGAGCGTTGGTGGGGTGTTGTACCCCAAACTTCAAATGTGAGGTTACTTTTTCTGACTTGTATGCTTCTTGCTCAAATGCAGATGATTTGAGAATTGTTACCTGTTCAGTTGATTCATGTGAGTTCACTGAAAGAGTTTTCTTTCAGTAAAAACATCCCAGTAAAACATGTGAGCTAAATTGCCAGCTGAAAGAGAGCTCTGGCTCAATCTTTCATCACATTGTATGCTCAGGACACAGAATCCATGCATTTGCTTAGAAACCAGCAGAAGCCAGTTGGTGTAGAGAACAGTATCGGGGGTGATTATGAGGGAGCAAGACCAAGATTGTGTGAACAGCCTTCCCACATAGATCCAACTCATTCCTGAAGTGTTCTTACAGCCCTTCCCCGTTAGGGAGTCAGACAGCGTCAGGTTGAACATCCTGTGCACTGTCAGCAGTCAGTCTGCTGTCAGAAACAGCCAGCCCCTTCTCTCCAGAGGCTTCTATTTACAGTTTTTATCAGACCATTCAAACTTCCTAGGCATGACTTTAAGTCTGGTTGTGCTGCCAGTCACTTCCTCCTGCCCCCTTCCTCCAGTTCTGCTGCAAGAGCTCTGAATTTCACACTGTCTGATTTCCATTCTGTTCACTTTCTATTAAAATTCTGGTAGTTATGGTGAATTTCCTGCCCTGCTGAGAGTGAAGCTGAACCCAAATGGGGAACCCGAATGGGGAAAGGATGCGTTTCCCTGTAGCTGATCCTGCTTGGACAGTCTTCAAGCTCACTGCCCTCAGTGCCCCAGTGTGTTGCATTTTCTTATCTTCCTCCGCCGCCATCTACAAGTTCATACACTCTCCTTGCCTTCAAGCCCCTGATGCCACAAAGCGGGTAGTGTTGGGGTGGGGGGTGGAGCAGGGCCTGATGACCATGTGGGGTGGGGTGTCAAGAAGCATTTGGGTGGTGTGTCCTGGTGGGTAGTGGCCCTGCTCCCTAAAATAGTGCAGAGTAAATAAAAGGAATCAGGCTTTTCTGCCCTCCCGCCATTAGGATTGATGATGGATCCTTGTGGTCCCGAATGCATGCCTGATGGCGGGCACCTAGAGTAGGGTGTGGGCATATGTAGATGGGGTTCACCTGGGCTAGGACTGGGCTTATAAGGGTGATATCACGGGGACACCAGAGGAACGGAGAGCGAAAGAGCAGAGTGAAAGAGCAGAGCAGAGCGAAAGGAGCAGAGAAGCAGAGGCCATGAGAGAACACCGGACAGCCCAGAGTGAAGACTCGCTGGGGCTGGGAGGCCTGCCAGCCTGGCAGCACCCCCGGCTCCACTGCCTGCCATGTACCTGGTAAACCCAATGAAAGTCTGCAAAAGTCACTGAGGGCTCCAGGACTCCTCCTTCACCCTTCTGCTCGAATTGTAGAGATCCTACACTGTGCCCTTCCTGCCCCTACAAATAGGAACCCAAGAGAGCAGAGTGGGTGGAAGCTGTCTGTTCCAGATGTCTGGTGTTAGGTCCTGTGGACACCTGGTCAAGATGTCAAGAAAGCAGCTGGAAGAGGGCCTCAGCTTAAGGAAGAGCCTGGCACAAAATTATACTCGTGGTATGATTGTGTTGTTGTTAGCATACCTGCATTGCCAAAATATGGGGTACACTCAATCAGAACTGGGAAAACTGCAGTGAGCTCAAAAGCAAAAACCCAATCAGGGGAAATACCAAACACCCAGAGGTCGAGATGGTGTCATCCAATTTGCCTCCCATTTGGAGTGAGGCTGTAGCAGCCCCAACTTCCCAAACACAGTTGATCCCCCATGGTGACAGTTGGCATAGACTACAGGTGACTGTTCTGTGACCATGCACTTGCCCAGATTGGGGACTTAGAAAATTTTATGAGAAAAGAAGATGAGTTCACCAATGGAATTTAGGTATTTGAATTTGAAAACCTAATAAGGAAGGTCTATCTCCTATGTATTTGGAGAGATTTTTGTCATCTGCTTGCATTTTTTACTGTGCTACCAAGCCATCTTCCTTTTCTCTCTCCATCCCTCATTTCCCTTAAAAAAAAAAAAAAGAAGCCACAGAAAACATTTCCATCACAAATTTTAAAAGGCAGGACATAGTGACAGGTATTAGAAATGATAGCTGACAGAACTAGAAGGCAGGACTACAAAAAGCCTGCTGATATTCTTTCAGAAATGTGTTGTTTTGAACGGAAAGCTATTACCTCAACAACACTTAAACACTTGTTTTCTTTTTAGCCCTGATTTCTGCCATCTTGTTCCTATTTTCATCCATCCTTCATCCCACCCCATAGGAGGAAAGGTCAGGGGGACAGAGCCGAGAGGGTCAGAGAAACAGAGGTCAGTAATCAAAACAGCATCAAGAGGTGGAGATGGTGACAATCCACTCGTAAAATAAATTGGGTGTAGCTTTCATCAGAGGTAAAGGAGGTACCTCAGGCCATATGCCCAAGGACTGCATCTGGGGTATCTCTCCTTGCATTCTTTAAACAAATATGTTAAGCATCTGTATATGCAAGGTGGTTGGTAGTATTCGGAATCCAAATGTGAGTTACGCTGATATGTCCCCAACCTTCTGTTGAGGATAGTAAGGACAGGGGAGCAGCAGTTAGTCCTCAACCACAGAACTGTGATCATTACAAGATGCTGGTTACAAAGGATATGCCCAGGACATATAAGTGTGTGGATCAGAATATATTGGGGAGGGGGCTGGTCAGCAAAGTCCTCCATGATAGATTCTGATTTAGGAGGAAATCAATATTAAATCAATATTAAACTGAGACCTGAAGAATGAGAGCAGGTAAAAGTCTGGGGTGTTGGGGGTCGATGTAAGGAGCACTGGTAAGCTGAAGCCCCCAAAACAAACATGGAACTTTTTGGGGACAATGAAAGGGCTGAAAGCACTTGACATGATATGAAGCTTAAGTCACATTGTATTTTGAATGCGGGTTACACCACCATTTGCTCAGCCTTTAGTCTTGTTTTAGTTAAATTTCAGTGCCTTTTCATCTCTTAGACTCCTTTACAGTTATAGTCCAGACTTTCAGAAATTCATATATCATCAATGATTCTGACACATAAGACATTCTAAAACATAAGTCACATAGGGAATGTAGGACTCAGCCTGAGTTAGGAAATCCTTGTCTGTCATTTGATATTTTGGTTTTGAAGCTGCTGCACTTATGTATCTTTCTGGACATTTCTGTCCACAAAAGGTGAGAAATTGATATTTTCTCTTCCACCTAGTGATTATGTCTCAGCTCTTCTGGCAAAGATCTAGGCCCAGCTGGTGAAAAGTGGTCTTTTTAAAGTGCAGTAGTCCCTCCCCACCTTTTATGAAGGGGATACAATCCCAGACCTCTGGTGGATTTCTGAAACCACTGATAGTAGAACCCTGTGTATACCACATATTTTCCCATATAAACATGCAGATTTATGGATTATAATCAGTAAGAGATTAACAAAAACAATAATAGAGCTAAAAATATACTGTAATAAAATTATGTGACTGTGCTCTCTCTTTCTCCCAAAATATCTTGATTATGGGTAACTGAAACAGAGAAAAGCAAAATGAGAATAAAGGGGGGTAGCTGCTCTATGTATCTGCTACCCCGTTTTGGGGACATTGTGTGATGTGGCTGGCGACAACCAGTCTTTCCCTGTTCTCACTTTGATGTCATTAGGCTGTGCCCAGGTACGGGACCAGGTGGTCCATGGATGTCCTGCTGCAGGCAATTTCTTGGTAATGCAGCTCTTATCCTCTGCAATAGCATTGAAATGGGTGACTTTGCTGCCTTAGGCCCTTCGGGGGAGATGCGTGAAGGCTTGGTCTCCATTCAATGCTTTGGTTGGAATTGAGCCCATAACCATGGTTGATTATATTCATTTGTTGCCAGCAGATAACAGTAGCACTGTGGTTTCCATCTGTTACCACTGCTTTCAGATCATTCTAAATTAAATCTCTCAGTCATCTTTTTTTTTTTTTTTTTTAATGAATGATGTTTGGTGGCATTTGGAAAATGTGTCACACAAATCTCTGGGACTGAGCCCATGCTTTCACTGATGTTGTTCTGTACCCGAAAGGTGCACCTCTGAATATTTGTAGCAGCTACAAATGCTTTTTGGGAAGCGAAAGAGATTGCTTTTGAGGTTTGCCCTCTGGTGAGCTTTGGGATTCTTGGGTTTGAGGTTGTTTGCGGTAGGTTAGCTATTCTGAGTGCAGGTCTCTTGGCAAAGCTGCTTTGCACCCTTTTATTTTGCTCTTGAAGATGCAGTATTGATGGATCACAGTGCTGAGAGTTGAGGGATGCTTTAAGGCACTATTCCTAATATCTCCCCATAGGTTGTTTTGGGAGAGTGGAGGCAGGGGCTTTCATGTGGTTTCAGTGTCATTTTAGTTTCTTTTAGATAGTGAAATAATGCCTAAAGTAAACCTCATTCTGGTTGTTGTGAGAGATAGGACAGATGTTCCAAAGAATAGGACTGTGGGTTCCTGGGGCACAGGAAGTTTCAGCATGTATATTTTCCAGAGAAAACACAGATGTTAGAAATTGGCAGGCCCTGTTCAAATCCACTTTCTGCTTGCTTCCTGTGTTACCTAGGCCAAGTTAATTCACCTATCCAAGACCTCGATTTATTCATCTGTAAGTACATTTATAAGTGCCTAGCTTCCAGGGCTGTTATGCTATTAAGTGAGATTTCATATGAAAAGCACCTGGGATAATGGGCATTCCATAAATGCAGATACTATTTTTACATATAGTGAGCTAGAATGAAGAGATGATTTACCTCATTGGTCATTAGGGAAATGTCAGTTAAAACCACAGTGGGAGACTAGGCAGCATCAGATGGTTAATATTAAAGAGATGATGATGTGCTGGTGAGGGTGTGGAGAAATCAGAGCTCTCATTCATTGCTGTTGGGTATGCAAATAGTGTGGCTGCTTTGGGAAGGTTTGTTGCTCCCTTAAAAAGTTAAAAATAGTTAGCATCCTGCAATTCTGGTCCTAGGTATAGACCCAGGAAATGAAGACATGTTCACACCAACATGCAAATATTCATTGAGCCTTATTCATAATAACCAAAACAAGAAAACAGTCCCAATAAATGGATAAACTGAATGTGGCATATCCTTTCAGAGGAATACAGTTGTAAGGGCAGGACATGGACATGGTGCAGGTTTTCTGATCCAGCAGACCAGGTAAAGGAGGAGTCAGAGTCCTTAGTGGGTTTATGCAGGTCTTTTATTGGGATTTACCCGGTACACAGCAGGCAAGGGTGCTGGAGGGCCGGTAGGCTGGCAGTCCTCCCAGCCCCCAGCAAGTTTTCTTTTACTCTATCTGGGCTCTCCCGTGTTCTCTGCTTCTCTCTTGGCTGCTTCTTTCGGCTTCTACTGCTGCTGGCGTACCCATGACGCCGCCCTTAAAAGCACAGTCTTAGCCCAGGTGAATCCCATCTACCTATGCCCACACCCTATTCCAGGTGCCCGCCATCAGGCACGCATTCAGGACCGCAAGGATCCATCATCTGTCCTGATGGCCGGAGGGCAGAAAAGCCTGACATTTTTCCTTACCCTACAACAATTCACTAAAAAGGAGTGAACTGCTAATATGCAACAACGTAGATGGACAGAACCTAGACATAATAAACAGTAAGCTTATTATGATTTCATTTAATTGAACCTTGTAGAACAAGTATGACTACAGATAGAAAGTTGATTTGTAGTTGATTGGATGGGGTGGGAACTGAAATTGACTGCAGAAGGGAGAACTCTTTGGTGTGATGACCATGTTCTAAAACTGAATTGTGGTGGTGCACACACAGCTGTATATTCACAAAACTGCACTGAAAACTTTTTTGGTTTTGAGATATATATATTATATCCCAGTAAAGTTGTCTGTGTTTATGTTAATGAGCTGACATTTGGAAAGTCCCTAGGTAACTTAAGGATGGAGGCTGGTTGCCTGGGAAACCTGCCTTGTGATGAGAGAGTTGGAACTTTTGGTTGCCAATCCTGGGGAGAGAAGAGGGACTGGAGCTTGAGTTCAGTCACCACTGGTCAAGGATTAACCAGTCTTGCTTGTGTCATGAAGCCTCCTAAAAAATCCCAAGGGACAGGATTCAGAGAGCTTCCTTTTTGGTGAACTGATGTAGATTCTGGGAAAATGGTTTACTTTGAGAGGACAGTTTCCCCCACCAACAGAATGCTTAACCTTCATCTGGAAAGATGAATTAATAGGAATCCATTCCGTGACCCAAAAAATAACCTCCCAAGTCATATCAAATAAGAAGGTTCAGTTTTCTGATAGCTGGGGAAAGCTGTCCCTTGCTCTGTGCATCTCTTCCAGCTGAATGTTCCTGAGTCATATCCTTTTTGTAATAAACCAGTCTAGTGAGCAAAATGTTCCTCTGAGCTCTGTGAGCTGCTCTAGCAAATTAATGGACCCCAAGGAGAAACTTGTGGGAATCTCTGATATAGCTAATGACAGTCTGGACTTGGATTGGGCATCTGAGGTGAGGAAGGGGTAATTTTGTGAGACTGAGTTCTTAATCTGTGGGATCTGAACTAACTCTAGGTATGTAGTGTCAGAATTGAGGCATCTGAACTAACTCTAGGTATGTAGTGTCAGAATTGAGTTAAATTCTAGGCCACTCAGGTGATATCACAGAGTTGCTGGGCATGACAAAAACCTCGCACATCTGGTGTTAGAAGTATTGTGAGTGTGTTGGTAATGGGACAGTGATGGAGAAACACTGGATAGTGTAGGTTTTCTAGAGCAGTGATATATAATTAAATCCCATATTAAATTTGAAATTAGATCATATTACTTTCTCATAAGTCATGCTTTATATTGATAGCTATGTTTCAAAAAATAGCATGGTTTTCAGAGCCTAGGTGTCTATCAGTGGATTCAATCTCTTGCAGCATTTAAGACTTTTATGCCCCCCCTTGCCTCTTGGCACAATGGCCTCTGATTATTGCTAGAGGAATTTAAGTCTCAAGTAGAGAAACATTTGTAATATAACCCAAAAGAAATTGCACCACCCAAAAATAACACTGTAAATTTAGACTTACATAGCTCCATTCTTTTTCCTGTGAATAATAGTTATTTTTACATTGTTAAAATTAAATATATGTAATGTGTAATGTGTTTTAAAATAGCTGTTTACAATGATCATTTTACTTGATTGTTGCCTTGTGGGGCAGCAGCGGTGGCAGCGGTGCTGGACGAAGGAGAGACAACTCTTAAGTCTAAGTAGAGAGAGACCTAGAGGGGCTTATATCTCAAGAGGTGCAGCCACTTTGCAAGGGCAGTCCCATATTTATTGAGGATCAGATTCAGAGAAAGTGGGCAAGTATGTGGAGGAATGTACATGCATGGGGATGTGTTATCATCTGGTGCAAGGCAAGCTGGCTTGGAGTGACCAGGGGCTATTGCTTGGGGGGAGGGAGCGCATAATTCCTGCTAATCAAAGTATAATATCTCTATGCCCTATTCTTATCTAACTTTCTGCTAATCTTTACAGGTAAGGTAGTCTAGCTCATTTTACTAATCTGGCCTTAAAGTCTGTGGGCTGTTTTCAGCAGATACTGGTTTCAGGAGATACTGGTTTTTAGCAGATACTAGTATGTTCCCCACACCAGGACTTTTCCCCTGGTGAGAGGCCCCTGCCTGACTCTGCCTTTTACCTTGATCAGCAGGAATTCTGAGTACCAAAACAATAGCCCCGATCATGCTGAGGAATCCATACTTGATATTAATATTTTTCATGATACAGTTCTAATTGCTGAGTGTATGAGTACTTATTTGTTTCAATACACATTTTCTAGCCTTGTTTATTATTTTTCACATACTTTGTTCATCTGTTACTTTTTATTTAATTCCTCGTTTTTGTGAGCCAAATTTAGATATCTCTTTAAATATCTGCTTGCATCAACTCCCTATTTCTTTATTATTAGGCCAAATGGTCTGCTTTTTGTTTATTTATTTTTTAAAGATTTATTTATTTATGTGTACAAGAACTGGGGTACAGGCCAGAGTGTGGTGGGTGAAAGGATTCACCAGATACAGAGTGGGGGACAGAACAGGCAGACTGATGAAATACACTGCTGAGGGGAGCAGCAGGCGAGTCAGGAGAGGTCTGCTGCACCATGTGGGTAACTCCTTGGCTGGCGATTGAACTTGTGCTTCAGTGGCTGCAGACAGCTCCGTGGGTTGTGTCTCAACCCCTTGTGCCACCAGGGAGGCCCTGGTCTGCTTTTTAAAATAAAATTTAAAAAAATTGTTTTTAAGATACTTCAAACTATTGTAAGGTCTCTGCAGAAAACTAAGAGACTAATTACCAAAATAAACAGTGAAAAACCCCATCTCTAATACCACCAAAAAGATTTATTGTCAGGATTTTTTTACATATCTTTTCATATCATTTTTTTCTCTACTATGACTTATAACAAAAATATACTTTCCTAGAAATACTATTTTATTGACTATTTTATTATCAAAATATTCCTATATTATTGTATTATTGTATGTTTTTCCATACTCTGTATTTAATATTATTTCCTTGCGATGGGTGTAATAACTCCATGTAAGTCATAAACCTCATAGCTTTTTTGTTGTGTATTGAACAATTACTGCCCTGAAACATTACCTTTATATTCCCAATAGTATAATGTGATAGTATTTTCCCAAGTCCTCATCCACAGTGGGTATTAGCATTTTAATTTTAATTTTTTAAAGATTTTTATTTTATTTATTTTTGTGTAGAAGAACTGGGGTATAGGCCAGAGATACGAGGGTGAGGTGAGAGGAGGTGAGAGGATTCACCGGAGACACACTGGGGAGAAGAACAGGCGGAGCCACTGAAATATACTGCTAAGGGGAGCAGGGATTGAACTCAGGCTGCTTTGCTGAGGGAGGGCTGTTGCGGTGGTAGCACTTAGACTTAACCCCTAGGCCACGAGGGAGGCTACTAGGTTTTTAAAATTAACAGTTGGATACATAAAGCCATACCCTTATAAATTACACTCTTGATTACTAACAAATGTTATGTCTTCAAATAGGTTTATTGATCTTTTGTGTTTCTTATTTGAAGAATTTTCATCTCTTATTTTTTTCTGATTGATTTTTTAAAATCTTTTTCTTATTGAATAACATTAGATCTTTACTATTAAAGATATCAAACTTGTTATATTTGAATACTTTTCTCTATGGTTTGCCTTTTAACTTTAATTATTGATTTATTCTCATCTCCAAGAGGTAAGGAGTTTTTGCCTACTTGAATTAAGAACCTTGAGGGAATTTGCTCTCCTAACATATTTTTGTTGTTGTTGTGTTAAATACTAAAACAGAAAAAACCAAACAGGAACATTATTCAGAGCAAGTTATGAAGATTCATGGAGTTTTCTTAAGGGTATGCAGCTGGGACTTATTTGTTTCTTATTAATAAGACACAATTTTTGTCTCTGAATTTTATTTCTGTCTTCATGAGAGTTTCTTTGCTCTCATCTCTTTAATAAACAGTGGTTCTGTGAAACCTCAAACTCTTCATTCAAAAAAAATCAAGCTGTCTTGGAAATGAGGTGTTCCTGAAAAACAGAACGTCATAAGCCCAAGGACTAAGTGATTATTACTTAAGGAATTGATTTAAATCCCAATATTAGAATTAAAGCATAGTCATTGCTATTATTTGAAATTCAGAGACCTTGAGATGAATTACCTGTCACTCCCTCCATAAAATTCTTGCCCTAACTTCAGCAAAGCCCTTTGCCTCTGTCCCTGGTCCTGAGCCTGCCAGCATACACAAGACTCCCTCTGTTCAGAGTCTGAGGATTGGACTCGCCCACTCCAACTGGGCTGAAACTCCCTTAGCGGTTTCTCAGCCTTGTGTGTCAAGTGCAGTTTGTGGTGAATTTAAAAGTATCACTGAGAGCTGATTCCTGTGACAGAAAGTCATCCGTCGGCTCCTCTTGGGCATTCACAGTGTTCTGAGGAAAATTGGATTTATTGGGCCAGGACAGAGTGGTTGTAGCTATCAGTGAGATAAGTAAAACAGGGATTCTTACTTCACTGGTGTCAGTGGGATTAGTTCTGTTAATAAAGCTCTAGATTGCCATTCATTTAAAGATCCTATCTCACCCCTTACTGAACAAAAGGAGGTGAAATTTAGATAAAATCCCATAGTGTATTGAATCTCTAGACTTTGCCCGTCACTCCCATGTGGTTTTAGTTTTCTCAAAGCTTACCAGGTACGATTGTGGTGCAATTGTTCTTTTAACTTGGAATAGAGAAAGGACATAACATTTTGTTAAACAGTGGCATCCTGGGGCTGCCTGTATTCAGGATAACTAAATGTAGAATGGTTTATGTCAATGTGAGGATTACTGTTGGGGATTAGGAAGAATTTGTCCTTTTCAGTCTGTTTAGATCCTGACTAAATCTGGGTAACTATATTTAGAAGGGTTGAACTACGTTTACAGATAACCTTATCCTTGAATAATAGATCTTCAAAATTTGTCCTAGTACAGATGTCTTATAAACCTTTACAGTTTAAATCTCAGATCTCCTCAATTAAATTGTTCCTCACAGTATCTATACTTGCATAATCCTGCCTATTCTGCTTCATTAATAGTTTATACATTGTGTATTGCTGCTCTTTATGATCTCTTCAAGGCATAGTTCATTATGTTTATGATTGCTTCCTGTATCTTGGACAGAATATTACACTGTAGCTCATTAAGGGCCTTCTGTTGCTCGAAATCTGGTCCAGTATTCTGGCTATTGAGGGTGCCTGGTTGATAAACAGAAAGTGGCTGACTTGGCCTTTCCTAATAGATATAGTTTCATATAGGTCATCAATCCTTAAAAACCATGATAGTGTCTTTACAGAACGGATAGGCCTACTTTTATAGGTGGATATAAAACCTTAAAGTTGATTTTTTACTTTTTTTTCAAACTTTTTTTTGGGGTGAGTGACTTGTTCTTTTTAAGGGAGATATTTGAAAAGCAAATATACAAATGTGTAAAGTATTATATATTTAGAATCTTTAAGGTTTACAAGCATTGTTTCTGCTTAGATGACAGGTAACCATAGTCAAATAAGCTTTAAAAGTATTTATGCTAGAGAATTAAGAAACTTCCTCTCAGATACCCTTTAGGGAGATGGAGTTGCTCTCTGGCAGTGGGATTCAGTGAACTGCATCCTGATCTAGTCCGGCGTTTTAATACATATAGTATTAGTTGCTTCTCCAAGTCTTATGCACTCACCAGGGGTGAGTATGTCCTATTTTAGAAATGAGGAAGCTGAGATTATTTGATGGCAGCATGGCAGCTGGGGTCAGAACCCAGTTGTCTAGGTTTTGAGTTTTTTGATTTGGGTGCTTCCAGTTGAACCCAGCACTGAGTCATCTTTTTGCCATTCTCCATACCACCCATTGGCTTGCTCTTGGGGCCTCTGCTGACAGCCCATCAGTGTTTGGGATTACTCTGAAAATTACTCATTCCTCACAAATTCCCATTTTGTGGTTAAATTATTGCTTTCGTATTGACTTCTACTTCACAGAACAAGGCTGTCAATGTGGGCGGTTTCCAGCAGGAATCTCTCTCCACCTCCTGCCCTAGGGAACCTTGTCTCTAATCTTATCATGAGACCATATGAATCATTGTGCAAGCTGACTTTTATACCTGGTAAATAGTTAGAACTGCGCAAGAGTGACCAACAAGTAGGCGTCAGCTAAGTTACTGAACATCCCAGCAAAAATGCCAGAAAGGGAATTTGGGGAAGGTCAGAGGAAGGATGGGATGAATGGTTCCCTGATGTCTGAGGGCGCTAGGAGTAGCACCAGGAGGGTAGAGTATTCCCCCTAGGAGTTTTTTGTGAGCACTAATTTTTCAATCTCTGTGCTGCTCGGTTGCTCCTAGCAAAGATATGTGCAATAGTGCCATGATAGTCTCCAGTGAATTTTTTTTTAAAGATTTATTTTACTTGTTTATGCATACAAGAACTGGAGTGTGGGGTGAGGTGTGGGGTGAGAGGATTCACCAGAGAGAGAGTGGGGGAGCAGAACAGGCAGATCTACTGATATACACTGCTGAGGGGAGCAGCAGGTGAGACAGGAGAGGTCTACTGCACCATGTGGGTCAGCTCCCTGGCCGGGGATCAAACTTAGGCTGCAGTGACTGGCGATAGCTTGTTAGCACTCAGACTTGAACCCCTTTGCCACCAGGGAGGCCTCTTTAGTGAATTTTTTCAGGCTGAGAAGAGTGGATTAAAAAACTTGACTATTTTGACTTAACTATTCTGTTTTCAAGTGTGAGAAGCATTTATATGTTTCAAAAGTCAAAATATATTAAAAAGTGCACTCATGGAAATCTCATTCTTGTCCCTGTCTCTGGCAGACTCTCACCTGTCAACCACAGGGTAAGCATTTTTAAAAGGTTTTAGTATATCCTTCCTATGTTTCTTTATATAAAATTAGCCAAATGTATGATTTCCTTTTCCTGTAAGGTAATTTGCCTTGCATATTATTATTTTTTAAAATTTATTTATGCATGGAAGAACTGGGATGTAGACCAGAGTTGCGGTGGGGGGGGGGGAGGATTCACCAGAGAAAGAGTGGGGAGCAGAACAAGAAGATTTACTGAAATACACTGCTGAGGGGAGCAGCGGGCGAGATGGTAGAGGTCTGCTACACCATGTGGGTCAGCTCCCTGGCTGGGGATAGTGGTGATAGCTCTGAGATTTAACCCCTAGGCCGCCAGGGAGGCCCAAGCCTTGCATATTAGAAATAGTCTTCTGCATACAGCCTTTTAAGGTAATACTGCATCTTGGAAATCATCTCACTCCATTTTGAAACCTCTCGTTGGTGGCTAAATTCTCTGTTGTGTAGATGCACCATCATTTACTTAACCCAGCCTTCTATGAGTGGCTATTTGTGTTATGTCCAGAGCTTTGCTGTTAGAAATAATACCACAAAGAATAACATTGTGCATGTGATGGTCCTTATTTCAATATTCATGGAGAGAAAGTCAGGGAATAAAGAGGAATACATTCTTAGTAGTTTTCCAGATATTGCTAAATTTCCTTTCCTATAAGCCAATGGTGAGTGCCTGCATGTTGTGCTATGTAATAGTTCCATGCCTCAGCCACCCTGTGGTAGCTCTGTGGCGCATACTTCAGTATGAGATTCACATGTACACACCATTTTGGCAGCAAGTGTAAAGGGGTTGTGAGGGGAGCTGCTTCCTTGAAGTCTCATTTGTTAATGGTGGAATAGGAGTATTTCTGGAATTTCACTCTGGCTTCCCCTACCGCCATCTGTAGCCATAGGAAATTATGGGGTCATTGGAGGTGGGCAAGTAGGCTCCTGAGGGTGATGTTGATTAGTCTGGGAGAAGCAATGCCTAGTGTTGTTTTGTCATAAACTGTGACTGAGCAAGACAGTTGTTAGTGGCCCCATTTTCTTAATCTATAAAATGGTATTCCTAATATTAACATAATAAGAAAAAAATCCTTCCTAATAGGCAATGCATTAATGCTATTTTTATTGTTATTTTGAGTTGGGAGATGTGGTGCTGGGTCTTGAACAAGTAAGTGGCTGCTTCAGAACAGGGAACTCCAGAAAAGCAGGGAAACCCCCACAGTCAGCCACATCCTTGCCTACACCAAGGGCTCCACTCCCCTGGGGTGTGGGACTGAGTCAGGTCCAGGTGCCTATAGGAGTGGGTGGCGTGAAGGGAGGAAAAGCATTTCAGGCTGAGTTCTGATGTTTCCCGAGCTTCGGGGCTGGTATGGGGTGGGTGGGGGGCAGTTTGCAGCAGACGCTGTTTTCCGATTGTGTGGAGCGTGAGTGTCAAGTACCAGGAAAGTGTGTCTCTCTGGCGGTGATGGAGAATCAAGAAGAAACATTTAAAATTCCACTTAGAATAAAGACTTGGTTTCTTAGTTTGTCACAAAAGACTCTAGTGAAATGAATTATAATTTGGGACAGAGACCTGAAATTGCTGTTCCTTGACAAAATAAATTGACTTCAACTCTTTGAATTTCATTTCTTGAACTGGACAGAAGCTAACCTATTCTAAATTAAAATCATTTTCCAGAAACAAATTGGGGTCACTTCAGGTTGTCTAAGTGTTTCTGAGTGTCTTAAGGCATATTTAAAATACCCCAGTGCTGTTTCATGCTGTTTCTGTAGCTCATCTGACTTAGGTAGTATAAAACAGGATGTTTGCACTTACCTCCCCCCTGGCACTCCACTAGATTTGGGGGTCTGTTTCTAAACTTATGTGCAGCTGTCTGGGATGTCGCCATACACCTGCTGGGCTGGGGGAAGGGCAAGGTAGAAGCAGTCCTTGCCAGATCCCAGGAAGCTCATTGCCTGGGGTGGGGTTAGGGGGCTTTGGCTGCACACCCCCTCCCCTGCCCAAGAAAGGTTTGTTGTCTCTGTGCTATTCCCACTTTTTTTTTTAAAGATTTATTTATTTATTTATACAAGCACTGGGGTACAGTCAGAAGTGCGGGAGGGTGAGAGAATTCACCAGAGCCAGAGTGGGGAACAGAACAGGCAGGCTGATGAAACACAGTGCTGAGGGGAGCAGCAGGCGTGTCAGGAGAGGTCTGTCATGCCATGTGGGACCCTTGCTGGTGGCGGCAGGGGAGGGAACCTGCGCTGCAGAGGCTGCGGGCAGCTTTGCAGCCCAGCGCTCAACAGCTGAGCCACCAGGGGAGGCCCATTCCCACTTTTCTTGTTGCTGATAACTTTGCACAGTAATATTTCAAGTATTTTGTTTCATAGGGGCTAATGAAATGGATCATGAGGTAGGAGTTGTGAATTAAAAAAATCATGGTATGAGTAAAGTAATTCTAGAGAAACCTTGTTCAGATAGGTTAGTGCTTTCATGCTTGGAGCAGCTGCTTGGATATGTGTGATATTTACTGCTTGGATATTTGCTTATGGGTCTGTGTGTGTGTCATGCCCTCTCGCTGCATCTTTCCTGCTCTGTCCCACCCTTGGGAGCTTGGAATTCCACCCCAAGAATGTCTTGTCTTAGACTTTCTTGGAAAGCCAGGGGAAGCTCCAAGCAAAGACAGTTAACTTTTGGGAATGAGAGGGGGTCACCCACAGATGTTGGCGAGTGAACCCTGACTTACAGAGTCAGGCATACATAGGTCCACAGTCAGTGATTGATGATTTGAATATGTTCTTTTTGAATATTCTGAAATACAAAGATGTGGAAAAGTTAAAACTATGGGAAATGTCTTTCAAAAATGAAAATTGGGAGAAAATGGAAAACTTGAGTACTTTATTTTTAGCATTCATTAGGTATCTGAAGTATTCTACCAAATGATTACCTTTTTGATGAGTTAGTCATACTGAGTATATTCAGAGATATGAAAGACTAGATGATAACAGAAATAATGTTCTCCCATGATTTCTTCCTTTTGAAAAATTTGAAGGAATAAAATGTCATGGTGGGGATGGATCTCCCTCTTATTCATTGGTCCCTCCAAGCCCCTAGCTTCCCCCCTCTGAAGCTACATCCACTCACCCTTCCTTGTTTCTTTTTGTGAAATCTCAGCAATTTGACAGATTTTTTTCTTCCTTCTATTTCTAGTGCACAGAGGCCAAAAAACATTGCTGGTATTTTGAAGGACTATACCCAACATATTACATGTAAGTATTTCCACTTTTCTGTTGGTTTGATTTTGTGGTCATATCTTTTTCTGGGAACTCTTTAGTAGGTACTAGGACTGAATTCACTGGCTCTGCTCGTGAATGATCAGGCAGCCTTCCAGAGGATACTCATCTTAATCTGAAGACTGTAAATTTTGGGTTCTGTTCTGGTCAAGAGGGGCAAGGTTTCCATGCATAGCCAGATTTATGTTGGTTTATACAAGTTTTTGCAGGTAAAGGGAACAAGGTGTAGTAAGAGTAGAAATGAGCTTGGACAGGAAGGGAAGAAGTCCTCTGCTCAGTGTGTGTGTGTGTGTGTGTGTGTGTGTGTGTGTGTGTGTGACTTCCCTGAGCCCCTTCCCTGCACACAGCCTGGCAGGGCTCTCCCTGTGCTCTCAGTTCTTGCCAGTCTTACTCTAATGAAAACATTGTCCCCTTTCCTCCTTCATTTTTATGTATTTTTAATATGTGTTGTGTTAGCCAATAGTCATGCTGGGCCACTTGCCTAGGTGGCTAGATAATTCTTCAGATTATCAATTTATCAATTTATTTTTAATTTGTATTTTGAAGTTCCACAGATTTTGAGTAGAAAGTCCCAAATCAATTTTCCTCCCAGTTTTTGTTTCGAATTTTGCAAAACGAGTTACTTTCTAATAATGCATATAATCATATTCTAGCAGAAACATGTATTCTAGCATATAGGGAGATTAGACAGGAGAAATCAAAATAACAAAGACACTTAACTTCTTAGTTAGCTGGGATGTACATTTTTCTTCCCTGATGTTATTGAGGAATTTCTGCTCTTGAGATCAGTGTAGGAGGAGGAGGTTTGCATGACTGTGAATGGGCGTGAAAAAGCTTGAGGATATGGGCAGCTTCTTGTTGATATGTAGGAGCCCTTGCTGCCCACATTGAGGAGGTCCACATTGAGGAAGTCTCTGCAGCTGAATAAAGACACAATCCACTTGGAAAATGAAGCGTCCCCATGAGGACATGGACTCTAATCACAGAGTTGTCAGATTGAAAAAAAAAATGGCGGTGGGATAATGGGGAAATACAATATTTTTTATTTTTCTTGGGACAATGACTTTTGCTTGGTAATTTTTATTTTCTTGATTCAGTTTATGCAAATGTGGATCAACCATGTGTTCCTATGAGTTCCTCCTTGAAAATGAATCTTGCTCAAATTGCTTTGTAGGTCAGCTGGGTTTTCAGAGATTAATTTACTACTAATCTCCTCCTAAATTACTGCAGTTCTGTATTTACCTATTTCTTTATTTATTTACTTATTCACAGCATATTTTCAAAGAGTTTTTTTTAAAAAGATTTATTTATTTATGCATACAAGAACTGGGGTACAGGCCAGAGGTGCAGGGGTGAGAGGATTTACTAGAGACAGAGCAGGGAACAGAACAGGCAGACCGACTGAAATACACTGCTGACGGGAGCAGTGGGCGGGACAGGAGAGGTCTGCTGCTCCATGTGGGTATCTCCCTGACCGGCCAGAAATTGAGCCCATGCTGTGGAGGCTACGGACAGCTTCACAGTGCTGTGTTCAACCCACTGTGCCACCAGGGAGGCCCATTAGCCAGACTTTTAAAAGATATAAGTGAGATACAACATTGTATACATTCAAGAGGTACAATATGTTGATATCGCAAAATGGCTACCACCATAGCATTAGCTAGCGCCGCCATCATGTCACATCATGGGCCATTTCTTTTTTTTCCCCTTCATTTCTTTTTTGTGGTAAGAATATTTAGAATCTAGTGTCTTTACAGCTTTCAAATGTGTATTAAAGTGTTGCTACTATAGTCACTATGCTGTACATTAAATTCCCAGAAAGTTTTCATTTTATAACTGGAGGTTTGTACCCTTTCAACAATATTTCCTCATTCTCTCCACCACCATCCTACTCTTAATGAGTACTCCTTCTATACATTCCATATATTAGTGAGATCATAACAGTATTTTTTCCTTTCTGGTTGCTTCCATTTAGCACAATATATTCCTCAAGGTCCATCCATGTGTTGCAATGGGCAGGCTTTCCTTTATTCTGGCTGAATAATATTCCACTTGTGCAAGACCATATGTATATAACTTTATATCTATCTTTATCCATCCATTCATTGACAGACATTTAGATTGTATGCATGTCTTGGTTACTGTGACTAATGCTGTGATGTACTTGGGGTTGCAGATTATCTCCTAGATATCCAATTTTCATTTCTTTTGTATGTATACCCAGAACTGGAATAGTTGGATCATGCTGTACTTTTATTTTTTAATTTTTTGAGGCCCCCCATACTGTTTCCTGTAGTGGCTGCTCCAGTTTACAGCAGGACTCAAAATTCTTTGTACCTTCCCTAATGCTTGTTATCTCCTGTATTTATATATATATGATAGCTGTTCTAACAGAGATCTCATTGTGGTTTTGATTTTGCATTTTCCTGATGATTAGAGTCTGTGTTGGGCACCTATTCATGTACCTGTTGGCTTCCTGTGTATCTTCTTTTTTTTTTTTTTAAAGATTTATTTATTTATGCATACAAGTACTGGAGTGTAAGCCAGGGGTGCGGGGTGTGAGAGGATTCACCAGAGAGAGGAGGGAGCAGAACAGGCAGATCTACTGAAATACACTGCTGTGGGGAGCAGTTGGCGAGTCAGGAGAGGTCTGCTGTGCCATGCGGGTTGCTCCCTGATTGGCCGGAAATAGAACTTATGCTGCAGTGGCTGCAGACAGCTTCATAGGTTGCGTCTCAACCCTTGCACTGCCAGGGAGGCCCACCTGTGTCTCTTTGAGAAAATGTCTATTCCAAATTCCTCTGTCCATTTTTAAATTATGTGATTTATGAGTTCCTTATATATTTTGGCTCTTATCAAATACATGCTTTGCAAATATTTTCTCCCATTGTAGAGGTTATCTTTTCACTTTACTGTGCCTTTTGCTGTGCAGAACCATTTTAGTTTGATGTCCCATGAACTAATTTTTTATTTTGTTACTTGTGCTTTTGCTGTCATCTCCATAAAATCATTGCCAACATCAATGTCAAAGTGGTTTTTCCTTTGTTTTCTTACAGTGTTGTAACTTCAGATCTTATGCTTAAACCTTTATTCCATTTTGAGTTAATTTTTGTGAGTGGTGTAAGAAGGGTCTAATACTACATTTTCTGCCTGTGGTTATTCAGTTTACTTAACAATGTTTACTGTACAGATTATCCTTTCTCCACTGAGTGTTCTTGACTTCCTTGTCAAATGTTAGTTAATTGTAGTGATGGGAATGTCTTTCCGTGATTTTGATTCTGTTCCTTTGATCTTTGTGTCTATATTTATGCCAGTACCATTTTGCTTTGATTACTACATAGCTTTATTGTATACTTTGAAGTCAGAAAGGGTGCTGCCTCTTGCTTAGTTCTTAGTTTCTCATGAACTAAGAACTTTACTTTGGCTATTCAGGGTCTTTTGTAGTTCCATACATGTTTTAGAATTGCTTTTTCTATTTCTGTGGAAAATGTCACTGGAATTTTGATAGGGGTTGTGTTGAACTGTAAATGCTTTCCAGTAATTCTCCTTTGATTCTTGTCTCCCATCTAGTTCTTACTTCTTTATAAACTATTGAAATGCTCTTGTCATTTCCTGCTTAAAACATCATGAACAGGGCCTCCCCTGGTGGTGCAGCAGTTGAACACTGGGCTGCAAAGCTGCCCACAGCAGCCTCTGCAACGCCTGTTCGATCCCCAGCCACCAGTGAGGGTCCCACATGCAACACAGACCTCTCCTGCCACCCGCTGCTCCCCTCAGCAGTGTAATTCGGTCCTTCTGCCTGTTCTGCTCCCCACTCTCGCTCTGGTGAATTCTCTCACCCTCCCGCACTTCTGACTATACCCAGTGCTTGTGTAAATAAATAAATGGAAAAAAAAAGGAAAAAAAAACAACCATCATGAACAAAGCCTAATTTCCTTTAAACAGTAGATTTTTTTCTTCCCTGTCTGATTTATTCCATTTAGCATAATACATTCCTCAAGGTCCATCCATGATGTTGCAATGGGCAGGATTTCTTTTATCCTGGCTGCATAATACTCCACTCATGTACCTGAGTTTTATCTTCCTTCTTTCTGAGAGTCCCTACTTGACTCCCAGTGCCTATGACGGTGTCTGGACATAGTGGACAACCCTGAAAGTTGAATGGATGCATTTCCTTCCAATCCCAACGATATGGTCAACATTGACTCCTGCAGGTTGCTCTTCATCAACTCCCAGCTCTCTGCCCCACAGATGTCTCACTGACTGGGAACCTTCCATGACTCTGTCCTCCCAAAGAATTCCTTTCTCTTTCTTCATTTTGGCTTTGACATTTACCTTGGATAGTCTTCGTGTGTCCTGTGAGTGCTGCCAGGATGGGGCCGTGACATTTAGTATAGCTCTTGGTGTTTGTCTTCTCATTTGGAAAGTTTTATTTTCTACTAGCTTGTTTCTCCCTGTTTTTACTTGCCATATTCTGGCACCTTTTCCTTAATCGTAGATTTTAAGTTTGTAGGTTTCAGAGTGTAGGAGACTAGGGTTTAAATATTTGCTCTGTTACTTTTTTTTAATTGAGGTAAAATTCACATAACAGAATGAACCAGTTTTAAGTGAATAGTGTAGTGGCATATGGTATATTCTTGGTGTTGTGAGGTCAGAATCTCTATTTATAAATATTTTTGTCACTCCATTCTGTTATTTACCAGGCTTTGACCTTGTCAGTAGCTTCTTCATGAAACGTGAACACAATGTTGAACTTCTGGGTGTGTAGCAGAGGGTCAGTGTGTGGGGGCACAGAAATTGCATTTGAACATGTACAGTTGAACAAGCCTAAGGTCAGTTTGCATCCCTGCTGTGTATGTACACAAGGCATGCCACTTCCCTGTACCCACAGGGCATCAGTATCTTGTTATACCTGTGGGCTCATCTGGTCCCCAAAAGAGTTAATGTTTTTAGTCCACATTCTAGTTGACACAGGAAAATTCTTCTTCTTGCTTTCCATTAAGTTGGAGTGATGGAGCATTTTTTAAAATTTTATTTTATATATTTTTACGTCATTTTAAATTTTTGCACAATATGCACATTTTCATCTTAGTTATACTCCCCATACAATTCCCACCCCCCTTATTTTGTCCCAAATCCCTCCTCACTCCCCGTCCCCCGGTAGTGCGTCTCTGGTTTATAGTTGCTTGTTGATTTTGATTTTTACTTTATTACAATTAGTCTTTTTCCTGGTCCCTTATAGCTAAGTTATGGAAACAGCCCAAATGCCCAAAAATAGCTGACCGGATCAAAAAGATGTGGTACATATACACAATGGAAAATTACTCAGCAATCAAAAAAGATATAAACTCATGCCATTTGCAGCAACATGGATGGAGCTGGAAGGGATCATGCTCAGCAAAATAAGCCAGAAAGAAAAAGGAAAATACCGGATGGTCTCACTCATAGCAGGCATTTAGATGAAGCATTTTTTATCTAAGGGAGTGAGGAGAGGTTACTTATATGTGTTATATGAAGTCCAAGCTTATGTTACTCAAGTATAGATTTGCTGTAGCCAGATGGTAGCCATCCAGCGAGATGCACTGGGCCTGTGGAAGACCATAGGAGTGACTCTGTGTTGATTTCTGCCCAGGTGCAGAGTGGGCACCTATGACTATGCAGATAAGGGTAAGCCTATCCAGCCCAGGTCATAGGCGCTGAGGGCCTGGTCAAGATCTCCCAGGCAGGCCAGTGCTCCGTGGTTTCCATTGAGTCAGACTTGCCTCTTGACACATGTTTAGTTTGAAGGTGCAATTCCAGGAGCTGTGGCAGCTGCACCTCATTCATTTGATCCACAAAGTGTTAAGTGTCTGCCACGTTAGTTGCTGGGATGTGGTGTGTGCAAGACAAGGGAGGCACCTGTCCTCAGGGAGCTGCAGTCTAATAACGTTGGACAAACTGGTTATTGTTGAAGCACCTTTAACACTAGATTTAAAAGCCCATGAGTTATAACAGATCTCATTTAAAAACAACAACAACAACAACAACAACATTGCTGTGTGCTATATGTATATCCTGTCTTTCATTTCTTTTGGGTACATTGCTTTTATTTATTTTTTTATTTTTTTTATTTTTATTAAAAAATAAATTTTATTTTTATATTCCCCCACACAACTGCACATGCCCCATTCTGACCCCAATCCCTCGCCTCCTGGCCCCCACCCCACAAAAAGTGTCTCTGGTTCATAGTTTTTTGTTGATTTTGATTTTCACTTTCTTATAGTTATTCTTTTTCCTGATCCCTTATTTAAGTTTTCTAGATTCCTGCTATGAGTGAGACCATCCGGTATTTTTCTTTTTCTTTTTGGCTTATTTCGCTGAGCATGATCCCTTCCAGCGCCATCCATGTTGCTGCAAATTGCATGTGTTTATCTTTATTGAATGCTGAGTAATATTCCATGGTATATATGTACCACATCTTCTTGATCCAGTCATCTATTTTTGGGCATTTGGGTTGTTTCCAAAGCTTAGCTATTGTAAATAGTGCTGCTATAAACATAGGGGTGCAGGTGTTCTTTGGAATTGATGTTTCTGTGTCCTTTGGGTAAATACCTAGGAGTGGAATTGCTGGCTCATATGGAAGCTCTGTTTAGTAGGTCCAGAAATCTCCACACAGCTCTCCATAGTGGTTGGACCAGTTTGCATTCACACCAACAGTGCAGGAGAGTTCCTTTTTCTCCCCAACCTCGCCAACATTTGTTGTTGCTAGTTTTTTTAATATGTGCCATTCTCACTGGTGTAAGATGGTATCTCATAGTAGTTTTGATTTGCATTTCCCTGATTACAAGTGATGTTGAACATTTTTTCATATGTCTGTTGGCCATTTGCATTTCCTCTTCAGAGAAGTTTCTTTTTAGCTCTTCTGCCCATTTTTTGACTGGGTTATTTTCTTTGTTGTTGTTGAGTCTCATCAGCTCTTTGCAGATTTTTGTGATCAGTCCTTTATCATTAGTGTTGGGTGCCAAAATGTTCTCCCAGTCGGTGGGGTTTCTCTTTGTTTTTGTTATTGTCTCTTTAGCTGTGCAGAAGCTCTTTAATTTGATGTAGTCCCAGCTGTTTATCTTTGCCTTCACTATCACTGCTTTGGGTGATGTGTCTGTAAAGATGTCTTTGATGTGCAAATCACGTAGTGTTTCGCCTATATTTCCTTCTATGTATTTTATGGTTTCAGGTCTTATGTCTAGTTCTTTAATCCATTTTGAGTTGATTTTTGTGTATGGTGTGAGGTAGTGGTCAAGCTTCATTCTTTTGCATGTAGCGACCCAGTTTTCCCAGCACCATTTATTGAACAAACTTTCTTTGCTCCAATGCGTAGTCTTTGCTCCTTTGTCAAAGATTAGTTGACCATAAATCTGTGGGTTTATTTCTGGATTTTCTATTCGATTCCATTGGTCTGTATGTCTGTTCTTGTTCCAATACCATGCAGTTTTGATGATTATGGCTTTGTAGTATAGTTTGAAGTCTGAGAGTGTGATGCCTTCATGCCCTTCTTTTTTTTTCAGGAGAGCTTTGGCTATTCGGGGTTTTTGGTGATTCCATATGAATTTCATCAATAATTGTTCTATTTCTTTGAAGAATGACATTGAAATTTTGATTGGAATAGCATTGAATCTGTATATTGCTTTTGGTAGGATGGCCATTTTAATAATGTTTATTCTTCCAATCCATGAGCAGGGGATGTCTTTCCATTTCTTTGTGTCTTCTTCTATTTCTTTTAAGTGTTTTATAATTTTCTTTGTATAGGTCCTTTACCTCTTTTGTTAGATTTATTCCCAAATATTTGATTTTTTTTGTTTCGATAATAAAAGGGATGGTTTTTTTGATTTCTTCTTCTTCAGATTTATTGTTTGTGTATAGGAAGGCTACTGACTTTTGCGTGTTGATTTTGTATCCTGCCACTTTACTGAATTGATTGATAAGTTGAGTTAGTTTTTCTGTGGAGTTTTTGGGGTTCTCTATATTATCATATCATCTGCAAATAGTGATAGTTTGACTTCTTCTTTTCCTATTTGGATTCCTTGGATGTCTTTCTCTTGTCTTATTGCTCTGGCTAGGACTTCCAGTATTATATTGAAAAGCAGTGGTGAGAGTGTACATCCTTGTATTGTTCCAGATCTTAGTGGAAATGCTTTCAGCTTTTCACCATTGAGGATGATACTGGCTGTTGGCTTGTCTTATATGGCCTTTATGGTGTTGAGGTATGTTCCTTGTATCCCAAGAATTTCAAGGGCTTTTATCATGAATGGGTGTTGCACTTTGTCGAAAGCTTTCTCAGCATCTATTGATATTATCGTATGGTTTTTATATTTCTTTTTGTTGATGTGTTGGATAACGTTGATTGATTTTCTGATGTTAAACCATCCTTGTGTCCCTGGAATGAATCCTACTTGGTCGTGGTGAATTATCTTATGGATACACTGTTGGATTCTTATAGCTAAAATTTTATTGAGGATTTTTGCATCAGTGTTCATTAGGGAGATTGGCCTGTAGTTTTCCTTTTTTCTGTTGTCCTTATTCGGTTTTGGTATTAGTGTAATGTTGGCTTCATAGAACGTGTTTGGTATTGTCCCTTCCTTCTCAATTTTTTGGAAGAGTTTGTGAAGGATAGGCACAAATTCGTCTCTGAATCTTTGGTAGAATTCATTTGTAAATCCATCAGGTCCTGGGCTTTTGTTTTTGGGAAGGTTTTTGATTACCATTTCAATTTCGCTGCTTGTAATTGGTCTGTTTAGGTGTTCTATTTCTTCTTTATCTAGCTTTGGGTGATTGTAGAGTTGTAGGAATTTGTCCATCTCCTCTAGATTGTTGAACTTGTTTCCATATAACTGTTCATAGTAGTTACTGATTATTCTTTAGATTTCTGCTGTGTCCGTTGTGATTTCTCCTCTTTCATTTATGATCCTGCTTATTTGTGCTTTCTCCCTTTTTTCCTTTGTGAGCCTGGCTAGGGGTTTGTCTATTTTATTGATTTTTTCAAAGAACCAGCTCTTGGTTTCATTGATCTTTTGGATTTTTTTTTTTTTTTTTTAGATTTATTTATTTATTTATTTATCCATACAAGCACTGGGTACAGTCAGAAGCGCGGGAGGGTGAGAGAACTCGCCAGAGCCAGAGCGGGGAGCAGAGCAGGCAGAAGGACCGAAGTACACTGCTGAGGGGAGCAGCGGGCGGCAGGAGAGGTCTGCGCGACATGTGGGACCCTCCTCCGGTGGCCGGGGAGCAGCCTGGGATCGAACCGGCGCTGCAGAGGCTGCTGGCAGCTTAGCAACCCAGCGCTCAACCGCTGCGCCACCGGGGAGGCCCTGGATTGTTTTTTTTAGTTTCAATTTCATTTATTTCTGCATTGGTTTTTATTATTTCTTTTCTTCTACTGGTTTTGGGGTTTTTTTGTTGTTCTTTTTCTAGATCTCTGAGCTTCGAGATTAGGTTGTTTCTTTGAGTTCTTTCTTGTTTTTTGATGTGAGCTTCTATTGCTATATATTTTCCTCTTATTACTGCTTTTGCTGCGTCCCATACATTTAAGATATTGGTGTCCTCCTTGTCGTTCAATTCAAAGAATTTTTTAATTTCTTTTTTGATCTCCTCATTAGTCCAGTGGTCTTCCAGTAGTTTGGTTTTTAATCTCCATGAGGTAGAATAGTTCCTTGCCTTCTTTTTATGGTTTATTTCTAGTTTGATGCCTTCATGGTCAGAAAAAATGGTTGGTATGATTTCAGTCTTGGTGTATCTGTTGATGTTTTTCTTGTGCCCCAGTATGTGATCGATCCTGGAGAATGATCCATGTGCGCTTCAGAAAAATGTGTACTCCGTTTTTTTTGGGTTTAGTGTTCTATAGATGTCTGTTAAGCCCAAATGCTCTAGGTCCTTATTTAGAGCTTTAGTTTCTTTACTTATTTTTTGTCTTGTTGATCTATCCATTGTTGATAGTGGCGTGTTGAAGTCTCCCACTACGTATGTGTTTTCTCTGATGTCTGTTTTCAGAGAGGACAACAGTTGTCTGATATATTTTGGTGCTCCTTCGTTTGGTGAGTATATGTTAATGAGTGTTATTTCTTCTTGAAGTATTGTCCCCTGGATCATAATGTAGTGTCCACTGGGGTCTCTTTTTATTTTTTTGAGTTTGAAGTCTGGTTTATCTGATATAAGTATAGCTGTTCCTGCTTTCTTTTTTGGTCCATTTGCTTGTAGGATTGTTTTCCATCCTTTAACTTTAAGCCCATTTTTATCTTTTGTAGCTAAATGTGTTTCCTGGAGACAGCAAAAGGTTGGGTTTTGTTTCTTAATCCAGGCTGCAACTCTGTGTCTTTTTATTGAAGAGTTTAGTCCATTTACATTTAGAGTTAATATTGATATGTTAGCATCTGTATTTGCCATTGTGTTTGTCTTTCCTTTGATTTTATTTATTTATTCTTTTAATAACTTTTTTTTTTTTTTTTTTGGTCTTCTTTCGTTGTTATTCGTCCCTCTGAGGTTCTGGCTTTAGGATTCCTTGTAGTATTTTTTGGAGTGGGGGTTTAGTCGTAATGAAATTCCGGAGTTTCTCTTTGTCTGGGAAGGTCCATATTCTTTCTTCAAAGAGGAAGGAGGGCTTTGCGGGATAGAGTATTCTTGGTTGGCATCTGTTTTCTTGGAGTCTGTTGACTATGTCCCTCCACTCTCTCCTTGCCCGTAGTGTTTCTTCAGAGAAGTCTGATGTCAGCCTGATTGGTTTTCCTTTGAATGTTATCTGTTTCTTCCCTCTTGTCAGCTTCATTATTTTTTCCTTGTCCTGGATTCTTGGGAGCTTTACTATTATGTGTCTTGCTGTATTTTTCCTTTCGTCGTGGAAGTTTGGTGTTCTTCTTGCTTCTTGTATATCAATTTTCAGCTCCTTCTTCGCATTTGGGAAGTTCTTTTCAATTATCTCCTGGAATATTTTCTCTGTTCCTACATCTCTCTCCTCTCCTTCTGGGATTCCTATAACTCTTATATTTCCTTTCCTCATGGAGTCAGATAGTTCCCGAAGTCTTTCTTCGTTCTTTTTCCTTCGTACTTCTCTTTCCTTTTCTGTTTTGGTTCTTTTTATTTCTGTGTCTTCAAGAGTACTTATTCATTCTTCCATTTCATCTATTCTGCTTTCATTGCTTTTCCCAGAGTTCTTTAGTTCCTCCATTAATTCTTTGATCTCTTGCATTTCTTTTACTTCCCTCTTTAGGGACTCAATTTCATTCTTCTGACCATTGTTTTCCCTCTTTAGGGACTCAATTTTATTCTTCTGACCACTGTTTTCCCTCTTTAGGGACTCCATTTCATTCTTCTGACCATTGTTTTCCCTCTTTAGGGACTCAATTTCCTTCTTCTGATCATTGTTTTCCTTTATGACTTCTGCCACTTTTTTAATCAGGGCAATTTTAAATTCTCTTTCTGGAAGGCTCAGAAGTTCTTCCCAGTTACTGTCGTTGCAATCTGGAGGGTGGTTTTCTTTTTATGGTGTGCTTCTTTCCTGAGGCGTTGTTAGGTTGCGTGTGGTTCTTCTACTCCCTACTGTCTGTTTTCTAATTTGTCGTATGCATTGGGACACTGTGTTGCTCGGACTGGCCGTCATCTTGGGTGAACTTCTCCGCTCCCCTCTGGCTCCTCCCGGAACCATCTCTGGCTTCTGGGGGGGCTTTCTGCTGGTTTTAGGCAGTCTTTACTGAAGAAATGTCCCTGTTCTTAACTGGCGAAGCGGGACGCAGTCCCTGCGCATCTGGTCTCAGGCACACTCTTCTGCGTGCCCGGTCTGCCCTGGACATGAGTGCCTGCTCCCTCTGTGGTCTCAGACTGCTGGTCGGAAGGGTCCTGGTGTGGGCTAACTTCCCAGCTGGCCACTGGGTCCTCCAGAAGCCTTCTGCCCTTTTCAAGCAGTCTTAAGAAATTTCCTGTTCTATGGGGTGTTAGTGACTTTTTTTTCTGGTCGCTAGGTGGCGCCGGAGATCTCTCCTATTGTCCTTGGGGGCTGTTTTTCGCCTCCCCCCACCCCGTGGGACAGGGAACAGAGCGATAATGGTAGGGTAAACCTCAACGGCTTTGGGGTACTGTGTCTGCCTGGTGCCCCACCGTTGTGGAGAACCCACGCCCAGAATTTCGTGCCCCGGGTCTCAGTTCAAAGCCCTCAGGTCCAGGACGCTGGCTGTAGCCCAGTTCAGTGGCGCGGGAATGGCTCCTTTTGCACCCGCTCCCGTGCCTGGGCGCCTGGTTCCTGCTTACTCAGTGAGGGACTTTCACCCCCGTGAGGGCCTCCGCGTGTCTCCCTGCAAGCCTAGGTCGCAGGCGTGGGGACCTGGGCAGCCGCAATCCCGGTCTGCACTTGCTTTTCAAGCGCGCCAAGCGCGCCGCTTTTCTGCGCAAGCTTACCGGCAGCCTGGGCCGTGTGCAGGGTCTTTGTTCTTCTCTAATGGTGCGGGGAGCTGTTCGCTCACCGCTGAGGTGAATCCTGCAGGGTTCTCCACAGCTCCCGTTCACGGGGTGTGGTGGCTGCAATAGTTCCTTTCCACTCCCAGTCCTGCTTGCTGCGTTGTTTGTTCTTGTTGGTCATTTTAGTTTGTTGTTTTCCTCCTCTCTGGGGGTTGGAGAGTGCCGCCTCTGTGGGCGGGGGAGGGGAGCAGGGTTCTGAGCTTTCCTCCCTTCTGGTCCTCTTTTATGGCAACTTTCTTCTTCGGGCAGTTTGCTGGAGTCACCCGTTTATCTTCTGTGTCCCGGTTCTCACCGGGACCTGCCGCTTTTCCTCCCTATTAACTCTTTTTAATGGGAGATCTTACTCGCAGCGTCTCCTCGCCGCCATGTTGCTCCGCTGAGAACCGGTACATTGCTTTTATATAAGTTTCTCTAAAATAGATAATTCCTTTAAGATGTATTAACTCAAGATGATGTTCTTTTTATTCTGCTACAGGCTTTTTCCCCCTTTAGAAAATCTATTCCAAACAACACCTCTGTTTTGTGCTCATAATTTGCCATGGAATGCATTGGGGAGAGAGCTTTTCGGCTGCAAACTTGTTTTAGAGATTTTACCCTTATATTTGAAATCCAATTTCATTTGTGGCACCAGAAATCCCATATGGCGCCCCTTCTACTTCTCTTGCCTCTCTGTGTGTCCCTGAATTTCATTACAGCATTACAGTTACCAAGCTAATAGAGGCTTATTTTTTTTTAAAGATAATTAGGTTTCCACTATAGCTGCCTAGGCAT
The DNA here is from genome assembly GCF_964194135.1 of Talpa europaea. Lineage (NCBI taxonomy): Eukaryota > Metazoa > Chordata > Mammalia > Eulipotyphla > Talpidae > Talpa > Talpa europaea. Next base: position 40,991,363 of record NC_140078.1, read on the forward strand.
ACAAAATTACGCTCACCTGTTTTGATTTCTTTATGCTAAATGATCTTCCTCTGTCCCCTCAGCCTTTGTCAAGGTTCTTAAATTTCTGTGTTAAGCATTGTTGAGCTGGAAGATTGCATATGTGTATGTACAAACAAAGTATTTTCCTTATTTTTGAAGAAAAAGTTCCTTTGGAACCAGATCAGAGAACAACACTGGTTTCAAACCTCCCTCCTTTTATCTTTTCTTTCTCCATACCTCTCACTCCCTTTCTTTTCTGTCTGCAGGCTGCCCTTTCAAAAACTCCTAATTAAAATATGCCTTTTTGGAACACTGGTTCAGGGCTTACTAGATATTGCCTCTTAGCAACAGAGTGATTTAAAAATAGTAGGCAGTCACGTGGCTCACACAGTCCACTTCCTTTGCTTTCATTCTCTACTTGAGTTGTTCTTTTTGCTCATTCAAGCCTTTGTCTGCAGGGAGTGGAAGGCATGAGATGAGAAGATAAATCATATCAGGGGGCTGCAGCCCGAATGGGCTGCACAGACCTAAATAGCCTCTTATCCCCCGTTTGTTTGGATTCTAGAAAATACTGCAGACAAAAGTGGCATTTGTCAGAAAAAGCGTCTTCATGCAGTCTCACACCCTGGATCTCACTGTGACACCCAGATAGCACTGAGTTCCTGTCCCTTCAGGTGACTGGGAGCACCTGTCCTGTCTCTGGCACTGTGCCCAGTGTCCTACATGGCAGAAAGGCAGCGAATGGCATAGAGGATTAGTTCTGTCTCACCTGCTCTCACCTGAACCCCACAGATCCCTCAGCCTCATGTCTTAGTTCTCCCTATAAAGTGGGAATGGTCCCTGCTAGTCAGTTATTGGGAGGGTAGGTGTGTCAGACATGTTTGTTCTGTCTATATCAGTTCCATTAGGGCTTGGAGTGGGTCCGTGGGTCTGTCCAGAGCTGGACCCCTGACTTTAGACACGGGGCTGCTGCTCCTGAGGGCAGGGGACTGGACAGACATGGCCACTGGTGGGACATGCTCTTAGTGACTCTAGAAGTACTCTGCCCATCTTGTCTCCACTGTCTGGAGGGGGTTCCTGCCTGCGTGGGCATCACCATGACCTTAACTGACCCCTTTGAAGGCACCATGTGGGGGGCTCGCAGAGCAGAAGAACATTGTCACTCATTTTGCTAAGATTTGCAGCTGGAGTCTCCAAGGCTTGGGTCAGACATGCTCATCCCCAGTCTCCATCTGCATGAGATTGTGTGCACGAGAGCTGAAGAGAGGTGACTACGGGGCAGAAGCATGTGAAAGATGACCAGGTGCTGTGGGTTTCCAAGCACTCGGAACCTTCGCAGGCCTTCTCAGAAATTGACAGTGGTGGAAGAACCTCATGTGGAGGCCTGGCAGGACCTCACAGCCCTAGCTCACCCTCCAGTCATTCCCCAGATGCACACACATTCCTGTGTGTCCCTCAGACCCATGCAAAGCAGAGTTTGTCCCTGAGTTTTCCTAGGCCTTAGCTGAGGTGGGCCCACCCCTGTGTGAGTGGAATTGTGAGGGATTTAGTTGTAATACAAAGGCCAAAGACAATAATAACTCTCATGTATTGAGTGCTTACTATGTGTAGTAAACTTTTCTAAGCATGTTGTTTATACTCTTTTCTGGAAAGCTTTGATAGTGGTCTTTCCTACTTTTCCCTCTGTCTTAGTTGAGGGGTGCAGATCCCTCTTTGGTGCCTTGCTGCACTACCGGACTTACTGTTGTTGAAATAAAATGTCTGTGACTTCCTCCCTAGACTGGGGGTTGTTGAAGACACACGTTCTGTCTTGTTGATTTTCACATCTTCCATGCTGGCATGTAGAAGGGACTTGGGACACATTTAGTAACTTGAAACAAAAGGTGATGTGGGGAAAGATTGGAGAAGGATCCTGGCTAGATGCTTTGGTGATGGAAAAATGTTTTAGGGGACAGAAGTCAAGAGAGCTCTGCTGTTTGGTCGCTGTGTATTCTTAGGCAAACCTTGTAATTTCTCTCAGCCCCCATCTTATTCTCTTTATTTGGTGACACCCTTTGGCTGATGGCTTTCAATGAATTGGAGCATAGGGAGTAAAAGAGGAAATAACAAAGACACTGATGTATTGTAGCAGAGACAAGAGTCCTACCAGGTTGCCAAGTGCGAAGCAACCACCTCATTCATATTACCTTTCAAAGCACTGAGCCACCTTTATTTGCAGGTCTTAACGTTGACACACCAGGGGGAACAAGATGTTAGTTACATAGTAGAATAGCCCTTAGATCCTGTGACCACTCACTGTTCTGATTTTGAGGTTCCTAAAATGTCTCATTAGGTGCTAATCTGCAACTTTCCAAAAGTCAGGTACCTGAACATTTATTCAAATGATGACCTTTTTTTTTTTTTTAAAGATTTATCCATTCATGCATACAAGAACTGAGTTATAGGCCAGAGGTGTAGGGGGTGAGAGTATCCAACAGACACAGAGTGGGAAACAGAACAGGCAGACTGACTAAAATACACTGCTGAGGGGAGCAGCGGGTGAGAGGGGAGAGGTCTGCTGCGCCATGTGGGTTTCTCTCTAGCCAGCTGGGGATTGAACCGGTGCTGCAAAGGCTGCAGACAGCTTCATAGTGTGGTGCTTAACCTTTTTGCACCACCAGGGAGGCCCTGATGACTTTTTTTAATGTGATTTTAAACACGTCAGAAAAAGCTAGAGATTTTCCTATGTAAGTTTCCTGTTCTTCATGAATAGAAATGAATCAGCTTAATTTCTCCCAGAAAATTGAGGGTAGGTTAGAGTGGGTTGGGTCTTCTTAACTAGACATAATGATTTAAAATCAAGAAAAACGCAATGGCCCTCTGAAAAGCTGACCTGTGGGGAAGGTTTGCCCCTTACAGGTAGTCCTTGATTTACCTGTATTCTCTTAGAATACTAAGAACATCATCACCCAGTTTTATAGATGAAATAACTGGCAGCAGGAGTTGTTAAGCCTGTCATCCAGGCCTTAGCTTCTCAGGGGTCATTTGCATAGCTGGGTGACGTGGTTGACTGTCACATGGAGGGAACAGAGTTGCAGGGCATATTGGGTGTTGGGTACTCTTGTTTATTTATTTTAGTTTTAGGTTCAATCTAAGTACCATGAAGGAGCGAATGTGGGGAGAATCTCAACTCAGCAGCACTGATACTTGAGGGCAACCACCCATGGCCTATCTCAAGGAGAGGACAGCAGATGGGAAGCATAGAAAAGGAAGAAGCCCACTGTCAGGATCATGTGCTAATTCCTCAAACATTGTTTGGGTGCCTGTTATTTGTACACCACTGCTAGATAGTAGGGGGCCAGTGTGTGGAAGGTCACGATGAGGCAGGCGGGAGCTAGTTGTCTGTGGCTCACTCAGTCCCTGGGCAGAGGCGCTCCGTCCAATACTGTGCTCTGGCTCTTGGTTTTCATGAGGCTATTTTTAGGCCGCATTCCCAAGTGTCCCATTGGAGTGTGAGACTTATTTGAAAGCACTCACATTGCCATGTTTTATTATTATCTTTCTGGGATCACTTCTCTGCTGTGAATAATTAATGCCAGGAGTGACTGAAATGCCATTTGCAGGTATCAGGTCAGGGTCCTAGAAATAGACTTGGCAGAACTGATTCTCAGAAGGGCCACCTTATCTGTTTGCTAGAGTTGGAGTTACCAAGAGAAATTACCGGGGTCCCAAGGCATAAGTCTACCCTCAGTGATGTCTTTGTTGATTTGTCACCAGTGGCAAGAGAAATAAAAGTAAATATAAACAAATTGGACAATGTACTACACCAAGCTACAAAGCTCTACACAGCAAAAGAAACTCTAAAACAGAAAGGCATCCTTCTGAATTGGAGAAAATATTTGCTCATCATATATTTGACGAAGTGTTTCTATCCAAGATATATGAGGAACTCATGGAATCTACTAAAAAGAAAGCAAATAACCCAATCAAAAACTGGACAGGGGAGCTAAATAGACACTTCTCCAAAAATAGACGTACAAACGGCCAACAGACACATGAACAAATGCTCATTATAACTTATCATCAAGGAAATGCAAATCAAAACCACAGTGAGATGTTGTCTTGTGCCTGTGATGGCCCAAATCAAAAAGACCAGAGACAGTGCATTCTGGGAGGATGCGGAGTAAAAGGAACCCTTGTACGCTTTTGGGGGGAATATAGACTGATCAGCCCTTATGGAAGTCATGTGGAGTTTTCTCAAAATCGTCAAAATGGATCTAAATGAATCAGTGAATTCAAATACTTTAATTCAAAGGGGTATGTGCACTCCTCTGTTCATTTTAGCCCTATGTATAATAGCTAAGTGTCTAGGTGCTGCCGAACAGGTGTCGATCGGGTGGGTTCTTGTGTCTGAGTGATGGAGGAATAATCACTAGCACACCGGACGGAAGGTTAGCAAGCTCAGGTTTATTGCAAGAAAGACTCCTGACAACAGGAGGGGGCCCAAGGGAGGAGCCAGGGGTTAGGGTACTGGGTTCTTTTTACAAGGTTTCTGGGGATTTTCCACCCCCTCAAAGGCTCCTGGGGGCTTTTCCCTTCTTTGGGGTACTTTTCCACTGCCCCCTGCCCCTCCACTGCCCTACTTTGATTCCTCGCCCCCTTCTTTTCACCAAGAGGTGTGAGGAGGCCCTAAGTTCTGTTCTTTCCTCACACCTCTCTTGGGTTGCCAGCTCATGCCTGCCAGTTTTGTGGCTCTCAGCCTTTGCCTGTCAGCTTTTGCCCACAAGCTGCCTACCCTCTCACAAGTACAGAGGAGTGGATTAGAAAAATGTGGTGTACACACACAAACACACACACACAGTGGAATATGCCTCAGCTATAAGAAAAAATGATCTCTTTCCATTTGTGATAACACAGATGCTTATTAAGCAAAATAACTCAGGAGGAGCTAGATAAATACCAGGTGATTTCACTTACATGTAGAATACAGGGAAATGAAACAAAGGGGCAGGCAAAACCAAACCAGTCCAAACCCTAGAAATCTGACTGCTGTTGAGGCTCCAAGATGGAGATGGAGAGAGGGGAAAACAAAGAGGGGAGGGGCTCCATGTACTCCGGTGGGTTCCAGGCCGGCCCAGGTGGTGGGAGTGAGGTGGTGACATGCATCTCAGGAGGTATGAGCCTATGCCTTTGAGTCATATACAAGTATTGTAAACCAATGCTACCCTAATTTAAAAAAAAAATTGACTTGAATGAACTCAAGGCTATTTATATTATTTAAAAGTAATGTGTTAAAAGATGTCTTTTGGGGCCCTTCCTGGTGGTGCAAGGGGTTAAGCACTGCACTATGAAGCAATCCGCAGCCTCTGCAGCACGAGTTTGATCCCAGGCTGGCTAGGGAGAAACTCACATGGCGAAGCAGACCTCTCCTGTCTCGCCTGCTGCTCCCCTCAGCAGTGTATTTCAGTCAGTCTGCCTGTTCTGTTCCCCACTCTGTCTCTGGTGAATCCTCTCACCCCCCGCATGTCTGGCCTGTACCCCAGTTCTTGTATGCATAAATAAATCTTTAAAAAAAAGATGTCTTTTAACACATGAACATTTGAAGCACATTAATATTTTTTTTGAGCAGACATCGGTTTGAATGGGGTAACATCAAACCAGAATTGATTAAGGATATTTCACCAACAAACTCGTTGCAAGGTTTTTATAGAGAAGCAATACATTAAGTGACGGCATTATTTGGGAAAACTTGTTGCCTGTTTGTGCTTTGTCATTTTTCTTAACCTTGAGACATTTACAGGAATCAACTGTGGCTTAGAGTTTTCTACAGTCACTAGGCTACCAAGGCATTAAACACTTTAGTCCAATGGCTTTCTCATTTGATTACTTTAGCAGATGCTTTGTACATTTCAATGTAGAGCCTGCCAGTGGAATATATATTAATACATAGTTTATATATTTTCTCATTCATGAATCCAAACAGTTCTGAGGTGTACAGTTTAGAGAAAGGATTATGTGCCCTAGTACTCAATAAACATCAGAATGTGAACCTTCTGGGTGGCACCACGGTTAAAGTCTTAGCACTATCAAGCTACTGCCAGCCACTGTGTCCTGAGTTCGATACCTGGCCAGGGAGCTAACCCACATGGTGCAGAAGACCTCTCCTGTCTCGCCTGCTACTCCCCTCAGCGTATTTCAGTAGAGATCTGCCTGTTCTGCTCCCCACTTTGTCTCTGGTGAATCCTCCCACCCACCCCCATACCTCTGGTCTACACCCAGTTCTTGTATGCATAAACAAATAAAAATAAATCTTAAAAAAACCCACCAGAATGTATTTTTATTAGGAGATAAATTTGTAAAAATACAATTGTTAAAACAAAGGTTTTGCACTTACATTTTAATAACTAAATTTATAAATTTACAATTTAATAAAGCATTTTATGTTTAATAACCACCCAGCTGGGTTCCTAAAGATTGCCAAGATATATGACCTTTGGTGTTTGAGTACCTGTTCCAGCCATCCACTGGGAGTGCCTTTCTAATCAAAGTACTCTCTGTGCTCTGAGTTCTGTTAGTTAATGTATTGTCCATTGTAGGGAGTCTGTTTTCTCATCAAGGTCATTTCTGCATAAGGCAAACATTTATGATGTGCCAGGAACCATGATAGGTACGTGGGCTGTACAGAGAGGAGTGAGATCAAATTGCTCTGAAGCTTGTGTCTGATGTAGAAGACAGAGTAAGAATAAAGGGTTAAGTCTCAGCACTATAAAGCTATCTGCAGCCACTGCAGCATGAGTTTGATCCCTGGCCAGGGAGATAACTCACTTGGTGCAGCAGACCTCTCCTGTTTTGCCAGCTGCTCCCCTCAGCAGTGTATTTCAGTAGATCTGCCTGTTCTGTTACCAGCTCTGTCTCTGGTGAATCCTCTCACCCCCTGCACCTCTGGCCTGTACCCCAGTTCTTGTATGCATAAATAAATAAATCTTTAAAGAAAAAGAATGTTCATAATGTGAACTATGTAAATGGAGATCTGGCAGCATGCAGGAAGATGAGGGAATGATATTTGGAAGAACCTCACAGAACTGGTTTTAGAAGGGTGACGAGCAGTTTCATAGGTGATAGCACGAGTGTTAGGAAACTATGAAGGTTTATCATGATTTGGGTGAACCACAAGGCTAAAGTTTAGGGTACCAGTCAGATGGCAGGAGAAAAGATAGAAAAAAGCAAGTGAAGTTCATTAAGAAGGATCTTAGATGTGTGAATTGAGGCTTTTTCTAAATAAAGTAGGGGAGAAGCTCCAGTTAGTCCTTCAGGACGTTGCCAGGGTGTGCTTAGATGGAACTAGGGACTGGAGGGGTTTGCTGTAGTAAGGGCAAAATAAGAGGGTCTGACCTTCTGAGTGGAGAGAGGACTGAGGAACATGGTGGCGGGCTTGAACAATATTTTACAGAAGTATAAATGTGGGGATAAAGAGAGTCAGTAACTCAGAGGTTTCTGACTGGGCAGAAAATGAGAAAGACCATGAAAAGAACAGGTTGAGGAAGAGACTTGGCAGAAGGGGTATAGAGGCTGTTGAGTTTGAATTCTTACAGAACATCTACCAAGTGAACAGTGGGGGCTTTGCTTTTGCATCAAGATAGAATGGAGGGAGTTCAAGATAGAATGCAGATTTACAAGTTCTGAGCCTCTAGATAATAGTTAACCTACCCAACTAAAGCTGAGAAAGTAAGACAGGTGTCAACCTGAATGTATGTTTCCAGAGTTTTGAGCTATCAGTTACTGGAATTTGTCTGCTTTCTGATTCGCATTGCCAAATGCATATCACTCCATTTGTCTTTTGCCATGTGTAATTTCAATGGTCTGAAATTTACTACCATATTTAAGTACTTTGAGATTATAGGAGAACTTCAGTTTTTCATTTTCTATATTGCCTCGCTATTCTGGACAAAATTTATTTTTTTCAAATCAGAGTTAATCAACCCAAAGCTCCTAAGAATAAGTCCCTTGTTTTCTAGGATAGAGTTGAGTAGGAATGATTTTAAATGACCAGCAACTCATTAATTGTAGGGGAAAAGGAGTAAAGAGCAGAACCCTCTACCTGAGGAACACAAGGGAATTAGTGGCAATCAGCGGAAATTTAAAAGCCTCTCTTAATCCATCTTACCTCATCTCTTCCTAGTAACTCACTGCAATTGAACTCTAGACATCAGCTGTTTAAGGGTTACAATGGTGAAGAATGGGCACTTCCCAATCCATTTGTTCTGTCAGTTTTAGGGCGTATTATAAGCATTTATAATGCTTTCTCCAATAGCAGAATTAAAAGAAACTCCCTGCATGAAAATCACACGTCACCCTATGTCACACTACTTTTGGCCTATATAAGATGTTTTCTAGCAAAAGGCATGCCTGCAGGACGACTCCAGAATAGACTCCCCATCCTCTGTGTCATGACATTGGGTCTAATCACAGACACCATGGGCCACTCTTCGGAGCTCAGACATGTTTGACTTTGCTGTGAGGGGTATTGACCAGATTAGAGTTAAAAGACCATCAAAATATGACTATATGTCTCAACAGACAGCAGATCCCCATCTTCCAGGCAAACTCATCAGACCAGAATGGAAACAGTTGTGATACATGACCATCTACTGGAGTTGACAGAACTAACTCTCAGTTCATCCTCAGGACTGTGAAGGTTGTGACTTGACAGCCAGACAGATTAAAGGTCTAAAACCTGTACTAGAAGAGATTAAAATTCTTTTTAGAATATACTTTTTCCTCACAGATATACAATATTTAAATTGATAAGAATATCCTTTACCTTGGTTGTGATGATATTATCACTGGTGTTTACATATGTCCAAACCTGCCAAATTGTACATAATAAATATGTGCTGGTCTTTGTATACCAGTTATACATCAATAACCCTTAAAGAAAAGTCAAAGCAACCATCCCCCTCCTCTCCCCATGTACCTGCTGGTTGCATAGACAGGTATAACAGGTAAGAAGACTCCAAATTTAGGTCACTGGTTCTCAGTCCTACTGTTTGCTGGAGTCATGTAAGGGCTGAGTCCAAGCCAACTGGCCCACACATTGTTAAAGTTGCTTACTAATTCTAATGTGAGCCAAAGTGGAGAACCTTTGCTTTCCATGGTATTCCTCTGAGGGTGGCTCCTTGAAGTGTCCAGAGTTACCCCTCAGTCTTATCATACTTGCTTGAGTTTTGTCTGCAGGTAAAGGACTCTGCAGGTGAGGATTTCTTGCCTCCTCACTCTAGTGCAGAACATTTCCAGGGCAAGGTGGGCCCTGATGACCAGGCCGGAAAGATGAGCTGTTGTGTTATGTAATGAATAATTACATTAAATACATAAAAAGTTGGTTATAGGGAGGTAGACTTGGGTGGTGAGTAATAGAAGTCAGGAAGGCAGACTCCATATTGGGAAAGAGATGACTGTGACTCACGGACATGCCTTTGAAGGAAGAGTGCTTCACGGAGTTGGTGGGAAACTAAAATGTATTGATGGTCATAGTGACCTTGTTTAGGAGGGGAGAAACAGGGATATGCTTAGGAAGCAAGCAGCCTACAAAGCTGAGATTTTAAAAGATGTGCACAAGTGGGGTTGTCACGCAGGGCAGTCACCAATTAGTGGGGCTTCTGTGGATGATCATCTATAGGGAATTATAGAGATGTTTTATAGTCATTTGGAACTAATGTGGGTTTACCTTACCCTGTGGGGTGGGGCTCATGTTTTAGTGGGACCATTAGACTGGGCGATCTGTGTCAAGGTTTCCTAGAGATATTTGATAGCATCTCAATTGGTGTCTGAACTCATACCAGTGGGAATTCGGGCCCTAATAAGTAGGTAAGTTCAGTGGGTTTTATGACTGGTATAATATCTGTCTACCAAATTATGATTAATACAGTATTAGCATGGAAGGAATGTCTCTAGTGGAATTTACATTTGACTTTCTCATCAATATTTTATCACTTACTTGAATGAAAATATCTACAGCATGCTGTAGCAATCTCATTCACAAGTTGTAGAAGAGGAGTTGTTGGGAGAGTTTTGTTTCTTTTTAAATTAATGTGAAATTCAAATACTATAAAATTTGCCACCTGCTTTTTTTCCAGCCAGTGAACTGACCTTATTGGTCAGAACTTATTGGTCAGAATGTAGGACAGCTGATGGAAAGACATCTCTTTGGGGGGTGGTCATGTGCTTTCTCCCTTCTTCCAGCCAACCTTGACCTCCTACTCTCACCAATATCCCATGCAGTGAGCCAGGACTCACTTTATTGGGAAGTCTCTTTTTCTTGATTTGTCTTATTCCTGGCAGCCTGCCAGTCCTTCAGAAGCTCTCATAATTTAGATTATAACTCTAGGGCATGAGAAGATTCCATTTCATGCTCAGGTCAGAGCCTCATGCTGGACACTGCTATGCTGAGTCATCTACAAGGATCCTTCCAGAGAGGAAGAGCAGAATCAAGGGTGTCCCAACAAAACTTGACTATTGAATACAAGTAGTAGTCCGTGACTATTGACCACAAGCAGGAATACAAAACTTGACTATTGAATACAAGCAAGAAAACTATTGAATATAAGCAGTAGTCCATGCCTTGAATGACAGTGAGGCTCTAGTTGCTCCAACTAGCTAAAATAATGGACCAGATGTCCCAAGTTTCAGTTTTATTATAGATGTTGTAAGTCCCTATATTTAGGTTTCCATGCACCCTATGCCTGTACAGAGTGGGAAGACAGATCTTAACGACTAAGAAGAGTTTGGAAATTTTAGTTGATGGAGAGTTCATTATGATTCAGCCATGTTATGGTTGCTAAAAATATATTGTCTGAGCTACAGTAAGTTTGGAAAGGAAAGGAAATGGGCATTCCTCTCAATGATGGGAAACCAAGTTATGCTCAACTTGGATTGTGTCGTGTCATACTTTCCTGGAGAAGAGAAGAAAACCATGACCTCTCCTTCCGATGGTGAAAGGACTGGCTTACTCTGTGCTGGCCCCTTGAGGTAGAAATAGGGTCAGTGAGGCCACACTTAAATTCTGCACCAGCAGAATGCCCAGTGGTGTTGATGACCCAGCACCTACCAGGCCTGCAGGGGGAGCCCGGAGCCTCTTTGTGGGAGGGTTGTTGGGGAAAGCCACTGGTGTGGTCGGGCACAAAACTCTTCAGGCTTTTAAAGGAAATTTGCTCAGAGCATTGAGTGGTCCAAGGAAAGCCCCTCAGAGTTTCACTTCCCCTTCAGAGTTTTTTAAACTCATAGGACCGTATATAGTTTTTTCAAGGAGCCCAAATTCTCACAGGTCATTTCAAGGTCTCTGATATCCCTGAATGTATTTGCTGATTCTACCCCGGGAAATCTTGTTGAGGCATCTGCCCTGAGCTTCATTCTGTGGAAAATGCAAATGATAATAAAAGCAGTGGAAGAAGCATATTCTGATATCAAGGTAATGCATAGTATATAACTGACGACCAACTATCAAACTAAGGACCTTGGAATTGGACAGGAAGGAGAAGCATTGTGCTGGTAAATACCAGAAGGAAGAAAATGGTCTGCTGATACTTAGTCTGGCAGGCAGGGAAAAGATTGGCTTTTTAAATAAATGGTGTTGATAGGAACTTATTTAAAACTCTACAGCTTTCTCTTTTTAGCCCTGTCTTATTCTTTATTTAACACACACACACTCAGACCCCCCATTAATACCATGTCTGGAACATTACCTGAATACTTATATTTTAGTTGCTCCTCCATTTTTTGCCACATAGGAAGCTTATATATAATATTTCCCCATTTTTCTTTAATAGAATGATTTTGTGACTTCATTAATGTTAAACATTTCCTGACCTAATATGCTATCCATTTCTACTTCTGAGATGTATGTGTTCCAAAGACTTAGAGTAAATGTGTCCAGGGGCCAGATCCTCCCCCACTGGACAGTGCTAAGTGTGACATATGCTTATTTCTTAAATCCTAAAATGTCCAAAGGGATATCCCTTTGCTTTTGCTCTTAATCACTGGTATGCAGAGATGCTTCCAGACATGTGCTTCCTTCACATTATGTGCCCTTGGGATCATATTGTCTATTATTTACAGGGGAGAGACACCAGATTTTATCTCTGTGATGTGCTTAATTACTATCAGCTGTTCTGAGTGGGCCATGCCATTCTCTGAACTCATCAGAAATATGTTTGGCTCCTGAGATGCTTCAGGATAATCGCCAACAGGAAGCAATCCAGGGCCTGTTTCTGCTGGTGAACATGCTTTTTCATTCTTTCAAAGTGATCATGTGTGTCTCAGTAATGAGACTTGCTGTTTGTTCCTTCCTACTGCAAGTCTGGCAACAAGATGTAAGGAACATCTGGGAACATGTCTAGAAAAAGAAGGAAAATTCCATTCTGCTGTCTCCATCCTGATTTCTTCTGCAACCGGTACAGTGGGAGGTAATGACTGAGTTGGTCTTCCGCTGCCCTTTAGAACACCCATGCCATTTCCAGGCTGAGGCACTCGGAGCACTAGGTCTGATACATCAGTGGATGGCAAATTTAGTATGCTATTCTGCCTGCTAATGTTTACTACTTGTAATTCACTGTTTCACTTAATGTTCTTTTTATAATTACAGCTGTTTGGAATGTCAGCAGGTGTGTACTTAGGGCCCCACTTTATCCGCAGGCTCATTGGAAGAAAGCATTAGAGAGAAAGGGAGTAACAGTGTCACTCCATGGGTAATTGGTGCTCCTTTAAGTGGCTGGCACTCATCAGCATCCACATGGGAGCCAGGCCAGGACTGCAGATGAGCCACAAGGATGCTTGGAGTGAATGGGTGTTCAGCTGAATAAGGGAGCATAAAGGACACTCTGTTTTGAGAAAATAAAGCAGATAATCAGTTGACAATGTGTATTTACTGCTGGTATTCCAAATTTGGATCCCGGAAAGTGAGAGCTGGGCACTTAGGGTTGAATATTGCCAACAGCGAGTGATGTGAATTAGGAATTCAAAATTATTACACTCCAAGTCCTTTAAGGGAGATACAGTCACAAGCAGAGATGTGCGTGTCCTAGAATTTGAGACAAGAGGCTCTAAGATGTCTAAAAGCTTATAGAGATTTTTGTTTCCTGCGTTCTCTAATTTGGGGGAAAAGGATGCTGCTTAGCAAATTCAGCTTTTGAGTAAATGGACCCTTTTTCCATTTTTATCCCTCTACCTGCTTTCTACTTTTATGCTAATTTCTTGGTTACAAGAGTTGGATGGACTCCCAAGAATCCCTTCAGCCCTCACTGTGCCCAGAGCTGAGGCAATTTGAGATAATTAGGGATAAACTCAAAGGGAGATGCAGGAAACATTGTAGATGCAAAGGTTATGAGCAGTGGAGGGACAGGATTCTGAACCTGGAGGACTACAGACTGGTTCCTCCCTGGCGCCACTCCTGCCTCTGCTCTTCCTACCTGTGCAGCTACCTGCTCTCCTCCCACAGCCAAGGCAGTTTGTGAGTAGGCAGGTAAGCGGCATTCCCATTTCAAGGGTCTTTGTGAGAGTTACACCTTCTAGAATTTGATCATGTAGACATCTTATAATAGAATTAGAAGCATAGACGCAATAGACATTGGCCACTGTCACCCAGGCAGAAGGCATGTGGGGGCCAGAAAGAGCAGAAAATGACCTTCCCATCAGGGGACTTGGGTCTGAAACTGCCCACGACCTGCCAGGAGCTTGAAAGAAGCCAATGTAGACACACCAGAATCCAGAACCTGTCCACTTCTGACTTAGGGCTTCCCTAGCAGTGGCTTTGAAGAAATCTGGCTTATGCTGTGGAGGACTGAAACCCAAGTTTAAAAAACAATTCCTGTATCCAATACCCTCAGATTTTTCCAATGATATTTCACATCACAACCCAATAGCCTGATTTCACAATCCACTAGTTGGTGAGTCACACTTGAAAAACACTATTGTGTTGAATTGCATTGTGGGAGTCTGGCACTTCTTTCTAAATTAACACCATCCATTTCCCTAATGTCATATTTATTGTCGTTTGTGATTAAGTTATCACCTAATTGTAGCATTCTTGACATAGACTGGGGTAGGCACTTGGGGAATCTTTCTGGTCTATATGAAGTTCCCATAGAAACCAAGAGCCTCTTTCAGCCCTTTTAAAAGATTGATGGCTGGACTCATTGTGGGCTCAGTCCTAGACCAAGAGAGACATATTTACATATTCACCTTATATATGGACACTTTGTGTGCAGCTCTTTGCCTAGTATGTAGCATGTAAGAAGTGCCCACACCTGTATATTTTTTTCTTGCTTGTACTAGTATTCTGCTGAGTGAAAAATGTTTATCATCCTGCAGTTCCTGTACCTCACAAGTCTGGGCACCATGCTGAGGTCCTTTGCTCGGGGTCTCACGCAGCTGAAATCTGTGTGAGAAAATCTGGATTGTCTAGGTTGTCACCTCATCTGAAGCTTGAGGTCCACTTGCAACATCATTCAAGTCACAGCAGAGTTCAGTTCCTTGTTGTTGGGCTATGGGCCTGCCTTCTGGCTGTCCTCTGGTGGTGGCACCAGGCTCCTGGCCTTCTCCCTCAGTCCTAGCTGCATGGCCTCTTACACCATGGCAGCTAGTCCTCAGAGCCCCCATCTGCTATGGCAGCGTCTTCTACAACATGCCATTTATGTTCCAGATCATGAAGTGACCATGCATTGTAGTCACAGGACCCCACACAGCCAAGGGAGGGGAATCACCCAGGCTGTGTACCCATTTGTATACTCATGTGGAAACATGAATTTCACAGCTACTAGGGATTTTGGGGCAGCTTGGAAGCAGAGGAGAAACTGCAGGGTTCAAAGGAAAATGTTTTAGAAGGAAAATAATCTCTGATACGTCTCTTGATGCTTTTCCCCCTCTAAAATGTCAATCTTGGCGTTATCTTGACTTTTGCTGTCCACATTGTCACATTTACCACATCTACTATGATGACTAAGGACTGTTTCTTTGCAAATTCTTGATAGGAAACTGTTCCATCTTTTTATGTAAAGAGAATTATCTGAACTCTACCTCCCTTGTGAGCCCTAAAAGCAAGAAGTCCTTTGTCTCCCTTGAGTGTTCCCCCTTCTTTCACACACATATGCACACCTGTGTGCACATCTGCACGAGGGGGCTCACACACATAGAACACACACATACACGCTTCACTTACCTAAGACTTTTGAGATTCTTAAGTGATGGGCACTGAGCAGCTGTTGTACATGATGCTCTGGGCTATGTGGGTAGGCAGTGGTGTTGGTGCAGTGGTGGGGTACTTGCCTGTCCAGTTCTGGACTAGATCCCCTGATGCTCCAGAGCTCTGTCTACAGAGGGGGGTTCCCACCTACTGTGTGCTTAACTGTTCTTTGCGTGTGGCCGCATTGCCTGTGGGACTGGATGAGTGTCTGTGGCCCCAGCTCCCGAGAGGAGCACTCCCCCAATATGGGGGGCATGTGCTGGTCCAGGGCACTGTCAGCCAGATGTCACCTCTGTCATCCTTAAACATCCTATTCAAAATTGTATTGAAAGCATACTTTGTACAAAAATGAAGAATGATGTAAAATATAGATAAAATAAAATGAAGAGAAAAAATATTGTATTGTCCCTCCCCATCCCCTGTGCTCTCAAGTTGCTGCTCCTCCTTTATTTCTCACCATAGTGGAACCTATTCCACTATGGAATAGGTTTAGCTCATATTTTACTTGCTCATATTTTACTTGCTTATTGTTTGTCTTCCTCTCCTAGAGAGAAAGCCCTTCCATGCGGGGACTCCTATGTTATGAGTTTAATTGCTATACCCAGGACACTGTAGAGTTCCCAGTTGCGCTTCGATGACTACGAGTGCATTAGATGCGTGGGTTCTGAGAACCAGTAGCATATTTAGGAGTACATTTTGGTTATTCTGCTAGATGTTGGTTAGTTGATGCAAGTGAAACAGATTGGTTTATGTCACCAGTCTGAGAGTGTTTCATCAAAATTATAGCAATTTGGCATACTAAGTAATCTTTCCTTGGCCCTGGGAGGATTGGAGAGTGTGTGTGTGTGTGTGTGTGTGTGTGTTGGGGGGGGGTGTTGCCCACCTCAGTTTGTTGTCCTTTGTGATACAGGATTCAGCAATGATTGGGTATTGGATTTGAAGTGATAGAAGTAAGCCTTAGGGCCTCAGGGTGTGGCTAGAATTGAACCTCCTGTCTGTTGAGCTCCATCTTAACATTTAACTCTATTTCAACATATAACCTTCCATCTTAACTCATAATTCTCTGTCTCAACTAGTGTTTCCTGGGGAATTATTCCCTCACACTTTCTACATTATACAAACCAGTTTATATTGGAATTATCTCTAAATTCAATGTTCAGGATCTTGGATCAAATTGTGTATTTCTCCCAACTGATTTTTAAGCTGTTGTTATTTGGAAGTAAGCTTTTATTAGTTGTAGATGTATGTTGAAAAGAAGGGATATAAAAAGGGAAACAGTGAATAAGGGGTGCACATGGAAAACATATGAATTTCACAGCCACTAAGGATTTTGAGACAGCATGGAAACAGGAGAAACTGCAGGCTTCAAATACTGTTTTAGAAGAAAAATGATATATACTGTTTTAGAAGAAAAATGATCTCTGATGTGTTTCCTGATGCTTTCCCCCTATAAAATATCAAACTCTTTAGAGGATTAGGTATGACACTTTATACTCTGAAAATACGTTCTGGGGTTGTATCAGAGTGGAAGCTCAGTGCATCTGATCCAGTAGAGCCAGGTTCTTGGAGCTTCTGAGTCCTGAGGCCGAAATGGTGAAGGCTCATCCTTCCCAGTCATTTCTTATACAGTCTCCTTTCCCTCCAGGCAAGATGACAGGAAGGTGTATGTCTGATTCTCTCTGCTTGCAAATTATCAGCCTTCCCCAAGTTCTTCTTGAATTTTAAGAAGCTTTTCCTGTCCGGAGGCTTCTGGGTACTTTGAATGGCACCAGGTTGGCTGTTGGCCATATGGTTCAGGCCTGAATCCTGCTGCCTGAAGTTCCTGTTTTGATAGTAGGTCCTGTTAGATTTCATCATGTTACAAATTCTCTGTCTCCCCATTTTGAGGTGAACTTTATTTTTTTTAAAGAATAGAAGTGGCTGGAGCCTGGAGCCTAGTTACATGGCCATTTATTTTTGAGAACCATTCACCCCACTCCTCACCTGCTGTCTCCTGGGCTTACACGGCTCAGTGCAAGCTTGTTTGTAATCGCCAGAGTGCAGAACCAAAGGACTGGTGTTGTCACAATGTGTTCTCTTTTTCTGAAAAATGGGAGCAGTTGTGCTGGGGAAGGGCAGAAATATTGAGGATTCTGAGTTGACTGCTTGGGGCCTGTACTGGCTCCTGTCCTCCATGAGGGCTATTATTGGGCTGTCACTGAGTGACATCACCTGTACCCTGTCCTGCCCGAGGCCCAGGCCTCAGGCATTGGGGGAACAGAGAATAATGTGTGTCCTTGCCCACTTTATCTAAGGATGGTAGCCTCACATCTGACAACAGCATTGTGAAGGAGGCCTGCCCATGGGGAAGCAGACTTTCAGAGGCTCAATAACTTGCCAGAAGTCCTGCAGCTAGCAAATGCCAGAGCAGGGCTAAACCTTTTAATTTGTCTGACTCCATGACCCCTGCTTTTACCCTCCCTGGCATAGCAGTGCCGTGTTTCCATCTTTGGACTCTCGGGATTGAGCTGAGCAGGTCGGCAGCACGCTGCAGTCTGTTGTCAAGCTTCCTTCTGGTTGCAGCACTGGCAGGTTTTGGTCATGGCTGTGCCCCAGATGGAAACTGCTGTGATTAGCACACACAGATGGGCAGTGACACAGTGCTTTGAATTACACCCACCATGTCTACCTTAGCACCTTCCCTGTGGGCCACCAGACCCCAGAATGGTCCACTCTGCTAGTTGCTGTTCTATGCACTGAACTCTGCCTGGACCCCATGACTGGCCTTCCTTCCATCTCTGGACACTGACCAGCTTGTGCCCCTCTCTCTGCAGATGCCGCCCCTATGAGGACTGCTGTGGCTCCCGGTGCTGCGTGCGGGCCCTCTCCATACAGAGGCTCTGGTATTTCTGGTAGGTCATAACTCTTCTGGTCTTGGGTGCCTTTCTCTAACCTCACCCCCTCAAGGCTCTGCCCACAGTCAGTATCATCACCACAAGCGTTGCTTCACCTTCACCTGAGATCATGACTTCTGGGAGAACCTTGGTCGAGAAAGCAGATACATTCAGGTTTGGCTTTGTGATGAGCAGTTTTGCTCACAGTTTGCAGAAAACCCATTCCTGTTTCTAGGAGCTGTGGCTGGGGAAGAACCACTTTTCTTTTGGAAGGTGGACTAGCCCTTTAGCAGTTTCTTTGCGACTTTCTGAAATGGAGCTCTTTGAAAGGCTGAGCATCAGAAAATTGAGTGGTAAAGTTTGTTGCCCAGAAGTCTTCCATACTCACACTGTCTGCTGAATCCTGACTTTCAAGACAGGCAGTCTGCATTCCTGTCTCTCTTCCAGCTGGAGGAGCTGTAAAGCCTCATTGCAGACAACAAGGGAATGTGCTAGAAGGTTGTAGCTGCACATTTCAGGAAGGGAAGGGGCTGGCTTCCTGTCGATTGCCATCCTCAGAGATGACATCTTGGGTGTCCAGGGCTTATCTGTCTCTATAGATCAGACATGTTGTTTCAGATGTCAAAGGAAAGCAGAGCTTATATGGGAAAGGATTTGCCTAAAACCAGCTCCTGTTCTCTTCAGCTACAGTGGAACTGTAACTCCAAAAAGGGTTAAAACTTCACTAGCTTTAAAACTTAAGCTTCTGTATGGCTGAAAAATTCTGACACTACTGATTTCTTAAGACTTTAAGACCTTTACTGAGCATGTTCTAGTAGCCACTTGAATTTTTGTGGTGAGGTTTGGGCTTTCCAGCTTGACACTTGTTCCCTTGGGCATCGGCCATTTGGAGACTGACTCAACTGACACTGGTGGGGTCTCCCTCATGGCTGGCTCATAAGGACAGCCCCCTGGACAACGGTTTGTTGCTGCCAGCTTATTCCACCTCATGGTTACTAATATCTAAAACTCCATATGATCGGTGATGATTTTGTTTTTTGTCTTAAGATTTTCTGAATGTGAACACCGTGGTGTACACTTCAGGTGAGGGGATTGCTACCAGTGCTGGGGAGAGGAGGACCAGGAGGAGGTAGCCTTTGAGACCTTTACCTAGCTTCAAGCATATTTTCACAGAGAATCTTCCTCTGTGGATCTTGTAGGAGGAAATAGGAATCCCAAAAGGGCTCTCAGGTATGTCAGGTTGGTTTGAAGCACCTAATGAATGGTGATGAGGTTGCTGGACTGCTCCTAAAATGAAAAATTTGTTGACGTTCAAGTGTGATACAATTAAAGAGAAGAAAATGCTGATGCTCCAGGCTGACTGGGCTTCAGGGCACCTCAGCATTCCCTGAGCTGGTGGCCAGGCCTTTTGGAGCTACTGGCCCCGGTCTCCTGTGGGTGGACTCAATGCACAGGTGACATAGTGGGATCCCTGCAGAGATGTCTTGACGAGTCCCATCTGGTGAGAGCAGGTCTCAAAGTCAGAGTGCCAGATGACAGGACATTTGATGTAGTTAGAATTGAGGCTCTGAGATCTCTGCTAAACTCAATATGTAACCAGAACACTGTGAGATGTGTCTGAGGTGACCTGCTGATGTCAAAGGACGTGTTCCTTCTCTCAGTAAACATAAGTGTCCCGTGCGGGCCAGAGGCCCATGGAGAGGCCCTGCCTGCAGACTGGCAGAAGAGACAGATGTCTTAACAGGCTTTTTACATGTGGAGAAGATGAAACAGTGGCATGGAAAAGGCATGGAGCCTCTGATGGCAAAAAAGTGCTGGGGGCGGGGAACTACAAAGCTTCCAACTGAGCCTTGGAGAGGGCATTCCAGGTACAGGGAGTAACATCCCAGAGACGGGGACAGAAGGTTGGACCTGGTTGAGGGAGTGATGGGACACTCACAGTGTGGCCCAAGTGTTTGGAGGGGAGCACAGAGGGTGAGGACAGAGCTGGCTGTGTGACAAGGGCTTCCTGTGGCGGGAGGAAGGGCTGCTGTGCAGACTGGCTCCATGTGACTGCTCAGGGCTTCTGGTCCCTTATCACGAAGCAGTGGTTTGGAGGAGAATGCTTTCAGAAGTTCTGGCTACCTCTAAAATCTTGAGTAATCTTTACCTAGATGGTCTACATGAAATTGCCAAGATTAGAAAAAGGTGGCCAGGCAGCACTTGGAAGTCCAGGCAGACATGGAAGCTCACTACCACCGAGCAGACGCCTGACTGGCTCGTGAGAGCCCTGAAACTGGAGTTTCTACTCTGAGTCTAGGGAGCAGTCCAGCCCTGGATCAACTGGAAGTGAAGAAACCAGTTTACTTTTGATGACAGAAAAGGCACAGACTTCCTCTCTTAATCCCTGGAGAGCACCCCCACCTCCCCGCCCCAACCTATTTAGCAATGAAAGGGAATCTATAGTTCCAACTTTTCTTACTACAGCAGCTCCCCCTACATCCTGCTTCTTCTTTCCTTGTCCCTATGAGCTCATTCCCCTGCCCCTGTCACTCCCCTCTCAAAATAGTTCTTTCTTTTTTATTTTTATTCTTTAATTTATTTATTTATACAAGCACTGGGTACAATCAGAAGCGCGGGAGGGTGAGAGAATTCACCAGAGCCAGAGCAGGGAGCAGAACAGGCAGAAGGACCGAAGTACACTGCTGAGGGGAGCAGGGGGCTGCAGGAGAGGTCTGCACGCCATGCGGGACCCTCCTCCGGTGGCCGGGGAGCAGCTGGGCATCGAACAGCGCTGCAGAGGCTGCGGGCAGCTTCGCAACCTAGTGCTCAACCGCTGCACCCCCGGGGAGGCCCCTAATTTTTTTTTTAAATTTACTTTTGCATAGAAAAACTGGGGCATAGGGTAGAGGTGTGAGACTTCGAGAGGCTTCACCAAGGACAAGAATGGGGAACAGAACAGGTGGATTTACTGAAATGCACGGCTGAGGGGAGCAGCGGGTGAGACATGAGAGGTCTGCTGTGCCAGATGTGAGTTTGCTCTCTGCCCAGGGATTGAACTCAGGCTGTCAAGGTGATATCGCTGAGACTTAACCCCTAGGCCACCAGGGAGGCCCCTCAAATAAGTTCTTCCCAGACAAAAGCTTCAGTCCAGAACAAATCTGGTGATAATTAACCCTAAGCCAGTAGTTGGCCTCCTGCCCTGTGACGTTGATCTGTCCCTGCCCCACTCTTTGTGCAGGGAGTGAGGAGCTGTGTCATTTCTGTCCCATTTGACAGCATCACCATGTGGCTTCTCTCACAGAAGGGTCCCAGGGGCTTCTGCATTTCCACTGTAGTGCTCCAGGCTTTTGGGAGGGGCCAGCAGTCTGAGGAGATGAAACCTAAGTATGCTTTCAGCCTCTCTGTACTTGTATTTCTGCTCAAATGTTTATCGTCAGGCCCCATGTTGAACATAAGATTAGCACAGAGTCCTGGGGGAAGTTAGTTTTAAGAGATGAAGCTGTTGCTTGTGTGGTTCCCACCTCTCACTGCTAGGCTGTAGCCACAGACCTCCTCTCCTGGTCTCTCCACCTCTCTCCCGCAACCTGTCTTTCTTTCATTCTTCAGAACTCAGCTCAGAGGTTGCTCTGAAATAAAGGACATTTCTCAGATCTTCCTCACTGTGCCAGATATCCTTGTTAAAACTTCTTGTTGCACTGAATTGCACACTTAAAAATGGCAAAAACAGTAAATCATGTATATTTAATTACACAAATGTATTGCTTGTTTTTCTTTCTGGCACTTTCCGAGTTGTAAATAGTACTTTTATACATTTATAGTTTACAGTCTCCTCCCTGATTAGCATTCAAGTTCAGTGTCAGGGAGTGACACTCGCCTGTCTTGTTACAACACAGTGCTGTGCAGGAGTGTAGCGGGTCCTCAGAAACTGCTTGTTGAAGGGAGACATATTGGAAGACAGACCAAAAGTCACAGTTTCAGCCTTTCCCTGAATCATCTCCTATCTTGTGCCTTTGTCTTTCTTCAAGCTCAGTATTCCAAGGTTGTCCAGTAAATACTTAATGCCTGACTGGTGGTTTTACACTTGACATCATATTAATAGTCTCAAAGATTTTATCACCTATTCTTTTCTTAAATTTCATTTATGTGTGGCCATATGCCTTTGACCATTATGTGGCTGATTCTGCTGTGTCCTCACCCGTCACAGGGCAGTTTGCTGCCCGCACAGAGTGAGCAGATTGTGTGAGGTTCTGGAACATTCCACCTGTGCCCTCATAAATTCACTTTAGAGATGGGCAAATGCTTCCAATTATGTCTGTTCAGTCTGACTCCCCATGTCTAGGTATTGTGCCGTGGTGAGGAGGGGAGAAGTCTTGGGCTTAGTCATCAGTCTTTTATCAAAATCAGTGACATGACAGTCACTGAGAATTCTGAGATGAGTTGCACAAAGGTTCTGTCCATTACCACTGCCCTTTGGACTTCAGAGTCACAGTTGGTGAATGTTCTGTTGCACTTAGAACCAAGAGATTTAAAAATCTCAGCTTTTTTTTTTATTGACAAGAATATCTTCTCTATTCCTATAGTTTCTAAGGTGTATTCCAGGAAGCCCCAGGAGCATGGTTCCAAACTCGCCCTCACGTTGTTTTCCCTCAGGTTCCTCTTGATGATGGGTGTGCTTTTCTGCTGTGGAGCTGGCTTCTTTATCCGGAGGCGCATGTACCCCCCACCGCTGATTGAAGAACCTGCGTTCAACGTGTCCTACACCAGACAGCCACCGAACCCCACTGCAGGTCAGCCAACCCCTGTGTCTTTGTCTCCCCCTCCAGTTTATGTGTCCTCTGTAAACCTTTGAAAAGGGAACTGTTGCAAAATATGCTAGGAGAAAAAATTGAGGCCATATTTATTCGTTTAGGTTCCAATGATCAACTTCATTGTAGCTTTGTACGGATAAAAAGTGGTATATATGCACAATGGAATGCTATTCATCAATCAAAAAAGATAAGCTCATGCCATTCACAGCAACGTGGATGGAGCTAGAAGGAATTATGCTCAGTGAAATAAGTCAGAAGGAAAAAGAAAAATATTGGATGGTTTCACTTATAGGAGGAATATAGGGCAACCACATAAGACATCAGGGGAAAAATAATAACAATATAAAACAAAACAAAACAAAAACAAAAACAGACAATTATAAACCAGAGACATCCTGCAGTGGAGGAGGAGGGAGAGGGACCAGAGAAAGGGAGGAAGGAGCACAGGAGACTGAGGTGATGGTGCACGGGTGCATTGGTGAAGGAAACTCTATGGGGACTGCACCTGGGGTGGGGGGAAGCAAACTGTTTAAAAATGAACAATGATGTAAAGTATATATAAATTTTTTTTAAAAAGTGCAATAGATACTGAATTGAATGTCTTTCTCCTCACTTGCCTCATTATTAGTGAACTTTTTATGAATACTTATGCAGTTTGTATGTACATACTTTTTGCTCTCTTCTTTTTTCTTTAAAAATTACCTTGTGTACATTTCTGTATAGACGGTAATGTCCCTGCCATTCTTAATGCTTCTCAGTTAATAAGCATTATGACTAAATGGTAATTTGCTTTAATGTTCTTTCATGGTTGTTCATTTGCATTCTATTGTTTTTTATTCATTCATTCATTCCAGTATTTCTTATACATTTTTTTGACTATTTCAAAAGTTTATTTAACAAAAAGTTCAGTAAGAAAATGTACACGACCCAATTTTCATATCATTGTAAAAAGATGCTGTGGAAGCGGACATGGGGAAGCAACTGATTTCTCTGGTGAACACAGCCACTGCTTATACTCGTTCCAAGGCTTCTAACATGATGATACTATTTCCTCGTATTACCATTCCAATATTGTTCTGTTGCCCACTAGTTGCCATCTCCACACACTCATCTATCACAAGATTCATAAAGGGATCAAATCCCCGTAGTATTCCTTGGACATGTCTGCCACCATTTAATTTCAATGATAACTTTTTGTCCATAAATTTTTTCTACTCGGGAGGGTGCGCTTTGCTCATGGTGTCTACTCCCTGGGCTCAGAGCTGCCACCACACGAAATCCACTCCCGCTGTAGGCCGGCGTCCTGCCTATATTTCTTATACATTTACAAGTATTTTGAGTACTTGTAAATATTGTTGCTATGGACTTTTTTTTTTAACAAGTTACATCATTTGGTCTGTCTAAGGGACATTATCCAAAGTAATGTCCCAGAGTCAAAAAGAATTAGTGGTTTCTTAGTTAAAGTGGTGTTTTTAAGAGCTATCTAAAATTCTCATGTACAGGTGGGTGAATGCAGCCCTTCCCCAAGATATGGGCTAGTTTCCTATTTTTGACATTATGTGTGAGAGGTTTTCCTTCCCTTGAAGGGAACTTTTGAGGAGGACGGGAGCCCGGACTGCTGGAGGCCTGGTCAGCATGCCTGTGGCAGTGCCTGTCATCCGGCCAGCTAGTGGAGAAGCTGGGCACCATGACTCTGCTGCAGCACAGCCTGGGTGGGGCAGGAGGTGGGATAGCTCTTGAGTCATCCACACTGCAGGTGGACAGTCAGAGTTCTCGGAGACATCCCTGACTTGGTTTTCATAGTTTCAGTTCTGCAAGATAAACGGGTCCTGGAGGCCTCATATGCTGCATAGGACCTAGATTAGTGGTACTGGAGTGCATACTTAAAACTCTATTAAGAGGGTAGATCTTAAGTGTTCTTATTCTTCTTTATAGTCATAATATGAAGAGGGCACTGGGAAACCTATGGGGATGATGGATATGTTTATGGTATAGAAATGTGGTGATAGTTTCTCAGTATGTATTTATCTCCAAATTCATTAAGCTGTATACATTAAATATGTACAGTTTTTTGTATGTCAATCATGCCTGAAAAAAAATGGTTTAAAAAATCAAGAGTAGGGGGCCTCCCCCGTGGCGCAGCAGTTGAGCGCTGGGTTGCGAAGCTGCCCGCAGCCTCTGAAGCGCCGGTTCGAGCCCCAGCTGCTCCCCGGCCACCAGAAGAGGGTCCCACATGGCGCGCAGACCCCTCCTGCCGCCCGCTGTTCCCCTCAGCAGTGTACTTTGGTCCTTCTGCCTGCTCTGTTCCCCGCTCTGGCTCTGGTGAATTCTCTCACCCTCCCGCGCTTCTGACAGTACCCAGTGCTTGTATAAATAAATAAATAAACAAATCAAAAAAAAAAATCAAGAGTAGGGGAGTAAGTTTAAAAGGAGAAGCGTTTCTCTCTTCTGTTCTTTTGAAGATAGGTTCTCAAAATTCAGAGAGTGGAGCTGTTCATTTGTTGATTTGTTCTTCTATAGTTTTCTTCCACGAAATAAAAACTCTAGGGTTTTCTTTTCCAAAAGAATCATTTTTTGAAATTTAAGTTAAAATTTTAAGAATTGTAGTATCTTGTATTGAGGTAACATTGGTTTATAACACTGAGTTTGATTTAGGGGTATAGGCTCATACTTCACATGGATGTTACATACGACACCCACCAACAAAACACCTCAATCCTCCATAGACCATTGGGCCCCTCACTTTACTCCTCCCCCTCCCATCTGCTAGCCTCAGTTCTACAGATTTTTGGGATTTGTTTTGTCTGTCATTTGTTTTATTTTATTTCTTTATATTCTACACATGAGTGAAATTATCTAGTATTTGTCTTTCTCACTTTTTGCTTATCATAATCCCCTCCACATCCATCCATGTCATCACAACTGGCAAGATTTCTAAAAGAATCATCTTTATTATTTTTTAAATGTTTCTCAGAAAGATCAGAGTATGTATTTCTCACAACAGTTCTGACTTTGCTGTCCCTTAAACTTTCAGGGTTAGTGCCACTTTTCACACTTAAGTGAATTTTTATTCATTCATCTTTGGGCATATTTGAATAGTTTCAAATGTGTGCTCTAGCGTAGAATGAAGTGCCAAAGCTCATTAGGTTTTATCTGAATTAGTTTGAGTTTTCAGTTCTTGCATTTTTTATTTCAAGAAGGAGACGGATCAGAATAAAGGATAATAAAAGACGTGAGTCTCCTCATTCTATCTTCTCTACCTGGATTTTTAGCATGTCCCCCATGGCCACAGATGCAGGATGCCACGTGTCCTTGGTCCTCAGTGCTAAACAGGGGTCAGGTTTGCCACACAGTCCCCCTAAACTCAGCATCTTGGTGTTTCCAAATGGGAGTGTATCCCCTCTGGTCCCCTGTGCCTGTTCTCCTCATTTTCTTGTCTTCCTAGTCCCCTTATCAACCATGCCCCATAAACAGGTCCTCAGATCCCACCACATCTTCAGATCTTGTCTCACCCCAGCTGCTGGTTTCTTTCAGCTCTCCTCTGACTTCCTCATTGCCTCCATGAAGTCTTTTTTAAAGAACAAAATACACAGTCATGTTGTCCTTTTGCAGGGTCACTTTGCTCTTTGGTCCAGATGGCTTCACCAGGGACCAGGCACATCCTTCTTGTTAGTTACTTGCTTGTCTTCATGCCTGGTGTGAGCGGCCTGCTCTCAAGGCCTGCCTCCTTCCTGGACTCCTGCACCCGCCCTCACTGCTTGGAAATAATCCCAGGCATATCCCTTCCTCTGCTTTCTCTCCTGGGTGTTCTGCCAGGGCTCAACAGCACTTACTGTGGTGAGTTTGGGTCCCTCATGGCTACTTTGGACCCCCTCCAGCCAGCAGGACTCCAGTCTCAGGCTCTGAGCCAACGTCTGTCTGCCAGCTGAGGGAATTGGTAACCTGAGGTCGTGGCCAGACTGGGGCCTGGAGCCCAGGCCTTCCTGACTTGCTTCTTCAGCCCATGTACCGCTCACCTGCTGAGGTGCTGCAGGTACTGGGGTCCCAGTGCACAGCTTGCCCCTTGGTGTGTTACATGGTTCACAAGTCCATGTCTGGTAGCTTTGTGCAATTGCACAGATAACTGCACAGTCACTGACTGGGTGAGAGTGGTGGGGGAGAAGTTCAGGTGCTGGGAAGCCATCGGTGTGTGGTACACTTAGGCAGGCTTCCCCGTGGGAGCGCCTGAGGAGTATGTGAGAAGAGTTAAGTGGGAGCTGAGGAAGGGCATGAAGCTCTGCTTTCTTCCTTGTTCTTTAATGTGCTCACCACACTCCTGACTGCAGACTCCAAGGGGCTGTGCCCTGTGACCCGTGGCACAGCACAGCTGCAGGGTGCTTTTGAATGTGAGAGAAATGTAAAAAACAATAGCAGGGACCTAATAACAAACAGGAGTCCCTCTGCAAATGGCAGAGCACTTGGGCCCAGCACAGTCCCACGTGCCTTGGGTAGCGGGTAGTTTGACTCTGCTCTGTGGTGTCATGGGGGGGGGCAGTCAGAGAGAGGGGGCATTTGCCATTAAGCTGGTGAAATGGGTGTTCACCTCCTGTTGGGAGATGTTGACTTGGGTGCGTGCACCTCTCTAGAGTCCACTGCTGCTTGCCCCACTCTCATCTCATTCTCTGGTGAAATGTATATTTGTTTCACCTCATGTTTCCAGCTGTGTGCTTCTTACAGACCCATAACAGTAAGAAATCCCAAAATAGACTGGAGCATCATAAGCAAACAAGGCTTGCTTTGTTCCATGGGAGTGTACAATTTCCATATTTCCATGAGAAAACCGAGCACTCTGCCACTTGTTAACAGCTCTAATGTGGGAAAACTTAATTTTTTAAAAAAATTTTTGCATAGAAGAACTGGGGTGTAGGCCAGAGGTGTGGGGGAGGGGGTGAGAGGAGTCACCAGAGACAGAGTAGGGAGCAGAATGGGCAGATCTCCTGAAATACACTGCTGAGGAGGGCAGCAGGTGGGACAGGAGAGGTCTGCTGTGCCATATGTGGGTTAGCTCCCTGGGTGGGGATTAAATTCAGGCTGTAGTGCTGATAGTGCTGAGTCTTAACCCCTAGGCCACCAGGGAGGCCCAAAACTTAATTGCTTTGATTTGGGGCTTTAAAACTGATAATACTGAATAAAAAAAAAAAAAAAGTAGGGTTGGTTAGTGTCTCAGTGATTCCTGTGTGGATCCTCAATTTCCTCTCCATGTGTGGGATTCCTTCCTCTACAACTGTTTGCTGAGGTCTCTACCCTGGGGCACTGAGCCCTTGCAGTGTGAGCTGTAAGAGGAAGGTGTTTGATAATCTGGGAAGAGAGGAACCCAGTGCGCTGACTTTCTAGGTGGGTCCAGAGGATGAGTGCCCTTACTGGAGGAGCTTGGACTGTGCGGAGGAGCACCGGGGGTACACCCAGCAAGGATAAGGATAGTCCTTGTGGGTTTGCTGGATTGCTGTGTTTCTCTTCTGCCATCCTGGGGAAGGGGAAGTGGATTCTGGTGATTGATCGTTGCTTATTCATGAAAAAGAAAAGGCACTTGTCTCATGAATGGAGGGAGGGGATAGCAGCTCACCCTGCTCTGCAAAGGTGTCACTCAGGGCAGAAGAGCGAGCATTGCTTGTTACAAAGATGCTCATAATTAGGGATGCAAAAGATATGGAGCGTCATGGTTCTGAGAGTTGGTATGGGTTGGAGCAGGGCTTGAGGGGGAGAGGCTGGGTAGCTAGGTAAGGGACTGAGGTTCACACGCTGAACTTCATACCTGCCTAGGAACCCAGAGCAGCAGAGGCTGAAGCTGCTGGCCAGAGCACTGGGGCCTGCGGTCCCCCTCTGGTCTTGGGCTTGGTGAAGGGTGGGTGGACAGAGAGTGGGGAGGTCTGGGTCTGTGAGGCCAGGCTGGGCTGCTGTCCCTTCTGAGCCCAGCACCCGTCACAAAATGAAATTGTTTGGGAATAGTTCTCTTGTTTTAGTCTTTATGTTGAGTAAGTCAGAGGGATGTGATACACAGTATGGGGACTGTAGTTAATGATACCATATAGCATATTTGAGATCTGCTAAGATTAGATCTTGAAACTTGTTACCACAAGAAAAAAAAAGAGTAGTTAGGTGAGGTGATGGGTGTTAACTAAACATTGTGGTCACTTGGCATTGTCTGCATATATGAAGTCATTGTTGTACACCAGAAATGTACACAATCTGTGTGTCATTTATATATCAGTGAACTGGAAGAAAAAAGAACTTACAGAGAGTAGGAAAAATATGAAAACCTTGACTAAAGCAGAACTGTGGGTGTGGAGGCAAGTGGGGTTGGGTTGCATGAAGATCTGAGAGCTCAGGACACGTGATGGAACGTGGGAGAGGCAGGGCTATAACAGAGAGATGTCTGCCTTGTGGTCTCTCCTCTCTGGGGGCCATTATGTGATCAGTAAAGTTGATCACCAAGATCAAGGCCATATAACTGTGGCAAGACAAGCATCCAGCTGTGCTTAGGGGGAGGGTGGTGGACTGTGCATTGTGTAGAACAGCCATGACTCCAGCTGTGCAGTCACACACATGCCTCAGATTGTGGAGAGAACCATAGAAAATGACGTCTGTGGTGTTAACGTGACTTTTCCTTAAAATGGTTTCCTTTAATGTGACTAATACTGGTTTTATAAAAAATGAAACAGTAGAAGACAGATTATTCCCACTGGCAAGTACATTTTTATTGCTTTCCAGCAGTGCATTTATGATGAGCTTATTGATGGTTTCTGACTGTTCTGGTAGCTCAATCCTATAATAAATCTGTCACCCTGCAGTGGCGGTCGTGTCCTGACTAAATGACACCAACTTCGGGAAATGGAAGTAGTAAGGACTGTGTTTTGACACTTTCATTACCTTCCAAATCAGAGCTGAAACGTGAACAGGGCCGCTTTGGCTGTGGAGACAATCTGTTTCCTGAGCTGGTGGACCAAGCTCAGCTCTTCACCATGATGGTGCTGCACACAGGTTTGCAGAAACAGCATCGGGCAGCCCCGGGCTCTGCCTCATCTCACCCCTGGGGCTCTAAGGCTTCGCTATGTGTTTTCTGAAGGTACAGTGGTGAGGAAACAGTCTCTGTGGCTACAGCTTTCTGTGAGTCCTGGCTCTGTGGGAATTCCCCCTTTCCTACCCATACTGTGCTGCCTCATTCAGGATGGATAATTTCTGAAATTATGGTTTTGATGAAAAGAACCTAGAAATACTTCAAGGTATTGGTTTGAGAATCACAAATGCCTATTTATGACTGTAATACTGGGATAATCCTTACCAGTCTATCCTCAATGGTAGAAGGTGATGGGTTGATCAGAGAATTAGGTAGGTTGGGGGTGATTTGAGAGCTGTTTCACCTAACAAAGGCCAGGAATGGATGCAGCCTAGCAACGTGGAGTCCCTTCCTCTAACCAGGAACATTTTTTGCAAGGGCAGCGTCTGCCTGCCTGGTTTTCTGTCTGTTATCCCTCCTATCATTCTCACTCTGGAAATCCTCTTTCTGATGTTGATATTACACTTTCTGTGACAACTCAGTTGCTATTTTTTGGGATTTGCACTATCCAGTTCACATAAAATAGATACATCTAAAGTATTCAGCCATGTAAAAGTGTGATGGGTTTCTTACCCCCATGAAAGCACTTACTGTCCTTGGCTGCTGGGAATAGTGATAGATAAAACACTTCACACAGTGTAATTCAGGAAGGAAGGCCTTTTTTGCAGCTATTGGTAAGCAATTCATGTTATTTATTATTTTTTTAAAGATTATTTATTTATACAAGCACTGGGTACAGTCAGAAGCGCAGGAGGGTGAGAGGATTCACCAGAGCCAGAGTGGGGAACAGAACAGGCAGACTGATGAAATACGCTGCTGAGGGGAGCAGCGGGCACAACAGGAGAGGTCTGTGCGCCATGTGGGACCCTCGCCGGCGGCCGGGGATCGAACTGGTGCTGCAGAGGCTGCAGGCAGCTTCACAGCTCAGCGCTCAACCGCTGCACCACCAGGGGAGGCCCCATGTTATTACTTTAATCACAACAAACAGCTTTCACATCTTTGACTTTAAATCAGTGGGAACAGAAACTTCCAGCAAGTATCTACTTTGGGCCAGTTCTCTGCTCTGTCCATGATAGAGCAGCATTTTGAGCTACGCAGGCCTACCGCCACTTCTCACTTCTTCTCTTCTCATGAGGACAGGGCCTTCTCCAGAGTCACTGGCTGTCTGCCTGCCCAGACTGTCATTGTGACAGGTGCTTGGGTTCCTTGCTGCTAAGAGGCCTCAGAGGATGTGCATGTTCCTTCATCCCCCACGCGTGCCCTGAATGGTGGCAGGCGGGTGGTGACAGCAGAGCGGCTGTGTTCTGCGCCTGGGGTTAGAGCCGCAGGACTTACTGAAGGGGGAATAATGTCTTTGTGACTCAGGTTTCTCTTCTGAGAGGGAGGGACATAATAGCGTGTTGTTAGGATCGATAGACATAAAGTGTCAGGCTCTTGTTACTCAGGGAGAGAGACAGAGTGTATGCTCTCCTGTGGCCCTAGCACCTGCATTTTAACAGGATCCCAGGGTGATGACAACAGCACCTGCCCAGCGGATTGCTGCATGTTTGATAAAGAGCAAGAAATCGGGCAGTGGAGGCAATAGTGACCTCACAGGCCAAGCTTCAAGAACACACAGGTGAAGTTTTAAAGTGTTAAAAGCCTTTGAGATCCGCAGGCCTGGAGTAGAATTTAGTCCTTATCTCTGTTGGGGTAAAGTGATCCTGTTGCTCCTCTTTCTGGCTGATGCTCCTGGATGTGCTGGGAGGAGCACATGGCGTTCTTTTTATTGCACGGTCATCTTTGCCTGTCTTCAGTAGAGAGCCAAACTGTTCTTACTTGAGTTCTGATTTATACAACCTGGGGCAGGGGTGGGGGGGTATGTCCACTTTTTATGGAAGGATTTTATCTTTTATTTCCTGCTTGTTCACAAAGCTTGTGTCTGCCTTTTCTTGTGGGGTGTCAGGGCCCCAGTGCCCATGTGTCCCTCAGCAGTGTTTTAACTGTAAACTTAGGCCAGGTACTTACTGGAGATATGTCTTTAACTATCTCCCTTCACCCTCTTAGAGAAGCAGTGGAAGAAGGTCTTTCTTTGTGAGGGGTCAGGGCTGCACTTCAAAGGAAACACAGTGAAACTTACCTCTCAGGCTCCTTCCTCAAGCTTACTGGCATTGCCAATGTATTGTATCTTGCAGGAAGTAATCCCCACACTTATGTATATAAAAAGAAAGCCTTAGAAATACAGATAGGGACCTCTCCTGGTGGTGCAGGTGGTTGAGCGCCACACTGCGAGGCTGTCTGTAGTGTCTACAGCTCCGGTTTGATCCCGGCCAGCGGCGAGGGTCACACATGGCGCGGCAGACCTCTCCTGTCGTGCCCGCTGCTCCCCTCAGCAGTGTGCTTTGTCAGTCTTCCTGTTCTACTTCCCGCTCTGTCTCTGGTGAGTCCTCTCACCCACCCACCAATCAGGCCTGTACCCCAGTTCTTACATAAATAAATAAATAAAATCTAAAAAAAAAAAAAAAGAAATACAGATTTAAAAAAGTTTTGTGTAGGGCCTCCCTGATGGCCTAGGGGTTAAGTCTCAGCACAATCACCACTACAGCCTGAGTTCAGTCCCTGGCCAGGGAGCTGACACACATGGCACAGCAAACCTCCTGTCTCACCCTCTGCTCCCCTCAGCAGTGTATTTCAGTAAATCCACCCGTTCTGCTCCCCATTCTGGCCTACACCTCAGTTCTTCTATGCAAAAATAAAAAGTTTTCTATAATGATCGAACTTGAGTTATACTGAATAACTTCAGAGTATATAAGAAAATATAGAAATAAAAGGAAAGAATGATGGAAACTTTAGGATTACCAACACATCACTATTAACATGATGAAAATATCAAAATGAGTGGTGTATTTAAAAGAATGTAGTAAATTTTACTCCATAAAGAAGATCTGAATAAGTTTACAAAAGTGGAAATTATATATCTTGGAGCCTGGCTAGTATGTGTTCCAAGTTCCATTTCTAACCTCACACATATTACTGATCCTGCATCCCTGACTCAGTTACTCTTAAGCCACAAGCTCCTAGACTGTGAAGCTGAGACCATGCAGAGCTGAGATCTTGGGGTGGTTTTTGTGGAATGGCCCTATACAGTGCTGAGCAAGGGCCTGAGACACGGTGAACAGCAGCAGCTGCTACACAACTATTATGAACACTTGTGGTTTTAAGCCATCTGTAAATGAGCAAATAAATAATCTGCCCCCCATTTGCAAATAAGTTATTCCCCTAAATTATTTGTTGAGTAAATAAAGGGCAGGAGTGAGTGAGGGCCCTGAAATCTTGTTCTTTTCCTTCTATCCTCATTCTATCCTGTACCATCTTCTGTCTTGGTAGATGGTAATTGTTCTTCCAGTGCTGAGCAAAGTCTCTTGATATTTTCCCCATCTCTATCACCTCTGCAGCATCCTTTTATTCAAATTATCCTAAGAGTCTCCTGCTGGTATTAGTGCTTTCTCCTTTCCCCATATTCTATTTCCAGCAAAGTAATCATTGTTAAAACAGAAGGAAGAGCTTCTATTTACAACTCTCCAAGGCTGTGCACCTGGAGATGGGTAACACTCATAGTCAGAAACCATATAGTGGGCAACAGGCCCCTCTTAGCATCTCTCCCTCCCCATGCCCAGCTGTCTCTGAACTTCTGATTGTTTGTCTGTTCCCAGCTACCTCTTCACTCTAAGCTGACTTAATCTACTCCTGCCTCTTTTTTTTTTTGAATTTTACTTTTTTTTCATGTTTTATTTATTTATTTATTTTTCAATAATAAATTTTATTTTTATATTCCCCATACAATTGTAACCCCCCCATTCTGACCCTAATCCCTGCCTTCCCGCACCTCACCCCCCAAAAAGTGTCTCTGATTCATAATTTTTTGTTGATTTTGATTTTCACTTTCTTATAGTTATTCATTTTCCTTGTCCGTTATTTAAGTTTTCTAGATTCCTGCTATGAGTGAGACCATCCGGTATTTTTCTTTTTCTTTCTGGCTTCTTTCGCTGGGCATGATCCCTTCCAGCGCCATCCATGTTGCTGCAAATTGCATGTGTTTATCTTTTTTGAATGCTGAGTAATATTCCACTGTGTATATGTACCACATCTTCTTGATCCAGTCATCTATTTTTGGGCATTTAGGCTGCTTCCAAAGCTTAGCTATTGTAAATAGTGCTGCTATAAACATAGGGGTGCAGGTGTTCTTTGGAATTGATGTTTCTGTGTCCTTTGGGTAAATACCTAGGAGTGGAATTGCTGGATCATATGGAAGCTCTATGTTTAGTAGGTCCAGAAATCTCCACACAGCTCTCCATAGTGGTTGGACCAGTTTGCACTCCCACCAACAGTGCAGAAGAGTTCCTTTTTTCCACACCCTCGCCAACATTTGTTGTTGCTAGTTTTTTTAATATGTGCCATTCTCACTGGTGTAAGATGGTATCTCATGGTAGTTTTGATTTGCATGTCCCTGATTACAAGTGATGTTGAACATGTTTTCATATGCCTGTTGGCCATTTGCATTTCCTCTTCAGAGAAGTTTCTTTTTAGCTCTTCTGCCCATTTTTGGACTGGATTATTTTCTTTGTTGTTGTTGAGTCTCATCAGCTCTTTGCAGATTTTTGTGATCAGTCCTTTATCATTAGTGTTGGGTGCAAAAATGTTCTCCCAGTTGGTGGGGTATCTCTTTGTTTTTGTTATTGTCTCTTTTGCTGTGCAGAAGCTCTTTAATTTGATGTAGTCCCAGCTGCTTATCTTTGCCTTCACTATCACTGCTTTGGGTGATGTGTCTGTAAAGATATCTTTGATGTGCAAATCACGTAGTGTTTCGCCTGTATTTCCTTCTATATATTTTATGGTTTCAGGTCTTATGTCTAGTTCTTTAATCCATTTTGAGTTGATTTTTGTGTATGGTGTGAGGTAGTGGTCAAGCTTCATTCTTTTGCATGTAGCAACCCAGTTTTCCCAGCACCATTTATTGAACAAACTTTCTTTGCTCCAATGCATAGTCTTTGCTCCTTTGTCAAAGATTAGTTGACCATAAATCTGTGGGTTTATTTCTGGATTTTCTATTCGATTCCATTGGTCTGTATGTCTGTTCTTGTTCCAATACCATGCAGTTTTGATGATTATGGCTTTGTAGTATAGTTTGAAGTCTGAGAGTGTGATGCCTTCATGCCCTTCTTTTTTTTTCAGTAGAGCTTTGGCTATTCGGGGTTTTTGGTGATTCCATATGAATTTCATCAATAATTGTTCTATTTCTTTGAAGAATGACATTGAAATTTTGATTGGAATAGCATTGAATCTGTATATTGCTTTTGGTAGGATGGCCATTTTAATAATGTTTATTCTTCCAATCCATGAGCAGGGGATGTCTTTCCATTTCTTTGTGTCTTCTTCTATTTCTTTTAACAGTGTTTTATAGTTTTCTTTGTATAGGTCCTTTACCTCTTTTGTTAGATTTATTCCCAAATATTTGATTTTTTTTTGTTTCAATAATAAAAGGGATGGTTTTTTTGATTTCTTCTTCTTCAGATTTATTGTTTGTGTATAGGAAGGCTACTGACTTTTGCGTGTTGATTTTGTATCCTGCCACTTTACTGAACTGATTGATGAGTTGAATTAGTTTTTCTGTGGAGTTTTTTGGGTTCTCTATGTATATTATCATATCGTCTGCAAATAGTGATAATTTGACTTCTTCTTTTCCTATTTGGATTCCTTGGATGTCTTTCTCTTGTCTTCTTGCTCTGCCTAGGACTTCCAGTATTATATTGAAGAGCACTGGTGAGAGTGGACATCCTTCTCTTGTTCCAGATCTTAATGGAATTGCTTTCAGCTTTTCACAATTGAGAATGATACTGGCTGTTGGCTTGTCATAGATGGCCTTTATGATGTTGAAGTGTGTTCCTTGTATCCCAAGAATTTCAAGGGCTTTTATCATGAATGGGTGTTGCACTTTGTTGAAAGCTTTCTCAGCATCTATTGATTTTATCATATGGTTTTTATATTTCTTTTTGTTGATGTGTTGGATAACGTTGATTGATTTTCGGATGTTGAACCATCCTTGTGTCCCTGGAATGAATCCTACTTGGTCGTGGTGAATTATCTTATGGATACATTGTTGGATTCTGATAGCTAAAATTTTATTGAGGATTTTTGCATCAGTGTTCATTAGGGAGATTGGCCTGTAGTTTTCCTTCTTTGTGTTGTCCTTGTTCGGTTTTGGTATTAGTGTAATGTTGGCTTCATAGAACGTGTTTGGTATTGTCCCTTCCTTCTCAATTTTTTGAAAGAGTTTGTGAAGGATAGGCACTAATTCGTCTCTGAATGTTTGGTAGAATTCATTTGTAAATCCATCAGGTGCTGGGCTTTTGTTTTTGGGGAGGTTTTTGATTACCATTTCAATTTCGCTAATTGTAATTGGTCTGTTTAGGTGTTCTATTTATTTTTTATCTAGCTTTGGGTGATTGTAGAGTTGTAGGAATTTGTCCATCTCCTCTAGATTGTTGAACTTGTTTCCATATAACTGTTCATAGTAGTTACTGATTATTCTTTTGATTTCTGCTGTGTCCGTTGTGATTTCTCCTCTTTCATTTGTGATCCTGCTTATTTGTGCTTTCTCCCTTTTTTCCTTTGTGAGCCTGGCTAGGGGTTTGTCTATTTTATTGATTTTTTCAAAGAACCAGCTCTTGGTTTCATTGATCTTTTGGATTGTTTTTTTAGTTTCAATTTCATTTATTTCTGCTTTGGTTTTTATTATTTCTTTTCTTCTACTGGTTTTGGGGTTTTTTTGTTGTTCTTTTTCTAGATCTTTGAGCTTCGAGATTAGGTTGTTTCTTTGAGTTCTTTCTTGTTTCTTGATGTGCGCTTCTATTGCAATATATTTTCCTCTTATTACTGCTTTTGCTGCATCCCATACATTTAGGATATTGGTGTCCTCCTTGTCATTCAATTCAAAGAATTTTTTAATTTCTTCTTTGATCTCCTCATTAATCCAGTGGTCTTCCAGTAGTGTGGTTTTTAATCTCCATGAGGTAGGAAAGTTCCTTGCCTTCTTTTTATGGTTTATTTCTAGTTTGATGCCTTCATGGTCAGAAAAGATGGTTGATACGATTTCAATCTTGGTGTATCTGTTGATGTTTGTCTTGTGCCCCAATATGTGATCGATCCTGGAGAATGATCTGTGTGCGCTTGAGAAAAATGTGTACTCCGTTTTTTTTGGGTTTAGTGTTCTATAGATGTCTGTTAAGCCCAAATGCTCTAGGTCCTTATTTAGAGCTTTAGTTTCTTTACTTATTTTTTGTCTTGTTGATCTATCCATTGTTGATAGTGGTGTGTTGAAGTCTCCCACTACGTATGTGTTTTCTCTGATGTCTGTTTTCAGAGAGGACAACAGTTGTCTGATATATTTTGGTGCTCCTTTGTTTGGTGAGTATATGTTAATGAGTGTTATTTCTTCTTGAAGTATTGTCCCCTTGATCATAATGTAGTGACCATTGGGGTCTCTTTTTATTTTTTTGAGTTTGAAGTCTGTTTTATCTGATATAAGTATAGCTGTTCCTGCTTTCTTTTTTGGTCCATTTGCTTGTAGGATTGTTTTCCATCCTTTAACTTTGAGCCTATTTTTATCTTTTGTAGCTAAATGTGTTTCCTGGTGACAGCAAAAGGTTGGGTTTTGTTTCTTGATCCAGCCTGCGACTCTGCGTCTTTTTATTGAAGAGTTTAGTCCATTTACATTTAGAGTTAATATTGATATGTTCGCATTTGTATTTGCCATTGTGTTTGTCTTTCATTTGATTTTATTTATTTATTCTTTTAATAACTTTTTTTTTTGGCCTTCTTTCATTGTTATTCGTCCCTCTGAGGTTCTGGCTTTAGGATTCCTTGTAGTATTTTTTGGAGTGGGGGTTTAGTCGTAATGAAATTCCAGAGTTTCTCTTTGTCTGGGAAGGTCCTTATTCTTTCTTCAAAGAGGAAGGAGAGCTTTGCGGGATTGAGTATTCTTGGTTGGCATCTGTTTTCTTGGAGTCTGTTGACTATGTCCCTCCACTCTCTCCTTGCCCGTAGTGTTTCTTCAGAGAAGTCTGATGTCAGCCTGATTGGTTTTCCTTTGAATGTTATCTGTTTCTTCCCTCTTGTCAGCTTCATTATTTTTTCCTTGTCCTGGATTCTTGGGAGCTTTACTATTATGTGTCTTGCTGTATTTTTCCTTTCGTCGTGGAAGTTTGTGTTCTTCTTGTATATCAATTTTCAGCTCCTTCTTCGCATTTGGGAAGTTCTCTTCAATTATCTCCTGGAATATTTTCTCTGTTCCTACATCTCTCTCCTCTCCTTCTGGGATTCCTATAACTCTTATATTTCCTTTCCTCATGGAGTCAGATAGTTCCCAAAGTCTCTCTTCGTTCTTTTTCCTTCGTACTTCTCTTTCCTTTTCTGTTTTAGTTCTTTTTCTTTCCGTGTCTTCAAGAGTACTTATTCGTTCTTCCATTTCATCTATTCTGCTTTCATTGCTTTTCCCAGAGTTCTTTAGTTCCTCCATTAATTCTTTGATCTCCTGCGTTTTTTGTGCTTCCCTCTTTAGGGACTCAATTTCCTTCTTCTAATCATTGTTTTCCTTTATGAGTTCTGTCATTTTTTTAATCACGGCAATTTTAAATTCTCTTTCTGGAAGGCTCAGAAGTTCTTCCAAGTTACTGTCGTTGCAATCTGGGGTGTGGTTTTCTTTTTGTGGTGTGCTTTTTTCCTGAGGAGTTGTTAGGTTGCGTGTGTTTCTTCTACTCCCTGCTGTCTGTTTTCTAATTTGTCGTATGCATTGGGACACTGTGTTGCTTGGACTGGCCAGCATCTTTGGTGAACTTCTCCGCTCCCCTCTGGCTCCTCCAGGAGCCATCTCTGGTTTCTGAGGGAGCTTTCTGCTGGTTTCAGGAAGTCTTTACTGAAGAAATGTCCCTGTTCTAAAATGGCAACCCGGGACTCAGTCCCTGAGCATCCGGTCTCAGGCACACTCTTCTGTGCGCCCGGTCTGCCCCGGCCATGGGTGCCTGTTCCCTCTGTGGGCTCAGACTGCTGGTCGTAAGCGGCCTGATGTGGGCTAACTTCCCAGCTGGCCACTGTCTCCTCCGGGAACCTTCTGCCCTTTTCAAGCAGTCTTAAGAAATTTCCCTGTTCTATGGGGTGTTAGTGACTTTTTTTTTTCTGGTCGCTAGGTGGCACCAGAGATCTCTCCTATTGTCCTTGGGGGGCTGTTTTTCTCCCTACCCCCACCCCGTGGGACAGGGAACAGAGCGGGAATGGTAGGGTAAACCTCAATGGCTTTGGGGTGCTGTGTCTGCCTTGTGCCCCACCGTCGTGGAGAACCCACACCCCGAACTTCATGCCCCCGGTCTCAGTTCCAAAGCCCTCAGGTCCAGGACGTGGGCTGTAGCCCAGTTAAGTGGCGCGGGAATGGCGCCTTTTGCACCAGCTCCCGTGCCTGGGTGCCTGGTTACTGCTCACTCAGTGAGGGACTTTCACCTCAGTGAGGGCCTCCGCGCGTCTCCCCGCAAGCCTAGGTCGCAGGCGCGGGTACCTGGGCAGCCGCGATCCCGATCCGCGTTTGCTTTTCAAGCGCGACAAGCGCGCAAGCTTACTGGCTGGCCCCGAGCTGTGTGTGGGTCTCGAGTCTGTTGTTCTCTAATGGCGCCCAGAGCCCTTCACTCACCGCCGCGGGGAATCCTGCAGGGTTCTCCACAGCTCCCGTTCACGGGGTTGGTGGCTGCAATAGTTCCTTTCCACTCACAGTCCCATTTGCTGCATAGTTTGTTCTTGTTGGTCGTTTTAGTTTGTTGTTTTCCTCCTCTCTATTGGTCGGAGAGTGCCGACTCTGTGGGTGGGGAAGGGGAGCAGGGTTCTGCGCTTTCCTCCCTTCTAGTCCTCTTTTATGGCAACTTTCTTCTTCGGGTAGTTTGCTGGAGTCGTCCGTTTATCTTCCGTGTCCCAGTTCTCACTGGGACCTGCCGCTTTTCCTCCCTATTAACTTTTTTTAATGGGAGATCTTACTCGCAGCGTCTCCTCGCCGCCATGTTGTTCCGCCCCTCTCTCTACTCCTGCCTCTTGATCTCTTCAGGCCTCCTAGGTGCCTTGCTGGTGTGCCTGTGCTGTGATCTTTCCACTTGAAAGGCTCTTTCTCCATCGACACCCTCCCTGCGTGTGACATGGTGTGGTCTGCTATCCCCTCCCCCACATCATGGGGTGTGCGCCTCCATCATCCTCCCTCACACTTAACCATGGGGACCCTGTCACTTCTTTCAGGTCTCTCACCTTCTCATGAGATCCTCCCTTGGTACACAGTAAAAATTATACTCCCTTTCTTCCTTCCTTGTTTTCCCTTTTTTAATTTTGGGGTTACATTTTTGTTCTTAATATGTGTACATTCCACTCTCCACCAAGCTACCTGTGCCAATACCCCCTCAGCCTCCCTCCCTGCTGTTGCCTCTGGTAACCATTATATTCTTTCACTGAGTTCAAGATTTATTCTTACTGTATTTTATCTATATTTTTTGTTATTTACATCCCACAGATGAGTGAAACCATCTTATAGCTTTCACTTTCTGACTTATTTCACTTAACATAGTTGCTGTCAGGTCCATCCATTTTGGCAGAAATACCACAATTTCACCTTATTTTCACAGCTGTATAGTATTCCAATGAGTGTATATTTTACAGTTTCTTTAATCATTCATCTGTTGAAAGTACTTAAGTTGGGGCCTCCCCAGTGGTGCAGTGGTTGAGCACTGGGTTGCGAAGCTGCCCGAAGCCTCCGAGGCACCAGTTTGATCCCTGGCTGTTCCCTAGCCACTGGAGGAGGGTCCTGCATGGCGTGTAGACCTCTCCTGCCGCCCGCTGCTCCCCTCAGCAGTGTATTTCGGTCCTTCTGCCTGCTCTGCTCCCCGCTCTGGCTCTGGTGAATTCTCTCACCCTCCCGCACTTCTGACTGTACCCAGTGCTTGTATAAATAAATAAATAAATCTTTAAAAAAAAAAAAAAAAGGACATCAGGTTTAAAAAAAAAAGAAAGTACTTAAGTTGGTTGCAAGACTTGGCATTTGTGGACAGTACTGCTTTGTACATAGGTATACATAAATCTTTTTGTATTAGCATTTTCATAGTTGTAGGAAAGATAACCTAATAGAGGTATTGCTATATCAGACAGAATTTTCATAAGAAATCTCCGTATTATTTTCCAAAGAGGCTTTACCAACTTGCAGTTCCACCAACAGTAAATGAGAATTACTTTTTCACTACAACCTTGACAACACTTTGTTGATGTTTTCTCTTTTTTCTTGAACATCCTGTTTCATTTATGTCTTTCTTAGCACTTCTGAAGTTGCATAATACAGACTTGTTATATATCTTGTTCATTGTTCTCTAAATTCTCACTCCATAAGAACTTTAGGTTTTCTGTTTTTATTACTGCTGTGTCCTGAGTGTCTAGAACATTGCCAGTACATAGTAAAAGTCCACTAATTGTTGAATACAACATGAATAAAGTAATCAATGAAAAAGTTATATATAAGAATATATGCAATGCACATGAACTGAGTACCATTTAAAATATGTAAGTAGATGAACTGGCCGCTTTAAAAGAAGTCAGAAATTAATTCCAGAATTCATAAACTCACAGAAAGCAGGAAGAAGCTAAAATACAAATTAATTACATAAAACAAAAAAGTATATTTGCAAATTTAAAAGTTAATGCTTGTTAAAAATCAATAAATGTTAATGACATTGTAAGTTCCGCCCCTGATAAATCTAATCAAGAAAGCTAGACATAGAAAAGGTAAAATCATAAATGAAAACACTACTGGTTCAGAAGTCATTAAAAGTTACAAAGATGTATTCAGGAAATAGAAAATCTTGGTAAGATAGGAAACTACATCACCATTAGAACATAGATTTTCATTGGACCAAATATCAAACAAGAGTTTGAAGAAGTTTACAAAGAATTATCTTCCAGCATAGTTCTAAATTCATTTGTCTTCTTGGAAACTTTCAAGAAATCATTCTTGTTACAAAGCATAGAAGTCATGGAAACTAATTTGTTTTGGAAAGCTAGGGTAACTTAGTAACACCAAAGTAAAATCATAATGAATCATATTTAATGATCATAAATACAGTCATCCTAGGCAGTGAATTACAACAGGATGTAAAAAACTAGCATCAACAAGTATGATCTTCATTAGAGAGTAAGGCTAGTATCACATCGGGCAACCTATTAACATCTTAAGTTATATCAAAAAGCAATAGTTAACTGAGGATTCTGGGAAGATGTGGAGTAGGAAGCACCTACTCCACCAGATGGGGAGTAGGAAGGAAATCAATAGCAGGTGCTTGAATCTCTCCAGGAATCTCTCTGCCCTCATCTTGGCACAATCAGAAATTGTTTGGTGTAACTGTTTTCAACTTTGAGGTCTATGGAAGGCTTGCAACTTCCAAGTGAAGACTTGCCGCTAGTTTCAGTCTTTGCACAGTAGCACCTACCCAGCCTCACTTGTAGACCATGGTGGCAACTGTGCACTTGCTTCTGGAACAGCTTGCACATAGCTTGTAAGAGCCATGGGGGTGGGGAGAATAAATAACCCTGCCCTTCAAATCTCAGATAGCTAATTGCTGCTTCTGACCACAAAGGTACAAAGAAGGATTGCCACTGTTGTCTCACCTTCCCCCATGGTTTTACCAGAGTGACTTCTAGGGAATTTAACATATCTCATTCTCTTTTTTCCCTTTTGGGAATTACACACCAAAGGCAAGGACATTAAAACAAACTGCATGTACAAGGAAAATTAGAAAGCAACTTTCAGTATCCAGGAAAGGGTCAGGAAAGACCTGAGAAGATACTAAATCCACATGCCAGGCTGATCCTTGGCATGAGACAGCTGACAGCAATCATTAAAAAAAAAAAAAAAAAAAAGATTATTAACCAAAAAAAATAGTAGAAAACAGTAAATCTTGTGGATGGAGGAGAACCTGATTGTCACAGTTACCACATTTTTAGTCTCAAATGCAGCATCCAACAAAAAATCACCAGGCACACAGAAAAACAGGAAAGTGTGACTGAGTCACAGGAAATAAAAGGAAATCAATAATGGGTCCTTGAGAAAGACCTAGTAGAACATATGCCAGACAAATCTTTAAAACAACTTTCTTAAAGATACTCAGAGAACTAAAGGAACATGTGGCGAAAGTAAACAAGTGTGTGCCAGAATGGAAATATCACTGAAAAGATAAAAAGCCCCAAAAAACAATTAGACAGTCTGGACCTGGAAAGTATACCTGAAGTGAAAAATTCTCAGTGGAGGGGGTGGTAGGTGGTTCAAAGGCAGAGTTGAACAGGCAGAACAAAGAATCAGTGAACTTGAAGATAGGACAGTGGAAGTTATCAAGCAGTTTGTTGGCGTATACATATGTGGACACACTAGTCGCCCAACCTCATTTAAATAGGGTTTCTATAGATTAGTTTTCACACCTGTGCTTCTGACCACCTGGCTGCAGATTGGCGATTCCAGTTAGTGTCTCCTTGGGGCTACTAATTTGCTAGAATCACTCATAGAACTCAGAGAAACATTTACTCTTTAGATTACCAATTTATTATAAAATGATATAACTCAGGAACCAGATAGAAGAAATGCTAAAGGCAAG
Organism: Talpa europaea; assembly: GCF_964194135.1. Lineage (NCBI taxonomy): Eukaryota > Metazoa > Chordata > Mammalia > Eulipotyphla > Talpidae > Talpa > Talpa europaea. Next base: position 41,035,021 of record NC_140078.1, read on the forward strand.
ATCTGGAGAAAGGGCACAGAGCTTCCATACCTGTCAAGGCATGGCACTGTCCCAGGGTCTCCACATGTTCACCTACCAGAAGCTTGCCTAGCCCCATCTTTTGGGGTTTCATTACATAGGCTCAATTAATTAAGTCATTGACCATTGGCAAGAAGGTGGCATGAGTGCTGACGTCCCTCCTGTCCCTCCTGATGACACTCTGGGATGCGTTGCTATTCTACATTCTCTCCTTCAGCATATTTGTAGATTCTAAAATGTGACTTATGCCAGCTAGAGGCTTGGGACACTTGCATACCTCGCAAATGTCTTTCCTGCTGCAATATCCCCTCATCCCCTATGAACAATGGTGAATGTCATCAATCAAACTTTTATTCATTCAGACTGTGGTAGCAAGGGCCTTGCAGAAAAATAATCTTACATAATATTTACACATAATATTCACACTGGGAAAATGCTAATGTTCTGAGAAGCTCCCTGGGTTAAAAGGTCTAATTCAAGTGGACCTGAGTTCACTCACAGATTATCTTAACCCAGGAAGTCCCTAAAGCCCCCACTCTCTTTTCTTGATTATTCATATATTCAGTGTTCTATAGTGTTATCATTGATAAGAGGACGAGAGGAACCAGATCTAAAAAATAGGCTCTAATCAGCAGTTCATATAGTCTACCCATTAAATGAGAACGAGGTCTAGATTTGGGGCAGAAGGACCAAACTGTCCTTTCTTGTCACTCTGTGTGTTCTGGAGGGAGCCCCAAGTCGTGTACCCTACAGCCCCACTCTTGGAGAAGACCTCCTCCTCCTCCAAAGAGAGGTTTCATAGACTCATGATACCACCTGCTGGTGTTTGCTGTGTAGATTGTCTCCCTTTCTATAAACTTGGACTCACTTGATGACAGATAATCCTTGAGGGACTAGTGCTAACCGAGAGGGTGGCCATGGAGACTGTGCTTCAGAAATATCCTTCCGCACACTGTTCCCAAAGGGCTGTGGAGCTGCCAGTGATAATTCTGCTGAGAGTCAGGAAGCCTGGTATTGTGCAGATTCCCCCATGGGTAACTGTGAATTGACCTGGTTTTGGGGTCTAAAGGATAGACCCTCTCCGCTGATGGTTCTGTGCAGTGCTGCCTGGTCTGTCATTCAGAGCTCGGGTGAGCATCATTGAGCCTCCGCCCCATTCCATGCCCAAATTGGTTAATGTCCTTCCAATCATCTAGCCTCCCTCAGCCATCCACCCGTCACAGGGCAGACTCTCCAGGGGCCTGTGTGCAGCTCTGGCTCAGCACCTTGTCCCAGGTGTGCCAGTGCCTGGGCCTGAGGGTCCTTGGTATTCATCTACTGAGAAAATGATGAAGGCAGGGGCCATGCGTGGTCTCCACACCCCTCCTGCTGGGAGTGCTTGGGTGTGAGGGGCAGTTGGTTTTCTCTGCGGTGCTCTCATCTGCATCATGTCTGTCTTTCAGGAGCCCAGCCCCCCGGGCTGCCATATTACACCGACCCTGGAGGACCGGGGATGAATCCTGCCGGAAATCCCATGGCGATGACTTTCCAGATCCAACCGAATTCACCCCAGGGAAGCACAGCCTACCCACCACCTCCTTCCTACTGCAACACTCCCCCACCCCCCTATGAACAGGTGGTAAAGGCTAAATAGAAGATGCTGCTGGCACCTGCCTGTGTGATGTCGCAGGGGACCCAGGGAAAGCCTCTGTCCTCGGCCTCCCTGTCTCCATCTGTGTTCACTTCCAGGAACGGTCTCATGAGCCACCAAGGGCAGATGCCTCTCTGGTATTCAGTGCAAGCCCGGCCCCCTTTCAGGTTTCCTGTGGAGGACCAATGTTTGAATTCACCCCGTGTCTCTCCCCGTTGCTTCTGTTTCTGATGTAATCTGTGGTCTGGCAGAGTGTGAGCAATACCCAAGGGCTGACACTCTCAGGGGGCACCCAGATCCTCAGGAGAGACTAGAAGGAGGCAGCGAGGCAGAGCCAGCGTGTGCAGGTGGCCTGGGGGGGACGCCAAGGGGCCAGCTGCCTCCCACCACATGGAAGGGCCCACACACCACAGGCAGCATGACTGGAATGAGACTCCTCAGTTGCCACTTTGGGCCTGTTGTCCTTTCAGTCTTCCTCTTTGAGAAGATGTTAAATATTCAGTGGAGAAGAGCCTCTTAGCACTTTCTGTCTCTACTCACTTCCCGAAGATGAGGGAGGCTCCCTTCTGTGTACTGGCACTGGAAGAGCTGAGCACGGCCTTCGCCCGTGGAGATGTGGATCCAGACTCACCTGAAAATCACTAAGGAAAGTTATTTAAATTCCCTGCCTCAAACTGGGACCTGGTGTTTGTTGAGCTCTTGGTCTAACTTGGAAAATATAATTATTTCCCCCTTTTAGTGTATTTATGGAAGCTGTGTAGGGTCCCATCCTTAGAGGTCAGTAGCTTTCTGTTCTTTGTCACGATGAGATCTCTGCACCCTTCCCTGAGGCAGTTCTGGTGGGCTTGATGGACACTTTCAAGTCCGGGAGTCGTAGCGACCCATCAGAGAGGTATCCCAGCAGGGCACGCTCAACAGATTCAGGCCAGGGCCCTGGGTTAACCTCAGAAGATGCGTGATGGACTCTGAGGAGGAGGAATTTGCTGGGAAAAACACAGGAAAGCAAAATTCCAGGACAGCAGGTAGATCTAAAATTGAATTGACTTCACTGACACTGTAATCAGATAGAATGAAATACAAGTTCTGGATTAGAAGCAGGGTCCCCCAGGATCTTGCAAGTGGTCACTGGGTGTGGACAGTGAGCAGGGGTCAGTGTTGGAGGGCAAAGCAGCGCAGTGTCCATCCCTGTGTGTGTAGTTGTGGGACAGGTGGGGGGAGGGGCTTATTTTTAATGAACTAATTAGAGCCTCTTCAGAAATTGTTGCTCATTGAACTTGAGCATCAGCGTAGCTCAGTGGAGTAGATACCTGATATTTTCTTCCCTTTAGACCAAGAGTCTGATTGTCTCTGCTCTGCTGGGACATTTTATGGGCTTTGGGGGAGGTGGAGGGCAGGGTGTTGAGGAATTGGGATGTGGCCACAGCCACTGCTCAAAGGATTGGGAATCTGGGAGCCTCTGGGGAATTCCACAGGAAATGCCCTGGAAACACAGTTCGTGAACATAGATGCTGCTGCCTGGTCTTTGACCACCCTCGAGTGACCTCTGAACTCCTGTCCCTGACTCAGGACCTTTCACCTTTGGGTCCTTGATTCAAACAAAACAACAAAGCACAATGTTTGCTGTTTACAACCAGGGACAACATGGTCCAAAAAGTTCCTCCTCCTCTACGTCATTTGTTTTACCTTTTTAACTTCAGTTTCTCCCTTTACTTTTTTAATACAGAAGCACACTAGAGCTGCCCCTGGAAGTGAATCTTGGTGTGGCTGAGGAGCACCCAGATGTCCATGATTAAACCTTATATGTCTTTTTGATAGCAAATGGTCTTAAGCGATTGAATGACTTAGGTAGTGCTCAGCAATTTTATATTCCCGTGTTTGTGTAAATTAAATCTTGTTTTCTCTTGAACCTGGGTGAGAACCTGCTGCAGTGAACACTGATACCATGTGAAAATTCCATTGTGGCGACATTTCCCCGAGTCCTCGTGTCCTGTGTGTTGTTGGTGGATGGCGCCCACCTCTTAGACTGAGTCGGCCTGTGTGTTACAGCTCTGTAGTCAGTGGTTAGGTGTGAACTTGGAGCAGATTGATGCATGTTTTTCTTCTGCAACACTTGGCTCATTTCTTTTTTGTTGTTCTCTTTTGATAGGGTTCTGTTTCCTATGTATGCAAAATAAAAATAAATTTGGGCATGTGCTTTGAATGTTTTACTGGGGGTTAAAAATGGGGTAGGAGAGAAGTTTCTAGTTTCTAGAAGTTTCTAGTGGGGAAGGGTGGGACGCTCAGCTGGGTCGGGGTGGGAGGTAATGCACCTAATCTTGGGAGAACTGGAAATTAGATGTCATATGTGATACACACACACACACACACACACACACACACTCTTGTGGTTCACTAACACATTTAAAAATTGTAACGAAGAAAAAGATTCCCTGAAGAGGGTAGGAAACATTTCGTGCGGTAACCTCCCAGCCAGTATTGACATTAGTTAACCTGGGGCCCTTAACCTAGTTCCTACAGAAATGAATCTTCATGAAAAATCCAGCTCTTCTTGATTAGAAACTATTTCTCTCACAGATACTGAAGGATATAGTGGCCACAGTTAAGCTGCATTCTAGATGAGTCACAATTGAGAATGTTTATAAAGAAGCGTTTTATCATTTTGGACAGACAGTACCTGGAAGAGGGCAAGCTGCCTGGAGTTAATTTACACCTCTTACCCGGACATCGGACATCCACCCTCTCATAGTGTCTCCTGGTAAAATAACAGCAGGGTCACACACATGGCAAAGGTGATGACTTGAGATGGCAAACTGCACACTTGTCCCAGTGAGCGAAATTCAAATAATCCATAATGGTTCTCAAGGAAAAAAGTGAAAGAAATTTCTGGAACACAAGATGGCAGGTGGGATTGACTGATGGAGAAAACATCTGAGGTGGTGGAAGCTGATAGTGTGCAGAGGAGGCAGTGCAGGGTTCCTCACCCTCCACGTGAAACCTGAAAGGCAGACGGAGGTGGCTGCAGGCACATGAGGGAGATGAGCTCCCAGGTGGTGTTCTGGGGAACAGCTCTGCGGAGGTGTTGTGAGCTGAAATTAATGACCTTGGAGCCCCTTCCTCATAAAGGGGATTCCATGTGGTGAGCTCAGAAAGGGGATTCTACTTGGTCGGAGAAGGTTTAGCATTACAGTTTAATGAGTTAGTGGATTAGAGATTTCCTAATGTATCAGTGAAAACATTCCTAATCTGGGCTCCATTTCCTACTAGAAGCTCCCTTTGGCACCAGCCATGCAGACTTGGGCTTCTGTAAAGGAAGCTGTTCCCGTGCAGGTCCCAAGAGCACAGTGAGGAGGGCACCTGACCTCTTTATCAGCAGCAACAGGTGGGCTGCAGAGGGCTGCTCGGTCTTCCTTTGGATTCCAGAAATGACATAGTTCTGGTTCCTGAAGCCCCTAAGTCACTGCTACATCCTGGAACTCATTGTGTGGGACAGGAGATTGGCACCCAGCATGTACTTTCAAAAGCCCTGAACAGAACTCTTACAATAACAATCCATTGTGTTTTTGTGGAAGGAATTTTGCATCTGGCTTCACAGTTTACAAGGAGATAGGCTTTTAGATGTGTGTTCTAGATCAGAACTGTTCATTAAAGATAGGTGAGCCCCATGTTAAATTTTCATTGTTAAAAAAGATAAAATTATGTTAATATATTTAGTCCAGTATCAAAAATACTGTCATTTCAACATGAAACAGTGTAACATTAACGGGAGATTTTTTTTCACACTCTTCAAGAACCAGTAGGAATTTTCTGCTAACCAGTACACTCCTGGGAGGCACCACATCTCCAGGCTCAGGTGCTCTGGGGGCCTGATACTTCATCAGACATTGAGAAGTGAAAGTCTGTAAGAATCTGCTCAGCTCTTAGGTTGTCAGAAACCTAGGGGGTGAGAGCCGGTAAGAAAGTGCCCAGATCTTATATTTGGTTGATTGCTGATAATGAGATCCAGTGAGGTTTTAATTAGGTTAATTATAAAAGGGATGAAGGTAAAATTCAAACTCCTCTGCCTAATTTTCAACTTTTAGTAAAGCAGCACAATTCTCTAAACACCTTTTGGCAGATTCCAGGGCTAAACACTAGTTCCTAAGGTGACAAATCATAGTCTTGGGAGATACAGGGGGAGTTGCTTCCTGGCATCCTTGGGCTGGGAGTGAGGGTGAGGCCCTTCATTGGTTCCTTCCAGTCTCCACAGGTGCTGGAGAGTCACTCCTGAAAAGCTGTGCTGCGCAGGTGCTGTTGGGGAACCCCCAAAGGAGACAGGTCGAGAGGGAGCCCACGGGCATGTGTTCCTGGGCTGACAGCTGAAGCTACGACCATCGGGGAGTCTCCTCCCAAATGTCCCTTGCTCAGCCATAAATCTGTCACTCCTGTGAGTCTCACCAAGTACTCCAGGGAGACTCAGATGTCCCAGGAAGGAGCCATTTGCTACCAGCATCTGGGAGGACAGATGCAGCAGTTCGGCCTCTTCAACCACCGTCCCTCCCAGCGTGGTGCACTCTCCGTGCACAGATGCAGATCTGTTGCAGAGCTTGTATTCCCACGGCTCCCCCAAACCAAGTAGCTGCTGGGAGGTCCTTGATTTACTTTCTCCTCTCAGAATTGATGGTCTTGGTTTGCTCCCACTCTGACATCCACGGCTGGGCCCAAGAACGCCTGAGGGGACAGCAGGACAGTGATGGGATCTCCTGAGGGCAATCTGCTGAGTGGAGGTCCGACCTTGGAAGGTGTCTACTCTCCCTCCCCCTCACTCTGCAGAGATTCCACCCCACTGCCCATGGGATCTGGGCCCCATGCGTTCTGTGGGAACCTGGTCTAACTGCTTCCCAGCCCTGGTGTCCCCATGCTCCTTTTCTGAGCTGGTGGTGGGGGCGGGTGCAAAGCCAGGATCTTCCTTCCAGGTGGCGCAAACTCCCAGGCACTTGTAAGAGGGCTGGATGGTCTTGGCCTGAACACAGTGCCCTGATGGTAAAGTTCGTTTCTGGAAGACGTGGGAAGGCACATCCACCTTGCAGCTGCTGGGTCTCCTCATCTCCTAGGCCCGGCCACTGTGTCAGGCCCAGAGTCCTGGAGGAAACTTTGGGAGCGCTGACCTCAGGTATCAGCTCTGTCTCCCCACCGCTACTCCCCCGGCCATCATCCTCTCTTCAACTCCCTCTGTCCTGGGTGAAGGGAACACGGGCACAGAAAGAAGCCATGACAGGCAGATGTGGTGGACAAGGTTGCAGACACACCCTTCAGCGTGCACCCTTGTCCTGGCAGAGCTGGGCTGAGGCGAAAGGGAATCAGAATCCATTCCAGGGTGCTGGGACTCAGGTGACAGCACCCATCAGCTGGGGGCATGGGGCCCCTTGTGTCTCTGTTTCCTTGTCTATAAAGAGGCAAGATGGCCCTCTTGTGGGGAGGGAAGATCCAGCACCCCGAGCACAGGGTTCTGGTCCGGGAGGACAAGGGGTACTGGTGCCAGGAGACTGTGCCTCCCACCTGGCAGTCCTCTACACCGGGGTCTCCCCACCTGGCTATGCTCCTTCAGCACCCAGGTGACAGCTCAGCTGGCATCCGCCCTTCTCCCCCTCTCAGGACGTTGCTGCAGGGCGGCCCCGCTTAGCACTTCTTGGCAGCTTCCTACTGTTCTTTCTTCAAAACCAAATCCATGTCTTTAATTTTTTAAATCCAATTATGAAAGTGATACGTGTTGGGTGCAGAAAATATAGACTGCACAGGAAAGCATGAAGATAAAAGAAGAGGAAAAGCACTGCCCCCCAGGATGCTGGGGGCACAGCTGAAGGTTGCTGTCTTGCTCTGGCCTCTGGAACACCAGGATCAAAACAGGAATCTTTTTTTCTCCATTGTTTTCCCTGGCAGTTAAGGAGTCTGCTCATAATAAATAGTACCCTGTCAGAGGGCTTCCCGCAGTTTACCCCACCTTCTCTGGTAAGACTTTTATGTTGTTCCATTTTGTTTTTCAATTTTAAATATCAAATGTGTGCAGCTCGTGCCTAACATGTAGTGGGAGATGCCAGTAGATGGTCAGAAGAACCTGTTCCTCTTCCCAGCGCTCACCGGCCCCAGTGCTCACCGACCCCAGCGCTCACCGGCCCCAGTGCTCCAGCAGGGTAGGGGCCCCCTTGCAGGCTTCCATGCCCAGTCCTGCAACACTCCCAGGCCCCAGGCATTCCCCTTCATGTTCTCCTGCCTGGCTGTGAGGGTCCAGTGGGGGCATCCCAGGCTGTGGAAGACAACAGGAGCAGTGTGGCGCCGAGAACTCCTACCAACTCCAGGCCCGCCCTTGTGAGAAATCCTCCTTTACTGTAGCCTTGCAGTTGGCAGCCTCACATTGGAGAGAAGCTGGTGCAGACCAGCTCTAACTACAGGAACACACTGCCCCCTCCCCATGTAAGAAACAGAACCGAGATCCCATGAATCTCTGCCCCTTCCTCCCCACACCATCATCCTACATTTTATGGACACAATTCCCCTGCTTTTCTTTCAATTTTGCCATGTTTTGTTCCATTTTTAACTTTGTGATATTAATTTTTCTGCAACTTGCTTTTTGTTCAAGTGGTTGCTAATTTTTCTCTTATAAATAATGCAGTGCTGAGCATGCATGATACTATTTTTAAAGCATATCCACATTTCTTCAAAATGAAATCAAATTTAAGTTCAAATTTAAGCTCAAAGCAGGAGTTTACTTTTTAGAGCTTTTGACATATACTTTAAAAAAGTTATACTTATTTGTCCCCCCAGCCTTTGCCACCTTTGGATAGAGTCATTAGTTCACATATAATTGCCAACTTGAAGGGGAAACAAAAAGTCACATTTTTTGGTTTGAGTTTGCATTACTTTATTACCCAAACCCCTCACCAGCTCTGGAATCCACCTTCTTGAAGGGTTTGTGATTGGCAAGACCAGAGCTGGCAAGATGAAACTCTCATAGACAAGAGGTTAGGGCGACAATAGGAATTATAGCATTAAATATATACCAAGAATGGAGTAAAGAGAAGTCCTCTAAGGTCTCTGCTTTCCAAACATCTGTGGATACTAGCAGGCAACTCCTCCCCCTGTTCTTTGAGGACATAGAGATGCCACCTCTCTTAAAGTGTTGAAGGAAATCCAGCCCTGGGTGGCACCGGTCCTCATTGCATTCTGCTATGGGCATTCCGTGCTCATGAGCCTTGGAGGCACAGCTTCTCTGCCATTTACTGCTGGTCCACCCACCTTGGAGGAGGCATCTGGGCGCTCTGAAACACGAGGACAGCAGGTCCTCCGGTGTTGCCTGGTTTATCCACTCCCCACTCCCCGACCTGTCTCTTCGGTAGAAACTGGAAGAATTACATATCATACCCCCATCCCAGTCTTCTTTGCAATGGGGTGTTCTCTGGCCACAGACATCTATTTTGGAGCCTCTGGGAAATATTTCGCCTTTTTATAAATGAGGCTGGAGTTGCCAGTATTGCCACATGCAAATTCATTTTTCATGCTTTGATCACTAATGTGACATCTGGAGCTGTAGCAACAATCCTATGGCCTAGAGGAAAACTCCAAGTTATCACAGAGATATCAATTTTCACAGTGTTGAAGTGCTGAACCCATTCTAGGTTTCTTATTCTGTGGGAAATAAATTCCTGTCAATCAGATTTTCTGTCATTAATCTTCCTCATGGGTTGGTGGTGAGAATTATGTGGAGTAATTTTTTTGAAATCTTAATACAGTGTTCAACTATATTGGTAAACACCCAATAAAATGTGTCCTGTGATTGTTGTTAGTAGTGTTGTCTGCGGCACCATCAGATCTCAGTTGCCACAAGGTATTTTCAACGTTGACTTATGAATTTGGCTGGAGTAAAGTCATTCTCAGCTTCCAACTTTCTGATAGTGACCTTGGACCAGTCATTAACTCGATGGGCCTCAGTTTCCTCAGCAGCTTATAAAGTAATATGAGTTCCCTTCCAACTCAACTTCATTGACTCTTTTCCTTTCCCTAGAAATCTTTTTCATCAAGGCTGCAGGCTCCAGGCTAACAGGCCCAGAGAAGGATGTTTACAGTGGGGGAAATGTGATATTTCTGCATCACATGTGCAAGACAATATCCAATACCAAATGTCACCAAAAAGTAGTATGCCAAATCTGTCTACGTGGATATAACTAGGCATCCAAAACAGTGTTAAGCTTTGATGATGGAAAAGTTCCATATTCGTTTTATCCAATAAAGTAACCACTGATCACACATGCCTATCGGGTTCTTGAAGTGAGTCTAATGAGTTGGAAAAACTAGACTTTTAAGCTACTTTTGATTAAACTAATTTGACAGATTATGTGGCTTAATGGCTGCCATATTGGCTCAAACTTCCAGGTTACAGGAAGTGAAACAGGGCAGAACAAATTAAATGACACCAAGGGGAAAGAGTCAGACAAATCCCCATGGAGGAAGTTTTATAAGACAACAGTGAGTGGATGCCATTAAAAAAAAAAAAAAAAAACTAGGTGTGGGGTTGGGGGTTATCCTTTGTTAGAAGAGGTGAAAGAAATGTACAGTGTCAATATAGATTGGATCCTGATTAAGAAAGGCCACAATATAGACATAACAGACATTCTTGGGTCAATTGGAGAACACTGGATGTGGTTTAAAAGCACCATATCATTAAATCACTGCTGTTTTTCATAGGTGTGATATCGATACTGCAATTATGCATCAGGTTATTATTTTCAGAAGGTATGTAATGAAGTATTTAGGATTAAAGCTGTTATTAACCTGAACAAGGTTGTTTCACTCATCATTCAGAAAGCCAATGACTGAACCATGAGGAATTTTCATAAAGGAAGTTTTGTTCTGGTGGTGCCACCAAAGGGAGCATGCAGTTAACACTCAAAAAAACCATTTCATTGAACCACCATTTGAGAAAAAATATAAAGGGGAAGGAGAAATAAGAGGCTTCTATAGGCTTGGGAGGTGCCATCCAGTTTAGTTAACTGATAGCTGTTGAAGTTTTCTTTCTGGAACACTTCTTTGTCTTTAACTGGCCATCAAGACTCCTTGATGGTGTCCATGAGACACAAGGGCTGCTGGTTACCTAGAGAAACAGGAACCTTCCAATAACCATTAGCTCGTGACCTTTTGGTTACCATCCACCTAAAAATATTGCACCTTATATGCAGTCAAGGGATCCTTTATCTAAAACTACAAAGTTTTCAGTTGTAACTGATGACCTTTTAGAAAAGGACAGTGCCGCAGAGGAGGGAGCTGACAGCAACTCTGCCTTTGATGGTTACAAGGCATCATAATGTCTACAACTTATTTTCAAATGTTGTAGCATGAGTGTGTGTATGTGGAGAGAGAAAGACAGAGAGAAAGCTAGGCAAATACAGTAAAAAATAATTAACTTTTTCACTTTTAACTTTTTAAACATGGATTATGATTCAGAGGTATGAGATCACAGCTCTAGATGTGCTACCACATCACACCCACCACCAAGGCACACTTATTTTTCCACCATAGTCCACTGTGTCCCCTCTATACTTTGAGCTCCACCCTGCTGCTCCCTCTCTGCTAGACTTAATTCTATAGTCAGTCTTCTAAGTTTTGTTACAGGTTTGGCTCTGTCTGACCCTTTGTTTTATTTCTGTGTAGTCCATCTGGTATTTGTCTTTCTCCTTCTGAGTTATTTTGATCAGCATAATTCCCTCCACTTCTATCCACATTGTCACAAGAGTTCATAGCTAAGTAGTATTCCATTGTATCTACATACCACCACTACTTAATCCACACATCTGTCCTTGGCCACTAAGATTGTTTTCATAACTTGGAAACTTTGATAGGGTTGCAGTAAGCAAGGAGTGCACATAGCCCTTTGAATTAGTGTTTTGTATTCTTTGGGTAGGGGTGGAATTGCTAGAACATATAGTTTATCTATATGTTCATGGGGGTTGGGCCAGCCTGCCAACAGAGTAGGAGGGTTCCTTTTCCTAGATCCTAGTTGAGATTTGTTGTTTCTGATTTTTTTGACTTGGGTCATTTTCCTAGGTGTGAGATGGTATCTCATTGTGGTTTTGATTTGCATTTCTTGATGCTAAGTGATAATGAGCACTTTTACACGTGTCTGTTGGTCATCTGTATATTTTCCTTGGATAAGTATCTTTAATTTTTCTGTCCATTTTGCTTTGGGTTATTTATTTTATTTTTGTTGATCTGCATGAGTTCTTCGTAGACCTTGGATATTTACCCCTAGTCTGATGTATGATGTCTAAATAATTTTTTGCCATTGCCATTCAGTGAGTGTTTTTTCACTTTAAGTTTTAATTTTGGGAGTTATACTTTTGCTTTTCCACATGTGTACATGTTCCACTCACCCTCCACTAAACCACCTAACATCTGTGCTAACACCCCTCTGCCTACCTCCCACATCTCTCCTTCTACCCACCCTGTTTCCTCTGGTAACCATTATCTTCTTTCACTGAATTCAAGATTTATTCCAAATATATTTTTCCTGTGTTTTTTTTGTTATTTATATTCCATAGATGAGTGAAACCATCTAATATCTCTCTTTCACTTTTTGACTTATTTCACTTAACAAATTTACTGTCAGATCCATACATTTTGTTGCAAATGGCAATATTTCATCTTTTTTATGGATGTGTAGTATTCCACTGTGTATACCACACTTTTTTTTTTATCCATTTGTCTGTTGAAGGGTACTTAGGTTGGTTCCCCGACTTGACAATTGTGGACAATGCTGCTATGTAGACAGGTGTACATAAATCTTTTCATATTATGCTATTCATTTCATTTGGATAAATATCAAATAGAGGTATTGCTGGATCACATGGAATTTCCATTTTTATTTTCTTGAGAAATCCCCATACATTTTTCTACAGCAGCTGGACCAACTTGCATTTCTACCAATAGTGGATGAGAGTTCCTTTTTCACTGTGATCTTGCCAAGATTTGCTGATTCCATTTCTTTTTAAATGGGCCATTCTCACAGGGGTGCACTGATATTTCATTATGGTTTTGATTAGCAACCTTATAATAAGAGATGTTGAGCAAATTTTTATATATATCCAAAGGCCATCTGAATATCTTCTTTAAAAAATGTGTCTATTTAGTTCCTTTGCCCATTTTTTTGGATTGGATTGTTTCTGTTGTTGTTGTTGGATTGTATAAAAACTTTGTAAATTTTGGAGAATAGCCCCTTGTCAGATGTGTGATGTACAATATTTTTTCCTATTCTGCAGGTTGCCTTTTTACTTTTTTGTGATGGTTTCTTTTGAGGTACAAACGCTTTTTAGGGCCTCCCTGGTGGTGCAAGGGGTTGAGACACAACCTATAAGGCTCTCTGCAGCCACTGTAGCACAAGTTCGATCCCCAGCCATAGAGCTGCCCACGTGGCACAGCAGACCTCTCTTGACTAGCCTGCTGCTCCCCTCTGCAGTGTACTTCAGTCAGTCTGCCTGTTCTGTTCCCCACTCTGTCTCTGGTGAATCCTCTCACCCTCCATGCCTCTGGCCTATACCCAGCTCTTGTATACATAAATAAATAAATCTTCAAAAAATCTTTTTAGTTTGATGCAGTAACACTTGTTCATTTTTGCTTTTGTTTCCCTTGCCATTAGGGTTAAGTCCCCAAATACAACTTTGTGGTGGATGTATGTATCTACTATGTTTTCTCTCATATAATTTATGTTTTCAGTTGTATATCTAAGTTTTAACTGCATTTTTTAAAAAGATTTATTTATGCATACAAAAACTGGGGTATAGGCCAGAGGTGTGTGTGGGGGGGGGGGTGAGAGGATTCACCAGAGACAGAGCAGGGAACAGAACAGGCAGATTGACTGAAATACACTGCTGAGGGGAGCAGCAGGCAAGTCAGGAGAGGTCTGTTGTGCCATGCGGGTAGCTCCCTGGCTGGGGATTGAACTCATGCTGCAGTGGCTGTGGACAGCTTCCAAGTGCTGTGACTTAATTCCTTGCACCACCAGGGATGCCCCTTAACTGCATTTTGGATTAATTTTCGTGTATGGAGTTAAATATGAATCTTGTTCCTTCCTTTTTAAAATTTCATGTGGTTATCCATATTTCCCACACCATTTAGTAAAGATGCTATCCTTTCTCCACTGTATGGTCATAGCTCCTTTCTCAAAGATTAACTGTACATATTTGTGTGGGTTTAGCTCTGGGTTTTTACTCTGTTCCATTGATCTGTGTTTGTTTTTGATCTAGCACTATACTGTTTTGATTACTGCTGCTGTGTAATATAGTTTGAAGTGATACCTCCATTTTTCTTTTTTTCCCCTCAGGATTGCTTTAGCTATTCAGGGTCTTTTGTTCGATATAAATTTCATAATTGTTCTATTTCCTTGAAAAAAGTCATTGGTATTTTGAGTTATTGCATTGAATCTATAAATTGCTGTAGGTAATACAGCAAATTTAATGATGTTTAGTCTTCCAATCCATAACCATGGGATATCTTTCCATTTCTTTGTGTTTTATTTCCTTTAAGAGTTTTATAGTTTTCAATATATAGGTCCTTAACCTTCTTCATTAAGCTTACTCCTAGGTATTTCATTCTTTATGGTGTGATGATAAATGGGAATGTATTCCTTATTTTCTTTCTTCTGATACATTGTATAACATTTCTTCTGATACACTGTTTGCATATAGAAATAAAACTGATTTTTGTGTATTGATTTTGTATCCTGCCACTTATTTATTTCTATACGGGTTTTTTGCAGAGTCTTTTGCTTTCTCCAAGTATATTAACATGTCGTCTGCATATAGTTGACAGATTCACTTCTTACTAATTTGGGTTCTTTTTGACTTTTTCTTCCCAAATTACTTTGGCTAGGACTTCCAATACTATGTTGAATAATAGTGGTGATAGTGGCTATTCTTGTCTTGTTTCTGATCTTGGTGGGAATGCTTTCAGCTTTCGCCATTGAGTATAATGTTGGCTGTGAGTCTGTCATCATTGGCTTTTATAATGTTTAGATAAGTTCCACTTACTCTCATTTTATTGAGTGTTTTTATCATAAATGGACGTTAAATCTTGACAAATGCTTTTTTTCTGGCATCTATTGAGATTTCTCGTGATCTTTATTGATTAGGTGAATGACATAGATTGACTTGTGTACGTTGAACCAGCCTCGTATCTCTGGGATGAAGCCTACTTGGTTATTGTGGGTGATTCTCTTGCTATGTTGCTGTATTGTTTGCTAGGATTTTGTTGATGATTTCTGCATCTATGTTCATTAGAAATATTGATCTATAATTTTGTTTTGCCTGCCTTTTTTGGTTTTGGGCTCAGAGTAACACTGGTCTCAAAGAATGTGTTTGGGGGTTTTCTTCCCTCTTTGATTTTTTTTTTTAAGAGTTTGAGCAGGATAGGTATTAGATTTTTTTTTGAAGGTTTTGTGGAATTCACCTGAACAGCTATCTGGTCCTGGGATTTTGTTCTCAAGGACAATTTTTTCCCACTCTTTCAATTTCAGCACTTGTGACTGGACTGTTTAAGCTATCTATTTCATCCTGATTCAATCTTGGGAGATTGCATGAGTCTAAAAATTTGCATTTCTTTTAGGTTGTCAGGCTTATTTGCATAGAGACATTTATAATAGGTTCTTGTGATCCTATATTTTTCTGCAGTATCTATTGTAATTTCACCTTTTTCATTTCTGATTCTATTAATTTGGGTTTTCTCTCTTCTTTTATTCATAAGCCTAAATATAGTAATCTCAATTTTGTTTATTCTTTCAAATAATCAATTCTTTTTTTATTATTTGTTTTTAACTAAGTTAATGTTGGAGTACCCCCATCAGATATTACCACCACAGTGTTCCATCACCATAGACCATTGTGCTTCCATCCCTCTTTATTCTTCCTTCTCCCTCATCCTCTCCCCACTTGGCGTTTCAGTTCTGTAGTCAGCTACCAAGGGTTTTTCAGCTTGTCTTTAGTTTTAGACTCTTAGTCTAAAACAGTCTTTAGACTGTTAGTTACTTTGTATTCCATATATTAGTCACACCATCTGATATTAATCTTTCTCCTTCTGACTTATTTCACTTAGCATTATCCTTCCAAACTCCATCCAAGATGCCACAAATGGCATGAATTTCTCTCTTTTGATCACTGAGTAGTATTCCATTGTATGTGTGTGTGTGTGCGTGTGTGTATGTGTGTGACATCTTCTCTATCCACTCATCTGTTCTTGGACATTTATGTTGTTCCCATAATTTAGCTATAGTAAGTAGTGCTTCAAAAAACATGGGAGTGCAAATTTCCTTTCAAATTAATGTTTTGGAAATTTTGGGGTAGATACCTAGGAGTGGAATTACTGGGTTGAATGGCAGATTCATGTTTAATGCTTTGAGACACTGCCATACTGCTTTCCATAAGGGCTGGACCAGTTTGCATTCCCACCAGTTGTGTAGGAGAGTTCCATTTTTTCCCACATCCTCATAGCACTTATTTCACTCTTTTCTATATGGGCCATTCTCTGATGTGTTTGATGCTGTATCCTCATGGACTCCAGCATGACTAGTGTTTTTAAGAGAAAAGCATACATGCTGTGCCTGAGCAAGCACACACACACACACACACACACACACATGCACACACACACTCACATGGGGGTAGACATGAAGACAGAGAGAGCTATGGGAGTGATGCAAGGCACAGAGTGCCAGGAGTGAAGAGATTAGCCAGGAACAGAACTGCACAAAAGCCTTCAGAAGGAGCATGGCTAAGCCAACACCTTGATTTTGGATTTCTGGCCCCCAGAACATTTGTTGTTTCAAGGCACCTAGACCATAGAACTTTGTTATGGAAGTTCTGAGAAATGAGAACAGAAAGGAACTGAAATCTCCAAACACCAGTGGGTTGGATGTGCCACCTTGGAAAGTACTCTCAAGCTCCACATGACCTCTTGACTGCAGCCTCATGAAACCCCAAGGCAGAATTGCCCAGTCGAGGCACTCTTGCATTTCTGTCCCATGAGAGAGACACATATATTGTTATTTTAATCCACTAAATCTTGGGGTAATATTTTATGTAGAAATAGACCTTGAATACCGCAAGAATATTGGAAGACCACTCCTTGAATGAACAAATTCATTTATTTTATAATTTATGTGCTCTGATCTAGGCCTTTGATGATGGTTTGTCCTGAGTCTCCAGCCATGCTCAGAGGGCATAGGTTGAATCACTGAATTAGTGATCAGCAAACATTGTGGTTTGGGAAAGTGACATGACCTTGAACGTTTGTTAGACTGTCCTCCATCCCATGTGGATGGTGTGATCCCTCACATCTTTGTTCCCTCAGAACACACTACTTTTTCTCTGGTTCTTTTCAAGAGACAAAGCTCTTTCCTGCTTTATACATTCTTTCTCGCATAAATACTAGTCCTACCTGTTTTGAGTCCTGGTTTCCCTCCACTTTCCCCCAACCATTTGTATGCCTATGTTCCCAAACTCAATTAGATTCCAATGAGAGGAAATTTCAAAAACAGAGAACAAAGATTAGAATATTGTACTCTTAAGTACCCACCACTAAGCATCAACAATTATACATTCATAGCTGATCTTATCTATCTCTATTCCTTCTGACTCTCCCCTGAGTTATTTAGAAGCACATCCCAAACATTTTATTTATTAGTATTTCAGCATGTAGCATCATCACACTTAATTAAAGTGGAAATAATTATTTAATATCTTTAAAGATACAATCAATATTTGACATTTCTCCTGATGGGCTTGCAGTTTTTAAAAACTGTTTATTTCTGTCAGTATCCAAAGAAGGCTATACCATGACATTTTTTTTAATTTTTTTTATTAAATAATAAATTTTATTTTTATATTCCCCCATACAACTGCACATGCCCCATTCTGACACCAATCCCTCCCCTCCCAGCCCCCACCCCCCCAAAAGTGTCTCTGGTTCATAGTATTTGTTGGTTTTGATTTTCACTTTCTTATAGTTATTCTTTTTCCTGATCCCTTATTTAAGTTTTCTAGATTCCTGCTATGAGTGAGACCATCCGGTATTTTTCTTTTTCTTTTTGGCATATTTCGCTGAGCATGATCCCTTCCAGCGCCATCCATGTTGCTGCAAATTGCATGTGTTTATCTTTTTTGAATGCTGAGTAATATTCCATGGTATATATGTACCACATCTTCTTGATCCAGTCATCTATTTTTGGGCATTTGGGTTGTTTCCAAAGCTTAGCTATAGTAAATAATGCTGCTATAAACATAGGGGTGCAGGTGTTCTTTGGAATTGATGTTTCTGTGTCCTTTGGGTAAATACCTAGGAGTGGAATTGCTGGATCATATGGAAGCTCTATGTTTAGTAGGTCCAGAAATCCCACACAGCTCTCCATAGTGGTTGGACCAGTTTGCATTCCCACAAACAGTGCAGGAGAGTTCCTTTTTCTCCACAACCTCGCCAACATTTGTTGTTGCTAGTTTTTTTAATATGTGCCATTCTCACTGGTGTAAGATGGTATCTCATGGTAGTTTTGATTTGCATTTCCCTGATTACAAGTGATGTTGAACATTTTTTCATATGTCTGTTGGCCATTTGCATTTCCTCTTCAGAGAAGTTTCTTTTTAGCTCTTCTGCCCATTTTTTGACTGGGTTATTTTCTTTGTTGTTGTTGAGTCTCATCAGCTCTTTGCAGATTTTTGTGATCAGTCCTTTATCATTAGTGTTGGGTGCAAAAATGTTCTTCCAGTTGGTGGGGTTTCTCTTTGTTTTTGTTATTGTCTCTTTAGCTGTGCAGAAGCTCTTTAATTTGATGTAGTCCCAGCTGTTTATCTTTGCCTTCACTATCACTGCTTTGGGTGATGTGTCTGTAAAGATGTCTTTGATATGCAAATCACGTAGTGTTTCACCTATATTTCCTTCTATGTATTTTATGGTTTCAGGTCTTATGTCTAGTTCTTTAATCCATTTTGAGTTGATTTTTGTGTATGGTGTGAGGTAGTGGTCAAGCTTCATTCTTTTGCATGTAGCAACCCAGTTTTCCCAGCACCATTTATTGAACAAACTTTCTTTGCTCCAATGCGTAGTCTTTGCTCCTTTGTCAAAGATTAGTTGACCATAAATCTGTGGGTTTATTTCTGGATTTTCTATTCGATTCCATTGGTCTGTATGTCTGTTCTTGTTCCAATACCATGCAGTTTTGATGATTATGGCTTTGTAGTATAGTTTGAAGTCTGGGAGTGTGATGCCTCCATTTCCTTCTTTTTTTTTCAGTAGAGCTTTGGCTATTCAGGGTTTTTGGTGATTCCATATGAATTTCATCAATAATTGTTCTATTTCTTTGAAGAATGACATTGAAATTTTGATTGGAATAGCATTGAATCGGTATATTGCTTTTGGTAGGATGGCCATTTTAATAATGTTTATTCTTCCAATCCATGAGCAGGGGATGTCTTTCCATTTCTTTGTGTCTTCTTCTATTTCTTTTAACAGTGTTTTATAATTTTCTCTGTATAGGTCCTTTACCTCTTTTGTTAGATTTATTCCCAAATATTTGATTTTTTTTGTTTTGATAATAAAAGGGATGGTTTTTTTTATTTCTTCTTCTTCTTCAGATTTATTGTTTGTGTATAGGAAGGCTACTGACTTTTGCGTGTTGATTTTGTATCCTGCCACTTTACTGAACTGATTGATAAGTTGAATTAGTTTTTCTGTGGAGTTTTTGGGGTTCTCTAAGTATATTATCCTATCATCTGCAAATAGTGATAGTTTGACTTCTTCTTTTCCTATTTGGATTCCTTGTATGTCTTTCTCTTGTCTTATTGCTCTGGCTAGGACTTTCAGTATTATATTGAAAAGCAGTGGTGAGAGTGGACATCCTTGTCTTGTTCCAGATCTTAATGGAATTGCTTTCAGTGTTTCACCATTGAGGATGATACTGGCTGTTGGCTTGTCATAGATGGCCTTTATGATGTTGAGCTATGTTCCTTGTATCCCAAGAATTTCAAGGGCTTTTATCATGAATGGGTGTTGCACTTTGTCTAAAGCTTTCTCAGCATCTATTGATATTATCATATGGTTTTTATATTTCTTTTTGTTGATGTGTTGGATAACGTTGATTGATTTTCGGATGTTAAACCATCCTTGTGTCCCTGGAATGAATCCTACTTGCATACCATGACATTTGTTTCTGTTTCTCTTTGAATCTTTATCTTTTTAAAGATCCTGTTACTGTGTGTGTGTGTGTGTGTGTGTATGCGCGAGCGCATGGGTGTGTGTGTGCGCACATGTGTGTGTATGTGTGTGTGAAGAAGCCAGGTCGTTTGACTTGCATATTTACTCAGAGTCTGCAATTTATTGATAGTATCTTCATGATATTTTTCAGCTTTTTCCTCTGCCCCTGTGCTTCTTATAGACATACAGATGCTTGATCAGATTCAGATTCTTTTTCTGGTTTTGTTTGAAGGTGTCCTTCAGAAGTGATGATGTATGTTTCATCAGAAAGGTCATAAATTGACCGGAAGTTGTACTTGTGTCCAGATAGCCATGCATGATTATTTCCTGGACTCACTAATGTGTGTGTCAGGAGGACACACTCTTTTTTTAAAATTTTGTTTTATATATTTTTATATCATTTTTCATTTTTGCACAATGTAGCATTTTTATCTTGGTTATAGTCCCTATACAATGCCCACCCCACTTGTTTTGATCCTACTTCCTTCTCCCCCACCCCGTAGTGTGTCTCTGGTTTATAGTTGCTTGTTGATTTTGATTTTTACTTTATTATAATTAGTCTTTTTCCTGATCCCTTATTTAGGTTTTCTAAATTCCTGCTCTGAGTGAGACCATCCAATATTTTTCTTTTTCTTTCTGCCTTATTTCACTGAGCATGATCCCTTCCTGCTCCATCCATGTTGCTGCAAATGGCATGAGTTTATGGTTTTTGATTGCTGAGTAATATTCCATTAAATATATGTACCACATCTTCTTGATCCAGTCAGCTATATGGGGGGGGGAGCATTTGGGCTGTTTCCATAGCTTAGCTATTGTACATAGTGCTGCGATAAACATAAAGGTGCAGGTGCCCTTTTGATTTAATGTTTCTGTGAGGACACACTCTTGGCTCTCTTCCTAGCTCTCTGTTACCTTCAAATGGCCCTCTGGACACAGGGCCCCACACGTGTGGGTGACATCAACAAGGGCCTATGAGATCATGATCAATAGGGTTCTGTGTGGTTTTCTCCAGCCATGCTCAAAGGGCAAAACAGGAACCCCTGCATTCCTGTCAAATTCATCATAGGTTGAAACACTCGAAACCATCGTTGTTTCAAAAGGGTACAAAACCACAATATAAAGCTTGTGATCATGATTTAACACTGAGATTTTAGCATATCTTTTGGCTGCTGCTTTGTTCTTTCTGTCTGCTGAGGTTACATGTTGTGATGTCACTTCGCTGCCCATTGTGATGGCTTACCTTCCTTCACTACCCTTGCCTTTTGGTAAGACTTGGAAATAATTTCTCTTTCCATCCTTGACCTTGAAATATCTGTTGCTATCCTTATAGAGTCATGTCTGATTGAATCTGCCCCAAACCCTGTTTCAAGCCATCTTGTCTATAGTAAAATGTGACTGCCAAGCCTATGTGGCTTTTGTCAGGTCAATGGGACAAGTGAATGTGATGATGCTTGTCAAGTGCTTTGCCCCAGTAGCGGTTCGATAAATGATCAATGGTCTTATTATACATAAGAAATGAAATGCACTCAAGTGAGAGCTTCCCCTTGGTACATAAGTTTAACCTGAAAAACATTCAGCAATCATTGCCTCTAAAGAGAACAGTCTCCCTGCATGGCAGGGATTTTGCACTCAGTCATCCAGAGTCCCCAGGCAG
The DNA here is from genome assembly GCF_964194135.1 of Talpa europaea. Lineage (NCBI taxonomy): Eukaryota > Metazoa > Chordata > Mammalia > Eulipotyphla > Talpidae > Talpa > Talpa europaea. The sequence goes on from NC_140078.1 coordinate 41,056,581, forward strand.
ACCACAGACTGTGACAAAATGTGTGGAGATTTGTACAGACTGGAATTTTCACAAATTTACAAAGTCAATAATTCTAGATGAAGTGATTCAGTCTTCACCTGCAGATCATGAAAAGTATCGTGGGGGTCCACAACACCCTCCTAAGCAGCATGTTGTTACCAGAACCAAAAGTAGAAGACATCCACAGTGGGGAAAGATGTCTAAAGATGCTTGCATTAGAAAAAGCACCTGACACTCAAAGCTCATAAGAACATCCCTTCAGTGAATGTGAAATTGAAAGCAGTTAATCATTTAATAAGGATCAAACCTCTGAGGATGCCACAAGGACTCCCAGCAGAGGAGGGCTTGGTGACACGCGCTTCCATGGGAACCAGCAGTGGGGTGGCACCTAGACTCTCTGGGCCACAAGGCAATTAAGTCCTAGGGCCAGAGCAGTTTCAGTTTCAGATTAAAAACTGAAAATCATTTTTATTAAAAAAAAAAAAAGGAAATGCACTTAAACGTCTAAACCTATCAAGCGTCTGAGAGCCTAGAATAGAGTGTGAGGATTCAAGTTGCTCTCACCCTTGCGGATGCCTTTGGGAACTTTACCGGTGACTCAGAATATACTAATTCTGAATGAAATACCACATCTCTGGAGGCGCTGGCTGTGGGTTCAGTGTGTGTGTGAAGCTGCAGCCAGCTCTGTGGAGCAGCACCCAACTCCCTGCTGGAGGCCTATGATTCTGGAAGAACAGGGAAGTGAGGCTCAGAGCTTCAGGTTGTGGGAGTTATCAGGGATGGATAGACAGCTTGTTTTTGCAGTCGTAACCCCTTTCCTTTCTCTTCCCTCCTTCCCCAGACACCTGGCTTCTGATTTGCTGATTTCTTAGGTCTGTTCTTCCAAAGACTGGTAGGACAATTGAGAGATTCTGGTATTTTGCAAACACGAAACATTCTTCATTTATTAATTTTTCCACTTGACAAAATAACCAGGCTTTCCATAAGGGACAAAATCACCTAATAATGGTATTAGGTGACAAAATCACCTAATAATGGTATTAGCAAGGTAATTCAAGGTGAGAAAATAAAAAAGACACCAGAGTAGGCCTGAGGGTGTTTAGAATGGCCAACAGCTCACCATTCACTAGCACCTGAATCCATGGGTGACAGCATGAGGTCACGGTGAGGTCAGGGTGTAAAGGGAGAGTGCCGTTCTGTTCTGCCCTCCACATGATGGCTGCCATCGTGGGGCAGCCCGGACACATTGGGAAGGGTCTCAGGAAAATGAAAACCCTCTGCTAGTCCCTGACTCTTCTACCTCCTCCCAAGTTCTGTTGGCCCATTCCCATAAAGAGCAAAATCAAGAGGGGGAAACAATCGCACGTTTTGGGAAGTTCAAAGCAGAGGAATGGGTGACCATGGCTGAGTAGAGGGAGGTAGGTGGGAGGGAGAAGGTGCAGAATGAGCATCCAACAGCCAGGAGGGCAAGAGGTCCCTGCACAGACAGGTCCAGAGAAGTAGACTGGCACACCTAGGGCTCTGGGTGGCAGTGTGGAGCCAGTCAAAGGTCAGGCCCCAGCCGGTCTCCAGATGTCCTCCTGTACCTGCCCAGAAGCCTCATGGCCCCACGCCTCCCCTGCACAACACTGGAGGCTTCTTTTCCAGAGAGTTCTGGACACAAGTTCTAGTTGGGGGTCCAGGCCTGTCTAATGAAGGCTGATTTCCAGCTCACTCTCTTACTCCCTTCTGCCACCTGCGGGTCATCAGCAGAGACTGACAGTCCCAGACGTTAGCCCAGTGTTTTTGCCATTGAAAGAATCAGAGAGATTACCAACACGGACCAGACCCACCGTAGGCCACAACTTCGGTTCCCCTCACGACTTTGCAGCTTTGTGCAACGCATAACTAGAGGGTCTTCTGATATGAAAAACAGAAACTAAAGTTTAAAAAACAAACAAACAAATCAAAAAACCAAAGCAGGAAGAGCAACTCAAAACGATTAAACTAAAATGCAAGCTGAACATAGAGGAATCCACACAAAACCCCAACTGGTTACACTTCTGTTCACGACCCCTGGAGCCCTGCTGCTGTCACCCACACCTGCAGGGCCCTGTGTCCAGAGGGCCATCTGGAGGTACCAGAGAGCCAGGACGAGAGGCAAGAGTGTGTCCTTCTGAAATGTGGATTTCCTAGACCAGCAGCATCAGTAGCACCCCAGACTTGTTAGAAATAAATTCCCAGGTTCCACCCCAGGCCCGCCAGAATCCACATGCCCCCAGCATCCTGCACTCAACACACCTGCAGAGGGATGCCGAACCCCATCCTCCCTGCAGTACTCACTCTCTCTTCTTTCTTCAGATCCAACACCTCCTCCTCCATCTTCAGTCAGCAGATGCTGCCTCGCTTCCTACTTCACTAAGAAAAAGCAGAATCCAGAAGAGAAATTCTGCAGCTCCCTACACTACCACCCGCCTACCAGCATCTGTGCATCCACCACGAAAGTAAGTCTTCCGTTGCCTCTACCTCAGACATCTCTGCCCCATCTCCTCAGCCCCTGTACTCACAGCCCTGTGGCCTCCCCCTTTCCTATCCTTTTTTTTTTTTCACTGCCCTTTGAATCATGCCAACCCATTTACAAAAGCATGCTTTTTTCCCTAAACTTAAGATTTCCCTTCATTTTCTTTCTCTTGCTATGGCACCACATCTTTCCTGTCTTTTGCCACAAAACTCCTTTAAAGTGTAGTCCATACTGCTGACAACTCCACCAATGACCTCCAGGCTGCTGAATCTCATGGTCAATATTCAGGCCTCCTCTTCTCAGAAGCATCTTTAGCTGTGGGTTCCTGCCTTCTCCACACGTTTCCCAGTGACTTCCAGGAAAACGTCCCCCTGCCTCAGTGACTAATCTGACCCTCCTATGTTGATTCTTTCTCTTCTGCACTTCCACTGCTGAAAAAGCTCTGTTGTGCCCCTTCCCTGCCCTGTGCCCTCACTCCCTTGATGAGCTCCATCAAATCTCTTGCTTTCAAATAACATCAATATGTAAATGACACAAGTGACAGGCCCCAGATTTCCCCCCAAACTTCAGATTCTCAGATTTGCCATCTCAAGTCAGTGTGCTTAACACTGAGCCCTGATCTTCCTGCCTCACCCCTCCACCCACAGCACTTTAATATCTCAGCACCTGGCAACCCCCACTTAACACTGTGCATCTATCTCTGTTCAGGAGACCCCTGGACCCAACACACCCCGTCTGCTGCCCTGCTGCCCACTGTACCAGGCGGTGCCCACCACATTTCTCTCCTGAATGAGGCTGCTGCTTTCTCTGCTTCTACCCATGCGCCCAGGATGACCCTGTAAGTCATAAATGAGATAATATCCTTCCTTTGCTCAATGTTCTTCAATTAATTCTACTTCACGTAGAATACAAGCCAAACGTCTTACAACAGCCCTCATGGCCTGTATGATTCCTGGAAGGCCTGGTCTCTCTCCTCTCCTGATCACTCTCTCCACTCTCCATCCCAGCCATGCCCCTGCCTTTGCTTGAACAGAGAAGGTGCTCCCATATGGGCCTTTGCACTGCCATCCTTCTTTCTGATGCTTTTCTACCAATATCCATTTGACCAACTTCACTTTCTTCAATGTTGGCTCAAACTTTACCGTCTAGTCCTACTGTGATCATCCTGTTTAAAACAGAAGCCTATTCTCTCCACCACCACCAGTCTCCTTTCCCCCCTTTTTTTCTGTGTTCCTTGCTGCCTTGTGACGTAAGAGGAAACTGCTTCACCAACATCTGTTGTTCGTCTCTCCCTGGCTATTGCATACTCCATAGGTTATGGCTGTTTGTTTCGTTCCGTGAAGGTTTCCAAGTGCCTAGAATAGTGTCTGCTGTTAGGTAAGCTCTTAATGTTTATTGAAAAAATGAATATCCTTAGAGAGAGAATATACTGAAATCAAGAAATGAAAACAAGATACACACATATGTTAACGTATATTGAGAATAAGAAAAACTCCTAGAAATAAACAGATGAAATACTCAGAAGGAATGGAAAGTAAAGATGAAATCTCTTAGAAAGTAAAGCAGGAAGACAAAAAAAGTGTGAGATAGAAGGAAAAAATTAGGGACAAGGAGGATTAACATCCAAATAATAGGTGTCCAAGAAAAAGACACAAGGACGTCAGAGGGGAAAAACCATTAATAATTCAATAAAATTTCCTAGAATTTCAAGACACAAGTTACCAATCTCTGTGAGGCCAGCCAAGAACCCGGGGTTCAGCCCACTGTCAAGGGTGGGGGAATACCCTGCAGTTTGCAAGTGATCACATACAGGACATGATATTTCTTGCAAAGAACTAATCACAGTGGCTCTGATGTTCTCAGAGGCAACACCAGAAGAAGACAGTACAGTGACACCTTAACATTTTAGTAAGAAAGGGATTTCCAGTCCACATTTCTATAAACAATCTATGAATTAAGTTTCTGGGCAGAACAGAGACATCTGCCATGCATGCAATCTTAGAACATTTAGCTCAGCTGCAATTTAGCTCAGCTGCAAAGAGCGTGTGTGGCTTCCTTCCTGGTCCTGAAGAGCCTCTGGGGACTCCTTGGGACCCATCAGCAGGACTTTCCTTGTTTGTTGTCCCTATTAGTTCTGATCGGCTGAGCATAATGTCTGTGATAGCTTCCCTACAGCCTCCCTAAGGAAATGGCCTGAAAACCTGGTCTCATCAGTTCCTGGAAGGGTTAACAACATTTATATGATGTGGATGGATGTACGGACATGTGAGCAGCACTGAATCTGGTGAATGATCCCATAAAAGCCAGAAAGTCTGCTGGCATAGAACCAGAAAAATCTTTGCTGGATACTAAACCAGGAATAGGTCATAGGAGGAGGAGTGTACCCAACTCCTCCAAACCTTTGTAAGCTTAAAACTGCTGCTTGGTTTGTCCTTGCTCTGTTGTTCTCTTTTCCCCATGAAGGATGCTGGGCGTGGCTAAGCGTGCGTGTTCACACAGACCTGCACATACACAGACACGACTGGCTGAACACCCGGAGCAGTCAGGCTCAAGTGATACCGCATTGTGATGAGGCGTGAGGTTTTGTACCTGGGTCTGTGCTTGTCATTGTCTGAAGACCACACTCCATTCTTCACCCTTGTGGGGTAAATGGTTTTCAGGCTTTTCTGCCCTCTGACCATTGGGATTGCCCTGCCTGATGGGGCACCTGCAGTTGTTACATTGTTGCAAGCTGTCTTACTTTTGTGGGCCAAGGGAGGAGTAAGGAGTCACCAGGAGAAGCAGAAGTAGGAGAAGAGGCAGGAGAGAGAAAGGGAGAAAGAAAGCCAGAAAAGAGAGAGAGAAGCCCAGAGTGAGAACTTGCTGGGGGCCAGGAGGCCTCCTGGCCCCCAGGAACCCCTGCCTGCCATGTACCTGGTTGCTGCACTACATGTAAAAGCTCAATAAAAGCCTGAGAAAGCCACCGAGGGCTCCAGGACCCTCCTTTACCCGTCTGCTCGGATTATAGAAACCTGCTCAGCGGCCTTCCTGCCACTACAACCCTGGAGGCTGCTCATTCCTGTCAGTGTTACTGGAGCCAGTCTGGAGTTGCGTGACAGGATCCACAACTTTTTATCATTTTATTCTCAGCACTTAGCATAATGCCTGGCACATTATAGGTGCACAATAAACATTTACTGCATGAAGGAATCAAACTTCCTGTCTGCAAGTGGGCGAGAGCATGTCAGAGGTATTTGTGCAGAGAAAGGGACTCATTATGTCCCCAGGTGCTTCCAGGATCTAATACCAGTGGCTGAGTCCTGTTAATACTGGACTCTGACTGGGAGGGGCAGTGATGCAACCCACCTTCCGAGCCCCCCACAACGGCAACTGATATGAGGAGGAGGCTGAGAGGCAGCTGGAACGGGGACTGGTTCTCCAGAGAGTGTGATGTGGAAGAAGTGAGATCTGCAGTTAGCATTTCCCTAAGGAACGGGTGTCTGCAGCAGCTATCATGCCCTGGTTCCGCAGCACCCCTGCTCCAAGGCCCTGTTTGCCAACATGTAGCCACAGACTATTTTTGGATCACAAATACTTTTTCTTTTTTACATATTTTTTTTTTACTTTCATTTATATATATATATATATTTATTTATTTATTTACTCATTGTTCATTTTTAAGCAGTACTTGCAATACTTGCTTCCCCCCATCCTCTCAGGTGTAGTTCCTGTAGTTTCCTTCACCAATGCTCCCTTGCACCATCACCTCAGTCCCCTGTGCTCCTCCCTCCCTGCCGCTGATCCCTCTCCGGCCTCCTCCACTGCAGTATGTCTCTGATATATAATTGCCTTTTTTTTTTTTTGCTTTGTTGTGTTTTGTACTTTTTTTTTTTTAAACACTGATGTCTTATGTGGTTCCCCTACACTCCTGCTATAAGTGAAACCATCCAATATTTTTCTTTTTCCTTCTGGCTTATTTCACTGAGTATAATTCCTTCTAGCTCTATCCACGTTGCTGCGAATGCCATGAGTTTATCTTTTTTGATTGCTGAATAATATTCCATTGTGTATATATGCCACATCTTCTTGATCCAGTCATCTATTTTTGGGCAATTGGGTTGTTTCCAGATTTTACCTATTGTAAATAGTGCTGCAATAAACATAGGGGTCCAGGCTCTTTTGAATCAATGTTTTTGTGTCCTTTGGGTAGATCCCTAGGAGTGGAATTGCGAGGTCGTATGGTAGCTCCATTTTTAGTAGACTGAGGAAACTCCACACAGCTTTCCATAGTGGCTGGACCAGTTTGCACTCCCACCAGCAAAGTAGGAGAGTTCCTTTTTCTCCACATCCTCGCCACCATTTGTTGTTGCTTGTTTTTTTGATATGTGCCATTCTCACTGGTGAAAGGTGGTATCTCAGTGTAGTTTTGATTTGCATTTCCCTGATTATAAGGGATGTTGAACATTTTTTATATGCCTGTTGGCCATTTGCATTTCCTCTTTGGAGAAATAGCTTTTAAGTTCTTCTGCCCATTTCTTGACTGGATTGTTTATTTGTTTTTGTTGAGTTCTTTGTATATCTTTGTGATCAGTCCCTTATCAGTTGACTGGGGTGCAAAGACTTTTCCCAATCAGTGTGGTGTCTGTTTTGGTTAATGTCTCTTTTGCTGTGCAGAAGCTTTTTGGTTTGATGTAACCCCAGATGTTTATCTTTTCCTTGATTTTCTTTGCTTTGGGTGATGGGTCTTTAAAGATGTTATTGCAATGTATGTCTTGTAATGTTTTATCTATATTTTCTTCTATATGTTTTATGTTTTCAGGTCTTATGTCCAGTTCTTTTATCCATTTTGAGTTGATTTTTGTGCATGGTGAAAGCTAGTGGTCTAGTTTCACTTTTTTTGCATGTGGTGGTCCTGTTTTTCCAGCACCATTTATTGAATAAACTGTTCATGTTCCATTGCATATTCTTTGCTCCTTTGCCAAAGATCAGTTGTCCATAGAAGTGTGGTTTTATTTCTGGACTCTGTTCGGTTCCATTGGTCTGTGGGTCTGTTTTTGTTCCAATACCAAACTGATTTAATTATTATGACGTTGTAGTATAGCTTGAAGTTTGGAAGTGTGAAACCTCCTTTCTCCTTTGTTTTCATCAGTAGGGCTTTGGTTATTAGTGGTTTTTTAGTTCCATATGAATTTCATCAGTATTTGTTCTATTTCTTTGAAGAATGTCATTGAGATTTTTATTGGAATAGTGTTGGATCTGTATATTGCTTTTGGTAGGATGGCCATTTTAATAATGTTTATTCTTCCAATCCATGAGCAGGGGCTGTCTTTCCATTTCTTTGTGTCTTCCTCAATTTCTTATAACAGTGTTTTATAATTTTCTTTGTATAGGTCTTTCACCTCTTTTGTTAGGTTTATTCCCAAGTATTGATTTTTTTTGGTTTCAATTATAAAAGAGATGGTTTTCTTGATTTATTCTTCAGATTGATTGTGTAAAGGGAGGCTACTGATTTTTGTGTGTTGATTTTGTATCCTGCTACTTTACTGAACTGGTTGATTATTTTGAGTAGTTTTTCTGTGGAGTTTTTAAGATTCTGTATGTATATTATCATATCATCTGCAAATAGTGATAGTTTGACTTCTTCTTTCCCTATTTGGATTCCTTGTATGTCTTTCTCTTGTCTTATTGCTCTGGCTAGGACCTCCAGTATTATATTGAAAAGCAGTGGTGAGAGAGGACATTTTGCTCCTGATCTTAAAGGAAAGCCTTCAGCTTTTCGCCATTGAGAATAATATTGGTTGTGGGTTTGTCATATATGGCGTTTATCACATTAAGGTATGTGCCCCCTATCCCGATAATTTCAAGGGCTTTCATCATAAATGAATATTGGACTTTGTAGAATGCTTTCTCCGCATCTATTGATACTATCATATGGCTTTTATTTTTCTATCTGTTGTTGTGTTGGATTACACTGATCGATTTTTGTATGTTAAACCATCCTTGTGCCTCTGGTATGAATCCCTCTTGATCGTGGTATATTATCCCTTTGATGCATTGTTGGATTTTGTTGGCAAGGATTTTGTTGAGGATTTTTTTTAAAAGATTTATTTATTTATTTATTTATACAAGCACTGGGTACAGTCAGAAGTGTGGGAGGGTGAGAGAACCCACCAGAGCCAGAGTGGGGAACAGAACAGGCAGACCAACGAAATACACTGCTGAGGGAAGCAGCGGGTGCGGCAGGAGAGGCCTGCGCACCATGTAGGACCCTCGCCGGCGGCCAGGGATCGAATCGGCGATGTAGAGGCTGCGGGCAGCCTCGCAGCCCAGCGCTCAACCGTTGCACCACCAGGGGAGACCCTTGTTGAGGATTTTTGCATCAGTGTCCATTAAGAGATTGGCTTGTAATTTTCTTTTTTTGTGCTGTCTTTGTTTGGTTTTGGTATTAGTGTAATATTGGCTTCGTAGAACATATTTGTTAGTATTCCTTCTTTTTCAATTTTTTTAAAGAGTTTCTGTAAGATAGGCACTAATCCATTGCTGCACGTTTGGTAGGATTCATTTGTGAAGCCATCTGGACCTGGGCTTTTGTTTTTGGGGAGTGCTTTGATTACTGCCTCAATTTTGCTGCTTGTAATTGGTCTGTAGGTGTTCTATTTCTTTTTTGCCCAGCTTTGGGTGATCATATCATTCTAGGAATTTGTCCATCTCTTCTAGGTTGTTGAATTTGTTTGCATGTTAAGTGTTCATAGTAATCTCTGATTATTCTTTTGATTTCTACTGAGTCTGTTGTGATTTCTCCTCTTTCATTTATAATCCTATTTATATGTGTTTTCTCCCATTTTTCTTTGTGAGCCTGGCTACAGGTTTGTCTATTTTGTTTATTTTTTTGAAGAACCAGCTCTTGGTTTCATTGATCTTTTGGACTGTTTTTTTTTAAATTTCCATTTCATTTATTTCTGCTTTGATTTTTATTATTTCCTTTCTTCTACTGACTTTAGGATTTTTTGTTCTTTTTCTAGCTCTTGAGATGTGAGATTGTTTCTTTGAGTTCTTTCTTGTTTCTTGGTGTAAGCCTGTATTGCTACGTATTTTCCTCTTATTACTGCTTTTGCTGCATCCCATACATTCTGGAAAGTGGTGTCTTCCTTGTCGTTCAACTCAAAGTTTTTTTTTTTTTTTTAAAGATTTATTTATTTATACAAGCACTGGGTACAGTCAGAAGCACGGGAGGGTGAGAGAATTCACCAGAGACAGAGTGGGGAACAGAGCAGGCAGACTGACGAAATACACTGCTGAGGGGAGCAGCAGGCGAGACAGGAGAGGTCTGTCGTGCCATGTGGGACCCTCGCTGGTGGCCGGGGATCGAACTGGCACTGCAGAGGCTGCGGGCAGCTTTGCAGCCCAGCGCTCAACTGCTGCGCCACCAGGGGAGGCCCTCAAAGTATTTTTTAATTTCTTCTTTGATCTCATTAGTCCAGTGGTTTTCCAGTAGTGTGGATATCAATCTCCATGAAGTGGGAGGGTTCCTTGTTTTCTTTTCTTTTTTCTTTTTAAAGGAAGCTCTCTCTTTTTTTTTTAAAGATTTATTTATACAAGCAATGGGTACAGACAGAAGTCGGGAGGGTGAGAGAATTCACCAGAGCACAGAGCAGAACAGGCAGACAGATGAAGTACACTGCTGAGGGGAGCAGTGGGCGGCAGGAGAGGTCTGCACGCCATGTGGACCCTTGCTGGCGGCCGGGGATCGACCTGGCGCTGCAGAAGCTGTGGGCAGCTTCACAACCTAGCGCTGAACCGCTGCGCCACCGGGGATTCCCGGGTTCCTTGTTTTCTTTTCATGATTTATTTCTAGCTTGATGTCTTTATGATCGGAGAAGATAGTTGGAATGATTTTGTTCTGATCACTAGGTGGCACCAGAGCTCTTTCCTAGTATCTTTCCAGAGCTGTGCTTTTTCCCCCCTGGGTCTTTGGGGAACTGAGTGGGGATGGCGTGGAATGGCTCAACGGTGTGGGGTGCTGCCCTGTGTTGCGTGTCATGGGGATCCCACACCCCAAATTTTGTGCCCTGGGTCTCAGTTCCAAAGCCCTCAGATCCAGGACGTGGGTGGTAGCCCAGTTCAGTGTCCGCAAAAATGGGCGCCTTTTGCACCTCGCTCCCATTCCGGAGCACCTGGCTTTTGGTTACTCAGTGAGGGTCATTCACCTCAGTGATGGTTCCCAAGTGTATCCCCACTAACCTAGATTGCTGGCATGGGGATTTGGGCAGCCGTGACCTGCATATACTTTTTGTGTGGACGCGCTTTTCAACACAAGCTTACAGGTTGGCCTTGGGCTATTTGCAGGTCTCTGCAGAGTCCTTATCCTCCCCTAATGGTGCCCAGAGATGTTCACTCACCTCTGTGGCGACTCCTGCATGGTTCTCCACAGTTCCCGTTCATGGAGTGCGATGCCTGCAACAGTTCCTTTCCACACACTGTCCCACTTGATCTGTAGTTTGTTCTTGTTGTTGCTTTTTTTTCTTTCTGTTGGTTGGTGTTTACCAGCTTTGTGGAGTGGGGGGAGGGTAGCAAGGTTCTGAGCTTTCCTTTCTTTTCATCCTCTTTTATGGCAACTTTCCACTTCGGGCAGTTTGCCAGAGTTGCCGTGTATCTTCCATGTCCTGGTTTTCACAGGGACCTGCTACTTTTCCTATTAACTTTTTTTTTAATGGGAGGACTTACTCCCAGGGTTTCCCCACTGCCATGTTGATCTCCTCTCCCCTGGGTCACAAATACTTTTAAGCTCTAAAGATAAGGACCCCTCTCACCACACAATATCATATACATAGTATTCTGCCACATTTTCCTGGGCTTGCAGCTCCTGAAGCCCACCAGGGCCCTTTCATATTATGTAGCCAGCCTGTGCCAGACTGCAAGGCCAGAAAATAAGGCCCTTAAAGATGTCCCAGCAAAGTGCTTGGGATGGGGAAAGGACAAGTGTGTGATAAACCTGAACTTTAAACTTGGGTCATTGCCATTGTGAATTCAGCATATGAAGTAATAGACATGAAATTGCTTCCCAAAATTAAAATGTCAATCAGTGTTTTTTTAAGGTTTCTCGCAACCAGGAAGGCAGTGAAGCTTGGAGACGACAAGGTAGACACCCTGTGCCAGTCCCTACTCTGCCACCATCTGGTCATGTGCGCAAGTCGCAGGGCCTCTTCCAGCTCTACTCTCTTACCTCTGCATTGGGTTTGTGGGGAAGAGGTGCTAAGAGCAGGTTGGAAGTGTGACCCCAACTGTCCCTCATTCCAGCAGTGACCTTGGGCAAAGTCACTGGCTTTTCTGTTTGTAAAGTAGTGTTAACAGTGTGCCCATCCCCAGTAGTGTTGTAAATACCAAGGGTGGTTGCAGTGCCAGTTCTACACAGCTAGCTGCTCCAGTCACCATCACCTGGGTTTTGGAAGGGCTGGGAATAAGGAAAGGATGCATGTGTGCAGTCCTTCAGCTTCCATCCTGATGGAATGTCTTGTAACTATCATGTGAAAACTCCAACCTGCTTAGGTGCTAAGTGACATCTTCTGGACAGAGACCAATGACTCTGCCCAACATAACTACTGCAGACAGAGAGCATAGAACAAAGGAAGATGCATAAGTTGTTACCACAAAACTGTCTTTTACTAACAAGACCAAAGCACCCAAACACTTTTTGTGCACACCAACTTTTCTTTCAAATTTTAAAATGTGCATACATTTATTTTTAAACTTTAGACACACTTTGGAGAAAAAACCAACCCAGCTATTCTTATAAAGCATGTGAGATGTGAGATTTACATTACTACATTGACTTCTGCACACTTGCTCTTGGGAGTTCAGGCCACTTTCCCTCTGCCTGCAGGGACTGCACACTGGAGGAAGGTTACACAGCTGTCTGTGTAACAGATGCTGGGAAGTGGGTTAAATCAAAGAACTGCACATCTCTTAACATCTGGTAGATAAACAGGAAAGTGTCAACACATCTGGCTTAAGAAAAAACTGTAAATAAAATCTTCCACATTTACCCCGCCAGTACCTTTCTTTCAGAATTAGTAGGAATGCCTGACAAGGACTGTATCGGGGGACTCAGGGTAATTCCTGGGCAGCTGCTCCGGCTTCCCTGAGAAACTACAGTTTACACAAAAGATTTCTGCCAAGCCAGGAGGGCAGCCTGAAGGAAGCAGGCAGACATGGTTGTAAGCTGCTGTGTGATTGGAGAAGGTGGCACAGGAATGAATGGTGCTTTCAGATGAGCTGTGGTTATCAGTGGATCTCTCAGCTCAGTCATGATGGCAGGTCCTGCCTTCAGGTAACAGGGTGCTGAGCTGCCCAAGAAGTCCATTAGCAGCGCCAGGAAGTTGGTAAAAATATAACTATAAGGATCTGTATCCAGAGACATCATCAACCTAACTTGAAAGAAAATAGTAAATTAGAAACAAGAGTGTCTGCAAAGAAAAGGCATCATTTAGCAACAGAATGTCACATGTTTAGGGTGTTAGCCCCACAAGTAAGGTTCAGTAATTGCCTAAGTGATGTATACATATGAAGGGGATTTGTCTTCTGCATCGATATTCTTCTTTCTCCTTTGTGAAAGGAGTAGAAACTAGGGATGATAAATACTTAGACAAGTCCCCGAGTGACCTATCTTATGGTACATGGCACATGCCTGGGCTCACAGGGTAAGTACATAGATGCCTCAGATCACTAACCCCACAACCACAAAACGCTTCTTAAAACCTAAGTCTACATGACAGACTTGAGGGTATGCTAATCCAAATAAATGCCCATTTTTTAAAAAATAAAACGTATCAGACAAATAGCACATATCCCTTGGTTGGAACATTATGTTTCTTATGTGTATAAATGTACACTAGCATTTCTATGCTTAGTACATTTAATCAAATGTGAGATTTTCTTCACCCAAATAGTGGACAAAAAAATGACTATATTTACCCAAATTTGTATTTTGATAACTCACCAAATTTTGAAATAAGTTTAATTGCAGGGACATGGGTTCAGCTGAGTTTCTGTTTCTCACCCATCTGAATTATATCCACTGAACTTACAATAAATTGAGTGAGGGCAGTCTGTTTTTATTATATACACCTGGCCTATGCTCTAGAATTGCCAACCTTAGCCATTGCTACTTGCTTTAATTTGTGCTCATAAAAAGGGACACTTGATTGTCACCCCTGAAGTCATGCAATCCGCTCCCCAGAGCAGGAGCTGCCTCCGACTGCAGGAGCCTTTGGAACTTTACACAAAGTAGTAAAACCTCTGCTGAGAATGGGGGCCATAGAACAGCAATGCACCTGCTCTAGCTTCCTAAAACCACTCAGTGTGCACAAAATATAGAGCGGGTAAATGCACAAGGTCCAACCACTGGTGGAAATGTTGATTCTCCAGGCATTTCAGCAAAGCCCTTACCTATCCTGCTTTTTTTTTCAGTTTTTGGAATGTCTTCCCCCATGTGCATCTGAGAAAATGTGGCAAAATCTGTCACTAGGATTATCACCTTAGAATCTTTCTGACTGATGAGAGGCATCCTTGGTTGGAACTGTCTGTCTTTGTGTGTCAACATGGAAGACACCCACTTTCAATATTATGTACAGAAAAGTGGCTGCCACCAGTGCCATGCAGTCAGCTCTGTTTAGAAAACTTAAACCTACAGACAACAAGCACCAAGAAACATGCAAAAGCTACAGAGGCTCTGGATGTGAAGAATTCATATTTTACATTAGAGAGAGGAAAACTGCTACAAAATGGTGATGGGATGGATCTGTCACTCATGCTCTAACTGGAGGGTCTTTGCAACAAGGGACTGTGAACTTGTTTATTCTTCTTGTTCCTCTTTCAGGATTCACAGTTGGTTCTGTGTCAGGCATCAAGTAACTTGGTGACTTTTGGTCCAAATGGGTTCTTAGTCTTTTTGCTCCTTTTTGTCTCTCTGTGAAGAGCCAAGTTCAAATGCTGGAAACCGTGATGTCTCTGGGACCAGGATATCAGACAGAAAGTGAATTGCACCAGCCATGCCTGCAATGTAAAAATAAATGCTTCATGAAATGGTGAGGGAGGTGGTGATCCCAAAGCAGTGGCATTCAGTCTTTCTTTAAGGCCTGTGAGGATTTGGGACAGGGTGCTGAGGATTTAAAATTGGCTTCATTAGAAAAAAAAAAAGAAATTCTTATATTAGCATCCAGCAGGTTTTCCTCACTCTTATTTTTTAATTTTATTTATTTATTTATTTATTTATTAATTATTTATACAAACACTGGGTACAGTCAGAAGCACAGGCGGGTGAGAGCATTCACCAGAGCCAGAGCGGGGAGCAGAGCAGGCAGAAGGACCGAAGTACACTGCTGAGGGGAGCAGCAGGCAGCAGAAGAGGTCTGCGCGCCATGTGGGACCCTCCTTTGGTGGCCGGGGAGAAGCTGGGGATCAAACCAGCACTGCAGAGGCTGCGGGCAGCTTCGCACCCAGTGCTCAACTGCTGCACCACCAGGGAGGCCCATCACTCTTATTTTTTTAAAGATTGGTTTTCTGGGCTTTAATCTTGTATCTTCAAACTTGAAGATGATCTCACAGATCTGCTACCAAAAAAGTCACCAAACATTTATACCAAAATTAAAACTAATTGTTCCACAAGTTAATACACAATCTTTTCTAGAAAAAAGCAGAGAGGATACTATTTAATATAGTTGATTAGGCTGGTATTACCCTGATAACAAAACCAGACAAAGACAGTACTAAAGGGGAACACTACAGACCAGTATCTCTCATGAATATATACAGATACAAAAAAACCTCAAAAAGGGCGGATCAACATGGCGGCGAGGAAACACTGCGAGTAAGATCTCCCATTAAAAAAAAAGTTAACAGGGAGGAAAAGCGGCAGGTCCCAGTGAGAACTGGGACACGGAAGATAAATGGACAACTCCAGCAAACTACCCGAAGAAGAAAGTTGCCATAAAAGAGGACTATAATAGAGGAAAGCTCAGAACCCTGATACCCTCCCCCACCCACAAAGTCGGCACTCTCCGACCAACAGGAAGGAGGAAAAAACAAAAAAACTAAAACAACCAACAAGAACAAAATACGCATCAAGCAGGACTGAGAGTGGAAAGGAACTATTTCAGCCACCACACGCCGTGAACTGGAGCTGTGGAGAACCCTACAGGATTTGCCAAGGAGGTGAGCAAACGATTCCAGGCACCATTAGAGAAAAACAAAGACTCCCAGAGACCTACACACAGCCCCAGACCAGCTCGTAAGCTTGTGCGGAAAAGCAGCGCGCTTGACAAGGATACGAGGATCACGGCTGCCCAGGTCCCCGCACCTGCAAGGCCCCTTCTGGTCTGCAGTCAGAGCCCAGAGGGGGAGCTGGAACCCACCGCCAGGGCAGACCGGGCACGCAGGGAGTACGTCCTGCATCGCCATTTTAGAACAGGGACATTTCTTCAGTAAAGACTGCCTGAAACCAGCAGAAGGCTCCCGGAGGAGCCAGAGTTGAGCTGGGAAGTTCACCCACGCCAGGCCCCTTCTGGCCTGCAGTCCCAGCCCAGAGGGGGAGTGGGAACCCACCGCCGGGGCAGACCAGGCACGCAGGAAGTGCGTCCTGCATCGCCATTTTAGAACAGGGACATTTCTTCAGTAAAGACTGCCTGAAACCAGCAGAAGGTTCCCAGAGGAGCCAGAGGTGAGCTGGGAAGTTCGCCCACACCAGGCCCCTTCTGGCCTGCAGTCCAAGCCCAGAGGGGGAGCGGGAACCCACTGCCGGGGCAGACTGGGCGTTCAGGGGAGCGTGTCCCCGCATTGGCATTTTAGAATAGGGACCTTTCTTCAGTGAAGACTGGTTGAAACTGACAGATGGCTCCTGGAGGAGCCAGAGGGGAGCAGAGAAGTTCACCCAAGATGCCTGCCAGTCCCAGGAACACAGTATCCCAATGCATATGGCAAATTAGAAAACAGACAGTAGGGAGTAGAAGAACCACACGCAACCTAGCAACTCCTCAGGAAAAAAACACACCACAAAAAGAAAACCACCCCCCAGATTGCAATGACAGTAACTTGGAAGAACTTCTGAGCCTTCCATGATTACAGAACTGACAGAAGTGATAAAGGAAAACAATGATAAGGGAAAAATAATCAACGTTCAGAAGAATGAAATTGAGTCCCTAAAGAGGGAAGTAAAAGAAATACAGGAGATCAAAGAATTAATGGAGGTGCTAAAGAACTCTGGGAAAAGCAATGAAAGCAGAATAGATGAAATGGAAGAACGGATAAGTACTCTTGAAGACACAGAAATAAAAAGAAACAAAACAGAAAAGGAAAGAGAAGTATGAAGGAAAAAGACCGAAGAAAGACTTCGGGAACTATCTGACTCCATGAGGAAAGGAAATATAAGAGTTATAGGAATCCCAGAAGGAGAGGAGAGAGATGTAGGAACAGAGAAAATATTCAAGGAGATAACTGAAGAGAACTTCTCAAACGTGAAGAAGGATCTGAAAATTGATACACAAGAAGCAAGAAGAACACCAAACTTCCACGACGAAAGGAAAAATACAGCAAGACACATAACAGTAAAGCTCCCAAGAATCCAGGACAAGGAAAAAATAATGAAGCTGACAAGAGGGAAGAAACAGATAACATTCAAAGGAAAACCAATCAGACTGACATCAGACTTCTCCTCCACGAAAACAGATGCTAACCAAGAATACTCTATCCCGCAAAGCTCTCCTTCCTCTATGAAGTAAGAATGAGGACCTTCCCAGACAAACAGAAACTCTGGAATTTCATTATGACTAAACCCCCACTCCAAAAAATACTACAAGGAGTCCTAAAGCCAGAACCTCAGAGGGACGAATAACAATGAAAGAAGGCCAAAAAAAAAAGTTATTAAAAGAATAAATAAAATCAAAGGAAAGACAAACACAATGGCAAATACAGATGCTAACATATCAATATTAACTCTAAATGTAAATGGACTAAACTCTTCAATAAAGACACAGAGTCGCAGGCTAGATCAAGAAACAAAACCCAACGTTTTGCTGTCTCCAGGAAACACATTTACCTACAAAAGATAAAAATAGACTCAAAGTTAAAGGATGGAAAACAATCCTACAAGCAAATGGACCAAAAAAGAAAGCAGGAACAGCTATGCTTATATCGAATAAAACAGATTTCAAACTCAAAACAATAAAAAGAGACCCCAACGGCCACTACATTATGATCAAGGGGACAATACTTGATCAAGAAGAAATAACACTCATTAACATATATTCACCAAACGAAGGAGCACCAAAATATATCAGACAACTATTGTCATCTCTGAAACAGACATCAGAGAAAACACATACGTAGTGGGGGACTTCAACACACCACTATCAACAATGGAGAGATCAACAAGACAAAAAATAAGTAAAGACACTAAAGCTCTAAATAAGGATCTAGAGCGCTTGGGCCTAACAGACATCTATAAAACACTAAACCCCCAAAAAACGGAGTACACATTTTTCTCAAGTGCACACGGATCATTCCCCAGGACTGATCACATTCTGGGACACAAGACAAACATCAACAGGTACACCAAGATCGAAATCATACCAACCATCTTTTCTGACCATGAAGGCATCAAACTAGAAATAAAACATAAAAAGAAGGCAAGGAACTCTCCTACCTCATGGAGATTGAAAACCACCCTACTGGAAGACCACTGGACTAATAAGGAGATCAAAGAAGAAATTAAAAATTCTTTGAATTGAATGACAAGGAGGACACCAATATCCTAAATGTATGGGATGCAGCAAAAGCAGTAATAAGAGGAAAATATATAGCAATAGAAGCTCTCATCAAGAAACAAGAAAGAACTCAAAGAAACAACCTAATCTCGAAGCTCAGAGATCTAGAAAAAGAACAAGAGAAAAACCCTAAAACCAGCAGAAGAAAAGAAATTATAAAATCAAAGCAGAAATAAATGAAATTGAAACTAAAAAAACAATCTGAAAGATCAATGAAACCAAGAGCTGGTTCTTGGAAAAAATCAATAAAATAGACAAACCCCTAGCCAGGCTCACAAAGGAAAAAAAGGGAGAAAGCACAAATGAACAGGATCATAAATGAAAGAGGAGAAATCACAATGGACACAGCAGAAATCTAAAGAATAATTAGTAACTACTATGAACAGTTATATGGAAACAATTTCAACAATCTAGAGGAGATGGACAAATTCCTACAACTCTACAATCACCCAAAGCTAGATAAAGAAGAAATAGAACACCTAAACAGACCAATTCCAAGCAGCGAAATTGAAATGGTAATCAAAAACCTCCCCAAAAACAAAAGCCCAGGACCTGATGGATTTACAAAAGAATTCTACTAAACATTCAGAGACGAATTAGTGGTTATCCTTCACAAACTCTTCCAAAAAATTGAGAAGGAAGGGACAATACCAAACACGTTCTATGAAGCCAACATTACACTAATACCAAAACCGAACAAGGACACACAAAAAAGGAAAACTACAGGCCAATCTCCCTAATGAACACTGATGCAAAAAACCTAAATAAAATTTTAGCTACCAGAATCCAACAATGTATCCATAAGATAATTCACTACGACCAAGTAGGATTCATGCCAGGGACACAAGGACGGTTCAGCATCCGAAAATCAATCAACGTTATCCAACACATCAACAAAAAGAAATATAAAAACCATACGATAATATCAATAGATGCTGAGAAAGCTTTCGACAAAGTGCAACACCCATTCATGATAAAAGCCCTTGAAATTCTTGGGATACAAGGAACATAGCTCAACACATCAAAGGCCATCTATGACAAGCCAACAGCCAGTATCATTCTCAATGGTGAAAAGCTGAAAGCATTTCCATTAAGATCTGAAACAAGACAAGGATGTCCACTCTCACCACTGCTTTTCAGTATAATACTGGAAGTCGTAGCCAGAGCAATAAGACAAGAGAAAGTCATACAAGGAATCCAATTAGGAAAAGAAGAAGTCAAACTATCACAATTTGCAGATGATATGATAATATACATAGAGAACCCAAAAAACTCCACAGAAAAACTAATTCAACTCATCAATCAGTTCAGTAAAGTGGCAGGATACAAAATCAACACGCAAAAGTCAGTAGCCTTCCTATACACAAACAATAAATCTGAAGAAGAAGAAATCAAAAAATCCATCCCTTTTATTATCGAAACAAAAAAAATCAAATACTTGGGAATAAATCTAACAAAAGAGGTAAAGGACCTATACAAAGAAAACTATACAAAACTGTTAAAAGAAATAGAAGAAGACACAAAGAAATGGAAAGACATCCCCTGCTCATGGATTGGAAGAATAAACATTATTAAAATGGCCATCCTACCAAAAGCAATCTACAGATTCAATGCTATTCCAATCAAAATCTCAATGTCATTCTTCAAAGAAATAGAACAATTATTGATGAAATTCATATGGAATCACCAAAAACCCCGAAACAAAGCTCTCCTGAAAAAAAAAGAAGGGAATGGAGGCATCACACTCCCAGACTTCAAACTATAGTACAAAGCCATAATCATCAAAACTGCTGGTGTTGGAACAAGAACAGACACACAGACCAATGGAATCGAATAGAAAATCCAGAAATAAACACACAGATTTATGGTCAACTAATCTTTGACAAAGGAGCAAAGACTATGCATTGGAGCAAAGAAAGTTTGTTCAATAAATGGTGCTGGGAAAACTGGGTTGCTACATGCAAAAGAATGAAGTTTGACCACTACCTCACACCATACACAAAAACAAACTCAAATGGATTTAGAACTAGACATAAGACCTGAAACCATAAAATACATAAAAGGAAATATAGACGAAACACTATGTGGTATGCACATCAAGGACATCTTTACAGACACATCACCCAAAGCAGTGATAGTAAAGGCAAAGATAAGCAGCTGGGAATACATCAAATTAAAGAGCTTCTGCACAGCAAAAGAGACAATAACAAAAACAAAGAGAAACCTCACCGACTGGGAGAACATTTTTGCACACAACACTAATGATAAAGGTCTGATCACAAAATCTGCAAAGAGCTGATGAGACTCAACACAAACAAAGAAAATAATCCAGTCAAAAAATGGGCAGAAGAGCTAAAAAGAAACTTCTCTGAAGAGGAAATGCAAATGGCCAACAGGCATATGAAAAAATGTTCAACATCACTTGTAATCAGGGAAATGCATATTAAAACTACCATGAAATACCATCTTACACCAGTGAGAATGGCACATATTAAAAAAACTAGCAACAACAGATGTTGGCGAGGATGTGGTGGGAGTGCAAACTGGTCCAACCACTATGGAGAAGTGTGTGGAGATTTCTGGACCTACTAAACATACAGCTTCCATATGATCCAGCAATTCCACTCCTAGGTATTTACCCAAACGACACAGAAACATCAATTCCAAAGAGCACCTGCATCCCTATGTTTATAGCAGCACTGTTTACAATAGGTAAGCTTTGGAAACAGCCCAAATGCCTAAAAATAGATGACTGGATCAAGCAGATGCGGTACATATACACCATGGAATATTACTCAGCATTCAAAAAAGATAAACACATGCAATTTGCAGCAACAGGGATGGAGCTGGAAGGGATAATGCTCAGCGAAATAAGCCAGAAAGAAAAAGAAAAATACCAGATGGTCTCACTCTTGGCAGGAATCTAGATAACTTAAATAAGGGACCATAAAAAGAATAACTATAAGAAAGAAAAAATCAAAATCAACAAACAACTGTGAACCAGAGACACACAATGGGGGGTGGGGGGCGGAGAGGGGAGGGATTGGGGTCAAAATAAGGGGGTTGCAATTGTATGGGGAATATAAAAATAAATTTTTTAAAAAAAATCATTAATAAATTATTTATTAATCTTGAAAACTAAAAAAAAAACCCCTCAAAATATTAGCTAATACAATTCTGCAATGCATAAAAAGAATTTTCTAACATGACCAAACGAGGTTTATTCCAGAGATGCCAGGTTGAATTAACACTGGAAAATCAACCAATATAATCCACAATATTACTAGGCTAAAATAATAAAGGAAAATAATCACGATCTTATTGATGCCGAAAAAATGTAATGAAATTCACCACCTATTTATTTTTCAAAAAAATTCAATCATTATTATTTCTGAAGTTTATTTTGAATAAGATGTAGCTGGAAATTAAATTATTGCCAATTTAGCCTAACACCATTTAGGCTTTGCACTTTGATTTCTGAGAGTTATGTTACAAATTATCCAATTCATACACACCCCCTAACACACCCCTACACATACAAAATATGAGTCTCAGTAAGACCCCAATGACCCCATCCCCACCAGCAGAGGCCTTGAAACCTTCGCAAGACACTGCCAATGCCCACCCAGACTGGCAGAGGCTTTGTGACTTTCTGTGAGACTCCACCAGCACCTGTGCAGACTGGTAAGACCCCATAGCCATGTTGGGGAGCGTGCCAGAGCAACCAGAGCCCTCACAAGACACTGTTAGTCCCTGCCAGGACTGGCAGAGGCCTTGTGGCCTTCTGAGGGATCCTGCCAGTGCCTGTCTAGACTTAGAGAGACCTTGTTACTTCCCATGAGATTCCTGACAGCCCCTGCACAGAGAGGTGATAACCTAGACCTATGTCAGAGAGAGAACCAGAGTGGCCAGAGGCCTTACAACCTCCTGTGAGACCTTGCTAGCTGCTTGCTCAGATAGGTGAGACCCCTATCTGAGGCAGGGGCAGGGAAGGAGCCGTGTTGGGGCAGGGGAGGAGCCATGTTCAGAGGAAACCCCACATACAGAAGCTGGGTAGGGATATGTATTAGACTGTTGTTGTCATTGTTATTGTCACTGTCAGCTGCCAACAAATGGCAACATGACTCCTCAAGGGAACAGTACAACATAGAATAAATAAATCTTCAGAATCCAATTCATACACATGGAAGTTATGGTCTCCCTATTAAATACAGAATTTAGAATTGTAATGATAAATTCAAAGAAATGGAAGAAAACACAGAAAAACAAATGAATGTACTTAGACATAAAAAATCAAACAATGGAGACAGAAAAGGAAGCCCTAGATAAGATAAAAGTGGAGTTTCAGGATTTCAAAAGAGAAATACAGGAGATTAAAAATTCAGGAGGAAGTCATGGAAGTAGAACAGACCAAGTGGAACAACGAGTCAGTGAAACTGAAGATGAAAATATACAAAGAACCTGGGTGGAGAAGGAAAGACAGTAATTAAGTAAAACAACAACAATAACAACAACAAAAAACCCAAAGAAACACTCTGAAAACAATCTGATTCTATTAGACAAGGCAACAAAAGAATAATGGGAATACCAATGGGGAAAGAGAGAAAGGAATAGAAAATGCACTTAAAGAAATAATGGAGGGAATCTTCCTGAACCTGGAGAAGGGAGTAAATGTATAAATCCAGGAAGCCAAAAGAACCCCTGCCTACCTACATAAAATGAGATCAATACCAAGATATACAGTAGTGAAATTTATAAGAATTCAGGACAAAGAAAGAATATTGAAGCTGGCAAAGGGGAAGAAGCATGTAACCCATAAAGGTACTCCAATCAGGCTAGTATCAGACCTCTCTGACAAAATACTCTAAAGAGAAAAACTGCCAGCTAAGAATATTATCCTACAAAATCCTCCGTCAGATATGAAGGAAGAATAAAGGCCTTTTGAGACACAGAGGTGCTCAAGGAGTTTGCAAACACTAAACCATCACTCCAAGAAATATTTAAAGGTGCTTACATATTGAAACTGAAAAGAGGAATATACAATAGAACTAAATAGGAAAATAGACTGCCCACACAAGTTAAGAATGAAATGACAACAACAGTCTAACATATCTCTTTAATGTAAATGGACTTAATTCAACAATGAAAAGATACAGAGTACTGGTTGGATCAGGAAGCAGAATCCAGCCTTCTGTTATCTCTGGAAGACACACCTAAATTCCAAAGACAAACATAGGCTCAAAGTAAATGGTTGGAAAACAATCCTACAAGCAAATGGGACTCTAAAGAAGGCAGGGACAACCATACTTACATAAGACAAAATAGATTACAGTTAAAAAAGATAACAAAGAGGCAAGGAGGGACACTATATAATGATTAAGGTAATGATACATCCAGAAGACAGAAACATAACAATTATTAAAGTATCTGCACCAAATGAAGGAACACCAAAATATATTAGGCTTCTATTATCAACTCTGAAAAGAAACAATGAAAAAAACACATTTGTGGTAGGACACTTACCTACTCTTACCAGTGGACAGACCAACTAGTCAGAAAATAAACAGGGATACAATAGCTTTAAATATAAAATTAGACCCTATGGACCTCATAGACATATATAGGGCACTGCACCCCAAAAAGCAGAATAGGCATTTTTCTCAAGTGCACATAGGGCATTCTCCAGAATAGACCACATTCTGGGACAAAACGAATATCAACCAATTTACAAAGACTGAAATCACACCCAGCATCTTCTCAGACCATAAAAGTTTCAAACTAGAAACCAACTATCCAAAGAAAGAAAGGAGGGAACTCTTCTAATATATGGAGATTGAACAACACACTACTGAAAGACCACTGGGTTAAAGAAGAAATCAAAGAAGAAATTAAGAAATACCTCAAGACAAATGAAAATAAGCACACAATCATCCAAAATTTATGGAATGCAGAAAAAGCAATAAGAAAAAGGAAATACACAGCAGTACAGGCCCACATCAAGAAACAAGAAGAACTTACACAAATAACTTTCCCTTTCAACTTGAGGAATTAGAAAAAGAAGAACAAATAAATTCTAAAGTCAGTAAAACCTCTAGCAAAACTCACCAAGAAATAAGAGTGAAATCTCAAATAAATAGAATAACAAATCAAAAAGGAAAAATCACAACAAATGCTGCAGAAATTTAGATGATAAGGAGAGATTACAATGAACATCTACATGGGAACAAATACAATAACCTAGAAGAGATGCACAATCTTAAAATTATACAATCATCTGGACTGAATAGGAAGCAACAGAAACCCTGAACAAACCAATCACAAGTAGGGAAATTGAAACAGTAATCAAAACACTCTCAACAATTAGAACCTAGGACCAGATGCCTTCACAAGTGAATTCTACCAAACTTTCAAAGATGAATTAACACCTCTCTTGATTAAACTCTTCCAAAAAAAAAAAAATCAAAAAAGGAATACTTCCAAATATGGAAATATCTTTCATGAAGCTAACATTATTCTAATGCCAAAACAAAGACAACACAATAAAAGAAACTTACAGACCAATCTCCCTAATGAACACAAGACACAAAAATCCTCAATAAAATTCCAGCAAATTGAACACAACAATGCATTAGAAGGTCATACACTATGACCAACTGGAATTCATACCAGGAGCACAAGAGGGAAGGAAGGACAATGGTGTATGGTGGTGGAATATGGGTTAGTTGGTGTACTATGGTGGTAATATCTGATGGGGTACCACAATATTACCTCAGTTAAAGAAAAGGGAAAAAAATCCTCTTTGTAGGATTTCTATTTTGTTTTCCTGAATTACATTCTATTTACTTGCCTGTAGCAAAGTACTAAGATGTATTTGCTGATTTCTTATCATTGTTCTTGTTTTTCAAGAACTTTTAATATTCTTTTATTTGTTCTAGCTACTAATATTTCTAATTACTGATACTTTTAAGTATTTAGACTACTTTATATAACTTAAATAATTAAATATGTAAATAATCATCCAGATCCTGTATATACATCAATATTATCTACGCAACATTACCGATGAAATGCAGATGAGTAAACATTATTTCTCCCATCACTGAGTGCAAACATTCTATGTTCTGTTGCATATGCATAATTTACAAGAGATGAAAAAAACACTTGAAAGACATTCTTCACAGGAGTATGCAATAGGCAAAGAGACTCAATGTAATTTTCAGCAACAAACTAATTTGTTCAGTTATCTTACAATGGTGGAACTGTTACCAAGTCAGATGAAACAGAAGAGCATTCCATCCATAGAGACAGGAGGACCAGACCCATGAGCCAAAACACTTAATTGAGTTTTTCTCTCACTCTTACCTTCAAAGAGCGAATAGGGCCTGTCGGGGATGCGGCAACCATGTGCTCCGTAGTCTAGGCACCACTCTGCAAACTAAGAAGAAAGAGGTTTTTTTTAAGAGTGGTGGTTTCACTTGGTGAAAAGACAACAAATAAAGTCATGGCAAGGATTTCACCAAGAATCCAAGCAAGAAGTTTCTTGCAACAGAGATTAAGTCAGTGGGTTCAACTGGCTGAGACCTGGCAAGTTGTGTCATGCTTTACTCTGTTTCCTCACCTGTAAGGTACCAACAGTTGTAGGGAATACTTGTAGGATCCTATGAGCTGGCCACTCGTGGGTAGTGTGACCTATTTGCTATCTGTAAATCACAGCAGAACATTCCTTGACTACCTATGGGCTATCATATCTTGAGGCAGGCCTGGGAATGCCTAGGCCACCGTTGTCCTGATTTCGTGACTAAATCCATGGCGGTCTTGGGATAACTGCCTGCGATAACATCAGCACACAAACGTCTCGATGTCCCCATCTCTGTTCCTTGTAAACCTTAGTCCCCGGTGCCCTGGACATTGTACCTCATACCACTGTACCTTGCATGATCAACTTTTACTAGCTTGTATGCTTTCAATAAATGGCTTAAAAACTGCTCAGGTAGCAGTCTTGCCTTGCAAACCGGCTCCACGATTGTTGTGTTCCTCATCTACTTCTCCCTGCAAAGCTGCAAAAAAGTTCCTGAGGCAACAAATACAGAAGTAGAAAAATAATGATTCAACAGTCATTCTGGGGCCCTGCCTCCTGTTTCTCCATGCTGAAATTCCAGAACAAATTCCAAACACTTGCTTTGTCCACATTCTGCCTTCTGGGCCTCCCTAACTTGCCTCTGGCATCACTTGACTTCAGCAGGGCCCACCCTTCTCAGCTCCACTACTGGGGAGCTGCACTGTCATTTCATCTCTCCCCAAGCTCCCCCCACCCCTCTGACTCTCCTGCCTGGACACTTCTGCATCTCCTCATCCCTTCACTCTCCTGCTCCTTTCTTTGAGTTTTTTGAATGACCCTGTCCCTTGGACCTCTTCAGTGAGGTTTTTATAACATTTTAATACATCTCCCTTTTTAGCTTAAGCTAACTTTTGTTTTCATTACATATAAAGAATTGTAAGTAATAAACACAAGGAATATCAAATTCGGCACATATAAAATAAAACATATTGTGCTGTACTCTCTGAATCTGCTTCCTACATGTCTGATCTACTTGATTTTCTCAGTAGACTATAGGGAGACACTCAGTAATTTACATTTTCTCCACATTAAAAAAAAAAGAAACCCTACTCAATTCTGTAGTCTTAATATTCTAAGTCCTCTTTGTTATCACAGTCAATACCTTGGTCTATAAATAAACATTTCTTGCATTAATTATTGAACAAGAACTTTGGGAAACTCAATCTCATTGTCTTTTCTAAAGAGTCTGAATTGAACTAAGTGGGGTCCTGCATGAATTTAAGGTTCCCCTTGATCCTAAGGTGTAACCAAGGTTGAGGACTATTGATTAAAAGGAAAGGACTGACTTTCCTGGCATTTGTCTACCCGTCTCACTTGGTCTTTACCAGCTGCTCCTCCACTTGTGTTCCCCAATACCTCCTGCTGATTCAAGAAGCCACTGCTGTCTATGACCACTCTCCCCTCAGGAAAGGCTCCACCTCCCTACACCAGCCCTCCTGGTCTACCTGAAAGGCTTCATCTTTAAAAATTTAGCTTGTGTCTCACTTTCACAAAATCCTCCCCAGCTCCCACAGATTACTTTATCATCTACTATTATAATTATCATCAAAACCAACTGTGCCCAACTCTCCCACTCTCTCCTGCTCTGCCCTGGCCACATGGATATCGCGTGGTTCCACTGAGAGTCTCACACCTCCAGGCCTTAGTAAACAGTTTCTTTGCTTTGGAACATTTCCCCATCCTCCTCTGCCTCGTGTCTAGCTGTCCTCTGGTCCATGCCTACATCACTTTCTGGCCTCCCACTGCCCTCTCTGTGCCCCACAGCACCCTCCTCTGGGCGTAGGTGTCATATCAGGCATGTGTATGTCCCAGACATACTGAGATGGAAGGGGTCTATGTGGATTGCGAAGAGGTTTCATAATATTAACACATACTCACTATACAAAAAATATGCAGACCATGTCATCCATGATGTCTTTATCTATAAAGTGTCACTGTAAACTTTTTGGTATATTTTCTTCTAGTCTTTTTCTGTGTCTGTATAACTATGATTTGCGAAATGTGTATCGTAACAAAACACTAGTAAACATTTCCTGAGTCTTGCTTTGTGCTGCTCATTTTCACATATTTGATTTTTATTAGCATGTTTATTGAGTTTCTACTCATGCCAGGTACTGTTCTGGACACTGGTGTAGAGTAGTGACCTGACGAATAGGATCACAGAATTTACATCCTACAGATGCAATGGTCGGCAGAATCAAGAGGAAATAGGAGTGACAGTGATCTTTTACTTGGGAGACCTCAGAGGCCCTTTCTAAGAATATTACAGTTAAGCTGAGATTGGAATGGCAAGGTGTTGCCCTGCGAATTTTAGGAGAAGAGCATTCTTAGTGGAGGAAACAACAAATAAAAGGTTCAAAGGGAAGAGTGTGGCACATTTCTTCAGAGAGAGTGGGCTGCAGAGTGTCGAGTATTGTGGGCTAGAAGATGGGAGGAGATCAGGAGAAGAGGGTGGGGAAACTGGCAAGCTCTGAGGTGAACAGGGCTCTGTAAACTTGGGGAGTATGATGGAACTACTGGAGGCCTTCAAGAGAGCTATTAGAGATGATGTACATTTTATCTCTATTAATCTTTCTGGAACAAATTTAGGAGGAAGGTCCCATTCCCCCCCCACCCATTTTCACAGATGAGGACATTAACACTGAAGAAGAAACATACCCAAGTCAAAAAATCAATAAAGGGCACAGGTGGAGTTCTAATCAGGTCTTGTGTCCTTGGGACCTCATTTCTATGTCTTGGCTCCATTTTACAGATGGGGTCCCATGGCTCAGAGAGGCGAGGCACAGGCTGTGCCAGCAGAAACAGCAGAGCCACAGCCAGGAGACACAGGTAACAAAGTGAAGAGCTGCACTCATGGGCTTTGTGCATGTTCTGGAGGGTTAAGGAGTGTTTGGATAGCGATATGCTTACCTTGCAAGCACGATACAGGTACTTTTTATCCTGGGTGAGATGGTAAAGGGACAGGAAAGAGTAGCCATTTCCAGCAGTTCCATGGCAGATCCCGTAGCCCTTCCGGAGCAAACCTCGCTGCCAAATCACATCACTACACTCCATGGCATCTTTCAAGTATTTTTCCTCCTTAAAAACCTGGGCAATAAAAAACAAAACCGTATTAACAAGATGTTTTCAATGAGGAGTAAGCACAATATTTTCCCTTTTGGTCAGAGAATTGCATATTAGAAAACGAGAAATGGTAGTGGGGTAAAAAACAAACACCACTATGTTTTTGTAAAAAAACAAACACCTTCATACAGAACCTTACAATTTAATGCTATCTCTTTGCTTTGTCTTTTTTCCTAGCTCATGGTTTTATGAAAGTAATTCTATTTTTCAATTTTCTTCATGAATTTTTTAATTTTTTACATCACTGTTCATTTTTAAATAATATTTGCTTCCCCCACTCCCTCAGGTGTAGTCCCCATAGAGTTTCCTTTGACAATGCACCCGTGCACCATCACCTCAGTCCCCTGTGCTCCTCCCTCCCTTCCTCTGATCCCTCTCCCTCCTCCTCCCCTATAGGATGTCTCTGGTTTATAACTGTCCATTTTTGCTTTGTTGTGTTTTGTACTGTTATCATTTTTTACACTGATATCTTATTTGGTTCCCCTATATTCCTGCTATAAGTGAAACCATCTGATATTTTTCTAGAAAAGTAATTCTAAATTGTTAAAACAATTAAAATTAAAGCTTCCAGATCTCTTTGGTAAGATATCTTGTCACAAATAAGCCATACTATGCTTCCTGAGATATATATCTGAAAAGCTAAAACCTCTGTTCATGTAGAAGGCAACAGAAGGGGAAGTGATGATTCCAAAATTCATCACCTGGGTTAAGAATATTCATGTATCAAGACCCCAGTGACCTGGCACAACCAGGGCTGGGGAGCTCTGTCACAGCTCACCTGAGGCAACCTGCACATGCTTCCTGCAATCCCAGAAGCAGGCACGCCTGGGCTGCAGGATTAAAAGGCACCATCTGCAATGAGTGATTTACACTGACAGTGGCACAGACATAAGAGCTCAGCAAAGAGAAATATGTGGCAGGAGAGAGCTGTCTGTTTTTTCTCTCCAGATCCTTTTAAATTTTCTTCTCTTTCTCCTTACATTTCATTTACTTAATTTCCCTGGTCCATTCCTCATAATTTGTTATTAAAATTCTCTACCTGATCGAATGTTAACTCATTTCATTCTACTACAAATGAGTCTGAGGCGATGAGGTGCTCTCCTCCGGGGTGTCATCTACCTGACTGATTAGTGACCTCCTGGGACCAGGGCCCTGAGAAGGCCTGTGGATGTAAGCAAACAAGAGGCTTGTGTAGGGAGTGGCAGGTGAAAGAGAGTAGCCCCTCCTGCTGATCAGGACCAACTCACTGTCACAAGACTGTTTGTGACAGCCACTGAGATGTGGGTGCTGGGGTCAGACTGCCCAAGTATGATTTCTGCCTTGTCACCTTAAAACTGAAGGCCTTGGATGCATCACTTAATCTCATACATTTGAGCTTTTTCATCTGTGAAGGAGACTATTTCCTTATCTCAGTGACATATTGGAGAATTAAAATGAAATAATGTACAGGAAGCTTATGAACAGTGATTTAGTAGCAGATTCATCTTCTCTATATTGTAGCAATTATACTTAGCCAGAAAATTGATTTAGTTATCCGTAATACTTTTCTCAAATAATAAATTTCCCTCCAAAGTGCCATGACAAAAAGTTTGGAGACACATTATAATACGGAAGAATATAAGGTATTGGGTCAGAAGACATAAGTTGAAATCCTCTTCACAACTACTAATGACAGTTGGGAAGTCACTGTTAACTCCCCTGAACCTGCTGGCTTGATGCTGAGATGACCCAAATATCAAAAATAGAGTAAGTACTTTAAGCAGTTATTAAAATTCTTTAAGGACAAAAAGAAAGTTATATTCATGATCAATGAATGGTTTGGGACTCTCAAAGAAAGTTTCACAATGGAAAAGAAAAATAAATATTCTAACAATGGAAAAATACCAATAGGTGAAATAAAAAGTTTCTGGGAAGGCTTAATAGCTGACTGGACATTAGTGAATATGACTGCGGATAAATAAAAAACTATCCAATCTGAATTACTGAGAAGAAAAAATATTAAAATATAAACCTCAGGGACCTTTTAGAAAGCAGAGGTCAAATGTTTACCAAATGCAGTGAAAGACATAAAGTTACAAGTTCAAGAGACTTAAGAGGGCCAAGCAGGTAAAGTACAGAGAGAGACACATAAGCATGTGATAAGGTATTAAAACCAAAACTAACAAAATCTTGAAACCTTCTTGAGAAAAAAACACACATTATATACAAGGGAATAGAGTAAATTCTTGTGAGAAATAACAGGGTTAGCAAAAAGTATCATTAAGGAATGAACAAATTTAAAATAAATGAGAGTGAATTACTGTCACTAAACTTGGACTATAAGAGACGCTAAAGGAAGTTATTCAGGCTGATGAATAATGCTATATAGAGATTAAGAGAATACTGGGGAATAAAAAGGAAAAACAAGTAAATATCAAGACTATCCTTCATACATTTGTTTTAATTTCTTTAAAAATACATAGGACTATTTAAAAAGCAAAAATTACAATGCTATATTGGGGGTTTTATATAATGTTAAGAAATGGGGTAAATGGAGCTAGATACTTAATATTTTCTTTTCTTACATTTTATGTGGAGTGAAAATGTTAATTCTATGTAGATTGTGAAAAGTTAATGATATATATTGTATTTGGTATGCTGCAGTTATAGATATATATTTAGGAACCACTAAAAAATGTACAAAGTGGTTCAATTAGTGTCAACAGAGAATTAAAATGGAATTCTATAATATATGTAAATGTTATCTCCTACCTCCCTAAGAAGGCAAGAAAGAGATAGGAAAAAAAATTCCAACCTGTAGCCAATAAAAACAAAATGGAAAATAGCAGAGCTAAAATCTAATCATACAAATAATTACATTAAAAATACATGAGGTAAACATTCCAAATTAAAGGCTGAGATTATTAGACTAGATATAAAGAGACATCCTTTAAATTTAAAGACATTAAAAACTATATAAGCCATGTTGATGGAAATTAAGGGAAATACAAGTAAATGAAAAGATATATCAATATCTGAAGATAAAGTGCTCAATATTAAGGTGTCAATTCTACTAAAACTGATTCAGTGCCATCTCACTCATAATCCCAGTAAGACTCTTTTGTACAAGTGACAAACTGATTCTATGTTTTTAATGGGAATACAATAGACTTGGAATATTTGAAGCAATTTGAAAAAGAACATAGTTGAAGTCAAATTTTGAGGCTTCAAAACTTACAATAAAATTATAACAATCCAAACAGCATGGAAGTATCAAATAAACAAACCCAAGTAACAGAAAAGCAGAGAAATAAATCCATGTTTATTTCACCTGATTTTTGATGAATGCACAAGATCAATCAGTGGAGTAAACGAAAGTCTTTTGAACAAACAATGTGGGAACAATCAGGTATCCCTCTGGTTAAAAGGAAAAACCTCACTGCCTCACATACTGTATACAACTTAATTTGAAATGGATCATGAGTCTATATGTAACATCTAAATCCATGAAGCTCATAGGAGAGTATTATCTGTGTATGCTGGGGTAAGTAAAATTTCCTAGCTATGATACAGATAATTACCATAGAAACACTGATAAAATAGATTTGATCATAATTTACAACTCTCTTCATCAAAAGATTCCATAAAGAATATGGCTAAGCCATCCACAGACTGGAATAAATTGTATGTAAAACAGGTATCTGACAAAAGAACTTGTAATCAAAACTTACAAATAATTCTTAAAACTCAAAAAGACAAAAAATAGTATGATTAAATATGAACAGGCCCTCAACAAAGGTGGCTATTCAAATGGGTATAAGCACAAACAAAATTGTTCAACATCATTAATCACCAGAAAGATGCCAATTAAAATGACAATACCCAACAGAAGAAAATGAAAAAAGACTCAACACCAACTGTTGGCAAAGACATGGAGCAACCACAACTATCTTACACAACTGATAGAAAGTAAAAAGGTACAACTGTGTTACTTTTGAAAAAGATCTATTTCTCCTAAAAGCTAAATATATACCTGTCCTCTTATCCAGAAACTCCACCTGAAGGTATTAGCTCCAAAGAGGTAGAAACATTTATATAAAGAGACCTGTACAAGAATGTGCATACTAACTTATTCATACTGGTACAAAAACTAGAAATAACTGAAAAATGTGATAGATAAATTATGGTATATTTATATAAAAGTGCCTAAATTTAGGAAGATGTCCGAAAGATGGAAACAAAGTACAGTTTGAAAAAAAAAAAAATTCTCCAGGTGATTCTGACACAATACTCCTAGAAAAACAGAAGTTCCGCATGCTGAACAATCAACTTAGAAGTGAGTTTTTGGAACATAACTTATATGGAAATTTTATCTGATGTAACAGTCAACAGCTGGCACCAGGGAGCATTTCTAATGTAGTTCTAGTCTAGAATTTTCATAGGTGGTTTGTGGGTGCCAGAGGGCATGTTGTGGTTGTTTCACACATTTGACACAGAATTAAAAAACTGCACTGTCACCACTCTGGTATGAATTACATAGTGTTTTGGGGCAGCATATTTGCCTTTGTAAATGCGTTTTCATTTGATCAATATTAATTTGTTATAGTGGCTGAATCCACACAAACTGCTAATATCATAGAGTCCAAAATGTGTGGTTAAAGAAAGTACAATTTGCTACCACTATTTGTAATTTACTGTCAGATAATCAACAGATGATTGATGGGGCCTGCCTGGTGGCTCATGGGGTTAAGTCTCAGCACTGTGAAGCTAACCGCAGCTACTGCAGCATGAGTTCGATCCCTGGCCAGGGAGCTAACCCCAAATGGCACACCAGACCTCTCCTGTTTCCCCCGCTGCTCCCCTCAGCTGTCTATTTCAGTCAATCCTCCTGATTCCTACTCTGTCTCTGGTGAATCTTCTCACCACCACCCCTCCACATCTGATGTACACCTGGCTCTTGTATGCATAAATAAATAAATCTTTTTAAAAAATCACAGCTGATTGAAATTACTTTTAAAATAGCTTCCAGTTTTGGAGTCCATAAAGGTGACTTTAGAATATCATTTGCAATTAACATAACTCCGAATATGCCAGAGAATATTGACTTTTTTTTCAAGACCATATAAAATAACATATAATTCTAAGTTAAAAATATCCATAGAAAGCTGCCTAGTTTTAAAAGAAAACTTCAATAAATGGAGAGTTGCTTAATTTAACAAAAACTTGAGAGACAATATAGTCTAAAGCTTTGCCACCATGCCCCTGCCTCTGCCTTGTCTAAACACAAACTTTATGCTCCATTCACTGACATATACTATTGCAGACACATTTTTACCCTAAATTGTAAAACTACATTATATATGCTCTTTCAAAATTACTACTGATGACTTTCAGACTCAGAAGATTCTGATATTCCTCCTTTGTCACGTTTGAGAATCTTCATGGAAATGGACAAAATAAAGTATTAGTGACTAAGTATAGGATCTCAAGGTTGTTGATTCCATGCTTTCTGGAAGACAAGAATTTCTGTTTTGTGATTAGCTGTGTAGGGAAATGTATTTGAATAAAAATTTTGAGCAGAAGCCTTGTAGGGAGCTGCTGGCCTGAGTCACTTCTGTGCTTGCTCTTGGCATCCAACAGTAGTAGACAGAAGGTGACAACTATCAGCAGGGCAATGGAAATAAAAGTGCCCAGGGTGAGGGGTCAGTGGAAAGACCCCAGAAGCCAAGATTATCAGTCAGCCACTAGTAGTTCTACAAAATGAAAGGGAAAAGTAGTCTGACAAACAGAAGCTTTTACCTTTTTACAGAGGCCTCCACCTATTCTGAATATCAAGGAGTCCTTATTGGTGCTGTTGATAGTAAGCTCAGATGTCAGGGCTGGATATTTAAAGCATTACAGACTTACTTTGAAGTCACTGAAGTTACATTTGCTCTAAAACATTGAAATATGGGAGGCAGTGTTTTGAACAGATTGTCTTACTTAAAAACTGAGATATTAAGAAGATGAATCATTAAGAAGATGAATCATTAAGTTCTGTTTTCAAAGAGATTTTGCTGTGCTTTGCTCTCATCAAGTATCTAAACTTTCTCAGTTATTTTTTTTTTGATGTTCATACCTACCTACCTGATTTTTGGATTACTGGAATGTTTTTGGTAACACTGTCATAAGAATGCTAAAAAATTCTGTTAGCTTAAACCATGAGAGATTATTTAGAATAATTTATTATAATTAATTACAAGGGAAAATAAAACTAACTCAAGGATTAGTTCTATTACTATTTTGGGGAAGAAATACAACTTTTTCTCCATTAATTCCATCTATTTCTAAAACAATTGGAGACCTTGCCAAGACTAAGCAATCATTGTGGATTTTTAGTTGTATACTTTGATATAGAGTAATAATTTTCAACATCAAATATTACAAATAAAGATGCATTAAATAAAAATAACCAGAATTGCAAAAGAAGCATTGTATGCTTTCAGCTTATAAAATAAAGCTTAGTCCAGAATGGATATCAACAGTATTTTAAAACTGTGCCCAAATAAATCTAAAGTATGCCAGAATTAATCAGTGAAGACACTACCTATTTTCCGATTATATCCCATGTGTTAAATATTTGACACCACATCTGTCATGAATAATTTTAAACTCCAATTTTTAAAAGCTTCTGAATCATCATTATCATCATCTGGCAATAATAGTTTAGTCATGCAAAAAAAAAAAAAAAGATGCTAAGTCCAGTAAACAAAAAGGTATTTTGGTTATAAAACTGCCTACTGCCTTACTGGATATCCATACTCAGTAGAATAATAATCATTACTATGCAGGGGCCTCCCTGGTGGCACAAGGGGTTAAGCACCGCATTATGAAGCAATCTGCAGCCTCTGCAGCACGAGTTCGATCCCAGTCGGCCAGGGAGCAACCCACATGGCGCAGTAGACCTCTCCTGACTCGCTTGCTGCTCCCCTTAGCAGTGTATTTCAGTCAATCTGCCTGTTCTTTTCCCCACTCTGTCCCTGGTGAATCCTCTCACCCCCTGCACCTCTGGCCTGTACCCCAGCTCTTGTATGCATAAATAAATAAATCTTTAAAAAAAATCACTACTATGCAGTCATTAGGTTTTCTTCTATACATGAACACAATCCCTGTTAAAACACAAATACTTCTATCATCAGTTACAGAGTGAAGAGTGAAAAAGAGAACATTTTTTAAAAACATGAATTCTCTAAGGTTTTTAGTTTGTGATAAAATGTGCTTAACAAAATCAAACTGAAAACTTGGTGGTGAAAGCCAGGAATGTGCACACTGGGTGCTCATGACTGGAACCAGTGCACTGACCTTGTGAGCTTGGATCAGCATGTGGATGACACCCGAGGCACCGTGGCACCAGTGGACCAGTCGGTCTGTTTCATTGCTTAGTGATGATGGATAATTCCCAGATCGGAATTTTTTATGGCGTACATAATCAATACTAGGTTTCACCATTTCTGTCAAGGTTTCTTGGTCCACTTTTGCTGCTGGCTTTGGACAATGAAAAGAAAACAAAATCTTTAATTGATTTTTTTTCTCAAGGTGTTTGTTTGTTTGTTTGTTTTTAAAACATCACCATATTGTGGCAGTAGTTACCTGGAGTGGTACATTAATTTTAGTGTAATTAGAATTAATTCTATTGCCTGTTTATTTAAGACTAATACAGACTTCTTTTTTTGTTTCAATTCTTTTTAATGTTTGCAGGGGAAGTCTGACAGTTATTTCTTGGAGTGCCCTCTTGCTCAGGGGCAGCTGAAGCACAGTAGAAAGACATTCTGCTTTACTGACAGGGCATCCATTTAAATGTAACTCTTACCCAAAAACACCCTCACAGAAATACCTAGAATAATGTTTGCCAAATATCTGGGTCCTTTTGCCCAGTCAAATAAACCTCAGAATGAATCACTGCAGACAGCTTTTTGTTCAAATGCCTGATCTTCCTCTACTTGGGAAGGGGTTACGTCCTGATAAACCCACCAGAAGTTGAAAACATCCTAAGTCAAAGACGCATTTAAGGGTCCTTCCTGGTGGCGCAGCGGGTTGAGCTCCGCGCTATGAAGTTGTCAGCAGCCTCCGCAGTGAGGGCTCAATCCCAGCCGGCCGGGGAGAATCCCACATGGCACGGCAGACCTCTCCTGTCGTGCCCACTGCTCTCCTTAGCAGTGTATTTCTGTCATCTGCCTGTTCTGCTCCCTGTTCTGTCTTTGGTGAATCCTCTCACCCTCCTGGGCCTCTGGTCTATACCCCAGCTCTTGTATTAAAAAAAAAAAAAAGACGCATTTAATATACTAACCTACCAAACACTGTGGCTAGGCTCAGCTTAACATACCATTCAAGGGCTGAAAACACATTATTAGCTTATAATCAGGCAAAAATCTACCACAAAGCCTATTTTATAAATAAAGTGTTGACTATTTCAGGCATGGATATTCTGTCGACACCATGGGATGTGGAGTCACAAACTCAGAACAAAGGCCACACTGTACACTGCAGAGTATTGGTTGACATGGTTGTCATATGATTATGTTCCCCTTAAGGGTATTATTACTTAAAAAAGAAAAGGGTCATACCTCATTTTAAAACATTTTTCTGAGAAAATGAAAGAGACACACAATTTCTTAGTTGTCTAGACTAGCAGTACCATTTCAAAATGAGATCTGGAGGGACCTCCCTGTTGGCGCAAAGGGTTAAGATGCAGCACTATGAAGCTATCTGCAGCCACTGCAGCATGAGTTTGATCCCTGGCCAGGGAGCTGCCCATATGGCACAGCAGATCTCTCCTGTCTTGCCCGCTGCTCCCCTCAGCAGTGTATTTCAGTCTGCGTGTTCTGTTCCCCACTCTGTCTCTGGTGAATCCTCTCACCCACCACAACTCTGGCCTGTACCCCAGGTCTTGTATGCATAAATAAATAAGTCTTAAAAAAATAAAATGAGATCTGGAATGCTGTGGTTTTTTTTTTTCTTTTTTAGAAATGTATGCTGTAAAGAAAATTCATGAATTGGAATACATGCTTATTTTATTTTCTACAATGATAAAGACAACAAATTACCAAAAATGGGGTTTTAGTTCTGTTACAGGCTTCCCCACTATCTGAAAGTACAGTGTTCCTATGAAAGTTTTCCTAAGTCAAAGGGCTTAAAGAAACAACTACCATTACTTTATATGGAAAAACTTTTTACTGTTCCTGGACCCCCAAATAATTTACCAAATCATACCAAGTAACATATAAAACCTAAAATCACACTAACATAATATAAAAGCAGCAACGCTATGATATTGCAAATACATAGCCTTTATAAAGTAGTTCCAGGGAAGGAGCTTGGTAGGGTCACTCTAGTGACCTGAGATGCTGCTGTAAAACAAATGCTGAATGCTATTTTATTTTCACTTTTCACCTTTTGTCATAAAAATGGTTTGTGAAAAAAGAAGTACTAGTGTAGGTCTTTCACAAAAGTGGCATAACATGAACTTTCAAAAAAGTGGAGGTATACTGGTATAATTAAATTTTCTATTTTCCTTTAATAAGCAGCAGCAAGATGCAGTGGATAAAAAAAGTAATCTGAAAAACTTTAAAAAGGATATATAGGCTTCACTGTCAAAAAGATCTAAATTCAAATGCATGATTCTTAACTTAGTAGTTTTGTGATTCTGAGGAAGTTATCAAATGCTCCATAATGGTGATAGTAGAATAAAGAAAGTCTTAATTTAAAAAAGGGTCATGAACAGACTAGGGAAGGGAAGCAAGAGCCATAAGGCTAGAAACAGGCTGAAATAAAATTTGGGGTAGGGATTCTAAATGACTCTAAAGAGTCAGTACTAAACCCAGTAAATGTCACGTGTGATTGAGAGGCAAGAACATAGCCCTAACAATGAAATTAGTTAGCAATTTATAGCACAGCTATACGGGGGCATGTGAACATGAAAGTCTGCCCCAGTCTGGATTCTGGAGGCCCTTTTTGTTGACTCCCTGCAGGTTTTTCCCACTAAGTAGTGACAACTCCAATCACCAGGGGTACATGGACTATAGCAAAATGTGGGTAACAGATGCCTATTTTGGTTTAAAACCACAAAAGGAATGTGCTCTTGGGAAAGCACTTCTGGTTCACAAAACAGAACTTAAGCTTCTTGATTCCAAGTAGGAATCATATTTCTTTCTCGTTTGTTGCTTTGAACTACAGTTTCAGTTGCCAGTTCACATTTGATCTAATATCTCATAATATGTGGCTATGCTGGGATTCCAGAGTGCTCTTACTTACTTACCTGCATTAACATGCAGTATATTCCAGCCATGCCATGTGCTGCTCCGACATACTGTTTCCCGTGCCACTGATACAACAGGGGACAGCGCTCAGTCTTCCTCTCTTCCCTTGATAAAGCCTTGCCTGATTCAATAATAGCACTGACTACCTACAGAGATAAAGAGATGGACTTTGTCTAAAATACTTACAGGTATCCTGTTGTATTCTAATTTTTAAGATGGATAACTTGAAAATCTTCCACCTGTTAGTAGTTAACATTATTTTTATTATATATATTAATAAATACAGGCAGGAAAAAATCAGAAGACCATCTCAAAGTAAAAAAGAGCATTAAGAATTTGCGTCAAGGGGCTTCCCTGGTAGCACAGGGGTTAGTCTCAGCACTATAAAGCTATTGCCAGCCACTGCAGCATGAGTTCGATCACTGGCCAGGGAGCTAACCTACACAGGGCAGCAGACCTCTCCTGTCTTGTCTGTTGCTTCCCTCAGCAGTGTATTTTGGTCAATCCGCCTCTTCTGTTCCCCACTCTGTCTCCAGTGAATCCTCTTAGCCCCCACAGCTCTAGCCTATACCCCAGTTCTTGTATGCATAAATAAATAAAAATAAATCTTAAAAAAAAAAGAATTTGAGCCAAGAAATAAAAAAATTCTTTGCATGAACAGTTTACTGGTATCTAGATACTGGTAGCCTATAAAAATTGCCCTGGATTTCTTCGTTTCTTTGTAATTGCAATGGTTTACCCAAAAGACTAGCAAGTACATCTTCCAAGAAAAGCAGGAGGAATTGGATATATTTATGAAGTCTAGAAAAATGAGATCTGTTGTGAAGTGCAGGGTTTTAATTAGGTTAAAATAAAAATATCACTGCTGGAATGATCATGTAGCAAAAACCTTTCCTCATATCTGTTCTCCCCTTGTACTTTTGGTAACAGTGCTCCAGCTACAGATAACTGGACACAGTCATTTGAGTAAATTCTAGTAACAGGATGAGCAGAACTGAGATGGGCAACTTCAAGGCCTTGATTTTAAAAAGAAACCTGCTCATTCTCCATGCCATTACCTGTCCCCCAAACTTGGTGCTCAACTAGCTTTGGTGGTACAGATATGGATGTGGTAGAAGTTAGAAGAACCCGGTCCCTAGACATGCTCACCTGGATTGCCAACTAGCTCAGGCAGCTCACGGAAGAAAATAAAATTTTATCTTTTTGATACTGTTTGTGTTTGGTTCTAGTAAAAACAGTTAATACAGACCTAAGAGAAGACCAAATTTTTAAAAAACATTCCTAGAAAAGAAAATAGGTACGATGTATAATATCATAAGATATTTAAAGAAATTACTCCAACCAGAAGCAGAGTTCAACTACTAGCAGAATTCAGTGCTAACAGACAGGTTCAGGTACAGAGATGAGAGGTGCCCAGAGCTGTGGATAAGTCCACAGTACCTCTTTAATAGCTGACTCACTCACGGTGCCTGGACCTATCTCCGTGTTCAGGTAAAGTAAGGCATACAGATAGCCTGCCCGGCCGTACAGCAGCTCATCAGGAAGGTCTGAATCTCGGCAGACAATGGTTCTCTGGAGCTGTAAAAGTCTACCCAATAAGAAAAATGCTGTTTAGAGAATGTCTGAAATACCTCTTCCTGGAACAGTAAGTGCAACCTTTCATTTTAGGAATTATCTATTATTTATTTTTAACTTAAAACCAGTAACAAAAAACTTCACTAATATATCGCAGATGTCAAAAAAATAATGAAACTTCTTTCTTTTTAAACTTTCTAACTTCATATATATTCTAAACTATTTTGAGTAAATACTCATTTTGAAATCCAGAATTAAGAGAAACTGATTTAAAGGTCACAGAAAAATGATGTTAAAATATAGCCAATGTTGGGGAATTAAGTTGCATTATTCCATTTTCCAAAAACATTAAGGAACCTGACCTGTCTGTGCCTGGTATTCTACCAAATCCTTGTCTTTATCAAGCAAGACCATAAACCAATGGGTGCAAAAAAATTTTATACTTCCTAGTTGTTCTGTAGTAAGCGTCTCTAATCAGTTATTCAGAGATTGAACCTACAGGTAACTTAGTTATTTTAGTGGACTTAAAGCATTTAAGTAAATTTTCATGCAGGAAGACAACCAAAAATTACTTAGGAAAAATTAAGGTAACTCAAAGAAACACGTTTCCCCCAATTAAAGCAAACACATGATTGGACATAGTGGGAGATACGGTCCCACTATTATGCTTAATATTAATAAACAAATCTCTTCACTTATTGGAGAGATCCGTTTGCAAACAATGGATAATTAATAAAAATAAATTTCCTTTTTGAATCTTTCTATAGCAATTCTTTCAACTGAGAATTTGGAGAAAATATTTCCAGTTCTAAAAACTCACTTTGTAATGCATTCCTGGGACTCACAGTCACTTTTGAGTTTATGATACACCACAGCTGCGACGGCAAGGGGCCCAGCATCGCCACAGAGGAAGGTGACCCTGCGGCCACCCAGATTCCGAAGTGTTCGCTTTACGTAATCCAAGGATCGGAGAAGGTAGGTCTGGTCACACGTGACCCGGTATAATTGTAGGTACAAAAGGGCTATGCCTGGAATAATCCCCACCCCAAAAGAAAAATATTACTACCATTTTATTTCAGGACATTATTTTACTTTCAGGATATTATTTTGATTGCATGAAAAACCTTCTTTATATAAACCCTGTTTCTGAAAGGGAAACATCAAACAAATTATATATTATGCATTTTCTGAACAAAAAATTTCTAAAAAAAGAACTTAGGGTAAAAAACCCACAAGTTTAAATATATTGTGTTGCTAACTGTTTTGACAATGATTCAATCCTTAGATGAGGGAAGATAAGCCACTTCCCACTTTTAAAATTCATGTAAAGTTTTTATTCACTCTTATTTTAAGTTAACCTGGGTGTTTTTCTTTTTACTTACATATTATCATTTCTTCCTATCTTATCCCATATTAAATGATTTTTCTAGATTTTATGCCCTTTTCTTTCTCATGACTTTTCAATTTTCTTTGACCAACCCATCCAAATGACAAACTAATCGGTGAATCAACTCAATATTTATGGAAAAGCCATGCTGTGCAGTTAGGGTAATAGAGAAGATATAGCTT
Organism: Talpa europaea; assembly: GCF_964194135.1. Taxonomy (NCBI): domain Eukaryota; kingdom Metazoa; phylum Chordata; class Mammalia; order Eulipotyphla; family Talpidae; genus Talpa; species Talpa europaea. The sequence continues at coordinate 41,099,034 of NC_140078.1, forward strand.
ATCACCTACACAATCTTCCTACTATATAGCACAGACCTGACACTGAAGTGAACCAGAGGTCCCTTCTGAACCTAATATCCTGATCTTTGTCTAAAATCCTACTCTCACTTGGGGCCTCCCCTGGTGGTACAGTGGTTGAGCGCTGGGCGCGGCAGACCTCTCCTGCCATGCCCACTGTTTCCCTCAGCAGGCATTTCGTTGGTCTGCCTGTTTTGTTCCCCGCTCTGGCGCTGGTGAATTCTCTCACCCTCCCGTGCTTCTGACTGTACCCAGTGCTTGTATAAATAAATAAATCTTTAAAAAAAAAAATCCTACTCTCACTTTTTCTATTCTTCATTTTTTGAAGTTCTCTAATTAGGTAACTGCATCTTCCTTTAATTTCCCTATTTAGGGTATTCCACTTACCTTTCAAATACACCTTTATATATCTTTATCTTTATCCATATTTCCAATACTAAAGTAGTTTAAAGTAAATGACAACATGTAAAGTACTTTAAAAAAATGACATTTTGCTCCTAAACATTTCAGTATGAAAATGCAAAATACATTAAGCTTTTCCTACAAAATCAAAACATCATTATAACTATCAAAATAAATAATTAATGACACTGAGTTGGGGTATTATTTTGGTACATCTTCATTGGTTTTGAATACCAGTATTATCCATGTCTCATAAATAATGGGAAATATTCCTTATTTTCCTGTTTTCTGCAACAGTTCAGAAGTAGCATTAAGATTTTCTTTCTTTTTATTTGCTGCTTTTTTATTAGTTTTGTTTGCTTTTCCCCAGTTTTACAACATACAGCTGACAAATTATACATATTTAAATTGTACAGTGTAATTTGATGTATTTAGATACTGCGAAAACATTACCACAATCAAGCTAATTAACATTTATCAACTCACATAGTAATCTTTTTTTTGTGTGTGGTAAGAACAATTAAAATCTACTCAGCAATCAAAAAAGATAAACTCATGTCATTTCCAGCAACATGGATGGAGCTAGAAGGGCTTATTCTAAGTGAATAAGTCAGAAGGAAAATGATAAATAGCAGATGGTGTCACTTGCATGCAGAATATAGAAAAAAAAAAAACAAACAAAGGGTCAAGGACAAACTTTAAAACCAAACCTTGAAAACTGACCATTGATCTTAGGCTTTCAGAAGGGCAAGGGAATGGGGTGAAAAGGGGTTGAGGGGAGAACACATTGGACTATGGTGGAGGACTATGGATGCTTCTGTGGTGGGAGAGCTAGGGTGTGTGGGGTGGGGGGGAAAGCTTATACAGTTAAAACACTAGCAAGGATGAAAAATAATGGCACTTCAATAACAATAAAAAAATCTACTCTCTATACAATGTAGCATCATTAAGAGTCACCATATTGTATATCAGAGCTATAGAACTTGTATTTCTTACAACTGGAGGTTTGTACCCTTTCAACAGCACCTTCCCATTCTCCCTCTCCCCTCCAGCCCTGATAATCACTATACTGCTTCTGTTTCTATGAGTTTGACTTTTTAAAAGAACACTCCCCCCATATTTGCATCCTAGGGATAAGTTCCACTTGATCATGGTGTATAATCCTTTAAATGTACTGCTGAATTAGTTTTGACAATATTTGGTTGAGGATTTCTGCATCTATACTCACGAGGGATATTGTCCTATAATTTTTTTTTTTCTGATACTGTCTTTGGCATTGGGATTAGAGTAATGCTGGGTTCAAAAAATGAGTTTGGAAGTATTCTCACAACTTCAATTTTTTAGGAGTGTTTGAAAGAGATCGGTATTAATTCTTCTTTAAATATCTAACAGAATTCACCAAGTAAGGTCATCAGGCTTTTATTTGTTGGGAGGATTTTGATTACTAATTCAATCTCCTTACTCATTAATGGTCTATTGAGATTATCTTATCTATTTCTTCATGGCTCAGTTTTGGTAGGCTATCTAAGAAATGATTCATTTATTCTAGATTGTCCAATTTGATGACTGGTCTCTTATGATTCTTCATAATTTCTGTGGTATCAGTTGTAATGTATCCTCTTTCAGATATGAGTCTTGCCATGTTTCCTCAACTAATCTATTCAAACATCTTTTTTTTTTGTTGTTGATCTTTCCCACTGTTTTTTCTGGTCTCCATTTACTTTTGTTCTGATCTTAATTATCTCATTCCTTCTATTATCTTTGGGCTCTGTTTGTTCTTGTTTTCCTAGTTCCTTGAGCTGTGAAGTGAAGTTCTTGATGAAATCTCTCTTTTCTCTTACTGTAGATATTTATCACCATATATTCTTCCTTTTAGAACTGTTTTTTATCTTGCTGAAGTCCACGAGTTTTAGCATATTGTTTTTATTTTCAATAGTTTCAAGATATTTTTTTCAATTTTCCTTTTGATTGCTTCATTGAACTTTGCTTGTTCAAGAGCTTCTGGTTTAGTCTTTACATAATTATGAATTTTTCAGTTTTCCTATTATTACTTATTTCTAGTTTCATGCTACTGGGCATATTTTAAAATGGTTCCCTTTCCCATCCCCTTCCTGGAAGCATGAGAGCATTTTCTCCAGCATTCACAATGAAGCCCTTGTAGAACTCCTGGAGGTAAACCTCAAAAAGTGTGACAGCCCTTCTATGCCTAGATCTCTCTGGAGTATTTAAAGCTCAGATTTGTGTACAATGAGCCTCCAACAATCCATCAATTATAGTTAAATTTCTTATTCCCACACTGGTTCCTGTGGATTTTACTTCTCCTGGGACTTTCCTCCAATAAATTGTACTTTTCTGAATCTTCCTGCTTATCTCTCCAATTTTTGATATAGCCATTTGCCCTGTGAACCATTTCTCTGACAGATCTAAGAAGAGTTTTCATTTTTCAATTTGTTCACTGCTTTTTACTTGTTAGCATGGAATGGTAGTGTTTAAAGCTCCTTATATATCAGACTGGATGGGAAGTGTCTCTTCAACTCATTATTATTATTTTTTTATGTTATTGCTGTGCTTTTTTGGGTGTTGTTTAGCTTCCTGTGATTTGGTCTTCACTTCTAAAATGATTTTTTCTTTTCCTCCAATTTCTTTTTTTTTTCTGTCAATTCTTGTTTCATGTCATCTTATTGTCATCTCTCCTAATTCCTTTACTTCTGTTTTGTGAACTTACTGCTTAAAATTAATGTTAAAAGTTCTTTAGTATTTCTCCACATTGTAGTAGTATTTTTCTGGCGTGCTTTTTTTTTTCCTCTACTGAATATCTTGATTCTTTCACCCCTGATATTATGCATAAAATTGAGTTTTTCCCTTTAATTTGAATTAGTTAATTTTCTTTTAGAAGAAAAGGGTCAGACTGCTTTTCTCAGTGTCTTTAATCTCAGGGCATCTTCTTCTAGCTAAATGTTGAACAATTTACTTAATATAGGGTGACTTTTGGTGCCCGTATTTCTTCTTATTTTCAAATTCTTTCTGGTTTTGGAGAGGGCTTTTATTATTGCTATTTCCCTGCTTCCATTTACCACTAGCCAGTGCCACCAGGGATGGACCTTCTGTCTTATAAGTTAATTCTTCTTTTTTAAAAGAGTATTTTTATTTTTTCACAAGTCTGTAATCTCTGTTCCCTGTATATTCTTCAAACCTGTCTTCTCTGCCTTCCTAGTCTTCTTTGTTTTTAGTCCCTATTCGGGGACCCTATTAAGGTCCACTCTTCTGGGAATCATTATTTGTTGACTTGGGAGAAGGTGGGGCAGGATAGATGCTGCCATTCCTGGGTTCACTGGCTTTCCTCACCTGATACCATATGGTGGCTCTCCATATCACCTGGATGATGTTTCTTTCTCATCCACCAAAACTGTTTTCTCTTTCTTATGCTTCTCCTAAAGGGATGAGTTATGAATGCCTAAACTATCTATCAGGAGAGCTGCTATTGTATACTTTTAGGAGAAGAAATAGGGAGGCATGGGCCTAAATGGATTCTGTATTACTACCTGAACCCCAGTTAAGCCATTCAAACCACTTGACGGTTCTCTCAAGTGACTCTAAAGGATGGCAACGAATGTGGATTTTTAAGAAGTAACTGTTTCTGGAATCTGACCCCAGAATTCCTGATGAAGTTCTTCTGGAGAGGAGGCTGAGTATCTTTGTTCATTATGATCTTATGTAAAGCCAATTTGGGACCTAATAATCATGGAGTTAAAGCCCTTTTCAATATGAAGAAGAAATGTTATTAAGTAAAGGACTTCTTAGAGGGAAACTTGTGTTACCTGTTAATGCTATGTAATTTTTCCTTTCAAAATGTCATTATTTGTATTTTACTACAGGTTAGCCATAATTATCTAAGTTTATATTTAGGATAAATTTCTTTGATCCTGTAAGTGAACTAGCCCCATATCTGCCTGGGTTTTTAAGTTTAAAAATTTAATTCTAATATCACTATGCAAACACTATACTTAGGAAAATAATGAATAAGCAACACAGAAATAAACGTAAATACAAAATTCTCAGGAACATCATATTTAGCTGTGCACTGTAAACCAGATACCAGTTCATGGTTTATATATCACACATGTATTGTGTCTACGATGTTCATTCATTAAACTGTAAAAATTTAGCAAGGCTATAAATTTCTATGTAAGTCACCACTGGCAATAATCTTACTGCAGTCTTATTACTGACAACAAGGTCTGTTTTCTATTTCCTTAAGAGTCCCTGAATAGCTATTATAGTGTTCTTGTTGCATGGTGAAGTAATAAAAATGTAAAGATTATTTAAGGCAAACTAACTTTGAAATTTTGTGTTTTGACATGAAATATATTATTGGTTGCTTATTTAATTATAAACATCAAAATATCAATAAATCTTTATATGTACAAATGATTCAAATGAGCATAAGAAGTAGCTCAAATAGATGCTGTGAAATGGACCAGAACTGGTCACACAACTACAACTGTCAGAGAGAACTGATCAACAAAAACCAAAAAAGCAAAATGACTCTAAGGGAAATTTGCTTTTTTTTTTTTACCTCCCACATTTCAAAAGCACAGGTTTAGGGGAAAAGAAGAAAAGGAAAGGCACTTGAATAGTCTCAGGTGGGCAAGAGAGTTGCCACTGCTGCTTTGCAAAGGGTACACGTTTGTGAAAGGAAAAAAAAAAAATCAAAACACCTGCATAGTCACAGGCAGGCAAGAGAGCTGCTAAAGTTTACTTTTATTACACATGATAATAAACAGCTATATATTAGGTCAAGTAAATAAGGCTGTAAAAATTTAACATACTGCTTTATATTTTTTATTTTTTATTATAAATTTTATTTTTATATTCCCCATACAATCGTGACCCCCTTATTTTGACCCCAATCCCTCCCTTCCCCGCCTCCCACCCCCCATTGTGTGTCTCTGGTTCAAAGTTGTTTGTTGATTTTGATTTTTACATTCTTACAGTTATTCTTTTTCGGTCCCTTATTTAAGTTTTCTAGATTCCTGCTATGAGTGAGACCATACGGTATTTTTCTTTTTCTTTCTGGCTTATTTCACTGAGCATGATCCCTTCCAGTGCCATCCATGTTGCTGCAAAGTACATGTGTTTATCTTTTTTGAATGCTGAGTAATATTCCATGTGTATATGTACCACATCTTCTTGATCCAGTCATCTATTTTTGGGCATTTGGGTTGTTTCCAAAGATTAGCTATTGTAAACAGTGCTGCTATAAACATAGGGGTGCAGGTGCTCTTTGGAATTAATGTTTCTGTGTCCTTTGGGCAAATACCTAGGAGTGGAATTGCTGGATCATATGGAAGCTGTATGTTTAGTAGGTCCAGAAATCTCCACACAGCTCTCCATAGTGGTTGGACCAGTTTGCACTCCCACCAACAGTGCAGGAGAGTTCCTTTTTCTCCACATCCTAGCCAACATTTGTTGTTGCTAGTTTTTTTAATATGTGCCATTCTCACTGGTGTAAGATGGTATCTCATGGTAGTTTTGATTTGCATTTCCCTGATTACAAGTGATGTTGAACATTTTTTCATCTGCCTGTTGGCCATTTGCATTTCCTCTTCAGAGAAGTTTCTTTTTTGCTCTTCTGCCCATTGTTTGACAGCGTTATTTTCTTTGTTGTTGTTGAGTCTCATCATCTCTTTGCAGATTTTTGTGATCCATCCTTTATCATCAGTGTTGTGTGCAAAAATGTTCTCCCAGTCGGTGGGGTTTCTCTTTGTTTTTGTTATTGTCTCTTTTGCTGTGCAGAAGCTCTTTAATTTGATGTAGTCCCAGCTGTTTATCTTTGCCTTCACTATCCCTGCTTTGGGTGATGTGTCTGTAAAGATGTCTTTGATGTGCATATCACATAGTGTTTCGCCTATATTTCCTTCTATGTATTTTATGGTTTCAGGTCTTATGTCTAGTTCTTTAATCCATTTTGAGTTGATTTTTGTGTATGGTGTGAGGTAGTGGTCAAGCTTCATTCTTTTGCATGTAGCGACCCAGTTTTCCCAGCACCATTTATTGAACAAACTTTTTTTGCTCCAATGCATAGTCTTTGCTCCTTTGTCAAAGATTAGTTGACCATAAATCTGTGGGTTTATTTCTGGATTTTCTATTCGATTCCATTGATCTGTATGTCTGCTCTTGTTCCAATACCAAGCAGTTTTGATGATTATGGCTTTGTAGTATGGTTTGAAGTCTGGGAGTGTGATGCCTCCATTCCCTTCTTTCTATTTCAAGAGAGCTTTGGCTATTCGGGGTTTTTGGTGATTCCATATGAATTTCATCAATAATTGTTCTATTTCTTTGAAGAATGACATTGAAATTTTGATTGGAATAGCATTGAATCTGTATATTGCTTTTGGTAGGATGGCCATTTTAATAATGTTTATTCTTCCAATCCATGAGCAGGGGATGTCTTTCCATTTCTTTGCGTCTTCTTCTATTTCTTTTAACAGTGTTTTATAGTTTTCTTTGTATAGGTCCTTTACCTCTTTTGTTAGATTTATTCCCAAGTTTTTGATTTTTTTGTTTCGATAATAAAAGGGATGGATTTTTTGATTTCTTCTTCTTCAGATTTATTGTTTGTGTATAGGAAGGCTACTGACTTTTGCATGTTGATTTTGTATCCTGCCACATTTTACTGAACTGATTGATGAGTTGAATTAGTTTTTCAGTGGAGTTTTTGGGGTTCTCTATGTATATTATCATATCATCTGCAAATAGTGATAGTTTGACTTCTTCTTTTCCTATTTGGATTCCTTGTATGTCTTTCTCTTGTCTTATTGCTCTGGCTAGGACTTCCAGAATTATATTGAAAAGCAGTGGTGAGGCTGGACATCCTTGCCTTGTTCCTGTCTTTACTTACTTTTTGTGTCGTTGATCTATCCATTGTTGATAGTGGTGTGTTGAAAACATGTATGTGTTTTCTCTGATGTCTGTTTTCAGAGATGACAATAGCTGTCTGATATATTTCGGTGCGCCTTCGTTTGGTGAATATATGTTAATGAGTGTTATTTCTCCTTGAAGTATTGTCCACTTGATCATAATGTAGTGACCATTGGGGTCGCTTTTTACCTTTTTGAGTTTGAAATCTATTTTATCTGATATAAGTATGCTGTTCCTGCTTTCTTTTTTGGTCCATTTGCGTGTAGGATTGTTTTCCATCCTTTAACTTTGAGTCTATTTCTATCTTTTGTAGCTAAATGTGTTTCCTGGAGACAGCAAAAGGTTGGTTTTTGTTTCTTAATTCAGTCTGCGACTCTGTGTCTTTTTATTAAAGAGTTTAGTCCATTTACATTTAGAGTTAATATTGATATGTTAGCATCTGTATTTGCCATTGTGTTTGTCTTTCCTTTGATTTTATTTATTTATTCTTTTAATAACTTTTTTTTTTGGCCTTCTTTCGTTTTTATTTTCCCTCTGGGGTTCTGGTTTTAGGACCCCTGTAGTATTTTTTGGAGTGGGGGTTTAGTCGTAATGAAATTCCAGAGTTTCTGTTTGTCTGGGAAGGTCCTTATTCTTACTTCATAGAGGAAGGAGAGCTTTGCGGGATAGAATATTCCTGGTTAGCATCTGTTTTCGTGGAGTCTGTTGACTATGTCCCTCCACTCTCTCCTTGCCCTTAGTGTTTCTTCGGAGAAGTCTGATGTCAGTCTGATTGGTTTTCCTTTGAATGTTATCTGTTTCTTCCCTCTTGTCAGCTTCATTATTTTTTCCTTGTCCTGGATTCTTGGGAGCTTTACTATTATGTGTCTTGCTGTATTTTTCCTTTTGTCGTGGAAGTTTGGTGTTCTTCTTGCTTCTTGTATATCAATTTTCAGCTCCTTCTTCACGTTTGGGAATTTCTCTTCAATCATCTCCTTGAATATTTTCTCTGTTCCTACATGCCTCTCCTCTCCTCCTGGGATTCCTATAACTCTTATATTTCCTTCCCTCATGGAGTCAGATAGTTCCCGAAGTCTTTCTTCGGTCTTTTTCCTTCGTACTTCTCTTTCCTTTTCTGTTTTGGTTCTTTTTATTTCTGTGTCTTCAAGAGTACTTATTCGTTCTTCCATTTCATCTATTTTGCTTTTATTGCCTTTCCAAGAGTTCTTTAGCACCTCCATTAATTCTCTGATCTCCTGCATTTCTTTTACTTCCCTCTTTAGGGATTCAATTTCATTCTTCTGATCGTTGATTACTTTTCCCTTATCATTTTTTTCCTTTATGACTTTTGTCAGTTTTTTTAATCATGGCAATTTTAAATTCTCTTTCTGCAGGCTCAGAAGTTCTTCCCAGTTACTGTTGTTGCAATCTGGGGGTTGGTTTTCTTTTGGTGGTGTGCTTTTTTCCTGAGGAGTTGCTGGGTTGCGTGTGGTTTTTCTACTCCCGACTGTCTGTTTTCTAACTTGCCATATGCATTGGGACACTGTGTTGCTGGTACTGGCCGGCATCTTGGGCGAACTTCCCAGCTCACCTCTGGCTCCTGCGGGAGTCATCTGCCATTTTCAAGCAGGCTTTACTGAAGAAAGGTCCTTGTTCTAAAAAGGCGATGCAGGATGCACTCCCTGCACACCCGATCTGCCCTGGTGGTGGGTTCCTGCTTCCCCTCTGGGCTCGGACTGCAGGCCAGAAGGGGCCTGGTGTGGGTGAACTTCCCAGCTCACCTCTGGCTCCTCCAGGAGCCTTCTCAACATACTGCATTTTGAAGTTCAACTTCAGGCAGAAAGTATTTCTTTTTTAAAAATATTTATTTATTTATTTATTTATTTATTTATACAAGAACTGGGGTATAGGCCAGAGGTACAGGGCGGTGAGAGGATTCACCAGAGACAGGGTGGGGAGCAGAATAGGTAGACTGACAGAAGTACACTGCTGATGGGAGATGTAGGTGAGACAGGAGTGTTCTGGTGGCTAGGGATCAAACTTATGCTGCAAAGGCTGTAGATAGCTTCACAGTGCTGTACTTAACCTCTTGTGCCACCAAAGAGGCCCAGAAAGTATTTCTTTAGAAATAAAATTCTAAAACATCTCATCAACGAGGACAGGTCAGGATTGCAATTAAAATGAAAGAGAATAAACATAGGGGTGCAGGTATCCTTTTGAATTAAATAATTGTATCATTTGGGTAGAGTCCTAGGAGTGGAATTTATGGGTAATATGGTAGCTCCATTTTAGTGGTTTGAGGAACCTCTACACAGCTTTCCATAGTGGATGGACCAGTTTGCATTCCACCAGCAGTGCGGGAGAGTTCCTTTTTATCCACATCCTCGCCAACATTTGCAGTTCCTAGTTTTTTTAATATGTACCATTCTCACTGGTATAAGGTAGTATCTCATTGTGGTTTTGATTTGCATTTCTCTGATATAAGGAACACTGAACATTGTTTCATATACTTGTTGGCCATTTGGATTTCATCTTTGGAGAAGTTTTTTTTTTTTTTTTTTTTTAAGCTCTTCTGTCCACTTTTTGACTGGATTGTTTACTTTGTATTTGTTGAGTCATGTGAGTTTTTTGGAGATCTTTGTGATCAGTCCCTATCAGTTGTATGGAGTGCAAAGATTTTCTCCCAATCAGTAGGTTATCTCTATGTTTTGGTTAGTATCTCTTTTGCTGTACAGAAGCTTTTTAGTTTGATGTAATCCCAGCTGTTTATCTTTTCCTACATTTTTTTTACAGCACTGTTTATAATAGGTAAGATATGGAAACGACCCAAATATCCAAAAATAGATGACTGGATCAAGAAGATGTGGTATATATACACAATGCAATACTGTTAAGCAATCAAAAAAGATAAACTTATGTCATTTTCAGCAACATGGGTGGAGCTAGAAGGGATTATGCTCAGTGAAATAAGTCAGAAGGAAAAAGAAAAATAAGGCATGGTTTCACTTATAGGAGGAAAATAGTGGAACCAAATAAGGGATGGGGGAAAAATAATAACTCTCCCCCAAATTAACAGGGAACTATAAATCAGAGACATTCTGCAAGGGAGGGAGGGAGAGAGACAAAAAAAGGAACAGGTAGCACACAAAGGACTATGGTGATGGTGCACGAGTGAATTGGTGGTGGGAATCCTATAGGGACTACACCTGAGAGGAGAAAGCAAACATCACAAAAAATGAACGATATTGTGTAAAATATATATAAATAAATTATATTAAAAAATAAAATGAAAAGGAAAAAATCTTCAGAGTTAAGTCTGATAATGTCCTAATCCAAACATAAAGCATATCAGTTACTTATACCCACAGTCTCACCTGTCCAACCAGTGTAAGCAGAGCAATCATGCGGATCAGCCGTTTTCAGTCCTTCTTCCATTTGCTGTAGAAGATCTTTGATTTTGGTCTGAATCTGTCTTGTGAAATTATGAATGATCTGAGGACCAAAAGTAGAAATAAATTTAAACTGCATATAAATAGAACAATGTTATTTTATACACACTTACACACAAACACACACATACAGTATAAGTTGCTGGAACATAACTTACATAAATTATTTTATCCAACCCATTTCAATGGTTCATTGGTTGGAATCTACCTTGGTACTTATAAAGTTAGTTTTTTAATGATAATAGTAATGACAGACTAAAAGTTAGAATTAGAATCACAAAATATAAGTTGCAAACACCAAAGGGGGAAAAAAGATTAAAATGGGGAAAAAAAAGATGAATTTTATTATATATTTTCACTTTGTAAGTTAAAAAAAATGTAAGACGGTTTAAATTTAACAAAGAAAAATATTTACAATATGACATTATACATTAAAAAGGCCATAACAACACAGATGTATAACTAAAATTATCAATGTACTATAGAAATAAAAGAAAAAATTAAGTGACAAGCAAGAGTAAAAAATATTCAATCACAGTAGTTCATGAAATGAAATTATGTACATTACTATGGTTTGCCTAGCAGATTAAGAAAGAATGAAAAAAATATTAAGTTCCAAGGCTGCTAAGAATTAAAAAGTATGTATTTTTGACTAAACTCTTCAATAAAAAGACACAGAGTTGCAGCCTGGATTAAGAAACAAAACCCAACCTTTTGCTGTCTCCAGGAAACACATTTAGCTACAAAAGATAAAAATATGCTCAAAGTTAAAGGATGGAAAACAATCCTACAAGCGAATAGACCAAAAAAGAAAGCAGGAACAGCTATACTTATATCAGATAAAACAGACTTCAAACTCAAAAAAATAAAAAGAGACCCCAATGGTCACTACATTATGATGAAGGGGACAATACTTCAAGGAGAAATAACATTCATTAACATATACCCACCAAACGAAGGAGCACCAAAATATATCAGACAACTGTTGTCCTCTCTGAAAACAGACATCAGAGAAAACACATACGTAGTGGGAGACTTCAACACACCACTATCAACAATGGATAGATCAACAAGACAAAAAATAAGTAAAGAAACTAAAGCTCTAAATAAGGACCTAGAGCATTTGGGCTTAACAGACATCTATAGAACACTAAACCAAAAAAAAACAGAGTACACATTTTTCTCAAGCGCACATGTATCATTCTCCAGGATCGATCACATACTGGGGCACAAGACAAACATCAACAGATACACGAAGATTGAAATCATACCAACCATCTTTTCTGACCATGAAGGCATCAAACTAGAAATAAACCATAAAAAGAAGGCAAGGAACTATCCTACCTCATGGAGATTAAAACCACACTACTGGAAGACCACTGGACTAACAAGGAGATCAAAGAAGAAATTAAAAAATTCTTTGAATTGAATGACAAGGAGGACACCAATATACTAAATGTATAGGATGCAGCAAAAGCAGTAATAAGAGGAAAATATATAGCAATAGAAGCTCACATCAAAAAACAAGAAAGAACTCAAAGAAACAACCTAATCTCGAAGCTCAGAGATCTAGAAAAAGAACAACAAAAAACCCCAAAACCAATAGAAGAAAAGAAATAATAAAAACCAAAGCAGAAATAAATGAAATTGAAACTAAAAAAACAATCCAAAAGATCAATGAAACCAAGAGCTGGTTCTTTGAAAAAATCAATAAAGTAGACAAACCCCTAGCTAGGCTCACAAATGAAAAAAGGGAGAAAGCACAAATAAATAGGATCATAAATGAAAGAGGAGAAATCACAACGGACACAGCAGAAATCAAAAGAATAATCAGTAACTACTATGAACAGTTATATGGAAACAAATTCAACAATCTAGAGGAGATGGACAAATTCCTACAACTCTACAATCACCCAAAGCTAGATAAAGAAGAAATAGAACAGGGCCTCCCCGGTGGCGCAGCGGTTGAGCGCTGGGTTGTGAAGCTGCCCGCAGCCTCTGCAGCACCGGTTCGATCCCCGGCTGCTCCCCGGCCACCAGAGGAGGGTCCCACATGGCGCGCAGACCTCTCCTGCCGCCCGCTGCTCCCCTCAGCAGTGTACTTCGGTCCTTCCGCCTGCTCTGCTTCCCGCTCTGGCTCTGGTGAATCCTCTCACCCTCCCGAGCTTCTGACTGTACCCAGTGCTTGCATAAATAAATAAATAAATCTTTTTTTAAAAAAAAAAAAAGAAGAAATAGAACACCTAAACAGACCAATTACAAGCAGCAAAATTGAAATGGTAATCAAAAACCTCCCCAAAAACAAAAGCCCAGGACCTGATGGATTTACAAATGAATTCTACCAAAGACTCAGAGACGAATTAGTGCCTATCCTTCACAAACTCTTCCAAAAAATTGAGAAGGAAGCGACAATACCAAACACGTTCTATGAAGCAAACATTACACTAATACCAAAACTGAATAAGGAAAACACAAAAAAGGAAAACTACAGGCCAATCTCCCTAATGAACACTGATGCAAAAATCCTCAATAAAATTTTAGCTATCAGAATCCAACAATGTATCCATAAGATAATTCACCACGACCAAGTAGGATTCATTCCAGGGACACAAGGATGGTTTAACATCCGAAAATCAATCAACGTTATCCAACATATCAACAAAAAGAAATATAAAAATCATATGATAATATCAATAGATGCTGAGAAAGCTTTCGACAAAGTGCAACACCCATTCATGATAAAAGCCCTTGAAATTCTTGGGATACAAGGAACATACCTCAACATCATAAAGGCCATATATGACAAGCCAACAGCCAGTATCATTCTCAATGGTGAAAAACTGAAAGCAATTCCATTAAGATCTGGAACAAGACAAGGACGTCCACTCTCACCACTGCTTTTCAATATAATAATGGAAGTCCTAGCCAGAGCAATAAGACAAGAGAAAGACATACAAGGAATCCAAATAGGAAAAGAAGAAGTCAAACTATCACTATTTGCAGATGATATGATAATATACATAGAGAACCCTAAAAACTCCACAGAAAAACTAATTCAACTCATCAATCAGTTCAGTAAAGTGGCAGGATACAAAATCAACACGCAAAAGTCAATAGCCTTCCTATACACAAACAATAAATCTGAAGAAGAAGAAATCAAAAGAAACATCCCTTTTAGTATCGAAACAAAAAAAAATCTAATATTTGGGAATAAATCTAACAAAAGAGGTAAAGGACCTATACAAAGAAAACTATAAAACACTGTTAAAAGATATAGAAGAAGACACAAAGAAATGGAAAGACATCCCCTGCTCATGGATTGGAAGAATAAACATTATTAAAATGGCCATCCTACCAAAAGTAATATACAGATTCAATGCTATTCCAATCAAAATTTCAATGTCATTCTTCAAAGAAATAGAACAATTATTGATGAAATTCATATGGAATCACAAAAAACCCCGAATAGCCAACGCTCTACTGAAAAAAAAAAGAAGGAAATGGAGGCAACACACTCCCAGACTTCAAACTATACTACAAAGCCATAATCATCAAAACTGCATGGTATTGGAACAAGAACAGACATACAGACCAATGGAATCGAATAGAAAATCCAGAAATAAACCCACAGATTTATGGTCAACTAATATTTGACAAAGGAGCAAAGACTATGCAATGGAGCAAAGAAAGTTTGTTCAATAAATGGTGCTGGGAAAACTGGGTTGCTACATGCAAAAGAATGAAGCTTGACCACTACCTCACACCATACACAAAAATCAACTCAAAATGGATTAAAGAGCTAGACATAAGACCTGAAACCATAAATTACATAGAAGGAAATATAGGCGAAACACTACGTGATTTGCACATCAAAGACATCTTTACAGACACATCACCCAAAGCAGTGATAGTGAAGGCAAAGATAAGCAGCTGGGACTACATCAAATTAAAGAGCTTCTGCACAGCAAAAGAGACAATAACAAAAACAGAGAGAAACCCCACCAACTGGGAGAACATTTTTGCACACAATACTAATGATAAAGGACTGATCACAAAAATCTGCAAAGAGCTGATGAGACTCAGCAACAACAAAGAAAATAATCTAGTCAAAAAATGGGCAGAAGAGCTAAAAAGAAACTTCTCTGAAGAGGAAATGCAAATGGCCAACAGGCAGATGAAAAAATGTTCAACATCACTTGTCATCAGGGAAATGCAAATCAAAACTACCATGAGATACCATCTCACACCAGTGAGAATGGCACATATTAAAAAAACTAGCAACAGCAAATGTTGGCGAGGTTGTGGAGAAAAAGGAACTCTTCTACACTGTTGGTGGGAGTGCAAACTGGTCCAACCACTATGGAGAGCTGTGTGGAGATTTCTGGACCTACTAAACATAGAGCTTCCATATGATCCAGCAATTCCACTCCTAGGTATTTACCCAAAGGACACAGAAACATCAATTCCAAAGAACACCTGCACCCCTATGTTTTTAACAGCACTGTTTACTATAGGTAAGCTTTGGAAACAGCCCAAATGCCCAAAAATAGATGACTGGATCAAGAAGATGTGGCACATATATACCATGGAATATTACTCAGCATTCAAAAAAGATAAACACATGCAATTTGCAGCAACATGGATGGCGCTGGAAGGGATCATGCTCAGCGAAATAAGCCAAAAACAAAAAGAAAAATACCGGATGGTCTTACTCATAGCAGGAATCTAGAATCCTTAAATAAGGGACCAGGAAAATGAAAAACTATAAGAAAGTGAAAATCAAAATCAACAAAAAACTATGAACCAGAGACACTTTTTGGGGGGTGGGGGGCGGGAGGGGAGGGATTGTGGTCAGAATGGAGGGTTTGCAATTGTATGGGGGAATATAAAAATAAAATTTATTATTTAAAAAATAAATAAAAAATATGTATTTTTCTAAATTGAGGCATCACTGGCTTATAACACTCTATATGACTCAGAGGTATATACCTCTTCGGATATATGTTACCACACCACCAAGGCACCCAGAGTCCTCCACTATAGTTCACTGTGCTCCCTCCATATTTTGCTCCTCAACCCCACCCTCTTTCTCTCTCTCTGGTAGTCTGAACTCTACTGTCAGATTTCTAAGGTTTGCTTTGGTTTAGTTTTGTCTGTTGTTTTGTTTTGTTTCTCTCTATTTCATATATAAGTGAAATCATCCTATTATTTTCTCCTTCTGACTAATTTTGCTTAGCATAATTCTCTCCAGATGCATCCATGTTGTTACATATAGCAAGAGTTCATCTAGTTGTTTTTGTAGATGAGCAGTATGCCATTGTGTATACCACATCTGGATCCATTCATCTGTCATGGCCACTTAGGTTGTTTCCAAACCTTGATTACTATAAATAGTGCTACAATAAACATAGGTGTGCACATATCTCTTCAAATTTGTGTTTTTTGTATTTCTTACCTGTATGTCTTCTTTGGAGATGTGGGAATTTAGCTCTGCCCATTTATTGATTGGGGTGTTTGTTCCCTGTTGAGTTGTATGACTTATTTGTAGGTTTTGGATATTAGTCCCTTCTTAGATCACGAATTGCAAATATTTTCTCCCACTTAGGAGGATGTCTTCATTTTTATGATAGCCTTTTTACTGTGCACAAACATTTTATTTTTATACAGTCCTGTTTATTTTTACTTTTGTTTCCCTTGCTGTTGGAGTCAAGGCCCCAAAGACATCATTGAAGATAATATTGTGAAGTATTTTACCTATGTTTTATTCTATGTAGTTCATGGTTTTGGGTCTTATATCCATGCTTTTAATTCATTTTAATTTTTGTGTGTAGTGCAAGAGAGTGGTCTAATTTCATTTTTCTTTATATGGCTCTCCAGTTTCCCAACACTATTTGTTGAATAGACTTTCCTTTCACCAGTGTATATTCTTGGTTCCTCTGTTTTTGTACATTAACTGTTCATTTAAGTGTGGGTATATTTCTGGACTCTCAATTCTATTTCATTGTTCTATGTGCCTATTTTTATTCCAGTACCATACTGTTTTGACTACAATAACTTTATAGTATGTTTGAAGTCTGGCAGAGTGATACCTCTGTTCTTTTTTGGTAAACAAGTATTCTTACTATTAGCAATTTTTCTCAAAAGAAATTCTGTAATATTCTTAAACATGTACTTTGTAGTACTGTTCAGATATTTTTTGCCTTTGCTGATTAAAAAAAAATCAAGTTGGTATACCAATTGCCAATAATTAATGTTAACATACTCAATTATAATTGTGGAATTGTTTATTCTCCTTTCCATCTGACAAGGTTTTTTCTGCTTTTGTGTATTTTGAACCTCTGATATAAGACACAGACAAGGTATGCCTTCCAAATGAAAGTGCCTTTGTGGGAAAGGAGAGCCTATTTTTGTGTTTCTCCATGGCTAGGGCTTTGAGGGCAAATTTTACTGAAATTTGGAATTTGGAATATAAAAGCAAACTTTAGAAATTAAGTTGCAATTGTATGTACCGTGAAAACTCCAGAGTTTTATTTAACCCTGGAGGTATGTATTTATATTTCAAAAATGGACAAGACTCCAGACCAGGGAGATATCGAATCAGAAAACCAAAGATAATGAGTTTATTTTTATATTCCAAAGACTCAGAGTAAGATGTTTTCAATGAGATTGTCTCAAAAGTGAATTAGATTGTTTCCCCTTTATAAAAAGCACACACAATTTTCTTTCTTTCCTTGCCTACAGTAGAATTTGTATATGTAGAGTATCTGACCTGGCTTTCGCTGCCTTACCTTACAGGTCAGGCTCATTCACTGGTTATTCTCTGTCTGGTAAATAACAAGAAATCTCTGATCTGGAAACCCTGCAGATATTTGGGAAAAAACTAACAAATATAAATACTAGGGTGACATAAATAACAAGGCAGCATGAGATGTCCTGTTTTCATCCTCTCCTTTTAACAATAAAAA
Organism: Talpa europaea; assembly: GCF_964194135.1. Taxonomy (NCBI): domain Eukaryota; kingdom Metazoa; phylum Chordata; class Mammalia; order Eulipotyphla; family Talpidae; genus Talpa; species Talpa europaea. The sequence continues at coordinate 41,116,768 of NC_140078.1, forward strand.
TTTGGTATCCATCAAGGAATAGCAGTGCCTTTGTGAGAGTTATGGTACCAGAGGAATCTCCTCTCAGAACACTGGTGCAGGGCAACTGCTGCAGTGCAAGAGTCCCTCAGCCTGGTTAGAGGGCATAGGCAGAGCACTGACCTAGGAGTCACCTCCAATCAGAGTCTTTGTGGGGTATGTATAAAGCAGGGAATTCGTACCTTGAACCAAAGGGCTTTTGTGGGAATGTGTGCAGAGCAGTGACATGGGGTCACTTGGGAACAAAGGGCTTTTGTGGGATGTTTGCAGAGCAGTGAGCTGGGAGTACACAAAAGGCTTTCAAGGGCCAGTGCAAAGTAGTGCGCTGGGGGTACTTTGGAACAAAAGACCTTTGTTGAGTTCATGCAGAGCAGTGAGCTGGGGATATCTTGAAACAAAGTTTCTTTGTGGAGTGTGTGCAGAGCAGTGAGGTGGGTGTGACCTGGGAACAAAGGGCTTTTATGGGGGGGGGGCGTGTGCAGAGCAATGACATGGGGACAGCTTGGAACAAAGGGACATGTGGGAATGTGTATGTACAGAAGTGTGTGTGCACAGCAGTGACCTGGGGGCACCCTGGAACAAAGGGTTTCTGTGGGTGTGTGTACAAAGCAGTGACCTGGGTGCCACCTACAAGAAAGGACCTTTGTGGGAGTCCATGTTTCCAGAATAGAAGTAAAAACACTCCATGGAACAAAAATGATAATGATGATGATGATGATGATGATAAAATTTAAACACTGTGAGACTGGCTACATTGATTGGGTAGAAGGAACATTCTATTTTAGTGGCAGCACCTCCTAGAAGCCACAAACTTAGTGTTAAATAGACAATGGTGATGTCTCCTCAGGAAGAAAGGGAAAACAAATTGCCCCTTCCCCCAGCTGTTGAGACTCTACATTCCTTGATACCTAGAGTGCCACAGAAGGGACTCTGTGATGGAATGAGGGCTTTGTGATCTGGGGGTGGTGAGGGCTCCAGGACTAAGGAACTGACTATGGGGAGGGAGCAGAAGGGGAGAGCACATATGATATTTGAGGGTAGTAAAATGCAAGGCTCAGCTGACTATGTCTGGGTTCCATTAGGATCTCCCTCATGAGTCACACAGAAAAGCTAATGATTCCTCTGTACCCCCAGGGCACTGCAGCCAAAATAAAACCCAATCTGGGTCTGTTTCATTTCCCCAAGTGTAGAAGAGTATGCCTTGGTAGTAGGGAGTCTGAACAGAATGCAGGCCAAGGGTGCACTAGTCTAATACAGGAAGGATAGATATAAGACATATAAAATTAAGAATTCTGCAACAAGTAGAATGGATGAGTATTTTTATCCTGAAGGAAGTTAGTAAAAACTGGATGAAGAAACACTAACTTGAGATAAATGGACCCCCATGTTTACTGCAATGTTATTTACTATAGCCAAGATATAGAAACAATTGTAGTGTCTGTTGAAGAACAGATACACAACTTGTGGTACAGATCCATAGTTGACCTTTTCTATACACATGCTTCTGCAACCATGGATTCAACCAACCCACATCTATAGTTGGTTAAATGTGAGCATTTAGAACCCGTGGGTAGAGAAAAAAAATTGTTTAAGTCACAGTTCAAATCTGCATTGTTCAAGGATCAACTGTAGATCACTTTTATTGTTTCTATTTCCCTGCTGACATTTTCTAGTTTTCATTTGTCTAAGGCTTATTTTATTTTGTTGAAGACAGCTGTAACAGTCATAAAAACCACCTCTGTGGCTTCACCATCTGTCTGACCTGTTTATTTTTTTGCTCTTGAGAATGTTTCCATTTTTTGGTTTCTGCATATATCAGATAGCTTCATACTTTGTCTGGAATGCTACTCTGTAGGCCGCTCTCTTGCCTGTAGTGAGTTGTGTTTTCTGGTTCTCATTACATCAGGCAGTTTTGTCTGTATCTGCAATGCTATCTGTGGGATGCTCTCCTACCTGAATTGATTTGACAATTCAATTTCTGGGGCAGGAGCTCTGGTTCCACCTCAGATCTTTGTTTTTACACACAAATCTTTCTCCCATAGCTGTTCTTGGCATGGTCCTTATTTCAAAAGTTGGTTAAATACACATTCAGATGAAATTTAAGGACCATTTCTCTAGTTCAGCTCCCTCCCTTATTGTCTTTAGCAGTCATGGTTGTTCAGTCTCCATTTTGGTTGTCTTGAAAATAGACCTCAAAGGCACCACAGCTGCCACTGAGCGTACCAAGTAATGGCAGTTAGCTTCAGGATAGAAGGAATATAACCTCTCTTGGCTTCCTCCTTTCAATAACAAAATAGAAAAATACATACAATTATCTACTATAGAATTTGGATATAACACAAAATGCAACAACACTCTGGGGTCTGATACTTTTGCACAGTTGCTTTTTATCCAAGTATTATATTCAAGTTTTTATATCCAAGTTTTATACTTGCTTTGTATGGAGTATTCCAATTGTGTCTTATTCCATCACTATCAAAAGTATAAGTTCCTTAAAACTGCTTTTAAAGTAAAAAAAACCTCCCTCTTCCTGTCCACATTTTAAAGTCATTGTAATATTTGAGCATTTAGATGAGTACATCCATTTTAAAACCAACCAATTACTCCAAATAGGTTGAAATGTGAATATTACATATATATGTAAAATATTTGTGTTATGATATGGACATTGAACATGGTTTTACCCCTTAACATTATTTATCACTTGCTCAAGGTTATAATGGGAGGAGGGACAATGGTTTTTATGAACTGACCAAGACATAGCACTAGTTTTCAAAGTTGTATCTTTTGTTAAATGTTATAAAGCAACAGGTAAATTGCAATAATTTTTACTTAAGGAATATTTAAGGGAAAAGTTGAACCAGAGATCTAAAGCTAAGAGTAACTTTATGAAAATATTTATAAATATCATTACTTTTATAATAAAATGATAGATATCATAAAATGGTATCATTCATAAAGAATAAAGTACTAATATTTCAATGGTGTCAGAGATGATATAATGAGTACTATATACAAATAGATTTCATTTTCCCAATCTTTGTTTACTAACGATGCTTTATGGATTTGTCATTCCCAGTTTTTTGATGATGTGTTTGTAAATGTTTTCACCTTACCATTGTTAATGAATATACCCAAAAGGATTATTGTCTGATCCTCCATCTAACTACTTAATGATTTTTGACTCCAAATTAGTAAAATGCCTCCTGAGTCTTGTCTTTTGATTTCCAACATTCATCAAAGAGATGCAGAAAAATATGCATGAGAAGAAAAATACTGGAACAGCATTTTTTAAATATCTAGTACAGCAGAGACTGTGAGGTAGAAACTAGCTTACATCCACTTTCCACACCCTTCTTCCTTGTTATCAGTCCTGATTATATTTGAGCAGCAGTGTCTCCAGTCCCCAAAGAGAGACTTGCTCTCCAAACTCCTGTGTGACCAGTAGCAGCCAGTGACACAGTTCTGACCCATGACACCCAAGAGTGAGTCTTTTAAGAGCTCTGGGAAGGTACTTATTTTTCTTGATAAAACAGAAAGACAAAGGTGACACTCCCCCTTTTCTTCCCATCTTCCTGCTATAAAATTGGATGTGAAGTCTGGAGCTACACCAGTCACCTTACAGTATAAAGCAAAAATCAGGAAAGACATAAAACAATTGAAGATCCTGACCTGATTTTGTTGAAATGAATCAACCCAATAGCTGCCTACCTCTGGAATTCTTACAAGGGAAAAAAAAATTCAAATTAAAATACTTTTTTCCCAAAGATTTATTTATTCATGCATACAAGAACTGGGGTATAGACCAGAGGTGCAGGGGGTGAGAGGATTCACTAGAGAGTGGGAGCATAACAGGTAGATCTACTGAAATACATTGCTGAGGGGAGCAGTGGGTGAGACAGGAGGTCTGCTTCACCATGTGGGTTGCTCCCTGGCTGATGATAGCTTGATAGCACTGTATTTAACCCCTGTGCCACCAGGGAGGCCCCAAATTAAAATACTTTCAAGCTGAGTTTTAATTGTAGCTGAACTCAGGCTTACAGCTCTTTCATGATTTCCTTATTCCAAAGTATATGCTTTGTTTGTTAAAACTGCCACTGGAGTATAGTTTTGTGGCTTGCACTTTAATTCCTTTTAATACCTGCCAAAATTTTATCGTAAAAATAATTTCTTTGCCCTTTCCTTTAAGGTATCTTTCCAAAAACTTCATTTTCTGATTCTCTGATAAGAGACTGCTAATTTGTTTATAATGGAACAAAAGTCTCATGAATAAAGGAAATTTATTATGCTATAATCCTATTTGCATTTATAGAGATTACTGTACCAGGAGAAATTTTTACTGGTTCATCTCATTTATAATTGTATTAAAAAGACAACTAACAATTATTGACTACCTGCCTTTTTCATGATATTTCAATCAATCTTCACATTATCCAATGATTCTCTGGTTTCTAGGTAAGAAAACTTACCATTTACGCTAGGTGAAAGGACAAGGAGAGACCTAGTTTTGGGGGCTAGACAAGACTGTCTAATTGTAACATTCCTGGGTTTCTGTGTTATACAGTTATTGTGAAAATCTATGCTTTATTCTGCATTTAACTTTTACCTTCAGATTTTGAAAACACAACTGTCATTCAGTTATACCAAATGAATACCACACACATCTGCTTCAAACACAGAGACATAAGGGTAAAGAATTTTGGAAGTTTAATCTCTGACTTTGAGACTGAATTTTAATAATTACATTGCAACCAGAAAGAAAAAGTTCTTTCTGCATACTAGACAATTTTCCCAAACAAGGAAATCCAGAAGTGTTGTAAAACAAAGCTATACTGGAGTGAATATTAATCACTGGCTATAAAGCTCTTTGTGAGGTGCCACTGCCCCTCTCCTTCCAAATGATACAAGATGCATGCTTATGACAAGATTGGTTTCTCTTCATTATGCTTTTTGTGATTATAAATCACAGAATAAGGATGACAGATCTCTCTTGAGAGGGTGGATAGGAGGCGGCGGCGGGAGGAGGTGGTGGAGGAAGAAATTAAGGAGGGAGGTGAGACAAGTGGATATAAAGACATTGTGTGATATTTAAGTAAACCAACTACCACAGTTACGTTTTGAAAAAAAAATTAGGAAATTAAATTGCTCTTTAGCTGTGATATTCTTTCTACACATTTTACAAGAATAATTATGGGGAGTAATTTGTTTCCTATCTGTCATTTCTGAAAACATGGAACACTTGCACACGTGCCACACTGCTCTGTCTTCACTAGGTCTCACAGAAGGCGTAGAGCAGGACAGCACATTCATTAAGTTATGTTCTATGATGCATCTTTTAATTTGGTAACAATTAAGATACACATTTCACAATTACAGGTGATTAGAATAGCTCAACTTAAAAATAACTGTTACTGAAGGTAAAGGTCGATGTTCTTTTTAATCTTGGTATAAACTTAACAATCATAATGTACATTATTAACACATTAATATATGTTAATGTTAATAATGTACATTATTAACACATATATTAATGTGTTAATAATGTACATTAATAATGTAACTTATGATGAAATATCCAGCATTACAAATATTTATGTAACTTCTAGACATCTATGAAACAGTTGAGGGAAAAAAATATGGATCATTACTAAATTTTGAATCTAAAGTTAGATTTTATTATTTTTTTAAAAAATAATCAGTTTTCCATGTGCCAGGCACTGCTATTGGAACAAAAGTTGAATAGATTAGATCCCCACCCTCAAGAGTTCCTGGTCTAATGAGATACATTTAAATGTAATAATGGGGCCTCCCCGGTGGCACAGCGGTTGAGTGCTGGGTTGTGAAGCTGCCCGCGGCCTCTGCGGGCTGGTTGGATCCCCGGCTGCTCCCCGGCCACTGAAGGAGGGTCCCACATGGCATGCAGACCTCTCCTGCAGCCCGCTGCTCCCCTCAGCAGTGTACTTCGGTCCTTCTGCCTGCTCTGCTCCCCGCTCTGGCTCTGATGAATTCTCTCACCCTCCCGTGCTTCTGACTGTACCCAGTGCATGCATAAACAAAACAAACAAACAAATAAATAAATAAATAACATGCCTCTATATAAAAAAAAATGTAATAATGATGCCACATACTAGATGGTGAAAAGCAACATGCAATATTGTACATGTGGGAAATGTGTACGTGTATGTAGACTGATATATGCAAATCAGACACATCTGCAGTCTGAAGCTGCTAGGAAAATGACACATCCTGGAAAATGACCTTCATAACACCCTTGCAGAAGACATTCAGGAATTTACTAGGTTTGTTCTCATTCCTCACTTCTGGAGGCAGGCAATTGTGTAGCCTGTTTGGAAAAGTGAAGAAGAAATGTAAAGGACTTAAAAGACCCTGTCTTAACTAGAAAGTAACATCAGGGGTACTCTATGGGGCTAGAAGCCAGGAAAGCTTGTTCTTCTAACAGAAATAGTACAGCTGAGCCCGCTTTGCACAGCTGTCTATATAGGAAATTGTATCTTACACATCATCAGAAGAATGTGCAGACTATATCAGCCTATGGGTACCCTTTCATCCATCACAGTCACTGTCATCCTAACAATCCCATGGCAAAGGTACAATTATTACTCCCATTTTACAGATGACAAACATGAAACACAAGGAGAGAGACAATGTAGTTTGTTGAAAGAGTACCTGGCAGAACTCAAGTCTGAACCTAGGCAGCTATCGTGACTTCAGTATTTAAACCAAAAGGCTAAATTTTTTTATGGCAGCAGAATGGCCCACAAGGATGTCCAAGCACTATCCTAAAACCTGCTACTCTGAATACTATAGGGTCAATGAGGAAATCAAAGGAAAAATTAAAAGACTAATGAAAATGAAGACATAATTTATCAGAACCTATATCCTTATGATGTGAGGTTAGATGGTTTATTTGAATTCTTTCTTGTTTCTTGATGTGGGCCTGTATTTCCCACTAGCAGCATAAGAGGGTTCCTTTTTCTCCACATCTTCACCAGCATTTGTTGTTGCCAGTTTTTTTAATTCTCACTGGTGTGAGTGGTAGTACTTCCCTGATTATAAGTGATGGTGAACACTTTTTCATATGTCTGTTGGCCATTTGCATTTCCTCTTTGAAGAAGTGTCCTTTTAGCTGTTCCGCCCATGCTTTTGACTGTGTTGCTTGCTTTGTTTTTTTGTTGAGTTTTGTATAAGCTCTATGTAGATCTTTGATATTGGTCCCTTATCAGTTCTATCGCATACAAATATTTATTCCCATTCTGTGGGGTGTCTCTTTGTTTTGGTTACAGTCTCTTTTGTTGTACAGAAGCTTTTTAGTTTGATATAGTCATAGCTGCTTATCTTTTCCTTCATTTTCTTTGTTTCTGGGGAGTAGTCCTCAAGGATGTTTATGAGGTGTATGCCATGGAATGTTTTGCCTATATTTTCTTCCACATATTTTGTGATTTCAGTCAAAAGACTTACCCAAGTCTTTTATCCATTGTGAGCTTGTTTTTGTGCATGGTGTGAGGTAGTAGTCTAGTTTCTATCTTTTGTGTGTGGTGGTCCAGTTTTCCCAGCAAGAGACTCTCCTTGTTCCAGTGCACATTCTTTGCTCCTCTGTCATAGATTTGTATAGATGTGTATGTCACTGACCGTATACGAGTGGCTTTATTTCTGGGCTTTTAATTTGATTCCATTGGTCTGTGTGTCTGTTTCTGTTCTAGTACAATGCTGTTTTTATTATTATGCCTTTGCAGTAAAGTTTAAAGTTTGGGAGTGTAATACCTCCATTTACCTTCCTTTTAGTCAGCAGTGCTTTAGCTATATGAGGTTTTTTATAATTCCATATGAATTTTAGCAATATTTGTTCTATTTCTTTGAAGAATGCCATTGATATTTTTATTGGAATTGCACTGAATCTGTAAATTGCTTTGATAGGAAGGCCATTTTGATAATGCTAATTCTTCTGATCCATGAGCAGATAATGTCCTTCCATTTCTTTGTGTCTTTTTTAACAATGCAATTACACTAATTTGAAGGGACATATTCATTCTTATGTTCATTGCAGTACTATTTACAATAACCACATTATGGAAACAACCTAAGTGCCCAAAGACAGATGAGTGAATTAAGGAGATGTGGTATCAATACACAATGGAATACTACTCAGCTACTGGGGGGAAAAAAAAGAAATCTTACGACAACATGGATGGAACTAAATGATATTACACTAAGTAAAATAAGTTAGTAGGAGAAAGACAAATATCAGATGATTTAATTCATATCTGGAATATAGAGAAACTAAACAAAGCAACAGAAAATCAAAACCAAAGCCAACTCTATATACCTGACTGCAAAATTGGAGCTACAAGTGGGTAAGGGCAGGGGGAGGGGAGCAAAAGGGGAGACTATAGTGGAGGATTATGGATGTTTTGGTGGTGGGTGTGGTGGTGTAACATACACCTGAAGAGGTATGATCGTATACCCCAAGATCACATACAATGTTGTAAACCATTGTTAACGCAATAAAAATAATAAAAAGTACTTTACATACACCAGGGGAGTTTATAAATAAAACAATTTACTACACTCCCAATATGTGCTAGGACCTGGGACACTTCATCTATTTTAATCTTTATAATCCTGTAAAAACATTAGCATCCTCACATTACAATGAAAAAAACTGAAGCTAAGAACCACTTGCCCACATTTTTAAGGACAATTAAAATAGCTTTTGACCTACATTTTATATATGTGATAAGATGCAAAAATTATACTAACAGTATTTATGCAAATATATATAAACCAGTAAGTAATTCTTTCTTAGGAAAGGTTTTAACAAACCTTTTTCTCTGGGGTTATGAATTGAGGAAAGTAGCCTAATATTCTTTTGTAAGATGCTCTGTGATGATTTACACATATGAGGGGTGGGGCTTGGGTTTCTAACACAACACAGTGCAAACAAAAGTAAATGAAAAATAGTACCCCAACATTACCTCAAAGGGAAAAGGGGAAAAAAAAAGCTCTATCTTTTGATAGTAAGATGGTAGTGGGTGATGAACATCAGGGATCTAAACTGACACAATAATGCTAATGAGGCACTATCCCTACTAAATGGTGGGGTTTTACAGCAATTGTTGTATACTGACTGCACAGATTGAAGAGCAGAGGAAATACTGTAATGTCTGCTCACCTAACCCATATGGCTATGGCAGCCTAAGTTTTTTTGTGAGATCAATGACTCTTGGTATGTGCTTTCCCATGTCTCAGGAATTCAGGTCAAAACCTAAAGCTTAGGGGAAGAGATGCTGTTTTGGCCTTGTTGACACGTATTTTAATTAGACCTCTCATATTGAGGTTATATGCTAATGTTGAAAATAAATTATTTGAGTAGATCAGCCAATAACATGGTAATAGGAATACTGACCTCCTTTGCAGGCTTGATTTACCTAGTGACTGGATCACTAACTAGGTCACTCAGTGGAGTCAAGTTAGCATAAAAGAAACAGGAAGCTCTTGGTGGTAAAATGTCCACCTTCTTACTCTTCTGATGAAATTAGTTCTAAAGAAGGCAACAGTCCAATTAAAATACTCCTAGTTGCTGCAGGATATGCTTTTGCTTTTTGTATGCTTTTGATGTTATGTAGCAGTCTTACTTACCCATTAATTTAACTTGTTTCTGCCTCTCTCGTGGACTGATTAAATACTTCGGTTTCTAGAGCTGGTTGGCTTTTGAAGAAGAGTACATAGATTATAACACCATAAACCTCCTCACAATGGAAAATGTGTGTGTTTAAACCTAAGCTAAAAAGCTGGTAAACATGAGAATAACTTTTTTTTAAAAAAGATTTATTTATACAAGAACTGGGGTATAGGTCAGATGCGTGGGAGGGTGAGAGGATTCACCAGAGACAGAGCAGGGAGCAGCACAGGCAGATGGACTGAAGACACTTGCTGAGGGGAGCAGCGGGCAAGACAGGAGAGGTCTGCCCCCACATGTGGGAATCTCCCTGGCCGGCCGGGAATCGAACCTGCACTGCAGAGGCTGCGGACAGCTTCACAGTGTGGCGCTCAACCTGCTGTGCCACCGGGGAGGCCAACATGAGAATAACTTAATGATGGATTTCAGTTTAGCTCATTTGTAATTGCAGAATTATATTTTTGTTGCTGTTGTATTAGAATGACTTATAAGTATTATCTTATTATTTTCAGCACCAATGCAAAGGGAAATGAAGAATAATTTTTAATTATGTACAGTATGTTTATTTTCCCCAGAGTAATCATAAATATCAAAATATTATTAATATTATTTATAATACCTATAATGTAGCTGATTAATGATTTATAAGAAAGCTGGTTGGACAAGACGTACACAAACAGTGAGAAACTATGGAATACATTATTGTACTTGTGAAATTCTGCTGTCTAACCTGAATTTACATTCCATGGTGATACATGGTAAATGTGTTATTAAAGTAAATGAACACACACATACACACACACACACAGAAGGTAGTGGAATATCTATCTTCACAGGTAGTATTTTTAGTAAGTTGAGGAAGATTTATAAAATTAGAGTTACGTAAACCAAATCTGTGTCAAAGAAATGCTGTTTGCTTAGATGTTTAAAAATAGTTCATTCTTTTTAAAATAGGCACATATTTACATAATGTGGTCTTTCCCTGTTTTTCTTATTTCAAATTCAGTATTATATTCTAGATTACGTATCTTAAACACCTACAACTATCCAATTTTGATGTATTAATTTTGTGTCATAAAAATTAATTGATAATTGGCTATGTATACTCTTTAGGGGATTAATATAACCAAAACAAAGTTTATAACTGCAATAAAGAACCAAGGACAACTGCTAAGTGTTGGTATATTGATAAACTGATGACAAGGGCTCAAAGTTTCATAATTTTATTTTATTTTTTATTTTTTAAAAAGATTTATTTATGCGTACAAGAACTGGGGTAGGGCCTCCCCTGGTGGCGCAGGCAGCTGAACGCTGTGCTGTGAAGCTGTCCACAGCTTCTGCAGCCCGGTTGGATCCCAGCCAGCTGGCGAGGGTCCCACATAGCGCGGCAGACCTCTCCTGTCGCACCCGCTGCTCCCCTCAGCAGTGTATTTCATCAGTCTGCCTGTTCTGTTCCCCGCTCTGTCTCTGGTGAATCCTCTCACCCACCTACGCATCTGGCCTGGACCCCAGTTCTTGTATAAATAAATCTTTAAAAAAAAAGAACTGGGGTACAAGCCAGAGGAGCAGGGGGCGGGGGAGGGGTGAGAAGATTCACCAAACACAGACTGGGGAACAGAACAGGCAGACTGAGTGAAATAGACTGCTGAGGGGAGCAGCGGGCAAGACAGGAGAGGTGTGCTGCACCATGTAGGTTGCTCCCTGGCTGGCTGAATATCGAACTCATGCTGCAGTGGCTGCGATCATTTCATAGTGCTGTCTCAACCCCTTGTGCCACCAGTATCATAATTTTAGATAAAATAACAATAAGGAATCCATAAGGAAAGTGAAAATTTGTGGTCAGACTATATTTATTGATTAAAAGTTCTCAGATAAGTTAGGTTTCACTTTGATGATACAAATAGCTCTAATGTATTATCTAAAATCTATGGGAGAAATTTTCTGAAAAAGAAACTCAGTTTGTTACACTCAATTATATTCACGTAAAATGCTCAAAACCTATTCTGGGCCTAGTGGATGCTAGCTGTTCCTACAGAGTATGACCCTCACCCAGGGCCTCCATGAAGTATGTTGCACAGCCCTTATTTCACATTAGCTTATAATATTGTTTACTGGAACAAGATCATGATGACAGGCTCGCTTAATGACAGGGTTACGTTCTAAGAAATGCACTGTTAGGTAATTTCATCATCATGTGAATGTCACAGAGTGCACTTATACAGACCTAGATCAACAGCCCACTGTACACCTAGGCTGTATGGTATAATAGCCTATTGGGATCACCAGTGCCTATGAAGGCCATCGTTGACCAATGCAATGGTGTATATAATGTTCTGGATACAGAATGTTAAAAAAAGAAAATTATGCTATTAAATAAAATGTAAAAATGATTCTAGTAAAACAATAAAAACTTTATTTTGATACATTTATTCAACAAATATTCACTAAGTACTATTCCTAGGTCAGTGTCAAGCATGGAGATATTTAAAAATAATTCAAGCAGGCAGCTCTCCTGCCCACTAGTGACTATGCAGGCATTTCTTTTCATAAAACTTTTTCCTTTAAAAAGCATCAGCAGCAGCACTTCTTCTGTCCACCTGTGACTATGCAGGTGGCTCCCTTTCTCCTTTTCCTAAAAATCTGTCCTTTCATATTGTAAAATAACAATAATTATTCAAGCATAAACAAGAAAAATTCCCGTTGTCAAAGAGTAAAGTTAAGAGGGGAACAAAAAAATAATTACAGTAGGTAATCGTGAGGTGACTTGAGGTTTCAGGCATAAACATATGCATCTGAAGATCCATGTCATGATATACAACAATGTTTAGTTTTGCTGAGGCCTGAATGTGAACAGTATGAGCTTGTAGAGTTGTGGGCAGAAATTATGACTTTCCAATATTCACGGCTCCAAGTGGTTTTGTTATTTTTTCATCAGCAGGGTTTTACCATCCCCATTTCAGAACATATGAGGAAAGGGCTTTACAACACTAGGGACTGTTGGCAATCTGAGGGGCCCATCCATATGCACACTGAAAATCCAACTTTATTTTTCCTGGAAGGAAATGGAACCAGAATAAGCATTTCTTTAAGATAAAGAAAGTAAAGGGTATGCAATATTTTTCTATTTCCATTGAAGAAATAAACTTTTAAAGGAAAGTTTTCATTATCACATGTTATACTAAAATAATAAAAAGGACATAGGATGTTAATGGCTATCATTAACTGAACTCTCACTACTTACCTATGTATCTATGTAGCAACTTACTAATTGTATTAGGCACTGGTCTGAATGCTATAAATATATTAACTCAGTTAACCACCATAACAAACTTATGAGGTTATATCACAAGTATACTATCATAAGTTTTAAGCCAATATATTACATTACAATGATAACATATATATATTTTTTATTAAAGATTTTTATTTTATACAAGAACTGGGGTACAGGTCAGAAGCGCAGGAGGGTGAGAGAATTCCCCAGAGCCAGCGGGGAGCAGAACAGGCAGATGGACCAAAGACACTGCTGAGGGGAGCAGCGGGCGAAGCAGGAGAGGCAAGAGAGGTTTGCCGCGCCATGTGGGGTTCTCCCTGGCTGGCGGGGAATCGAACTGGCGCTGCAGAAGTTGCGGACAGCTTCGCAGCGTGGCATGGCACTCAACCGCTGCGCCACCTGGGAGGTCCCACAATGATATTATATTAAGCACTTCAATTAGCTTTTCAATTTAACCCTTTACTACAAGTTGATATTTGTTGTTATCCTATGTTAACGGTCACTCTTCTAAGTTCTTACATGTATTAACTAATTTGTCACAATGGATAAGGAAGTACTATTATTACACTAATTGATATGGAAGAAAACTGAGGTTTCCATGTGGCTAACTAACTTGCCCAACATTGACAGCTAATAAGTGGCAGAAAAGTAGGAGTCAAACAGGTGTATCCAAGTCCCCAGGTGGTCTACTCCCAATTTATTTACAACAGATGGGAAATACTAGTTTGTACTGTTTTGTTAGCCATAACACCATAACCTCCCCATTACTATTCTATGGCAATGTCTTTCCATATCAGGAATTGAAAATAGGTTGGAGATTATGTTCATATTGAACGGAAATTCAACGTAACTGTAGAGCTCTTCTAGCATAACAGGGACGTGGATCCTATGGCCTGGAGATTGTGTTAAAATGCAGATTCTGATTCATTTGACCCAGGGTGGAATCTGCATTGCTAAGACTCTTTCAAGAAATTCTGATGCGCTGGGTCTATAAATCTCACTCTGCAGAAAAGATTGCATTGTCTCCTGCACCCCAACTTCAGTCCATTCCAAATGAAGAAAAAGAATCCTATCTCTATGGATGGTTGAGAAGTGCCTGTATGCTTTCTGTTTTTGAGAGATATTATGCTGTTAAACAAACTTTAAATTGAACAGATATTTTAAACAAAAATATGGAAAATTAAATTATGAAATAAAGCATTTCCAACAACTCAAGATTATGCTAAATTATAGATACCAAGTCAGAAATTTATCTTCATTTTTCAGTACTAAAGATTTTAAAATCCTTAGGATCCATCAAGTCTTTCTGAATTGACTCCTATCTACCTTTTCAGGGTCATTATCACCTAATACATTCAAGCTCTGTCTTCTCCTGTCAAGTTTTACTCCTTGCTATTCTCTTAATGTCTACTTCTTAACTCCTTGCAAATCCCCATGTAATCTCTCAAGGGCCACATAAATGTCACTTTATCTGAAAAGCCTTCACTGGTGCCTGCTGGGGTGAAAAATTTTTTTTTCTTTACACTTCTAAGTTCTTGGCTCAGATTACAGGGGGAAAGTTCTCCTTCCCCTGTAATAAAAAAGATGGATTAACAAGAGAAAACAAACAGAATTTTAATAACCTTATACCTCAATAAATGTATATTTACATGTACCTGGAGATTTAGGGGTATCTACTTAAACCTTAGTCTGTACTTTGCTCAGCTGAACAATGCTGGAAACACAAAATAGAGGGAAACTGACAGAGTTGCTATGAGAACCTGGACATGGATCTACATGATCAATAGGGGGTGTGGGGGAAGAAAAGTATCAGGCTTTTCTGCCCTCTTGCCATTAGGATTGATGATGGATCCCCATGGTCCTGAATGCATGCCTGATGGCGGGGCACCTGGAGTAGGGTGTGGGCATAGGCAGGTGGGTTCACCTGCGCTAGTACTAGGCTTATTAAGGGCGATGTCACGGGGATGCCAGGAGAGCGAAAGAGAGAACCAGCAGAGAAGCAGAAGCAAGGAGAGAGAGAGAGAGAGAGAGAGAGAGAGAGAGAGAGAGAGAGAGAGAGAGAGAGAAGGCCGGAGAGTCCAGAAAGAGTGAAAATTCATCAGGGGCTAGAAGGCTTGCCAGCCGCCTGGCCCTTCGGCACCCCTGCCTGCCGTGTACCTGGTAAACTCAATAAAAGTCTGCAAAAGCCACTAAGGGCTGCAGGACTCTTTACCCTGTCTGCTCCAATCATAGAGATCCTGCTCTGTGACCATCCTGCCTCTACAGGGGGGTTTGGAGAGTTCTCAAGAATTTGGAAACAAGGCAAACAGAACCAGGCAGGACATCTGTTTGGAAGCCCATCCCGACTCCATCCCCACCCCCTCACCTGATGTCTTAACAAAGAGCAACTGGCAAAGATCTACTCATCCAGTCATTAAAACGCCAGTGAAAATAGGTTATAAAATAGAGCCCCAAATCCTTCTGCCCACAGACATACATATTCTGTCTCGCCCCCTCCTCCCTTGCAGGGTATTTCAATAAATCCATCTTTTCTGTTTTCCACTCAGTCTTTGGTGAATTCTTTCACTCCCACACCTATAGGGCACTATAGGTGTGCCCTTTCACTCCCACACCTTATTGCATCCCTACAGGAGATACTCAGGAAAAGAGTACCTCCCAACATGGCTGAAGGCACATCTTAAATACCATTTACACCTAAAAAAAGATATTGGCAGTGGACGGCCATTTACAACCACGAAAAGTGTGGTACGGAAGGGTATGGTCTATTGTGCAGACTGAAGTTGGGCCTTCTCCATTTCTCTGGAGATTTTTGTCCAACTTCTTTTCCTCGGACAGGGGGACATCTTTACAAATGGAGACTTCCTTTGTAACTGCAAATGTTTCTTACAGAAGTGTAAGTGCTACTGTTTTCAGACATTCTGCCTGTTTACATTTTCTTAAAAACAACCAGCTCAAAAGAACCCTCATAACAAAGAGGCATATTTTGAGGTGGCATATTGTATTGTCCTTCCTACAATGGGCATCAATACACTTTCTTCTTTCTTATGTGCCCCTGTCATTCTTTCCATAGTCTCACTTGTTACAACACTCAACACATGGTACTAAAGAGTGCATTACCAGCAAGTTCCATTGTCCTGATATTACAACAAACACTACTCTGCCAACTAGTAAGCTATGGCTCTGCCTTCCCCAACAAATTCAAGAACTCAACACTTGTCTGCATGGCTCCAACAGTTTTGACAGTTATGTTGTTGTATGACCCCTCCCCAGAATGTGAACTGGACTTGTCTTGCTTCTAATGAATACAATATGGCAAAAGTGATGCATGTCTCTTGTAAGATTCCATCTTGGCTACTTTTAAACAGTCTTTGACCATTTGTTCTAGGGGGAGCCAACTGACATATTCACAGGCAGTCTAAGAAGAGGCCCTTGTGGTTGGAGACTCGAGAGCCTGGAGGGTGAATCTTGAGCTCCAACTTCGGATGCCTGCAGCGTCCTGAGACACTGAACCAAAACTACTCAATCCACCTGCAGCTAGTCTGATACTAACATGGGGTGCACTCAAGGACCCGGACCAACGCCAGGCCTAAGGGAGTACCGGCCAGAGGAAGCCACACCGAGGTGGTGGGCGATGGGGGCGCTCACGGGCCCCCCCAGTCAGTAAACCCGCACACTGTCGCCGAGCACAGAGAAGATCGTCCATTCACCCGCCTACGCCGGGCGGCACGCGCCTACCAAGTGGGCTAAGACCACAGGTCCCCGGGCCTGGGGCGCTTCCCCGGTACAGGCGGCGGGCAACCGAGCGCCTCCAGCAGAGGCGCGCCAACCTGAGCCCCCGCAGGGCGCCGGCCACCACCTCCGCGCGCGGCGGGGCGAGTGGCGTCAAGCGGCGCGGTGACGTCGGCGCGCGGCGGGCGGGGCCCGTAGACGCTACCACCGCCGCCACCCCCCGCCCGGCGCGGCCCGCGGCCCCCGGCCCGGCGACGCCGGCCCCGACTCACCTTCCCGTCGTTGTGAAACGGGAGGCCGGGCTGGTCGGTGGGGGGCGGGGGCCTCGCGCAGCCCGTGTCCTCAGCCGCGGCGGCGACCAGCCCGGCGGAGGCGGCGGCCTCGTAGTCCAGGAAAGGGTTGGAGAACGCGCGCTCCTCCATTTCTGCCTCCCCGCCCAGATGCAACTTGAGCCTCTTAGACATGGTCTCGCCCATCTCCGCCGCGCGCCTTCCGCCGGGGCCGCGTACGGCGCGCGCGCGGGGACCAACCTCCGCGAGCGCCACGACCCGCGCGGCGCCTGGGCCTGCGCGCCGGGGCCCCTCCGGACCCCTCAGGAGCGCGGCGGCGCCTCAGGGCGCGCGGGAGCCTCTCCGCCGGGCCCGCCTCGCCGCGGGCGGCCCGCACATCTGGCCGCACAGGCGTTTCCCGCGGGGCCCCGCCCGGCCCGACGCCGTCCGCAGCCTCGTCCGGGGCGGGAGGGCTCGGTCGGACCCGCGGCGCCAGCGGTCAGAGCCCGCGCCGCCGTCCGCACCGGGGGCGGGGTCCGCAGGGCCCCCCGCACCGCGGGACCGAGCCCGGCCCCCGCGCCGACCTTCCCCGATTTCCTCGGGGAAGCGCCGGCCGTTGGGGACCCGCAGAGGAGGCTTGCGGTCACCCCCAGCGGCGGCGGTCGGCCGACCCGGGCGCGCGTCTCCCCGGCTTCTGCATCTCGCCACCGAGGTGCCGGCTGTCGGCCAGCGGAGGCCGTTTGGTAATAAGGAAAAAAATCTCTTATAAAGAAAAGAATTTCAAACAGACTAAAACACTGCAAGGACAGCGTCTCTGGGGGGACGGGAACAGCCTCTCCTATTCATCTCCAGTGGGAGGGGGTGTCTGGAGGAGGAGCCACCGCCTGGTGTGTGTGTGTGTGTGTTTTCATTTTCTTTTTCTGTTTTATTTTCAGGCCCTTTGTTTTGATTAAACGGGCATCTTTGGTAAAAGGAAATAACGTGAAAACAATCATTAAATATTTAACTGACCGGAAAGATCCCTCCAATATTACTCTAATTGCCCGGGGTCATAATGTATAATAAAGGGACACGTGCAAATCCATCTTTGCATTTATATCATCACAATCATATCACTGCAAGTTTAACTTCAGTCTTTATTGGGTCTTTCTGTTCTTGTTTCTTTGGTTATTTGGAAGCGAAGCCATGTGGTGATTTCACCTTGAGGAAAATGTCATTTCAGATTTGTGGGTTTTATTTCCCCCATTTAAACATTAAATGCTAGATGATGACAAATAGATGAAAAAAGATTTCGCCGCCCTCTGAATTTCAAGCTGGTGGGTGAGAAAGGTAAGGGTTCAGCATGATGTGGATACGTTTTTTTTGGAACCAAGCAAGGTATACATTATTAATTTGACACAAAATGTGTCACATAATAATAATGTGTCATTATTAATTGACACACAATGTCAATCACTCCTGCCTTTAAGTCCTGGCTTTCTACTACTGCCCTGACCCAATGTCTCCCCCAACTCCAGGAAGGCCATGAGAAACACCTCCTAGTGAAAGGATGACAGAGAAAGAACTGTGTAGGAGAAAGTCATAGTAAAGTGGTTACTCAGCATGACTGTCCCCAGAGTTCAAGGACACAGGGCTGATGGAACAGGATGCCTGTTCCACTTTGCTGTTTCATTCTCTTGTCTCTGGGTCCATCTTTCTCCCTTCAGTGAAATAAATTCTTCCTTGCTCCAGTTTTCATGCCTACCCCCAATAGAAAATACAATCCACTAAATACTGATGCTCACCTGCTGTAGGAACAATCCTCTGCCACCCAGAGATTTCACTAGACATAATAACCACCGCAGGCTGCCCTAAACCCGGGTTACTTAAACTTCAAGACCCCAGGTGGGTCCACATCCACTGCTAACTGAAAAATAGAAACCCAATTAAACCTAGTGAACTTTTGACCTCTGAATACCCCTTGTGTAAGGTGAAAATAATTTTCTCATTCTTCAAATTTGGTAGTTACCTGTGGACAACTGTTGGCAAATAAAGAAATTTGTCCTAAAGACAACCAATATTTTAAAGACTGAAAAATAGAAACCCAATTTGAGGACGTGGCTTTCTTTTTTTTAAAGATTGATTTATTTATTTATACAAGAACTGGGTACAGTCAGAGGCACGGGAGGGTGAGAGAATTTACCAGAGCCAGAGCAGAACAGGCAGACTGATGAAGTACACTGCTGAGGGGAGCAGTGGGCAGCAGGAGAGGTCTGCGTGCCATGTGGGACCCTCGCCCGGTGGCTGGGGATTGAACTGGTGCTGCAGAGGCTGCGGGCAGCTTCGCAACACAGCGCTCAACTGCTCTGCCACCGGGGAGGCCCTGAGGACATGGCTTGTTTTCTTTTCTTTTTCTTTTTTTAAAGATTTATTTTTTATTTATGCAAGAGCAGAGGTACAGGCCAGATGCATGGGAGGGTGAAAGGATTCACCAGAGAGAGTGGGGAACAGAACAGGCAGACTGACGAAATACACTGCTAAGGGGAGCAGTGGGCGAGACAGGAGAGGTCTGCCACGCCATGTGGGGCCCTCGCCCGTCCAGCCGGGATTGAACTGGCGCTGCAGAGGCTGCACACAGCTTCACAGCTTCGCAGCACTCAACCGCCTGCACCACCAGGAGAGGCCCCATGGCTTGTTTTCTAAAGGCTGTCTGATCTGCAGGTCCTCTGCCCTCCCTGGAGATTTTATTTACATTATTGTACAGAGAAATGACAGGTCTTTCTTCACCCTCCTGTTTCCAGAGGCTTTTTAATGCAGAAAGGAGGGAATCCATTCTACTCCCACTTAAGTGACCACCTGCCTTTGGTGCCCACACTAGTAGTATAAAGACTTGACCAGTGCATTGAAATTAAATCTTTTTACTTACCTATGCCAAAAAGCAAATTCTTAGGGTATCAGTCTCAACTTGTGTAATAAGTGGGAGAAGGTAGTGCCATTATTAACTATATCCCCATCCAAACAAGCCCATAGGGTGGTAAAGTCAATTCACAACTGACTTTCTCATACCTGTCAAAAGAATCTGATTAGAGAGAGGAACGTTTTGTTTACCTCTTGAAAGAATCTGGGCACTCTAAAAAGGCCCAGGGAGTGAGACTTCCTCCTGTAGGAGGTAGTTTTCCTGTGAAGTGAGGTATCATGGCTGAGAAATTTACAGGTGCATGCATGTTGCCAGTTGGTCAGGTGAAGGAGCATCTATATGAGGGTCTGAGATTTTGTTTGTGATCTTTATTAACAAATATTTCTCTTTATTATATCTATTCTTCATATGTGAGTCATCTGACAGGCTTTAGGTTCACCCTTGTTCCTTAGTCACTGGTGAATCCTATGGTCCCCTGTGCTTGCCAAAGTTGCCCAGATCTCCATTATGAACTTTCCCTGGATGGTACAAGGGAATTCAAGGAGGCAAATGACCAGACTGCTCATCCTATACTGCAATTCCTTACTGAGATTGCCCAACATTTTGTTCATCCATGAGGATCAAGGTTATTGGCTTGAGCCCAGATGGATGGGGGAGCGGTACCTTTTTCTCTGTTGATAGACAAAATGACTCCTTTCGGTTGCAAGTCACACACATACACTACATGTGGCAGATAGCCCTGATATAATACAAATAGAAACCCTTAAGCCACCAATTTTTCCAGGATGATCATGGACACTTTTGGGTGGCTAAAACTTTCTATTTTCCCTTGAGAATAATTTAATATGTTAACATAAAACCATATGCTAATTCATTTTAAATTTAAAAATGTGGATCCTTACAAGACCAAAATAACCTACAGGCCATGAAGTTGGGTTTTCCTTTAAAAAAACCCTTTTTTTTTTTTAGGCAAATGTGTATCACAACGGTTCAACAAGTAAGGCAAATGATGTGAGTTTGAAAGCTGCAGTTTGAAATATACCACATGGAACCTGTGAGGGGTGATTGGGCAAAAGCGATAGTCATTGTAATTAACAATCAGGTAACAACATGACAGGTTAGTCTGCAGCACCAAAATTGTCCATTTTAAGATTCTCTTTTCTCACTGATCAGGGGTCGCCTATCTCCCTGTGTTTTCTATGAAATCCATCACAGAATGAGAACTTTTTGAACCTCCAACAATAGCAGTCCAGCTTCATCCTCAAATCTTCCATGTCAAATCATGTACTGTCTTGGGGTTGTCTTTGTGGATGTGAAGGTTTACCATATATCTGCTGCAATGATCTTTTTTTTTTCTTTTATAATTTTTTATTTAAAACAATTGTGCAATTGAAAAATATTTAATTGCGGTAACATGGTTACCGCAAGCTCTATTTGATTCAGAGCTATAGGACAAACCTCTTCAGTGTATGTCACTGCACCAAAGCCACCTGCCTCCACCCTAGGCCATTCAGCCCTTCCATACTTTTCTCGCTGCACTCCCCTCACCCTTTGGTAACCTTAATTCTACAGACAGATTTCTAGGTTTTGTTATTGGTTTGGGTTTCATTCACCTTTAGATTTGTTTCTTTGTAGTCCACACAGAGGTGAAATCAGTCAATATATGTCTTTCTCCTTCTGAGTTTTATTGTTTAACATTATTCCCTCCAGTTGCAGATGACAAGAGTTCATCTGTTTTTGTTTTTTTTTAAACAACTGAGTAGTTTTCTGTTGTGTATCTATTTTTTTATTAAATAATAAATTTTATTTTTATATTCCCCCATACAACTGCACATGCCCCATTCTGACCCCAATCCCTCCCCTCCCGGCCCCCACCCCCCAAAAAGTGTCTCTGGTTCATAGTTTTTTGTTGATTTTGATTTTCACTTTCTTATTCATTTTCCGGGTCCCTTACTTAAGTTTTCTAGATTCCTGGAATGAGTGAGACCATCCGGTATTTTTCTTTTTCTTTCTGGCTTATTTCGCTGAGCATGATCCCTTCCAGCGCCATCCATGTTGCTGCAAATTGCATGTGTTTATCTTTTTTGAATGCTGAGTAATATTCCATGGTGTATATGTACCACATCTTCTTGATCCAGTCATCTATTTTTGGGCATTTGGGCTGTTTCCAAAGCTTAGCTATTGCAAATAGTGCTGTTATAAACATAGGGGTGCAGGTGTTCTTTGGAATTGATGTTTCTGTGTCCTTTGGGTAAATCCCTAGGAGTGGAATTGCTGGATCATATGGAAGCTCTATGTTTAGTAGGTCCAGAAATCTCCACACAGCTCTCCATAGTGGTTGGACCAGTTTGCATTCACACCAACAGTGCAGGAGAGTTCCTTTTTCTCCACAACCTCGCCAACATTTGCTGTTGCTAGTTTTTTTAATATGTGCCATTCTCAGTGGTGTAAGATGGTATCTCATGGTAGTTTTGATTTGCATTTCCCTGATGACAAGTGATGTTGAACATTTTTTCATATGTCTGTTGGCCATTTGCATTTCCTCTTCAGAGAAGTTTCTTTTTAGCTCTTCTGCCCATTTTTTGACTGGGTTATTTTCTTTGTTGTTGTTGAGTTTCATCAGCTCTTTGCAGATTTTTGTGATCAGTCTTTAACATTAGTGTTGGGTGCAAAAATGTTCTCCCAGTAGGTGGGGTTTCTCTTTGTTTTTGTTATTGTCTCTTTTGCTGTGCAGAAGCTCTTTAATTTGATGTAGTCCCAGCTGTTTATCTTTGCCTTCACTATCACTGCTTTGGGTGATGTGTCTGTAAAGATGTCTTTGATATGCAAATCACGTAGTGTTTCACCTATATTTCCTTCTATGTAATTTATGGTTTCAGGTCTTATGTCTAGCTCTTTAATACATTTTGAGTTGATTTTTGTGTATGGTGTGAGGTAGTGGTCAAGCTTCATTCTTTTGCATGTAGCAACCCAGTTTTCCCAGCACCATTTATTGAACAAACTTTCTTTGCTCCAATGCATAGTCTTTGCTCCTTTGTCAAAGATTAGTTGACCATAAATCTGTGGGTTTATTTCTGGATTTTCTATTCGATTCCATTGGTCTGTATGTCTGTTCTTGTTCCAATACCATGCAGTTTTGATGATTATGGCTTTGTAGTATAGTTTGAAGTCTGGGAGTGTGATGCCTCCATTCTCTTCTTTTTTTTTTCAGTAGAGCTTTGGCTATTCGGGGTTTTTGGTGATTCCATATGAATTTCATCAGTAATTGTTCTATTTCTTTGAAGAATGACATTGAAATTTTGATTGGAATAGCATTGAATCTGTATATTGCTTTTGGTAGGATGGCCATTTTAATAATGTTTATTCTTCCAATCCATGAGCAGGGGATGTCTTTCCATTTCTTTGTGTCTTCTTCTATTTCTTTTAAAAGTGTTTTATAATTTTCTTTGTATAGGTCCTTTACCTCTTTTGTTAGATTTATTCCCAAATATTTGATTTTTTTTGTTTCGATAATAAAAGGGATGGTATTTTTTATTTCTACTTCTTCAGATTTATTGTTTGTGTATAGGAAGGCACTGACTTTGGCGTGTTGATTTTGTATCCTGCCACTTTACTGAATTGATTGATAAGTTGAATTAGTTTTTCTGTGGAGTTTTTGGGGTTCTCTATGTATATTATGATATCATCTGCAAATAGTGATAGTTTGAATTCTTCTTTTTCTATTTGGATTCCTTGTATGTCTTTCTCTTGTCTTATTGCTCTGGCTAGGACTTCCAGTATTATATTGAAAAGCAGTGGTGAAAGTGGACATCCTTGTCTTGTTCCAGATCTTAATGGAATTGCTTTCAGCTTTTCACCATTGAGGATGATACTGGCTGTTGGCTTGTCTTATATGGCCTTTATGGTGTTGAGGTATGTTCCTTGTATCTCAAGAATTTCAAGGGCTTTTATCATGAATGGGTGTTGCACTTTGTCGAAAGCTTTCTCAGCATCTATTGATATTATCATATGGTTTTTATATTTCTTTTTGTTGATGTGTTGGATAACGTTGATTGATTTTCGGATGTTAAACCATCCTTATGTCCCTGGAATGAATCCTACTTGGTCGTGGTGAATTATCTTATGGATACATTGTTGGATTCTGATAGCTAAAATTTTATTGAGGATTTTTGCATCAGTGTTCATTAGGGAGATTGGCCTGTAGTTTTCCTTTTTTGTGTTGTCCTTATTCGGTTTTTGGTATTAGTGTAATGTTGGCTTCATAGAACGTGTTTGGTATTGTCCCTTCCTTCTCAATTTTTTGGAAGAGTTTGTGAAGGATAGGCACTAATTCGTCTCTGAATCTTTGGTAGAATTCATTTGTAAATCCATCAGGTCCTGGGCTTTTATTTTTGGGAAGGTTTTTGATTACCATTTCAATTTCGCTGCTTGTAATTGGTCTCTTTAGGTGTTCTATTTCTTCTTTATCTAGCTTTGGGTGATTGTAGAGTTGTAGGAATTTGTCCATCCCCTCTAGATTGTTGAACTTGTTTCCATATAACTGTTCATAGTAGTTACTGATTATTCTTTTGATTTCTGCTGTGTCCGTTGTGATTTCTCCTCTTTCATTTATGATCCTGTTTATTTGTGCTTTCTCCCTTTTTTCATTTGTGACCCTGGCTAGGGGTTTGTCTATTTTATTGATTTTTTCAAAGAGCCAGCTCTTGGTTTCATTGATCTTTTGGATTGTTTTTTTAGTTTCAATTTCATTTATTTCTGCTTTGGTTTTTATTATTTCTTTTCTTCTACTGGTTTTGGGGTTTTTTTGTTGTTCTTTTTCTAGATCTCTGAGCTTCGAGATTAGGTTGTTTCTTTGAGTTCTTTCTTGTTTTTTGATGTGAGCTTCTATTGCTATATATTTTCCTCTTATTGCTGCTTTTGCTGCATCCCATACATTTAGGATATTAATATCGTCCTTGTCATTCAATTCAAAGAATTTTTTAATTTCTTCTTGGATCTCCTCGTTAGTCCATTGGTCTTCCAGTAGTGTGGTTTTTAATCTCCATGTGGTAGGATAGTTCCTTGTCTTCTTTTTATGGTTTATTTCTAGTTTGATGCCTTCATGGTCAGAAAAAATGGTTGGTATGATTTCAATCTTGGTGTATCTGTTGATGTTTGTCTTGTGCCCCAGTATGTGATCGATCCTGGAGAATGATCCATGTGCGCTTGAGAAAAATGTGTTCTCCGTTTTTTTTGGGTTTAGTGTTCTATAGATGTCTGTTAAGCCCAAATGCTCTAGGTCCTTATTTAGAGCTTCAGTTTCTTTACTTATTTTTTGTCTTGTTGATCTATCCATTGTTGATAGTGGTGTGTTGAAGTCTCCCACTACGTATGTGTTTTCTCTGATGTCTGTTTTCAGAGAGGACAACAGTTGTCTGATATATTTTGGTGCTCCTTCGTTTGGTGAGTATATGTTAATGAGTGTTATTTCTTCTTGAAGTATTGTCCCCTTGATCATAATGTAGTGACCATTGGGGTCTCTTTTTATTTTTTTGAGTTTGAAGTATATTTTATCTGATATAAGTATAGCTGTTCCTGCTTTCTTTTTTGGTCCATTTGCTTGTAGGATTGTTTTACATCCTTTAACTTTAAGCCTATTTTTATCTTTTGTAGCTAAATGTGTTTCCTGGAGACAGCAAAAGGTTGGGTTTTGTTTCTTAATCCAGGCTGCAACTCTGTGTATTTTTATTGAAGAGTTTAGTCCATTTACATTTAGAGTTAATATTGATATGTTAGCATCTATATTTGCCATTGTGTTTGTCTTTCCTTTGATTTTATTTATTTATTCTTTTAATAACTTTTTTTTTTTTTGGTCTTCTTTCGTTGTTATTCGTCCCTCTGAGGTTCTGGCTTTAGGATTCCTTATAGTATTTTTTGGAGTGGGGGTTTAGTCGTAATGAAATTCCGGCGTTTCTCTTTGTCTGGGAAGGTCCATATTCTTTCTTCAAAGAGGAAGGAGAGCTTTGTGGGATAGAGTATTCTTGGTTGGCATCTGTTTTCTTGGAGTCTGTTGACTATGTCCCTCCACTCTCTCCTTGCCCGTAGTGTTTCTTCAGAGAAGTCTGATGTCAGCCTGATTGGTTTTCCTTTGAATGTTATCTGTTTCTTCCCTCTTGTCAGCTTCATTATTTTTTCCTTGTCCTGGATTCTTGGGAGCTTTACTATTATGTGTCTTGCTGTATTTTTCCTTTCGTCGTGGAAGTTTGGTGTTCTTCTTGCTTCTTGTATATCAATTTTCAGCTCCTTCTTCGCATTTGGGAAGTTCTCTTCAATTATCTCCTGGAATATTTTCTCTGTCCCTACATCTCTCTCCTCTCCTTCTGGAATTCCTATAACTCTTATATTTCCTTTCCTCATGGAGTCAGATAGTTCCCGAAGTCTTTCTTCATTCTTTTTCCTTCGTACTTCTCTTTCCTTTTCTGTTTTGGTTCTTTTTATTTCTGTGTCTTCAAGAGTACTTATTCGTTCTTCCATTTCATCTATTCTGCTTTCATTGCTTTTCCCAGAGTTCTTTAGTTCCTCCATTAATTCTTTGATCTCTTGCATTTCTTTTACTTCCCTCTTTAGGGACTCAATTTCATTCTTCTGACCATTGTTTTCCCTTGTTAGGGACTCAATTTCATTCTTCTGACCATTGTTTTCCCTCTTTAGGGACTCAATTTCCTTCTTCTGATCATTGTTTTCCTTTATGACTTCTGCCACTTTTTTAATCAGGGCAATTTTAAATTCTCTTTCTGGAAGGCTCAGATGTTCTTCCATGTTACTGTCGTTGCAATCTGGAGGGTGGTTTTCTTTTTGTGGTGTGCTTCTTTCCTGAGGCGTTGTTAGGTTGCGTGTGGTTCTTCTACTCCCTACTGTCTGTTTTCTAATTTGTCGTATGCATTGTGACACTGTGTTGCTCGGACTGGCCGTCATCTTGGGTGAACTTCTCCGCTCCCCTCTGGCTCCTCCAGGAACCATCTCTGGCTTCTGGGGGGGGCTTTCTGCCAGTTTCAGGAAGTCTTTACTGAAGAATTGTCCCTTTTCTAAACTGGCGAAGCGGGACGCAGTCCCTGTACATCTGGTCTCAGGCACACACTTCTGCGTGCCTGGTCTGCCCCGGATGTGGGTGCCTGCTCCCTCTGTGGGCTCAGACTGCTGGTTGGAAGGGGCCTGGCGTGGGCTAACTTCCCAGCTGGCCACTGGGTCCCCCAGAAGCTTTCTGCCCTTTTCAAGAAGTCTTAAGAAATTTCCCTGTTCTATGGGGTGTTAGTGACTTTTTTTCTGGTAGCTAGGTGGTGCCAGAGATCTCTCCTATTGTCCTTGGGGGGCTGTTTTTCAACCCCCCCACCCCCGTGAGACAGGGAACAGAGAGCGAGAATGGTAGGGTAAACTTCAACGGCTTTGGGGTGCTGTGTCTGCCTTGTGCCCCACCGTCGTGGAGAACCCACGCCCAGAATTTCGTGCCCCGGGTCTCAGTTCAAAGCCCTCATGTCCAGGACGCGGGCTGTAGCCCAGTTCAGGGACGCGGGAATGGCGCCTTTTGCACCCAGCTCCCGTGCCTGGGCGCCTGGTTCCTGCTTACTCAGGGAGGGACTTTCACCCCCGTGAGGGCCTCAGCGTGTCTCCCCGCAAGCCTAGGTCACAGGCGCGGGGACCTGGGCAGCCGGGATCCCGGTCTGAGTTTGCTTTTCAAGCGCGCCAAGCGCGCCGCTTTTCCGCGCAAGCTTACCGGCAGCCCGGGCTGTGTGAGCGTCTCCCGGGGTCTTTGTTCTTCTCTAATGGCGCCCGGAGCCGTTTGCTCACCGCCGCTGTGGATCCTGCAGGGTTCTCCACAGCTCCTGTTCACGGGGTGTGGTGGCTGCAATAGTTCCTTTCCACTCACAGTCCCGCTTGCTGCGTCGTTTGTTCTTGTTGGTCGTTTTAGTTTGTTGTTTTCCTCCTCTCTGCCGGTGGGAGAGTGCTGACTCTGTGGGCGGGGGAGGGGAGCAGGGTTCTGTGCTTCCCTCCCTTCTAGTCCTCTTTTATGGCCACTTTCTTCTTCGGGCAGTTTGCTGGCTTCACCCGTTTATCTTCCGTGTCCCAGTTCTCACTGGGACCTGCCGCTTTTCCTCCCTATTAACTTTTTTTAATGGGAGATCTTACTCGCAGCGTCTCCTCTCCGCCATGTTGTTCCGCCCCCCCCACACCCATTGTGTCTGCAATGATCTTTAATGTAAAATCTGTTGTAAGCTAGCTAAGCATTTGCAGCTGTCACAGCAGCAATGGTAAAGTGGTCTATCCAACTGGTACACGAATCATACTCATGAGACCATCTCCTGCAAGACGGGCTCATTTGGACAGCTGAAGTCGAGGTGCAAGAGGCACCCTACTGCATTATTTGCCTTTTTCAGAAGAATTCTCTCATTAGTATAGTGGGATTTTCCAGAGGCAACATGATATGGGATGTCATAAGAGATTAAATACAGAAGCAGATGTAATGAATTCAGCTCAGGTGGGGAAAGATTTGGAAGAATATAAAACAATGCCATTGTTCTTATAACATTTTGGTTTTGAAAAGTTATTTTTTATAAAAATGTGTCTATGTGTTGTCAACCTGTAGCATGTAATATAGTAAAAAAATGTGTTGTGAACCCATAGCATGTAATTTATGCTGACATGTTGATAAATTAATACATGTTTTTAAATTTTCTAGTTTTAATTTCTGATTGGTACATATTAATAGATAGCACCCATACAAATTTTTTGATGTCTTCAATTTTTTTAAATGTAAGGGATTCCTGGCCTCCTGGTGGCTCAGCGGGTTGAGTGCAGCGCTGTGAAGCTGTCCACAGCCTCTTCAGTGCAGGTTTGATTCCCGGTCGGCCAGGGAGAAACTCGCATGGAGTGGCAGACCTTTCCTGCCTCGCCCGCTGCTCCCTTCAGCAGTGTCTTCAGTCCGTCTGCCTGTTCTGCTCCCTGCTCTGTCTCTGGTGAATTCTCTCACCTTCTCGTGCCTCTGACTGTACCCCAGTTCTTGTATAAATAAATAAAACTTTAAAAAAAATGTAAGGGATTCTGAGACCAAAGATTTGAGAACTATTGCCTTCAGTCAGCTATTTCATCAGGCAGATAATAGCATTTCAGAAACATGGAAATTTCAAATCAGCCCAGTGTATAGATGAGTCCTGCAAAGTGTGCCTGTGAAGAGACCAGCACCTCTCTCTCCTGTGTATGTTTCCTGTTGTCTTTTTTACTAGGTCTTCCTGGGACAACTCTTATATTTTTTATGTCATTTGTATAATTTCCTGCTTTGTGGAACTTGATTTATTATTGGAAAGTGATGGACAAAAGAAGGCCAGGTGTCTATTCACAGTCATAAAAAGTGAGTTCTGAGGGTCTGATGCAAATCTTGTGTCTAGTTATGGATGCTTCAGCAGACTGAAAGTGTGCGCCAAAATTCAGAATGTGGACTGGATGCTGGTGCGTACAGGATAGCCATGGGAACCTGCAGTAGTTTAGATGTAACCAAATTTCAGCTCCGTAAGGATTGCCAGGAAGAGTTGCCAGTGGATGGAGAGCATCTTTTGCAGCATTTGTCTCTGACTGCACTCAGCACCCATTCTCAGGGGCAGTGCCCCTGCTTGTTGTGGTCAGCACCTCTTCTTCATAGGACTTGTGAGGATCACCTAAGTGGCTCTTGCCAGAGGAGGGCATGGTTATCCTGGACAGTCTGAGTCAAAACAGGTAGTTGTATACTTATCTATTCTCTGTTTCTTCATAGGATCAAAATCTACCATCACTGCCCAAAATATTTTGTTTGATTTCTAAATCTCCATAGGAACCAGTGGGAGGATTTAACTTAATGTAAATTAACAGAGAGATAAGAAAGCATAAAGGATTCAGAAATTGGTTAGATTACAGGAGCAAGAGGCACAAGCCCTGTAGGACTAGCTCTGCAGGAGCCACCTCACATGAGTTCCCATGGGTGAATGGGACCTAGGGGTGGCATGGAACTGAACTGAAAAGATTGTGTTTATGAAATATATGTAACTACAGTTCCTAGGAGGGACTTAGTTCCTAGGAGGGACTTAGAGGCTGTGGTAATGTCACCACCCTCACTCCAGTCTCCAGTCTGGGGGGTGGGGCCTATCTGGGGGTAGTGTTCCATCTCATGTCAAGATCATTTTGAGTGCCCTTAACTATGAGGCATTGAGATTTACTCAGATGGGAAATCAGAGGTAGTAGTTCAGCAAGGATCTAACTACTGGGTTTCAGCCATCTCTGGAAAGGTCTGGGTTCTTGCAGGCAGCCCCCAAACCAGTTTTCTCTTTGTCCTCTGTGAGCCAGGCATAACCATCTGGTCCAGGAACAAAGCCTCAGCTGTTTGTAGACATGATGTGATTTTGGGAACAAAGTGGGTTGGGTCTGGCCTTTATCCCCAGCTCAACCCTTTGTGGGTGGGAGAAAAAGAGAAAACCACCACATTGCCTCCCCCCTCCTTACTGCAGACTGCAGCAAGGCGCAGCTCATCAGGATGGCAGACAGAGTGGCTTCCTGGGAGTAGACCTACTTGTGAACATTGCAGACACACAGTGAAGACTCGTTACTATTTGGGAGAGGTGTGGTTTGCAGGTAATGGATGAGTGTAGTAAGCATTCCTACCCTTCCTGTGACTGTATTCATAAACTGGGATGATTTGCCTTTCCCAGTACAGAGCACAATTGCAGAGTTAAGATATTTCAGGAAAAAATAAGAGTATTTTCTGCTAACAGGGTAACTTTTCTACTCAGATGACTGCTTTGCCTCCATCTAGATAATTATTTCCTTAGCTCTTGTCCGTACAAAGAAATAAGCCTCTTCTGATATAGCCTGAAATTCATTTGGGGCAGCCTCTCCCCTGGAGGAAGAGTTGAGTAATTAACACCTGACTTCTTTAGCAGATAATGGTGCAGAAACATCTCCCTTCTGCTCTCTATACTGTATAATTCCATAGATATGAAATTTCCAGAATAGGATAATCTACAAAGAGAGAAAGTAGATTAGTAGTTTGGGGCTGAGAGAAGGGGAGATTGGGATGTGATGGTTAGGCAGTATGGGACTTCGTTTTGTGGTGATGAAAATGCTCTAAAATTGATAGTGGTGATAGTTGCACAGCTCTATGATATACTAAAAACCACAAAACCATTAAGTTGTACACTTTGAATGACTGCATTATATGATATATGAATTAGATCTCAATAAGGCTGTTACACACAAAAACCATTGAAAGGTTGATGGCCAATACCTAGATAGAGTGCTATGACCCATCTTCCAACATTTCAGGTGGAAGAAAGGAAGGTTATAATTGGCTCTGTGTGACGTAGAGACACTCAGGCATCTGGGTTCCATGTTGGGAAACTGATTTATTAGTGATTATTGGCCAAAAAGAAGGTTTTGGAAGTTGGCATTGCATGTTATCACTTGGAAATGCTCTCCTTTGGCACCGCGAGACATAGGATGTGACCAGAGGAAGAGAGGGAGAAGGATAAAGAGAAAAATTCAGAAAGGATCTGACACCTCCCCAGGTCCTTCTCAGAATTCCCCGTGTTTCTCTCCAGTGCTAAGGAATGGTGAAGCTGGGAAGTGCCACTTGGATGGGGTGCCCCAAGCCCTGACAGCTCATATAAAAGCCTGTTCTCATCTCTTCTCTTTGGAACACTCAACTCCTGCAGAGTACAAACCAGATGCCCCAGGTCCTACAGAACTTGAACAACTGACTGTCCTGGGTTCTAGGAAAGCAACCTGATGAGAGATTAGGTTACAAAATTGGAGTTGATACACTAGTTTGGGGTGATTCAAATTACATATGTAAATAGTGGCCCTGCAAAATATCATTTGCCCTGGGCCCTACATACCCTAGCTTCAGAGATGTTAGCGGAGAAGGAGGGACAGCATATTTACCCCTAGGACTCTGTTAGAATCAATATATAGGGTCACGTTAAGCTGATGTTTAATGTGGGTGCCAATATATAGTGGGGAATGGATATTCTTTTCAATAAATGCTGTTAGAAAACTGTATGCAAACGAATGGAATTGGAATAGTGTTGAATCTATATATTGCTTTTGGTAGGATGGCTATTTTAATAATGTTAATTCTTCCAATCCATGAGCAGGGGATGTCTTTCCATTTCTTTGTGTCTTTTTCTATTTCTTTTAACAGTGTTTTATAATTTTCTTTGTATAGGTCTTTCACCTCTTTTGTTAGGTTTATTCCCAAGTATTTGATTTTTTTGTTTCAATTATAAAAGGGATGGTTTTCTTGATTTCTTCTTCAGATTGATTGTTTGTGTATAGGAAGGCTACTGATTTTTGTGTGTTGATTTTGTATCCTGCTACTTTACTGAACTGGTTGATTATTTTGAGTATTTTTTCTGTGGAGTTTTTAGGATTCTCTATGTATATTATCATATTGTCTGCAAATAGTGATAGTTTTACTTTTTCTTTCCCTATTTGGATTCCTTGTATGTCTTTCTCTTGTCTTACTGGCTTGGCTAGGACCTCCAGTATTATATTGAAGAGCAATGGTAAGATAGGATATCCTTGTCATGTTCCTGATCTTAAAGGAAAGGCCTTCAGCTTTTCGCCATTGAGAATAATATTGGCTATGGGTTTGTCATATATGGCTTTTATCATGTTAAGGTATGTTCCTTTTATCCCGAGAATTTCAAGGGCCTTCATCATAAGTGGATGTTGGACTTTGTCAAATGCTTTCTCAACATATATTGACATCATCATATGGTTTTTCTTTTTTGTTGTTGTTGTTGTTGTGTTGGATTACACTGATCGATTTTTGTATGTTGAACCATCCTTGTGCCCCTGGGATAAATCCCACTTGACCATGGTGTATTATCCCTTGATGCATTGTTGGTTTCTGTTGGCAAGGGTTTTGTTGAGGATTTTGCATCAGTGTCCATTAGAGAGATTGGCCTGTAATTTTCTTTTTTTGTGCTGTCTTTGTTTGGTTTTGCTATTAGTGTAATGTTGGCTTCGTAGAACATACTTGGTAGTATTCCTTCTTTTTCAATTTTTTGAAAGCGTTTGTATAGAATAAGCACTAATTCATTGCTGTATGTTTGGTAGAATTCATTTGTGAAGCCATCTGGGCCTGGGCTTTTATTTTTGGGGAGTGCTTTGATTACTGTTTCAATTTCACTGCTTGTAATTGGGCTGTTTAGGTGTTCCATTTCTTCTTTATCTAGCTTTGGATGATTGCATAGTTCGGAATTTGTCTATCTCTTCTAGATTGTTGAATTTGTTTTGCAAACGTATGGAATTGAACCTACACCACACACACAAACCAACTCAAAATTGACTAAAGACCTACACAGAAGGCCCAAAACTGTAAAACTACTCAGAGAAAACAGAGAGAAAATACATCATAACATGGGTGTTGGAAGTGATTTCACTGAAAGCACAAGCAACTAAAACCAAAATAAACAGGTAGGAGTACATCAGTCTGAAAAGTTTTTGCACAGTAAAGGAATCAACAGAGCAAAAAGATAAAAGGGGAGATATTTGTAAACCATGTATCTGATAATGGGTCCATCTCCAAAATGTATAAAGAACTTCTACAATTCAGCAATAAGAAAAGCTAATAACCTGGTTAAAAAAGGGGTTAAAGACTTGAATGAAACACTCAAATTCATAGAATCAAAAAATATTAGGGACTGTGGGAACAGGAGAGTCCCTATAATTTGTTTTTGTTAGCACATATATGTTATCCACATATATCATGAACACCATAGTTCAGTGTTGTAGAAGAAAATCAGCAGCTTCGGGCACAGAAGGATCCTGCAGAAACCCTTTAGCCATAAACAAAGCAATTTGACTGTAAATATGTCCTATAACCTGCCCCAACACCCACCCCAAAAATGTATCACACCATTATTCTAAGCCCTCCTCCCCACCTGCCACACACACACTCTTCTGGCACCACCAGCAGGGAATAAACGATGGAAAGCTTGACTAGACTCACATGTCCTCGAAAAGGACAATCTTGAAGATATATTTTTTGACCTATGTGCATTTCTTACACATAGATGGCATATGACCACAGAAATCACAATCTCCTAAATGTGTACAATGTACTTCCTACGCTTATCTGGGTGTTAGAAGATTACTAGATACTTGCTTCTAAGACAAAAACTTTGCTACATAATAATTAGGTGATTTTTCTATTGTACTCAGCCACTTTTTATAATGTATATAAAATGTAACCTAGCTCAGAAGCGGGGTGCACAGCTGAACAGAACTCTTTCTGATTTTGCACCCTGGATTGGCCCTCATCTTTGACTCCGAAAATAAAGTTCATTTACTAACCATTGTTTCATTACAATGTTAATTATTATTTCAGTTGACAGTGTTAATTTTCAGTTTAAACATGTGTCATCTATAAAAATTAACAAAATTCAAAGAGAAATTTAAACTCCACCTTTCCTGCAATGGGTAGCAGTTGAAATCTCAGCCTATTCTTTTGGTTTTCAGTTGTTTCAGTTTTCTACTGGACCACTGGTGGTCTCCCCCATGGATGTGTAGTTTAGCAAATCAACCAGGACTTTTGTGCTGAGTTTACATTAGATTTTGGGGATTATCCCTTCTGTTGCTTCCTCTTTTTCAGGATTTCTTTCTTAATTTTCTGTCTGCTTTGCCAGCCCATAATTTTGTCTTCTGAAATTTCAAACCACTAAGATTGAAGCTTCCAAATTCCTGCTATGAGTGAGACCATCAGGTATTTTCTTTTTCTTTCTGGATTATTTCACTGAGCATGATCCCTTCCAGCTCCATCTATGTTGCTGCAAATGGCATGAGTTTATCTCTTTTGATTGCTGAGTAATATTCCATTGTGTAGATGTACCACAACTTCTTAATCCAGTCATCTATTTTTTGGCATTTGGGTTGTTTCCATAGCTTACCTATTTTAAATAGTGCTGCAATAAACATAGGTGTGCAGGAAAAAGACTACTTATAATAAAGTGAAAATCAAAATCAATAGACTATAAACCAGAGACACACTATGGGGCGGGGGGGCAAGGAGAAGGGAGTAGGATCAAAACCAGGGTGGTGGGAATTTTATGGGGACTATAACCAAGATGAAAATGCATACATTGTACAAAAATGGAAAATGATGTACAAAATATATTAAAAAAACTTAAAATAATATTAAAGCTTCCATGATTGGGGAGAATCTTCAGACCCAAAGCTGCATAATTATAAATCTTACCAAAGGAGTGCTCCACTCTACCAGTGTCTTCCTGCTTCTGGACATACTCCAGTGCCTACACAGTACTGTCTTTTTAACTTTTTCATTTAGATTTTATAATTGTTATCTTCAGAAAGGTTTGATCTCCTGCAAGATAGTTTGACTATATTGTTCTTCTAGCACAGAAGCTAGAACTCGTGTGTGTGTGTGTGTGTGTGGTGTGTGTGTGTGTGTATACCCAACAATAAATTATAAATATTTACCATTGTCATTAAGTATTTTCTATAACATGATTTCATTGACTACATAGCTTGCCACTGGGTGATCTTCTCGAACTTATCAATCCATTAGATATTTAGTTGTTTATGTTTATTTTTATAAATAATGAATAACAAGAAGATATTAATGGGCACTGAGTGACACCAAATTGATTGTGTGGCAGCACCACTCACTGCACTTAGTAGGTGGGACCATTCCCGCTGCATCACTGGAAGCAGAGTCTGCCAGCTTTCACTGTGTCTGGTACATGCTAGGGCTGCAGTAGGAGCCTCTGTTGTCCTATCAGGGAAAAGAATACAAGTGAAAGTGTGAGTTGAAAGCCTGGAAGAAAATGATATCATGCCCTTATTTGTCCAAATCAGGTTGCTGCTGCTGTAGGAAGTGTGGATACCATATATCACCAAACTCATTGGCTCCATCTTTTTTTACTTGTGCCCAGGTACTTTGAAGTCTGAATCGTTCTCTCCTTCTGTGACCCTCCTAACTCCTTCTTTCTCCAATGTTCATAATACAAAGTTCCAGGAGTTAGTGTGGGTCTATACGAGCCTGGATACATAGTGTGGCCCTTTGATAACATAGCATTTGCAAAGGCTTGCTTAGGTAATGGGAAATATTCCTTATTGCTGAGTTAACATAGGAACTCTTTTGGACAAAGCATGGATGAGAAGAGAAATAATCTTCACAAAAATGATATAATTATGGTTTCTTCAATGACCTGGATATTTAAAAGATTCTTATTTGCTTGATACAACTTTGGATACAATGAGACTTAGAATTATGTTTACTTTCCTTTGTTACTTCCCAGGGTAATATCTTGACTCTATGAACATTCTGTAAAATGTTTTGACTGGTTTAGCAGTG
This sequence comes from Talpa europaea, assembly GCF_964194135.1. Taxonomy (NCBI): domain Eukaryota; kingdom Metazoa; phylum Chordata; class Mammalia; order Eulipotyphla; family Talpidae; genus Talpa; species Talpa europaea. The sequence goes on from NC_140078.1 coordinate 41,153,029, forward strand.
AAGAGAGCAAAGTCAAATGCATAGACTTAGAGCCTGTGAAACTATGCAAAATCTGCTGCCTGCAGGTAAAGCCAGCTTTTCCAAACCCCATTAATTACCAAGGAGCTGGATTAAGAAGACTTAGACAATGGGTACTCAGCCTTGGGATCTCCACAGTGAGTTGAGAGAGGAAAAAAAAAAGAGGATAAACCCTGATATTGCCTTCCTTTGAACTTAGTATTGGCATGACTTTAGGTCAAAACACCTTAGTATCAACATAGATAGTACCAACATAACTTTAGGTCAAAATAACTTAGAACCAGAATCCCCCTCATCACACATAATTACATCAGTTGTAATTGTTGGTGATTGGCTATTCCTACCTCTATAAACTAAATTGAAACTAGTGATTGTTGTAATGGTTCTTACAGAGTAAAATCTGTTAGACTGCTCCTGGTTTTGAGTTCTCACTTTGATTAACTAATAAACGCTTGTCTAACTACCATTGAGATCTTTATTATGGTTAATAACTAGCATTCTATTTTTTGAATGCTGAGTAATATTCCATTGTGTATATGTACCACATATTCTTGATCCAGTCAACTGTTTTTGGGCATTTGGGTTGTTTCCAAAGCTTAGCTATTGTAAATAGTGCTGCTATAAACATAGGGGTGCAGGTGCTCTTTGGAATTAATGTTTCTGTGTCCTTTGGGTAAATACCTAGGAGTGGAATTGCTGGATCATATGGAAGCTCTATCTTTAGTAGATTGAGGAACCTCCACACAGCTTTCCATAGTGGCTGGACCAGTTTTCACACACACTAGCAGTGCAGGAGAGCTCCTTTTTCTCCACATCCTCGCCAACATTTGTTGTTGCTAGTTTTTTTAATATGTGCCATTCTCACTGGTGTGAGATGGTATCTCATTGTAGTTTTAATTTGCATTTCCCTGATTGCAAGTGATGTTGAACATTTTTGTTAAGCCTGTTGGCCATTTGTATTTCCTCTTTGGAGAAGTGTCTTTTTAGTTCTTCTGCCCGTTTTTTGACTGGATTATTTTCTTTGTTTTTGTTGAGTCTCAGCAGCAACATGGATGGAGCTGGAAGGGATCATGCTCAGCGAAATAACCCAGAAAGAAAAAGAAATATACTGGATGGTCTCACTCATAGCAGAAATCTAGAAACCTAAATAAGGGACCAGGAAAAAGAATAACTATAGGAAAGAAAAAATCAAATTCAACAAACAACTATGAACCAGAGACACACTATGAGGGGTGGGGGGTGGGGAAAGAAGGGATTGGGGTCAAAATAAGGGGGTTGCAATTGTATGGGGAATATAAAAATAAAAGAAATAAAATAAATGGCAAAAAAACCCCACTAGAATTCTAGACATAGTGCTAAAAAATAAGATAATGAAATACTATCTACAGCCAAACAAATATAAAGAGAGAAAGAAAGGAAGGGAAAGGGATCAAAATAAAGAAGAAAGTAGAAGAAAAGTAATGGAAGGGAGGAAGAAGTGAGATAAAAAAGGAGAAAGGAAAAAAGACAAAAGAAGTATAGAGTGAGGGAATGAAAGAGGAGGATGTGTCTTGCAAGGGTTTCTTAATCTTTAAGTTTCTTCTTTTAGGTGAGGCCAGGTGGGGTTCCATAAACAAAATCCTTGCTATGATCTCTTTTCAAGTGTGTATTAATATTATATTCCTACTATTGACTAATTCTAAAATGTTAATCCTACTATATACATGATTTTATCTTCTATCTCTCCATCTGTCAGGGAAAGAATTGGCAAGAGTAGGGGTGACTCATATGATGTTAACTTCTAGTTTTATATTGTTTCCCTGGCAATATGAATATCATGGACATTATATCTGTTTGGGAAGAAAGTTCTCTATGTTCTTTTATTATTATTTTTAGTCAACTATACATATTCAGAATTGATATCATCAGTGTAGTCTTTAGTTCTTAAAAAGAAATTGAGGATTAACTATGATTATTTCCATCTGCACTAGTCTTTGTCAAAAGTGAGATTCCTTCTCCTAGAACTGTTTACAAAAGCAAAGATTTTGAGACAGCTTAACACAACCAACCTGATTACTAAATCAACATGCAAAAAAAAAGTTATAGATTGCCTGTTAGGGATCTCATTAATGTAAAGTTTATTGTTACTACCACCGAAGGGATATCCATGGATATTTGAGGTTCACAAAATTTTCAACATTTTATTGACAAATAAGGACATGATACCTGCCATATAATCAGTGCTAACAACAAAGGCCAGACTAAAATGTACTTTCTGACAAGGACTTATTTAAATATAAAAAATATTTTCCCTTAAAATTTAAAAAGTCTCTTACAAAATCAACATAGTTAAGATGACCATCCTACCCAAAGCAATATACAGATTCAAAACAATCCCTATCAAAATCTCAATGGCATTCTTCAAAGAAATTGAACAAACATTACTGAAATTCATATGGAACCACCAAAGATCCCAGATAGCCAAAATATACTGGCAAAAAAGAAAAAAAATGCTGTTATTACACCTCCAGGCTTCAAACTATACTATAAAGCTGTAATAATTAAAACAGCATGGTACTGTGACAAAAACAGACACAGAGACCAGTGGATTAGAATTGAGACCCCAGAAATAAAATCTCACTGTGCAGGACAATTAATATATGACAAAGGAGCAAAGGAAATGCATTGGAGCAAGGAAATCATCTTCAATAAATGGTGTTAGGAAAATTGGACAGCCACATGTGAACTAGATCTAGTGAACCAGATCACTATCTCATACCATCAAAAATCAACTCAAAATGTATAAAGACTTGGATATAAGACCTGACACATTAAAATACATAGAAGAAAATATAGTCAAACACTCCATGACATAAACTTCAGTGATGTCTTTAGGGATTCATCACTGTCATCAAGGAAAACAAAATGAATATAAACAATTGGGACTATGTCTAATTCAAATTTATAAGTTTCTGCACAGCAAAAGAAATGATAACTAAGACAAAAGATACCTCACTGAATGAGAAAAAATATTCATATGCCATCTATCTGACAGGGATTGATATCAAAAACACACAAAAACTCATACAACTCAACAAAAAGAAAACAAATAACCCTATAAAAAAAGGAACAGAACTAAACAGACCCAGTTCTCAAAAAATGGGCATACATATGGCCACAATCACATAAAAATTTTTAGTCAGTTTTTATCATTAGGGAACTGTAAATCAAAATCGCAATGAGATACCACCTTACTCCATGTCAAAAAGACCCAAAACAAGTACTTTTGAGGGTTTGGAGAAAAAGGAGCTCCTTTACACAGGTGGTAGGAAGGTAGATTGGTCCATCACCTGTGGAAAGCAGTGTAGATGTTTCTCAAAAGACTAAAAACGGATCTGCCATATGACACAAAAAAACTAATTTGAAAGGCAACCTGCACAACTTTGTGATAACAGCACTATTTACAATAGCCAAATATCAAAACAACCTAAGTCCCCCAAAACAGATGGGTGGATCAAGAAGATGTGAGATACACACACATTCACACACACAGGGATACTATTCAGTGATCAAAAATGATAAAGTCATGTTATTTGCAACAACATGGATGGAACTGGAAGGGATTATGCTAAGTGAAATAATCCAGAAAAAGAAAGATAAATGCTGAATAGTGTTACTTATAGGTAGAACATAGAAAAACCAAAGGGTAAGAAAAAAAAAACACCAACACACCAAACCTTTAAAAACAAACCTTGAAGTCTGACCATAGATCTGTGGCTTTCAGAGTGGGGAGGTCAGGGTGAGAATTTAGAAGGGGGGAAGGGGCAGGGACCATAATAGACTTTGGTGGAGGGTTATGGGTGCTTTAGTGGTGGGAGTGCTATAGTGACTACACCTGAAGGGGAAGTCCTATACTCTCAAAACACTGGCAAGGCTGTAAAACAATGGTACTTCAATAGCAATATATAAATTAAATTAAAAAATACTTATATATAATCAGAGACATTCTGAGAGGGAGGGAGAGAAAAAAGGGATCAAAATAGGGGAGAGAAGAGCACAAGGGACTATGGCGATGGTTCACGGTTCATGAATGAATTGCTAGTGGGAATTTTATGGGGAATACACAATGATGTTAAAGATATAAATAAAAAATAAATTAATAAAAACATTTATATACACAAGAAGGATTCAGTAATACATTTCATGTTTATCAGTGATAGACATGTTTTTGAAGACTCAACGCCTATGGCAAGGGAAATAAAACAAAAATAAATAATTGGGATAACCTCAAATTATTTTACATAGCAAAAGAAAATACAAGTAGATTAAGAGACATCCTATTCAATAGGAGAAAATAGTCATACATTACACAATGGACAAGTTTAGTATCCAAGATATATGAAAAACTTAATTTAACTATAACTCCCACCATTCCCCCACAACCTAATTAATAAATGGACAGCAGATCTAAGCAGACAATTCACCAAAAAGTATATAATGAAATCCAATATTTCATGGAAAGATGTTCATCACCACTTTTTTTTTTTTTTTTTTTTGTGGGACCCTCGCCAGTGGCCGGGGATCGAACTGGCGCTGCAGAGGCTGTGGGCAGCCTCTCAACCCAGCGCTCAGCCGCTGCGCCACCAGGGGAGGCCCCATAACCAGTTTTAATAAGGGAGACACTGGTCAAAACCACAAGGAAATATCATCTCACTGTAAAGATGAGAATGGCACGTATTAAAAAGACCTCCAACAATAAGTACTGGAGGGCCTGCCTCCCTTGGCAGTGCAGGGGGTTAAGATGCAGCACTATTAGGCTATCTGCAGCCATTGCAGTACAAGTTTGGTCCCTGGCCAGGGAAATGACCCACATGGTGCAGCAGACCTCTCCTCACTACCTGCTGCTCCCCTCAGCAGTGTATTTCAGTAGATCTGCCTGTTCTGCTCCCCACTCTGTCTTTGGTGAATTCTCTCACACACACCCCTCCCCATCTCTGGCCTGCATCTCAGTTCTTGTATGCATAAATAAATCTTTTTAAAAAAAAGGACAAGTGCTGGAGAGGATGTGGAGACAGATGAACCCCATTAGACTAATTGTGGGTATGTAAACTGGCTCAGCCATTTTGGAAAGAGATCTGGATTTCCCTTTAAAAATTAAAAATGGGGACTCCCTGGTGGTGCAGTGAGTTGAGCACAGTGCTGTCAAGCTGTCAATCTGTCCATAGAACAGCCTCTGCAGCATGGGTTCGATTCCTGGCCAGCCAGGGAGATGCCCACATGGTGTGGCAGACCTCTCCTGCCTTGCCCGCTGTTCCCCTCAGCAGTGTCTTTGGTCCGTCTGCCTGTTCTGTCTCTGGTGAATTCTCTAACCCTCCCACGCCTCTGGCCTATACCCTAGTTCTTGTATAAATAAAAATATAAATCCTTAAAAAAAATAAAAATTAAAAATGGAAATAATATATGACTCAGCAATCCCACTTTTCCATTTCTATCTGAAGAACATACATCAACTCAGAAAGTTATTTGCCTTAAAAAATATTGCAGCATTATTTAATTAATGAGAACATGGAAAAAGCCTAAATGCCCACTGACAGAGGGCTGGATTTAGAAAATGTGGTATGTCCATACACTGGAATAGTACTCAGCCATAATAAGGAAATACAAAATGCTATTATTACAACAAAAATCTTCAGATTCCTACAACTTGTCCAGAGGTATAGGTGTGGGTTGTTATGTTAATGAGAGGAAATTTTTTTTTTAAATTTACTTTATTTTATTCTGACCACAATCTCTTTTATCCTTTTAACTCTTTTACCATCCCCTCCCTCTTAACTTCAGAAAACTCACTTTATTAGTGTCCATTAGTTTTTTTTTTTTTAGATTTATTTATTTAAGCATACAAGAGCTGGGGTACAGGCCAGAGATGTGGGGGGTGAGAGGATTCACAGAGACGGAGTGGGGAACATAACAGGCAGACTGAATGAGATACACTGCTGAGGGAATAGCAGGCAAGACAGGAGAGGTGTGCTGTGCCATGTGGGCTGCTCTCTGGCCGGCTGGGATTGAAGTCATGCTGCAGAGGCTTCGGATTGCTTCACAGTGCAGAGCTTAACCCCTTGTGCCACCAGAAAGGCCCCTGTCCATTAGTTTTTTTTTTTATAATAAATTTTATTTTTATATTCCCCATACAATTTCAACCCCCCCATTTTGACCCCAATCCCTCCCCTCCCTCCACCCACCCCCCCAAAAGTGTCTCTGTTTCATAGATTTTTGTTTTTAATAAGTATTTTGCTTTGTTGAATTGTCCACTATGTAAATGTCCAATATTTGTCTTTGTAATTCTGACTTGCTTTATTACTTTCTTTACAGCACTGGTCAACACTGTCACCAGGAGGCTGTGTCGGGGACACCAATATTACAGCTCTTTGTGAGCTATTGGTGTGAAAACATAGCCAATAGCTCTTTGAGACACTACCTGAGGCTGACAGTGCTCTTTGCAGGTGATTTAAGAGGCACAGCCGGGCAGGTGCAGCGGCTCAGTCTCTGTGTTGATCTATGGAGGTCTATAGGTCTGCAGAGCTCTTGGTGTCTGTGGAGGTCTGCTGAATCCCATGGAGGGTGTCTCCTCAATGTTCTTTTGGAGGCCATCTGCTGAATCCATTTCTCTTTTCAGGCTGGCTGCTGAGTCCTCTCTTTGGAGGCCTGCTGCTAAGTGAACCCCAAGCTGGGCTCCTCCCCTGCTTGCATCCTCTTCAGTGTCCCTATACACAACCCACACTGAGGTCAGGGTAGGCTCTGGATTAGTGGGCTCTGGGAAGTCACAGCTGGAGCTGGCCTAAGTGGGGCTAGGGGCATACTACAGCCAGTACCCCTCAACAGAACTTGTTGTGACAATGATGGCAGGGGAAAGGTGTGCTCTGAGGCAGTACTATGTCATGGCTCCCAGCAGTTGCAGGGCAGATGGCCACTGGAACCCCACCATGTTGGCCCAGCATGCAGTGGGCCTCTGTGCTGGCAGCTCCAGGGAGCCACAGCACTTGAGCTTCCCTAGAGGGGGCCAACACTCCTCCCCATGACCCAGCACCAAGAGTTTTGGGGTTTAGGGTTGCCCCAAGGCTGGTCTGCTCTGGGGTGGGGAAACTTTGCTGCTGCAGACTGGTGGGGCTGTAGGTACTGAGGGGGGTGGGGGATGTTGTTGCCTTCTATAGCTACCAGCCGCTTTTAGCATGGCCTGAGCTCTGAGCTGCTGGAGTCCCAGCCAAGATGCTCACACTGGGGCCAGCAGACCATGAAATGCCTGCTGCTGCTGCTTTCACAGTGGCATGTGTTGGCAACCTGCACACACTGAGGGCATGGCTGCCACTCAGTCTCAGGTGCTGTCACTAAGACAGAGGTCCTAGTAAAGCCATTCACTTCCCACAGACTGTAGGTGCCGCAGGTTCCCTGCTACAGTAACATTAGTTTTCAATGCAGTAAATGATTCATAAATAAAAGATCCCACCTCTTCAGGTGCATGCTATGACACCACACCCCTGACCAAAGCTCTCCTTGTCTTCCACCACAGTCCAGTAGACTCCTTTTTTCTTTTTCACCCTTCCCATTCCTCCCTGGTAACCTCAGTTTTACAGACAGATTTCTAGGGTTTGTTATTTTTTGGTGTTATCTGACTCTTTTGTTTCTCTATATTCCACATAGAAGTGAAACCATCTATTATTGGTCTTTCTCCTGGCTAACTTCACTTAGCATAATCCCTGACAGTTCCATCCATGTCATGAGAATATTTTCATATATTAACATTTGAAGGCTTTATCCTTTCACTTTTCACTAAGAGTATAAAGTTAAGCTATACACAATGAGAAGATATTTGTAGCACTTTAAGCTGACAAGGAGTGTATCTTTATATCTATTCTGTATCTATATATTTATTTTATACTGAAGGAAAATCAGTACAATGGAAAATAGCTTGAATCTTTTCAGGAGAAAACCATCAAATGCAGAGTATAATTAATTTATTAGACAGCTGGCCTGAATTTTTAAAAAACAATCATTTATGAAAAAGAAGAAAAGAGGAAAGCTCTTAACTAAAAGAAACTAACATCAATCAGCTTCAATGTGTGAACGTAATTGGATGAAGGGTGTGGAAGAAATTTAAATGACATCTATGAAATAATTGGGGAATTTAAATATGGTTTTTCTCTTAGATGAGTGTATTGAATTATTTTTGTAACTATGAGAATTGATTGTGGTTGTGTAAGAGAATGTCATTCTTTAAAACAATTAAATTATGGTAATATTGCTTTCTAACTTCATATAGGTTTCAGGTGTACAGTCATTTAAGTAAGTATCTGTATATACTTATGTTCACCACCAGAATTCTAATTTTCATCCATAATCATATATTTGACTCTTTTTACTTGATTTACCCACCCCCTTTCCTTCTGGTAAGTACTATTTTGTTCTTTCAGTCTAAAAGTTTCTTTTTGTTTCATTTAGTTCATTAACTTGTTTTGTTTCTCTCTGTACCACATATAAGTGAAATCATGGAGTATATGTCTTTCTCTGTCTGAATTATTTCATTTTGCATAATATACTCTAGGCCCATCCATCTTGTTAAAGTGGCAGGATTTCATCTTTTTATGAGCGATATCCCATTGTGTTTGTATACCTCACCTTCTTTATCCAATTATCTGTTAATGGACACTTAGGTTGTTTATAACCACCACTGGCTATTGTCAATAACAGTTGCAGTGAACAGGGTGGTGATTGTAATTCTTTCATTTTAATGTACCTGTGTTATTGGATAAATACCCAGTAATGGGAGAATGTCATTCTTAGTAGAAGCATGCTGAAGAACTTAGGAGTGAAGTAGCACATTGTTTGCAAATTGCTTTCAAATTATTTGTCATTCTATATACATGTTTATACATATATATAAATAGATTCATGTATATAGCTAATGAAAATGTGGCAAAATATTAATAGCAGATGAAGTTAGATCATTGTTATGTAGACGTTTGATGCTATCTAGAAATATTTAAATGTTGAGCACTACTGGGAAACACAATGAGTCCCATAGTTCTTGTGAGAACAAAGTAAAGAAAACAAAAGATACATAACAGATTATCTCTGGGACACTTCCCACTTCCCAGACTAGCACTTGCCCTGGGGCTTTGGCTCTGCTCCATAAATTTCCAGTGTAAACTCCAGTACTTTCTGCAGAAACTCAGTCCCTAATGGTAGCAGTTGCCTATGGAGCCCAACACCACATGAAGTCTAGACTCACCATATTTCAACCAGCAGAGTTTTTATCAATGGTGTCTAAAATAAATGCTCAGACTCATCATTTGCACATGGTACTTGGTCTGAGGCCCCTCAGTTTTCATCACAGATGGTCTTGTAATGGGGACATACCTATGTGAATAGCTCCATACATGGCTTGGTCTTCAAGATTCAAGTGAGATTTCCCAGATGGAGGGTGAGAGATTCTGTGGTTTGCAAATAGAGAGTTAGCAGCAGAAGGATTCAGTAACTTGTGCTTGACCTCTTTAACCTTCTTGCACTGGAATTTTTGTTGTAATAAACTTTAAACATGAGTATAGTTTTATGTTGAGTCAGGTGAGTCCTGCCAGCAAAAACCTTAACTAGTGAATGGCGATGGGCCCCTTGAAACAGAAGGGATAAGAGGAGATGTTTCTTAGAAAAGATTATTTCCATTGTTTTCAAAGAAGCAAAGAGACTTCCCTTTGCATAGACATTTTCTTTAGAAAATTTGTAATGTTTTTCTATTCCTGTGAGTTGTAAGCAATTTTTTAAAGCTGGATAAGCTTTTTTTCCAGTTTTATAACCAAGGAATATTTTTCTTAAGGGCTGGCAATCATCTCTTTGAAACATAACCATCAAAGAAGCTTCCATGGGAAAGTTGGAATCTAATTTAAGTGAGGACCTAATATGTAGGTGAATATAGGATGAAACATGTGTGACAAATGGTCTTGTTAAGTACTTACTTGGGGACAAATTATCTTGAGAACAAGTATGTAAAGAGTGTATCTGCATGGTTATGTAAGAGGTTGAGATTTCTTTCTGACTTTGCAGTCTCTTTTGTGGAGTGTCTCTGATGTGGATCACATTCTGTAAGAGGAAAAGTGAGAAACAGCCTCAGAGCCAACTTGATGGTAGAGGTAGAGCTTTCCAGACTCCACTCCCTGGAGAGCAGATGGAAAAAGGGGAGGAACTGACACTTTTGGGCAGTTGAGCTGCTGGGGCTTTTGGGCAATTAAATTGCTGAGACTTTTGGCAGTTAAACTGCTGGACTTCTGGCAATTAAACTGCTGGCATGTTGTCAGTTTCTTTGTCTGAGGCTTGAACAGTTAAAACACTGTGAGGAGGAGTGTCTATGGAGAAGCTTCCATCTTGCCATATATGCTATCAGTTTGGACCTATGTTTCTCCACAGCAGATGTTACCTGGGGTAGGACAGATGGCATCTGGTCATGTGCCAACCTATAAATACTCTCTTTTCTCATGTTGGATAAATTAATTCTGTTATTCCTGTTTCACTCCATGTGTCCATATTTGTGTCATATCCTACAGTTGTAAGCATGTGGGTGAGTACTCATGAACAGGGTCAAACCCAGTTCCCTGGGTTTTTCCTGTTTTAGTCTTAGGTTTATGGAGTAGTTTCTTAGGTTGGCAGGAGATTTTGTTGTTTCTATCTATTTCCCCATCACTGGAAATGCTCTGTATCTTGATATAGGTGTTTGAGTACAAACATGTAAATATTCTTCAAGTTTTGTGTACCTTACCATATATGGATGGAATCTCTGTTATTTGTGGGGCACCATTAAGAGGACCAATATATGTATTGTGGGTGTCCCATAGAAGGAGAAAATATTTGAAAGAGTGATGGGTGAAACTTCCCAAATTTAATGGAAGACCATTTCACATCCAAGAAGTTTAATGAACTCCAAATAAGAGGAATTCAGAGACCTACATCAAGATACATTGACAGAAATAAGTTCTTCTTTATCAGTAATTACCTTAAATGCAAAAAGATTAAAATCTGCAATCAAAAGGCAGAGATTAATAGAATGGGTAAATATATATACAATTCAACAATATGCAGTCTACAAGAAACTCACATGATATGCAAAGACACAAACAGATTGAAAGTGAAAAAATGGAAAATGGTATCCCCCACAAATAATGACCAGAAGTAAGGTTGGTACTAGGGTGTCTACACTAGTACTAGACAGAGTGGATTTTAAATTAAAAAGATTATAAGATATAATAAAAAACACTATATATAAATAAAATGTTAAATTCCACAAGAAGATATGATCATAAGCAGTTAAAATAGATCATCAAAATATTTGAAGCAAAAATTGACAGAATTGAAAAGAATTATAGACTGCTATACAATAATAGTTGAATACTTTAATACTCCACTCACAATAAGAGAAAATAATTAGACAGATATGAATAAGAAAATTGAGGACTTGAACAAGACAATTAGCCGACTAGATCTAATAGCTATATACACACAGAACTATCTGTCCAACAACAACACCACTAACATACTCTTCTCAACTGCACCTGGGGCATTTTCCAGGATGGACTTTATGTTAAGACAAGAGTTTAGTATCAGTAGTTTTTTTTTTTAAGATTTATTTATTTATACAAGCACTGGGTACAGTCAGAAGTGTGGGAGGGTGAGAGAATTCACGAGAGTCAGAGCAGGGAGCAGAGCAGGCAGTAGGACCGAAGTGCACTGCTGAGAAGAGCAGCAGGTGGCAGGAGAGATCTGCGCGCCATGTGGGACCCTTCTCCTGTGGCCGGGGATCAAACCAGTGCTGCAGAGGCTGTGGGTAGCTTTGCAACCCAGCGCTCAACCGCTGCGCCACCAGGGGGGCCCTAGTATCAGTAGATTTTTAAAAGATGTATATCATAAAAAGTATGTGCTCCAACCACAAAATGATGCAATTAAAAATCAATAACAGAAGGAAAACTGAAAAATTCACAGAATTGTGGAAAGTAGTTAGGACACTTTTAAACAATTAATGGATCAAAGAAGAAAACACAGAAGTTAGAAAATACTTACATACTTAGAGGTGAATGAAAATGAAGACACAGCATAGCAAAATTTATTGAACACAGAGAAAACAGTGTCAAGGATAAAATTTACAGTTATAATCACTTAGATTGAAAGTTGACAATCTACCTTTACTTATTAAGGTAGTAGGGAAAAAAAGAACAAGCTAAACCTGTGGCTAGCAGAAAGAAGAAAATAAAACAGATATGAACAGAGAAATGAGAGGGAGCAGAAAAGCAATATAGGAAATTAACAAAAACTAAAAGTGGTTTTTCAAAAAGACACACAAAATTGACAAATCTTTACCTAAATGGACTATCAAAACAAACAGAAAACTCATATTAATTAAAATTAGTATGGAAGTGGAGAAAGTACTACAAATTCTCCAGAAATAAAAATGTCATTAAGAGTATAATCAACAATTACACACAAAAAATTTAGATAATTTGAAGAAATGGACAAATTACTAGAAACACAAAAAACTAGGACTAACTTTAAAAAATAGAAAATCTGAATAGACCTATAAATAGTAAAGAAATTGAATTAGTAATGGGAAATCTGCTCAAGATGAGACCTGAACCTGATGACTTCTCTACTAAATATTTATCAAGAACACCAGTCCTCCAAGTCTTCCAAAAATTGAAGTGGAGAAAACACTCCCTAACTTACTACATGAGGCTTGCAATACTGTGATACCAAAGCAGTACAGAGAACCTACAAGAAAAGAAATATACAGACCAATATCCTTTATAAATATTGATGAAAAAATTCCCAACAAAATGTTAGCATACAGAATTTAGCAGTATATTAAAGGAGTTATTTGCCATGATCTGGTAAGATTTGTTACTGAAATGCAAAGATAGTCCAACATATGACCATCAATTACTGTAATACACACATCTAAAGAATAAAGAAGAAAACCACATGATCATTTCAATTGATGCAGTTGACAAAAAAATCATTTCAGAAAATTCAACACCCTTTCATGATAAAAACTCCCAGTACTAGGAATAAAAAAGAAACGGTTTCAACATAATAAAACCATATATGAAAACCCCATAGTTAACGTCATACTCAATGGTGACTGACTGAAAGCTTTTCCTCTAGGATCAGGAACAAAGCAGGGATGCCTGCTTTCATCACTTCTATTCAACCCTTTCATGCAATTCTTAACCAGAGCAAATGGACAAGAAAAAGAAATCAAAGGCAAAGGAGGAAATAAAATTATTGTTGTTTGATGTGTAGAAAATCATAAAGATTTTGCCCAACCCCCCTATTAATACGAATAAAAAAGTAAGTAAAATAGCATGATACAAAGTCAACACACACACACACACACACATACACGTAGGTATTGCATTTCTACATGAACAATGAATAATCTGACAATAAAATTTCAAAACTTCAATTACAATAGCATCAAAAAGAGGAAAATATATAAGAATTAACATAAGTAAGGAAGTGAAAAACTCCTACTATGGAAACTGCAAAACAATACTGAAAGAAACTAAAGAGGACGTAAATAAGTGAAAAGATATCCCATTTTCATGATTGGAAGACAATATTGTTAAGGTATCAATATTTCTAAATAATCTGTGAAATTTATATAATACCTATCTAAACTCCTATGACTTTTTTTGAGTGTACAAATAGAAAAAAAAAATCTATCCTAGAATGTCAAGGCACCTTGAATAACCAATATTATCTTGAAAAAGAACAAAGCTGAAGACTCACACATCTGACTCTACAAACTGCCACAAAGCTACAGTAATGAATGGTTGGTATTGGCATAAGGACAGATTTATAGGAAGAGAAATAAACTCGCATATATAGCCAAATGATTTTCAACAAGGTGCCAAGACTAATTAGTGGGCAATAGTAAAATGTCATAAAGCTTTCACTCTTACATTTAGGTTACAAATCCATCCTGAGTTGGGAAATGCAAATCAAAACTACCATGAGATACCATCTTACACCAGTGAGAATGGCACATATTAAAAAAACTAGCAACAACAAATGTTGGCAAGGGTGTGGAGAAAAAGGAACTCTTCTGCACTGTTGGTGGGAGTGCAAACTGGTCCAACCACTATGGAGAGCTGTGTGGAGATTTCTGGACCTACTAAACATAGAGCTTCCATATGATCCAGCAATTCCACTCCTAGGTATCTACCCAAAGGACACAGAAACATCAATTCCAAAGAGCACCTGCACCCCTATGTTTATAGCAGCACTGTTTACAATAGCTAAGCTTTGGAAACAACCCAAATGCCCAAAAATAGATGACTGGATCAAGAAGATGTGGTACATATACACCATGGAATATTACTCAGCCTTCAAAAAAGATAAACACATGCAATTTGCAGCAACATGGATGGCGCTGGAAGGGATCATGCTCAGCGAAATAAGCCAAAAAGAAAAAGAAAAATACCGGATGGTCTCACTCATAGCAGGAATCTAGAAAACTTAAATAAGGGACCAGTAAAATGAATAACTATAAGAAAGTGAAAATCAGAATCAACAAAAAACTATGAAACAGAGACACTTTTGGGGGGTGGGGGGCGGGAGTGGAGGGATTGGGATCAGAAAGGGGGGGTTGCAACTGTAAAAAAAATTAAAAAAAATTCTTTACGAAAACAAAACAAAACAAAACAAAACAAAAACAAGTCCATCCTGAGTTAATTTTTGTTATGGTGCTAAGTAAAGTTTCAACATTTTTTTCTTTTTGCATGAAGATATCTAGTTTCTCCATTATTATTTGTTGAAAAGACTATGTTATTGCCCACCTTCCCTTGCAGAGGCTCCAGATGGGCCTATATTGCAAAACCATTGTTAATATTTAGAGATTGGTTTCATTTAAAAAATATATATATAAACTTTGTCTATGGTTTTACCCCAATGTCTACACTCAATGTCACATGGATGCTTTACGTTATAAGTGTCCATGTGCATGTTTTCCTGGAAACAGAAATTACAGGAGAGCAGAAGCACTAGAAGAGGAAGACCATGGTGGGAGCAGACTTAGAGGTGTCTCCACACTCCTGTTTTGTTGTGAGGAAGTTGAACATATAGGAGACTGTCAGGCAGGGGTGTCCAACTGCAGGTTGTCTACTCTAACTTGCACCTCTTTTAGAATAATGGTGAAATGTTCTGTATGGCAGGTAGCATAAAGTTAGGAAAATCATCATTAAGGGAATCCTCTTTGATAATGAATGAGGATCCTCTATGAAATTCATGCTTGGAGAATTATTAAGAGTAGCAAAATAACATGGCCTACCCTCAATCCAGATTGTTTGTCTTGGAAAAATTCCTTCTTCATCTTGTGTTATGCTATGTATATCAAATCCAGAGGAAAATAATATTTTCATTTTATTCTCAGGACTGACTTTATTGGCTCAAACTCAGTGGTGGATCTAGAACAGATGTACTGTTGGGCCCTTAGTCACCAGCTTCATGCTGTCTGTCTTTAACCCTTGTACCCTAGCTTAAGTTATAGGTGATAATATATAGATGGCCACCTGACATTTGTTTTAGCAGGACAGTTTTGGATGAAGGAAACCCCACTAACTACTGTTTCACATTTCCAGCAGCTTGAAGTTTTGTAAGTACATTCTTTTCTTGGTCGCTGGTCTAAGAAAGGACAAAAGAGCAAAAAGGAATGAATCACCCTTTCTTCGGTAACAAAAAAGGCAATTATTGGAATTCCAGGCTTTCCTTCTGCTATCATTTTTGTTTTTTCTGGTGAAGCAAGAGGAGATGTGTTTGGAACCATAAACTTTCTTGTGATGACCCGAAAGTGTTTTAGCATGCCTAGATGTCTGCTTATGGTTATGGTCTGGGATTTTCTGCCAACACTGATGGAACTAAAATCTGCCACCGGTGTGTGCCAAATGCCTGCTTTTGTTCCCACTGGTACCTGTGGATGGTGTACACTCTATTTGAACAGCAAAGCTGGTCTGAACAAAAAGAAAAATCAGAGCATGCCAGCTTGGTCTCCAGGTCACCATTCACACACCTGATGGCACTCTGCTCAGCTGCTACATGGGCTGAGCATGATGCTCTATTCCCTTGGGAAAGATCTTGTGTGTTGAATTGTGAAGAGTACAGTTAGAAATTTTCATACAACACCTAGCTAATACAGTAATAGAGTCAGATGTGTCTCAATCATCAGGGAAAGCCCAGTGTGGTTTTCTTAGCTTGTCAAGTGCTCACCACTCTGTTTATTCCATTGCTGTGGTCATGCTTTCTGCCACGACTACATGCTTGTCTGAGAAATTTTGATTCACATTGGTTGAGGAAGTGCTTTCAAATGATGTTTGTTGTAGGTGCCTCCAAGGTGTAAATGACACTTGAAAAGCATGTTAAATGTTATTTTCATAGTACCTTTAATGAATTACTAGAGTAACAATCTGGTATAAAATCAGAAATAGGATTGCTAGAAGATATTTTGCTTTTGGGAGGGAGTCTCATCTATCATACAACCAGTGAGGAAGTTGAATAGATGGTAACTGGAAGAAGCTACTGGAATAGGTCCTGACTGCAGGACATTTTAAGGGAAGATCTTGGAGAAGCACCTGAGCACTTTTGACCAATTCAGGGAGGACTCTTTCTTCTAGTTGAGCAACCCTGGCTTAAAAGCAACCCTGGCTTAAAAATCACATCGCCTCACCCTACTGTGAGTCTGGTCTACTAAGTGAGCATAACCTTTGCCAGGCACGACCCCAGACCCTCTGAATGTTCTTAGACCAGGGACCTTCCTCCAATTTTTCCTTTCTTTCATACTGCCATAAAACAGTTTAAAAAATTTCTTCCATACCTTTAAGTTGACATCAAATGTTTATCAATTTAGGTCTAAATATTTGCAAAAAAGTAATTTCCTATGAATCACAAATAGACATTACTCTTTGGATGGATATCAAATACTGACATCTACTCTTTGATCCATGAGTTAAATAAGTGTGCTGCTAATTTCCCAATTGTATGAATTTTTTTGTTGTTTATTTTTAACTAAATTTCAAAGAATGGTATCAGTTTTTTGAATTTGTTGATATTTGTTTTCTTTTTATATAGCTGTTTGTCTTGAATGTTACAAATTGATTGTGAAAAAAGTGTATTTTCAGGCAAATACATAGAGACAAAATGTCAAGGGTTGGGGTCAAGAGTAGAGAATGAACTATACTACTAATGTGTATAGCATTTCTTTAGGGCTTATAGAAATGTTCTGAATAGTTTTGTGCATGTACTAAAAATTTCTGAATTGTACACTTAAAAAGGATAAATTTTATGGTATGTGAATCTATCATTGTTTCTTAAAAAAATTTAGGATGTATAAACAGAAACAAATTAAAAAAATGTTTCTTCAGTTATTGATGAAAATATGTTAATTATGTTTCAAATCTTTTATAGCTGTCTAATTTCATGACTCCTTGATTTATCAAATATGTGTAAATTCATAATTACCAAGACATATGCCAAAGAAAGTTACTGTTGGAGAATATTAATGAATCAACTTATTTTGAAAACTAGTATATTGAAGAGGGCTACACATGGAAAGAATAATATATTGAATCTACCTTTCTTCTGTGATTTAACCAATGAGTAACCAGATAGAAGAGGGGAGTTTCTTTTTATACATGTACTTTAGCTAACAAGTGGAGAAGGAAAGAAAAAGCAGAAGACAGAGAACTATGAAATATGACACTTCAGGGATTCAATCAGAACAATTCATACCATCGTAAATGCAAAAGGAAAAAAAACACAAGCAGATTTCAAGAAAAGAATAATAGGGAGGGCATCGCATACATTTAAAAGCACTGATCTGAACTGATCTGAATATAAAGATTTTAATTGAATCTTAATTCAACACCTCCAAAAAATGTATGATATTTATGGCATCATTGCACATTTGAACCCTGGCTTTCTTACTAAACCATTTCTGGATGAAACGACATAATGATTAAGATTTGCTTTAAAATGGTATGGAAGAGTGTTATGTGGGTTATGAAATAGGATGGGCCATGAAATGATAATTGTTGTAGTTGAGTGATGGTTCTATGGGGTTCACTATAGTATTTTCTCTATTTGATATATATTTAGACTTTTGAAAACACTTCTTTAAAAATTCAGAAAACAGGGCATCCCCTGGTGGTGCAGCGGTTGAGCGCTGGGCTGCGAAGCTGCTCGCAGCCTCTGCAGCACCCGTTCCATCACCGGCCTCTGGCGAGGATCCCACATGGTGTGACACTCCTCTCCTGACGCTCCTGCTGCTCCCCTCAGCAGTATGTTTCAGTCAGTGCCTGTTCTGTTCCCCGCTCTGGCTCTGGTGAATTCTCTCACCCTCCCACTCTTCTGACTATACCCAGTGCTTGTATAAATAAATAAACAAACAAACAAACAAATAAATAAATCTTTTAAAAAAATTAAAAATCAGAAAACATTTTTACCTAAGAGTGTTACTACTCCTCTCCAATCTGATTTGATATAAACTTAGTGCACCTCTTTATTATAAAAAGAAAGATAAAATTTACACACATATACATCATTGATGTGAATCACAGAACATATTCATGTGATAATACCCTGGAAGGGTTCTGAGTCATCTAGAGCTCGCAGGGCAAATGACGTCTATACTTACTCAGATTTTCTAAATAATGACTAAGGATGACATTCTTGGAATTGAACTTGGCTCTAGATCTTAGGCCATAGTCTGGGTCAGATGTTGTGGGCAGGTGCCTCTAAAATCCTGCCCTGTCTGCTCTTCATGGCCCTGCCTCTCTCTCTTCCCAGCAAGACCAGGTGGAGGTGAGGCCTGAAAAGAAAGCTTTCATTGACTTTACCCATTAAGTTCAACCAGTTTCTGAACTTTGAAAAGGCTAAGCCTCGGGGTAGGGACAGCGTGTTTTGAGGATGAGCATGTTGGAATTCAGCAGTCAACCTCTCTCCCCTATCCCCATCTCTCTGCCATTTTCACACATCTCTAAAGTTCTCATGATAGTCTACACAGCTGTCATGATGATTTATAACTTTTAAAAAGATGCCACTTTAAGAATCTCCTTCCCATTTTCTACTACTGACTTAAACAGAATCAACTCAGTTTTCTGGTTCTGGTCTACACTTCCACATCTGACAGGACCCTGGCCTTTGAGGGACAACTCCTGTTGACTCACCAGGAACCATCATCAGGGGTTAGAGCGATGGGAGGCATTTGGGAAATCAGAGGCTTGGCTTTCCCTGGGAGTGACAGAAGGGAAGGAGGAAGGCTCCTTGGCTTTGCGTTTGTGATCAGATTCAATACTTCCATCTCCATCATGGAAAAGTTGCTTTCCTGAGTAGAAAGGTGCCAGATGCAAGGATACTTGGGAACTGTTTGAGGCTGTCACTGACATCTCCCACCTGGGCCCTGCTGCAAATGTCTGGGGGAGAGAGAACCACCATGCACATCTGAGGACAATCTCTTTTTTCAACCTGAAGAATAAAAGAGAATAAAAGAATAAAAGAGCCATAACTGGCAACTGAGTCACCTAGAAGATACAAGTTTACCCAGATACCACAAATCTTCTATGTGATATAGACTTATTGAAGTCAATAAACGCATTTAAAATATATCTTACAGAGCTGAAAGTTAAATTTCAGACTGCTCTATTCTAGGGTTGCCAGATTTAGTAAGAAAAATATAAGCAATTAAATTTGAATTTCATATAAACAATGTATTTTTTAGTGTAACTATGTCTTATGCAGTATTTGGGACATACTTATATAAAAATGTGTTTTGTTTATCTGATATTTAAATTTAACTGGGTGCCTGTATTCTACCTGGTAACCCTACTCCATGCATACCTTTTGAATTAAATCATGACTGAGTGACAGAAGAGACAGTAAATGAGTCATAACACCAGTTTTTACTTTGATGGACATGGCTGGGATATACTCTTGGTTACGAAGAAGGAAGAGCAAGCTGAATTTTTCTTAAAATTAAAAAATAAGTTTTCAGGGCCTGGTGGTGCAGGGGGTTGAGCACAGTACTGTGAGGCTCTCTGTGGCCTTTGTGGTGCAAGTTCGATCCCCGGCCGGCTGTGGAGCAACCCACATGGCACACAGACCTCTCCTGTCTTGCCCACTGCTCCCCTCAGCAGTGTGTTTCGGTACATCTGCCTGTTCTGCCCCCCGCTCTCTCTGGTGAATCTTCTCACTCCCTCCTGCCCCCGACTCTGTCCTGTACACCACTTTAAAAAAAAAAAAAAATTAAAAGTAAGTTTTCAAACTGATCAATTGCATCTCCGTTTTACAAACGATGCCATTGTGCATAATTTTACCATTTTTTTTTCATTCAAGGAAACACCATGAATAATGTGCATAAAGTAAGGGGTTCCCAGGAATTTGAAGAATCACGTTGGTACTGAGCATGCTGTCAAGTTCTACTGAACTGCTGTGAAATCTGCCCTGGTGCACACAGAAGAGAAATGGTAGTGCTGCAAGGCTTGGGTGCACATTTGTGAGTGTGCGTAAGCTCCCCTGGACACCACCTGGTTAGTGAAATTTCAAGATCCCCCTTGAGAGGAGGTGACTTCCGTTCAGCGTGCCGACTGGGTGTGGCCATGATGAAGTACAGCAGAGACCATCACAGAATGCTGAACCCAGTAGGTGAAAGAGGAAGGTTGCTCACAGGACCACGGTGGGCTCAGACTTCTCTGACTTCTAGGAGCCTAGGTCCAGCGTGTCTCACACCTTTCAGACTCACTTTTCATAATTAGTTATATCTTCCCACCAAATTAAGTTCTCACCCTGAATCTCCATTTAGGTGTATGGTCCCCTATTTACCTGAACACATGGTTTCATAAAACACTAGGCATATGCCAGGGTATTCCCTGTGCCCTGTCAAAGGTCAGCCTTGGGTAGACCCTCTGCTGTCCCTGGAACCAGCCACTCTTCATGTCCTGGGAGCCAACTTCAAGACAGTGGTTCACCCTGATTCCATTTTCACTTTTAACTGAACTCCTTACTTCAACTGTTCTTATGTTTCCTGAATATATTATGCCACTTTATGCTGCACATATTTTTCACATTTGCTTTCCCTTTCCCCTACTTCATTTCCACCCAGTTTATTTTAATTCAGCCTTTAAAAACCAAATATAGCCATCAGGTCCTCTGAGAAGCCATCCTTGGTTTTCTTTTACAATGATGTCTGGTTGCCTGTCTGTGTGCCCAGCTCACCTGAGCACAGACAACAGTCTAGCCCAGTGTGCTAAAATCACTGGTGTGTTTGTCAGTGTCTCCTTCTAGACTATATATCCCAGGAAGACAGGGATCTTCATGATATAGAAAGAAAATTACATATTCCTCCCTGCCTTGGAGAGAGAGACACTCTGTCTTCCCCCTCTAAGTTTAACAAACCTTGATTTATAGGTTTAACTAACATCTTGGTTTTTCCTTGCATTCCAAAGACAAAGGACCTTGCTGCAGAAAAACTTCAAAACAAACCTGAGGATGGAACCTTGAAAAAATTACATCAGAATTGTTGACCACCGGACGCTCATGTTGCAAGGACAGGTGTGTCGGCCTTAACCCATTCCTACTTTTTCATTCCCTTGATGCTAGTTGAATACATACCCCTACTCTCTGCTAGTGAGTGGGGTGGTCTTCTTTTAGACTTTAGTCTGTCACCCTCCTTATTTGTCTACAAATAAAACTGATTTTTTATTGCAAAAAGTCTCGGGAACCGAGACTGGAAATTCTGGTATCATATATTTTTTCTTTATATATCTTGGAGGTTCTTAAAGGGCACTATAAACTTCACATGCCTCAAGTGGAAATCTCCTTCTTTCCCTTCAAATCTGGGCTTCCATTGTTTTTTTCAGTGGAAGATCATGCCATCCATCTGTAGCTCCAGTAGTCACCCCTGACCCAAGGGCCTCCACCTGTTTTCAAATACATCATTCATTTCTTATTCTAGCTTGAAGGTCAGCACTGATCTTTCCACATCTCCTCACCTCTCGTGTCTCCACTTAGTCTGAACCAGTGGTTTTCAGCTGTGGGTAATTTTGCCCCCTCCCCCACCAAGGGACACTGGCAATATCTGGACACATTTTTGGTGCCAGCACTTGGCATCTAGTAACTAGAAGCCAGGATGCTTCTGCACAATGCACAGGACAGCCACAAACATGTTAGTGGTGCTGCAGTTGTTGCCTGTGACTTAGTGCAGTCACTCATTTCTGTATCTGGTCTTGCCACATCTTTAGCCTTTCTTCATTTAGTGGAGCATCGAACTTCAAGAATGCCAATTTGATCATACCACTACCCTACTTAAAATCCTATTCGTCTCCCAATGCTTTTAGGATAAACCACAAAATTCTTAGAACGTTCACTAGTCCTACATGGTGTGTCCTCTGCAAAGGTCACTTGTAACCTCAGGGACTTCTGTGCACATGTTGACTAACTACCAGCCCTTTACGGTCCTTGAAATCAAGGGATCCTTCCCTCCTAGGTCCTTGACACTTCTGTTCCCTTTGCCTGGAAGTCTCTCCCCTTTCCCTTACTCCACTTCACCTAACTGTTCCAACTAACACACTGCCTTTTCTTTCTGCCACAGTTGTGATGGTGATTAATGAGCTGTGTTGTGGAACTGGTTGTTGAAAATCTGACTCTCCTGCTGATACATGAGCTCCAAAATCTTCATGCCATCTCCAGAGTCTACTGTGACACTTGCACTTAGTAGGCCTGCAGGTGAATATAGTGAGTGATGAAACCTTTGATACCTCCTGAGTATAGCAGCTGACATGAGCAGACACTTAGTAAATATGTAGTGAATGGCTTTTGAATCAAATACCATAGGCTTAAAGGTGTGTGTGTGTGTGTTTGTGTGTGTGTGTGTGTGTGTAGTGGGTAGCAATGGGTATTCAGGGTAGTGATTCAGGTCAAAGGGCTTATGCTCTTCTGAAAGGTGTTTCTTCAATTTCCTTCAATTTCAAGTTTATTTATAGTGACAAGTAAAAGTGCTAAAACCACTTTCTCACTAGCAGGTTGCAACTCGTGATCCTCTAGGCTCTGACTTCAGAGAGTAAATTTAGGCACTCTGACTCATAGAAATAATTCTTTTTCTCATCCACACTTCACTTCTCTATACCGCTTATGTTGGCTTTTTTGGGTAATCTTATTCTTAAGTATTAGGTGAATCCAACACAAGGACCAAATCTTGTGTAACAGAGAAGCCCTCAAAGGATAGCAGCTGAGAAGTCACGTGGGAGTTACATGCCAATGAACTCCAGTGGGCAAATAACACAGGCGAGGAGGGAACAGCCCTCATAGAGCTAAGGGGATAGTGTCTGAGGATTCAAGTCCAATCCCAAGTCCTGAGGCTACTTTAAAAATGTGAGATCAAGAAAATAAGCATTGCTTCAGTAAAGACTGCTTGAAACTGGCAGAAGACTCCCAGAGGAGTCAGAGCTGAGCTGGGAAGTTTGTCCAAGCCAGGCCACCGCAGCCATGGCAGATCAAGTGTGCGGGAGAGTGTGCCTTTCTCTGAATCACCATTTTAGAATAGGGACCTTTCTTCAATAAAGAATGCTTGAAACCAGCAGAAGGCTCCTGAAGGAGCCAGAGGTGAGCTGGGAGGTTTGCCCACGCCAGGCCCCTTCAGGCCAGCAGTCCGAACCCAGAGAGGGAGCAGGCACCCACATCCAGGGCAGACCCGGTGCGTGGAAGAGTGTGCCTCTCTCCAAAGCACCATTTTAGAACAGGGACCTTTCTTCAATAAAGACTGCTTGAATCTGGCAGAAGGCTCCCTGTGGAGCCAGAGGGAGAAGGTTCCCTGTGCAGTCAGAGGTGAGCTGAAGGCCCCCACAAGCCCGGTCCCACCTGGGAAGAAGTCGAAGCCCAGAGGAGGATCCAGAGATTCGGAACCCAGAGTGCAATCCAGTTGCCCAACCTCCAGGGAAGTCTGTGGGACTTCAAGACGCACCTTTGTAGCTAAACACAGAAGGAGGAGAGATTCTGTGACAGTGACCATTAACACACTCAAAGTACCACTGCCTCACTAGACTTCTGGCATAACAGTTTTTGACTCATTTGGATTGTCAGTTTCTGAAACTCCCTAAAGAACACACCAAAAAGATGCCAGCCAGTACAAGCAGCACAGTGTCCCAACACATAAGGCAAATTAGAAGACAGGCAGCAGGGAAAAGAAAAACTACAAGCAAAGTAGCAATGCCTCAGAAAAAAGACACACCACAAAAAACAAAACAAAACAAAACCACTCACCAGCTTGCAACTACGGTGACTTGGGAGAACTTCTGAGCCTTCCAGAAAAAGAATTTAAAATTGCCGTGATGAAAAAACTGATGGAAGTCATTAAGGAAAACAATGCTCAGAAGAATGAAATTGAGTCCCTAAAAGGGGAAATGAAGGAAATGCAGGAAATCAAAGGATTAACAGAAGAGCTAAAGAATGCTGGGAAAAGCACTGATAACAGAATAGAGGAAATGGAAGAATGAATAAGCACTCTTGAAAACACAGAAATAAAAAGAATCAAAACAGAAAAGGAAAGAGAAGTGCGAATGAAAAAGACTGAAGAAAGACTTTGGGAAATATCTGACTCCATGAGGAAAGGAAATATAAGAGTTACAGGAATCCCAGAAGGAGAGGAGAGAGACCTAGGAACAGAGAAAATGTACAAGGAAATAATTGAAGAGAACTTCCCAAACATGAAGGAGGAGCTGAAAATTGATATACAAGAAGTAAGAACACCAAATTTCCATGATGAATGGAAAAATACAGCAAGACACATAATAGCAAATCTCCCAAGAATCCAAGACAAGGAAAAAATAATGAAGCTGACAAGAGAGAAGAAACACACAACATACAAAGGAAAACCAATCAGACTGACATAAGACTTCTCTGAAGAAACACTATGGACCAGGAGAGAGTGGAGGGACATAGTCAACAGACTTCAAGACAACATATGCCAATGAAGAATGCTCTATCCTGCAAAGGTTTCCTTCCTCTGTAAGAAAGAATAATGGACGTTCCCAGACAAACAGAAATTCTGGAATTTCATTATGACTAAAACCCCACTCCAAAAAATACTACAAGGAGTCCTAAAGCCAGACCCTCAGTGGGATGAAAAACAATGGAAGAAGGCCAAAAAAAAAATTATTAAAAGAATAAATAAATAAAATCAAAGGAAAGACAAACACAATGGCAAATAGAGATGCTAGCATATAAATATTAACTCTAAATGTAAATGGAGTAAACTCTTCAATAAAAAGACACAGAGTAGCAGGCTGAATTAAGAAACAAAACCCAACCTTTTGCTGTCTCCAGGAAAAACATTTACCTACAAAAGATAAAAATAGACTCAAAGATAAAGGATGGAAAACAATCCTACAAGCAAATGGACCAAAAAAGAAAGAAGCAACAGCTATACTTATATCAGATAAAACAGATTTCAAACTCAAAAAGGTAAAAAGAGACCCCAACAGTCACTACATTATGATCAAGGGGACAATACTTCAAGAAGAAATAACACTCATTAACATATACTCACCAAATGAAGGAGCACCAAAATATATCAGACAACTATTGTCATCTCTGAAAACAGACATCAGAGAAAACACATATGTAGTGGGAGACATCAACACACCACTATCAACAATGGATAGATCAACGAGACAAAAAGTAAGTAAAGACACTAAAGCTCTAAATAAGGATCTAGAGTGCTTGGGCTTAACAGACATTTGTAGAACACTAAACCCAAAAAAAATCTGAGTACACATTTTTTTCAAGTGCATGGATCATTCTCCAGGATCGATCAAATACTGGGACACAAGACAAACATCAACAGATACACCAAGATTGAAATCATACCAACCATCTTTTCTGACCATGAAGGCATCAAACTAGAAATAAACCATAAAAAGAAGGCAAGGAACTCTCCTACCTCATGGAGATTGAAACCCACACTACTGGAAGACCACTGGACTAATGAGGAGATCAAAAAAGAAATTTAAAAATTCTTTCAATTGAATGACAAGGAGGACACCAATTTCCTAAATGTATGGGATGCAGCAAAAGCAGTAATAAGAGGAAAATATATAGCAATAGAGGCTCACATCAAGAAACAAGAAAGAAGTCAAAGAAACAACCTAATCTCAAACCTCAAAGAACTAGAAAAAGAACAACAACAACAACAAAAAAACCCAAAACCAGTAGAAGAAAAGAAATAATAAAAACCAAAGCAGAAATAAATGAAGTTGAAACTAAAAAAACAATCCAAAAGATCAATGAAACCAAGAGCTGGTTCTTTGAAAAAATAAATAAAATGATAAACCCCTAACCAGGCTCACAAAAGAAAAAAGGGAGAAAGCACATATAAACAGGATCACAAATGAAAGACGAGAAATCACAACAGACACATCAGAAATCAAAAGAATAATCAGAAACTACTATGAACAGTTACTTGGAAACAAGTTCAACAATCTAGAGGAGATGGACAAATTCCTACAACTCTACAATCACCCAAAGCTAGATAAAGAAGAAATAGAACACCTAAACAGACCAATTACAAGCAGCGAAATTGAAATGGTAATCAAAAACCTCCCCAAAAACAAAAGCCCAGGACCTGATGGATTTACAAATGAATTCTACCAAACATTCAGAGATGAATTAGTGCCTATCCTTCACAAACTCTTCCAAAAAATTGAGGAGGAAGGGACAATACCAAACACGTTCTAAGAAGCCAACATTACACTAATACCAAAACCGAACAAGGACAACACATAAAAAGAAAACTACAGGCCAATCTCCCTAATGAACACTGATGCAAAAATCCTCAATAAAATTTTAGCTATCAGAATCCAACAATGTACGCATAAGATAATTCACCACCACCAAGTAGGATTCATTCCAGGGACACAAGGATGGTTCCAAAAATCAATCAACGTTATCCAACACATCAACAAAAAGAAATATTAAAACCATATGATAATATCAAGAGATACCAAGAAAGCTTTCAACAAAGTGCAACACCCATTCATGATAAAAGCCCTTGAAATTCTTGAGATACAAGCAACATACATCAACATCATAAAGGCCATATATGACAAGCCAACGGTCAGTATCATTCTCAATGGTGAAAAGCTGAAAGCATTTCCATTAAGATCTGGAACAAGACAAGGATGTCCACTCTCACCACTGCTTTCAATATAATACTGGAAGTCCTAGCCAGAGCAATAAGACAAGAGAAAGAGATACAAGGAATCCAAATAGGAAAAGAAGGAGTCCAACTATCACTATTTGCAGATGATATGATAAGATACATAGAGAACCCCAAAAACTCCACAGAAAAACTAATTCAACTCATCAACCAGTTCAGTAAATTGGCAGGATACAAAATCAACACGCAGAAGTCAGTAGCCTTCCTATACACAAACAATAAATCTGAAGAAGAAGAAATCAAAAAAACCATCCCTTTTATTATCAAAACAAAAAAAATCAAATATTTGGGAATAAATCTAACAAAAGAGGTAAAGGACCTATACAAAGAAAACTATAAAACACTGTTAAAAGAAATAGAAGAAGACACAAATAAAAGGAAAGACATCCCCTGCTCATGGATTGGAAGAATAAACATTATTAAAATGGCCATCCTACCAAAAGCAATCTACAGATTCAATGCTATTCCAATCAAAATTTCAATGTCATTCTTCAAAGAAATAGAACAATTATTGATGAAATTCATATGGAATCACCAAAAACCCCAATAGCCAAAGCTATACTGAAAAAAAAAAAGAAGGAAATGGAGGCATCACACTCTCAGACTTCAAACTATACTACAAAGCCATAATCATCAAAACTGCTTGGTATTGGAACAAGCACAGACATACAGACCAATGGAATCGAATAGAAAATCCAGAAATAAACCCACAGATTTATGGTCAACTAATCTTTGACAAAGGAGCAAAGACTATGCATTGGAGCAAAGAAAGTTTGTTCAATAAATGGTGCTGGGAAAACTGGGTTGCTACATGCAAAAGAATGAAGCTTGACCACTACCTCACACCATACACAAAAATCAACTCAAAATGGATTAAAGAACTAGACATAAGACCTGAAACCATAAAATACATAGAAGGAAATATAGGCGAAACACTACGTGATTTGCACATCAAAGATATCTTTACAGATACATCACCCAAAGCAGTGATAGTGAAGGCAAAGATAAACAGCTGGGACTACATCAAATTAAAGAGCTTCTGCACAGCAAAAGAGACAATAACAAAAACAAAGAGAAACCCCACTGACTGGGAGAACATTTTTGCACCCAACACTAATGATAAAGGACTGATCACAAAAATCTGCAAAGAGCTGATGAGACTCAACAAAAACAAAGAAAATAACCCAGTCAAAAAATGGGCAGAAGAGCTAAAAAGAAACTTCTCTGAAGAGGAAATGCAAATGGCCAACAGGCATATGAAAAAATGTTCAACATCACTTGTAATCAGGGAAATGCAAATCAAAACTACCATGAGATACCATCTTACACCAGTGAGAATGGCACATATTAAAAAAACTAGCAACAACAAATATTGGCGAGGTTGTGGAGAAAAAGGAACTCTCCTGCACTGTTGGTGGGAGTGCAAACTGGTCCAACCACTATGGAGAGCTGTGTGGAGATTTCTGGACCTACTAAACATAGAGCTTCCATATGATCCAGCAATGCCACTCCTAGGTATTTACCCAAAGGACACAGAAACATAATTCCAAAGAGCACCTGCACACCTATGTTTATAGCAGCACTGTTTACAATAGCTAAGCTTTGGAAGCAACCCAAATGCCCAAAAATAGATGACTGGATCAAGAAGATGTGGTACATATACACCATGGAATATTACTCAGCCTTCAAAAAAGATAAACACATGCAATTTGCAGCAACATGGATGGCGCTGGAAGGGATCATGCTCAGTGAAATAAACCTAAAAGAAAAAGAAAAATACCGGATGGTCTCACTCATAGCAGGAATCTAGAAAACTTAAATAAG
The DNA here is from genome assembly GCF_964194135.1 of Talpa europaea. Taxonomy (NCBI): domain Eukaryota; kingdom Metazoa; phylum Chordata; class Mammalia; order Eulipotyphla; family Talpidae; genus Talpa; species Talpa europaea. Next base: position 41,182,139 of record NC_140078.1, read on the forward strand.
GGACCAGGAAAATGAATAACTATAAGAAAGTGAAAATCAAAATCAACATAAAACTATGAACCAGAGACACTTTTGGGGGGGGGGTGGCGGCGGGAGGGGCGGGATTGGGGTCAGAATGGGGGCGTTGCAATTGTATGGGGAATATAAAAATAAAATTTATTATAAAAAAACAAAACAAAAAAAAAACAACATCAAAAAAAAGGGACCAGGAAAAAGACTAACTAATACAAAGTAAAAATCAAAATCAACAAGTAATATAAACCAGAGACACACTATGAGGGTGGGGGAGGGAAGGGAAGAAGAAGGACTAGGGTCAAAATAAGGGGTGTGCAATTGTATGGGGAATATAACCAAAATGATTACGCATACATTGTGCAAAAATGAAAAAAAGATGTAAGAATTATATAAAATAAAATATTAATTAAAAAAAGAAAATAAGTATTATGAACATTGGGTTCAAAGCAGAGAAGATCCAGATACGTCTGTGTTAATTGAACAGAAGGTGGATCTTACCTTTGGGACAGTTGACTAACTGCTTGGAGCCTTAGCACATTCACCTGTAAATGGGGCAATGACCACACCTCCCACCAGTGTGTTCATTGAGTGTGAAGTGAATCATTGGCATTTGCTATTACTCTAACTTATATTTTGCATCCTGCTTCTCATTTGGTGAGTATTAACTTCAGAGTAGGAAGGTTATGGCTAGAAGGAGAAAACTGTGTCTATGTAAAATGATAAACTCTAAATCAGGGATCCCAAATCCTCACCAAAGAGGCCAAGCAGTTGATAGAAAGTGGTCAGTGGGCCGGGTGGGGCCAGGCAAGCTAGACATGCATGGTCCCAGGATGCCTGACTCCCACTGGGGGGTGGGGTCTAGGAGTCTCACAACTCCCAAATTTCAAGAGTGCTGGAATCCTGATTTTATGGGATGTCTTCAAAGTTTTTAAAACATTTTTTGAGTGAAACAGAACATAGTTGTGGTCTGGCTATAGTCAAGTTGGTGACTTTTACTGAGAGCTTATCTGCTTACTCTATAGGTCTGGACCAAGGAACTTCAGACAGTGAGTAGTTGAACTCACCAAGTGATGACCAGTAGTTTTTCAAAGTCACAGGTATTTGGGGGAATGTAAGAAGATTAAAGATGAGCAAATGATTCTATTTTCTCTAAGAGGAGTAAGCTACATCCTATGTAGTAGAGACTGTAGGCTTAAAGAATAGTTAAACAAATCACTTGTCTGTATTTGCATAGTAAGAGATGATTAGAATTTGGCACAAGATTCAATTAAAAACTATATGTGAGTATTTAGTTATAAAATTGAGAGATTGGCCCACTGGTCAATAGTGCTACTAAAATTCAACAAGGTATTGGAACTTCTTTTTCATATTATCCTTTTGGAAATGCAGGTTAAATGATAATGCAATGAGGTCTAAGTGTTGAGAATTGGTGTCTGATGCCTATTTATTGAAATATCTGTAGTGCCAGCAACCAGGTGCAGAGCAGGCAGGCAGAGGGACAAAGGAGAGTCCTGGAGCCCTCAGTGGGTTTTTCAGGCTTTAATGATATTTCTACACCAATTGTTATGGGTCAAGCCCATAGGCTGGCAAGGCAAGGAGGCCAGGGGGCCAGGAGGCTGGCATACCTCCCAGTCCCTGGCAAATTTTTACACTTCTCTCTCTCTCTCTCTCTCTCTTTTTTTTAAAGATTTATTTATTTATGCATACAAGAACTGGTGTACAGATCAGAGGTGCGGGGATGAGAGGATTCACCAGAGACAGAGTGGGGAGCGGAACAGGCAGATCTACTTAAATACACTGCTGAGGGGAGCAGCGGGCAAGACAGGAGAGATCTGCTGTGCCATGTGGGTAGCTCCCCGGAGGACTGGGGATCGAACTCATGCTGCAGTGACTGCAGATAGCTTCACAGTGCTGTGTTTAACCCCTTGCGCCACCAGGGAGGCCCTACACGTTTCTCTTTGGGCTTTCCCTCTCATAGCTGTTCAACTACTGTTCTCGGCTGCACTATCTCTAGGTAACACTGCCCTTATATCCCTGACCTCCTAGGCACAGGTGTGCACACTTATACATGTCTACCATCAGGCATGTGTGCCCTGAGCCTACACTCCCATGAGCCTTCTGCATTCAAGGCCACGGAGGCCTATGGCGTAAAAGTCTGACCATCACTTACCCTACAATATCCATCTGTTTATTTAAGGTACAAGAAACATCAGGAAGAAATCACAGGGATATTTTCTATTTATGAAATCACACTTTAGAGAGAAATGGAGAAAAATATACACAAAAGGAATCAAATGAAGAGGCTAGAGTCAGCGTCATAACCCTGTCTCAGCTGGTTCCTCTTCTCTCAGCAGGGACTGCAATGATGGGCACATCTCCATGACTCCCAGCTGCTTCCTTCTGGACCCATCTCGGCACCACGTCCTCTCATCCCAGCCTCCAAACCAATCCTGTCCAGGTAAATTTGCCAAAATGTTGTCAACCCTAGACTGGGATCAGGAATTGCTCCCTGTGCCCCATGACTTTGTCCTGGCTTCCCAGGCTCATTTGCCAAGACTGGGTTTCCATTGTGCTTTCTGTCCTGTTTTGCTAGCTCCTCTTTGATCGATAAAGTCTTTTCTTTGCACACTACAAATAATTGTAGCCCTTGGGTGAGCAACCCTAGATCTTGTCTCTTGTCTCCTATCTTGTCTCAGATTCTTCCATCACAACCTCTCAGAGGACTCCACGATCTTCATTTGGAAACACTAAGGCTATTTGTGACCAGAGTCATGGCTAAGTTGGTCATGTCCTTTGGAGAGTGTACCCTGCTTCTCCCCCCAGGCAGAGCATTCCTCTGGGCACCTACTCTCCTGGGAATGGTCGTTTCAGGTCGTAACTCTCTCTTTAACTCCACCTGCTCCAGGGTGCTATAAGAAAGCCTTGTGCCTCATATTCCAGTTCTGAGATGTGACAAAACAGAAGGCATGGTTTTCACACTTATATATTACATTGAATTATTGGACCAATAGGGATTCAGAAAGGTCTTGAGAAGTAGAAGTTAGCAGGAAAAACCTTGATCATGATCTACATACCCTCTTGCTCACATGCAGAATGAGGACAATGTAACTTTGTGCAGCTCTTGTTAGACTTCTGAATTTATGAAAGTTATCTCAGTATGAGTCATTGGTTTGCGAGGTGACTGCCAAAAAAAGCTAGAATGAGTTTAGATTGCATTGATGCAAGTATAGAAGTTAGAAGGCGGAGAGTGAGAGCCCCCCATTATTCTGTGCTGGTCAACAGTGCCTGGAATAGTATGTTTATTTCTGGAACCACATGTTTAGAGATCTATAAATAATCTGGAACTTAGAAGCAAAAGTCAGAATGGTGATGTGACTTAAAATGTGCCAAAATGAATTTACTGAAGGTTTAGAGACTGCTTAGCTTACAGGAGAAAAGGCTTGGGAAGTTTAAAATGTGTCTTCAAATGTATGGAGAGCTAAAATGTGGAAGACTTATTCGCATGACCTTAAGGAGTTGACACTAAGACACTAGCACTTTCCCAAAGTCAGACTGGTTCCCGAATTAAAACACTGCTCTTATAGATAGAATCTCTGTCATTTGGAGATGTTGAAACAAAGGGCAGAGGGCCACTAAGTCACCATATGGGGTTTTGGGATTTGAGTTTGTGTGATCTTCACAATGCCTTTTGAACTCAGACATTCTAGGTATGTCTTTTAAAATCCTCTATTTGAAGAGAAGGAATGAATATCAACTCCAAAAAGACACTTGAAATGTATTAATTCATCTATTATGAACAACAATCCTATGGGATCGATATTATTATGCCACTGATCACAGTAGGATATTTTGGTTAAGAAAATTAAATATTTAAATATATAAATAAATTAATTAAAAAATTAAAACTAAATTGAAAAGAAAATTAAATATTTTGCTTCAGATTTCACTTATAAGAATGGGGATCTGTGATGAGGTCTGCAGGACTCAAGAGTCCATAGTTATTCAATAAAAAGACCAGTAAGTAAAACATTTTAAGATTTTGAAGACATATGAAGGTCATTTTGTTGACTTTTTTTTTTTCATTCTGTTGACTTTGTCCTTGAATTATCCTGAAAAGAAAGCTCTGTCCTGGAGTTTTTTTTTTTTTTTAATTTTCCAAGAATTTTATTGCTTATGTGGGCTGATAAACAAAAATTTAAAAAAAGAAGCTGATGACCTTCAGTCTGAACACCTGCTGCCATAAATTGATTCATTTTTTGTTTTTGGTTTTCCACTAATTTCTACAGCCTGGGTATATCAGAGCTATTTCTTTTCCCAGCTTATCAAATTGTCTGCTATGGGAAAAAGAGGAGTTAAAAGACCCAGAAGTAAGAAGTAGTCACAGACCTTGAAGCCTACTTGACCTGGAGCTACAGGCTCATAACCAAGATGAAAATGCATACATTGTGTAAAAATGAAAAATGATGTAAAAATATATAAAATAAAAAATAAGATTGAAAAGAGAACTCCAGACACTAGTGAGGGGAAGCAAAAAATCTGGGTTTACTGATTAGCAAAAGCACAAGAAAAGACTGCTGTGGGGAGTTCTCTCTGAGTATGAGACTCCAGGAGGCGCAGGGGTTAGGGGTCTATTAGGCTTTAGGAATGGGGTTTTAGAACAAAAGTATTAAATTTTATTGGCTGAGAAAGCAAGGAGAGTGGACTTGGCTAAAGTCAATTATTGTTGCTGACTGGATACCAGTCAGCTAGAGCCAGCCACATGCAGGGCTCTTGGCTGTCGCCACTTGAGCATCTGCCATGGAGTTTTGAGAGCTATGAAAAACATGGCATGTTGCCCACCCTTGGTTTCTTGATGATAAAATTGGAGAAAAATTGAGTTATGTGATCTGAAAAGGTCTGTCTACATTTAATATTTTATAGTTTTGAAGTGGTATTTATTAATAGTTAGAATAAGTAATTCAGGTGCATATCTTTTATATCCACAAGTTTCCAAAGTTTGGGTCTTTATCCCCACTGGAATTTTATCATAACTTTGGAAGATTCCAAAGAAAATCTTTTATATATCAAAGAAAAAATAATAAACCAGTATTTATTTATGCTATTTGAAAAATGGTTTTGTTTTCCTCCTAGTTTGAGGAAATTATTATTGGCGTTGTATCAGTCTCTCTTTCGCTTCAAACTCCTAATAAGCCACAGAGAGTTTTGCAGCTATAGATCTTGGCCTCTAACCCACCTTGATCAAGCCTCCCGTTTCTGGGGCCTCCCCGGTGGCGCAGCGGTTGAGCGCTGGGCTGTGAAGCTCTGCTGCACCGGCTCAATCCCGGACCGGTGGGCGAGGGTCCCACATGGCACGCAGACCTCTCCTGCCACCAGACCTCTCCTGCCACCAGACCTCTCCTGCCACCCGCTGCTCCCCTCAGCAGTGTACTTCGTCACTCTGCCTATTCTGCTCTCCTTTCTGGCTCTGGTGAATTTTCTCACCCTCTCGCCGTTCTGACTTTACCCAGTGCTTGCATAAATAAATAAATAAATCTTTAAAAAAAAAGCCCCCCGTTTCCTTTTTGAGCCAATTAATAGTAATGAACACAGCTAAGTGGGAGAATCACCGCTATTGGCCATCACATTTTTATTCTCCTAGGCAACTCTCCTGCCCTTTGTCTTGTCTCTTCAACTACCCCACACATTTATTGCTACCTACTGTGGGTGGGAAGAAACTGTGCTTGAGCTTTTGCAAGCAATTTTGTTCATTTTAAAAGTTGGTAAGTTGAATATCTATGGTAAGTGGAATTCTGAGATATAGGAGTCTTACGAAAGAGGCAATATTATAAATAAAACAAAAGCTCACTCAATTCCTAATAATATTTCAAACTAAGAAAATCAGAGATATGTGTCAGAAACGTAAGGCCCACATCCCTCAAATACCTTCCCTTTTCAAAGGATTACATTTAAAGTTTAACATTTTGATTTAAAAGTTTTTTGTCTCTTTCTTTAATATACATGTAAGGTATGAGATGGTTATATCTAGATGTGTGTAGGTAATTTTTATTTTTGTAAATATGGACTTTTAAAATCTGATTATAATGAGCAGACAGTTCACCAAAGAGGATATCCAGAAGGCTAATAGATATATGAAAAAAAGTTCATTGCTTTCAATAAGAGAGATACAGGTTAAAATCACAATGAGATGTCATCTCTTACCCACATATTAAAAAAGACCCCTAACAATAAGTGCTGGAGAGGATGTGGGAAAGGAGGAACTCGATTACATTGTTGTTGGGAATATAAGCTGGTGTAACATTATGGAAAGTGATCTAGGTTTACCTTTAAAAAATAAAAATGGAAATACAGTATGACCCAGCAATCCACTCTTGGGCATCTGTCCAGAGAACATGAAGCCATGAGTCAAAAAAAAAAAATGATAGCTATAATGTTGATTGTGGTACTATTTATAAGAGCCAAGCTATGGGAGCAAACTAAATATCCATAAATAGACTACTGGATCAAGAAGATGTGGTATATCTACACAATGGAGTATTATTTGGCCACAAGAAAAGGTGAAACAGCCATTTTCAGCAAAATTGAGGGAATTTGAGGGGATTATGTGTAGTAAAGCAAGTGAGAATGACAAAAACTAACACTGGACATTTACACAGCAAGTAATTTGATAAAGTAAGATAATTATAAAAACTAGTGGATATTAATAAACACCATGAGGGCTCTATGGTTAAGAGGAAGGAGGGAGAAAGAGACATGCACATAGGAGAGATGGTGGTGGGGAAAAATCTGATTATACATAAGTTGTAACAATTAAAGATTACTTATAATACCTCAAACTAGAATTAATTAATATTGACATTTTTGCTTAGTGAAGTTCTTGTTTCCTCCCACTCTTCCTCCCTCCCCCACCATTCCCTGCCTTTAAATAATGAAAAATATGATGTCAGAATACATACTCCTGTGATCTGCTTTTTGACTTACCCACATAGTTTAGAAATCTTACCATGGGAATACAGTCTTCCTCAAGATAATTTTTATAAATCTTTTTTTTTATTTTATTTATTTTTTTTATAGAGGCATGCTTATTTATTTATTTGTTTGTTTGTTTGTTTTGTTTATACATGCACTGGGTACAGTCAGAAGCGTGGGAGGGTGAGAGAATTCACCAGAGCCAGAGCGGGGAGCAGAGCAGGCAGAAGGACCGAAGCACACTGCTTAGGGGAGCAGCGGGCGGCAGGAGAGGTCTGCGTGCCATGTGGGACCCTCCTCAGGTGGCCGGGGAGCAGCCGGGGATCGAACCGGCGCCGCAGAGGCCGCGGGCAGCTTCGTAACCCAGTGCTCAACCACTGCGCCACCGGGGAGGCCCCCTCAAGATAATTTTTAACGGCTGTGTAGTATTTCATTATGTAATTCATATAATTTATTACCAAAATCTATTATAAATAACTCTAAGATGAATATCTTTAAACATATTCCTATTGACATGTTCACTTATTTTCTTTAACTCCTGCAACTGATGTTGATGACAGACAGATGTTTGAAGACTTTTTAAAATACCACTTAATTGGGCCTCCCCTGTGGCACAGCAGGTTGAGAAGAGCGCTGTGAAGCTCTCCGCAGCCTCTGCAGTGCGGGTTTGATTCCCGGCCAGCCAGGGAGATACCCACATGGCATGGCAGACCTCTCCTGTCTTTCCTGCTGCTCCCCTCAGCAGTGTTTCCAGTCTGTCTGCCTGTTCTGTTCCCTGCTCTGTCTCTGGTGAATCCTCTTACCCTCGTGTGCCTCTGGCCTGTACCCCAGTTCTTGCATAAAGAAATAAATCTTTTTTTTTAAAGACCACTTAATTGAGCTATCATTTGATATGAAAAAGGTCATATACATTTAATGCATGCAGTTTTTGATTATAATTGACCAGTTTCATTTCCTAAAGAGTTCCCCTCCTGAGAGTAGGTGGGTGTGGTGGGGGGCAGGACAAGTTCCTAAAATTTTGCTGAGACCACATTTGGTTCCTTGTTTCTTTTGGAAGCTTCAGCTTGAGGGGCGGGGAAGCTATTGTGTAAGGGTTCCTCAGGGTGACCTGTCTGAGGCACTTGGATGGGCACTTGAAACACTTGCTTCATCCTTCTCCTGTCTCAATTTTCACATATTTCCTTTCTCCTCCTTCCCCAGGCCAGATCTGAAGCATGGAGATTGGCATCCTGGATTCTTTCCTACCTCCCAAACTGAGTTTGACAACCTGTTTCAAAATCTAGGAATAATTAGGAACCACTGCCATCTGCCGTTAGCAGTGCTAGGAAGATTTAAATCCTAATCAAAATTCAACTCCCAGCCCAGAAGAGCACTTTATCCACGTGCATTCCCACGGATGGAGAACCTCAGACTAGGCTGTACTGAAATTTTCACTGCTAATTAGGAGAATTAAGTACCCAGGAAAGGTGTATCAGTTGCATTCCTAGGTTCAACCAGAGAGAATTTGGAGAGTCCAGAGAAAGAACTGAGGAGAAATATACTTGAAAGGATCAATCACAAAATATAGGAAACAGAATCAGAACCTAAGACCGAGGGAGGGGCAATTATCTGGGGAACATTTGTAGACTTTGAAACCCATCCAGATATGCCAACAGCTGAATGTGATCCCCTCTGAGTCTCACAACAGCCCAAGGCCTGGAGAACTAAAGGAGCCTACGAGGCCATGAAGCTGTCACAAGGGAGGACCCAGCCTGTGGCCTCAACCTCACCCCCAACACCTGCCTGTGTTCCAGCCCAGGCCAGTCCCACCTGAGGCCAACTCCTGGGCCACTGAGAAGAGACAGCATTCAGCATGTCCTCCTGCTTGGGGCTACTGGAGTGATATTGAAAATTGTTTGTTCCTCATACCATTGTGTCAGAGCAACACGGCCTGTTATTTGCCTCGTGCAACTGAAGGCACTGAAGCCAGAGAAAGTTAGCAACTTGCCTGAGGCAGAAGTTAAACATGGACAGAACCCAGGTAGAGGCCGAGGATGGACCTGCCCCCACTGGCTTCTGGGGCCCCGGAAACATGCTGAGACAGCAAGGGGAAGGCAGAGAACTTGTGAAAGGGCCATCAGCTTCCTACAAACCCTGTCTCTGCTTAGGAAAGTCAATAGCTTTGAATACAAAAAGCAGGTCTTTATGGTCTTTATTCCTTTGAATCCTTTACTATTTTTAGTTCTTGTTTTCTGTTAATGTGCTATGTGTTATAGTAGGAAGCCTTTGGACCAAAGAAGAACCATTTATAGTCCGGGACATGCCTGCCTTTTGTCCACACATTTCCGTTCAGCTCAGTAACATCAAGGAGAATGTCATCAGACTCCAGGCTGACATGGAGTACCTCAAAGGCCAGAGAGCTTCCCTGGAGGCTGCTGCTATGCTGATGCTATGGACTCAGGGGCTGATATTAGGATGCCAACTCCCAATTGGAGGCTGCCCTGCAGGATGCCAAACAGGACATTGTACAGCAGGTGTGTGAGTACCAGGAGCTCATGAATGAGAAGCTGGCTCAGGACACAGATTGCTCTCTGCTGCAAGCTGCTGGAGGGCAAGGAGAGCTGGCTGCAGCCTGTGAAGCAGAACATGAGTGTCCTCCTAAGACTGTAGAGGCAACTCAGGTGTGCTGAGCTTGGCCTGTGGGGACCTCTCGTGCCCTGACTTCAACTACAGCTCCATCCAGTCCAGCTTTGGCTCTAGCGAGAGAGCTGCAGTTACTTCAGCCTCATCAACTCTTCCAATGCTGAGTTTGTGAAGAAGAAGATGGAGACCATTGATGGGAAGCTAGTCACTGCTGAGTCATCTAATGTCCTGTCCAAGTAAATGGTCACTGTAGTCCCCCCAGTCTCAGCCCTCCTCATGGCTGCTTTAGAGCTGTGGGGAAAGTTGCTGTGCAGGGGGGCTTTGGGATCAGGAGACCTACCTGAGGCTCAGCCCACCCTCGGGAAGTCTACTACCTGGGGTACCCACTCTTGTCTATAACACCCCAAACTTGGGTCTTTGTGACTGCCTTGGTGATAAATCATGGTGACCTGCATGAAATCCAAGTCTGGATTAGAAAAGATCCTATAGATTCTGATGGTTTCCCTTGGGATGCTTACTAGTCCCCGTGCTATGAGCAGACACAGGCCATGTGGAAAGTCTGCATGTAGATGTCCCACCAATAGCCTCACACAAGACCCAGACAATAGCCATCATCAACAGCATACATGTGTGAAGAAGCCTCAGCAAGAACTCCAGCCTCAGCCACTGTGTTGTTACATGAAAGAGTCCAAATAAGAACCCTTTAACTGAGTTCTGTCAAACCCCCAAATCAAGAGTGATAATTACTGTGGCTTATGTCAATAGCTATGGAAAACTGGTATACAGTCTTTACTGGCTCTTTGTTCAATTATTGCCCTTGTAAACTGAATTTAGGGCACCTGGTCCCAGCATCCTGTGCACTGGTAACATTAAAACTAATGCACATAGTTTTCAGCTGACCCTGGCCACATACACATTCAGTCTAGCTGTGGTCAGATATTGAAGTTCTTTGTCAATACCAATGGTTATCAACCAGAGCTGTGTATGAGAATAACCTAAGGAGATTTTAAGACTTCCCAGGCCCAGGGCATGGCCCAGACCAGTGATACCAGAATCTTGGGGAGGTGACCAGCAATCAACATTTTTAAAGTTCTCTGGGTGTCCTTAATGTGCAGCTCAGCTTGGAGAAAAGGACAGTGTCCATGAGGCTCCAGGCTTGCTTGCTGTAAAAGTTCTGCCTTCCTGTGCTTGGTGCCAGCCGTCCTGTCCCTGGAGGAACACTGCACTTTCACTGGAGAAACACAATAAACTTGCCACAGGGATGAATGTACAGCTCTCTATTTCACTTTCTGTGAAATGTATCATTTCTGATCTAAGTTATTCTTCTACCAAATGCCTTCCCTTCTTATTTCCTCCATGAAGTGTCCCTGATAATTCCAGGTATATTAATTTTTTTCTTGCTTAAAAATCACCTCAAAACACAGGAGATTAAAACAACAGTCAACATTTATTTTTGCATTCTGTTTTGTGAACCAGAAATTCAGTAGTAGGCTTTGTTGTGTGCTTTCAACTTGGAGTCTTTCAAGAAAAGTCAGTATGTCAGGGAGGGCTGCAGATGTCTAAAGTGCCACTGGACTGCTACTCATTTCCAAGATGGTGCCCTCGTGGGGCTGGCATGTTGATGTTGGCTGTTGGTAGAGGCCTGACTTCTTTCCATGTGAGCTTCTCCACAGGGTGCAGTGTCCTCATGACATTGTCTGTCATATCATCTAGAGAGAAAATGAGGAAAGCTTGATGTCTTTTATGACCTAGTTATAAAACACACATCATTACTCCTGCAACATCCTCCTGATCACAAAGGCTTGTGGACAGGGATTTTGTAGGACATGTAATTCAGAAGACAGCTGAGAATCAGCTGAGAATCTGGCTATCAAGCAGGCCTCAATCATCTCCTTCGCCCACTCTATACCACAGTTCTCAAATTTGGACAATCTGTAGGATTCCTCAAGAAGCTTCTAAAAGTAAAGATTCCTAGATGCCATCCAAGATGTTTTGATTCAGTTGGGTCTAGAAACCTGTATGTTAGGTGCCCCAAATCATTCTGGTGATCACAACGAGAACTTATGCCTACTAAATTTGGGCATGTGGTAATGGCCCAGGTGATTTTTAGATGTTGTTCCCAAGGCTCAGACCAAAGAAGAAGACCCTGTAATCCAGTAAGAAGTTCTATGTTGGTTCAGGAACTGCCTCTGTGCATCTTGTCCCTCTTCTGGTCTCTCCTATATTTCCTGCCTCCTGATCCCTTATCCCACTGGATTAATTGCCCAATTGGCCATTTTCTTGCATATACAAATTTTACTGCTCTCTTGTGCAGTAAAAATGGCCTTGTTACCTGCACAGCATGTATGTACAACCTATGACCATGAGAGTGGATGGTGGGGGAGTGGAGGTAACGGAATATGCCCAACCCTCTCCATCCTGACAATGAAGATTTTATTAGTCAGGAGGCAATCCTTCAGGTGTTCCACACAGTCGGACTTCTCAGGTTCAAGTCCTGTCTCTTCTACGTATTCTTGTGTGATTTGGGGGAGGTTCTGATGGTTGGGCCCTTTTTCTGCAGGCTGGTTTTGATGCTAGTGGGAAAGTTTCTTGTCTCTGATGCTTCTGCATCCTCTGCCCTGCCCCAGGGTCTGTGGTGTTCCCAGTGCAGGCAGCAGTCTGTGCCAGAGCAAGAAATGGGCCTTGGTAATAAGGGGTTGGATTCAGGATTCATGAAAGCAAAAGAAGCATGACCCTCTGATGAATTTCATGGTAAATGGGAAAGAGGAGTTAATGAAGAATAGGAAAGACACTGGTACCCTAGTAGAAATGGAGACGGTTGCTGACACCGAAAGTTTGGGGGGAGTTGGTAAGAGTTTTATTTTCATTTTATTGAACTGAGGTATTTGAATTCAGATCTCAGGCAATTTACTGGGGTTGGAAATAGACATTTAGTAATCATGAACATTTTGATGTCATTAAAACCATGGAATGGATGAGTGGGCCTTGGGTATGGCTAAGCTAGGTGAGACAAGAGAACTGAGATTGGGCCCTGGGATCACTTTACTGGGTAAGGGGCCAGCAAAGGGCCCTTTGAATGAGCCATCACTGAGGGAAGAAACAGCTCAAGGGGGATCATAGGTTTTAGAGAATTTTTTAAAAGGACATGTTAGAACATGTTTATAGTGATAATCCAGGAGAGTGGGTAAATAGACACCACGTAGGCAGGGAGATGATGGAGGAGCAAAGTCTTTGAGTTGAGAGAAGAGATGGGCTCCAGGTTGCAAAGGGGGGCTCTGCACAGGAAGGTGAAAGGACAGTTCACCAACTGCCATGGAGAGCATGGTGCCTGCAGCTTCAGGCACAGGGGGTTCGCCATGCAGTGGTGGGGGACTGTTACCCCTGCACACTCAGCGAAGTTGGTGGGATGCTGTGGAGGGTCAAAAAAGGGAGGAGGTTTAGGTGTCAGAGCAGAGAGAAGTGGGACGTCATCTTCAGAGGAGTGAGAGAGTAAAGGAATTCTGGAAGTGTGGAGAGGTGCAGGGTGGAGAGGGGCACTGTGGGATTGGTGGCTATAAAGCAGAAAGGTTGCAGCCCAGCACCAGGTCAAGTCACACATCTGACTTGATGAACTTCATTTGTTGTTCCACCAGCTCCCTGGTGGCACTTTACAGGGAATTAACAGTCTCACAGAGGCAGAAAATTTGCCTCCATTCAAAGAACACAGGAAGTGAGCTCCAGGAGGGAATGCCATGCAGGTCTCCAGGACAGAAGACCTTGCAGTATGGGAACAATTTGAGGATTCCTATCACGGTTGCTTGGAACCAGTGGCAGTGATGGCGATGAGTAGAGGGCATTAGGAATTGCTGAGGGCCCTGGATATCCCCTCATCAGCAGGCAGCCACCTGGCCGGGCTGTTCCATCTCAGCACGAGGATGGCAACAGCTAGCAGAGCAGACACAGCTCATTACTGGGGCTTGGAGTCCAAGGAGGCGGATTTCCATGAACTTGTCCAGTGTGACGACTCTGCTGCTAATGCACAGAAGCCTGGAGCGCTTACTATGGAATACACTTTCCATCTTGCCCACCTGACACCCTAGCTACTGCCCCTGTTGTCCAGGTGCCCTCACCAGGACTTTGCCTGACCCTTTATTTCCCAAGGTTTATGGAAGTGATCCTGACTTCCTTGGTGATGAGACAGAGCCCTGGCCGCAAGGCCACCCTGCAAGTTCACAGACCTTATGGTCTTCCTCAGCACTGTCATGAACTCTGGGCTATACAGGAGTGTCAATGGGAGGGCGGGGGGTCAGGGAAAATAGGCCAGAGTCCTAGGGAGGGAGGCTGGGCCTGAGGAGGCAGTTGGAACCCTGGGGAGGAATGTCAGGCTCAGCTGCAACTCAGTGGTACAGGATTCTGAGTGAGGTCCAGCGAGACCAGGGTAGATGGCACATTTACAGGGCCCAGGACTGTGGGTGTCTTAGCAGGTCAGTTCTAGCATGGTGGGGTATAAACAACAGAGACAAGACCCTTGAGGAACCTAAGGAATACTTAGGCATACTGTGAGGCTCATTAATTTCTGAAAAGAAATGTCTGAGAAGAAAAAGCCCTGTGATGTGGACCAGATTTGTCTGAGCTGCCATGCTGACCATTCTCTGGTTTTTCTCTTTAATCCTTCTGTTCTGGCAGTCACTGTATTTCTTGGGCTACCGAATTATAGCTTTGCTTCCTGAACCCTAGCACAGTCTTCCCCAAATCTGGTTACTGCTGTAGTTTGCCTTGTCAGTTTGGCTCTGCTGGGCCAGCGGGGCCCCTGGGGCTCACCTCACCTACCCACCCAGACTTTCCACTGCTTGCCGAAATGCCATCCTCTAGACATTTCTCCTAGTATGTGCTGTAATTTTATTTTTTTTTTTTTTGCCTTCAGGAGTTGTTGGCTTTGCTCTGCTGCAACCTAGCTGTGACTATGTGGAGGAAGTGAACATAGTATGTTCATACTGCCTCCATCTTGCTGCTCTTACCAGAATCTAATTTTCATTCATTATCGTATATTTGACTCTTTTTACCTTATTTACCCATCCTCTACTTTCCTTCCCACTATTTTGTTCTTATAATCTAGAGTTTCTTTTCATTTTTCTTTTGTTATTTAGTTCATTTGTCTTTGTTTTTTTTTGTGTGTGTACCACATCAGTGAAATCATGGTGTTTGTCTTTTTCTGATTACACTAAGCACAATCCCTTCCAATTCCATCCATGTTGTGGCAAATGACTAGATTTCACCTTTTTTTTCTATAGCTGAGTAATATTCCATTGTGTGTGTTTGTATTTGCTCTCTCTCTCTCTCTATATATATATATATATATGTATATATATATATATATTTATCATTACCAAAACTCCCCCCACCCACATCTGAGAACATTATTAGACACAGCTCAGTGGCCTGTGGACCTAGCCTGTGGTCCTGCTGCACCAAGCAGCTCAGGGCTGGAGAAGGGTGGTTAAGTACAAGAAATCTCAGAGCAAATGGTGACCCCAAAATACAACACTCTCCTTAAGATTGCCCTAAAGTTAGGATATGAGGGCTGCTCTTCAGATACAAGAACATGCCAATCTTTATAAATGCCATTGAAGAGAAAATGACACATGTAATCATTGTTACACACAGAGTACTCTAAGGAAGATGGGGTGGAGGGGGTAATGAAAGACTCCATTCTTACTGGTCAGGGCTCAGGAAGGTGAAAAGTGGGTCCAGATGTCCATGGAAGGGGGAAGATGGAGAAATACCTGGTGCAACAGACATTTGGCACTAAGATACTATGTATTCACAAGACCAGCTGCTGGGGAAGAGAGGCGGCTGCCATGTGTATGTATATCAGGTTATTCATTTTCTGGAGCAAGGTGGTCTCTACATCATATTCTGGGACTGTCAGGCTAGGATAATGACTACTCTGTGAAGAGGATAAGGGCAATAATGAGACTGGTGATGTCCAGTACCTCGGCAAAGATGAAGATCAGGATCACACCCATGAAGAGTTGGGGTAAGCACTAAGTTCCCCCATAATGTTGAAGGCAAAGCCAATTACCAGCCCACTCAGACTCATACTCAGGCCAGTGCCCAGTTGCAGGAAACTCCTAGAGAGGGCAAGGCTATCATCCAGGGAGTTGGACACGAGGCCTGCCAGGTGGCAGGTGGTGTTGATGCTAGCCCTGTCTTCTGGATGATGGACTTCACAATCAGACTGCACCACATAATGAACATGGTGGTTATGCTGGTGCCGCTCTTGCCCATCCCTCGGAAGCACCCAGGGTGCTGTAGACCATGGTGCTTGAGGCTCCTGTGACTGTGAAAACTGAGGCATACCTGGGGCTATTCTTGGTCTCTCACATATTACTTATTTACTCATCTGTGGATGGATACTTAGGCTCTTTCCAATTCTTGGTTATTGTAAATAATAATCCTGCCATGAACATGGGGGTGCATACACCTCCTTGTATGAGTGCTTTTGTATCCTTCAGGATAGCTACTCAGAAATGGGGTAGCAGGATTGTGTGATTTCTAGTCTATTTTTTTTTTTTTTAGGAATCTCCATCCTGCTTTCCATAATGACCACATCAATCAACATTCCCACAGTGTACAAGGGGTTTTTCTCTTCACATCATCTCCAGCACTTGTTGTTCCTTGTCTTTTGGATAATAGCCATTCTCACAGGTGTGAGGTGTTACCTTGGTGATGTTATTGATTTGAATTTCCCCTAATTACAAGAAGTGATCAGGATCTTTTCATGTATCTGTTGGCCTGTATGTTTTCTTTGGAGAAATGTCTATTCAGATCCTCTGCCCATTTTTCAAAGGAATTGTCTGTTTTTGTTTTTGTTTTGTTTTGTTTTTTATTTTTAGTTTTGAGTTCTTTATTTTGTATATAAACCATTTATCTGATATATGATTTGCAAATATCTTCTCCCATTCAGCTGGTTGCCTTTTCATTTTAATGATGGCTTCTATTGCTTTGCAGAAAAATTTTAATTTTTATTTATATATTTTTATGCTATTGTTCATTTTTGTACAATATTTGATTTCTCCTCTCAGGTGTAATACCCATAAAATTACCACCAGTATGACATTCATGAATTGTTACCATATTCTCTTGTGCTCTTGCCTCCCCTGTTTTGTGTCTTCTTTCTCCCCTCCCCTGCAGAATGTCTCTGATTTATAGTTTCCCTGTGAGTTTTGTCTTTTTTATTTTTTTCCTGATCCCTTATATGATTTATCTATGTTCCTCTTATAAGTGAAGCACTCCAATATTTATCTTTTTCCTTCTGACTTATTTCACTGAGCATAATCCCTTCCAGCTCCACCCATGTTGCTGCAAATGGCAGGAGTTTATCTTTTTTTTTTTTTTAAGATTTTTATTTATTTATACAAGAGCTGGGTTACAGGCCAGAGGCACGGCGGGGTTGGGGGGTGAGAGGATTCACCAGAGACAGAGTGGGGAGCAGAATAGGCAGATGGACCAAAAGCACTGCTGAGAGGATCAGTGAGCAAGACAGGAGAGGTCTGCTGCGCCATGTGGCTATCTCCCTGGCCAGCCGGGAATCAAACTGGTGCTGTGGAGTCTGTGGAAAGCTTCAGCGCTGCGCTCAACCTGCTGTGGCACCAGGGAGGGCCCGAGTTTATCTTTTTGATTGCCGAATAGTACTCTACTGTGTATATATAC
Source organism: Talpa europaea (assembly GCF_964194135.1). Lineage (NCBI taxonomy): Eukaryota > Metazoa > Chordata > Mammalia > Eulipotyphla > Talpidae > Talpa > Talpa europaea. Next base: position 41,199,434 of record NC_140078.1, read on the forward strand.
CACATCTTTTTGATCCTGTCATGTTTTGGGGCATTTAGGTTGTTTCCATATCTTAGCTATTGTAAATAGTGCTGCAATAAATATAACAGTGCAGGTTTCCTTCTGAATTAATGTTTTTATGACCTTTGGGTAGATTCCTAGGAGTGGAATTGCTGGGTCATATGGTAGCTCCATTTTTAGTATTTTGAGGGTCCTCCGCATAGATTTCCATTGTGATTGGACCATTTTGCTTTCCCACCAGCAGTGTAAGAGTTCCTTTTTCTACACAACCTTGCCAGCATTTGTTGTTGCAAGTTTTTTTAATATGGGCCATTCTCATTGGTGTAATGTGGCATATCATTGTGGTTTTGATTTCCATTTCCCTGATTGTAAGAGATGTTGAACATTTTTTCAGTTATCTGTTGGCCATTTGCATTTCCTCTTTGGAGAGTTGTCTTTTTAGCTCTTCTGCCCATTTTTTGACTGGATTGTTTGCTTTCTTTTTGTTGAGTTGTGTGAGCTCTTTATATATCTTTAAAATCAGTCCCTTATCACTTGCATGGAGGAAGAAAATTTTATTTAGATTAGTCCCATGTTTACTTTTGCTCTTTTCCTTGCTGCCAGAGATGTATCCATGAAGATATCACCAAGGCAGATGTTGAGGAGCTTATCACATATGTTTTCTGCTAGATTTTTTGTGGTTTCAGGTCTTATATTCAAGTCTTTAGTTAATTTTGAGATACATTTTTTGTGTGTGAATGTTGTAACATAATGGTCTATAATGGTTCATTCTTTTACATGTGGCTGTTCTGTATTCCCAGCACCATTCATTGAAGAGATTTTCCTTACTCCATCTTATATTCTTAATGCCTTTGTTATAAATTAGTTGTCCATATATGTGTGTGTTTATTTCTGTGCTCTCAATTTTGTTTCATCAATTCGTGTATCTGTTTTTATTCCAATATTATGCTGTTTTGATTACTATCACTTTAATGTATAATTTGAAGCCAATGAGCCTGATACCTCCATTTTGCTCTTTCCCCCATCTCTAGCTTTTGTTTTGTGGTCATTTTGGCTATTTGCATCTTTTATATTTCCAAAAAAAAAATTATGACTCTTTATTCTATTTCTATGAAGAATGCTGGAATTTTGATTTGGATTGCACTGAATTTACATATTGCTTGAGGTAAAGTGCCCATTTCAACAATGTTAATTCATCCAATCCAAGAGCATGGGGTAGCCTTCAATTTTTTTTTTTTTAATCTTCTTCAGTTCTGTGCAGGAGTATCTGACAGTTTTCAGTTAACAGGTATTTCGCTTCCTTGGTTAAATTTATTCCTATATATTGTATCATATTTGGTGCAGTTGTAAATGAGACTGTTTTCTTTATTTCTCTTTCTATGGCTCATTGTGTAAAGTAAAGCAAGAAATTTTTGCATTACTATGCATTCTATGACCATTTTATTTAGTTTTTATTGTAAATTGAATTTGTCAAATGCTTTATTTTCATCTATTGAGATGATCATATGGTTTTTATTCATTTTGTTGATGTGATATAGCACATTGATTTATTTGCATATGCTGAACCATCCTTGCAGTTCTGGAATAAATTCCGCTTGATCATGACTAGGCTTACTAAAATTTTATTGAGAATTTTTGCATCTAAGCTCATCAGGGATATTGATCTGTATTTTTGGTATAGTCCTTGTTTGGTTGTAGAATCAGGGTAATTTTGGTCTCATAAAATTCAAGCCTCTTCAATTTTTTTGAAGAGCTTGTGAAGGACAGGCATTAGCTTTTCCTTGAAAGTTTGGTAGAATTCACCAGCATAGCTGTCTAGTCCTGAACTTTTGTTTTTGTGGAGGCTTTTGATGACTATTTCAATGTCTTTGATGGTGACTGATCTAGAATTAGAATTTCCATTTCTCTTCCTGATAGAGAGATGGGAGATTCTTGGGAGTCTTGGGAGACTATGTAATTCTAAGAATTTATTCATTTTTCTTCGTTGTTCAACATGTTGGCATATAGATGTTCTTGGCAATCTCTTATAATCCTTATATTTTTGTGTCTGTTGTAACTCCTCCTCTTTTGTTTCTGATATTATTTATTAGAGTTCTTTTTTTCTTGGTGAGTCTCACCAAAGGTATGTCTATTTTAGTGGTCTTTTCTTTTTTTTTTTTTTAATAAATTTTATTGTTATATTCCCCATACAATTGCAGCCCCCCCATTCTGACCCCAATCTCTCCCCTCCCACCCCCGCCCCCCTAAAAGTGTCTCTGGTTCATAGTTTTTTGTTGATTTTGATTTTCACTTTCTTATAGTTATTCATTTTCCTGGTCCCTTATTGAAGTTTTCTAGATTCCTGCTATGAGTGAGACCATCCGGTATTTTTCTTTTTCTTTTTGGCTTATTTCGCTGAGCATGATCCCTTCCAGCGCCATCCATGTTGCTGCAAATTGCATGTGTTTATCTTTTTTGAATGCTGAGTAATATTCCATGGTATATATGTACCACATCTTCTTGATCCAGTCATCTATTTTTGGGCATTTGGGTTGTTTCCAAAGCTTAGCTATTGTAAACAGTGCTGCTATAAACATAGGGGTGCAGGTGTTCTTTGGAATTGATGTTTCTGTGTCCTTTGTGTAAATACCTAGGAGTGGAATTGCTGGATCATATGGAAGCTCTATGTTTAGTAGGTCCAGAAATCTCCATACAGCTTTCCACAGTGGTTGGACCAGTTTGCACTCCCACCAACAGTGCAGAAGAGTTCCTTTTTCTCCACACCCTCGCCAGCATTTGTTGTTGCTAGCCTTTTTAATATGTGCCATTCTCACTGGTGTAAGATGGTATCTCATGGTAGTTTTGATTTGCATTTCCCTGATGACAAGTGATGTTGAACATTTTTTCATATGCCTGTTGGCCATTTGTATTTCCTCTTCAGAGAAGTTTCTTTTAAGCTCTTCTGCCCATTTTTTGACTGGATTATTTTCTTTGTTGTTGTTGAGTCTCATCAGCTCTTTGCAGATTTTTGTGATCAGTCCTTTATCATCAGTGTTGGGTGCAAAAATGTTCTCCCAGTTGGTGGGGTTTCTCTTTGTTTTTGTTATTGTCTCTTTTGCTGTGCAAAAGCTCTTTAATTTGATGTAGTCCCAGCTGTTTATCTTTGCCTTCACTATCACTGCTTTGGGTGATGTGTCTGTAAAGATGTCTTTGACGTGCAAATCACGTAGTGTTTCGCCTATATTTCCTTCTATATATTTTATGGTTTCAGGTCTTATGTCTAGTTCTTTAATCCATTTTGAGTTGATTTTTGTGTATGGTGTGAGGTGGTGGTCAAGCTTCATTCTTTTGCATGTAGCGACCCAGTTTTCCCAGCACCATTTATTGAACAAACTTTCTTTGCTCCAATGCATATTCTTTGCTCCTTTGTCAAAGATTAGTTGACCATAAATCTGTGGGTTTATTTCTGGATTTTCTATTCGATTCCATTGGTCTGTATGTCTGTTCTTGTTCCAATACCATGCAGTTTTGATGATTATGGCTTTGTAGTATAGTTTGAAGTCTGGGAGTCTGATGCCTCCATTCCCTTCTTTTTTTTTTCAGGAGAGCTTTGGCTATTCGGGGTTTTTTGTGATTCCATATGAATTTCATCAATAATTGTTCTATTTCTTTGAAGAATGACATTGAAATTTTGATTGGAATAGCATTGAATCTGTATATTGCTTTTGGAAGGATGGCCATTTTAATAATGTTTATTCTTCCAATCCATGAGCAGGGGATGTCTCTCCATTTCTTTGTGTCTTCTTCTATTTCTTTTAACAGTGTTTTATAGTTTTCTTTGTATAGGTCCTTTACCTCTTTTGTTAGATTTATTCCCAAATATTTGATTTTTTTTGTTTCAATAACAAAAGGGATGGTCTTTTTGATTTCTTCTTCTTCAGATTTATTGTTTGTGTATAGGAAGGCTACTGACTTTTGCGTGTTGATTTTGTATCCTGCCACTTTACTGAACTGATTGATGAGTTGAATTAGCTTTTCTGTGGAGTTTTTGGGGTTCTCTACGTATAATATCATATCGTCTGCAAATAGTGATAGTTTGACTTCTTCTTTTCCTATTTGGATTCCTTGGATGTCTTTCTCTTGTCTTATTGCCCTGGCTAGGACTTCCAGTATTATATTGAAAAGCAATGGTGAGAGTGGACATCCTTGTCTTGTTCCAGATCTTAATGGAATTGCTTTCAGCTTTTCACCATTGAGAATGATACTGGCTGTTGGCTTGTCATAGATGGCCTTTATGATGTTGAGGTATGTTCCTTGTATCCCAAGAATTTCAAGGGCTTTTATCATGAATGGGTGTTGCACTTTGTCGAAAGCTTTCTCAGCATCTATTGATATTATCATATGGTTTTTATATTTCTTTTTGTTGATGTGTTGGATAACGTTGATTGATTTTCGGATGTTAAACCATCCTTGTGCCCCTGGAATGAATCCAACTTGGTCGTGGTGAATTATCTTATGGATACATTGTTAGATTCTGATAGCTAAATTTTTATTGAGGATTTTTGCATCAGTGTTCATTAGGGAGATTGGCCTGTAGTTTTCCTTTTTTGTGTTGTCCTTGTTCGGTTTTGGTATTAGTGTAATGTTGGCTTCATAAAACGTGTTTGGTATTGTCCCTTCCTTCTCAATTTTTTGGAAGAGTTTGTGAAGGATAGGCACTAATTCGTCTCTGAATGTTTGGTAGAATTCATTTGTAAATCCATCAGGTCCTGGGCTTTTGTTTTTGGGGAGGTTTTTTATTACCATTTCAATTTCGCTCATTGTAATTGGTCTGTTTAGGTGTTCTATTTCTTCTTTATCTAGCTTTGGGTGATTGTAGAGTTGTAGGAATTTGTCCATCTCCTCTAGATTGTTAAACTTGTTTCCATATAACTGTTCATAGTAGTTACTGATTATTCTTTTGATTTCTGCTGTGTCCGTTGTGATTTCTCCTCTTTCATTGATGATCCTGTTTATTTGTGCTTTCTCCCTTTTTCCTTTGTGAGCCTGGCTAGGGGTTTGTCTATTTTATTGATTTTTTCAAAGAACCAGCTCTTGGTTTCATTGATCTTTTGGATTGTTTTTTTAGTTTCAATTTCATTTATTTCTGCTTTGGTTTTTATTATTTCTTTTCTTCTACTGGTTTTGGGGTTTTTTTGTTGTTCTTTTTCTAGATCTTTGAGCTTCGAGATTAGGTTGTTTCTTTGCGTTCTTTCTTGTTTCTTGATGTGAGCCTCTATTGCTATATATTTTCCTCTTATTACTGCTTTTGCTGCATCCCATACATTTAGGATATTGGTGTCCTCCTTGTCGTTCAATTCAAAAAATTTTTTAATTTCTTCTTTGATCTCCTCATTAGTCCAATGGTCTTCCAGTAGTGTGGTTTTTAATCTCCATGAGGTAGGAAAGTTCCTTGCCTTCTTTTTATGGTTTATTTCTAGTTTGATGTCTTCATGGTCAGAAAAGATGGTTGGTATGATTTCAATCTTGGTGTATCTGTTGATGTTTGTCTTGTGCCCCAGTATGTGATCGATCCTGGAGAATGATCCGTGTGCGCTTGAGAAAAATGTGTACTCCGTTTTTTTGGCGTTTAATGTTCTATAGATGTCTGTTAAGCCTAATTGCTCTAGGTCCTTATTTAGAGCTTTGGTTTCTTTACTTATTTTTTGTCTTGTTGATCTATCCATTGTTGATAGTGGTGTGTTGAAGTCTCCCACTACGTATGTGTTTTCTCTGATGTCTGTTTTCAGAGAGGACAACAGTTGTCTGATATATTTTGGTGCTCCTTCGTTTGGTGAGTATATGTTAATGAGTGTTATTTCTTCTTGAAGTATTGTTCCCTTGATCATAATGTAGTGACCATTGGGGTCTCTTTTTATCTTTTTGAGTTTGAAATCTGTTTTATCTGATATAAGTATAGCTGTTCCTGCTTTCTTTTTTGGTCCATTTGCTTGTAGGTTTGTTTTCCATCCTTTAACTTTGAGCCTATTTTTATCTTTTGTAGCTAAATGTGTTTCCTGGAGACAGCAAAAGGTTGGGTTTTGTTTCTTAATCCAGGCTGCAACTCTGTGTCTTTTTATTGAAGAGTTTAGTCCATTTACATTTAGAGTTAATATTGATATGTTAACATCTGTATTTGCCATTGTGTTTGTCTTTCCTTTGATTTAATTTATTTATTCTTTTAATAACTTTTTTTTTTTTGGCCTTCTTTCATTGTTATTCGTTGCTCTGAGGTTCTGGCTTTAGGACTCCTTGTAGTATTTTTTGGAGTGGGGGTTTAGTTGCAATGAAATTCCGGAGTTTCTGTTTGTCTGGGAAGGTCCATATTCTTTCTTCAAAGAGGAAGGAGAGCTTTGCGGGATAGATTATTCTTGGTTGGCATCTGTTTTCTTGGAGTCTGTTGACTATGTCCCTCCACTCTCTCCTTGCCCGTAGTGTTTCTTCGGAGAAGTCTGATGTCAGCCTGATTGGTTTTCCTTTGAATGTTATCTGTTTCTTCCCTCTTGCCAGCTTCATTATTTTTCCTTGTCCTGGATTCTTGGGAGCTTTACTATTATGTGTCTTGCTGTATTTTTCCTTTCGTCGTGGAAGTTTGGTGTTCTTCTTGCTTCTTGTATATCAATTTTCAGCTCCTTCTTCACATTTGGGAAGTTCTCTTCAATTATCTCTTTGAATATTTTCTCTGTTCCTACATCTCTCTCCTCTCCTTCTGGTATTCCTATAACTCTTATATTTCCTTTCCTCATGGAGTCAGATAGTTCCCGAAGTCTTTCTTCGTTCTTTTTCCTTCGTACTTCTCTTTCCTTTTCTGTTTTGGTTCTTTTTATTTCTGTGTCTTCAAGATTACTTATTCGTTCTTCCATTTCATCTATTCTGCTTTCATTGCTTTTCCCAGAATTCTTTAGTTCTTCCATTAATTCTTTGATCTCCTGCATTTCTTTTACTTCCCTCTTTAGGGACTCAATTTCTTTCTTCTGACCATTGTTTTCCCTCTCTAGGAACTCAATTGCATTCTTCTGATCGTTGATTATTTTTCCCTTATCATTGTTTTCCTTTATGACTTCTGTCAGTTTTTTAATCACGGCAATTTTAAATTCTCTTTCTGGAAGGCTCAGAAATTCTTCCAAGTTATTGTCTTTGCAATCTGGGGGCTGGCTTTCTTTTTGTGGTGTGCTTTTTCTCTGGAGAGTTGCTAGGTTGCGTGTGGTTCTCCTCCCTACTGTCTGTTTTCTAATTTGCCGTATGCGTTGGGACACTGTGTTGTTGGGACTGGCCGGCATCTTGGGTGGGCTTCTCTGTTCCCCTCTGGTTCTTCCAGGAGTCATCTGTCAGTTTCAAGCAGCCTTTACTGGAGAAGGGTCCCTGTTCTAAAATGCCGATGTGGGGACACACTCCCCTGTGCGCCTGGTCTGCCCCGGCGGTGGGTTCCTGCTCCCCTCTGGGCTTGGACTGCAGGCCAGAGGGGGTCTGGCGTGGGCGAACTTCCCCCGCTCACCTCTGGCTCCTGAGGAAGCCTTCTGCAGGTAGTCTTTACTGAAGAAATGTCCCTGTTCTAAAATGGTGATGTGGGACACACTCCCTGCGCGTCTGGTCTCAGGCACACTCTTTTGCGCGCCTGGTCTGCCCCGGCTGTGGGTGCTCGCTCTCCCTGTGGGCTCAGACTACTTGTTCGGAAGGGGCCCGGTGTGGGCTAACTCCCCAGCTGGCCACTAGCTCCTTCAGTAGCCTGTGCTGGGGTCAAGTCGCTAGGTGGCGCCAGAGATCTCTCCTAGAGCCCTTGGGGAGCTGATTTTCCACCCCGTGGGACAGGGAGCAGAGCGGGGATGGTAGGGTACACCTCAACGGCTTTGGGGTGCTGTGTCTGCCTTGTGCCCCACTGTCGTGGGGAACCCACGCCCCTAATTTCGTGCCCCAGGTCTCAGTTCCAAAGCCCTCAGTTCCAGGACGCGGGCTGTAGCCCAGATCAGTGGCGCGGGAATGGCGCCTTTTGAATCCCGCTCCCCTGCCTGGGCGCCTTGTTCCTGCTCACTCAGGGAGGGCCTCCGCCGTCTCCCCGCAAGCCTAGGTCGCAGGCGCGGGGACCTGGGCAGCTGAGATCCGGTCCAGATCTGCGCCACTTTCCGCGCAAGCTTACCGGGCGGCCGGGGCTGTGTGCTGGTGCTGGTCTCCTCCTGGGGGGCGGGGCTCTCTTTAATGGCGCCTGGAGCTCACCTCTGCGGTGGATCCTACAGGGTTCGCCTCAGCTCCCGTTCACGGGGTGTGGTGGCTGAAATAGTTCCTTTCCACTCACAGTCCCACTTGCTGTGTCCGTTTTTCTTGTTGGCCGTTTTGGCTTGTTGTTTCCCTCCTCTCTGCCGGTCGGAGAGTGCCGCCTCTGTGGGCGGGGGAGGGGAGCAGGGTTCTGGGCTTCCCTCCCTTCTGGTCCTCTTTTATGGCCACTTTCTTCTTCGGGCAGTTTGCTGGAGTCGTCCATTTATCTTCCGTGTCCCAGTTCTCACTGGGACCTGCCGCTTTTCCTCCCTATTAACTTTTTTTAATGGGAGATCTTACTCGCAGCGTCTCCTCGCCGCCATGTTGCTCCGCCCCTCCCCTAGTGGTCTTTTCAAAGAACCAGTTCTTGGTTTCATTGATCCTTTATATTGTGTTTTTGACTTCTGTTTCATCACTATTATTATTATTATTATTTTCTTCCTTACATTGCTTTTTGGTTTTGCCTTTTATTTGTAGTTCATTTAGGAAAAAGTTTATATTGTTTGAGCATTTTCTTGCTTCTTGAGGTAGGCCTGAATTGCTACTTATTTTCCTTTTAATACTGATTTTGCTACATTCCACAGGTTCTGAAAAGTCTTTTCAACATTTTTTAAAGGGAGGGTCAGGGCTGATGCACTTCTTCAGCTTTTGTTTGTCTGTAAAAGCCTTTATTTCTCCTTGATTATTTTGCAGGTCAGTGAATTCTTGACTGGCAGTTTTAAGCTTTGACTATTTTGAATATGTTCCACTCTCTCCTGGCCTTTAGAGCTTCTGCTGAGATGTCTGCTGATAGTCTGATGGGAGTACTTTACATGTTACCTACTTTTGCCTCCTTAGCCACCTTTAATATTTTTTCTTTGTCTTGGACTTTTGATCACTAGTCTGTGTCTTGGTATAGGGCTTGCATTTAGATGACCAGTTGTTCTATTAGCTTCATGTACTTGTTTTTTTTTTTTTTTTTAAAGATTTTTTTATTTATTAATACAAGCACTGGGTACAGTCACAAGGGTGAGAGAATTCACCAGAGCCAGAGTGGAGAGCAGAACAGGCAGACTGATGAAAGACACTGCTGAGGGGAGCAGCGGGCAGCCAGAGAGGTCTTCGCGCCATGTAAGACCCTTGCCCTGCGGCTGGGGATCAAACCGGCGCTGCAGAGGCTACGGGCAGCTTTGCAACCTAGTGCTCAACTGGTGTGCCACCAGGGAGGCCCTGGCTTCATGTACTTGTATATTCAGCTTTTCCCCAATATTTGGAAAGTTGTTGGCTGTTATTTCTTTTAATAAGTTCACTGTTCCCTTCTCTTTCTCTTCATCTTCTGATATATCCATCATCCTTTGTTTCTTTTCCTAATGGTATCAGATAGCTCTTGTAGCGAATCTTCATTTAAAAAAATATCTTATTTCTCTCTATTCTGCCACTTGAATCAGTTTTTGGTTTCTATCTTTGAACTCACTGATTTATTCTTCGATTAGGGCTGCACTATTCCCACAGCATTATATAGCACTCTAGATCTGTTTATTGAGTCCTTCATATCATGAATCTCTGTCATCACCACAGGCAATATGGCAGTAGTAGGTGTAGCCAGTGGAATCTGAGTCTAACACTACATTTATAGGGGTGGGGAGACATGAGGGATCTAGTAACTGCAATTGGTGGGAGGGGAGGATACCTGATTCAGTTGGTCTGGCCCACTACTTCCCTCTTCCCACGGGCATCAGGCCAAGGATTGTCTGCACTCTCTGGATGCTAGCTCTGCTATGCATACTGGGAGCGAGGGGGAGTTGAAGTTCAATGCTCCTTGTGTCACCCTCCTCCTTAGTTTCCCAGCCTGTGTGATACACCTCTCCTCTTTTGGTCTGGGATTCTCTTGGTCTGAATGCATAAATCTCTATATTGTTTCTTCCCTCCCTTCTCTAGGACCTAGGATCAGGCTTTCACTCAGCAGTCTGTTTCTCTAAGTCAAGTTTCGTCATCTCCACTATCCCCAATTTACCTGCCTTCATCCTCAATGATGTGTAGATTTCTAGTGCCCTGACATGACCATCAGAGGGAACCTCATTGATTTTATATTTAACTAGGGTTCTAAAGGGAAGATCTAGGGAAGTATATTATACCACCATATTATTCATATCTGGTTTTTAGTTACTTAGAATCATGACTTGTGATTATTTACATAGAAAATCTTAAGGAATCTGTGAAACAATTATTACATGTCATAAAATATTGCAGGGTATATATGAATAAAAAAAAACAAGTTGAATTTAATATATAATAACACACTGTTAAAAAATGAAATTTAAAATGTTTCACTTACCATAAAAATAGAAACATGCTTTACTGTACAAAATGTGCAAGATCTCTATATGAAAACTACAAAATCATGCTGAACAAAATTAAAGAAAAATAAATGGAAAGATATATACTATGTTGATAGTTTGGAAAACTCATTATTATTAAGGTATCAGTTGTCCCCTAGAATATCCAGTTATTTTGAAAAAAAGTACAAAATCAGAGTACCCACACTACCCAATTTCAAGAATTATATAAAGCTAACAAAGCTACAAGTTTGTGTAGTACAGGCATAAACATCAACAATGGCTCAAAGAAACAGTGTAGAGAATCCATATGGGACCCATTCTTACATGATCATGATCTGACATGGAAATGATGGTTATTTTGATCATATATTCAGTATTACCAGGACAAGGAAGTATATGGAGGTTGAAAAAAAGATCCTAATTTCAGGAACATACCACAATACAAGTGGCATTCAAATGAGTTAAAATGTAGAGACATTCACTATATTTATTAGATAGAAGAATCATCTCCCTCCTCCTACAGCTTCTATAATAAATGAGAATTTATGACAAACATAAACCTGGCATTCTAGAACAGTCCAATTGTTTCACAATTAACTCCACTTTTGCATGTCCATCTCTCTGCATCTCTCATATCATTTGTGTATTCTGTATGTTCATCTAAATGAATGCTGAGTTCAGTCTGTCCTGTGGTTTTTGTTGTTACTTATATTTGTCATTTTATCAGTCCTAATTTGGGGCTCAGAAAATTTGTGTGAAGGGTGACATGGACTGTCTGTTAGGCAATTCTGGTGCAGCATCCCTCCATGGAGAGAAAGGGATGCCATGGAGAGAAAGGGATGCCTTCCATTTTAGGTGGTAATAATTACCCACGCTTATTAAATTCTCATGTGCTTGGTTACATGACAAACATTTTATAAGATAATTTAGTCCTTTATTAACCCTGGTGGTTACTGATATCTGTGTAAACTAAAACTAGATTGAAAAATCAATTATTTGAAGAAACCAGGGACATAGAAGTCACTTAAACTAGAAATGCTTTATGGATTCTAATACAGGCTTAATGTCCTTTTTTGCCACCCTGAAAGTTAAAACAGCTCTACAAACTGAACATTTTTTTAAGCAAAAACTTGTTGGCAAAATATGACCTGATATAGACTTACATACTGACAGGCATTGGCAATATCCTGGGAGAAAGTAAGTATTTGTCTGTGTAATTAATTTTTCCTTGGAGTCTCTCATGGGAGTTTTATTTAGGGAAATGATGCCCTGAGATAATCTTGCAATTTACGACCTTCTCATTTTCTTTTTGCATGAATTTGGATTTCCCTTTTTAGTTTACTTTGCTGTATATATATATATATATGCAAAGTTCTTCAGGGTTCAGTTTTATGTTCATATCTAGTTTTATGTTCATATCATCAATAAAAACCTTACTCTTTCAGCAATGAGAAAATAAGGGCTCAGAGAACATAGCTGGCATCAGGCAACTTGGCTATACCCTCTTCAAAGTCAGTGCCAATCAAGGATTAACCTATCTTCTTCAGGATAGCTAGTCAATTCACCAGCAGTAAGAGTCTTGTGTTTAAGAAAATATAAAACTTCGAGCACACCTACCAGTGAAAAATGCAAAAGAGAAGCAATGCAGGTGAGGAGTGAGCGCTTGCTGTCTCCTGGGCTCAGGCCCCAGGGAAGAACTGAGATCATGCTGGTCTCACAGGCATGTGGGAACATCAGCTGGTTCTTTGTCTTTGGTCCCAAATTTTTTCTCAGTTTTGTAGAAAGTAAATAATTCAAAGTGAAATAGGTGATATTTTACTGACCTGAAGTGTATGGTGGTTCTGGGAGTTTAATTGCTTCTCCACCAGGTTGTAAAACCTTGGCAATAGCATATGATTGATTTCTATGTTATCCAGAAATGTATGCATCTATGAACGTTGTAATCACCTGACCCAAAATCTTTACTCTGGAATAGACTGTTGAGACCAGGGGAGGGGGGATGTCACTAATATGATGTCAGCAAGTCAGTCATCAGAAGAATGGGTGGTGGAACTCATCTTAACTTCTGAATCACTCTTTTCTGATACCTATTTTTGGGAATCCCACTTGACATTGATTCCTCCATCTATTCCTTTGCACCTGCCACACTTCACCAGCAGAGGGCACCAGCAATCTGTGGGCGTTTCGAAGGACTTTGGTTTCTAATCTAGGCATTATTAGGAGAGCATTAATATTTGATAAAAATATAATATGGAGGATTACATTCATAGATTATAAGAACAGGCACTGATTATTTAAAGGTATTGGCTTTTAACAGATAAGAAACATCAAGAGGCACTAATGCGGAGAGAGATGCATTTGGAAACTGAGTTTAGAAAAGTATCAGCGGGTAGGTAAGATCTCAGAAGTCACTTAACATCTTGTTTTGTGTTGTCCAGTCACAGAAACACACTGCCTTCTGTACTGAGATAAAACAGAAAAACCCGAATCACTGTTTCTTAGAACAATTCATCACTTCAATATTATTAATTGAAACATACACTTTTCTGAGAGCACCATCCTGAGCGGAGCAGCCCCTGCAGCTGTTTGACTTGGTGATAAGGAGACTGCTTTGCAGGGTGGTCATCTGGGTGCTGTGGAGTTCACCCAGCACAGCGCTGATGCACAATAAAGGCAAGACACCAAGGACAAGCAGCTGGACTGGTAAGCCCTGATGTTATCTTTAATTTTTTAAAAACATTTATTTATTCATGCATACAAGAACTGGGGTATAGACCAGAGGTGTGGGGGTGAGAGGATTCACCAGAGACAGAGGGGGGAACAGAACAGGCAGATTGATCCAAGTACACTGCTGAGGGGAGCAGCGGGCAAGTCAGGAGAGGTCTGCTGTGCCATGTGGGTAACTCCCTGGCAGGGGATCGAACTCTTGCTGCAGAGGCTACAGATAGCATCACAGGTTGTGTCTTAACCCCTTGCACCAGCAGGGAGGCCCTAATTTTTTTTTTTTTAAGAATGGAGGAATCAAAAGATGAAAGCTTTGAACTGTTCTATTTCTTTTTAATTTTTTTTAATTTTATATATTTTTTACATCATTTTTCATTTTTGCATAATGTATGCATTTGTCATGCTGTTAGGTGAGGGGTCTGCTTTGGTTATGGACTTGAGGAACTCTGATATGTCAGGGCAGCCCCAGGAGAAAGTTTCTGTGGAGATTCCTGAGCAACTTGAGAAATGGCCCAGAGGGTTTTTTATTTTTTATTTAGAAAAACTGGGGTGTAGGTCAGAGCTGCGGGGGATGAGGGGATTCACCAGAGACAGAGTGGGGGAGTTACTGAAATACATTGCAAAGGGGAGCAGTGGGCGAGACAGTAGAGGTCTGCTGTGCCATATTGGGTTAGCTCCCTGGCTGGGGCTCAAACTCTGACTATAGTGGTTGTAGTTCTGAGACTTAACCCCTAGGTCACCAGGGAAGCCCACCCAGAGGGTTTGAGACCACAAATCAGGACTCACAGGCACCAGGATAAGGTACAGGGACACTAATAAGGCAATAAAACCTGATTTGAGTTGAGCATGAAGGAGAATATCTAGAAGTATGCAAAACTCTATGGCTCTCATCCAGGGATACTAGCTTTTGAAAAATGTACTTAGGGAATATGGTAGTGACACTCCAGCCCAACCCCACAGAACTTAAAGGAACAAACTTAAAGCACAACAAACTGGAAGAACAAAACCATCTTCAAATATGAAGTCCCTAGATATGAAACTGGGGTGGAAAACTTCCACCAGTGACCACAGTGGCAGGATGGAGGAGGTGCGGGAGGAAACACTGGCGTCAAAACTCCTTATCTTTGTCTTCTCTGCACCTTCCCGCTGGGTTCTCAGAGCAGCCATGATTCTCATTGTCATCATCATCATCACCAGCAGGTCAGCTGCGGGAAGGCCTCCCTCCCGGCACCTGTGTCTCTGTGCCTCTTCCTAGCTTGCTCCCCAGTGCTGCTTCTGAAGCAAAAACAATCCCAGGAATTATATTCCACCCATCAGCTTCTCTGGCCACCTCTTGAGAGGGGTGTTTCAGCTTAAATATCCTGAAACTATTAAATATATTTAGCACATGCTTTATAACCAATTTCTCAGATGGACTTGGACTTTGGATCTAGTCAGATTTGTGATGAGCTTTCCACAGCTCCTCTGCTCTTCATGCACCTGGGGTTAAACGTCATTGTCATTAACTGATCAGTGTTCTTACTCATATTCCTCAGACCCTCAGGCAGTGCTCCTGCTGTGGCCCCTGGATTGAGACACTTGTCTGAGGAGCCTTCTAACTCTCTAGCTGAACTTTAGGAGCTAGGTGTTCTCCAGTTCCCTTTGCTCTTGATTCTTGATTTTGTATTCTGGTTCCCCAACTCCTTATCTTCTCTCATGCTGTGATTTCTACCTAGAATTCACTCCTCACACCCAATTCCTCAAGTCAAGACTCTCTCCATTCTACCCTCAGGACCATGAGACCAGATGAGCCACACAAGCACCTGTTTCCCTTGTTCCAACAGGAAACCAGTTCAGATCCAGAAAAACAAAAATGGGAAATGCACCCTAGGGTGACAACAAGAAAAGACCATACCCCAGTCCCCAGGAAAACCCTAAAGTCATCGTTAGTGGCACAAATTGGACTTGCAGTTTGAATGGTGCATACCTGCTTTCCTCGTACAGGAGGGATCTCGGGGCCCAAATGATCTCTGCCTGTCCCTGGGGCATTGCAGTCACCCACACAGATGCCCACCAGCAAGGGCCCTGAACTGTAAACAGTGTGGGTAGGATACACCCAATCAGAGCGGTCTCTTCATTCAGGGGTGAATGAGTCTTTCCCTGCATGGGCCAGTGACCACCTACAAGAGAACAGAGACACTGGTGTTTCACTGCTCTCGGTACACCCTGCCCCCTGTGTGCCTGAGCAGGAATGCAGCAGCTTCTGCTCCTGCCCAGATGATCCCAGGTCCATATCAAGGCCCGGATACTTAGGGAGGATTTGGTAAATATTAATATGTGGCTGGAGGGTTTGCGTTACAAAAATTTCCCTAAAAATTCCAACAAATTTTGTTTTCTTTCCATGGATTCTTTCTTGAAGTCAGCAATCTTGTCTTGTCTCCTGAACTTCTGTGTCTAGGCCTCTACGTCTCCAGCCTTCCCTTCCCAGACCCCTGACACCAGAGTCTCTCTTATATAGGACTATCTCCCACTTAAGCTTTTTATTTATCCCTTTGATGATCTAATTAGGCGTCTGCTTGGAATTTACTCCCTATGCCAGAAGCCATTGGTAGTGGCCAACATCTGTTCTCACTTTTTTTCTACAATAAACAAACCACATTTTTAGCTGGTAAAATAAGGGCACCTGAATCAGATCATATTTCCCTTTACAGTGAAGTGTGAGTAGTCATGTCAGACGGATTAAGCAAAGCGTGGATGTAACCACTTAATAACAGGAGGCACCCCCTTTTTTGCCTTTGCGTCCTTTTTGCCTGGAATGTTGATGCTATGACTAGAAGTAGAGCAGTCATTTTGGGCTAAGAGATAGAAGGCTGATACAACTGAAGAGAAAAGGCATCCGCTTCTGGGAGATGATTAAAACATTTATTTAAATGAGGGGCCTCCCCGGTGGCACGGAGGTTGAGGGCTGGGTTGCGAAGCTGCCTGCAGCCTCTGCAGCCTCTGCAGCGCAAGTTCGATCCCCAGCTGCTGGGTGAGGGTCCCACAGGGCGCACAGGCCTCTCCTGCTGCGCCCACTGCTCTCCTCAGCAGTGTATTTCGTCGGTCTGCCTGTTCTGCCCCACTCTGACTCTGGTGAATTCTCTCACCCTCCCGTTCTTCTGACTGTACCCAGTGCTTGTATAAATAAATAAATCTTAAAAAAACATTTATTTAAATGAAAAAAATTTCCAAGTTTATTATGTATGTTCTACATGCTTTAATTTTGTGAGTAAAAAAGGAGGGGGGAAATGGGTTGTGGACATGGGTGCTTTGGTGGAGGAAATAAAAAAAAATGGTACTTAAAACCAGAAAAAGAAAAGAAAAATCATATAATGAAAAAAATCATTAAAAAATATATAATCAATCAGTGGTTATAATCCCAAATGTAATCACTGAAACTTGGCTTCTTGCATATAACCCTCTTCCTGGCTGGCTGGTATAGTGGTTAAAAAAATAAAAGATAGTTTTGAAAAGGTATATCCTTATACATGTTCAACTCTTGGTTGCACAAATTGCTTAGATGTTGAATTATACTGAAAGTGTTATAATCATGGACATAACATAGGACGCAATGAAAGCATGTGAAATAAATATGTTAATAATATTGACTGTGCAACTGATTTACATTGCCAACTTGAAATGATATTCCCTAGTGCTCTGCTCTCTAAAATGTAGAAACAACTGTCCAAGTTATGCATGATGGACATTACAAATCAGCAAATCAATTACCTTGCTGAAAACAATACCTGTTCTTACAAAAATGTGTAGAACAAATTATTCAATTTTTATTCAATTGTTTTAATAATATGAAATTCTGAACAATTATGGAAAACTTAGATTATTTTCCTGATAGTGTTTTTCCCAAATTATCCCATCAGTTATCTCCTACATGTATTGACATAATTAAAAAAATGTGGGGGATACTTTCAGGAATATAATCATTATAGCGGAAGGATTATTTTTAAAAGTTGATGAGTTAATAAGGTGACTACAAGAAATTACAGGCCAAAAGATGTTTTTAAGTATATGATTTCAGGGGAATGTGAGATTTAATTCTACTTATGAAGGAAACTCAGTAGAAACCACTTGAATACTCACCTGTAATCCAACCTAGCTTAAAACATCTACTCAGAATGGTGCTAATACATGAACAGACATGTCATAGTGGTGATAAGTGTTGGATGTGAATATTCCTAGGGAAAGATATCCACATTATATTATTAGAGTTGATAAGCAGCTGCACTGAATGAGTGAGTCAACATTAATTGAACTCACTTGATTGGGAGAGGCCACAGAGTTTTAATTCTCTTTTTTCATGTTACCTGTTAAGGTCCTTCATGTTTATGATTTTGTGTGTGGACACTGACTTATGGGGGTTACAAAAACACAGAATGACATCACTGCCTGGGAGTGTGTGCTTCTGAATCCCCCAACTATACTGTCTACTTGTTCAGACAGATAAATTATTGGACTTTTACCCATATTAAACACACTTGCTTAATTAAAAAAACTGAAATCCACCATTTGAGGCCTATTTAAAATTTAACTTTATTAAAACTTCCATTATTGCCTCTTATCAAAGAAAATAAATAAAATTGTTGAGTTTGATTCTTTAAATATTTAACTGTTTTGGTGAACAAGGAATTTGTAATATTGGCAGCAAAGATTAGATTTAGTCTTGTAATTTTTTTCTTTAATTGAGCCTCACATTTAACTGATCCAGCTGTTTTGTATAAGAACTAAATTTTCAGTCTTCCCTTGACCAAAACACATGAGAAGAAAAGGAAACAAAGACTGGGGGGACACAAAGGGCAGTGCTAATAGAGGGAGGAGAAATATTCAATTCGTTTTCATATTCCTGCTTTTTTGTGAAGCTGGTAAAATGTTGTCGTCTTGGGAGAAGGTGGTTGCTACTTGCTCCTGATCAAACTTAGACACAACACTTCATACAGTACTGCTCCTCCTTCCATCTCTCTGAATGTGTTCAGAGTCCAGGTCAGGGGCTCCCTGCCTACTGGGCAGGGTGGGGCTGGGGAGGCAGAGCATATGCTGGTTTCTAAGTTCCAAACAACTGAAGTCACCTGGAGGGAGTGAGGGCCATAGTTCTCAGATGTGCTGGGTTTGTCACCTGGTTTTATAATCTGAGAGATCATTTCACACAATGGGCTATGGAGAGATATTTGATTCTCCTCTCTTAACCTTAAACTTGGGTCACGAGCTGAAATGAGGTGGTTCTGATTATACTTTAATGGTAAAACCAGAGTAAAGAGTCTCATAGGGTCCTAGTTTTCCTCTTGCAGTTTTCTGAAACCCAAGATGCAAAGTTGTAGCAAACCCAAAATGTAAATTAAGCCTCCATAAAAAAAAAAAAAATAGGCAGGAATCTGGGTCTCTCTCTGGCTTTTCTCAATTTTCTTACTCAGGAGGTTCCACTCACAGAAACATGCCTCCGTCCATCATCTCCAATTAAATGAAAAATTCTGTGTAACATGCAAAGCACTGGTGCTGGCTGCTGAGGGTTCAATGGTTTGTTGCCTGCAGGTGCTCACAGCTGAGGGTGAGACAGCACACAGGAAATTCAAAGTAAGAGCTACACTTGCAAGTTTGGTGAGGTATGAATAGAGGAGAGATTATTTTGGTGGGGAGAATAAGGGTGCTTGGAAACGAGAAAGCTTTGCAGACAAGGGGGAGTATGAGCAAAATGCCGCAAGATAGATGGGGTGAGCCCACCCAGATGGATGAGCTAAGAGGTTTGGAGTCTGAGCTGGGGATGGTGGGGAGGATGAGGTGGAGGACGCTGCCACATGAAACCAGAAGCCAGAGGGTCTCCTTCTAGAGCCCCCAGCACCACAGGCAATATTCTGCATGCAAAAGGAAGTTCTATATGATTTTTGGAAACTAAAATGATTGGTGAACATCCACGTATCAGGAGAAAGAGTAAAACACAAAGACCATTTCGGAGCATAAGTACCCAGATCATGTCCATGACATGAAAAGGAAAGAACGTGACAGACGTTGGAGGGAGCAAAGACCAGATGTGAGTGGAGAGCAGTAGAGGACATGCTGATCCTGAGTGGGACCAAGACCAGCTCTGCCAGTTGTGCAAGGTGACCTCTGGGAATAAGCTGGAAAGCCTCAGGGCCATTCCCTAGGGGAGGAGTTTATAATCCCATCACTCTCTGGACACTCAAAACCAAAGTGTGCTTTCCTGCACAGAGAGGTCAAGGTGACCTCCCAATGATATGAGAAATCCCAGGGTGGAATGAAAACAAGAGGCATGAGAAACACACAATTGTGACATTTTAGAATTGAAACACAAAAGTAAAAATGATAGCCTCCTAGAGTTAAAGAGCACAGCCCCATCACCCGACAGAATTCCCAGGAGTCACCCTGGTGTGGCTGCATTGGAGGGGGTCCAGCTTTGCTGAGCTGTTTGGACTGTGGAGAGATCCAGGGTGTTCCAGAGGCTGTCTGTAGGGAGCAGGACATTCCAGTGGGAGTGGGCATGGGACACCGGTAAGAAGAATTTCTCCATTTCATAATGGCAGCGGTTGTTTCAAGTGTTAACCAGCCTGCTGTCATCTTGCCTGCGCCTCACCCTGCTCCTCCAAACTCAGTAAGGAGTTAAAATGGTTTCCTTGAGCCTGTCCTTTCATATTTGAGAAAAAATTCAGCTTAGAATTCTTCACTCAGTCACATTATTTATCACATAGAAGTTATTTTGAAGTTGCAATGCCTCAGAACACATGCTTCCAATATAGTGACTGGTTCCTTCCAGACTTGTCTGGATTGGTGGGGTCTGCAGCTTATACATAATTTGAGGGACCGTCATTCAGAAAAACATTAAACATTACTGTTACAGGGTGGTCCCCAGGAAAAGGAGAGGTTATAGTTTCCTGGCCCCACCCAAGGGAGAGTTGCTGAGCAGGGAGGAGGAAGAAGCTGGAGAGGAGACTGAGGAAGGAACGAAGCAGGATGGAGAGCCAGAAGGAGACCTGGAGGAGGCACATGGAGCAGAGAGACATGTGAAGAAACTGCGCTTGTCTTTTGGTCGTGGACTGGTTAAAACAGACATGATGAGAGACCTGTGGGGAGGTTAACAATGACAGCTTTTATTTTGACTTCGCTCTTTTTCTTCCAGACTTGTCGGGCTGTTTCTGGCCCTTTTCCATGGGTCCCCACTAGAAGTTGCCTTAAACTTGTGGCAGGCTTTCAGGCCTTAGCGGCCCTGCTTTGGGCCAATCCTGTTTGGCTGGACATTTACCCATAGGTAACTTCAGGTGCTTGATTTGGAAACTATATTCTTTGTCTCTTCTGTATTGCACACTAATTGTGTTAAAGTTTCTTTCCATTAAATGTCTTACACACTAAAGTATGTTTTGTCTTGATGTGGCGGATGGCAGAAACTATTTAAAGCAGGCAGATTTGGAGTTCTGGGGTTCCCCTCTCCCTGCCCTTTAACTTTGCTATGATGTAATTAGGAACAAAAATGAATATTTATTTAGAATCATAGGAGAAATCATCATTAATTATAAATATTAGCTTTAAATATTACAAACATAAAATCTAGAAAAATTTTGACTCAGATTGATTTCTATCATAATTGCATCCTCCATTTTCCCTGTACTTTTAAATTGCTTTTTCATATCACAACAACTTTGTAGTGTTTTTTTAAAGATTTATTTTTATTTATTTATGGATACAAGAGCTGGGGTATAGGCCATAGGTGTGGGGGGTGAGAGGATTCACCAGAGACAGAGTGGGGAGCAGAGCAGGCAGATCTACTGAAATACACTGCTGAGGGGAGCAGCAGCTGAGACAGGAGGGGTCTGCTGCACCATGTGGTTCATCTCCCTGGCTGGGGATTGAACTGGCACTGGAGTGGCTGGTGATAGCTTGATAGAACTCTCTTTAACCCCTATGCCACCAGGGAGGCCCCTGCAGTGTTGTTTTTTTTAATGGAGAAAATAGCAATATTCAATTCATTCAGTTGTGATGGATCAAAATTTTATTTTTTCTTGCCGGTACTGAGAGTTATTGTGTTCATGGAGGGCTATGTCCTCAGGCCCTGCAGCAGTGAGGCCTGCGGGGAGTGAGGATGTCAGAGGGTGGGGTGCTCCTGGGGGTCACTTCTTCACTGGACAACCAACAGGAACACAACTGCCATTCTTATATCTAAATTTATCATACCCTGAACTCCACTTCCCCTTAGACAAACTTCAAATGTGCTTGTGCGCCACTCTACAATTAGGGAGGTGGGGTAGAGGGGGAAATAGGAGAGAACTGTCTTGACCAACTAGTATAAACTATCTATATTGCAGGTTTTACAAAAACATACAATCATGCGACCTTAAATCAAAGATCCTCCCTGGGGTCCTGAAAGAGACCCATGCTAGTAAGAGGCTATGAAACATTTATTTATTTATTTATTTATTTATTTATTTATTTATTTATTTATTTATTTATTACTGTATGACTTATTTAGTTATATATATATTTTACATCATTATTCATTTTTTAACAATGTTTGCTTTTTTTTTTTTTTAATGTTGGCTTTCTTTTCTCAGGTGAAGTCCACATAGAATTCCCACCACCAATTTACTTGTGCACCATCACCTTAGTCCCTTATGCAGTTCCTGCCCTTGTTTTGATCCCTCTCACTCCCCTTCCCCTGCAGAATATCTCTGATTTATTGTTGTCTGTTTATTTTTGTTTTGTTTTGTTCTGTTTTTTATTGCTATTGTTTTTTTCCCCTGATGTCTTATTTGGTTCCCTTATATTCCTCCTATAAATGAAACCACCCAATATTTTTTCTTTTTTCTTCCGACTTATTAACATCATGCTTAATGGTTAATGATGGAATTTAATTAATGGTTGGAGACTTGCTCCAATGTGTCTGTTCTGGGAAATTGCTGCAAGCCTGACTCCTGCAACAAGGAGCAACTAGCTGTGGGATCTAGGAAACAGTGGAGCTACTCATGAGAACCCTCAAGAGAGTCCCTGGAAGACAGCAATTCCTTGCCCTAGAAGGCACCAGGTTGTCACTGATGTAGGGGGAGGGAGGCTCCTGGAACACACATGTAAGTCCCCCCAAATGCAGGTGATGGGCACTATGAAAGGATGAAAGGTTCATAAGGAGCTCAGTCATGGATAGCCAGTTTATGCATATGATCCCTGAAAGCTTAGCTGGTAAGGTAATCCATATTTTGCAGATGTAAGGGCATAATTTAAAATTATAAAGGTAAACAATAGGTAAATTGGGAAATGTATTATGTACATGTACTTTTATACGCACACCCACACATAAAGCCAGTGAGTGTGTTATGGAAAGATATTGGGGTTATAAGCAAACTAAGTCATTTAGCATAACAGAAAGATAACTGTGAGTACATGAAACTGGTAAATCCAGAAATGGCTCTGTGAGCTTGTTATTGAGAACTTCAGAGGCGCCTATGGGAGAACCAAATCAGAAATGACTAAATGTGCTTGTTTCTGGGCAGTGGGACTGAGGAAGGTAGCAGGCAGACACAATAGCTTTTCTTTGTCAGTGTCTCTACGCTATTCGATTTTTGAAAAGCATGTGCATGTTATTCTAATTGAAAAGAAATTTAAGACTTTTGGAAAAAAGAGCAAGTTGAGGAGCCTTACTCAGAGTTGGGACCTGTGTGTGACAGCACATCACTGCCTGTTACACAGCTGCAGGTGCCGCAGTGTGAATAGCACACGATTGTCAGGTTCATGAATTAGCTTTACTTTGTCATAGGCATGTCTGTGTTTTAGCTCGAACTGCAATAATAAAGTACCACAGATTGAGTGGCGTAAACAACAGAATTATCTTTCATGGTTTTGGGGACTTGGGAAATCTTAAATCAAGCTACCAAGAGAGTTGGTTCTCGGTGAGAGTCTCTTCTAGCTTGCAGAGGACTGCCTTGTCCGTGTGCCTGGAGGGTGTGAGCTCTCTGGTGATGAGGTCACTAATTCCATCATGGATTCTACCCTCGTGGCCTTTTCCAAACTAATTACTTCTAAGGTCCACCTCTTACTATCACTGGGGGACACGTGAATTTGGGGGACACAAGTCAGCCTTAGCAGCTTGCAGGTGGGAATGTGTCTGTCCTGTTACAGAATCTTGGATTTTAGAAGCATTTAGACTTAACTGAGGTCACCTGTGACTTGTGCCACATTTGTGGCGGAGCCGGGCTCTCTACCTGAAAGGAGATGTGCCCCACGGAGACAGCCGTGTCTGTAGGTAAATGAGTCTCTGCTAACTAGCCTCGCCCCCCCTTGCCCTAGAGGGTCCCAGGTCATTAGCAACTTGGTGTTTTCAAGGAATCTAGCAGGAAGGAAAAAAACTTTTCCTCCCTAAGCATGCTTTGTATGAAGGCAGCAATTCTTAAATTTTTTTTTTTTCAGGAATCTTTCATTTAAAAAAAAAATTAAGGATGCCAAAGAGCTTTAGTTTATTTGGTTTAAATCATTCAGTTATTTACTGAATTAGAAATCAAAGTCAAGAACTTTAAAAGTTTTAATTAATTCACTAAAAATAGCAACAGTAAACAATTATATGTTAACATAAATAATTATATGTAAAATAATTTTCCAAAGAAAATTAAATGAGGTGCCACACTGTTTTGTATTTTACACTTTTCTTGGATCTGTTGTGGAATGCTGTTATGACTTAAATGTTTACAGAAAATCCACAAAAAAGAGAAGAAAATCCACAAAAGGATCGATCACATACTGGGGCACAAGACAAACAACAACAGATACACCAAGATTGAAATCATACCAACTATCTTTTCTGACCATGAAGGCATCAAACTAGAAATAAACCATAAAAAGAAGGCAAGGAACTTTCCTACCTCATGGAGATTAAAAACCACACTACTGAAAGACCACTGGACTAATGAGGAGATCAAAGAAGAAATTAAAAAATTCTTTGAATTGAACGACAAGGAGGACACCGATATCCTAAATGTATGGTTTGCAGCAAAAGCAGTAATAAGAGAAAAATATATAGCAATAGAAGCTCACATCAAGAAACAAGATGAACTCAAAGAAACAACCTAATCTCGAAGCTCAAAGATATAGAAAAAGAACAACAAAAAACCCCAAAACCAATAGAAGAAAAGAAATAATAAAAACCAAAGCAGAAATAATGAAATTGAAACTAAAAAAACAATCCAAAAGATCAATGAAACCAAGAGCTGGTTTTTTGAAAAGATCAATAAAATAGACAAACCCCTAGCCAGGCTCACAAAGGAAAAAAGGGAGAAAGCAAAAATAAACAGGATCATAAATGAAAGAGGAGAAATCACAACGGACACAGCAGAAATCAAAAGAATAATCAATAACTACTATGAACAGTTATATGGAAACAAGTTCAACAATCTAGAGGAGATGGACAAATTCCTACAACTCTACAATCACCCAAAGCTAGATAAAGAAGAAATAGAACACCTAAACAGACCAATTACAAGCAGCAAAATTGAAATGGTAATCAAAAACCTCCCCCAAAACAAAAGCCCAGCACCTGATGGATTTACAAATGAATTCTACCAAACATTCAGAGACGAATTAGTGCCTATCCTTTACAAACTCTTCCAAAAAATTGAGAAGGAAGGGACAATACCAAACACGTTCTATGAAGCCAACATTACACTAATACCAAAACCGAACAAGGACAACACAAAAAAGGAAAATTACAGGCCAATCTCCCTAATGAACATTGATGTAAAAATCCTCAATAAAATTTTAGCTATCAGAATCCAACAATGTATCCATAAGATAATTCACCACGACCAAGTAGGATTCATTCCAGGGACACAAGGATGGTTTAACATCCGAAAATCAATCAATGTTATCCAACATATCAACAAAAAGAAATATAAAAATCATATGATAATATCAAGAGATACCAAGAAAGCTTTCGACAAAGTGCAACACCCATTCATGATAAAAGCCCTTGAAATTCTTGGGATACAAGGAACATACCTCAACATCATAAAGGCCATATATGACAAGCCAACAGCCAGTATCATTCTCAATGGTGAAAAACTGAAAGCAATTCCATTAAGATCTGGAACAAGACAAGGATGTCCACTCTCACCACTGCTTTCAATATAATACTGGAAGTCCTAGCCAGAGCAATAAGACAAGAGAAAGAGATACAAGGAATCCAAATAGGAAAAGAAGGAGTCCAACTATCACTATTTGCAGATGATATGATAAGATACATAGAGAACCCCAAAAACTCCACAGAAAAACTAATTCAACTCATCAACCAGTTCAGTAAAGTGGCAGGATACAAAATCAACATGCAGAAGTCAGTAGCCTTCCTATACACAAACAATAAATCTGAAGAAGAAGAAATAAAAAAAACCATCCCTTTTATTATCAAAACAAAAAAAATCAAATATTTGGGAATAAATCTAACAAAAGAGGTAAAGGACCTATACAAAGAAAACTATAAAACACTGTTAAAAG
Source organism: Talpa europaea (assembly GCF_964194135.1). Lineage (NCBI taxonomy): Eukaryota > Metazoa > Chordata > Mammalia > Eulipotyphla > Talpidae > Talpa > Talpa europaea. The sequence goes on from NC_140078.1 coordinate 41,225,248, forward strand.
AAATAGAAGAAGACACAAATAAAAGGAAAGACATCCCCTGCTCATGGATTGGAAGAATAAACATTATTAAAATGGCCATCCTACCAAAAGCAATCTACAGATTCAATGCTATTCCAATCAAAATTTCAATGTCATTCTTCAAAGAAATAGAACAATTATTGATGAAATTCATATGGAATCACCAAAAACCCCAATAGCCAAAGCTCTACTGAAAAAAAAAAAGAAGGAAATGGAGGCATCACACTCTCAGACTTCAAACTATACTACAAAGCCATAATCATCAAAACTGCATGGTATTGGAACAAGAACAGACATACAGACCAATGGAATCGAATAGAAAATCCAGAAATAAACCCACAGATTTATGGTCAACTAATCTTTGACAAAGGAGCAAAGAATATGCATTGGAGCAAAGAAAGTTTGTTCAATAAATGGTGCTGGGAAAACTGGTTCGCTACATGCAAAAGAATGAAGCTTGACCACTACCTCACACCATACACAAAAATCAACTCAAAATGGATTAAAGAACTAGACATAAGACCTGAAACCATAAAATACATAGAAGGAAATATAGGCGAAACACTACGTGATTTGCACATCAAAGATATCTTTACAGATACATCACCCAAAGCAGTGATAGTGAAGGCAAAGATAAACAGCTGGGACTACATCAAATTAAAGAGCTTCTGCACAGCAAAAGAGACAATAACAAAAACACAGAGAAACCCCACTGACTGGGAGAACATTTTTGCACCCAACACTAATGATAAAGGACTGATCACAAAAATCTGCAAAGAGCTGATGAGACTCAACAAAAACAAAGAAAATAACCCAGTCAAAAAATGGGCAGAAGAGCTAAAAAGAAACTTCTCTGAAGAGGAAATGCAAATGGCCAACAGACATATGAAAAAATGTTCAACATCACTTGTCATCAGGGAAATGCAAATCAAAACTACCATAAGATACCATCTTACACCAGTGAGAATGGCACTTATTAAAAAAACTAGCAACAACAAATGTTGGCGAGGGTGTGGAGAAAAAGGAACTCTCCTGCACTGCTGGTGGGAGAGTAAACTGGTCCAACCACTATGGAGAGCTGTGTGGAGATTTCTGGACCTACTAAACATAGAGCTTCCATATGATCCAGCAATTCCACTCCTAGGTATTTACCCAAAGGACACAGAAACATCAATTCCAAAGAACACCTGCACCCCTATGTTTATAGCAGCACTGTTTACAATAGCTAAGCTTTGGAAACAGCCCAAATGCCCAAAAATAGATGACTGGATCAAGAAGATGTGGTACATATACACCACAGAATATTACTCAGCATTCAAAAAAGATAAACACATGCAATTTGCAGCAACATGGATGGCGCTGGAAGGGATCATGCTCAGCGAAATAAGCCAGAAAGAAAAAGAAAAATACCGGATGGTCTCACTCATAGCAGGAATCTAGAAAACTTAAATAAGGGACCAGGAAAATGAATAACTATAAGAAAGTGAAAATCAAAATCAACAAAAAACTATGAACCAGAGACACTTTTTGGGGGGTGGCGGGCGGGAGGGGAGGGATTGGGGTCAGAATGGGGCATTTGCAATTGTATGGGGGAATATAAAAATAAAATTTATTATTAAAAAAAATTCCATCCCTTTTATTATCGAAACAAAAAAAATCAAATACTTGGGAATAAATCTAACAAAAGAGGTAAAGGACCTATACAAAGAAAACTATAAAACACTGTTAAAAGAAATAGAAGAAGACACAAAGAAATGGAAAGACATCCCCTGCTCATGGATTGGGAGGATAAACATTATTAAAATGGCCATCCTACCAAAAGCAATCTACAGATTCAATGCTATTCCAATAAAAATTTCAATGTCCTTCTTCAAAGAAATAGAACAATTATTGATGAAATTCATATGGAATCACAAAAACCCCGAATAGCCAAAGCTCTCCTGAAAAAAAAAAGAAGGGAATGGAGGCATCACACTCCCAGACTTCAAACTATACTACAAAGCCATAATCATCAAAACTGCATGGTATTGGAACAAGAACAGACATACAGACCAATGGAATCGATTAGAAAATCCAGAAATAAACCCACAGATTTATGGACAACTAATCTTTGACAAAGGAGCAAAGACTATGCATTGGAGCAAAGAAAGTTTGTTCAATAAATGGTGCTGGGAAAACTGGTTCGCTACATGCGAAAGAATGAAGCTTGACCACTACCTCACACCATACACAAAAATCAACTCAAAATGGATTAAAGAACTAGACATAAGACCTGAAACCATAAAATACATAGAAGGAAATATAGGCGAAGCACTACGTGATTTGCACATCAAAGATATCTTTACAGACACATCATCCAAAGCAGTCATAGTGAAGGCAAAGATAAACAGCTGGGACTACATCAAATTAAAGAGCTTCTGCACAGCAAAAGAGACAATAACAAAAACACAGAGAAACCCCACTGACTGGGAGAACATTTTTGCACCCAACACTAATGATAAAGGACTGATCACAAAAATCTGCAAAGAGCTGATGAGACTCAACAACAACAAAGAAAATAATCCAGTCAAAAAATGGGCAGAAGAGCTAAAAAGAAACTTCTGTGAAGAGGCAATGCAAATGGCCAACAGGCATATGAAAAAATGTTCAACATCACTTGTCATCAGGGAAATGCAAATCAAAACTACCATGAGATACCATCTTACACCAGTGAGAATGGCACTTATTAAAAAAACTAGCAACAACAAATGTTGGCGAGGGTGTGGAGAAAAAGGAACTCTCCTGCACTGCTGGTGGGAGAGTAAACTGGTCCAACCACTATGGAGAGCTGTGTGGAGATTTCTGGACCTACTAAACATAGAGCTTCCATATGATCCAGCAATTCCACTCCTAGGTATTTACCCAAAGGACACAGAAACATCAATTCCAAAGAACACCTGCACCCCTATGTTTATAGCAGCACTGTTTACAATAGCTAAGCTTTGGAAACAACCCAAATGCCCAAAAATAGATGACTGGATCAAGAAGATGTGGTACATATATACCATGGAATATTACTCAGCATTCAAAAAAGATAAACACATGCAATTTGCAGCAACATGGATGGCGCTGGAAGGGATCATGCTCAGCGAAATAAGCCAGAAAGAAAAAGAAAAATACCAGATGGTCTCACTCATAGCAGGAATCTAGAAAACTTAAATAAGGGACCAGGAAAATGAATAACTATAAGAAAGTGAAAATCAAAATCAACAAAAAACTATGAACCAGAGACACTTTTTGGGCGGTGGGGGGTGGGGGGCGGGAGGGGAGGGATTGGGGTCAGAATGGGGAGGTTGCAATTGTATGGGGAATATAAAAATAAAATTTATTATTTAAAAAAAAAATGACACCAAGACCAACAAGCCACAGAGGCGGGGGTTTATGATGACCCGGTAGTGCAGGGGGTGGCAGATGGCCACCAGCCGGTCATAGGACATTACGGCCAGGAGGAGACTTTCCAGACATCCAAAAAGGAAGAAAAAAGACACCTGAGTTAGGCAACCCGCGTAGGAGATGGACTTGCTATTGGTCTGGATGTTCACCAGCATCTTGGGGACGGTGGTGGTGCTGAAGCCGATGTCAGCCAAGGACAGGTGGGAGAGGAAGAAGTACATGGGGGTGTGCAGGTGGGGGTCAGTGACAACAGCTAGGATGATAGGCAGTTTTCCACACATGGTGACGAGGTACATGAAGAGGAACAGCCCAAAGATGAGGGGCTGTAGTTCCAGATCTTCTGAGAGTCCCAGGAGGAAGAGCTCAGAGAAATGTGTTTGATTCTGTAGTTCCATATAGTTGAAAGCCCTTATTTTTAAAGAAATAGAGTGTTGGAATAAACTAAATAAGTATGGAGGCAAAAAAAATAAAAAAATAAAAAAATAAAAATTTAATTATTTAAAATATAACATTATTTAATTAAATAAAATTTAATTAATTGAATTTAATATTTAATTATCCTTTTGAGCATTACAAATCTTCTTTTTTGATAATACACCAAAACTCAACAGCAGTAGTTTCTTTTTTTAAATTTTATATATTTTTTACATCATTTTTCATTTTTTTTAAAGATTTATTTATTTATGCAAGAACTGGGTTACAGGTCAGAGGCACGGGAGGGCAAGAGAATTCACCAGAGACAGAGCAGGGAACAGAACAGGCAGACAGGCCAGAAACACTGCTGAGGGGAGCAGCAGGCGTGGTAGAAAAGATCTGCCCACCATGTGGGACCCTCTCTGGTGGCTGGGGATCGATCGAGCCGGCACTGCAGAGGCTGTGGGCAGCTTCGCAGCCCAGCGCTCAACCACTGTGCCACAGGGAGGCCCAGTAGTAATTTTTTAAAGGTTAGTTGCAATTTAGAATTTGAAACCATGTCAATTTTCATACTTACATTAAAATTCATTGTTCTCTTTTGCAGTTTGAATAGATGTGTTATCCATGCATGATCTCAGACACTGGTCATTTGGAAAACACTGGACCCTTGTGTTATGAAGCTCTTCAAATACTGACATGTTGCATTTTAAGAGAAGTTATTAGATACCAGAAAACTGTCAAGCACATGGTGGGAGACATATTTTCCAAAATTCTAGTTTTTGCTGAAGGTGTATATTTTCTTTTTTTTTTTTAAATATTTTCTTTTATATAATTCTTACATCACTTTTCATTTTTGCACAATGTATGCATTTTCATTTTGGTTATATTCCCCATGCAATTGCAACCCCACCCCTTATTTTGACGCTAATCCTTCCTCTCTCTGTGCCCCCCGCCCCCTGTAGTGTGTCTCTGGTTTATAGTTGCTTGTTGATTTTGATTTTTACTTTATTATAATTAGTCTTTTTCCTGGTCCCTTATTTAGGTTTTCTAAGTTCCTGCTATGAGTAAGACCATCCAGTATTTTTCTTTTCCTTTCTAACTTATTTCACTGAGCATGATCCCTTCTAGCTCCATCCACGTTGCTGCAAACAGCATGTGTTTATCTTTTTTGATTGCTGAGTAATATTCTGTGGTGTATATGTACCACATCTTCTTGATCCAGTCATCTATTTTTGGGCATTTGGGTTGTTTCCATAGCTTAGCTATTGGAAATAGTGCTGCTATCAACATAGGGGTACAGGTGCCCTTTGAAATTAATGTTTCTGTATCCTTTGGGTAAATACCTAGGAGTGGAATTGCTGGATCATATGGAAGCTCTATGTTTAGTAGGTCCAGAAATCTCCACACAGCTCTCCATAGTGGTTGGACCAGTTTACTCTCCCACCAGCAGTGCAGGAGAGTTCCTTTTTCTCCACACCCTCGCCAACATTTGTTGTTGCTAGTTTTTTTCATATGTGCCATTCTCACTGGTGTAAGATGGTATCTCATTGTAGTTTTAATTTGCATTTCCCTGATGACAAGTGATGTTGAACATTTTTTTATATGCCTGTTGGCCATTTGCATTTCCTCTTCAGAGAAGTTCTTTTTAGCTCTTCTGCCCATTTTTTGACTGGATTGTTTTCTTTGTTTTTGTTGAGTTTCATCAGCTCTTTGTAGATTTTTGTGATAAGTCCTTTATTATTAGTGTTGTGTGCAAAAATGTTCTCCCTGTCGGTGGGGGTTCTCTTTGTTTTGGTTATTGTTTCTTTTTTTTTTTTTAAGATTTATTTATTTATTTATACAAGCACTGGGTACAGTCAGAAGCGCAGAAGGGTGAGAGAATTCACTAGAGCCAGAGGAGCGGGGAGCAGAACAGGCAGAAGGACTGAAGCACACTGCTGAGGGGAGCAGCGGGCTGCAGGAGAGGTCTGCACGCTATGTGGGACCCTCGCCGGTGGCTGGTGGCCGGGAATTGAACTGTCGCTGCAGAGGCTGCAGTCAGCTTCTCAACCCAGCGCTCAACCAGTGCACCACTGGGGAGGCCCTGGTTATTGTCTCTTTTGCTGTGCAGAAGTTCTTTAATTTATTGTAGTCCCAGATGTTTATCTTTGCTTCACTATCACTGCTTTGGGTGATGTATCTGTAAAGATGTTTTTGAGGTGCATGTCATGTAGTGTTTTGCCTATATTTCCTTCTATATATTTTATGGTTTTGGGTCTTATGTCTAGTTCTTTAATCCATTTTGAGTTCGTTTTTGTGCATGGTGTGAGGTAGTAGTCAAGCTTCATTCTTTTGCATGTAGCGACCCACTTTTCCCAGCACCATTTATTGAACAAATTTTCTTTGCTCCAGTGCATAGTCTTTGCTCCTTTTTCAAAGATTAGTTGACCATAAATGTGTGGGTTTATTTCTGGATTTCCTATTCCATTCCATTGGTCCGTGTGTCTGTTCTTGTTCCAATACCATGCAGTTTTGATGATTATGGCTTTGTAGTATAGTTTGAAGTCTGGGAGTGTGATGCCTCCTCTTCCTCCTTTTTTTTTCAGGAGAGCTTTGGCTATTTGGGGTTTTTGGTGATTCCATATGAATTTTATCAATAATTGTTCTATTTCTAAAAGTGTTTATTTTCTTATTGGCAACTAGTGTTCTCAGTTGCTTTCCCTGAAGTATCAGGCTGGGTTTATTCATTTTTTAAGAAAATGTTTGCCTAATACCCAAGATGAATAATGTATTTGTCTGAAAATTGTTATTTCATATAACATTGGCATTCCTCGAAATATCTGGCCAGCTCAGCTTGCAAGTTGGATTTGGCAAGCATGCTGTTCCCTGAGATAACCACCACTGTTCAGCTCATGGTGGAAATGCTTTGCACTTCTCATTTCATTTCCTGGAATAGTAAAAGTACAGACATCAAAAGGTCAAGATTTATATAAATAACAGCTTTTGCTAATTTATCAAGGATATTAGTGAGATTGACTTTGTTATTGCTGGTGTCATCACTTGTCATTCATCACTGTGACTATGTGCTAAATAGCCAGTGTCTGTCTGTGCAGTTTGGAGTCACTGACTTCTTCATGTGAAGACCCTGGTGATTTCATTGTCACTGCTTTGGCACCATCAATGCAGATGTCAGTGCTGTGAAATTTCCATCTTATTCTGTATTTATTAGTTGGCATTCTAATTTAAGAAAGAGCTTTCACTTCTCCTTTACTTATCTGTCTGACATTGGTAGAGACTTAGGAATCCTATTTGGTTAGGATCTGTTTTGATCATTACTTATTATGTAGTTTAAATAGTAACAGATTCTTGGGAATCTCTCCGAGCTGATTCTCATCTTCTCCTTCCTGGCATGTCTCCCATCTCTCTCTGCAGAGTGGTCCTGCATCCCCATGGCCATCCAGCCTCAGTGTCCGCCACCAACCAGCCCTGAAACTGCAAGGCCATGGACACTGGCCTGTGACGGGCTCTCCCTGTACTTGCACTTAGCCCTGAAGGGAGACATGAGGCCGATGTGTCTTCTCCGTTACTTGTGGTGTCTTTTATACCTTCAGTTTCATTTGCCCTTTGCATGGAATTAAATTAGTTTGTAATGCAGTCTTTCCTTTTAGGAAATTTCAACATTTACATTATTTTAGAATTTCAGCCCACATACAATTTCCACCAGTCATTGACTCAACAAAGGCTCTGGATGCACATCCAGAGGAGTTTCCTTAGCAGAGGTGACATTTCTAAGTCTCCTTGATTCTGACCAGGTCTGTAATATATGAGTTGCTGCATTTTCCAAATGAGATGAAATAGTCCCTGTCTTCAAGTAGACTAAGTCAGAAGAGGTGTGGCAGATCCACATAAGAGAAAAACCTGTCATCAATGCAGTTTGTTCTTATTTTACCTTTTTTGGCCTATTAGTTAACTTTCAGTGATACCTGAGCATGGGCAAGAACAAAGAAGTCACAATAACACGGGGAGAGGAGAGTATCATTTGCTGGTACTACTCATCTGGGTACTGTATTGGGAAAAGATTGAAACCAGGGGCCCAGATGGATAACAAAACACTGCAAGAAGTTTTATCTGTATCTGTGTCTTCATGACACTGTGATGATCTGTGATCTCAACACACCTGCAGGACACGCACCAGCGACCCTGCACTCACCATAACTTGGAATCTAATGGCTTCTATGGTTTGTCTATTGCAGGCCAGCACCCATGGAGTACCGAGTAAAGCTTGTGTGGAGCTGCTGCTGGGACTGACGCTGGTGTGTGTGGGGGGGTGCGTGTGGAGTAGGTGCATTGCCCTGGTCCACCCCCAGGGATGGGACACAGGCTGGTCTCGTCACGAGGTGGAAATTGCTTCTGAGGGCAGGAGTGGAACATCAAACAGGCAGACAAAGCACGTGTCTCTGAGCCAGGTGACATCAGCAGGAGCACCCTCTGCCTTCCTCAGGGCAGGTGGACGGAAGAGCTCTGGCACCATTGGTGATGGGAAGGTATGTGCTCTGGGCTCAGAATAATGCAGCAGCAAACTTCCCACAGAAAACCCCCAGCTCACCTTGGCATTGCATTGTCCTTTTTATACACAAGGAAAGTGAAACACAACATGAGTTGCCTGTAATTACAGGACCAAGGTGTTGAGTTAGGTTCCAACCCATGTGTGTCCACAGCAGTGCTTTTCTCACCCTGTCATATCAGTGAAGACTGGTGACAGGATGGGAGCATGCCAGTGTGCAGAAAGGATTAAGGGGAGTAACTAGGAAAAGATTAAAATGAGGCACCCAAGAGGGTGGCAGAAAATTGCAAGAAGTTATCTCTGCTCTGAGAAAGTTTTGTTTCATCCCCAAATATTGGTTGCTGCTGCAGAATCTTCTGGGGTATGAGATTCCATTGTTCGCCAGCTTTCAGACTCACAACTGCAGGGCTTCTCTATTTCTGAGGTGTCAAAGCACAACTTGGCGGGAATCCAAGGAGACAGTGTCTGCAGACCCTGCCTGTCCAGCTCCTCATCTCTCTAAGGCAGAGCCACCTGGCTCTCCTGTCACCTTGCCGAGACACTTCTGCCTTCAGAAAATCAGCTAATGAAACTCAGCTGGTTCCAGAATCCCTGCTGGAGCCTTGGGGCACCAGTCTAGCACACCTTGGAAGCAAGGTCTTAGCTCAGTCCTGGAAAAGCCTGGGCATGGCCACCCCTGTGTCTGCTCCTTCCCCTTCTGCTTCACTCCAGCTTGTCTTTTAAGGGGCAAAGGTAGAATGAGAAGGAAAGGAGGGGAGTGGGGAAGGCAGTTGTTGAATTTTATTTCTCTCAATTCCTTGTTTTGCTATTGTAGCTTGTTTATTGCTTTTTACCAGAATACCTACTGCCCTAGAAGACTAACATTTGTTTCCCAAAACTGAAATTTAAATAGCTTATACTTTGCTCCCACTCTAAAGAGAGAATATCATTTTATGTAACACTGGGGCACACTGATGGTTTATGGCTCTTAATGTTTGGGAACAGGCTGGGGCACGTAGGGATTCCATAAACCAGTCATTTTGAATTGATGAGAAAATTGTACTTATACATTAAGAAGTCTGATTTTCCTCTAGATAATATGCTTTGGCACATTTTCATAGGCTCATTGCACATTTTTACTTTTTTATTCTCCTTTAACATGGAATATGAAATGATGACCTATTACTGGCAAATCATCCTTGAGCCCCGAACTAGGGTTTCAGAAGAAGATACTCTCTTTAATATGCTCCCTCTAATTAGCAGTAAATGGATTATGGCATGGGAATAGTACATTATTTGTTTCTCAGAAACATTTTTTTTTTTTAGCCAAAGGAAGGCCCTTGTGATGTCTGCACACAAACTTGGTTTTAAAATGTCCGCATAAAATACAGATCGTATGGGTTTTCAAGCAATATAGAGAGAATGAATCTTTTACCCCCATTCCAGTGTTACTATGAGTTAGGGCAAGATAAATATTTACATGTAGATGCTAAGATAAATATTTACATGTAAATGGAGAGGTAACCTGAGCACAGACTCAGAGAGGAGTGCAGGATTACCTGGCCTTGCCCACATCTGAGAGCACTTGGCTCTCTGCTCCAATCTTGAATCCTCAAAGCTTCAGTTTGTTAATCCTACCTCAAAGGTCAAAGTCTTCCCAATCCTACTCCTAGCTGGAGCCAAGCTTCTAGTTGGGTGGGGTCACCTTAAGCCAATCCTGTATTCTAGTCTTTTTTAGACTTTGCTTTCTTATGATTGAAACACCATGCACCCCAGTCCCAGTAAAGTCTTGGATTGAGCCTTGTACTCAAATGTTTGTTTTGGTTGGTAGAGATCTTGTTCTGGAAGTTATGTTAGCAATTGGAGACCTGACCTTGTCATTGAAGCGCCTTGCTGCATTGTCTAGACTCCCTTGTTGATTGGTTTTGTGATTCCCCCACATCAGTTATTATATCTCTGCAGAAGTGTATGATCTTTAGGCCATAATATAAGGGTAGATTTGCTTCGAACAATCCCATCATCATTTCAGCCTCAAGTAATTCCTCTTTCCTTAGCTTGACTCTTGGAGTTTACTGCTCTTTACTGGGAGCCTATGTGCTTATATTTCTAATTTCCTTCTTTTATATCAAACTATCTCATAGTACTTGTATCTCAAATCCTATTTTGCAGGTACACAACAGATGCTTCTTTGGTGAATGAGATGTTTATTGCCTTTACTTCCTTAACATGGGTTATAAAATTTAATAAACATAAATAAATGTGTTTTATACAAAAATTGTATTTTGATAACTGTTCCTTGAAAAATCAGTTGTATTATGTGATTTTAAATGAAAACAATCTATTGCTATCATGAAGAGAGACAAAACAATCATTTGCAGGATCACTGAACTTTTTAAGACAGGACAAAAAGCACCAGACTTGTCTGGTGTTCATTTCAGGTCACCAATGGCTAAGATGAATTTCTCACTGCCAATAAAGATAAACCTCACTTCCTCAGGTATCATCCAACTCCACTCCTATCTTCTTTCAGAGAACATAAAACAAAACAAATGAAACAGCTTCTTCCCAGTCTCGGTATGAAGCTTATTACAGAAGTTAGACATGCTTCAATTTCCTTTATTCTCCCATTAACATATATATAATCTTAAATATATATATATACACATATATATATACTTATATATTTATGATTTATTTATATAAGAACCAGGGTATAGGCCAGATGTGCGGGAGGGTGAGAGGATTCACTAGAGACAGAGCAGGGAACAGAACAGGCAGACTGAAATACACTGCTGAGGGGAGCAGCAGGCGAGACAGGAGAGGTCTGCCGTGTTATGTGGGTATCTTGCCGGCCGATTGGGATCAAACCCACACTGCAGAGGCCGCGGATAGCTTCACAGCTCTGTGCTCAACTGCCTGCACCACCAGGGAGGCCCTCCCATTATATTTTTAAAAGCAGTGACAACGAGAGAGAAGTTGGCCTGGGAAGTGCACATGTCTAAATGGGATATCAGACTTTGGCAATTTAGCAGTGCCCGGCATTGAAAAGCCTCCCAGTTTCTATACTTTGTTTCTCGCTGAGCAAAAACATATGTGATCTATCTTCTAAACAGCCTGTACTCAGTTCAAATACTAACCCCAACACCAGTGTTTGTGACTAACAAGTATGTTATTAAGAATGTTACTTCTGTCTGAAGTGGAGTTTCCTCATCTGTTAAGTGAGAATAATGTCGCTTCTATCCTAACCTTGGCAGTTTGTATAAAAACAGTGTGCCAGGCATGCAAGGGATATGCAACAAAAACCTGAGACTTGGGGGGAGGTAACATCTTTTTTTTTTTTTATAAATTTTATTTTTATATTCCCCATACAATTGCAGCCCCCCTCCCATTCTGACCCCAATCCCTCCCCTCCCGCCCCCGCCCCCGCCCCCCTAAAAGTGTCTCTGGTTCATAGTTTTTTGTTGATTTTGATTTTCACTTTCTTATAGTTAATCATCTGGATCAAAACTTTTTATTTCTTTGTCTTGAGCTCGCTGGAAATACGTATCTGCATATTTCCTTTGTTATGGACAGAATGATCTTGGGATTTCAGAGGCAGTAGAGTTTGGGGGTCCCTAGTCCACCCCTCACTATCAGGGCCTGCTTGAGGCAATGCCCAGTAGTGAGGTGAAGAGATCAGGTGAGTTCCTAGGACAAAGAGAAGCTGTGGTCCTCATCCCCTTGTGAGAGGCAGCCACACTTACTTATGGTATAGGTACAGGTATTTCCTTGACCTTCTGATCTCAGAATCAGAAGTCAGCATAAAATCATGATGGTGAATTTGCCTGCAAGCATCTTTTTATTGGAAAAAGCATATGGATGGGCTGGGCCCAAACAGGTATGTTGTTTTGTTGGGCAGAAGGAAAACTGAGGCTACCCTCACTCTGATTAGCCTTGGTCTACCTCCAACCCACACTTGTGCCCAGTGAAGTAGATCCATCAAACAGCCTGGTATCTCTGCCCCGTAGAACTTTGATGAACAAGCACATAACACAAGAAATGCAACACTCTCACCCTGGATTTGCAAGTAATGGTTCAAAGTTAAGTATGCCAGAATTGTGAACCCAGAGGACAGGGAATTCCACCAGCACCTGACCCAGTGTCCTTATTTTAGAGACAAGCAGATGGAGGCTGAGAGGAAGACCCCTCTAGAGTTCAGTGGATGACTAGCAACCTGGAGACCAGACCAGACCTGGAAGCTGCCGTGCTGCAGGCTCTTGCATTCTATTTAAGATCTTGTGGAAAGTTATTTGAGACTGAAATTACATGAGAAATGTGACTCAGCCTGAAGTCTGTTCGTGTTGGGGGTAAATCATGGTCACTTGCTCTTTAATAGGCTGTGACCTTGTCAACTTGGAGCTCACCCACGTGCCTTCTTGATAAATAACACAGCCTTTCTGCTTTTGCAAAGCTAGTTTACACCAGAAGACCAACAACATATTTATGACCCATCACAGTTGTCCCTCTTATCCTATGGGTATGTGTGTACAAACCCTCACCTACCTGGCAAGATCAACACCCTGACTCCACTGCACAGAATGAACCATCACAAAATTCACCCTGGAGGACAGAAAAAAGGTGAAAAGCAAGAGGAAAAGGGCCTGTGATTCTCATCATCTCTACCCTGAATGTAAAAGAAACTAAGCACTGAAAAGAAATTAATTTGACAAATCATGTGTAACCTTGCCAACATAATGTAGAGGAGAAAATGAACTCAACTCCAGAGACCACCTAAACAGGAATCCACTTTTTGAGTGATAAAGGTCAAGCAGAATGAAATAACATTATTTAAAAATGCGTTCACTTGTGATAAAATGACTTTTTCAAAGAGTCAGAGATGATTGAATATACAGTCTAGGACTGCAATGTATGTCACAGGAGACACATGGAAATTGCTGGCAATTCTTATTTGGGTGGTGGGTCAAAAAGTAAGGGAAGGGTAAAGATATTAAGCCAGCTTCTGAATTTGTAATGATCCTGCTGTTTTTATTAAATAAGACATTTTATTCTAATAATTTAAAATAATTTATTAGCAAGAGGATACTCCTAATTATATACAATGTTATAAATTGATATCTTAATAAAAATGATACAATTGAAAAAAACTAGGTATACCGAAATTCTCTATATAGTTAGAAACCAAAACAAAGCAAAATAAAATGAACACAAAGTAAAAAGAAAAAAAGAAAAGAAGACATGGTCATAACGTGGAGTGCAACACAATATTTAGATAGAAAAAAATTCAAGATTTCTGTCATAACACAGAGAGGTCTTCATTGTATGTTGTTTAGGAAAGAAAGCATCAAAATAAATGAGACCACACGCCACATTTGCTGTTTCTCGTTCTGGAGCAAATGGTCGTTCCAATTATTCATGTCATATCTTATTAGATGGAGTAAGTTGGGGAGACTAAGAGGTAGAAAACAACGACTAATCTGTAATTTGCAAAAGACAACAAAGTCATAAAAGTCTGTAGCAAGAACATAAATGCATTTGGAGTCTTGGAAGCTTACTGATTGCGAGGGGGCAGCACTTCTAAGCAACAGCTAGAATTCCAGTTGGGAGGAAGAGGGTGGGAGAAATAAAAGGGTTCCAGATCCCGTGCACAGGGCTTGAGGCATGAACATTTTGTGGAACTTAAGTGTCTTTTCACAGCTTAGATTATCCAAGTGAGGTGTGGGCAAGGTAGCTCCAGTCTTGAATGGACGCAATGATGCCAAAGCAAACCAGAGGGTACCTGGGCAAACCTCATTGAGAAGAATCAAAACCCAAGCCACATGACTGAGAAGGGAACTTGGGGAGGAACAGAAGGGAGGGATATCCTCGCCACTCTTCCTCTGGGGTTACAAACAAAGCACCTGGGTCAGAGACGTGGAAGGTCTGGCTTATGTGCCAGATACAGAGGAGGCAGGTGAGTACAGTGCAGGTGAACAGGAACTGTGAAGAGGATTGTGTCGACATCTGTTTGCCAGGGCTGCCTCCTTGGCTGTTGTTGCCACAATTCGGGTCAGTTTTAACAGGCTCTGGTAATTCCCAGCAATGGTCTGGGCGGGTAGACAGTCGGACCCTCCAGTAATAGAGGCTAGAATTAGTCTTACTGCTCTCAACCTTATTCTCAGTATTCATGGGGCAATTCTGGGTCCTACAACATACACAAATCCCACTTTTCTCTCTAATATTGGGGTATCTGCCCAAGTCCTACAATCAATCATTTTGTTTAACATCACGACTGCCTTCCAATTTCCTCCTGAGACTGGTTCTTGGACCTTCACTTGGATCTTCTTAGCTGGGCTCAGGCATGATATTCTATCTTCCAGTCTGTTTCCTACAGGTCAGACTCTTCATGTCTGTTAGTTTTCTAAGGTTCTGCTCTACACTGGGCAAAGTAGGCAGTGTAACTGCAGGCTCCGTAGCATCCCCACCACTGTAGAAACACATGCAAGTCCCTCAGGGCACTCCCTGTCATTTGGAGGGAGCTGTGATGGATTACTGACCATGACCTGGTGCATCTAATCCCCTTAAAATAGTCCTATTTCCCCCCAGATTTCTCCTTCTCGTGTCCTTTGGCTATCCAACAGTGTTTCCTCTTATTTTCTCCTAGTGCAATCCTTATTTTTAGGTAGGTGGCAGAGACTTCTTTATCTTGGGGATCTCAAATGGATGAGGCAGGACTGCCTACAGGCACTGGCACTCTCATTATTCTCCCAGTCAGCTAGATTTTCTGATTCAAAGAACTCTCTGATTCACAGGCACTTGTTTACTTGGCATTTCTCTTTATCTGTCTACCCTTCCTCCTTCTTGCTTGAGATTCTGACTTGTCTCTGGATATGGCAGCCATCCTCCAAACCAGCATGAAGATGAAATCCCCATCACAAAAGGACGACTGTGTGGAGAGAAGGAGCCAGAACTGAAGGCCCATGAACAACTGCATTAACTCTGTGGGTTATACGTGGGCTTACGGTTAAGTGAGGTATTAAATTTCTTTTTGCTTAAGGCTTGTAAGTCTTAGAATTCAGATTGTTTTCTGTTATTTGCAGCCAGATCCATTCCTAAAGGATTGTTTCCCTTTTTTGTTGACTGGAACTGAAGTCATGGTATTTCTTAAAGTGGAGCCCCCGAGAATATGGCAGAACAAGTGATGAACAGAGAGTGAGACGGGGGAGAAACACAGGGACACGGGGGGAAAAACACAGAAGTAGGAAGCCTGTCCAGCTCTAGGGAAGCAGGGACTCTTACTGACATTCACATGCACTTGGGGATGTGAGGGAGTATTTCTTGGCCCTGGGAAGAAGAGATGCAGGGCCATGAGTTGATTATCAGGCAGTGGGTTCTGAGAGCTCTTGGTGAGATGCTCCAGGCTCTGACAGAAGTTGCCAAGATTTTCAGGCCCCCTCACTACCACCCACTCCTGCTAATTTATGTGGAGAGAGATTACTCTACCAGGAAACACTAGAGGAGTATTTGTAATATTATCCAGAAATCACATGAACCTCCTACTGGGTAAGTCCCAGGGGAGTGCTTAGCTTTCATGCACTGTGGGTGGCAGGAGAGGCGTTGCTTTACTGGGGCTATGCAGTTAGGATCCGGAAACTGGAAGTAGGGGTCATTCAGACTGTGCCCCTGATTTTTTTTTCATCAAGAGCTGGGATGTTGGGACATGAGGAGGTTGTGAGGGAGGGTGTGAACTGATGGTGGTGAGGAAAGTGGAGCTAGTGGTATGGGGACTCTGGCCTGGACGTGCCATGAGGAGCACACCCACATAAAAGATGGTCTCACTGGGAGGACATGTGGTTTGGCATTGTACAGGGCAGATATTCTGTTGAAACTCATTAAGCTGAAACCAAAATATACTGGTGACCCACGAAAACATGAGATAATAGCTATGGTTCTCAGGGAAGTGAAGGTCTTCTAAAACAAAACACAAAGCAAGTACCAAAACTTTGATATAAAATGTTAAAATTATGTTTGGCAATAAAAATATTTATGATATGTAATATATGCCAAAAGAAAATGTAAGTGAGAATCCAGGATACATAATAAACTCCTCTAAGTCAATACAAAGAAGATAGATATCCCCGAAGAAAAGTGTACAAAAGAATTTGCATAGTAAATTAAAAGTAATTAATTTTATATTTATATTTATTATATGTTTTATATAAATTATCAAATAGAGATATATGTAGTCATAACATTTGAAAAGATGCTCATCTTCAGTAGGAAAGTGCAAACACCAAAATCAAGGGCAAAAACAAAAACATACCAACTGTTCAACTCTAGTGAATTGATACAACAATAAAATTTGATAATACTAAGAACTAACAAGGATATGCAGAAATGGTTCTCTTGTATTCTTCTGGCAATTGCTTATCCCAGCATTTGATAAAGCAATTCCCTAGTGCAGTACCCCTGGGGGAGACTTCAGAGGATACAAGAGGGTGTGTAAAATAATGTCCTTTTGTAACATTGCGCATAATAGTGAAGGGCTAGAAACAAACCTGCAAAGGTCTAGCAGCCAGGAGACAGCAGCTTTAGAAAAGACTATGGCCAAAACTAAGTCAAAACAAACCCAAGAAGTCTGCCAAACCCTAGAAGTCTGCAGGTTGAAGCTACCAGAAAGGAAGGATAAAGGTGGGAAGCACAGCCGGAAGGGGGCCAAATGGACTGTGGTGGAGGACTATGGGTGCTTTTTTGGTGGGTGTGGAAAGGGAAAATACATCTGGAGAGGTGTGGCTGTATACCCCTAAATTATATACAGTATTGTAAATCAACAGTACCTCAATAAAAACTATAAACTTGAAAAAAAAAAGACATATCTCTGTATAGTTAGAAAACAAAACAAAAAAGGAAATGAAAAGGAGCCATGGTCATAATATGGAGTGCTGCACAATATTTAGATATAAAAATACCAAGATTTCTATGTTATGATAGAGAGAGGTCTCCAAAATATAGCTGAAGATGAGAACAAGCTACAGAATAATGAAAAGAGTAATTACATTCTCCACCAAAAGAAAAAAGAAATCAGGCCTCCCCTGGTGGTGCAGGTGGTTGAGTGCCTCACTGTGAAGCTGTCTGCAGCCTCTGCAGTGTGGGTTTGATCCCAGCCAGCTGGCGAGGGTCCCACATGGTGAAGCAGATCTCTCCTGTCTCACCCGCTGCTCCCCTCAGCAGTATTTCATCAGTCTGCCTGTTCTGTTCCCCGCTCTGTCTCTGGTGAGACCTCTCACCCTCCCGCGCATCTGGCCTGTACCCTGGTTCTTGTATAAATAAATAAATAAATAAATCTTTAAAAAAAAAGAAAAAAAAATCCATGACCATTTCTAATACTTTAGTTTTTTTTTCTTTTTTTATTAATTATTTTTTAAAAAGTTTTTTATATCACTGTTCATTTTCAAACAATATTTGCTTCCCCCACCCCCTCAGGTGTAGTCTCCATAGAGTTTCCTTCACCAATGCACCTGTGCACCATCACCTCAGTCCCCTGTGCTCCTCCCTCCCTCCCTCTGATCCCTCTCTGCACCTTCTCTCCTGCATACATCTCTCATTTATAATTGTCTGTTTTTTCTTTGTCTGGGTCAAGAAGATGTGGTATGTATACACAATGAATATTATTCAGCAATCAAAAAAAGATAAAACCAGGTCATTCGCAGCAACGTGTATGGAGCTAGAAGGAATTATGCTCAGTGAAATAAGCCAGAAGAAAAAAAGAAAAATATTGCATGGTTTCACTTACAGCAGGAATAAGCCACATAAGACATCAGTGTAAAAACGATAACAGTCTAATACTTTAGTTTTTAAGTAAGTTCTGATAAAGCTATACTTTATCGTTGAATGAAGTAATACTTGATATAGGCCCTACTTGGATATTAAGTACACTGTAGAGGACACATACCCACATTAACGTCCTCTGTCACTTGGATCTCACACTGTAGATTACAGGTCTCACTAAAGTCTTCTGTCATTTGGATCTCATGGGGCTGGGGTGGGATGATGGAAGAAGAGACCTAGAGACCTGGCTCCTTCTCCTGTAGCTGTTGTGTGAGGACGCTTGGGAATGCCGCAGCTGTTAGAAGCCAGAAAGAGGATCTTACCAGGAATTTACTTCCTGGCACACTGATCTTACATTTTTCAGCCTCTAGAAAATGCCTGTTGGCTCAGTTCCAAGTTGGTGGCAATTTGTTATGGCAGCTGAGCACATAAAGATATTCCTGTTCTAGAAGGTTCTGCCAACCTGTGCTGTACATTGATTCTTGGTCATCCCAGGTACTTGTACACTCAACACACAATGTCCACATCTCACACACACACTCCTGCCACAAGGAAGGAACTGCATTCTCCTTCCTTGATGGCTTTCCCAGAAGATACTATCACAAGGTTTTTATTTGGGAGAGAGAGATTAGGAAGAAGAAAAAATGATTTGCTACGAGTAGAGGGAAAAGCTATGAACTGACCTTAAATTTTGTCACAAGGCACTTGCCAAAGTAATGTATGTGCATTAAAAATCCAAACAACATAGATGTGTAGTTAATAAAAAGCAAAATTCCCTGCTGGCCACTTTATTATTGAATGTTTTATTCTCAATTCATCAGAAAGCTCCATTATTAATGGATTGATATAAATATTTCCAGATGGTTGCCAGATTGAGTTTGTGTGTGTGCTTGGACACACACTCCACATTTACACAGACATGATGCACTCATACTCTCACTCAAACACACACTTCATACAGAGATACATAAATAAACTCTTTTTTTTTAACAAAAATATTGCTCAGCAACTTTATTTCATTTGCAACATTAGCATCGGGATATATCTCTAGCTATTGCACATTGATTCATCATGCTTCTTTTAAAACTGCACACAATTCCATATTATGCCATTCCATGATTTGTTTTATAATTTCCTATTTTAGTAGACATTAACATTTTCCATTTTTCTCTATTATAAGTAATGTTTTAGTGAACATTCCTTCATTTGTCTTGGTATAATTGTTTCGATGGTTGTCTATCTCTAACTGCTAAAACAAAATATCCTACATATGGGGTCGTGTGTGTGTGTGTGTGTGTGTGTGTGTTGTGGGGGCTGCTTAAATAGGGTTTATTTCTTCTGGTCTCAAGACCTGGAGTCTGTCCAGGGTGCCAACATGCTCAGGTTCTGGAGAGGGCCCTCTTTCTACCTTGCACACAGCTGCTTCCTTGCTATGTTCTCACGTGGCAGAGTGAGCAAGCTTTCGCTCCTTTCTCTTTTTATAAGGACACTAATCCTTCCATGGGGGACCCACCCTTTAGACTCATCTACACCTTATTACCTCCAAAGTCTCCATCACCAAAGGCCATCACAATGAGGGTTATGACTTCAACTTAAGAATTTCAGGGTCAACATCCTGTTCATAATAGTATTTTTGTAGAATTTATTTCTCCAAGTGAAATTAGCATATCAAATGATAAAGACACATAAGATTTTGGTTGTCTTCCCAAAACGTTTATGACAGTTTATATTCCAACCAAAAATATATGGCAAAGAGATTATTATTTCATTTTAATGGAATATTTCTTGAATTTTAGTGAGGCTGAACATAAACATAGGTTTTTCTTAAGCATAATTAGTCATTTGTAATATTTCCATGAATTGTCCATTTCTATACATTGCCATAATTTTAGTGGGATGCTTCACATTTTTTATGGCTTTATTTGCCTTCTTCATGAACTATTCATCTTTGATAAGTCTTAAAATTTTTTCTGCCTATATGAATTTTGACTTTTTAATTATTTTTTTCTTTAAAACTAAAAAAAATTAGGTAACCATATAATTACTCTATCTTTATAAATCTGGGGTTTTGTTGTTATGCATTAGAATCATCTTCCCCTCCTAAGTTTAAAAATATTCACCTACATTTGGACTAAGTTTTGGTTTTATTTTTGGATATTCTTTAGTTGATATGGAATTTGGGGTTTAAAAAATAGAGTGAATTAATTTTCAAAGTCATGGAAGTTTTTCTCGACAGCCATTTATTGGAGAGTATTTAATTTTCCTCTAGCTGGAAATGTTGTCATTGTCAGATATTACATTTTCTTGTATACATGTGTCTGCTCACAAACTCCTAATTCTTTCTATTAATTATTTTGTGGCTACATTG
The DNA here is from genome assembly GCF_964194135.1 of Talpa europaea. Classification (NCBI taxonomy): domain Eukaryota; kingdom Metazoa; phylum Chordata; class Mammalia; order Eulipotyphla; family Talpidae; genus Talpa; species Talpa europaea. The sequence goes on from NC_140078.1 coordinate 41,245,806, forward strand.
GTAGCATGGAGCTCAATTGTTGGTGTTTATACTATATGTTTTTATTTCATTAATCACTACTCAGTTGTTTGCACATTCCAAATGTTCTTGCTTATTTTATTTTTTTTTAAGATTTATATATTTATTGCATAGAAGAACTGGGGTGTAGGCCAGAGGTGTGTGGGGTGAGAGGATTCACCAGAGACAGAGTGGGGAGCAGAACAAATGCATTTACTAAAATATACTGCTAAGGGAAGCAGTGGGGGAGACAGGAGAGGTCTGTTGTGCCATGTGGGTTATCTCCTTGGCCAGGGATCAAACTCAGGCCACAGTGTTGATAGCCCTGAGACTTAATCACTAGGCTGCCAGGGAAGCCCGCTTGCTTATTTTGGACACACTTTCTGTTCTAGATTCCAAGTTCTAGAACTCCTTCCCAATAATGATTGAGCTTTCATTTGAATAGCATTGAATTTATGTAATAATTAGGGATGAATTAATATCTGTGCAAGGCTAAGTCATCATAGCCATGAATGAAATTTACTTTTTAAGTCTTTTCATAAATGCCAGCATAGTTTTTGTTTTTAGACTGTCGTTGCACATTTAATTTTGTTCCTGTTTTATAGTGTTAGTTGCTATCTTAAATGGGATTCTTTTTCCATTACATTATCTACTTAATGATTGATGGCATGTAGGAAAGCTATTGATTATATTTATACATGGTTAATCTACTGAGTTTTCTTTATTTTTTTAGCCAATTGATTTGAGCTCAGCAAACTTCTGTAAAGGGCTGGATAGGAAATATTTTGGGTTTGCAGATTGTAGGAACCCTGCTACAACTATTCAGTGCACTGGTTGTGGGGTGGAGACAGTCACAGACAAGACATGCAGGAATAGGTGGGACAATGTTCTAATAAAACTTTATTTACATAAACAGACCGTGACTGGATTTGATCTGTAGACAGGGGACAGGGTTTGCTAACTATACTCTAAAGATGCAAATATGTAGTATATAAGTAAGATGTTTTTCCTTATCTCCAAAACACAGCATCTCAGAATTTTTGAGTAACAGAAGTGATAATAGTCAACATTTTTCCTATTAAACATTTTCTTTATTATTTTCTTCATAAATATAAACAAAATATATTGAACTGTCCTTGAGATCCTGGAATAAATGATTTAATTTTTTCTATTCTGTTTAGTGTTTCTACATTTATATTCATAAATGAAGTTGTAAGGCTTCTTATAGTATTTTATATTTAATACTATTTAATCTTATAGAACGAATGAGAAAACTTTCCATATTTTTCTATGTTCTGGAATATTTTAAAGTCTCTGGAGTGAAAAGGAGAACGACCATCTCTCTTCCAACCTCCACTTCTACCTAGAGGTGCTAATATCACTGGGTTTTTAAATGGCATCACTGGTTCAAGGAAAGAAGAGATGATGCATTTTAGAAAACTGAGTGGCCCTTTAAGGCTTCTGGAAACTTTCAACTTCACACTTTCTGTTGAGTTGTCAGGTCCTACTTGCTTGGGCAGTGCCATTTCCCAGGTGAGGGGTACCCTAGGTTGTGGATCTCACTAGTCTTCCCAGATGTCTGTCCTCTAGTTCATGACCTGCATTCTCAGGCAGGACAAGAAGTTCACTGAGCTTCCCAGCTGCGCGTCTTCTGTCCAAGCTCAGGTGCTGAGAACATGAGGGATTCTGTGCCCAAGAAAGCCCAGGCTGGAGGCTTGCTCAACATTTTTCATTGTGCAGGCCCAGGGTGGCCCGTTGTGATGTGCCATTGAACCAGAGTAGTGGGTGTGGTGACATCTGTGTTCTTGTTGAAGATACACACACATGATGTTCTGGGATGGTGAATGGTCTTTGCTGGGGGTTCAGAGGGTTAACTTTCTGGAGTGAGGTAAAGAACATAATTTTTTTTTTTTAAACCAGCATCAGTGCTGGGTTTTCTAACTCAGTGCTGAGGGAGAGAAATTCAGGTAGAGAGAAAGAGATTTAAGGTAGAACCATGGAAAGATTTACCTGTCATTCTGTCTTTGTGGCTGGCGTGTCTGTTGGGGCTTGTGGTATGACTGATGGAGAGAAGAGGGTGAGTATCCTTAAGAAGCACATTTATAACTTACAGTTGTATGTCACAGACTTTAATTCTATTTTACTTACTTTTTTTGAGACTAAGGCAAAAATCAGATATAACCTATGGCTTTTCTGGGTGTGGAGGCAAGGCCTTGCTGGTTTTACCAGCAGCCGAAACACTGCCCAGTATGGGGAACTTGTCTCAAGAGAGACAGCCCAGCTTTGAACATGGGTTCCCAGGCAGTTCTGGAGGTACAGCCCAATCCTTCTTCACAGAACCTCCTAATCTTGGGAAACTGGTTTTCTCCCTAGAGAGTGCTGATTACTTTTACAGATTTATTTATTGGTCCAAAGATAATATTTCTTTAAGCTGAAGCCCCATCCCTACAGAGCTTCAGCTAGAATTTTGGGATGGGGAAGACTGTGGTGTGGTGAGTTTGTCCTGGGGTCAGGTGCTCTGTTGGCGTTGGGACCCACCATCTGCACTCTGGGGATATTTTGGGTTTGAGGTGGTCAGTGCCCCAAAATACTCCCTGTGGCTACCTCACTTGTGGAAACTTACCTTTCTATATGGCACTAACCCCCCTAATTGAAGGTTTTGGTCTCCAAGGTCATGTCTTTTCTTGGGTACCTCACATAGCCTGGATGTGGAAGCTCAGGAGACCAGGGGCCTGGGGGCTGGCAGAGAACTCTGAATGGTCCCGATTTGCCTATTGTACAAGCAAGGCCTTCATTATCTTAATGTCCTGATTCCACACAGATTGTATGTGGGGGACTGATGATCTTCAGAATGAACAACACAAGGCTGCATGGTTTTCCTGGAAATGATCAAGATGACACCACAGGCATCAGTGCCTGTGAGCCAGGGGACGCCTCCCTTGTCCTTGGTCCTCCAGGGTCAGGAAGAAGGCAGGTCTCCGTGTGCTGGCCAGCTTGCGGGGGAGCAGCAACAGAGAGGGAGGTTAGACGTCTTCCTCTGGAACAAGAGTCTCTGGAAGGCGGTGGACTGTTCTCTTAGGCTGGGTGCCCAATTCCCTGTGCCCTCTTTAAGCACCTTATTAACTATGTCCCCCCTTCCTGCCTGTGCATCCTACCTCCCATCATCCCAGTCATCCACAGACATTCAGTTTCTGGACGCTGTTCTCTCTTTAGGGGTATCATTTACTTTTTCTCAGCTGTTGAGATGAATTAAATCACCTCACTCCTATGGCTGGTGCAAATGCAAAGACTCATCATTTTATTCATTTCTCTGTGCAAGTATTTAAACAAGAATCTGAGTGTTCATAGTACTGTCACCTCACTCACAATGGAATAATTTCCTCTGGTTTTGGTGGAATGTTCCTCAATGGGTGAGTAGCATCTCACTTAAATGAAATGCATGAAAGTCATGATGGGTGGGAATTCTCCCCACACAGAGGGTGCACGATGGTGAGTATGAGCGGCTGATGCCAAGCCCCTTCACAGAGTTGCTGCTTATTAATTCCTCTGACTTTCAAAGTTTGTCATTTAGCAGAATCACAACAAAACTCTTGTCATTTTGGTGCCTCCAAAGAAGCAAACATTACTTGCCATAGAAAAGTCTTTTCCATCAAGAAATTCCCTCTCAGCTCTGGGAAGTTGGAGGCACTATGAAGGGGATCTGGAAAAGAGCTCCTAGGTGGAAGTGAACAGGTAATGGGATGCAGCTTCTGGAGAGCTCAGTCTGCAGGCATTATGTGCATCGAGAGCCTGTGCTCTGGGAAGGGTGCTTCCCAACTCCACCGCCACAGAGGAAACTTCCAGTATTGAACTGATACCAGGCCTCTGGGTGTGGATGTGGATGGGGCCGGGAGGAAGGGACTGTGAGTAGGAGATACCTGTACTTTGCGCTCTGTGAGCAGGAGGTACCTATACTTTTGGCAGTTGGTGAAAATAAAACTGCTCTAAAAATAAATTTTATTAACTTTAGAGTTAGGAAATAACACCTATTGATTAATAACTAATACAACACTGTTGCATTGTTAACAAAGAATACAATATTATTATTATAAGGTATTTATAAGTAAAGAACAATGAATAATATACATCAAAAATTTTTAATACTCAATATACAATCAACATGTTCTGATCCACAGTATAAACCAAATAAAAGAGAATCTTGTGTTTTCTTTGTACAAATACTACTTTCATCATAGCAAAACTTACAATATTAAAATGTACCATATGTAGAAGCCATTGCTCACTTGTTTTCAAGATGAAGTTATTGCTATTGTTAACTGGTAACACCATCATCTCTAACATTAGTCAGATCCACAGGATCTCTTAATTTCCAAGAGATTATATTGTAGAGCAAGATGATATTGTAGACAAAGTAACTTAAAAGGTCTTTTTATTTATTTACTTTTTTTTAAAGTAAATACACCTTGTTATTTCATCTGCTGGGTGACAGGGTGGGGATTCTGCGGTAATTCAGACAGGATGGACTTGGGATATCAAAGGACATATTGTGGTTGTGCAGACAGACATGGAGAGAAAGAAATATTAATTGCTTTAGATTTTAACCCAGATATCACTTAGGAAAAAATTAAAAATGTGTCTTAAAGCAAGAATCCTCTTATTGGACTCTGGAAAGCATCCAACGACTTATGCAAGCCTATTGACGTCTACCCTTTGTGATGTAACTGCTAAGTCAATGTTTTCTTTTATCTTGGGAAATGAAGGTCACTTGGTTATTAGAGGGAGGGTGTTCGCACAAACAGCAAGAATGTTCTTCATTTTACCACCAGTCTACCTTTAATTGAGGAAATGGAGGAGGGGAATCTGTTCTACATTTCCTTTCTTTCATGGATGGCTAGATCCTCTCCTTTTTAGTACTTGGGCATCTGTCCCAGAGCCTCTGTCTAGTTCCCTGATGCTCAGTGGCAGATGATGAGGTCACGTGATTTGTTGTTTTTGGAGCTGGGAGCTGTTCCTGAGGTCCCAGCATCAGCAGAATTTGCCAGCAATTCCAGGCTCCTGTGGCTAATTATTAGGTTGGTGGTTTTCAACCCTGGTAGTACATCAGAAAGATATTACGAGCTATAAATAGGAAACAGCCTGGGTTTCATCTCTAGATGTTCACAGTTATTTGACCTGGGTATAGATGGGCCTTGTGATTTTCAAAAGTTCTTTATATAAGATTGCTGTGCAGCTGGGATTAAGACTCCCTTCTGCATGGTGATGGAAAGGCTTGGTAAGACCATGGATGGACTTCATCATGATAATGAGTAACCAAAACATGCTGAATATTAAGGATCTGTAGATATTTCTAGTCTAAATTGGTAGATACATATCAACTGTAAATATAAAAATAAAAATATTTGCCTCAAACTTAGATTAGTATATATAAATCAACAAAGTGCTATATTATTGCTTTTCTTACATTTATAGGGTCATATTGGCAGATGAGTGGCGTAACATGCAATTGAATCCATTTATTAGTGATAACAGATAAGAATTCTCTTCCAAAAACATTGTTTCAGACTCAACAGAAACTGCTTTAGATTAAGGCTAGTCTAAATGTACTTTCCAACCTTTCTAATTTTATAAATATAAAAAGTACCATCCTCTTCTTCATTAGGATAATGACCTAGCTTAGTTCATCAGTGAGGTTGTATCTTAGAAGAGAGAAGAAACTTTTCTTTCAGTTTAACCCCTTTAAATGAATAATTCACTTTCAAATTTTGATTCCATTGTAGTCTTTTTAAAGTAAACTATTTCCTTAGTAGTAGAAAAGTGAGTTTTCCTAGAAATATATCTTACAAAGTTCAGTGCTACATCAAGAAGTTAACATTCCTCCAAAAAGTTACAAAAATAGATTGACATTTAAAAATCCTGTCTGAATGTGGTTTTAATAGTACAAAAATGTAGTGCTTTGATACTCTGGTTGTTGCTGGTAACAGAAGTAGGGATTTCTATTCAGTGAGGTTTTACAGCCCCAGGCAAAGAAATATAAACAGATGATTACAATGAAAACATGTGCTTATCAAAGGAAAGAAACACAAAGTAGACACAAGGACGATTTCAACAGCTGTAACTTAAGCAGCTCATTCCCTGGGAAAAGACTGATTTTCTAACACTATTTTTTAGAAAACGCAAACTGTATCAGCACTTTATCAACACTCAGATCTGGGTATTTGCCACTTCAAAGATCCATTGTTGGTTACAAGGAATTGGAGGCTTTGGAAATGGCCTCTCAAGGCCAAGTCGTGGCACAGTGCAGACACACGGTTCTGTCGTTGAACCAGGAATCCTCAGCATGCCCAGTCGTTTTCACTCAGCCCTGGCTGGGGCCCTGGCACGGATGCACAGGCTCACACAACTAAAGGTGGCCTTAAAGAAGAGGGTTCAACTCTGGCTGTCCATGAATATCATGTGGGGAACCCCCTAGGTTCCAATTCCATTGGTCTGAGGAACCCAGCTCCCTTCTCCTAAGCTGACCAGGGGGTTCCAGTGGCAGGGAGAGTGGGAGCTGAGGGTGATCATCTACCAGGCTTGTTCTCACTGTGCAGCTGAGGTCTACAGGGAAGTAGATAGAGCAGGAAGCCATCAGGCTGTCTCTTCCTGTACGGACTTCCCTTTTCACAAGTGTTTCCTAAATTCTGGTTTTCATCAAAATAATCCAGAAGAGCTCTAAAATGTCCCTAAGCCTGGGCTGTCTCTGAGACAAGTTCAATTAGAAACTTTTTGGCTGGGATCTAGGAGGTTCGCTGGGCAGCTACACTTGAGAACCAGTGCCTGCTGTGGCTGTGCAGGTCACAGCTGATTTTCGTTTCTAGTTGGGGGAGAGCTAGAGCTCAAATTTAAGAATTTTCAACATATTTGTTGGCTGTGCTATCAGGGTTGCCACATGATGGCCCCATAGAGCTCCTAGTTATGAATCAGGAATAACTGGACTGAAAGCAAGTTCAGACTTTGGAAGAAGTCATCTCTGTTCTACTTTATGAGATGACACAATTATTTTCCTATGTTTAATTAAGGGACTCCTTAGAATTTATAAGAAGACCTATGTAAGGACAGTGCCCAATGTAAATGTTAACTTTCAACTCCTACCTTACCCTGTTTCCAGGGCCAGCTCTGAGGCTGGCCCCTGGGAAAGGTCTCTAGTACTGACCTGAAGAAACAGCACACAGGCCGTCCAGGTCTGGTGTCCATGATGAAGAACACAGGGACTGAGTATAGCTTTGAAATGTGACCAAGCAGGGCCGGGCTGTGGATCTCCTGCAGGCCTAGGGAGCCCTCTTCTGACACTCCCACAGTCAGCACCAGCCTGGGCCCAGGATCTACTCTCTTAGGTCTGAAGTACCACCAGCCCCCTGCTCCTGCCTGGACAGACGTGGCCACAACATTGAGGGAAATAAAAATCTTAAAATTAAGTGAATTTAGAAACTAGATTTTATGCAGGAAAAGTGAAATACAAAGGAGAAGAAAAAAACTTGAATAATCGTTGCTGTTTTATTATGGTATAGGAAAAATATTTCCAGTTACAAAAATGCTACAAATTGTTGTCCTGCGCCTCCTGACTGACCCGTTTCTTAACAAGTGAGTGAGAATCAACTGAATTGCTGTTCCCAAGAGCAGAGTGAGCTTCTGACTACAAGATTTCTCGATGTTCTGAGGTGAATAAGAAAAGTGGCTTACTGACAGTGGTATACGTTTCAGATTCCTAGCAAAGCTGCTTAATCTTACTCATTCAAGTCCCCACTGGGGACACATATAAGAAATGTGAGGATCACTGCAACCTTAATTCCCAGGCTCCTGAAGATGACAACGTGGTCTGTAAACCTACTTTACTAGTGGTTCCATGGAAGACTCTTTCTTTGTTAGGGGTCCCGGCGCAGAGAATGTACTTTCTCTTCCTTGTGGCTACACCCTGGTCCCAGCTCCATTTTCCCTTGGCTGAATACACCTCCGAATACACCTGGCATCTGTGCTGCCTGGGGCCTGTGGGCATGTCTTACCTGGCACCTGTCATGCTGTTTTAAGGTTAATACTTCAGTTCATTTTTTTGCTAAATTGTGAATTTCTTGGAAATAGGAAATATGTTTTATTTAGTTTTGTATCTTTAGTAGCAATGTCCGGACTGGCACAGACATACAAGAGTATTTGAGAACATATTGAAATTGAAGATAGTTTATATTTCCATGGAGACAAAGTAAAACATTTTGGTAACAAAACAGTGGGACCCTAATCCATCTGAGTGTCAAAAAATAACTTCAAAGCAAATAGAAAATTTTGTATGTGTCTGTAAGCTGAAAATATTGTCTGAAACATATTTTCCTTGATAAACTGAAATGGTGGTTGCTGACCAAGAGTGCTGAAAACACTGCCAACGATTGCCACTGACTGATCAGTCTGCAGGGACATTCAGATTAGAAAAAAAAAGGCGGAGTCCTAACTAGATGGATCCCTAATGACAGGGAAATTACTAGGAGGAAAAATGGTTTTTTCTTCTAAAGCACCTGTAGGTGTTCTGAATGCATTATCTTCAACTTCAAACTCTAATTTCATATTTACCACTTGCATTGCACACTCTACATAATACTAGCTTTATTTCCACCTGTAAAGTTGCCCAGAGTAGGAGGGCTCTAAGTTCTTGCACAATGGCCCCAGAACCTGGATGCTTTTATTCACAAAGCACAGGGAGAGGCTTTGGGGCAGCTTACCAGGGACCAACCCAGTACCCTTTGAATAAAAACTTTTAAAGTGAAATAAAAAGAAAATTGTCTAAACTAAATAGTTTTTGGGGAGAGGCTAAATAAGTATTTAAAGAAGTTTTTTTTTTTTTTTGGAGTCTTTCATATATTTCCTGACCCAAAGGACTTCGTGCATTTATCTGACACTCAGATCTCGGGGTTCTTGCATTGTCCTCCATCTTAATTAAAGGCTATTGGTCCAAATGCTGATGAATCAAATATAAGCTGGCCTTGCTCACATTATCTGATGTACCGTCTCCTCTTGCTGATAGGGAAAGCATATAGAGTTTTAAAACAACGGAATGGAAAATAAACAAGTAAGTCTAATACTTACAATTAGAAAACACTAGTTCAGTGAGTGGAGAGCAAATATCATGGAGACACTTATATAAAAGTCTGAGGAAGAATTCTATCCCCTCCTTTTCTTTGTCACCCAGGAATGGTCAAAGTGGCTTATCCTTTTGTATACCCATGGTTGGGTACAGTACCGATCATGCCTACTTGGGATGTGGAGGGCTTCCTGTTTGCTTAATTGTCTCACAATGGAAGAGTCTTGACACAGAGCCAGTGAAGTCAAGTGTTAGCTGGAAGACTTTGGCCCTTGCCTCTAGGTCACAGTTGGGTCTGGACCAACTTGTGCATCAAGTGCTATGAGTGAGCTTCTTCCTTGTTAGAAAAGCCCCTTAAAAACAAAGTCAATGATTATAGTTAAAAACCCCACAGGTCCCCAAGCAATAAAACTCCTTATATATATAGTTGTGTGCTTTTTTCCCAAATATACCTCATTTAAAGGTGAACTTTGTCCAAATGGACAACATTCTTGCTGGATGCCATTTTGTGAAAGGCTTACAGTTTGAAGACAAAGGAATGTCACAGGAATATACCTGCAACTCCCTGTGGTGCATCCCAGTGGAGGGCTTCCTGGTTGAAAGGCTGGTTGGTCACAGCAAATATGGCAAAACCAGTTCATGGTCCAATAGTGAACGTAGGTTTGGTTATCAGGACTTGGTGATCAGGAGTAGCTGCCATGGTTGGGTCCATGGTGGGTGAGCCATGTGGAATTTTTATGGCTGGGGCTATTCTCCATGGTCATGCTCCAATAAATTCACTGCTGGGTGGTGCTACCCTAAGGTATTCTGCATTTTCAGCTGAAGGGCCCTTGAAGATGCCATTGGACTTGGTTTCCTTGGGAAAGAAGTCCTGCTGGTAGTCGGGGTTGTCCAGGCTGGTCTGATGGCTGCCTGACTGGGCCCAGAGGGTGGGGCCGTTGACGTGGGAAGGGCAGGTGGTATTGAGATACTCAGGGTTGTCCACCGCATTACTGTGGGGGTTTTGGTAGTGAGGGTCTCTGCCAGGAGCTGGATGTAGGGGCTGGTTGTGATAGACAGGGTTCTGGACAGAGCCTGCAGGCCTTTTGGGAACACACTGGTTTACATATTCTGAAAATGAAAAGAAATCAGAGATGAAGTCATCAGCAAAGCACAGTATCAAGCAGGAGGTCATTGGCCTCTCCCACCCCAGTGTATATTCTGCAATGAGGTACTAACCACAGCAGGTAGCAAGCCTGGGAAGACACTACTTTTTGTTGTTGTGGAATAAACTGTGCTTTTTCTGTACTTCTCAAACAACTGGCACATCTATCTTTTGCCAAGCAAAAGTTCTCTAAGGATAACCTGCCTCTGTGTGTGTGTGTGTGTGTACAGGTTGGGAATGCCTAGAGATAAAGTTTCCACTAGGAAAATGCATGTTTTACATGACAACAATGAAGCCAGGACAGAGATGGGGACTAACAAACATCTGAACACATTCACACACTCTTACACCAATGCTCACACATAATTGACATAGACATATACCCACATGTGCTCACATAGTCACACATGCTCACACACTGATACATACACACAGAGCTTAAACACATGCTCACACACACATACACAGCACACACATTTTCACTTTCATACCTACACATCATACTCACACCCATATCCCCCACATATATTTGCTTCAAATTCTAGAAAAGCTGTAGATTCACCCTAAAAAACTAGCAGACAACTTGGGCACACTTGCACTGTGTACTGCCCAGTGCCTAGGTATGTCTGCCTCCCACTCCTTTCTCTGTGTCCATCCCCACCTCTGGTCAGGTGGTTGGGTGGGGGCCAGTTCTAGGGACAGGTCAAGGACTGTGACAGTCCCAGGAGCCACTCACCAGGCACGGGGAGGAAGGAGTCATCCAGGCTGTCCTCGGGCAGGGTGCCGGTGGGGTCCGAGCTGTACCGCTGCAGGAAACTGTCTTCTTTGAGGGGGCAGCTCTGCTGGGGAAGGTTAGAGGTATCAATGTAAAACCACCCAAGACCTCGTTCAATGCATTTTCACTAGAAGGGCTGCAGAAGGACATAATTCCTATTAGCCCCGCAGATGCCTCCCTCCCCGGACCTAGGAAGGCCCTGGTCAGTGCTGTCTGGTGGGGCTTTCTGTAACAACCAATGGCCATAATCTCTACTCCTCCACATGGCAGACACAGCCACAAATGACTGAATACTTCAAATGTGTGAGAAACCAGATTTTAATTTTTCTTAATTTTCCCCATAAAAGTTTAAATTTAAGTAGCCACATGTGGCTGGAGGGTTCTTTGTTGGTCAGTGTGGGTCCAGACAAGGTCCCATAAGATGTGCATCAGTATTCTCAGGAAGGCTGGCCGATGCACAGAAACCCTATGTTAGCAGGTCTGGGAATCTGTATTTCTAACAAGCCCCTTGGTGCTGCAGCAGATCCAAGAACCATGCTTTGAACAAGACTGATAAGCCATGGCTAAGTGCTGGCCTCAGGACAGGGGAAAGGGAACCACTGTCCCGCGGGGCATTTAGGAGGAAAATCAAGAGCTTCCAGGTCAGTGTCTAACAGAACCCCAACACTGAGCTACTGCCTGATTCTGGCTGACTAGGTCTTCATACATACCCCATTTCTATCGATGCATGCCACGGTGGAGTTGTTGCTGGTGGCACTCTGGAAAAGAAACATAGCCGCTGATGTGTGATTGCAGGAGGTGGGGTCAAGGAGCAGATGTTCTAAAACTTTCTTAGTTTTGTGTGCTCATTAGCATTAGAAAAACTAGCATTCGTTCTGGTTTAATTTTGTTCTTCAGTGGACCTTAGAAATGATTACCATCAAGTTGTGTAAGGCAGTAAAATAATCACTACGCTTACTTGACTCAATTTGATTTGGGTTTTACCATTTGGTGAAAATCCACTTTGTCCCATGTGAACTCATTGGATGGGGATCATTTTCTCTAAAACTCAATTGGTTCAAACCAGCAGACCTAAATTGAAAAAGAGTGAAAATTTCATACCAGAGAACTCAGGAGGGGCGTCCGAGAGGTGGAGGGGCTATGGAAGAAGCCCTGCTGAGGGATGAGATACTCGTCGGCATCCACCACATCTTCCATGTCCTCCTCATCCATTAGGGCGCGGTAAAAGTTGGAGTCTGTGGGACTTGGCAAGTGCATTCTCTCATCCCCCTGGGGCAGAGATTTGAGACCATTAGAACGGCCTAGAGAGATACTAGTCCATTTCTTGGCTATAGGGACAGGGATCTATTGTCAGCAGGTGCCTGGTGGTTTATCAGTTTAAAAGAAAAATACCGGATGGTTTCACTTATAACAGGAATATAGGGGAACCAAATAAGACATCAGTGTAAAAAAATAATAATAACTGTGCAAATCACAACAAAGGAAAAACAGACAATTATAAACCAGAGACATCCTGCAGGGGAGGAGGAGGGAGAGGGGTGAGAGGGAGGGAGGGAGGAGCACAGGGGACTGTGGTGATGGTGCATGGGTGCCTTGGGGAAGGAAATTCTATGGGGACTCAATCTGAGGGGGTGGAGGGAAGCAAATATTGTTTAAAAAAATGTAAAAAATGATAAATGTTAAAATAAAAAAATCTAAAAAAAAAAAATCCCCCTGGTTCTAGGAATGTAGTTGGCTTCCCTCAACTCCCTCGCCTCCTTGCCTGAAATGCAAACTTTCAAAATTCCCTGATATCTAAAAGTTCCTGAAGTGAAACAAAAACTGCTTAGGAAGAAAAGCAAAGAGAAGCAGCATCAGCCTTTATTGAGTGTGTACTCTGGGGCTAGGTGCTGTGATTTTGTGATTAATCAGAAATGTGTATTTGGTTTTTGTCCCTGTTTCTGGCACAGAGTTCCTAAAACCCTTGGAATATTCTAAGTGATGAATGAGGTGACTTTTGGGAAGAACCTAATTAAGGGGGCTGGTTGCCAGTGGAAAGCCCTGTGATTGGGGAGTTGGAACTTTCTGCCTCACCATGGCCTCCAAGGAGGGGAGCTGGCCTGGGGGTTGAATCAAACATTAAAGGCCAGTTATTTAATCAATCCTGCTTATGTAATGAAACCTCTCTAAGTCCCCAAAGGATGGGTTCTGGAGAACTTGCGGGTTGGTAAATACGAGGAGATGCTGTGAGGATGGTGCACCCAGAGTGCACAGAAGCTGTATCCCTCCCCTGTATATTGCCCTGTGCACCTCTTCCATTTGGCTGGTCCTGAGTTATATCTTTTTATTAAGAAAAACATTAGCCTAGTAAGTAACCAGGTTTCCTGAATTCTGTGAACCACACTAACAAATTAATTGAATCCAAGCAGGGGTTCATGGGAACTTATGATTTATAGTCTGTCAGTCAGAAGCAAAGGTAAGTACCTGGCTTTGAGACTGGTGTCTGAAGTTGGGGTAGGGGAGGTGGCAGACTTGTAGGACTCAACCCTCACTCTAGGATGTAATAATATCTCTGAGTAGTTAGTGTCAGAATTGTATTGAATTCTAGGACATTGAGATGGTGTTGGAGAACTGCTCATAGGTTTGGGGAACCACACACACATACAAACACCCACACACAGAGGAATTGCTGAGCAGAACTTTTGGCATTATACAATATATTTTGCATGCATTATTTCACTGAATCTTTAAAACTACCCTGTGAGCCTCACATAGGAAGGGGAGAAATAGGTATATGAGGTCAGATTTGCCTGCTAAAAGTCTCTGCTTCTCCACTGGACTGAGCTGATGCTTTGTTTACTGCAATAGCAGCTGGCCCAGGGATGATGTGTGAGGAGGCTGTGTCAGTAAGAGGGCCGGCAGGGGTGGCCAGGGAGCAATGGGTACCACAAAGGCCCTCTACTCTGCTCCCTGTGCCTTACCCAGGCTTGCCTTGACACATTGGAAGATTTAATAATGTGAGCTGGAGACAGGTGATCCTGATGCATGTTAGAAAGACTTTTTCCAATGGACTGCAAGTGCAGGTTGTACCTGGATGACAAGGTAGCGCTGGGGGTCTCGGGCCATCTTAGTGAATTCAATGATCAGCTCACGGAACTTAGGGCGACTGTCCGCGTCTATCATCCAACCTGGGAAGGAATGAAGAAAACAGGACCATTAGCACTCTTAAAGAAATGAGAAAGATGGCATAGCTTAAAGAAACCATTTATGGTGAGATACTTTTAGACAAGAAAGTGATGCAGACACTTAATCTTTGTGAAAGACAAAGTCCTGGCCGGATTACTGTTTAAAGATCATGAAAACACAATAGAGTGAATCAGAATGACATCCTGTAATTTTCTACATTTACCCTTTCAGGGTTAGCATTCTGGTATGACTACCTTAGCAATACAGCAGCTTTACTGTAAGTATTGCTGTTGGTCAACTTTTCTGATGATCCAGTCCTTGTGTCTATGCTCACAGTCCTTACTTGACATCCACCTTCATGTGTACTCATCCAGCATTCTTGGATGCTGGAAATCAGATTTAATTTAGATAAATCCAGAGACCCTGAAGAACTCTGGTGTTCGGGAATGCCTCTCAACCACTCTGCTCCTTTCATTGTATTGCATGCTCAGTCATCATGCATGTGTGTAAGAGGCGATGTTTCAGCGCTTTCCATTGGAGGGAGCTTTTGTTAACCATGCTAGTGCATTGATTACACAAGGGCCTAAGCCTGGATTAAACAGGAGGAACAGTTATCAGCTGGAAATCCTCATGCCTCTGAGGGTTCACATTTATTTTCTAGTAGCAGGATGTCAAGCTATTTTAGATCAGATTGCTATGTGACCTTAGACAAATCATGTAACCTCTCCGGATTCCAGTTCCTCAGAGCAGAGCTAGGAAGTTAAAATAAATGGACTTTGTGGTCAAAGGTCAGAAAGGCACTGATATTTACATTAATTTGGCTCTACCATATTCCCTTGTGTAAATGCTCACCACACAAATAATGTTACCTTCAAAGCCAAGTGAACTGGGGATTCTGGTGGAATAATGTGTTAATCAAGTTACACATTCTTATTTGGATCAAAATGTTTACTTGGAAATTGTAGAGGACCTCACATAAATCCACTGTTTGAAAGGTTTAAGTCCGAACTGAAATGTTGATTCTATTTTCCTCTTGTGTTTATTCATTGTTAGGCATTTAGAAACATTCATTCTCTGGTAACGGACTTCCCAGTGTGGGCAGCTTTTTCATTAAGCAACACAGAGAACAGAATATTTTGGTGTAATGGCTTATGGAGGCTTTGATTTTATTTATTTGCTTGCAAACATCGCAAATGTCAGGTCTCAGTGCTCAGTGAGTCAATGAGTGCTTCCGGAAGAATGTGTGAGAGTGGTATTATGGATGTTTCTGGACTCAAGCGTCTGCCTTAAAGAATGTGATGGCAGAATGAGGGGGTTGCAATTGTATGGGGAATATAAAAATAAAATTTATTATTTAAAAAAATAAAATAAAATATTACTTCCTGCCATATAAATTTTTATTGTAAAAAAAAAAAAGAAAAAGAATGTGATGGCATTTCTTCAGACAACCAAAGGTCTGAACTGTCTGATGAGGGCAGCCATGCCTCTCTATGGACCTGTGCTGAGGTTCAGCCACATGGGGTAGACTGCCTGTGACCACTCACACTTGACCATGATCATGTAGACGTCAATGGTGCAGATGGGCGGCTGCGGGAGGCGCTCTCCCTTTTCCAGGATGGTGGAGATCTCACTTGCCGGAATTCCATCATAAGGCTTAGACCCAAAGGTCATCAGCTCCCAAACAGTGACTCCTAGAAGATGAAGCAGTCACTCATTAGTCAATAGTCTTTAGTCATCAGTGTTCCTACTGCTTCTACTATTGAGAAGCCCATGTTTCTGTGGTCTTGGGCAACTCGCTTCCTACTGTTTACCTCTCTGCACAGTGGGATAATGACAGTATCTGCCTTACACGATGGTCATCAGGGTCAAATAAGGTAACACAACTGAAATGTTAGTTTAGTGCCTGGCAAACACTAAGTGGCTAAGAAATGGTAACATTTAGTAATAACAGCAGACAATATAACCACCTTAATAACTTCTTATGCTACAGTGCAGGAGTTACACACTCAGACTTCTGCCCTAAGTGACTTAAATCTATGTACGAGGAAAGATGGAGATTCCAAACAAAGCTGTAAATGTGAAACTTTAAATAATTTAAAAAAATAGAAACAAACAAAAAAATCTATGTTCCTTTGTATAAATATCACAATCCCATACTTTTTTTCCAAAATCAATTACCATGTTTTAAAAAAGTAAAACTGTAGTAATATTTTAGAATTGGTGTTTCTTCAGATAACCTCTAATTTTGATGGCCCTTTTATCTTCAGGCCTCTCTTGGTGGAACTCTCTCTCTCTCTCCAAATAGACGGTGTTATATGGAGCTTGTTCCCACCTGGATAGGGAAGGTTACTGTGGTCCCACTGGATAGGGAAGGTTACTGTGGTCCCATGATAGAGCCTGGCCCCAAGGTTCAGACACTGGACCTTCCAGATGTATATTACCACAGATCTGCTTGGGTTTTGCAGGGGCCATTCCAAAACACAATGACCTGAATTAACATATAGAATTTAAGGGCCTCCCTGGTGGCACAGCGGCTGAGTGCTGGGCTGCGAAGCTGCCCGCAGCCTCTGCAGCACTGGTTTGATCCCCAGCCACCAGGCGAGGGTCCCACATGGCGCGCAGACCTCTCCTGCCGTGCCCACTGCTCCCCTCAGCAGTGTTTTGTCAGTCTGTTCTGCTCCCCGCTCTGGCTCTGGTGAATTCTCTCACCCTCCCATGCTTCTGACTATACCCAGTGCTTGCATAAATAAATAAATAAATAAATTTTTAAAAAATATATAGAATTTAAGGTTGAAAAGTGAAGGAAAGCAAAGGTATAGAGGCAAAAAAATAGACTCTCCTATCCTTTCCCACCACAGAGTCAATATGAGCTTGACAGAAAATCTCATTTCAAGATGTATGAAGTCAGGTAATGCTCATCTAACTAGGCTTGAGCATTGTGTTTCAACATGCCAGTGACTTCCCATGGGAAGGCAAGCTTTCCAGGGTTTGGAACAAATAGAGAAAGAGTGGTGTGTGTGTGCATGTGTGTGTGTGCATGTGTATGTGTGTGTGTGTGTGTGTGTGTTTGCCTGGTGTGGGTTATGGATGAGACTGGAAGGTGGGATGAATCCTCTCTTTACTCCAAAATAGACCACATAGTTGCCTAACTTATTAAATTATTTTTCCTTGATTGGAATAGAGAATGGAATAAAGGATATGTTTACTAAACTAAAATTCCAGGTTCATGGTCCAACAATTCCAGATCATAATCAATGACAACAGTTTCCTCTGAAATGGGAACTTGACAGGCACCACCACAGTGATGCTGAATTTCTAATAACAGTTATAATCATTCAAAGGAATTAAGTCATCGAATTTAAGGGGATTTTCATTTATTCAACAAATGTGGACCAGGTGTGGACTTCTAGTTGGCACCCACTGACTGGAACATGGGAGGAAGGGAGAGGTAGCATCCACCCACCAACCCACCAACCAACCCATCAAGCATGGTTAGGGCTTCAGACTATCTGGAATGTACTTGAGAAACCAAAGATGATAAGCAGAGAAGTGAAAGTCTGACTCAGAAGATGTATTTTGACTGTTGTCTGGAGAATAGATGAGAGTGTGCAAAACAGGGCGAGAGAAGACCTGCTGGGCCACCGAGGAGGGGCTGGGTCAGCACAGTGATAGGGAGATGACTCTGGGAGGACCCAGAGTGAGAAGTGAAGATACATCTTGAAAATAACAAGGCATCAGAACAGCTTTATTTCCTTATCTAGTTCATTCGTTGCAGACAGCTCAGATCACAGGTACATAGAAAATAGAGTGATTTATCCACAAATAGCTCTGTCTTTTTTAAGTCAGCTTTCTAGCAAAGGAGACAAAAATCCAGGAAATAAAACAAAAATACATTTCGAATATTGGGAAGCTAATAATTCTAAAGGAAAAAATAGTGGAAACCTGAATGATTTGTTTTTGTACTGATAAATTCCTTTCAATATTGCTTGTCTCAAATATACATTTCTAGGGAAGTAGGTGACTGTTCCTTTTCACATGCCCCCTTTGCTTTAAGTAGCTGAGGAGAGGCTGATGACTCACAAATTAGTACAGAGGGTGAAGGGTCTACAGTCTCTCAGCAGAGTGCTGGGTGACATTTGAGCACTTAATGTGAAAACAGTTGAAGTTAGCAGTGGTCATTGAAAATAAGTTATTATTACAAGGCAAGAACATTTTCCTTAAAGGCAAGGCTCCTGTAAAAAAGCAGTGAGGCGGGAGCATGGCAACATGTCTGGGGAGATCCCAGCTGGACCTGGGATCAGGGACTCAGTCCTGAGAGTGAGAGGCCCTCAGAGTCAGAGGCAAACTCCACCTCAATTTTCTTGCTTTTCCCAGACACATCCTCACTGCCTTTTCAACAGGCATTCCCTCTGACACACAAAAAATCCAGTTCACTACAGGAAACAATAGTCTGGGTGAATCATCACAAAACTTCCTTTCTCTATCAGGAACTCTTCCCTTGAACCTCATGGTCATTTCTCTTTTGTTCGCTCTGGATTCATGACAAGAAGTAAGGTGACTGCAGGTGAAGGCATTTCCTGAGTGTAAGTCTCTCTCCCCGATGACCCTCTCTTCTGACAAGTTCATTGAGACCCCAGTGACACTTAGTGTGGAATTTATACTCAACTTCCTTGGCCATGTTTCTTTAGTGTAACAGACACACAGCAAGTATTACACTGTTATTAGTTACTGTCTTGGGAGAAAACTCTTGAATGACAGAGCATATAATGTAAATCAATGAACAAGCCAAACCAGCTGAGCCTCAGTACAAATTCATTAGCATCAGATTTCCACTCACCATAGCTCCAGACATCACTTTGGTGGGTATAAATTCGGTGTAAAATTGATTCCAAAGCCATCCACTTGATAGGCACCTTAGAATGATGAGAGAGAAAATAATATGACAATCATTAGCTTCCCTCTGTTGAAAATAATTAAATCACTCTGGGACAAATTACAAGTGACTGATATGGAAAAGTCAGGACATTCCACTGACCCCACAGTTTAGTGCTCCACATCAGCTGCACAGTAGACTTTAAGTCTGGCAGACAATAGGTTTCTTTTATATGGCCCCAGAGTTGGTCAGGTGGACACCACAACTAAGGCCTTTTGGCCCCAGGGCAAACTGTTGAGCTGATCCTGGTCAGGCCCTGTGTGTATTTGCCCTGGATCTTGCACAGGCCATCATGAGGCTGAAGGATACAGCTGATCTGGAACATCCTGGAGGCCCTGGTAAGTTCCTGCAGAACTCCCAAACCCAGCTGAGGAGGAAGTTGGCTCCACCTCAACCTGGCTGAGTCTCCGGCTGGGCATGAGTCACTGGGGACCCTGGAAACCTTCAGAACAACATAGGAAGCTTCTTGTATTTTGGGGATATCTTCAGGGCAGTGTGCCACCAAAGTAGAAGTGGTGTTACCTAGTTGTTTCTTCAAAGGTACTTATATCCTGAGGGGAGGAGGCAGCTGATCCTTGGTCCCGGGGCCTGGAGCTGAATGCCTGTTAACTGCCTTTGACCTCTGGATGGATCAGTACTCACTTCCAGCAAATCCCACCCCAACAGCACCTCTTCTCATAACACCAACAGAAGATTCTTTAGACCAGGGATGAGCAAGCTGCTGGACCTGACTCCACATCCAAAAATGTCTCCATACCATGTAGTTCCCAACGAAAGAAAAGTTCACTAGTCTACAAGCTAGCTCCTTACTTTGCCTCCTTCCGCATGGTACTCCTTCTCATCAGCACCCAGCAGTTTGGCCAGCCCGAAGTCTGTGATCTTGACATGCTGTGGGGTCTTCACCAGGACGTTCCTGGCTGCCAGGTCACGGTGCACCAAGCGCCGGTCCTCCAGGTAGTTCATGCCCTGAAACAGGGTCAAGCAGTGAGGGCATGAGGCTAAGTAAACATGGGGCTGAGCAGTGAGGGCATGGTACTTCCTGGATACCCTACATAGCACAGACCTGGGCTCACGCACAAAGGGCAAGGCACTCTGTGGAAGCTGGAGCGTAGCTCAGGGTGGAGGGCTATGGGTGGAGGCTGTGGTGTGGTGACATACATCTGAAGAGGTGTGATCCTATATCTTGGACTCATATATGGTGTTATAAGCCAATGTTACTGCAATAAAAGACATAATAAAGTCACATGCGTACAACTCCTATCTTTTCCATGTCAGGAGAAGCCTGTCTACGTAACTTACTCTCTTGATGACCGACTTGCACCTTCTAAGTGTTAGAAACTATCAAATGGATGAAAGGCAAGTAAATGAAGGTATACCTAGTTACTGAGTCATTATCTTTTTTCTATTCACGTACTCAGTCTCAGGTCCAGATGGTCCAAGTGGCAGAGCACAGCGACAGAACCCTGGGCTGAGCCTGGGCTGGAAGCGGCTCAGGTACTGCCCACCTGCCCATCATGCCTCCAAGGGCTCTCACCTTCCTGGGCTGAGACCATGTGAGAGGTGGGGGAGGCAGGGTGCCTTCACCAGGCATGCAGATAGTGCTTCTTGGTGCTGTGCAGCCAACTCTCAGGTTCTCCTATCTTACGTGATTCGCTACATTAAAAAAGACTTTTATCTACTGTGTCTTGTTTGTTGTTTTTCAATGGAACTCACATGGTTACTGTGCTGCTTTCTTAAGGTGTCACTCCCAATCCCCTGCCTGATAGCTTCTACATCCAGTTGTGTCAGAATCGTTGCTGAGAGATAAAACTCCCACCTCCCTTGTATTATCTGGAAAGCTCCTTAATGTTTAACATGCTGTTTGATTTAAAGGTTTCCCTTCCTAAGACTTCTCTTGTGCCAGAAAATATGGCTAATGGGACTAATGTTTCCTCAAGAGTGAACCAACAGGTTCTAGAATAGCACTTAAAAATGGAAAATTATTATTTAGGGATGGTGTGTGGAGAGCAAGAGAGAGTAAGAGCAGAAGCTGAGCAAATGCTGCCCAACAGATGACCCCTCGGTCCTCCGTGTCACCTCTCACCTCTCAAAGCTGGCTCCTTTCACCAGCTTCGCCCTCTCCTTTGACTCATGGGACCCTATTTCTGTGCTCGGTCCCCTTGATTCTTATACAAGAGTAAGATCTCTATTAAATAAGACCTACTCTTACTCATTCAGAAGGGCTAATGATGCTTGACCTCCCCTTGGTTAGACCAACAGCTGCACTCCAGGCTGCAAGTGCTCCCTGTGCTCTCTCCCTGTCTCTCACTCTGTATTTCTCTCTCCCAGTTTCCACTCTTATTTTCTCTCTTCCCTTCCAGCTGTGTCTCTTTTGTTTGTTGCTTCATCACACAGCTCTTGAAGACTTCCTCTGTGGACAGTACCATGTGGGAATTGTGTAGACTATGTAATGTTGCACTCACGTGGACCCTGTGTAGTCAACACACAGCATAGGTGTTGCACATGTATGTACTGTGCAAGGCTGCACATACAGGGAGTAATAAAGCACACATAAGTCCTTACATGAAGGAACAATTCACTTCTTCCGTCCCTCTGCCTTTATTTAAAATTTGTTGGTATACGAAACCTATAAGGAGAACTTCAGAGGGTATTTCCATCTTCATTAAACTACCATAACTTTCATTCTGCTTCTTCAAATTCCTAAGAGAATCTGGTATACTGGGCACATATTTACTGAAGTTTTTTGAGGAATAAATGGATGATTTTGCTAAGGTTTATTAGCCAATGCCTGAATGAATGGTAATAGCTTACTGCCATGTACCCTGGTGAGGTGCCACACGATCCTGAAATTATCTATGTGGAAGCCTCTCGGGGCTTGTAGTCCTCGTACCCACATACCCAGAGAATCCAGTGCTTCACAGACCAAATCCTCTGAGTCCTCAGGGTCAGGCCCTTAATTCCCTGCTGGCACCTCCAACAGAAATTTGCTTGCAGATCCTAAAATTTCTTGGGATGCCAATCCTCCCCAAAATGTATCCCCCAAATAACTTCTAGTTCCTTGGCCCTAAGCCACTGAATATGTCTATGTCGCTGTGCAAATCTACTAATTGACTTGGTTCCACACCACCCCTTGCCCTCAGGGCTTTAAAGAGCCAGAGAAACTTTAATAAATTGTGATGTTTTCTCAAAACATCAGTGTTCAGAGGAGGCTTGGGAAAGAGCGGCTTACATATCCTGGAGTGCATGGTAATCAGTCGGAGAGGTTTTAAGTCAGAGATAATTTTGGAACAATGAGATTAGACCCATTTGAACTTGGATGAAACCCTATACATTGTCTCTATCTCACACTATGGAAACCCTTTGAAAGGCCACCTCAGTGCCCCATGGAGTTATATTTTAACCAGTCACTAAAGATAAGGTTGTGATAGTGCCTCTGAACTCTATCTAAACAGACACACACAGGAAGCTATGTCAGCACAACCCCTGTGGCCGCTCGGGAAACACATTTCCTGATTCTTCTGAGATCCTCGCTCTAATTTAATTCAATATATTTATTTTTGTTAATTACTACATGACAGTAAGGGTGAATTTTGAAATACTGAGGTTAAAATGTAATTTGAAGAGCCAAACACAATGTGCAAAAGCAGAGCATGGGGTGTGCTACATGGATGTTAAAGATGTTTCTGGCACAAGTTTGGAAGAAGGAAGGGCTGGGTGACTGGGTTTCATCTAAAGACTGTTTTCCCAGGGCTGTGGCATCCTACAAATCTTAGAAAGAGTGCAGAGTGAGAGGCTGGAAAGGGATCTGTTTCTGTTCTATTATATTAACTACCACATGGAGAAGTCAGGAGAGCATTGACTTAGTGGCATGAAAATGCAGAGATTAGAAATGGAGAGGTTGCAGGAAGTTCTGGAAGTAAAGTTGATAGCATGGCTTACCCATCTCTGAGCCCTGCCCTCAACAAAGGCAGACTTCCTATTCCAGATGAGATCATGTGACACCGCATCCTACTGTGCTAGGATGGGAGGACAGTGGACTCATGGCCTATTGTTCCACCTGAGCTGTGCCGTCAAATTCTGGAGAAGGATATGAACTCAGGAACAAAGCTGCCTACGGTCAAATCCTGATTTTTCTGCTTACTAACTTGAGACCTTGGCAACTTAAACACACCCTACCTCAGTTTCCCCACATACCAAGTGGGTTATCAGAAGATTAAATGAGTCTACCCACACAAAGCACTGAGGATGGAGCCCAGCAAGAGTCCCCCAGGCACTAGTGTTGAGAACTGAATGCCTCTCCAGTGATTCTTCCTAAATATCAAATCCAGCCTCTCTCTTTAATCCTCTTTTATCATGACATTGAATTAGCTGCCATCATGTCTGGCCTAGACTCTGCTATGTTTCCCCCTCAAATTTTTGTCATAAGTAAATTCCTGAGAGGTACCTTTGCTTTCCTGATGCAGCTGGGCTCAGACCCTGCAGGTCTCCTCTGTCCCTGCCCTCCCCTGGCTCTGCCCCTCATCATTCAGCAGCATCGTGGCCATGGAGCCTGCTCTGGGCTAGTCCTCCTTCCAGCACAGGCCACCTCTCTCTATGCCTCACTCACAGAGGGCCTCTCAGGACAGAGCTCCTGAGGGTAAGGGACAGAATGGCTTCTTCACCACTCTCTTCAATACCTGATACCTGGCGCTTGGCTGTTGAACTGAAACCTCCTCGCTGATCCCTGTCACCTTCCCAGTGGCCACTGGGGTCCAGTCCTCTGCACTCAGTTCTGCCCAGGGCATTTCCTACTACCTTGTTAACTCTTTGTGGATTCACTTTCTTCACTCCTCAATTTAGTCACACACACACATACACACACACACTTCACATGCTATCTAACACCAACAGATTAATGCTGAAGAAATAACTAAGTGAAATGTCTAAAAGTTCATGAATATGCTTTACTAGCACAGTAACCAGCAACTGTGGCTTTTAAATGACATATTGTAAAGTGG
Source organism: Talpa europaea (assembly GCF_964194135.1). Taxonomy (NCBI): domain Eukaryota; kingdom Metazoa; phylum Chordata; class Mammalia; order Eulipotyphla; family Talpidae; genus Talpa; species Talpa europaea. Next base: position 41,269,920 of record NC_140078.1, read on the forward strand.
TCGTTTAGTTTAATCATTCCACTATAATGCCAGAGTAAATGAAATAAATAGTCCAAATAACAGAAATATCTGGTAACTTACTAGGATCTGTATTTTGGCCTGTTTTTCCCAGGTAATCACAGCATGTGCTTTGAAGTGAAGGGTGCTTAGAAGTGGTCTCTCTGGCCCTCTGCTGTGGAGTGGGAGAGTCACTACACTTGGGTGCACACTAGCCAGCGAGGTAGGGTCAGCACCTGGGCCTTACCTTTATGAAATCCTAATCTAGAGTATGGAAAAGTCATGGGGATTTGGGATAGACCTGGGTGGCGAACACCAGAGCCCACCTGGACCCAAACAGGAAGCTGGTATGTGAACAACCAGGTCCCTCTGTAACACCGCGTCAGCTTCAGGGCGCTAGTCCTCCTTCCAGCACAAAGGCACAAAGGCCGTGCTCCACACCTCTGCTCATCTACCACCACACAGGAATTTGTCAACATGGGTTTCATGGTGGCACCAGAACTAAACATGGTGGCTGGAATGTTCTGGCTACATCAGAGTAGGATGATTGCCTTCCCCCCCTTCCCTGGACTCGACATCCCCACCGCCTCCTCCCTTCTCCTTTCAGCGGCTCATGGGCATGGACTGTGGACTGTGATGTCAGTGAAAACCCTCAGTGCTTTCCAGATGAGCTTGCACCAAGCTAAATATTGCATGTATTGGGAAAATGGATCCCTTGGACTGAAATATTTTTGAGGATTATCCTTATAAGTGTTACCTCATAGATTGAATTAAGTGTAGTCCTGTGCTTAGAAAGTTGTGGTTCAGGAATGACACCCATAACCAAGTTTCTTTCTGAGAGCCTCTCCCTCCCATGCTTGCAATTCTCACCAAGGGCTGAGCTCAAGGATCTTAAACCTTATCATTTGTCTGAAAACTCAATTCTGTGAGATCTTAATCTGGGTTAGGTCACAAGAAAGCTCTGTTGTTCAAAAAGCCTGGGAAATGTTGGATTAGTCACAGTCTAGACAGCTTCATTTACTGGAGAACTTAGCTGTAATGAGCGATGTGTGGCCCAAATTAGTGCAGTTTGGTAGGTGAGTTTTCCAAACTGAATTAACGATAACATCTTTTGGATCAGAACATTTTCTGACATTATTGTACCATGTAATATAGTTGGGGATTTATCAGCTGTTTTTTTTTTTTTTTTGTAGCTAGAAAGAGTGACTACTCTTTCTGAAGGAACTACATTACTCTTGGTGAGTGAGGCTCCTAGGCCTCATGAGCCAGGAATTTAGGGAAGGGTGATATCTCCTGCTGGTAGCAGGTATATCTCTGTAAGTTCATGTTTTTTACTTGGAGAACAGAATCTACTTCACTTTCTGTTTCAAGAGGGTGTGGCTTCCTTTGCTCTCCCAAGCCCATCCTAGTTTACTTCCTAGGCTACCCCTTTTCTCTTTTGTCTTTTATTTTATTTTTGTGGAGAAGAACTGGGGTCTAGGCCAGTGGTTCAGTAGTGAGAGGATTCACCAGAAAGATAGAGAGGGGGGACCAGAACAGGTGGGTATACTGAAATACACTGCAAGACAGGAGAGGTCTGCTGTGCCATGTGGGTCAGCTCCCTAGCTGGGGATCAAACTCAGGCCACAGTGGTGATAGCACTCAGACTTAACTCCTAGGTCACCAGGGAGGCCCTAGGTGGTATAATTTTATTTGTTCTCTTTGCAGGATAGCCAGAACAAGAAACTTGTATAACAGTTTTAACACTTAGAAAGCCTCCTAAGACAGTCCATGCTTTTGTGAATGAACACAGTTCATTTAGAAGTCAATAACTCCCACTTTGAAAATGCCAGGAGTTTAGTTTCTGGTCAGCCACTAAGTGCTTCTGGTAGTTTCAATTTAAACTTTGAAAAAGGAAATTGTTTAATACTTAGATAAATAGTCACTATCCCGAGAGCAAATTTCTCCTTTTATAATTGAGGAAAACACTATCTCCATTTCTCTCCTGGGACAGATACTTTATCACTGTAACTATTCAAATACAGTGGAACAAAGTTTCTCTTGTGAATGAGAAAGCACATCTGTCACAGACAAAGCTCAGTCAGTCACAGTATGGAAGGACTTCATCAAAGGAAAGCTAAACAAAGTAAAACGGCAGCACAGTGGGTTGAACTAACAGGTTACAATTGAAGTAATATTTTATATATGTCTTGGAAACATACTTATGTCTCAGAAAACTTTCAGGACTGTCATAGTACAGTTTCTGCACTTTTTTAAAGTATGCTTTAGAAGGCAATTTGGGAGGGGTCCAATAAACTTCCATTTACGCTGACAAAGGTAGATTTAAATGTCTGGTTGCAAAGGAATGAGGGAAAAACCTCATGAACAAAAGAAGACACAAGAGTGGGAGATGCAGACCTAGATTAAGACAGCAATCCAGGTTAAATGATAGTGATCAAGATAATTAAGCTAAGGTTAAGGGACAGAAATGGAAGATGAGAACATTTAATGTCAAATGTTCCTGTGGCTGAATAGGGCACCCTCATCACCCAGGAGGACAGATGCAGAACCTTTACAGAAAGGGAAGAAAACAAAAAGTCTAAGCTTCTCACTGAGGTTACATGATTTACAAATGTCAGAATGAATCTAGAGTCCACCTGAGTTGTGTTGGGCATAACTCGTAGAGGTGATGTGTCCCATCACAGGGAGAGTCACTTAGTGGAGTTGAAAATTGACAAGAGCTATTAGAGAAGGATTATAAGCATGCGGCACCTCTGGTGAGCTGCACCTCATGAGTCAGGCGGGCGCTACAACCACAGGCGTGTGGATTTGGCAGCCCTGGCAGTGGGGCGCAGCCAGGGCCCTCCCTGTTCTTACAGAGCCCAGCTCCAGGGAGGCTGGGTGGGCACAAACTCAAGTGATATGCAAACAAACCAGATTTCCCAGGGTGAGATAAACGTTAAAAGAAAAATAAAGCAAGTTAACAGGCTGCTTGGGGAGGAAGGACAATACTTTCGATTTCTTGCCTCTGATAATCAGGGAAGAAAGCTGAGGAAGAATTTCTTAGTTCAGGAGTCAGGTTATGAGGAATAATTTTATATTCAGATACTCTGGGCCAACTAACGTCCCCCAATCTCTGAAGACAGTCCCCCACATTCCATGTCACCAACAACCTTATAATGTGACCATATTTGAACAGAGGGTTTTCTAAATCTAGTTAAAGATTTTGAGATGAAGTCATCCCTGATTTAGGCATCACTGGTGTCTTTTAAGAGAATGGACTCAATCACATAAAAGAAAGCAGCTGAAGGTGGAGGCAGAGATTAGAGTGATGAGCCACTGCCAGGGAACACCTGGAGCCACCAGAACTGGGAAAGGCAAGGAAGGATCTTCCCCTAGAGCCTTTGCAGGGAGCACATCTTGACACCTTGAATCTGGACTTCTGGCCTCTAGAATTGTGAGAACACACTTCAGCTGTGGTAAGCTGCCAAGTGTTTGCAATTTATCATGGCAGCTCTGGGAAATGATTAGTCACACACAGAAATCACAAGCATTTTCAGAAAACCACAGCATCAGAGGCACCTGAGGCCCCCTGGTCCAGGACCATTATCTAACAAGGATGGCGTGACTTCTTGAGAATGGCAGAAACACCACTGATCACAGTGGCGAGTGAGCAGTGTCCCTCCTTCCAGGGGTTCAGGGACGTTCCAGTAGCTATTGTTGAAAAATCCACACCAGATGGCCTGCAGCATACATCCATGTGCTGTGTCTGGTTGTCCTAGTTGCTGAGCTTCTGGCCTAGAACCTGTTTCAGAGGACATCCTGCTGCTGCCAGGGCTGTTGCTCCTGGTAAGACCTTGTCTTGCAGTGTCTTGGGCAATGACCAGCTTAGCAGTGCCCCAAACACGTTTTTGTTTGTCTTTAAATCACTTTCTATGTTTGCTGAGGTTGAGTGAGCACAGTTAGAGGCCTTTCCAGAGTAATCCAGCAGGGCTGATGCCCCATCAACCAGAGGTGATGTGAGCAATAAGGTTCTGGACCAAGTCTGGTGAGTGGTCTCTCCTTATCTCCCTCTGTGGGCCCCACAACACCCCCAAACACTGCCCTACAGGAAGGGGATAACAAAAGGTTACCATGATGTCAGCTCAGAGAGAGGGCCTGCCCACAAACCCCTTAAATTCAATGGAGTAAAAGTACATTCGCTCTCAGTCGAAGACAGAATTTAGCAAGTTGGGTTGCAAGTGACTGACACAGGCTGGATCAAGAGAGGCAGGTTTGAGATGAATGTGAAAGTCCAGTTGAGGCTGTGTGAGCAGCTGGAAACCTGGGTCATTGCTGTGTTCTGGTCCTCAACATGCAAGGTCTTTCTCTTAAAAGACAACCTGGCCCCATCTGTGCTCCCAGACCCTGCCTTGCTTTGGATCCAGTCCTTTGACAGGGGCATGTGAGGAGTCCGGGCCAACCAGCAGAGGCCTCTGTTTATCTCAGTCCTCCAACGTGCATGCACCTGCCCCTCTACACTGTACTCACCACCAGCTCTCCTCCTTCAGCCTCTCCCATTCTTATTAAGTCCTGATTGGGTGGAAGCCACCTCTCCCCTGCTGCAAACAACCATGGCATTCAACAGAAAGAACACCCAAGAAATAAGGACACTAACTGCAAACCACACTGAGGTCCAATAAAGAAAAATTTGCTCAAATTCAGCTGAATGAGCAGATTTATAACATACCGTGGGACAGGCACAGATATGAATGCAGAAGAGAACCAATTCAACTTAATCCAAAATAAATGTAGGTTGTGTGCCTCATATACACACCCTCTGGAAACGCTCAGCCATCCTTGGGCAGAGACCCTGTTGCTGGCTTCCCAATGGGCTTTCTTTCCTCCCCTGTGCCTCCTTAGAAGCAGTGACTGCTCCATCCTGGAGCAGCTGCAGGTCCTGTGGGATGTGTGCTGCTGGGCAGTCTCCTCCAGACTTACCTTTGCGATCTGCACACACCAGTTGAGCAGATGCTGGGAGCCGATGTTGTCCTTGTGCTCACGGACATAGTCCAAGAGGCAGCCGAAGGGCATGAGCTGTGTGATGAGCTGGACGGTGGAAGTCAGGCAGATGCCCAGCAGGCGGCAAACGTGGGGGTTGTCCACGCTGGCCATCACATAGGCCTCCTGTTTGGGAAGGGAGCAGAAGTGTCAGAGATGCTCCTCAGGGGGGCTTGTGGGCAGAGGTAGGCATATCTGTTCCCAGGTGAGAAGGCAAGAACGATTTGAGTTTAAAATGTGTTCTTGTGAAGGGCTGAGTCCTTTGTGAAAGTCTATTTATAAAACTTTAGGACTGGAAAGGGCCTTCAGAGCACTTTCTTTTGAGGTCATTGTTAGAAAAGGAAATCAGGGTCTAGTGAACAAGTGTGTCCACAAAGCATCTAGTGTGATGACATTCACGATGGACCATTACATAATAGCTGAAAAGGTGCTTTTTAGAGGATGGGATTCTCCACGTAGATGCAGGGACCCAGATGGCACCTGCCACTGGGAAATGTTGCATGAAAATGAGACCTGAAGTCTCCAAGTTTGAAACTTGATGTTTTCATCAGGAAGATGTCTATATCAATTCTAAGATTCTGCGGTTTAAAATGTCAGGGCCAGTGAAACTGAGCTCTAGCCTCGGAACTGTAGGGGTGACGGGGAGGGCTCCCACAGGGCCACGAGCAACCTGACGGCCATGAAAGGGACTCACACCTCAGCAGGACATTGCTTGTCCCTAAGTGAGCCACCAGCCCTGCTGGGATCCATTAGCCACCTCTGCAAGGCACAACTGGAAAAGCCCTGTCAGTGCAACCACTTCCAGCTTTGAAATGCCAGAGGCACTGAACCTACAGTGATTGACCCTGCTGGCTGCCCAGGGTCCATTTCTAAAGAAAGGGTCAGTGGTGCCTCCACATTAGTCTTCAAACTAGAAAGCCATGCTGCTCAGCAAAACCCAGGTTCCCACCCCACCCCTCCAGGTCCTGCCCCTGCATGAGGGTGTTGTCTGCAATGCCCCTCCACCTCCCCTCTCCTCAGAGGGGCTTCCCTGACCCAGAATTTAAGTTAAGCTATCCTGGCATCTTTCAACTTTTCTCTTGGGGACACAGTCTCAGCACAGTCTGGGAGCTTGCTCGAGAGGCAAAGTCCTGGGTCCCACCCTGGCTATAGATTGAGATGTAGGAAGGCAGGCCTGGATTCTGCCTCTGGGAGATTCTGGTGCTCGGTGAAGCTCAGAGCTGCTGCTCTGAAGTCCACTCATAACCTGCACTGAAGTATCCTTATGATTTAGAGAAATGTCCCTCCCACCGAGCTCTGAGGAGAGGATTGCATTCCCAGCTGTCCGTGCTCCCAGCGTTCTTTAGCATTTATCCTACTGGCACACGCTGCTTGTATCTTGCCTCAGTTTTCCCACATCTGTCAGTGTTGCCTCTGCAAGTGGGGTCAGTGCTTTGGAAGGGGCCTGGACCTGCCCTTCTTTGGTGATCCCAGTGGTGTCTAACACAGACCTGGGCATATCACTGCCTCATGAACGTCAGGGTTAAGTATACTGAAAGCGGCAAAGTAAGACACTGAAGGCAAACCAGAGACCAGCTTTTAATATTTTTGTAGGACCTTTGTTTGGAAGCTTTCTTGAGAGGCGAGGCATTCTACTTGAAGTAGAGTCTGTATTTCTTCTCTTTTATATGTGATCATAACACCATGGTATTAAAGAGCAGAGTAGATACTTAACATTTATGGACATTCAAACAGCCCTTCACCTTTGTGAAGGACTGTTTATAAAAACATTAGGACTGGAAAGGGCCTTCAGAGCGCTTTCTTCTGAGGTCATTGTTTGTTAGAAGAGGAAATCGAGGCCTAGTGAACATTGCTGATCTGAGGCCACATTTCTTAGGTTTCTAAGTCAGATCTGGGCCCCTATCCTGGTCTCTTTGCTCTGGTCCCGAAGCCTTCGCGCCCCCCCTCCACCTCAACCTGGTTTGCCCCGTGGCGCAGTGAAGAGAGCTAAGGTTAACTGGCCACCAGATACAGCCCATATATGAATCTGTTTTTGCATTCTCTTTCCATTGCCTGCCCTAAATTTAAACTGGAAAGTCTATGGAAAAATTAATAGGCCATGTGATTGCCAGAAAAGCACAAATCATGTCTCTCCCTGAGTCTGGGAAACGGTACAACCATAACACTAAAGAGATCCTCTGGCTGCTCTTATTTTCTCAAGTTCTGGTTGAAATTTTGAAACATATTGTATTCATTTTAGAGGGGAGAAAAATCTGCAAACTGGAGCAGTTTGAGCAGCCCATCTGTTGTGGGGCCAGCAAGGAGCTGACCTGGAACCGGGAATCGGGGAGTAGAACACAGGAGTGGGTGTCAGCCACACAGAACCTGGAGCCCTGCCAGGCCCCCGATCTGTTAAAATCTGATAGAGCACAGAGGGAGGCCATCACTTCCGCCTTACTCCAGGCACAATGGGGACGCTGTAGGTCACATGTCCCCCCTGTGTGTGTGCAGAAGTTAGTGAGCTTTGTTCTTGGTTGTTTATCTTGGAATCTCAAAGGTGCACTGTACCCGCGGCAAGCATGTTTGGCATTCCTCAGCAGTCTCTGGATCAGACACCAGGCCACAGGCACTGCCCATGCCAGAGACCCCACGGCTGACGTCTGAGTCACGTGGCAGAGGTGTCTTTAAGGTTTTGGCGAAAGTCTATTATTTTGTCCCAATTGCCGACGTAATTTTGGCCTCCTTCCTTCTTCCATATCACTCATTTGTGAATATTTTGTGTTAAGAACTGGGGGAAAGGATTTTACTCGATTTCGAGCTCTTTCAGCAGAGGCACATGTCTAACCTTACAGTGAAGAGGAGGCGCCTCTACATTTTTGAGCCTTTACATGGTAACTAGGTCACTGACAGCAACTTAAACGTGGCCTCCCTGTGCAGGCTTTCAGTGCCCGGTCTCAGCAGGCAACAGAATGCCTACTTACTCGGATAATGAATGCATGAGTGTGTGTGAGTGTGTCAGAGTACACGGTCAGCTCCACAGCTGTCCTGTCGCAGGACTCACTATTTAGCTTATGCTGACACTGGCCTCAGAGCCTCTGACTTCTGCTCGATCAGTGGGTGGGCTCCTGTCACCTGCACACCTGCTTGGGAGGGCTCCAGTGAGCAGAAAAGAGAACATTTGCTCTCAGGGGAGAAGCAAAAGATGATGAGAAAGAAGAAAAAAGGAAATAACGACAAAAGGTGAGAAGAGGCAAAATAGGGACTTTTTAACTTCTTTGCCTTTTTAGTCTTTACCTTCCACCCCTTTCCTACCCCCAAGAGTGCATTTCCTCCATATTCAGAAATTCTGCGGAGCCCTTTTCAGTGAAAACATAATTACTGCCTTCAAAACAGCTCTTGCTCTGTATAGTTATTCACACACAACATTATTTTGTGAAAGTTATTAGAAAATCTTGAGTTAGTAAAAATGAATTAGAGAAGCAAATCATATAAAATTTTTTTTAACAGCATAGGTGAAGGAGTTAAAGTATGTAATGAAGACACTTCACAGACTTATTGGCTTATATTTCTTGGAGTTTTGTTAATGGGGGTTGACAATATGTTAATATGGCTTCACATTAATTTGTAAACCATTAAAATGAAAGATAATTTTGCATAAGTATGTCCTCATTGTGTGAGGTCGCCTCCGGCATGGTATGAATATATCACCTTTCATTAGAGGTGTGCCAGAGAGGGGTGGCCCAGAATTATGAAAGCGGGGGCTGCCTGGAAAAAACAAAGGCAGAGTGTGTGTTTGTTCCTGGGAAACACATCATGTCAAACACACTAAAAGACCTACATTTGCTTGGCTTACTCTACATTCTGTGGGTTAGGTATGAGTATGGAATATAGCACCTGACTTTCGTCCTTGACTCTAGATTCTTGTGGTGATTAAGACAGTCATTTCCCTTTTCCTTGACTCTGTTCCCTAACCTGCTGCTGAGTCCTTCATCCCCAGTCGCTGGCTTGCCTGGGACAAGAACAGGAATTGTCATACACAGCCAAAGTTGCTCACAACGGGACCAGCAGTTTCTCCACGGATCTTCCTGAGCGTGTCCTTGAATAGCTCTGCCAAAGATGCTTCCAGGCAGCTGCTTTCCAAGAGTGCAGCAGCCCCACACAAGCTAGTGGAGGCCCAAGGAAGTGGAGAAAGTTCAATAAAATTGAAAATAAAAACAAAAAAATGATCTGGAACTTTACAAAGACTAAATGTATAGACCTTACTCCAGCAGACACTGAAGAGTGAGGTTTAAATTATTTTTGGAGAAAATGCAGAGGTGGACAGCAGTTAATAGAATTGGCATCAATGTGTTAATCCTGATGCCTTTATAAAAGCCATTTCAAAGATAACTTAGTGGAGCAAAATGAACAGGAGTTTCAGAGTCAGAAGAAATTACGGGTTGGATCTGTGAAATCCGATCACGTTTTTTTATGCCTCCAGCACTGCATCCTAACAACATTGTGCAGGAGGCCACACCTGAGCTTTAGCATGTACTGCAGGGACCCTTGCGGCCACTGTACTGGGAACAGGCCCCGGAGAAGCCCATCCTTTTGGCAGAGATAATAGGGTGGAAGACGTGAGTTCTCTCTGTAAGGGAAGGTCTGTGGGGGAACTATACCAACTATGGCAAGAAGGAAAAGACAGGAGAAGTGAACATTTAGAAGGTAGTGATGAACTGAGCAATGTGCAGCCACCAGACAAAGGAGGCTCCTGATGTGCAGGAATGAGGGAGACTGGAGAGTAAAGTGAACACTCACATCAAGAATTTCCTTGTTGGCCTTTGGAGAAGTGGCTTCTCTTAATTCCTTGATAGCCACAGGGATTTTAACCTTCTCACCTTCTGGGATCCAGAGTCCCTGTGACAGAGAAAGGGAAGACATGAACTAGCAGTTGACATTCCGTGGCAGGCCACTGCTGAGGGAGCCGGATGGCTTGTAGGTAACCCACCCCACAGGACAAGGGATGTGGAGCTGCTCTGCACCCCAGGGCCATGGGTGCTGAGGTCCCGTCTCTTAGCTGCCCCTTACCTACCATGTTCATGAGTCAGAGCAGTTCGTTAAATTATAAAAACAAAAAACAAAACCCTGTGTCCCTGCAACCAGTGCAGAACATTTTGTTCAGAATTCCCAGATGCCAGGTCAAGGCCTAATTGAAATCACACATTTACATCCAGAAAAACAAGTAATAGGAAGCTCTCCTGACCTGGGCTTCATTCAGAGGCTCTCATGCAGTATAGGTTCCGACCCGCCTCTCCCCCAGCCTCCTCTGTGCTGCTCGCCCTCTGAAGCTCAGTGCTGCTGCCCACAGTAATGCTGTGTCTGACTACATGTCTCACAGGAACACTCATTTGTCATGCAATTATGGAAGATTCCCTCTCGACAATGTGATGAAATCTGCCAAACCTCAGAGGCACATGAGCAGACTGCAACTGAGGGCTCTGGGCCTGCCCATGAGGACTCACTTTGTACACTGTGCCAAACGCTCCAGAACCCAGAACCTTGATCTTTTTGAATTCTGTTTCCTTTAAGATCCTCAAGAGCGCTTGGTTGGGTGCTTCTCCACTGGGTGTCAGGGGCTCTACAAGCTGCAAGACAAGGAGGAAACAGGGACCTTCAGCTCATTTCAATGCAATGGCAATATATGACAAGGGGAGTGTAAGGGCCCCTCAGCTCAGAATACAGAAACGTAGCGGGTGGCAAGAGGGAGAGAGTACCCCTCACCCCAGTTCAGCAGCATGGAGGGCAGGGGCTGATAAGCCCATCTTGGGGCAGCCCCTCAGTTCAGCACCAAGTGCCCTGTGTGCATGCGAGTGCGTATGGTAGGTCCAGACAGCCACATGGTCCCATGTTAGCACAAGAACTGATGCTCTCATTTAGAGGGAGAATGGAACCTTCCCTGAAGAACATGATGAAAGAGGAGGATAAACCAGGAGCTCCGAATGAGCCACATTTCAAGAAACCAATTTCCATTTCTGCTTCCAAGTCAAGCAGCTGGATTGAGGATGTTGTGGTGAGGAACATTTTCATATGGTGTCATTTTAGTAGGCTGTTAGACCCACAACACACAAGCCACGTGCCCTGAGCTGCTCTGGGGTCCTCCTCCCAGGACTGTGGCATGGGCACATGGCCGGACAGTCACATCAGACCGCAGAAGGCAGCCATGGTGTGGACAGGGGCATTTTTCAAATAATAACACCTTCATAGTAACTTGAAGGGGTCCATTCATGAGGCTGGTCTGCTGGGCATGTGCATGGGTCTGTATTTTAACCATTCTGTGGAACTTACTCTAGAAACATGTGCGTTCCAACGGATAGATGTACCAAAATCTAACCTGGGCAGTCAGAGATGCTTTTCCATTACAAAAAATAATACAATTAAAATAAAATACTAGGTCTCTCTGGTAGCACAGGTGGTTGAGCGCAGTGCTGCGAAACTCTCCGCAGCCTCTGCAGCCTGGGTTTGATTCTGGCCAGCCAGGGAGATACCCACATGGTGTGGCAGACCTGTCCTGCCGCACCCACTGCTCCCCTCAGCAGTGTCTTCGGTCTGTCTGCCTGTTCTGCTTCCGGCTCTGTCTCTAGTGAATCCTCTTACCCTCCCACACCTCTGGCCTGTACCCTAGTTCTTGTATAAATACATAAATAAATAAATCTTAAAAAAAATAAAATAAAATACACAATAAACCACACAATTTCAGACAAGTCTTCAAGGCTAGTCCTGCTCCTGTCTTGGTTAGTGGAGGCTTCAGAGGGGCACTGGGGGATTCCTCTCTGGGGTGGTGGGTGATTTTGGGGGCATGCTGTGGTTCCTCTCGGCTAATGGGAGGTTTGGGAAGTAAAATTTCCTGAGGGCCCTGATGGGGGGCACAGGGCCAGGAGCACTCACCTCTCTCTCCTGGAGCAATCTTCGCAGGGTGCGTTTCCGGACGATGTGACGTCTGCGCACAAACAGGCCGACCCCAAGGGCCACCACCACCACCAGCAGGAGACCCCCCACGATGCCTATGGCAATGGATGGGATCTTGGACCTGGAATGAAATGTTGACACGGGAGGGTGAGATTTGCTGGCAGGTTTCATTACATTGGCAATTTACATGTTCCTGCATATTTTGATACACTGCCATCATTTGAAACCATCTCCAAAAGTAGAACATTCTGAACCAAGAGTTTCAGGCAGTTTCCAACTTCCTCTAGTAAAAAGTTCCGCTCAACTTCCCCCACCTGCTTTTCCTGCATTTAAGAAAATAATCTGGTCCTCTCCATATGATTATATTTAACTGTGTTGATTATAAAAACACACAATTCAAAAAAGTAACTCAGACTTCACTGATGCTTTTTCTATCAGTGTGTGTCTCCAGAGAATGTCCACATTTGAAGCATAGCACCCTGAATCTATGAGTATCCTAGGTTCACAAGTAGCTCAAGTACAGAAACAACTTAGATGCAGGAGAACCCCAGACCCATGAGCACCCCAGAAGCCGGGACATAAAGTGTCTATTAGCCAGCCTAGGGAAAGGGCACCTTCGACAGTGGTGTGACTCCTGGAGGGGGGTCCCTAGCTCGCAAGACCACACCTAAGTGACCTGCTTTATGACTGGGTCTGGAGGAAGCTATATAGTAATAGGCTTTCAATGTAAAGAGCAAGACTATTATAGATGAGGAAGTCGCCACGCAGCCCCAAACCGCTCCTTCCTCCCATGGGGGTTGTGTCTAATTTCAGGGAGACCCAAAATCAGAACCTAGGTTTTTAAGCTCTCTGGGAAAAGAACTATTGGAATCTGTAGATTCTAATTTTAGAGTCTTTCTAAAGGCATTATTCTCAGGTAACCATCACATCTGAGTGTGAACATATTCTTAATTAATGTTCTGGGACTGACTGTCCCTGGTCTAGCAGGCAAGAGAGCAAAGTCAGTTGCAGAAAGTCAGAACAGGCCCTGTCCTGTTCTGTGAAGCATCATGCAGGAATCTGATACCTGTGAGAAACCAACCTTTCACCTCCCCAGGAATGACCAATGACTAGAGATTTTAACAGTGAACACCCAGCCTTTGTGTCTCCAGAGTGAATTCTTTAGAAATCAGGAAAGTGGTTAAGTCCCTGTGCTAACTTTTCTTTAGGTCAAGGTAACTGAGGAAATCTAAAGATCTAAACCTATAGATTAAAAAGCAGAAGTCCCCGTCAGGAATAATTGCATTTTGACATCAAGGACTGCTGTTCCTTTTCTTCTTCGGTGTGGTGTGCCACTCAGAAACAGATAAAGCAACTAAACTGAAACTTGTGATTGCTGAGCAGTTCTCATAGAGTAAAATCTATGTTTCCCAGGTTTAATCCCTCTTTTTGGTTACATAACAAAATCCTTGCCTAACTATCACTGAGACACTTTTTTCAGTTAACAGTTGGGGACACAATGAATGGACTCAGAAGAACTGCCTGAGAACGCTTAGAGCATTGAGGGGACCTGGAACCCTGGTACCAGCAAGGCCCACTCGGCCCATCCAGCATCCTGAGCCATGGCAAGGATGAGTCCCTTGTGGTCTTGGGCCTCCCAGCTAATGGCAGATGGTCTTTGAGTTTACAAGAACCAGAAAACCATTGTTTTATGCTGTTTGGATGGGCACTTTATCTCTTTCAGGGAGGGGAATTCCAAACTGGATGAACAGGTTTTCTTGTATCTAAACCAGAGAACTAAAGGGAGTAAAGTTTTCAACTGAAACTAAGTTTTTCATTTGGATTTTTAAGTTGACAGACTGGCTCAATTAATCAAAACAAAATCTATCATGAATGAGAGCCAGCTCAGGCTGACTCTGAAGACAAAGGACACCTTGTTCCCTCTGGCTGGCACTACAGTGTCTCAAGTGATTGGAGACCTAACAGAGGTGTCTGAGATAAATTCCTGAGAGTTGATGTAGCCTCACAGAGAATTCTAGACTACACATCAGAATAGTTTGGCTCTTATGGGGGTGGAGGGCGAGTGTTAGAAGGCTGATCACTAGCACCTGAGCTCCTACAATTACTTTAACTGTTAAGAAAACCAGGACACAGAGGCTTAACTGACCTGGGACACCCTTAGGAGCTGGGCTATAAGCAACACACACTAACCCACACCTTAGTCACTGATTTGATCGCTGAACCAGTATGGGAAATAAACCACCAACATGGAAAACCTGTGGGACCTCTCGTGACCAGTCACCTACCAGCACTTGGCAGAATTTATGTGTAATACTTACAGGGCACACATTTGTAATTGGCTATCTAAATGGGAGGTTGTTACTAAAATAGATCTCACTTTAAGAAGATCAAGGCAGGATACACGGGAATTGATAAACTTGTGCACGCAACTACAGAAAGCTGGCTCAGAAATCAAGCAAAAATGTTTCTAAAAGTAAAGCTAAAGTTTGATAGGAAAGGCCTTAAAATCATGTCTTACCAAGATTATGGCCTTTGAAAATTCTTTTTAGGTCCATAATACTAAAAGGCCTTGAAGGTTTCCTATGCCACTAGGGGGCTCTTTTGAGCTTCTGAAGTGTGCTAAATTCATACTTAAATGAGTGCAGTAGGGTCAAAAAACAACTAAAAAGAATAAAAAGTCTACCTTTTTAATTTTCCTTTGCTGCATTACCACCCACCTTTCCTTCCAGAAAACTGGGGCTTGGTTATGAAATTATGGCTGAACACAGCAGGGTTTTACTCTCACCAGCCTTTAGAGAAATTACATGAGTCTTTTCCTTGGTTATCTATGGAACAAGTCTGAGGTTTTCTCACATCGTCAAAATGTTTTCTGTTCGTCTTGACAAAAAAAAAAAAAAAAAACGAGATATTTAAAAGAACCTTTATAATAACTGTGATTAACACTGGCTGAATTAGAAAATGACATTCAGAGATTGAAATTTTTCTAAGACAGTATTTTCTTCTTTGCAGAACCAGTACTGCAAGTTTGCAAGGCAGCAATATCCCCAGAATACAACTGGATAAAGAAGAACGAAAATAGAAAAAAGGAGTTAGAAGCAGCTTCCTTGGCCACCTCTCCTTAGATGCTAAACTTAGCTATGTGAGAATATAAACTAGTCCTTTTCAACTGTTACAAAGCAGTAAGATTCACATTTATATGTGGAAAATTAAAAAATAAACTAAGAAATATCTGCATCTGCCTGCATGTTTAAGTATATATTTTGTTACTTTACCTGCAGATGGTAATGATTATATTTATATATATATACACCTGTATAAATTATACCTGTATAAATTATTTATACCTACATAAATTATTTCAAAACTCAGAAATACAATAGAAACGAATTCAAAATGTTTTTTCCAAGAAAGTGCAATCTAGGATAATTTTGGTTAATGAGAATCAGCTTTAAAATTTAATGGTTCAGGGCCTCCCCGGTGGCGCAGCAGTTGAGCGCTGGATTGTGAAGCTGCCCGCAGCCTCTGCAGCGCCGGTTCAATCCCCGGCCGCTGGGTGAGGGTCCCACATGGCTTGCAGACCTCTCCTGCCGCCAGCTGCTTCCCTCAGCAGTGTATTTCGTCGGTCTGCCTGTTCTGCTCCCTGCTCTGGCTCTGGTGAATTCTCTCACTCCTGCACTTCTGACTGTACCCAGTGCTTGTATAAATAAATAAATAAATCTTTTAAAAAAATTAATGGTTTAATGACTTTAAAGTTCTAACATTGGATATGATAGGTTTATTATCCATATTTATTTTAAAAAATCAGCTCATGTTACCTTATAAGAAAAATTTCTGACTTGGTCTTACGAATTTTAATGACAGGTATCAAGAAATAACGGGTCAAAAAAAAAAGTCTTTTGTGTTAAGACCAAGTCACCAAATCTAATTTTGACCCAATAGGAATGACAAAGTTTTCTGATCAGGTAGACTTGCTTGAAAAGGTAATATAAATAAAACATTTAGCAGGAAAGTTTTTTAGAGAGTGGAGCAAGTTTAATGAGGAAAGGAAAGGATTACGTTAGACACGAGGACTTTTGCTACAATGGATCTGGATTCCTTCCAAGGGAGAAGCTGAAGCTGCAACCTCTTGGATATTAAACCCTGATGGAAGTTTAACTCCATTTTGAATCTGTTTCCTTTAACACGACTAAAGTTACCCAAATCTTTTTTGGGAAAATTAAATTTTTATTAGGTTTAATAATGGGAATTCATTGGCTATCTAAACCATCTGCTGAAATGTATATATATATATATATATATATATATATATGTGTGTGTGTGTGTGTGTGTATACACACACACACACACATTTCCACACCCAGAGGTTTAATAATTGGTTTGAGGCAGGACCGTTCATTGGTATTTATTTAAAGCTTTCCCGGAAGATTTCACCCCCTCCCCACCCCAACTTCTTTCTTTTTATCTATCTATCTATCTATCTATCTATCTATCTATCTATCTATCTATCTATCTATCTGTTTTTTTACTTTTCCTTTTGAAGCAATTTTCGATTTACAAAAAAGATGAAAAATAATACAAAGCAGCCCCTTATTTTCTTTCCCGCTGCTTTCCTAAATGCTCACATCTTACATAGCTACCAAAACCTAGGCAGTATCACTAATATAACAATATTCACTAATCTACAGACCCTGTTCACATTTCATCACTTACAATTTTGGATTATTTTAATTGTTACATTTCCTTAGTGTCCTTAAATTCCCCCCCCCATATGCATATCTTTGTGTTACTTAATTTTCATCTTTATAGGCAAAGCATAAAATACTACTGTGCTCTTGTTTTTTGTATGAACTGAGAAGAATGCTGCATAGTTATTGACTTCAAGTGATAATAAATGCACTGGATGTTCACCATAGGATGGAGACCTGAAATTGCTTTAGAGACTGTCTTTAATTATGCTTTCTTAAGGTTCTTTATAACACAAATTCAAGAGGGCCAAAATTAGTTCCAGTAACAGCATATTGTATTAACCGATACAAAAAAATATTATGAATAATATTTTATGCAGAATATATTAGTGATTAAATAGTTCATTTTATCCAACTTCTTGGGTCATAAAACTTCCATATGATTCAAAATTTGCTTTCTTCACCATCATCCCTTAATCTCTGAGTCCTAACTATGTTTATTTATTTATTTATTTATTTTTTTAAAATATTTATTTATTTATTTATACAAGCACTGGGTACAGTCAGAAGCGCCGGAGGGTGAGAGAATTCACCAGATCCAGAGCAGGGAGCAGAACAGGCAGAAGGACAGAAGTACACTGCTGAGGGGAGCAGCAGGCGGCAGGAGAGTTCTGAGTGCCATGTGGGACACTCGACCTTCCCCTAAACATAGGGGAAGCCCCTATGTTTATTGATATCCATCCACTAGCTTTTGAAAGTGTTTTAGTTGTTGCATTGTCTGCTGTGTGAATGTCCAGTATTTGCTTTTGTTGTTATGATTTACTTTGTTGCACAGAATTCTCTCAAGTTCCCTCCATTTTATTGTAAACAGCTACATTTCATCCATTTGTATGACAACATAATACTCCATGGTGCATAGGTACCACAGCTTCTTGATCCATTAATCTGTTGAGGAGATTTAGGTTACTTCCATGTCCTAGCTATTCTAACTAGTGCTGCTGTGTGCACTGTGGAACATATGCCCAACAGTGAGACTGCTGGGTCATATAGTATTTCCATTTTTGATTTTTTAAGAAAAATCCAGATTGCTTTCCACATGGGATCACCAGTTCACATTCCCCCAAGCATAGAATAGGATTCCTTTTTCTTCACATCTTCTCCAGCACTTGTTATTGGGGGTCTTTTTAATATGTCCCTTTTTCATGGGTGTGAGATGGTATCTCACTCTGCATCTTTCCTATCAGAAGTGATAATGAATACTTTTCATATACCTTTAAGACTTTTGATGTCCTCTTTGTTGAATTGTCAGTTCATATCTGCTGCCCATTTGTTAATTGGATTATTTTTTTTTATTGTTGAACTGTATGAGTTCTTCATATATCTTAACTATTAGTCCCTTATCAGTTGTATATTTTCTCCCATTCAGTAGGGTGTCTATTTAATAGTCCTGTATTTTCTTTTGCTGTATAGATGCTTTTTAACTCAAGGTAATCCCAATTGGTTATTTTTGTTTTCAATACATTGCCATAGGGTTGAGACAGCACAAATATCTTTATTATTGATATAATAGAATGTGACATCAATATTTTCTTCTATGTGTTTTATTGTTGCAGGTCCCATATGTAAATCTTTAATCCATTTGGAATTTAATTTTGTGTATTGTGTTAGTGAAAAATCCAAAGTACATTCTTATATGTGTGGCTTTCCAATTTTTCCAGCATCATTTATTAAGAGACCGTCTTTTCCCTATTTTATGGTCATGAATGGTTAATCACAGGTTAGGTGCTGGCATGTGCATGAATTTATTTCCATGTATCTATTTTTGCGCCAATACCAAGTAAATGGAGTTATTTACTTAACTTCTTTTTTTAAAGATTTATTTATTTATGCATACATGAACTGGGTTACAGGCCAGAAGTGTGGCGGGGGTGGGGCAATTCACCAGAGACAGAGTGGGGAACAGAACAGGTGGATCAACTGAAACATACTGCTGAGGGGAGCAGCGAGTGAGTCAGAAGAGGTCTGCTGCGCCATGTGGGTATCTCCCTGGCCGGGCATCAAACTCGTGCTACAGTGGCTGTGGAGAGCTTCATAGGTTGCGCCTAGCGCCACCAGGGAGGCCTTTACTTAATTTATTTTGCTTCTTGTTTGTTGTTTGTATATAAAAAACATTATGGCTTTTTCAATTTTTTTTTAATTGAAGTAACCTTGGCTGATATCATTGTTGGTGTTAGAGATATAGGATCTCCCTCTTCAGCTATATTAGGGAACATTTCATCTTCCTGTATTTTTATTTTATTATTATATATTTTTAAAGATTTATTTATTTACATTATACAAGAACTGGGGTACAGGTCAGAAGCGCGGGAAGGTGAGAATTCACCAGAGCCAGAGCGGGGAGCAGAACAGGTAGACGGACCAAAGACACTGCTAAGGGGAGCAGTGGGCGAGGCAGGAAAGGTCTGCTAGCCATATGGGGTTCTCCCTGGCAGGCGGGGAATCGAACCGGTGCTGCAGATGCTAAGGACAGCTTCGCGGAGTGGCGCTCAACCGCTGTGCTACCAGGGAGGCCCCTCCTTCTTTCCGTATTTGTAAAAACAATTTGAGCAAGATGGGCATTAGTTCTTTAAAAGTTTGATAAAATTCATCTGTAAAACGATCTGATGCTGCGTTTTTGCTTTTTGAAGATTTTTTTAATGCTTTTTATTTATTTATTTTTTTTAACATTTACCATTTTTTAAACTTTTTTTAGACAATATTTGCTTCCCCCTTTTTGAAGATTTTTTTTATTACTGTTTCAACTTTCATATTTGTGATTGGTTTGTTCAGTTCATTTATTTCTTCTTGGGTTAATATTGGTAGAAACATAGGTCTAGAAATTTATCCATTTCTTCAAGGTTATTGAATTTATTGGCATATAGTTGTTCACAGTAATATCTTACAATCTTTTGTCTATCAGTGCTATGTATAGTGATTTCTCCTCTTTGATTTGCTGTTTTGTTTATTAATGTTTTCTCTCTTCCTTTTTTTGTTAGTCTAGCTAGAGTTTTATCTATTTTACCATCTTGAAGAAACATGTCTTAGTTTCATTGATTTTTTATGTAGTCTTTTTGAGCTCTATTTCTGCTCTTAGTTGTATTATTTCCTCATTCTGCTGAAATATTAATTACTGAAATTTTAGATTTTTTTTGACTTTTTATTGCAGCCTAAACAAATTTTGTATCTACAAGTAAAATGTGTCTACTTTTCTTAAAAATTATACTGTAAATGATGCTATGATAATTTTTACAATTGCTTACACTGGAAACTAAGATTTAAGGAATAAGAGTTCTAATTAACACATTGAATTAAAGCTAATGAAAATATATCCATATATAACGAAAAAAGATGTATTCACTAAAAAAGAACGTTTAATGAATGTAGACTTTTTTGAGGAAAAAGAAAGATTTAGTTTCAAGCTAGACCTGGTTATTTAATATGGAAAAATAAAAGGAAAGTGTAAAAGTTTTGTGAAAGAGAAATCTTAGGAAAAGAAACTTTTTGTGGTCCAACTGGATAAAATTAAACAGTTTCAAGAATTTTTAAAGGTTAAACTTTAACATTAATTGTATACTTAGGCAAGGAAACATTTTCTTTCATCCCTTAAAAAGACAAAGTATTTCATTATTTAAAAAAGCTGTGGGCAGCTTTAATAATAAATTGTAAGCCATTTAAGTAATAAAAATCTGGTGTTCTTTTACTCTCAGTCTTGGTACAGTGAGAGAAATCTAATTCTGTCAGCTGAAATGTGCTGAACCATGTCAGAGATATTTGCTTTTAAAATCTTTAATTGTCACTCTGGATAATTTAATATTGTTTCATATAAATCTATGAAAATATCTTAAACATGTTCATATTTATGACAAAAGTGCTCTGAAATGAAAAATTCTAAAAATAATAGTCTTTGCTTAATGAAAAGAAATGGAAAAATAGAAGTCTTAGAAAAATTCCTGAGGCATCTCATAAAAATGATTCCTTTCCTCCTGTGGAAAGAAAGATATTGAACAAATTAGACTATTTGGTGTATTAAAACTTCATAGGAGACACTGCCGCATAGGGAGAAATGTTTAGCCTCCTGAGCATGCATGTAAATACTAATATGAGTGTTCTTATATGAAATTTCTAAAAGTCTAGTGTATTGTTATAATTTACATGTAAATTACAGTTATTACTCTAAAATAGTTTATGCCACAATACAAAAAATCCTTGTCAATTTTGTTATAATCATATCTTTAAATATGATCCTTTTAAGGTCTTTTGTCATTAACAGAAGACATTTATTCTAATGTTTTGTATTCATAAAAATACACAGGAAAATGACTTTGGTAAATACTCCAAAATGCAGATTTATGATGAAAATGAATGAGGATTAATTTTAGAGCTTATGGAAAATTTCAGAACACATGGAAAAAACCAGACTCAAATATTGCTAACAAGTGTTCAAGATCTACATGGGCTGAATGAACTATGGAGGACTAAAATAAATTTTAATGACTTGTTTAAAATATTACTAGTTCTCTTATGCTTTGCTTTTTCCATATTAAAAAAAAAACCTACATTCTCCTAAGTTGACTATGACTACAACAATGGTAAATTAGATTTTTTTCATGAGTAGAGCCCGCAAAATGTAAAATTTTTAGATTCTAGAAGTTCTATCAGAAAAGGAGAAAAGGGTAGAGAAAGTCACTCCTCAATGGAACCAGGAACCCCAGGGCTTTTGGGGGACCTTAATAAAAGAGAATTTACACAAAGATAAAGGGAACACAGGAGGAACTATGGTAAGAATACATGAATGATTCCCTGAGCCTTGAGAACCTGCCGGAAGAACTCATTCTAAATGCTAGAAAAGCAAATTGAGAGTTTATCTGTTTGTTTCTGTTCTTACTCTGTTTACATACACACACACACACACACACACACACACAGAGAGAGAGAGACAGAGAGAGAGAGAGAGAGAGAGAGAGAGAAAGAAACAAAAAACCTGCCTAAGACCTAATTTACAAAGAAAGTTTACCATGGTTATTAGAAGAATTGGGGTGAAAGTGGAGAGAAAAATGTATTTCAGTAACTTATTTTCTGTGGAAATGAGATCATGGTCCTCTTAATCACTTTAAAAGTTTTTACCATCTCCCTGTGAACTGGATTGATTCCTAAATTTTACTAGTATCTGCGTATGACTTTCCAAATGAAGGTTTCCAGTTTTTCCTGCCAATCTCTTTGACTTAGTTTGATTAAAACCTCTGACTGATCTTCTCTTGAAACCATGAAGTTGGAAATGGAGAATCTGATAAAACTTCAGAGAGGTCACTGCAGTGACTGCATGGACATGACTGATTTACTGTTTTCTACATATCCGATGACATCAGAGAGCTGAAACCCAGGAGAAACTGCCATCTGAAGATGCTTTGAAATACCGACTTGCTGTTTGCTTCAATTTTTGACATTTGTTTTTTCCCCATGTGCTTCTTATTATTGCTTGCACCCGCCTACAGAACTGCCTCTAGAAATTGGACACAACTGTTTGACTGAACTCTGAACTATCTAACACAGGCACAGTGGGTAAAATTACTATAATTGAATAAACAGACTTATGATAATATTGACTGGGAGATTAAATTGAAACCTCCCAATAAAATTGTTTCCATAGAGATCCAATGTCCTGAGGAGAAACTACAACTTTGGACGATGAACTCATGGATAGTCTCCACAAAGCAACAGAAATTCACACAAAGTTCAAATCTCAACTGACAAAAGGGAAAATGGAATAGTTCAGCTAGGTAAGGAATCTGATCATGTTTGCACTGAACTCTTGGTTGGATTGGCTGTCTTTTTAACTCTTTACCTTCTCTTACAAGTAAGTATAGATTTAATTATTATTATGTTATTGTTACACTCTATTATAAAAGTTACAAGTGATGTTGGCTTTAAAAATTATGATAGCACCTGCACTCCTATGATTATAGCAGAACTATTTACAATAGCTAAGCTTTGGAAACAACCCAAATTCCCAAAAATAGATGACGGGATCAAGATGTGGTACATATACACCATGGAATATTACTCAGCAATCAAAAAAGATAAACACATGCAGTTTGCAGCAACATGGATGGAGCTGGAAGGGATCATGCTCGGTGAAATAAGCCAGAAAGAAAAAGGAAAATACTGGATGGCTCACACATATCAGGAATCTAGAAAACCTAAATAAGAGACCAGGGAAAAAAGTAACTGTAAGAAAGAAAAAATCAAAATCAACAAACAGCTATGACCCAGAGACACACTATGGGGGGGGGCAGGGAAAGCAGGGATTGGGGTCAAAATAAGGGGGCTGCAATTGTATGGGGAATATAAAAATAAAACAAAATAAATTAAAAAATAAATAAATAAAAGAAATCTTGGAAAAGTGAAAAAAAATATGATAGCCCAGTACATGGAATTATTAAAATACACAATGACAAACGAAATGCAAGTTTAATTTTATATTTTCTGATAAGGCACTAGGGCACCAGGGTTAAGGAGGGTTTGGATCATGACGGAAGGTGGATGTGATCATGCACACTTCTCTAGGTGAAGTACAGGTAAAACATGCAAGAGGTGCCCTAATGCTGGATGGAAGGTGTGATATTGGTCACAAATACAATGACTAAAGGTTGATCATGATCAAAAGGGAGGATATTGTGGACATATTCTTAATGTTCTGGGACTCCCCATCCCTGGTCTAGCAGGCAACAGAACAAAGCTATTTGCATGAAGTTAAAACAGGCTCTGTCCTGTTCTGTGAAGCAGCATGCAGGAATATGATGGCTGTGAGGAGCCAACCTTTCACCTCCCATGAATGATTCAGGAGCCAGCTAAAGATTTTAACACTGAGCACCTAGCCTTTGTGTCTCCACAGCACATTCTTTAGCAAGCAGGAAAGTGATTAAATCTCATCATTTTTCCTCCTCTGTACATGAATAGTATTGACATTTCTTTAGCTCAAGATAATTTAGGAGACTGAAAGATCTAAACCTATAGATTAAAAACCAGAAGCCTCATCAAGAATAATAGCATTTTGGGCCTCCCCGGTGGTGCAGCGGTTGAGCACTGGCTTGCAAAGCTGCCAGCAGCCTCTGTAGCGCCGGTTCGATACCCGGCCACCGGGCGAGGGTCCCACATGGCGCGCAGACCTCTCCTGCCGCCCGCTGCTCCCCTCAGTGTACCTCATCACTCTGCTTGTTCTGCTCTCCACTCTGGTGCATTCTCTCACCCTCCCGCGACTGTACCCTGTGCTTATATAAAATAAAATAAATAAATCTTTAAAAAAAAAAAAGAACAGTGATGTACATAAAAAATTTAATAAAAAATAAACTTAAAAAAAAAAGAATAATTGCATTTCGACATCAAGGACTGCTGTTCCTTTTCTTCTTCTGTGTTGTATGCTCTGTAACAAGTATGTAAACTAAACTGAAACTTGTGATTGTTGGAACATTTCTCACAGAGTAAAATTTGTTTCCCAGGTATGAATCTTTTTGGGATTATCTAATAAAATCATTATCTAACTACCATTGAGACTGTTATTTCAGTCAACTTGAATTTCATATTTTTAGAGAGAAATGTAAATGAGTTTGAAAGATTAATTAGTAACATCATTTGCACAAAAACATGTGCCAATTGTTCTTACAAATTTCTTATAAGTAGGTCAAATGAACTGTAAAAAAATGAACTTTAAAAAAAAAATTTTCTTCTTAGAGAATTCAAAAATCATCTTACATTATTCTATTTCCCCAACCAACATAGTTGAGATTCATGTCCTTGAAACATAGGGTTTGATAAGGCCAACTGGGTTAGTGAGGGAAATAAGAGAGAAGGTAGATGCAGGTTATGTGGATTGAAGTGCTGGCATTGAGCCCAGCTCCCCAGAGAAGCCCTACACTTCATGTCCTATGTCCTGGACAAAGTGGGTAGGGGAGCCCGGGGGTCCCATGTGTGGGCTATGCTAGTGGGGACTGCTGCTGGCCCAGAGGAGGAGGTAGAACCACACTGGCAAGAGTGCAAGCGGCAATGCAGGGAAAACACCAATTTCATCCTTAGCATTGTGGCTATTTCTGATAGTTTATTAGACACAAAATTATTACTTACCCATTCGGACAGCCCTCAAGACCTGGCCCATCACAGCTGTAGGAATTCAAAGAGAAACACATTTTGATCATTCAAACTTTTTAGCATTTTTTTCTTGATACATTTTTAAGTGATTCTTAAGGCACTATATATTAAATTACTCTTAAATAAAATCACATTACTTCTTAATATAGGGGCAGTGGTAAATCATTTAGGCATTATGAACTTATTCATTTGTTCATTCACACAGCACATGTTTTTGAATGTCTGTGACAGGGATTATTCTAGGATTGAACAAAGTAGACAGTTTCTAGTTTTCATTAGTGAAATGTTTCCATGTATTATGTTAATGTAGGTAGAGCTGACTAGCATGTCAAAATGGCAATATGGCAGGGGAGCTGAAGGAGCAGAGTTGAGAACCACTTCTGGGCCATACTGATTAAGAAGTAGGGGGAGGAACACATGAGGGGAGACATGAGTCTGATGGCAGGGAAATGACATTGATGGTGTCAAAACCAAAAGCCGGAGCGAGAGCTGGCTCCATCTCCTCATGCAGATGAAATGTCTCCAGTGCAGCAGAGATGACATTTGTCCTAAATGGACTCTTGAGCAGCCAGCATCTCTTGCCCATGGAGGAGACCATGGCTGTCATTCTGATTATAGGACAATATCTTAAAAGACAGAATAAGTTGGCTTTGATGTGCAGCAATCTTTGCCAGTACTAACATAAATAAGAAAATAAAATAAGCTAGTTAAGTGGAAAATCCTGACATCCCATGGCCAGGGGAAGATGAAGCACTACATTCAAACGTTTGAAGAGGCCTGGGATGCTCATTTGACACTGTCACCTGATCTGACATTTCCCATTTCACCCAAAGGCTCTGACTGCTACCCTCTGCCTTGTTGGTCTTGAGGGCTGTGCTCCCTTTTCCACGTACCAGATGACACAGCCTTGCCCCTCTGGGGTGTTTGGCCTGTGTTCCTACATAGGCCTCTTCAGGGTGTAGACCACATGGGAAGCCTCCTAATTTCACAGTCTACTTTCTCCTCAGCAAACCCAAGCCATCACAGATAACAAACCTTTACTGATGAATGACCACTGATGATTTTTCAAATCCTACTCAAACTAAGGCTTCTCACTAGCACTTTTCCCATGATGCCTTGCAGCTCCTTGACTGTCACAGAATGGATGTGATGCAACATGAGTGCAGGTTAAAACTGCAAATTCTGGACAAGATGCAGGGTTACTGCAGCCTGTGACAGTGTTGCTGGAAAACCTGCAAGGATTACTGGCAAGAAACTATTGAAAAATAAGAAGCTCAAAAGGTCTCCCTGGTGGCACAGGAGTTAAAATCTCAGCACTATGGAGCTATTGCTAGCCACCACTGCATGAGTTTGATCACAGCCAGGGAGATAACCCACATGGCACAGCAGACACTCTCCTTTCTTGCCTGCTACTCCTCTCAGCAGTGTATTTTGGTAGATCTGCCTGTTCTGCTCCCCACTCGGTCTTATGAATCCTCTCACCCCCATACCTCTGGCCTACATCCCAGTTCTTCTACACAAAAATAAATAATTTTTTTTTAAAGAAGTGTAGAAGGAAGGACAGGCCACTTTCCATTTGAAGAGATGACCAACAAGGACAGTGACAGACAGGTGCCCTCTGAGTGAATGGTATGACTAATAAAAGATTAAGAGGTCCCTGGGAAACTTGAAGTTGCCCCGGCATAATTTTGCACAAATGATTGTTAAATATTAAATAAAAGTGGCCTTATCATGCATGCTGTCATTTCATTTGGTGAGAAAAGTTATTCTCTGACCCCGCTGGATTTATTTTTTGTTAAATATAATTAAGATAGGCAAAATTCTTTTTTTACGCAAACTTTTTATATGACTTAGCTTATTAGGATAAAAATTTAAAAGAAAACTTCTCACTACTTACTATAAAAATGTAGTTCTTTCAGGTAGTATATACACACGCTGATTTTCAAGATGGATGGAAATGTGTAGGATGTTATAATGGTATGTTACTTCAATTAAAAAAAAAGGGAAATGTAGTTCCATTTTAAATGGATTTGTTTTAAGTTCCTTATCTTTTCTCTTGGGTAAGGGAACTGCCCTGGTGGGAAGGGGATGACTTTTGGAAGCAGGCTTCCCCGTCCTAGACTAGATAGTGAGTGGAGGGATCACTGAACCTTTGAAAGTGTGCTTTAGTGGGGGAAAGTAGGGCAGTCACTGTGGGGAATCAAGGAGACTGTATCTGATATTGTGCCCATCACAAATACACAATAAAAGAAATTTTTCCCATTTTTTCCTTACCCCATGAATATTCTACAAAATATAGAAAAAATAAATCTATTCCTCTCATGTAAGTCCTTCACTTTGGAAGAAGATACAGATAGTAATAAAAAAGTTATATAAAAATGTATGCTCTTCCAAAAACAAAAAAGACTAAGAATGAGGAAAGTAAACATTCTTGTGAAAGGTAAAATACTGATGAAGCTCTGTATGGCAAAAGCATAGCATCAAGATAGTACTTGAAATACAAGGAGAAACAGAAATTGTAGAAATACAGTTTTAGTGGGACATAGAATAGGAAATATAATTGTAGTGGGGACTAAAGTCAGACAATAACAACTTATTTGGATAAAAAGACATTAAACAAATAGTAATTCACATTTTATATTTAAATATTGACTGAATTGTGTCTACATTTGGCAGAATTGTTTTCTTTTCTTTTTTAAAGATTTATTTATTTATTTATACAAGCACTGGGTATAGTCAGAAGCACGTGAGGGTGAGAGAATTCACCAGAGCCAGAGGGGGAACAGAAGAGGCAGAAGAGAAAATACGCTGCTGAGGGGAGCAGCAGGCACGGCAGGAGAGGTCTGTGTGCCATGTGGGACCCTTGCCCGCTGCTGGGGATCAAACCAGCGCTACAGAGACTGCGGGCAGCTTCACAGTCCAGCGTTCAACCACTGCACCACCAGGGGAGGCCCCAGAATTGTTTTCTATAAGGCAAATTTATTGAAAATTCCAACTGCCCAAAGACTTTCTGGTTCCCCAAGCCCTGCCTCAAACCCAGTGACATACACTCACAGACAAGCAAACACATACACAGTTTACAGAAGCAAAAGAAGGAAAGATACAAGAATTATTTTATACAGCCAATATAATATTATGCCAGAGCATGTGCTCCAAAATGACTTATTTTTAGGGGAATATAAAAAAGATTACTTTAAAAAATAGCAGTTTTTTTTTTTTGGGCCTCCCCGGTGGCGCAGCGGTTGAGCGCTGGGTTGCGAAGCTGCCCGCGGCCTCTGCGGCGCCGGTTCGATCCCCGGCTGCTCCCCGGCCACCGGGGGAGGGTCCCACATGGCGCGCAGACCTCTCCTGCCGCCCGCTGCTCCCCTCAGCAGTGTACTTCGGTCCTTCTGCCTGCTCTGCTCCCCGCTCTGGCTCTGGTGAATTCTCTCACCCTCCCGCACTTCTGACTGTACCCAGTGCATGTATAAACAAACAAAACAAAACAAAACAAACCAGCAAACAAATAAAGCATGCCTCTATAAAAAAAAAAAATAGCAGTTTTTACCATGCTTTGTATAGTGAGCAAATAGTAAATACAACCAACACACTGATATGCATAAAGGGAAAGGTATGAAAAACTTAAATTGTTATAAGGGAGGAAATTAGTAAAATTCAAAATCCACTTCAGATTTAAAAATTAGGAAGGGCCTCCCCGGTGGCACAATGGTGTGAGAGCAGTGGATGCAGCCTCTGTAGCACTGGTTCAATTCCTAGCCGGCCAGGGAGATTCCCACATGGTGCAGCAGACCTCTCCTGTCTCGCCTGTTGCTCTCCTCAGCAGTGTATTTCAGTCATTCTGCCTGTTCTGCTCCCTGCTCTGTCTCTGGTGAATTCTCTCACTCTCCCGCGCCTCTGTCCTGTACCCCAGTGCTTTTATAAATAAATAAATCTTTAAAAAAATAAATTAAAAAAAAAGTCAGGAATAGGTGGCTATTCCCTTAGTCAGATAATAAATAGCTCAGACTACTCTAGCAAATATTGTTGTTGATTCATTACAGTCATTCCCACCACCATGAAATAAAACATTCTGATATCCACAATCATTGTTTCTTATATTATTCTGCAAAATTTGGCCCTAGTAATACAAGCTGAAACTTTTAGAAAAGAGATGAAGATACCATTTTTGGAGATGATATGATTGTTTTCCTGAAAAATCAAGATCATGAACTAAAACATTATTTCAAAGCTCAGTAAAAAACTATCAGTAGAAGATGACTATGTATGTCCCCAATTAAAAGTCAGCTTATATATTAGCAGTAATAACTAGAAGCTACACCAGAAAGCAAGAGTCATTTCATTATAGCAAAAAGAAATACAAACATCATGAGAGGCTGAGGTTTCTCTCTGCACTTGTGAGCCATACTCTGCCCATGGGCCGGAGGCTGCTGCTGCATGGCCAGGTACACTGACTCAGACTTCTGCAATGTACTCCCTGGAAACTCTGCAGGCACATCCAACCTATGAATTTGCAGGATAGGAAACATTTTGTTCTTCTGCATTCCCCACTCACCCGTAGGTACAGTTGGCATGGCACAGGTGGCACACCCGATTGGCATCTGCAAACTTCCAGACCAGGGTGTTGTTTTCCCCCATGACACCCGCAGGGCAGGTCCTGACACAGTGGGGTCCATCGATGTAGTGGGCACACTTCACACAGTTGTCTGGTCCCTGCATTGAGGTGGAGAAATGCATTCATGTCTGTCTCCTTCAAAATTTGAGTAATTTTTACTTAAAATACTTATTGTGAAAAAGTCAAATGATGAAGAGTTTTGTAACTCAGGAAAGAGGTTCATTTGTGACTGCACTCACCGGATGTGACTGCTGTAGTGGCCTACTAGAAACCTTCATGACTACAAATGCATATAAAATAGAAAAATGAAAGAAACTATACTATATACCTTATTAATTTTACTTTGTACATTGTGGGTATCTTTTCTTATCAGAAAAAATCTTGGTTGGCATATATGTATATGTATATTATATGTATATGTATATGCGTGTGTGTGTGTGTTTGTGTCAGAGAGTGTATTTATATCCTTAATGATCAAGAGGATTTTCTTGCATATTTGTATTTTAAGTTAAAGTGAAGCTTGAGGGAAGTCAGACTCACTGAGGTAAATTTTAGAAAACCCACATCAGTGTTTCTCTGGAGACAAGAAGGTAGCAGATGTAAATGCAATGGGGGTTGCATAATTAACTGTGTAACATGCTAAACTTGATTCTATTTGTCAACCTTGGAATGTCCTGGTCAAACTCACAAAAACAAAGGGGGTCATGCCCCACACATTTTATAAAGTGTTTAAATAAAAGGAGTGAGGGTGTGTCTGCCTGTTGGCTGAATCTCTCTGTTGTTTCAGTTTCAAGTGTTCCCAGAGTCAGAACAACTGGATGACTGAGTCCGTATCACCCATCACCTTATCTCCGTGATGAAAATTTAACCCACCACAGCTATAAACCACTGTCAGCAGCCTATACACTCAAACAATTTAGAAAGACATTCTAAAAATGTTCTCAATTAGTGAATTTAGACCACTGGAGCTCAAATTCAAACAGAAATCCTTAAAGAAATAATGTTGAGAATTAACAACATAAGGACACTGGTGTGAGAGATAGCTGAATTATCAATTATACTTTGAAAATATTATTATTGAACATGTAGATATGAAACTTAATTTTAAAATGTTTTCTGAGGAGTTTTTTTTTTTTAATTCTTTCAATATTTGTAAACTTTCAACAAAAATTTGATGATGCTTGATTATAATAATAAAGCAATGATGACCCAGGTCAGAAATAGTGAAAACTAACAGACAACACACCATATCCACTTCCGTGTTTGTGATGTGTTTGGGGACACAGGACAGAAAAGGCGTATGGTGATCCAGGCAGCTTGTGTGATGACTTGGGACTCAGTCATCACTCACAGAGCCTCTGACCAGCTCTGAGATGGAGCCTTTTTTTCTAGGAGGTTGGCACACATGACTGTTCTCGGCAGCCATGGAGTGATGTGAGGCTGGGCCCTGGTTGTGGTTCTGGGACTGTGAGGCTTTCCCTGTGCATGAGTGAGTGACACCAATATGCTCCTTACTCGTCCTGTGCAGGTGATGTTCATGACCTGGGGCAGGCATTCTGGATGACACTGTATGCACTCGGAATTCTCCACAAACTCCCTGGGCTCCCTGACAGGAGAGAGGAAAGCAATTAGTGTCCCTGAAGATGCCAGTTCGACACTCCAGGAGCTGACCACCGTCTGAGTTGATCTGTCCGACCCTACAGGAGAAACAAATTTACCTCTCAGATATTCAAAACAGTTTTAGGTAAAAGGCAAATGGTTGGGCTATAGGATTATCCTTTGATATAATAAACGAGACTATTAACTGAATCCTTGGTCCTTTGTCATCTTCTCCCAGAATAAACACATGGAAGCTTCATTTATAATCAAAACATCTTCCCAACATTTTCTTATAGGCACAGTTTCTGTACATTATTCAAGCCAGTCAACAATGAAAACATAGAAAATAGTGCCTAAGAGGGGCTTCTTATCAGACTCATGGAAATTTAAGCTGGAAAGAATTGGTAATTACAGCCTAGTGCACAGAAAAAGAACAGAAAGACATTAAAATTGGTCAGTGGTTATTACCAAAATCAGTAGGAATGAAATACAGTGAAAAATTTGGTTCGCCACATTTTTTTAAAAAAATATTTATTTAAATTTTTAAAATGTTTAATATTAAGCAAGAAGACAAAACAATTTTTGAAAAGACTGAAACCTGTGTGGAAAGACTGAAACATACTGGCCAGGCAGTGAACAGAAATGTCTACACCTAAAATGTGTGCCATAAATTCCCCTTTCAGGACATGGCTCTAATTAAACCCAATATGCCCTGTAGTCTTTCTCTGCACTTCTCTGGGACAGGCTTGAACTGGGAGCAGGCGCAAGGCACCTGGTCTCTGATGGAAAAATGTGGGTACTACCAACACTGCTAATTTATCTACCTTGTTTATTTAAGGAGACTTGAACATTGAAAACAGGAGACTAGTTCTATTTGTAGCCATAAAGATTACACCAATATTTCTCACTTGCTGTAATAGCACTATCAATTATGCAAATTATTCTGTTAGGTTACTTGGCCTATCACCTAAAGGATTCCTACAGAATTGAACTTGTTCCTGCTCCTGAATATTTCAAATCCCACCTGTGGCCCAAATCCTGATAGCGACACAGGAAAAAGATTTCCCATAGTCATCTGTAACTGTTATGGCACTATCACAAAATTTGTTTCCTTCAAATGAAAAAATGATCTCAGTTTCTATCCTAAAATATTACTTTCTTATTAGTTACTATTCCTGGTCATTCAAAGTCTTCAGTGTCAAGATTCCCATAGAATCACGGTTTACTTTTCATTGATTACAAATAAACTGAAAAAATGTTACATGATTGTTTCTTTGTCCATTATTAAATTTAAAGTTATTTACACTTTTTTCAGAAATGACAAGTGCTGGTGAGGGTGTGGAGAAAAAGGAACCCTCTTACACTATTGGTGGAAACATAGACTGGTCTAGCCCTGATGGAAAACTGTGTGGAGGACCTTAAAAGACTAAAAACGGATCTGCCATAGGACCTAGCAATTCCACTCCTATGTATCTACCCAAAGAACACAAAAACACTAGTTTGAAAGGAAACCTGCACTCCTATGTGTATAGCAGCACTATTTACAATAGCCAAGATATGGAAATATACTAAATGCCTCAAAAGAGATGAGTGAATCAGAAGATGTGGTATATATACACAATAGAATACTACTCAGTGATCAAAAAAGGTAAACTTGTGCAATTTGTGGAAATGTGGATAGGAGGAATTATGCTAAATGAAGTGAGTCAGATGGGGAAAGATAAATATTAGATGATTTCACTTACAGTGCAATGTGGAGAAACCATGTAAAGGCTTAGACAAAGACAACCTGAAAGCTGATCATAGATCTGAGGCATCCTGGACAGGCAGAGGAAGGGAAGTGGGAAAAGGAGGGCTGAAATGGAGGGATTCGTGGGGGAAGAGCAAGTGGTGCTTGGATGCTAGAAAAAGTACAGTGACCACACCTGAGGGGAGAAATCATATACTGCCTCCAAATTAACAAAGACGTAAGAAAAAGTACTTCACTGAAAAACACATAAAAAATAAAAAAATAAGATTATTTGCACTTTTCAGTATATCTTGAACATTTTAAAAGAGCAGTTACCAGGAAATATAATTTATATGAATACATCTGACAAACCAGGAATACTGTACTTCAAAGAAAAGAGTAAATGGCTATGAGTTGGCGGTACGAACCATTTGTCATTGTCTTACTTGTGTAAGGAACTCTGTGCAACATAAAAAAAAATATTTCCAGTACGAGACTCCATAAAATATTGGATTGTTTTAAGTAATAATAAGAGTTTCTTTGATTCCTTTTGTGATTAACAGTTGCCAACAAATAACAGAAGAAAAATGAAGAAGGGGGAGGAATCAACTTGAACCCATAAAAGTAATCCTTGGTCTATTTTCTATTAAAAAAAAAAAAAGGAATTGTGAAAGGCCTCTTACCCCTCCAGAATGTTACACTTCTCCACGCATTCCTTGCCACGGCTGACGTTCCGGCAGGACAAGCAGTCTTTGGGTTCTGGGCCCCAGCAGCCCTCTGAGGAGCATAAAGGATCACACACGTGGCCCATGGTTTCTGAGAAGACAGAGTGAGCTGCAGGTCAGTCATGAAACAGTGAACAAGGAGGCAACACCCATAAATGTGTGCTGGGCTCTCTGTGACATTGAGTTGCATAGACATGCTGGGACCAGAACACAATGACACAGTTGACTTCCTGAGGCCAACTACAAGTCCTTTTTTATCACCAGGATAGGGTTTTGCTGATGAAAGTCATAACTGATGGTGACATGCCAGGTGCTAAATGCCATGCCAATAACTTTACATATAGAACTTCATTTAGTTCTTTCAATATATCTTGAACATTTTAAAAGAGTAATTACCAGGAAATATAATTTATGTGAATTAGAATTAATTACTCCAGTTCATGGACAAGGAAGCCAAAGCTTAATGATATTAAATAAATGGACCAAGGTCTCAAAGTTATCAGATCAGCACTGGAACTCAGATCTTCTTCTGCTGGCAGTCAGGGTCCCAGAACAAGGTGAGGGTGCATGTCTGGCTTTAGGAGTCGACTGTGGCCCTAAAAATCATAACTGAAAATGTCACTGGGACATGTTCATACATTTGTGTGTGTGTGTATGTGTACACACACGCACACCTGAGTGCACATATGTGTAGCTTCTTAGAGGCAGAAACGAGTAGAGAGGAAGCTATAACTAAAATGTAAAATAATTAATATTAAATTTAGTTTTTTAAATCACCAATAATTCTAGATTAAACTTCAAGGTGAATTCATCCTATGAAATGAGTGATCTGGAAAAAGTTCTGATAAACCTCACATGATAACTTCACAATAAGGAATATACAGATTTCTATTTTTTTTTTTTTTCAGAAAAGGAAAAAGTAATTTAAATGTTTGGGAATGGCCTCTGAGTGTCCAAATCCAAATAAAAGGCCCATTGGGCCATCTCCACAAACAAATCAAAGCCATACTTACTGCAGTCACTTTCATCTCTGTTTTTTATAATTTTGTATTTTTGACTTGAGGTCCCAAATAGTTTTTTCCAGTTTATTGTGTTTGTATAGCACAAGTTTCGGTTTCCTGAAACAATCACATCTCCATCACTAATCTCCTTGAGGGAGCGTAATCCCAAGGACGATATGTTCAGGCCGACAACTGCAAGTGAAAACTGACCACTAAATTGGAGAGAAAAGAAAAATTGGGAAAAATTATAAAGACATATATCACCAAAAACTTTTCTTTTGTTTTTTAGGACCACTTAAGATTGACTCAATCTGTCTTCCACTTATTGTTAAGTCATATTATGGAAGATTATATATTGCAACTTTTAAAATTGACAGTGGTTTTGGAAGGTCTTCCTGGAAAAATCCAGTTCATTGTTCATTTAGCTCTTTAGCACTAATGGCTGAATAAATGTCTTTTTTTTTTTTTTTTTTTTTGGTGGGACCCTCGCCGGCGGCCAGGGAGTGAATGAACCGGCGCTGCGGACAGCCTCACAGCCCAGTGCTCAACCACTGCACCACCAGGGGAATCTCCTGAATAAATGTCTTAATGTCATTATTTCATTTTGCTTGGTGGAAAAAGAGAATATGTTCTAACCTCTCAAACATACAAAAGTCACATTCATTTTTCTCCACCTACCCAACCATCCATCCATACCCCTATCCATTTATCTAACCACCCGCTTACCAAACTATCCATCCATTCATCCATCAATCCATATATATTCACTCATTCATCATTCCACTCATTACTCACACATCCCCTCCACACATCCATCCTTCCATTTGTTGAACAAACATTTGAGGCATTATGTGACAAATTTTATGTTGGTTAAAGATGTTTCCTGTCTCTGGAGACAGTACATGAGAGAAAATTTTAAGCCAGCACAGGAGAATGGTGCTAATGGGCACCAGAGAGGCAAAGAGCAGAGGTCTCTAAGCAACGCTGGGGAGGGATGTTTGGGAAGGCATGGGATCTTGGAAGAGGTGATAGCTATGAAGCCCTTGGAAGCAGGAGTTATATGTTTTTTTTCACCACCCAAAACTTAGAATTCTACAAGGATCAATGTGTGTATATCAAGTGACTGGATGAAAGGTATTCAGAGTAAAGGGAAGGAAGTGCTGATCCATCTGGAGGACCAGCTGGGTGCTGATATGATGAGCTCTGAAAGTCAGAAGCTGGGGCAGAATTGGGGAGGTAAGAGAAATGAGAGGGTGTCTGGCAGGGTGGAAAGGTCAGAGCACAGAAGATTGGACTCCTTGTGGAGAAATTTGGGATGCTTGTAAAAGAGGAAAACCCCAGGAAAGAGATTTGCATTTTTAGGAGGCTCACTGGCCATCCATAAGGATACCCACAGTGAGGATGGACACCAGTGGGAATGGGCT
Source organism: Talpa europaea (assembly GCF_964194135.1). Lineage (NCBI taxonomy): Eukaryota > Metazoa > Chordata > Mammalia > Eulipotyphla > Talpidae > Talpa > Talpa europaea. The sequence goes on from NC_140078.1 coordinate 41,305,816, forward strand.
AGTTGAGAGAGTGCTGAATGAAGAGACTGAAATTAAGACTGCAATGAGATGACATATGTTTAAAACAGAATATGGAGACTCCTTGTTTTTCCTTCTATTCTTACCATTCCTATTTCTCTCATCCCACAACCTTCCTCCTGAGAAAAATTGAGGGGCCTTGTGAAGAATATTTGCACTACTATTGTAAGAATTCTCTCCCAACATGTGCCCAAGAGAACTAGATAATGGGGACAAACTGTGTCTGTCTGCAGGGCAGGGCTGGCTTTGGTGGGTCATACCCTAGAACCAGGGGTTACTTTATATCTATGGCCTGAGCATCATTGGAAAAGAAACAAATAATTGTCATTTTATTTGAATCCCTAAAACTAATCCCACTGGATACCATACCAGTGACCTAAGAAAACTGATCTATGGATCTTGGACACAGAAGCATCCTGACAATTAGGAGCAAATGCGCTTTTCTAGGAAGCAATGAGAGCTGTATGTCTAGTATTAGAACAATATATACTTTATATGTGCTGCATTGAGATTTTATTTAATACCACACAATAAAGTCCTTTAAGGGGTCAATTATGGGAAACAGTTCTATTTCCAAGGCAAGCTTGACAAACAGATTCCCAAATTCTTCCCCACCACAGCACATTGCTCTTATTACATTAATGGTGTTCATGTGCATGTATGTACTTCACTGTTAAACTTGAAAAGTGGAAATCCAGAGACAACATGCAATGTTCAACAGTGGCTCAGATCCCCCACCACCCTCAAGTCATGATGTGCTGATAAGGATGTCTGTCACCTCAATGCTCTTCTCATCAAAAATGCATAATCTAAATGAAACTGTGAGAAAAGAACAACCATTCTACAAAACGCCTGAGCAGCACTTTTCAAAAGTGTCAAGACCATGAAAGATAAGAAGAGACACAGGGACTCTATACAGATTGCAAGGGCCCAAGGAGATATGCCATTAACTGCAGTGTGGGGTTCACCAGAACAAAATAAAGGCATATGGAAAAACTGTAGCTTAGTTAACAGCATTGCCCCCTTGTGAACTTCACCATTTTGATACTTGTCTCAAACTTATGTTGATGTTGACTCTGCGGGAAATGATCATTGTTAATTTTTCATTTTCAGACTTGTATCAAGTTCCTGGAAGATGTTAACCTTAGGAGAAGTTTCCATTGTTGATTTCTTCATTTTGATAATATGTTATGCTTATGTAAGATGTTAACATTAGGGGAAGCTGGATGAAGGATATATATCAACTTTCTGTACTATCTTTGGAACACTTCCATAAGTCTAATTTCAAACTCTCTGTATATTTTATTTCAAAATAAAAAATAATCTATAGGTTTTGATGAAGGGAAACTTACTGTTGCTTTGTTCTGCCACGTATGATTTCCAGATTCTCAAAAGTGTTTAGGTCAGTCCTGTTTTCTGGCCAGGCCTGAATCAGTAGAAACCCTACAACACAAATGGAAAGCTCAAAACACACACCACCTGGACATTTCTTTTGTATGAGACACTATTATAGGACTCTCAAGAGACTAAATAGAAGCAGAAAGTGTGAAGATTTATCAACTACTTTTTATCATCATCAACACGTGTGTACACACGCTTGTAGATGCCAGCTAAGGCACATTAGACAGTGTGCATCCTGTCTCTCCCTGGCATCCCCATCTCTTGCTGTGCCTCCCCAATGCCCATCCAATGGGCTGTCACATGGTACTGCAGTCAGAGTGTTGTCGGCTCCACCTCTGATGACTTTGAACTGGATCCTGTTCTCAATGACAGTGGGCCATGTACTGAGCCAATACATTAATGAAGTTTGCATATTTCTTTATTTAAATCTTCCAAACAAAATAAATCCTCAAAAAACCCCCATGTTTCGCTCTAATTATCCCTTCTTAGGAGGGAAGAACATATTGCTCTGATGACAGACAGAGCCCAGGACCTGCAGTGACTAAGAAGCATCTGAGGTTAGGTCCACAAGGCTTGAGAGCCTGTGCTCCTTCCTTCTGCCCAGGAGGGTCCCAGCCACTAGGACAGGGGCTTGGGCCAGGGAGACAAGGGATAAACATGTTCATGTGAGCTCATAAATGACCGAGTCTTTCCTTAAAAGAGTCCAGCCTTCTCATGCATGCAGAGTAAATTTGCTCCCCGTTGAAGCCCAGCACATACCTGTGATTTCTTTTACTGTTTTCAGAATATTCAGTTCCTTTGGATCTAAAGGAAGAGTACGTGTGAAAGAGTCGCTGAAACAAGAAATTATGGTTACTGATTAGCAATCTCTACCAGTGAACAAAGCAGATTCTCTTTCTCTACACAAGGAACTTAATCTGTTACTTACCCCCTAAATGCTACTGGCAGGATATGAAGATCTCCACTGATTGTGGTGCAGTTTCTGAAGTGTTTAATATTTGTGGCATTTATGGAAAGTGTGTCTTTAAATTCACCAATTCCTATTCCATTACAAACTGTAAAATAAGGGACATGTTTATTCTATTCACATTCGTTGGATAAAGAATAGCTAGGAACAACAATATAAGAAAATTCAAAAAAAGAAAGAAAGAAAGAATAACTAGGGTTCCTTAGGCAGAGGGTAGGAGGAAGGGAATTCTAGCCCTGAGAACCAATACTGCCATGCTGTCATTCAGTCATTCAACAACCATGGATTGGGGCCTAATAGGTACTGGGAAGTTAGCAGGCTTGGGGTTGTACAGGTTAGAGGAGAGGCTGTCACTGTCACTGCCTTCCCTGGACACATGCTCTCTTCCTCATTATTTCCCACTTGGACCATAGTGTCCAGTTGCTCTTAACTTCTCCAACTTCCTTTCCTTTCTCTGCAGTAGCACAATGCACCTACTGCTGTCAGGCAGCTTCTGTGCATAACTCTGACAGTGCCCTCTGAAGCGCTTCTTCTCTAGTCTCCCTTGCCCTAACCTGGTATGTGGCTTTGTTGTCTATATTACAGAAGCAATATGCAGAACTTTTCTTTTTTAGCAAGAGTGTATTTTAAAAGTATTGAACATACAGAATAAAGATGATAGACCAAAATGACGAGCAATTTCACTATGAGTGTTCAACATTTTAGAAACGTTCCTTCCATCTATCCTCTATGGTGAGCATGTGGTTAGTTTTTGTTTTTTCATTTATTATGCTGTGAACATTTGTCCTATCATTAAAACTCTTCACAAATAATTTAATGGCTGTCTGATATTACATCATAGGGAATACTATAATGTTTTTTATCACACAGTTAAACTGCTCTTCTTCTGCTGTGTTTACTTGATGTGTGTCTGATTGCTACATCAGTCTCAAATGCCCTTTTCCACACTCTGAACCTGTTTTGGAATTTATATTTACTCTTGAGTTTCTACCTCAAATGCCATTTCCACCCTACAGCCCATTTATCCTTGAGAACTCACAGCACAATTCTTGGTACCCATCTTCAGGCTTTATCTTTATTTTGACATACAATTACTAAAAATCTCCCTTCGGGATGGGTCCTTTCTGCTCCTCTGGGAAACAGCCAAGCCAGTTATCCTCCAGCTCCCTCTGGACTCTGCTGTTCTAGGAATTCCATGTCAGTGGCACAGAGACCTCAACTCTGGCTGTGAACCCATCCTGCTAACTATGGAGAGTCTCCAGGTTTGACCTGTGCTGGGTCCAACCCATTATGGGTTGGGAACTCATTGGCCAGGTTTCTTTAGGCCTCTAAGGATCTGGCTGATGATAGAGAAGGAGGTGACTCCAGCAAGAAAGCCCTGGGGCAGATACCTGCTGTTTAATAACAGGTCTGGAGGATTCTATGTGTCAGAGAACATTCATTCTTGCTCAGCTTGTATGTGAAGGGAGGGTTATTTTAAGCCCTAAATTTAGAGATAAATTGTATATTCACTCATAGACACATCAGATTTGGCATTTATCAAGCATTTGTTTTCCTGGCACTTCCTCCTTGCCCAGTATCTCTTGTCCTATATCTCAAGGATCTGTTTGGGCCACTGCTCTGAGCATATGAATTAGGGGTGTGCAGAAAAACAGGCCATGATGATTACAAGAGAATCAAAATGTGTGTTGAATACAAAATTAAATCTCTGAGTTTATTGATCCCTGCTAGTAATCTCCCTTCAGTGGCTTAACTCTTCTCTTTCTACTTCCTCTGTGCCTGGCCCCCTCTGATCCCCCCACCCATACATTCCTATTTTCATTTTTCCAGGTCTCCTCTGCCAGGTTGTTTCCTGAAGCTGAGGACACTCGCCTCTCAGAGCCTGACTCACCTGCTCTCAGGGGTAATGAGGTGGGGAGGACACAGACCCACCTACATGGACTTCACCTCCACTCTACCACCCTGGCTGCTGGGCCTGGGCAAGTCCTTCAGACTCACTGTGACTCAGTTTCCTGCTCTGTAAAATGGGGATCATATCAGTACAGACTTCCCAAAGGGACTGACAGGATATGACAACATGGACTTGAAGGATGTCTGGCTGTGAGACGGGTGCACAGAATGTCTATTTGGAGCAGAGGGGAAATTATTTCAGTTGATATCACAGGGAAGGTGGCATTTGAAGTGGTAATTCAAGGTCAGAAGCTGTTCATTGAGTTGAGAGTTACAAGAGCAAGCCAGTGGAAACAATGTAAAGGACCCTGGAAGAGAGAGTGGTGGAATGAGTTAGGGACCAGGAAGCAGGGGCAAGGCAGAATGAGGAAGATTCACACGAATGAGTCTGGAGTGGTTTCCAGAGTGTGCTAAGTTTAAGAAACAGTGCACATAGTAGGGTAGCACCTTTTGAGTAGAATGGCTGGAATATAGGATGTGCCAAAGGGACAGGGGAGCCAGGTTGAAAGACTTCCGCCAGCCACGGGTGAGATGATTTGGACATAGGAGTCAATAATGGCAGGAGTGGATTACAACAGACTGAGTAAAAAAGGATTTCATGAACTTACATGGTACAAAATATTTTTTTAAAAGAATGTCAGCTAACAATTATAGAAAAAAATGGCAGACATGGGAAATGACTCATAACCACCAAGAAATGTGACAGAAACAACTTTTAACAAACTCATATTTGTCATCATCAGTAATGGGATGTGCCACCTGGTGTGATGCAGTGAGAAAGCACTCACATGGTTTATGCAATGCTCCTGCCCAAACGCTTTATTGAACACAACCTCAGGAAAAGCAGTTGGCAAAGCCAGACTAGGAAACAGACATTCTGAAAAACACTTGGCTTGGATTCTCCACAACATCTGGTCACGTAAGAGAAAAGCAAACAAGTGGAGATGGCCTGAGAAGTGGCCCTTGGTGAAGAGTATGGGGACCGGGTGACAGCATAGTGGCAGCACGTCTAAATAAAAAACATGAGCCTAGATGGATGAGCAGCTGGAAATGATACATGGGAATAGTGGGGTGAAGTCTGAATTAAACTGAGTTCTAGAAAGTAGGGCTGAGTTGATGTTAACATTCCAAGTATGAACCTGTCTTAGTTATTAGAGAATGCCCTGTCTGTAGGAAAGCATTAAGACATGGCTAGGGGTGAAGTGTTCTGATATCTTTAACTGTGACATGTTTCAGAAAAACATATAGGGAAACACACACATATACATGTAGATGTTATATGGAATTACAATAATTGGAATTACAATATTTTGGAATATATATTGGAATTACAATAATCCTGACTGATCAGAAAATGTATGTAAATGAAACAGAATGACTAATGTTTACAATTTAAAATGAAAGTGACCACTATTTTGCAAAGATATTGATAAACAGACACAGGCAAGGATAGAGACAGACCTAATTGCACTGAGAGGCCAAACCCCAAAACTAAAAGGTGGCTCTGATAATATACCTACACAGCCATTTAAATATGAGATGAAATAGGCCAATCTATAATCCTCTGGACTCTCTGCCTGTGGAGTCTCTGAAGCTTTCTCCAGATTTTGGCATCTGCTGCCAGAGGCTCTGCCTGGAGAAGTAGCACCTCCCTCCTCACCCTGCAAGAAACATTCCACACGCAGAGCATAGCTCTTAGGCTGGTCTCTTAAACCTTGTTTTAGTAGTTCATGTCTCCCCCCACCACCCCTTTTGTACTGCCAACCGAATTGTATTGTATGCTTATATTATTATAATATGGATTTCCTCCCACAAATTATATTGTCATTATATGTGATTGGCTTGAATTATAAGTGAAACCTCTGCAGCCAGGTGGAAGTTATCATGCTGATGTCTCAACCACATAATGCTTATTACAGTATATAAATGCAGACATGGAACAAAAACAATGTGGCAAAACATGAAAATCTGCAGCTTTGGGGCCTCCCCAGTGGCCTAAGGGTTAAGTCTCATTGCTATCACCACTATGGCCTGAGTTCAATCCCTGGCCAGGGAGCCAACACAAATGGCTCAGCAGACCTCTCTTGTCTCACCTGCTGTTCTCCTCAGCAGTGTATTTCAGTCCATCTGCCTGTTCTGTTCCCTACTCTGTCTCCAGTGAATCCTCTCACCTCTGCACCCCTAGCCTACATCCCAGTTCTTCTGTGCAAAAAGAAATAAAATCTTTAAAAAGATAAAGAAAAGCTGCTACATTTTTTTTTTATTTATACACAGAAGAACTGGGGTATTGCCAGAGGGGTGGGGGGTGAGAGATTCACCAGAGACAGAGTAAGGAGCAGAACACAGTGGATTTACTGAAATACACTGCTGAGGGGAGCAGCAGGCAAAACAAGTAAGATTTGTGTGCCATGTGGCTCAGCTCCCTGGCTGGGGATCAAACTCATGCTGCAGTGGCTGCCGATAGCTTGATAGTGCTGAGACTAAACCCCTGTGCCACCAGGGAGGCCCCCAGAAAAGCTGCAATATTTACATGAAAGCAACATAGGAGTTTATGACACTCTTCTTGCAACATTTATGGGTATTTGAAAATCTTCAAAATAAAAGGTAAAAGATAAGTAGGGATAAATTAGGCTTGAGCACACTCCAAGATCAGGGCACAGCACAAAGGAAGAACCAGACTTCTAGGCCTGAAGACATTAGCGCAGACCTGCAGCAACCACCCAGCTCCCCCACAGGTAAAAGCCTGGTCCTGCACCTGAGCATGCTTCCTACCTTTGCGACAAGGTCCATCACACTTTTTACACTTCCGGACGCCATCCTCCTCCACTTCATAGCTGTCGGAGCTGCAGGCTCGGACACAGGAGCCGTGATCTGTCACCACGTAGTTCCCTGGGGCAGAGACATGAAAGGGAGGTGATGACAGTGGCACCAGGTGCTGGGGCCACACACAAACGCCTGTGTCGCCCACGGAGGACTGATGAAAAGGCCCAGGTCCTCTGGTTTTATTACTTCAATGACAAAGATGACAGGTTGCAAACAGAAAAGGAGTCACGCTCAAGAGTTCTAATAGCTTTTCAGACCCTAAAGTGGGAAATAAAGATATTTCATCACAGACAGGGAATTAATGTGCTGGGAGAAATCATCGTGCATGGACACAGTTTAAACATCTCTTGAAAGCTTTTTTTTTTTTTTTTTTCTTTTCTGTAGGTTGAACGCTCACAGATTAGATCTGTGTAACAATTGTGGCAATTTTTCTTTATCATAACTTGTCATTTACCTTCAACGGCTTATTATTCTATTTGTGAGTCATTTTCTCTGTACAGAATATAAACTTTTCATGTCTATATATCTCATAAATATTCTTTAAATTTCTTTAAGTTAATCTCCCTTCCTAGAAATCAAGATTGCTTTCCAAAGGTTTTTGACTAGACAACTGTACATTCTATTAGAAAATAATTTATGTCAGCATTTTCTGAAACACCATGGCCACCAGTAGAATGTGAACTCAAATAAGCAAAAACTAAGGCCAAATTATTCAAAGTCAGACAACTTTCTCTACAATTCTCCTAAGAGACACTTTTGCCAGAATTTTGAGAAGGCCAGTCTTCCAGCACACTCTTCAATTAAGTGTCCCAAATACCTGTTTGTTCTAACAGCTAAACAGAAAAATGCCCAATGGCCAGGGGGCTATGCCTGGACCCCAGTTCCAGGTGTGGTTCCTGTCCTAGCATTGAGACATGGCAGCAACAGGGCGCACAGAGAAGCGGCTGGATAGCTTAGCTCCTCTCCTGTGCACCCAGTCCTGCCCTACTACCTGTCTGACAAGGAGGCAGACACAGCGACTCAAAGCAGACCAGAGACCAGGGGACTTACTGATCCTTAAAAAAGAAAACAGGAAATGGAGGCCTGATTGTTGGAAGGGCTTTGCAGTGAGGGACTCACGGGGACATTTCTTCACACAGGTGGCACCAAAGCTGTACTTCCCCTCCGGGTTGACATCCATCTGGTAAGTGGTGGGGTTGTAGAGCATGAGCGGGGGGCAGGTGTCCTTGCAAGTGGCTTCATCCCGGAACTTCCGGCAGACCTGTCACAGAGGATACACACTGGGCAAGCTGGGCAAGGATGCTCAGTGTTTTGATTCTGTTCAGAAAGCTTGGGTGACACTTCTTAATGTCCAGGTGCTTGAACAGAGTAGAAAAATCTAGCAATATGAAAGGGGGACCTCTCCCTTTAAAGCGTGGTTTTTCTTAAATATGCTGTCTCAGCCATGATAAGCTATGGATTATGATTAGAGAAAAATAGATCACTTTAATAATTTACAAAATGACAAAGGGGTTCACACTGTAGGGTGTCAACTATGGAATGAAATTATTATTATTTATTTTTAATTTGTGCCCCTACCACAACCCTGCCCCCCTTAAGCTCAGAATCCTATGTCCAATATTTGTTTTTATTGTTTTCACTTATTTTGTTACACATAATTCTTTTAAGACTCCTCTGTTCTGTTGAACATGGTTGCATTTCAATCTTTTTATGGCTATATAATACTCCATGGTGTGCATATACTACATCTTCTTCATCCAATTGTCTGCTGAGGGACATTTTAAGTTTCTTCCATGTCCTAGCTATTGCAAATAATGCTGCTGGGAACACTATGGAACATAAGGGTTTTTTGTTTCATATTCTGTGGATACATGGCCAAGAAAAGGATTGTTATTGCTGGGTCATGCAGTATTTCCATTTTCAGTGTAAGGAAAATCAGATTGCTTTCCATAATGGTTGTATCAATTTACATTTTAAAACTCAATTTACATTTCCTTTATTTAAAAAAAAAAAAAACCTTGAGGCTAGATTTTAGAATTTATTGCCAGACCACAAAGAAACTTGATGAGGAATGGTGCCATGACCATAGGACAGACCAAATACAGGGGTGGCCTTGATCAAATGTCATCTCTCCCCTCAGGCTATGCAGTAGAACAAGTCCAGACCAACCCAGTCAAATTCCTTGGGGCTGGTCAGCTTCTAGAATTAAAAATCTTCCCCTTCCTGAAACCAGAGTCTTTTGGCATCCACCTTAGGTGGGCCTCCCTATCTTGTGCCCTTGGGGATCTCCTCTTGCTGGTACTGACACTAGGACTCATTTCCCAGCCTGGCATCTCCAGGACCTCCAAGAGTATCACAATTCAGGTGCCACCCTCAGTCACTGGGGCTCCATGAGGTAGAGTCACTGTCACTGGTATAATGAGGCTTTGGTCAGAGCCTTCTACAGTCACAGGGACAAAGAAATGCCTGAGTGGGGTTGCAGGAGGCTTCTGAGCTGTGGTGGAGACAGCAGAGGGAGTAGGGTCAGAAGATCTGAATGCAGCCCCAGCCATGCATTGGTCACGTGATTTGGATGGGTCTTAAACATCTCTCTCTATATTTTAGGGACCCTTACGGTGTCAACTCCTTAGGTTGGTACTGAGAAACAGGTGAAACAATAAATAGCTTTACAATGCTGCTGCTGCCAGCCACAATAAACATTTAAGGACAAATAACACATATTTGGCCTTTATGCTCATGGCACACCCAGGGGCTGGGTCAGACACCACATGCATTGTGTCATTTAGATCACTCAGTAGAGAAGTACTTTATGATCTGCCATTGTCAGACAAGGAAATCTAGGTAGAAAGGTCAGATAATTTGCCCAAGGTCATAAAGTATGTGATGAATGCAGGATTATGAAAGATGCTTTGTCATCTGGCAAAGAGCAACCTTTGCATCTGCTACTACAAATGCTACTTGACACATTTCTCCCAGGCCGTTCTTTATATCCTGGGCTGGAGAAGCCCCAGGGGTTGGGCTGTGGGCAGTGCTGGCGTGGAGGGCTGCAGGCTCACTTACCAGGCAGTCGCTCTCTCGGGGCCCGGTGCAGCCAGCGGCACACTGGTTGTGGCAGCAGTCGCTGGGGGACTTGCCGCGGCAGCGCCCAGAGCACTGCTGGGCACAGATGATTTTGGTCACTGAAAAGAAGCACAGATGGCTGTGAGCTGAGGAGCCAAGGAGGAGGCAAGATCACTTCCCAGGGACCTTAGAGCACTTGCAAACAGTGCTTGAAAAACTGAACAAGAGAATGGATTTCACGATTACACGGCTTGGTAAAATTCCCAAACATTCACATGTTGTCAAACTAAATTAGATTACATCCATTCTTTTCTTGTACCTTTACCTCCCCCCATTTGTTTTTAATCACATACTTAGTTAGGCAAACCAACCAGATTTAGTCTAGACTTTTAGACCTGGAAATAATTAGATACTTGTTAAAACGGTGCTGCTGGTGAAAAGCTCCTGCCAGGAATTAGTGCTAAGAAGATGTAAACCATGTCATCATTAAAATGAAGGGCTTACATGTCCCTAGATGCCAGGCCATCTATGCTCCTGGAGCAGGATTCCTACAGAAAAACGAACCTGAAAAACGTTGCTCATGCTTCTATGGACGTGGTGGCAAGGAAGAGGGGAGGAAGGGAGAGAAAAGAGGAAGTGTAGGGATTCAGGTAACCGACAAGTTTCCCGTTGCCAGGGAAATCTGTCCAACACATTCACAGAAGTGAATGGTACCCATGTTCTGGCTTTCACTTATTGCTGACAGGCCAAAGTACCCGAATAGTTCACACTGGAATAACACACACAGTGAATTTGCAGGACAATTGCTCATGCAAGCTCTGGCTCTAAAATCAAGTGTGCTTTTTGAAGTCTTCAAAGGGAAAACAAAAACAACCATGTAAGTAAAAGAGGAGGGGGCACCTGGAGTTTTGCTCCTGACTTACGTTTCTGGCAGTTCTCCTTTCCTGAGCCCCAGCAGCTTCCATTGGGGCAGCTGGGATCACACTTCTGGCCTAAAAATTAAAAGCAATAGTTAATTCATATCTCGGAGAAGGAAAACAAATAATAGGAAACTGATGACACCTTCCCAAGCCCTGAGCAAAGGAAATTCTAGAAACAAGGAATAGTTTTCAAAGTTCTTATTTTCTGTTTGACTCGTTGGTTTATAAGATGATTAAAAGACTTTCTTAAGAAAAATAAGATAAGTCATGTAACATTTTTTAGTTGCAGAAACAGAGGCAGAGAGAAATTATCAAGTTATCACTGGTCGTGACAACTGGGATTTAAGTAAACTCAAGGGTGTAGGTTTCAAATTTGCTTAGGTCTGGAGAAGTTTCCAGTGTCTCCACAGCCAGGTTATGGTGCATAATCTGGTGGGATGATGCCCATTCTCATGTGCCATCTTGAGTGACTGGGAGGGTCAGTCATCCCAGGGAGCTGATGGGCATAAATAAAAATTCCCAGACTCCAAGCAAGAGAGCTTGGAGTCCAAATGTTGCACAAGGTTGAAATGTTTCCAATGTGTATTGTATCATTTTGTGGGTTACCCAAAATGTAAGTCATTAATTTTTAAGCTACTGTCTAGAAATATTTGCAACTGATTAATGTTTTGCAGCTTCTATAAATAATCATTTAAAATTACGGCTACAAAGTTTTTAATCTCATTGGCTGTGCATTTATCAGCATTGAGAAAAATGAAGACCAAAGCATTATATGTATATATAGAGAACAGGTTGACCACCATATTTGTTAAGAAGGGATCAGAGCATAGATATTTTTGAATATGAAGACACAGTAACTAAAGGGAATTGATGTGTGTGCCAAAGTCTCCAGCAGTCAGGAAGAATTTAATCTCTGGGAGAATCTAGATTTCAAACAGAGGAGCTAAAGATTGCCAAGTGGTTGTTGAACCAGGACACCATTCAATATTACTGATTATTTTTACAAATGTCTCCAGAGGAGAATGGTGTAATGTAATTCTGGTTCTCTGTAAAATAATGGAAAATGGTGAAGCCAAACCCCAAATGGATGAGTGGAGTTACATTTGGGAGGGTAGGGAGAAAGAGGGCAAAGAAAGAGAAAAGAAATAATATATAAAATGTTACAAGTGATTGTACATCATGTCATTTTTACTTTTTACCCTCTACTTCCCCATATTTTCCACATTAACTACTCATCATAAAAGAAAAATACTCTTCCAACATTTGCCAACCAATTAATTCAAGCTCAACTTATAATTCTGTTCTTAACCCTCTGTGACAAAAAAAGAAATGCAGGGGCCTCGCTGGTGGTGCAGGTTGTTGAGCACAGTGCTGTGAAGCTGTCGGTAGCCTCTGCAGTGTGGGTTCAACCCCAGCCAGCTGGGGAGATACCCACATGGCATGGCAGACCTCTCCTGTCTCGCCTGCTGCTCCCCTCAGCAGTGTGTTTCAGTCAGTCTGTCTGTTCTGTACCCAGCTCTGTCCAGATCTGGTGAATCCTCTCACACTCCCACACATCTGGCCTGTACCCTGGTTCTTGTATAAATAAATAAATCTTTAAAAAATGTTATGACAAACCTTCTGTGCCTTTATATATTTTTCTACCTAATATGATTTTTAATAACAAGGCTGTCCTATAATTTAATCAACCAACCTCTTATTTTTAGATATATTCTATTTCTAAATTCATTGTAAGAAGACTGCAAGGAATATTCTTGTACACAAGCATTTTTCTACAACTCTTAAGACTTCATTCACTTTTTAAATTTTTTCTTATTATTCCTAGACATCAAATTCATGTGTCAGAGGTTTGCATGTTTTAAAGCTTCAATACCTATTACCAAAATTCTCTCCCCGACCAGGTTTTATTAATTTATGTGTCTACAAACAGAATGAGAATTTTTTTTTTCTTCACCTCTCTGCTGATTTATGTATTTAAAAATCAAAAGGAAACCAACTCTTTAGCAAAGGCAAAAATTATGTTTCTTTATTTCAACTTCTTTATTATAGTATCAAACAACATTCTGCTTCATTTCTTGAGTGAGTGTGTGTAAAGAAGAGGCGGGCTAAAGTTCTTGGCCTACTTTTTTTTTTTTTTAATTGGGAGGTTCACCTTGTTCTTAGGAGTTCTAAGAGTACTTTAACCACATTAGCAAGAATATTAACCTTTTCAAGGCAATCAGATATTGCACAATATCTGATTGCACAATTTTCCTAACTCATCATTAACTTTTTTTCATATAGCAATTTTCTTTTATGCTATCTGAATTTGTTTTTTCTTCAACTTGATATTACAAATATTTTATATTCACCTTTTTTCTAGCAGTTACATATATATCAACATTTTATTATATGTAAAATATGTATTTGGAATTTATATTGTATATGAAGTTGTGATGAACTTTCAGGTAAACCTACCCATTCAAACTTCAAATTCCATGTGACTTCAAAAATAACAATGATGGGACACTTTGGTAACCCTTCTGCATTTCTTGAATCCATTGCCATAAAACACTTAAATCACTTTTCAAAATTTTTTGGGCAAAAATTGAACGAGACAAGTTCTCAGAAGGCCTCTATAAGACCTGAAAGATACTAGGTAGGGGCAGTGTTTCTTCCACAGGAGAAAGATGGGTTTCTGAACTGTTATTAGTCAGGGAACTAACAGGGAAAACACAGGTGGAGGTGAATGATAATTTCTAATTTCCAGTATTACCAATGGAGTAGCCCAGTTTGTTTTTAAAAATCCTTTGTAGTTCTGTCACTTTGATTTTTTTCTTAGTAATTAAGTCATTCCAAAAACAATTTATTGAATACAGGATTCTTCCTTTATTTGCTTTAAACATCATTTCCTTATGAACATTTGATTTAGTCAGGCTTATTCTTCTTGTCTCATTCTTAAATGTCTCTCATATATATATTATATATATAAAGTACAGTAATATACATACATATATATATATATATGAAAAAAGTCAGTCACAAAGGACAATTACCATACAATTCCACTCACATGAAGCCCCTGAGAAGACAAATTCATACACACAGATAGTAGATGGTGGGTGCCAGGGGCTAGGGGGAGGACAGCAGTGCGTGGTTGCTTAATGAGTAAGGATTGCAGTTGGGATCATGAAAAGTGCTGGAGATGGATGTGAATGTATTTAGTACCACTGAATTGAATTTAATACCACAAAAAAGAGGAAAATGATGGTGCTGGTTTCTTATTTAAAAGAACTGAATGACCCAAGACATCAGGAAGGATTTGCTGACTAGAACTGGGACATTGTAAGCATGTGTCTTGGTTTCCTTCAAGGACAGACCAAGAGGCTTCCTGGCAGGCATGCCCTGCATGGCTGCTTTCCTGATGTACAGCGGGGACTAGGTTGTTGGCACCAGGGGCAACATGGACAAACTGCACCCAGTTTTGTTATCTCAGGAGGAAGAGCCAGTTCAATGCTCCCAGAGGGCCTGGCGCCAGTTTGAGTCCTGGCAGTCTGTCAGAAGCACACAACCCTTGTCCAGTCTCCCCCAGCGGGCTGGAAAAGCCAAGTCAGGACTGATGGCCACACGGTGCTCAGCTGTCTTGGGGGCTCTGTCCTGCCTGCAAGGGTGCTAACAGTCACTATGAAAGACACACTTCCCTGTCTTAGAGAATCTTTTTCTAGGGACAGATAATTCATTTGCTACCATTTTATATTAGATTAATGGGACTTGACCTTTGATCTGACTTCTCTCACCTCCACCCTACACTCCCTGACTCTGGCCCACTCAGGAGCTGGGACAGGGGACACTGGGTAGCACTTACAATTGCCTGGGTTGTTCTGAAAGTCCATTGACATGTTGCTCAGAAAATCTTTGTCAACAATGTCCTGCCACTGCACAGAATCCAGGTTGCACAGGGCAGGGTTGTTGCTGAATCTCACGGCGCCTTGTAGGATTTCTGCATGAAAAAGGAAGCTCAGTGAGCAAATCTTCAACTCTAAAATCTCACGATGTCTGTGTGCATTTCTTTACATCTTACATTCTGTTAGAAGTGCAGTAGATTTCCCATAAAGCTTCAATGGCAGCAGGTGGAAAGTGAACTGATAACACTGATGTGGGGGAGGTAGGATTTTCCCCTGAAGTGTGTCTTTGAGCAAGAATGATCAGATGTAGACATATGAGAAGGAAGAAGATGAAGCCTGTCAGTGGCACAGCATGAAGAGAAAGTGCACAGTGGGTTGTTGATTCTGGAGAGGCTGACCAGTTGGATTGGACAGACATGAATGACAACAGGAAGGGGCTAATGTTACAGGAAGAGCAGGTGACTGAGTGACAGGAAAAGGCAGTGAGGAAGCCAGGAGAATGTCATGGGAGAAAGGGTGTGAGAATGGGGTGAACAAGAAAAAGGCATGTGTGACACAGACATGCAGTGGATACCAGAAATGTAAAGGATGTAAAGGACAATGTAGCTGTTTCAAAGGAAGAACCAGAAGGGCATGAAAAATCAAGAATGATATGAGAAATCCAAGTCTGAGCACAAAGAGTGTCACCTCAATGACATTAAACATAAACATTGACTGAATGGTTTATGTGCACAAAACACCGTACCAAGGGTTTCGGATCTACAAAGATGATTTGCTTTGCTGGCTTCTCTCGAGGAACTGATGACCTCCTGCCCCCAGAAGACCACAAGACAGGGAAGGATTGGGTACATGCTAACTGGTTTGTACATGTGGTCTTGGTTGACCCCTACCATGGTCAAATGACCATGTGATGCAAGCAGAGGCATAAAAGAGGCCCAGCACCCCCACAGGTAGGGGTGGGCACAGTACACACAGTACA
Source organism: Talpa europaea (assembly GCF_964194135.1). Classification (NCBI taxonomy): domain Eukaryota; kingdom Metazoa; phylum Chordata; class Mammalia; order Eulipotyphla; family Talpidae; genus Talpa; species Talpa europaea. The sequence goes on from NC_140078.1 coordinate 41,321,818, forward strand.
GCACAGAAAACAGGGTTCGCCCTGGAAAGGCAGTGAGGCTGTGAGAAAAATGACATTTCCCATAGCACACTGGGGGAGGAGAGGAGGGTGCTGTGGGGATGAAGGCACAGCAGAGACAGGAGAGTGGTTTCTTCAGAGGATGACACAGAACACAGGGGTCAGGGGAAGGAGGTTGGGAAGTTGATAAAGGCCCAATTGTGGAGTTTCAGATGTAAAGTCTGACAGTCGTGTGGAAAGGTTTTCTCGGGAGGGGCTGATGGCAAGTGGGCGAGACTCTCTGAGAACTCAGGATGAGAAAGACAGAAAAGCGACATCAAGGCTACAACAATGAAAACAACAGGACCTGGTGTCCAGAAAGAGAGTGTAAGATGGGAGTCAGGGTCGGGGGTCTGCCTGATCACCCACAATCAGCAACAGTAAAATAAGAAGGGGATGCATGGGTGCTGGGGTTCCGGTGGCCTTGCCTGGTACTGAGAAGACAAAGAATTGGGGGACAGTCATTCTTTGACTTTTACTTTCAACATGTAATGACTGTTCCCTTTGTAGAAGCACTGAGTTAATTGTTAACAATGGTATTGAATTTATATTAAATGACTATTTAATAACATTAAGTGATCTGGATTTATACAACTTCAATACCAATAACAGAAATGACAGCAACAGCAGAAATAGCTCCTAAGTGCTTTGTCTGTAGTAATTGACTTAATTTCTCAGCAACCCTGGGAAGGGTTGCTGTTGTCACCCACAGTTTTGAAGATGAGGAAACTGAGCTGCACTGAACATGCAGCAGAAGCTGGCTGGTCAGATGTGGAGCCCTCAAGTCCTAGCCATGTCTGCTTGTCACCAGAGACACTGTGAGGTGAGACGGACTGATGGGGTGTGGGGAGCACATGGACAGGCTATTCCACGGGATGAAAGGATGTGCCCTCAGTGCCAGCAGAAACACAGAGCAACCTCCATAGAGCTCCGAGCAAGGAAGAGGTGGGTGGGAATTTTTAAGGCAGTTTTATAGCATGGAAAACTAGGAGCCAAACCAGAGGGTGGTGCAGTTTGTTCCATGAGGCTTTGACACATCATTCCAACCCAGCACTTAAGCCTCTGGGCCCCCACGGCTCCTGGGAAGTCTCTGTTGCACCTTCTCTTCCAGACCCTTCCCAGTGGATCTCCCATCAGAAGTGCATGGTACAGGGATGGCAAGGACTCAGGGGCAGAGGTTGGGTGGCCATCTGGTGTTTTCACTCATTTGGGATCTAAGGAAGATTACTTGGCACCATCTCTTTATTTGAAAAATGCAGAGAGTAATGCTCTGAAGGAAGGCATGGGCATTAGATGAAGTTACTGATTTAACATGCCTGGCACCACAGCTGCCACAGAGCAAGACACCACACACAGTTACTGTGAGCTTCTATTTAAATCAGCATCCATCCCCTCTCATCTCACAGGACCCTCACTTGAGTCCCACTCACAGGAACTCCAGCTTCTCCCATAATGCCTTTATTCCCTATCTCTAACAGAAACTGGGCTTTCTATCCAATAGCATCTCTTCTGAAACTCTCTCAAATACGAGTTGATTGTTACTATATATCCCTTATATCTGAGGTTCATGTAATGAATGAGATTGACACAGAAAGTCTCTCTTCCAGACTAGGTCATCTGGTCATACTTTTTCCCAGAACCTTTACCATTTCTTACTATCTCTCTCTTTCTCACTAACATGGAAGAACTGGTACTGACACAAATCTTCCCTTCCCATCCTCTCATTTATTATCTTGGGAATTCACCTGCTGCATCTTGAATGCAATATGCTTGTATTTGATGAGAAAAGTCTCTGGGCAAATGAAGAGGAGTGACAGGTTCCCTGAGTGTCATCTGAGTAGCTCTCAGCACTCAGTCCCTGTGTCTGGCCTCACCCTGTAGATTGCGCAGCGGCAGCTCCCTCAGCCCCGTCCTGTTCTCTCCGTAGTTGGATAAGACTGACAAGGCGTGGGTGTTTTCATACAGCACGTTTCCCCTGATGATCTGCAGGTTTTCCAGAGGGATCTTCTCTACTGTGTTGAGGGCGATGAGCACATAGCCAGCCACCTCCTGAATGGTCTAGGGGGATGAAACTCAGATGTAATTTTTCTCGAAAATGGGTCTGGGTGATCAGGACACCAAACTGAACTGTGCACATCAGTGACTGACACATGTGAAACACAGAGGTGACTGCAGGTGGGGAAATGGGAAGTGACAGGCTTTATGATGATTCCTGCCGTTCTGCCTACCCATCTACAGCAATGATGAAGGGTGACGTGCATTACTGAGGAATGCTGTGACTTGAATTTGACTTGGTGTTCAACACATTCAGATGAAAGTGGAGATGTTTTATTAATTTATTCTATGTTGGTCTTGCATGCGTTCTCCTTTCCAAAAGAAAAAGAAAAGCAAAAGGAAGAAAGACCCCTGTAGAAGGCTAGTACAATCCAAAATTCAACCACCAGCAAACTCTGGCCTTCTGAGCTGGCTCCTACCAGTTCACCAGAACCTATTGTGAAATACTTGGGAATTTTGTGAACTGGTTGTTAAACTCTTGGTAGCTGGGAATCAGCTACCTGGGGAGTGTTTATCCCAATGAGATAGGCAAATGCTACATAGTGGGACTTCTTATTTTTAAAGAGCCAGTATACCAGCATGTCATGCCTGAAGCAATGATTAAAAATGACTATCACTGTCAGTGGTGATAGTGGAATGCCAGTCTGCCTGGTCTTTTCAATATTCTTCATAACTAGCTGGTAAAGTAGCCTTATAAAACTTGCATCTGTAGTTCCTTAGGACTTATAATTGCCATGGTACATGCAAATACATGTCATTAAATTCACCAAGGCCTTTATCGAATATATTCACTCCTATTATATGTGGGTAAGACAATGAAATTCACTGAACTAACCTTTAAGAAGGAAAGGTCATAGTTCGTTTGCATGTAAGTAATTTCCAAATTCCCAAGGACCACTTCACAGTTGTTGAACATCCTCTGGAGACTCAGAAAGTGGTCTTCATAAGTGCCCAACTGGGTGAGTTTGTTACTTGTGCCTTGGCAAACTGCAACAAAAGGAAAAAAGATACTACATGAAATGCCAAGTACAGGAACAAAGCTAACATAAAACAATATTCAGAGATTTCAACTTTGTTTACTTCGGTTACTTACAATATTAATTCTGATCAAAGACCATGGGCAAATATGACAAAAAAATTTTAGTTTATACATGTAAGGTACATAATAAGGGATAACTCGTTCTATAATGCATGCAATTAAAAATGTCAAAAATTCATGGGGAAATTGATGAAAATTGAAAGAAAATCTTTAAGCCTAAATGGTCTATAAGAGCTAGGAAAAATAACATATATTTACACATAAATATATATTTATACATAAATATATAAATGATGAAACTACAATGTTGAGTTATCAACTATATAATGAACTTTTTACTTTGCAAAAATATAACATGTCACATTATTGTGCACCCACAGGATATTTATTTATAAGTAAAACATACACTATTTTCTGACCACAAAATTGTACGACTTAAAAATCCATGGCAAGGATATAAATTAAAACCCAACTGGCTGGGGCCTCCCCGCTGGCACAGTGGTTGAGCACTGGGCTGCGAAGTTGCCTGTAGCCTTTGCAACGCCAGTTTGATCCCCGGCCACCGGAGAGGGTCCCACATGGTACAGACCTTTCCTGCTGCACCCACTGCTCCCTTCAGCAGTGTTTTTTGCCACTCTGCCTGTTCTGTTCCCTGCTCTGGCTCTGGTGAATTCTCTCACCTTCCCATGCTTCTGACTATACCCAGTGCTTGTATAAATAAATAAATAAATCTTTAAAAAAAACCCAAAAAACAACTGGCTGGAGAGTAAAACTATTTTTCTAAGCTGATGTATCAAAGAACAAATCAAAGCTCTAATCACACAATATTTATAAAATAACAGAAATGACAAGGCACATTTAAAAACACACCTGGCTAGTGAGATGCCATAGTGACCCTCAGTTGGTCCCTGTGACCCCTCTGGCACAGGTATGCATGCAATTGCTCTGCCCCTCCCCTGCGATTATACAACCTAGGCATGTTTAACTCCCTCCTATTTTGAGGTAGCAAACTAAACACAGGAAAACATATTAAATTAGGATACAAACGTAGACTATGGAAATACACTTGGTAGTCTATATTTAAAAGCAAAGGAGATTATATTAAAGTCTTATTTACAAACGCAGCTCTTTGAAAGGCATGTTTAGGCAAGCATAACAAAACAAAGAGATTTGGGGCTTTTGAAGCAGGGAGCTCATTATGGGACTATACTTTGAACCGAAATTATCATAAGAGTGTGGAAATATGGCCTCTGGCTTTGGGGTTAGATTCAGAAGTGGCCAGATTCTTCCATGTTGTAAAGGCATGACTGCAATCAGCAGCAGGTGGCTGAGTACAAAAACAAGGCCAAAGTCAATATACAGGCACTTTCTTCAGGAGCCCTTTCTGAATTTACACGTCTAGTTTATAGACTTCTTTGTTCCCTGAACCTGGGGATTGCTCTGAAGTGCATCATCTGACTGTCTGCCTTTGCATTTCAGCACAAGCTCAGACGCCACATAATCAACCCAAGGCATTTATACTGACATTAAATATGAAGCAATCTTCACATCCTTTTTACTCCGGGGTTTTCCCTCATTTCCCCTCTGTGGGCTCATTCAAGTTTTGGGTTGGAGAGGATTACCACATGGAAACCGATGGTGGGCCAGATGGCGCCCCTCTCCACTGACTCTGGGGCAGCATAACTCCATAATTCTTCCAACCATAGTTGGGGTCAATCCGACATCTCTGGTCTGCCTTTTCATGGAGTATGGGCTGCTTTAATTACAAGTTGGAACAGTTGTACACAGTTGGCGGCAACACATGCTGATGGGGCCAGAATGATTTCCCAATTCTAAGGTCCTTAAGATGCCACCACCAGTGTAGGCGCAGGGTCTTGATAATAACATGTACATTTTGATTAGCACACTGGGAACAAAGGTTGCTAGCCCAGCGACAGACTGTGGTATCAGGTGGGCACAAGTACTGGAGAGGCCCTTCCTGACCACCAAGTGAACGATGCTGATTAATAGTGGGAGCAAATTTCAGAAAAATTTCTTCAGTATACAGAGTGATGAAAACAAAACTAGTTGCTTTCATTTTTAAATGATCAAGGATACCAGCTTGTAAGTTTCTCTCAGCTGAACAGAGAATTTTTATTATTGAAAACAATGAGAAAGAAACTTCCATCAATATAAAAGGAAATATTCCATTTAAGTTTAGCCTGTTATAGAAAAAAAATCATTTAAAAAATCCATACTTGTATTATCTTCCATTTATTCAAAAATGCTAATGAATACCTAAAATATTTGAGGATTGCCTATCACCATTCTTCATTGTTTACAATTAGTATGAACCACTTTAAAAAGTGCTTTTTTACTGGCATCAAGAAATAATAGAATCAAGAAAGTTTAAAGATAAGCAAAACTTGAGTAGTAATAGGATGAATAACTTCCTAATCAATGTGACCAAGAAAGAAGGAGGGGGACTTTTTTTTTGCGGTAAGACTGGTTTACAACAGTGCATATAATTTAGGGATATCTGTTCACATTTCTTCAGATGCATGTTGCCACATCATGCCCACCAGCAAAGTATCCATAATCCTCCACCACAGTCCCTTGGCCCCCTCCCCATTTTGCACCTACTCCCACTCTTTCCAGTTTCAATTCTGTAATCGCATTTTTATAGAAAATAAGTCTTATGAAAATGTTTTATTTTCAGAAAATAGATAATAGCAAAATTTCACACTACTGACGTGAAACTTAATTCATAAAACACTCTGGAAGTAAGTGCACAACTTGTTTAAATAAACAAACTCTATGTCATGGTGATTCCAGTTTGGAAAACCTATTCTGAGGAAATGAATCTAAATATAGAAAAACTTTCATGCAGAAGTTTTTCATTATTTTTTGAACAATGGCAAAGAATTGCATAATCCAGAAATGCTCAACTATCTAGCCTGTCTGCTTTTGAGAACAAGAAAACAGTTGATAGATTATTTGTCAGTTTATGGCAAGTCCATTCTGAATGCTGTTCCAGGGTTAATTACTAAAGTATTACAAGAAATCATTATAAGGTTGTTTTTTTTCCTGAGGTTTTTCCTGCCCTGTGTCCAAAATGGAATGACATCATCTAAGTGAAATTTGGGGTGAAGACAAGAATTACTTGACCTAAATTCTTTGATTGAAAAAAGTATAATCTTAAATCAGTGAGATAATTTACATGTAAGACAACTGATATCAATAAAATTACTTAAAAAGAAAAATCACAGGCAGGTATGGAAAAAGCAAAATGAGCAAGAGTTTTTAACTCAGGAGAAAGTGTTTGGCCACTTTCTTATTTTGTGACTTAGAACAACTTCTCTAAACTCTATGTGCCACAAAAAAAAATAAATAAATAAACAGAGTGGATGTAACATTGACCTCTCAGAATTGTTATGAAGATTGAATAAATGCAAAAGCTTTTGACTTTCTTTTGTTAAAATGGCTTCTGGGAAATGTGATGGTACTATGACAGGAGGTGTATCTGACAGATGTTAGGGGGCCTCCATGAGTAATGCTGGCCTTCAGTATTGTCTGAATTGGGAACATTTGGATCTGCAGCGAGGCTTATTCAAACAATGAACATCAAGCATAGCTCCTTTGCAGAATGGCAAATGAGAAAAGGAAAGTAAGTCACATAGTACTTTAAGAATTTCATTAAAATATGAATTTAGGTGTTAAAACAATTTATTGAAATGAATATTTAATATAGGATTATACATTGGAAAACCAGACAAAAGTGTTTGTGTCAAGCTTTATACAAAATGCTAGTGATCTGCTCCACTTGCAAATCTGAAGACAAATTCTCCTGAATCAAGAGCAGTGAGCTCTAAATTTTTGTATTTAAATTTTATTATAAGGACTTACAAATTATAGCAAAGCTGAAAGGAGTGTACCATGAACACCTTTAGATAAACATGTTACTATACTCAATTATTACACTTTATCCATCTTGTTTTTTGATGCATTTTATTTTATTTTATTTTTTTATTTTAATTTTATTTTTATGTTCCCCATTTTGATGCATTTTAAAATAAAGTACAGTGAGCAGTACACTTCGCCTTGGTATACCTCGGATTGCAGCTCAATAGAGCTTCTAGTTGTTGTCATCGATGTTGAAGCAACATCCACGAACTCTGAGATACCAGACCTTACAGGCAAGACACTGGTGTGCCCATGATGCTATCAGAACAGAGGCAGCCCCCTTCGCCCCAGCAGCCCCCTTGGGCCCTTCTCAGACAAGCTCTGCTTCAAATGTCACAGGCAATTGCCACTCGGACTCTTTTCACATACAGTAGTCTTGCCTGTTTTGGGACTTCATGTTAATGGAATTACGCCTGTTACCCTTTCGGTCAGGCTGTTTTACAGCATATATTTTTAAAGCTCACTCTCATCATGTTGTGCTTTTAGTGACTACTTCAGGCAAATGTCTGATGGGCAGTTACCTGAATATTATCCTGGTACATTTGGTGCTGACCCATGGTGTGGTCATTCTTTTTCTCAAGAAACACGCCCTCTCCTCCCACCCCCCAACCATTTATCTTAACTAAACATTAAAGCAATCTGCCTCTTTCTCTCTTGAAATACCCTTTATTTTATGGAGTAATCCCTGTGTCAATGGGGGTGTACACCTCTCTTTGTCCACAAGCCTGGGCAAATCCGTACTACTGATTAAGACACAGTATTAAAACAAGTTTTTCCACATTTTCCCAAATCTACTTAAACACTTTTGGAATTGCCTAAGTCAATTTGTAATTGTCTTAATCTGCTGCTTTCCCTCGATTACACATTAATGGCTGCCCAAGTAGCTGGTTTCTTGTGGCTCTCTCCCCTTGATCTCCTGGATTGCTTTTGCTTTTATTTTTGCCCCATTTTCTTTTTCATTCTTTTTTTTTTTTAAAGATCTATTTATTTATGCATACAAGAGACGGGGTAAAGGCCAGGGATGGGGAGGGGGAAGTGGGAGAGAGGATTCACCAGAGACAGAGTGGGGGGCAGAACAGGCACTGCTGAGGGGAGCAGCAGGCGAGTCGGGAGAGGTCTGCTGTGCCATGTTTGGCCGGCCGGGATCGAACTCATGCTGCAGAGGCTGTGGATTGCTTCACAGTGCGGTGTTTAACTCCCTGCACCACCAGGGAGGCCCATATTTTTGCTCCATTTTCTACAAAATGCCCTGTTTTGAAGCAGAAATCGTATCACACTCACTGGTCTGAACCATCCAAAAGTTCTCCAGTGTCATGACAATACTGTGGAAGCTCTTTTTCATGGTCAGCAAGGTCTGAGCAGCTGGGGCTCCTCTCTGTCAGTCTCTCCTGCTCACTGTCCAGCCACATTCCCCGACTTCCTTCCTGCTTCCAGGACAGTTATGTTTGGGATGCCCTTCCAATTCTCCTAGACCTTTGCATCGTTGTCTCCTTTTTATCACTAGGATTCTGACTCAATGGTCATTCTTTCAGAAATGTCTTTACTGGAAGTGGATTAGCTTAAGTACCCAGGGTTACATTCTATCACATTACTGTGCTTTCTTTTCTTTCTGGCACTTATCACTACTTAAAATGTCTGTTTATAGAAATAAGTACATATGTATCGTATTTGTTTTATCTGTCCATTTTGGGTGGGGAAAGGTGGAACATAGACATCACTGGGCTGATGGCTGTGATGTGCACACACCATATTGCCGCATTTATATTTTAAGAGGTGAAAGCAGTGGCACTATGTGACTTGCCATGAATGACTTACATGGTCTCCCTGCTTTCTTTGTTTCCATGTCTGGTAGAGGAAAAGAAGGAGGAGGTGACAGAAGAGTTTCAATTCTCACAACTTTCTGGTTGGTCATGTAACATCTTTGTTATCTAGGTAACATATTTGATTAAGCTTTAAAAGTCAGAGGAGGATTCCCTCCCCCTCCACACACACACTTTCATGCTGAAAAGATCTCAGAAAATTTCAAATAAAGTGATATTTCCATATGGGTTTTAAAAAGACATAAAGAGGAGGCCTCTCTGGTGGCCTAGGGGTTAAATCTCAGTGCTATCACCACTATGGCCTGAGTTTGATGCCTACCCAGGGTGTTAACCCGCATAAGGGTTAACAGCCACAGACCTTTCCTGTCTCATCCGCTGCTCCCCTTAGCAGTATATTTCAGTAGATCTGCCTATTCTGCTCCCCATTCTGTCTCTGGTGAATCCTCTCATCTCCCTGCACCTCTGGCTTATACCCCAGTTCTTCTACACACACACACACACACACACACACACACACACACACACACACAAACACACACAGAGTCAAAAAAACCCATAAGAGAAAAGACAGAGTAATTGCCAGAGTATTTGCCTGATAAGACTAAAATCTTATCAGGTTTTATCCTTTCTATTGTTTTATTGAAATTGTATAATCATGGCAATTTCAAAACGTGGATGCATGCACAACCCAGCTATGCTGTGCATTTTAGCACAGGAATATGCCAGGAAGGACAAACACCAACTTGTTAACAAGGTCTTCTGTGAATAGTAGAATTCTAGGTGTTTTTCCTATTTCTTCTTTATAGTCGCTGCATTTTTCAAATTTTCTATAGGGTCACATATTACTTTATAATAAACAATTACCAAATTTACAAAATTCTGTTGGACAAGGCCAAACTAAGGGTATTTTAATAAAATACATTTTCTAATGGAGAAGTGATCCTGTACAACTACTAAGATCTTTAAAGTTTTTTTTAATTTATTTTTATTTTTTTTTAAGAGGCACATATTTTATTCATTTATTTATTTATTTGTTTGTTTGTTTTTGTTTATACATACACTGGGTACAGTCAGAAGCGCGGGAGGGTGAGAGAATTCACCAGAGCCAGAGTAGGGAGCAGAGCAGGCAGAAGGACTGAAGTACACTGCTGAGGGGAGCAGCGGGCGGCAGGAGAGGTCTGCGCGCCATGTGGGACCCTCCTCCGGTGGCCGGGGAGCAGCCGGGGATCGAACCAGCGGTGCAGAGGCAGCTTCGCAACCCAGAGGCAGCTTCGCAACCCAGCGCTCAACCGCTGCGCCACCGGGGAGGCCCAAGATCTTTAAAGTTTTGCACTATTCATGTTAACTGGTTTTATGAAAGTGTTTTGAAAACGAGAGATAGCTGACAAGAAATTAAATAAGAGAGAGTATATGAGAGCTGCAATGATGCTTAGAATAGCTACCTATGGCAGTGTTTAGAAAATACCATGTACTGCGCACAGACGCTTTAATGCTTAGAATGCTCAAGTTGCACTTTTTTTTCCTGATCTATACAAATCCATTTACTTTATGTTGGTTTTGGAGTGCATAAAACAAATTTATCCCAGAGAAAAACATTATAAATTGTGACTAAAAAACACAATTAGACTAAAAAACAAGACTAGACTAAAAAACAACTCACATCACAGTTTGCAATAATAGGAAAATAGAAACTTGATGGTTGAGACATAATGAAACAATTGGGAAAACAATAAAAGTAAATATAAAGTAGCATTTAAAATTCACTCTGGATTTAATCAAAGGCTTTGTCTCACTATAATCAAAGAGGAAAAGTCTCACTATAATTGTGAAAATTTTTTCTTTTTCTTTTTTTTTAAAGATTTATTTTTTCATGCATATGAGTGCTGGGGTATAGGCTAGAGGTGCAGAGGGAGGGAGGTGAGAGGATTCACCAGAGACAGAGTGGGGAGCAGAACAGGTGGATCCACTGAAATATACCGCTGAGGGGAGCAGCAGGTGAGACAGCAGAGGTCTGCTGCGCCATGTGGGTTAGCTCCCTGACCTAGGATCAAACTCTGCAGTAGCTGGTAATAGCTTCATAGTGCTGAGACTTAAACCCCTGCACCACCAAGAGGCCCCATATTTTCCACAACTTTTTATTTTATCGAGTTCTGTATTTTGTTGTATTTGATTTCAAAACTAGGAAGTAGTCTCAGTTTGCAACCATCCAAAGATTACTGTCAAATTGAGTTTAAATCTACACTGCAACTTGGAAATGCACATGAAAGACTCTAAAAGTCCTCTTAAATATTTGATAATTTGCCATGTAAATTATACTATGTCTACTGGACTCAACATGTCAAGCCTTGGCATGTTCAACACAACTGCAAACTAAAGTAACTCTAATTAAGTTAACAAGCAGAAGATTTCAAAATAAACCCTCTTTCAATTTTGAGTTGGGGAGCAGAATACCAAATTCTTTTAATTTCCATCTCCATGATTCTCTTCCTAGTCATCAAAATAATCCTAAACCATGTGTATGATTTTTAAAAATGATATCAAGGAGGCTCAGGATGCCTTGCACAGCAAGTCCACTCCTTGGGAGTTAGCTGCTGCCTGAATCCCAGGTAGCTAGTTCTATGAGGGAATGTGGAATATGTTTCCAGTGACATCACCAAATACCTATCAGTGTGAAGGCTGTAACAGCTTCATTCTGGGTGGACCTCCAGCCAGGCACCTCCACTCTGGGTCTCAGTGTTCTTGCGTTTAAATGGGACAAGCATGAAATATTTAACAACGGGGGTGGTTTGAGCAGTAATGAAATTGTGAACATGGAAGTGCTTCACAAATCACAAATCTCTCTAAATACAAATCTCTGAGGTTTCATCATAGCAGCATTCACAGCACCAAGACATTCACTATATTTCTGCCCATCTGTCTTCAATGTTTTCTCCCCAAGGATTTAAAAAAACAACAACAAGAAAACCTGTTCAGTAGAATTGATAGAATGTATTGGAGTTTGGGATGCTTCAATATTCTAAAAAGAAAAATATCACTTTCATTATTATAGGATGTTGTCTAAAGTAGGATGCTGAAAACGGAAATCAAAGTTTTAAGTGACAGTGCTGGCAATCATTGCATTTTTTTGTAGGTAGTTGAGTGGCTAGTGAATTTGACCTCTTATTTGACTATCAGAAATTTACTACAATAATATTTCAGAAAAAAATACCCATTGATCTTTTATTCATCCAAGCCAATAAATCTCTTAATACCTAACTATGTGCCTGGTGACGTATTTGATCATCTGCTCTTTAAACACATGTACTGAACTAAACTTCATGGAAGGGGGAATCACATAAATCAGATTAAATCTCAGAATCTACATCAAATCCCACTGGTCTAGACATATGATCTATATGATATGCATAAAACTGGAGGATTCCCTGACTGAATATGGTACCCTGAGGAAGGACAGTGTACTGGATTTGGTCTAAAAGCTCTCTGTGAAAATCCAAACAGTACGAATTCAACGTGTCCGTTTTTTCCTTTCTACAAACATCCAGGTAATCTCCTTCCTGGTTCAGGTTCCATTTCTCTATTCTCTGAGCTGGGTCTAGCTTACTCATGTTCTGGGATTCTCTCTGCATATGGGCATACTTTTGGAGTGAATAATAACACTTCCCTTCCAAAAGTTTGTGGGCTAAACCACCACTCATATCCTTTACCTCCGCTGCAATTGTGGATCTTCTGACCTACTCTTCAGAGCTTTCTCAGATTAGTACTCAGACCCACCAGAGAAGGGCAGTGCAGAGTCAAGAATTACATCAGTTCCTACATTTGCACATGGTTTCCTAAACCTTTTCTCAAGAAGACTGTGCCTGCCACCAGAATGTGGACGTGTTGAAGAGCCACTTGCTCTCTTACCAGAACAACCCATAGAAAGGTGTGGGTTTGCTCACTGGATTTGCTGGTGGTCACCACAGAGGTAGGTGACTGGAGAGCATGAGGCAGCATGTGGCTGGGGGTTAGCAGACATGATCTATTCTCATAGGAGGTAAGTCCAGAGAAGACAGGTCTGGAAGGAAGTGGAAAGTAAAAAGTCCACATTGTGGGTGGCGTCAAAGACCATCACTTGAACATGGGTTCACACCTAACTAGTTTGACTCAAGACCCCTACGTAGCACAATCATTTACGCTGACAGAATTGGGCTGTTCAGCAGAGAACTGACAAGAAGAAAACAGTAGGAAAGTGTGAAAGGCATGTACATTACGTGACACCAGGCCCAGCAACCCCAAAGCCATCAGAATGTATGGTGGCAACTTGCTATTTTCCTCAACAACTTCTCAGGACAGCTCGGCTACACATCAGAGAGCAGTTCCTAGACATGCCCTCGCGGGCTTAAGGGCTGACAAGATTGCTTTCCTCTAGGCTCAGCTTCCACCTAGCAACATTCCTTCTGTTGTACATGTGTTCAGGTTCACATGACATACTTCCTAATGACAAACACAGAGTTAGTCCCCATGTGGCTGTGGACTTGTTGGCTGAGTCTTCCTCTAGAATGCATTTTGAAGTCCACACCTGTGGTGCTGCTGAGATTTGGGGAGGCTCATTCTGCCCCTGCTCTCTGCTCTGCACCAGGCAGGCCAGGTTGCTTGTTTTTTGTTCATTCACTTATTCAACTAAAACATATTTAATAAAATGGTGTAAAAAAACATGGGAGGGAGGAGCACAAGGGACTACGGCAATGGTGCATGGGTGAATTGGTGGTGGGAATTCTATGGGAACTACACCTGAGAGGAGAAAGCAAACATTGTACAAAATGAACAATGATATAAAATGCATATGAATAAATAAATAATACACACACACACATGCACACACACACACACACACACACAAAGGTGGTCCAAGAATGAAGCTGAAGTGCTCATTGCCTTGGAAAAATATTTAAACTTTAAACGAGCTGGGGCAGTGACAGGAAAAAAAAATTATCTTCCTAAAAAAGATGAGTGGCTTGGATTTACTACTGAGCAGAGTCTGCTGCTAGCTCATTTTCAGGCTACAGAAGCACAACAGGTTCTCAGAAGAACTATTTGAACCAGTACCTCATATTTATGCCATAAAGTATTTGAAAAGAAAAAAAAAACTTCAAAGCTATTGGTCAGCTGTTTGACTACAGAAAAATAAACAATCAGACTTTGACTGGCACCTTCCAGTCACAGTGGACAGCCACAAGGCCGATGAGGCAGCCTGCCCACACGTTAACTCTCTTTTTCTCATCTCTAAACAGAATGGATGACCTCCCTAGTGGTGCCAGGGGTTAAGTCTCAGCATTATGAAGCTATCGACAGCCACTGAAGCATCAGTTCAATCCCCTGGTCAGGGAGCTAACCCACATGGCACAACAGACCCCTCCTGACTTGCCCACTGCTCCCTCCTCAGTGTATTTCAGTCAATCCACCTGTTCTTCTCCCCATTCTTTCTCTGGTAAGTCCACGCATCCTCCTGCACCTCTGGCCTGCACCCCAGCATTTGTATGCATAAATAAATAAAATAAATCTTTAAAAAAATAAACAGAATGGAGGACTCCTGGGAGGATTCACGTGATGGGAGAATCCCTGGTAGACCACCTGACATGTGCAGGCCCTTTGTCAATATCACCATGATGAGTCTAAATCAAATTTGGCCTGCATCCCAACAGGATGAATTGCTTCCTTCCTCCCAAGCACTCTCGGAGAGTGACCTCTCCTGCCCTTTTGCTCGCACTGTTGTGTGTGGCCTGGCGAGCAGCCTTGGGCTCTTGCCACTGAGGAGGCACAGCTGATGCTGATCTCGGCTGACCTGCCTGCCTTGGTCACAGGGATGACCCTATGGCTTAAAAGGACAGCATCCGGACCCACATGTGACCTGTGAGCCTGTGCTGGGCACTTAAGACTGAGGAAGCCACACCTAATGTGTGCCTTTCAGGAGAATTCCTTTAAGAGAGCTCCCAGCTTGCTGCTCAGAACATTTCCTACTGTTGTTATTTCTTCACTTGAAAAAGGCCTTGCCTGACCTATGGTTTCGTAAGTGTAGTTGGATTTGTGTGCTGCGTGTATGCACGTGTTTCTATTTAATGTCTATTTTTAAAGGAACGATTTTTTTCCACTACTCCTACCTAATTTAATTATTCCTCCTAAGTTTCACTTTAGCACAGGCACAGGAAGTCAAAGTATAAAAAGTATGAAAGGCAGGCCTTGTCCTGATGGAGGACCAGAGCCTCCTTCCCTGGTCATTCTGTGACCCAAAAGTCCCTTGCTGGACCTGAAAATCAAGAACAATCAGTTGAGTTGAACCAGCCAGCAGAGATGCAAACAAAGTTTCTGCCATAGATGCGTCTTAATTTTGTGTCAGACACCATTGTTTGTAATGCACCTTTGGCTGCCATGAGGAGAGTTGTTGATTAAGAGCAACAGTTCTCAGGCATGACATCTGGTGCTGGATGGGCCCCTCCTGCCCCACACCTAAGGAAGGAAACAAGTGCAGATGTCGGGCAGTGCTGGCTTCTATGCCGCAGTTCTCAGTCCAGAAAATAGAGGCCGGAGCATTCCATACAATGTTCCAGAGCAGGAGCTGGCAACCTTTTCTGAGAAGGGCCAAAGAGTTAAAGTTCTGGGTTTGCAGATGTTTGGTCTGCATTCCAATTGCTCAACTCTGCTGCTACAGTAACACCACAGTCATCAACCAGTGATGAATCGAAGCCCTATCTTGTGCCAATCGAACTTTCTTTGCAAACACAGGCAGGAGGCTAGATTTGACCCATGGGTTATCCTTGCCAACTTCTGTGTTAGAGGAAGGACTAACAGGATGTCAGAAGTATATGATTAGATTTTCCTTTTTCTGGTACTTTCTAGAAGGCAAATCTGGTTGAAGTGATTCACTTCCCCCCAAAACAATCTCCAAAGAGTTTTGTTGGGATTAAGATCTAATTTTATCATTAGCTAAATAGAGGAACTGAAGATACAAAGGTATTGCAAATCAATCCACAGGTGCAGGGGGTGTGTGTGTGTGTGTGTTTGGGTGGGAGTGTTGCAACTCTAGGCATCCTGAGTGGATGTGAAGCACACCTGCCCCCACCCCATGACATCCAGGAACCCTGACTTTCTATACTCATGTCAATGCATCTAGTTCTGCATGACCATGTGAGTTATAAGAGTTGCAGTTTGGCTAAGATTTTGTGAAGCAGGCCCTCAGGTATTTATAAATCAGTCACACAATCATTCCTTAGACTATCTGAATTAGTCCCCTGGTCATTTCCTCTGCCTTATACAACTTACTTCTCTTCTATCTTTAGCCCTGCAGACACTTGAAGACAATGACTGCTTCTCACCCAGGGCTCCTCTAGAAGCTCCTCCTCCTCACACTCCTGGGAGCTCCACGTGTGTGGCCTCCTTTCCCAGTGACATCCTCTGGAAAGACTCCCCATCCGGCTCTGCTTCCCTGCTCCCCTAGCCCTGTGGTGGCCTGTTTGAGATGTGCACTGGTTCATACTTGGATGGTGAGAGCATTCTGTTGTTTCACAGCACATTTTGTCTCTTTAAAGAATAATATGTCATCTGAGAACAGCAAACATTATGTTTCCTTTGGCTTCCCTTTAGTTTATCATACTGAGAAACTCAGCAAGCAATAAAAGATGGATGAATATTATTACTAAAATATCTGCATTATCAAATCTAAGTTTTCAGCAGTCTTGATTAACTTCTTTTTACATTTAGTAACTAATATGGCAGTTGAACAATGAAGATGGATTCCTTACTGCATTTATTAATAGTAGGGCTGATGGCAAATTCCTCTCTAACTTGGATGAGAAAGTATTTTTCCTTCCTTGGGCTTCTCTTAGGTTTTAGTTTCTATCACATCCTACTACACTAATAGAGTTGAATTTGCTACTGATTGAAGATACAGAATTCTGGTATTGAAAGCTCATTTTCTGATTGAACATATTTTAACTGTATGATATCTTCCAAGAACATGGAGTTGTCAGAAAAACACACAAGAAAACCTGTTATTGCAATCCTTGTTTCATTGTGAGTGACCACCTGAGAGAATGCATAAAAATAACTCACACAGGTGATTCACAAAGCATATTTCACATCTTCTTTTGAAAGGATTCCTACCTTCACATTTACATTTCTGCTTGCTTGTTAACATTTTAAAATTCTCCTCTTGGTTAAACTTCTTTAATAGCCTTTACATTTAAGTGCAACGATGAAGGTGAAACATCCACCATGGCAGTAATTCTAGGTCAGAAAACACTGGAGTGGATTTTCTTATCTTGAAGGAAGGAACCCTATTTTTTTTTCCCTTGATGAAAATTAGAGATTAATCCCCAGGAACCACAAATGCTGTTTCCAATTGCAGATACTGTTAATGCAAGTTACCAGACTTTCATTAGTGTGCTCTACAGTGAAAGAAACTCGGTTCACTTGCTTGTGAGGTCAAATCTAGGAAATTCCAGATAATTATGGGCAAGGAACAACAGCACAATGGGGCTGGAGTCAAGTCCCTGGGTCTAGAAACCACCACAGTGAAAGCTGTATGATATGTCTAAGCACCCAATCCAGGATCAACAATCACTCCAGGAGATGGGAAAACTTTTTATTTGTTCTTGTGCCAAACCTGGCTTCTCTGGCTGTCCTGTTCAATCTGACAGAACATGTTAGTGGAGATACATTCATTCCTGGCAGTCTGGGTCTGCATGTCCCTGCAAGGCTGGTTTGCTGCATGAGGATGGTGTCCAGGGGCCTTTAATGGCCAGGAGGCCTAGGCCTAGCACATGGCATATATTTCGATCTGTAATCTAAAGCACTTTTATTGTTTGTTTGCGTTTTGCTTTTTAAGTTGTTGAGGACAGTAACCAGAGAAGTGAAAATGATGAGTGTGTGCTGCATGTTTTTCATGGAGCCCGTCCTTTGGCTGCTTATTCTGGCATGCTGTCAAGTCTTTAGAAAAGGGGTTGGTAGTAGCAGAAGGGGTTTACTCCTAAGGAGTTGCAGGAAAGTCTTCTAATAAACAATTTCTACTCTGTTGACTGGTTATTCAAACCAGATTATTTTTCCTTAAAGCTGAGAAAGTTTTCTACACAAGCATTTCTTTGTAAGCTCAATTAATTTTTACAATAATTTGTGCTTTGAGTTTCAGAACTACAGATGTTGTGTGGGTGGTGGCAAGGGTGAGGGGGTGGGAATGTGAGGATGAAGGAGTAAGGCTAGAGATGCCTTTCCTCTGGAAAATGTGGGAACACTTCCTTTCATGGAAAAAGCACATCAATTTTTAGGATTACTAAAACATTTAACTCATCTGTAAAACAACTGGATAAAGCATGGGCTGTTAGTTTGGTGAGACTAGACTGAGTCGTCTCCTAGCTTCCCACCTTCCTAATGAGACCCGCATCTTTGTGGCAGAATTACCTGGAATTGCAATTTTATGTTTAGAAACAGTCCAAAAGTTGGGTAGCAGAATCAACCACTCATCAAATGTAAATTGAAATTTGCAAAAGAAACAGAAGACCAAAAACAGTACATAACAACTAGAATAAGAATTGCTGTGCAAAGGGCCAGAGAAATCTCATTAATTAGACAATACCTTTGTTTTCACTGGGGAATGGCTGTTACCACTAGAAATATACTTGCGATCCCCCACCCCCCTGCAAGTCTATTCAATTATCATTTGGTGTTGATTTGAGGTTAAATGCGGGTGTTTAGGTTTGCTGGATATTTGTGTCTGCTTTATAGTACAGTTCCTAAGTAAATTTTATATTCCAAATCCCACAATACTTTCATATAATGAATGTCCACTCATTCCCTCACAAATAAAATAACATTTACAAAGTGTTTTATAGTTTACACTTGCAAATAATTTAGACTTTCTTAATTCATATCTATCTAATACTTAAGCTATTAAAAAAAATCAACCCAATTTTGGAAACTACTAAGAATCAAGATCACAGAATAAAGGTCCCATGTAATTTCTGAGCATGTCTGGCTTCTTTGCAAGTAGTTAATCAGAGCCAGCACCAGAAACACTTCCCTTCCTTGTTCATCTGGCCAGTGTTCACAGAACACCTTACCAGGGAGGGGTGGCCAGGTGCACAGGGGCTGGACATCCTGGCAGAGTACGGTCATGTTCAGTAGATTCTTGCTTTTGAACCAGTTCTGTGGGCACCAGTGATGTCACCTTGGGCAAATTACTTCTCCTGGTTGACCCTTACTTTTCTCATCTATAAAATGAAGGTAAAAAATACCTCCTTCATGGAGTTGTCATAGCATTAAGCTGTTGATGTCTGTAAAGGTATGTCTGGCTCATGAGAGCTGACTTTATCCTCATTATCTCCGCTGTCATCATTGTCATCTTAGCGTCAGTGTGTGCAGGTACTAGGTGAGGTCCAGGGACACGGCAGCTACAGGACTGAAACTGTTCCTGCCTCATGAAATCCATGGGGGACAGTTCTGCAATGATGAGCCTTTTGACAATGAAGGATGGCTGTGATACCAGCTGGGGTGCTCCGAGAGTATAGACAGCTGATCATCTGCAGCTGTGGCAGGATTCCTTGAGGAGTGGCCATTGGGCTTAGCAATTATGGACATGAGGAATTTGGCCTACTGTATGGGGAGCTTGGGGGGCTCTTGTAGGAGGTGCTGATGGTGAAAGGCTCTGTGAGAAGTCTAGTGAGAAGAAGCTGAGAGAGCAGAAGCAAGTAAGAGGCAGGGAGTCCAGCTCATGGGCTTGCTGCTATGGATTTTAATGTCCATTTTAAAAGCAGTGAGAAGCTGCTGACAGGTTTCAAACAAGGAGGAACATGTCCAGATTTGTGTTTTAAAAATATCAGCTGCTTTTTGGAGAAGGACCTAGAGGGCACCCAGAAGTGGGTGTGTAAGGAGAAACTTTCATGGTGATGGAAATGTTCTGTACTTTGCTTGTGTCAGTGCCAACATCCTGGTAGTGATGGTGCCAGGTGCTCCCACAGGGAAAGTGGGCAAAAGGTACACACGATTTCTCTGTGTAATTTCTTACAACTACCTGTGATTCTATGCATTACTCGAAACAAAAAGTTTAATTGCCTAAGTTATTTAGAAGCACGAGGCAACAGTCTCACAAAAAAGAATGATTCCTGGGAACATGTGAGCTTTGTGGGAAGAGCTGGCATCCATCACGATGGGCGCCAGGGCTGGTGGTGATGAGCTCAGCATTGTCAGTGCTGTGGTGACTGTGGCTTACCCCCTCCAAGCGGATGGGTGGAATGAGGCACAATAGCCTGTATTTTCAAACACGGATCTTTTCCTTACGACCAAGCATGTGGTTTTGATGGTGCATACTTTATTTATGACTAAAGAGTATTTTCTCTATACTATGTTATACCTTCATAAGGTAAAATAATCTCTCTTTTAACTTAAAGAAAGTCCTTGTTGCCAAGTGAAGAAGAGCCTTGAGGCCTCAAGGGAGTGTGGACAGACAAGTGGTTTACCTGGAGCTTATCAGAAATGGGGAGTCAGAGCCCCACTACACATCTACTGAGTCAGAATCTCCATTTTTTTTTTAACATTTCCCTAGTTTTTTTTTCTTTTATTTAAAAAAATATTTAGGGCCTCCCTTGGTGGCACAGGTGGTTGAGCGCTGCACTGTGAAGCTGTCAGCAGCCTCTGCACCGCCGGTTTGATCCTGGCCAACCGGTGAGGGTCCCACATAGCGCAGCAGACCTCTCCTGTCTCGCCCGCTGCTCCCCTCAGCAGTGTATTTCGTCAGTCTGCCTGTTCTGTTCCCCGCTCTGTCTCTGGTGAATCCTCTCACCCTCCCATGCATCGGGCCTGTACCCCAATTCTTGTATAAATAAATAAATCTTTTAAAAAATAAATAACAAAATATTTATTTTTAATTGAGGTACTATTAAGACAGGCTCATCAGGTACTGCCACTGTTGTGCACCCACCACCAACTCAACCATACTCCACCACCACAATCCACTGCGTTTCCTTCCCTCTTTGTTCTTACCCTCTCCCCCTCCTCTCTGGATGCTTCAGTTCTACAGTCAGCTTTCAAGGGTTAGAATCTGCATCTTAACAAAATATCCTGGAAATGCCTCTGCACGGGAGCTTTTTGCACATGCTCACCACAATACCTGATGGGAGGAGGAGTCTGAACCCCAGCATTGGGGATGGTGTGGGCACAGAAGCATGGATGAGAGTGGTGCCCAGAGCTATTCACCTTCCCAAGTAACAAACTAGGCTGCTGGAGCTACTCATGCAGTCAGGAGCACTAGAGCCTCGACTCCAGGGGACAACTGTAAATGAAGTCTGGACAGGGTAAGAGCAGCGGCTGACCCTGTATGGCGGCCAGTCTTCTCACCCGGACTGTGGATGACTGTTGCCTGGGGCCCCTCAGGAGGTGAGAGCTTCTGATTATCTTCCTGTTGGGCTTGAGTCAACCAAGTTTGTTGGCCCAGAGGGATCCATTCTTTGGCTTAGTTATGCCCTGTCTAAATCCGAACATGACAACCATGCAGATTTCATGAACACTCTGAAGTCCACAGTTATTCATAGAGGGTACACTGTAGTTTTCCAACCATAGGCTGCAACCACAGACTATGATGAACACCGCCATATTTTAGAACTTATTTTGCAATTTTGGAAACCTGGAAATTTAATGCCAGAGTCAATCAAGACTCCAGAGCCTCAGTTCATATCTTATATAATATTCAGGTATGAATTGAATGGTTTAACAATTTCAAGCCTAATGTGCCTCTGCAGAAACCTGGTAGAGATTTGAAGTATACTGATATCAATAAAACATGCTGTAACAAAGCTTTTAGATTTTATTAAGTTGTATGGAATGTCATAGGGACATTTTGTGCCAGTAGCACGGGAGGAAATATCAACAAGTCCGGACATTTTAAAACCGTGACTGATCTAGAGCAAAGTATTCCCCTGTAATTTAAGTTACAGTGTTTTTGTTCCCATCCATTTCCTTTATGTACCCGCCTTATTAGATTTCAGGACTACACAAAATACACACAGACTAACATACACACAGGCTGAATTCTAGGTTTGAGCTGGGGGAAGCTCAGTAGCTCTAGTCTTTTCTAAGGCTTACTACACATTTTGATCACTTTCTTTGTCTTCTGCAGACGTTCCCTCTCAAATGCATCTTGGTTTTAAACTGACATTTTTATTAGGGTCACTTTGCAGCTCTAAAGCTCTTCTTACAAAGCCTTGTGAATGAAACACCTTGAGATGAAGCTCTTCAGAGTATAGCCTGCAAGTATTTGTGTACATTAGTGAGCTATGCAAAGAGGTACACTTCAAGCATGCAGAAATGTATTTTCCCACAAACTACACTATAAAGGAAGTAAAGGCCAGAAAGCTCATAGCAAGAAAAACAACTTTTCTAGGGTATAATAATCTAGAGCAGAGAACCTTAGCTATATTTTTCTTTATATCTGTTTATAAAAGGAATAATAATGCTAACTTCTATAAGTAAATTTTGAACATCTTGTTTTTAACTGTGTGAGCAGATGAATTTATTTGTCAAATATTGTCTATTTTATTCCTTGGCTTGGACCACAATGTCATCATCATTCCATGAATTACTTAGAAACTCATTAGATTACACCACAAAGGGTCAATAGTCACATGTCATATATTTTTCCAGACAAGAAATTTAAGACATAGCATGAAAAAATTTTGAGGTAGGTAGATAATTGTTAATATCTTCTAGAATAAGCTGGTAGATTAAAACGAAATCCATGACCTCATCTTGTGATTTCTCTGTAGATCGTTAATCAGCCTTGTGATCATTCTAAAATGACCCAGCATATGGATTATTTTAAAGTGATCTTTGCTTGAAGGTGTGTTACTATGAACTGTTAATTAACTGTTCAATCCATCCATTCAGGAGCATTTACTGAACACAAGGCACAGTCACTGGCCTTTGCCTGAAGGCCTGTCGATGGCACAGGCAGTGGGACATGTTGAGAAACAAGTTAAAACAACAGCTCAGATAGCTAATTTGCAACTAAGAGGACAGAGGGTACCTAAAAACTACTTCCCGGAGGATCTGACAGCTGAGTTGCATTTTGGAGAATAACATGACATTGTGCAAAGAAGAAAAGGGAGAATGAAGACAGGAAGAGAATCTGGGCACAGATGA
Organism: Talpa europaea; assembly: GCF_964194135.1. Classification (NCBI taxonomy): domain Eukaryota; kingdom Metazoa; phylum Chordata; class Mammalia; order Eulipotyphla; family Talpidae; genus Talpa; species Talpa europaea. The sequence continues at coordinate 41,344,870 of NC_140078.1, forward strand.
AGGGACAGTCAGAAGATAGGTACATCTCCTGAGAAAGTGGGTCCTGAGGCTACTGCAGGAGGAGCAGACTGATCAGAAAGATGACAGGAGTAGTGGGGACAGAAGGTTTTGTGGACTAGGAGTGAGTGGAAAGTGAGGGGCGATGGTGTGAGATTGGCCTTTAGGCTGCTTAAGAAAGGATGTGAGGTTACCTAGGAATGGCTAAAAGGAATATCACATTAAAAAAGTAGAGATGATGAGGGCTAGTGCTCCAAGAGGGAGGTGGAGAGCAAGGAGGAGGAAAGGTGAAAGTGAAATGCAGGTGCTTGAGCTTTCGGGGATGGAAGGTATGGGTTATGGTGAGGTCCCGCGGTCCTCAGGGAGATTTCTTTGATTAAATATATGCTTGCTTCAAAGACTACCGAAGGAAATTGTTATCATTTCTCCCATAAAGTGGACTCAGGTCCACCCTCTAACCATTCTGGGATAATAAAGAACCAATAAAGAACTCCTAATATGGATGAGAGAGATTTTAATGATCTGAATTGACCTTTTTTAAAAAAATAATATACACAACATGACTGTAAACATTTTTAACAATGTTACTGTGGAAGAACACAACATGAGATTTGTTGTAACAAACGCTAAGTGTACAATACAGCACACATGATGGAATCAGAGAGCAAGGAGCCACGTGCTCAGAACAGAACCAGCAGAATATTCCCTGTTCCCAGCTAAATAACTGGAACACCAGGATAACAAAAGCACTTGTCAGATGAGTGAATGAATCACAGTACACACATGCATGGATCACTTACATGACTTTTTATTCTGGTCAAGAGTTCTTTTTAATATTAACTTCAGTTACCTGGAGTTATCCAGGAAAGCTTGGCGGTCGGACAAAAGACAAAACACAAAACAAACCAAAACAAAACACAAAACAAAAAAACACCCACAATGCTGCAGAGCGCTGTGTTTCTAGTCTGTGTTTAATGGTGATTCTCTGGACCAGGAATGGGCCAGGACGGCTGTGGAGAAGGGAGACAGAGCAACAGAGAGCATGGCTGCAGCCAGCTGGCTAGCAAGACAATAAAAAACTCTACAACGGTAGAAACTTTTTGTACTTCCCATCAAGAAGTGACCATGCCCTTTATCTGAGAGGAAAGAAGGCATGCTGCCATCAAACCCACATGTTACACCTGTCACCCCCTGGTTCCTGGGGGACAGTAGTATGTGCTCTGTGCCTCTTCCATGGAAAAGCATCTGGAAGAACAGAGCTTAGGGCAGAATAAAGCAGTAGCCTGCTCCCTTGAAGGCCTGTGAAAAAAGTTCACTTTTTCTCTGGTATCAGAGTTTTATCCCCAAAGCTACTCCTGACCATAAACATCAAAGCATGCAAAGGCTTGGATTACATGTCCTTTCAAGGAGGACAGCATGAGGGATTCTTGTTTTATGTTCAGCTGGGGCTTCCTTACCCTGCATGGTCTGAGACATTACCCCATGTTGTAACACTTGGATCTGGCTCATGGAATCTTCCCTGCTTTCAAAACAGATGACCTCTCACTGGAAGATTCACTTATCTCGTTCCCCCTGGCCCTGTAAACCAGTCCAGCAAAGTCCTAACTTGTAACAAACAGGCGATTCTCTGCACTAGAAAATACAGTTATCTAATCTCCCAAAAATGACACCTGGCAAGTTTCTAACCATAATTCCATTTGACTCATTTCCATCAACGTTTCTTCTTACAAGCAATATTAATAATGCCTTTTAAGTCAGATGGACCCATAACCAGGGGAAAATGAAATAATAATGATAAGATGCAGTTTGAGGAGCCATCTCCACTCCATAGAGTGTTTCAAGATGTGCCAACAACGTTCCAAGAAAAACAAATCCATTCCTGATCATTCATCAGAAATTTATTGGGCCCTGAATATGTGGTAGCCCATGCCTGGGACTGGACACACAGTGGCCTTGGCCTCATGCTGCTGCTGGCCTAGGAAGGAAGACAGAGGACACACTGAGAGAGTGCCTCCGCCACCGCTGATCGGACACTCAGGAGGAAAAATGAGTAGCTGGGTTTCAGATGGGTCATTTCCACATAAATGTTTTCCCTGTTGTCAAACATTCCTTTCTCTACTAAAGTGAGAAACTTTCAAACGCAAGAATGGAAGTGACTGTCAAACCAAGAAAGCACTTCCTTTGGCCATTAATAAAGTTATTCAACATCCATGTGTGAACTGAGTCATTCTTACAGAATACCAGGAAGTAGAGACAAGTCACAAACAAGCCCTTTTGGCCATTGTGTGTACACAGACAGGCACAAGCAAGTGGGATGGGGGTGGAGGGGGAGGTCCTCCAGCCTTGGGCAGCAGCTTCTCAGAAAAGCCTCCTGTCTGTACTTCTTACATCAGGGAGATGGCACCTAAACTCACTGAGAGAAATGCAACCTGAGAGAGAAACTGAGAAAAAACAGCTTCCCAGGGCCAGGTGGATGGCTGTGGCTTTACTGCCTCCAAGAAACAAAGAGATTCCCCACTGTGTGTCTGGTCTCCCCGTTGGAACTCTGACCTCAGCAATAGCTATACTTCAGAAGCTCATCACACCCCTTCCCATCAGACCCCTTCTCAAACCCTGATAGGCAGATGGATTGTTAGGGAGTTTGTAAAAATGCAGATTCAGAGGTGATGCAGGAAGCATTAGGGAGCCTTAGAATGGACACTGATTGCAACAGAACATGTCCTTGGGACGGAAGAAACCTTCCTAGCACTAAAGGGAGGTGAAGGGGCCTGGAGGAGCAGGAGCTATCGGGTCACTGAACACAGAGACAAATGCAGATGTGTGTTGTCAAGGCTTCAAAACCAAGTAAGTGGAAGGGAAGTACGAGATGAAGCACGAAGATGGTGGTGGTTAGTTCTTTGGGCCCTTCCTAGATGAGTTTTGGTGGAGTGGCCAGAACAGAGAGATTATCTGCTGAAGAAATTCAGTCTCTGAGAAGGATGGGAAAAGGCATGTTGGTATTCTCTGGGATAAGGCCATGCCTGACATTGCTGAAACATAGTGTCCACGCATTAGGCATTTATTGGAGAGGCATCCCATCAGAGCCAGCGTTATTCCCATATATTTCCTTCGGCGTTAATAACGTATAACTGACAAATAAAAATAGTATGTATTTAGGGTGTATAATGTGATGATCTGATATACATACACATTGTGACCACAATCACGTTAATTAGCACATACATCACCTCGCGCAGTTACCTTGTGTGTGCGGATACTTAATTTGGCAAATTTCAAGTATAGAATGTAGTATCGTTAACTGCAGTTAACATTTAATTAATGTAGATGCATTTATTAAACACTCCACAGGATGAATTGGTATCAAGCAATTATCTCATATCTTACTATATCAAAGAAAGAGTCTTTCAGTTCTGAGTCTGTTATCTTACTACGTCACATCTCATGGGAAAAAGGATTTGTAGACAATTATATGTAGTGTGCATGGAGGAAAAAAGGGTACTCAGTACATACTAGACAAGTCTTTGAAAAGGCCTGCAATTACTAATTGCAAATGAACTTTATAGCCTTCACTTTTTTATCAGATTAGCCATACTATGGCATCAAGGTCTTAATAATGATACATTTCTCTTGCGATGATAAACATAGTACCACTTTAGTTGTAAAATGAACAACGGGAAAGAGGGTAGTGGTCTTGGGCTTTCCCTACGCCTGCCATCGGCCCTCGTCTTTCTCTTCTTTGGAAGACAGAAGTTGTTAAAAATAAAAACGTGTTTGAAATGTAGCTTTAAAGCTGAACTCTAGCTTTCCAGTTTGAGCTTTTTAAGTGAAATTATTAAACCAGTGTTCTTGCTGTTTTGGTACCTACAACAGTTATGCAAAATTTTGAGGATCATATCAGGTGACTGGGCTGATATCTAATCTGCTGCTTCAATCTTCAGCCCTGGCAGTGCCTGCCCCTGTGGGGCACCAGACCATCATGGTCTGGATGTGGACCGCCTGGAGGGCAGGCTTGCTGTTTATTGGACTTGCCAGTTGCCCGTCCCACGTGGGTGATTGCTGTGTGTTTGTTAATCCACAGCAGATAACCCTTCCAGGCATAGAGGAGGCGTTGGAAATACAGACACAGCTTCCTATGCTGGACTTTGGGATGGCATCCTCACTTACCTTCCAAGCTACCTTGCTCTGGCATTTCTGCTAAAACCGGGAGGGTAATGTTCTTCTGACCAGCTTATGAAGACAAATGAAGGAATAAATGCAAACATTTAACTTTCACTGGAGACTATCAAAGCTCCCAAAATATGAAAGCATGATGACAATGCAATTCTCACATAGGACTTACAGATGCTAAATCTGGGGGGTGTCATCCCTATTTGGGTTGGATGCCCTTCTTTCTCTTTTCTTCTGGGCCCAGTTTCACACAGGTGTGCACCTCAGACCAACCCATCTGTTTAATAATGTATCATTATTAAGACCTTGATTTCACAGTATGGCTAATCTGATAAAGATGTGAAAGCTATAAAGTTCATTTGCAATTAATTGCAGGCCTTTTCAAAAAGTTGTCTAGTAATGTACTGAGTACTCTTTTTCCTCCGTGTACAATATATATAATTGTCTATAAATCCTTTTCCCATGTCCCAATCAAAATACCTACTCAGTTCCTCTGGCTGCAAAACTCTTTTTTTTTTTTGTTTTGTTTTTAAAGATTTATTTATTTATTTATACAAGCACGGGTACAGTCAGAAGCACAGGAGGATGAGAGAATTCACAAGAGCCAGAGTGGGGAGCAGAACAGGCACAATGACGAAGTACACTGCTGAGGGGAGCAGTGGGCAAGGCAGGAGAGATCTGCGTGCCATGTGGGACCCTCACTAGCAGCTGGGGATCGAACCGGTGCTGCAGATGCTGCGGGCAGCTTCGCCGCCCAGCGCTCAACCACTGTGCCACTGGGGAGGCCCCCAAACTCTGTCTTTTGGAATACTGTGGCAGCAAGTACACCTCACCAGTGGTTTTGACAGCTGATCACATGTGGCAACCTTACAAGGCAGTTTCCTACCGGATCTACCGGGAGTATCCTGTAAAATGCCTGTGAAAACTCTACAACATGCTCTCAGCAAGACCCTGCTGGGCTACCTTCAGGGTTCTTACAGAGCATGTTCTGGGGGGGGTCTCCCCTCATCCAGAGCCATCCCTTTTTACTATCAAATGTCCTCCCATAGCAGCAACCATTACCAAAAGTCCTTCTTGTTTATTTTTTTGGAGCTTAACTGTAACATCATTACCAAATGTGAGACTGAGAAAATAGGTTTTTCCCAGAGGAAATGTCCCTGCCTCCTAGATGGTTACAGCTTTCCTTGTGGTATCTCATCCATTCACCGGCTCCTTCAATAAACGTTCACTGATCTAAAAAAAGGATGGCAAGAAATTCTCTAACCACATCCTTGTCGACTCTGTAAATTCTTTGAATCAAAAAAAAGTAAAGAAATCTCCCTTTGAATATGTTGAAAAGCTAGGTAATATAGGAGGCATGCACAACAATCTTTGGGACTTTATGGAGAACCACTTAGGAACTGGCAACTGCATGTCAGAAGTTATCTTCATTATTGCTTAAAAACAGACTTATAATTATTAGAGGCAAACAAACATGATGGAACCAGCACTAGCACTAGAATGGGGGGGGTGAATATTAATTACATGGAGGCCACAACCACCTGCATGGTCTCAGAAGACATTCCATCTCTCTGAGGCTCAGTTATGGTTTTAGGGCAGTAAATTGTTGGACTGGATAACTTCCAAGCTCTCTTTTGAGTATTATCCTTTCTGGTTTTAGGAATGGCCATGGGAAAACTATGAAAATTCACATTATCAGAGAAGAGAACAAAGCAAAATAGACCACACATTGGTTCACCATCCGTGGTCACGGTTGTGGCTGAAAGCCATACACAACCCTCCTGGTAGCTTTTCTGTAACAAACATGAGTTTGTGCTAAAAAAGAAAAAAAAATAATCTGTAGGGACTGAGATATGAACAACAAGCCATGATTGAATCTAGTGTACCTCAGGACTTGGCTATTTTCAGATATTATGCTGATGAATCTTCACTTAATACTGGCCTTTATAGCAATTTTACAAAAGAAGAAACCAAGATTTATAATGTGAATTTCCTCAGCTGACAAGGGCAAAGGCAGTATTTAAGCCCAAATCTGCTTGACTCTGGTCTGTATGTTCTCCAAGACACTAAAGGCTAGATTGATGAATTTGAAGAGAGCTGATTAATTTTTATTAAAGTTAATTAATATTAATTTTCATCAATACACTTGCAGGGAGCACACGTATCAGGTCTTAAAATGGAAAGTCAGATGACACAAGTGTTGAGGATGATCCAGTGACTGGAACACTCAAACATCGCAGCTGTAGCTTGCTCAAGTCACTCTGGTAAACTTTTTGGCAATATCATTAAAAAACTAAGCAAACTCAGACCCTGTGACCCAGCAGTTTCTCTCACAGATGTCTAAGAGAAGCGTACACAAAAGCGCACCAAGAGACATGTCCTGCAATATTCACCATCTCATGACTGCAGGGGGTGGGCGACGACCTTCACACCTGTGACTGGTGCAACAGACTACTCTGTGATTCTCTCCCAGTGAATTCAGAGACACAAGAATGAGAGAGACAATCACAGAGAACAACATGGGCACATTTGTGCCCATAATGTTGAGGGAGAAACCAGACATAGAAGTCTATACTGATGATTTCACTTATACAAAATTCAAGAACAGGCAAAATGAAACCCTGGTCTTAGCATCAGGAGAATGTGGCTGCCAGACCCCAGGGGAAGAGCAAGAGGCCTGAGTCCTGAGCTGAGTGCTGGCTACAAAAGGGTGCTAGGGTGTGCATTTGTCAAGTTGCAAGCCTTTGATCTGCACTCTTTTCTAACTTTATGTTATAGTTGAAAGAAAAATTTGCTTAAAAAATTCTAGGAGAAGAGCAGCTGCTTGGGTGGAACAAAGTTCCTTCAGGAGTTGGTTATCAGAGGGGAGCATGCTGGAGAGGAGAGAGCATGAAGGACCTGACAGCTCAGACCCTTCACAGTGCCTCCAGAGATGCTGGGGTGGTGGGATTTCTCATGGAGAGCTGCAGGGGTGGAGTTCCTAGCACAATGCAGGTGTGGAAGTCTCGGCTGCCCCCTTAGAGGAGAAGCAGAGGGCGAAAGTCCTGACTTTCCCAGAGCCCAGGATCAGGGCAACTACCTGCATATTGGAGTGATTTAACCAAGAGTAAATGTAACTTTTTTTAATGTTTTCTGCCAAACTTTTTTTTCCTAGGATAATCTTTCTTAAAGATTATGATCAAGGGCCCTCCAGTGACGCAAGGGGTTAAGTCTCAGCACTATGAAACTATCAGAGTTCTATACCCCCAGGCCAGGGAGCTGGCCCCAAGTCGAAGCAGACCTCTCCTGTCTCTGCTGCTCCCCTCAGCAGTTTATTTCAGTAGATCTGCCTGTTCTGCTCCCCACTCTGTCTCTGGAGAACCCTCTCACCCCCTGAATCTCTGGCCTACACCCTAGTTCTTGTATGCATAAATAAATCTTTAAAAAATGATTATGATCAAAATATATTTTCCAGTGTCAAACAGTTAAGATTATAACAACCAAAGACCCTCATGTTCTTTCCCCCTCCTCCACATTCCCTGAGTAAGGTAATAAAAACTAGTGAAGCTTCACTTAGAAATACATTTAAGATGTTTATCTTTGTGACCTGGGAAATGCTGTGTTGTGAGTGTGCACGTGCACAAGCACCTACGCATCTTCACACACACAACATGTGTTATTTAAAACATAATAATATACATGATCACCTTGAGGATTACAGGGTTTTATGAAATGTCATTCTCTATTCCAGGTATGCAATCCAGGAGCCAACCTGTCCAGCTACTCAGCAACGACACTACAACATTGTTGTAGGAATGGAATCAGGTGGGAGAGGGAACGGCCCACAGGAAGCTCTTGTACTTGACAGACTTGACATAAATGAATGACTAGGTCCCGTCAGCAGCATCATGGACATCTGGAGGGAACTGTAGGAGGAACATGAAGACTATGGGTGTGTCCCTATTATTCCTGAGACCCCCCCCTGCCAGGGACTGGTGAATGAATGCCTCTGAGTCTCTGCCCTCAAGAAGGCTGCTATGAAGCTCTTGAGGTTTAGAGTCCAAAGAGTCGATCTTCCTTCTGGGGACTGATTATCACAGCTAAAATCTTAGGTGATGATAAATATAACTTCTTAAACACGATACAGAATGATACTACTTATTAACAGAATTCATAGAAAGAAGTGACTACTAAATGTCACTTATACATCAATTAAAAAGAAAAACAGCAATCACTAACTGAATATTTACTCTGTGGTGTGTTTGCTGTAATCTTGGCAGGCCAGATCCTTACAGTTTATCTTGAAGTTAAAAGAGATCAATGTCTGACACATTTTTATTGTACTTATGTTTAAGTAGAGTGTTGGTGACATTTTAGATTAGGATACTTTTTGAAATTATATTGAGTTTTCATCTGAACTTAAAAAATTGCAATGTTTCATTAATTTTGTGCAACTTCCTTCTCTCAAAATCTGGTATTTAAACAGATTGTAATTGCATATTTAATTTTTTGTGGTAATACCAAGAAAAAAATCACAAATACAATATACCAACATTTTAAGTCTATTGGACAGGGATACTATAGAAGAGAATTAATTTTCCAATTATATCAAAGCCAATGTTCCTTATAAAAAATTAGAAATGTAGATTTAAAAAATATATTAGCTAAAAATTTTGCAAGTGTCCAGTGTCAAGGAAGAGCTAAATAAATTATTATCCACAGATATAAAATTGAGTGTTCTAACAAAATTAAATACCTTTTAATATTCTCTATATTTTTCTAATATACCAGAATGGACTTGTCTTATATTTTAAGTCAAGGAGAAGATATCAAGTGTGAAGTAAAAGGGAAGACACCATTAGCAGTATCTTTTTGGAGCAGTGTCCCCAGGGAGTATTTAGACCAAGGATATCAAAACTCTAGGATACACCTGGACAGCAAGATTTGTTCAAGTCCCCCAGTGCAGCCCAAGGTGACTGCAGGAAGGCATGCATCCTGCTTTCATGAGGTATGTGGACATTCTAGCTAGATTTGAATTCATAATAAACAATTCCAGAGGCCAAACAATTCCTGCTTCATGTTTGTTGCATCTACTGATATTAGTTTCTAATGGACTCTATCTGTGGCCCTTTGGATCACTTGATCTCAAACTTAATTCTGATGGGCTGTTTTTATTCTCCTCATCTTCCACATTGTATAATTTAGATGTCTGTCACCTCTATATTGCTTTCATTGTTACTCTAACAGAGCCCTTTAAGTACTTCTTTCATACATGGCTTGCTGTTATATATTCTTTTATTTTTTGCTTTTCAGTGAAGCTTCTTATCCTTCTTTCTGCCTTGAATGATAATCTTTCAGGATAAAGTATTCTAAGCTGGAAATTGTTTTATTTGAATAGTATAACTATCTTTCCTGTAAGGTTTCCACTGAAAAGTCTGAGGAAGTCTAACCTTATAGATTACTTTTCCTTCCTTCAATGCTTTTAATATCCTGTCCTTGTCACTGGCCTTCATTACCTTAATTATACAGTGTCTTGGAGTGTGTCAGTTGATATTATTTTGTTTGGAATTCTGGGTTTCTTGGATTAGGACATCTGTTCATTTTCCAGATTGAAATGATTCTCAGCAATGATTTCTTTAGATACAGTTTGTATGCCTTTCTCTTTCTCTTCTCCTTCTAGAAACCCAATGATATAAGGGGTATCCCAAAGAACTCTTACACTGTTTTCATTTTCTTTTTATTCTTTTTTACTCTTTGTTATTCTGTTTGTGTGTTCCCCTCTACTGTGCTTCCACGCTCACTGATTCTCTCCATTTCTTATGTTTGTCTACTTTTGAGGCCCTTTGACTGCATTTTAAAATATGGTTATAGTATTTTTTTGATCCAGTAATTCTTGTAGTATCATATTTTCTCGATCTTTGTCATTCTCCTGATTTTGACCACCCTTTGTTTTTCTTAAATTGGCGAGCATGGTAATAATTGTTACCTTAAACTCCTCATCTGGCACATTCCTTAGTTTTGCTGGTTTGAGATTTCTCTTGGAAAATCCTGCTTCTTATCAAATCACCTTGGGGTCTAGTCAAAGCTAAGTATTCATGGATATTTGTATCAGAATTGAGCTTCTGTGAAGCAAAATGTTAAACAAAAGCTGGATTTCTAAGCTGTGTTTTGGGTAAGAGTCTAACTGAAGTTTTTATTGAATTTCCCCTTACAGATTCCTTATTGGGAAACACTTATGGCTAAAATAATGGAACTGTGAAGAGAGGATGATTTACTTGTCTACATGGGAAAAGCATGTTTGATGTATATCAAAGATTTTTCACATCTTTGGAGGAAAAATGAATTCAGAACCAGATTTCACTTGGAAAATAAGGAAACTGTCTGGGTGGAAGGTGATTTGACTAGGAGACTTTTTGAAAAAGTTACTGAATGAACAAATTACTGAATGCTCACTACACTAGGCACGTATTTATCTCCTTTAGTCACCACAACCATAAGACAGAGTCAGCAGACTATCAGCACCTGTCATAATTAGTCAGAATATTTTAGGGAATGTTTTTTTTTTTTTTTCATTCACTGAGCTTTCTATTTAACTGAAAGTTGAGTAACAAAATCTCTTTCCAACTTGTATTTTGAAAATCTCCTTAACTGTGTGGGAAACATGGTTCTTTCTGCCCTGATGATTCTCTCCATTCTATGGTTCCAGGGTATGGCCCAGTTACCACCCTCTTTTTACTCTCAAAAGTGTCCTAGTTTGGAATAAAAATTGTGTAGACACCCTGAGACTACAGGAAATGATGTTATTCATCTTCCTTTGATTACGTAAGTATCAAAATGATCCAATTGACACCTCTCATAAAAGACTAAGGCTGGAATCTAGGGACTTTGGCTGTAGTTCCAGTATGACTGCCAACCTACAAGGATGGTCAAGATATCACACTTCAAATACTGTTCATACCCATTTTAATTTTTCACTTCTAATAGCAAGTCTGAGAAATACGTAGGAAATCCCCTGTCACTTTCCACATGAGGTTACTGATGTGCAGAAAGCATTTGGATTCAGCCAGCTTTCTGATCTGGACCTGCTACAGCCCCTCCTCCATGCTTCCTGTCTGCAGCCATCAGGGAGTCCCCCAGGTCTCCTTATGAAGCCATGTCTAGACGATGCTAAAGCCCTTGATTGAAAGTGACAACCCCCAGCTAATCATCTGTTTGTTTTGACCCCAAATTATGGGTTTGAGTAACAGACCCCTCCCACCAGCTGCCTGGTTGCCTGGTAGTGGTGCATCTCAGCTTGGCCCACTTCTGTCACTCCCATGCAGGGCACTGCTATCTCTGATGGCTGCCTTCAGACCACCGGAAGGCCAGATGACAGGAGGACATTCAACTGCAGAGGTCAACATGATTAACCACACTTAAAATAGTGCTGATCTCTATGTGGATAGTTAAGAACTGCAGAAGGTTTAGAAAGTGATCCTTGGTGAAAGTTTTCAGACTAGAGTGGCAGACAGCTGTAGAACAGTTTAAATTCTTATTGTTGTGTTGTTTTGTTTTCAGTGTGGGAAGGAATATGTAAAAGGCAACTTCTATGCATCAGGTGGAATATGGGAATGCTTTTACTTCCCTTTGCTTATCAGTCCTGTCCACTGATCAGCTAAAGATGTTTTAGGTGGTGTTGGTTTCAGTTACACCCTGAGTTCCCCAGGTCCAGCTCTGTCCTGTATTAGCATGTGATCTTAAGCCATCATCAACTTCGCCCAGAGTCTAAATCCCCTCTGAACATCAGCCTGGGGTGACTCTTGGGGTAAAAGAGATAATAGGGCAAAAGTTTTTAGCACAATGTCCGCACAAAGTAACTTATAATCAATGGTATGCATTTCACCTCTTTCCTATTTCCTTTTATTTGCACCATCCCAAGACTTCATAAATGTGGTATTTATATGGCTATTTACCTAGTGGGCTGCTAACAGAAAAGACCACGTCTTTGATAGAAGAACACTCTAACATAAGGAGTGTAAAATACTTCTCAGATTAACACTAGTCTATTCTGATCTTATCTTAATTTAACCTGTTTAACTGAACTCATTCAGTTCAATGTTCCTCCTGAGGCAAAGCCAGCTCACTTATACTTCAAGTTAAGAACTTCATTTCCACAGGATTATATTCAATCTGGATAGTAATGATGTCTATAATGTATTTTAGACCACATCTTGGGCAATATTCATTGCTGCATTTTATTCAAGAATGCTGGTAGGTCCTGCTTAGAAAGCTTGTCTGAATCAGTAGTAACAGAGGCTCAGGAAACTGAAATTCAAGTCTAATAAAAAAAAAAGGTGTGATAGTAACCAAAAAAAAAAAACACACACACACACACACACACACACAACCCAGCAAGCAAGATGAAACCTGTCTCATTGGGCAGCTGCTCTGAAACCGGTTACTGTGGATTGCAAATCATACCCTGGTTGATTGAGCCCCAAACCACAAAATGTCTAAAGAATGAAGCAAAAACACTTTAGTTCGAGTGCACTTTGCTGTAAGATGTGAGCTCGCTGGAATTGGAGGACTCAGCTGGCCAGTCCAGGAGAGCATGCACCACTTGGTACCCTAACCCAGCTGGCAGGATTTCTTGGGAAGAGTAGTGTCAGCTGTCTGCAAGCATTCAGCGATTCCAAATCCAATTTCTATGGTTTCTGAATCAGTTCCTGGGATATAAATGGAAGGGGGGAAAAGCAACAATGGTGCTTCCAAGAATAAAAGCAGTGTACGTCTGGAAACTCCCCAAAACTCCACTTGCTGGAAGGAAGCTTTTCTGAAGGCACTTGAATCCCCTCATTTCTGCATAGTGTCAATGGAAAATGAAATCACTCCCTTCTTGGCTTTGAAATGCTTTTCCAGCGACTTCACACCTGGGTCCCAGATCTGCCAGGGGCCAGCTGGTCACTACAGTCTGGTGGCTGATGGCCAGTGAGAAGAGGAGAAAGGAAAGCGGGGCTAAAATTGGTCCCAGATAGAGTCTGAAAAGCAATAGTTGAAATTCAACTTCCGGACATGAAGGGGAAGGAGCATAGAAACCCAGCAATTACAGAAGAGAGTTGCCTGGCTCCTTGATTCTGTCCACACAGAAATACTCTCATGAATTTCTTGGTAATGGCTACATGTTAATCAAGCTATGAATATTTTAATAATCTTAACATATTTAAGATTTAAAGCCAACACCTGTAAATCACTGACGTTGGTGCCATCGAAAACCCTGGATTGTGCCCAACCCCTGCCTGCCTTCCCCAGGCTAAGCAAGCTTCATTTTATAGACACACACTTCTATTTTGTTATCTTGCAGGATTAGAGGTGATCAATACATTGAAGCAAATGTCTCTACGGAAACCCTTTTCTCTCACTTAAACTACATTACTATGAAAGTTTAAAACTTTACTTTCTTGGCAAATTCTCATAAGATTCATATGAATCTTCTCCTTTACCCACTTCCCCAAGAGAATATTATAACGATAATATTGTTTTGTATTATTATTACTCAATTTTTTCTCTTTTTAAACCTTAGTCTATTTCCACATTCAGTTATCTTGATAACCTTGTTCCATGTGGACAGGCAGCCTGCTGAGGTCATGCACAGACAGCAAATGCATAGTCAACTGTGGATGAAGATTTGGGTTTCCTCTTCCTCTGAAGTTCACAAGAGAACTATTTTGGAACTCATTTAAAAAGAGAATGATTTCATATGTTTGTTTTTTCTTGTTGAAATATCAAACTGGCCTCTTTGTCATGCAAATAAATGCCTGCCCACAGTCCTGGCCCAAAGGATAGGCAGGATCTGCTCTTTGGGACAAAGAGTAGAACTAAGCCAGGAGGAAGCAGCTATCACTTTAAGGGCTGAAATGGAATTAAACCTCTCTGCAAAGGTAATATTCTGACGAATAATGACTCATATGGGAAAGAGAGTAAAGCTTTGAGTTATGGCTTCAGGACCTGTCTCGTCTTGCTTTTGGCTTGGTCCCTGGCAAAGAGAATCACTCCCAACCAGTAAGCAACAGGCATTGTGCTTTGTGCCTTGGAGCAGGTTCTTGGTTATTTTTTAAGATGGCCATGAGACCATACCTCAAGGGCAAAATTAGCCTGAAGTCACAGTACCTGGGAATACATCCCAAAGCCTCATCTTTTGTTCCTCTAGATATTCTGTACAATTGATCTGACAAGAAATTTGACTGCAATAAAACGTGATACTTGGAAAACATATGAACCACTGTTAATACCTTTTGCTTGGATTACATCAATGTATTTTATGTGGAAAGAGACTTTAAATGACTTTGCAGATCTCATAACTTAATCCTCTATGCACATGAACATATCTCCTTTCTAACTTCCAGGGTTGCAGAATTTACTCTTAAAACGGTAGCCTATTTTTGACTTGGGCCTTTCTGTTTATCCAGTTAAAAGTGGCTCCTTATTCTTCCTCACTCTCTCTATAACACCACCTTCTGTTTTTCCATTGAGCATGACCAGAACCAGAAATTTTCTTGTTTATCTTTCCCCCTGTATTTCCATGCTAAAATGTAAGCTCCCGAGGGCAGGCACCCTGCTCAGTCTGTATCCTTGCTGTGAAGGGCCAGGCCTGGTAGGTGCCAGCACTCCCTACATTTGTACTTCTAATAAGCCTACAGAAGTTTGCACACTGTCTCACTTCCACCCACTCACTCTCTGTCATTCTTCCACCCGGAGTCCAACAATGTGTTTGAATGACAGTCCTTTAAACTTATAGGATGGGGATCATATTTGCAATTTCCTCCAATCTTTCCTGTCAGGGCTGAACAACCTCACTCTTCAACTATTATTCACGAATAAAGAAAAGGTGACTTCTGATTCATAGTGAGATGAGTGAAATAAGTCAGAAAGGGAAAGATAAATGTTGGATGGTTTCACTCACAGGCAAAATACAGTAGGGATAAATCTTGAACTTAGTGAAGAATTTAAAGGCTGGTGGAGGGAGTGAGCCGGCAAAGGGCGGGGGGCGGGGAGGGAAGCAGAGGGGTATTGATTGGCATGTGTGGTTTGGTGGAGATTGAGTGGAACAGATGCACATGTGGAAGGGCAAAAATGTAACCCCAACATTTAAAAAAAAACTTAAGTTTTGTGACCAGAGGTTTTGTTAGGGGGGAAAAGGATGTCCTAAAGCTAATTCCATATAGGCTTTGTGGACTCCACCCCCACCCAGGCCAAAGCCAAAGACTCTGGGAACTCCAAATCCCATCACCACCAAAGGGAAGGTGGCTGGGACCTGAGGGTGTGGTTAAGCAGCCAGGCTGGTATAAAGCCAGATACGTGGGCTTTGGAGGGGTCCCCCCATTTTTGGCTCTCCGCCAGCTCACAGTGTCCGGCCAGCTCTGAGAGTGCTTTTTGGGTTTCCAGGTCGGCTGACGCATTAAAGACTTTATTTCCCTATTTTCTCCCTGAGTTGTACATTTTCCTTATTTCCTTTTCCCTTGTAAATAAACCTTTTATTAACCTTTTGTGTGTGCCTGTAGTGGAGTATTAATAAATCCCTTTTAAGCGTGCGGGTGAGGACCCACAACCAGGCAACCCGTTCAATGGGGGAACCCCTCCAAAGCCCATGTGTCTGGCTTTATACCAGGTCTGGAGTAGGGGGTGGAGTCTACAAAGCCTGTATGGAATTAGCTTTAGGACATCCTTTTCCCCTAACACAACCTTTTTATAGAAATATACCAAATATCCAACAAGAGGACTGGATAGATAGGCTGGGGCTCGCCCATACACTGGAATACAGGACAGCTAGGAAAGGACTGCTTTGTGCTCAGGTATAAAGTTAAAAAAGAAAAGGAACTTTTAGCACATGATTACAAGCAGGAGTAATGAGCTCTAAGTTATGAATTACAATGTGAATGGGATTTTATTTTTGCTGAAAATTCATTGCCTATATCCATACATGCACACACACACATTCCCATATATATACACAGACATACTATGTGATCAGTAAAATTTGGGGGAAAGCAACAAACTTGTGATTTCTCAGTTGAGTGGGGAGCAAGGTCGATGGGGATTTTTCACATTACGCCATATATTTTTGTAATTTTTGAAGGTCTTACTGTTAAATATTTATAAGTATGTTACTTTGAATATCAGAAAAGCACAATGTTGCTCCAGAAGTGGTCTAGCAGGTTTGGCCGGCACTCTCCTCCTTTGCTCTGCATACCAGCCATCCTTGCTTCAGCTCACAAGAGGCTCTGAGGGAGTGTTTGTCTGTGTTGGTTTTGGGGGTGGAGATGGGAGCAGCACCAATGGCCTCATGAAGCTGCTGTCAACCACATCTATCTGCCCCAGATCACACTTCCAGAAGAGTCTATGTATGACCATTATGCCACACTATATGATTAGACTATCAAACCTTTGTTCATGGCTTTCCTGAGCCCCTACATGAAAAACAGACTAACTCAAGGGCAGAGAATCCTGCACTTGGAATGAGCCAATTTGCAGCTAAAAATCACCTTTCAGAACTTATGCCAACTTAAAAGAATAGAACTTTTGTTTCAGATTCATCTTTGAAGGGTAACAAGTGAAGAGGAAGAAATACAGAAAACTCCAGCAGTTGAGTTATAAGCCAGCCCTTGTCTCCTGAGATTTTTATGCATAGTATAACAACAACAACAATTTACATGGGATTAAATAGTTCTCTTAGTTTGCAAACCATTGTTTTTACAAGTAGTTTTGTAAAAAAAAAGTAGTCTTGTAAAAAAACATTATTTTCAATAATGTTTCAGATAAGTAGGTGAAAACAATGTCATGGAGGAAAACAAACTCTTAGATAACATAGTATAGGCACTTGTACAAAGCCATCTTCCAATTTGAAATGCAAATATTATTCTGTCTCTATGACTCCTCCGAAGTCAGAGTTTTCTGGACAAGTGGAATTCCCTTGTGCCTTCACTGCATGCTTGTTGACAGGGCATTGTTGGGACAAAGATCTCTAAATACCAATTAAATTTTTGATAAAATCAATTAAAGGAACTGTCTTTAAAAATCCACATTTGCATTGCAGATTTGCGGAATAAACAAAAAGTTACCACACTAAGGCTACATGTTGAGGAAATGCAACATGGCAGGATCAGGGAATTCTAACCCGGAATAAGAGGTACTACAGCTCTCAGTCCTAAACACAGAGTGGGTATGACCCAACAGTGAGACCTTCAGGCTCACATCATCCCAGACAGTGCTGGTGTTAGGGGGAACAGGATATCCTAAAGCTAATTCCATACAGGCTTTGTGAGTGAGGTGGGGAGGGTTATTAGCTTTTATGCTTATGTATAATATCCTACCAGGGCCTTTGTCCTCACATCCTAGCATGACACTTTTGCCTGCTCTTTAGCCAAGGTAAGGCCTGCTACTGCAGCCCTTACAGCCCTTGCAGCCGGAAACCTGGGACACAGACTACCCCTGGGGCTCTATGGACTCGCTGCAAACCTCTTTTTCCAATTCTTGAATTTTCTTATTTTCATGAAAAAGTCCAGAAATCCATGTGTCAGCCCTTCTAGTTCTCATGCTTAAATATTTTATTACTTATTCTCACTATTCTACTTCTTTCAGAGGAGAGAATAAAAATAACTAGTTTTTAAAAGGTCACTCATCAAATAGAACACTTGTTTTATATTATGCCTCATCGCTCAAAGAGATCTTGCCAAATCAACTAAATTAAAATAGATTACACAACAGAATAAGGTGAAATATACATAAGATTTAGAATTAAATCAGGATTTTCTTATTCTTTCTATACATACTCTAGTTGGAATAAGTTCACTGATTCCCCCCGGACATAAAGTCCTCAGAGTCAGAGCTAGATGGCTTAGGTTTTGCACCAAAGCTCCTGAAATGCTCCCAGGGCTGTGCTCACAGCTCATTCATTACAGGTGTCATTTATGCAGGAACTGTTTTCATGATGAAAAGGAGAGAAACAATTAGAGGTACATGTAAAGCACTAAAACTACTAGACTCTCCCCTTTTGTACAGTTTTATTGAGGAATGAATGACAAAATAAAATTGTATATATTGAAAGGTTACAGTATGATTTGATAAATTTAGGCATTGTGGAATAACTACCAAGGTCAAGACAATTAACACATCCATCCTATCATATATTGAGCTATTTGTGTATGCATATGGAGAACATTTAAGATCCACTGTCTCAGCAAATTTTAGGTTTATAATACTGTATTGTTAACTGCAGTCCCCATGATGGACATTAAATCCCTGGAACTTATCAATCTTATTAATGGAAGTTTGTATCCTCTCACTCCCCCAAACCCAAGATCTCTTAGGTCATAGAAGATATACTTCTAACACCCTGATTTATAAGGCAGTCTTAGCATCAACCCCTCTGGGCTAACAAAAGAAAGCCATTTTAAAAACTCAGGACCAAATTAAGAAACCACTTAGAATGGTATTAAAAAGTAACAGATGAAATAGTTTCATCTCAAGTACTTGAAGCCATTAGAGTTCATCCTTCTTTCAGTTTTCCACGTGTGTAATCTCTTTTCCTGGCCATAATTGCATACAAAATACACTTTTCTGAAAGAGATACTTAATAACTGAATGTATGGCTCCTGCCTGAGTATTTGACATCTGACAAGATAGCTAAAAATAAGCAATAAAGGCAAAGATGCAACAATCACAAGCTCAAATAATTTAAAATATTGATCATACTCCAAATCCTAAAATCTGAAGCAAACACCCACTGAACAATTTAAAGAAGCATTTCTATAGAATAACTGACTATATTAACCAAAAAAGGTAGTCATTCATTATTAATAATATTTCTATCACTGAATAGCATATATTTTTTAAAGATTTATTTATCTATTTATACAAGCACTGGGTACAGTCAGAAGCGCGGGAGGGTGAGAGAATTCACCAGAGCCAGAGTGGGGAACAGAACAGGCAGACTGACGAAATATACTGCTGAGGGGAGCAGTGGGTGCAGCAGGAGAGGGTGGCTGGGGATTGAACTGGTGCTGCAGAGGCTGCGAGCAGCTTTGCAGCCCAGCGCTCAACCGCTGCGCCACCAGGGGAGGCCCTGAATAGCATATTAACTTAAATTTGTCCCTTCCATTTGAGTAGCTTTCTCAGAGCAGCTGATCTGCATTACATCAAATGAAACCAAACTATAAACAATAAATTATCCTAAATCACTTTCCCTGAAAGGCTGCCTACTTACTATTTCAATGGAAAGCAACAGAAAAAAAATAATGCAGGGCCATTAACATGGATTTTGAAAAGAGACAACGGCCCTATAAAGTTACTGAGCTGAGTCCTGCATCACTTGAAGGAGGAAAAGCTGGGAGGAGTCAGGCTATGAGCAAAGGCGGCTGCTTGTCCTGGGGCAAAATATCAACTTAATATATTGGGCATGAGTGCCATACACATCCTTGGCACCCCAAAGTCAGCCCCCCAAAAGGGCTTAGTTTTTCTTAACTCATAGATGATAACATTATAAGGTCTAGAAAATGACCTTGCCAAGGTCACACAGTCAGTAGAAAACTGGTGCAGGATTGAAACACAGCTTGTCTTGAATCCAGTGTGACTCTAGCTCTCTATCTGTCCAGCATCACTTACCCAAGGCAGTGGTGGCAGAGGAGTTGGAAACCAAAGGACTTGGGCTTCATCCAGTTTGCAATCTATTAGCTGTGTGGTTTTGGGAAATTTACTTAGGGTCTTTAGTTCAGTATCCTCAGGCTGAATTGCTTACATTGCTTTTTGCCACATAGGGTTGTTAATGAGAATCTAAACCCCATGGGACAGAGCCTACCACAGAGAAAGTACTTGATAAGCATTTCTTATTATTATTAGCAGCAGATATTCTTTCGTTCTCAGCATGTCCATGGTGCTCCTATGGGCACATGTACTATATATCCTATAAATAGGGTTTTGACTCAGGCAGAAAAGAACATTGCTGCTCTTTATTATAAGCCAAACCATGTCTATCCTTCTGGTATTGAAAAATAAAAATGAAACAATGGAATGTAAATAATGAATTTTTAGAAACTACATCATAAAAAATCAACTCTCATGAATTAAAATATTCTTTTTATACAGTATCTGCTATTATTGCAACCAGAGATTATGAAACCTGCATGAATAGTACCAAATAGTATTTGGTATATTTACAATCAATTGTATATCAATACATTAAAAGGAAAGCAGGTTGCAGAATATTTAGATGTTTTCTACACATGAAATTGTTTTGACAGACTATTATGTTTAGAAGAACATACTCTAAGTCTGAATCCCTCTGATATTCCTTGCTCAGATTTGGACACCACCATCGACCATATCTCATTTCTTCCCAAAGCATCCCACCTGCCAGCTCTATCACACAAATTCCTTCCTTAGATTGAACTTAAAGTGATATTCCAGCTTCCAACTCTGTCTCTTAATGCAACACTACAGCTTCATGAATATTTGATTAATTTTGTAAGGGTATTTTTATAAAAATACATTAGAGGGTGTTAGAAAATGAGAGATATTTTTAAGACAGATTACAATAAAAGACTTCTGTCATAACATTAATTAGTAAATTAGTTTTTAAAATTCCTTACAATTCAGATAATGCTGAGAGAGGACATATATTTAAGGATTTGTCAAGACTAGGCAATGATTATCTATTTATTTTTTATTTTTTTAAAGATTTATTTATTTATGCATACAAGAGCTGGGGTACAGGCCAGAGACTGGGGTGAGAGGATTCATCACAGACAGAGTGGGAAACAGAACAGGCAGATTGACTGAAACACACTGCTGAGGGAAGCAGTGGGCGAGACAAGAGGGGTCTGCTTTGCCATGTGGGTTGCTCCCTGGCTGACTGGGGATGGTACTGGAGCTACAGAGGCTGTGGTTTGCTTCATAGTGTGGTGCTTAATCCCTTGTGCCACCAGGGAGGCCCTGCTTATTAATTTAATAAAGCATTCTGGCTTTCCTGTACAAGAGTTCAAAATAATGAAAGTCTTAGTTGTTTGTTTGGCATTGTTTTTTTAGCAATTCAGCCTGTGAAGATAATGGTTGTTGAGAGAATTCTTTAGTGAGTAGTGATAGTTTGCCCAGGAATGCACTCAAGGTCTTTGAACAGCAGAAGCCTCAAATAAGTCTGAGATGTTTCGAAACAGCTTACAAATCTCTAGGAAGAAAATACTGAAACTGGACCAAAGAACTTCAGTGCAAAAATATACACCTGTGAGAATGCCCGATCTCAAAGATAAGACAAAAAAGTATTGATGAGGATGTGGAGAAAAATAAACTCACTATTGGTCGGAATGCCAGGTGGTGTAGCCAACTTATTACGGAAAACAGTATGGAGGTACTCAAAAAAATAAGAATTAACATTATCTTATGTTTGGGTATTTGTTCAAAGAATATAAAAACACTAATTCAGAAAGTCATGCTCACTGCAGCATTATTTACAATAGTCAAAACATAGACACAACCCAAGTGCCCATCAACAGATGACTGAGAAAGAAGCCATGGATGGACCTTGAGGGTAATGATACTAATGGAATAAGTCAGAAAGAAAAAGACAAACACCAGCTATTTCACTCATGAGGAATATAAAGAAACAAAGTAAATTAACAAACACAATAAACCTTTAGATTCTGACAACAGAATGGTGGTACAAAACATGAGGGGAAGGAGATTGTAGGGTAGGAGGAATGGATAGAGGGTGTTGAATGGATGGTGGTGAATGATATTAGAACTTTGGTGGTAGGTATGGTGTGGAATATACATTTATCAAGGTGTGAAGCTATCCTCCTGAAACTTATCTAGTAACAAAACAGCAATTAAAACAGAGAGATTTTGTGACCCATTTGGGGATTCTTTTCCTTATATTTTCTGTATTCCCAAACTTCCCAATTTCTCCAGAGGAAAAGAAAACCACTTAGATGTATTTCAAAAATCCAGAGTCAAAGCATGATGCCTTTTTTTTTTTTTAGTTGTACTATCTTAAAATTTCCTTTCAAATACAAGGCTTGCAAAATCTGCAGGAATTGACTTTCCATCTCCTTCAAGCTTTGAACAAAATTTAACATTACCATTTACTCTAATTTAGAATATCAATCAATAGCTATATGGTATGTCTTAAGAAAAATTTTTTCAGAAGTCTTATTATTATTAGTTTTTTTTACTTTTTCTAAGCAGTTTAATGACTACAGTAAAATTGAGGGGAAGGTACAGAGATTTCCCCCATACCCATTGCTCTCACACATGCACAGTTTCCCCCACTATCAACATCTCCCATACAGTGGGGCATTTGTCACAATCTATGAGCCTACACTGACGTGTCATTATCACCCAGAGTCCACAGTTTATATTAGGGGTGACTTTTGACATTGCACATTCTATAGGTTCAGACCAATGTATAATGACATGAAGCCATATTGTGGTATCATACAACAGTTTTCACTGCTTTAAAATTCCTATGTGTTCTGCTTATTCATCCCTCCCTCCCTCCTAATGTTTGGCAACCACTGATCTTTTTAAGTGTCTCCAATTGTGCCTTTTCCAGAAAGTCATAGAGTTGGAATCATGTAGCCTTTTTCAGATTGGCTTTTTTACATAGTAATATGCAATTAAGTTTATTACATGTCCTTTTCATGTCTTGATAGTTCATTTTTTTTTCTTTCCCCACCACCACCATCCCTTGTATCCTCTTGTTCCTTTCCCAGCTCCCCACACCCCACCCTTTCCTCTTAAGCTCAGAGCCCTCAGGATGTTTATTAAAACCCACTAGTTTTTGAAAGTGCTTTACATTATTGAATTATCTGCTATGTAAATGTCCAGCATTTATTTTTATCATTCTGACTCACTTTGCTGCACATAATTTTCTCAAATTCCCTCCATTTTGTTGCAAATGGCTGTTATCATCCTTCCTTAGAGCTACATAACACTACATGGTGTGTATATAGATAGCAGTTTCTTGATTCAACCATTGATGACGGACGGTTGCTTCCCTGACCTTGCTATTGTGAGTAATGATGCAATGAACCCTGCAGAACATATGGCTTTCTTCACTGATGGTTTCATATTCTGTGTATATATGGCCAAGTGTGAGATTGCTGGGTCATATAGTATTTCCTTTTTTAGTTTCTTAAATTAAATCCAGATGGCTTTCCATAATGGATACACCAGTTCACATCTCCACCAATAGAGTAATAAGGTTCCTTTTTCTCTGATTCTCTCCAACATTGTTTGGGTGTCTTCTTTTTTTTTTTAAGTTTTATTTATGTATTTATTTATGCATGCAAGAACTGGGGTCTAGGCCAGACGTGGTGGGGCTGGGATGGGGGAGAGGATTCACTAGTGACAGAGTGGGGAACAGAACAGGCAGATCGACTGAAATACACTGCTGAGGGGAGCAGTGGGTGAGTCAGGAGAGGTCTGCTGAGCCATGTGGGTAGCTCCCTGGCCGGGAATCGAACTCGTGCTGCAATGGCTGCGGACAAACTAATCGGTTGTGTCTTAATCCCTTTTGCCACCAGGGAGGCCCAGGGTGTCTTCTTAATATGTACCATTCTCATGGGTATGAGATGGTATCTCATTGTAGTTTAATTTGTATGTCTCTTATTGGGAGTGATGATGAACACTTTTTTTTATGTCTTTGACCTTTCTGGATATCCTCTTTAGTGAACTGTCTGTTCATATCCTTGCCCATTTATTAATTGGGTTATCTGTTATTTATTTGTTGAATTGTTCGGATAGCTCATTTCTTTTCCGTGATGGCTAATGTCGCATTGTCTGGATATTTGCTTATCTATTCACCCACTAAAGCACATGTTGGTTGCTTCTAACTTTTGATAATTATGAATATAACTGCTATTAACAACTATGTTCAGTTTTCTATGTGGATACTCACTTTCAATTCATTTGGGTAAATACCAAGGAACATGAAGGAGTTTCTTGAATATTTTTTACAATCTTAAATAACAATATATAAGTGAAATGGAAAAGCAATAGGAAGACCAGGACTCAAAATTGCTGAGCTACCCCTGTTCAACCTTAGGGAATCCTAGAGAATAGAGTGCACTGTGGGAAACTGTTGACTGTCAAACTTGTTCTAATTTTCGAAATGGCAAAGAAGATGAGGATAAATACCCATCACAGGAAAAAAATGTAGTTATTAAAATTTGATGTATGTCTTTTTAAAGACAAATAATCTGTTACGAGTACATCAAGGGTTTCCAGGAAATGTAGATCATATGAGACTAACTTGCTTCATTTTGGGCAGCTTTGCAGGATTGATAGATGGAGCAGAAGGGGAATCAATAAGACACACAGATACAATGTATCTGCCAGATCTCCCAAATAATTGCAGAAAAGGCAGGATACAGCTGACAGGATTTCATGGAGTCCTATGGGGTGAGCACAGCCTGTTGATAAGTGGATTGATTTCTAAGGAGATGAAGGGTTTTGGAGTTAATAATGTAGGGCCCAGTCTTGAATTCAATATTTTCATCATAATTCAGTAAATAAAACCATACAAAGCAGGATGAAGTAAAGTCAAGAAGAGCTTGTCTTGCCTTGAATGTCGGGTTACAGAATCAGACCTGAGGTGACCTCAACAAGGAAGGATAAAAAGGTGTTTAAAATGATTACTTTAGATTTAGTTATTGTTAGACAAAAATATATCCTAGTTTTTAAGTGGAGAATAGTATTTGACCAGGCAGTAAATTCATTAGATATTTTTATTTTATGAATTGCTGCTTTCATGTTCAACATTGTAACATTGGGCATCAGATAATAATAATAATAATAATAATAATAATAATAATAATAAATTAATACAAGGGAAATGAAGACTATAGTAACTTTATCATGTAATTGTTCAGATAAAATGAGATAATACTGACATTTATTAAGATTTTGATATGTTAAATAGTCAAATGTTTGTGTGTCCAGTTTTTCCCCACCACCATTCCCTAGAATCCCCCAGTCCATTTCCCTCCAGCCCCACGTTAACCTCAGAACCTTCACAATAAAACTTAATTTTTAAAGGGACAGATGGCAAATACTTCATTAGGTCACAAGCCCCGAGTACACAGGACAGGTGGGGTGGGCAGGAGTGGTCAGAGTCACAGGTCTTGGGCGAAGCCTCCCGTTGCCCAGGAAGCTCTGGTCCCTCCTGGTCAGCCCTTGCTCACAGGGCTTGTCAGAGTGACCAGGTCTGATGGCTGGTGGCAGGGAGGGGCTGTCAGCTGGGGACTGGAGATCAGCTGTCTTTAAGCTGAGGGGCTGGCACAAAGAAAAACACTCATGTAGTGTCAGGGGTCAGCATAAAGGTGATACAGGGACAAGGGCACTTGTATTAACAGCAATTTAAAAGAAAATATTTGTGCTGTCAAAAAAAACTGAGCACACTGTCTCTGGCAGTAAATTCCCTATGATCAGAATGTTCTAATGGAGACTTCAGGAGCACCCTGGGGTGCTGGCAGTGACAGGGGTTCTGCATGGCTCCTGGAGCAGACAGCTTGGTGGGCACTCAAGGCTCAGGTGACCTCTCTTACCATACATCTCAGCGAGCACAAGACCCTAAGGACTCACGCGGGGATGACAATAAGATCCACCTGCATGGTCCTCTAAAAGGGTAGCAGAGATCCCTTTCAAAGCCTGGAGTAATTACAGCTGTGAGCAGGGCTCTGCAGTAAACAGCTGTGGTGGCTCTAAGACAATTCAGAAAACAGACAGCTACAGGAGGGGGAGAATTTCCTGCAGACATTTCTCTCTTGAGGGCCTTCCGCCCACTTCAGACTTCACCCAAACCCAGAGGATCTGGCGAGCACAATGTTTTTAAGATGTAATTAATACAATTGTTTACACAGAACATCTGCTAGGTCACAGAGGACGGCTGTGTGCACGACACAGCTGTGATGGGAGCTATGTGATGGGAGCTATCCTACGACTGTGAGCTCATGACAAGCCCAAGGAAGCTACTGTCTATGTGAAGTTCTTGATATAAGTAAAATTAGAAAACTGGGTCAGGTGGCTTGGGGCATCTTAGGTGGAAGCTAAGCACTACTCCTTCCGAGGGGCATGATCAGGTGTCTGGAGGGACCTGAGCCTGCTTGTGCGAGGGGGATTTGGAGATGCTAAAATGTTGGCTTGTTGTTCAGATTGATCAGCAAGCCCACAATGGAAACTTCTTTTTGACATATCTGGAGTGCTACTAGACCCTGTGTCTAGAAAAATTTGAAAAAGAAAAGACAGAAACCATAGATGAAGTTACATTGTAGCATCTGTAATCCTTAGTACAATTAATGTGCTGGTTCCTTCTCTGAGATTTTAAATGAGATTAGCCTATGTTCCTCAGTTACAGTCTTAAGTAGAGACTGGGGGTCCTTTGTCTTTTTTTTTTTTTTATTCCACATCTGTTCCGAGAAGTTGGCAGAAGGCACTGGGAGTGATTGTGAAATCCACACCGTGCTTTCTCATGAACCATGTTCTGGGTGAGGAGTCCCAGAACTGTCAGCAGGATATCCCACCCCACCACAGGTCAAAGATTGGGAAGAATTTCCCTCAAAGTGGATCTGCAGCCAGTGATAGTGGGGCCCCCAGAAATGGTAGTTTTGAAAGCACAGGGTCTTTCAGTGACTGCCTGTAGCTCTTCAAGCTACAAGTGCCAAGTGCCCTCTCCTAGCTGGCACCTGAATGCTGTCTGTGCCTCTGGAACCAATTGTCCTGCTCAGCTATTTCCAACAATTATTTTATTTTTAATAGACAGGAACATAAACTTCACTCTTCTGGCTGTACCATCACGCTGACTTCCAACTCTGACAGCCAAATGTAGAATTAGAGAAAAAAAAAAAAAAATCACTCACCCCATGGCTCAAGACAAAACCACGTGGCTGCCCTACCCCAGAAGGGATAGCTGTTAATATGGTCTGAAAATTCTGTGTAATTGATCAGATGTGGGGGAAGATCAACCACATCTGACGGCATTCTGGGCATGGAACCATGGACCTCCAATTCCAGAGGATAAATTAACAGAGGAATACAGAGAAAACCACACACCATGGCGTGAGAACAGGACAGGAAGAAAGAACGCAGGAGTATTTTAGAAAGTGATTTTAATTTCCTCTGTGAGGCTATGAGAAAGGAGAGTGAAAGAAAGGAAAAAGCATGGAGGTAAACTGAGAGTATTCTGGTGGCTGAATGTGGGTGCAGTCTCTGTCCCAGCTTGATGGTCTGTGCCTCCTGCGGTGGTTCCCACAGAACTGCCTAGAAGTCAGACTTCCAGAGTCAGGAGTCATAACACTTAGCAAACTGATTCACAGATAACACTGGGACACCTTTTACGGTTAATTTATTTGTATTTCAACACCTTGTTGCACTTTTTTAACAAGTAAGGAAACTGAAGCTTCAAACCAGAAACGGAAGACAGAATAGATTTGCCTGTTGATACTCCCTTTTTTTAAAATTTATTATTATTATTTTTTTAAGATTTATTTATTTATTTATATAAGCACTGGGTACAGAGAGAAGAGCGGGAGGGTGAGAGAATTCACCAGAGCCAGAGTGGGGAGCAGCTCTGACGAAGTACACTGCTGAGGGGAGCAGCAGGCGGCAGGAGAGGTCTGCATGCCATGTGGGACCCTTGCAGGTGGCTGGGGATCGAACCGGCACTGCAGAGCCTGTGGGCAGCTTCGCAGCCCAGCGCTCAACCTCTGCGCCACCAGGAGAGGCCTGATACTCCCTTTTTGATTATACTTTTTAAATTTCTTACACTGATGGAGGAAGCCTGTCCTTTGAAGCAAAACTGGAATTATAGATAAGACAATATGAAAAAAAAGGAAAGTAACCAATGATATTCTCATGGCATTTATCTTTTCAGAATTCTTTCTATGTCCCCATGGCAGGTGATCTACAAAAATGGGCTCTTATTACATATAATTTTGGAAACTTGCCTTTTCTCACTTAATACATTGCAAAGCTTTTCACTTTATTTTATCTTTTCTTTTGAAGATTTATTTATTTACAAGAACCGGGGTACAGGCCAGATGTGCAGGAGGGTGAGAGGATTCACCAGAGACAGAGTGGGGAGCAGAACAGGCAGATAGACCAAAGACACTGCTAAAGGGAGTAGCAGGCAAGACAGGAGAGGTCTGCTGCACCATGTGGGTTTCTCCCTGGCTGGGGATCGAATCAGCACTGCAGAGGCTGCAGACAGCTTCATAGCACTGCACTCAACCACCTGTGCCACCGGGGAGGCCCTCACTTTATTTATTTTTTTTAAAGATTTATTTATTTATGTATACAAGAGCTAGGGTACAGGCCAGAGGTGTGAGGGGTGATAGGATTCATCAGAGACAAAGAGTGGGGAACAGAACAGGCAGTGAGGGGAGCAGTGAGCTAGACAGGAGAAGTCTGCTACGCCATGTGGGTTAGGTCCCTAGTGGGCGGGGGTTTGAGCTCTGCAGTGGCTGCAGATAGCTTCATAGTGCTGTGACTTAACCCCTGAGCCACCAGAGAGGTTCATTTTTCACTTTAACAAATAATTATCTGTGAGTATTTTTACTATCAGAGGAAATTTTATCATATCAAGTTACCACTTCACATGTAACCAGTCCTGGTTGTTGGAAATCCTCTATGCTTCCATCTACTATCAGTGGGTGACCAGAAGTCTGTCTCTCAACCTGGTCCTAGCTAGTCCACAGGCTGGTTATTCAGACAGGCTATTTAGATGTTGAAAAATCTATATGTTTTCAGCTTCTAATAAGGGGTCTTTGCTATAGGGTCTGTACTGGGAAAACCACCTTCACTACAGGTTCTTCATTAGGAAAACCACCAATTTTAGATAAGTTAGCAGCAGTTAATTCTGTGGGGCATAATTTTTGAGAATTTTTTCTCATTATAATAAAATATTTTCCAAATTTCCTTTGGGGAAAAAACACTTAAACTTTTTAATCAAGAAAAATAATACAATAAATGCCATTTTTATAAAGTTTAGAGAAAGATCAAGAGTACAGAAAGGCATGGGGCAAAAATAACTTTTAGAGGCACACACCAGTGCACACATATGTACCAACTTGGCATTTTCACATGTGGAGTCACCCTATGGATAATGTTGGACCAAACACAGAACCCATCTTGGATACTGCTCCTTGTACACTGACCTACAGCAACGTTGGCTGATATGCAGCCTATCTCCCTGGGGTCTGCAGTGGGGAGACAGGGGTTTCTGGGCTCTGAGGCTTATGTGTACAAATTAGGTAGATGAATGAATAATTGGAATGAGAAGTCACAAAGATTTCACAAAATGTTTTCCTTATGTAGATTTCAGAAAATATGAGACCCTGCCAGTATGCTGCTAGGACCACCCAGGGCTTCGGAAGGGGTTTCTGCTTCATTAGTGTTACAAGTTAATTCCCTCTAGGTATGAGGGGTAATTGACATCCATTTGCTGTTTAACAGATAGGTTGGTTACCGTTTTGTTGTTTTATTAAAACAACATGGGGAATAACTGAGGGGTCTGTTGGCCAAGACCATCCCCACAGGGGCTGTAGTGTTTGCTCTTCCTCCTTAATGTGACTTAGGATAATTCAGGGTATGCCAACAAGAGTTCTTCATCCAATGTAAGTGTGAGCTGCTTAGCAACAGAACTAGTACAAAATGATCAACTGAATCAGTAATAAGAAACCTTGATGCATAAACTCACACTTCTATACTTGCCAGTGAAACAAATCCCTACATTTTTTAAAAATTAATTTCCTTATTTATATATATTTTACATCAGGTGTAGTCCCCACAGAATTTCTACCACCAATTCACCCATGCGCCATCACCATAGACCTTTGTGTTTTTCCCACCCTGGTTTTGGTCCTTCTCCCTCCCATTCCCCTGTGGAATGTCTCTGATTTATAGTTGTATTTGGTTGCCCTATATTCCTTCTATAAGTGAAACCATCTGATATTTTTCTTTTTCCTTCTGAAAAAGGGCACAGATAGGGGTGTGCCACTTACAAGCAATAACAGGGAAGGGAAACTTGGAGACTGGTATTGAATCAGACGTTTAGTAAGCCATCCTAGGCTCTAGAGGGTTTTAAAATAAACTGTCATTTGATGCCCCAAAATAGTTGTCTGGATTGAAAAGCTGCAATATATTTACTCAGTGATCCAAAAAGACAAACTCATGCCCTTTGTAGCAACATGGGTGGAGCTGGAATGGACTATGCTAGTCAAAATAAGTCAGAAGATAAATATCGGATGGTCTCACTTATATGTGGAATATACAGAAACCAAAAGGGTCATGAAAAATTCAAAATTAGCAAGCTGACCATAAATCTGAGGCATATAGCAGGGGAGGGGTAAGGTGGAGAGGATCAAAACAGGGGAGGGAAGAACACAAGGGTGACCGTTCAAGGGTGATATAGTGGTGGCAGAACTATGGGGACTATGATGATGTAAGAACAAAATAATAATAACAATAAACTATTATTTGAAGAGAGTCTGAATTAATCATTCTGGGGTAGGTAATTGTGTTTAAAAACTCTTCCAGTGGTTCCGGTGAGTAGCTAGAGTTGAGAACCGGTGAACAATGTGTAGGTGAAAGCAGGAGAAGGAAATTCTGGAATAAGCACAGTCCCTTACCCTCCCTGTACCCACTTGGCCCTGTGGGAAGTGTCAGGAGCCCATGTTGCTCGCTCCCACTCCTTCACAGAGGCTCAGGATGGCAGGACGCCCCTGGTGCACGGGTTATGAAATCACAAGTGTGCGTGGGGGCCTGTTTCCACCTGTGCACAATGAGGCTGGCCCTCATGCTCTTGTTGCTGTGTTAGGGGCTTCTGTTCCCACTTGGAGATTCTGTATCTCAGGACTTCAGTATGTTTTATTTTTATTATTTTTATTATTAGTAGTATTTTAATTTTATATTTTTTTACATTGTTTTTCATTTTTGCACAATGTATGCATTTTCATCTTGGTTATAGTCCCCATACAAGACTAATTATAATAAATTAAAAATCAAAATCAACAAACCACTATATATAAACTAGAGATACATTATGGGGGGGAGGAGGGAGTAGGATCAAACCAAGGGGGGGTTGGGAATTGTATGGGGACTTCAGTATGGTTTTATTCCATTTACCCTCAGCCCCTTTGAGGGAAGCTGCATACCTAAAATCATTTCTTATAATGAGACTATATAAGAATAAAAGAGACCATACAAAAGCAAAAAAATTTAAAAGGATGTTAAAAACACGTAAGCATGTACTGCACTGCAAGAGAAATTTCATAGACAAAATTTTGACTTAGGAGGGGCTGGGAACCATCTCTATGTTTCACTTGCTGCAAACTGTGTCTCTGTTTTTCCTTCTGGAAAACATGGAAATGAACTTCACTTTCTCCTCTTGAGCTAGTAAATGTTACTTAGCCTTTGTGTGTGTGTCTGCGTGTGTGTATGCTTGTCCATGTCTATGTGTTTGTGCTTTCATGTGGATGTGTATGTAACTGTGCATATGTGCACTGTGTGTCTGTGTCTGTGTGTGTCTACTTGTGTGTATCCATGTGCATCTATGTCTATGTGTATGTGTTTGTACATGTGTGTGCCTGTGTCTCTATATGTGATATTTTGCATCAGTTATTAATTCTCTCATTGCATAAATCAGGAAACTGAGGTTAAGTCAGCCTCAACCCCACAAATACACTGAGAGGAGTAGTTATTTGAACCAGGCTGTCCCCCACTGAGGACAGGCCTAACACAGGACTCCCTGAACCGGTTTTGGAAATGACTCTCCAAGGAGGCCTAATGTCACAGAGAGGAGACTCAGAATAATGGCTCTAACATTACTGAGTTTCTGTGGCAGCTCTCACTTAATCCTCATAACAGTCCCAGTACTCTCCCTACTTTAAAGGAAAGGAAATTGAGTTTTACAGAGGTTAAGTGATTTGACCTTTTGAATTTTGCAAGGTAGAGAGGAAACTGAATAGACAGAAGACAGCACATCCCTGCAGGGTGGGTCCACATTTGTGGGTCTGAGTCTTGTAAGTGCTGGGGTGGGGGTCTTAAGAGACAAGTACTGAATGATGGATCTATCACTGGGAGCAGAGCCTGGGTTGTGCCCATGTGACCTGGAATGTGGGTGTCATTCCCTTTGGAGGGGCTTGAACTCTGTTACTGCTTACTCTGTCACAGATTTAAAAAATAAATCTGTTTCCTCTTTTACTGGGAGAAATAAAAGTCAGAGGTAAAAGGCACCAGAGATAAGACTGCTGGCCTGAGGTAGCACTGAGGTCAGCCAGCAGGGATTTGAGGCTGCTGCCGCCCTGCAGTCCCCTTTCGGATTTCAGGCCATCAGTGGACCTCACCACCCACTTTGGTTCCAGCCTCCAGCACTGAGCACTGAAAGTGCCTGTCTCTCTGGGTGCAGAGTGGAAACACCCATGTATAGCACTAAACAAGACCCTTTTTTCAATAATGGCTGGTGTTATAAGTACTACCAGGAATCAAGAACCACACACTCACTCTTACATGATGACCACCAAGAGGGATAGTCATAGTTTTACTGAATCACAACAAAACATAAACTTTAGTCTCAAGATACATTTCTCTCCTTTCCCCATGACTGTAAAACTACTTTATGAAACCTTCCAGAAATCATTCCTGTATCAGTGTTAAGACTCAAAGAAGCCCAACAAGCAACCTGTATTTACACTAATTTTCCTGATTGGCTGAGAATGATTGTTTTCGAAGGTTAGGAATTCATTCCCCCAGTATTTCCCACAGGTTTGCATCCATGGATCATGGTGAATAAAGACAGCCTGTGTCCTCAGGGAAATTACCATCTTTGTTCCCTACTTGCAAGGTAATTCAACTAGAGAATGACAGAGCAATTCTGAGTTATTGAATCTTGAGCCTTACTTAGAGGAAAGGTGACTAAGCAAACTACTCCAGGAGTTAGGACAGCCTCCTTTTCAAGTCTTCCGAACTCCTCCAGGCAGTTTTCCAAGTTCAGATGTCCCCCAGAACTCTGTCTCTTTTGCTTAACTAAAGTTAAGAGTCAATGAATTTGTAGTACTATAGGTCATGGTTTTGAATTCTCCAAAATGCTTCTGCTAAATTAATTTGGACTTTTCTAATATTTCAAATATTCTGCATCATCTGCCAAACAGAGGTTTGTCCAGAATCTGAAAAATAAGCACATGAAAATGTAACTCCACAGCAGTTCTGAGGAACAGCAACAGACCCCACACAATAGGTATTTACTTCTTTTTATGGCTCCGAGATAGCTATGCAGATACATCAGCCAGAAAAGATGATGCCAGAGGAAACTGTAGAACGTTCTATGATAACTTCCTCTTTCTGTTTTCACTGTGGACCCAATGTAGATTCCATGGCCTAGATTCTGGTCTCCAACTTTTAGGATTCCCCCAGCACCTGTCTTTCTACTGTCCCCAAATTAAATCCCTAAAGCCCTCAATGACTGCACTCTGACAGGAGAGGCCAGCCTGTTCCCTGATGGCTGCCCAGAGGCTGACCATGAACCTGCTGCTGTGCTCAGGAAGAACAACTTGCACAGGCAGCTGCCTCCTCTCCTTAGGATAAGGACTGGATGCTGACTTAGGCCAATTCATTTTCTCCTCTCCAGTCAATGGAAACTCTGAGACTAGTTTCCAAGTGAATAAACGTTATTGCACATGTCATCCAGTCAAGCAGGCCTCTTAAGGACAAATTTTCCTTTGTAATGGAGAAAGCATAACTTCAATGAGCCCATGAAAAGCTTTGTAAAAAGGTTTCTTTTTTATACGATGCACCTATCTCCCACTGGCTGGATGTAAGCCTCCATTATTGCACTTCCTGTCCTGTGGATGGTTTTGCCATCATCTGTATCATAGCTGGTACTTTATGATACCAACTGCTCCATGTCTGTCAGCACCTCCGCATGTCCATGCCTTCCCAGCAACTCCCTGGGCCACCAAGCACATCTACAATGTGACCGGAAACAGAGTGATGGCCAAGCAAGGAGTGAACACAGTTGTGAAGGCCTAAACCACACCTCCTGAGAAACAGAGAAATTAGTCCTTGATTAACAGATTTGAATCTCTTTATGCCCCAAATTAAGAAAGCTCTAATATTCTGAAAAAAACAAAACAAAACACAAAATTGAAACAAACAGAACCCTAGACTCTAGTAGAACTGGTATAGATGAAATTTCCCCATCAAAAAGTCACTTCTTGGGCCTCCCCGGTGGCGCAGCGGTTGAGCGCTGGGTTGCGAAGCTGCCTGCAGCCTCTGCATCGCCGGTTCGATCCCCGGGCGCCGGGTGAGGGTCCAACATGGCATGCAGATCTCTCCTGCAGCTCGCTGCTCCCCTGAGCAATGTACTTTGTCAGTCTGCCTGTTCTGCTCTCCGCTCTGGCTCTGGTGAATTCTCTCACCCTCCTGTGCTTCTGACTTTATTATCAATTATCCACAGCTATGAACAGAAATTACTGTTTCCAGAATACAGACCTGTAAGGAAAGATGGAGAGACCACACAACTGAGGTGAGACTGGATCTGGCTTTGTTTTCATTAATTAGGTCCAGACTTAGAAATGAACTCTGTGTTGCCAATGTTTGGCTCTAAATTGGCCAGGCCAGTGATTCCAAAATCAGTGGTATAAAAATGACAATACAGCCATTAACAGAAAAGCATTTCTTTTTAAAAGCACAGCAATATGATTTCTGTAATATCAAACACTGAAAGTAGGAATAAGAGAGTACAAGACAAGACCAGTTATCATAGGACTCTACTGGTAAAACACATTAAAACCCCGATCCCAGCAGAGCTGTTATGGCACAAGAGTTTAGACCATCCATTTCACCTTCTCTGGATGTCAGCTGAGGAAATTAGGACACACATAGGCAAAATTATTTTCATTACCTCTGGGCTTTGACTTTGTATAGACACAAAATGTTGGGCAACTTATAAGGACATACACAAAATAATGGATCCTGTGAACTTTCTCCACAGGTTTTCAGGCTCTCACTCAATATGCTAGCTGGCTATTTGTAGAAAGGCTAGCAGTAGCTCCAAATTCCTAATCACTACCCCAATCTCAAAATTAACACATCTCTACTACATCATCAAAACCACATTTATTATCTGGAAATTGCTGGAGCTGCACCACCAGCTGGAGCAGCCTGTGTCTGACGCCAGGGCAGATGCTATAATCACCAGCACAGGAATGGGGTTCACCTGCTGCCCCTGGTGCTCACAGACATGCAGTGGGATGGCTTGTTTTAAACTGACAAGAGGGTATATAATTCCCTGAAGCTTCGTCATATGACATAAAACACTTTCTTCAAAACCAGTTCTGTAATAAATTAAGAAAAAGCAGTTTTAGGGAATGAAAAGTAGGATAATCTTGCTCCCTGCATTTGTGGTGTCTGTAAAACATAGGGGTAGGTGAGTGCTAGTGCCCTACACAATGGTATGAAAAGAAATTGAAGCCTGGGGCCTCCCCTAGTGGCGCAGTGGTTGAGCGCTGGGCTGCGAAGCTGCCCTCAGCCTCTGCAGCGCCAGTTCAATCCCTGGCCACTGGGTGAGGGTTCCACATGGCACAGCAGACCTCTCCTGCCGCACCCACTGTTCTGCTCCCCGCTCTGGCTCTGGTGAATCCTCTCACCCTCCCGTGCTTCTGACTGTACCCAGTGCTTGTATAAATAAATAAATAAATCTTAAAAAAAAAAAAAAAGAAAAAGAAATTGAAGCCTGAATGTGATGAACTGCACTGCAGGGCTCCAAGTGCAACGGATGTGAATCCTACTCAAAGATCTGCCAGATGACTGGAGAGGATGCTCCCCTAGACTGGGAGTCACCTCATCTCAGCCTCCAGGGCGTTTTCAGGCCTCAATGAATCTGCAGGACTCAGCATGTAACTGAATTGTCAAGTCAAATGCAAAAGGAAGACAGGAACAGTTTACAAATTTCACCCACAACATTGTGTTCAGCATCCTGTCTTGAGTGGGAATCACAAGGCATGAACTCACCTCTTAGACAAGGCTCATCAGCCTCCCAAGGGCCACACACAGCTGGCAAAGTCCTACTCTAACTCAGTGCACATGTATGAGTGCAGCCACATCATTGGCCGGGTTTCCTCAGAGCGTTTAATTGTTCCTCATAACTTTAACTCTGTGTGTAAAGAACATGGGGTAACAATCTCTTTTCTGCCTTGAGCCACCAGCTCTGTGACCACCACCTGCGGCTTTGTTTTCTTCTCAGGTTTCATAACCCATATGTGATACTGTATTAATGCAAAAAGGTGCTTGGGAGCATGGGCATGGGGCACGTGCACCAAAAACCTGGATACCCAGACTGAGAAGCTGGGTATTGCAGGAGCTAGGAGATTTGGTTCCTGACTGCCTGCTGGTCTATCTGTGTATCCAGTCCCCTGCTTCAGCATTAAAGGTATGTCAGATATACCTAAGGCGCCAAGATTCTTTTTCTGTTTGCCCGAATCAACCATGAACCTGCCTGGCCTGGGATGGCTGCACCACAGGGGCAATGTGTGCATGCATGTAAGTGCACTGAGTTAGGGTAGCATCCTGCCACCTGTGTGTGGCTCCTCAGGAGGGTGTGAGCCTTGTCTGAGAGGCAGCCCTGCCATAGCTTACATTCTACTTAAGGATTTTGCAACTAGGTAGACTGTGGATCACAGCTGAGGCTTGTTTACTGAAGAAGGGAACTCTTGGCCAACAGATTGGCATTTCTTACACTGATCCACTCTTCTTGGCCCTGTGCTTACAGTGACAATAAAGAGGCACTTGGGCTAGAGGAATCTGCCTTGGTGAGGTACTACTTTCTCAGCTAAATGTCTCTGAATTAGAAACTGTCACCAGAATCTAACAAGGTGGCAGTTTTCATTATTTTTTAACCTATACAGAGATGTAAAAACATTTACATTCTATCATTGTGACTCTTTTCGTTTAAAAGACCATTTTGCAAAGTTGAGGGCATCTTCCCTAATAACATGATGATTCTGTGAAATAATACTGATCTCTAAATTAGAAATTGGAGTTAAAATATTGGCTTGACTCCTTATCAAGTTGGTGATCTTGGCAACAGTACTTCTTTGGGTTGGTACCTCTCTAGCTGCATTGCTGAGAAAATCAGTGAGATCATGATGAAGTTTATCTGTAGGGTAAGTAAAAGTATCAGGATTTTCTGCCCTCCCGCCATTAGGAGTGATGTTGAATCCCTGTGGTCCTGCATGCATGCCTAATGGCAGGCACCTGGAATAGGGTGTGGGCCTACTTAGATGGGATACACCTGGGCTGAGAGATAGAGCTTATAAGGATGGTGTCACGGGGACACCAGCAGAACAGCAGAGCGAGAGAATGAAATAACGGAAAAGCAGAGAAGCAACGCCACAAGAGAACGCCGAAGAGCCCAGAAAGAGTGAAGACTCGCCAGGGACTGAGAGGCCAGCCAGCCAGCCTCCCACACCTCCCTGCTTGCGGTGTACCTGGTTGTAGGGTAAGGTTAAAAAGTATCAGATTTTTCTGCCTTCCCGCCATTAGGATAGATGACAGAACCCTGTGGTCCTGAATGCATGCCTGATGGCGGACACCTGGAATAGGATGTGTGCATACGTAGATGGGATTCACCTGGGTTAAGACTGGGCTTTTAAGGGTGGCATCACGGGACGCCAGCAGAAGAGAAGCCTAGAGAAGCAGAACGAATAGAAGCAGAGACCACCAGAAAATGCCAGAGAGCCTAGAAAGAGTGAAGACTTGCTGAAGCATCCCTGCCTGCTGCGTACCTGGTAAATCCCAATAAAAACCTGCTAAAGCCACTGAGGGCTCCAGGACACTCCTCCTTTACCCGATCTGCTGGTGTAAGGGCAGGAATGACCCAGTGCAGGTTTTCTGATCCAGCAGACTGGGTAAAGGAGGAGTCAGAGTCCTCAGTGGCTTTTGCAGGTCTTTTATTGGGATTTAACCGGTACACAGCAGGCAAGGGTGCTGGGGGGCGGCAGGCCTCCCAGCCCCCAGCAAGTCTTCACTCTGTCTGGGCTCTCCGACATTCTCTCGGCTTCTCTGCTTCTTTCTCGGCTTCTCTTTTGGCTTCTGCTGGCGTCCCTGTGACGCTGCCCTTAAAAACACAGTCTCAGCCCAGGTAAAGTGAAACTAATTTAATAAAATTGGCAAAACAATACGCAGTCTATGAAGTCATATAAACTATTTTTATTATATATTTGTATATAAAATTCAGAGAAAAAGTTCTAGAAGAGACCCATTCCCTGCCTCTCCATCCCTGATTCTCAACAGTGGGGTTGAGTTTGAAAGGGGTGGAATCACAGCTCTTGCTTTTTATTTCTTTCTGCAGCACTGAACTTACAGAGGGAGGTGCTTTTGTTTCATGTAATTAAAATGCAACCAAATGAATAAATAAAGGGAGACAGAAAGATGTGCTGGAGGGCGCAGAGGAGGGAGAGAAGGCGGTCTTGTATGGAGGACACAGGAAGGAGGCTGGCAAATCTCCAGGGTCTGATGTTTTCAGATTCTAGGGACGTTAGTGAGATGCAAGACCTTTCATTCCAGAAGGAAAACAGTGTCAGCAGTAAAGAGACAGGGCTGATAAGGCAGCTCCCATTAGCAGAATGCAGGAGGCTCTCATTAGGCCAGAGGGAGGATGGGTTCTGGTAATGACAGGGAAAGTCGTGATGACGGGAAGAGTGCAAGCCCACAGGTGCTCCCTGTAATTTGTTTTGTAATGAACGATTACCTTCCCAGAATCATGTGCTGGGCATTTAATTTGCAAGTGCAGATGCCTGGCAGTTGACTTTAAGATGACTCTGAAATTACCCTGTGTGATCTGAACAACCAGAAGTGTGACCTGGGCTTTATTCAGGGAGGCTTGGGGAAAACTGCCCTTGTGCAGATACATTTCTAGCAAGGGTATGAGATATACCTGGTTCTGCCTCACAAGGCATCCTGAGGACCTTTCATGTATCTGTTCTGCAGTTTTATAGAGTGGAGTTTGAGCTTTTTCCTGGGGTCCTTTGACCAAGGGGCTCTTCCCAGGTTTGATCCTATTTTTAGAGCAGGGATACTTGGGAACAGAATATGGAGTCTAAAAAGGGGTCCTCATTTTCGTGGGGCTGAGTCCCTCTCCCATCCAGGCACCTCAGTTTTGTGGGGCTGCTTACCCAATTGGGAGAGTGTAGGGTAAGGAAAAATGTCAGGCTTTTCTGCCCTCCTGCCATCAGGATAGATGATGGATCCTTGCGGTCCTGAATGTGTGCCTGATGGCGGGCACCTGGAGTAGGGTGTGGGCCTAGGTAGATGGGATTCACCTGGGCTAAGAAGGGGCTTTTAAGGGCAGCGTCACGGGGACGCCAGGAGAAGCCGAGAATGAACAGAAGCCAGAGAGAAGCAGAAATCACCAGAGAGCCCAGATAGAGTGAAGACTTGCTGGGGGCTGGGAGGCCTGCCAGCCTCCCGGCCCCCCAGCATCCCTGCCTGCTGTGTACCGGGTAAATCCCAATAAAAGACCTGCAAAAACCACTGAGGACTCTGACTCCTCCTTCATCCAGTCTGCATGGGATCAGAAAACCTGCTCAGTGGCCATTCCTGCTCCCTACAGAGAGGGATGGCCCCTGGGCAGGCACTGGGGATATCTGGGGCATGGGGGAGGGCACATGATTTTTATTCCATTACATCAGGGTGTGAACAGAGGCCACTGTGCCCAGCTATCACTTCTCCCGTGGGTCCTCCTCAGACAGCTACCAGCAAACATACCTGTTTTCCCTTTTGGTTAAAGGATTAGGAAGACACAGGTTTAGTGATAGCAGCTCTTTTCCATGGTCTGACACACAGGGAGGGAGAAGTGAGGAGGTAGTAGGAGAGAGGGAGGCCAGAGGATGCAGGAGTAAGAAAGGAGAGGGTAGAGAGAGGAGAGGGGGAGAAAAGGAAGGGAGCAAAGGAGGAGGGGATTTAAGGAACAAAGCGGGAGCAGGAGGGGGAGGGGCAGTGAGGACAGAGGAGGCATTAGAAGGGGAGGTATGGAGGGGAGAAGTAGGAGGGAGGAGGGGAAGGGAGGATGGAGTAGTGAAGAGGGAAGGGTACAGACTAGGAGAGGGGAGAGGCAGGAGGGAGGGGTGAGGGGGAGAGGCAAGAGGGAGGGGGAGGTGAGGAGGAGGGGAGAAATGAGGGAGAGGTGTGGGGTAGGGTAAGGTAAAAAGTGTCAGGCTCTTCTGCCCTCCCACCATCAGGAGTGATGGTGGATCCCTGTGGTCCCGAATGCATGCCTGATGGTGGGCACCTGATTGGGGTGTGGGCTTGCATAGGTGGCACACCTGGGCTGAGAGACTGGGCTTATAAGGGCTGCGTCACGGAGACACCAGCACAGCAAAAGAGAGCCTCCAGCAGAACAACAGAGCAAAAGGAGCAGAGAAGTAAAGGCCATGAGAGAACACCCTGGAGAGCCCAGAAAGTGTGAAGACTTGCTGGGGGCTGGGAGGCTGTCCAGCCTCCCATCCCGCCCTCTCCTCACCCCACCCCCCTGCCTGCCATGTACCTGGTAGATACCAATAAAAGCCTGCAAAAGCCACGGAGGGCTCCAGGACTCCTCCTTTATCCGTCTGCTCAAATCATAAAAATCCTGCACTGTGCCCTTCCCGCTGCTACATGGGGGAAGGGGTAACAGGAGGGCGGGGATCATCAGGGAGGAGCAATATGGGAAGAGGGTGAGAAGCTAGACAGGAGTGAGGCGGGAGGAGAGGCTGCTGCAGGCTGGAATGGAGCAGAAGGGCACATGAGACAGGAAGCAACCACTTCTGCACCTTCTGCTTCCATCACTAGTGCGCTTGATAAAATGCACACACCCTGTGTCAGGGAAAAGCACCTCCTTATCTTTGAGTGTCTTATGGGCTTCAGGCGTGGCCACCTGAAGCAATGCTCTTCCTTCTCTGGGTGTGGGGAACAGGACTGCTGGGGTGAACACCAAGAGCCTGTCTGAGCAATCTCACCTTTGGTACCAGGCAGGGCCTAGAAAGCTGCATTTAACAAGAGCCCGAGCAGGTTCAATCAGTTCTCTAAGAATGCTGGTTTACATTGAGGATTGTAACCTCATGCTTAGAGCACAGATTTAAAAAAAAATGAGAAGTCTCTTGAAGAGAAAATCAAATCATGTTAGAGGACACAGCATGGCTGCTATGAGTTCTTGATGGAAATGAGCAGAGTATGAGCATCTGTGGTCAGATTTAAATAGCACACTCATGGCTGCGGAGGAAAATATTTTTCCTTGTTTTAAGTGGGCAGTGGAAGTAGTGAAAGCCTAAGTAAACTCTGACCATTAGATAATGGGCCATTATAACTCTGGACAACTTCCTGAATGGCCTGAAAAAAACTGGTTTCTCATTTCCTGTCTGTAGAAAAGAGAAATATTAGGATAGTACTGTGTACAGAGTGCAAGCATGCAAGGGGAAACAGACAGAGCGAGGGATAAAAGACAGAGGAAGGGGACAGAGACATTGAGATTGATTCATGGCTTGGGAGGAAAAACAAAAAGAAAAGAAAAAATTCCTGTTCTCTCATGGGCCACACCTCACATGTCTTTCCAGCTTGGCCTGCGATCTGCTGCTGCTGTCCCGTCAGTCAGTCTCCGCCCCACCATACCTCTACCTCTTCAGCCCGCCAGCCCTATTCCCAGCTTCTAGCAGTGCACAGAGCCTCCTCTGCCTCAGGAGGGTGGCACAGCAGTCTGGTGAGAAAGGCAGAAAGTTAATGAGGCAAAAGAAAAGGGGGAGAAGAAAGCATTAGAGGGGAAAAGTCAACCTGCAGCTCCTAAGGAAACGGACAGTTCTGCTATAGTTGGTTTTATTCCAAGATACTGCCAGGAAAGAATTGGCTCACAGAAAAGCCACAGCTTCATTTTCCCCCAAACTCTAGTGATATTTCTCTTTCCAGAGCTCACTTTTCCTCCAAGGAGTGAAATAATCTCTTTTTTGGATCCCCATAGTCTTTCATTTTTTTAATCTTACAGCTCATAATTACTGGTTATAAGATGAGAAGAGCCTCTGATTGGAAGCCCTACACTCACCAGCTGTGTGAAACAGAGGAAAGTTTTCAGTCTCTGGGCTTCATTGTCCTTAGCAGTAAGAGGGAGACATTAAACAGGGAAACTGTGAGGCAATAAAGAAGTCAGATAATTCATGACAATTATCTTCCACAGGGCCTGGTACATGCGTGCATTCGACAAATAGCAGCTTTTACAATCCCGCTAACATTGTGTGTTTGAACATCAAGGAGGTTATGGTGGAGAAGGGTACTAGCCTGGAGTGGAGGGGCAGGGTGAAAACCTACACAAAGCATGAACACCGTCAAACTTAGGGCAGCAGGTACAGTGGGGGAATATGGAACTGAATACACATTAGCTTGAGTTCTCCATCTACCGCTGTGTCATTTGGGGCCATTGTGAACCCCTATTTCCTTATTTTTAGAAAGTTCATATGACAATTAGGTGACTTGGCAGATGGGAGTCTCTCCAAATGTTAATTCTCTTCTCTAATACTTAGCAAACCCCATTTAGCATATTTTTACCACACCATTGACGTTATGATATGGTTGAAATGAAACTCCTGGATTCCTGTCCAGCCACCTCAGAGGCCATGTCTCAAAAAGTAGATTATTACATATGAAGCAATTAATATCCTTTTTTCTTTTATTCCCTTAAAGATAAGACCCAGTTCTTAAAGAAGAAAAGAAACATGGAGTCATTACCAGGGAGTGGATGGAAGACCTGGATTTGTGGGCAGTGTCCATCTGACCAGGAACCCAGAGCTTCCTATTTCACCACACTGAAGCTGAGGAAAGGACTTACAGAAGACAGCTATGGTGCTGTGTTTTTGCAAGATTTAAAAGATTTGCATGGGGCCTCCCTGGTGGCACAGCAGTTGAGCGCTGGGTTGCGAAGCTGCCCGCAGCCTCTGCAGCGCCGGTTCGATCCCCGGCTGCTCCCCGGCCACCGGAGGAGGGTCCCACATGGTGCGCGGACCTCTCCTGACGCCCGCTGCTCCCCTCAGCAGTGTACTTCGGTCCTTCTGCCTGCTCTGCTCCCCGCTCTGGCTCTGGTGAATTCTCTCACCCTCCCATGCTTCTGACTGTACCCAGTGCTTATATAAATAAATAAATAAAAATCTTTAAAAAAAAGAAAAAGATTTGCATGAATGTACTGGGAAAGAGGTAACTGAACTCACTCTGAAACCTCAGGCATAATGCAACTGACAACACTGCCTTAGCATTTTGTTTAACCTGGTATGTATTATTTGCATGTCCAAACAGCTCTGAGGATTTTTTTTATGAGGTAGGTTGGCCATTGTGCACTGAGACACTATGAACTTTTTTTCCAAATATTTATTTATGCATACAAGAACTGGGGTACAGGCCAGAGATGTGGGGGGTGAGAGGAGTCACCAGAGATAGAGTGGGGAATAGAACAGTCAGATCAACTGAAATACACTGCTGAGGGGAGCAGTGGGTGAATCAGGAGAGGTCTGCCGCGCCATGTGGGTAGCTCCCTGGTCGGGGATCGAACTCATGATGCAGCGGCTGCAGATAGATTTGTAGGTTTTGTCTTACCCCTTGTGCCACCAGGGAGGCCCAAGAACTTTTGAAAAGCTCTGTTGCCCCAACTTTCTTTTTATTTTTTTTAAGATTTATTTATTTATGCACACAATATCTGGGGTGCAGGCCAGAGATGCGGGGGGTGAGAGCATTCACTAGAGGCTGAGTGGGGAGCAGACCAGGCAGATCTACTGAAATACACTGCTGAGGGGAGCAGCGGGCGAGTCAGGAGAGGTCTGCTGTGCCATGTGGGTTACCTCCCTGGCCGGTGATCAAACTGGTG
The DNA here is from genome assembly GCF_964194135.1 of Talpa europaea. Taxonomy (NCBI): domain Eukaryota; kingdom Metazoa; phylum Chordata; class Mammalia; order Eulipotyphla; family Talpidae; genus Talpa; species Talpa europaea. The sequence continues at coordinate 41,388,905 of NC_140078.1, forward strand.
CTACAGTGGCTGCGGATTGCTTCATTGCGTCTTAACCCCTTGCGCCACCAGGGAGGCCCAATGTTGCTCCAACTTTCTGATACTAAATGATCATTATGTGAAGGAGTAGAGAAATGAAGGAAGGAATTATCTTCCCTGAACTTAAGCATACCTTTCAGTAAAAAATGTGCCTATGCCACTTATTTCTGTTTGTTGAGTTATTAGCATCATTGATAACATCATGGGCTGTACTCAGGTATTCAGACAGAACTGAACTGGTGAGCCAGGAAGGGATGTGGCTGTGTGGGCCCACAGGGCTGGAATGAAAGCCTACTGGTGTGTCCTTACTCCGCCCCAAAGGTCAAAACACTAGGTTGTCAAATTCCTCTTTCCCAGTAACAACCTTCAAGAAGCCTCTTACATCCTTAGTATACCCACCCCAGTTAAAAACCCCCAGTTTCTCTTCCTCTGTCATTGTGATTTTTCCCAATGTGCAAATGTATACATGTTTACAGTATACAAATATCCCTCCCCAAAGCAGCCTCGGAACAGAGCATTTCCAGTCAATTTACCAGCTTTGTATCCCTCACATACTCTGAAATGCAGCTTGACCCAAATGCATGATTAGGTTATGTGGCAAAGGTGAAGGGATTCTGCTGAGGTCATTAAGGTCCCAAATCACAAGGGAGAGTGCTGTAGGTGGACATGACCTAGTTAGTGGCAGTTCTTAACAGATGGTGACACTATGGCCACAAAAAAGCAAACAGCCCTGCTGTGAATGGGTTGTGGAAAGGGGCAGACTCCAGAGCCCTGAGGGCCAAGGGCCTCAAGGAACTGGAATCTACCCAAAACTTGGAAGAGCTTGGAGAATCATGTGCTCCAATGAGAACCCACCTTTCTCATAGCAATTGGGTCTCTGAGAATAAAGGCAAAAAACTTGAGATGATACATGTGCCCTTAAAACCATGACATTCATGGTAATTTGTCATAACACCATAGTTTGGGCTCTTATTTCATTATGGTAAACTTAACCTCAAGTATTTTTATGGGTGCATTTGCTAAACCAGCTTTCCTCTCCCCATCTCCCTCATCTCTGCAGCTGGCTTTGCCTTGATCTTGTTATTAATAGATTTCTCCTCTTCTGTCCCATTCATCAGAGTCTGTGTTTTAGGATTCTAATCTTGCCAACCTGTATAGTCCAGTTCCTCCTGACTTCTTATATTCAGAACACTGGGGTACACCCTGGTCCTGACCAGAATTCCCAGTATGTCTCCCAGTGACTCATTAAACTGATATGAAGACAGTGGATTTCACCAAAGACTTCTCAGTATATCTCAATGTTAAATGTATTTGGTATATTAGTTCACATTTTTTTTAAGATTTATTTATGCGTGGGTGAGAGGACAGAGTGGGGAACAGAGCAGGCAGACTGATGAAATACACTGCTGAGGGGAGCAGCAGGCAAGACAGGAGAGGTCTGCCACGCCATGTGGGACCCTCGCCAGCTGGCAGGGTTCAAACCGGCTCTGCAGAGGCTGCGGACACCCCCACAGCGCTGAGCTTAACCGCCTGCACCACCAGGGGAGGCCCCTAGTTCACATTTTTTAAAACACAAATTTGACTAGAAAGCAGCAAATTTTGGGGGGGGGGAGTGAAAGACTCTCTCCTCTCTCAGTCTCCAGTTATTACCCACAGAGGTCTCACCAGAGTTCTCCCTTAGCCCAGAAGGGATTTAAAACCCAGGACATAATGTTGTTCTCTGATATAATACAGACAGATTTTGGTCCCCCTATATGAGAGACCTGCTGTGTGTCATCCTCAGAACAAGTTCAGCCAAGATGGTTCTCAGCAGGGGGCTGGGCCATTGGCACACACACAAGGCATAGCCACAACTGTTCTGGGCCACCGGCAGAGCTCCACGGGGTGAATCGTGGACAATCCAAGGAAGCCATTCCCTGGCTTTCAAGGCTGACTGGCTGTCTGCAGGCTAAGGAAGTAAACATAAGATTTTCAAAGCATTTTTGAGATCCTCTGTTTCAGGGTCTACGTCACTTGTGATACTGCAGTGATTAAGACCACTAACATCAAGGTCTCCAAGGAGAAGTGCTGTGGTGACGACATTTGTGAGCTTAATTGTTCTGGTAGCTGTGAATGTGACTTCATTTTCAATACATCATCAAGTTAAAATAAGGTCATGCTAGACTAGGTTTCAATGGCTCATGTTCTCATAAAGGAAAAGGGAAATTGGACACAGACAGAGAGGGGAGGCCATGTGAAGACACTGTGAAGATACAGAGACAGACAGACACATGGGGAGAAAGCAGATGGCCGTGTGATGATGGAAGTGAGGCTGGGGTGATGCATGGTGCTAGGCAGGGCTGCCCAGGACTGCTGCCAGCACCAGGAGCTGGAAGAGGTGGGGGATTCTCCCCTACAGGCTTGAGAGTGAGCACGGTCCTGCTGATGCTTCTGACCTCCAGAATTGTGAAAGAATAAATTTCTACTCTTTTAAGTCACCCACTTGGCTGTATTTTACACCAGCCCCGGGAGCTGGTATGCAATGGCTGCCTGCATCTCACCAGAAACAGGAAAATCTCAGACAGAGACCCCTGTTGCACAGACACAAAGGAAGGGTCCCAGACAGAGAGCACTTGGGAGCAACATGGAGGGGTGGCTGGTTGCACATACAGATCCAGAGACTTAAAGTCTGTAAGGCGATAAAATGCAAATCTTAGGCACTGATTTATCACAAAATAAGCTCATGTTTGAGGTTCCTGAAAATACCCACACAAGGAGGCTGCCCTGCTTTATTCTCCTGGGTGCCTCTGTGTCTAAGCAGCTCTCTAGCCTCAGGTGCCACCGGCTGAGTTTAACTCTGTAAGTCTTTACAAGGCTATATAGATGCAGGTTGGAGACAGAAAATGAAATCAAAATTGCTTATAAAGGAGTCATGGGGCAGGGGTGGGGGCAGAGGGAGGACAGGACAGTGGCGACAATATTATGTGTCTGGTAGATGTATAAGGTTCCAGGCTGTTTTTCTATCAGCGAGGTATAATGAAGGACACCAGTTTGTTCACATATCTGATGTAACAATTTTCTAGTCTGGACTCTGCCACTTTGTCACTAGTTTTGAACAAAGTTGGGTTAATCACCACTAACAGCTTCGATTTCCTATTTTGTATGGGAGGCATGCCACAGAGTGGGGAGTTGGTGTTTCAAACTGTGGCTCTTGTTTCAGCAGTGTGAAATCCCTGGAGTTGGGTAAGACCGGTTTAACGAAAAAGAAAAAGAAATAGAACAATGAGAAAAGAAAATGGACAAAGCGAAAGATAAAAGGACAGTTCATGAAACTTTATATATGGCATTTTAAAATATAGTTCTTGCTTTGGTAAGGAAAAATGTTTGTAAGTCACTGAATTCGATAGTATTGGGAATCTTTTCTGTGACTTCCTGTGCCTGTGATGGGCTTCAAAATCCTTCATAGAATAATCAAGAAAAAAAGACAAAAGCATGTTCTGGATAGAGGAAAACAACTTGTAAATGAAAATAAAATAGCTACAAAATAACCCCCTGACTTGGGCTTCTGCCAATAGTTACTAAAGACTTGTGCTTGCCCAGAAGCCACCCTTCCCACCTGGGCTGGTGGGTAATTTGGTAATTGCCTGCTTATCCACAGGAGTTGCTCTGCCCATGGAGGCACCAAGAATTCCAAAATTCAGAGGCTACTCCAAAGAGTAGCAGGTGGCTATAGGTAGGTGAGCCTGAGGGATTGTAGTCCAGTTAGCTCATGACCCAGCTTCTTGAGGAAGGACCCAGTCCTTGATGGAAGCTTGCACTACACAGTGAAGCACATGGATACAGTCTACACAAGACTGCTTCATACAGCAGCATGAATGCTGAGAAACTGCTGGCCCTCCCTGTTCAGCGCTGCATCCCCTCCTACAGCGGAAGGGGAAGGAGATTCCACAGAATCAAGGATGCAGGTACATGTGCTGGGCCACCTATATAATTTCCTTTGCTGCCAAAAGTCCACACTGATAATGGTCTTGTTAATCATTTCCACTCATTATCTTCACAGAGCCCTGACAAATGTTTCTGTTTAAATCAAATTGCTGTTGCGTCCCATGAGGAAAAATTCTACCTGTAAACTGACATCAACGCAATAAGCATGTGTATGATTTCAGTACAACCCAGGATCGAGCTTTCATTTCTGTACTATGTCCTTTTCCAGGGCACTTTTCTAAAGAGGGAGGTTTATCATCATCACCAGCACCCCACCCTCCTGACAAATGACGGATGTCAGTGTGTCACCTCCAGGTCATAGTTCACAGGGAGCAATGTCCCACATTTGTTCCACACTGCAAGTGGCAGTCACTGACAGGTATTAGACACAAAATAAAAGTTCCTGACTTTAGCTGTGCAATCCATCTTGAACTCAGATCAAGCAAATAGACTTCAGAGGCAATAAATAAATAAATCTCACCTTAAAGCTCACACAATTTACAAACATAAGCTCAAAATGGATCATAGAATTTAGTCTAAAAATCAAACTATGAAACTGTAAGAAGATGACATAAGAGAAAACCTCTGATTTGGAGTTCGGTGCAGAACAAAAAAAAAAAAGTTGATAAACTGAATTTCATAATTGAAGACATTTGTTCAGCAAAACACCCATTCAAGGGTGGAAAACACAAGTTACAGACTGGGGAGTAAATATTTGCAAACCTCCTATCTGACAAAGTACTCATATGTAGAATAGATACAGAGCTCTCAAAATAGACAGAGGCTCAGTCTGGTCACAGACTCAAAACTTTTCAGTTTTGCTGGACACTCCCAGGGGAGGGAGGCACTTTGTTATAAACTAGTAGGGCTTCTTTCCTTTCTCTTCTCAGTTTTTTTAGGTCAGTAATGGAAGGTACGAAGCAAGCACAGCCTGCTCCTTGGACAAGAAGTTTAGGGGGTGTTGAAGACTCATAATCAGGATAAATAGTATGTGTGCAATGTTCTTAAAAATAGAAATTAATGCAATAAAACCTAGGCTGAACCAAATCTCAGTTTAAATGTAGGATCCAACACCTACCTCATTTATCATTCTAATCCTAGCCTTAGAAGAACCTGGAAAGAACATAGCTTTGGGGGAAATAAAATGAAATATTCGATTCTAACAGCTTCACATAATTTTCTAAAACACTTTTCAGCATGTAAATAGTAGCACTTGTGTTCCTTCCATCTTTAAAGTCCAGCAGGCTGCTCTTGGCCATCTGTCTTCCTCCCTGCGCAGCCCTCTCTGGGGCACCCACTTCCCTAAAACAGTCACTATTTAAATGCAGCGACCTCTGCTCTGACCCTGGCCCCCATTTGGGGCCCTCAGTGATAGAGGCCTCCATGCTCCATGTCAGGCCCCTCTGTGGTTGCATTTCTCTGCCCAATCCACCGTCTGCCCTATTTCATCTGCACAGTCACTGAGTGACATGTGGGTGTCCTGTGGGCCTGTTCTCTGTGGCCAAGCTGGAGCAGCTGCACCAGGTGCCATCAGTCAGGGCTGCATGGAGGGAAAACTCCCACATGCTCCCACTCTCTTCCTCCTTTTGAAACCAGAACTGAACTTGGCAGCTGCCTGGTACCTGGAGATGCCCTGAATTTGTGCATGTGTCATGCCTCATGGGACATGAGAGGCCACACAACATCAGAGCTTCCGGGCTTTCTTCTTGTCTTATCCCCGCTCTCTGTCGAGAAGGCACTAGTGATGGACAGACACCTGGGCCAGAGACCTCGTGGTGCCCAAGGACTGCCCATCCTCGGCCCTTCCCAGTTAGGTGCTGTGCTGAGGACCATTCGGCGTCCAGGCCAGGCCCACGTCACTGGTACTTAAACTCAACAGACTCATTGACTGCAGTGTCAGTGTAATCCCAAAACTGACAAGTAGATGTAACATTTTTCTATGAGTATGGAAGACACCTGACAGTGTGTAAAATCCATTCTCCTTGGGGCATTGCAATGAGAGGAAGAATGAAGAAGCTTATAAAACCTGTGCTCCAAGGTATCACTGGGTTTAGTGCAAATCGTATGTATGCCTTAGTCATAAAAAATTAAAAAAAACATCTTTCTAAATGTGCTTGTCACCTCTGGAGACTTTGGGGTGCCCTAAGGCACAGCTGTTTAGAGAACTTCTGTGCTCTGTGTAGGCTTCTGGGGACTCTGGGGTGGAGTGCGGCTGACAGAATGCCCCTCATCTGCTTCTACCTTGGCCCCTACACGGTCACTCTTCCCCGCCTTCCTTGCCTTCCCACACCCACAGGCAATGGAACATTCGAGTATGGAACATATCACAAAGGGGAAAAGGGTAAACACTTCAAAGTTTCTAGAAAGCTGTGAGGTACACATGCAACCTACTCTGAACTGCTCCTGGCCAGGGAGGAGGCAGGCCCTCCTGCCTGTGTGCACTTTACCCCCAGAGAGTCAGCACCTCCTGCTCTCCTCCTCCCCTCCACACCCACCCCACAAGCTCTGATAGCTTTTAACTGGAGAAATGCCACAATTGTGGAAGCTTTGCTGGCCAAACATAACAAAGCCTGGCGGCGTCAGTCCCAGTCCAGGGGACAATGTTCAGCTCTCTTGCTGCCTCAGTTTGAAAGAAAAGTTGAGCTTGCAACCAGAACAGCATCTGTTTTGTATGACAACTCTATCACCAATGAGTTTCTAGGGCTTCTGAGGCCTTTTCCATTCTTCTGGAGAGCCCTCAGTTCCCACTCCTGCCTGCTCCAGTTCCCAGCAAGTCTGGTTCTTTCAGGTACTTTAGTCTAAAGAGCCACCCTGGCCTGGATAGCCTGAATTACCCCACTCAGTTGACACCTCTGCCACGTAGCTACATCACAATCATGCTGCAAGACATCAGACTAGAATATATGTGGTTGGGTGCATGAGCCAACACACATCACATAACAGGTGATTTTCACTGTTAGAAAACAGACAAGGCAAATTCTCACTCTCTATGTAAATGAAATGACCAAGATCAGAAAATTTAACCATGAAGCTGTATCATGATTATGTTGCACTAAATATCTACTTATGTACTATTTTAACCACCCAGGGAAACTATGGTATAGATTTAACATGATCTTTTTCACTGAAATTATATTCAGTGATTACCAAGGAATTTCTGTGTGTCTGAGGCCCATGCCAGATACTCTGCTGGAACTATTTTTAAAAATGCTACATCTAGCGTGGAATATTAAACTGCCAATTTTCACCTTAAATTATAAAGGATGAAGATCTGATCTAAATGTCTTCTTTGGACTTTTTGAGTCTAAACAATAACCTATAATTGATCTCACTAAGACACGCAATAATTTATCAACTCCATTACTAACAACTGTACTGACATATTGGTATTAATATGGAATTTTGTGCAATTTTAATCTGGCCTTAATCTGTGTCCCATGACTTAATCTGTGTCCCTTAATCTTTAATTTGTGTCCCATGACTGTAGTGAACTTTCAAAGCAGAAATAATTTGGGTTTCTCAGTTGCTAGTATATCCCCCTCATTCACTCACTCACTGTTTTACTTATGTGTTTATTGATCATGGACAGGGCAATGTGAGACATTACAAAGTTCATAAAATATAGGGGAGCTCTGAAAGGTTTTGCAATCTAATAGGGAAGTGACAATATATACATGAACAACTTCTTCAAAACTGAGGGGCTCTATACAAGTAAAATTTAAAGGAGAAGTTATTTCCTTTGGAGAGAGGGGTACTGAAAGAGGCAGTAATCAAGTATGAAATAGTTCTTATTTTGATGAGCTTTGAAAAATTCATATAGATGAGGTAGATAAAGGGGTGCATGTAGATAAAGCAAACATGTATTTTCTTGTTTGTTTTTGGCTGGTGTGTGTTTTGGAGGGGTGTGTGTGAAAATGGGTGTATCAGGTGATAAAGTACAAAGGAGAATTATTTTACATTACATAATTGTGTTCCTAAGTCCCGGCCATGCAATATTCCCAAAATTTTAATCACCAAAAGTTCTAAGGCACAGTAGTTACTGGGATTCTCTTTAATCAATACAACCAGCTTTTTCTGGGTTCCCTGAGTGTTGCCTCGTAGACTGAAGGAACTTTAAAGTCTTTCTTGGGTTTTAAGAATGTTTAAAATCTGTTATCATTTCTGTTTTCTATTTAATTATGATGAGAATCATGTCCCATTTCACATTTCCAGCAAGGTATGTTACATGAAAAATTAATAAACTAACATCTAGTTTGGATTTTAATACATTTCAATTTGATAAAACAATGCTGAAAGAATGTCATAAAAATAGCAGCAGTATCTTACGAGTTGTCTTAATTTCAAATGTGCTATTCATAACTAATTACACATGGATAATTGCTGAATTGGACAAGTGGACAAGGACAATCAATTGAGGTAAACAGGCTTGGACATTTCCAGTTGAATGGAAATTATCATGCAATGTGTTTGTCTTATTTTAAAGAACCGTTATGGTACCCTCACCAATTGAAAGCCAGCCCATCTAATTTAATGGTGTTTTTAGCTCATCAAACTCTGATTTGGAGAGTTGATTTGCATGGATTTTTGTGCAATGCTATTTACAAACCAATTGAAAAAAACGAAAGCATTCCAATCCCTGGGTACATCATGTAGCTCCAAGCTTGCCAGAGCAGGCAGCTGCGGTACACTTGGGACAGCCCTGAGCCCATCCCCGCTCGCTGTAGGCTCTGCCTTCTGAAGCCCGGTCAGAGAAACCTGGATTCCAGGTAGCCTCTGTAATCAAGTTCAAGGGGGTGTGTTCCCAGGGTTTAGGAGGGACACAATTATCTATCAGCTGTCATGAGGGTATGAGCAAATCTGGGAGAAAGTTCAGATTAACAAATTTGTTCCAAAATACATTGGTTTTTTTCTTGTTTTTGTTTTTTGTTGTTGTTACTAAGTCTACTCCTCAGTGAGTATATTCTGAAATTCAGTATAACTTGTCTCCAGCATAAAAGCCCTAAGACAAGAAGTTCTGTCGGGTTTACAACTCGATTGACAAAATGAGTTCCATAAAAAAGGATCAGAGCAAAATGAATGTGGTTACTCCAGGTGCCAGGGAGCCTGGAGGCTGTGCTCGGCCTAGAACAGGGAGAGGCTGCACACAGACGTGTGAAGGCCACATTGTCAGAGACGGTGTCTCTGGCTGATGGACTCATCAAAAACATTTGTTTCTCTTTGCTGTAAGTTCTATTGTGTCCATTTGCTTTCCTTTTTAGATTAGAGTCCCCACCTGCTCAAGCAGCAGCTACCTCTCTGCCCTTGACTTACAAATGCTCTGTTAGTGTTAAGAGGGTGACAAAGTAATTTTACTAGTGTTGTGAGATGCTTCTTGGAGTTGCTATTACATTGGCTTTCCACTGATTTACTGTTTTAGTGAGAGCCTTCACCAAAGATTTCTAAAAAATACCATACATTCTCTAGAAAATGTTTTCTTGAAACACCCTTCTGAAGAGAACTCTATTTATTAATTGAAATTTAGAGTAGTCTTTAGTCCTCAGCTTCCTTCAGAAAATAATACTTTTGATTTTTGCCAGCTAATCACCTTATAAGTGATAACAAATTTCCCTTGACTGCAATGATGGAAAAATTTTAGTAGTAGTTTATAATATAAAACATGCATTCCTAAATATTAGATATCCTTTAATAATACTATACATCCATGGTAAATGCAGCAGGTGTTTAGAAAACAGGTCAGAAGATTTAAATAATTAGATGCTAAAGAGTATTCATGTTAGCATCAAAAACGTTTCTGAAAAGACTTAGTGGCCTTTCAGGTTGAGTGAAAGAATAGTATGTTACTACTTACACTTTCTGTTTCTATTTTATGCACACAAACCAGATGAGGGAAACCAGCTGTAAACCAGTGCTCTATTGTGGTGACATGGTCATAACTTTCAGTTCTAAGTTGGAGACAGCCAGAATGTAAATGTAGCAAGAATATTAGATTCACAAAGTAACTGATCAATCAGGAGGGGACTCAAATGGGACTGTACAGTGAACATATGGTCCTCCAGAAGTTGTGGTTCTGGACTGGACTCATTTTCAAAACAACTATGTGAAGCACTTTCGAGTGATTCAGAGCCTGCAGGAAGGGTGGGAAGCCCGCCTCTATGTACTCTGTAGGGTTAACAGTATGCACCTAGAAAGAGCTTACGCTCTGCCAGAGGAACACTGTGGCAGCCAGGGGACCCTGCAGTGAATAGGGAGCCCCAAGCACTGTGGCCTTGTCTTGATGCCTCTGTGTAAACCTCACTAGGAGCACCTGTCAGGGGCCCTGCAAGCCTCACCACATCAGGTGGCACGTGTAGTGAAACTCACTTTCCCTCAGAAAGAGCTATTTTAACTCAATAGAAAAAAATGATTATAATTTCAATATAAAGGGAAAGATATGTAAACAGTGTTTTAATTATACCTGCCTAAAATTTATTTCTTGTAGAGAATGCATATCCCGGTAAGCATGCAATGTCTTGAAAGAAAAATATATATTATAATTGCTAGACTAAGTGACGGCGTCAACAGCATATTTGCTTTTTATTTATACAAAACCGATAACATCTTAAGAGGTGGGGGAAACCCAATCTGACGTAGATGTGGGTGTCTTTATGTAATTAATAGGATGGCAAAAGTACAGGAATGAGATTTAGATGACTCTAGAAATCACTTTCATGTCTGAGTCTTGCTCTCCTCATGGGACAAATGGAACAAAAGAAAACTCTTAACTTAGCTAAGATCCAATGATATGTCAATTCAAACTTGAATTCAAACTGGAACTTCATAAAGTTCCCCCTATGCCACCCACAAAATGTGGGGTCCACTCAAGTCCTGGTCAGAGAGTTGGGCTGCTTCGTGTCCTTGTTTCTGCACTTGGCCCTGGACCTCTAGCCCTGCCTCGTCCACACGCGGTGCTGTGCTTCTCCACTGGTTGCTGCATTTTATTCTCACGACAGGTCCCCCACAAGGAAGGCGGTCCACTCAGGTATCCCCACAAAAGAAGAAACAAGCTGAGATGAGGATATTGAGGGGACACACACAGAGTAAGCTGAGTCCCCAGAGTGATGAGGATGACGGCACTCCCCCATCACATTGTGGTGCACCTCCAAATCTAATGACTCCTTCTTTGATGAATCCTGATCATATTTGAAGAAAGTTTTTCAGTATTTATACAAATCACAGGTAATTAAATGGTTAAGCAGTAGAAGAAAAGATATAGAAGCTAAACATGTGTATCAGTTCAAGGGAGAACCACGGAGGGCAAAACTGGTCAGGTCGTTCTCCAAAAGCCTGGCTCCAAGGGGGATCAGATGGAGTGAAGTTCGAGTAATTCTTATCTAAAAGTGATAAGACATTAATGGGGACACTTGAGACTGGTATCAGGTAACTTTTCAGACGGTGTATGCACAGAACTATATAGTCAAGTACCTAAAAAAACGACACTCCTTTGTATATGACACTCTGGAACCTGGCAGATACACATGGAAAGAAAACAGGTTTACTTGGAGATGTTGGTTGACTGCTGACATCTTATTCTTGCACAGTCACCTTTTAATGATCTCTTTAAGGACCACAAAAAGAATTTTACAAGTGTTTGTCAGTATTTATCTAAACACAACTAAATAGTTGGTTGTCGTATGGCCAGAGTCATAAAGATATTTGTCCTATTAGTTGAAACAATAAATGGATACATGAGCTGACAGGAAGCTGTTCTTATGCATTGATAGTTGGTGCCTTTGCAAGGAAGTCACTTCCCTAAAAAGAGAACCTTTACCAGCATTAGTAGTGACAGCAGTAACATACCACACGCCAGGCACTGCTCACTTGACACCCGTTGCAGACGTCATGCCACACCGCAGTCCTGGGAGTAAGTGCTATTCCTCAGAGCCAAGGTCCCAAGAAGGAAGCACAGCACAAGAGGCTTCAGGAATGAACTAAACTACCCAAGTTGGTAAGTGGGGATTTTGTACCTCATTCATCTTACTCCAGCATCTGTGATTTTCCACTCTGATCTTATGCTACAAATGAAACTTTAAAATTGAGTTCACTGTGTATGCTAAGTCCGTGCAAAGATTTATTAAAGAATAAAGTCCCAAAGTTCTTTCTAGTAACAGCCATGATGCTTGAGTGAATGCTGTGTGAGTTAAATGTAAGTTTGCACTGGAACACTAGAACATGTACACATTTCACCTTCCTGTAGTGACATATAAAGGAGCTGCACAAAGTCCTGCTCATGGTGTGCTTCAGGCAAGTAGGTGCCTGCAGGTTACCTACTGACCACAGCGACGGCAGAACTTTTTTAGGTTCCTCTGCACGGCTTTCTCAGTGGTACTTTCTGATCTGATCTAAGAGAAAAATGTGCTGTAACACTGGCTCTATTATGTTATGTTGCTAAGATACTGAATATTTTGCCTAGCTTTGCCCAGAAAACTGTGTTAATTATCTTTAAAGAGATAAGTCACATTCGGGAACATCTTTGTATACGTGACCTGAATATGCTAAGATTATTTTTGTAAAATAAATTGTGTCTTCTTTTTCTCTTTGAAATACAGTTTGTAGAAAATGATGTGATTGTTTAGATATTTGAAATGCAGATTCCAAACCTTAATGTTTAAGTAGAAATGTATCTATTTAAGAGTCGTTGTGAACTATACATGTGGGAATAGACACATGCACACAGCGGTGAAACTATTCAGAAAGGAAAGGCTTTCACAATCTGAAGGGAGATTGAATGGAGAAAGAAGATGAGTTATCATGATGCTACAGAGAGTAACCTGGGCCCTGCATTTCAATATACTCAGGCTGTTTGTTCTTCATTCTCTCTTTTAAAAAATTGTGAAATTTTCATTTGTTGAAGATACTGAATTTATATATATATATATATATATATAAACTATAAGTAACAGGAGGTGATAATCACTTCCTTCCTATTGTGTCTAAAGCCTTAACACAAAAATATAAAAAGTCAAGTTTATAAGTAAGCATATGCATTTATATCTTTGATGAGTTTTCCATTACTGCATTAAATTAATGGAATGGGAATGGCAGGTCCCTGCTTTACTACATAGTTCTTCCTGTTTTTGAAATGACACAAATCCTCGAATCTATTTCTACTTCTTTACCACTATTGGAGCTCAACAGTATTTTCTCTGCTTGGTTTTGGGGTGGGAAGAAGCTTCTTGGTCTCAAAGCAAACGTTTAGACACTGGAATAACAGAAGAGCTACAACGCACTCTGGACCACTCTCCATGTCATCCCCTGCTCCAAATAGCAGGACAGACCTCACCTGCTCCAAGCATCAGACACATTTGCAGGATGAGCAACCCAGCTTGCCATGGAATTAAGCAAAACTTTCTAAAGTATAAAGCTTAAAGATTAAATGCACTCTCCTGGGAAGAAAGCACCTCATCTTCCTTCAATTCTTTCCTTTTTCGGGCCTCCCTGGTGGCACAGCGGGTTGAGCGCTGGGTTGCGAAGTTGCCCGCAACCTCTGCAGCGCTTCGCCGGTTCAATCCCCGGCTGCTCCCCGGCCACCGGAGGAGGGTCCCACATGGCGCGCAGACCTCTCCTGCTGCTCGCTGCTCCCCTCAGCAGTGTCCTTCGGTCCTTCTGCCTGCTCTGCTCCCCGCTCTGGCTCTGGTGAATTCTCTCACCGTCCCGCGCTTCTGACTGTACCCAGTGTGTGCATAAACAAAAACAAACAAATAAATAAAAACATGCCTCTATAAAAAAAAAAATTCTTTCCTTTTTCTCCACATCCTTTCCTTTCTGGGACAATGAGAAAGATGTAGCAGTTGATGGATTATTCTACTTGCAGATAACAACAAATAGAAGATCCAAGTATGCATCTATGACTCCTTGTACAGGTTTGTATGTTTGCTTTTAAAATCAGCACTTGTTTTGAATTATAGCATATATTAGAGGATCAAGGATCCTCTTACAAAACTGACCATCTACATGGACCTTAATTCTCTAGTCTACAAAAGGAAACCCTCAGATTGGAGACTGCAAAGTCTCCTTCTATTGCCAGCATCTGACCATATTTAAAAGATTATTTCTAGTTGTATATATATGTATGTGTATGTGTGTGCATGCATGAATTCATGGTTGTGTGTGTGCATGCATGCACATATTTAAATCTTAGAGTTGAAACTTCACCCATGTTTGTTCTTAGATGTTGATAGCATAATGGGCCAATGGACCATTCAGCATCTCAGCAGAGACACTGATTTGCTGCTGCCCACAGAGCACAAGGTGATGGCTTTGAACTGGGAGGAGAGGAGACGGGCAGAAGGAGAGAACAGCAACCACCAAGTGTAACGAGACCTCTAGGTATCCAGCTAGCCGATAGTGTTTGTGCCCTGCACCCGAAACACCAGCAGTCTTAGTCATGACCTTGTGTGATGACTGGCTGTCTTAAAGAAAGCTTATCTAATTTGGGGTTGCTCCCACCAGAAATAACTGAAGCCAATGGAAACACTGTCCCCAGGGAAAGCAGGGGCAGGTCAGGAAGAAAAAAAGAGAAGGGACTGCTGCTGGTAGTTTGGAAACTTGCCTTTGTATCCTTCTCTATTTCCAGAAAAAAAATTCAATATCAAGCCTGATGTTTAAGAATATATGAGACAGAGTGTTGTTAACTGAGGACTTTTTTGTCTATGGAGAATCATTATTGCTCTGTTATTTCCAAACAGAAAGTCAAACAATGACTTATTTTCTTTGACTGCTGAGGCAAGGGGGATCCTCACTTTAGGTTTGAACATCACTCACCAGCAATGAACTTTTCAGGAAATTTTTCCATTGTTTTTCTTGTTTGGTCACTCATTTACTTGCTTTAGTGTATGTTTTTCTATATGAATGACTTCAAGCAAATGGAAGAGTTTGAAATAATTGTCTCATTTCTTCCCTTGTACTGTGTCCCTAACTGATTTTGAAAGCACTTTAGGATACAGCAGCACTTTCCAGCTTGAGTTATTTTTCTTGCCTTTTATCACTGAACTCTGCAAATAAAGTTATTCTCAGCTGGCGCAGTCCCAGGTCCAGGCACTGCAGGGGTTTTGGTCTTCCCACCTCAGCTTAGCCCAGAGACGCACTAGAAGAGAGGTCCTGTCAGCCAGAACCACCTGGTCAGCTCAGGCACATTGACCTCCCGTTCTGTCTCCTGGAATCACCAATCTTCATATTGAGTTCTGTAATTGTAACTCTGCATATGAATGCATTGGTTATTTCCGCGTTTTAGAATATGTGTGAGTGAAAAATCACATATTTTTCTTGCTGTATCAGTTTTCAAGCTTAAGAACTGTGTACATCACTAGTCTTTGTTGCAGTGTATTTCAGAGCAGAAGGAGCCAGGAAAGATGATTTTGGTGCCTGAAAGACTTTTTGTACTGAGAGGCCTTTCTAGTAGTAGGAGATGCTCCTATTATCTGAGTCCATGTTCCATCATGTGCCCCCAACCCTGTGAACAGGAAGAATTTACCCTTTCTTAATATCAATCTAAGAAACAAGTTATTAAGGGCCTCCCTTGGTGGCTCAGGCAATTGAGCACCATGCTGTGAAGCTTTCTGCAGCCTCTGCAGCGCCTGTTTGATCCCGGCCAGCCGGCAGGCAAGGGTCCCACATGGCACAGCAGACCTCTCCTGCCACGCCCGCTGCTCCCCTCAGCAGTGTATTTCGTCAGTCTGCCTGTTCTGTTCCCGCCTCTGTCTCTGGTGAATTCTCTCACCCTCCTGAGCATCTAGCCTATACCCCCGTTCTTGTATAAACAAACAAACAAACAAATAAATAAATAAATAAATAAATAAATAAATAAATAAATAAGCAAACAAATAAGTAAATAAATAAATCTTTTTAAAAAAGAAACAAGTTATTGAACAGCCTTCTTTGGAAACTCAGCACAACACACACGACAGTGGGAAGACATGCCTTGGTGAGGCCTTCAAGATGATTTGTTATAGTGCATTTTGAACTGATCTGCTTCTAGAAATCTTGAATTTATGTGCACTTGGTGCTGTGACCTGGATTTGCATCCCTGTCCTCCCTGCTCGTGCTCACTCATCAGACTGCACACACACAGAACATTTCTTTGTATTTGGGAAAAATGTCTGAACATAACAGAAGGCATAGTGATGACTTGTTTGCTATTAAATGCCACAACATTAAATCTTCAGTTATCAATTCTGCGATTTTTTTTAAACCACAGGCTTAAAAGACAAACTAGGTTATGTTGGTTTGAAATGTTACTTTGTATTTCTGACTTTGAGCTTCTCCACCTTCTGAAGAGTAACAATGTCTTTCCAAATGGAGGGAAATGTTCACTTGCAAAAGGCAAGGCAGAGAGGTGAGTGCTTTCCAGGGTGGCTTCCCCACTTACCCATGGAGCTGTTTTTGCACCTTATATAGACATTGTATCTGTAGCGTATTTCAATCATTAGTCTTAGCAAGGGGAAAATTATGCTAGAAACAACCTACAGCCTTTTAGAATTGGTATCTTTTTCATAATACACAGTAGAGGTGGACATCAGAGTTATAAAGGAAGGCGAGAGGAAAGGAATGTAGTAGTAAAGGATAGTTTTGGAATGACAGAGGCTACATGACTCAGCTTCATTTGCTAGAAAAATCACTCACTCTGCTGTCCCTCTGCCTTCAGCTCTGCTACGGGTATCAAAACATGTTAGTGAAAAGGAGTGGAGGCCATGGCCCATCACCACCCAACACCTTCGGGTGTTGCTCTATCCCCTCCAGTTTATTCACATACCTTTCCCAGCAGAGTTAACATCCGTACAGTATGATTCATGGTGCCATGATCCCAAGCTATTTCTTATTCCTTCTACAACAGGAATCTTTTAATGAATACTCTCAAAAATGGGAAACTGGCTGTCAGTTGTTAATGACTCTCCAGCTCTTGCCTTGTACTTTAATCTTAAAATAGAACTAATCTTGTTGCGGATACACGTGTTAATATCCACCCAGATACTTCTAGTGAGTAAATGACTCTTCTGGAATGATCAATTAGAGGCTTTGAAAGTGCATTAACTCTTGAGAGTCACTTGCATGGGGAATTTCCACATGACATATGAGTCACAGCTAAACAGTTCCTCGCCCCCCCCCCCACCGTCTTCCCTCAGGAGTAACAGCCTCAGAACATCAACGTGTTTATGCTTGAAAAACCCAGAAAGCATCAAGAAGCTCCAGAAAGACTAAGAATTCCAGAATTCATTTCTAAGAAAGAGGGGGAAATCCCCAACATGCCCCCATCAACCCAGGTTCAAACAAACACCAGAAAACATGACCCTCCAGATAATGGGAGTGACTTCTGGAACCCATACTAACATCCATTTAGTGCTCTTGGGTAAAAGTCTCTAAAACATTCCTTATATGTTGCTGATGCTGTTCTATTTGGTTTGGTTCGTGGCTGAACTTTCTCTGGGGTGGGAGGTGGTCACGTGGACCAGGTGATGCTAGACATGCATGATGAGGTGGGTGTGTTTGCTGGTCACGACCTGGTCACATCTGTGTCTATTTTCACACCTTTATCCCGTGACTTTTGTTTTAGAGTTGGTATCTGAATTTCTAGCATTCAGAAATCTAAGGTCAGTGAGAAAACCCAACTTTCTTAACTCCCTTGTGAACATGTAAAAGCTTCTAGTTTCTAAACAGGCTTTATTTTTACACTGAAAATATCAACAAATAGGGACAAGTGAGAGTCTGAGAGACCCAAAGAGGAAAGCAGAAATGTTTATGGACCTCAGTGAAATCACTTTGAGGTCTGTGCTTCACAAATAGGAAAATGGACTAAATAGGGGAGGGGTCTTTTTTGGATATCTTGATGTTAATATATCTTCCTTACCAAAGCAATGTAGGATGCTCTGTGGAAAATATCCAATTTTGGATTTATGAAATTGCAGTGAGCACTCCATTAAATTATTTTTCTTGTGTGGATGATAAAGGTTGCATAATTGGCTTTCTGGTTGGGAGGAACATGACACAATTATCATAAATTAAGATGACTTCTATTTGACAGTCAAACATGACCTGTGAGTAATACATACAACCTACTATTAAAACGTACATTCTATATCCACGGCATGTGGATATAGAGTTTAAAGAAATATGTTTAAAGAAGTTAAAGAAATATGTTTAAAGTTTAAAGAAATATGTTCTGTTGTACATCAAAAACTGACATTCACCTGGATATGGAAGTTTATCCTTAGTCTATGAAAGACTCATCGTTCTTTCTTTAAAAAAAAGAAAACCATCTTTTATTATGCTCAGGTAATTAAGTTGAAAATACCTGATATGGTTCTTACATGTTGTGCATCACCCATAATGGAGCACCAACAATAAGAATGCTTAAAGGTCGTTCCATCAGCTTTTCCATCAGCTACAAAGGACAGTGATGCTCAAGTAACAAAACAATCAAAACCCTCTATTTGCATATTAATATTTTTAAAGATTTATTTTATTTATTTAAGCATACAAGAACTGGGGTGCAGACCAGAGGTGCAGGGGGTGAGATGATTCACCAGAGAGAGAGTGGTGACCAGAACAGGTGGATCTACTGAAATACACTGCTGAGGGGAGCAGTGGGCAAGATAGGAGAGGTCAAGTCACCCACAGACAGATGCCATGTGGGTTAGCTCCCTGGCCTGGGATCCAACTTGTGTTGCAGTGTCTGTTGATAGTTTGCTAGTGCTGTGATTTAATCCCCTGTGCCACCACGGAGGCCGCCCTATTTTGCATATCAACATTTTACTTCCTTAAGATTTCAGGTGGTGGTGAAAAGTCAAGAAAAGCAAGTATAATGTGTAACACCAAGCAAATAATTCCAAGAGCTATGTGCTAATGTAGCTTAATTTCAGTTTAAGAACACAGCAGTTGAATTACAATCCAATACCTGTAAGAACAGCCTCTGATCTTGAGGGACATGTCTGCCTCCTTCTTTGTCTCCTTTGTGAAAAGCATGTCTTAGTTAAGTGGTTCCACCCTAGAGCAATGCTCCTCTCCTGCATGGATCCTTATTGAAATTGGCACCTCCCTCCAGAGCCTCCTTCTGTGCCCATGACATACTCTTTCTGGCCAGCTCAGGAGGCTATGGTAGCATGTGTGCTGATGGTAAAACGTTTTGAGAGGCCCTTGTGGGCAGAGAACTTTTCCATCAGTGTAGGTTTAGTATTCGCTTTTCAAAAACTGGTTTTTGCTCGTTATATTTCCTCTCCACACCTGGTCTTTTAATCTTAAACACACACACTCAAACCCTCCACAATACTGCTTGTGGTCTAAAGAATTCCACTACTTTCCAATTGTATCAACACATGTGGCCCCATCTGAAATTATGAACCAACGGGAAATAAAATCTTGGACTTTAATGATTTCACCAGGGAAGAGGTTTCAAGCAAGAGCATGGTGGAGAGGAAATGTGGGGGAGAGAAAACTGCCAAAAGGCAGAAAAGGATGGAAATGAGAGTAGGTACATGAAGCTAGTTTCAGGAGGCCAGTCACTCTTGCTTCCAGGCCTATGTTCCTTCCTTTCTCTTACTGTTTGAAACCTGACCCAGTCTGTTCTTCCCATCTGACTCTAAATAATGAGAATGGAGATGAAATGTGTGAGAGCTGGTCAAACAGCTTCAGCAGCACACAGCCTTGGGCTCTGTGAGTTTGGAGAAATCACTCTACCTCTCTGATTCCCCCACCTTCATTTCTTTACCAATAAAAAAGGACCCATGGTGTCTCTCTTGTAGGTTATTCTTAAGCACCAGCACAATGAAATAATGGGCTTAAAGTGCAGTGCCTGGCCTGGGGCACACATTCACAACACAGTCAGCTTCATCTTGTGAGAGCAGTAAGGGCTCCACAAACTTCGATTAAAAGCTTATTTTCAAGTTCAGGGCATAGCATTGCATTTTAAGTAGCCTTTCCAATGTGCCACAATTCAGTTTCTGATATTTCCAAAGAACTGGGAGGAATGAGGACAACTGGGATCCAGGGTGAACCACACCCCCACCCGCCTGTCACCTTTGTGTAACCATCCTGTGACTGTGCGGTGGCACATGGCTGTCTGCATGCCTATCAATCGTGATCCAAATGGCACAAATATAATGAACCAAGTACCCCAAAATTATCCTTAGAAACACATGAATACTTTCATGCAAACAAGCAGTGATAAGAAAGAAAACACATGTTCACACAAGGGAAAAGGTATGTAATGATCAACAATTGTTTGTGAATTATTTCTAGGTCTTATTTAAAGGTTAAGAAAGGGGTATGTTGGTGTAGCTCTCCCATTTTTCTACCGTTTATCCCTTTCATATTGCTCCAATTTTTGTGCATACACTTCCAAAGCCCCTTATATTTACTCGTCTCTTTACACAGTGGGCCACAAATTCAAAAGAGAAAGTTTCCAAACTTCCTGTCTTGTCTGAAAATTAATCTTATTCAGAAATGGTTTCCTTCTTTACAAAGTCTTGGAGCCGATGCCTGATCTGGTTTTACTTCCTTCATTCCATCTCTGGTTTTCTAGCCTTCTCAGCGCTCTCTGGCTCCTAAGAGGTAGATTTCTTTCTTTCCACATATCCCCAACATCGAGTTCCCCTTCTGGTCTATTGGGGTCTTTTAGTTGTTCCTCAATGGTCCCAAAACTCCCTGCAGCTGAGACTACAGAGTAGAGTTCCATCACACAGAACACTACAATTGCAAATCACCAATTTCACCCTAGAAGGATAGAGTGCCCAGCAGCTGATCTTCAGATCAGCTCATCTCCGCAATGGTGTACATTCAGTGACTTTCATATCTGTGATGTTCAACAGGTTCTTGGATGCTGCATAAATTATATCAACATTATAAACAAACCAGTAAGTTAGGGATATTTGATTATATTGGTTTACTTATTCAGTTTCTTGGCTAAGTTTCATTTGTCTTGGTTCCAAAAATCCACATATGGAAAATGAAATTTCACACAGAGATATGTTTATATTTATATAGTGACATATATATTTACCCTTTGAGATTCTTGTCTGTAATAGGGAAAAGTTTGCCTTGCATACAGCAAACCTGGTCTATGAAGGGCTCCTATCATGAAGCAAAGACATTCGTGCAATAGCTGTTGTGTTTTGAAACATATCCATTTTGTATCTCCTTTCCTTCTGTGCTTTTAAAATTTGCATGGACATGGGAGAATTGTACCAATAAAGACACAACCAGGTTATGTATATTGTGCTAATTGGAAACAGCTGAGAGCAGTGGGAAGCACTGCTCTCCGCATTTGGACCACTGATATCCATATCATGGATGGGCCTGTTTGTAAAGGCCCTGCAATTTTCCCAGGACTGGGCCTTGAGAACTGAACTTCAACACGCAGCTCCAAAAAAAGGCAGAATCCTCAGACACACAGGAGACCTGCATATCGATTTCCAAGTGGCTTATTAAATATGATCAATCAAATCTACCTCATTCACTTTAATTGTTTCACAGGGAGACATGTTTTTCAATACAGATTCTGCTAGTAGAAACATGTCCAGAGCAGTCACATGGGGGACTCAGATTGTGGTCTGCCCGTATTTAAGCAGCACCAGAAGCATCTCTCAACATGTAGTGCATCTTCCTTAGGGTCACCGTCAAAGACTGATAAGTGACAAAGTTAAAGTACCATCAATGTGGCTGTGTCCCTTGTAATACAACTGAAAACAGCGATCATTTGTTGAGTTCCCACTATAATAACCAGAAGACACATGTCACTTCTAAGACTCACATGGCTATGTCATGGGTAATGGGCAGAAATGGGAGTGAGCCTGGCCTCTGCTCCAAAGCCCTGCTCTTCCTCTAGGCCATGTAGCCAACACAGTTCCAAAAATCTGTTCATCTCCTCTTCCAAGGGAACTGCATTGTTACACTGGGATCAAGCCCAAAATCATCTCTATGCTAGGGTGTCTATCACACAGTTAGCCACCTGCCCAGGGCTCCCAACCAGCCAGGGCTCCCAAAACACAAGATGAAATGTTATAAAACATCTTCTTGAAATGAGACAAAACAACAGGAACCCCACTGTGGCCACACTTATTGAGGGGCACTTGTTAATCTAGAGAGTTATTAGATTAGACTAGAAATAGATTGGCAATCCATATACAAGGAATGAATGGAAAAGATACTAAGAAAATGTCCATTTTAAAAGACTTTTGTGCCTTATTATACTTGTAGAATGTAGGACTTTGAAAAAATTAGCATTACACTGTGAAATTCAAAAATTTACCGTGAGATTGCAGTAGTTTCACTTCTTAAATTACATATACCCTAAGGAAATAATACAAAAGGGAAAAATAATTTTGTATAAAACTACTGGAGTTTTCTGTCTTCTGACTGAACACAGAAATATCAGGAACTGTAAGGAAAGAAAAAAAAAAACTGGCCAATATGAGGATGGTTGAGCTAACTAGAGTACATTCATTTAATGAAATAAGAATATAACTTTAAATGACAACCCTGTGATTAAAAGTGCATAAACGTGTACACTTGGAAAGGTAAGACAAGACAACTGAGAACAATGGAGAGGAATTAGAATTAAGTTGTTCTGTGGGGACTAAAGGAATGCCTGCAAGCCTCAGGTGCTGCCTCAGATGCCCAACACAGATCAGCCTGCAACCCCGGGAACCACCAGTGGACACTCAGCACATGCTCCCAGGCTGGCTGTCTGCTCCCCTGAGGCCAGCAGTGCCCAATACCCAGAAGTAAGTGATGATTTTCTGAGTCTCTAGTTCAGTTTCCACCCAGATGTTATCTGGGTCAAGAACACTTCCACTGTCAACTCAGCACGTCTCTATTAAACACTGTTTTCTCACCACGGTGATGTAATGGATAAAAATCTAGTAAAACTTGGATTATACATGCACTCATACAATTTTTGTTAACAAATTTACATGGAGCACCTATTACAGGCTAAGTACTTTCACATTATCAAAATATGGTAAGCATGCAGTAAAACAAAGTGTAAGAATAAATATATTTAGTATAGGGTTAGAGGGTTAGATGGTTGCTGAGTTTTGAGGGAAGGAAGGATGAATTGGTGGGCAGGAATTTTTAGGGCAGCGGGCTACTTTGTATGATACAGAAATAGATATATGTCGTTAAATACATGTCAAAATCCATAGGAGGCAGAGATGTCCTCAGTGTTTGAAAGGGATGGGTTCCAGGACCTCTACGGAGAGCAAAATTTGCAGATGTTCAAGCCCCTTATATAAAATGGGGTGGTATTTGCATATAATCTATGTGAATCCTCCCATATACTTTCAACCATTTCTAGATTACTTAAAATACTTGATACAATGTAATGCTTTGTAAATACTTCCTATACTATATTTTGCAGGGCACAATGACCACAATAAGCCTTCACATGTTCAGTGCAGACGAACCATCCAACCATCATGGGCTAAGACATAACTCACACTTTTCATCTGTGGTTGGCTGAATCCATGGATGTGAAGCCTGAGGATACAGATACAGAGGGTATAACAGCAAGACTGATCCCTGCTGGGAACTGTGAGCTTATTAATGATAATGTATCATTACTGGCTCATCAACTGCAACAAGTACATTTGCCAGTGAAGATCATTAACAAAAGGGAAAGCTGGAGATGGGGGAGCAAGGGGAGCTACTGGAACTGTGCCTTCCCTTCAGTTTTTCTTGAAACCTAAAAATTTCTCCACAAAATAAAGACTGTTCATTAATAAAATAAATGTTTTTTTTTTTTTTCACTGCTTATCGTGATACTACCACCGAGAAAGACCACTGCCTGGCTTAGAGACAGGTGACACTTGCTTCCTGTTCCTTTTGTACTTGGAAATGTCAGCTGCATGCTCTGTGGCTGCAAGACTAATTCTTTGCTCAATCTAGTCGCTTCTATTAGTTCTCACAGACTCCTCCCATATTCACCCGCAACTCTGAAATCTCTGGAGGCAGAGCCAAGACCAAGAGAAAAAGAAATTCTGGAAATTCTGAGTCCTTCTGACATGTTTCAGCTTTACCATCGCTAAACACTGTGCTCTTTTTTCTTTTATTTTGCTAGTGCTCTCCAAATACATATATTTTGGATCACTAAGTCAACATTTACCAAGTTAAATTTTTAATTAAGGTGTTATATTTAATATACTGTATACTGTATTTAAGCTGTTCTTAATTTGGTTAATAACAAAACTCCTACTTGTTTTTAGACTCTGATAAAGTATTTAAAAAGCATACATAACCTTAACGAAATGGACTTCAGTGCGTCGGTGTCACTGAGTCGGCAAAGTCTTCACTCACATGATTCTTTCCCACACAACAGAGTTCTAGCATAGCATTAAGCAGAACTGTCTTCTGGCTTTGCTGAGACCACACAGGTTCTCAACTTACTGAATTCAGAATGCAGACCGAGGATTTTCAAAATGTCCAGCCCCACCCTCAATTTATATTAGAAAATCAATGACTTGACCCAAATAAGAAAGAAGGCTAGCGAGACTGCATTTTGTACGAAGTGGCAGTCAGTTCATAGTAAAGTGTAATAAACTGCTAAAATGTAACCACACCCGCACACACGCCCTTTCTCTTGTACTTCAGTTTTAATCTAACTAAAAATTTTAGGTTTTTGTGTAACGGCTGTGGAAGAAACTGGTTTTGTGTAAGTGTCACTGAGAAATCCAAGTCACAAACTTTAACACAGTGGCTTCTTTGAAATTCTAAGCTTTGTTAATTTATGAGAAGTTTGAATTAGAGATACTTAGTAGCCAGGGAGCCCACATTCCTGGTGAATGCTGGCATCTCCTCTATGGAGAGAAGATTACTAACAGTGCCCATCCCAATTTTGCTTAAACACTTCCAGGGTGAGGCATTTACAAATTTATTAACAGCAAATTCCATTTTAGGCTCTTTCTAGCTATTTATGAAATTCTTTCTTAGGTTGATCCAAAATATGCCTCCCTGTAACTTCAATTGTCTCAGTTCTGCCTCTGGAGCAAGGAGAGCATGTCGACTCCTTTCCCAGGTCACAGCACCCCAAACACTTGCGGAAGCTGCATGGTGAGGTCTGTCCACAGGGCTAGGTCTCTCTGTGCCTTCAGCACTCGGCAGAGATTCTCCACCCTCTTGGCTATGCTCCACCCGACAAAGGCCAGCTTTAAAATCTGATTTGAATTACACACCACACTCCACACACGCTGACCTGCACAGGGGAGGGCGAGACGGTCACCTTCTGAATTCAGTACACTGTGCTTTTATTAATACTCTAGCATCCATGTCGCACTGTTGTTGGCTCATATTGAACTTGCAGCCAACTAAAACACCCAGATCTTTTTCACACTTATGCAATCGGTGTTTTTTCATTCCGTCAGTCACTCAACAAATATTGCCTTAAAGAAAATTATTTCCACACCAAAAGCTCACAATTTTCCATAAGATAATTGGAGACAAACAGACTAAGGAACACATGGACTTTTGACCTACAACTGAACCTGAAATTAGATTTTTCCATTCATTTTAAAGTGAACTTTATTATTTACCAGAGAGTTGTTGATTAAGGATTCAAGATGGCATAAGAAGAACTTCTACTCACCCCATGCCAGTCTGGAAATCAGATCTTCAGATCAAAAATGATATTCTCAGAAACTGCATAAATAACACTGGTAGCTGCTATAGTGATTATAAAACATGAAACAAGTTCCTTTATTTTTCTTAATTTTTCTGGTTACCACCATCCACATAAACATAGGATGACTATCTATTTAAATATCAGACATACTTATGAATTTTCTATAAAACTCTTAAAATTCCACAATCACTATATAATCACAGATGCCTTTATTATTCAATCTGCCCTTGCCTATCTGGTTTCCACATTTTGTGAATTATTTTTTAGTAGTTAAGGGTCTAATTCACCTTTTGTATTATGTTTTTTTTTTTTTTTTTGGTCGGACCCTCGCTGGCAGCCGGAGAATGAACCGGCGCTGTAGAGGCTGCGGGAAGCCTCACAGCTCAGTGCTCAACCGCTGCGCCACCAGGGGAGGCCCTGTATGATCTTTTTAATGAATAAATTGTTGCATAATCACTTAATTATTAAGAGCAAACGCAAGCGTAGAGCTGGAGGAGCACAGTGGCTCAGCTAGCCCAATGCCATTACACAGATGAGGGTTCTGGGGCTCCCAGAAGTTGCCCTTCTTTTATCTAGGTGTGCTGAGCACCATTTAAGCAACCTGAGTTCACAGAACTCAAGAAACTGACCTCAAGTAGGGAGAAATCTAATTGAGAGAAAACATGGGGAAAATAGTCAAAGATGCAAATTGAAGGAGTTCATGACTAGGATCAGTA
Organism: Talpa europaea; assembly: GCF_964194135.1. Classification (NCBI taxonomy): domain Eukaryota; kingdom Metazoa; phylum Chordata; class Mammalia; order Eulipotyphla; family Talpidae; genus Talpa; species Talpa europaea. Next base: position 41,415,242 of record NC_140078.1, read on the forward strand.
AAGATGACAGTAGCATTGGTGTGTGTGTGTGTAGGTCATTGTTAGGGAAGGAGACGGAAATTGAGAGAAGATCTTGGATGCACAGATGTGGCTCATTCAAGGCATGCAGCTAAGGGGAAATTATCCTGTGTACTAGTAGGTATATAATGTGCTAAACACAGCTATAGTAAGCACTTCCTAAATAGTGCCTCTGGGGTAAATGAGCTAATGCACAAGTGAAATGTGTCTACTGATATATATTCAGTTTTGAACTTTATAGGAAAGTTTTCAATTTGGAACGTAGATGAAGGGAGTTAATTCACTTAAGGAGCTAGTAATGTGCTCAGATTGGTATTTTAAAACATTTTAGAACAATCCTAGCTATGCATAACCACTGGAAAGCTTCCAAAACCTGCCATAAGGCCCCATTACAAACCAACCTCAGCAGAATCTCAGGGGTTGGGGCCAGTGTTAGGATTTTTAAGGTTGCTCAGGTGATTCCAATGTGCAGCCAAGGCTGTGACTCACCATTTCAGAGACTGCTCTAGCACTGATGCAGAGAATCTCTGAGACAGAGCAAGGAGACAAGCAGGAGACAATGATAGCATTCTCATGGGAGATGGTGGGGGCTGGCCCAAGCTAGTCATCACAGGGTCCCAAAGGACAGGGAGGATGAGGTGGGCTGGGACGTATGACACGGTGCCCATGTGGATAGGACTGAGAGTACCTAGGGCATTGCAGGAACAGGTACAGCTGAACTTGCAGTTTTTAGGAGGTCTGGGCTTGTAGGGATGCTCTGCGTCCATAAGGCAGAGGAAGCCTTTAACCATGCAGAAGTGTGTTTAGTGGGGTTAGGATGGTGCTGGGGGGAGGAAGGGTGGTCATAGAGTGAATGTAAAAACAGTGAGGCCATGAGGAAACTGCAAGGACCCACAACAGTGGGAGGTACGTGAATGCCTGAGGCACCAGGCCACCTAGTCCCTTGCTCTGTGTGCAGGGTCTGGCCACCAGGAGGTCCAGACTTTCAGAATCAGGTTTTTGGTCAAGCCGCATTTGAGATTAAGTGTCCCAGTTTTGGGAACAAAGGACACCATCAGTGTTTAATGGCCTGGAGCACCACATTTGCTGACCCATAGAACAACATCAGGACTCTCCCTTCTCTCTGAGCCCCAGCCCCGAAGGTGAGTCAGGAACAAGAAGCATTAAAAGGCTCCTGGGATGGCTAAATTATAGCCACTCCTGTCTGGACAAACATGGTTTCTTCCTGCTGTCTTCAAAATGGCATTTAATTCTCCTGGAGATGTAAGTCAACTTAGCTCGGAACACATCAAAGAGAGACTGACATGGGGTTGGAATTCTGAGAAACTTGCTTATGGTCACCCAAGGTCAAGTTGGGGCTGGACTAGAATACCAAGGTTCCTTACTATAGCTGGGGGGCAATGGATCCCTTCCCAGGGGAGCAGGTTAGGTGGTCTTAGGGAGTGAGACTTGAAGTGCTTAGACCTTCTATAAAGGGAGTGGATGGAGAATTGGGGTGGAAAATAAGCAAGAACAGGCAGCCTGGCAAGCACAACTTCCTCTTCCAAGATTTATGGAGCCCCTGAGAAGGGCAGCATTCAGCAATTGCTGATACGTCTTTTTTGCAAGTTGGGGAAAACAGTAACTCTTCCTTGGAGGATGAAGACATCATCACTGACCCTGGGGAATCGGGTTTGCCTGCTACCAACAAAACTAGCTCATTGGAAAGCAGATCAGTTAAGGACTTAAAATGAAAGAGTGTGAGCTCTGGTGAATCACCTGACAGGAATGGCCGGAATCAGATGTCCTTCTAGGAAATGTGCCACTACTGAGGTCACCTGGACAAAGGGGCAGTGGGTGGGGCAGAACAGGCAGGCCGACCAAAATTAGAGCAGGAATTCTTCCATTCTCCAACCTTCTCCGCATTTTAATTGTGACCTTTGCCTCTTGGCCCTGGCTAGCTAGAAAACGATTCCAAGATTCACATTTCTCTTAGATCAGCCCATCCCAGGCCGGGACAAACTAAGGCATGAGACCCTCCAGCAGGCACTGGCCCAGGCCTTGGTCCACCTCTGCCCAGGCTGGCATCGTGGTTTCTAAATGGAAAGCAATGCAAATGGAGCTCTCGAATGAAACAGGCGTTGCTCTGTCATCACTTTGTGAAACTCCTGGGAATAGAAACATGCACAGCAGGGAGGTGGCTCCAATGACTATCAAAACTGGAAAATTTCAGAGAAGGCCAGAAAACACCAATCTCAAAGAGTGGTCTTGACAACTTGCCTCAGGCAGCTGAAATTCCCAGCACACACATGCAGGCAGGCATTGTCCTTTGGAGCTGAGGCCTCTGGAACTTTTGCAGTAGTGACCTGGGCTGTGTGGTTAGTGTCATCTTCCTGGGGTTAGGGCCCTCCCAGCCCCTGAGGTTGAGGAGTGCGTTCCTGCTGCAGGAGTTGGGCAGTAAAGTCTTTGCATGAAACAAGAAACTATGACATTGAAGCATGTCAGGGAACCACAGGGATTTTCATTAAATAAGCAAAACACATTAAACTGGTAATAATTAAAATAGTCTGCCCTGAAGAATGTGCAGTGGGTTGCATTTTCTCCTTGACTGAAGAAACGCAAATATGCTCAAAGAGTTAGAAAACTAAAATAACATCTTTCGCATCAAAACTGTATCCCTAAAGTGTTTGAAGGGCACCGTTGTGAGAGAGAAGGGAAAGGGAGCCTCCTAATTCTAGGAGTTGGGTTTTCTTTGTTTCCTCCAAATGTTACTCTCTAGTCCAGATGTTGGATAGCTGAGCTCATGCATGAAGCAGGAAGATATCAAGAGGGTTAAAGAGCTGTGCAAGCTCTCACCTGCTGCTTCTCCCGACAGCTCCCCCACCTGAGTCAGTGCATTACGTTTAGTAGTGCCACCTGCCAGCCCTGGCACCAGAAGTCCTGGGTGCTGTGCAGGCCCCCCCTTCCCAGAGGATTCTGTGCATTGCTTTCCTGGTTACTTACTCAGCCATGGTGCATGTAGCCTGGTAGAAGATGCACCACCTGGCTGAAGATGCGAGGCCAGGAGCACTTCAGCACCACCTGGCTGAAGATGTGGGGCCAGGAGCAGGGGACTTGCTGCACTTGCCTGTTCCTCCAGGAGCCACACAGCTGGACCTGAGTCTGAGGTTGTTGAGGATAGGAGCACTTAGCTTGCCTTCCACAGAACACAGCCACCATGAGGCAGCCAGCATGAGGCAGAATTACACTATTATTTCCAGCACTAATAATTAGTGATTAATTGCTGAAGGAAAAGTCTGACTGTTGCTGAGTGAAAGGGTTAAAGGGGAAGGCTCAGGACACCAAGGCCTAGGTGCACAGTTGGGACTTGGCCAAATCGCTCCTGAGAGCCCGCGTGCCAATACATTTGTCATCATGAATAATTTGTGTAAGAGGGAGGGATTTTGTGAGTCTCCTTTGCAAGGTCGGAGTTGGCCTTTACTGGGCATAACCATGCAGGCCCCTCCGTGTGAGCTCTCCAACCCCCAAGGAAGAGGGAATTTTCTTATTATTTTCTGGAAAATGAACAAAGACCCCAGGAGGACAAGGGACTTGACCTACATCGCATGGCTGAAGAAGGTGCAGAGTGAGATCTGGTTCTTCTGCAATTCAATGTCCTCTGTGTCCGTGGAGCTGTCATACAGGCCCATGAATGCACAGGGAGGGGACAGGTAAGAGCTGTGCCTTTGTAGGGCTGAGCCATTTAAAGTGTAAACAAATAATATCAAAGGTGATCTCAGGGACAAGAGAGAATGGCTTGTGCAAATTCTAAGGAGTAAGAACTTCAGTTTGAGAAACTGAGTGGTGGCCAGAGCTGAGTGAGTGGAGGGCAGTGGGGTGACGGGGTGCTGGAGAGCAGGTGGGGGCTGGACACATGGGTGCAACTCTTAGAAAGCTCCATTCATAGGCCTCCTTGGTGGCACAGGGGTTAAAGTCTCAGCACTATGAAGCTATGGCCAGCCACTGCATGAGTTTAATCCCTGGCCATGGAGCTGACCCATATGGCACAGCAGACCTCTCCTGTCTCACCCACCGCTCCCCTCAGCAGTGTATTTCAGTAGATGTACCTGTTCTGTTCCCCACTCTGTCTCTGGTGAGTCATCTCACCCTCTGCACCTCTGGTCTACAACCCAGTTCTTATATGCATAAATAAATAAAAATAAAATCTTTGGCAAAAAAAAAAAAAAAAAAGCAAGCTCCCTTCAACCTTAGACTAGCAGACTTCAGAGGCTTGTGGCCCTGACTTGATGGGGAAGGCTGAACTCCATCTTTTTGCGGCCATGCCTGTGAACAGGCCATTTCTCTGTGAACAGATAAACTCATTGCAGCTCTCCCTGGAGGAAGGGGGAGCCATCACGCTGCTCATGGGACCTTCCAGTAAGTGGGGTGCTTCATCAGAGAAGGGGTCACATTTCAGATCAGGGTGCATGGAAATCAGCATGCCTGGGATGCTGTGCCCACCCTCCGGGAGCCCAGGTGCTGGAGGTGACACAGATATACAGAGAGCAGATCTCACTCCTGCAGGGGCTCTGGGGCTATGGTAAAGGAAGGACAGGGAGAAGTCTGCGCTGGTGGTTACATAGAGGT